>NC_056075.1:45138862-47882612 GCF_016772045.2 Ovis aries | reverse complement strand
TGCTAGGCTATACTAGTTATTACCAATTGAATTTTCAATAGCCAACTTTCCAAGCCCTAACTTTGACAAATTTTATTTCACATTTGTCAAAGGAAATAAAGCTGACAGCATTACAGGGGCTGTGTTCTAAAAGCGGTATCTCAATTCCAACTCTGCCCAACCTTTTCTTCCCTAGGGGGGCATTAAATCTGGACCCAATTCACAGCTTTGTTTGAACACTATATTTTGCCTTTTCTTTGCACCTTTGATATTTATTTCAGTGTTAAATCTATTCTTCCCTTCATCTATTACCCTGCTTTATTTCTGGTTTTGAGAACCTATATTTTGGCTAATAAATATTCACGACAGCATTTCATCCTGTACTTAATATGCCCCGTGCATGTTTTCTGTGCTAACTTCGCAACAGATTGAGTGGACATTGCACTGTTGCAGCATACTCATAAAATTCAGGAACTTATAAAACCTACCTTTCCCCTTCCACCGTCGCTTTGCTACAGTATATTTTCCGCCCTCTCCTCCCCCCCACGCCGCCCCGCGCCGGCTCTGGCAGCCCTGAGCAGAGCCACAGCTCCCCCCTGTGGCCTCCGGTGGGGATGACGTCCCTGCCGGCCCCGGCTCCCAGGCTGCATCCCTCATCCCACTCCATCCTGGCAGCCGCGTTCCTCTGGACCGCATTTCAAACCTGGTTTGCAGGCCCCACTTCAGGTGCTGGGAGGTAGGTGAAAGAAGGCAAGCTCGGGGAAAAAAAAGAAACCCCAAAACATAAAGCCTGCACGCATCGGTGCTCTTGTAAACAATTAGCCACTGGTGATTGTACATTTTATTTTTTTTTTCCTCTCTCTGGGCCTGAAAGGCACACATGAACCCTGGCAATTTTTATGGTGGAGTGGGCAGCCTGGGAGCCTGCGTGGAGCTCCGAGCCTTGCAAACCTCCGTATATGTGTGCGCATTTTGGCTGCATTTCGGCTGCTGAAGGAAAATCCCACACAAGATTCTTGCCAGATTTAAGGAAATGCTTAGTTGAATGGGAGCCCTGTTCACTTGGAGTAAGGTAGAATTATAGCCAACTTAAAAAAAGAAGCTTAACATATGACAGCGACTCAGCTGGAACCCTGGAACACATACCGCACGCATCTTTGATCTTCCGCATCACATTAAATAACAAAGACCGGAGGACTTCAGATATGTACCAGATAGACTGTGTTTGATCACAGTAAAAGGCTTCGCCCCATTCCGGACTATGGATTGCATCATTGATTTTTTCTTCCCCCCACTCCCTCCAAAGAAGGGACTCTTTTAAGTATGTCTGATTCTTTTAATTAGATCATTACTGCTATTGTAATGTTTATTCCAGCATAATCTCTTATGAATAGCACGGGGCTCTTTAACCGCCGCGGTGACACTGCCCCGGTATCTTTGGGGAAAACACTTAGAAATAGTTAGGCCTGAATAATAAATATGGCTACTTTCACACGCACACAGGCACACACACACACACGCACAAATTGTTTGAAATCACTTTTGAAAAATGCCACCATTTCTCACTCCTCAGGAAGTGAGCGGAAGTGAGAGGCGCACACGGGCTGCGTGGTGCATGTAAATGCGGGTGGCCACGGGGAAACGTGGTGGGGAGCGTCTGGCGGTGTTTGAAACCGCAGCAAAGTTTGCACTGCAATAATGTGAAAGATTTCAAAAGAAAGACCTGATCCTGATCTGGCAGGCAGAATTACCGACGTCTCCTTTGCTCTGCTGCCAGGAGCCTGACTTTCTCTTCCTTTAGCTGCTCCTTCCCTGGTGCCCTTCCTCCACCCATCTGTGATGCCCTTCTTGTGTGTGTGCCTGTGTATTTATTATGCACTCTTAACCTCAGTTTGATGAATCTGGGCCATCTCTGGGTTTGGCAGTGGTCAATGGGCTGCCTAGTGGTATAGCTGGAGTGCTCTGTAAATGTGCAAAGAACATACTGGGGAAGGCTTCCTGCGTGCTGTGTCCCTGGGCTGTTAAGTGCAACTCAAGACAGTGATTTGTTTGTAAGAGCAGCTGCACGTTAAAAAAAAAAAAAATGGTGGCTGCTGATTTCAAATAAATAACTGTAAAAGGAGGTACATATGTTAAATGATCATTTTCCAAGACAGTACCTGGTCTCAGTGACCTCTTCCAGGATCCACCTGGATGACGTGAGCAGGGTGGAAAGCAGGGTTTGTTTGTTTCTGATGAACAGCGTGGTTTTATTTGGGGCAACTTGGAGCGCTTCGGCTCAGGCAAATGGACAATTATGAAAGAGGTTGTTCTTGGTGTGTGTAAGGTAACTTCCACTGCCCTGCCTCTTGAAGTATGTTAAATAATAAATAACTTATTAAAACATGTTCAATGTAATAATGGCCTTTTTCATGAATTGTTGTAAAAGGGAGATTAGAAAAGGGGCGGCGGAGCAGCCTTCAGGGGAAAATAACGGGAATTTCTAGCAGTGGAGTTGTGTAATGGTTCTATATTTTTAAAATGTGCCTGTACTCCATTCATAGTCATTTAAGTGCTTAAATAAGCACAATAAATGTAAATAATTTACTGCTTTGCAAACAGAAAATTGGGCAGAAAAGTAATTTTGAATAGTGAGTCGGCTTGCAATCTTCGATGATTTGGGACCCTGTGAAATGCAACTGACACGGCTGTTCATTAAGCTCATTGTTATTGAGCCTTCTTCACTTTCATTAGCGATTAATTCAGACAGATATTTAACTTAATAAGGTAAGCGAATAAACAAAAAATCGCTTTCTGAGCCTTAAGGTTTTTTAGACCCCCTAATTGCTTTTGTGCACTAATTATCAAGATTAACACCTTATACTTTTCTCACTTCGTTTCGCCTTGCAAAAAAAAAAAAAAAAAATGCCACCAGGGTATTTTGAAATCTTTTAAGTGGGCAGTGGGAAAGGGTTAAGGATTTTCTTCCCTAAGACAAAATGACCACCCACCAAAACGAGAAGACTCCGGAGAAGTTGTGCGTGGGTTTTTTAAAACATTAGCTGAGCGGGGAAGCCACACACGGCTGTACCGAGAGAATAGAGCTTGAATGGAATTCTAAGCCAGGAAACGAACGCTCCTGTCACTCGGATAAATCAGACCTTCCAGGAAGAGTTCGTGGGCTGTGTTTCGGCTTCGCTTATCAGGTCTCGGCTACATTTTTTGAAGCAGCATTCATCAAAGATTCGCTGTTTGGCTAGTGTATTTAAAAGTTGATGTGAACTTAAGATCCAAGGGAGTTATCAACACTTGGCGATCAGTGACAAACCCCTTGCAGGTCCTTTTAATATTTACTGTAATAATATTATTCATAATGGAGTCATTCAGTATTCGTATGGATATAATACATAATTCCATTGTAATTTAGCATTAATTAATGTCCACTTATTGCAGCAGATTATAGTACAGGAAACAATTTCTGATAAGAGACACCAGTGTGATTTAAGGAGGAATCTGATTGTAATTTGAATAATGAGATGCATTGCTTCCTGTTGCCAAGCGTTGGTCCCCACCCCCACCTCCTTGCACGCGTGCATGTGAACCCAGAGGACACTTAGACACACTCCACACGCACACACACACACACATACTCAGGGGTTGTGTGGAACCGAGTGGGTCTTTGTCGAGTAACCATTTCAGTGTTTGGAATCCTTTTCTGGATCTTCCTGGCAAATGTTAAAGTTTGTCGCTCCCGGATCTTTATTGCCAATGCAGTCCCTACCTGGGCGGCCGACTCAGTCTGTCTCCCAGAAACAAAACAAAACAAAACAAAACATTATTGTAAGACAGCTATCCTTTAATGTTTCAAGTGACAGCTTGTTTCAAGTGACAATTACAAAGAGACTTTAAAAATAAAAGTAAGTGTGCGTTCATCTATTTATCTACCCATCTACCCACTCCCCCATCTCTACGAATCTTTATGCCTACTGACCTAGCTCACTCAAAACTGACCCTCCAGAGGGGCCACCTTGGAAAGCTAAGCGGTGACGGTGCTGAAGTTGGACCCGGGGCCGTCTTGAGGGGCTGGCTGACTGATCTGGCCCCCAAATCACTCTTCAGCTTCGGATTGCTAATTGCTACTTGCTGGTCTCGTAAAAAGTCAGGAAGCTCCAGCACCCCTCTGACTTGAACTTGATACCATATTTCACTCCTTGTAGCATTAGGGGATTTAAGCCCTCCTTTTCCTTTAATTCTTTTCTTTCTTTAATGGGTGACTGGATAAATTCAGTGGTGGATTTTGTGACACTAAAGCAGCAGATAAGTGCGTGATGCACTCCCGCTATGTGGGTGAAAAATCCCTCACCATATGTTTCCTCACTGGAATGCCTCGTCTTGCAAAATTACAGGAACCGAAGCTTAAAAACACAATTAGGTAGTTTAAAATGAAGTATTAAAGAAATATCGCGTCTATTCCGATGCCTGCCATGTTTTCTTCCTCTCTCCCTTTTTTGGTCTTGTTTTGTTCTTGGAGGATTCAAAAAGCCTCCCCTGTATTTGATTTTTATACTAATCATGCCCCATATTTTTCGGATTATGTTATATAGGCTGTGGTTAAATTATAAATGAAAGGGTGAACTACCAGACTTCTTGTCATAACAGCAGCTTTTATGTTGTTACAGAAAATGCAAAAAAAAAAAAAAAGGTGTTTTGTGTTGAAGGGTCCCCTCGCTTATTTTGTGCCGCTTAATGTATGTGGGCAGACAAGCACAGCAATTTGTAGAAATGTTTTTTGCAGTATTTTGAAAATTACAGCACCCTCTCCATCCTCTGAGGGGAAAATGAAAGAAAACTAAATACGCAGTGCATAAATATAGCTGGAGCCTAACAGCTCTCCCCGCTTCTCCTGGCTTTACGCATTCCTTCTCACAAAACGTGCTTACACACACACTGGGGCACGCACGCACAGACACACACGCAGAGCCTCCTTCAAGTTCAGTTCTTTACCGAGGTATAAGCTGAATCAACGGTTTCACATGGTAGCAACATAAAAACTGCCTTCCCCACTTCCCAGTGCCTCCCTCAACTGTTTCAAGAGAAAGAAAAGGCAACCAAAAGCCAACAGGACCAGTGTTAAAAGAAAAAAAAAAGGAACCAAGTAACGGCTTGTAATCTCTCTCTGTTTTTGTTTCCCCGTTAAACTTACTTCAAATTCACTAAACATGAAAAACCAGTAAAGTATTTTATAGATGCCTTGTATCACACTGCTCAAAGCACTTGACTGAAAGGCTACTTTATGTCCTGATCCTGGTGGGCTGGAGTTTTAAGATAGAATTTATGCTCAGCAAATTGATGAAATATTTCATTTATAGGCTGTGGCATTTTAGGTCTGTTGTAACCGCATCACTTAAAGGACTTTGCTATGGAGCAGGCACGAAGAATGATTTTCTGCATTAAATCCACTACCGGGCTGAACCGTTTTAATTTGCCCCCAAACTTCTGCCAACTGGAAGGCGGGTAAGAGGTCAGACAAGCCTGAGGAACCGGATGGATTATCTCTGTGCATGAACTCATTCATTGGGCTCTTTCTAATGGAAGGCGAGATTTCATAGTATCTGCTGGAGTTACTCAGATGCTTTTCATAAAGAGCAGATCCTATGCAAAAATCAATAGCATAGCTTATGCCCTTCATTTGTAGATAAGTGTATTCTTGAATGTCTGAAGGAATATTTGATGTGGAACTTAAAACAGGGCTGGAAAATATCTTTGCTTTTAATTGCCTCTCGCTCTGCAGTGAAGTGAGCCCCTTCGCTGTGGAAGCGGAGTTGAGGGTACCCCGGTGATCGCCTCCTTTCTGTTCTGCAAGGTGGGCTCCCCTCCTGCTCCCCCGGAACCAGCCTTAAGGATTGTTTCTTCCTTTTTTTTTTTTTTTTGGCTTCATTGGATGAACTGTCTTCCCGAGATAACAAACCTTCTTCTGCAGCACTTGGCGGAGTTTGGTTAGGGGCTACCTCTGAGCAACGTGAACTTGGCCTTGCTGGTGTCTGACGCTAATACCTTCCCTCCTGTTCCGAATCAGGGTGTTCAGGAAACAGCCTGGAGCCATACAGCTGATGATTTCACCAAATTTGCATCTGTTCAACAGTAATGGGGATGGCTTCCACAAATGCTCCCAGGCTCTAAAGAGACGCTAAGTGGTTGTTTCTAGTTCCTTCCCTCACCCCTCCCAGGAGAGTCGCTTTCCATCTCAGCCACTCCCAGCCTCACGTGGAAGAGCTGATGGGCAAGGCCTGCCCGGGGCCTGGCAACCTGTCCCTGTGGTCAGCCGCAGGCTGGCCGGGCTCAAGGTCCTGGCCGGGGGGCTGCCTTCCCTGGCTCCAAAGCTGGGGGTCTCCAGAAGGAGGGCCCACCCGTCCCCAGGGGCTGGGCGGATGCACACACCGGGCCTGCCGCGAGGGAAGTAGGGCTTGGAGAGATCTGGGGCTGGGGTCTCAGGTGCGGCTTAGGGGCCAGGGGGGCCTGGACAAGGGGGCTCAGCTTGGGGAAGTCGGGGGAGGAGACGGCCCCCAGGGCCGGGGTTCTGCATGTCACTAGGATTTGGGCTTGGGCCGAGGGGGCCCGGGTTGTCCCAGAGCAAATATTTTTTTAATGTGGTTTTGATTAAAAATAGGATAAAGTTTTGTGTCCTGAAAATGTACCAGATGCTTGTTGTAATTTTTTAATGACCTTCTGCCAGCCCCTGAGCCGGTCAGTTTGGCCACGGCTGTACTGCGGTCCAGTGAGTCAGATCCGCTGGTCTCTGCTGGCGGCCGGGCCTTGATCAGAGCGGCAGGCTGGCAGCTCTGGGTCCTCCGGGACTCTGGGTTGGGGTGGGGGATTTCCAGGAGGGAATGTTTTGGTGGGTTTGGTCTATTTTCCAAAGCTGTTTAGGAGACCCGAAAAACAGAGCCCAGAGCTGCCTCCGGCCCCACCCTCCCCTCTGCATCTCCCAGGTGTGGGGGCTTGGGCAGGGCCAAGGTGCCCCTTCCCCTTCCTGCAGGGCCTTCCCGGCTCTGTGAAGCTTTGAGGGACCCGCATTAGCATCCTCTGGGCCTGAGGGTGGATGCGGGCTGGGCTTTTTCCCGCAGGTGTGTCCTGCAGCCTTGAGAGTGCCCGTGGACGTGGCCTTGCACTTCTTGAGAGCAGCCTTCTAGGAGGTTCACATGTCGGGCTTGTGTGAACTAGCTGATCCACTTGTGCTCTGGGAAGCTACAGAGAATTCTTTCCAAACCATGCTTGGAAAAGTACAGTTTTTTTTTTTTTTTTTTAATGTGTTTTAGACATACACAACAGGGCTTGAGTTTCTTTCCTTTAAAATGACTCCGCACTGTATCAGTCCTTCAGTTGGATTAAAGGTCACAGTATTCTTCATTTTTCTGTCGAGCAGATTTAGGACAAAATTCAGTTTCTCAACACATGACTTGTTCTATTTTTCAGTGTCTGCGGATGTTTATACTTTTATTTTAAAAACTGGTAAGTAACACTGGATCTATTCTCCTTTCCATGGTCCTTTGGGGTCCAAACCAAGCATAGTAAACAATTATTTGAAATAATTTTTCAATGGAAAATCCAAACCAACCTTTTCCAAATTTCATGTTTATGTTGCAAAGATATAACCCAAGGCCTTCATGACATCTTTCTCTAGAAAAACTGAAACAAAGGATGGAGTCTAATCTTTCTCTCTAAAAGGCACATCTCATCACTGACAAGGAGAATAGGAAGAAAGAATATAATGAGACCCATTACCTTGTTGAAACAACAGAGGGCAAATCAAGGAGAAAACCTGGGGAGACAGCAGGGTCTTTAATAAAACCGGGGCCTATAGGAGCTCAGTCAAGCCATCTTCCTGCCAGACAGAGAATTGAAGGTGTACTGAGAGAGCGAAGCTTGGAAACCAGGATGCCCTCACAGGTGTCTTAGGTCTGATGTCCCATAATACTTGCAGCAGGAATTCTACCATCTGAAAAGAATGTAAATTATTGACCATCATTATGACTGGAGACAGTGGATTCTTGGAGTTGCCTGGTCTTGCCATACAAGGTTGCTTGATCACCTGTGTCTGGTGAAGCTTATTTCTCAGGTATGAACAGCATAAGAAGGGTTTGTTAATTATCTTCAGTTTTCATCAGGAAATTGTGAGCCCTCCCCTCACATTCTGTAAACAAAATAAACACAAAGCAAACCCCAGGCTGCCCTGGACCAGCCCTCCTTGGTGCCCTGGGCTGCCTCTGCGTCTTTTTCTCTCTGAAGTGACTCTACAACCCGCCCTCTTCAATCACCTTGAATCAAAAATTAAGCACAAAACTTGATAGCTTCAGCACAGTTCCTTTCACATGTGTCTTAAAAATTCTCATTTCATGTTATGCGTCAATATATTTCCATACATCGGTCTAAAAGCTGTGTCAGAAGAGACAAATTAAACTTAGAAGTAAGCAATGCCTATTTTGTTAAGAACAAGGAAAAATAATTAGTATTTTCCTATTCATAAAGCAGATTTTATTACAGATGGAAATGAAACATATAAATAAATTTAAAACGCCCTTGATTTAATTCATGTAAGGAACAGTCATGCATATATATATATATAGTCTTTAATTTGTCGTAGATGTTTATCTTTTTAAAATGCTCCTATGAAACATATATTAGCATAATTTACGGTGTGGGACACACACATTAGTACAGCTTTATTGGTCGGTGTGCTCAGATGTGGCACGATGCAGATAGTATTATGCCGGAAGTTGACAGCATCCCATGAAGACCTGTTAGGAATCTTATTTTCTCGAATGTGCCCCAGTTCTCGTCCAAGCTGCGGCTTTGGGCGCACGCTCAGCTTCTCTGGGAACCCTGTCCCTTCTGTCCACGCTCATGCTCTGACCTGCCCTGCTCGGAAGTTTTTGAGATGAAGTCATCGCTGGTTTGAGTTACTGGAGAGACGTTAATTCGTCCAGCTGGGCTGGCTCACGGGCTGCCCCGCTCTCGGCCTTGACAGCCACCCCTGGTGAGAAACCCAACAGGAAGCAGGGGGCGAGCTGAGGGGGCCGGAGCCCACAGACGCAGGGCGAGGCTCCTGTGATGTGATTGCGAGTCGAAGCAGCAGAGGAACCGGCTGGTCCGCGGGGTCTTCAAGGAAAACGCTTCTCTTCAGAGCAGAATTTTAGACAGATGATCAACAACGACCTACTGCGTGGCATAGGGCCTTCTAGTTACTATTCTGTGATAACCTATACGGGGAAAGAATCTGAAAAAAAATAGACACATGTATGTGTGTAAGTGATTCACTTTGCTGTACCCCTGAAACTAACACAAAATTGCGAATCAGCTCTACTCCGATTTTAAGCAGACATTGGTGAAAGATAGAATTTTATTTTTTAAAATTTGTTTATTTTTAACTGAGGGATAATTGCTTTACCATATTGTGTTGGTCTCTGCCACCCATCAACATGAAACAGCCATAGGTATTTATATATATATGTCCCCTCCCCCTTGAACCTGCCTCCCACCTCCCTCCCCATCCCTCCTCCGCTCGAGGTCGTCACAGAGCCCCGGTTTGAGGGTTTGAGTTCCCCACAGAGCCTCAGTTTGAGTTCCCTCAGTAACACGGAAACATATACTCTACCATATGTAAAATAGGTAGCCGGTGGAAACAGAGTTTTAGTTAAAAAATCCCTGGGAAATGATCAGTCACTGCATTACGGAGCAGACAATGCAGTGCGTGTCACCCTGTGTTGGCGAGCATGTTAACATGCGTCCATAGCATGTATGACGCTGTGTGTCGCCAGGGCCTGCTCCTCCGAGCCCTGCAGGCAGTCTCTTTGTTAGAACAGGCGGCTGTGCGCGCGGTTCAGCTGCCCGGGGACGGGCTCCACGCATGCAGCTCTCTGCCGCTGTGTGTGCCTTTCCGTCTCTCTGCAGGAATTCCCGGCACCCCTGGCCCCAGCACCTAGAGGAGCTGAGGGGTGGGGGAGAGAATGACCCCTGCCCCCTCCCCCGGTTCCAACGTGTCTCTGACCTCCCCACCCACACATGTACCACATAACATCCAGATGTCCAAAAACATTTTTTGGAGGACTCTATGAAATTTGATAGAACTTGAAATGTGATAGTGTATGAACTCAGTGACATACATTGTGAAACAGCCCCAAATTCTGTATGTAAAAATGGAGCCATTTCCCCTGGAGGTCCAGCCCCCTTTCCCTGACAAAGATCAGCCCTGATGGGTCTCATGTGGGGCCTGTCTTGGCCTCCCCAGGGCCCCCCTCTCTTTTTTCTCCAAAGCCCTTCTTTTCCCAAAAGCGTCAAGAAGGTTTTTTTTTTTTACTCTTTGCTATGAAAATTGAGGCTCTTGGTGACTTTTCCATGGACCCAGAATTCACAAATGGCAGAAATATTTCTCAAATATTTCTGACTCTGAAACGAGTGCTTTTTAGGCCACACAGCAGGAGGAAACACACCTGTCCAGCCTCACCTGAGCTGGTCCTCCGCTGCAGGGGGAGGGGTGAGGGAGGGAGGGGGGTAGTACTCCCACCTTGCTCGGTCCCCACCAGATCAGGGGCCTCCTGTAGGTGAGGAGGCTTTTCACCTGTTGTCTATACCAGTGGTCTGGTTCAGTTTTGCTGAAGAACTGGAGATGTGTGTAGTCTGCAATTTACAAGTCCAGCCAAAGGCAGAAGTTTAGGGTGAAGGTGTTCTTTGCTGTTACAGATACGAATCTCTTTCATGGGAGTGGAAGACTGCAGGACAAGAGGCGGTAGTGCTTGGGGAGGGTGAAGATGGAGCCTTCAGGGTGTCCTGCTCTGTGGTTGAGGTCAAGGCCAATGCAAGAGGACCCAGAGCAGCCAGAGGGGGCCTGCTCCTTCTCCACGTGGGACAGGATATAAAGTGACAAGAAAGAGACAAGCGCACTCTCGGTTCAGAGCCAGCTCACACTCCCCAGGTGTAAAAGCGCTGCGATCACTCACCTGTGCCTTTTTCCTCACCTACACACAGGAAAAGAGTGAAACTTTCCTCTAATTTCCACGCTGCAAGTGAACACAAAGATAACAGAGAGCTTGTTGCCAGCTTAGCAACATCAGTGCTGAGGAAGCATTTTTCCTTCCCTGTTACATAAAACAATTGCCTCTTCTTAAAACAATCACATCACAGGAATAGTACATGCCTTTGCAAAACTTCTGAAAATGGAGAAGCCGACTTTAAAATTTTAATTAGCCATAAGTGCACCTCTTTTTGTTAACGTTTTGGTAATCTGGACTATTGCAATCTACAAGCAATAGAATTGGCATTATTCTGTACACATGGTTTTGTATGATGCCCTTTTCACTTGGGCTTCCCTGGTGGCTTAAATGGTAAAGAATCTGCCTGCAATGCAGGAGACCCAGGCTGGATCCGAGTCGGGAAGATGTCCTGGAGAAGGGAATGGCTAAACTTTTCTCTATTTTACATAAAAAGTCTTTGTGAACATTTAAAATAGCAAATGCTCTTGCTAATGGATTTAATATAATTTATGGAGCTGCTTCTTTATTATTGAACATTTGGCGTTTTGTTTGTGATTAGATACTATCTTGCATTGAGTGCCTTTGTGTGTAAAGCTTGCCCTGCACACATGAATGTTTCTTTGGGGTGGGTCTCAAAGAATAGCATTTCTGATGAGAGGACTTGCCAGCATCGTTTCAGTAGGGTTTTCCTGATTTCCCCTCATCCACAGCCTGAAAGATCCTTGCTCACTGTGAAACGTAGCCTTTTATTTTTCCTTCTTATTTTTCAAAAATATCAGGTACATGCAAATAATGTTCAATGCTTAATTAAAATCATTTTACTAGTTGTGGCATCAGACATCTTCTCTCTGTGACTGTGAATCATTTGTTCTTCTATGAACTGTCCGTTTTGTTTTTAGAGAAATAGCTCTACTAGAAATCTTGGATTCAGTATACATGCTTTATGTTTCAACACACCACTTGAAAAATTATTCTAATGGCCAGCTGGTATTATTAAAAAGAGTTGCAAAAGTTTCCACTCTAAAAATCCACAAAAGTAAAAAATCGAGCAAAGACTTCTTTTCTTCCCGCTTTTTGTTTCCACTAAATTGCTTCCATCTCTTTCGCTTTTATAAAAAGCATTAAGAATGCACCAGCACCCTTATGATCTTACAGACAGAATAAAGAGGAACAACATCAGCACCATCTTAGCAAACAAATATTCCCATTTTCCACAATGGGATAACCTAATTATTGCTATTTGCATGTTAACATTTTAACCACCTCACTGCCAAACCTCACTGAGAAAATATTCTTAATTTCCATGACTATTGTGAGTATAAAAACCATATGTTCTGTCATTTAGAAAGGATGTAAAATAGGAGTGACTCACAAAACTGTGAAGATTGTGGCTCAAAGAATTAAGAAGACCCTTTCGAGTCTGCTTAAAAGAAAGCTGGAAGTGGTACTTGCGATGGTGCTGGTGAGAACGCTTTCTTTTCTGAGGGACTTACGGAGCTTATGGAGTTTTTATAAAATCTTATAAAGTGACAATTTTGAAAATCTTATCTTGACAATAAGTACATTTGGTGTTCATGTTATCCTATGATACAATATGTATTTACAGAATAGACTCAGGAGTTTGGAAAAAGTTCCTTTTCTCTCTTAGCCCAGCCACGACTATTCTGAGTGATAAACAGGGGCTTCGAAGCGCATTTTTCAGCTCGCTAGTGAGAAACACTAGCTGCCTATTGTGAGCTGCCTATTGTGAGCTGCCTATTGTGGTCCAGGCTCACTAGTTTTCTAGGACCAAGGTGTCTAAATAAGACATTAAGATGCGCTCATGATTGAGCTGAGAACGCGAGTAACCTTCTTCCTGTAGCTGTCACAGAGTTCTGGGAAACATCTCAGCTGGCCCTGACTGTTCTTCAGTTGCTAATGGAAAACTGAATAAGGTGGGCATCTAAAGGTTTGGAACTCAAGGCCAGGTGGACGTCAAGCGTCATTGTCAGGGCTGCCCTGGCGGCCCAGCGGTGAAGAGCCCCTCCTCCTGTGCAGGCGGCCTGTGCTTGACCCCTGGCTGGGGAGCAATATCCCACCTGCTGCACTGCCAAAAAACCATTTTTCCAAATTAAAATGATAATGCATTGGTTACTGGAACAAACTTACCTTTAAAAAGGGGACCAGCCTCATTTTGACTCTCTTTGTGGCTATCCCATATCCTTTCCAAACTAAAAGATGAAGAAAAATGGGGAAACTAGGAAGCAACAGATAGATGCCAATTAACTCAGTGCATGTATATTCCAAACATCTAAAATTTCTCAAGGATAGTGAGGCACGTGGTTAATATGTCTCATTTGGCTTCAGAAGTTCCACACTGGCATCTTTAAAGGGATGACTCTTGTGTTTTCATATTATCCCATCCTAAGCAACACACAATTATCGTCATTTCACTTCTCGGTTTTGGACATACTTCTGTGAAGTGTCTCATACAGATGAAGTTTGCAGCCGAATAATAAATAAATGAGTTGCCAATAACTTCGAAACTGTGTAAAGGCACCTTCTTTCTATTGTCAATCATTTTTAGCATAAAGTTCTGTGGTTGGAGTGTGGTAATGAGTACATGCCGGCCGTGTGGAGAGCTTGGCGTTCTTGTAGTGGAATCTATAAACGAGAAGATGTCCGTTTCAGTCGTTATATTGAAGGGTTTGGGGTTCAGCAAACCGCTAGTTGTTACAGACGTGAGCGCACACACACTCGGCCCCACACACCCTCACACACATACACTAAGACCAAGAGTAAGAAGGAGAGCAACCACAGAGCACAGCATAAAACACGTGAATGACCAACATAGCAAAGATAAGTTTTAAATAGTCTTATTTTACACATTCATGTTTTAAACAATTATCTTCATATCTGCTTTCTGAACTTTATTCAAATTCTGAATGTGATAAATTACAATGTCAACTTAAAGCCTTTAGCATTAAATTTTAATATATCAGTTCAGTTCAGTCGCTCAGTTGTGTCTAACTCTTTGTGACCCCATGGACTGCAGCACACCGGGCCTCCCTGTCCATGGCCAACTCCCAGAGTTTACTCAGACTCATGTCCGTTGAGTCAGTGATGCCATCCAGCCATCTCATCCTCTGTCGTCCCCTTTTAATATATAGGTTAAAACTAATGACTTCACCCTGCTCCCACTCACTCACCCCAAGTTTTTTCTTGTAAATTTTTAAAAAAGCATGTTTTCCACAGTTCCACCAGTTCCTTCTCTCTCTTATAATGATTCTTTGGTTCTTTCCTAATTACGGGGTTGCAAATTATTTACTCTAGTTTTACATGAAAGGAGTAAACAGGTAATCCAGCCTAAAAGAGTGCAGTTCCAACTTCAGGGGAAAAAAAAAGAAATGAGTATGTGTTGAATTTCTCTTTAGGTGCGCAGCTGTGCAGCCTCTGTCTAATGGAAGGGCTGCAGTGGAAGGGCCTCTCCACCTTGCCTCAGTGTAATGCAATTTACCTTCATTAAATTACTGGAGGGCCAGTTACTTAAGCAGAATATTGATTTTCAGTCTGGCCCGTGTTTAACATAATTCTGCGTAGGCAGCAGCTAATTCTGCATTTAAATCTAACACCTTAATAGAATTACTCCATGCCACTGACCATGGGCAAGCCCTCAGCACCCATTCCATGCCACACCTCTGGAGGCTCTCTCCAAGACCCGGGGCTGAGCTTGCTTTCACCCCCTTTGAGCTCCTGTGTTTCCAGGGGTCTCTGATGCAGGAAGGCCACTCCTTAACCAAAGAGGTGGTTTGGGGGAGTGGGCAGAATCATCAGTGGTATCGTACATTTTTTTCCCACAGTAATAAAATTTATATTAAATGTTACAAGAGAAATTACTTTTGTTTGCATCTGGAATTGATATATCCACTCTCCATTGTCTCTCTAGAAAACTATCAGAAAAAAAATCACCCCAAAACATGGAATATTTTAAGTCTAGCTGTGCACAAACTCCACACTGGCATTTTTCGTCAGTTTCCATCTCAACCAGTAGTACTTAACAGTTTAAGAATCAAGAGGCATTTGCTAACAATGAATAACTGCACACTTCATACTACGACCGCTTGATAACTGGTCATATGAGGGTACGAGGAGCAGGCATCAGAGGACGAGATGGTTGGACGGCATCATCGACTCAGTGGACGTGAGTCTGAGAAAACTGGGAGATAGTGAAGGACAGGGAAGCCTGGTGTGCTGCAGTCCATGGGGTCGCAAAGAGTCAGACAGGACCAAGCAACTGAACAATTATAACACGTAAAACTGTAATGTGTAACTCAGGCTTCCACGGTGGCCTAGGTGATAAAGAATCCGCCTGTAATGCAGGAGTCTCAGGTTCGACCCCTGGGTGGGGTCTATCCCCTGGAGAAGGAAATGGCTACCCGCTCCAGTATTCTTGCCTGGAGAATTCCATGGGCAGAGGAGCCTGGCGGGCTATAGTCCATGGGGTCCAAAAGAGTTGGACACAACTTAAATAACATATAAGACTAATCCCAAATGTTGATTTATCTTCAATTTATAAACAGCAAAAATAAAGCAAAAATGTCTTCTTTCCTAATTAACTTCCTTGAAAAGGTTCATGTTTAAAGATGCCTATGCCTTTTGGCCTAAATGGATAATACGGGTAAGACTCTTGGGCTTGGTGAGCTTTCTTGTTTCTGATAAGTAAAATGAGCCTTGTCTTCAAATTCAATCTTGCTTCAAACAGGGCTTTGACTTCTAAATATTTTGTAAAAAAATTTGGATGAAAGTCAAACATCACTTAACTGCATATGTTATTTGATGGTAGTGATGAGCATGAAGATTTTTTTAAATGTAATTTAGATACTTTAATTTTAGTGGATCATAGTTTCAAAAGGGAGAATTTCCCCCCGATACACAGAATCAAAAGTACATGGGATTTTTTTTGGTTTTAAGACTCTTTTTTTTTTTTTTTTTGATGTGGACCATTTTTAAAGTTGTTCTTGAATTCGCTACACTATTGTTTCTATCTTATGCTTTGGATTTCTGGCTGTGAGTCAAATCTTAGCTCCCTAACCAGGGATTGAAACTGCATTTTGTGCATTGGAAGAATTATTAACCACTGAACCACCAGGAAAATCCCTATTATATGGGATTTTAAGTTGTCCTTTATCCCTGGAAGGAGTTCTTTGAAAGGACCTCTTTCCTCAGCTCACCCTTTACCACGGTGGTGTAACCTGTATACTTACCCATTTTTGTTATGGAAGGCAGTTTGCCCCACACTTAAAACACTCTTTCAGTTGCTTCAGGCTTTATTGTTCCAGGTAGAATACCATGCGCTTTGGTTTGGAGGTTTTAACTGTGATCTGGGTGATGTGTAGGTTTCATCTCTCCGAAGCATTTCTCAGCCAGACCCACCCATTTATGGACATGACGATTGGTGCATGTCTTAGCAGTTCTGGCTGCTAAAACACAATACCTAGCACTTGGTGGCTTATAAACAGCAGACATTTATCCCTCATGGTTCTGGAGGCTGGAAGCCTCAGGTCAGAGTGTTAGCACGACTGGGTTTTGGTGAGGGCCTCCTCTCTGCGTCCTCACATGGCAGAAGGGTGAGGAACTCCGCGGGGCTTCTTGCTTTAAAGCCCTAATCTCACTCAAGAGGGCTCCACCCCTGATGCAGGTACCTCCCAAACACTGTCATCTTGGGGGGATAGGATTCCAACCTATGAGTTTTGGGCGTTAAAACCTTTCAGACCATAGTAATGTAATAACATATAATAAAATAATAACTGATCTCAGGTATCTTCTTACCAACTCTGACTTCACTCCATCTCAGTCTGAATAACTAGAGAGTGAAAGTCACTCAGTCATGTCTGACTCTTTTCGACCCCTCTAACTATACAGTCCATGGCATTCTCCAGGCCAGAATATTAGAGTGGGTAGCCGTTCCCTTCCTCAGGGGATCTTCCCAACCCAGGGGTTGAACCCAGGTCTCCCACATTGTAGGCAGATTCTTAACCAGCTGAGCCTCCAGGAAAGAGGGTTCAGTTCAATTCAGCTCAGTTCAGTCACTCAGTCAGTCATGTCTGACTTTGCGACCCCATGAATCGCAGCACGCCAGGCCTCCCTGTCCAACACCACCTCCTGGAGTTCACTCAAACTCATGTGCATCAAGCCGGTGATGCCATCCAGCCATCTCATCCCCTGTCGTCCCCTTCTCCTCCTGCCCCCAATCCCTCCCAGCACCAGGGTCTTTTCCGATGAGTCAACTCTTCCCATGAGGTGGCCAAAGTATTGGAGTTTCAGCCTCAGCACCAGTCCTTCAAATGAACACCCAGGACTGATCTCCTTTAGGATGGACTGGTTGGACCTCCTTGCAGTCCAAGGGACTCTCAAGAGTCTTCTCCAACACCACAGTTCAAAAGCATCAATTCTTCGGCACTGGTACAATTGTGTAAACGCAGGTTGAGGAGTGCGTGGAGGGCAAGTGCAGACAACAGAAAGACAAAGTTCTTAAGAACTTGGGTTATTTATGGGAGCGGAGAGAGAAGGCAAGAATAAGAAGAGGAGATGGACTAAAAAGATGCCTTTTCAGCCTGAGAGGAGCTTGACCATGATGATGAGATGGGACCCAGGGAGAGAAATGTTGGTAATCTAGAAAGACAGCTGAAAAAGACTGGGGGAAATTGCAGAAATGTAGGCTGCCGCTGCCCCTGGAGAGGTCTGCACAGAACTCTTTACAAAGAAGCAAGAGCTTGAGCTGGAAATCGCAGGCAGTGCACTGGGATGGAATTAACATAAAAAAAAAAAATGTGGGAGGGTGGGAAATCTGCAGCCCTGTCCTCAAAGAAAAGGCCTTGAAAAATGGCCAGATGGAGTAATGTCAGCTAAAATAGAACAATGTTCCATATATCTGCTCTGTGCTCAGTCACTCAGTCATGTCCACTCTTTGAGACCCCATGGACTGTGGCCTGCCAGGCTCCTCTGTCCATGGGATTTTCCAGGCAAGAATCCTGGAGCAGGTTGCCATTTCCTCCTCCAGGGAATCTTCTTGACCCAGGGATCAAACCCAGGTCTCTTGTGTCTCCTGTATTTGCAGGTGGATTCTTTCCCACTGGGCCACCTGGGAAACTCATGTTACGTTTATATCACACACATATACAACTACATCTATGTAAATACGTATTTCTGTGATAATAGATGCTCAAAAACCTGATAATGTTAATTATAATAAACACAAATTCCTCCCTTTGACTGACTGTCTCTGTTGATTAACCCACTGACATTTGCTCCAGGCATGCCAGCCTGGGGGTGGAGATTGTTCACTGAATCACCATAGGTTTGTACAAGCAGCTGGCGGAGGGTTGGGGAATGCAAGGGCTTTTTACTCAGAGGGGCCGGGTAGGGGGCACAGACCCAGTCTTTGATGGGAGGGTCCTCAGCACTGTCTGAGGCTGAGTTCAAGAAGAGGTGGTGGTAGGGAGTTGCTGTGGTTGTCTGAGGACTTTGCTGGCTCTGAAGCTGGAAGACCCAGGACTCCTGCAAGACCAGCCTGGTCTGGCCACTGCCCTTGGAAGGGTTCTGTCTCTGAACTCTCAGGGGCCCGATCCTGCCTCCCTAGCCCTGTTTCCTGCCGCCATCACAGCCGAGGCTCAGTGGAGGTCTGGCCACCAAGTGTAGGACTGAGGCTCCCAGCAGTCCAGATCTGCACTCCTTTGGACTAGGAGGAGCCAGACACTCCGCTGTGGTCAGAGTTTCAACAGCTGGACGCCTGCAGCCCAGCCTCGGGGGGGGGGTCGGCTGGCCAAGGTGAGCCAGGAGGCAGGTGTGGTTGCATGGCCTGGGGCTGACTTCTTCAGCAGGGCTCAGCTGGGACGTGTGTCGCTGCTCCCTGGGGCGTGAGCTGGCCTCACTTCCGTGTGTACAGCCAGTCAGGGGGCTGTCTGGGTGAACTGGCTGCACTCCTATCGCCAAGCAAGGGGAGCCCTGGGCCTCTCTCCCTCCTCACGGTTTTTACCTCCTGGCTCCTCACAAGGCGGCAGCATTCCAAAAAGGAGAGAGGAGGCTGCAACGTCTTGGAGGCCAAGGTCAAGCCACGCCATTTCTGTGGCTGTCTGTTGGTCCAAACACGTTACCCAGAAGTCCCAGATTTGGGAGAAGTGGGGAGACACTTTGTGGTCATATTTAATCTATCAGGCAAGGCAACCATCTCAAGACCCAGGGAGCTAGGGAGGAACCAAGTCACAGGGCCTCCTCCAACCTAACAGAGAAGCTTTGCAGGTGGGAGGGGCAAAGGCCGCCCTTGATGGAGGCGCTGAGAGGTTGCCATGGCAATGCCGTGAACTTTACCCAGAGGTGCGATTTCCTGATCTCCACCGTGTCTCCTCCAGCTCTGAGGAGTAAAGCTGGGCTTCTGGTGCCCTAAGAGAATAATATACTTGAATAAACTACACCAAACCCTGGTATTCATTTTCCCTCTTCTTCCTCTGAAAACTCTCCATTTACAAACTGTAAAACTCCTTTTAAGAAAAATACTTTATGAAGAAAAAACAGGTAAATGCCTTTTAAGAATGTGTACTTAGAGAGAATCCATTTTTACTGCTTTGGATCCAGCCTTCTAAAGAGATTGCAGTTTTTTCATTCATAAATGTTTAATTACTATGTAGACTTCCTATCCATCCTACGCTGTGTGTTCTTGGGCCCTTTTAAATTTTATTTCTTTGTTAAATTGGTGGAGGAAACTAACCACCTGTGGATGTCTTTCTTCATGTTTGGAATAAAGGAAAGGTCTGATCTTAGAGAAGTTATAGGTAGAAATACCAATTACAAAAACAACAACAACAGCAAAAAACACCGAAACCAAAACCCTACAGTAGATTAAGAAATTTTTAACTGATATTTGGAAAATATCCTAGAAAATTCACACTAGGAACTGGTAAAACTATTTATCCTAAATGTCATTAAATTGAATATCATTGAGTGACCGATGTGTGAGATTTGTAGGTTGTCAATTTAGCACTAAATATCAAAGTTACATTTTCCCATTGTTTGGTTTTGGTTTCCATCACTTTTGTAGAGGAAGGCACAAAGGTAATGTCTCATTCTATTCTTTTGTAAAATGTCATTAATAACTACCTATGGGGTGAATGCCAAGGCCAGCAAAGATGGTCGCGTTGAATATTCCTGCTCTGTCTATTGCATTAATGTGTGGAGGGCGACTCAGGGGTATCCCATTTGGAAGCGGCTTGGACACTCCCTACTGGGGTCTCTGGTAATTTAGGGTTGTAGCTTTAAAGGAACTACTGCAGTTGGGATCATGTTCTCAGATGGCCGTGCTCGGCTAAGTGGAGACATCAACCGTTTGATTGATGGCAACTTAAGAATAAAGCCCAGGGAGATGTCTGGAAAGGGATGCGTGAGTTTCAGCCAGACCATCACTGTGTCTGGGTCCAGATGGGGCTTCATTTCTAGATACAGTGAGTCTTTATTCTTCAAGACATTGACAAGGGTCACCTGGGTCACCTGGGAGAGAAGTTTTCTGTGGCCTGTGCTGTGGTTCCATGTGGAGGCTACTCACCAGTGACCAAACTCTATTTCTCCTTCTTCTTGGGCACACATGTAATTCACCTTCCTCTCCTGCAATGAGAGAAGCCTCAGTCCTACCTGTGGAGAAGGAAATGGCAACCCACTCCAGTATTCTTGCCTGCAGACTCCCAAGAACAGAGGGGTCTGGTGGGCAACAGTCCCTGGGGTCACAGAGTCAGACACGACTTTCCTGGCAGAGTTCAAGAGAAGGGGTGAGTGCTATTTCCAAGCCAAGCCAACCTGCTTTCTAGTCTCATAAAGTCCTTATTCTTTCTTCATAGTTGAGAGTTAGTTTGACTGGGTATAGAATTGAATGTGGAAAATAGAACTTCAGAACTTTGAAGGTATTGTTCAACCAGCTTTCAGCAAGCAACGTTGCTCTTGAGATATTTGCTGCCAGTCTGGTATCCTTTTCCTCTGTAGGTATTAGTCCTCTGGTTTCATGGCGATGGTTTTCGTATCTTATGAAAATGGCTGTCTTCAAACTTAGGACATTTTTCTTCAATTTTTGTTCACTGTTTTACTAATTTCCTCTATTTTCTATGTTCTTTTATTCCACAACTGTCATTTTTGAAAGTTAGACTCGTTTTATACCATTCCTGTTTCTTGCTCTATTTTTAGTCTATCAAATATTTTTCTTAGGAAAAAAATTCAAATTTATATTCTAGTCTATTGCTTTCAAATCAATTCAGGAAATACATTTTTAAAAAAAAACTCTATAAGAAATCCATCTTGTTCTTTGCTCTTTCCTCATCCTACCCTGTCCTTGTTTTGTGGATTCAAGATCTCTATCACTCTGAGAGTATTGATTAATATCTGTACAATAATTTCTCTTATTTAATTGGAAATATCTATACTTTTTCTAGAATCATGGCTTCTGTTTATCTTGGCTTATATTATCTGTATTGTAGGATTTCGTTTGTTCTAGTGAATTGCAGAGCATCTGTCTGGCAGACTTATCTGAATTGTCCCATTTTATGTTAAAGCAAGATGTAACAAATGACCAAGAGGTCACTGGGTGTCTGACAACTTCACTTCATGTTCGTTGGGAGAGAGGTCGGCTGTTAATTGGGGAAACTCTTGCCAAAATGGGAAGGGCTTATCTGTGGTCACTAGTATCTGTACAGTTGCTTGGTTTACCCAAAACAATTCATTTACACTCTTTAGAGGAACACCTTCAGGTCTTGTAGATAAATATCTTGCAGTTAGGTGTTCTGCTCCTAGAAGTGGGCGTTTGATAATGAATCCCCTTTTCTTCTTCAGCCTTTACCGTCATGTTGTGTTTAGATCTGTAGGAGCTCCATGGGTACATTGGTTCCTTTGCAGCCAATTCATGTATTTTATAAGCTTTGCTTTCCCCTGTTTTTGTAGCTGCTATTTCTTGATCTTTTTTTTTTTTTTTGGTCTTCCAGAACTCTGTTGAAATCTCTTATTTGCTGATAATCTTCCTGTATGTCTCTTCACTGTTGGGTTTTAATACAGATTTCAGTTCCCTCTCAGCAGGGAGAGAAGATGCACATGTCCCATTTTGAACTGGAAGCTCCCACTATTTAATATTATTATTATGCAATAGATTTAGTGTTGTTGGCTTGTAATTATGAGTGAAAGCAAATTCAAGCTAGACCCTCATGAAACCGCATGTGTTTATTTTGAAGAATCTACCTGACACCCTGCACTGGAATCCTAATTGTATCCAAAAATGTGAAATGTGAATGTCAGTTTTGAACAAGAGCTGAGCTTGGGAGACCTGAGCTGGGTGCTCGCGTGTGGAGCCCTTGTAAGAGGGCAGAGGGTGAATTTTGTCCTTCTGCGTCTCACAGGCATCTTAAGCTGAGAACTAGGGTCCTTCTGGGAGATGGTTGGACTCAGGAGGGAGCATTAGCTCTCAACGCGCATTATGATGAGAAACACAGCTCCTGCTGGATTTGTGTCCAAGGTTCCTGGGCCCAGCTGATTTCCTGTCAGACGCTTATTGTGTGAGGTGTGGGGAAAGACGGGTCCTGACCCTTATCTATGGGATTCTAGGTTAGCTGGGTGACAAGCCTCGCTCGTTTCTCCTGCCTCCTGGGACGGCTGTTCCTGACTGAGGCTCCTGCTCTTTCCCTGTCTCTCAGCCCTTCGTGCTCCTGGGCCGTTCTGCCTGCTGTCTGCCATCTTGGGCAACCCCGGTCCGAGAACTGCCCAGTGAACCACCCAGACAGAAGGGCAGACAGCCGTTGCCCTCCTACAAATGTCCAGGTTCTCACTTCAGATCGGCAGCTTCTGTTTCCTCCTGCTTCTACCATAGTTCTGGTCCTTCTGTGATATTTTAAACCATTGGCATCCAGGCCACAAGGAAAGGTCATGAGGCACAAAGGCAGAGGTAGACAGTGGATTCCCACCAGAGGAGGCTGAAGGGCATGCGGCACGTATCTGGGAGCCATCGTGGGCAGGCATCCCTGGCTCTAAGGAATCCATGCCAGGCCCAGCAGAGGAGAGCTTGGGCCCCTGTGTGGTGGATTGAGCTGATGGCTACACTGTATAGATGGGGCAGCTAACAGAGTTTTATCCTGGCAAGAGTAATTCAACAGGGAAGGTACATGCTGGCCATTAAATGAAGGTCCATTCATGTCACCAGATGACAGGCTAACCTCCAGACTGTGTTTCAAAGACCTCCACTTCTGGGTGTAATTTTAACATGGCACTCCAGGCCCTTGTGTTTAAAGGTTCTTATTCCCCACGTGGACTTTGGGCCAAGCAGTGCTCATTTGTTAGCAAAGACTCTGTTCTTTCCTCTGCAAGGAAATTTCCCCTAAAAGCAGAGACAGGCACTTCTCTCCTGAGGGTCCCATGGGCAGGAGTGTTTTCGCTTTTGTGGGGTCATCTTTCCTTCACTGGGGCCACTCCTAGTTGGTTTGCTCTGGGCTGGCATCTTGATGTATCCTCTTAGGGACACCTAGACATGATGCCCCTGGAGTTAGTGCCAAGGTAACAGAGAAAAAGGAAGGACTGGGACTTCTTGGTCCTTGACTGGAGGGCAGCATTCAAGCCCAGGCCCTTGGCTGAGACTCCAAAGGGGTCTCAGCCTTTCAACCCAAGTCCCTCAGGCTAGAAGCCCAGCCCCATGAGGTCTGCAGAAAATTCTGTAATCTGCAATGAGGTGACACTGTCCGTAGCTGCCTGCCTATCACATTTGCTCAAATGTCTGCCTCCTATCTTTCCATGGACTTTATTTCACTTTATCTGAAGTTCATGCTCAAGAAAGAACACAGTGAAGCGGGCAGCCTGACCCCCACACCTGCTCACATGCCCTCACTCAACAAGGCAGGTGTGGACATGGTTCCCCGTTCCCTCTCGTCCACATCGCAGTTGGTAGACCTACATTCTCACTCTAAGGTGGGCACCTTCGGGTACCTTTTGCCCATTTCGTCAGTCACCTCTGAACCACCCACAGCTCCACATACTTGATTTAGTGGATACAGTGTATTACAAAGATGAAATTAATGTCATATTTTCTAAAACTGAGACTCGTAGAAGGCCCATTTATCTGTCATCTGATCTGATTTCAACTTATTTCTACATCTCTTCATTTCCATGTATTTGACTACATTTATTTTTAAGGCATTAGGTGCTTATGAACTCATTCTATGATGCTTTGAGAGATGCTCGTGTTCTTGGTGCCTCAAAGAGTGAGAATCTGTCCTTGTGACTCTGGATTTGTTCATTCCTCATGGCTACTGTTGACTGTCTTTGGCATAATTAATTCTGATAGCATGAAGTTTTTATGTTTTTGTTTCTGAAACAGCAACTTCGCAGTTAACAGTCTAAGACACAAAGCTCTGCACATATTTGTCTTAATTATATAATTAAAAGGCGACAAAGATGCGCCACTTTCAAAAAAATTCTAGCGAGTTACTGAATTTTTATCCACTGAATGGGTGTCCTCAATCCTCCCATCAAACCCTCACCATTTAGAATTTCCCACCTTTCTGAGATTTTTATGACTTTACAAATATGATTATTATTCTGGTAAGATTCCAGAAAATCAAAGCCATGTCCCCCCAGGGGCACGAGACTCTGGCCCAAGTACGGCCCGTGTGACGGGGAACAGATCAAGCGGGGCGTCTGGAGACGGTGCGCGGTTATCAGTCACCTTGAAGAGCAGGCCTGACAGCACGTCGGGGGAGGCACCTGGAGCCACTCATTGACTCCCAATGACAAAGCTGTTCTGCATATTGCATTTCTGCTCATCAGCCGAGCCTCCGTGGTGGCTCACACATCAAGGCTGGCTCTCAGAGGAGGCGAGGGGAGGGAGGTGTGAAGGAGACAGCCGAGGGGCTGGCGTGACCCAACACGCAGTGGAGCGAACTGGGCCCCCTCACGCATCCAGCTCCGCCAGCAGCAGGGCCCCCCTGCCTTCCCCCTCCCTGGTCAGGGGTAGAGGCCTCCCTGTTCACCACCCGGGCCTGGTACCTCCTACTTAGAGCAATGGACCCCTGCCTACATTGGCCCTGAGATATGTGTATTTGGCTCTTCAACCCCTTTTTGGTGTTTTCCTTAAAAATTTTTCTTGAAGTGTTGCTATTTGACAATGTTGTGTTGTTCTCATCTGTATATAGCAAACAGCTATCCTTATATGCATAAAGTGAAAAGTGAAAGTGAAGTTGCTCACTCGTGTCTGACTCTTTGTGACTCCATGGACTGTAGCCCACCAGGCTTCTCCACTCATGGGGGTTTCCAGGCAAGAATACGGAGTGGTTGCCATTTCCTTCTCCAGGGGATCTTCCCTACCCAGGGATCGAACCCGGGTCTCCCGCATTGCAGGCAGATGATTTGCCCTCTGAGCTACCATGTATATCCCCTCTCTATAAGATTTCCTTCCCATTTAGGCCCTCATAGAGCACTGAGTAGATGCAACCCCTGTGCTAGAAGACAGGTTCCCTTTGGCTATCTGTTTTTACTCAGTAGTGTATATACGTCAATCCCACTCTCCCAGTTCACCCCACCCTCTCTTTATCCCCTTGGTGTGCATGGGTTTGTTCTCCCTGTCTGTGTTGCTATTCCTGCTTTGCAGATAGGACCATCTGTAGCATTTTCCTAGATTCAAAATACACGTGTTAATATACGATATTTGTGTTTTTTTCTGTTTCTGACTTACTTCATTTGTATGGCGTCTCCAGGTCCACCCATGTCTGCAAATGCCACGATTGTGTCCCTTTTTGTGGCTGTCATAGTCCATTGGGTATCTGTGCTACATCTTTATCCATTCATCTGTTGATGGGTGTTTAGGTTGTTCCCATGTCCTGGCTATTGTCAACAGGGCTGCAATTCAGGGAAGCTGGTTTTCTCTGGGATTCCTGGGTCACATGATAGCTCTATTCTTTGTTTTTTGAGGAATCTCCATATGTCTCCCTAGTGGCTCTATCAGTTGCATTCCCACAACAGGGCAGGAGGGTTCCCCTTTCTCCACACCCCCTCCAGCATTTACTGTTGTAGGGTTTTTGATGATGGCCATTCTGAGCAATGTGGGGTGATACCTCATTGCAGTTCTGATTTGCATTTCTCTAGTAATTAGCGATGCTGAGCATCTTTTTGCGTGCCTCTTGGCCATCTGTATGTCTTCTCTGGAGACATGTCTGTCTGTTCCACCCTCCTTTGCCCACAGTGCATCATCTACATCCGCCTTTGTGCCTCAAAACCTATCTGTGTGCCCCGGGATGCATGGACTTCATTGCTCTGCCAGAGCACTGGCTGGTATCTGAGACTGTAAAGCATGACAGAAGGAGAGGAACTCTTCCGTACGAACACGCTAGGCAACATATGAGGCTTGAAAGAGTGGGCTGGAGACATCTCAGTGGTGATGACCTACATTGCTCGTCTAAGTGCATCTCCCTATGCCCCAGACCTCCGGCAGCTGACAGTCAGCTGGGTCACCGCTCCCATTACTTCTGAGCTCTCGAGGCTAATTCTGGTTGAGCTGTTGCTCCACAGTGGGGTCCAGATTTGACCACAGAAGGTTCGTGAATACAATAGAGGGTCAAGATGAGGATTGTCAGTCGCAGGCTAGGTTGAGCTGCAGTGAGCGTGCTTGGCAACCTGTCAGAGGATGTGTGGGGAGGGGCACAGGCTGGAGGCTCAGAGTTCGTGCTGTCCTTTCAACAGAGGCCTTTCCAGTTTCCTGCGCTGTACACCTTTCCCTGATGGCCCTCAAAACACGTTGTCTCTGCCTTAAAATTGGAGTCTTGTTAAATTATGCTAGAAAGAAAGATCATTAGATGAATAGAGGCTCACAAACAAGTCTCAAGATGTCTTCACATAGGATTTTGTATCATGAGAGTTGAATGCAGCTGACTATTGTAAACTATAATGAATTGAAGTAAACATTGACTAAATGAATGAGGGCGTTCTGTGTGCCCAGCGCTGTACCAGACACGTGGGTCATGAAGGGAAATGAAAATGTCTCTAAGCCTCTCGAGGGCAAGACCTCTGGGGAGCTTCCTGGATGGGGAGCTCCGAGAGGCAGAGGTGGAGTCAGGCTGAAGACCAGCCTGTCCTTAGAAGGCCATTTTCAGACCTTTGTAAGCATCTTTGGTATGGAAGAAGGATGCTTTGACTTCTCAGCATCCGGAAGAACAAAAGCCTTCCCAGTGGCTCACATTTTAGTAATAAAAAATTATTATACAAGCAGATTATACAATTCCGCATTGTTGTGTGCCCAACAGCCCTTCTTCCTTTTAGTTAGGATATCACATCCTGCTGCTTACGGGAAATGCTCCCCAGATCTCTGCCTACATCCCCAACCTACCACAGATGTTCTAGTCTGTTGCTCAGAAATGGGAACAGCCACCTCCTCCCAGGCTACTGGACTGGGTCTAATTGCATCAGAGACATGGGTGCCCACATTTGGGTTTTCTTGCTGCTGCAGTTTTTGTCCATTCTGAATTGCTGCTCTCCCCCCCTTTAGTCTGGAAGCTGCTTCAGAGCAGAGACCTTCTCTGTCTGGTTCAATCCCCTGTGCCCGCCGCCAGGCATATGTCTGGCATACTGGGTATACTCAGTCAGTGTTTGAATGAAAGAGTGGCTGAACTCACTTCCTGTCTGAAGGAATAAATGGACTCTTAGTCCAAACTGAGAACTTCCCTAGGACTTTTCTGATAGCCTTATGTGAGAGGCTTCTCTTTCCATTTGTCATAAAACTGCAAGGAGAATTGCAACGGAGAATCCTGTGGCCACAACGCCCTCCTGGACCAGTTGGAGAGAGGAGACTGGCATGGTATGAGGCAAGCTGAACGGGGAGATGGTAGAGGGTCTTGGCTCCAGCTGCCTCCAAGTCCATCAACACTCCTTCTCTTTCCAGTAACAAGACCCAGAAAGCCCCCCTTTTAGATGAATGAGTTTTTGTCACAGGCAACCAAGGAAGCCTGATAATTCAAGTCAGGAGCAAAAAAGATTTGCTTTCAGTGCCATGAACTCAGAATTTTCTTTTCCTTGCTAAAGGTAGTATCTACCTTCTTTAAGTGTTGTGTGTTAGTCACGCAGTTGTGTCCGACTTTTTATGGCCCCATGGACTGCAGCCCATCAGGCTCCTCTGTCCATGGAATTCTCCAGGCAAGAGTACTGGAGTGGGTTGCCATTTCCTTCTCCTTCTTTAAGGGTGTTTATAAAAGGCCATGTTAGATCCGAGGGTGAAAACACTCTGCAAACTTTAATCTGAGGTGAGTGTAGACTACTATGTTTTGCTCTGAGACCTTAGAAAAATCACTTAGTCGAACCTGCACGTAAGGTCTAATCTGCGGAACAGGCGCACTTTGTGGCGGCTTTGTCCCTCCAGCTCCTCCCCGCCCACCCCTGTTTTCCGACTTTCCCGCCTTCTTAGGTCAACACCGCCCCTCAGTCACAGGACCAGAGGGAGGCCAAGCCCTCCTCCCCACTGCCCGCCTGTGCCATGGAGTCCACTTCTCCAGAGTCCTCCCCCTGCCCACCTTCCTCGGATGCTCTCGTGGCCCCGTCTCTTCCTGCATGCTGCTCCAGGGCCTAGGGCCAGAGACTCCTGCAGTACAGGGACCTGACCAGGCTTCCGTCCAGCCTCCAGTCAGCACTGGGTTTTGTTTTTCCCTTTCCTGGCCAACACTGATGCTTCCTGCCTCGCCTTCTGCTCCCTCCCAGCTCCGTTGCAATGGGGTTTCCACTCCTGCTTCACTCCTGAGCCACAGGACAGCCAGTGGTCTGCTGATTGGCAGTGCGTGTGTGTATCCCTGTACGACCGGGGATTTGTGTGAGAGTGGGGATGTGCCTGTGGGTGTGTGCCCCTCGAGTTCTCTGTTGCACCCACGCTCTCAGGCCAAGCTGGATTCGTCCATCTGTGTGCAGCACTCCCAACCCCCAGCTGGGCCATGGGCCTCCCCTCCCCCAGCCCACACTGGTCCCTGGCCCCTAACTCAGACCCACTCCATCATCAATCCTCACTCAGCCCTCGTCCACCTGACTCACCATGTGCCAAGTTCAAGGCCTGGGACCAGGCTGCTGAGACAGAATTAAAAAAAAAAAAAAAAAAAAACCGCTTATTCTGCATTTATCTGGTCCTGGGTCTGTTCCGTGTCTCGTTTTAAAAAATCTTCAACACCTGTGGCTGAAGCCTCCAGCAAAACCTCGCTTCTTGCCATTAAAATGTGCGGAAAAAACCAGCCGGGCTGGTCCCCTTCCCACAAAGCCCAGACAAGGGCCTCAGTGTTAATTGCATGTAGCCTACTGAGGCCTCGCAGTTTTTCTTTATACAATAACTGATATGTAAACTGTGATCGCACTTGGGAATTACTTCCATTTAAATTCTAGTTTTGAGACCCAGCATGTGAGAGAGCCATGGCCCCTTCATTAACAGACCTGCCATGCCGGGTGCTGGCCTGGTTCTTCTTTTCGAAGTGAGTCACGCTGGCAAAGGTGGCATAGGACTCAGCTGACGGTGGGGCCTGTGATAACAGCCATGGTGAGCAGGTAATTAAAGGGAAACCAGTTCTGGTGCCATGGGGAAAAGTTGAACTTTTGGGCGGTAATAATAACAATTTTCATCCTGATAAAATTTGCCATGAGTGTTTCATGAGAAACACTGGGCTGGATGAAGCACAAGCTGGAATCAAGATTGCTGGGAGAAATAGCAATAACCTCAGATATGCAGATGACACCACCCTTACGGCAGAAAGTGAAGAAGAACTAAAGAGCCTCTTGATGAAAGTGAAATAGGACAGTGAAAAAGTTGGCTTAAAGCTCAACATTCAGAAAACTAAGATCATGGCAGCTGGTCCCATCATCTCATGGCAAATAGATGTGGGAACAGTGGAAACAGTGGCTGACTTTATATTTTTGGTCTCCAAAATCACTGCAGATGGTAACTGCAGCCATGAAATGAAAAGACGCTTACTCCTTGGAAGAAAAGCTATGACCAACCTAGATAGCATATTCAAAAGCAGAGACATTGCTTTGCCAACAAAGGTCCATCTAGTCAAGGCTATGGTTTTTCCAGTGGTCATGTATGGATATAAGAGTTGGACTGTGAAGAAGGCTGAGCTCTGAAAAATTGACGCTTTTGAGCTATGGTGTTGGAGAAGGTTCTTGAGAGTCCCTTGGACAGCAAGGAGATCCAACCAGTCCATCCTAAAGGAGATCAGTCCTGAATATTCATTAGAAGGACTGATGCTGAAGCTGAAACTCCAATACTTTGGCCACCTGAAGGGAAGAACTGACTCATTGGAAAAGACCCTGATGCTGGGAAAGATTGAAGGCAGGAGGAGAAGGGGACGACAGAGGATGAGATGGTTGGAGGGCATCACCAACTCAATGGACATGATTTTGAGTAAACTCTGGGAGTTGGTGATGGACAGGGAGGCCTGGTGTGTTGCAGTCCATGGGGTGGCAGAGTCGAACACGACTGAACTGAACTGAAAGTGTGCCCCTGTTGGATCTCCTGCACAACAGTGCCCGGGTGAATGTCAGCACCCACGGCTGTGATGTCACGACTGCCTTCTCCGCATTCAGACGCAGTCTCCTCAGGTTCATCAACGCTGTCATCTTGACGGACTCATGTGACAACATGCCAAGGTCAAAGGACAGTGCCAGATGTGCCTTGTGTGGCTCAGCCCTGCTCAGAGCTGGACCTGAGCACCAGCAAGCGTGGAGAAGGAGCTGGCTTCTCTTCTTCCTTGATTACAGGTTCCCTAGTGAAGTTCACGGGCCCCTATTCGGCAGCACCGAATCACCATGGACAGGAAGTGGACTTGGAGAGGGTGGTGTGCCTGGTGCTAGGAGACTAGGAGCCCAGAGGAGAAGCACCACATGCTGGGCCCACCTACGGATACGAGGGACGCCGCCTTCACACCCAGAGCTGCTCAGACAACACGGCCTGTGGGAAGACGTTGGGGTGTGAAGACTGGCCTGTGCCCAGTCTCTGCAGAGGGTCTCCTGCCAGCTCCTGGGCATGCACTGAGAAGCCTTCAGTGGGGAGGGGACGTGCCTGGTGGAGGAATCCTCCCCTTCCTCCTTGACTCTCAGCTCCCCCCACCGCCCACTACCCACCCGTGACCCCCACTCCCTTTTTGGGCATCACCCCGCCTGCTCCCAGGCTTCAGGAAGCTGGGAATGCTCCGTCACGTGTGCCTCCGCTCTAGATGTTTTACTAGCTGCGAGGATTCCTGGAGGAACCAGCGAGCTGCTTGGAAGGTACGGAGCTCACAGCCCCAGGTCAGGCCCACCGGCTCCCCAGGGCGAGGATGCCCTTTGCCCTCCCTGGCTTCGGCTCCTGTAACACGAGCTCTGACTTCCAGGCAGCTGCGGTGAGGCCACCTTCCGCCTGGCTGTTGGGGACCCTGCGGGAGGCCCTGCGCTGAAGCCCCGAGCTGTCTGATTCCAGCGTGGAACCTGCCTAGGCTCACCTCTCTGGGTGGGTCTCCATCTCTGCCCCTCAGTCCCTCACCCCTGAGGCCGTGGGCAGAATATGTTTGTCTTCCTGGGCTTGCCCTTTCTCACCTGGTCGGGTGTCGCTTCTCTCAGCAGCATTTTCAGCCTTTCTGCTCAACAGTGTGGGGGACAGAGCTCAACGGCCCCCAACACCCTGAGGACACATTTGCAACCCTTGATCTTGACCCTGAGGTCTTTGAGCAGGGGCTCTGCTGTGTTTATCCTTGAAACCCCAAGCCTGGAGCTGGGCCAGGAATGAGGTTAATTCTGTCTGCTCAGGTATGGCTGCTCAGACTGCTTTGTGGGCACCCCTTTTCTTCAGTGGGGCTTCCATGTCCCTGGTCCTTCTCCTGGGTCTGATGCCCAGGGGATGCAGGCTCCTGATGCTTCTGCAGCCAAGGGCACGCTGGCTGGACAGTGCTTCCTGACGACTGCCCAGGTGGGGCGGCCTCTCAGGCCAGGCTCGCCAAGGTCTGGAGTCCACTGGTGGGAACTGCGGCTCTCTGGCCAGTAACACGGGGTGGGACTATCCCCACTGGGCTTCTCGGGAGGGGTGGGTTTGTGCCTCATGGTTTAGGGGATGAAGCTCAGTGGCCCCAAACACCCTTGGGGTATATTTCCTACTGTAGACCTTGATCATGAGCTCTTTGGACAAGGGCTATACTGTGTTTATCTTTGAATTCCTCAAGTCTGGATGCGCAGTCTCATTCAACAACTAATGGTTACTGTGGCCAGGATTTCCATCCAGAGAAACAAAATACAATTTTTTTCTTCTTTGAAAAAGTGGATGGGAGCTAGTTGTCCTGATATTGTTTATTTCCCTTGGTCAAACCATGCAAACCCCCCCTAAACTCACAACGGAGCAACTTCCATTTCAGATCAGTTTCTCCTCCTCTAACATGGTCTATTTGTTTTTATTGGTTTGTTTCTCATTAAATCCTTCAATTACTCTGCAGTGTAAAATGCTGAAATTATCGGCATGTGCCACCTTCATCACGTATCTGAGTTTGCTTATTACTCTTGCAGAAAATGCCTGAATGGTATTTGGTTCTGTTGTGGATTGAGACAGAGTTAATAAATATTATTTGGTGTTTTTTTTTTTTTTTCCCTGAGAAGCACTGCTTTTCTTGATTGTTTTTTACAGTTGGATTGGGAATATTGATTTATTCACCGCTGTTACAATAATTGTATACAAGGAACAAAAAATGCGGAGGTAACATTTCATCAGCTCCAGCAGATTAATTAGTTGTAGTAGATTAGGTACAGTGTTGCAGGGGAGATTTGCATTTAGAGGAAGAAAAAGTTTCTTCTTCTGGTTTTGATCTTAAAAAGGCCAAGAGAATTTAATAGAGATGTTTTACCCGAATCTGCTTCACTCACTAGTTAGTATTTCTGATGAGTCTAAAGGAACACAGTGAACAGCATCTCTGCCTCCTAAAAGAAGATGTTTGATGAATTATTGTGGGGAAAGGCCATACAAAACCAAGAGAGTTTCTTACAGAGGAAATTTTAAAAATTAGGAGAGTTTGAATACACCAATGCCCCAGCAAGAGTTCCTTCCACGGATTTTCGTGAGGGTTTCGGTATTCGAGAAACAAGAAGATTCCTTTGTGTTTTTGTAACCAAACCCCATGCATCGTAGTAGTTTTATTAGCACTTATTCTACCAAAGTGCAAAGCAGCCTGAAGATGCGGAGATTCCGTTTCCTTCGCAGTCTCTCAGGTGGGAAAACCTTCAAGTGTCCTGCCTGCAAGAGCCTTAGTTTACCCCGGGTGAAACCAGAGGCAGCTGAGAGGAGCACAGTGAAGTCTAGGCACGTCTCATGTTCCTGATCCGGGCTGATCCAGCTGAACAAGAAGTGTTTCCAGGATTGGACCGGAGGCGTTAAAGAGACTCCACACCTCCATCCTCTCACATCTCTGAGCAGGAGGCTCTGTTCCTCCTCCGATGGACTCCCAAGGGCTGAACCTCCTGCATCACGGTTGCTAAGGTCTTGGGTCATGGCAGGAGGCGTTTCTAACTAAGATACAGCGGAAAAGTGCCGAAGAGCTGGGGAAGGAGAGTTGAGGGGGTGGAAAAGGGGGGCAGGAAGCAAAGGAAGAGGAGACAGACCCTGACGGTGTGTGCGGGCAAGGAGGGGAGGACATAGGTCTCCTGTGCAGGTGCCAGGTTCAGAGTGAGGCATCAGCTAGACAGCTCCGGGTGCCCACGCTGTAGACTGCGGTGCTGACCGGAGAGGAGGGCTGGACCGCCTGCTTGTGCGGGAGGACGTGGGAATTACCTGGATCTCAGCATCTCCATTTTCCAGGGACAATGCGTCCATCACTATTTGTGCAGGCCTTCCTGGGAATTCAAGCAGGGATGGGGAGCACGGACGGCTTTGAGACTGAAGAGGAGGTGCATACCTGGCTGCTGCGGTCACCTTAGGCTGGCTTCCTGGACGTGGGATCCCCCAAGGGTAAAGCCTGCCTTTGTGTCTCATGCCCTAGACTTCAGCTGGCTCCTTCTGTCTGCTCCGATGGAACTCTCGTTTCTCTTTTTACTTAACCGCTTGCTGAGCATGTTGCAAGAATAATTTTTTTTTTTTAAGTTTTCAGATCTCTAAAGCACATTCCCCATTTACTTCTTGTGATTCAGAAATACAAGATAAGAACATTAGGTTACAATTCTGCCACGAAATAGAATTAAAGTAGCAAACATGGGTTCTAACATATATCAAAATAGCCATATGTACTCTCGTCAGCTTAAAAATGTCCTTAGGGTTATCAGTCAAGCAAGTGTAGGGTATAATAGCTATCATCTCCTCTTCAAAACACCAAATCTGCCATCACTGCTGTGAACTAAAGAAGATTTAGTCCAGAATACGGAAGGTTATGGTTAGTAGGTATTTTCCAAAGCTGAATCACTAAGAACTTTAAAACAAAACTTAGAGTTGGAGTGGTCTTGGGATGTTGAAAAGTTCTGTCTTTGGTTGGACATTGGTGGTGTGATCCCAAGAGTCATATGCCCCCCACCCAAGGCCACTGGATGCCTTCATGTTAAAGCTCCTGTTGACGGTCACAGAGAACCCACGGCCTCCCACTCAGCTCCCCAGGAATGGTCTCTGCTATGATGAAGCTCAGTTGGGATAAGACGTGGGCATCCCAGCATACTTTTTCTGTTGTTAGAACAGGGACGCATGGCCATCTGAAGTTTCCTTTGAAAGGACAAAACCAAGATCCTTCAATACGGATGCTGCCTGTGGGGTGGCCTCTACTCTGAACCTGTCCTTCTGAAGTCCAATTCTGAACTGTGCAACTTCCCTCCAATTTTCACCTAAAAAAAAATGTCAAGGTAGCGGACAACTTGAAAGAAGAGAACAAAGAGCTTTGTCCACCCTTCGCCTGGGGCCACATCTTCGTGTGTGTGCGTATGTGTGCCTTCTGAATCCCCCCAAACACTGGAGCACACATCTCCTAAGAGCAAGGGCACAAACACAGTGCTGTATATTGCTGGGGAAATTGAACCCTGACATAAGAGGTCAAATACGTAGGCTTTAGACAGGTTTCCCCAACTGTTTTAACTGTTGCTGTTGTTCCGTCCTGTCTGACTCTTTGAGACCCCGAGGACTGTGGCATGCCAGGCTTTCCTGTCCTTCACTATCTCCCAGAGTTTGCTCAGACTCATATCCGTTGAATTGGTGATGCCATCCAGCCAGCTTGTCCTGTCATCTCCTTCTCCTCCTGCCCTCAGTCGTTCCCATTATCGGGGTCTTTTCCAGTGAGGCAGCTCTTTGCATCAGGTGGCCAAAAGATGGGAGCTTCAGCTTCAGTATCAGTCCTTCCAATGAATATTCGAGGCTGATTTCCTTTGGGAGTGATAGGTTTGATCTCCTGGCTGTTCAACAGACTCTCAAGGGTCTTCCACAATACCAAAGTTTGAAAGCATCAGTTCTTCAGTGCTCAGCCTTTCTGGTCCAACGCTCATATCCGTACATGACTATTGGAAAAACCATAGCTTTGACTATATGGACCTTTGTCAGCAAAGTCATGTCTCTGCTTTAAAATACACTGTCTGGGTTTGTCATAGCTTTTTTTTCTAAGGAGCAAGCCTCTTTTAATTTCATGGCTGCAGTCACTGCCTGCAGTGATTTTAGAGTCCCAAGAAAATAAATATTATTAAATTGTTTTAATAATATGAAATAAACCTCACCTCAGACCTAATGGAGGATAACTTAGTACATTTGGTGGTTATTCACTTTTATAACTTTAAAGGAAACAACCATTTTATTAATTTAATGATGAACCATAGCTCTTTAGTGCATAGTAGGCATTTCAAGGTTGGTGATGAGTTGATGCTTGGATGAGAAAAGTCCTTCCCTTCCCATGAGACGAGTTTGGTGCAGCTTCCTTTGTCAGTGGGTTGAATTTCTTCTGTGAGCTTGTTTAAGGGGTCCCCATGGAGAAGAGGCACTGTTGCTGTGCAGACTTGGAAATTTTTGTCCGCAAACTTGGTACTATGCTCCCCTCTTGGAGAGCTGCATGCTGTCATGTAGAAGAGTGAAGGGGCTATAAGAAAGGGCCCCCTGCCACTGTGCAGCTGTCCCCCACTCATTCTGCCGAGGAGCCCCCACTTGGCAGGCCCTCCTGTGCCAGGGGGCCAGTTGCAAGTGGATTAATGCCTATTGTTGTTAAGTCGCTCAGTCGTGTCTGACTCTTTGTGATGCCATAGAAGGTAGCCCGCCAGGCTTCTCTGTCCATGGGATTTTGCAGGCAAGAGTACGGGAATGGGCTCCCATCTCGTTTACCAGGGGATCTTCCTGACCCAGGGGTCGAACCTGCCTCTCCTGCATTGGCAGGTGGATTCTTCACCACTGAGCCCCCAGGGAAGCCCTGCCAACCTTTGCAATTCCACCGAATTCTGTGAAGCCAGTTTGAGGATGCCCTTGACCTTGTGAGCTGGTCTTCCCCTAAGACAGCTGCACTGTTCTCTGCACGCAACACCCTGGCTTGGGGCTCCTGACAGTGGTCGTGGTGGGGCCATCTGACTGAAGCCTCTTTCCTGATGCACTCGGTTGCTCGGTTCCCATAAGCAAGTTCTGAACTATCTCAGAGCCTAACATTTTGGGATGTAGAGCTTCCTTCTGGACGATGGCCCAAGGAATGCCCAGATAGCTTTCCAGCCCTTTGGATAAAATGAATAGATGTTGATTAAAGCATTCTTCACTGACATGATGAGTCATTCACATACCCCCTCTGCCTCTCTGCAGAACCCAATAAAATAATTCCAAAACTCTTCAGCGCAGAAGAGAGCACTGCCCTTGTTTAGGACAAGGCCTCTGGAAGGCCCGCAGGGAGTCCTCAGGTGAGGCTGGCCTGCAGGCTGCTGGGCCCCCCACGTCCTGTCTGGCAAAGTGGCTGCCCGTCGTCTGCAGCTGGTCATCCCTCTCTGGTACCCGCTGGTCCAGCGTCTTGACCTGGACCCTGGAGAAGGGCTTGTTTCCTGAGCTCCTGGGTGCAGGGCTCTGCTGGGGGCTAGAGTGAAGGTTTGAGGACCTACGATGATGTCCTTATTTGTCTGCCTGCCGTCATCCGTGGCTTCCCAGCAGGACGCTCAGCTGGGGATCTTCAGTGTCCCCGGGCCAGGCTTCCCTCCTGCCTCCGCCACTTGCCAGCTTCGGCACTTTGACTTTCTTACTAAATGCTCTTCCCAAGTCTGTTTTTCTCCTGAGTTAAATAGGAAGAAACCTGTCCTTATAAAACTCCTCTTGGTCTAAATAAGCTCCTGTTTGTGAAGCCGCTGCCGCTCACATGCTGTTTAGTAATTGCATACTCCCTCCCTGCAGCTCAGATGCTCAGGGCTCAGCGGGTCCTGTGGAAGGAGGCACGCTCTCGGTGTCATCGTGGGCACTGCAGCTCTAAGGGGCAGGGTGGCACCACTGGCCAAGGTCTCCAGCCTCACCGGAGGGCCCTTGCTTTGGAGATGGAGATGCCAGCCGGTCTTCCCCGGCTCCTCATGAATTGCCCCAAGCGCAGGTGACTCTGAGAAGCCAGTGGGTCACGTGGGCTGAGCATGTCTCCACTTCTTCCCTGTAGAGGGGATGCTTCAATGTTGGCATCCTTGGTCTGAGGACCCTTCTCGTCAATGGAAGAGGGTATAAGGAAGCCCCCTGATCGAGAAGAATCAGACTCTCCCCTCCACTTCTCAACTGGACAGGGGAGAGGAATATAGCCCACGGCCCCTGGGGGGGGTATCCTTGGGGGCACCTGTGGATGGAGACACTGAGGACAGACCAGGTGGAAACAGACTTAGTCGGGCAGGATGCCAGGAGAATCTAACTGGGCTGGGTGGCTTTTCAGAGCTTGCTTCCAGGGCCCCCTCCAGAAAGGATTTCAATTCAAATTTCCTGCCAGGTTCCAAAGCATCAGTTCATTTCCTTCCCTTTCTATTCGGCTCAAAGTTCCGAGTCTTTGCTAGCCTTCACGGCATCTGTGGATACGCTGAAGACTCAGCCTCGTGGAGGCAATCGATAGTCTAATAGGGACTTCACAGCACAGCTCTGATGAAGCAAAGCCCATTTCTGTCCAAGCCAGCTGGGGACGGAGGGAGGAAGCCTACGGAATAAATCCTGGAGAGCAGCTCTAGTGGAATCGCTTTCTGCCTCTAACTGATCTTCCGCTTTCTCAAGGAAAAGGAAATTAACAACCAGTGTGTGGTTTTCCTAAGAAAACCTGTGCTTCCCCAAGCAGAAGCCACAAGCCTGCCGGGCCGGCCTGCGGCTCCTGCTCAGCCAGGGACATACTGTTGGCATTTACTAGAAACTAGCTTCCAGCTGAACACCTGGGTACCCGCAGGGCACACCCCCTAAGCCCGCTGCCCTCCTCTTAGAGGCCGAGCAGATCTGGAGCAGGGTTCCACCTATTCCAGCACAGGGGTCCCCAATAGGGTGCACCCCAGGGGCAATCTTGCCAGTAGAGAGACCAGAGCCGCGGCCTCCATTCAGAACCTCGGAATCTTCTGCCTGGACCAAACCCTGCCTGCACTCCACCACAGGCAAACATGAAATAAACTGTTTTAAAGAAAGCAAACTCACTAAGATGTATATGTTAAGTGTGAGAAATTCTGTGTATCAGCTGTATCTAAATAATATCCCTGGTGGCTCAGAAGGTAAAGAATCCACCTGCAATATGGGAGAGCTGGGTTCAATCCCTGGGTTGGGAAGATCCCCTGGAGAAGGGAACGGCTACCCACTCCAGTATTCTTGCCTGGAGAATTCCATGGACAGAGGAGCCTGGTGGGCTCCAGTCCTTGGTGTCGCAAAGAGCTGGACATGACTGAAGGGACTGAGCATGCGTGCAAGAGCTGTATAGCACAGGGAACTCTGTTCCCATTTGGGAGCAGCCCAAACGGGAACAGAATCTGAAAAGGAATTGGCGCACGTTTGTGGATAACTGAATCACTTTGCTGTATTCCTGAAAGTAGCATGACATTGTTCACCAACTACACTCCAATATAAAATAAAAGCAAAAAAACCCCACGTAACTATTTTATATATATACATGCTGAAATTAAGCTTTAGACTTTCCTGATAGAAACTTCTGCACCAGCCATCCCAGGGTGAGTGTGTGTGTGTGCGTGTTTGTGACCTGTGCACTGTGTAGAGTGTGTGCGTGTGTGTGTGGTGTGTATAGCGGGTGAGTGTGTGAATGTATATGTGCGTTTGTGACTTGTGTGTTGTGTAGAGTGTGTCTGATGTGTGTAGAGTGTGTGATGTGTGTATTGTGTAGAATGTGTGTGGTGTGTACAGTGGGTGAGTGTGTGAGTGTATATGTGCGTTTGTGACCTGTGTGTTGCATAGAGTGTGAGTATATGTGTGTGTGAGTGTATGAGTGTAGTTGGTGAGTGTGTGAGTATGTGTGTGTGTGTGTGAGATGTGTGTTGTATAGAGTGTGTGTGATGTGAGTGTTGTGTGGAATGTGTATGGTGTGTGTGGTGGGTGTGTATGTGTGGGGGTGGTGGCTAGGTGTGTGTTCCCTACAGTTTCTCTGACGTCCAGAGCTCTGCACCCTAGCGGGCGCCCCTTCTGTAAAGGTGGAATGCTGGGGGGACTCACGGAAGGGGCGCTGAGATGGAAGTGGCCGTGACTCGGCAAAGAGACAGCAGTGCTGGTCTGTGCGGGCTGGGGTGCCACGGCGGCTCCGACGGCGGGGCTGCAGCCCACGGGTAATCACACGGGGCTGTCCCCTCGCCTCCCCCGTGGTGACGGCTCTCGGTGACACGGCCAGGCCTGCTGCCGGAGGAGTGGCTGCTGAGCCCCTGACTCACTGCTCTCGCTGGGGGCTCAGCTCAGAGCCCAGCTCGTACACGTGCCCCTCGGCTCCTGGAGGGTTCCTGAGCAGCTTGTCATTAGCCTGACTTCCCGCAGGAGGTGGTGGGCCTGGCGTCAGACAGCCCAGCCCTGGACCCCTCCAGGCCTGCCCCCTGCCCTGTCTGTGAGACGCGGTAACAGCATTGCCTAGGGAAGGGTGCTCAGGATGAAACAGGCCTAGAGCAGCGTGAGCAGGAAGGCGTGGGAGCTGTGGCTGCTTTTGACTTTGTGATGACCTTTAGGTGACTTGGGCTTCCCTGGTGGCTCAGATGGTAAAGCGTTTGCCTGCAATGCAGGAGAACTGGGTTCGATCTCTGGGCTGGGAAGATTCCCTGGAGAAGGAAATGGCCACACACTCCAGTACTCTTGCCTGGAAAATTCCACGGACAGAGGAGCCTGGTAGGCTACAGTCCAAGGGGTCGTGAAGAGTCGGGCACGACTGAGCGACTTCACTCACTCACTCAGGTGACTCGACGGGAGAGTTTTGTGTGAAGTCACGGGACCCGACTCAGGATGCTTACCTTCTGACATGGCTGCATGTACGCAGCGCGGGTGACCAGGTGGAAGGCTGCCCCGAAGAAGCCAACTGGTAGGTGAAGTGTTTCCTGCCAGCGTGAAGCTGGGTGCATGAGCCTGGGATGAGCCCCAGAGCCCGAGTGCCACGGTCATGCCCGCAGCCTCCATGGCGATGTCGGGTCTGAACGACATGACGGAGGCAGAGGCTGTGGCTCTCAGGTGTGACGACCCCAACTTTTCACTTGGCTGGGAAGCGGCCCTTTTACTGATTCTTCTGTGCAAAGTTCAATCAAGGGCACGTTTCTCTTATCAGTCAGATGAGGGGCTACGGTTATTGCAGGAGAGCGCGGCCTGGCAGGGTGGGACCAGCCCGGCTGCCTCTGGAAGGCTGGAAGTTCAGACACGGACGGATGCTGAGCCGGGTCCCCAGGAGGCCAGCGGAGCAGTGTGGGGTGACCGCTCTGACACTCAGCCTGCCCCCAAGGAGATGTCTGTCTGTCTGTCTCCTGCGGGACTCAGACTGTGTTTGGAATCAGATCAACAACAGCTTTGGGTTTCAGTTTCCTGCTGATGGACAGAAAAATGAGACCTCAAAAAAAAAAAAAAAACAAAACCCTTCAGTCTACAGGAAGAATCCGGGAGAAATAAAAAGGCTTGGGGGGAAGATAGATAGGCCCCTGCGAGTGCTACACTAACGGTCATGAAAAGGCTTGGAAACTGCAGCAAGGAATTTTGGAGAGCTGCGTGGAGGAAAAGTGTGCGTTCAGCAGAACCCAGCACTGCGGCTGCCGCGGAATAGTTTTAAATGCCTTTTCCCTCATAACGAGATTATTCAGTACAATGTCATTGCCGCCACTGACATTTTCTTTAAAGTCATAAAGGCCTACCTAGTAATAAAAGGGCTCGGAATAAAATTAGGAATACCGTGTATAAATTATCTTTAACCTTAGCTTCGTTTGGATGGTGACTTTTTAGACCTGATCAATTTTCATGAAACTATCCACATAAAACTGTGAAAAAATATTTGATCCCCGGCTCTCGTGAAGGCAGCGGTAACACGGCGACAGCTTTGCCTCCACTTAACAGGGCTGTTGGTGCCAGTCTCTGTGGGCGACGTGGGGAGACAGGGGATAATTCTGAAATTTAATGTGATTTCTCAGAACGTTGTCAGGGAAAACATCTCCGCTGATATGCATATTTTATGTAAGCACTGCATATTCAAGGACATTCAGCAACTTAACACATTTTCTGCTTAGTTGGAAAAGCATTCACTCACACAGCTCGGACTTTGCCTGGCCTTGCAAGCGTAAATTGCTTGGGTGACGTTATCCCGCTTTCCCTCCACCGATTACCTGCTTCATGGGCTCCCCTGCAAAACCCTCTCCGTGTGGACTGGGGAAGGAGGTGGGAGGCATGACCAGGAGACCCTATGTCCCGAAACATCCTGGCCCGGGCTGGCCCGTCTAGACCCGTGGAGAATCTGATGACTCACAGGAAATCTGGCAGCTCCAGCAAAGGCTCTCTAAGAGGTGTTTGTTCCTGCAGCTGAGTGTACAGCACTGCTTCCTCGACTCTGGAGGGGAGGGCCAGCTTAGAAAGCCTCACAGTGGGAAGGGAGGGCTTCTGCGTGTGTGTAGGGAATGGCAAACCACTTCAGTATTCCTGCCTTGAGAACCCCATGAGCAGCCTGAAAAGGCAAAAAGATAGGACCCTGAAAGATGAACTCCTCAGGTCTGTAGGTGCCCAATATGCTACTGGAGGTCAGTGGAGAAATAACTCCAGAAAGAATGAAGAGACGGAGCCAAAGCAAAAACAACGTCCAGTTGTGGATGTGACTGGTGATGGAAGCAAGGTCCAGTGCTGGAAAGAGCAATATTGCATAGGAACCTGGAATATTAGGTCCATGAATCAAGGCAAATTGGAAGTGATCAAACAGGAAAGAAGCTTCCTGACGATTAATTCCTGAATTTCTGGACAATATGAGGGCCCGGCTAGAACCCTTTCTTGGCGATCCAGAATTTCTGGAGAGCCTTGTTCAGCTCTCCTGACTCAGTCCTTTCTCTCCATCAGTGGGTCCTCTCTGCAAGTGGTGATGGGGGACCCCGGTGGGAGTGGAGTCCCTGTGGCTCCCACCTGGGTCCCTGCCTCAGGGGTGAAGGCTGTGCCTGCCCAGAAGACCACCCTCCCCCTCCCCAAAAGCCCCCTGTGGAGGCTGAGGTCAGCAGGTGCAAGGCGAATGGAATATCAGCCATTACTCTCCTCGTAATCTGGACATTACGTTTATAGACCTTTCGTCTCGACGGTTCCCAGAGGACGTTTGCAAATTTAACAAACTGTGCCCGAGAAGTCCGGTGACCTCTCAGGCAAGCGATGGGAATCATTGCAGCAGTCCACCTCCCAGGCCCTGCCTGGGATGCTGGAACCCAAGTCCAAAGCAGGGTCTTCTGTGAGCCCATGGAGTCCAGCTCATGCCCAAGTTCCTTCCAAAGGCCCCAGCCTGGGCAGAGCAGCTGTGACCCGTCAACCCCTCAGCTGTTTGAAGCCACCACACTGATTCCCGTCCCAAGACAGCAGGAAGACGTCCCTCCCCAAGAGGGCTGAGCACCCACCTTCCCGGGCACAGACTCTCCTCCCTGCACTCAGCTCTCTGGGGTGCGCCTTCCAACCTGACCTGGGGGCGCTGCCCCCAGCAGAACACAGTGCGGTGCAGAGTCCCCTGCGGCTCCGGGGACCCCACCCAGCGACGGCACTGGCCGGGAGGTGAGATCCGTTTGCTGTCCCTGAGAGACACAGCCCTTTGAAAGAAGGCTCCATGCTGTGAGCACCCTGGAAGCTGCACTCAGAATGTGGGAGGGGCTTGGGGGGCCGCTGAGCACGCGGACTGAGGGCCACCCTCAGCCCCGACCTCCCACTCCCCACGCTTGATGGTTCGTGGTTCCCTGCTTCCCCCAGGATGTCTGCCAAAGTGACGCCATTCCAGCTAGACCTCCTCACGGGGATCCTTCTCAGAAGAGACCCCGGGGCAGAAACCAGTGCTGGGAAAGGCCTCTCACACCCTGCCCTTAGGTGTGAGAGGACCGCCCAGGGGCGGGGGTCTCACTCACTCTGGTCTTCTGGGAGGGGATGGGTCCCAGGCGTCCCCTTGCTACTTGCTTGTTTCTTCTGAAGGCAAAGCCTGGCTGTGCCCTGGGGCCTGTGAGGTGGTCTCACACACACACGCACGCACACACGTACACACACGCACACACACGCACACACACGCACATGCACATACGTGCACACATGCACTCACACACTCACACACACACATGCACACACACGCACACACATATGCGCATGCACACACATGCACACACGCACATACACATACGTGCACACACGCACACACACACGCACACACATGCATGTGTCTCCACCTGAGCTGAGTGCAGTGGCCGATGTTGCTCCAGACTCTGCCAGAAGGTGAGAAGCCCCTTCCAGGCACAGGCAACCCCAGACCCGTGGGCCTTCCCTTGAGACGAGCGCAGCCTGAAAGGCCTGTCCACGCAGAAGCTTGGGCTCCGAAGACGCAGAGGAGCCAGGGGAGGCTGCAGGTTCATGGTCATGGTTGGGTCGCCTCTGGCTCAGGCCTGACAGCCTGATGGAAGGCGGGCGGTAGCTGGGAGTCCGTGGGGCCTCAGCCCATCTGAGTGTCTTATCCACGTAGCACGGGAAATCCAGGCTCAAGGAGAGATAGTTCCCAGTGATGGGGGCAGCCCGAAGTGGCCGGTAGGGCCTCAGGACGGAGTGGGGCCTCTTGGGGGGGCACCCTGGAGCCAGACCCAGCCACGGCTCCTCCATCCTTCCAACCTTCCCACGGAGTCTGGCCAGGTCCTTCAGGAAAGGCTGAGAGCTCCCTGAGACCACGGTCCTCACCCCCCACCCCGACTGCACAGTAACGGAGATGCAGGCGCCCTGGCTGCAGCTCCTGCCACCAGACAGGCCCGCAGGCCGCCACGCTGTGCCTCTGGTCACACAGCCCAGACCCAAGCCCTCTGTTTTCTGACCCACAAACTGGGAATACGGTTTTTCCTGGCACCGCGTGTGAGTGAGAGTAGCACTAGCCACACGGGGGTCATCACAGCGCCTGTTTCCAAGTCCTGGTCATCTGTCACCCTCAAAAGTATGCTGCCTTAGTCATAGAAAGAAAGGGGGCTTCCCTTGTGGCTCAGCTGGTAAAGAAAGAAAAAGTGAAGTTGCTCAGTCGTGTCTGACTCTTTGCGACCCCCATGGACTATAGCCTTCCAGGTTCCTCGGTTCATGGAAATTTTCCAGTCGAGAATACTGGAGTGGGTTTTCCTGACCCAGGGATCGAACCCAGATTTCCCGACTTGCAGCTGTAGTCATAGGACTCTCCGAAGAAAGCTGACTTTGCTGCTCTGTCCTGGTGAGATGGGTGATTTGGTGGAAGGGTGGGCCGCTGCTGGTGTCCGGGGGACAGGGACCGCCCTTCTGGGTGGGTAGGGCTGTGTGCTGGCAGAACCTGGTAGCAGAAGCCCACAGGACCCTGCTCGAGGATTCTGGCTCCTCCCCACACGATGCAAGGAGGGTGGAAGCAACCTGGGTGGTGGCTTACATTCTGGATTTAATCTTCCTTAAAATTGTTCCATTCTGGGGCGGTATTTCTCCAGATTCGGGCTGTCCTTGAAGAGGGGACCCCACAACCTCACATCTGCTTGATGCATAAAAGCTGCCAGCCCCTCCCAAACCCCCCACCCCTGTGCTGCAGACCCGCCCAGCCTGTCTGAGGAACCAGATGACGCGGTCTAGACAGGCCTCCTCCCTGGCTCCAAGTTCCTCTTCCTCTTCCTGCCCTACCGTTGGCCCCACCAACCTTCAGAGGAGTTTCTCTAGGAGAGGAGCTGGTCGGCGCTAACTGTGCCGTCCACGGCAGCCCGCCTCTCGTGCTCAGGGGCACCCTGATCCTCACCCTCCCAGCCCGGGCAACCTGCCTGACTCAACCTGATCCCTCATTCCTTCTGGGTGGGTCTCAGCCTCTGAGGCCCAGCACTGGGGGTGGGGCGTCAATCCTGCAGGACAGGCCTGAGCTCCATGCAGGCTCTTGTGAAACCAAGTCTGTGGATGCGGGAATGTCCGCCGCTGTGAGACCCTTGTGATGCAACTGCTTCTGCTACTCACAGATGCGTGGCCTCAGTCTCCCCTCTGCCCTCTCTCTGGCCCTGCCTTCTTCTGGAAATGTCTGCTCTCTGGCCATTCAGGCACATATGTCTGGGGGCGCTGGGCTGGACCCAGGACCCCAGCTCCGTGTGTCTGAGATCCAGGTGCCTGGGCTCAGGAAAGGGTTTCCCAGGAAGTTGGCTTTGAAACTGGAACCTGGAGCTGGGCAATGTGAGCCTGGAGATTGGAGCATCTGGAGGATGTGGGGGGTGGGGCAGGGTCCTGGAGGAAGGGCAATCGGGCAGCACCTCCGGATGGCTGAAGGTGAGAAGATACAGCCAGCGTGTCTGAGGAGCCACAGAGGTCAGCAGATCAGGGGTGGGGTAGGGGCCTGACCCAGGAAGGCGGGGTGGGCTTTCAGGCGTGGTGGAGAGGTTGGATGTGTTCTGGGAGCAGGGGTGCATCTCACCAGAGCATCTTCCCAAACACCCTCCCTTCCCTTGGTGGTCCAGCAGCTGCAGAGGCCCCCGTCTTCTTTTCAAGGGTCCACTGCCTGCAGAAGCAAGGTGAGCACAGAGCCCCGTGTTCTCTGTTTTATCCTCTGGCCCTGGGGAGGGAGCTGGCAGGCTAGTCCAGCATGATGCCCAGGGAAGTGGGGCCACTTTTCCTCCAGGGAGTTGGGACTTCACTCAGCCACAGAGCCCAGCTCTTGCCTCTCCCAGCCAAGGCCCCTGCAACTCAGAGATAGCAGTAGTCACTCTGTTTCCTCCTACAGCTCAGGACCGACCTGGATTTTATTTACTTCTTTTCCTGTCAGCCCTGGACTTAGCTCCACTTACTCCTCATCTCCCAAAGAGGGTCACCCATTGGGCGTCCAGTGCATCCTTGAGAAGGTTGCAATTTGTAGAAAGTGCTGTAATGTTGCTCTGTGGACCATGGTGAGAAGCTCTGGCTGCACGTCAGAGATACCTGTGACCCTTCTAATAAGTGCAGATTTCCTGGCCACACCCTCAGTTTCCAGCTGCAACCTCGTGCTGTCTTTTGAGAAAGTCATGCCAACTTGATGTGGGAAAACTTCTTGTGGTCTGAAGCCAACTGCTTCTCTGAAATAGGATCATTTCTTTCGGGTAAGAAGGACCATTGAATGAGCAAATAGAATGCCGTTGATTTCTCCCTGGTGTCCCAAAGCTAAATACTAGTCATTGGCCAATGATTTTTCTGGGAGACACAGTGACATCATCAATGATGTTGGGGTCAGAGCAGAGAAATAAAAGCCATGTTAATTTCAAGCTCCATTAAAACTCTAGTTTTAAAAAAATCAATATTTTCTGAACATAAATGAGAAAAAAATTGGTAGGACACGGAATTCCATTTCAAGCTTTTAAGTCTATGACCAGCAAGGGATAAAAATATTGGCAAAAAAAAAAGTTCGAGTATTTGATAATCTCCATCGGAAATGCTAGGTACAAGCATAGATTATTTTAGATAATTGTTTATTGAAGCAAATTGATGTCGCAGGCTTTGGATTTTGACAGAAAGTCAACTTTGCCAATGGAAACATCTAATACCCTAGAACCTGTGAGCAAATCAGGGGATGTTCTCTCGAAGAGGGCTCTGCTCTTCAGAGAGGATGAAATGGACTTCTGTCCAACCCTCTCATTCTTCCCACAGCGATCAAATAACACCTTCTTGAAGGGACAGGAAAATCAATGATGGACCAGAAGCAAACGTCCTGGAGGATTTCCATCTGTTTGGAAGAAAACTGCCGTGAAGCTCCCCTGCAGGGTTTGATAAGTCCTTTATTGCATCCCTCTGGTTGTTTTCCTTGTGTGATGAGAACACACAGCCCTGTGGAAGGGCTGGGGGGCTCTAAACCCTGCCCTTGGGCAGCCTAGGCTAACCCCCTCCCTGGGACCAGGCAAGGACTCAGTCAGGACTCAGTGATGTGTGGGATCAGCCAACAGAGGAAATGTTAATTTCTGTGCACAGCTCATAACCCTAAGAGTTATGAATTTCAACTCCAAATGCCTGCTTAAGAAAAAGCTAAAGCTATCTCTCATCATTCAGTTTTCCTTTTTCTATTTTCTGAAATGGAAACAAGGTATGTTTACTTCAATAAGTCTATAGGGCAAGTTAATGCTTTAAATAGTTGATGCCTATTCTTAAAATAATTTATTAGGTGTATTCCATCTGTGGTCACATTGTGTCACTGGAAAGAAAAAATTACCACGCCAACCACTGCCGATTTCAGTCTTGTTGGATCATGCATGGTGTCTGGCATGGGTTTTCCATTCTCTAGCGGTGTTAGGAACGTAAAGCCAAAATTTCCTGGTGCCTGGGTTTGCAGGGGACTTCCAGGAGCCTCTTTTCTCCTCTGATAGGTGATCTCTAGTCAAAAACATATCTGTTTCAATCAGTCCGTCCTACCATTTCGGGAACTAGATGGCAGCTTTGCCCAAAGAGATTAGATCCACAGTTTACATCCAGAAGAATGAGCCAAGTTCAGGATCATAACAGCCATGCCGTTTGGGCACATTCTCCTGCCTTTGTTTTGGCAAGTATTTCCCGTCGCCGTGTGTGGCGGTCAGCCCTTGTGTGATCTACTTGATTCAGGCTGAGTTGGCCGGTTTATTGGAGCGGCAAGAGACCCCTTTGCTGGCAGCTTTGGACTTTTTTTAGAAAGAGCCCCCAGCCAAGATGGGTGGAGCAGTTTCTTGGTGGAGCCCAGGCTTCATTTTCTCTTTAAGGGTTGCTAGTTCCAGACCAACAATCATTGCTTGTCCAGGTGGACTTGGATCCCCCTGGGTTTTCCACCTGCATCAGCTTTATTTCCCTCTTTGAGCCACCCACCTCCAAATCCCCGTTGCTGTTCTTCAGTCTCTCAGCTGTGTCTGACTCTTTTTGACCCCATGGACTGCAGCTTGCCAGGCTTCCCTGTCCTTCATCAGCTCCCAGAATTTGCTCAAACTCATGTCCATTGAGTTGACGATGCCGTCCACCGTCTCACCCTCGGTCAATCATCTTCTCAATCTGCCTTCAGTGTTTCCCAGCATCAGCTCTTTTCCAAATCCCCGTGGGTTTGTCCAGATCCCTTTGCCTCCCCTGGGTTGGCAGGGCCTCTCGGCCCAGTATTTGCATCAGTCAGAACATGAGAGCTCTAGCAAGTTGCCCACACATCTTTCCAATCAGAAGAATTTGGTTTGGTTTTCTTTGGAATGTTGTGTTTGTCACCACGAGTTTCAACAGCTGAATATCCAGGGTGAGGCTGGGCTCCATCGGGCCTGATGCCAGGAAGAGTCGGAGAGGACACGCCAGAGGCAGCGAGCGCTAATTGCTCCAACCCTCCGCCTTCCCTGGGAGGGAGAAGCCCCCTGCTCTCTTGGGTTTCCTTTAAGGCTAGCCTTAGACGTTCTAGAGGACGGACATTCTAGCGATGCTTAGGTTTTGAGGAGCAGATGTTTTTGAACAATTCTCTCCAAATGGTAATCCTGGACTTTGATAATTACGTGCAGATGATAAACTTTCACATTAGAGGCTGTGTCTTTTACTATCCTTGAATTTTAGTCTGTGGAGTCTGTGCATTTCTCTGCACCCAGATTGCTTGAGAAATGAGGGGCTCACCCCCTGACAAAGGGGAGGGACAAAAAGATGAAAAGAAAAGACTGATTTTTCAAAGCCAATTACATCCCTGTCTCTGAGATGCAAACCAAAGTTTGGAGAGAAAAGAAGTGGTGTGTGTGGGCGTGGATGGGATTTTCTTAATCTGGGAAGCTGGTTCGGCCCATGAAACATTTCATCAAAAGCTAATGTGAAACTGATGTGCTCATCAATATTTATGTCCTCCCGGCTGGCTGTGGGGCCCTCATTCCCCTCCCTTCCCTTGCCAGGCCATTCAAATACTTCGACAAAGGAAAACAGTGGAGCCAAATAGTACAGTTCGGCTCAGAAGTGTTTCCTTCCTGTAAACATGCTGTCTCCCTTCCTTTTAGCTATTTATTTTTCACTTGAAAGCTCTGGCTCCCTCCTCAAACCTGGAAACACTTACTGAGTATCTGCAGTGCAGGCTGCATTTGGTCCAGGCCCTCCAACCCCTACATGGCTGAAGTTCACAAGAAGGAAAGTGGGAGGAAGAGGCGACCTTTGGAGTCCATGGACCTTCTCTTGTCTAATGTCGCAGTAGCTCTGAGAAGCAGGGACGAGGATGGTCACCACCTACAGGCGAGGAAATGGAGGTTCTGAAAGCATCAGTAACTGTCGTACCAACTGGGAGCAGGTCTGGACTTTTTGGAAGAAGTCAGAGCCATCCCCTTGTCCTCAGGCTTCCTGGTGGTTCACGACTGGCCTGTGGTGGCCTTGGGTAGCTCAGCCTGCCTTCAGAGCTTGGGGTACACTTCCTCAGCAAAGAGGGCTCAGAACCTCCCTGAGACCAGCAGGAACTTCTCCCATTGCCCCAGAAGTGAAACAGCTACTTGGACATCTTCCTTGGTAGACCATGTGTCCTAGAGAGCAGGGCAAGGTTGAGTCTAAGCGATGTCTATGGCTGAGTATCCCTCCTGCACCCAAGCACCAAGGAGCCCCTGGGAGAACGTTAGCTATGCAAGGAAGGTGAAGGGACAGGGAAGACGTGGCAGGAGGCAGCCACTCTCCTCCACAGGCCGGGGTCATCTGGGATTTCACCGTAAAAGATTAGTTGCATCCAGAGCCAGAGTCATATGAATGCGTGTCGTTCTGAGCTTGTCCCCAGGAAGGAATCGCTTCCTTTAGAAGTCACCGCTTTTGCCTTGTTTTACACCATCTCCATGATCCCAGAACTTCTGAGCTTGATTTTATTAACCTAGGAGGGGAAAAGGCCCAGCCAAACCTGAGGCTCCTTACTCATAGAAACTAATGTTTAAATACACAACCCTAGCATAAATTTACATATAAAGAAGGATGGTGGTCGGAAAAAAAAATCTGTTATCATAACATTGTGGTTGGCATACAAAACCGCAGGAGGCACATATGCAGAAGTTAGGGTTGCTTGGCAACCGTAATTGCCCAGTTTAATGCCTAAGCAGATAGACTGATGGTTGCAATGCAGTGTGGGCAAGACCCCACATCTTCCACCACCCACTGGGGTGGTAGGTGAGGGTGCAGGGAGGGTAGCTCTTAGATGAAGACCTGTCCAGAGGTCTACTCTGCACCTGAGACAATGGCCGTGCCCACCGTCAGAACCTTTCCATCCGGCCTACCCTTGTCGTGATCCATTTCTCAGCTCTGCAGAATTAACGGCACACAGGCTTGCTCTGCCCTCTGGGGTGGCAAGACTGGGGGCTGGAACTTGCTGGCAACCACCATCTTGTGCATGGTGGAAGACCCTGGAAGGTCTTGGAGACAATGTGACTGGGATGAGCTGGGACAATGGTTTACATTCTCAGTTGGGAACAAGCTCAGGGAAGAAGGGACAGCAGAGTGAGCCACCGATGCCAGGATCAGCCCCCACTCCCCTGCCAAATCCCCTTTCAGTCCGAGATCGTCAATGGCACGTTATGGTCTTAGAGACAAACTCTGAACATCAGTCAGTGTGCTGACCATATAGTCCTGCAACGAGGCTCCACACGGCAGACTATTCCTTCTCGTCCACATTGTAAACGCACCCCGCTCTCTTGTGGGAGAGATATAATCTAACAGGGAAGATGCCCAAATATTGGCTTGATTGCTCGGCAGTGTGAGCAGCCCCCTCTGTCTGTGGGGACTGGGTTTCTGGGAACCCACAAGCTGACGGGATTGAAAGCGCACTCCCATGCCCTCCACTCAAGACCACTGCCACTCTGCAGGGACCAGCAGGAGGCCTGGGGTCCGTGGCAGAGCCCTGAGAGCTTTCCAGAACCTCCAGATCTGCTCTGCCATTTAGCACAGGGGTCACCGACCTGCTTGGAACCTCAGTTTCCTCATCTGTTTTGTGAATTCTCTCACTATAAATCAAGCACAGTGTACAAAAAAAATGAGGCAAAGAGAGAAATTTAAAGAAAAACCATCACCTCAGTATGCTTACCTATTGACCACTGCTCATCCCAAGCCTGGAGGAGGGCATGGCAGTCCACTCCAGTATTCTTGCCTGGAGAATCCTGTGGACAGAGGAGCCTGGTGGGCTACAGTCCATGGGTCACAGAGTCGGACATGACTGAACACATCCCAAGCCTGGATCTTATTAGTGAAGAGTGTTATGGGCGCTGTGCCTAGTGGTATGGGCTGCTTGCTGTAGCATTGACCCTGATCCACCTGCTTTCTCAGAGCATCATCTCCAGTGGGGGCAGGGTGGGGGATGGCCGCTGAGGGCTTGGTCTTATCCTTGTCAGTGCGTTGGGATTAGAAGAAGCAGAGAACTGTACGCCTCCTTGGTCCTAAGTAGCAGCGCTGACTTGCCAATGGGTCAGGGTGACTGTAGGGGCCGTGTAGGGAGCCGGCACTGTTCCTGATGCCCTTAGGATAGCATCATTCTGGGGAGTGGGTGGGGAGCTCTGTATCAGGTAAGACTCAGGAAGGAAGGAGTGGAGCTTCACTGAAGAATGGTTTCAGTGCTCAAGTATTTATTCATGATGGACAGGTGTATTTTAAAGTTAATCCCCATCTCTGGCTGGGCTCCCCATCAATAATGAAAAAGGAAGACGCTAAAAGCATAGAACCACCTGGAAGAGATTTGAATATTCTCAGGCTGAAAGACTTGCCCTAGTCTTGGTTTTGCTAAAATAGCTTGTTCATGAGTCTATATGAACTCACGAACTCAAGTCTATAGGCTTCTTATGTGGAGCCTATCACACTGAACCAGTAATTTTCTCCAATAGAACAATGTAAAGTTTTAGAAAATCTACTAAAAAGGAATAAATTCAATTCATCTGCTATTCTACTTCAATTATTTGGGAATAATCACCATAAATCCTCTGCACTTGCCCCTGCCTCTTCTTATAGCTAGAATTTAAAATTCTGTTTTTCTTCTCCATGTTCTTTTTAATTTTACCATGAAATCGTATTTCTTTATTTGAAATTTATTAATATTATTTTTAATTTTTAAAGTTGATTGGTCTTCCCTGATGGCTCAGATGGTACAGAATCTGCCTGCAGTGCAGGAGACCTGGGTTCTATCCCTGGGTCGGGAAGATCCCCTGGAGAAGGGAATGGCGACCCTCTTCAGTATTCTTGACTAAGTAGGTTACCATCACAGATATTCAAGGAAGATTCTAGGGGAGTCTTTTCAAGTGACCTTCCTGTTTTAATTTTATTAATATCATTATTAATTTTTAAATCATTTATTTGGCTTCACCGGGTCTTGTTAAGGCATGCAGGATCTTTAGCTGCAGCATGCGAACTCAGCTGCGGCCTGTGGGGTCTAGTTCCCTGGTCAGGGATCAAACCTGGGGCCCCTGCCTTGGGGGCATGCAGTCTTGGCCACTGGAGCACCAGGGAAGTGCTGGTTTTATTTTCAACTTTATTAAAAGTTGGTTTACAATGCAGAGTTGATTTAAAATGCTGTGTTAGTTTCGAGCGACTGAGTTGCACATACGCACATACAAATACTTGTCTCTTTCACGTTCTGTTCTCATACAGGTTATCACAGAATGTCAAGTAGAGTTCCCTGCGCTACACGGTAGGTCCCTGTGGCTTATCTGCCTTCCGTATAGTAGCGTGTGTATGTGAACCCCAAGCTCCTGCTTCATCCCTCTCCCTTTCATTTCCATGTTACAGTGAACTTTCCAATGGCACAGACCCTCGCTATGTGCAGGGGTCCATAAATCTCCTGTTAGAGGCCTAAGTGCAGGTGCCCGTTAGCTTTTATCAGAGTTCCCCTCCACTGTGCCAGCTGAGGTTTCCAGGGTTCCAGCGTGGAAAAAGGCGCATGGTTACGGCGTCCATCAGGGATGGCACGAGGAAAGGCTTCTCACAACCAGAGTGATAAGTATTATCTAAACAGTGTGCACTTAGCTCACTGGCCACAGCACTTGGCTTCTTTTATGGCAGAGAGACTTAGTATGCAGTCCGAGCTGAAGGCCGCTTATCAGCACCGCCGCTCCGTCACCCACCGGAGTGGTTACATTTATTATGAAAACATTGTTCAACTTTATCACAAGTTAAAATGCGTGTACATTCTGCCCAGAGGGTGCAGGCAGAAAAGCCTGCAATTTCTCCTATCTGGATGCTGTCTCTAAGTGGGATCTTATTTTGATAACTGAGCATTTTGAGCTCCATCCCTGGCCCTGTGAGTTAGATTCTTCTCAAATTCCTTCTTGGCATGAGGTGGAATACAAATAAACAGACCCATAAACAGCCTTGCAAACATCTGAGCTCCAGTTCCATGATGGATGCCACAGAAACCGCTGATCTAAAATCTTGCTATTTACATGCAGATATATATGTGTAATTTGGGGGGAGGGGTGAGACAAATGAAAGTGTAGCCCACGGGACTGAACTGATCGTACAGTGTTTGACTTCAGTCTTCAGATCTCGAGTCTCCCTTTGAAATCTTCACTCCTGGAGCTTGATGCCCTACTGCTCCCCGCTTCACTCGAGAAACGTTCCCAGCGTGAGGCACGCTGAGTTCCTGGAATTCTCTGGGGTCCTGGACTCAGGACTTGCCCGTGACCTGCTCCGCCTTCCCAGGTGCTCTTGGATTTAGTGGCACTTTCTCCTGGTCTTGCCAGCCTCCTTCTGACCTTCTGCCTCTTCTGGCTGGTTTCTGAGGCTCACCAGCTGTGCTCCCCATGCTCTTCAGCACCCCGCCCCGGGCTGCAGAAACCGGGGGAGCAGGCCGCTAACTGGGGAGCAGGGCAGCCCCATTTCTCCTTGGCTAAGGCTGGCTGGGGGGCTCTCAGACCCTGCCCTGCCTCTGGTGTAGATTAGAATTCCAACCTGCAGTGTCCTTTGAGACCCGTCGGAACTTCTGCATTTTTCAGAAGAGAAAACTGTCAGCCCATTGACTCATTCATAAACATTTACCGAGTGCAACCCACGTTCTCAGACTAGCTCCAAAATCTACCTAGATGAAGCAAATAACACAATTCCTGGCGGGGAGCTGGAGGGTTCTATCTATTCGCTGAGGTCTCTTCAGGAGCCTGTTCACAAATATCTACTTTTGCATCCGTGAGTTTCCTTTCCTTTATTTTCAGACAGTATCTGCGTCCATAAAGTTCCATCCAGGGCTGTCTGTCCCCTAAAACGACACCTTCTCTTGTTGTTTGCAGGTCTGCGCGCAGCTGCCTTCATCTCCAAGGCCAGCTGCCTCGAGAAATAACATCACATTTCCCTGTGGACCTCACTTCTCCTGCATATGAGTCACACCAGGAGAAGAGGTGAGTCATTTAAGTACTTTTTCTTCTTCCCGGGTTTTAAGTTTTTATGTTGCTTTTGCAAAATGCAATGAGGGCTGGGAGTTAGATGTAAAGTGTGCAGATGCGTCCAGAAGCTATGGTTCAGAGCAGAGACTCTCTGGGCTGGGAGAGAAAATAAAGGGAAACTCAGGAGATAATGCCGGAGACAGATCGTCAATAGCATGTGGAAAGGCCACTTCACTTGATCAGCAGGGCTGTTTGGAGCAGAATTTTGATTAAAGAAGACATCCCGGGCAGAGCTGGTGTGGACAGGCCGTCTGAACTACAACTGCTCAAAATGAATAAATGTGAACCTCAGTGCGTGAGACCACAGCGAAGTGCATCTGTGGGGGGAGGGGGTCCCCACACTTCCTACAGTTACCAGCTCAAGGTTTGCCTGGACCAGCACCCCCGTGGAAGTTATCCAAGGAGCCCATGAATCTGAGAAAAAAAGGCAGACAGCTTTTGACCAATTTCATGACACTGGCAGGTCTGGGGACTAGGAACCGGGTGGTCTTCCCTCCACAGTCTCGGGCTGGTGGCCAAAGCCTTCACTGTGCCAGCTCTGTACTAGCTCCTACCAGCGCTTCTCAGACCCCTCCCCTTGCCCATCCACCCCCAAACACGGGCAACTAAAGCATCTCAGTGGAAGAAATACTTGGAAATGTTTAAGTGTCCATCACATGGAAACTTCTAGAAAAAAATAATTTTTTTGCAGTCTGTGGTCCCAATGTAAATTTCCTCTCCCTTTGGCCCATTGGATCCTGGACAGTGGAAGTTGCATCCATATAGGATCGGACAGGTGCTCGCTAAGGAAGGGTGCCCGAGAGCTGAGCTGTGCATCCCTGCCTCCCAGCCCTCAGGTGACCCTCTTGGCCCCTCTGGCTATCCCCATCCCAGGTGCTTCCCTTGCTCCTTGTCATCTTACCTAATGTTAGCCGCTAGGTCTTGCCCGACTCTTTGTAGCCCCCCAGGCTCCTCTGACCATGTGATTCTCCAGGCAAGAATACTGGAGTGGATCACCATTTCCAATTCCAGGGTATCTTCCCGACCCAGGGGTTGAGCCCAGGTCTCCTGAATTGGCAGGTGGATTTTTTGCTGTCTAAGCCTGCAGGGAAGCCCCATCTCACCCAGGAAGGTGACCCTTTCCAGGATCGTGTGGAGAGATGCACTGAGAAGTCTCAAGGTTCTGCCTGGCCAGCCTGCAGTAGCCACGCATGGATCTGGGGCTGGGTTTGTGGCTTCCTGGTGCGAAGAGCATGTATATCACTAACAAACACCACGGTTTCTCAGGGAGGGGTTTGGGGACTTCCATCCCTGTAACAGGGTCTGCCCACAGTGATCGCCAGACGCCCGCCCAGTCCATAGCCCATTCCCGTGTTCTGCTCGGCAGTTTGGCTGAAGAGCTAGGTCATGGCCACGGGAAGGCTTGTGGCTGAGGGCCTGTGTGTGGCTGTGGGGAGAAACGTGGGGAGCTGGGCCCTTTCCTGGCCCCTGACTCCTGCTATGCCCTGCCCATCCCAGGCCGGGCCCCACCCTTTTCTCTCCACGATTCCCGACAGCCTGGCCTCTCTGCACTCCTCTCCTTCTGGGCTTGGGTGACAGGTAGAGAATGTGAGGCTGATTTACACTCTGCGGGCCCCAGATGCCACTGTGCTGACCCCTCCAAGGAGCACTTCGCCTTTTACCCAGAACCTCAGGGAGAATTGCTCGAGGGGGACAGGGACGGTGGGGTGAGCCTGCAGGTGGCTCTGAGCACTTTCAAAATGGCACTGCCAAGCTTGGCCAAGGCTCTGAGAACATTCAACTTAGAGCTGGAAAGGCAGGCTGTGCTCATTTCTGTGCACAGCCCTCTGGGTTTGTGGTCTAATGAGTCTTGGACTGCACACCCTAGAACCCAGGCCCACGTTTTGGAGCAGGCATGAAATTTGCTGAAATAAGATTTTTTGGGAATGACCTTCCTGAGTCTTGTGCATTGTGGCTAACATGAGTTCTAGAGCTGTGGGGGAGATTCTGGCGTGCCCCAGGGTGTAGGATGCATGTGTGAGCCCCCTTCCCTGCAAGGGTCTCCCAGGTCCCTTTCACCAGCTTCTCCCACCCACCACAGGAGCAGCAGCATCTTGGGACCACCTTCCACTGATGAACTCCTACATAGGCTACCCAGAACCCACAGGGCACCTTGGAGATGTTCCTCCCAAAGCGTGATCCGGGCTCCTCCCTAACCTGCTGTCCCAACAACAGACTGACCCCAAAGGGGTTGCAGAAAAGGAAGGCACAAGGCAGCCACTTCTGAGCCGGGGAGAGAAATTAGGACAATTTATTATTTCCCTGTTGCATGGAGTAAATAGACTTCAAGATAAATTATTGGTGCCCACAGCCTGCTTGATGCAAAACCCTTAAGTGAGAGCAGACTCTAATGAACATATGCTGGCCCGCCCTCCCCTTCTCACTTCAAGTCCGCTATTAACTTTCTATGCACTCGGGACCTTTGGCTCACGGCCTAAATAATAGAAGAATAATTAGAATAATTACTAGCGAAGGCCAGGTCAAATATCTAAGGATCCTCTTTTAACTATTTGGTTATCTTTATTAAAAAAAATGTTTTATATTAACCAAACACTGTTGCTCTGCACCTAGAATATTTATTTTCTATGAAAGAAAATCATTGCTCTGCATCAGGGGCAGCTCACAAAATGATAACCGCCGTAGTTAACGATCTTGGGGTCCAGGCAAATGTGGATGAACCTTTCACGCCAGTTCTGGGTCCTTTTTCCCAAGTCAGGCTCCACTCCATGGTAACTGGGAAGGTGGAATGCAAATGAATCCAGCTCACCTGAGGAGCTCACGAGGGCACAGGGACTTGGGTCAATTTTTTTATCTTTCACGTAGTTGTTCTCACCCGGGGAGGCAAGGAGAGCTCAAGTCCAGGAGGAGGAGCCCTGCCGAGCGGCTTCTCTGTGGCCGGAGGGCCGCAGGAAGCGGGACCCTCGCGAGAGGGTGACAGGGCACCTGGGCCCGGCTCAGGGCCAGTCCTCACTGAGTGGGGGATCTGGGATGCTACCCCACACCTGCACTCATGACTCCAGCGTAGTGTCCATTCTCCCCTGATCTCTGCGCAGACAGAGCCAGGCAGTGGCGGGGCTCAGGGCTCCGGTCCCCACCTGGGACCTGTTAGGCCCGATGCCCAGGGCACAGACACCCTTGAGCACTGGCCACTCTGTTTCCTCGTGCGTCAAGTTGGAGATGGTAATACTACCCCCTCCGTGCTGGGTTGCGCAGCTGCTGTTGATGTTTTTACTGAAATGCCCCACATAAAGGGCAGATTCATGACATCCGTTGTTTTGATTCCATCTCCGCATTACTACTAAATAAAGTGAAAAACAGGGAAAGATCACCCATGTGCCGCTCTGGGTGAGACCCTTGGTCTCATGCCTTGTCTGTGCATTCAAGGCCTTGGTTCTATTTCTTCTCACCTCCAGTTTAAGGGTCTGGGTATAACTCTGTGGATAGCAGATACGAAAGGGGTGGTTAGAGGAGCAATGGTTGAGAATACAATTTCCCTTTAAAACATGAGACCAAGCACACTGACTGAGAACGGCCGCCCCAAGAGCCAGGTTGCATGGAATCAACAAGTCCCTTGATGCAATCTCTGCCTTAGGAAGACGCCGAAGACGCGTCGACTGCGCCTGCCTCCCAGGAGCCCTGGAGGAGAGGCAGAGGCCTTGGGGGACCAGGTCTGCGTGCCAGGCGCAGCTAGCAGCTGGTTCCCAGGGCAGAGGCTGCAGAGCCCAGTGCGAGTGGGAGGTTCCAGAATGGGGAGCACTCTCCACACAGCCTACCCACTGCCTGGGTGGCCATCCTGCCGTCAGGGAGGTCTGCAGTCGGGGGTCGCCCTGCGGCCAGGGGCAACTCACGGGGACTCCTGTGCTGATGCTAGGGCTTCTGGAGAACAGCCGTCCCCGTGGACAGAGGACTGGGGGCAATCCTGGCCGTGGGCTCCTCTGCAAAGCCAAGGGCATGCCTCACGGCCCTGCCTCAGTGGGCTTCCCCACAGCCAGGCGGCCATTCAGCTTGTCACCCCCGTCTTTAAATATTCCTCCTCCTCATTTTTGATAATGAATAATCCACATCAATAACACCAGGCTTCAAACTTGACTCTACTGGAAACTTGACAGATTCCCACCATCTCTCCATTGGGTTTATTTTCACCCTGGAAGCATCAGGGACTCTGGTGAAGGGCCACCCTGAGGGAAACGAGGGCGGGAGAGGCAGGGCTTCGGCTGCCTGGTGGGCACCGAGTTAGCGTCGAGGCCTGGTCCCATCCTGGCCAGAGCTCCTAAGAACAGCTGAAATCGCTCCTCCCACCTGGGCAGGTGGTTGCCTCCTCGAGTATCCCTAAGACACTGATGAGTTTGCGAAGGTCACGACGTGAGTGACATTGAGTCTGAAATCTCCACATGCAAGCCTGCCCCCCGTGTCCATGGCACGGCCCCCCATCCCTTTAAGACTTGCTCACTCATGCAGAGAGCGCTCCAACTCCAGAATCGCAGTGTGTAAAGCCGGCCCCATCCCTCCTGCGTTAGGAGAGATTCCTAAATGAGAACTTATTATCAAGCTGTCATTCTTCCGTAATTACCCACAGCCAGGATGCTTTTGGCTGTTTCCATATCATCCAGAATGACACAGACTAGATATTACCCTTGTCTGTGTATCGCGTGCAGCGCCTTTGCAGGCGGTACTCGCCCATTTGCATTGCGAAAGAGGCAGGGTCCTGACAGAGGATTTTTTGAGCTATTAGGAGGCACTTATTAGTAGAGATGGAACCATCCCCCCACATCGTTTCCTTGCTCGTAATCATTATTTCTACAAATTCTCTGCACCTTCCAAAAATTCTAGGGCATGCTTGTCTAAAAAGATGGCCTGCCGCTGAAAGCATTATTCATTTGAGTTAATACAGCTCCAAATCTGGACGGTTTCTTCCTCAACATTTTCCAGAGATCAGTGAAGGAGCACCTGGAGGGAAAACCACTCTGTACGTTGCTGGGATGCCGACCCACGTGCGTGCATGTGTCCACGTGTGTGTGCGTGTGTCTATGTAAATGATCAGAAGTCGTGGGTGTGATGCGAACACAAAATACAGGGAAAAATGTGTCGCACAGATGTGTGGGGTGCACACAAGATCCAAGAAAAATGTGTGTGGGGAGGTCAACACGCATCACATGTGTGTGTCCGTGTGTCTCCGTGTACATAGGTGCGCTTATTTGTATCTGTACACGGATATGTACTTATGTGTATACACACACCTTAAACACTGAGTCAGCGAGCCTGCTGCTTAGTAGGTGTTTAAACTTGCCTCCCAAAGCAAATTCTATACTTAAAAAAAGCTCCATTGTGGTAGCAGAGAGCATGGAGGGTTCAGCGTGTTCTCAGCCCCTCTGCACTTAACCCTTCCTTATGTAATTAGCCATTTTCGTTCTGTTTAAAAATCCCTTGGTGTCAAGTGGGTGCTCAGACACTCCCCTCGTTCTCAGAACAACACAAAGAGCAGCTTCTGGAATCTGAGCATCACCTCCTCCGCCCTCTGCTTCTACAGCCTCCATGTTCCTTTCCTTTCCCTTCCTTGTTCAGCTTTTCGGCTCCTTCCCTGTGCACACAGAGCGGTCTCTGAGCTAGCCTCGCCAGGACCTCTTTTGTCTTTCCGAGTGTCCCTTGCTGCCCCTTCTCCTCATCAGGGCCCAGCCGGGTGTGGCGCCTGTCCTCAGGAGACCCAGGGAGAAGCGTCGAGAGCATTTCCCCTTAGAGATGGGCTGGCCTCTGCAGCCTCTCCCCACAGTCGTGAGCAACCTTCGCTTAGGAGCCACCGGTCCAGTCGCATGGTGGCCGGGGACTGGTCTGCACGTCACCCCGCCTGCTCCCGCCTGCTCCTGTCTGCTGCCCAGAGGACGGAGCTGTGGGCGGAGGCTGCCCTGCTGAGCCTCGGTGCCCAGTGCCCTTCCTTGGGCTCCAGCAGGGTAGATGAGGCCTATGGGGATGCAGGCTGCCCCCCGGGTGGAAGAAGCCAGAGCAGGGACCCCGAGGATGTTCGCAGCGAAGACCCGGGGAATGTCCCAGGGAATGTGGAATTAAACTTCAGTATCATCATTATTATCAATTATTATTTATTGTGCGCCCACCGGCGGCCCTCGCGTGCTCCAGGTTTAATGTTTCAATAAGACCTTATTTGTACAGTTCCCACCAGGGTCCCGAATTTCAGTCCTCGTTCAAATCGCCTTCCTCATGAAGCTTTAGTGGCATTTGGATTCCTGGATTAAGCCTCTCCTGTCTCACCTTTTCCCGTGTCTTTATGTCTCTCCTGCCAGCGTGAGGGTGCTCTGTTTTAGCTTCCCTGTAGGCATTGCCTCTTTCCGGGCTCTCTCTTTTAATTCATTCTCCTTTCCCCTTTTTGTCCTTTCCCTTTGCTGGCAGGTGCAGCTCTGCACCCTTCACCTGCTCCAGGCCACCCTTTCGGCTGAGAGCATGCGCCTTCTTTCTGCCCTCTGTAGCCAGCGCCTGTGCTGGGTGGTGCGTGCTCCAGCCCGGCATGGAAGCCAGTGGGGCTTCCCGCCTGTATTCCACAGAGTGTTTGGGGGGCTGTGATGAGCCTGGATAGGGAAAGGCTTGAGAGGCTGGAATGGGAGAGCAGCCAGGCAGGGGTGCCGTCTATACTGGGAGAGGGGCTCTGCCTGCCGTGGGGTGCCAGCTGGCGCCTTTGGTGCCTGAGCATCGCTTTCTGATATGGTATGAGAAATCTTCACTTGAATTTCAGCCAATTCGGCCTAACGTGAATCAATAACCATTTCCGAGTTCATTAAGGAGTTGGCGGGCACTGTTTTATGAACCTTTATTGTTCAGGAGAATCCGGTGCTCCTCTCTGTGAATGACTCCAGTACTGTGACCCAAACGCACGTGTTTATGAGACTTTGTAGACGAAGGCTAGGATACAATTTTAGATACAGTTTCTTTATCACTAAGAGAGAAAGAGAGGGAGGGAGGGAAGAAGGAAGAAAGGAGAAAAGAAAGAAGAAGGAGGGAGGGAGGCAGGATCCCGCTGCTGGAAAAGCAGGGCACGGTGCTGCGGCTGCAGCCCCATCCTTCAGTTTCTGTCTTTGGAAAACTTCGTCTAAATCAAGCAAAGACAAGCTGACTGCAAATTATGCTGAACCGCAGCGAGGTGAGGTCGGTGCAGCCCCGTTCCGGGGAGCGTTTATCAAACACCACAAACTGACATCCGTTTTCTTCAGATCTGATAGATCACACGATATGAGCCAGAAGAATCGTGGCATCAAACAAACACCCGCCCCCCCATCACTTTTTGGAATGAAATGCGGACGAGGAGCCCCTCTCTGCACTAGCTCTATAATCCCCCTAAACTACGGCTGCCCTTGGGAGCGGTACACTCAGGCTTCAGAGAAAAAAGAATTAGTGTTTCATTTTCCAGGACTGTCACACCCCACCTTAATGAGCACTTAAAAGAGATGAATGTGCCGAGAATGAAAAGATTTATTTGAGATATTTAAATAATCTCTCTCAGCGATAACTAAGCTGACACCCTCGGCTCTCGCAATGATATTTTTCTGTTATTTTTGACAATATCCAAGAGAAGTTAGTTGCTTCTCTTGCCTTTGTGTAGACCATGCCCGGTGTTCTTCTAGGGTGAGAGGGTGCTTCTAGGGGGAGAGAAGGAAATGACACCCACCAAGATGCTTTCCTGCTCCACGCCGAGCACGCCAGCGAAGATGGTTAATTACATTTCCGAATGCAAACAGCTAAACAAATATCTCGTTAATTTTCTTAAAAAAAAAATGAATAGTACAACAGATCTTCAACACTTTACAGCCCACTAAAAATCCTTGTGAGAGTTATGGCGCCGTCCGTTACAATCAGCCATGAAGTACATCACAAAGGTAATGTGGGTTTAAGAAGGGACTACGGCAGAAGGTATATTTTCATTATCAAAAACGTTAAGCCATTTATCCTGAGGAGTCAGAATAATCATTAATGGCTGGGAATTTATGGTGCCAGATCTTAAACTAATGTGAATGATTCCAGGTGTTACTAATGGCTTCAGCGAAATGTGCCAGGATCTACATCTCCTACTAAATCTGAGGTAATAGTCGGACGCTTAATCTCGACAGATGAGCAGCAATTTAACTGACACATTGATTGGATTCTGGAGGCTGAAATGGCACCCATTGTGAAGGGACATGGCCAAACAGCAGTCCGAGGGCGACTTAGAAGTCATTGCCTGTCCGGGCGCCCCTGTGCCGTGGGAGGCAGGGAGGGCAGGGAACCTTCTTGCAAATGACGATATCTTCAGTGCGCGCTGACTTTTTGTGTGGCATTTGCGATGGCGGAGTTTGAGAGGCTTCTGCCAGCCTTGAAGCCTTCTCTCTGAAATCTTGGGGCCACTCTTCCAGGTAGTGACCTGGCAGAGCAGCTGATGGGAGAGGTCAAGCCAGGTGACTGCGTAAATGGAGGCCCACACATGCCAGTTCAGCGCAGCCCTAGGAACAAGCTTTGTCCCGCTGTGTGCGGTGTCGCTCCCATCCCAGCCTCCTTTCTGCTAGATGCCTTCGCTGAATGAAACTAGGGGCTCCCCATCTGCCTCTGGGTCAGGACCATAAGCATGCATGGAATTGGACCTTGGAGGTGCCGGGGACCCCAGGTCTGGAGACACGTGGAGCTGGATGCCCCTCCAGCCTTGCGCTCATTAACAGTGACCGCTGGCACCGCTGGACCCAGTCCCCTGCACACGCCGAGGGCACGCTGGACCTTCCTGACTGCTGTCAACATCCTTTGAAAGCGCATAAAAATAAATTATCCATAGGTTTACCTGTCGGGAAGATAGATTCGGTGCATCCGACTGTTGCAGGCATTTCGAGTGACAGGGTGCCTGTCACGTTGCCGTAATAGGGTCAAACAGCTGGACGGGGATTTAACGCTCGGCGAGGCCAGAAGGGCTGAGCACTTGTAGGGGAGGATGGATGGAGTGACGGGAGGCAGCGGGACCTGTTTATTACGGCGTTTTTCTGCTCCACTGCAGACCCGTAATGATTGCCACAGCGCCTGGAGTGCGAGTGACGGCTGCCCTCTCTCTTCCAGCGCCCCGAGGAGCACGGGCGAAGGCAGAGGACCCCCATCTTCCCCGCTGACCTACAGCTCTGCTCCATCGAGGGCGCAATTTACTCCTCCTGACAAGCATCTGGGAATGGGTGCGGGCTGCGCTGGATCAGTCCGTGCAGGTCAAATAAAAATTAGTTCAATGAGTACTTCAAAGTGCCTTGCCGGAATCAGGTATTCTAATCAAGGAACAGGAGCTCTGTATGCCCAGGGCCCCTTCCTTCGATGCCCTTCGTGGGGGTCCATGTGGCCTTTAGCCTCGGAAGAGAATGGGAAGATGTAATGTGTGAGTTGATGCTTGCTAGGGTTCTGAAAAGCTTGCGTGATTTCTGCAAGAGGAGGCAGGCTGACATGGGCCTGAAAGCAGGCCGCCTGTGGTCACAAGGTCCACGTGGAGCTGACCTGGTGACTCCCTTCTCAAGCTAAGGACGGCCAAGCTGCACCAGGTCACCCTGTCCCCAGGGGCCAGCACTCTGAGCCAGGTTTGTCCCATCAAGGTTTGCTGCAGGCCTTCCACAAACCCTGGACACCGAGGGCGTTTGGCTTGTGCTGGGTTTTGCCTGTTGGCCCCTTCGCTGCTCCAGTTTAAACTGGGACCCACGGGATGATTCTTATTTATTCCATAATATCAGGCAAGGTTCTGTTTCATTCTATTCCATGGGAACATAAAGCGCCTCTCACTGACTAAATAAGAATTTGATAAGAATTTGAGCAAACTTCGGGAGATGGTAATTATGGACAGGGGGGCCTGGCGTGCTGCAGTCCATGGGGTCACGAAGAGTCAGACATGACTGAGCGACTGAACAGCAACATCTCTGTGGCAGGAATGGAGGCACCGCCGCCCTGGGGCTCACAGATGGAGGGGGTGCAGGGAGCCACGGAGACCAGGTCAGGGGCCGGGGAGGGCAGGCGGCAAGGCCAGCTCCAAGCTGGGCATCCCACGGCTTTTCCAGCCCTTGAGCTGACGCCTCGATGACTTCCTCGCTGGGGCGCGGCTGCCCGGAGGCTACGAGAGGAGCCGTGAGGACTCTCAGTGCATCTGAGGCAGGAGTGAAGAGGCGCTCCAACCGCCGGTCTGACCGAAATCCCAGGTGGACTGGGGTCCGGGTCTCGCCTCAAAGGCACGCGCCACCAATTGCCCACTTCTTCGTTTCTCCGCTTTAGCAAAAGGCGAGGGGAGCCTTGGACCCCCAGAGCCAGAGCCCAGTGCATTCCAAGGAAGGAAAAACTGCCATTTCACCCTCACAGCATCGGTCGAAAGTGGGGTTCCACACTGGCAGGCGAGTCATACTGCTTGTGTGGCAAGAACTAGAACTGTATTTCTAAGTGACGAAATAGCAAGTTCATGCCATGTCCCTGCTGCAGATGCTTATTTTTCCGGTGCCATCTCCTGCCATCACTACCAGAGGGTCAGGTTCAAAGGGAAAGTTGTGAAACGCCACAAAAGCACCCAAATGCTTCTCCGTTGGGAGAAGACTATGGCGAAGCTGCACGTTCGGGCTTGGAGCCCAGTCCTTGAAAGACTCACAGCACAGCGCCAGGGGCACATGCTTCCCAGAGCACAGGTGAGACCCCTGCTTGGTGGCAGGGTGGGCTTCGGAGGCCCTGGGTTCAGGCCCAAGAAGGTGGAAAGTTTGTTTCATGAAAGCGGATGGTCCTGTGTGGGTGGCCTTTGTGAGCTTCCAAAGGCGGTAGGTTGCTTGACCCTGTCCAGTGTTTGGAACCAGGCCTCACTCTCTGCTGGTCACAGATTGGACATCCTGAGCTGCCGTGTCTCTTGGTGAAAGTTTAAGCTTGTGCAGACATTCAGGGCAGTGATCCGGCGATAAGTAGCGAAATCAGATCTGTGTGTCCAGTGGCTCATGGTGGCCCCGTCCACTGCAGGGGAGACTTTTCTTACAGGCTCTTCTGCCTTAGCAAGGGGGCAGGGGAGGTGAGCATCTCTAGGGTGTTGAATAAATGTACTGTGGGTGAAAAGGAATGGACAGACTCACAAAAAGCAAGATGGACAAGTATTTAAAATATGCCACGTAGTGAAATACCTAAGAAGCAGAGTGCAATCTGTAACACCGTCAGTTCAGTCCAGTCGCTCAGTCGTGTCTGACCCTGCGACCCCACAGACCGCAGCATATCAGGCTTCCCTGTCCATCACCAACGCCCGGAGCCCGCTCAAGCTCATGTCCATCATATCACTATATAAATTAAAATCATATCCATTCACAAAACAATGTATAAAGCTGGGTACCTGTAAAATGCACACAGACAGAACACGCTGGAATGGACCCTTTTGGGACTGGGGGTGGAGAGGGAGTAGAAACAGGAGGAGAAGAGACAGATGTTTAATTACATGAAACAAAGGTGAGGTCTGGCATGAACAATGGCAAGTCGGTGCCGGGCACTGAGCTGTGATGAACGCAGCCCCACCCATCTGAGGGGCAGCTGAAGACAGGTGAACACAGGGACCGATGGAGGGTCCCCCCGGGATGTGATCCGCAGCACGGGTCAGGGGAGGCGGTGTCTGCATGCTTGCTCAAAGCAGGCGCGTCGGCGTTTCACAGAGCAGGGCTTGCTGAGGACGGGCTCTGTCTGCTCACCCACCCCGGTTTTGGGGTCTCAGCACAGTGAACAGCACTGAGCTGGGGATGAGTCCATGCTTTCAAATGAGCCTTGATCTAGTTGCTTACATGCAACGTCTTCCTCTCTTCTTATGATTGTAAAAGCTACGTATATCTGGTAAAAATGTTCTAACACCATGAAAGGGTACACAATGCTGAGACCCTCTCCTGCTCTTAGCCCCCAGAAGCTCCCCCAGAGATAAACATCATGGGCTTTATATACACTCTTGCCAGTTTCTGGGCACATACACCCAGGCAGGATGACATTGTCCTAATAACTGCTCAATATTCATTGAGAGGACTGATGCTGAGGCTGAGAAACCCCAGTACTTTGGCCACCTGATGCAAAGAACTGACTCATTGGAAAAGACTCTGATGCTGGGAATGATTGAAGACGGGAGCAGAAGGGGACAACAGAGGATGAGATGGTTGGATGGCATCACCGACTCAATGGGCGTGAGTTTGAGTAAGCTTCAGGAGTTGGTGATGGACAGGGAGGCCTGGCATGCTGTAGTCCATGGGGCTGCACAGAGTCGGACACAACTGAGCGAATGAACTGAACTGGACTGATTGATTGTAATGATGAAGATAACCTTTATGTGAGAGGAGCATCGTGTAATTGATGGAGAATGCCCCCACTGATGAAGCTGTACCCAGGACCAGGCCTGTCTTCAGTTTTATACCCAAGGATGCTAAGGCTCGAGGTGGAGCATGTCTTGCTCCCATGCGCAAGGCTGGAGTAGGACCCAGGCACGCTTTCTGGCATCTCTCAGGTGTGACTGCGTTCTGGCCCAGAGTAACACTCCCTCTGTGATGCTGGCTCCGTCCCTCTTCCCCATGCCTGCCTCCCCTGCACCCCAGCTCTCAGTTTCCCATCTTTAAAAGGAGCCAATTGGAAAAGATAAGACCTGTGTCTGCCATCCTGTTGTCTGGGTCCTGAGACAGGGCATCACGCAGCATTTGCAAAAGCTCGACATTTCCCAGTAAATCAGAGCATGGCCTTTAGGAGACCAGGCTGGGTAGCCCAAATGCACCAGGATTGCAAAGAGAAGATGGGACGTGAACTTATAAGATGATAACTGTAGGGGACAGTTTGTGGTCCTCTAAGACAGTCGTTCCCAAACCTAGTAAAACTATTGAATTCAGATCCATTTAAAAACAGACTCCTCGCATGCGTGGAGCATAAATGGGTCTGAATCCAATAGACAAAAAGACACCCCTTAATGTATAAATACACCCAACAGGTATTTATGTATGTATGTATGTGAAAGTCGTTCAGTGGTGTCCAACTCTTCGTGACCCCATGGACTGTAGCCCACCAGGCTCCTCTGTCCATGGAATTCTCCAGGCCAGGATATTGGAGTGAATAGCCGTTTCCTTTCCAGGGGATCTTCCCAATCCAGGAATTGAATTCATGTCTCCTTCGTTGCAGGCAGATTCTTTACTGTCTGAGCCACCAGGGAGGCCTAAGCATGCTGGAGTGGGTAGCCTGTCCCTTCTCCAGTGGATCTTCCTGACCCAGGAATCGAATCGGGTCTTCTGCCTTGCTGGGGAGTTCTTTACCAGCTGAGCCCTCGGGGAAGCCCATGTATTTATACATATATGTATATAACACACTAATTATTATTTGCTATCAATGATAAAATATATATAACACCCATAAATTCAAAATAAAAGATTAAATAAAACACAGTCAGTAGTACTGTATTGTGTGCTTTAAAATTTGTAGAGATCATGTAAAGTGTTCTTATCACTAAAAAAAAAAAAAACCAAAACAGAAATAAAGGGACACTGATTATTTCACAATGTTGAATCACAATTCTGTACATCTACAGTACTAATTACATAATGTTATATGTGCATTATATACTAATTTAAAAAAAACGCAAAAGTACACAAGAAAACTTGGAGGTGATAGGTATGTCTGTTCCCTTAACTGTGGCAATGATTTAAAGATGTATTAATAGGTAAAGTTCATCCAATTGTATACACAAATATGTGCAGTTTATTTTATATGGATTATTAAATTTGGCCTTGGACTATGGAATGAAGCAGGGCAAAGGCTAATAGAGTTTTGCCAGGAGAATGCACTGGTCATAGCAAGCACCCTCTTCCAACAACACAAGAGAAGACTCTACGCATGGAAATCACCAGATGGTCAACACTGAAATCAGATTGATTATATTCTTTTCAGCCAAAGAACGAGAAACTCTATACAGTCAGCAAAAACAAGACCGGGAGCTGACTATGGCTCAGATCATGAACTCCTTATTGCCAAATTCAGATTTAAATTGAAGAAAGTAGGGAAAACCACTAGACCATTCAGGTATGACCTAAATCAAATCCCTTTTGATTATATAGTGGAAGTGAGAAATAGATTTAAGGGACTAGACCTGATAGACAGAGTGCCTGATGAACTGTGGACTGAAGTTCATGACATTGTACAGGAGGCAGGGATCAAGACCATCCCCATGGAAAAGAAATGCAAAAAAGCAAAAGGGCTGTCTGGGGAGGCCTTACAAATAGCTGTGAAAAGAAGAGAAGTGAAAAGCACAGAGTTCCAAAGAATAGCAAGGAGAGATAAGAAAGCCTTCCTCAGCAATCAATGCACAGAAATAGAGGAAAACAACAGAATGGGAGACTAGAGATCTCTTCAAGAAACTGAGAGATACCAAGGAAACATTTCATGCAAAGATGGGCTCGATAAAGGACAGAGATGGTATGGACCTAACAGAAGCAGAAGATATTAAGAAGAGGTGGCAAGAATACACAGAAGAACTGTACAAGAAAGATCTTCATGACCCAGATAATCATGATGGTGTGATTATTAATCTAGAGCCAGACATCCTGGAATGTGAAGTCAAGTGGGCCTTAGAAAGCATCACTATGAACAAAGCTAGTGGAGGTGATGAAATTCCAGTTGAGCTGTTTCAAATCCTAAAAGATGATGCTGTCCTGCACTCAATATGCCAACAAATTTGGAAAACTCAGCAGTGGCCACAGGACTGGAAAAGTTCAGTTTTCATTCCAATTCCAAAGAAAGGCAATGCCAAAGAATGCTCAAACTACCGCACAAATGCACTCATCTCACACGCTAGTAAAGTAATGCTCAAAATTCTCCAAGCCAGGCTTCAGCAATACGTGAACTGAGAACTTCCAGATGTTCAAGCTGGTTTTAGGAAATGCGAGGAACCAGAGATCAAATTGCCAACATCTGCTGGATCATCAATAAAGCAAGAGAGTTCCAGAAAAACATCCATTGCTGCTTTATTGACTATGCCAAAGCCTTTGACTGTGTGGATCACAATAAACAGTGGATAATTCTGAAAGAGATGGGAATACAGACCACCTGACCTGCCTCTTGAGAAACCTATATGCAGGTCAGGAAACAATAGTTAGAACTGGACATGGAACAACAGACTGGTTCCAAATAGGAAAAGGAGTATGTCAAGGCTGTATATTGTCACCCTGCTTATTTAACTTATATGCAGAGTACATCATGAGAAATGCTAGGCTCAAGGAAGCACAGACCGGAATCAAGATTGCCAGGAGAAATATCAGTAACCTCAGATATGCAGATGACACCACCCTTATGGCAGAAAGTGAAGAGGAACTAAACAGCCTCTTGATGAAAGTGAAAGAGGAGAGTGAAAAAGTTGGCTTAAAGCTCAACATTCAGAAAATGAAGATCATGGCATCTGGTCCCATCACTTCGTGGGAAATAGATGGGAAACAGTGGAAACAGTGTCAGACTTTATTTTTGGGGGCTCCCAAATCACTGCAGATGGTGACTGCAGCCATGAAATTAAAAGACGCTTACTCCTTGGAAGGAAAGTTGTGACCAATCTAGATAGCATATTGAAAAGCAGAGACATTATTTTGCCAAAAATGTCTGTCTAGTCAAGGCTATGGTTTTTCCAGTGGTCATGTATGGATGTGAGAGTTGGACTATGAAGAAAGCTGAGCACTGAAGAATTGATGCTTTTGAACTGTGGTGTTGGAAAAAACTCTTGAGAGTCCCTTGGACTGCAAGGAGGTCCAACCAGTCCATCCTAAAGGAGACCAGTCCTGGGTGTTCATTGGAAAGACTGATTCCAAGGCTGAAACTCCAATACTTTGGCCACCTCATGGGAAGAGTTGACTCAATGGAAAAGACCCTGATGCTGGGAGGGATTGGGGGCAGGAGGAGAAGGGGACAACAGAGTATGAGATGGCTGGATGGCATCACTGACTCGATGGACGTGAGTTTGGGTGAACTCCGGGAGTTGGTGATGGACAGGGAGGCCTGGCATGCTTTGATTCATGGGGTGGCAAAGAGTCGGACACGACTGAGAGACTGAACTGAACTGATTCCTCAATAAATCTATAAAGATATCTCATTTGTGCAAAGAGACACAGGCACCAGCCAGAATGAGTTCCCAATAGCCAAAGCAACAAAATAAATAAGCAGCGTCTCATTACAATAAAGCATACAATGGATATCCATTGAGTCTGTACTCATATAAATAAGTGGTGGAATAAATAGACAGGGGCATGACAGAGAAATCTCCAACGTTAGACATTTCCAAGTACTTCTACAGCTGCTCTGCCTTCAGGGAGTTAGAGTGTCCCCCAGCCCTCGAGTGTCAGCTGCCTGTGGTGACCTCCAGGGAGGAGAGCGCAGGGGAGGAGGACAGCTGGCGGTGGGGACAGCCAGCAACCAGGACCCTAAGGCCACCATCAACCGGACAGGGCATGCTGACACCTTGCACCCTTGATAGGATGAGATGACAACTTTACCTCTGTGATCTTCCTCCTAAAGGCACATGACCCCAATATAATAATTAGAGGAAGACATCAAGCAAAGCTCAGTTGAGGGACATTGTAGAAAACACTTGACTAGCACTCCTCCGAACACTCAAGTTCATCAGATATAAGGGAGAGTCTGAGAAACCGTCCCAGCCCGGAGGAGTCTCAGGAGACAGGAAGATTAAATGCTATGTGGAATCGTGGATAGAATCCTGGGACAGAAAAGGGCATTAGGTAAAATCCAAGAAAATTTGAATATAGTGTGAAACATTGAAGAGAAGGGAAGTGAAAGTCACTCAGTCGTGTCCAACACTCTGTGACCCCATGGACTTTATAGTCCATGGAATTTTCCAGGCCAGAATCCTGGAGTGGGCAGCCTTTCCCTTCTCCAGGGGATCTTCCCAACTCAGGGATCGAACCCAGGTCTCCCGCATTGCAGGAGGATTCTTCACCAGCTGAGCCACAAGGGAAGTCCAAGAATACTGGAGTGGGTAGCCTTTCCCTTCTTCAGGAGATCTTCCCAACTCAGGGATCAAACCCAGGTCTCCCACATTGCAGGCGGATTCTTCACCAGCTGAGCCACAATAGAAGCCTGTATGGATCTTAGTTAATAACAAGGTTTCAGGAATTCCCTGGCTGTCCAGTGCTTAGGGCTCAGCGCTTTCACTGCCAGAACCCAGGTTCAATCCCTGGTCCAGAACTTATATCCCACAAGCCACATGGCAAGGCCATTAAAAAACAAACAAACAAGAAAAAACCTCAGAGCTGAGTAATTAAAAAATAACACTAGTGTTTCAACACTGGTTTATTAGTTGTAACACGTGGACCAGACTAATGTAAGATGTTAACTCCTGGGAAAATTGGGTGCAAGGCATGCGGAAACCCTCTCTATTATCTGCTCAATGGTTCTGTGGCTCTAAAGCTGTTCTAAAATCAGTTCATTTTAAAAATAAATGAAAAGGTATGCCCAAAGATGTTCTAATTGCTCCGTACGCCTCCTAGGCCGGGAGGTGTCCCGCGTGTCCTGCACTCTCTGTGTGCCATACAGAGGCACCCTCTCCATGGAGTGAGGGAAGGGAGTGAGTGAGCGAAAGTCAGTCATTCGTGTCCGGCTCTTTGCAACCCACATGATCTATACAGTCCATGGAATTCTCCAGGCCAGAATACTGGAGTGGTAGCCTTTCCCTTCTCCAGGAGATCTTCCCGATCCAGGGATCGAGCCAACCCAGTGGTTCAAAGGGAGCATGCCAGTGACAGGTTAACAGACTCAGGCCTGGCTTCCTTTTCACAAGAGAAGCTTTGTTCCCTCCTGGTCTACTTTGAAATTTGCTAGCAGTGTTCTCTCTCCAGGACAAGGCAGTTTCGTTCAGGGACTAAAAGCTTAAAGAGTCTCTTTCACAGTGAAGGGCAATATATTCTTCTTTTACAGACAAAGAATCTGAGATTGAGTGTCTGTATTACTTCCTTAGAGGCACTGTAACAAATGGGTACCGCACATTAATAAACATCTGTTGAATAAGTAAACAGCCGTGTATTCTGCCATGGTTCTGGAGGGCAGCAGGCTAATCGAGGTGTCAGCAGGGCCTCGACCCCTCTGAAACCCACAGGAAGGATCCTTGCTGCCTTTTCTGGCTTGCTTGTTTGCCAACAATCCTTGGCTTGTGGGCGCATCCCCCCAGTCTCCCGAATCACGTGGCCATCTTCTCCCTGTGTCTGTGACCTCACGTGGCGGTCTTCTGTAAGAGGGCCTCTTTTCCTTCTAAGGACACTAGTTATGTAGGATTAAGGTCCATCCTGACCACCCCATCTCAACGTGGCTACAACTGCCAAAGTCCTCTTTCCAAGCAAAGTCAGGTTGAGTGGTGCTGGGGTTTAGGACGGCAGCATGTCTCTTAGGGGACGGAGCTGAACCTGCAACAGCTGTGTGTATCACACCCACGATCATGGCTGCCGAGTGAAGGTCAGGAACCTAGCCTGTCAGGCCCTACCCACTGAGGCCTTCTGCTGCCCCTCCCAGCGAGGATCCAAACTCAGTTTTTTGTACAGTTAGGCAGTTTTCTGCCCTCTCATCTGAAGTGGAGTAAACCTACAGGGTCAGAATCTGTCATGCAGCAAATAATATATCAATTTTTATGACTTTAGATATTACCGTACAATATTCCAGCAAAGTATTTGCCCAGTTTACGATGTCAAGTAACATGGGCACCTGAATTCACTTTGCCAGACTCTAACCATCATCAGAGGCTGCCCTTTCTGCTAACCTGAAAAAAGGAAAAAAACAAGACAAAACAAAACTAAACTAAACCCACATTGTTTAGCTTTTACTTCGTTTCTTGATTCAAGGCCTTCACACGGGACTATACACTTCATGAAGAAGAAATTATCTTTTGGGCCACCATAACTGTTTGTGGACTGAATAAATGACAGATAAAAGTGAAGGCTTCTCAGGTGGTGCAGTGGTAAAGAGTTAACCTGCAGGTGCAGGAAACACAAGAGACGTGGCTTCAATCTCTGGGTCGGGAAGATCCCCTGGAGGAGGGCATGGCAACCCACTCCAGTATTCTTTCCTGGAGAATCCCATGGACAGAGGAGCTGGTGGGCTTCAGTCCATGGGGTTGCAGAGAGTTGAACTCAACTGAGCATGATAATGAGACAGATAAAGGCAAGAGTATAAGCACTGGTCCTAAGCTACTCACAGCATGTGTGGCGGGTACCATGTGGACCCCACGGGGCACCCAGATGCGGAAGGAAAGAGCACCTTTTGTGCTCTCACCCTGTGCTGGGCGCTGGGAGGGGAGTTGCCTCTCAGCTCCATGGGCTCAGCTCTGTGATAACCCCTTTTCACAGGTGAGGAGACTGAGGCCTTGGTCTCAGAGCCGGCCCAGGATCAACCCCAGAACCGGTGCTTTGGTCACCCTGTACATTCTTCTCAGGCCATAGAAAATGACCTTTAATCGTGGAGCAGGAATCACCCCCTGGAGACGACGTGGTCCTGCAAGGAGGTTCCCCCTGGGCGTCTGTAAACCCTGGCATTCGTGACGAGGTGTGTCCTCTCTCACGGGGCTCTCCTCCACCTGGGCCCACGGGTGACCTGAGGAGGCCAAGTGGTGCCTGGGGAAGAAATGGCCAAGAACAGACGAGGTTTTCTCATTAACCAGCCCTGGGAGTTGTCGCCTCCCTTGAAAGCTGGGTAATTGCCATTTTTAATGGGGTTGATTTAGCAGCAGCAAATTTTGCAATTTTCCCTTTTCCCTGGGGCTGGCACCTGGGTCCCCACACACCTGGGAGACCCGGGGGGCTGAGGGGTCCCTCATCCCGGGCGCCGACTCCTCAGACCACCTGGGGCCTCGTTAGCCCCGCAGCCCCGGAGCCCCGAGCACCGTGACAGGGGAACCTCCGGGCGCTGGCTTCCTGCGCTGGGCCCTCTTCTCCTGCACCATGGCCGGGGTGGAGGCCTGAGCTATCGGGGGCGTGAACGAGGGTGCCGGAGATCCTGCTGTGACGGCAGCGGGCAGCCATCAAGGTCACCGCGACCTCGTCAGACAGCGTGGCAGGCTGGAAGAAACGGTGGAGGGTCCGCGGCTGGAGACGCCAGACGTCTTATCGCTTTAAATAGCACACGTTTTAACACTTTCTATCTCTATTAAAGGAGGGACAGCTTCAGGAGAATGGAGGATTGGACCTCCAGGGACCCTGTGCCCCGTGACCTGTGGACTGCATTTCTGGAAGGTCACCTGAGAGGGGAGGGCGGGGACATCTTGCTGCAGGGAGGGGAGGGCCACGCTGCGTGTTCTCGGGGCAGGGGGTGATGGTGGGGGGCACACGGCCAAGTGGGCCCTGCTGCCCCTCCCCACGGCCCGGTGAAGGCACAGCCCCCACCCCTGGGCCATGCTCAGACTTGACACCCCAAAGCCTCTGGCCTCTGTTAGCATTTCTTGCCCTTAGGATTCCATGCAAGGCCCCTGGGGGCCCAGGGCACCTGGACCAGAGGCGGCCCAGCTGGGCGGGCCCACCTGTGTCCTCTGAGGTCACCACCTTCAGGGTCTCTTCCCAGCTTCCTCTTGGGGGCCGGGGGGCGGCCTTCCCACCTTGGCTGGAATAGGTGACGCCCCTTCCGGTGGTCCCTCCAGGGATGTGGGAAGCCCTTATGGGCCCTGGATGGGTCCTTTGGCCCCTTTTGCCTCTCAGAGGAGAAGTGCACGCTGGACGCTGCCCGTCAGGGAGGGAGTCGGTCTGTGAAGGCTCCAGGCACAGGCAGCTGTCCCGTGGAGCACATGGAGACAGCTCGGCTGGGCGCTTATACCCCCTGCCACCCCGGGAAGGTTTCAGAGCATCTGATGGCCCCAGAAGCAGGGTCTGAGGCTGGAGCTGGAAGTGTTAGCCAGGCCAGAAGCCGCTAGGACAGCAGGGAATCCGTCTCCTCCTGGTGGTGACTGCGATGATCAGGGCAGGCTGACCCTGCCTGCTGGGGGTGTGGACCACGTGCCCGGTTCTCAGGCTCCTGAGCTGTGACGGCCACCATGGGCGTCCCTCTCATGTGACCACGTGCCTCCGCTGGACCGCATCCCTCTGACCGAGCTGTCCCTCCTGCTGGGCCTTTCCGTGGCCTCTGGGCAAGGAGGGCGGGAAGGGGCAGTTTCCTGCTCTGGCCATAGCCAGCGGCCTGGGAAGAATCTATCAGCAGAGGAGGTCTGTTTCATCACCTTCCTTCCCCTCGTCCTAGCGGCCCCAGGACTGGGCCTGGGCAAGCACCAAGCCGGGTCCCTCTTTCTGCAGAACCGCCCATGGGGACCCTCGCTTTAAGGGGACCAGGTGTGCTCACCCCACGCCCCCGGGGGTTGGCTTTGGTATCTCCATGGCCCCATTTGCATTTCACAGACACCCACATCCTTGAAGCCAAGGCTATGCATGAAGAGTGTCTAAATGGGTCAAGGTCGAGGACCCCGTAGTTTGATGCTGTTGGTCTTGAACTGGGGGAACTCGGCCCAAGCCCTTGTAATCCGGGGCCCTCATGCAGGAATGAGGCCTCACCGGCCTGGCGCAGGAGCTGCTTTTGCCTTGACGAGAGCTTTCTGTGTCTTAGAGGCTAGAATTGCCCAGTTATTACTCCTGGCTGTAACCAGGCCCACCTTCTCAACATGAGGCTTTCCAGAGGCCCTCTCTGCCTCGGAGCTCCGTCTCATCACCTTCTCGGCAGTGTATGATGCTTGGTCCCCAGGCACACAGGCCATGGGTCAGGGAATCGAGCCCCTTCTTCCTGGCCCCGTGCTCTTGAGAACCTGCCACTTTGCCTGCGGGTGGTGGAGTCTGGGGCCGTCCACAGCCGTGGTCAGGGGACTCTCCCCTCTGCCAGGGATGGCCAACGCTGGCCTCTCTGCAGGCAGGGAGCTGAGCCTCAGGGCAGACCCATGTCTCCTCCAACCTTCCTCCCAGAGAGAACCCCAGAGCCAGTGGAGAGCCCATCCTCTGGGCGGGTCTTGCTGTGAGTGGCGGAACCATACTCTCCCGCTCACTCTGGGTCCATGTTGCCTGTGGCTTTCAAAAGGGCGAGTTGGCATCAGTTCTGAAAATGCACTCCATCGCCTTGGGCGGGTCCAGCTCCTGTCATCTCCACCACTGACCTCAGCCAGGGTCAGGTCTAATGAGATCAGAAATAAGCCACGAGAACAGACGAAGCGCCAGGAGCTGCTTTTGCCTTGACGAGAGCTTTCTGTGTCTTAGAGGCTCAATTTTTGGTTTCCATGAGAGAGTCCCATTAATGGGCCACACTCATTCCCTTTCTGATACCCACATTTTCCCGGCTTTGTATCTTGTCACCTGGTCTCTGGACGGGAGGACACGGCCATCGTCTTCTGCTGGTGTTTCCATAACACAGAAGGGGTGTTGGCAGACCTCGGACCATAGATCTGGGATGCAGACCAAGAGACCATCGCATCCTTAATCCCAGGAGTGGGTAAGCTCAGATCCAGGAGACTCAGTGACGCCTTGTGTCGCCCTGCTGGAGGCCACTGGAAGCCTGTTGTTGTCCCATAAAGACTGTCAACCACTCGTAATTGAATCCAATTAGAAGGAGATTGTCTAACTTTAAACAAATGGCGAACCAGCGAAGCGTTCTCCGGTGAGCTGCAAATCTGATGCCTTGGCACTTCCCAGCGCTGTCAGGCTGAGCACAAACCCAGCTTGGAGCCAAATACACTAATGCTGAGAATTAGTCTAAAGGCACATGAGAGGCTGGGAAAAAGAGGATGAGTTTTTTGGACTTAATATTAAAGGCCCCGTTTGCTGTACTGGACTACATGCTCATAGGATCACCTGCCCATTTCACAATTAAACTATTCCAGGAGCTCTAATTTACGGGATATTAACTCCTTTGTACCAAACCTTACATCATGTGTCCTTCCTTTGCCCTAGATTATTTTTTAAAAAAATTCTCCATGGAGACAGTAAATGTTTTTAATAAGAAGTTGACAATCCACTTTCTCCATACTTTAAAGTAACCAGGGTTAAGCCTTCTGATCATATTACTCGATGTGTTCCATTTGGTGCTTTTCTTCTCTTGCATTGTGAGCCAGAGACGTGAAGACAATTTATGAATTAGAGGCAGTGACATCATGCTGGCCTGTTTGAAAAAACATTCCATCGTATGTGCGTGCTGAAAGATGAGTCTGGGGTCCAGGAAGCTCGGGCCCAGGCGTGGCGGGGACAGAGCCGCACCCCAGGCTCCACTCCACTTAGAAACAGCAGTGCTGTGTAAACCATATGCATTCATACACCCTTCAGAAAGTGAATGGTTAGCCCAACTGTGGTACATCCATTCCAGGGAACACGACTCATAAGGAAAGGGAACGAATTACTGATGTTCACTGACACGTGGATGGATCTCCAAAGAATTCTGCTGAGTGAAAAATACGCCCATCTCTAAAGGTTAGATGCTGTCTCATTCTGTTTATAAAACATTCTTTCTGTTTTGGTTTGGTACATGTATAGATGCATTGCTGTTTGTGATTTTTATGCTATTATTTGCTGTTTGGTACTTAACACTCTTTTTTTTTTTTTTGAGTTTAAATGTGTTTTATTTTTAGACAAGCTACATGACACGTTTTCTCAAAAACAATGCCTCCGCTCCAAATAAATCAACTTTCAAAACAAATGAAGAGCTCGAGATGACATCAGTCCCATCTGTCTAAGTCCTGGTGTTGTGTGGATGAAAAGCAGTGGCCAGCCAGTTTTGACGACAGGTGATTGATCCAAAGTAACTGCCAACTTTGTTAACATTTTTCCATCTCTAAACCATCCTTAAAGAAAATCATATATGGGGTTACACCATCCTCACGGTAGTCCAGCAGACCAACCATGCCATCTGGATTCATGTTTTCACCAATAAAGAACTGATAGTTTTTGAAATTAGCAAGGATGTGCTTGATTTGTTCTGCAGCCCCTGTCATAAAAGGTTTTACTCTTTCTGGTCTCTGTTCTTCAAGTTTCCCTTTGGTTGACTTCACGTAATCTTTGATGTACTTCTTGTAGGCTTCTTTTGTGAAGCTGGTTTCCTGCAAGTGATGGTTCCTGACAATATCGACACCAGTGATTACTGTGCTTTCGGTACCTTCGCCCTCGGGGCCTTCAGCGGAGGCATTTCCACCAATGAGCGAGTCATCGATGTTACCCTCAGTCCTACTGACCATCTTTCCCCTCCACCTCCAGACACAGCCCGTCCGCGACCCCCCGGATCTTGTAGATGTCGGAGAACATCTCGTCATGGCTGATGAGGTCCCGGTAGATGATCATGATGGCGGCTGGAGGGAGGCGACAGCGGCGCTGGCCTAGCAGGAGCCCGGAGCTCAGAGCGAGAGCGCAGTGCGGCCAGAGCGGCGCTCGGGCGGAGGGGGGAGCGGGCGGAAAAGCTACTTAACACTCTTGAAATGACGAAATTCCAAAAGTGAGAATAGTGGTCAGCAGTGGGTGGGAAGTGGAGGGTGGGGGTGGGGGTGGCCCAAGAGGTAGGAGGTGAAAGGGCAGCCTGAGGGAGGGAGGGAGGGAAGCGGGGCCCTGGCCGCGGTGGTGGAGTCACAGATGTGATAAAACCGTACAGGCTAAACACGCACATGCGCAAGAAGCGAGTCCACACGGAGCCGGGAGCCATGACACTTTCCTGCTGTTGATGTTGCAGCTTTTCCAGGCGATACCACGGGGAAGCTGGGGATGGACGTATGGGATCTTCCAGTGTCATTCCTTGCAAATGCATGTGAATCTTCAGGTAATTCAGAATTTTGGAAAATCAATTAAAACAAAGCATGAGTCCAGGTTGTCTTGGAATTAGTGGAATAACACATGCCTGCAGTGACAGGATGGTGTCACGATCTGTCGCTGTTTCTGACTGATCTGTGGATCTTCCCGATGACTGCCAGCATTGCCAACGGGGAATCAGTGCTGGGCTTAATGCAGGCTCTCCAGCGTCTGCTGGTGCCCTGATGGGCTCCCCACCCTCTCCTGGGGCCTCAGGGGGAGCCCTGAGGTGGGTAGAGGGAGCCCACTGTGCCAGGCTGAGGAGCGGGGGGAGTTCTGAAAGGTCTGGCTGGAGCCTGGAGAGGCTGGGCCGGCGGGCTCCCTCCTGCCCTGCATGGAGGGTGGCCTGAGCTCTGGGCACCGCCCCGTGTGCGCCGTACTGATCCTGCTCAACTCAGAAGCCGGGCATCGACAGGCCTGGGCTCAAGGTTCCAGAAGGCCTGGCCAGCTCCTCCATGCTGCCCCATGCTCCATGCTGCCAGTTCTCCCCCAGACATCTCTGCTCTGGGATGAATTTCTCTTCTTTTGGAAATGACAGCAAAAAATTAAATGTGTAAGGGTGTATATGAGTGTGTATGTCAGTGTATGCGTGTGTGTGTGTTTGTGAGGGTGTAGGTGAGTGTTTCAGTGTACGTGTGTAAGTGTGTGCGTGAGGGTATATGTGACGGTGTGTGAGTATGTGTAAGTGTGTGTGTGTGTGAGGGTATATGTGGGTGTGTGTGTGTATGTGTGTGTCTGAGGATGAGTATGTGTGCATGAGAGTGTATGTGTGTGTGTGTCAGTGTATGTGTGTGAGTGTGTATGTGTTTGAGTGAGTGTGCGTGTGGGGATGTGAGTGTGTGTGTGTGAGTGGGTGAGAGTGTGTGTGAGAGTGTGTTTGTGAGTGTGTTTGTGTGTGCGCATACTACTGATCGACCTCCTCCATAATCCTTTGACTTGAACAAAGGGTTGAAAAATTTTCAAAATTAATAGAGTAAATAGATGATACTGGAGGGACATTCTGCTGTGTAATATCCTTTTTTAAAGGGAGATGTAAGCTGTAAGGCCGGCCGCTCCGTCTGCCTCTGTCTGAACCGCTGAAATCTTTCATCCCTTTGCCCAGCTGACCCCAGGCCATGTCACTCAACCCGCCCTCAAATCCACTCACGGCCGTTCCTCAGGAAATATGTCTTAAAACCCACACTGAGGGGGCGGGGGGCCCTGTCTGGGAATAAGTGGATCAGGGAAGAAACTCCTAAGCATTGCATTAGGAGGGATGACGAGAGAGTGTAACTGGCGAATAACATCTGTTTGCACGGTTTGGGATTTGCTGGAAATGGCTCCCTTTTTTCAGCTGCCCACCTGAAAAGAATTTTCTCTGATGACAAATGTAGTAGGTGTCAGCTGCTGTGGCAGGTGCAAAGAAGGCAGGAAGGGCCCTTTGCCTGCTCTCATGTCCCTTGATCCGCTTGCTGAAGCCTGCACTGCTCAGCGGCGACTGCAGAGACTTGTTTGTAGAGGGGGTGCCCATGGGCAGCCCTGTGCCTTTCTGCATGGAGATGCTTTCATTCTTCAGGGCGGCCCACCTTGCACCTGGAGGGCTGCGCCTGGGCTGGGAGTCCTCTCAGAAGGGTATGATGTGACGACAGGGATGTATGAGGCACCAGGAGTTGAGACCTGCGTCCTTCAGTGAGAGGCGTGGAGGACCCCACCGTGATGGGGGAGCTAGTCTCCCCTGTCCTCAGAGATTAGCAGTGCCTTTCAAAATTGCACAGGCTAATTGAAATTGTTTATTTGGGAAATACTTCTCCTTTTGTGGGCATTTATGTTTAATTCAAAGCAGACTTGTGAGTTCAGTGTGAGCTCCCGTGAGTGTCTGTACCCTCGGTGGATGGGTGGATGGTGAAGCTCTGAGCAGATTAGCCTGCTTGGCCCTGGGAACAGGCTCCTAAGGTGGGCTTCCTGGAGAGAAAGGGCATCCACTGCTCTCTACTCTAGTGACAGTCTTGTCTAGTGACCATGGGCTTGGTGTTTAGAGTGGTGACTGTCTTCCAGCGCCAAAGCACCCTTCTACCTCCAGGACCTTGGACAGTCTGTGTAAGCTCTCTCATCCTCAGTTTCCCTGCCTAAAACTCCCTGCTCTCTAGGATCTCTGTAAGAAGTAGATGAGTCGATTCATCTAAAACGCCTTGCCTGGTACCCAGCAGATGCCTGAGACCAACTTTCAGCCAGAAGTACCTCCTACTACCGTTTACCATCCCTAAAGGGGCACTTTGCATCTTTGATGTCTAGCTTCCCTAGTCTTTCCAGGATCAAGGATTTGTGTTTGTTTCAGCAAAAACTATCAGCCACCAATGCCTAAAGGTAAGTCCCTTGCAGGTTGGGCTCACTGATTATCTAGTAGCTTATAATAATTGGTTGAAGGCATTCATCCTAGGGGTTTGATTAGCTGGAATCAGCTGAGCATTTTGTATTTCTTTACTGTAAGGCTTTTTGGAGGTAATTCCACCCATCATTAGAAAGGCAACTTGGCCTTCCACCAGGAACCTCTGCCAAGGCCATCTTTCCCAGCGGGAGACTGCTTGTGGCTATGCCGGGGCAGCGAGAAGTCCCTCTGCGCGGCTCAACTTGGGGTGAGGACGCACGCCCACGTGCGCGAGTGTGCACACGTGTATACTTTTGAGAGAGACTTGGCAGGGCCTTGGATCTTCATGAAGACCAAGACAAGGGTATGGTTTTGGTCTTTGTTTGGGAGTACAGTTCTGTTGTATTCTGGATGCTTCCTCACGTAGACATTTGAGCCCCTTCTCAAGACAAGGAAAACGTCCTCAGCGTGAACACCCTGTCCACAGGCACATCCCCCAGAAAAACCGGGGCTCTTTCCCTTTAAAACACCCACTTTTCTCCTGATGCAGGAGTCTGTGTCTTTAAGACAATAATTGCTGAATTGAAATTTGAGACTGTTATCTTAATAACCAATTACTCAAATAACTTTGAAATTGGCTTAAATTGGCTCGTCATGCTACATTTACCTGAATCTTTTTATGGGAAAGTTAGGAACAAGAGAAAAAAAAAAAATTCTTGGCGGTCTCATTTGTTTGGTTTCACTGAAGGGTCTTGTTTGCAACAAGCAAGGGGCTCTGGGTCTCCATGGCCCAGACCTCCACCTCCTAGGATGGAGCCCTCTCTGCTGCAGTCTTCTTCAAGGTCCACCCACCCGCTGCCATAGCCCCTTCCTGCCTTCCCTGGGTCTTTCCAAAATAAGGCTCTCCCTGGGCGAGGGAGCAAACGTTGACACGTCATGCCCGCGAAAGAAACTCCCCTCTTCTCTGCAAGACATTTCATGGGGTTTTTTTTTCCCCTTTTGGAAAATAATAGATGAGTCTACATAGCTCTAATTTTCTCCCTTCCAACAGCTATGAAAGCTTAAAGGTGAGAGTCACAATCTTTTTTAAACTAAGGGAATTCACCATTTATTAGTGGTTTGAATGGACAAGGGCAAGTGCCTGGGAGCAGTGTACTCGGGTTTTATATTTAGCTATAAACCCAGTAATAGAATATTACATCTTTTTCTCTAATCTAGTCTTATATCCGGTCATTTTTCTTATAGTCTAAACTCAAGTAATGGGAATTCTTAATGCAATTCACAACCATGCTCTTTTTTTTTTTTTCCCCTGCACTGTTAAAGAAAAAATGTTGCTTCTGCAAACATTTTACTGATTTTGCAAAGACCCAATTCATTTTATTTTAGAAACTAGAGTAGAATGTTGAAGCACTTATGGATCATAAGTTTGGGGACAAAAATAAGCTAACATAAGGGAATGAGGAAAATGGCACCAACTTTCAGGTCGGCCCCAAGGACCTGCTCAGCTCACAGGATCCCCCTCCCCTCCTCTCTGATACCTGAAGCCCCCAGCACTGGGTGGAAACTTGGAGCCTGGCTAGGGAGGGGGTGCTTTTGTTTACAGGTTGCCTTGGAAACATTGCAAGTGAAAGTATTTTAAACTTAGCTTCTACTCCCTGACCACAGAGAGGCTGGAATTTTCATAACTGAATCACGACATGGATGGGCCTCTATTTTAAGGCATTGGAACAAAGACAGGAAAAGAACAAAGATGATTTCCAGGTTCCATATTGATCTCCAACTGTAAGAAGACAAATGACTCTTTCCAGACCCACCGCTGCTCCCTGGAGAAGGGGTGTTCAGAAAGGTGGGATATACGAGAAGCCGAGAGGCAAGGAGGCATGGGGGCTCGGAGCTGGGGACTCTCCCGTGTGACTCTACACGCCCTGGCTATACACACCCATGGTGTATACGCACACGCGTGGTGTGCAAACACTGTGGTGGGCTCCTGGGTGTCCAGCCCCCGTGTCCTCATCTGTAACTTAAGATGAAGACCTTTAAACTTGCAGCCCCGTGATGGAGACACATGCTGGGAAGTGGGGGGGGCAGGGTGGCAAGTGGGCAGAGCAGTGACCCCGAAACAGAAGCCCTTTTCCTGAGGGGTCCTAGCAAAGCCCTCGCTGCCTTGTCTCTGGATTTCTTATCTCTGGAGCCAAGAAAGATTAAGCTTCCCACCCTCCCCCACGTGTTTGAGAGAATGAAATGAGAAGAAGTACGAAATGGAGTCGGAAAATTGTAAAGCACTCTATATGAATATGAAATATTAGTGCTTTCATGATGCAACAAGATTTTCAACCTCATAATTTACCTCCAACTCCGGGAGGAAATCACCTTGTCATAAAAACATCTTGGAATGGTGAACCATTATTCTTCTATACTGGGAGAAAATTCAGAGAGGCTTCCAAAAGAACGAGATTATAAAACCGTAAAAGAATCTAAGTTCAAAAGCCCTTGGAAACTGCTGGACTGAGCCTTGATAATTCAAACAATTCAGCCAAAGTTTTTCTTTCTTATGGAATAAAACTTTTTTTTTTTTTTTTGACACACCAGATAACGTGTCATAAAGAGCTCAGGCAGGCTCCAGAAACATGGACCCTGAGCTTCTCCCACTCCTGAGTTCCCTTTTGGATGCCTTGCCGGGTTTCCAGGAGGCTGGTGGTCCCCAGGGAGAGCTGCCCAGGCTGGGGCCCGTCCCTGGCTTCCCTCACTGCCTTGCTCATGTCTACATCTTCCCTCCCTCGCTCCCCTCCCCTCCTCTTCTTCCCTAGCTGATGTCACGTTTGTCCCATGACCTCATCCGGAAGAGGCCTTCCTGCTCCCTCTGCAACCCATCTCTTCCTGCTCAGAGCCTGGGTGGCAGGCATCAGCTAGAGATTCATCTCTGGGTGGGCTTGACCACCGCAGGGTCAGGGTCAAGAACTGGAGACTAACAGAGCTTAGGGGGTTCCTGAGAATAGAAAAAGTGAGAGAAGAAGGGTGTTGGGAAAGCATTTCTGGCCTTTTCTACATTATTCTAATGATTTTGGCAATGCCTTGCTTGCTTAAGATTTGCAAGGGAGCACACTTTTTTTTTTTTCTGGGAATATTTTAATATAAGAAATAGGTTTCCAATTTTGTTCATAATGCAAAAGGAGAAACTTAATATTCTGTATGCCACGGAGGAGGCTTCCAAAGAATCTGGGCAAATACAGTTTTTAGAACAAATAAATATCTCGTAATTTTTTTCTATCTACAGAAGTACTAGGATATTGAAATAAATGCTTATATGTATTAAAGTGGGCTTCCCAGGTGGCGCTAGTGGTAAAGAATCCACAGGCCAATTCAGGACACATAAGACGTGCAGGTTCAAAGTCTGAGTCAGGGAAGATCCCCTGGAGGAAGGCGTGGCAACCCACTCTAATATTCTTGCCTGGAGAACCCCGTGGACAAAGGACCCTGGCAGGCTACAGTCCACAGGATTGCAAACAGTAGGACACGGATGAAGCAACTTAACAGGCACATGTATTAAAGTACAAAACCTTTTGTAGTTTTTGCTCTGGACTCAACTGGGGAAAGTTGGTTGAGTAGAACGTGGGGCTCCTGACTGGATGTCATGAGCTCTGCCCATTTAGTTACAGGTGGAGTTTGGTACAAGAGAAAATAGCCAGTGATGCCACAATGGAAGGCCGGGAAGAGATAAGTAAGCATGTATGGTTTTCTGATGTGCAAAGATGGAGCTGCTCTGCCGAGTCACAAGAAGCAGAGGGGGCCTTGGGAATCCCAGGGCCACTGTGGCTCCTGGCAGACTGGGGTCCAGCAGGCTGTGGTGCCAGCTGGCTGAGCTGGGATGGCTCCAGCCAAAGGTGAGACTGGGAGGCAGGTGACCAGAGGGCGTGCCGTGGGTTATGCGGCCGTTTTGTAGCTCAGCAACTGTGTGGTCCTTAGACTCCCAGGTGGGTGCCAGCAGTCACAAAACGGAAGTGTCAGAGGAAAAGAGGCAACGATACGATTTCATTTGTGTCCTTCTCACGAATGGGAACTGTGAAAATAATCAGGATTTTAGACTGATCCCTTGCATTCTTGAAGCTTGCACAGTGTCACAAGGCGCTGTCTCGATAATATTCACTTGGTGTCATTCACCCTCCTCCACATTGTTTCATGGCACCTGGTATTATGTATCACGGCCGCACTTGCATACCCTGTGGTCGACTGAAAAAAAGTGCGCGCTGGATAAAATGCACAATGTGAGAGTTGTCAGTTAAGTTTTATTTGGGGCAAAATGAGGCAATAGCCTGGGAAACAGCATAACTCTGAGAAACTGCTCCAAAGAGGTAAGGGGGAAGGTCAGTATGTACATTATTTTAGTGAAGGGGGTGCAGTCGAGAATGCACCGTAACAGAGGCTGGCCCCTAGTCACGAGGAGCAGATGTCACTGTCAATGACCTTAGCGCTTTTCTAGGTGTGAGGAGATGCAATAACTGGGCTCGCAAACTCATCTCCTGAAAATCTCTAACTCCCTGAAGACCTGTTCTGGCGGTTTCTCCCAGAGCACAGGGTGCCTCTTTCCTGATGTCCACCCCCAACTGTTTTAGGAAGTGTTGAAGCTCAGCAGCTACAGCGGCTCTTGACTTGATCTCTGTAGAGGCAGGGGGCAAGTGCCAGTTTGCAGTTGGCAGTGTTATGTTGAGGGCTTCTCTGGTGGCTCAAGTGGTAAAGAATCTGCCTGCAATGCAGGAGACACAGTTTTGACCCCTGGGTTGGGAAGATTCCCTGGAGAAGGGCCGGGGAACCCACTCCAGTATTCTTGCCTGGAGAATCCCATGGACAGAGGAGCCTGGCGGGCTGCAGTCCATGGGGTCGCAGAGAGCAGGGCATGACTGAAGCAACATGGCACACACACACACTGTTTTGCTCTAGTCGAAGGATTTTTACAAAGCAAATACACCTCAAGTGTTCTACTGAAATCTAAAACTAGTGATGTAAGCGACCACCATTCAGAGTCACACCCTTCAATTCGAAAACCGTGAGGAAGGATCCCAGCAGTAATTCTGCTGGGGAACGTGTATGCTCGGCTGCAAAGGTAATAGAGAAGGACGTTGAATAAGCTCCTGGCCTCATTTGCCACCGTGGCATTGCTGGACCTTGCAGCCACTGTTCGGAAAGTTTCCAGCATGTGTACAGAGCCGCTGCTACGGGGCTTTCTGGGTGGACAGACCCACTGAGGGCAGGAGGGTGTGATCTCTGTGCCCAGGAAGTGCTCACAGCCCCCTCGGGTCATCTACATCTCTTCATAGCCGGTCAATGCTTCCGCAGAGCAGATTTTTAATCCAGTTAATATTTACCTTGCAACCTGCGATCAGGGTAAAAGCATGCTTGGTGACAAGCCTCAGGACCACGTGGCACCTGAACACAGGGGATCGCACCTGGTGCAGTGCAGACCCTCTTGGTTCACAGAAGAGGCTGCAGCCCTGGGCCTCCCATCCAAGGAGTGAGAGCGGTGAGCACCCTCCGGGCAGTGCCCACACACCTGTCCTTTGGGCAGAGAGCACGCAGGACGCAGCTCCTCCCCACTGAAGTGCTCAGGAGGCTGAGCGAGAAGGCTCGCGGAATTCCGGGATGTGGGATGAAGTTAGAACCACTCTGCTTGACCTTGGACGTTCCCAAGGAACATCCACAGACCTTCCCTGGGGAGCTTACTCCAGAAACAAGTCTCAGCCAAGTATTCAGTTCTTGAATAGCCTGAACTTGGCATTTTGGGGTTGAAATATGATGTTTAAAATTCAAGCTCAAATGGTATTTTTTTTTCCCTTAGATGAAACTGTGGCTCAAACTCATTGAACAGTCAGAATTTTTCTTTTCTTACATTTGGTGATTTTATTACACATTGACATTATGGAATTGATTATCTAGTATTGGGAATTCTCCAAAACTGCAACCAAAGGCCGAAACAGAGCATAATGCTGTTTTTTTTTTTTTTTTTAACCCCAGAACCAAATACTACCAAACAATGGATTAAGAATCCATTCACTATTATCTCCCAAATTGAAAGATAATTCCACCTTCCAGCTGTTGAGGAAATTCTACATATCAAAGGCAACAGGACAGGCAGCTCTGGTTTTCAGAGAGAAATTGCTTCATAATTTCTGGGCCAAATGTCCAGTTCCAACAGTCTGATAATTGCAACAATCTATGGACAGAGTTGAGGTTTTCCACCTGGGTAGCCAATCCCAGGGATGGCGGAGCCTGGTGGGCTGCCATCTATGGGGTCGCACAGAGTCGGACACGACTGAAGCGACTTAGCAGCAGCAGCAGCCAAAAATCAAGGTAGGAGACAGGCTGCCTCGAACTCAAGTTCTCTACACTGATATCCCGAGTCTCTTCCTAAGAGGTTATAAACAGTAGTTTCCTCTCACTGATCCAGAACAGTTGTTTTAACTGTTAAATTAAAAGTGTTATGATCGAAGAAACCTATCCGGACGGGGACAGAAGATGGTAAAGCGGAGAAATCGTGGCCTGGCGTGTCTTCACCGCGAGGTTACGTCTGAGTGGCCGACAGCAGAGCGTCTGCAGATGTCTGAGGTTCTTGAGAGAGAAGAGATGCAGTGCAAAGGAAATTCTAATAATAATCTTGAAACCAAGTAATAAATTACCCAGCAAGCCCGGGAATGAGTGGGGGGCTGTGAAAGGGGGAAATAAGTCATTCCCAGGCCTCGTCTGGGGACAAGAGGGTAGAGAAGCAATTGGGGGTCACAGCAGAAGTGGAGGGATAGGATATCTTTGGGAGGAAGACTTAGAATCTGTTTTTCCATCATTTTAGAGAAATATTTGTCTGACGTTTCCCCGAGAAGGGGAGGTTTCTCAGCCTGTCCCAGCGGGAGGCAGAGGGCGCATTGCAGTTGGGACAAGCAGGGAAATCACAGGGTCCCGGGGGTCCGTGACTGTCTGCTGCCCCTGGCCCAGACGAGAAGAGGAGGGACCGGAGCCCGGGCACAGGACGGAGCAGTGCCCGGGGTGCGGAGGGACACGCTGGCAGGAGCTGAAGTCTTTCCCCAGGGGCTCCAGCTACCTCTGGGAGCTGCGGGTGGGAGGTGAGGGGCCACGTGCTGAGCACAGTCCCCTCCGGCGAGTTTCCATCGGATCCCCCATCGCCAGAAGCTAGTGCGACACCCAGAGCGGGGAAGCCTGAAGCTGTGCCCAGCTCAGCCCCTGGACAGAGGGCGGAGGACAGGGGCCGAGATGGGCTGGGGGCGACAGGAGGGTGCCCAAGGCAGAAAGTGGCCAAGAGGGGAGTGAAAATGTACCGCAATGTGGCCAAGCTAATAAGGAGAGAGGGGTGGCTAGTAATGCAATCACATCAGTTAAAAAAAAAAAAAAGAAGGAACAATGGAAAAACACGTACAAGCGACAAATCCAAGTAAATCTGCCAGTGGGCTGACCTCTCCCGTGAACTGCAAGACCACCCCTGTATTTCAGTGTCCCCAGATCAAAGCCCTTACCTTCCCCCAGCTGGGGGGCCCCTCACGGGTACCCTACGCTACCTTTTTAAGCCTCGTACAGGGCCTGGCACACGGAGGGTTGCAGGGCACATGGGGATCAAATGGCCCCCTCCCCAAAGCTCTGGTCACAGAGTGGAGCCTTGGGCTGTAACCCCAGAAAAAATGAGCCTCCTGGGACTCCAGAATTCTGGCTCTTTTCCTGAGAGAGTCCTCTTCCCTACTGGCGGTTGTACCTGGTCGGGGAGAAAACACAGGGATCCACAGCTTGCTCGTTTGTGAAACTTTCCCAGAATTGACATACTGCATTTCATGTGGACAGAAACACAAAATCGCCTTATTTATAACTAATCCAGCATTGTTCACCACTACCCATCTATTGATTAAGAGAGAAAAGGGGAGCTAAATAACCTGGTATTATTTAGCCTGGTGTTGAGCTCATTCAGACCTGACGATTTACCGGATCCCTTCAGGCAGTTCTCAGCTTTCTCCTGGAGAGAAGTGGTCACTCCTCGAGGCTGCCCTCCCCTCCCCTTCTATCCAGGGGTCTGCGCAGGGGTGTGGTGGGGAAGATTTGGGACCCTACTGTCCCTGTGTCCCAGGGCACCCTGTCTTCTCCACCTGGGGCCTTCCCATCAGCAGGGTCAGAGTTCTGTGGGTTGACCTCACTCAACTTTGCTGTGTTTGGAACCAAAACCTATGCTAGGATCACTGGCGGCTACCTTCTGGGGTCTCAAACAGAGGAGAGAACAAGAACCCCTCTTGTCCTGGACTCAGTTATCCCCCAAATTCATATGTTGAACCTTAACCCTCAGTAGGATGGTGCTAGGGGATGGGGCCTTTGGGAGGTGATTAGGTCTCAAGGGTGGAGCCTCACGAGTGGGACCAGTGTCTTTACAAGAAGAGACCCCAGAGAGCTCCCCCTCCCCTTCCTCCATGTGGAGACACAGCGGGAAGACAACCCTCTGTGAACTGGAAGGGGAGGCCTCAGCAGATTCAGAATCTGCCAGCACCCTGATCTTAGACTTCCAGAAGCCTGAGAAGAATGTTTCTGTTGTCTACAAGTGTTCCCGCCTCTGGAATTTTTGTTATAAGAACCCACACCAAGCCTCCTCTGAGGTTTTCTCAGTAATTAAGACTAAGATTGGCCCACCCCTCCTCCTTCCCCAGAGCTGGGGAGCAGGCTTACCTTTCCTCTGCTTTCCCTGAGTTACAACCCCTCCGGCCGCAGATGGCCTCGCCTGCACGGGCAGGTGGGTCGCCACCCTCACGCTCAAGCTCAGGCTCATCGGCCACAAGGAGGTGATGGGAAATCTGGCAGATGCCCTCTCCCCACAGTGGTCTTGCTGGCAGAGTTCTTCCTTCAAGGACTTGCTTCTTCTGTGCCTACACAGAGCTGGAAATCTCCCCACTCTGCTTTTTCTGGGTGACAAATCCCAGGGACCCATCAGGAAGTCTGGTCCTCTAGGCAACTCCAGCAAAGACAGAGGAATCACACGTGAACAATTTTCAGGATGTTGCCCCATTACAGCCAGGTTTGGGAACCCGTTGGCCTCTGTCTCTCTCAACATCACTCTCTGCCCGGCAGCATAATGGCTGTGGGCAGGTGCTGGGTTCATCCTTTGAAGTACCTGCTTTTAAACCAGGGTTGGCAAAGAATGAGAACTGGCAAACACAGGGCTTACATGGGTTAACCTGCAACTCCATGAGTGCCTGCAGCAGCGTCTTCAAGGTTAACGGTGAGTCAAGGGGAAGAAGCTAAAACGTGGCCAGAAGTGCAAGCACAGCCTCGACTCCTCAGACCCTAAGCAAAGGGGTCTCGAAACAAAGGCGGCATGTGTACCTTTGCGGGGACATGGATGTAGGTAGTTAAGAAACTCAAATGATGACCTTCCAGGGGTGGGAAAATGGAATGCTTGCCTTGTGTTAATTTGGAAGCAACGAATACAAGATTTTGCTGTTGTTTAAAAAGAGAGAGAGAGGGAAATCGAGATGAAGGTTTGCAGTGGGAGGAGGGAAGTTGTCTCAGAAATCCTGAGTGGTGGCAAATGATGAGAGATGGCGCGCGGTGGATCTAGAGCAGCCCTCCCTCACCGTGGGCTTTGATCTGAGCTGCAGCTTCGGGTTGTGTTTTCTTTGTAAGCAAAAGGCTTCCACTCCGTGGGCCTCTGCAGCGCCCGCCACTGCATAATGGGCTCTCCACAGTAGCGCCAGCATCAGAGCCACCAGCATCCAGTGTCACAACAGCTTGTCAATAACACCGATGCCCACGTCTGCAGCAGAGGTGCTCCGTGAGCCTTTAGCCAGGCTGGATTGCCACTTGCGGTCTTCCCCGCCACCGCCCAGAACAGCCAGAGATGCTCACTTTCAAACAGGCAAACTCAAAGCACCTGTGTTTAATTTTCATCGGGAGCACCGTTTTCATTTCTGAGCTGCAAAACTTCCGTGCTCCCGGCCCCACTATGTCAAAAATGCACAGTGGCAGATTGGCATACTGGGCTATTAATAATTTGCTGTATGTGTTACAGATGTTGCCTAAATGAATGGTGTTCTATCACTGTTTCTTGACACTGGGGCCCTTGGGGTGGCAGGCTAAGACCCAGATCTGTCTACAACCTGCCTGTTCTGGAGAGAAAGGGGGGAAAAAAGTGGCCCCTCTGAGCAGAATCACATTCCAGCTTGCAAAGCCAATTTCTCAGATGTTCGCTCTGTCCTGTTCCTTGTTCTTCCACTCAAACCTCATCTGGCCACGATGAAAAATGATGTGATGCAATTTTTTATTCTACGCTTGACACTCTTATGGAAGGCAATGTGGTTCATTGATTCCAAACTCCAAAAAGGTCAAGAAATGAGGAACTAAATTTTTGGAAGCAGCCCAGAAAAAACTTTCAAGCCCAGGAAAACAAAACTGCTAATTATTACTCCTTCTGTTGCCATTAAGCTTCAGAGGAGCCCTGAACATATGTTTCATGAGCCTGTACTTTTATATTAAAACATTATTGAGCCACCAGGTGAAATGTACATTAGGTGAAAACCAGCTGAAATGGACAGTAGGTTTAAATTTTGACAGCAAACAGCTGTAGGCTCTCTAACTTTATTCAAATAATGAAACCAATAGGCTATGCTACAGTTTCAAGTGTCCCCAAACAAATTTATATGAAAAATGATATTAATTTATCTGAGATGACTTCTGCCAAGAAACGGATATTTCTTTGTTACTTCTGAAGGGTTGGGAGGAAAAAAAAAAACTGAACTGTTATAAAACATGTAACTTGGATAGTTTAGGAATATCTAACAAACAAAAATGTGTCTTTTCAGTGTAGATTAATCACAGTTGCCCTGTTTACCTCTTCTGTGGCCACGATGATTTTTGAAATGCTAATAAATTAGATCTTCTTTTCATCCCTCCCTGGAATTTGGAAAATGGTTCTTTCCAAACAAAATACATGTGTGGGCAGCATGACCAAGTGTTTTATGTATATACATATACACTTTTACAAAATGCCACACAGCCATGAGCCCTCCATTGAGTAATTCCAGTCTGAGTAAAACCTGGAGCTTGGCGATCCAAGTTTAAGCCAAATGGTGCCAGATAAAATTCCAATTTAGACACGGTTCCAATCCACACTGCTCTCAGCCTGAAACCTTCCTGGAACAGAGCAGATTTAATAGTGTCGCCAGCAGGGCAGGCATAAATAGCAGCTTTTATTGGTCACTATTTTGGAAACGTCAAGAGGGCTACAATACAGTTCCGGGTTGTGTTCCGCTATCACTTTACACACCTCGCTGGAGCCTGGAAGACATTGTTTTCACTGTGACATATTCTAACGCCAAGTGAAGAAGTGTTTTCCCTTCTGATGTGGACTTGGCCGCGTGTTTCCTGGTAGTTCACCCACACTCGCTTGCTGGGGGTCCTCTTCCTTGGGCGTTACACCTGGGATCCCCCAAGGACCCGGCTCCCGAGAGGCTCAGGGTCCAGGTGGAGAGACAAGATTTGTACCGGAAAGAGTGACTGTGGCGATAACTGCAAAATAGGGCTCTGGGGTTAAAGCAGACTTGGAAAAATTCAGGGGGGACACGAGACAGGCTGAAGGCAGAGGGTGTGATGGGGAGAAGGCAGGCAGGGCCTCCGAGTGAGGTGGGGTCAGTAAGAGCAAGGGCCCCGAGGCAGAAGAGGGCGCACTCCATTCAGCACCTCGACGAGGAACTTAGAAGCGGTTTGCCAAGGGGATCCTGAGTCATCGAAGTGTATTCTGTTTGTGACAGTAAGAAGCCACCATCACTGGAAACATTTGCTTTTGGAGACGCATTGAGCTCAGATTCCCTGGTGGGTCAGACAGCAAAGAATCTGCCTGTAAGGCAGGAAACCCCGGTTTGAGCCCTGGGTTGGGAAGATCCCCTGGAGAAAGGAATGGCAACCCACTCCAGTATTCGTGCCTGGAGAAGTCCATGGACAGAGGAGCCCAGTGGGCTACAGTCCTTGGGGTTGCAAAGAGTTAGACATGATTGAGTGACTAAAACTGTCACAGCTCAGATGCACTGTTTTTAGCAATGTTGCAGCTTTGTTCAACATTCTATGATAAAGGAAGATCCCAGAATCCAGAGATGGGTGCCCATAATGCAGTTGTGGCTGTTCTGTTTCCCGGAAGGAGCATTTCAGACCCACCTCTGAGTGGAGGGAGCCCTGAGCTCTCTGAGAGCCCATGGTGGACACGGGGGTCTCCCAGGGGAAGGGTCTGCCCCTCTAGGCCAGGCTGCGTCTTCCAGGTGGAGGTCCGTCTTTTACTCCAGACAAATGATGTCAGAGCAGTGTTGGAAATGTTCTTCAATCAAGGATTTCCATTCACACCGCTGCTCATGGGCGACCCACTTGATTATGTGCGCAGTGAGAATGTTCTTGAGCCTGGGGCTGTGGGCAGGGCTGGCATGGGGTCCTGACAGCCGGTCTGGGGTCACTTGGTTCTTCCTGTGAGCTCACTGAGGGCCCAGCCCACTTTCTCCATTCAGCCTGCCGTGCCGGCCCTCCACTGCCCAGCATCAGGGCGGTGGGCTCCCTGGAGGAGGAAGCAGGCAGCAAAAGCTGTCCCTTTCAGGCCTGGATGTAAGCAATCCCCTAGAGGCCATCTCAAATATAAACCCAATCTAGGAGGCCTGTCTTGTTTAAGGGAACTTGAGGGCTTTTTCCTCTCGCAAAGCCAGGCCGGTTCCTTCCCTCTTTCGTTCAGTGGTGACTTTAACAAATGTTTTAAACCAAATTCAGAACAACTGGCTTCCAGAAATTGCTGGAACATAAAGAAAAGGCTTCATTTGGTGCCATATCCTAAACAGGGGTCTAAATCTCAGCCTCTGAAGAAGTCTGGCCTCTGGAGGTTCTGGTGGTGGAGAAATTGGCCTTTGTTCAAAATAAATGGTGTAAACCTTGCCAGGTTGGATGACTATCTTCTGTGTATTTTGCAATGAGCACAATGAATTAATAGATATCGTGTCTCTAGGACCTGGATGATTTTCCTAAAATGCACACAGGGGCTGAGGCATGAAAAATGCCCTCAGGGGAGAATGTGATGAGAAAAGTTTCTCAGACAAAGGAAGATACGTACACTCTCTTTTAAATAATAATAATAATGACAAATTTCTACTTTGTGCTGGACGCAATTCTGGGTTTTTTTTTTTTTTTTTTTTGTAATTTTTGCCTCAAATATAAGTTATTTTTTTCACATTATGCTGTCTGACTCTTTCTTCCTCCTTCTTAGAAAATACATTTTCAGTTTGCTTCTAGAATAAAGCAAACTAAAGCTTCCCAGATGGGCAGAGTTTTAATTCCAGAGGTGAACTCTCTGAGTCTGAAACTCGTCTTCCTTAAGTGCTGAGGAGGGTAGAGCCAGTCATGGCTTCTGGTTTTTATTAAAATAAAAAAGCCAGCTTGCGATCACAGAAGGGAAAGGATTTTGCCCCTGAATGTGATTTCTGATGGTATAATTCTGGTTTCTATTCCCCTAGCAGCACTTACTTGTTAATATGCCAGATATCAAGAAGCAGGGATCCCTGAAAACATGTTTATTAATGTCTTAAACTCAGTGTCAGAACCCAGGGTCAACTTGGCTGGTCAGCTGGGCCCAGGCTGCTACGGGAGGCCACAGGCCATGGGCTGAGTGGCCCATCAAGGGCTTTGTCTAACAGCCACCATTTGAAGGCATGTAACATGCCTGCCTAAGACCCACAGGGAAGCACTAACTCATGGCTTCCTGCGACCTTACTGGTTAAGCTGAGTCCCCTGGTGTGGGACGCGCACAGGCCCGGGGCACGCAGGCTGGTGGGAGGCCCGCATTCCTTGAGTCGGGTCACACCCGTGGATGGAGACATGCCCTGGGATCAGTGGTCAGAACAGCTGTCCGAACAGCCAGGAACCACCCCCAGATGAGGGCCTGGGCTTTAGAGGCTTGGCATCAGAGGAAGCTCCACAGCATCTTTGTCTCCTGACTGAAACGGAAAAGCCAACTTTCAAATACTAAAGCAAAACAAAACAAAAGCCCAAGTCCCCCTACTTTATGGGCTTCCCAGGGGGCTCAGTGGTAAAGAGTCCACCTGACAATGCGAGAGACGCGGGTTTGATCTCTGGGTTGGGAAGTTCCCTGGAGGGGGAAATGGCAACCGCTCCAGTGTTCTTACCTCCCATGGACGGAGGCGCCTACAGTGCATGGGGTCGCAGAGTCAGACGCGACCGAGCGCACGTGCATTTGTTTACTGCAGAGAGCCAGTGCCTGCTGTTTTCCGCTTGTCTCAAGAACCTAAGGATTGCCCAGGGAAGGGGACAGCTTCGGGAGAGGGGCAGGGTTAGGTAAGTTGCCCATGGCCACTCAGCTGGCAGAGGGGTACCCGGCTGGCAGCAGCCTTCTCCCTCACCCACCCAGAGGCCGCCCCCCGGCAGTCTCCCTCCTGTCCCCTTCAGGTCCCCAGGCTTACGCATATCTAAGCAACTGGAAAACACGATTTCTATCCCTCTGAGCAGGGCCTGTTCCAGCTCGGTTTTGAGGTCCCCTCCATCACCAAGTGCTAAAGACAGTGGGGCTCCACGTTTCTCTTAGAGGCCACTGGGGTCCACTGTTTGAAAGTGAAGAAGTACTAAAGAGCCCTCTTGATGACAGTGAAAGAGGAGAGTGAAAAAGTTGGCTTGAAGCTCAACATTCAGAAAACTAAGATCATGGCAACTGGTCCCATCACTTCATGGCAAATAGATGGGGAAACAGTGGAAACAGTGGCTGGCTTTATTTTTGGGGGCTCCAAAATCACTGCAGATGGTGATTGCAGCCATGAAATTAAAAGACGCTTACTCCTTGGAAGAAAAGTTATGACCAACCTAGACAACATATTAAAAAGCAGAGACATTATTTTGTCAACAAAGGTCCATCTAGTCAAAGCTATAGTTTTTCCAGTGGTCGTGTATGGATGTGAGAGTTGGACTATAAAGAAAGCTGAGTGCCGAAGAATTGATGCTTTTGAACTGTGATGTTGGAGAAGACTCTTGAGAGTTCCTTGGACTGCAAGGAGATCCAACCATTCCATACTAAAGGAGATCAGTCCTGGGTGTTCATTGGAAGGACTGATGTTGAAGCTGAAACTCTAATACTTTGGCCACCTGATGTGAAGAGCTGACTCATTTGAAAAGACCCTGATGCTGGGAAAGATTGAAGGCAGGAGGAGAAGGGGATGACAGAGGATAAGATGGCTGGATGGCATCACCGACTCGATGTGCATGAGTTTGAGTGAAGTTGGTGATAGACAGGGAGGCCTGGCGTGCTGCGGTTCATGGAGTCGCAGAGTCAGACATGACTGAACTGAACTGAACTGCTGGGGTCCACTCTGCTGGATCCTATGAATTGCTGAGGTCCAGGTTTCTTGAATATCTCACTGGTCTGGAGCAAGCCAGTGATCAAACTTCTGAGATGGTCTGAGCATGGACTCCCTCCAGGCAGTCTGAAGCAGGTCTCGGTGTGGGCCGTGCCCTGAGCTGCTGCCAGCTGGCACCACCAGCCCTGGGAATCCAGGAGACCCAGTGCCGGCCTGGATACAGGTTGAGGCACAGCCTCCCTCAAACACCTGTAGCCTCCATCGTGCCTTTCACATGGATCGACGCAGAGAAACGCAGAGAGAACCACCAGGGACTGAAGGTGATCTGGACCTTTCCCTTCAGGCCTGCAGCTGAAATGAATAATGGAAAACTTTTTTTCCATTATAATGGATGCTTTAGACATTGAAGTTTTGTGAAATCTCACTGTCCTGTCTTAAAAACTTCCATCTCTATAAGCAAGCAGGCCTAAGCTCTTGAAACAATTGGAAAGGAGCCCTGAGGTCAAAGGAACATAAAATACAAAGGCCACACATATGTAAACTATCCCTGGACCAGGTCTTCCCACTCGGCTCTTTTAACACATACTTACTCAGAGAGCAGAGGACCTGCGGGAGGGACCCCATCCAAGCACTCGCTTTGAGAGCAGACCGCCAACCTCATCTACCTGCGTGAACCTCCACCTCCTTTTAAGATGAAGGGCCCCAAAGACCATTTCTCCATCACAGCCTCTGGAAAGAGCAGGCGTCCCAGGCCAATAAAGCTTCACGCAGCTGAGCCTGGTCTCAGGGTGTGCAAGCTGGTGTGGGGCCAGCTCGGCTGCTTTTACACCTGATTTAAGGGACCATATGGCTGGTGCTTAGCATAGAATGTTCTGGACGCTTATGTGGAAGGAGCTCTGAGGTCTCAGAAACCTGGGAATCTACTTGCAAAGCCCACTAGGGAAAGGTTGATTTGTTTTCTCCTCTCCTAATCCATTTCATTGCCAAATAGCTAAAAATGTAATTTTGGTAAAGGATAGTAACTTTCTTTCCTCGGTTTCGATTTGGTAGACATTAAATACTGAAGGGCTTCCCCGGTGGCACAGGGGTAAAATAATTCGCCTGCCAGAGTGGGAGCCCCAAGAGGCGTGGGTTCAATCCCTGGGCTCGGAAGATCCCCTGGAGAAGGGGATGGATGCCTACTCCAGTATTCTTGCCTGGGAAATCCTGTGGACAGAGGAGCCTGGTGGGCTACAGTCCATGGGATCACAAAGAATCGGACATGACTGATTTTACCTACCTCGGACCCTCACCCAGACAAAGGACACAGGGAGTGTAGATCAGAGAAACAGCACTGGGATAAAGCTTCTCTGGAAAGAGCAGTCACCGCCACTCTGAGGGTCCTCTCCCCTCTGCTCCATGGAGAGCCACTGGCTGGGGGTAGGGTGGGGGGCGGACAGCTGCTGCTCCCCTGCCCACCTCCCCACTCTCCGCAGTCAACCCCTGGGGCTCCTGGCGCCAGAGGCAGAATCCTTGCAAATAGGGAAGGGATTTCAGCCTGGGGTCCAGGAGTCCATTGCCTAGAGCTCTGGACTGGTGGGCAGTAGGAGCCGGCCTGGGGTGGACTGACAGAAGATCATAAGCTAAGGAGGGCCAGGGGCGGGAGGCTTTGGCACAGAGCCCTCAGCTCAAGACTCTGGTCCAGGGAGTGGTTCTGAGAAGGCCATGACCTGCCAGTCACTGAACAGGGGAGGGCGCAGGGATCTCTCCATCAGGATCTCAAATGTCCTGACCAAGTGGTTGCCAGTGTGTCGGTGTGCGTGCGTGCATGAGAGATAGAAACGCGTGTTATGCGTTCCTGTCCCATATCCTGGAGAAGGAAATGGCAACCCACTCCAGTCCTCTTGCCTGGAAAATCCCATGGACTGAGGAGCCTGGAAGGCTACAGTCCCTGGGGTCACAAAGAGTCGGACACGACTGAGCAACTTCACTTCACTTCATCCCATATCATGGCAAACATTATGTCGTTGTTCAGTCGCCAAGTTGAGTCCGACTCTTTGCCACCCCATGGACTGCAGCACCAGGCTTCCCTGTCCCTCACGGTCTCCTGCAGTTTGCCCTAGTTCACGTCCATTGAGTCGGTGCTGCCATCCAACCATCTCATCCTCTGTCACTCCCTTCTCTTTCTGCCTTTAATCTTATCCAGCATCACCTCAGGGCTTATGAAATCTTAGTCCCCTGACCAGGTATTGAACCGTCGCCCTCTGGAGTGGAAGTGCCGAATCCTAACCACTGGAAAGTGAAAGTTGCTCAGTCATGTCTGACTCCGCGAAACCCCATGGATTGTAGCCCACCAGGTCCCTCTGTTCATGGAATTCTCCAGCCCAGAATACGAGAGTGGGCAGATCCCCTTGTTCAGGGGATCTTCCCAACCCAGAGATCAAACCCAGGTCTCCCACATTGCAGGCGGATTCTTTACCAGCTGAGCTATCAGGAAGGCCCTTTAACCACTGGACCATCAAGGAAGTCTGGCATATTCTATAGATAGATAGCAAATATAGAACGCATGGGTTCACCCAGGGAAGGACACGTGAATTGTTTCCGATACTCAGTTTTTATAAATAAAGCTTCTATGAACACTTATGTCCAGATAGGGTAGACAGATATCCTCATTTCTCTGTGATACATGGTCAGCACCGTGATTGCTGGTCATATAACTAGATGCCTAGATTTTTAAGAAGCTGCCAAACTATTTTCTGGAGAACTTGCCCCATTTGTATTTCCCACAGAAGTGTATTAAAAATCCTTGATAGGGTCTGGTATTGTCAGAATTTTTAATTTTAGTTGTTCTAAGATGTGTAGTAATATCTCGTTGTGGTTCTAGTATGCATTTCCCTAACACATGAAGGTGTTGCCAGTACTTTATTCTGCCCACTTGCCATCACCAACGCGATGGACATGAGTTTGAATAGGCTCCAGGTGTTGGTGATGGACAGAGAGGCCTGGAGTGCTGCAGTCCATGGGGTAACAAAGAGTCAGACAGGACTGAGCGGCTGAACTGACTTGCCATCTATGTATCCTCTTTGCTGAAGGATCTGTCTTTTGTCCATTTTCTGCTTGAATTATTAGTACTCTTATGTTGAAGGTGTTTTTTTGTCTTTATTGAATCTGTTACAATGTTGCATCTGCTGTATTTTTTCGTTTTTGTTTTGGTGTTTTGGCCGCAAGGCATGTGGAATCTGAGCTCCCTGACGAGGGATCAAACCTGCACCCCTTGCATGGGAGGACCAAGTGTCCACTGCTGGACCACCAGGGATAGGCCTCACTGTCAAAGTTGGAGAATTCCTTGTGAGTCCCTTGTCAGGTATGTGTTGTGTAAATATATCCAATATATCCTCCCAGTCTGTATCTTGATGTTTCATCCTCTTATCAAGGTCTTTTGTGGAGCCAAAATTTTAAGTTTAGATCAAGTCTAATTTATAAAAACTTTCATTTGAGGATCATGGCTTATGGTAATATCTAAACAACTCCTTTGCTGGCTTTTATTTTTTTTTTTTTTTGGCTAGAGAAAACAAGATTTTCTTAGGTTTTAAAAATGGTATCAGCTGTTGTTTGGGGGCTGCATGCCTTTTTAGTGCCTCACTCAGGATATGCAGGCCGCAAAAGGGAAACTCTGGCACTCACCACGAAGCTGTTTTCCGAGGACCTGGTTTCCTAGCCAGTTGTGTTTCTTTTGCTTCCATCCAGAGTCATATGATTATTTTATATACAATGTCTGTGTTTTTCATCTATACTTAGTGGGGGTGAGGGCGTTAGAAAGATGTCTGTCTGTTCCATTTTGTCTGGAACCGGAGTTGGTTTATAGCGTTTTGATTCTGCTGTTTCATCCGTACATTCTTTATTTGGCAATACTTTAAAAAAATGGTTCATGTTCTTGGCCATGGCATACAACATGTGGAATCTTAGTTCCCCAACCAGGGATCAAACCCATGTCCCTTGCATTGGAAGCCCAGAGTCTTAGCCACTCGATTATCCAGGAAGTCTCAATATTCCGGAAATATTTTGATAACATTTTAAGAATGATAATATTTGAAGCAGAATTATATCAACACTGAGTTTTTGTGGAGAAAGTATTTTCTGGAGCAAATCTGATTAAATTTATTTAAAATTAAAACAGAAACACTTGAAGCAATAAGCTTCCATACAGCAAGTTGGTCAAGGAAGTATTTGAGCAAAATTATTTTCATCAATTCTCTTCCAAGTAAATTTTGCAGTCAAGCTTTGACTCACAGACCAGTTTTCTTTTGTCAATATATTCTTAAAATTAATTTTAGTGTTTGCTAGTGTATACTTTTTATTGCAGTCTTCATAGCTTCCAATTCTGATACTTTCTAGATTATTTTTACAGATGTAGGCCTGCCAAGAAATTTTGATTCCTGTGGCGATTTGACCATATGCCTTTTAGCCACTGTCACTTTTATTTGGGGCTTATTTGTTTCTGCCGTAAGACTCATTACAAATAGAATGAAGTGTCGGTCTCTCATCTTTATTTGTTAGTTGATTCCTGAGGAAAAAATATTTCCCCCAGGTAGGGGTGACCTAGGTCTGAGTGTGGAGCCAGCTGTGAGGGTGAGTGGCCGCCTGGGTGAGGAGGAAGGAGGTAGGGATGGTGCCGACCTCTAAGTCAGCGGGGAAGGGGTCAGAGGGGTGGTGGTGGCGGAGCAGGAGCCAGGGAGGAGGTGGGCCTTTCTCTGAGCAGCACCTCGCGTGCTGGCAGGAAGCTGGTGCCTTTGAAAACATGGGGAAACCCACACTTGCAGAGTCACTTTCTCCGCCCCCAGCCTCCTCTCCCACAGCATCTTCAGAGAGGTGCTCACATGCCTTCCCTTGCCAGAGGTGCGTCCCTTGCTGTACCACAACACTGTCCTGTGGCGTGTGACTCCAGGGGGGTCGCTTCAAGTCCTTATTATCCATATCTTCCCTGGTGGCTCAGGTGGTAAATTGTCCGCCCGCAATGTGGGAGACCTGGGTTCGATCTCTGGGTTGGGAAGGTCCCCTGGAGAAGAAAATGGCAACCCACTCCAGCATTCTTGCCTGGAGAATCCCATGGACAGAGGAGCCTGATAGGCTACAGTCCATGAGGTTGTAAAGAGTCAGACACGACTGAGCGACTTCACTTTCACTTTCATGCCTTCACCCAGGAGGCAGGTCAGCTCTTACGGCAGCCTCAGAAGCTTCTGGAACAGAGTTGGGGACTTCTTTGCACTTGGGGAACCTTTCACTCTAATCAAAAGGGGGTGTCTCTATCTATGAGCAATGTTGCCCATGGACATTTCCCTGGCAGAGCCGCTGTGATGGTCAGCAGAGCTGCCCAGTGGCTCATCAGAGGAGGGCTCCTCTGCCACATGCTCGCTGGGCAGAAGCCCCTTCCCAGGGTGACTAGTGCCAAGGAAGAGGAGGCGCCCTGCAGAACAAGGACGCGGCCAACAACATGTGAGCTTCCCGCAGGCCACTGACGCTGAACCGTGATCGAACCATCTCTGCCAACCTGGCCAAAAGAGGCAGGCAGTTTCAAAGGCCAGAGTTCCCTTGAAGAAGTGCTCTCGATCACTTGTGTGTTTTTTCCTTGCACAGTGGATGAGCTGCCTGAGACAGAAGGAGGCAAGGCCAGGTGTGAAGAGACAGACCCAGCAAACTCTCCTCAAGGTGCCTCTGTGAGCTGAATCATGGCAGTAGCAGCCAAGTTCCTCAGCTCCAGGAATGGGGGATGCTTGCTGAGGGTGAACACTTTCGGGGCCCACACAGCAATGCACGGCTTTCCTGCCCTTTGGTCGAAAGGAAAACAGAGGCCACCCCTGGGCTCCTCTGATGAGGTTGGAGAAGCAGGGTTAGGGTCCTGGTGTCGGCAGAGACCCAGGGACCATTTCTGGGATGGTCTGCTGCCCAGCGTGGGGCGGTCTAGAGTGGAGACAGAAGCCGTGAGGGGACGGGAAGCCCTGGGCTCAGCCCCTGGTGCTAAATTGCACAGTTGAGTGCCTCACGCTTATTTCTTTCACCTCCACTTCCTTATCTGAGAAATGGGAATAATAACCCCTGCTTTCCTTCCCAGAGTTATGAGAATCCAATGAGAAAATATGGGCAGCTGTAAAAATATAAAACCGTCATATTTGCATTCGCCAATTCCTTAAGGAAATGGGGCCAGAGTTGAGGGGCAGGCCAGACACTCTTCCACAGAGAACTTTACAATCCAGTCCTAAGACCATGATGTGTCTCAAACATTATGAATTTAGGAAATGCCTTTTCAATCTGGTGAAGAAAATAAGGCTCTGGTGATGGTAAAAGCTGAGGCCACAGCCGCAGAGCCGGCGACAGCTTTCGGTTGAAAAACAAACCACCCGAGCGCTTCCCACCGAGACCCTGACGTGGAAACAGCCAGCGCAGGAGAGATGATAAATGCCTCTGGGGCTTCACAGCCTGGGGGAGTCGGCCTTGCTAGGGCTCATAAAAGCCTCCTTAACCTGGAGAAGGAAGCCGGGGCTCATGTGTGTTTCCCGCAAGAGTCCTCTGGCCCCACCTCCCCGCTCACTGGTGTGAACTCACGACCACACCAGAAACTTTCCCAGGAAAAGAAACACGGGGGCCTCCGTGACTGACTGTCCTGCAGTACGACCCTCGTCCACCGGGGACCCTGGTGGAGCCGGAGCCCTGCCGGCCAGCAGCGTGGGCCTGGGAGAGAGACAGGACCCCACCAGTCACAGCCCCGCCTCCGCTCAGAAGAGGAGGCCGCAGGTGCGCCCCGGCCATCAGGCCAGTGACACACGCCAGCACATGCAGTGTGGCCCCCGTGTGAGCAAAGCGACCAGGTACCCCACGGCTCTGAGCTGAGCTTCTGAGAGTGCTCGGAAAAGAGCTCTTCCCCGGGAAGGGAAGGTGTTGGTCCGGGTCCCCTCCTGCCTTGGCAGCATCCTTGTTAGCTTGGGGCTTATTGAAGGTGTGCTCTTAACCTTTTTCCCTACTACTCCATTTAAATTAAGAATACCGGCTTGCTGCCAGACTCTACGGGAACGTTCTGGGCCACGTTTAATAACAGGAAGATCAACTTTGACCCTGATGACTTCATGAGTGTTTCTTACAAACATGCTTCCAGGGTCCAGATATGGCCTCCTTCCTGCTGTGAATGTTTATTAGCAACCTGCCAGGGAGTTGGACGTTGTTTCTCAGGGAGCGGCTGGGATGTCTTGGCGTCTGTCCCTGTGCCAGCCCAGAAACGCCTCTGGGTGGGGGGCTGGGGATGATGGCACCAAGCTACCTCGGGTCTGCGGTGCCCGCCTCCCTCCCAAGCTCCAGCACTATCACTGCCCCTGAGGACCTAGCCAGGCAACGCCTCTCCACAGCCGTGCCTGCCACGCTGCTTGTGGCAGGGATAAAATCAGCAGGCTCGAAACTGACTTTCTTTAGCATTAGATTGTCTTTGCCCCAAATATCTTCCTGGGAATTTTGCTCAAAATCATTTCATCCTGTATTAAAAGAAAGGAAACAAGATAAAACAAAACCCCCCAAACTCTCAGAACCTGACTGCTCCTGGCAGACTTGGGTATTTTAATTTAGGACTGAATGGAGGGGTCTGCATTCTAACTTGGTATGGAGCAGGATATATTTATAAATCAGATTTAAAATGTGGGTGCTTTGTTCCCAGATATGAATGAACAACTTAAAACTCAAGACAATCAGAAAGAAACACCAAAGCGCTTAAGGCTTTTGCTGTTTGCTCTGACAGGACACAGTATGAAAAGTGAAAGTGAAATTCGCTTAGTTGTGTCTGACTCTTTGTGACCCCGTGGACTATAACGTCCATGGTATTCTCCAGGCCAGAATCCTGGAGTGGGTAGCCTTTCCCTTCTCCAGGGGATCTTCCCAACCCAAGGATCAAACTCAGGTCTCCCACATTGCAGGCAGATTCTTTACCAGCTGAACCACAAGGGAAGCCCAAGAATACCGGAGTGGGTAGCCTATCCCTTCTCCAGCGGATCTTCCCGACCCAGGAATCCATCTGGGGTCTCCTGCATTGCAGGCAGATTCTTTACCAGCTGAGCTATCAGTATATAGTCACCTTAAACGTGGAGGACAGGTGCTCCGGTCAGCATTGGGCCTTTTTGCTTTTCTCTAAATCCTGCAGCTTCGCCTCTCCGTAGCTTTCCAGCTGGTTCAGTGGTAAAGAACCCATCTGCTAATGCAGGAGATGCAGGAGACCTGGGTTTGATCCCTGAGTTGGGAAGGTCCCCTGGAGGAGGGTCTGGGAGCCTACTCCAGTATTCTTGCTGGGAAATCCCATGAAGAGAGGAGGCCTACAGTCCATGGGGTCACAGAGAGTCAGACTCTACTGAGCATGCACTCACACTCCTCCTGCCTCTCCCTAAGCTCCCATTTGCTTGCCACCCGCCCCCCCCACCCGCCAATGCATTGAAATTTTAAATTAGAATTTTAAAAACTGTTCAAGGAGAGTTGGCTTTTCTTGTGCAAACCATCATCCTGTTGGTTTTTGTTGAAATTTTGGGTGCACTTGATTGAATGTAAAGAGGCACAAAAGCCACCCAGCCGTTCCCACCCCTACTGGGGGCCAATGGTTTCTAAGGCAACATTTCCCAGCCTGGGTCTCCCCCTCCTCCTGGAGGATTTGCAGATGGGCTGCAACCGGCTCCATCATCTCCTCTAAGAGGGAGTCCCGTCCATCATCCTCTTCTACTTTTATCCCTTTACTAGATGACCCTTGACCTTGCACTCCCTCCCCAACCAGGAGGGCAGACTTCAAGACTTTCCTTTTAAGTTTGACATGGTAATTCTCTACCTTAAAAACTGCGAACACATTCTCATCTTCAGATTGGACAGCAATCCATTGTTTGCCAAGGTCTTTTCACCAGTGAGAAAGGGCCAAGATTCAAGTTCAACTCCACAGGCTTCCCCTAGTAAGTGACTTTGGGTACCTGAGACCTGAGTAGGTGCTTTTTTTTCCCCCTCAAATTGAGAGGATGCTGACCAGAGGTAGACACTGAGCAGAACCCGAGGCTCAGGATGGAATGCCTCAGCACAGGCGCTAACTTTTTGGCTCATTGCTATTAGACTTCTCAGAACCTCTGTCTCCTCCTCTGAGGAAGTGGAGTAGTCAGACTCCCTCTCAATCTAGTTGCAAGGACCGAGAAGTCCTCCAATCTGCTTGCTACCTCTTGCTACTCCTTCACAGTATTTTGAAATATACGAAACACCTTGAAGACAAACGAAAAACGTACTGGTAATGGTTTCTGATGATGAAACTAACAAAGTGAAGTCACTCAGTCGTGTCCGACTCTTTGCAACCCCACGGACTGTAGCCTACCAAGCTCCTCTGTCCATGGGATTTTCCAGGCAATAGTACTGGAGTGGATTGCCATTTCCTTCTTCAGAGGATCTTCCTGACCCAGGGATCGAACCTGGGTCTCCCACATTGCAGACAGACGCTTTACCATCTGAGCCAACAAGGGCAAGCACAATACCTGGGTCCCTCCAAGGTCCGAAGAAGGAGCTCGTGCAAAAAGTTTTCTACAGACCAGGCAGCCTCAAACCTCATCTCCTTGGGAAGCTTAGCTTGTGAACTACAGGAAAAGACCCCACACCGATCAGCTGTTAACTGGAACGTCCATGATTCCATTTAATAGCTGCATCATATGCCCCAGAACCCTGGGTCGTAGTCAGCCCAAAGCCCTCCTTTATAGAGGTGCAGAGCCTGATGCTCAGAGAGTGGGCATGGCTGATCCAAGGGCGTGCCCCTGGTTGGTTGCAGAGGCAGGAGCTAGTCAGAGGTCAGTCATCTCCTGAGCATCACCCAGACGCAACCCACACTGCCTTGACAAGGCTGGGTGTGGAACACCCTGAAGGACGATTTCCAAGGACAGGGGCGTGGTCCTGGCTGCTAAGGCACAGGTCCCTCTGCCAGGTGGGAGGCAGAATGAGGGCTCAGCCCTTGCCCTCCCAGACTCCTCTGTCCTCACCATCACCTTCTCTGGACTGCCCGAACCTCCTAGGCTTCCTGCCTCCTAACTGGCTTTAAGGACTCTTTCAGTTTTGTTCAGAACATTCTCTGTTCACCGACTGGGAATAAGTCTGAGAATTCCAAGGGAGTGGTTGCCACGGCAACAACAACCTCATGGAAGGTTTCAGAACTTTTGCCTCCTACTCCGAGTACTGCAGAAATTCAGAAAGCATAAGGCATAAAGACGAGCGCTAATTATCTGACCTGGATTTGCTGGGGTGGGCAGAAGAAAGACAAGTGCACAGCAGTCTGGCAGACACTCCTCATCGGCACTCATCCAAATCGCTTTCTGGAAGGGAAGCACTGTCAGATTATTACCGCTTTCTGTTAGCAGTGGCACCAGGGATCAACAGAGGATCATTTGTCTTGTGCCGTGCAAGGCTCGCCCTCACACCTTGGAGGGGGCAGACCTGTTTTCTGGGACTGCTGTTTCATCAGCATGGCAGGCGTGATGGGCGTGTGGATTAGGAGGTCTCTGTGCCTGCAAGGTTGGGGGAGGGGCAGAGTAGCCCACGAGCACCCTTAGCGTTGAAGACGGTCCTGAGCACGTGGACTCAGAGGCCTGGGAAGCAAAGCCAGCCAGGCAGGTAGACATTGTACCATGAGACTAAGGGCTGTCTCTAGTGATGGAACCCAGACCGGAGGGGGCTTGACTCCATTCTAGAAGCACATGGACCAGGGGGAGACAGAGGACAGGCAGTCAGGCCCTCTGCTTGCTCCCCGCAGTGGAAATGACTCTGGGCAGGGCTTTCCACATGGTCTGTCTGGAGGCATCTCACTGGTCAGAGGGGGTCCGCCTGTCAAGCTGTGTTCAGGTAGCTGGAGTCTGCTACAAAGCAAGACCAGGAGGTACCACATCACTCTGTTCTTGCTCCCCAACTATTTCAGTGTCCTCTTCCTTCTTTCTCTCTGCATTGGGATTTCACATTTTAGTAGGACGTTGGCCCTCAAGCCCTGTCTCAGCTGTTGTCTAGGGCTTTGCACTAAGACAAGACCCTCCCCTGTGCCAGGAGCTGTTGTGAGTGCTGGGGTAAATAAATACATCAACTGGGCTTCCCTGGTGCTCAGCAGTAAAGCATCTGCCTGCCAACGAAGGAGACATGGGTTTAATCCCTGGGTTGGGTTGATACCCTGGAGAAGGAAATGGCAACCCAGTCAAGTATTCTTGCCTGGGAAGTCCCATGGACAGAGGAGCCTGGCGGGCTACAGTCTGTGGGGTCACAACGAGTCGGATGTGACATGGCAACTGAACAACAAATGTGTCACCATGAAAGCAAGTCCTGTGACCCAGTGAAGTGGACATCTTTGAGGGCCAACAAGAGACCTTCTGACGTGCTCACAAGCCGGGACTTATTACAGCTCCTGCACAGTGATGGCTGGTGTTAAATTGCTGGAGAGGATTCAAGAGAGGGTCAGGTTTCTAGCATTTTGACAGCAGTTTTCAGCATCTAGGGACAGGGTGATGCGGGAGATGATAGGTGCTGCATTCCACCCGGGAGAAAGCTGTGTGCCTCAGGGGGGCCCAGAAAACATAACAAGGGTTACTCCCACTCCCAGCAAATAGGCCAAGTAGGTAAGAGGTTTGAGCTAAGTTAGAGCATCTTTAGAGCGTAACTGTGGAACCATCTATGCTTTCTCTCCAACTCCCCCAACCTACACACTTGTGTGCAGACACACGCACACACACACACGATGTCATGTGCTTATCCACGGATGGATAAGTACCATACTTATCCAGCATGGTGGCTCTGACAACCCTCCGCCACGAGCTCTCTTCACGGCCACAACCCCTTGGATTTGCCAGGTCAAAGGAGGTACCTGCTGGATGCAGCCCGGAGGTCCTGGGGTCACCTCAGCCCATGGAGAACAGAAGGGCTTGGTCACTGGGGCTTAGATCTCCTGACACAGGTAGGATGGGGGCCTTTGTGGCCTTAGCCAGAGAGGCCAGCTTCTCACCCATAAGGGACAGGCCAGAGTGCTCTGGGATCTTTTCCCCCAGCACACCACTCAGCATCAGCACTCAAAGTGACGAGCGTTTCTTCCAAGGATGCTTGTGGGATGGCCATGGAGAGACAGAGCCTTCAGGAGTCAGCTCCACAGATGATAAAAATACGGCTCTCAGTGTAAGCCGGAAAATCCTTTTAGACTCTGCCTGGAAGTACCCTTCTGTGATGTTAACCGTCGGAGACCTGCTCTACACAGACGTGCTAAACCAAGCCAGGCGGGAGCCCTCAGAAGCCACTCTCGCTTTCCCAATTAGCGTAACTTTGCAGGCCCAACAAATCATGAGACTGAAATGCCTCTACTGGAAGGTCTTAACCTTTTAGGCTGACATTAAATTGGAAGAAACTGCTCATGTTGGAAATAATTACCGCTGATAACGAATACAATTAAGCATAAAAGAATCCTTATAACTCCGGTACCATTTGTGCACTTAGGAATGGGCTCATATTTTTCCCTCCACAGATGTTACAATAATGGTGTCAACACTTTTATTTCTTTGTCCATAAGCTGAAAATTATGGCTGTTTCATAAATCGCTCACGTGCTCAGAAGAAGGGGGCCCAGCTGCGGAGCACATGAGCACAGGCTCCTGCCCCGGCCTCATGTTTCACAGTGACCTCAGCTTCCTGTGAGCAGTGGGGACCAGTGCGAGTAAGTACTTGTAAAACTGTTTTTGAAGAGTGGAGTTATGAAGAGGTGCTGCGGTGTCGAACATCTGCTTCATCCATTACACTCACATAGGAGCCCGGAATGTACAGTAGGGGCAAGAAACATCAATAAATTAAAATTCTCCTGTGAGCACACTTCTCAAGCATATGCCAATTTGAAGCAGAACAAAAAAAAAAAAAAAAAAAGAGAGAGAGAGAGAGGAAAAAAAAGATGCTAAACAAGGGAAGAGAGGTTTTTTTTTTGTTTGTTTTTGTTTTTGTTTTTTTGCTCACTTGGCCTGAACTGGTTTGAGCAGTAATCATTAGAATCTGGTTTTCTTTGTGCAACTGATGGACTTTGTCAAAATGCAAGCATTTTCCTGGCTCCACGAGACAAAGAGGGTTCTGCTACCTTTGGAAACCATGTTCCTTTCCCCCCCACCATGATACATTCTTCATCAAAAAATACCAGAAGGATGAAAGAAAAATAAATAAGCATCATTCTAGTTAAGCGCATAGGTTACAGATGGCATAAACACTCAAACAGCTATTTATTATACCTGCAACTCGATACCGTTCATTACGCGAGCTTGTGTCGCTGCATGGAGAACACGCATTTTGTCAAAAATGACGTATGTATTAATTACGAAAGAAAAATACATGGAAATCTAAGAGCGTCTTAAGGTTTTTAAGTGGGCTGTTTCAACTTGGTTTTCTAAATAAGCAATTTGGTTTTGGGATGTGTTCCTGCTGTGTTCACATGCAGGGTCTCACCACCTCCACTGACAGAGAGCCAGGCCCATCTACACTGCCCGAGGTGGGGGTCAGGAAATTGGAAGTGGAATGCTCAGTAATCCTCACAGCCTTCCGCTCTGTCCAGGCTTCTTCCCCTCACATCATATATCAGAGACGGTCCAGGCCACTCACAGCCTCACGTCATTCCTGGCACCCAGTCCAGGCCTCTGAGCACGCAGGGGCGGGTGTGCGCCCCGAGATGGGAGACACGTGAAAGGCAGTGTGTGCAGCCAGCCGCCAATGTGGAACATGCCACTTGCACTGGGGGACTCCATGTGCCTGCAGGATCATGGAGAAACTCCATTCCAGGACACCCAGGGTGACCAGCCTGTCCTCGCTGGGGTGTCTGGAGTGGACAACACAAACCACATCCCTTCCTGGGAAGCACTGGAAGGACCCCTACCCTGGAGCACACACATCACCCGCAAACCACGCTCCTTCGCAAAGTAAAGATAAACAGTTCTTAGGCCAAGAACTCTTGAGGCGTTGCCCCATTTGTCCCCTAAATAGAAAAATCGTATCTCCACACCTCCGTTTTTCTTATGTATAAAATGAGATGCGATCGACAGGGACTGAATTCAATCTTTGCATTTCCCTCTAAAATTCGGATACTAATGTGAGAAATGATAGATTAGAAAGCTTATTCACATTATGCAAAATTATTCCAAACAGATGGTGAAGTCAATTTAGAGGCTATTTTTTTTTTTTCTGTCTCTAAGAACAAGTGCTGTTTTGGGGAAGGCAAGAGAGTAGATTTTAATCTCTTTGCCCTTTGAAATGACCGTCAGCAACCTCCTTCCAATTACCTGTGCCCTCTGATTGTGGTCCTGGGAGCTGGCTTTACAAGGTGGAGGCTGTTTGCCTTGCCTCCCCTGCCCAACTATCCATAAAGCCACTGTAAGCCCACCTGCCCTCACAGCTCCTAACAGGTTTCTTACACAAAGCGAATGCTCAATAAATATTTGGTTTCAAAGTCATTGTTCTTAACCAAACTAAAGTGAGGTTTGCTCATTTAGGCAAGGTTGGGTTTGAATCTCAACTCCACCACTTGCTAGCTGAGTTACCTAGGCAAACTATAAAATACCCCAATACACACAATCTTCAACCTGAAAATGTGGCCAGTTTTGTCTTGAGGGCAGTTGGGAGGGTTGAAGGAGCCAGGGTAGACTTACCATATCAGCATATTTCCTGGGTCACAGAGGCACTTTCTAGCAATGCTAATTATTATTGTTGTTAATGTTTAATCATGAGTTAGTAAAAGATTTTTTGCAGTTTTTTACACTCTTACCCAACTGCCTTGGTGTGAAGTGAAGTGGCTAAGTCGTGTCCGACTGTTTGCGAACCCATGGGCTGTAGACTACCAGGCTCCTCTGTCCATGGGATTTTCCAGTCAACAGTCCTGGAGTGGATTGCCATTTCCTTCTCCAGCGGATCTTCCCAACCCAAGGATCGAACCTGGGTCTCCCACATTGTAGACAGATGCTTTACCATCTGAGCCACCCGGTAGTTAGAGTTAAACCAATCTCTTTCAGATAAAGACAATATGACGCTTAACCTAAGAAGGTACAGCAGCCCATACCATCAGTAGGTATTGAAGCTTTGGTATACAGAGCAAAAAGCCACAGATGGCACACTTTCTGAGGAAAATTGGATGAGTAAATGCTTGTGGATTAATGCCGGAGAAGAAGTACCATGACGGCTAAATTGGAGCCAGTGCCTTCCAAGGTTATCGTGGCCCAGAGAAGCAATGGAGAAGCCAGAGGCGCACGCAGTGTGACTGCGTGAGTCCTGGTGTTAGCCCACTTGAAACCCTGTTCCTCATCGCCCTGGCATTCCTTAGAGTTCCACACACACGCAGGTCCCAAGCGTCACAGATGAAGCCTGAAGGGGCCCCTCTGCCTGACACGGCTGTAAGTTCTTTAGAGGGCAGTGTAAGGACAGTGCCTAATAATAATAGTAATAGAGTTAAACTCTAGTAGGAGAGTTGAAATTTCCGACTATAATTGTGTACGTTTTCATTTCTCCTTTCAGTTTTATCGATTTTTATGTATTGTGAAGCTGTTTTTAAGTATATACATTTAATAAAATTATATCTTCTTGATGAAGTACCCTCTTTATTGTTATTTAATGCTTATCTTTGTCTCCAGTAAGATTTTTTTTTTTACCAAAGTTTACATTGTCCAATATTAACGTAGCCACTTATTTTATTTTTTTTACTACTGTTCCTTGGTATTTACTTTTCCATATTTTTTTTTGCTTTTAACTTTAATGTGTCTATATATTTTAAAGTGTTTTTTTTTAATAGATAGCATATAGTTAGGTCTTCCTCTTTCATCCAGTCTGACAATCTCTGCCTTTTAATTGGGATGTATAAATCATTTACACTTAATAGTAATTACTGATACGATTGGATTTGAATATACCACATTGGCAAAAGTTTTCTGTTTGTCCACCTACTTTTTGTTTTCCTTTTCATCATTTCCTGTCTTCTTTTGGACTGAGTAGTTTTATGATTTTATTTATCTTCACAATTGGCTTGTTACATACACCACTTGTATAGCTTTTAGAGGATACTCAGATGGTGACTGCAGCCATGAAACTAAAAGATGCTTACTCCTTGGAAGGAACGCTATGGCCAACCTAGATAGTATATTCAAAAGCAGAGACATTCTTTGCCAACAAAGTTCCATCTAGTCAAGGCTATGGTTTTTCCAATGGTCATGTATGGATGTGAGAGTTGGCCTGTGAAGAAGGCTGAGCGCCGAAGAATTGATGCTTTTGAGCTGTGGTGTTGGAGAAGACTCTTGAGCATCCCTTGGACTGCAAGGAGATCCAACCAGTCCATTCTGAAGGAGATTGGTCCTGGGTGTTCTTTGAAAGGAAACTGAAGCTGAAACTCCAGTACTTTGGCCACCTCATGCAGAGAGTTGACTCATTGGGAAAGACTCTGATGCTGGGAGGGATTGGGGGCAGAGGAGAAGGGGACGACAGAGGATGAGATGGCTGGATGGCATCACCGACTCGATAGATGTGAGTTTGAGTGAACTCTGGGAGTTGGTGATGGACAGGGAGGCCTGGCGTGCTGTAGTTCATGGGGTCGAAAGGAGTTGGACATGACTGAGCCACTGAACTGAACTGAACTAGGGTTTGTAATATACATCTTTATCTTGTCTCAGTCACCTTCAAATACTGATATATCACTTTGAGTGAAGTGCACTCATCTCATAAGTGTCAACATTCGATTCTCCTCTCCCGTCTCTGGTGTTGGCTTCCCTGGTGGCTCAGATGGTAAAGCATCTGCCTGGAATGCGGGAGACCCAGGTTCAATCCCCGGGTCGGTTAGATCCCCTGGAGGAGGAAATGGCAACCCACTCCAGTACTCTTGCTTGGAAAATTCCGTGGACTGAGGAGCCTGGTTGGCTACAGTCCATGGAGTCACAAAGAGTTGGACATGACTGAAGCGAATTCACTTCACTTCACTTCACTTCATCTCTTGTGTTAATGTTTTACACATACTATTTTACATGTTATAAATCCACAGTATACTTTTTACTGTATTTTCTTTAGGTACTCAAATATCCTTTAAAGAAATTACAAATCTTAAAAAGTTATTTTTTATTTACCATTTTCACCATCTGGAACTCTGTATGCCTTAGAAAGAAAAGGAAAGAAAGTGAAGTCACTCAGTCATGTCTGACTCTTTGCAGGAAAGAATACTGGAGTGGGTTGCCATTTCCTTTCCCATCTGTACGCCTTGAATAGAACTAAATTTCCATCTGGTGGCACACTACTTCTGTTGAAGAACTTCCTTTAACTTTTTTTTTTTTTTTTTTTTGTGGTGCACTTCTGATGACAGACTTGCTAAGATTTTGTTTGTATATAAATTTGGTTTTGTTTTCCTTTTGTAAAGTACTTACTGACTATAAAATTCTTGGTTAGTAGTTTTTTGGGTTTTTTTTCCCCCCTCAGTATTTTTTCTATTATTTGCTGGCCTTCAAAATTTCAGGCATAAAGCCTCCAATATTTTTCATCTGTGTTTTTCTTATACAATGTTCGTTTTCTTTGAGTGTCTTCAATTTTTCTTCAGTTTTTTTTTTTTTTTTGTAAAGTGGTTTGATCATGATGTGTCAAAATATCTGTGTATGTGTGTGCTTAATTCATCTTTCTCAAAGTTCCTAGAATTCTCGGTTTGTGACTTGTCTTTCTTTAATTTTGGAAAATGCTTGGCCGTTGTCTCTTGAAATATTTCTTCTGCCCCACTCCCTTTTATAGCTTCAGGGATTGTATCTTCAAGTATGTAGGATCCACTGATTTCATCACATATGTTTTGAGAGTTCAATTCTGTTTCTCTCCCCTGCTGCCACTTTTTTTTTTTTTTTTTCAGTTTGGATAATTCCTGTCGATCTATCTTCAAATTCACTCCTTGTTTTCACTGCTCTGTTCAGCCTGTTAATTTGTTGATTGAAGAAATTGTTGTCTTTTATAACATTTGTTTTCAGCAGTTCCATTTGGCTCTGTTTAGTGATCTCAATCACACAGCTGGACTTCTTCTCCTTGTTCATGCAAATCTGTCTGCTTTTTCACTAGACCCTTAATATATGGACCACAATTATTTTGAAGCTCCTCGCCATTAGTTTCAATGTTCGACTCAACTCTGGGTCTATTTGTGTTGACTATTTTACCTCTTGAAGAGTTGTTCTCCGTTTGTTTCTGCATGTGTATTTTGCAATTTTTAGCTGAAGGAAGGACATTAAGCATAGAAGAGCAGTGAATCACGAGGCAAAACGTGTTTATGCTCAAAATGGGCATGCTTCTTCCCTTGTCAATTCATTACTGTGGGGACTGAGTCAGTCTAGTCATTACCTAAGTCGCATAGGTTTTGTTACCATAGTTACGTTTAATGCTCCGCAGACTTGAAAACCGCAGACTGATGCACTCTTTTTATCTGTCTGAACCTTGGCTGCTGCCTAAAAAATTTTCAGTTTTCCTGTTGCATCTCTAGCTTTCAACAGTCCCTACTCACCTCTGCAAACGGGATCTCTCTTCTTGGTCTGCACCCCACAGACTATTTTTGCTTGTACCTGGTGCAAGATGTGGGGTGGGATTAGGGGGTCTCCCAGCCTTGTCTCAGTCTTAGGAAAGCTCTGTATTTCTGTCTGCTAAGGGTGGGATTTCGTTAATGTTTCTACCCTCCCTCACCATGAACAGTCAAATTTGGCTGCATATTTGCAAAAGTATGGTGAGGTAGCATTTCCAGTCAGAGCAGACAGACTTCTCTTGTTTCTGTCTCTTCTGTGGAGGCAAAGTGAGGCTTTGCTCCTGTCCTGTGTTCAGGGTAGGAAATTCCTATCCCTTCCTTAGTGGTTAAAGATTTTTCCTTAATAGGAAAGAAGGTTCTGGGGAGTAGGTTTAGTGTATATGTGCCGATGAGGGGACCCTCACCCAATCTTTCTTGTAAGCACCTAGTAGTAGCCCTCAGAAAACAGCTTATGAGGGACTGTGGTCTCCTTTTGGGTCTGGGGATTTAAAATTCTCACTACCACCCACGCTTGGCCTCCGTGAGTTTGTTAAGGTGTCAGCTTTTTTCTTGTTTCTTGCTTTCACAATGTCTGCCTCTCTCTCCCCGTGTGCACTGCCTAAAGGGAAACTGTTAGTACGTCTTACGTCCCCTGGAAGAGACTTGTCACTATTCAGAACTCAGTTTATCTCGTTGTCTTGTGACATCAGCTTAAGAAAACATAAGGTTTGTAGATCATACCATGTTTTTTTCTCATTGTTAGGGCGGGAGCAAAAGTCTGTGGAGGGTTTCTAAACCCTAAATGGAAGCAGAGCTCCCAGGCAGTAGTTGTTCAGTTGCTAAGTCATGTCCAACTCTTTGTGACCCGATGGACTGCAGCATACCAGGCTTCCCTGTCCTGCACCATCTCCCAGGGTTTAGGTCCTGATGCAGGGAAAGACTGAAAGCAAAAGGAGAAAAGGGCAGCAGAGGATGAAATGGTTAGCTAGCATCACTGACTCCCAGACAGAGGAAACTGGAAATATGACTTCTGAAGCTTTTGCTCAAGCTCTGATGTTGGACAAGTAGCAATGACTTGGTTGGGAGACTTGAGGCTGTGCATTTAGAGTATCTCTGCCTTGAATTTTTTCTTTTCTCCAACCCACCCCTCCTTTACTTTTATGCTTATTATGCTTATTATGCTTTCCCTTGTCAAGTTCCTTCTAAAACTGAGAGAGTGTTAGTAGAATTGGGGTCAGCACACAAAGAGACACCAAAAAGGTGTACATTTAAATTTTTTATGTTTTAAAAATTTAAGTTCTGTATTATAAATCCTTTTCAGTTTACACAGATGAATTATACATATATTTTTTTACATTTAAAAATTTCAAGCTCCACAGTATAAATTCTTTTCAATTATCTTCTTTTTTGATGGTACCTGCTCTGTTAGCTATTTTAGGAGAACAAATATTTGGCTTGGCTTTTGGGAAGAACAGGGAATTCTCATAAAACTCACTCTGTGAAAATACTAAAAGAGGTGATAGGTTTGCTTAGCAAACACATGGTGGTTTTCAAGGGTGATATTATCCCAGAAAATAGATGAGTAATGCCATTACACCATAGTTGTTGGATAATTATTTGCAGATAATCCATGTTTCCATCTCTGGAAGACATTATTATGCTCAGAAAAATGTTGGACTATCTGGAACTTACTATTTGTGTAAATTTTGTGCTTTCTGCCCATTATATAATTTCACACCGGTGGGACAGAAAATATGCTATGATAGAAATTCAAATTAGAACTTCAATGAGCTGGCTGAGAGGAATTTGGTTTCCCACATGAAGTGGCTACTAGACACCCATGTAGTATCATTATTTTTTGTTGGTAAGTGAATTTAACTGTGTCTAGTTTTCTAGCAGTAAGATGCTTATTGAAAATTTGAGAGAAGCTGGGGATGGGTTAATGTCTGTAGATAAAAATCTGAGCATATATTTTAATGTAACAATTTGTATTTCAACATTTTAATGGTAAAACTGTTATTCATGGCTGAACATTAACACACCAATGATCGCGATAAGATGGACAGGAAGGCCCATTCTTAGCGAAGTGGTGTGGCTGTAAACAGCCCACAGCAGAGCTCGAGGGTAATTTTTCTCAGCCCCTTCCCTTTTCCTAGATCACACCTCATCCTCTCCCCTGAAAGCTTCTCTGCTTTGGTTCTCCATCAGGGTCACCAGTACCCGCCGCCACCAGGCCCCAGCTTGGAATGGAGGGGTGTCTTTTCATGACCTCATTCCTTAGCAGCTGCACCAGTGACCGGTTCTGACGGGTCCTCTTTTCTCTTCTTAACATCCGGGGTCTCTCTCAAACCATGGCTCTTTCTCATCTCCATAAAGAGGGGCCTTCTGCCTGATCTGCTTTCCTTGCACCTTAGAGTTCTCTGAATCTTCCTGCAACCTCTGCCAAGACAATCTTTCAAAACCCTAAATCTGACCATGTCACCCTCTCACCTAGTTCTTAGATATTTCCTCCTTGATTATAAACTGACATTAAAAGATTATGAATTCCTTTTCCTGCCATAATTACCTCCCCTAATCTGTCCTGGGAGCCTATCCCCAGTCTCTCCCTCACCATGACCTCAGCCCCGCACCCCTGACTCCCAACTTGAGGTTCAGCTGAAGGGACCTGGGCCCTTTCACCCCTTGTGGTCCTGGTCACTGCCCCCTGGGCCACCCCCTTCTTCCTTCAACCTGAAGAGCCCCTCTGTCTGCAGAGATCAGCTTGAGCCCTCCTGCCCTGCCTTCTCTTTCTCTCTCATCCTGTACCCTCCACACTCTTTCCTACACGCTACCGATGTCACCAGTAAATGGTTACTTTATCCAAGGTGCATGGGACTCGCTGCATTCCCTGGTTTGATGTCCCTCTTCTCCTCCTGATGCGTGTACATGCTCTGCTGCTTCGCAGGGCAGGTGAGTGAGGCGAGGGACAAGATCTGGATCCCACTTCATTTTATATCTGCGCATGTCATGGTAGTTCATGCTCTGTCCTTTCCTCGAAAGTTTTCTGTCCCTTTTTGGAAGGTTTCTGGGTCATTTCCATCTTTTCAAGGCTTTCAGCAGCAGCTGACATGCCCTGGCATCCCACGTTTCTCTCTCTAGATCCCCCTTCAGAATCATTCCTATAGTTCCCGAGCCTTCCTAGACATCTCAGCTGGGTTAGACCATAAATGACCCTAGCTTTCTCACGCCTGCCTCTGATATTTTCCCCGTGGTTTTGCCTCTGCACTGATCCCATCACTGTCACCTTCCTGAAGTCACCTAGAGCTAAGGCTGCCCCAAGGCTTCCCTTCGAGCCCCCCCACCACGCACCAGCCACTGATCGTATCGTTTCCCCTCTGAGGCTGCCTCCCTCCCTTGCTTGGATGATGGTGCAGCTTTCTGGCAGGTGATCTTGCTCGTGGTCCACCCAGTTCTCAGGCCACTTCCCAACCATCCAGGGGTACCATCCCAAACCGGATGCCCCCTCGGGGCAGTAAAAGCCCTTCCCTGGCAGCCGTGTTGATGTTGCTCCCATCCTGCGCACTGTAGGCCCTGTCTCTCCTGAATGCACCATCCCCTCCTCTGCACTTACGGGGCTGTGTTCCTGCTCCTACAGCACCTTCCTCTCCTTCTTCTGCCTCAAAAACTCTGACCTCATATTTAATATCCTGTTAAAACATCTCCCTTCCACCCCCCAAATCATCCCTGACTTCCCCATCAAAGTCAGTGCCTTCCTTCTGTAGGTGCCAGGAAACTTGAGTGTCCACCTCCGGTGAGAATGCATTACACGGTATCGAAGTTTCTCTCCCTGGCCTTGGAGGTCCCTGGGGACGGGAACTGTGTCTTGCTCACCAAGGCCCTCTCAGTGCCTGCACAATGCCTGGAAATCACAGGTACTCAAATATCTGAACTCCAGCATGAACTAGAAAGATCAAAGACGGGGGGTTGGCGGTTGGAGGGAGAGAAAGTGGGCTGGGGGTTAGGAAGAGAAAGTGCAGGGACAGATGAGGGTGAAAACCCACTGAGGCATGTGCTTATTTGTTTTTGATAAACGAAGCTTGGGAGAGGGGTAAAAAAGAAATAGGTCCTTAGCTAGTCACCTTCTTCCATTGTTCCTCTTCCTGGGGAAGGAGCCAAGATATATTTAGAAGGGGTCTAAAGTTTCTTAGTAAAGCTTCTAGGACAAATCAAGAGCTTATTGCATTGCACGTAATTTTTTTTTTTTTTCCTTTCTGGCACATGGCTAGACAATTATACTCTGTGGGTCCTCAAGGACTCTTGCAGTTCCAAGAGCCTGTAAAACAGTCTCAGGTAAGTCTTTGAAATGGGGAAGTCCAAGACAAGATGTTGCTTTTCAAGGTGTAAAGGAATTCATACAAATGGATCCCGTGTTCGCTATTACCTGGATTGCTAACGACAAGCCCGTCACTGGCTGATAAACTTAATTCATGGCCTTGAAACGGGGTGGGGAACGGAAGCAGAGCCAAGGTAGGCAGGCTGCAGAGCCCGAAATCAAAGTCAATGGCAGAAGAAAGATCTGAAAAGAATGACATTCTAGTCCTGCTTTCTCTTCCTTTTCAGGCTTTATGGCACCTTTGAAGAAACAAAAGCTTTACAGAGAAAAGGCTGGTTTGGCAGGGGAGGCTCACGGCTCCCTTCAGCTCACTTGACTGTCTTCCTGGCGCTTTTCTTTTCAGACAAAAAAGCACTTAAAGCTATCGAGCCCTCGTTGCCACTTTCCTTCCCTCTCTTTGCTTCTCTCCTCTGCCTCCTGAATAGCTCTGGAAAAGGGGGCATTCACCAAGGCAAAGTCCTGGGCTAAACAGTTAGCAGCCCTTCCCGTGTCGCCCTCCCTCCTTCTCCCTGATGTAACGTCTCTGGGCCTGTCAGGCTTCTGCTGTCCTGGGGGGCAGGGGTGGGGGGGTACATGTGGGAAGACGATCTCCGCGTTGTTCACCAGGACACGTTGCGTTCTAGGGGCTTTGTTGGATCCACGACTCGCTGGTGCAGATCTTCAACTGTTTCCTCTTGGAGGATCAAATTTACAGTTTTCTCCTGCCTGTTTCTTTACGGTGAGACATTTGAAATCCACAGGCGGACTGAGCCAGCTGGGCAGAAAGTTCGGAATTCTGAAATGCTGCCGAATTGTCAGGGGCCAGCCTAGCTAATTTGCTGATTTACTGAACTTGACCCAAATGAATTTCTGTGTACACAAAATTTATGAAGAAGTCTTTGAATAATTGTATTAAATGAGATTCTGGGCCTTGATTTTCCATTTTATTACGTTTTCTGAACACTGTGGATTCCAATCATATTGAAACATTTTGTGTTCGGGCTTTGTAGGAAGTGCTGATGATTGAACCTCAGAAGAATTGAAGGGTTAGTTCATAAATGAATAAAAAGCCAGCGGCATTTATCCAAAGTTTGTTTAACTATCCTAACCTCATGGGCCTGTAAAAATTCAACTGAAAATCATTGAGAAGAGGTCCTCCCATGAGATCCCTTGGCACTTTCTGCCTCTGCTTGGATCGGAAATACCATGAGAGTATTTTTTTTCTTTTCTTTTTTTAAATTTCCAACATTTCAACACTTCTAGTTCCATTTGCAGATGGAGGAGAGCAGAGGGAAAAAAGGAATGGGAGGAGAACATGAACTCTTCTTAACCTAGAAGTTATTGCACAGCTTTTATATGAAATTTCAAGCCAGAACATCCCTGGTTGAGGCCAACTGCCTCTGCCTAGGAAACCTCCAGGCATGGAAGACTCATCCACAGAGGTTCTGGTCCAAGATGGCTATTTAGCATCAACCCGAGGACGTCTGACAATGGAACTCAGGCTTTGGTCTCAGCACCCATTAGCTTAACCTCCCAGGGTGTAACACAAGCAGAAATTACATCTATTATCTACTTAGAGCAGTGCTCTGTTGGTCATGGAAGAGCATATTTCATATTAGTCCTTTAGAAGGAGCAGTTGTGTGGGTAGATGGGTCGCAAAAACAGCTGTAGTCCTCATAAGCACAGAAACAGAAAGCAGATTGGTATTGCCTAGGATGGTGAGGGGGGAATTCAGAGGAAAATGGGGAGTGATTTCAGATGGGTGTGGGATCTCTTTTTGAAGTTAAAAAAATATTCAAAATTTGATTGTGGTGGTGATTACACAACTTTCTAAATATACCAAAAGCCATTGAATTGTACCCTTGAAAATGAATGAATTGTATGGTATATGAAGTATATCTCAAGAAAGCAACTGTATTAAAAAAAATAATAACTACCATCTCTCCTTCCTTTCTGGATGTGAGCCCTCTGCAGTGTGACTTGGCAGTTCTTCCCATCAAGGAGGGGAACCTCTTTTCCCACCCATTGGTCTCCCAGGATACCGTCCAATTCTTGCCAGCCCATGAAAGACTGGAGCAGTGGCGATGCCCAGAGGCCTCGTGTGCCTGGCTCTCCTGTGTGCCGTCTCCACTCTGAAAGCTCGTCCTGGAAGGTCAGAGACTTGTGTTACAGAGCCAGCATCCCAGCCATGGCTGTCTCAACCCGCTCCTCAGCTGCCTGCAGAGACACGTGTGAGCCCAGCCAAGATGAGCCAGCCTGCCAGAGGAGCCAAAATGCTGATTGAGCCACAGACAGGTGAGGCATAAAAACTGTTGCTTTAGGGAGCACACTGGAGCCATTTGTTCTGCGGCACTGCCTGACCGACACATGTTCCATCTTTTGGGGAGTCTTGAAGTATATGAAGTGTAGACTATAGAAAAGGAGTACATGCAGAGGTTATCCCGGTTACACACGAGGCCAGAATTTCACTCTGGTTTTCAGGTTCTGAACAGGGCTTGTCTTTCACCTGCCAAATCTCTGGATATTGTCATGAAATGCATCCTTGGTTAGGTAGGAGCTGGTGGTCATTAGAGGTCACCCTCAGGTGGCATGGCCTTTCCACTCACACCCCCAGACCTTCTGGGGAGGAGTTAGGGCTGGTGGGGTAGCTGGCCTCCACTGATTATCACATGTGAGTCAGACCCACCACACCCTGATACATCTGACACAGCCCGCTCTTGGACATTGGGAAGAAGCCAGCTTGGATAAGTGTGAGAGTCCGGGTCCTCGTACAGGAGATGTTTAATAAAGCCCCTTGGTTAAATGTCTGGGTGGTGGGAGACGTGCAGGAAGAGACTGCTTTCAAGGGTCCTGTCACCCGGCCTGAGCAGCGCTGGGGAGAAGGCTCATGCGAAGGGCCCTAGGAAACATGAAAGGGAGAGGATGGAGGTTGCTTCACGGGGAAGCTCACTTTGAAGGAGCTGATTGTTAAGTTTTGGTGTTCAGTGCAGAGTGAGGGGAGAATGGCCTGAAGCAAAATCCAGGGGACAATGAGAATGAAAAACACTTCGGTGGGCGACAATGTCCCATGTCAGCACTTCCCCATAGAACCTCCTGCCCTGATGGTCCGGCTGTTGAGCATTAAAAATGTGGCTGGCAGGACTGCAGAATCGGATTTAAGTTTCATCTACATTGGCCTAACGTAGACAGCCGTGGACCAGTGGCTGGCATATGCGACAGCAGCTCCATGCAAGGTGCATGCTGTGTGCTCAGTTGCGTAGTTGTGTCTGACTCTTTGCAACCCCATAGACTGTAGCCCGCCAGGCTTCTCTGACCATGGAGTTTTCCTGGCAACAGTACTGGAGCGGGTTGCCATTTCCTACTTCAGCAAATATTCCTGACCCCGGGACCGAACCCATGTCTCCTGCGTCTCCTGCACTGGCCGGCAGATTATTTACCACTGAGCCATCTGCAAGGTATAGCTACACATTTGTTTTTCTGTAACAAAAACTGTAGAGCTATTTTTTAAGGAATATGCTGGACTTTGATTTAGTCGTGACTGATTTCCATTCATCTACCTGCCCAAATTTCTTCTGTCTACAGGAGGGGAGCTTCCTCTGTTCAGACAGACCCAGCACTCACACTTTCAACAAGTCTACATTTTTATTGAATTCCCACTGTGTACAAGGTACCCTGCTTGGCAACACAGGATTAAAAGCAGAAAAAAAAGGTTATTCTTTTTCTTTAAGCTCTGCTGTTAAAAAAAAAAAGTTTTTAAAAATGCAAGTGTGGCTTTGATAACCCTTTGGAGTAAAATTATTTAAATTAGAAAATTATGAATTTACAGCAATAAGTAAATGATGTGATTTAGAGAAAGCTCTTCTTAATTCTACAGCTTGGCAAATTTGATTTCTACTGTCATTGAAGATGATGTAATTGTGCCTTAATAAGCAAAATTATTAAAGGGTTTATAAGCTTTCATTTGTGAAACTCAGGGAGGAAAGGTCAAAAGGATTTTCCCCCTACAATTCTCTAAAGAATTTGAATTTAAAATGAATCTCATTCTACAAGGAAAAAATGTAAAATCAGAAAGACAGAAACTAACCCCCCCAAAAAAGAAAACAGAAAAAAACCCCTTAATTTATGTTGACTTCATTATTCTCTAGATTAAAAGCAGCTCAACATAAAATGAGGACTTTTGAGTTCAAACTTTTAAGGAATTCGCGTTTGCATCAATTTTTAAATGATTTTATAACTAATGAACTTGGATTTCTTTTGGCATGGCATAAAATCCATTTGTACAGTTTTTAATTAAGAATGCAGCCTCTGCAATTAAAATCAAGGGTAGGGACTTCATCTGATGTCCTGTGAGAACCCCAGTCGAAAAAATTATGGTAATGCTGTGTGTCCTAAAAGCCTTCTCTGAGTGTCGAAAACACGCGGTGCAGAATTACCCCAGCTGCATAATGAGTGCTTATTTAAAAAGTTGATAATTAGAAACATTTAGTTGTGATGTGTTAAGGGTCTTGTTTACCACTAATCTCCCTGGTATTTGCTGTGGGCTTGAAAACCGGACTGAGGACCGTCTAAACCTGAGCTCAGCAAGGATAGACGGGGTCAGACTCCCACTCATAATGCAAATACTGCCGTTTTCACAGAGGCAGGGGAATTCCTAATGTGGATTTTAATATTTAAAATTACCAGTGCCATTATTGAAAATATTAAGATGCTTTCATGTCGAACTGATTAAAATTACATTTGGAATAATGAATGACATGTAATGTACAAATACCCACCCACTTCTACTTTTTAAAAACGTACAGATAAATGCAATGGAAAATCTTCCAAGATATTTTCTGGGGACACTCAGAGCTTGGGGGCAGAAACCCAGGGCCACGGGATCCAATGAGGTGGCCCACTATAAGCCTTATGATTCATGGCTTGCCAAGAAGAATGCTCAAAGAGAAACTGAATTCCTCTGGAATTCAGGACTCATTTTCTTCTGAATCTTTGAAAGATTGAATATGGCCACTAAATAGGTCTTTATTTCTGGCAGGAGGATATTGCTCATGCTAACTTTGAGTTCTGTTCATTTCTTTAAGCATTCAGGGCGCTTCTCCAAAGGTACTGTGTGGGTTGCTCCCTTGACAAAGCTGCATTCGGTCCTTATCAAAATCATCTTGGTTCCATCCTCCCGGAATGTAGGTCATGTGCAAAGCAGTGCTTCTGCCATTTGCACTCAGAACACAGATGCACCAGCCTCCCCAGGTAACCCTCACAGGGAAGGAGTTTAGCTGAGACACAAGACTGAGCAAGGAGTCCCATTGGGTGTGCAGGCTGCTCTCAAGAACTGACCTTGACTGTCAGAAGAAACAGCTCAGCAGCCCGCCCTTGCTCCCCATCCTCAAAGCACTGGGGTGGGGGCCCTGCCAGCTCCTCCCCCTTGGCTCCTCCCCCTGCCCATCCCCAAGGCACTCAGAGCAGCAGAATGGACTGTGCTCCTGGGAGGAGGTCTAGGTTAGCTGCAAGCGACCCCACTATCCTGGACAGGGCTGCCTCCACTGTCTCCCCCACCGCACCCCCATCTGCCTCTTTTTTGTCACCAGAATGACCCTTTTTATTTAGTACTAATTCTCTCTCTCTCTCTCTTTTTTTTAGAAAAGCTTTCATTTCCCAGAACAATGACTGAAAAGCACAGAGAATTCCTATACACTCCCTCAGCCTGGCCCCATCATCATCAGCTTCCCCATTAGTAACGTCTTGAGTTCATGCGGTGCAATCATTTCAGTTGATGAACCAATATGGACACAATACTGTTAGCTGAAGTCCTGGCTTATGTCTGGCTTCCCACATGGTGCTGCGCATAAGGTGGTTCTGAACAAATGTATGACGGCATGTATCATGTAAAACAGTTTTTCTGACCTAAAAGTCTTCTGTGCTCTACCCATCCATCCCTCCTCCACCCTTCCAATGGGCGTGGGATCATGTCATTCCACTGTTTAAAATGATTAAATTAAAATAATTCCTGGCACTCCTCCCCCTTTCAGGCACAATCCCATTATACTGCCCCATCCCTCCCTCACCTGGGAGAGTTACTTAATAAAGCCCAAAAGCCATCTCTGAGAGCATTAAAAACCTTCCTGGTCTACCTGGTCCCTGTCTACCCATCTGGCCCTGTCCACCCACATCCTTATATCTAATGAAACATCATAGATGAGAGTATGAGCTTTGCCCTGCACACACCTGACCTGGGACCCATCTCCTCCATTTGCCAGTTGCTTGACCTAAAAAGGATTGAATACCATCAGCATTATCAAAGATCAGTCACACAATGGGAAAATACTTTCAACAAAGACAGAAATACATCCTAACCATATGAACAGTTTATACGTGTTTCTTTCATTCAGTTCACTGGTGTTTACTAAGTGCTTATGAATGTGGCAGTGTCAAGATGCTAATATCCCAGGTGGCTCAGTGGGTCAAGAGTCCACGTGCAAGGCAAGAAATGCAGCACGCTTGCGTTTGATCCCAGGTTGGGAAGATCCCCTTGGGGAAGGCCTGGCAACCATTCTAGTATTCTTGCCTGGAGAATCTCATGGCCAGAGGAGCCTGGTGGACTATAGTCCATACGGATGAAAAGAGTCAGACACAACTGAGCGACTGAGCACACACACATCGTATTCTTGTCTCAGAAAGTCTCCTCTCCCATTCATACACAGGAATAGAAGAAAAACTAGAAGGATTCAAGCACTTACTGAGAGAGTAATGGAATGCCATCTTCTAGTTTCCTTATCAGCACTGATGGTTATTGTTAAAATATTTTCTGATCTGATATGTGAGATAGTGGTTTGTTTAAAATATTTATGATTTATAATTATTGATTATTCCTTTTGTTGCTTTATTTATTTTTATTTTTTGGCTATGCCACAAAGTACATAGAATCTTACCTCTCTGACCAAGGATTGAACCCAGGCTCCCAAGTGTTAGTTGCTCAGTTGTGTCCGACTCTTTGCAACTCCATAGACTGTATATTTGGGGAGGATATCTTTTATTAGGTCAAGAATGTTTTCTTCTATTTCTTGTTAGTTAATAGTTGTTTACTCACCACGAGTTTTATTCAGTGCCTTTCTGAATCTATTGCAAATTATTCTAAACTATATTTTTCTGTTAATTTGTTAGTGTGCTACAGACACTTACAGACCTAACACAGTTTTTGCGTTCCTAGAAAAAATTCTAAGTTGGGTTGATGTTCAATTGTTTTCTAGTCTCCGTGGCTGTATGAGGCTGGGATTGTCTGTTCTTGAAGGTTTGAAAACATTAAACTCTCAAGCCACCCATGTGCCTTTGAAACTATCTGAAAGTGTTTGAAAGTGTTAGTTGCTCAGCTGTGTCCAACTCTTTGCAGCCTCCTGAACTGTAACCCACCAGGAATTCTCCAGCCAAGAATACTGGAGTGGGTTGCTGCTGCTGCTACGGCTAAGTCGCTTCAGTCGTGTCCGACTCTGTGTGACCACATAGACGGCAGCCCACCAGGCTCCCCTATCCCTGGAGAATCCCGGGCAAGAACACTGGAGTGGGTTGCCATTTCCTTCTCCAATGCATGAAAGTGAAAAGTGAAAGAAGTCACTCAGTTGTGTCCGACTGTTTGCGACCCCATGGACTGCAGCCTACAAGGCTCCTCTGTCCATGGGATTTTCCAGGCAAGAGTACTGGAGTGGGGTGCCATTGCCTTCTCCACTGGAATGGGTTAGCCATTCCCTTCTCCAGAGGATCTTCCTGACTCAGGATTCGAACACAGGCCTCCTGCATTGCAGGCATACCCCTAACCATCCGAGCCACTAGGGAAGCCTGAACCTATCTGAGATAGGGTCTTTGGGGGCATTCAATTTTTTACCAACAATTCAACTTGTTTAGTAACTAAGTTTACTCACATTTTCTGCATTTCATTAATAAATATATTTTATTAATGTACTGGTAAATGTTTTCTAGAAAGTTGTACATTTCATCCAACTTTTCAAATGTACTGATGCTAAGTTATTCAGAATATTTTGTCTGTAGTTGAGCCTCCTTTTCATCATTCCTGAGGTGAAGTCACTCAGTCGTGTCTGACTCTTTGTGACCCGTGGACTGTAACCTACTAGGCTTCTCTGTCCATGGGATTCTCCAGGCAAGAATACTGGAGTAGAATGCCATTTCCTTCTCCAGGGGATCTTCCTGACCCAGGGATCGAACCCAGGTCTCCCACATTGGAGGCAGCTGCTTTAACCTCTGAGCCACCAAGGAAGCGCTCATCATTCCTAGTATCTTCATTTTTTCTTTTTTCTCTTGTTCATTTTGGTTGGAGCTATTTTGCTGTTGGAGAAGGCGATGGCATCCCACTCCAGTACTCTTGCCTGGCAAATCCCATGGACGGAGGAGCCTGGTAGGCTCCAGTCCATGCTGTCACGAAGAGTCGGACATGACTGAGCGACCTCACTTTCACTTTTCATTTTCATGCATTGGAGAAGGAAATGGCTACCCACTCCAGTGTTCTCGCCTAGAGAATCCCAGGGATGGCAGAACCTGGTGGGCTGCCGTCTATGGGGTCGCACAGAGTCGGACACGCTGAAGCGACTTAGCGGCATTTTGCTGTTGTTTTTTTGTATACTCTTTTCTATTTAATTCGACTTTCTAAAGACCCATCTTTTGATCTATATGTTCATTTTACTCACTTTTGCTCTTGATATTACTATTCCTTTCTCTTATTTTCTTTTTATATATTTCAATATTTCTTCCTTTTAATAAATGTTTAAGGCTATAAATTTACTTCCAAGAACCACTTTAACTACATCTCATGAGTATTTGTATGTATTTGTATGTACTAGTTCCAAGGTAAGAGAAACCCAAGTAAGACGGTAGGTGTTGCGAGAGGCATCAGAGGGCAGACACAGTGAAATCATACTCACAGAAAACTAGCCAATCTGATCACACGGACCACAGCCTTGTCTAACTCAATGAAACCAAGTCATGCCTGTGGGGCCACCCAAGATGGGTGGGTCATGGTGGAGAGGTCTCACAGAATGTGGTCCACTGGAGAAGGTAATGGCAAACCACTTCAGTATTCTTGCCTTGAGAACCCCATGAACAGTATGAAAAGGCAAAATGATAGGATACTGAAAGAGGAACTCCCCAGGTTGGTAAGTGCCCAATATGCTACAGGAGATCAGTGGAGAAATAACTAGAAAGAATGAAGGGATGAAGCCAAAGCAAAAACAATATCCAGATGTGGATGTGACTGGTGATAGAAGCAAGGTCTGATGCTATAAAGAGCAATATTGCATAGGAACCTGGAAGGTCAGGTCCATGAATCAAGGCAAATTGGAAGTGGTCAACAGGAGATGGCAAGAGTGAACATCGACATTCTAGGAATCAGCGAACTAAAATGGACTGGAATGGGTGAATTTAACTCAGATGACCATTATATCTACTACTGTGGGCAGGAATCCCTTAGAAGAAATGGAATAGCCATCATGGTCAACAAAAGAGTCTGAAATGCAGTTCAGTTCAGTTCAGTCACTCCGTCGTGTCCAACTCTTTGTGACCCCGTGAATCACAGCACGCCAGGCCTCCCTGTTCATCACCAACTCCCTGAGTTCACTTAGACTCACGTCCATTGAGTCCGTGATGCCATCCAGCCATCTCATCGTCGGTCGTCCCCTTCTCCTCCTGCCCCCAATCCTTCCCATTATCAGAGTCTTTTCCAATGAGTCAACTCTTCGCATGAGGTGGCCAAAGTATTGGAGTTTCAGCTTCAGCATCATTCCTTCCAAAGAAATCCCAGGGTTGATCTCCTTCAGAATGGACTGGTTGGATCTCCTTGCAGTCCAAGGGACTGTCAAGAGTCTTCTCCAACACCACAGTTCAAAAGCATAAATTCTTTGGCGCTCAGCCTTCTTCAGAGTCCAAATCTCACATCCGTACATGACCACAGGAAAACCATAGCCTTGATTAGACAGACCTTAGTTGTCAAAGTAATGTCTCTGCTTTTGAATATCCTATCTAGGTTGGTCATAAATTTTCTTCCAAGGAGTAAGCATCTTTTAATTTCATGGCTGCAATCACCATCTGCAGTGATTTTGGAGCCCAAAAAATAAAGTCTGACACTGTTTCCACTGTTTCCCATCTATTTCCCATGAAGTGATGCGACCAGATGCCATGATCTTCGTTTTCTGAATGTTGAGCTTTAAGCCAACTTTTTCACTCTCCTCTTTCACTTTCATCAAGAGGCTTTTTAGTTCCTCTTCACTTTCTGCCATAAGGGTGGTGTCATCTGCACATCTGAGGTTATTGATATTTTTCCTGGCAATTTTGATTCCAGCTTGTGTTTCTTCCAGTCCAGGGTTCCTCATGATGTACTCTGCATATAATTTAAATAGGCAGGGTGACAATATACAGCCTTGACGTACTCCTTTTCCTATTTGGAACTAGTCTGTTGTTCCATGTCCAGTTCTAACTGTTGCTTCCTGACCTGCATACAGATTTCTCAAGAGGCAGGTCAGGTGGTCTGTATTCCCATCTCTTTCAGAATTTTCCAAAGTTTATTGTGATCCACACAGTTAAAGGCTTTGGCATAGTTAATAAAGCAGAAATAGATGTTTTTCTGGAACTCTCTTGCTTTTTCCATGATCCAGTGGATGTTGGCAACTTGATCTCTGGTTCCTCTGCCTTTTCTAAAACCAGCTTGAACATCAGGGAGTTCACGGTTCACGTATTGCTGAAGCCTGGCTTGGAGAATTTTGAGCATTACTTTACTAGCATGTGAGATGAGTGCATTTGTGCAGTAGTTTGAGCATTCTTTGGCATTGCCTTTCTTTGGAATTGGAATGAAAACTGACCTTTTCCAGTCCTGTGGCCACTGCTGAGTTTTCCAAATTTGCTGGCATATTGAGTGCAGCCCTTTCACAGCATCATCTTTCAGGATTTGAAATAGCTCCACTGGAATTCCATCACCTCCACTAGTTTTGCTCATAGTGGTGCTTTCTAAGGCCCACTTGACTTCACTTTCCAGGATGTCTGGCTCTAGGTGAGTGATCACACCATCATGATTATCTGGGTCATGAAGATCTTTTTTGTGCAGTTCTTCCATGTATTTTTGCCACCTCTTCTTAATATCTTCTACTTCTGTTAGGTCCATATAATTTCTGTCCTTTATCGAGCCCATCTTTGCATGAAATGTTCCCTTGGTATCTTTAATTTTCTTGAAGAGATCTCCAGTCTTTCCCATTCTGTTCTTTTCCTCTATTTCTTTGCATTGATTGCTGAGGAAGACTTTCTTATCTCTTCTTGCTATTCTTTGGAACTCTGCATTCAGATGCTTATATCTTTTCTTTTCTCCTTTGCTTTTCACCTCTCTTCTTTTCATAGCTATTTGTAAGGCCTCCCTAGACAGCCATTTTGCTTTTTTGCATTTCTTTTCCATGGGATGGTCTTGATCCCTGTCTCCTGTACAATGTCACGAACCTCATTACTGGTTGAAATGCAGTACTTGGATGAAATCTCAAAAATGACAGAATGATCTCTGTTGATTTCCAAGGGAAACCATTCAATATCACTGTAATCCAACCCCATGCCCCAACTAGTAATGCTGAAGAACCTGAAGTTGAATGGTTCTATGAAGACCTACAAGACCTTATAGAACTAACACCCTCAAAAATGTTCTTTTCATTATAGGGGACTGGAATGCAAAAGTAGGAAGTCAAGAAACACCTGGAGTAACAGGCAAATTTGGCCTTGGAGTACAGAATGAAGCAGGGCAAAGGCTAATAGAGTTTTCCCAAGAGAATACACTGGTCATAGCAAACACCCTCTTCCAACAGCACAAGAGAAGACTCTACACATGGACATCACCAGATGGTCAACACCAAAATCAGATTGATTATTCTTTGCAGCCAAAGATGGAGAAGCTCCATACAGTCAGCAAAAACAAGACCAAGAGCTAATTGTGGCTCAGATCATGAACTCCTTATTACCAAATTCAGACTTAAATTGAAGAAAGTAGGGAAAACCACTCTACCATTCAGGTATGACCTAAATCAAATCCCTTATGATTATACAGTGGAAGTGAGAAATAGATTTAAGGGCCTAGATCTGATAGACAGAGTGCCTGATGAACTATGGACTGAGGTTTGTGACATTGTACAGGAGACAGGGATCAAGACCATCCCCATGGAAAAGAAATGCAAAAAAAGCAAAATGGCTGTCTGAGGAGGACTTACAAATAACTGTGAAAAGAAGAGAAGCGAAAAGCAAAGGAGAAAAGGAAAGATATTCCCATTTGAATGCAGAGTTCCAAAGAATAGCAAGGAGAGATAAGAAAGTCTTCCTCAGCAATCAGTGCAAGGAAATAGAGGAAAACAACAGAATGGCAAAGACTAGAGGTCTCTTCAAGAAAATTAGAGATACCAAGGGAACATTTCATGCAAAGATGGGCTCGATAAAGGACAGAAATTATATGGACCTAACAGAAGTAGAAGATATTAAGAAGAGGTGGCAAAAATACATGGAAGAACTGCACAAAAAAGATCTTCATGACCCAGATAATCATGATGGTGTGATCACTCACCTAGAGCCAGACATCCTGGAATGTGAAGTCAAGTGGGCCTTAGAAAGCACCACTATGAGCAAAGCTAGTGGAGGTGATGGAATTCCAGTGGAGCTATTTCAAATCCTGAAAGATGATGCTGTGAAAGGGCTGCACTCAATATGCCAGCAAATTTGGAAAACTCAGCAGTGGCCACAGGACTGGAAAAGGTCAGTTTTCATTCCAATCCCCAAAAAAGGCAATGTCAAAGAATGCTCAAACTACCACACAATTGCACTCATCTCATACGCTAGTAAGTAATCCTCAAAATTCTCCAAGCCAGGCTTCAGCAATACATGAACTGTGAACTTCCAGCTGTTCAAGCTGGTTTTAGAAAATGAGGAACCAGAGATCAAATTGCCAACATCCGCTGGATCATGGAAAAAGCAAGAGAGTTCCAGAAAAACATCTATTTCTGCTTTATTAACTATGCCAAAGCCTTTAACTGTGTGGATCACAATAAACTTTGGAAAATTCTGAAAGAGATGGGAATACCAGACCACCTGACCTGCCTCTTGAGAAATCTGTATGCAGGTCAGGAAGCAACAGTTAGAACTGGACATGGAACAACAGACTGGTTCCAAATAGGAAAAAGAGTAAGTCAAAGCTGTATATTGTCACCCTGCTTACTTAAATTATATGCAGAGTACATCATGAGCAACACTGGGCTGGAAGAAGCACAAGCTGGAATCAAGATTGCCTGGAGAAATATCAATAACTTCAGATATGCAGATGACATCACCCTTATGGCAGAAAGTGAAGAGGAACTAAAAAGCCTCTTGATGAAAGTGAAAGAGGAGAGTGAAAAAGTTGGCTTAAAGCTCAACATTCAGAAAACGAAGATCATGGCATCTGGTCGCATCACTTCATGGGAAATAGATGGGGAAACAGTGGAAACAGTGTCAGACTTTATTTTTGGGGGCTCCAAAATCACTGCAGATGGTGATTGCAGCCATGAAATTAAAAGATGCTTACTCCTTGGAAGAAAATTTATGACCAACCTAGATAGCATATTGAAGAGCAGAGACGTTATTTTGCCAAAAATGTCCATCTAGTCAAGGCTATGGTTTTTCCTGTGGTCATGTATGGATGTGAGAGTTGGACTGTGAAGAAAGCTGAGCACCGAAAAATTGATGCTTTTGAACTGTGGTGTTGGAGAAGACTCTTGAGAGTCCCCTGGACTGCAAGGAGATCCAACCAGTCCATTCTGAAGCAGATCAGTCCTGGATGTTCATTGGAAGGACTGATGCTAAAGCTGAAACTCCAATACTTTGGCCACTTCATGTGAAGACTTGACTCATTGGAAAAGACCCTGATGCTGGGAGGGATTGGGGGCAAGAGGAGAAGGGGACAACAAAGGATGAGATGGCTGGATGGCATCTGTGACTCAATGGATAAGAGTTTGGGTAAACTCAGGGAGTTGGTAATGGACAGGGAAGCCTGGCATGCTGCGATTCATGGTGTTGAAAGGAGTCGGACACGACTGAGTGACTGGACTGAACTGAACTGAGTGTCATAGTCCCTCATTCCAAATATTTCATAATTTTCAGTGGTGTGTTATCATTTCCTCTTTAAACTGTGATTTGTTCAGTAAATGTTTTATGTTTCAAACTGCATTTTTATTTTTTTCTAATTAAATTCAAATATCTTCTTTATTGATTACTCTTGTCATCATACTGTAAGGATTCTCCTTTTATCTTCAATTTTTATCATTTCTATACTAATATCGCTAAAACAATTTTCTTCCTGTTAATACTTCCTTGCATATGTTCTTCCAGCCTTTTACTGAAAATATTTGTGATTCATTGTTTTAGTTGTATGTCTTATAATAAGCATGCACACACACTCACACGCACACACACACACACACACACACACAAACACACATAAAGTGAGTCTATTATTTTTTGCAATAAATGCTTCCTGGACCATCTCTATCAACATTTATCTTTGCATATTTTCTCTTTCTATTTCTTGGAAGAATTTTTTAAAATTTTTTTATTTTTTGCTGGGTTGAAAGTTGTAGACTGTATTTCTCTTTCCATTTTGCTTAAAAATAATGCACATATATATGTTAGAGTTATTCCATGACTTCTGAACTCCTGAACTAGGTCCTTAGCACGTTTTAAGGACCCAGTGACTAAGTTCCTGCTTCTCTCCCACATTCCTCATCAAGACTGTCTAAGGTTGGTTCCCCATACAAAACGCGCACAATCATAATTTCCCATTGTCAATAACTAATTCAATTTACTGAGGTATTTTATCAATATTTCTTGCACCCAGCTCTTCCCTTTGGACTTCCCTTTGGACTTGCTGTATTCTTGCTGAAGTAAGACCTCTATCAGCTCTCTTTGCTTAGCAAATTTCTTTGAGTAGCAAATTTCTAGTCTTTGTTTACCTGAAAATATCTCTTCCTTCATTTTTGCAAAAAGGTTTAGCTGGGTGTAGAGTTCTGGGTTGACAAATTTTCATTCTCAGAACTCTGAAGCTCACCCTCCATTACACTCAGGCTTGTTTTCTTGAATCGTCCCTCTGTTCACTACTTTTGCAAGATTTCTGCCTGACTCCTTTCCTTTCACAGCTCCTGAGTCTCATCTGAAGTTTTCCTTTTTGTTTCCTAATTCCTTGTCTTCTAAAACTAGACTGTTTAAAAACATATTGAGAATTTTAAGCATATTTGTTTTAAGTTCTTTTCCCTATAAGTCTGTTGTTCTAATTTCACCTGGGGCAAATACATCTTCCCATTAATGACTGTGTTGTCTGCTTCCCTCAGCATGAGGTTTCTGAAAACGTTTCTTGGAATGTTGTGTTCGTGGGTCTCGAGAGAGGAAGGGATTCTCTGACCTCACACTGCCTTCCGCCCAGTCTCAGAGCTTGCCTGCTGTCACCATTTGCCCCCTGGGTCAGGTGTGACATGAGATCCAGGTCACTGGGGCCAGCAGAGTCTGGCTCAGTTCTGGGCACAAGGCTGGCCCTTCCTTTCTCAGGCCTGAGCTTCGGAGGGGCTGCAGCCATGGACATCGTTGCCAGCAGCAGCTTCGGCTGCCTCCCTTCAGGAGTGGGGACCCCTTCCGCGCTCCGGGTCCGGGCAGGAGCCTCTGTGGAGCATGGTTAGCGGTGACCTCCTGCAGCCGCTGCTCTGCCTGAGTGCATTTCACCGCCTGCCTTCCTGTTCCCCGGGCCCTAGGAGCTGTGGCTCTGGTTTCTTGTGTGCCTGGGTCTTTTATAACTATTCTTCCTGTTGCTGTTGTTCAGTTGCTAAGTCGTGTCCCACTCTGTGACCCCATGGACTGCAGCACACCAGGCTGTCCTCCACTATCTCCCGGAGTTTGCTCAAACTCACGTCCATTGAGTCGGTGATGCCATCCAGCCATCGCATCCTCTGTCACCCCCTTCTCCTTCTGCCCTCAATCTTTCCCAGCGTCAGGGGCTTTTGTTCCTCCCTCGTACTTTGTCATTATCATGTCTTTGGAAGGGTGTAGAGGAGGGTCTCAAGCCGACCTTGTGCCGTTATCATGCAAAGAACCGATTTTAATGACTACAAATATTCTGCTAGATTTCAGTCCTTATTTATTTTACCATTACTCTGATTTCATTTAACAACTTTTTAAATTATAAAGTTAATAACTTTTAATCGTAAATATTGATTACGTTTTATTTAATGCTTTGTCCATAGCCTAGAATAAATTTCTTAGGAGAGAAAAATAGCATGCCAAGAGGTATAAACATTTTAAAAGCTACTTTGGTATGTGGAATTTATTTTTCAAAAAGATACCAGGTGTGGGTGTGCATGGAGATGCATGTGTGTGTGTGTTTGTGTGTGTGTAAGTGCGAGTATATGTGTTCCAGGCTGAGAAAACTTCTGATGAGAAGGTGAGAAGCAGGGAAAAGTGACCCTGGGAACTCCTACATGGCTGGCTATGCATGAGGAAAGGTGCACGGCCTGAAATATATTTGTGTTTTTCTGCCTGAATTCTTCACTTAGTGTGACAATCTCCAGGTCCACCCGTATTGCTACAAATGGGATTATTTCATTCTTTTTTATGGTTGAATAATATTCCATTGTAAATATAGACCACATCTTCATTATCCATGGACAAAGTTTTGCTGAAGCTACTGATAGCCTCTGGGTCCCTTCCCTGGGGGACCCAGACTGGACTTCCCTGGTGGCTCAGATGGTAAAGCGTCTGTCTACAATGCGGGAGACCCGGGTTGGGAAGATCCCCTGGAGAAGGAAAGGGCAATCCACTCCAGTACTACTGCCTGGAAAATCCCATGGACAGAGGAGCCTGGTGGGCTACAGTCCATGGAGTCGCAAAGAGTCGGACACGACTGAGCGACTTCACTTCACTTCACTGCAGTTCTGGGTCCCTAAGTACATGCACACTTTTCCAGTCTGTCATTGACTTCCCAGCAGAATCTAATTCAGGGGAGCCTTCTCTCTACCCTGTTCTTGAAACACCAAGTACATCCTGCCAGGCACTCCCTCCTGCTTTCCAAGAGTTCCCGAAAGTTCAGGAACTTCTCTCCTCCCCTCGCACACTCCATGGCATCTCTGGTCCAGGGCTTTACAAGGCACAGGTATTCCAGCCCAGGTTATTTATTGACTAAATAGTTAAGGACAGAGATTGTGGGAAAGCGGCCAGATGTACACACAGGGTCACCATGTGGGACTTTGCAGCCAGACTGAGGACTGTGACCTTCACATGTAGAGGAGTGGGTACCATTTAAAATAGCAGCATGACATGTCATCTGTTGTATTTTTCACCCTAAAACTGGGAGGTCTAGTGGAGTCAGGGCTGAAAAGAAGAAGGGGTGATGCAGGAAGATAGTGTAGGAGGTATTCAGCCCTGAAGATGACAGGTGATGATGGCGGTCAGACAGGTGATGATGGCGGTCAGACAGGTGATGATGGCGGTCAGCCGACTGGTGGGGGGCGGGGTGGGGGGGGTAGCAAAGAGGGAGCATAGAGACCTTCAGAGACCCAACTTCCCAGGACTCGTTTGCTTGAATGAATTCAGTGGCGGGGAGGGAGGAGATGGATTTCCGGTATGTCTGCTGGGTCAATGAGAGGAAGACATCACAGGGGTTTTGGTGGAAGATGATGAGTTCTATGTGGGACGTCTGCATTTGGAGAGTCGGAGGAAATTCTGAGTAGTATTTGATTCCATGGGCCTGAAATTCAGAAAAAAGATCCTGGGCTGTGACTTCTGTGCCTTGTAAAGCCCTGGCCCTGAGATGCCATGGAGTGTTGTGAAGGGAGAGAGAGAGAAGCCTTGGGGCTGAGCCTGCAGGAATTCTTGGGGAGTGGAAGAGGTGACCTGGCAAGGAGGTACTTGGTCTCCCAGGAACAAGGTAGAGAGAAAGCGCTCCCAAATTAGATTCCACTGAGAAGTCAATGACAGGCGGGACAAGTGTACATGTACTTAGGGACCCAGGAGCCATCAGTGACTGTAGCAAATCTTTCTTGATGGATAAAGAAGATGTATATTTACAATGGAATATTCCTCAACCATAAAAAAGAAGGAAGTCATGCCATTTAGAGCAATATGGATGGACCTGGAGATTGTCACACTAAGTGAAGAAAATCAGACAGAAAAAGACAAATGCCATATGATATGGCTTAGATTCAGAATCTTAAAAAAAGATACAAATGAACCTATTTACAAAACAGACTCACTGACTTAGAGAATGAATTTATGAATACCAGGAGGGAAGGGTTGGGGGAGAGGGATAGATTGGGGGTTCGGGATGGACACGACACACTGCTATATTTAAAATAGATAACCAAAATAAAACGGAGCATATATGCTCCATTTTTAGACCAAAAAAGAAAAAGGTAAATAGTTTATTTACATAAAAATTAAAAAATGTGAAAAGCTCAAAAAAAAAAACACACACACACACACAAAAAACAGACAACCAGTAAGGACCTACTGTAAAAACAAAACAAAACAAAACAAAAAACACTTTGGAAGAGTGGAAGCCAGATAAAGTGGATGGGAGAGAGGATGATGAAACAGTGGAGAAAGGGAATAAAGATAAAACTCAAGAAGCTTGTTTGCAGAAGGCACAACAGGGACTCAGACAGAACCAAGGACCCCAGCCTGGGGCACGCGACTCCTAAACTGAGCTCCCCCTACACCTCACAGCTGCAGCCCAGGCGGACTCCGGAAGGAAGGAGTCACTGGGAGCGTGTGTGGCGGGGGCGATGGGGGACTCCCAGGCGTGGTACAGTCTGAGGTCCGGCCAGGGGAGCCGCTTATACATTCCAAGCCAGCATGCTTGCTGACACAGATGATAGTGACGCTGACACCGCTGAGTTTGTTCCTCGTCAGACAAGAGAATGACCTGAGTTATCACAGCTCTCATCCTTGCAGAGCCTGGCAGCCCTTTTGGAGGTGAATCACGGTCCAGTGAGAAGGAGTTGTTTGACATGCAGCAGCACCAGCTGGCACGGGGCAGCCTGAGCCACTCCAGCAGGGCGGCAGCTGGAGGGCAGCGCCAGGCGTCCCTTTGTGCCGTGTGATGGAAGCTCTGGACGCAGATACAAAGGAATGCAAATTAGTGGCAGAGGAAAAGTGACTTCAGCGCTCATCAGTGTCCGGGAGCCAGGACCAGGTCTCCATCCCCTGGAGGCTCCTGCTTGGGGCCACTCGCCCCCCACCCTCCCACCCCGACCCTGGGATCCTCCAGCCTAGGGAACGGCCAAAAAATATATGTAAACTGTAAATCAAAAGCATAAAGCATCCGAATGAAGAGAAAATGCTCTTTGGCTGTAAGAAGAGACATCTGTTGGGCTCCATATAATTAAAAACTGGAACCAAGTTGGAGAGAAGGATAGTTGGGCCCCCTTGGGAAAATGCCCCTGGCTTCTCAGGTTAACCCCCAGAAGCCTCGAGAAAAAATTTACAGGATCACCTGAGACTGGGGGAAGTAAAACACTCTTCCTGGCAGAGACGATGGGGTTTGAGAGTGTCCACATTGCAGCCCAGGAATGAGCAAGGAAGAGTCTGCTTTCTTAGAAAGAGAAGCCTGTCTTTTCTACTCAATTATTCTCTCTCCTTGATTGGATTTTTCATGGTCCCTTTCTCTGAGCGCTATCGGGAGAAACAGACCTTAGGTGTGCTGAGATCAGCTCTGGACCATACCTCCTCTTGTCTGACTGATTCAGAATCAAGACCACACTCCAGGGTGCAGGCCTGACCCTTAGACACATTATTTATTTCTTTAGAGGAAGAAACTGCTGGAAGACCAGTTGATTTGCAAATAACCTCCCAGCTCATCTGTGAAGGAGCCTCACTCAGCCCACACTCAGGTCCCAGACCTGAGAAACTAGAACCTCAGAGACCAGCCCTCAAGGGAAATGTTCTCAGTCCATGCAGGGTGAGTCTCCTTGTAAGGAGAGGTCCCCACCCCCCATGAAGGAAGAAGACTCTTTTACACTTAAAGCTGATTTTGGAGAGTCAAAAATCGAGTTGTTGTTCAGTCACTATTCTATCCAACTCTTGGTGATCCCATGGACCACAGCGTGACAGGCTCCTCTGTACTCCACTGTCTCCTGGAGTTTGCTCAGCTTCATGTCCATGGAGTTGGTTGATGCCATCCAACCATCTCATCCTCTGTTGTCCCCTTCTCCTCTTACCCTCAGTCTTTCTCAGCATCAGGGTCTTTTCCAATGAGTTGGCTTATTGCATCAAGTGGCCAAAGTACTGGAGCTTCAGCTTCAGTACCAGTCCTTCCAATGAACGTTCAGGATTAATTTCCTTTAGGATTTACTGGTTTGATCTCCTTGCAGTCCAAGAGACTCTCAGGACTCTTCTCCAGCACCACGATTTGAAACCTTCAAATGCAAAAGGCTAGACTTTGTCCTTACTGGGTTTTAAGGCAATTCTGCAAAAGAGCTTTTGCTTGGTGGAAATAACTATGGTGTTCTCGTAAAAAAAAAAAAAAAAAAAAACAAGCGCACAGGTGGGTTTCATCTTCTTCTCTCTAGGAGTTTTGGAGGAAAATATCTCCTTGTGGAAACGAAGCTATAAGAGGATGGCCTCCATCCCCTGCCTCCTCTCTTCCATCAAACATCCCAGACCTATTCATTTGTGAGTCAGAAGTCAGCATTTCTGGTGCATTTCTGACTTTTCATTTTGTCATATCAGGGTGACTGTGGAGGGTAGAACATAAATACATGGACAAATTAATGTATAAAACACAAATATATGAAATATACACACACTGATGTTTCATACATGAAATTTACATTGGTTTCATAATTATAATTTTAGCGTATGTGAAATTTGAGACTGACAATATTTTGAATATCTTTCAGCATCATGATGTAATTCTTTGTATTTCATCTGTGCCTTCATATCATTCAATGCCCAAGAAGACTTTCTCCCATGCCCAGATTTAGGGTCCCTCATACTCCTGCCTTCATCCCATTGGTAGCTGACCTTTCTCCTTGGTTTCAACAAGAGTCAGTTGCTCAAGCCTCAGAAATCTCTCCTCCCCCAGGTCCAGGCTCTGTCCTCTGGTCCTCAGGCAGATGGTTCGAGCTGGGGGTCCTGCGGATGCCCCACACTCTGTGTCCCAAACTGAACATGTGTTTCCCAAGCTGCATCCATGCTTCCCCCCACCACTGTCCACCTGGTCACCCAAATCAGGTACTCGGGAGACAGAGTAGCCTCAATTTTTTTCTCTCCACTCCCTGTGTATTATTAGCCACGCATATCCACAGGGGTGGTATTCCACAGAGAGGTAGTTTATCCAGAGCTGGCCGCCTCAGCCTCCTTGGCCACTCTGCCCCGTGGTTGATGGAACAGCTGTGTATCCATCCTCCAGGTAGATGTCTAAGAGGCATCCTTGAGCTCCGTCCTTCTCCACAGGCCAGCAACTCCCTGATTTATTGATATAAAATCTTCTTGAACAAGAACTGTGCTGATTACACCTTCAGAGTTCTCTCTGCACCCAGACTTTCCCTTTACGTTCAACCTCCACACTGCTGCCGGGGGTCCAGCTAATATAAAGTTCTTTGAAACCTTCGAGTGACACCTCATCACCCACAAGGAAACTCAACCAGCTCCTTAGTAGCGTCCATTATCTTCCCCAAATCCTCTGCTTCTCCATCTTCGTCTCTTGCCCACACCGCCTTCAATGGCGTCGGCTGCTCTATGTGCTTTGAACAAACCATGCCAACTTCTTTGCAGGCTCTTAGGCTGGAGGCATCTTTAATACATGCCCAGCCAGCTGGTGAGCTCCTAGCCATCACTTACCACAGCTACAGTGCCACCCTGATGCCCACCTCTCCTCTCTGTGCCCTGCATGTCTCTGGGCACATCTCAGTCATTGCACCTGCTGCGTGGAATCACACCTCAGCTCCTTCATATCCCTGTCTTCCTACAGGGCACTTTAGGAAGTGAGCACTTTAGGGCACTGTCGTCATTGTTTTCCTATCTCATGGCCCCGATCAGTGCTTGGTATAAAGTAAACATCAGTAAATACTCACCGAACGAATGAATAAATGAATACAGAGTATTTTCCAGGCGTGGCTCAAGCCAGATGCCTTACTGTCGTGAGCAACAAACCCACACTGAGCTGGTCTCTGCTGGCATTTTCGGCTCATCTCCCGCGACCCTCCCAAATCTATCCTTGTTGCCAGCAGCTGAAGGGCCCTTCCCTCCTATATTTTCCCCCTCAGTAACCTCATCCCAAGCCTTGGCTTGGATTTCCACCTATTCTTGGATGAGTCTCAAAGGTACATCTCTAGCCAGACTTCTCCTCCGAGCTCCACATCTGTTTAGCCAGCTGCCAGCGTGGGGCTCTCACTGGTACCTACAAGTCAATGTGCCTCACCCCTGAACTGTCCTCCTCCAGGCTCCTTCCTCAGTAAATGGTGCCACCATCTGTTCCTGGGAACAAGGAGAAACAGGAGTCATTCTGAGCCCCTTTCTCTAAACCCCTCCTCACTCATCTTTGATCATCACCAACTGCAAGAATTTGCCTCTTGTTTATTCCTCCAACAGATATTGATCAGACACCAGTGATGTGCTGGGCTCTCTTTGGGGCCTTGGGAATTCAATGTGGGAACAAGACAAGCAAGACCCTAATCTCCTGGAGTTGACATGAAGGAGAAAACTGTCAATAAAGAAGTACACAACCCAGCGGTTATAAATGCTATCAATATAGTGAATATGACGGCGATGGAGGGGAAAGGGTAGATTGGGAAGAGGTATTCATTGCCCACCCAACATCCAGTTTCCTCTTATAAAAAATCTGATTGTATTTGAGGAAACAGTGTGCCTAGCTTAAAAAAAAAAAAAAGCAGCAGCAAAATAAAAGATAACTTTATATCCAGCCTCCTCACCATGAGGATGGTCATATGATATATCTGGTCAGAGACCTCAGAGTCAGTGAGTCAGGGGTGTCTGAGAAATGTCTGCTTTCCAGATGGAGGTGGTGTCCCATTCATTCCTTGACTTCCATCTTCCTCCCTGGAGCGGGAACAAGAAGTTTAAATTGGGGCAGCCTCAGCTGAAGGGAGAGGTGACCCAGACACGTGCCTTATGAGGTTCTGGACCTACTGCTCCAGGTGTGGGCTGGTGGTCTCCAGTGGTCTTGCTTTGTGGAGGCAAACACCCCATCCCCATCTGGTTGAGCCTCTGTAAAGAATTTGTGTTATCTGGGGTCTAGTGCAATCCCAGGAGGACAGGATGAGCACAAAACCCATCCCCCTGTCTTTTTGTCCACAGCACGGTAACCAAGGACGGCGGCCCTCCTGCCTGATGAACCAGTGTCCGTGCTGACCTCCTGCGATCCCGCCACCATACCCCAGTCAGAAGGATGGCTCCACACGCAAGGTGGCTTGACAGGTGCTTTCCGTAGCTGTCGGCACAAACCAGGACTTCCTCACCTGGTCTCTGAGCCCTCCTGCCTATCAGATGCCCTGATCTGCTCCCAGCCTCCCTGCCTCTTCCCAGCTCTCATCCTCGCCTTGCTGCCTAACCTGGCTTCTTCCTCCTTCTTGGCTAAGGCAAGCCTGTTTCAGAAACAGTAGACACTGTGTCTGTCTCACGCATGATGATCCCGGAACCTTGCTTGACTCCCGGCACCCAGGATATTGGTGGTACAAAAGCAGGAACAAGTGAGTAGGGGAAGGGTTTGGCTCTTCTCCTGAGGCTACCCCTGTTACGTCTCATTTCTTTCTCCTCCTGGGCACCTACAACTAAACTTTTAAGACTTAGAGAATCAGTCAATGGTATTTTGACGCTAAGATAATGTCAGCATATGATCAGGGCAGGTTGTGACAGAGGAAGCCCTTGAAAACCACCCACCACCAATACCGCCTTTGCTTTGAGTCCATTCTCTCTGGGAAGAATTAGGTCTTTCAGCTTTGGGGTGTCTACAATTTCTGGCCCATGTGTATATTTGTAGAGCAAACATTCACCAAGAGATGTTTACAGAAACACACTGTCCGTCCATCTACTGGACTGGGAATCTAGAGGATGAAATAAATCATACTTCATTGACTTGGTCCCCCATCAGTATTTCCAGCACATCAAATGTGTTTCAAAATCATGGGAATCAACCAATTTTATCAAAAAGAAGACTGTAGCTTGGAAATGCCATGTCCTCCCACAGTTGGGGAAAGCAAGGGGCCGCCTCAAGCTGGGAAGCACCCATCAAGGTCAGCCATCATCTCTGACCCCGATGCCCCAACATTCCAGTTTCCCTGGAGAGATGTATTTTTCAGAAGCATAATGACTAACGCCTGGAAGTTCTAGTTTTTCACAGAAAAGTTTCTATTTTCTTCATACCTCCCTGGAAGATAATGCATGTTGTCATCTCTCAGTGACTTCCACCCTTTCTCATTATAGAAAGAATTAAATTACTGATTTATCTGAAAACATACCCCCCCCACCCCCCATGGTATCAATTCTCCAATTAGTCACTATCCTTTGAAAGTAATCCTGGCACGGCTGGTGTGAGTAGGCAGGGAAGGTTGTGAGATCCAAGGAGCCCGTGGCTGTGTCTCCTTGGCGAGGGCGCCTTACCCTCCACGGAGGCGCGCGCAGCAGCTCTGCGCGCGGCGGGGCGGCGAGCCGGCCACCCGGTGGAGCAGCCGCCCCGGGCCTGCGGGCGCCGTCTCGCGCGCCCCGCGGCCCGGCTGCGGCCGCCGGAGCCAGTTTGAGCGGCTCGCTCCTGTTTCCCAACGAGTTCTGACTAAACGCCATCAACCGGATGACAGGGCCTAACAAATATCAGCACTCTGCCAGGTTCAATAAACACCTTCTTCAGGGTAATGGCCCTTAATGAGGACACCAGCCATCAGTTAGGTTGGGAACACACTGTAATTATGACTGGGCCAAGACGTCTGGAAAGAGAGACCTGCGCGAACCAGGGCTGGAGCCGGTGGGGGAGGGGAGCTCATAAAAAAATCACCTTCGCTCTCAACTTTGTGCTGGTGGGAGGGAAAAAAAAAAAAAAAAGACAACTCAAGTTTTAGAGGTTATTTCCCAAACAATGTCAACAATTTATTGACGGATCTAGGGGTTAAATAGTCACTCATGTAATCCCTGCCAAGTTTCATGTATCTACAATTAAGTCAATGAGGGCCTCGGAAACTTGCTTGATGGAGCACTTGGCTAAATTGGATCTATTATATGGAGCAGAGAACACCTTCCATCAAAATAATCCTTTAGGGTCTGCCATGGATGTCATGGACGTTTCCATCATAGCAGCTGAGACAGCCTTTGCCCCCAAGGAGCTCAATATATTATGGCTGTGTTTGTGGATAGCTCATCTCCCCAATTATGAGACCGCCAGTATTAGACACCACCTTCAAGGTGCAGAAAAAGCATCTGTCGGAGCTCCGAGGAGGGCAAGGTCGCTTTTGGATGGGAGGGGCGGGAGCAGTTCCCAAGAGGAGGTTATGATTCATTTCATTTATTCGTTTAAGGCTAATTTGTTGAGTGCATCTCCTGTTCCTGCTAGCCCTGGAGATTCAGAGGTGAGTGAGACAGGGCCCTGTCCAACAATGACAAACGTGGGCTGCAGGAGAATTAATAGACAGCTCCTGGAGGCCAGCGGGCATTCTGACAGGTGAGAGCGGGGGCAGGGGAAGGGCATCCTAGACTGACACAGGCCAAGTGACTGGGGAGAACAGTTCAGGAGGTTGTCAGTCCTGGAAACAAAAGCAGAAGGGCATTTTTATTGAGCACCTACTGTGTGCCACACCCTGCTGCAAACTTGACAGATTTTGACCTGCTTGTGCTCACAGTCACCCTCTCAGGAAGGAACGCTTCTCAGGCACAAAGGGAAGCATAACGGGACTTAATTCACCCAATTTCTCATAGCTACTGAGGAGGGAAAGTCATGTCCGAATCTGCAACCCCATGGACTGTAGCCCGCCAGGCTCCTCTGTCCATGGGATTCTCCAGGCAAGAATATTGCAGAGGGTTGCCATGCCCTTCTCCAGGGGAATCTTCCTGACCCAGGGATGAAAGCCACATCTCCCACATTATAGGCAAACTGTTTACGGTCTGAGCCACCATGGAAGCCCCACTAAGAAGGGGTTAAAATTCCTTTTTTGGTCTTTCTTTTGTCTTCACATGTCTCCTGGAATACAGAGTATATAGAACAAACAAGAGCTACAAACCAAGAGGGAAGGCTGGGTGGTGGAGGGTTTGAATGCTGCTGAGGAAATTATTCTTTGCAATTCTGAACTAAAGTCCAATCAGATGAGTGACATGTGCGGTAGAAAGATTAATCTGACAAAAAGTAGCAGCAATTGTCTTGGGGAGGGGCATTGGGAATACAGTGGGGTTTGGGAGGCAGGGATGGTTGAGATGATGGGTGGGGAGAGTTGACAGGGGTCCCAGACTGCAGTTGGCTGGGAAACGGGATGTGGGGTCATGGACACGGGAATACGTGGAGGACCGCTCAGAGGACATTACACCTGGGATCGTGGTCTTATCCACGGTTGAGTCAAGAAAGGCCCCACAGGTCAGGGGTGAAATGGCCCCCCAGGGAGGAGCACCCTCCTCCCTCACTTGACTTCAAGCAGGCTGTTTGTTTTTTCTATTGTGAGCTTTGACAGGCAACTTAAAAGGAAAATGAGGAAATAAAATCTGTGCCTTTCGCAATCGACAGGATCAAATCCCTTTGAGAAGGGGAGGGTTGGAAGCTTATGCCATTGTTGCGCTTCTCCAGTTACAAAGCCAGCACAGCAGTGGGAGCGCCCAGGGCTCTGCAAGCTTTCCATCCTAGAGGATCTTTCCAAATCTTAACACTAAGCTGGACAGAGAGTGTCCCTCTGATGCTAGATGTGGGTCTATGGAAGCTTCAGGTGGGGCTACCCCTAGCTGAGAGGCAGGACCCGGCATCCTTGGGAACCTCTTTGCAGAACTACGATTCTCCAGCAGAATCCACCCTGGTCTGCTCCTGACCCTGCACAGAAAAGCATCAGGCTGGCTCCACTGGACTCCTAGCAGGCACCTGGGCCTCCTTCCAACACGGTGGACATTCAGGAGATGGGAATTGATTGATTTTAGTATCATTCAAAGCTGGGTGTAGTTAGGAAAATAAGTCTGCTGCACAAAAAAAAAAAAAAAAAAAAGAGAGAGAGAGAGAAAGAAAAGAAAAAATGCCATACAACAGAATCCAAATGACAACAGAAACCACAGACCAGTCCTTCTTGGGATGTCAAGTGAAAGGGACAGTGTCCAATACAGAATCCTTGCGTGGGTTAGGCTGCCCCACCTCAGCCAGAAGAATTAATCTTCACTTGGACATAGGCCACCACGCAATACTTTGTGAAGATATATGTACAATAGTTCAATCCCTGTATTTTTTTAACACAGACATTAAAGTTCAGAGTCAGTATTAAATGTGCTGCGTTTAGTCTCGCAGTCGCGTCCGACTCTTTGCAACCCCACAGACTGTAGCCAACCAGGCTCCTCTGTCCATGGAGGTTCTCCAGGCAAGAATACTGGAGTGGGTTGCCATGCCCTCCTCCAGGGGATCTTCTCAACCCAGGTATTGAACCCTGGTCTCCCACATTGCAGGCAGATTCTTTATAGCCCAATATTAACTAAAGAGTTTCCCAAAAGAAAACAAGAATATCAGTTATCAATCAGCATGGCCTTTACAACTTGGGTGACTACATAATACAGGAAAGGGCACAGGGCAGGTCCCTTTGTGACAATTTTCTGTGCCAGGTCTCAATGGCCATCTAGTTAAAGGTGATGAAGGGAGATGGCCCTTTCCAACCACAAGCTAGTTTGAAGTTGAAATCAGCGTATTTCCTGAGAATGTGTGTCAGGATTACTGAAAACAGGGAATGTCATCTTTTAAGAGAATATTAGCACAGTGCACACCAGAAATTGCTTCTTGCCAGAATATTCCCACGGATCTTATCAATGACACTGTAATATCTTAAACATATCAATTTTTAAAATGAGCTGTTTCTTATTGAAGGCATATCCATTGTTAACTTTTTCTTTTACTTGGGGACTCTGAAAATGGTTTTCATTACCTTAACACAAGGAAATTAATTTTCTTTTCATTCTTCTACAGGAAGAATTTTCCTATTGGGTAAACCTGGCTATTTCTCTTAATTATTTTTGACGTCACACTGATTATTATTATTTTTCACTACATTAAAGAACAAAATACATTTCTGTAAAAAAAGAAAAAAGAGGAATTACATTAATGTAAACAGAAATGGTCATGCATTTTTGTGCTCCTAGCTGTTAGAGAAATCAGATTGAGAAGGTAAATGTTGAAGTAATTTTAGAAAAAAAAAAAAAAAGGTTTAATTATCAAGTTTCTAAAAAAGATGATGATGTGTTCAGTACGGCACCTAAAGGACGAAGATTGATTTCTTTCTGAAGCAGATATCCAGAACTAAACATCAGGAGCAATTAAAAAATGCTGGTCTTTTGTAAATTACTCCCTGAAGAAATCTTGGAAATCTTTCATTTTAGTCATTTCGGTCCAGTGAACCATAAAGCCATTATGAAGGAACAAAAATACTAGGGAGAAAATTGAAATACAACAGTAATTAACAATATGAATATATCAAAATAAAAATGAATTGGAAAGATAATGGTCACCACATATGCAATAGAAAATGAAACCATTAGAATCTTTAAAATCAAATATAAAAGGAAAAGATACTCCAGGCAAACACGGATCAAATCAGACTCTGTTTTCCAAGGCTGAAACCGCAAGATTGTAGCAGTCTCTCAAAATGCACGATGAAGGTGTCTTCACAGATCTGCTCGTCTTATTTTTTGAAATGATTTCTAGTTTTTCTAAAGTACATTAAAGAGCATGAGGTACATTTTCTGTTTACTTTAGAATCATGGTTAATAACCCCCATCTTAGAGTCTCACTTTTGACTTCCATATGCTAAATGCCAATGAAGAATAATAGAGGAAAACCATGGGAAACGTGCAGCTATCACAAACACAGATTTCCCTGCGGGTCCTCTAATACTTTACAGACAAATGTTAAAGATTTATTGCACACGAACATCAAACATGGTTTTACTACAGTTCTCATTTGGATCAAATTGACACATTTTACATTCATTTTAGCCCTAATGAGATTCTTTCACTACACATTATATTCTGAGTGACCCTGTACATTAAATTTGTGGCATGGAACAAACCCATTGATATAACAAAGCCCTATTCTTGCTGGTTTCTTAATTTACAAAAGAGAGAAAACAGTTTAGCAAAATCATAAATCTTGAACAAATGAATGTATCAACCAGTACTCAACAGAGAATACAAATAATATGTAGATAGGCTGTGTTATGCATGAGATTCATTTGCAGCGTTGCTGGTTAAACTCTCCTAGACTTGGATTATAATCTGAATATTCAATAGTTCAGGCATGTTTCATGATTCCAATAAAGGGACTTGGTAAAGACAAGTTGCAATCTTAACAAAGATGGAAAATTAGATTTGCAATCCATTTTTAAATCATTGCTCATGGGCTACTGCCATTTAGTGTTTACTTTGGCCCACAATTACTTGTTTTAAAAAATTAGTTCTAAAAAATATTCCTGTTGCTTAATCCTCACGATAAGAAACGTGATGGAAGTTGGAACCGCAGCAGCTGTTCCTCCAGGAGGGAGAAGGTGACCTTGGAAAGAGGTAGAAGGAAACTTGGAAATGTTAATTAAAATTATTAGTGCTGTTTGAGGTGCTTATCTTGTTTACTGCGAAGGTGTTACTCCCTTCTGCGTAATTAGGGGTAATTTTACTTACTTTCAAGTCTGTAATGTTAAATATCACAAAGTTTTATCTTCCAGCATGAAGTAATTCATTATTGGTTGGTATGTAATGCTTGATGTCTTAATCAATATATGCAACATCCACAAACCCCTTATAATTTATCTGGAGGTCTTATATAGCTTATAGAGGGGCAGTTTGTGCCTGGTACGTGAATTAAATTTTTTTTTTCTGCTGGCATTTCAGCATCAGTCTATGGTTTTGATGTGAGGAAAGATTTTTACTTGATCTGCCCTTTTATATTCGAGATTTTACAGGCATGCACTAATGGCAAAATAAACTTCTCTGAAGTCTGCTGTATTTGGAAACAAAGAACGCTTGTCACTTAATCCCCAAAACACAAACCCCTCCCCCACAAACCCAATATTTTACTTCCTGTAAGAAATAAGTGTCTTTTAAGTAACTGATGCATGTTAAATCTATATAGTCTGTGCTGTAAGGTATTGCTAAAAATGTATCTATGTAACCAAATTTCATATTACAGTTGATTATTGAAGGCGTTAAGGTGTTTAGGCTCACTTGATGGAGCCACGGCTTCTCTATGATTTGAATGATTATAATATGATTCTATGATTATTCTATTCTTCTCTATGATTATAATGCTTCCAGAAAATGCCGAAATTTTTGAAAAGGTTTTCTCAGTGAAAAGCAGAGAAATGTTAAGGTAGGTTTTTTTTTTTCATTTATAATAAATTGTGATTTTTTTTTCTGTTAAGTAAACTGGAAAAAGACTAAGAAGAATAAAAAGACTATTAAGGTTAATTTTTCAGTGTAGATCTGGAAAATAGTGATTAGGTTAAGACACACTACTGGTACACGATTTTAATTAAATTGCAACAAGAAAATGTTTAGTACTAATATCAAAGGGCATCTTCAATTGATTATTATTTTTAGCTCAGTGATTTGCTTGAAAATTCGACTGGAAACCATCCTTAGAAATACCAAGTGGCGTTTTGAAGGTGCCTGACTAGCATTCCTCAGAATCTCATCCCACTTTAGAATAGCCTGATAGCAACATTCCAAGTTGAATATTCTAGAACAGGTTAGAGTTTAACACTCACCGATTCTACAGGGAATCAAGCTATTACCCCTCTAGGATAAATAAGAACCAGGAAGAGTTCATGACCTTGCAAGAGCCGGGTTTTGTGGATTATTCCCCAAAGATGCAGAACCATCCCTTGTGGCCCAGTAGAGTTAACGACCCTCCCAGAGAACTTTCTGAACCAGGTGAAACACCGTCCTAGATTCACACCCCCGCATGGTGATCCCATCGTGTTGGTTCAGTAATGAGTAGGCTCATCAGTCCTGTTGGAGGAGTCCCTGAGAGTCTAAAATACGGCACAAATGAACTTATCTACAAAACAGAAACAGACTCATCGAGAACAGAGCTGTGGTTACCAAGGCGGGGAGGCGGGCAGTCAGGGAAGGAGAGGGGTGGACTGGGAATTTGGTGTTCGTCAATGCAAACTGTTGTGTTTAGAATGGATAAACAAGGTCCTGGATAGCATGGGGAACTATATCTAATCTCCTGGGATAAACTATAATGGAAAAGAACATTAAAAAAGAGTATCTATATGTGTGTAACTGAGTCACTTTGCTGAACAGCAGAGACTGGCACAGTATTGTAAACCAACTACACTTCAATAAGAAAAGAGAGTGAATGAAGAGACCACAGTGACTTCACACATGGCGTGCAGGTAGAGCTGGGTACGCTGGGCCTGTGCATCTCAAGGTGTGCCCTCTGGACCCCCTCACCCTCCTGCCTCTGGCTTTGTCTCCTCCAAGCTGTCCGTCCCGAGCCTCTCTCAGGATCAGCCTAGCTTCCTAACTGGACCCCAGCTGATGTCCTCCTGGGGTTCACGTTCCATGCAGCAGCCAAGGAGACCCTTTCTTTCAGATGCAATCAGGTCTTGTGATGCCATTGCCTAAAAGGCTCCATCATACCCAGAGCCAAAGCAAAGTCCCACTGGGCTCTGTGCCCTCATCTCATCATGTCCCCTACACAGCACCATCTTACTGCTTTCTTCTTGGTCCTCAGAGAAGCCAAGCTGCCCCTGCCCCTTCCCTGGTCCCACAGAGCCCTCAGGTATCCCTGGATTCTCAAGTTCACAGACGCTCCCCTGGCACCCTGAGCAACACCGTTGGCAACGGACTGCAGCTCATCCCTTGGCTTGTGGTCATGTCAACACTCACATCAAACGGACACGTGGTCGATGTGTTTCCTTAGCTGGTGTTTGTCTCTAGGCCTTCCCCCGACCATCATTCCTGGGAGGGTGTCAGCTGTCACATGCTGCTCTCCACTGCCAACACCTGGAACACTAGCAGATTCCAGCACCCCAGGTTGTCACAGCCAGACTGAAGAGAGGTCCTGGATAGCTCAGGCTGTTCTTCCCCAGGGGTCCCTCTTCTTCTCTCTCCATGAATCCTTTCCCGTATCGGCCAGTGGGAGCCTGCAGGGCCAGTGCTGACTGCGCCTCTTTTCAGAAGCATCTTTCTTGGCATTCTGTCATCTCTCTCTCTTGAAGACCTCCAGGTCCCTTCTCTAAGCCCCAGCATCATGGTTCTTGAGCTGAACTAGTGAGAGAAGCTGTGTCTGCACACAAGGTCACTGACATTTGCCCTGTTGGTTGGTGAGTTCCCCACTGGACTTTACTCACAGTGGGAACTGGCGTATCGTGCATAAAACTGAAGCCTGAATCTCACGTGGAGCAAAAGAGTACAGAAGTGGTGTTGCAGAAATAAGCCAAATCTGACTCTAAGTTGGAACCCTTTCTTTGACTTCCTTTCCATTGCTTTTGTTGTTATGATCATACATAATGGCCTGCCTCAGAGAATCCTGCCCCCTCTGCCTGATTGTTAAACTGAAATGCCTTTGTTCAGAACCCTGTCCACCTGTAGATGGCAAGAAGGAAGAAATTAACACATCTGCTTACCTGAGTCTTGCTATTCTAGGAGATATTTGCAAGATTAATCACCTTTTTGTTTCCCCACCTCTCTCCATCTTTGATTCATAAAAGAACCTGGCATCCAGACCCAGACATGATGGTTATTTTGAGATATTAGTCTTCCATCTTCTTGGTCAGCCAGCTCTCCGAATAAAGTCCTATGTCTTGTTTTCAACACCTTGAATCTCAGATTCACTGGCCTCTTGTGTGGTGAGCAGAGCGAGCTTGGAGTTGGTAACACTGGGCAACTTTTTGGAGGTGATGGGGGAATTATTTGCCCAGCAGTAGAAAGGAGATCTTAACCTTATGCATTTTGTGGCTTCCCTTGAGCCTGTAGGTCTTTACAGCTCCATGGGTTGGTGGCTGTCAGGGATGAGGTCTCCATCACAGCCATGCCTCAGCTTTTGCCCTAGACCCTGTGAGGTCATGTCAAATGCCTTGTCTTCCCAAAGGCCTGTCTGTGGACCATTTCCTCCATGTTTTTTAATATCTTACCCCTTCATCAGGGAAAGAGAGGTATGACTGCCTCAAGCTTTGCAGGATTTCACACCTCCTTTTCCAACCTAAGCAGCCACTGAATGAATGCGGTGTCCTGACGCCACATGGTGTTGGGCTCCAATCTACGTCCTGCCTTTTCCTGCTATGACTAGTCCATTCCACAACCAAATGTTGTACTTGGAACAATAGTAACTGTGAAAAGCCTTCTGAAAAATCAGCGATTGTATATGCTGAACCCACTCCAGTGTTCTTGCCTGGAGAATCCCAGGGACAGGGGAGGCTGGTGGGTTGCTGTCTATGGGGTCACACAGAGTCTGACACAACGGAAGCGACTTAGCTGCAGCAGCAGCATGGGATTTTAAGGAATCCAGCTTCTGCAAGTAAAAATAATAATAGTCACAATAATTCTGAGATAGATGGGAGCAACCATAGCCATCGGAATCCTGAAATGTTGTCCCCTTTTTATCCATAAGCAATCAGGCTCTGAGAGGTCTAAGAACTTTCCCCAGGCCACACTGCTGGAAGAGTCCAAGCTGGGATCTAAAGCCACATCTACGTGATTCCTGCCAAGTACTAACTTGTTAATTCAAGAGTCATCAGGAAATGCCAAAGGAAATGTCATTAAAAAAAAAAAATTCGTTTTTTTTTTTTTTCTTTTGTCAGTTGGCGTATAGTTGCTTTTGGTTTTCCAGGTAGCTCAGTGGTAAAGAATCTGTCTGCAATGCCGGAGATGCAAGAGATGAATGTTTAGTCCCTGGGTCCATAAGATCCCCTGGAGAAGAAAATGGCAATCCACTCTAGCATTCTTGCCTGGAATATCCCAAGGACAGAGGAGCCTGGTGGGCTACAGTCCAGGGGGTCACAAAGATCTGGACACACCTGAGCACACACGTTTGCACATAGTTGCCTTGTAATGTCCTGTTAGTGTCTGTGGTGCAGCAAGGTGAGTCAGCTCTGTGTTTACACATACAATCTCCTTTTGAATTTCTTTCCCATCTAGGTCACCACAGAGCACTAACTACAGTTCCCTGCTCTGTACAGTAGGTTCTCATTAAAAAGCACCTGGGCTTTGGGGACGGTTTTATTTCTTCAGATTTCTAAACTGCAGACCTCGGACCCTTAACAATGTGGTGACCATGGATTGGACGCAAGAAAGTCTGGCCAACTTGAAGCCAGGTTCATTTTTGAAACCCTTGTACGTTTGCTCAGAGCCGAAGACCAGGGGGATTTATATGGTTGTTGGAAATCTTTTCCCTGAAGAGTTAACAAATAATCTGCGATGGCTTATTTAAAAAAAAAAAAAAAAAAAAGCTCTGAGATTGATTTGTTTTCAACTGGCTCCCTGCTTATCTTACTGGTTCACTGTTAATGGTCCTTGGGGAGCTGAGAGGGATTCGAGCATAGTGGTGTGTAGGAGACAGAAGGAAGTTTCAGAGAGAGATACAGATGACCTAGACCTTAAGCCACTAAGAGCATTTGGAGAAGTAATACTTTGTGACTCAGCCTTGTTCAATTTCCTCTTTTTCCTCCACCCCCAATCCTCATGCCCAGCATCATCTACAACCACAATATTCCTGAAGAGTAGGACAGAAATATGGGCTTCCCTGAAGGCTCAGTGGTAAAGAGTCTGCCTGTCAATGCAGGAGATGCAGGGTCAATTCCTAGGTCAAGAAGATCCGCTAGAGAAGGAAATGGCAACCCACCCCAGCATTCTTGCCTAGGAAATCTTATGGACATGGACAGAGGAGCCTGGCAGGCTATAGTTCGTTGGCTCCCAAAGAGTTGTACACGAATTAGGGACTAAACAGCAACAAGATAGGAATGTTCTTTTCCAACAAGGAAACTGGCTTTCTCCTGTTACCAGTGGTGAACTCTGTCAGAAGATTACTTCAAGAGTGCTGGTCGCTTTCTGCATGTCCGTTTCCCAGCCAAGAGCCATTGCTCAGTGGCTGGATCCAGGCAACTCTGTGTGTGAAGGATGAAGGCCCTGGAAGGAGATTTAAAAAGAGTCTTTGAACATTACAGCTGGAAAGGAGCCTTGCCATCAACCAAAGATAGCCTCCTTGATCGTCAGATGGAAACCAGAGTAGGGACTTACCCAGGGTCATCAGCCAAGACAAGTTGATTCTGTGCCCATTAGAAATACATGCTGATTCATTTCGTGAGAAGTCTCATCTGCCCCTGGTTTTGAATACTCTGTATTCCAGGGACGCCTGGACATGTAAACTGTAGCCTCCATCAATGGCCGCCATGATTGGACCCCTGCCCATCCTGACTTCCTCTCTTACTTGAAACATTCAGTTAATGCTTCTTTTGCTCACAGGATTTCTCTCTCAACCTTGTGAGGGCTGGCCTTCATCACCATTCATGTCTCAAACCTAGGGCAACTTCTCAGAGGGGTCCTCCTGACCCACCTTATCAAAAATCAAGCCCTTGCCCACCAGCCCTCTGCTTTCCTTCTCATCATGATCAAAGTAGCTGGACATCAACTCCAACTTATAAGAAGACAGAGATCTTGACTCCTTTATTGGCCCAGGGCTGGACTCAATAGATTAATATGTATACAATATTAAGAACCATAAGACACCCAAGGATGCGAATGTCCTTCATGCTACAGAATTCTACACCTAAAATGGTTAGAGTGCTAAATTTGATGTCATGTATGTTTTACCACAATAAAAGAAACTTAATGAAAAACTAATTTAATGCCTTCCTGGGAAGGCTCCAGGAGTCATTCATTAGTCAGAAGGAGAGTACCAGAGAGTGGTCCGTTAGATACAACGGCAGAGTTTTGCACAAGGGACCACAGCATCTGTTGCTAAGGAGATGATGAAATAACATATCGCTGCAGCTGTGTCGTATCCTGAACAACTAAATATTTTCCAACTGTAAAAGACCAACGTTAAAACGTGTGATGGTATGTACATACCATGCGGTCCTATGAACTTAACATTTCAGACTCTTTCAATGGCACTGAAGAATTTATACTTGGGCTGCACAGAGGGAGCCAGAACAAAACCCGTAACAATAAGCTTCACTCGCGGGCAGTGGTACACACATGCTTTACACATTACAGCATCATCTTCCGCATCCTGGCAGAGCTAGAGAATGAGAACAAAAATGTCCTGTGGACCGAAGAAGTAATAATAAAGGATATGCAGCCTGCAGCTGAGAAGATGTCTGGGAGGGGCCGTCTCGTTCTCACACCATCTGCTCCTCTGAGCCCCCAATGTCGCTCTGCCCTGAAGTTTCAATCAGTGTCTTTGAAATGGGGGAGAAGAGGAGAAATCCAGAGCTTTCAAGTTGTTCTTAATTCGTTTTCATGTACTTAAAACATTTCAGAAGTTATATACATTGCAATTTTAGAGAGAGTTCCACACAGTCCCAGTGGGTATAAGATTAAAAGCAGCAGTTGGTCCAGGTACTAAGTAGCAGAGAGGAGTCTTTCTGAAGGAAATTTTTCATGTTCACAGCGGTTTTCCCATTTAGAAAGCCTGAACGCAGACTTACCACAGCAAACTGAAAATAAGCAAAGTTACAGGTGCTGGAGAAACCTGGAAAATTCACGAGTTTCATAAGAAGCTGGGTTATGAATGTCTCCCCTCCAGCCACATCTCTGCGCCACCAAAGGCAGAGAACTCTGTAGATGTGGAGTTTACCATCACACGAGAGGGCTCCCAAAGTAAGTTAAAATTAGGACATCTATTTAGATGCCTGGTGGAAACGTCTAAGGAGCAAAACGCTACTTTTGTCATGTTCAAACTTGGAATCTGGCTGTGCCTGGCACCCAAAATGCCCGAAAATTGCTGGTATTTGCAGAAATTGTTGCAAATCTCTTAACATAGACTTTGATGCGAAAATGAAATCATAGCTGAGTGCATATTTGTGAAACCCAAAGAATGGTCTTCTCTTTAAATAGGCTATTGAAATAACTGTTTAAATTTTTGTGATGATGTTATCTTTCCTTTTGTTTTTCTTTGATTTTATTATTATTATTATTATTTTAGTTTTAGGGCTTCCCAGGTGGTGCTAGTGGTAAAGAACCCACCTGCCAATCAAGTAAGAGATATGTGTTCGATCCCCGGGTGGGAAGATCCCCTTCAAGAAGACATGGCAACCTACTCTGTATTCTTGCCTGGAGAATCCCATGGACAGAAGAGCCTGGCAGGCTACAGTCTGTGGGGTCGCACAGAGTCAGACACGACTGAAGTGACTTAGCACGCACGCAGGGCAGGCCTTCTGGACTCATCATTTCTGCGTGTTCTTTGTCTTTCGACCGTTTGTGGGAGGCTCAGCTGGGTGTTTTCTCCCCACAGCTTTGGAAATTCTAGCTGAAATGCCAAGACTTTTGTATGCAAATAAGAACCAATAACTGATTGTTTTCCTTTTGCTTCAGAGAGAGGGGGTGTTGCCTTTCTCCCCATGCTGTGTCAGAAAGACCTCGCTAATGAAGGGGCTTTTCATGTAAGAGGGGAAATGGCTGTGGAAGGAAAGACAAGGGTTAAGATCAAAGGGCAGATGCACTCATTTACAGCTTATTTTCATGGGCTGGAACGGCCTCACATGATCTGTGACATTTGGCCACAATGGAGAGAATTTGGAGAGCGAGCGAGGTCAGGTGGGCGTCTTGGGAGAAAACCAGAGAGAAACACTATAAAATACGTGCAGTTGAGTGGAAAAATCAGCATCTGCCAGCTTTTTGTTTTCTTTCTTTTTTTTTTTTGGATTCACAGGAAATCATGTGTGTGCACACACGTGTGTGTGTATGTGTGTGTGTGCGTGTGTGTGTGTACGTGTGTGTGTGCACGCACACGTGTGGTGGGGCTCTGAAAATGAGAGAGAAGACAGAAGCTCTCAGAAAGGGAGTGGAAGGAAGAAGCTAAATAAACAGAGCTCTTCCTTTGAACGTCCGAGTGCCAGTCATACAGACGGAAATCTCAAGGTGAAAAGTCTGGGTCTCCCCACCCCTGCCTTAGAGTGAGCGTGCAGAAGAGGCAGCCAGGACTGGGTAGATGCCCCCAGACGGATGAAACCCAGACAGGTCACTGTCTTGCTTTGCATGGCTTCTGCACACTGGCCCCAGGATGCTGCCCTCAGACTAGCAGGGCTCTGGGGTCAGGTGCGGTGGAAGCACCGGGGCAGAAAGCGCTCCCCTCTGCCTGTGGGATGGTGTGGCTCTACAGTACGTGAATATACATCTTCCAGTGCCTGAAGTCTCGTCCTCATCTTGAGGTCTCTGTTTCCTTAATAACCCTCAGATATTCCCTTTGGCATGCTGCCCTCTCTGGGACTGCCTTCATCTGCTCGTTCCTCGTGGAGGCTGGTCCTTGGGAGCCCGTCTGAGATGGAGTGGGCTGGGGAGGGCATCTGCTAGGGATTAACCCCTCTAGAAGGATGGAGAGGAAGCAGGGTGGGAGGGAGGGTGGAGTGGATTGCAGTGGAGACTTCCCTGGTGGCTCTAAAGGTAAAGAATCCACCTGCAATGTGGGAGACCTGGGTTCGATCCCTGGGTCGGGAGGATCCCCTGGAGGAGGGCATGGCAACGCACTCCAGTATTCTTGCCTGGAGAATCCCATGGACAGAGGAGCCTGGTGGGCTGTGGTCCACGGGGTCGCAGGGGGTCGGACACGACTGAGTGACTAAGCACAGCACGGCACCGTCCATAATTCGCCCCAGCTGTACGTGCATGCAGCTGTTTAGTCCCTTAGGGTTTCTCTGTATTTTTCGCTCGAGGAGACCTCTGTCTAGGTGTGTGCACTGCAATGAAGTGTCCGAGGCCCAGGTCTCAGCCTGTCTCAGGACCGAGACAGTGGCCTCGTGTTGGACTGATGGGGCAGGTCTCAGAGCCCTGCTGAGGCCCAGCAGCCTCCTCCCTGTGGCCGCATCCCAGTGCCGGAGGGGACTCACCCTCGACACCTCCCCAGCCCTCCTAGCGGCCCCCCTCCTCAGCTAGCACATCTGCTGGCCTAGAAGCTGGCCTGGGGGTGTGACCGAGACCACCACTCCTCCGGATCAGGTCCCTGACCACAGGCAGAGCTGGGCACTCACCTGCTTGCCCTGATGACTGGGCAAGGGCGCTGGGGGCCACGCACTTACCCTCCCACCCACCTCCTCTCCCACCCACCTCCTCTCCCACCCCTGAATCACAGCAGGCTGACCTTTTCCAGATGACCAGGCTCAAGTCTCCCGAAGGGCCAGGTGGCAGCCTCAACTTGGAGTTCTGTGGGACTTTGCTGTATCTCTTCGGGAAAGTTCGCTTTCCTTGGAGACCAAGACCCCAACCCTGCAGAGCATAGAGGCATGGAGACAGGACTCAAAGTCTCCTGGGAGCCTCTCCGCCAGGGTTACTGACTCATGAATTCCTCTCACTGGGGACATGCCATTCTGAGAAGGCCCTTGCTTCCATGGTTCCCTGCCCCTTGGAGAAGGGCTCCCTGTTCTTACTGGACATCACCTCCTGATCGTCACCTCCTCATGCCAGGGCCCCACCAGGCCGGCGGCTTCTGGGTGGCTCTCTGTCTGATACTATGGGTCCCTCCCACAACGCCTTTGCTATGGAGTCAGCCCCTTGTGGTTTTCAGAGGGTCAATACCTGTGGATCAAACCCTCTTGACCACTTGGGCCGTGGTGCTGCCTGAGGCCCTGTGGGCAGAAAAAGGCAAGCTCATAGCTAGAGCATGTGCCCATTCCTGTATCAGGGGACCGTGTGTCAGGTCCTCCACCTCCAGGAATGCTGTGCGGGCGTGATGTGCCCAGAAACGGCTGCTGAACAAGTGGGTGCCCACAGCCCCACTCATCATATGGCGCCCTGACCACGCCGTCCACACTTGCCCCAGCCCATCCTCACCGCTTCCTTCATCATATGGACATTTACATGACAGTGGGTGACCTGGAGGGGATTCCAGAGCGAGCCTGTGCCTGGCGCTGGGAGCAGCAGCTCGCTGACCGCAATGCAATGAAAACCGCTCTCTGCCCTGACAGCAGCTTGGCAGCCCTTGCTGGGAGACCATTTGGATGGCATTCCAGGAAGCGAGAAGGAGACACAGGCAGGAGCGTCATCGCCCACTGACTGCTAGCGGGGCCCTTGCTTGCCCCGCTTACTTGCCCTGGGGCCTCAGAGGGTGTCTGGAAGCAATCTCAACTCTGTAGATCAGGCAGCGTAGCTGCAGCCCCTGGGGGCCATGGGAATGAGGACACGAGGTGATGCCCTTTGGACACTGGCTTCACCGAGTCTGGAGATCAAGGAGGGACTGGAGAGTGGGCAGAGATGGTCCCAAGGAGGGCCCGCCAGGTGCCCTCTGCCCGGGATGTCAGACCGCATGGCACCAGCAGAGGGGTGAGCCTTGTGCCCTGGGGATTCTCCAAGGACACTGGGCACTGGCTAGAATCACTGCCCAGGGAACTCAGTACACCCCTCTCCCCCTGGGGCCTGGATTCTCCTGGCTGATGGGTAGGGGATAGAATTATCACCGGCAACTTTATGCTCAGGGCTGAAGGGACCCAGAATCGATCTGCAGCCGTAGACATTATCCCCGCAACGAAGACTCTCTCCTTGACCCGTCAGGCAGGATTCTCTGTTCTCGAGTGGGCCTTGGCCGTGGCCCCATCCACCCTTGGCCTGCAGAGCCTCAACTTAGCAAGACCCCTGCTCAGGAGAATCCCCACCCTTGAAGTCTGGTCGTATTCCTCGTCTTCCCCTCTGATGCAGGAGTCTTGGACCAGCAGAGCAAGCCTTTCTGGACCGCCAGCCATCTCCTAGTAATTTTCCATCCACTGACCCCCTGGCTCTGCTCCTTGGTTATAAATCCCCACTGTCTTTGCCATTTTTGGAGCTGAGCCCAATCTCTCTCCCTTCTTGCAACAGAGTCAACCTTTATGGCAAGAGTCTTGAATAAACGCTTTGTAGTTTTAACAAACATTGGAATCAAGTTTTCTTTAAGATCCTGGGAGGGGATTTCAGGAAGTGAGAGGCCGCATGGTGAGGGTGACAGGGAGCCGGGGCACCAGGGACACTGAGCTGGTGAGAAGCGTCCTCAGCTCACTCAAGCACCACGAGCCAGTGATGTCGTGGGCGGGGACCGACCCTCTCCCGGCTGGAAGCCAGGCGTCCAGCATCAAGTTGTCGGCGGGGTGATTCCTTCCCGAGGTTTTAGGGGCGAATCTGTCTCTTGCCTCTCTCCTAGCTTGGAGAAGCTGGTGCCCTCTGTCAGTCCTTGGCATTCCCTGGCTTGTAGTCACATCACTGCCATTTGTAAAACAACACACTTGATTTTAAAAGTGGTAAAACACAGGCAAGGCATGAGAGGGAGGGAGACAAACAGAAGACCTGGTGTCAGAGTGTGGCCCGGGGGGCTGCCTCTGACACTAAGGCTGACCCCAGCCTCGGTGCACACCGGTGATGAACGCAGGTGCACGAAAACTGTCAAGGGGCTGAAATTGTAATCAAAGGGCACTCCCCGTCCACCCCCACCCGTGAGTAAGCGCACTGGGTCTAGAGCGGGCAACACTGCTGTAAACTGGCATCGTTTCAGGAAATAGAGCTTCAGGGCACCACGCAAAAGCAGCAGAGTTTTATCTCCTCTGTGGCATCATCCCTACATCTCTGTGGCACTTTCCAGGATCCAGTGGCCTTCACTGAATGTCTCTTTAGAGCTTTCACTGTCACTGTTTCATCCTGTCACGTGGGACAGGCAGGAGCCTGTCTTCCTCCTGGGGGATCTCAGGGCCCGTCTTATGTAAAAGACATGAAGTGACTGGTTCAAGGTCATAGGCAAGAGGTTGAAGGTCTCAGGGCTGGAATTCTAGCTTCGGGCTGCTATCACCTACGTCTTATTCACAAAGATTCTAGGGATCCTGGCAAATTTAGGACACTGTAGGAATAATAAGATCAGAAATTATTCTTCATTCCTGCAAGTGGAAAGTTGTGGAACAAACCTTCCTACATCTGTACTTTTAAATGAATTTATCTAATTTTATTCTCACTCTGTCTCTAGGTACATCTAATTACCACCCAATAATGAAGCTGCTGGAAACTCTACGCTAGGTGCCAGCCACTGGGAGGCAGTTCATGTACGTTGTTCCTAATCCTGACAATAGCTCTGAAATTGGGGTGGAAATGTTCCCATTTAACAGGGGAGAAAATGGAGACTGGCTTTAGCCATTTTCCCAATATATGCTACTTACAAATGTCAGATGGAAAAGGAAATGGCAACCCACTCTAGTGTTCTTGCCTGGAGAATCATCAAGCTCCAGGGACAGAGGAGCTTGGTGGATCTATGTGGTCACACAGAGTTGGACACGACTGAAGCGGCTTAGCAGCAGCAGCTGCAGCAGCGTAAATGTCAGAGCTGGGATACAAATTAAGAAGTATTTCACTTAGATACCTGTGTTTTTCTGCAATGCTCTACTTGAACTGGGCTATGACTTCCAAGGTATGTATGCGTGCTCAGTCGATCCTATCTGTCCCTGGGATTCTCCAGGCAGGAATACTGGTGTGGGTTGCCACACATCTCCTGCCTTGGCAGGGGAATTCTTTACTGTTGAGCCACCTGGGAAGGCCCTGTGGCTTCCAAATGACTCACAAATAACAACAGCCATGAGATGAGGAAACTGTTTACAAGGGGAAAAAACAGGATTCTAACTATTCCAAGAAGTGAAACCAAAGCTTACAGTTGTGTTCATGTTCACTATTTACAAATTGTTAACAGAAGGGCTTCCCCCTGCCCCATCAAAATGTACTAAAAGTTGCTTGAATCTTTATTTGGGGATGTGAAATAGTGTCATGATTGCTGCTTTGGACTCCAAAACAGTAGTAGTAAGCTTATGAACTTCAGCAAATTACTTTCCTTATCTGTTTCATTATCTGTAAAATGAGGAGAACCATGGTTTCTATCTCTTAGTGTGTTCATAGGAATTAAGTGAAATAACATTTGCATAATATTTGCACCATTAGTAAATGTTGGAAAAGGTTGCTTATCTTGACTGCATAATATCATTGGCTGGAGAGTTTCTACTGCGATACCTAAAATACGATATTTGAGAATTTTGAAATAAATAAAAGAAATTCCTTCAATCATTAATTATCTTTCCTGAAATTTAGAAATCACTAGAATTCTGATTAAAATGTTTATTATTAAGACATGTACATTAGCATAGAGATTGCCATATGGAAGCCAGGTATTTAATTGAATCAGCCAATGTTTTCTGTTCACCCCATAATGTTCTAAAGTTTTTAAACTGACATTTAAAATTAGGTACTTTTACATAAAAAATTCAAATACTGGTATCTCTTGAAGGAGTTTAAGTTAGTCAGGATTCTTTAGGGAGAGAAATAGAATTCATATGAGATGGTCTACCCACCCACCCGTCTACACACCCTGTTGTTGTTCAGTAACTCAGCCGTGTCCACATCGCTGTGACCCCACGGGCTGCAGCCTGTCAGCGCCGCCTGGCCTTTACCATCTCCCGGAGTTTGCTCAAACTTGTGTCCACCGAGTTGGTGATGCTATCTAATCATCTCACTCTTTGCCGCCCTCTTCTCCTTTTGCCCTCAATCTTTCCCAGCATCAGGATCTTTTCCAATGACTCAGCTCTTTGCATCAGATGGTCAAAGTATTGGAGCTTCAGCTTCAGCAACAATCTTTTCAATGAATCTTCAGGGTTCATTCGTTTGGGATTGACTGGTTTGATCTCCTTGCTGTCCAAAGGACTTGGCCTTTAAATGAAGGCAGAGATTATGACTTCTCAGGTGAGAATATGGGAGGTGAGTATATGGGAGGTGAGTATATGGGAGGTGAGTATATGCAGGTGAGTATATATATGGGGAGTGAGCATAGGAAGTGAGTATATGGGAGATGAGTATAGGAGCTGAGCTTGAGGTCAGTATACGGGACATGAGCTTATGCAGGTGAGTGTGCGGGAGCAGAGGAGAGCCTAGGAGATGAGTAAAGCGGGTGAGATGAGTTTAGGAGGTGAGTCTACACTGATAATACCCTGCCGAGGGATACTCCTGCGGAAGTCAGCAGAGGCAGGCTGTTGCTCACTCTCCCGGAGTCACGGGGGGCTTGGAAGTGCGCTGGTGGTGAGCTGCCCGGGGGGGCTGACGCCAGCTGGCTAGCAGACACTGGTTTGTGCCTGTTTTGTCTGTCTGAGCAACGGCAACACAACAGGCAAGAGGGAGGGGACAAACGCTTCCTAGGCTCTGAGACGGAAGTGGGAGTGACGCTGCGGTCATCCTGGAGCTGCAGCTTTCGGAAGGATGGGGTGGAATCAGCATGAGGCTGAGCAGCCAGACAAGGGTTCTTTCTGTTTTGAAGTTGCTGATGAGTGAGAGAGGACCAGGGGGTTGCCTCTGTTTACCTTTTGAGGCTCAGAGGAACACGGATGGCTCAGAAGAGAGGAAGCGCTGGAGGCGGGCGTGGGCAGAGGAGGAAAAAGCTCTCTCCCCTCCTCCACACATCGGGCCCAGGCCGGGGCATCCTTGGGGGACTGTCACTCAGAGCATCCAGGCTCACCAGCCTGTCCTCTGGGCCGGCAGAGTGAGGCGTTGCGCCATCACCTTCCCTCTAGGGAGACTGAGCCTTCAGCACCCTGCTCCAGGGGCACCTTCCCAGCCGGGCTCCTTCCCATCAAAGTTTCCCCAGCAAGGCTTGTGCGGAAGCTTCTGGGTCCTGAGGGGTGGGGGGTGGGATCCTTAGGGTTGGGGAAGGGAGGTCTGAAGCTTCAGTGCCCTGGGTCATGGACCCGGCTCCAGATTCCCTGATGAGGGAGTGGAGAAGCCCTCCAGTGGCCCATGGCTGGGACCCAGGGAAACCAGAATGCTGCCTGGCTGCGCTCTTGAGAAGGACTTGGCTATGCCAGAGGGTCTCTGCTGTGCTCAGGAGGGTCAAAACCTCACGGTCCCCCTGGTGTTTCGATTGGGCATGAAATTCGGTGCAAAACTCCATGAAATGTTGGTCCCGATCACGGCCCGTTAGTCGTGGGCATCTTGGCAGAGGCGTCCAGAACCATGGCCAAGATGCTGAGCACGGTCCAACCATGGGCTCTGAAAACCCAAACCTTTAAAATGTGCTCTGAAGATGTGATTTAATTAAATGCTATGCGCTTGAAACTGGTTCAAATTAGTTTAGCCTTTCCTGAAGGCTGTTTCCCACGTGAGCACATGTATTAATGATGCAGAATGTATGGAGCCTCAGCCTTCTAGGATAAAATGCTTTTATGCTGTTTAGAATTTTAAAAAAAATAAAATAAAATGACTGCTTTTAAATTGGTAAACCAGTTCCAGCCACCATAAAGTCTTAAAAAGCCAGACATCTTCTAAAAGTCTTTTATGGGCGCACATGGTGAAACTGCTACAAATATTATTGTTTGTGAATAAAATGTAAATTAGTGCTTTTTGTGTTCACCTGTAAGTTTTTCTTTAAAGCCAGTGATTGCATTTGAAACCTGCAATTCTCAACAAAAAGAGAAAAGTTCCGTGCTGATTGCTGGATATTTGGACCTCCCAGTGCAAACATTAACTCGAAGAGAGGCCTCTGGAATGCAATGAGGGAACAATACTGGGATGGAAGCCAAGTGCAGCAACCCTGGCGCCGGGAACCAAGGGATTTGCCTCCTGGTAATAGGAGCTGAGCGGGGCCCAGCACTTCTGTTAGACTGGAAATGACATACTGTGATCCTTGACTTAGCCAAAGGGATTTTAAATGGAGGGAAGAGCTGGCAAGACAAAATCGCCTGCACTTTTCACAGTGTTTTCTAAAACAAGCAGAGGAAATCAGGAGAAAAGACTGAAGTCTATTACATTTGATCCAGTTAAGTCAAGAGTGGAAGCTTTTTAACTGCTGTTATTATTTTGTGTGTGTGCTTTCTCATCGTGTCCCACCACCCAGAAAGCACAGACGTAAAGCAGAAACTTGAAACTGCTTTCATTCAAGCAGAAGGGCACCCCAACATTGCATTATTGACAGGAGGTCTGAAACACTGACAGCTGCAGAAATTGTACAGTTGAAGTTCAATCCCCCAGGGTGGGAACAATATACTGATGGTATTAATTCTGTTTGGAATTGTTAAAATAAGAAAAGGTTATGGGGCTGAGGCAGGGACTTGCCTTTTCTTCCTGCGAACAAAGAAAGATCTTGCTTCTTCCCTGGTGTCCTTGGAATGTCATTTCCAACCTTTTGAAACTGTATCTGATTATCCATGTGGCAATTAATCATAATTAAGCAGGCCTGAGGTTTGGAGAGGTATAGAGAAGGTGGCTCGGAGCCGGCATGGGTCCTGAGACACCCCTGTCGTCCTGGTTTGGGGCGACGGAGCCATGAGGAAGTGAGAACAGGTGGAAGGAGGTAAGGGCAGGGGGAGGCTGGTGGAGACCCTTTGCGGGGTGGAGGGGGTGGCGGGGAGCCCCGGGCATCCTTTTATATCTTTCCCTCTCTTCAGCAACGGCAGCTCCTCACCAAGGTCCCATGCGTTGGAAGCCAGGTAACAGATTACATTTTCTAATGCCAAGCGATTTGGAGCCATGCTTACACACCAGATTTTTTCAATTTATTACAGGAAAACATTCAATCATTAGAATCCTGGCACTGGGTCTGGGGCACACGGAATTCTCCTCTGCCTGCTCCACCCCCAGCGAACATTTTAAAAGCTTAGCAAGCCCAGAATGCCGTCTTATTAAAATTTTTTATATATTTATAATTAAAATAGGGGCTGGCATGCAAATCGTTTTAACAGATGTAATCGGACACGCAAGGCTTTGGAGCCCAGGTCAGGGGAGAGACAATGGCTGCTTTAACTCCGGAGTCGGGCTCAGGTTTCTGTTTCCACATGGGCCCAATTTGTACCATTTATGATTAGGTTTAAGTAAGTTGATGTGCTATTTATTTAGGAGAATTGCCATTTCAGAGTATTACCATATTCCCTCTACACCGCATGGCCGTGTGGTGGCTGCAGTCCGGCCTGCAATGCTGTTCTTACAGCCCAGAGTGTGACCCCCGCTGGTCAGAGGCGCCCACCGCAGAGGGACCCGGCTTGCCTGGTGACTCATCAGGGTCTGTGTGTGTGTGTGTGTGTGTGTGTGTGTGTGTGCACGCGTGCGCATGCTCACTCACTCAGTCATGTCTGACTCTTTGGGACCCCATGGACTGTATAGCCCTCCAGGTTCCTCTGTCCATGAGATTCTCCAGGCAAGAATACAGGTTGCCATTTCCTCCTCCAGGGGATCTTCCTGACGCAGGGATTGAACCCGTGTCTCTCCTGCATTTGCAGATGGATTCTTTACCACTGAGCCACCTGGGAAGCCCCATCAGGGTGTCTAGGCCTGTGTTTGTGTGCTGTGTTTACAGGCAGAGAGTTTCAAGGATTCTGCACCCTGAGGCTTCGGGTGTCACTAGGCCAGTGCAAAAGGAATTGAAGTCACTCGGAAGTTCGGGTCCCTCCAAGGCTAGTCGTCCATCAGCGCTCCCTGACATACACAGTAGACAAGAGCGGGAAGACCGGGTGCCTGCTTTTCAGGGTCCCGGAGGTAGCTGCTGCTTGCCTGGTCTCCTCCTGAAGCCGCAGGCTCAGCCGCCCTGGTCTACCCCGTGGACGCGGAAGCCCTTCTTCTAGCTGGCCCCAGGGCCCGCTTCCTCTCCTTGGACCCAACCCCCAAAATCAAGACCTGCCTCCTCCAAAGGCTCCTTTGCCCTGCTTTCCCCAACCTAGGATGCGGTCTAGTCCTGCACTGCATTTCCTCATCAGACCTTGACCTCTGCCATGTGGCCGCTCACATGGATGCCCACATCCCCTCTCCCTTCCTGATGGGGTAGGCACCATTATCCACAATTTAGAGATTCACAGTTTAGATGAAACACGTTGGTCTCATCAAGCGATTTTCTCAGGCAGTTCGTGTGGGAGGTGGAAACCCGAGAAGAAGGCGGGGTCTGTGTCCCCAGACAAGCTTTTGGCTCTTTCACACCAAGGTCGCACCCCAGGTCATTCCCGCCCTTCCCAATTGCCAGGTGCTAAGGGGCCCTAGTGAGTCCAGGTGGCGATTGTGTGGTCACCACTTTCAAACTAGGGCCAGGCACGCAGTAGGTGCACCGGTAGCTGCCCGTGCACAAGGGGGCAGGCTCCCCCCGGGAACCACCAGATGTTGGCCTCCTCTCCTTCACCCACCTGGCCTCAGAGCTGACCCCGAGGCGCTCAACTTCCCAGGCTCTTCTCCCACGAATGGGCAGACTCCACATTCCAGCTGATTCCCAACCCTTCGTCACGCACTGGGTCGGGCGCCTTCCGGGGAAGCGGCGGGGGTTGACGAGGGATGGGGGTGCCAGGGTTCGTGACTTTAAAAACCTGCTCTTCACTTTGAGGAAGGCTTTGGTCCCCAGACACCCTTCTTGTTCCCCTTCATGTATGGTTTAACACGTGATCAGCAGCTGGAAATCACATAAAGATAAATTAATAACCACGACTCAGATGCCTTCCAAGAGAAACAGTTATGATAGGAAAAAAAGGAAAACAGAAGTATGACTCATTTTCTCTGGCTCTGACTACTTCCCATTTTCCTAAAGATAATTACTGTGTTGTTTGCCTTTAAAGTCTTAAAAACAGATAAGGTAAACATTTTCGGGGAGAGGGGGAAACATGACATTTTTCAAAGGGGGTTGGGGGTTCGCTTTTATTGGCACAGGAATCTGGCACCCCCATTTTATTTCTGGGGATGGATTTTTTTTTTAAAAAAAGAACATTATGCAAACGGTTGCTCTGGTGACTCTTCTCCCTCCTGACTGGTTTGGAATGTTCCAGGCTGGGAGATGCGTGGGCCCAGCGCACAGGAAACCCAAAGTCCTCTCTGTCCCCAGCACCTTGAGGGCGAAGCCAGGTGTGGCTGAAGAGTGACAGCGAATGCAAAGCCAGGAGGAAATTCGCCCTCTGTTCAGGCGCTTCTGTTACAGGGATTAGACTCCACGTGTAACGTGTAAGCCATGTATTGCCTTTGGACCGAAGTGTTCTTCTCGGTCTGGAGAGAACTGAGGGCTCTCCCAGTTACCTGGGATCTAGGCTCTGAGCTACTGTCTATATTTTCCGCTGGATGGAAGCCCCCAGATGTAGACCCAGACCCCACGCAGAATGCCCCTGGTGAGCCCTGCCTCCTACCGTCAGCCTTCCTTCCCGTCTCCACGGGGGCCGCACCGGGGGACGTTCGTCTGGAAGTCATCCTTTGATTGCCATGCCTGGGCTGTGGGCTCCTCCTCAAGTCAGCCTCATGGTTTCCAAGAGGCCGGTCCTCGAAGGAGATGGGAGATGAATGCTCCTCCCTCACCACAGCCCCCTCTCCTCTGCCGGTCCCCGTGGCTGCTTCTCTGGAGGACAGAAACAAGAGCTGGCGAAGCCAGCTTTAGCCAGCTTTATGGCAAAGCGGTAAAGGCAGCAGGTGGGGATGCTCTCACAGGCGCTCAGAGTCATGCTCCTGCTCCTTCACTCAGCAGCAGCTTGTGGAGACAGGCTCTGCTGGGCCCTACCTGAAGCACGGCAAGTGTTCGGGGACTAACGGGTGACCATCAATTTCCTGCAATAGAAGCTAGCACCACTCACTGAACACTGTTCCATGGGCTTCCCAGGGCCTGAGTCCTTTAATCCCCATGGCCACCAAGAAGGCCAAGAGCTGTGTCACCCAGGATTTCCTGTTGAGGAAACTGAGGTGCTGAGGGTTGAGCAGAAGTCCCAGGGTGCAGCCCTGCTCGTGTCTTCCAATGTTCCTGACTTCACGGGTGGTGAATACAGTTCTGTTCATCCCTGTGGTGACTTTTATGAGCTTTTGTCTGTTTTGCTACATCAGTTGGAAATGTTTAGATTATCTGCATGAAATTTAAACAAACTGTATCCTGCATCGGACATAGACTGGCGATTCGATTCTTACATGATAGTATACCTGTTACAATGCCATTCTCCCAAATCATCCCACCCTCTCCCTCTCCCTCTGAGTCCAAAAGTCCATTATACACATCTGGGTCTTTTTTGCTGTCTTGCATACAGGGTCGTCATTGCCATCTTTCTAAATTCCATATATATGTGTTGGTATACTGTATTGGTGTTTTTCTTTCTGGCTTACTTCACTCTGTATAATCGGCTCCAGTTTCATCCATCTCATCAGAACTGATTCAAATGAATTCTTTTTAATGGCTGAGTAATACTCCATTGTGTATATGTACCACAGCTGTCTTATTCATTCATCTGCTGATGGACATCTAGATTGTTTCCATGTCCTGGCTATTATAAACAGTGCTGCGATGAACACTGGGGTACATGTGTCTGGGCTGGTGCACAGTGATGACCCAGAGAGATGTTATGGGGAGGGAGGTGGGGGGGGGGGTTCAAGTTTAGGAACGCATGTACACCCATGGTGGATTCATGTCAATGTATGGCAAAACCAATACAGTATTGTAAAGTAAAATAAATTAAAAATAAAATTTTTTTTTAAAAATTAAAAAAAATAAATAAACAAACTGTAGCTACGACTATTGCTCAAAAGAAATGAATTACGAGTGGAATTAGAATTAATAGAACTGATTGGGATGGTTAGAGCAGATTGAAAGGCAAAGCTGATTATCCTTTTTGGGGTCTAATCCTTCTCTTTCTCTTTACTTCTTCTGTTTCCCTCCCTTGAATTTGGACTTGACATTCTGGCTTCCGTTTATTTTTCCTCCCCTAGGTTTGGGAACAGTAAGGGAGAACAAAGCCTGGATGGAGGAGAGATGGTGAGGAATGGGCCCCAGACATCCTTTCTGTCCCAGAGGAGACACACCTGGTGAAATCCATGAGGCTCTCTGGGCAGTAATGACCCCTGGTGACCCAGAGATCAAGCAAGTCACGGAGATTCCAGGATGGTGCGGGGTGGGTGAAAGGGGGGCAGGAGCAAGGGAAAGCAAGGCCACTGGAAACGGCAGAACGGTGACATCAGGACCAACCACCTTGACGGCGTACAGATGAGCTTCCTAGGGTGTCTGACTGAGCATGTTTGCGGTGGGTTAGGGTTCCTGCTGCTCTCACCATCTTGCCTCTAGCCCCCGGCTTTGACCTGCTCGGTGGGCTTCCTGTCACTGGTGAACGTGTCTAGGGGAGGTGCAGAGCAGGAGGGCTGGTGCATGATCAGCCCCAGGCTGCACATGCAACTCCTATGCACACGTCAAAGCCCCGTGGTCAGAGTAACCCCTTTCTGCCCCTTCCCTTTGCCAACTACAACTGCAAAAGCTGAACTTTGGGAATTTCTCCTCCTGTCAGACATGACACTCGAGAGAAATTCTGAATATTTAGCTTTTGTAGATATTACATCAGAGGACCAGAAACCTAGTATTCGAACCTCCCCTCCTCCTGCAGAGTCTTTCTGGTGTGGCCAACGGGAACCTCCTGTGATTCTAAACAGAAACCCAGTTTCCTGGACTTTTTAAGTTCATTAAACTTTGGACAGATATAACTTTTTTTTTGTCTCTGAGAGTTTGAAAAAAAAAGAAGATCTTCAATGATCCATCAAAAAGGTTCAAAAAACTTTGGAATACTCAAAGAAGTACTAACATCACTGTTTCAATGCAATCATTACTCAGAGCTCAGAAACCTAAGGATGACATTTTCCACACTTATTAAAATGGATGGGAAAGTTTTTGGCACATGTGTTTTTTTCAGGAAACGATTTTTTTAAAAAGAAACCCTGGTACGATTCTAAGCACAATTGCACATGCTTGTACATGTTCTGGATCTGCCGCTTACCCATAAAACATGGTGCTGTTCCCCGCTTCTCCCCCGTCCCTAAAGATGTAAATGGCGTTGCCGTTTGGAAAGCCCCAGATGATACACAGGTGCGCCTCCATTGTTAGTGCTTTGCACCCTTGTAACAGTCGCGAGGGCCTTGTCCTTCCAAGTAGTTTGTGTTTTAAGTAAAGCGTGGGGTGGGCTGGCTGAGTCTTAAGGGGTGGGGAGGAGTTCCAGGACTGTTCACGCCTTAGCAATAATCCTGCAATATATTAGGAAGAAAGCACAAAAACATATGCTGGGGAGGAGGCCACGCTCCCCGGCCGGCTCATTCATCACATTTCCAGCCCACACCCCATGGGATGCTCTGCCGCTGGGTCTTCTCCAAGGCCTCAGCACAACCAAGACATTTTCCCACACTGTTTTGCCTTCTTTCCTTTGGAGCAAAGTCAGCACAGGAAAATTCCCTATTTTTGTCTTTGTGGATCAGATGGCAGGCAGAGGAAATTGACCCGATCTGGATGGCTTTGGGGTTCATTTGTTTTTAAACAATCAGTTAACACCAGGGCAGAAAAATTGTCCAAAATCACAGAACACGTATGTTTTACTTTGGGGGAGTTTAGACGTTGGGAATTAGATTCCACCTGGGACCGATAGGAGCAAGTTTCAAGGCAGAGGCTGGAGTGGGGGACGTACCAATGTTCGGAGGACAGCAGGCTATTTCCAGATTTAGTGTCTGCTGTGTGGCCACGAGTCCCGGTCCCTAGCTCTGACTACACATTCAAGGCACTGTCACTTGGGTGTGTGGGGGAGCATCTCTTTCTAGCCAGACTTTGGGATGATGTTCTAGAACACACGACATTTCTGTGAATAACAGCAGCACCTTTTCTTCCTCATTAATTGAATGCTCTGAAATGAATCACTCTTACGGGAAAAAATGTGGCAACAATTCCAGAGAAACATGAAATCATATTTCATATTCACTCTCTGAGTAAATGAAAATTCTTTGAGGAGTGGAAGTGAAAGCGTCATGTACATAGAACATTCTTTGGAAGTGAAAATATTATTTCCTCAACTGATAAGTGAAGGAGCCAAGGTCATGTCCTCATCCTAGAGCAGATGGTCCTTGGACTCTCCCCCTCTCCAAAGCATGGTGTAACCTCTGGAGCCAACTTAATTGGGAGATCTTTGTCTCCTTGGTTGAAACTCTGGGGTGTTACCAGGTTCACACTTGCCTAGGGCTTCCCAGCTGGCGCTGGTGGTAAAGAACCCGTGTGCCAATGCAGGAGGCATAAGGGATGTGGGCTCAGTCCCTGGGTTGGGAAGAGTCCCTGGAGAGGAGGGCCTGGCAACACGCTGCAGTATTCTTCCTGGAGAATCCCACGGACAGAGGAGCCTGGCGGGCTACGGTCCACAGGGTCACAGAGAGTCAGACACGATGTTTACCTAAGCTGTAAATTCACACACAAACAGTTGCACACATTAAGACTGATGGTGAGGCTTCTGTAGGGCCAGCTCCAAACCCTGTGATAAATGGTGATAAATGCTGACAGTGGAAGAATAATGTAACTAGGACCTTCTCTTCTGTGTTCATGCTTCCCACAAGTTTTCAGTTTTAAAAGTAAAGAAGTCTTGGAGAAAGGAATTAGGATGAGAGCAGCAAATCCATCCAAGTATTCAAGGAAGCCATTTATTTAAATCCATTTCTTGCTTGACTGAATGTAGTTGTCGGATAGTCTTTTTGTTCCATTTTGACTTCTTTTGTCTTCAAAAGGAGCCATGGATGCTGAGTTCCATGTGTTCTTACCCCCTTGAAAGAGTCCATCTTGGACAATGTTGAATAGGAAATTTGCGGATGTCATTCTTTGCTCTCTGGCAGTAAGTGTTGCAAAAAAGAAGTAATGTGAAACTCAGCTGCTCCCTGGATGCTGTCCTAACAAAGACTCTTGGGCTTCAAGCAAAGTATTAATAACTCAAAATATTTCCAACAGAAAAGGGCATGTGTTGACTGGATTGCTGATTCCAATATGTCTGGGTACAGATGCTCAGTAATATCCTGAGTCGATGACTCTATACTCTTTTAAAAAGTGTTTTCTTTTCACCTGTGTTGGCTGCATGCTTAGCGTGGCTTCCCATGTGCGTGCGTGCCCAGTCACTTCAGTCATTTCTGACTCTTTGCAACCCCAAAGACTGTAGCCTGCCAGGCTCCTCTGTCCTGGGGTATTTTCCAGGCACGAGTGGGTTGCCATGCCTTCCTCTAGGGGATCTTCCCGACCCAGGGATTGAAGCTGAATCCCCTATGTCTCCTGCATCGGTAGGCAGGTTCTTCACCACTAGAACAACCTGGCTCCCAGTGATGACGAGCAGTGACTCAGCAACTGCCCCAGAAACAGAAGCCAAATCCATCAAAAGTCCTGATGCTGAGACTCTGGTCCAGTGTGGCCTACAGCTGCTCACCCACACACTGCCGGGTCGTGGATGTAACTGGAAAAGCTCGGGCCATATGCCTGACCAAAATCTGTTGAGACGTGTGAACTGAGTGTGAGAGGGGGTGATTCTCCAGATGATACATGTGGCATTACTGCGAGTTTTGTAACCTGAAGTCGTGCAGGATTGGTTTGGCATTCACTTCATAAGCTTCCCTGGTAGCTCAGTGGTAAAGAATCTGCCTACAATGCAGGAAACCTGGGTTTGATCCCTGGGTCAGGAAGATCCCCTGGAGGAGAAAATGACAACTCACGCCAGTATTCTTGCCTGAGAAATCCCATGGACAGAGGATCCTGGCAGGCTACATGGGGTTGCAAAGAGTTGGATACAACTGAGCAACTGAGTATGCATGTGTTCATTACTATGTGATGAAACAGGGTCACAATCCTTCACCTTTGTTTGATAATTGTTGTATTGCTTGGTTGTGCCTTGGTTCAGAGTTATTTTAGAGAAAATCCTCCAATGCTAACTCATCAAGTTCAATTCAGTCACTCAGTCATGTCTGACTCTTTGTGACCCCATGAACAGCAGCACGCCAGGCCTCCATATCCATCACCAACTCCCCTGAGTCCACCAAAACCCATGTCCATTGAGTCGGTGATGCCATCCAACCATCTCATTCTCTGTCATCCCCTTTTCCTCCTGCCCTCAATCTTTCCCAGCATCACGGTCTTTTCAACTGAGTCAGCTCTTTGCATCAGGTGGCCAAAGTATTGGAGTTTCAGCTTTAACATCAGTCCTTCCAATGAACACCCAGGACTGATCTCCTCTAGGATGGACTGGTTGGATCTCCTTACAGTCCAAAGGACTCTCAAGGGACTGCAACTCATCAAAGGGGCCCTGATAAACATGCCGCTGGAAACGTGGGACTACAAAGGTAGGAAGTGCAATTTAAGAGAGGGGGTCACCATATTCTAAACACAGTTTGTGAATCTATCATATACAAAGTTATAGGAATTTGGAGTTTTATATGGGCTCACTTTGAATTACATATTCTTGAGCAAAAAATGAAAGTGAAAGTGAAGCTGCTCAGCTGTGTCTGACCCTCAGCGACTCCATGGACTGCAGCCTTCCAGGCTCCTCTGTCCACTAGATTTTCCAAGCAAGAGTACTGGAGTGGGTTGCCATTGCCTTCTCCGAGCGAAAAATGAAGCCCATAGCAAAATGATACACATTGCCTAACCCCATTATTGAGTTAGACAAGGCTGTGGTCTGTGTCTAACTTAATAATGGGGTTAGGCAATGTGTATTGTTTTGCTATGGGCTTCACTTTTTGCTCAAGAATATGTAATTCAGTGAGCAAATATAAAACTCCAAATTCTTTTAACTTTGTTTATGATAGAAAGGCAACACCAAGGAATGTTCAAACTACCACACAATAGTGCTCATCTCACACGCTAGTAAAGTAATGCTCAAAATTCTCCAAGCCAGGCTTTAGCAGTACATGAGCTGTGAACTTCCAGATGTTCAAGCTGGTTTTAGAAAAGGCAGAGGAACCAGAGATCAAATTGCCAACATCCGCTGGATCATTGAAAACGCAAGACAGTTCCAGAAAAACATCTATTTCTGCTTTATTGACTATGCCAAAGCCTTTGACTGTGTGGATCACTATAAATTGTGGAAAATTCTGAAAGAGATGGGAATACCAGACCACCTAACCTGCCTCTTGAGAAAGCTATATACAGGTCAGGAAACAACAGTTAGAACTGGACATGGAACAACAGACTGGTTCCAAATAGGAAAAGGAGTACATCAAGGCTGTATATTGTCACCCTGCTTATTTAACTTATATGCAGAGTACATCATGAGAAATGCTGGGTTGGAAGGAGCACAAGCTGGAATCAAGATTGCTGAGAGAAATACCAATAACCTCAGACATGCAGATGACACCACCCTTATGGCAGAAAGTGAAGAGGAACTAAAAAGCCTCTTGATGAAAGTGAAAGAGGAGAGCGAAAAAGTTGGCTTAAAGCTCAACATTCAGAAAACTAAGATCATGGCATCTGGTTCCATCACTTCATGGGAAATAGATGGAGAAATAGTGTCAGACTTTATTTTGGGGGGCTCCAAAATCACTGCAGATGGTGACTGCAGCCATGAAATTAAAAGACGCTTACTCCTTGGAAGGAAAGTTATGACCAACCTAGATAGCATATTAAAAAGCGGAGACATTATTTTGCCAACAAAGATCTGTCTAGTCAAGGCTATAGTTTTTCCAGTGGTCATGTATGGATGTGAGAGTTGGACTATGAAGAAAGCTGAGCACTGAAGAATTGATGCTTTTGAACTGTGGTGTTGAAGAAGACTCTTGAGAGTCCCTTGGACTGCAAGGAGATCCAACCAGTCCATTCTAAAGGAGGTCAGTCCTGGGTGTTCATTGGAAGGACTGATGTTAAAGCTGAAGCTCCAATACTTTGGCCACCTCATGCAAAGAGTTGACTGATGGGAAAAGACCCTGGTGCTGGGAGGGATTGGGGACAGGAGGAGAAGGGGACGACAGAAGATGAGATGGCTGAATGGCATCACCAACTCAATGGGTGTGAGTCTGAGTGAACTCCGGGAGTTGGTGATGGACAGGGAGGCCTGGTGTGATGCGATTCGTGGGGTCACAAAGATTTGGACATGACTGAGTGATTGAACTGACTGAACCCCATTATTTAAGATCAACCAACTTTTCTATTTCTCTTTTTCCTTCTCATTCTCTTGCTCTTTCTTTCTCATCATGATGTTAAAAATAGAACAAAAATTGGTGTATATTTCTGCTTTCAGAAAACTGTTAAAACAGATTATACACATGCCTCCTTCACATGTTAAAATCATAAAAATATGTATCGGACTGGTTAGTAAACCAGTCATAAAACAACAATGTCCAACAACTTTTAATTGAAGTAAAATTCACAAACAGTTGACTGCAAAGTCCTTAAGCGTACAACCTGATAATTCTGTATACCTGTGTAACCAAAGCCTCCACCTGGATATAGAATTTTTCTGTTACTGCGCAAGTTTTCCCTCTCTTCCTTATGGCTAATTTCCACTTCTATAGACAACTATTGATTTGTTCTGTCTGTTCCTGAACCTCGTGTTAGTGCAGTCACTCAGTATGTATTCTTTAATGCTTAGCATATGCTGCTCGTAAACATTTTAAAATTCATCCATGTTGCTGTAAGCATTATTTATTTGCAATGCTTAATAGTATTAGTAGTGAGAATGTACCACAATTGGATTGTTCTCTGTTGATGGACATTTGACTTGTTTCCAATTTGGGGTTATTATAAATATAGCTTCTATTTACACACATTGAGGTCGTTTTGTGGTCACATACAGACAGACCTCATAGATACTGTGGATTTCTTTCTAAACCACTGCAATAAAGCAAACTGTGAAATAAAGCAAGTCACACAAATTTTTGGTTTCCCAGTGCATAGAAGTTGTGTTTATACTATACTGAAGTCTATTAAGTATACAATAACATTATGTCTTATAAAATAATGTAAATACTTAATTAAAATTCCTTTGTTGCTAAAAAATGCTCACCACTATCTGAGCCTCCAGTGAGTTGAAGTCTTTTTGCTGGTAAAGATAACTGCCTCAGTGTTGATGGCAACTCGCTTGTAAGTGTGGTAGCTGTTGAAGTTGGGGTAGATGCTGCAATTTCTTAAAACAATGCAACAGTGGAATTTGCATTTTGTAAAGAACACAATATATCTCCTGCTGAGTCCACTTCAACCATGTGTCCATCACAAAATATTTGGCATTTGATTGTTGAATTTTATGAGTTCTTCATAGATTCTGAATATAAGGACTTTGACAGACATATGTATTGTGAATGTTTTTCCCTCGGTATCCAGCTTGACTTTTCATTCTTGGTAGAGACCATTGATGTGCAGAAATGGTTAACATTGATGTTCAATTTATGATTGCTTTTCCTTTTACTTAAGTGCATTTTATGGTCTCGCTATTAAATCTTGGCCTTACTCAGGGTTGCAAAGATATTCTCTTAATTTCTTCCAGAGATTTTAGTGTTAGCTTTTATGTTTTGGGCTCATATTAAATGCTCCATCTCAAATTAATTTATTTTGGTATATGAGGCAGAATTAAGCTTTAGTTTACCCTATTACGTTTATCTAATTGTTCTAAAGTTACTTATGACTGCTGACTGCTACTGCTAAGTCGCTTCAGTTGTGTCCGACTCTGTGCGACCCCATAGATGGCAGCCCACGAGGCTCCGGACCATGCTTTCCCCAATGCATGATACTGCACCTTCATCAGAAGTCCTATGACTGCGTGGCCCTCCTTCTAGACATCCTGCTCTCCTGATCTGTTTCTCTGTCCGTATGTCAAAACTACAATGTCTTGGTAATTGTAGCTTATGGCAAGTCTTGGAATCAGGTAGTGAAAACTCTCCACAGCATTGCTTCCCTGGTGACCCCGTGGAAATGAGTCCACTTGCCAGTGCAGGAGTAGCAAAGGGCGCAGCTTCAGTGCCTGGGTTGGGAAGATCCCCTGGAGGAGGGAAGGGCAACTCACTCTTGTATTCTTGACTGGGAAATCCCATGGACAGAGGAGCCTAGTGGGCTACAGTCTACAGGGTAGCAAAGAGTTGGACACGCCTGAGCGACTGCACACACATTTGTCTTTAAGATTGTTTCAGTTATCCTAGGTTCTTTAGATCACCGTACAGAGTTTAGAATCAGCTGGTTAATATTCGCAAAAACGCTTGCTAGGATTTTCAGTGGGATTGCATGGAAACTACGAATCAGTTGGGAGGAGAACTGACGTCGTGATAATACTGAATTTTCCAGTCCATGAGCTTTATCTCCCTACCTTTAATTTCTCTCGGAAATTGTTTTTATAAAAGTTTTCAGTCAGAGATTAAGCATGGCTTTTATTACATTTGTTCTTAAACATTTTGGTTTTTGATGCTATTGTAGATAGTGCTTTTTTTAAAAAAAAAAAAAGGTTTTTCATTTGCATGTGGCTAATACAAATAATTACAGATTTTTTTAATATTGACCTTATCCCGTGATCTTGTTTAATTAGTCCAGCAGCATTTTTGTAGCTTCTTCAATATTTTCTATGTACATGAAATCATGTTAACTGCAAATAAAACCAGCTTTACTCTTTCTTTCTCAAATTTTATAGAATTTTCTTTTCCCTTCATTATCGCTCTGTTGAACTGAAGTGCTAAGAACAGATACTGTGCCGCCTTATACCAACCCTACAGGAAGGGGTTCAACATTCTGCCATTAAATACAGTAATGTAGGCCTTCCCAGTGGCGCCAGTGCAGGGGACAGGAGAGACTTGGGCTCACTCGATCCTCGATCCTTGGGTCAAGAAGATCCCGTGGAGGAAGCATGGAAACCCACTCCAGTATTGTTGCCTGGGGACCCTATGGACAGAGGGGCCTGGCAGACTACAGTCTATAGCGTTGCAGAGCCGGACACGAGTGAAGTGCCTGATCACACACTCATAATAATACATGTTTAAGTGGTTGTTCTTTCGTAGATGCCCTTTTTCAGAATGAACACGTTTTCCTTAATCTGTAGTTTGCTGTAGTGACTTATATAGTGATTTATCTAATGATGTATGTAGATTTGATGTAGTGATGTAGTGATACGTTGATGTTGAATTTCAACAAATGCTTTTTTTCTGTATCTATTGAAGTGATCACTTTCCCCCCTTTATTAATGTGATGAATTGGTTTCAAATGTTAAATCAACCTTCCATTCTTGGGATTAATCTTACTTGCTTAGGACATATTTTTGTATTACCCTTTCTACATATTGCTGAATTTTATTTCTCAGTGTCTTATTAAATATTTTTATGAAGAATGTTTGTGTTTAATTTACATTTTTGTCATACCTTTCTCAATTTTTGATATCAGAGATACACTGGCCTCAAAAAATGAATCGAGGAGCGGCCCTTCCTAGTTGATTTTTGGACAGATTTTGTGTATGAATGGATTAATTTTTTGGTAAGTTTTCTCTACATTTTTTATTTCAATGATTTCATCTGCTCTTACTTTTATTTCTTTAAGTGATTTGTGTTTTCTTTATACACTAGCTTCTTAAGAAGGAGACTAATATTCATTTTCAATTTCTTTTTTGGATAGCATATGCGTTTAAACTTGCAAAGTTTCCATCTTGTACTGCTTTTTCTGAATCTCATATATTTTTGATATGTTTGTTTTCATTATAATTCAGTTCAAAACATTATATTGTGATTTTTCTCCCTTTGAATACAGCGTTACTAAGAAGTGCATTTTAAATTTTATAAATATTGGATTTTAAAAAATAACTATTTTATTGTTATAATTTCATTTTAATCAGCAAATATGCAGTATAAGATTTTGAAACTTTTTGAAATTTACTGGGATTTTATTTTTGTGGCCCTGCATATGGTTCTTCTTGGTGAACATTCCATGGGCACTAAAAAATGATGTCTGTTCTATGGCTTTGGATGTGGCATTGATACAGTTTTTGATAGAGTTGTCCAAATTTTCCATATACCTAATTTGTTAATTAGTGATAATTTCAATTCCTGAGAGAGAAGTGTTAAAATCTCTAACAATGATTGTGCTCTATTTATTTCTCCCTTTACTTCTATCAGTTTTTGAAACTTTGCTTTTATGAGTATTTACATTTCTTCTTGTTATGTCTTCCTCAGAAAAAGAGTTTTTATCATTAGGAAATGACTCTTGTTCTCTCTGGTGATGCGTTTGTTCTGAATTCTATGTTTTTGTTATGAATATAGCCACACAAGCTTTCTTAAGCATACACTTTATGTTATACATTTTTCTATTCTTTTATTTTTAATCTGTCATTTCTTATATTTAGAATGTAATGCTTGTAGTAATCAGATCATTAGGTTTTATCTTTTTATGTGATATGAAAGTTTGTCTTTTGAATAGCGTTTTGTCCATTTATATTTAATGCAGTTGCCGCTATCGTATTCATTTTCTATTTGTCCCATAAATTTTTTATTTCCTTTTTCCGCTTTATTCTCTTTTTTTGAGTTATAAATTTTAAAAGTTTAACTTTTTGCTTTCTCTTTTTTAGCTAGGCCTGTTGGTGGTGGTATTGTCGGTTTTCTTTTGTATTTAGTGGTTACTGTAGTGATTAAATTGTGCATTTTAACCTAGCATTGTCTATTTAACATTAATATTAAACACTTCTGATAAAATATCAAGTATTATTCCATTTAAATTCACTGTCCTGTGTACAGTTATCTTAATACCATTTTCTATTATATATCTTAAAAATTTCACAATATAATATTGATAGTTTACCATGAAGAAATTAGAAAAGGAGAATAGTTTCTAATATTTATCCATGTATTGACTGCTCATAGTGCTCTTTATTCCTTCCTGTATTTCCAAATTTTGTTTTGATATTATCATCATTCATAAAGAACTTTATCATTTTTATAGCTCACGCATGTTTCCTTAGCTTTCATTTTTCTGAAGGTGTTTGCACCCTCATTTCAAAAGATGCTTTCAATGAATATACATTACAGAGCTGACAGTTTTCATTTTTCAGCTCTTAAAGATTTCGTTACTTTATACACTGGCTTATGTTTTTTGTTTGTTTTCCTGATTAGCAGTTAGGAGTAGTTAGTTCTGTTCTGTGTGTATTTAATATATTGTTTTTATCTGACTGCTTTCAAAATATATCTTTTTGTCTTTGGTTTACAGCAGCTTTACTCTGACACATCCAGTTGGGGTTTTATTTTTATTTATCCCAGTAAGGGACTGCTGTGCCCCTCAAATCTGTAGGCTGATGCTTTCCACAAAACTTAAATTCTCCAACATACTCACATTTCTGTCGACTGTTTTTCATCTTAATCAGGGGTCTCATTTTTCCTCTTTTGTCTCATAATTTTTGATTCTGTGCTGAACATTGCATATGACAAAAGAAGTAATGTTATGTTTTCCTTGAGGTTTTTAAGCCTTGTTCTGGAAGGTGTTTCAATTGGCAGATCCCATTGATCCCATCAACTTACCTTTAGTCTTTGTTAAGGTGACTGAATATATTTTGGTTTGGGTCTCAGTTCTAGTATATAACTCTCTCTCATTCTGTATGTATCTATCTACCTAGATTCAGATCTCCAGAGAGAGAGAATATAAACACACAGTGCCTTTTCAATTAAAGAGATTATGTTTACTTTTTCACCAATGATTAAAATTATGAAGAATAAATAAAACTACATAGAACATTTATAGGAAAAACTTAGAATTCTGCTAAAAGATTCAACATGGAAACATGTCCTATACTTAACAATGAATAGATACTTTGGCAATAGAAATTAAATATAATCCAAGTAAAAACTTCTATTGGAATTTTTTACTTTGTCAGACTCCAGATTTAAAAAACATATTGTTCTTCCATAAATAGAAAAGTCCAAAGATGGAAAATTCATGAGGTAAAAAATAAACTATCCAGATGTTATATGTATTATGAAGCTTTAGTAAGATAAAGGATTTGAAACTTAGTATAAAAATAGAACAACATAATAAAATATAAAAAATAGAATAAAAGATGTATAAAAACTCTAACATATATAAATATTGTATATGATAAATGTAACATTTAAAAGCAGTGAGAAAGATAAATTATATAGGAAACACTGTTGAACAAATAACTAACTATTTAACAACAACAAAAAATTCAACCTGGGGCTCTTGGTTCATACTTTATATACCAATGTAAATTCCATATGGATCATAAATTTAAGGTGTAAAATCCAATTTAAGAACAAAACATGTAAGAATTTTTATTCAGTGTGGAAAAGAACTTGGTTAGCAGGAAACAAAATCCACAATGGCAATTAAAAAAAAAAAACTATAAATTTACTGACTCGGCATCAAAAATACCCAAAGTAAAAAGATAAGTAACAAGCTGGGAGCAAAGACAATTTTACCTGGTACACAATAAATACCTATATTCCGTTCTTGATATGTAAAGAGCTCTTACAGGATGTTTGGGAAAAGTCATATCTAATACACGACTGTGTAAAAGACTTGAATAATCATTTCATGGGTGAGTCAGTCAGTCAGGTCAGTCGCTCAGTCATGTCCAACTCTTTGCGACCCCATGGACTGCAGCACGCCAGGCCTCCCTGTCCCTCACCAGCTCCCGGAGCTTGCTCAAACTCATGTCCATCCAGTTGGTGATGCCATCCAACCGTCTCATCCTCTGTCGGCCCCTTCTCCTCCCGCCTTCAATCTTTCCCAGCATCAGGGTCTTTTCCAAGGACTCAGTTCTTTGTATCAGGTGGCCAAAGTATTGGAGTTTCAGCTTCAGCATCAGTCCTTCCAATGAATATTCAGGACTGATCTCCTTTAAGATGGACTGGTTGGATCTCCTTGCAGTCCAAAGGACTCTCAAGAGTCTTCTCCAACACCACAGTTCAAAAGCACCAATTCTTTGGTGCCCAGCTTTCTTTATATTCTAACTCTTGCATCCATACATGACTACTGGAAAAACCATAGCTTTGACTAGATGGACCTTTGTTGACAAAGTAATGTCTCTGGTTTTTAATATGCTATCTAGGTTGATCATAACTTTCCTTCCAAGGAGCAAGCATCTTAATTTCATGGCAGCAGTTGCCATGCGCAGTGATTTTGGAGCCCCCAAATATAAAGTCTGTCACTGTTTCCATTGTTTCCCCATCTATTTGCCATGAAGTGATTGAACCAGATGCCATAATCTTAGTTTTCTGAATGTTGAGCTTTAAGCCAACTCTTTTACTCTCCTCTTTCACTCTCATCAAGAGGCTCCTTAGTTCTTCTTTGCTTTCTGCCATAAGGATGGTGTCATCTGCATATCTGAGGTTATTGATATTTCTCCTGGCAATCTTGATTCCATCTTGTGCTTCATCCAGCCTGCCATTTTGCATGATGTACTCTGCATATAAGATAAATAAGTAGGGTGACAATATGCAGCCTTGACGCACTCCTTTCCTGATTTGGAACCAGTCTGTTGTTCCATGCCCAGTTTTAATTGTTGCTTCTTGACCTGCATACAGATAACCACAATGGTGTGATCACTCACCTAGAGCCAGATATCCTGGAATGTGAAGTCAAATGGGCCTTAGGAAGAATCACTATGTATAAAGCTAGCAGAGGTGATGGAATTCCAGTTGAGCTATTTCAAATCCTCAAAGATGATGCTGTGAAAGTGCTGCACTCAATTTGCCAGCAAATTTGGAAAACTCAGCAGTGGCCACAGAACTGGAAAAGGTCAGTTTTCATTCTAATCCCAAAGAAAGGCAATGCCAAAGAATGCTCAAACTACCGCACAATTGTACTCATCTCAGACGGTAGCAAAGTAATTCTCAAAATCCTCCAAGTCAAGCTTTAATAGTACATGAACCATGAACTTCCAGATTTCCAAGCTGAATTTAGAAAGCACAGAGGCACCAGAGATCAAATTGCCAACATTCATTGGATTATTGAAAAAAGCAAGAGAGTTCCAATTTCATGGATAAAGAAATACAAATGATTTTAAACTTTGGGTAAAAAGCTTCATTCTTTATTAAAAATAAAAATTCAAATAAGACACCATTTCTAGCTCTTAGATTTATAAAACATTTAAAAACTCTGAACACTTTGTATGAATGAAGTTGAGTGAAAATCAGCATTTTGTACACTTTCAATGGCACGTCTCAGGTGACACCGTGGTAAAGAATCTTCCTGTCAACGCAGGAGATGTGAGTTTGATCCCTGGGTCACAAAGATCCCCTGGAGGAGGAAATGGCAAACCACTCCAGGATTCTTACTTGGGAAATCCCATGGACAGAGGGGTCTGTGGGGATGAGGGTGGGGTTCAGTCCATGGGACAGAGGAACCTAGTGGGCTACAGTCCATGGGGTCATAAAGAGTCTGACATGACCGAGCATACACATTTTTCATGAAGGTGTACATCTTAGCTTCATCTTCACATACAGTTTGATCTCTTTACCCAGGAATTCTCCTTCAGTACCCATCAGAAAAGAATGCTCATTTTAATTGCAGAAAAAGGTTAGAAAATAATAATTGTTCAATAATAGGTTGTTCTTTAAACGATTTTTGGTATATCTATAAAGCAGGAGAGAAAAATAAGATGTTTCGGTATATGCCTTGATAAGGAATTGAGTTGTATTTTTAATTGAAAAAACAATATACACAATATATTACATTTGTGTAAATAAGCAAGGTCCGCACAAAAAAGCTTGTGTGTCCTTGAAGGATACACAAGAAACCAGGAGTGATAGTGACCTCTGAGTGTGAAGTTTCACCGCTAGGGAGGGAGGGAGACTTCCTTTCTGGCTGTACTTTATTCCACAGTTTAATTTTTTGTAATGTATATAAATTACTTTTTATTAAATATTTTAAAGCATTATTTATGAGTCCCTTTCCAAGTCTGACATTCTAGGAGGCTATGGTCATGAAATGGTAATGAGGCAGTGAAATTGGACAGAATCTGAAAGATTTCAGGTCAGCGAGTATGATGGGAGTTTAGAAAACTTCCTTAATGTGGTTCATTCTGAGTCAATTTGTAAACAAGTTACTAATACTCATTTCATGGTATTTTTAGGAGTTTTGAGCTATGGATAACTGTGCTATGAATCACATATTCATATTTACATGACAGTTAGATTCATTGCTTCCTCTGTGACAGTGAAAATACTGTGTAAAATATTTTGTAGTCTTAAACGTGATTGACAGTTTCCTTTTATAAGTTGAAGGATATCAGTCATAGCAGCCACATCTTGGCTTCCTCGTTCTGCTGACCTTTGTTTCTCTTCAAAGGGGGATGGTATTCTGAGCCGGACTGACTGGAATCATGAGATGTCATAAATCTTCTCATCCGCAACATTCGTTGTATTCGCTGATAAAGAGGCGTTAAGTGTAAAGCATTGTTTGGTCATCCTAGGACATTGAATTCACTACTCTGTACAAGTGGACACAGTGCATAATACCAGGGGCTGTCTCTCTATAAGATCTGTGACAAACCAGCAGGGCCAATGGGCCTCCCCAGTGGCTCAGTGGTAAAGAATCAGCCTGCCAAAGCAGGAAACAGAGGAGATGCGAGCTCCGTCCTTAGGTCAAGAAGATCCTCTGGAGAAACGGATGGCTACCCACTCCAGTATCCTTACCTGGAGAATCCCATGGACAGAGGAGCCTGGCGGGCTACGGTCCATGGGGTGGCAAAGAGACAGAGGTAGCTGAAACGACTTAGCACACGGGGCAGCGTAGCAGATGGCACAATGGCCTCTCTCCTGTCCCTGAATTTCTGGGGCAATCACACCAAGGCTACTAGCTGTTCTCATGACTCCTATTTATTTCGCCCATTCCTATTCAGGGATCACGTCCCCGTCAGCCAGCTTCAGCCCAGCAAACCTCTTTGCTGTCACTGAACTCACACTCTGCTGTGTTCCCTGCACTCTGGGGCCACCTGGACACCGGGTGCCCAGCTCAGGAGTTTCCAGGCCACTAGAGGATGAGCACGAGACACAGCGAGACACAGTAACTTGGAGTTACAGCTGCTTGGAAATCAGGCCACCTCTGAAATCTAAGGAAGGAAAAGCCCAAGATAGGGTGGAGTTTATAAAACCCTGTGAGTTCATCAGAGAACTTCCAGCTTCATCCCAGGTGCTGACTCTGGTTTTGTACCTGGAGTGGTCTTCCCAAAGTGAGAGGTGGTCGATTCTAGAGTAGCTGAGCTCTCGGAAGAGAGGCCGTGCTAAGGGTCGCGGGGGGGCGGGGGGGGGGGAGGTCAAGACTTTGAAGAACAAGACTGTGTGTGTGGCTTCATCTTCCAGGCTGCAGGGGCACTTGCCCAAAATCCCACCTGAACACCTGGGTGAAGATTCTGGAGAACTGTCTCAGGCCTGCTGATGTACAGGCTGTGGGCTTGGGCAGGGGGGACACGCACCTTAGTCGGAACCCAGGGGATCCACAAACACCAGAGCCGCCAGCTTCAGAGTGGTTAGCATCAGCTCCCTGGGCCAGGAGTCTGTGTTCCCTGGCTCCTCCCAGTGCTCACTGAGTGACAGGAAGAGTCTTCCTTCTCAAGAAGAGGCCTAAGCATGGAAACTGAGATGAGTTCTGATTCTCCCCAACTAGGAAGTTCAGTCCAGTTTAATTCGGTTCAGTCGCTCAGCCGTGTCTGACTCTGTGACCCCATGGACTGCAGCACGCCAGGCCTCCCTTTCCATCACCAACTCCCAGAGTTTACTCAAACTCATGTCCATCCAGTCAGTGATGCCATCCAACCATCTCATCCTCTGTTATCCCCTTCTCCTCCTACCTTCAATCTTTCCCAGTGTCAGGGTCTTTTCAAATGAGGCAGTTCTCATCAGGTGGCTAAAGTATTGGAGTTTCAGCTTCAAACTCAGTCCTGCCAATGAACACCCAGGACTGATCTCCTTTAGGATGGACTGGTTGGATCTCCGTACAGTCAAGAAGGAGGGCAATTCGATAGCCTGAGTCCCTCTGTGGATTCATCTTGTTTGCTTGAAGGGAAAAGAGTTTTTTTTATATTAATATTATCAGGAAGAGTCAGGTAGAGGAGCAGGAGGCAGAGAAGGAACACTGCGGGGTGAGGCCAGACGTTTATTCACTTTAGAGACTTCGCCTGAGCACATGCTCTGTGCCAGGCAGCTTTGCACGTGCCCAAGGATGGAGGGCAGGAGGAGGAGGGAGAGGCAGGGGATGAGAGGTTTGGATGGCAGCACCGACTTGACGGACCTGAGTTTGAGCAAGCTCTGGGGGACAATGAATGACAGGGAAGCCTGGTGTGCTGCAGTCCATGAGGCTGCAAAGAGTTGACATAACTTAGCAACTGAACAACAATACAAGCCAAGGCCTGAGCCTCTGGGATAACAGAGCCTGGTTTGCTTCTCACAGGACCGGAGGCGACAGCAGGCCCACGGCCAGCGGATACTGCCCAGGCCGCCCTCTTGGTTCACAGGCCCGCTGAGCGCCGAGGTCCACCCTTACCTGCTTTTGTTCCCTCCCATTCTTGCCTCTCTGAGTGGAGCTGGGACACTGAAGGTCTGTGTCCCTCTCCACTTAGGATTCCTTCCAGGTCATTTGGAATTCATTCCCGGGACTTGCTCCAGATAGAGTCGCATACCTCAGAGCGCTGGATCGCTCACTGATGTTGCTGTTTTAACCGTTTTCTGCAAACTTTATGTGTCCTGAGTTTGCTAGGCCCCAGAGCTTCCTAAGTGCCTGATTTGAGGAGTGGTAAGTTTTGCAGAGCAGATAAAGCAGAACAACAGGGAACCCGTTGTTTTTGCATTAAGCTGTGGACTTGCTCCCAGTTCTCTTGGAACATGGCATCTCTCGTGTAATCTGCTTTCAAACAGCCCTGAAGTGGCCCTGCACAGATGTGTGAATGAACACCTGCCAGTTTTGGGCGCTGGTCATAAAGGTGGCACCAGCTCTCAGCAGGCTGCCCTGAGGAGAGGTGCAGACTAATATCACCCCCTCCTTCCATGCTTGGCCAGGTGCTTGGGCTCTTTCTGGCTGTTTTTCCCAAGATGACTTCAGCTTGGATGCTTCCAGCTCAGCTTGGCCAAGTTGTATCCATCCGATTGTCATCAACGTCACCACCACCATCCGGGGGTATTTCCTGTGTGCCTCTTGTCAACTGTTGCCAATTCTACTAATGTCCTTGACTGGCTGTCATGTGCCAGACCCTGTGCTAAGCTCTGGGCAGAGGGCCACACATAGCTTTCTGGCTCAAGGAGCCCAAGCTGGAAGGATCAGGGTAATGTGCAAACACAGCATTTCAGAATAACACAAATCGAGGTATGAACTGGATGTTACAGGGACAAAACAGGGTCACTTAGAGGTGATCAAGGGCAGCGATGTCCAGGAAACCTTCTCAGAGCAATAGTGCCCAGAGAAGGATAAGTCAGGATGAGCTAGGCAAGGGAAAGCAATGAGTTCAGAAAATTCTCCAAGGGCATCGAAACTTGGGTCCAAGGTCAAAATCAGAACCGGGAAGAAACTCCATCTCTATTTCTGCTGTGGATTAGAATCAGGTGGGAGGCTGGCTGAGACTCTGGGTTCCTTCCTACGTGGACCAGTGAGATTTACGTCACGTGCTTTCTCCTTTAGCGTGAATCCTCCTGGTTCTGGACCATCTCAGGAGAGCCTCGGAGAACCCCTGCCAGCATCTCATCCCACCCTGCCCTATTGAGGTACCCCAGAAGCAAGGTCCAGGGAGCCAGGCTGGTCCAATCTAGAGAGGACCGTGGATCAAGATCATAAGGCTCTCTCTGCTTTGGCTTTGGTTTGGCATCACTACACAGCTGGGGCCTTCCATTAGGAAAATGAACTGTTATCTACGTTCATCTACTGTTTAGCCCATACAAACATATCCCTGACCATCCTCAAAATATGTTTGATGGTTTTCTCTTTCAGACAGAAACCCGTTCAGGATTATGCTGTCACTGTTCAGCTGCCCAGTCCTGTCTGATGCTTTGCAACTCCGTGAACAGCGTGCAGCGCGCCAGGCTTTCTTGTCCTTCAGCATCTCCTGGAATTTGCCCAAACCCATGTCTATTGAGTCGGTGATGCTATCTAACCATCTCATCCTTTGCCGCCTTCTTCTCCAATTGACTTCAATCTTTCCCAGCATCAGGGTCTTTTCCAGTGAGTCAGTTCTTCACATCATGTGGCCAAAGGATTGAAGCTTCATCTTCAGTATCAGTCTTTTCAATGAATATTCAGGGTTGATTTCCTTTAGGGTTGACTGGTTTGAGCTCTTTACTGTCCAAGGACTCTCAAGAGTCTTCTCCAACACCACAATTTGAAAGCATCAGTTCTTCAGTGCTCAGCCTTCTTGACAGTCCAGCTCTCACATCTCTACATGGCTACTGAAAAAAACAAGGGTTATGAATGGCTTTTCATTATTATAACTTCTTAGTGTCTTTTAATCTAGGATATGTCCCCCTGTTTTCCTTTAATGACTTTTTTCAGATCAAGTTTTTTTTAAGGGCTTCATCTATAGAAAGTCCTATTCTGGAGGCTGCTTGATGGCTTCCTTGTGGTAGTTTAACTTGCTCTTCTATCCCTTATGCTTCCAGTAAACTGTAGGTAGGTCTAAAGCCTTGATTCAGTTAAACATGTTTGACAACGATAGTTGAATGTCATATCCCTGCACTTCATGGGCAGATGGCAGATTCTCCCACAATTATTGATGCTGCTCAAGATAATAACTGTCATGTCCTTCCCTGATGAAGACACATTTTTCCTTTTGAACTTGGAGGGGGGCAGTGAGCAATACATGATTGTTCTTTCATCTGATTGTTCTAGCATCTATTGTTAGCTCTTGCTTCTTGAATCAATTATTTCTTTGGTGAATGGAAAATGGTGATTTTTTTTTTAAGGAATGAGCTTTTCTTATATTGAATATGATTATAAAATGTGACAGCGTCTTTTTATTTCTGGTTGTATTTTATTTATCATGCTTATGTATATAGACTAGTTTCTAATGGTCTGTTCTGATGAACAAAGCCGCATGAACTCTGAAGGCATTTCTGTGCCTTTGGGCCAGTGTTCTTTAAGGTACAACTCCTAAAAGTAGAGATGGAGGTCTATGTAGGGAACGTTGTCACGAAAATTGCTAGAATTCTCACCAGAAAGGCTGAACCGAAGCCTTCTGTCTCCAGCAGCAAGGCCTGCACGCTGCTGTCCTCTGGGCCTGCCCAGTGCAAGAGAACCACAGTCTCAGGGAGGAAAACAGAAGTCTATGGTCCTCATATGAAGATGAGGACTGTTTCATAAATAGAGAGAGAAAAAGGAAAAATACAATGCTGATTGAACTCAACAATTCACAAAATGGCGGTCTTCACAACTCTTTCTTTCCTGAGCAACAGTCGCCTATAAACAGAGTTTCCTCCTAGCCCGGCTCCCTCTCAAGCGACTACCTGCCTGCGTGTGTGCTGAGTCACTTCGGTCGTGTCTGACTCTTTGAGGCCCCGTGGCCTGTAGCCCGCCAGGCTCCTCTGTCCATGGGATTCTCCAGGCAACAGTACTAGAGTGGGCTGCTACACGGGATCTCCAGACCCAGGAGGCGAGCCATGCTTCCTGCAGCTCCTGCATCGAGGCAGATTCTTTCCCACTGAGCCCCTGGGGAAGCCCCACAAGACGGCAGTTCCTTCTAAAGAGAGAGGAACTCGCGTCTGAAAGTAACCACTCTCGCCTTCTGTTTCTCTTCCTGTTTTACATCACACACACACACACACACACACACACACACACACACACGTCCCCCAGGTTATGAATTACCATGTATTCACATTTGTATTAATAATAAGTTACTGGCATCATCATCATTATTATTGATGCTCAGCTGTCTGTCCTGAATGTGGCCAGCAGGAATTCCTTCTCGCTGGCCCTGGTGTGCTTGTGAGAGGCCTCCATTTGTGTCTGAATTCTTTCTTACTCTCTGATAGGAAAAGACATCTAGCCTCACCCTGCGCTTTCCTTATCCCAGAGCAGGGATCAGCAGTTTCTGTAGAACTGGGAATGGCATTTCGAAATCAAAGTTCAGATGCTGAATGTGCTCCCTGATACTGGGCTCTCCTTGCCTTTGGGGGTTATTATTGGATAAAGCGAGTTCATCTGGATATTCCAGCTCAAATTTTGGGCTTCCCAGGTGGCCCCAGTGGTAAGGAACCCACCTGCCAATACAGGAGATGTAAAAGACTCAGGTTCAATCCCTGGGTTGGGAAGATCCCCTGAGGAGGGCCTGGCCACCCACTCCAGTGTTCTTCCCTGGAGAATCCCATGGACAGAGAAACCTACAGTTCATGGGATCACAAAGAGTCAGATGTGACTAAAGCGCTTAGCATGCATGCTCAAATTTTACATCACAAGACATTCCTTTGTCATTCAGTCGCTCAGTCATATCCCACGCTTTGCACCCCATGGACTGCAGCACACCAGGCTTCCCTGTTCTTTACCATCTCCTGGAGCTTGCTCAAACTCATGCCCATTGAGTCGGTGATGCCATCCAACCATCTCATCCTCTGTCGTCCCCTTCTCCTCCTGCCTTCAACCTTTCCCAGCATCAGGGTGTTTTCTAATGAGTCGGCTCTTTGCATCAGGTGGCCGAAGTATTGGAGCTTCAGCTTCAGCGTCAGTCCTTCCAATGAATATTCAGGATTGATTTCCTTGTTCCTAACTTCTTTGAATTTATATATCTTTTTATATGGAAAATGTTTGCTCCTACTTTTCAACTTTATCATTTGACATTATTACACTTTTTCAAAATTTCTATGTGAACTTCCTAGTATCCGATAGGTGAGAAATGGTACTTTCAGTATCATCTTAATTTGCACCTCTCTTATTGTGAGTGAAGTTGAATATTTTGCTTATGTTTCAGGGCGGTTTTCCTTTCTTTATTTTTGAGCCGCCTGATCAGGTCACTTGCCTATTTTCCTACCCAGGTTTCACTCATTGGTTTTCTCTATTTTAAGAGCTTTCTCTAGATCAGGGCTAAAGCTCCTAGTTTTTGACAGAAGATGCGAGTATGTTCCTCTGCTCTGTCCTTGTTTGTGAGTGTTTGCTTGCAGAGGCTTTTATTTCCAAAAAAAAAAAAAAAAAAAAGATAAGAGGACTGTCATTGGCTGAAATGGCCTACCAATAAGCTGTGGTACAAATACAGTGTTCACCGAGCAGGATGAACACTAGAGGTGAGCTCTCATTGGTGCAGCTGGGGTATTCAAGGTGATGCGTGGCTCCCACCTGCTCAGAAGAGGCACAAGACTCCAGCTAGGCCCCTGGGCTCTGCCCCAGGAACCTTTTCAACTGAACCCTGGGTGCCATCCCTGGCTCCATCCATTAGGTTTGGAAGAATTCTGGTTGCTGGACGCCAACCAGGAGGGTGACTCAGTCCTGAACCATGGGATGTGGTCATGTTGACCTTGAGTGATGCCTTCACAAAAAAGGCTGCTGCTCACCCAAAGAGCAGAGTGCTGGACCTCTTGGACTCCCGGGGAGGTTGTACGAGCTGTCTTACACTTGTTTGCTGCCCAGTGTTTGTTTGGTAAGTATATACGTGTGGCTGTATCAATCTGCTCTCCAACAGGAGGGAGCTGGTGCCCACACCGAAGGGTGGGAGTGGAGGAGGGAGGCGACGTCTGTAGCGAGAGACAAGTGAGGAGAGGACAAGTGTGAGGCAGAGGGAAGCTCACGAGTCTGGGAGTCCTAGGCTGGGAGCAGCTGAATGGATGTCACCTGTTAGCCTAAAGCATCCATGGAATAGCAGATCCTGCAGCTAGGCCTCAAGAGGGAATTTGCAGAGAGAAGGTCACTTTGAGAGCAGCAGTGAGGTTTAGTCACAGGACAAAGGCTTCCCAGAGTGACTTTTCAGAGCAGTAGCCAGGGGAAGGTGTACTTGGCTGTGCTCTCTTCCTCCCTCTGATGTTATGTGAGATCCTGAAGTCAGCTAGCGTCCAGAGCGCGAGGGAGCCCTGGCTGTCAGCCTCCCGGGGCAGAGACGGCTGCAGAGGATGACTGTTCATCAGTCAATCATGTCCGGCTCTTTGTGATCCATGAACTGCATCCCACCAGGTTCCTCTGTCCATGGGATTCTCCAGGCAAGAATCCTGGAGTGGGTTGCCATGCCCTCCTGGAGGGGACCTTCCCCATCCAGGGATCCAACCTGGGTCTCCTATGTTACAGGCAGATTCTTTACCACTGAGCCACCAAGGAAGGGGATGAGAGCCAAGAGCTAGTGCTCATCCATGTCCAACCTTCTCCCGTGATCCTCCAGGAGGGACCTCAGAGTTGCCTGTGAGTCACTTACATGGGTCAGTATGTGACACGCAGCTGCCGGGGAGAGGGGTCAGGTGGGAGAGTCTGCAGTGGGAAAGACTATACATCTGTTTAATCTCTAAGAAGTTGCTCCAGGAATGGAAGCCGGGCCCGTGGGGCTGTACCAGGAAGCATGGGTTCCTGGGGGACTGACCAGACTCAGGGATGGGTGTGGAGTCAAGGTTTCAGAAACTTAAAGATGTTCCAAATCTGGGAGCTTAGGTGTCCCACAAACACAACATGGAAGCCACGGGGAGGGGGATGGCTTTGGGGGGTAGAATCCAGGGAGCAACCTGGTGGCTTAGAGGTAGGAAGAGATGTGCTGGAATTTGGGGACAAAACTGGGCTGTCATGCCTGCGGTGATAAGTGTAGCAATGGATTGTCGTGAGCTCATGTGCTCACCTGGGGAGAATTAGAGATGGAAGACATAAGAGCAAAGGGAGGACCACCGCTGAGATAAATATATATATATATAACCCCTGTCCCACTGCCTTTCAGTGGTCTAGTCAACGTGATCTAGTCAATATTGGTCCAGGCCACTGTGTGTCAGATGGGGGTGGATGCTGGCCCTTGGGAGGGGAGCAAAGAGACAAACACCAGGCCCTCGCATTGCGGTGGGGGACAGAGGAGAAAGACAGGTAACTACAATATGCCGTAGGTTGGCTGGACAGTGACAGGTAGGGCGTGGTTGACTAGCACACCCGTGTGCTCCACCTGCCGCCACCGGTGTGCAGGGACCAGACGTGTGAGAGCCGTAAGGGATGGGAGAGAGGTGCAGGCCAGCTGCTTCCTCCCACAGGAGGCCGAACAGGCCAAAGGAGTGGCGGCAGCGGACGTTCTGGGTGGAGCTGGCCTGGACCGCAGGCATGGGCTTCTAAGCCCCCAGCCCTGCCCACTGCCCTATGTGCGGTCTTGTCTGGTATGAGGTGGGGGGTAAGGAACTCAGAAGCCCCCTCCCAGCCACGTGGTTATCAGGACCCCCAGCATGGAGGCAGGAAGGATATGCTGACTTTTAGGAAGATTCTGCCCCCCAAACTCTAAATCAGAGGTGGAGTTCTAAATTCCAGTGATTATTATTAAGCAAACACTTAAAATTCTCTGAGTGGATGGCCCTCCGAAATGCCTCTGGCTTGACACTGAACTGGGATTTTTCTGTTCAATTTATGGAGGTTATGCCTCTGGGCCCTGAAGGAGTGGACTTCTCCTTGCCCTCCGTGAAGCTCTCCTCTGCCTTGCAAAGAGCAGGAAATGATTTTCCTCCAGTGTCTTTTTGTCCAGCTGTGCTCGGCCTGTACAGTGGTCACTTCTACAGATCCAGGAAGAGCTAGAAACATAGTTGATTAGCAATAAAATTCCTGGGAGGTAGACCCCGGGAAATGTAGCCCGCATCCCCTGGGGCCAGCCCCAGTGGAGTGAGGTTTGGATCAGCTTCAAAAGACGTGGAACGAACTTCCCAACAGCCCTTGTCCGCTCCTCTGGCCCTCCACCTCCTCTCATTGGAGAATTCTTTTGACACTGATCTGCAGTCAGGACTCAAAATTAAATTCTTCTACATTATTAAATTGAGTATTTGGCTTAATATTTTAAAATCTGAGACCAGTGGAGACCCAAAAGCACTCCATCAGTGCCTCGCGTTCCTGTTGAAATTAAAAGCTTGCTGGAGAAAGTGCCGCTGAAGGATAGCTGCAGAGCATTCCCGGGTGGCCCCCTGTCTGTTTATGGGTCTCTGAGCATTTCTTTCCAAGCTCATGTTCTAAGCTCCCTCGACCCTCCTGAGTATATTCACCAAAATGGACTGCAAAGTGCCAAAATTGGAATCCATCCTTTTATTTTCTTCTTCTTGGTTCCTCTAACACGATGTAACTGTGAGACTGTGTTCCAGCCAGCCAGCTCAGACCCCTTGAAAAGTCTGTATGTAATCAAACCGTGGTGAAGGCATTTGGACCCTTACTTTGTATTTCAGCAGCTCATTTGGCTCTCAACTCTGAAAAAGTGCAAATTTCCTGTTGGCTTGGAATTAGTTTCAATTTTTTTTTTTCCCTCCTCCTCCAAGACAAATCAAATGAGAACCTTCAGGATATCCTACACATGGAAGCTTGAGCTCATAGATCAAACGCCTCATTTGCCTTTCCTGGTGATATTTTTGCTCCATGTAAAATTACAGCAGATCTTGGCAACCGGGCCCCTGGATAGAGTTCCTGGGAAATATGTCAATTTTATGTCCAATTTTTATTACTGGGATCGGGGTGCAGTGTGGATTTAAATGCAGCCCACAATCTTAGTAATTCCATTGGTCTATTTGCTTGGTGGATTTACTTCTGAATCCTTCGAAGTGGCTTCTTTGGTTTTTTCATTTCTATTCTAGCCCTACATGTTTAAGTTTATACATAAAAGAGACAATGCTCAGTGGTACCCATTATGAATAAGGAAATGGTGCTTCCTTCTTCAGCTGGGCGATGATGCTCTAGTACATTCCTTCCTTCCAGCCCTGCAAAGACCCTTCTTATGTAAAGTCACCTGCACACCCTCCTCTTTCTTGCAAGACAAGGCAGCAATTGAGGGGTTGGAAGCACTTTTACCATCGTTTGGCCCATGTGCCTTTGGTATAGATTCAAACTGACGTCCTCTGAATGGAGCTCGAGTGGGAAACGCAGCAGGCTCTGAAGCCACTTTGTCGCAAGGGCTCCATTTCTCATGACTCAGTCCTCAGTGCACTGACCCCCCAGGCGGCCCGCCTGCTGGTCCTCAGGCAGTGCACCGCTGAAGGAGGCAAAGCACAGGAAGGGACAGTTTCTTCCTCTCGAGGTTGTGAGTAAATATGAACTAAACCCGTATTCTAATGAACGGCTACATCTGAAAGCCCATCGTGAAGACAGGCCTCCAGAGGTGCTGCCACGCGTCCAAGGTCGCGGAAACGAGCGGCACAGGCTCTGAGCTTGGGTTCGCCCCGGAGTCTGATTGCGTGTTTTGAATGGTGGTCCTTGAAGTTCTCGAAGTAGAGAAGACTGCTACAACTGGTGCAGTTAACTGTATTTATTTAAAGCATTTAACTTGCTTAGCCTTCTGGCTGCAGAAGTTACACATGCTCTCTGTTCAAAGCTGGGTAAACTTTAAAAGAGTGTGAAGAAAGGCAGAGATGGAGCAGCCATACCTGGGCGGGCTTCCTTTTGCGTCGATTGACTACCTGGGCGCAGGATTTGGTATTCCTCTCCTAATAGGTTTTCTCTTGTTACCAAATACTGGGCGCTGGTGGGAAGATGATTTTCAGTGTTAAGCGGTGTTCAGTCCTGCGGCTGTTGCCCATTTATTTCACAAGCCCCCTGTTAGGGGCATTTAGGTTGTTTTTTTTTTTAAATTAATTTATTTTTAATTGGAAGATCACTGCTTTACGACATTGTGCACTTTCCTGCCATACATCAACATGAATTAACCACAGGTGTACATATGCCGCCTCCCTCTGGCTCCTCCTCCTCAGCCACCAGCCCATCCCAACCCGCTAGGTCGTCACAGAGCCTGTTGGAGGTCCCTGCATCACACAGCACATTCCCGCTGGCCATCCCTCTTACATGTGGTCATGCATGTGTTTCCATGCTACCCATTCTTCCCACCCTCTCCTTCCCCTTCTGGGTCCACGAGTCTCTTCTCTACGTTCGTGTCTCCATTGCCGCCCTGCGCATAGATTCCTCATTACCATCTCTCTAGGTTGTATCTGACTTGTCACCGTTACAGAGAAAAACCTCAGGGAACTTCTAGTCCACTCTGACTGAGAGTCAAGAGGTAGCAGCCCTTTGTTGGAGGGGAGCAGTGTTCACACTGTTTTTATATTTTATTATCTAATTGCCCTCCAAAACGGTGATAACAATAGGGCTTTTGCCAACAGTCTGTGAAATGCCTCCTTTCACCAAACCTTCAAAAAAGCTTAATGAAAAATTTACAGTAGTGACCGTGGATTAAGCAAATCATTTCATCCCCATTCCCTTCGCTAACAGTGAAGTTGACCATTTGTCATGTTGCCGACCTTATTTCTTATTTTGTGACTTGATTGTTTATTTTCCCATTAGTTTGTTCATCTTTCATTGCTTTGCAAAAAAATCTTTATTTAGTAGGCATGTTTACTTTTTGCAATGTGATAGGAATAATTTTCCCAGAATGCAGTGGTCTTTTCTTGTTGTCTTTATCAGTCTCCTTTTCATATTTAATTAAGGCAGTTAGATCTGTCTCTTTTATTACGATTTCTTTCTTTGTGTCACGCTGGGAAAGACTTTCCTGCTCTGAGATCAGTAAAATGGTAATCTACACTGTGTTCTAGTTCTTTTATAATTTTGTGATTTATATTTTATCTTTTCATCTAACGTGTATAATAGAATATACCATGAGGTAAAGATCTGGGTTTTTTTTCTTTTTCTCTTTAAATAATTAAGGAATTATACCAGCACTTTAAAAATCATTATCTTTTTGCCAGTGATTTAAAAATGACACCTTCATTAGCTATTACATCCAAGTGCATTTCTGAATTTCTCATGTGATGCCCTTTGGGGCAGTTTATTTGTTGTTTTTACAGATACTACAACAGGCCTCCTAGGCTTTGTTTTCATTATATTTTCAATCTTATATACGGGGATGATAGATTTTTGCATATTTATTTAGTTCCCAATCACTTTAGGGAACTCTTGTGCATTTTGACATTTTTTCATCATAGAAATTTTTCGAGGTAGACAATTGTATCAACTGCATACAATGACATTTAACTTGTATTTTCTAGCACTATTTCCAACATGTCTCTTTGACCCAATTTATCGGTATTTATCACTATATGTATTTGTTTAACTTCCCCTATTTTATTTTTTAGTTCTTTAATTTTCTTGCTTGATTCATACTCAAATGTGATGGCTCGTGCTTGGGTTGCACTTCTTTTAAGAAGTCTTCTTCAAAAGCATTCTTGTCTTCAGCATCTTGAAAGCAATGGTATCCCACTTTTGTTTTGAGGGACCTTTCCACTGGGCTCACACAGTTTTTCTCATCTCCAAATAAGAAGGAACCTATTTTGACCTGGCATTTCCATGGAGCATCCACAGACCTAGGATGCTGTTGGAATCCCTTTTGTAAATCTTAGCTGTAGGGTTGGTAGACAAACATTTCTGCTAAAGTTCAGGGGCACAGGGTAGTGGGGGTTGGGAGGGACTTGGAATTGTGGGCAACTCTGGAAAGAGACCATCCTTCCTACACATGGTCCCTGTGTTTGGGGAAGCAGCCCAAGGAGATAGGGTTTGCTCATGACCAAGCTTTCAGGTCGTTATCAGCAATGGCTTTGCCCACCTCTCCTCACGTTACTGTTGGCCAGTCAGAGACAAATCCCACCTACCAGGCTAGATTTTACTTTGGGTAACTTCTGTGAGGGCTTCCTTGATGCTCAGCTGGTAAGGAATCCCTCTGCAATGCAGGAGACCCCAGTTTGATTCTTGGGTTGGGAAGATCCCCTGGAGGAGGGGATGGCAACCCATTCGAGAATTCCCATGGACAGAGGAGCCTGACGGGCTACAGTCAGCCCATGGGGTTGCAAAAAGTAGGACACGACTAACTAAACACAGCACAGACACCTCTGTGTAACTCCAGTGTCACTGATTCCATCTGGCAGTGGTCCGCTGATAGGCTGCAAACTGGGGATTGCTAAGGTGCCCTTTCTAGAATCTCCTTCTTGAACTTTAAGGGAAAGTTCTGGGGTCCACAGTCCTGAAACACAGCTGTGCTAACGCACCTATCACCACTGGCTGTGCTTTGGACACGGGTGGCTGGCGATGACTCTGGAGGTGCTTAAACGTCTTAGTACATGAAGGCAGTTTTGGCACTGATGCTAAACTTTAGCGGAGCAACCCCAGTGCATAATCATTCTCTTTCAACCTGGAAGAAGATCGGCTCTTGACGCTGCTGTTCTTGCTGTTCATTCACTAAGTCATGTCCAACTCTTTGCGACCCCATGGGCTGCAGCAAGCCGGGCTTCCCTGCCCTTCACTATCTCCTGGATTTTTACTAAACTCATGTCCATTGAGTCAGTGAGGCTATCCTACCATCTCATCCTGTGCCGCCCCTCTTCTTCTCTTGCCCTCAATCTCTCCATCAGTATCTTTTCCAATGAGTCGGCTCATGGCATCAGGTGGCCAAAGTACTAGTGCTTCAGCATCAGTCCTTCCAGTGAATATCCAGGGTTGATTTCCTTTAGGACTGACTGGTTTAATCTCCATGCTGTTCAAGGGACTCTGAAGCTTCTCCTCCAGAACGACAATTTGAGAGCATCAGTTCTTCAGCACCCAGCCTTCCTTATGGTCCTGTGACTAGACAGATCTTTGCCAGTGAGGGCTGTGAAAATGGGTACCCCTGGTCCCAGCCCTGTTGAAGATTTATGTACCTTTAAATGTATATTTGCCTAGTTCTTCTTAGCTATCTCTAAAGGCAGATATTAGATTCAGCTTTCCTCCTCATTCAGCAGACTTATGGAGGAAGAACTGAATATCCATCCATGTAGAAACTTCAATCAATCTATATAAATTGCACCATTGGTCATTAAAGACCTTCCACCTTGACTCACTATTTAAAACACTGTGATAAGGAAAAGCATTTTATTGTCACAAATAATTTTTCCCCGTGGAAACTGGTAACAGAATATTCTCTGTTGTTTGATTTTTTTCCTTCAGGATCCTTCAAAAGTTTATGAATCTGATGAGTTGTTTTCAGTGCTGAATCGTGAGAGGTTTATTACTACCAACCCACCCCAAAATATAAGGATGTGCCTTCAAGTAGATTCAAGGTCATCAACAAAATTTATCATGAGCACATCATCTGAGATTTCATTTATAAATTAGCATGTATCATCTTTCTTCTTCTTAAGATAAAATCAACACACACATATTCGTGCACGCATGCTGATTCAGTGGTACTTGTGTACAAAGACTTTTTCTTTTTCTCTTTATGTATCATGTTTGAGTTTTGAGGGTGACTCCTGGTCCCAGTCCTTAGACCTGGATTTCTTTGTCTTCCACCAGATACTCTGTGATTTTACAGACATGTGCTGGGCTCGTACTGGGCCGATTTTGCCCTGCAGAGTGGAGCGCCCATCTCGGAAGCTCCACAGCTGCAGACACAGTCTCCTCGGTCATTTTGCCGTCCTCCTCTGAAGGTTTGGTTCAGCAGTAGAACGCTCTCCTTTGTTTTGATTCCTGTACTGTTTCCTCCAGGCAAAACTTGGCATCAGGCAGCTCTGTTTTGGCCTCCATCCAAGCAATTTAGCACCACAAGCTTCTCATTATAAGATGGGTTCACCTGTAGGATGGTCCCATGGTCTGGATACTGAGCCCGCATTATTATTATTAAGACGCTGCTTCTGTTCAACATATGTTTGCAGCATAGACAGTTAATTTCCCCGTATACAGACCTAGAGAGGTTCCTTGAGGGCTGGTGCTTCTTTGTTCTTGTTGGGAATTGGGAGAGCAGCTAGCTAACTTTCCAGCTGTCCCCTTCACATTGCTGTTTAAAATGAGAGATGACAAAGACCACAATTAGAACAAACAAATCGCCAGCATGTCTGTTCCTCTGCTGGAGAATGGGCCTTGAATTGCTCTGAATCTCTGAGAAATCATTTTCATTTGGGGTCACTATGAAACCATGCTTACGGTCCATATAAACTGTCTTTAATTTGAAAGGTGGTATGGGTTACCTCAGCCCATTGGTATCATCCTACTCCAAAGCTGATCTTTCGGGTTGAAAGAGAAAGATTACACACTGGGGTCGCTCCGCAAATGCTTTGCATCAGTGCGGAAACTGCCTCATGTACTAAGATGTTTAAGCACCTCCAGAGCTGTCGCCAGCCACCGGGCTGCTGGGAACACTAAATCAATCTGTTGTATGCGCAAAGCCAAGTCATTTATCTGTCAGGTAGTATTTCATTTAAAACATATTTCTGCGCAAATGAAATACGTAAAAGAGTCTATTTCCGTCCCCAAGTCTGGCAGTTTCCATTATTTCATGGATAAAATTGTCTTTTTAATGGAGCAAGGAGGTCCTTGGGCTCATTGGCCTTGGACTTCCTAAGGAGCGTCTATCGACATCATTGCAAATGTCCCGTGATTGTTAGAGGTGCTTGAGTCCTGTCTGATTATTGATTCTCTCCCAACCTACCCTTGAGTGCCACTCAGAGGAACACTCCTATCAGAAGGTCTGTTGAGGTTTTCCATGGTGACTTCTTGACAAAGTATCCATCTGTTTTCTGATTTGAAGCCCTATTTCATAGCCTTCTACTGAAGGCTGGGCAAGCTTTTTGAAGCCTGAGTTTATCTCACGCTCAGATTTATGCTCCCAGACTCTCCAAACGAGGACATGCCTTCTGGCCCCCTGGCGTCTGCTGGCAGATCCCAACTCCGCTGTACACTAGTGTCCCACACTCTGCCTGTGCCTGTTTTGTTAAAAATTTCCCCTTTTCAATCAGAAATACCAAGTAGGAGTTGGATGAAGCATAACTGGCTCTCTTCCACCATTTCTGTATTTTTTTTTTTCCTACAAATGAAATGAATCATTTGTAAGTTGATGCATTTAATATGGGGATCGTGGTCTGGTATCATTTCTCCAGACCTGGAATCTGATTAATGACACACCATTTCAGCTGAATTTATGTCCCTATTCACCTGGGAAAATGCAGTGTGTTCTTCCTTCACAAATAGAAAGGAACTGCGCAGGAATTGGGTTTCTCATCCCTGTGTGTGCCAAAGGGGAGACAGAAGAGGCTGCCTGGAGAGAGAGAAGCCCTTTTGTACATTTTAAAGTAGTAGTATTGAGCCGCAGTCCCAGTCTCTGTATCCCACTGGACTGGTTTTTACTCCTTCGAAATTGATCTTTCTACTTTAAGATGCTTCCCGTATTGAGGTGTTCAGGGAACTACTTCCCCAGGTGCCAGCTCGTCCTGGGCATCACCAGCTTCTCGCCCTCCTATGAGATCCCTCCCCCGGTCTCAGATCAGCACAGGCCACTGGAGCCTCCTTGCTGAGCATCCGGAGGTGACTGCAGCTTTAACTATATGACTACAGAATTCTCGTGTGGCTCAGATGGTAAAGAATCTGCCTGTAGTGCAGGAGACCATGAGTTTGATCCCTGGGTCCGGAAGATCCCCTGTAGAAGGGAATGGCTACCCATTCCAGCATTCTTGCCTAGAGAGTTCCATGGACAGAGGGGCCAGGCAGGCTACAGTCCATGGGGTCACAAAGAGTTGGACACGACTGAGCAACTAATACTTTCATTATATAATTCAGAGAGAGTTCCATACCGATGGTGCTAAATTCTCATTCTCTACATATTTCTAAATGTCAAAAATAGATACTGGGATCGTTTCGATGCCTTATCTGAGCAGGCACGGTTGGCTAACTCTAGAGTGAGACGTTAGGTTTGTAGGCACACAACTTCTCCAAACAGGATCTGATGGCTCCAGGCCCCAGCTCAGGGGGCTGCAGGGCAGGACACCCTAAAACTACTCAGGGTTATGAGTGCCCTGAGAGCTCGAACCAGTGGAACCCAGAGAAGGGCCTGATCCCAGCTCCTAGCATGGCCGCTGGCTGCTCCTGACAGCTTTGGACCATCGCTGGGAGTAAGGAAAAGCCAGTTCTCTGCTCTCTGATGTTCCCCAAATCTTTGTTCCAAGGTCTGCCCATTGAGCCCCTCTGGGGCACCCTAGTCATCCAGGTCACCTTCTTGCCTGTCACAGACTGTCCTGGCAATGAGCCCAGATGGCTTGTCCTGCTCTTCAGGGGCGGGTGGACAGTGTGCTCCTCCAGGCCAGCCGTCACTGCACCTTGTCCCTTTCCACCCTCCACGTCTTTCCACGCTCCGTGCTGGGCATTTATCCCCAGGGGGCCTGTTAGCACAAGCAGGGCCTCTGTCGGGGGATGCTCTCTCTGCTGCTGCTCCTACCCACCACTCCCAAGACCTCGGGCAGGACCTGGTGACTCAACGGCCTGGGCATCTGACTCCTTGGGTCCTCTGGCATCACTGCTGTCCTGGGCGGCCACTCCTGGCACACACTCCACCTCTGCATGGGTGCCTTGGGGCTCCTCTGGGCTTTCCTTTGCCCTGGGAGACAACATGGCTGGTCCCGATCCACTCCGTTCATCAACACGTATTTTCAGAGCCGACACCATGTGCCAGGCAGCGCTGAGTGCCCGAGGTTCCACGTGTTGGGTTTAGGAGGTGCACCCAGGGTTACCTGGACTTGGCTTTGTCTCCTGAGGCCAGACTCCAGTCTGCCACCTTAAAGTTGGTTCCCAAGCAGTGGGGTGGAATTCTGGATTGTGTGGATAGTTTGGGTACAGGCTAGTCTGTGTGCTACCAGAGTCCTGGAGAAGGGGAGAGGCTGGGGACAGTAATCAGAGTGGTGGTGGAGCAGGTATTAGACAAGGGCATGGGCTTTCCTGCTAAGGGTCTGCAAGAGTTTCAGTGGCTTGTCCATAGGTTTGGTGTTACAGCCTCTGTGAAGCTGGTCGGACTGTTCACCAGGATAATTGGCAGCTGTCTCTCTGGTCCTATGTGTTAGCACACGGGCATCCAGAGGCCTGAAGAGACCTTGGAGCCTGGCCCCCTCCTGAGAGGTGATAACCCTGCTAGGCTGATGGAGGCCATGGTGACCGCTCCCTGCTGGGTGAGGCCTGCCTCCACTTCTGAGAGCAGTGACATTTCCCAAGGAGATGGGCAGGAACGCGTGCGATGGGACACGCTTCCTCCCACAGACTCAGTATCTTGCCGTCTTAGCCCTTCTGCTGGGGAGCGACTTGGCAGGAAGACTGAGTCAGGAGGAATTATGCTCTCCGTGTCAGGACAATTCCATCCCAGAAGCAAGCTCCAAGGTTGGCATGGGTTGGCAGCCAGTTTATAACACGGCACAGTGGCTCTTCTTATTTTTATTTATCTTTTTAATGGGAGAAACAGAGCTTTGAGTGGAAAAGTACGATCATGAGACTTAATTCAGAGCGAGCAATGAAGCACATCTCCATGGACAGACCCACACCACGTCTCCACTTATTTAACTTTATCTGGATGGTTAAGAAAGAGCAAAACTAGATTTATTTAATCTATAAAATCAGATCAAGTCAGTAATTATTAGGCATCTCAAGGTTTTAGAGGACACTAACTGGATGGCGTCTGTCTGTGATCAAGTGATGTGTGTCCCGGCGTGTGTGTGTGTACCGTTGCTCAGTCCCACAGCTCTTTTGCAAGCGGGGACACCGGGTTTCCTGAAATCCAGAGAGGGTCCCTGGGAGGAGCTGCAGGGGGCTTTCCTGGAGGGCCTCTTCATCCCTCTGCCCCTCACACCCTGACACCACATGCATCTGTTTTTATCCAGAGGGCAGCCCTGAAATGCAGGCAGGAAGAAAAGTCTGACGTGGCCGTAGACACCTGATGGGCTCCAGCCCCCAGCCGCGGGAGGAGGCCGCCTTTCCCTCGCAGCAAACACTGAGCGCAGCCCAGGACCACTGCCCGTCAGGCGCCTTGTCAACTAAGCGGTCCCCCAAGGCCTGTTTAGCGGGAAACAGCAGCGTCGGGCTGGCCACGTCCACCTGGGAGCACAGGCCGTGAGGTTCGCTCTCCTTGGTTTGCATTGCCAGGTAATGGTCCTCGCGGCGCTGGCAAGGCCACTCATTGGAACTGACACTCCGTGATGGGCTTAGACAAACACGGGGGCCTGGCCGGCCTCCTGGAGCCCGTGATGGGGAGTGACCCAACGTGGTTATCGTTTGATTGAAACGATCAACTCATTTCCCACAGGTCACGGGATATCAGCCAAGATCCAAATCGGAGAGGACGGGGCCTCATTGCCTGATTACCGGCAGCGGCCCCAGCTGAGTTCCAGGATGCGGGCTGCAAAATGCTGTTTCCTCCTTTCACGGCTGGAACGCGCGGGGCAGCGAGGCCTCCAGGAAGCACCTTCTCACCATCTCACCCGGCTGCCCACGGTGGACCCAGCGGCCGGGACACCCCTCCCCTGGAACTAAGAGCCCTGTGCAGGCGCAGTGGGGTGGACCCCCCTTTCCCCCCCCCCACCCCCGGCTCCCTATTTTCCCCCGCCCCCTCCAAGAGCTCTAGGAAGGGGCGTGGCTGTGTAAAGCTGTGAGAAAGCAAATGAATACGTCTTCCTGGGGCTGCACTAGCTGTGGCCAGGACCACGGAAACGGTCCGCGTTTCTGCAGGCCAGAGTCCAAACTCAAGGTGGGTGCTTCCTTGGAAGGCGCTGGGGCTGGCCCTTTCCCAGCCTCGCCCCCAGCTCCTGCCTGACGGCCTCAGCCCTCCTTGGCTGGTGGGTGAATCACAGAAAATGCATCTTCTGTCTCCACGGATGCCCCCGTGTCTCCAGGCTGTCTTCTCTGCGGCCACATCTCCCCTTTTTATAAAGGCACAGGTCCCATTGGATGAGGGCCCGCCTTAGTGAGCTCAATTTAATTTGATCACTTCTGTTCAGACCTATTTCCAGATAAGGTTGTGTTCTGAGAGGACAGGACTTAGGATCTCAACACGTGTTCTTGGAGGGATGCAACTCACAAAGGGAAGGAACCCAAAGGAAATGAAATGGGCACCTTGAAGAGATGCCAGTGCCCTCGTCTCACTACTGCCTTATTCACAACAGCCAAGCAGGGAGACCCCCTGAGCATCCACCCAGGAATGAAGGGATGGTGCGTGTTACATGGGAGTATTAACCAGTCTTTACAACCAACGGGGCTTCCGGGTGGCGCTGGTGGTAAAAAAAAAAAAAAAAAAAAAAAAAAAAAAAAATCTGCCTGCCAAAGTAGGGGATGTGAGAGATGCTCAGCATTTGGTTCATGGGTCAGGAAGATACCCTGGAGGAGGAAATATCAGCCCACTCCAGGATTCTTACCTAGCGGGCTACAGTCCACAGGACTGCAAACATTCAGACACGACTGAGCAACTCAACACACACACACAAAGATCCTGCCTTGGAACAGGGATGAACCTGGAAGACCTCACACGGAGTGAGATTAGCTAGAGACGCGAAGCAAGAGATACACGACCTCGCTTGTGTATGGTATCCGCACAAGCTGGCTACACAGACGTGAAGAGTAGAACCTGTTTCCAAGGGTGGGAGGCGAAGGGGATGGGACCTGTTGCTCAGGGGACACAGAGTTGAGGTTCTGCTGGCTGTTAAGTCTAGAAAGCTGGTGCCCAGAGTTTCACTTGCAAAAGTCTGCAAGCAGCGTGTCAGCAGCTATGCGTGAGAAATAAAAGCTGGTGCTGTGGCAGGGCTCGGGACTGATGAGGAGGGATGTGGAGGCCGGCCTCACCTGGAGGGCGAGGCTGAAGGACAAGGGGGATGCAGGACTCTGCAGGGGGCCCAGGGGAGTTTCACCTGGCTGTTCCCTTGATACTTTGCTTCTGATGAAGCATTATTTGGAAACAAACCACCCCTTCTCATCCATCCTCATCCCCTTCTCTTTCCTCCCTTCCCTGCAGTGGCCAGAGGATTAAGGACCTGGAGAGGCTGCTGTCATTACCCTGGTGAACTCCTTACATCCCGAGGCAGGTGGCCTTGTTGACAGAGTATGTGATTCAGCCATCAGTAAGCATGATTCTGAGTATTTCTTTTTTCAGCTCAGGTTTTTGACCTGCTGACTCTCCTCGATGAACAAGTACGTGTGTAAACAGTGCAGGCACCTGCATTGTTCTGCTCTGGAAAAATGTGAGTGAGGTGAGCAGTGATCAGTAACCCAGTGTACTCTGGACTGGTTCTCAAAGTGGGTACCATTGCCCCTAAAATACGATTTAGGCCAAAGTTTTAGAACAGGATATGTCAGCTGGTTCTTCGAAAAGCAGGACAGTTTGTTCAAGTAAGCAAAGCAGGTAGGGAGAGATGGAAACAGAAGACATGGAGAAGGTTTTGCTTCTTGTGGATGAGTTCCAGGTTTAATTTTGCTTTCAGGCATAGATGTGGGTCAGAACAGGAAGTTCATGGCCACGCTGTTTGCCCTAAAAAGAGACTTCCTGCCAGCAAGGCTCAGCTTTTGTAAGCAGGACCCCCACAAACACACCAAAGTCTCTTTGGGTCTTAGAACAACCCCATGTGTGCAGGGCCTCAGTTAGGTGCCTCCAGGATGCGCCTGGCTCTGGTGAGGGTGAGCACTCAGGATGCTTTTTGCATCCCAGAGATTCGGATAGGTGATGGATGCAGACTCTTGACAAGAAGATCCTTTCAAAGGTTTAAAAAATCCTCAGTGAGGGATTGTCATCTCTGGAATAAACTTCCCCAATGGACACAGCAGGTGTGGGGGCCCTTATTCCCTGGCCAGCAGATCTAGGGGGGATGAGGGTCTCCCAGGGACCCTCTGGGTGGGGGAGGGGGCCAGGAAGGGGTGCCATTCAGTGAAGGCATTTTAGCCCCGCTTATTCTGAGGTGGCATCGGGAGGTGGGGAACGCCCTGGTGTGAGTGCATCCTTTACTGTGAGGGGAGATTGGGTCGGCCTATCCCTTCTCTCAGCGCCATGCTGGAGGCTGCTGACCATGCCCTGCCCTCCTCAGGGTCTCCCGGACACTAGTCATTTTCCAGTGGCTTCTCCTGCTGGCGGTTTCTAAGCCAGTGGCCTCCTTGGTAGAGAATCGTGGCTGGTGTCCAGCGGCCCCTTTCCAGGCTGACCTGTATTGGGTCTTCTCCTCCTCTGCCTTCTCTGGTTTCCAGAATCTCCTTAGCCTGCCCCAGAAAACCCTCTCTGAACTGGGAGATGAGATGGTTGGATGGCATCACCAGCATGATGGATGTGAGTTTGAGTAGGCTCCGGGAGTGGTGTGCTGCAGTCCATGGGGTTGCAAAGAGTTGAACACGACTGAGCAACTGAACTGAACTGGGCTCTGGATAACCACCATCTACCAAGACCCTCTCCCTGCCTCTCCCACCCATCTCATCACAGGGGGACCCTCAGCCCTGGGGGGGACCACAGGCATCACCTTTTCTCCTCCTTCTCACCTGGACCTGGCAGGTGTCCTGGGGTTCACGGGGCTGCGGAAGGCTCGTGGTTGGGAGTGTCAGACCAGTCTTGAATGGGAGCCTTACGGAGAATGGCGGAAGCTCCTGATTAATGAACAAACCGTGTAACACCCATGTGCTTGTATGACATGCGGGCCCAAAACGGAGGTTCAGGGCCCAGCACCCTGGCTCCAGCCTCTGCGTTTCTTCCCTAGGCTGAGTTATGGCCTCTGCACTGGGCTTTCACTGTGTGATCTAGTTTCTTCTGACATGAGGATCAGCCCTTTGTATCTCATTGATATTGACATGTCTCCCTTTTACTAGACTGGATGCTTTTTGAAAGTAGGAAGCCCATCTTCCATTTCCAAAGCACTCCCCTCGCCCCCCTGAGAGTGAGCTCGCTAGGGGGAGGGATGTGGGAGATGATTATCTATGTCCATTTATCTCTCAGCTCAGTACACCTATTTCCAGGCCATTCCTCACCCATCTTGGGCTTCCCTTGTGGCTCAGAGGGTAAAGCATCTGCCTGCAATGTAGGAGACCCGGGTTCAATCCCTGGGTCAGGAAGATCCCCTGGAGAAGGAAATGGCTACCCACTCCAGGATTCTTGCCTGGAGAATTCCATGGACGGAGGAGCCTGGTGGGCTGCAGTCCACGGGGTTGCAAAGAGTCAGACACGACTGAGCGACTTCACTTTCACTTTCTCTTCTCATCCATCTACGTCCTTTTCTACAACTGTATTCGTATCTCCATATGTATATCTCCAAGTCTACCGTCTGATACTTCTGTCCATATTATGTCAGTGTCTGTATTTATCTATATGTAATCTATATCCACCTATAGCTGTATTTCTGTGTGTATGTGATTCCCCACTCATCTAGTTCTATACTTACATTTATCCTCTTGTACATTTTTGCAAAGTCCTCCTCTGAAAGTCTTGTTATAGACACATTTCTGGAGCACAAGACCCGGAACTGGAAGTCATGACCACACTCACTTTCTCTCGTGAAGCACAGAGATGGTCCACCTGTTGCCTCTTATTCCATCTCTTCCCTGGATTCTCACCCTTCCTGCAACAGGACGATATAACTGAGCCACTTGGGCTGTGTGAGATGATGGGGCCGTTCCTACTCCTTGCTCCTAGAACTATGTTTTCAGTTACAAACAAGGCGTAGGACTGATTTTCTTGTGTATGGACTTAAAGATGGCTTTTATGTGATGTTGGCCTTCTTCCCTGCGGTTTACATCACCTGCGTTTTATGTTCGCACATTTCCCCAGTTTAAAACCTCACCAGAACATTGACAATAGCTCTGGAAATCTGGAATTTCTCATAGCACAACTATGTAATATAATTCAAAGGTTCAATTCCTTTGATAAAATGAGATGCCCAAGAATAGCATCTTGTACTGCGATGAGTGAGAGCAGAGGCCATATTGAGTCATTCAAATGCAGCCTGCTCACCTGGCCCCTGAGTGCAGCCTAGGACTCCAGTGAGAAACACTAGAAAGGAAATGTTTTGACTTTCTGTAGACTGCTGGCATTCTCCAAGACCTTCCACTTTTTATGAATCTCCTCCAAAGTCTTACCTTATGCTTCTTTTCCTTGGGTGGTAACTTTACCACTGGGTAAAGTAAAATGTCAGGCGAGCTTACCAGCAAACATGCAGTGAGAGTACCCACTCCTCTTGTTGCCAAGTCCAAGATCTTGCCGCTTACCATGCGAAGGGTCAATAACTAAGGAGAGAAGTTTTGGGGGGCAAGGAATAGGGACTTTATTCAGAAAGTCAGCAGATCGAGAGGATGTGTGGACTCATGTCACAAAAAGTACCATCTCACCTGAGTAATAATGAGGTAATAATTGGGTTTTGTTTTTTTTTTTAATGCTAAAAGGGGAAGGGGTGTGGTCGTTTGTTGAAAACTTCTCGATGCCAAAATCCTTTGTTCTTGTAGCTGTCGTGGTGTTTCTGTGAGCCCCCAATAAGACCAATGCTAGTCTCTGTTTTGCAACTTTTCATCTCTGTGTGAACGGAAAGCTGTTTTTCCTTCAAAGGTCAGAGCCTTGAGAATGGGCTCTCCTGTATGTTTCAGGCTATAGGCAGCATTCGTAACACAAGGCAAAGCAGCAGAATGCAAAGGTTAAAGTGAAAGAGACAGACCCAATATGGAGTCAGATTCATTCCTCCCGGTTACACCCTCATCTCCTGGAAGGTGTTCTCTGTGCTCCATGGAGGGTGGAGGTGAAGGTGTGGGTCCCAGGGTGTAGGCAGAGCTTTAACGAACACTTGCAAGTACTCAAGTAAATTCCACCCATAAACTTGTTAGCTCTGCCCTGTAGGATAAAAGCTGGGTCCTGAGGAGCTGGAGGAAGTGGGGAGAGAAGGAAGGGCTTATGAATCACAGACAAAAGTACTTTCTCTGGGTGAGAAAAATGGCATATTTTAATGCTATTTCTTCCTAAAAGAGTCAAAAGCTCTGTGGTGTTTGGCCAGAACCTTTCAGCAGAGGCACATTAGCCATTGGCCTTGCTCACTGGGGCTCCTGATCAGGACCAACTTGAGAACAGGCCTGGCCGGGAGGAGGTCACTTCAGTCACCTGCACTCTGGCTACGTGAGAATACATGGCTTTAGGAAATGTGTTATTTCCACATGCTTCCTTGCACCTCTTGTCCCAGGAGTAATCCTTAGGTCCTTCAGAGTCAAGATGCCAGAACTAAACTTGACCCGTGACAGAGATGCATCAAGTGAAGGGCATAGCGCGTGCCCTGGGGAAGCTGGTCTCAGAGATGCGGCACCTTGGAGAGTGGATGGCCCCCTCCAGCAGGCGGCACAAACAGCAGGGGCCTGAAGCCTGGCCTCCAGTAGGTCCTGGAGCTTGGTTTGTGGGGGAGACCTGGAGGCCATGCCAGTGTGCAGCAGGGATCCTGGGAGCCAGATCATCAGGAGATTGAAAGATCTTAGGAAAAAGTTTCCCTTTCTGTAAAGCAACCACTGTCCCGCATTAGCTAAGTCACAAGTTTCAGTAATTTAAGATTATTTATCTGGGTATTAAATAACAAGGATGGAGTCGCTTTTTAAATCTGTCGTACGTCATTGGCAAGCACTTTCCTATTCAATGTGTATCATCTGGACCACACAGTTATGCTGAAAGCAACACATGTCATTGCTACTACAAACAAAAATGACAAATTCATGATTTCAGCTCAATGACTGACCGCAGGAGAGGTGGTGACCTTTGGAGCTTGTGTGTAGTTAATCCGTGACCTGCAAAACGTGTGGTCATCACCGAGATGCTCAAGAAAGGAGACAAGAAGGCAATGAAGAAACTTACGAGGAGAAAGTAAGAGGTGGCAGAGAGGGAAATACCTGAAATACCAGGTCTCTGAGAATCTGCCTGCTGGCCAGCTCAGTTCCCAGAGCCCCAGGCAGGTGCTTGGTCCAAGGAACCACCACCTTCCCAGGCGGGGATTTTGGTCAGGGTCGTGGGAATGTACCCCCACCCACCTCAATCCTGTGTGCTTCTGACTGTGCACAGGGGATCAATTACTGATCCCTCAGGCCCAACCCAAAAGGCCTGGCAACCTGGGAGCTCTCACCTCTTGATGGTGGAGGTCTTGGACTTGGAGCAGGCATCCCCCCAATACATCTCTGTGGCATGATGCTGACTCTGAATTAAAGTTACTTAAGAAATGCAAGACAGACACTCTGACCCTCCTCTGTCTCCCTGAAAGCAGGAAATGACTCTCCCGTGTGAAAGACGCCCCCTACCCCCCCACCACACATGCATCCGGACACCCCCCTGTTGCTCCTTTTTTAAAAAATTTTGGCTGTGTTGAGTTCTCACTGAGGTACGAGGACTTATCTTGTTGTGGAGTGGGCTTAGTTTCCCCGAGGCATGTAGGATCTTAGCCCCCTGACCAGGGATGGAACCCACATCCCCTGCATCAAAAGGCAGATTCTTAACCACTGGACGACCAGGGACATCCTGGCAAACCATGTTACTTCTTTAACTGACTTCCCCAAACCCAGACTCTGCTTAGACTCTTCGCTAATGGAGCACAAAGTCTAATTTTCTTTGTGATATAATAAGTTCATCACAATTTTGTTGCTTCTTTTTTTTTTTCTTATTGTATTGGAGTGTAGTTGATTTCCACTATTGTGTTAGCTTCGGGTGTACAGCAAAGTGAACCATTTACACACACACACAGTCCTTTTCAGGTTCTTTTCCCACACAGGCCGTTACGGAGTACGGAGTAGAGTTCCCTGTGCCATTCAGCAGGCCCTTGTTAGTTATCTGTATAACATATATATATAGTAGTGTGTATTTCTCAATCCCAGTCTTCCAATTTTTCTCTCCCTCTTCTCCCTCCAAGTAACCATATATTTGTTTTCTACGTTGGTGACCCTGTTCCTGTTTTGTAAATAAGGTCCTCTGAACCGTTTTTTTAGATTGCGCATGTGAGTGATAGCATAGGCTTCCCTGGTGGGTAGCAGCAAAGAATCTGCCTGCCAATGCAGGAGACTTGCAGACGTGGGCTTGATCCCCGGGTTGGGAAGAGCTCCTGGAGAAGGGAATAGCAATCCCTTCAGTATTCTTGCCTGAGAAGTCCCATAGACAGAGGAGCCTGGTGGGCTACAGTTCACGGAGCCACAAAAAAGTTAGACACAACTGACTGAAGAACAGCAAGCAACTCAAATGATGTTGCGTGGTGTCTGTCTCTCCTGTCTGACTTCCTTCACTCGGCGTGCCAGTCTCTAAGTCCACCATGTTGCTGCCAGTCCTGCTTTGGCCACCTCATAGGTCCTGTTTCTGAGAGACTTCTGTGCTTCCCTTAGATTTGTTCATAATGGGAACAGCATCAAAAGCAAACTGCAGGAGAGAGAACTGGACTGGAAAGCCGGTCAGCCACCTACAGGCTGTATGCTGCTGGGTGGGTCTCTGTCTCCATCTCAGTTTGCCTCGTCTGTGAAATGGGGATCATCATACTACATTGCCTCTATTTTAAAGTGACTTTAAGCCCATGACATATTTTTTTAATTGACACACATACATAATACGCTTCTTTTTGCCAGAAGGCATTATGAGTCACAAGACAGATGCAATTTCAGAAATATTAAATTGTGACCAAACGCTCATCTAAGAAATATGGATATTGCGCAGCATCTGCTTAATGAGCTGCTGGCTATCAAGTGACTTGCACTGGGTTTGGCACATAACTGGGGCTCAGTGAGTGAGGCTGCCCGCCTTGCTGTTATTCCTGGGACAACTAGAACTGTGGAGTCATAGCAGTGCTATCAGTCAGGCCACATCTGAGTGAGGAATTCATACCGTGAGTGATGAAGCCACAGAGAAGCCTAATGCTACTCCCCAGCTTGCTGATTTCAGGGGACACCCCAAAACATCGAGTCAGACCTAAGCTGTTATGAGGAAATTGTTACATTTTTCACTTGTTTTTATCCATAGATTAATTTCCTACCTACTGAGTTAATCTAGTAGCCGGTCAATGAGCACATCACAGTGAATGCATCTTTTCTTCCATGTATGACAACCGGCCACGAGGTAATGTTCACATGAGCTGGCCGAGTGTACAGTCCCCCGACCCTCTGGTCATTGGCTTCAGTAAGAAGTGGTCTGCTTGTCAGGGTTGTCTGGGGCCAGGCCATCACTGAAAACACTTTTCCCCATCCGATGGTCCGGGTTCTCTGTTGGCAAGCACACAGGCAGGCAAGCATTCAGGGCTCGGAAACGAACCACGGCTGCCAGATGGCATCCGCTCATCTCTGCTTCACGTGTGGAGGCCAAGTGGGCCTCAAAGCAGACCTGTAAGTCCACAATTCTGCAGCTGGAGGCAGGCAACCCTGTGCTGGGCAGGGGCCCTGAGAAGGCACAGTGCTTACACCACTCACCTGGGGCACACTCAGCACCCTTCTTAAATCATGCCTCTTTTTTTTTTTTTTTCCCCAAAATATGTGTGCAAGCTCTTCACAGAAATACCACCTTGCCAGGGCTTTCACTTTGCCCTTGTAGCTTCAAAAAAACAGCCGTGAGTGTTTTACACACACAGCTGAGACCTGCACGCACAGGGGATCTGGCTGGGTTGAAATCCCGCAGGGTAAATATGCCTATTGAAATCGGGCCATCACGGACTTTTCAGCTGTTAGAAAACAGCCAGTGCTGGTTGTGACGAGAATGAGGATGACCGTGATGGCTATCCTGTCCCTTAGACAGCCCTGCTCCCCCTACGGTTCAGAGCTAAAACCATCTCTGCTTCCAGATTCTGCAGGGGAACCCCAGAAAATAATAAAGGTATTTTCTGAAAAACTCCTTAGTCTGTGGCATAAACCTGGAGCACTGACATGTATAGCTTGAGGCTTATTTTTAGATCCTCTAGAGAATGAATGTGTGTGAGAGAGAGTCGGAGAGAAAGAGCAGAGAGAGAACGGTTTAAATCATAATAACTTCATAAAACAGAGTTTTCTTGTAATATTCTTTGGTAATGTTGAGCTGAAAATAGATTTACAATCAAAATGGGCTTAATCTGATATTAAAGAATTCTCTTAAAATCCCCCAAACAATTGAGACTTTTTTTTCTCCCTTTGGTTTGTTTTGCATTAGCTCCTCCAAGAGGCTGTGGATATAAAGAAATATACTGATGTTAATTATAATAAGATGAGTCTTATGTTGGTCAGTGGAATAGTTTCAGCTCCAGATATGCTACCAATAGCCTTTGTGTTTAACTGAGAGGGTGCCTACCACCCAGAGAGACAGGTGACTCCCCAAGGGACAGGACACTGCCTGACATGGGGCCTTTTTGACAATAATGGACCTCGAAGTGGATGCTTTCTAAGGTTAACACATATTTCTGCATCCACAGCCAGAACATTTGAAAGGATTAAAAATCTAGGTCTTCCCTGGGGAGGTGGCACTGGACCCGAAGGTTCCGGCCTAGTCCTTGGGTGACTCAGGTCAGAAACTGGGAAACTGATAAATTTTATAAAAAAATCTCCACCAGAACAAGCGCCCAGTCCCTTCTGGAAGACAGCCTTGGCATCAAAATCGCATCATTTTTGCTTGGCTCTTTGTCCTCATGGAGGTCTTTTCATGTCTGGGGAGCGAATCTATTTCACTGCACAGCTATTACTTCAGTTGATGAGGGCTAATAAAAATTCTTAATTAAAAATAATTGTATTAATGATAATATCATAATCATGGGCTGTAATTCCTAGTTTTGCATATAGAATCATTTGATTTTGAAACAAATCATCACCTAGCTCTGTTGGCTTCCTATTGACCGAATTAAGCACATAGTAGAGAATATTTTCATGCTGCAGCCAATTTTCTTTATGATTCACAGCATCTTAGGAGCTCCTGGTTTTGATGGAACCATGATACACAGTCTTTTCTCCATGCCTGCATTTGCTTGCCTGCAGCAAAGATCCTACCGAACCCAACTCTTTGCAATTTGCTGAGAGACATCTGCATCTGTCTCTGGTGAAGCTCCACCATGATTCACACTGGCCGTAGTATCTCTCCCACCACTTTCTGTGTCTTTACAATCAGATGATGCTTTGGGACACAGACAAGGATTCACTGTAATTGCTCTAATATGACCATTGTTGCATGACCAGAAGGTTTAATTTTTTGCAAAGTGTTCCAGGCTCCCATTGCTACAGACCATGCTTTTTTTTGGTACATGGAGGGAAAACTTCTTAAGGGCAGGAGGTGCAAGCAGAGACCCAACCAGGACTGTCGGTGGTCCCAGTGCTCCACACGGGCTCTTTGGAGACAATTCGAAGATGAAGCTTCTCCTGCACGCTCACCTCGAGTTCTTAAGGATGCCCTTTGCCCTGAAGCTTTGCAGTCAGGGGCGATGCCTGCTCCCATGACTTTAATGGTAAATCATGAATTCAGAGGAGTGTCACATGTGATTGATAGCTCTGAAAAGTAAGAGGCAACCAAGAAATGAGTAAGCTGACTATTCCAGGTGGGACGTTGGATTTTTTTTTTTTTTAACTCTAATGACTTCATGTAAATCTGTCTTGGCTATAGAGGTTTATGAATAAACTCAGGGCCAAATTCTTAGTCATTCAAAGGTTCTGAGATTTCAAATTGTGTATCACCTGCTGTCGAGGAAGGATTCTAAGAGGATTACTGCTTTAGAGCTGCTTGGCTTTTGGCGCTTGCCCCAGTCCTTTATGACGTCTGGCAAGAGTGCCGGTGGAGAAGCCATTTGCTCCTAGTGACTCTGGGAGCGGCATTCTACCCCTGAGGAGCTGCGGGCAGAGTGGAGGGAAGAAACCCTAGTTGCTAATAGCATCTTGGGTCTCACTTTTTGGATCTTGGCAAAGGACCTCAGATTACAAGTATAGCTATAACAGGTTGAATTGTATCCCACCCCACCCCACCCCATCCCACAATAAAAAGATATATATCTACTCAGAGTCTATGAATGTGACCTTATTTGACTAAAGGGTCTTTGCAGATGTAATTAACTGAAGACTCACTGAAAAGAGATCTTACTTGATTTAAGGTGAGTCTCAAATACAAGGACAAGAGTCCTACTAAGAAGAAGGGGAGGGACTTCCTCAGTGGTCCAGCGGTTAAGAATCTGCCTTGCAATGGCAAGGAATGTGGGTTCAATCTCTGGTCAAGGAAGTAAGATCCAGCATTCAGTGATCAGCTAAGCGTGAGTGCCACAACTGGAGAGGCCGCAAGCCACGGTTAAAGTTCCTACATGACGCAATGGTGACGGACTTCATGTGCGACAACGACGGCCCAGTGCCCCAAACAAACAAATAATTTTTTGAAAACGGTGGAGCAACAGAGATGTGTAGCAGCAAGGTCTCATGAAGATAGAAGATGGAGGCAGCCTGGGAGTGATGCCTTTAAAAATGAAGGACACCGAGGACCACCAGGAGCTCCTGAGGAGCCGGGAGGGAGGCAGTGGACAGATCCTCTCTCAGAGCCTGCAGAAGGAATTCACTCTGCTCAGACCTTGGATTTGTACTTCTGGCCTCTAGAACCTCGAGGGAATACAGAGAAAGCTGTGGTTTTAAGCCGCCCGTTTGTCTGCGGTCATTTCTCGCGGCAGCCCCAGGAAACGAACACACTGTCTCTAATTGGTGTTCTGGCCACTTCCATCTCTATGAGAATTTCAAGTGAATGTAATATTTCCTTCCCCAGGTTTCTGTACTTGTATTGCATATCTGAAACGCAGGTTCATTTCAGCATGTGGATTTCTGTTGGCTATAGGCTGCCTCTGTGTTCTGTAGCCCTGTTTACACCACCTCGGACCTCAAGGGCACCTTAGTATGGCTTCTGCCTTAGGTCAGGTTCCCTGAAGCAGAGCCTGAGGCAGGGTTTCAGATGCTTGTGGCTAATTGCAGGAATGAGCTTCTGGAAACACGTTTAACAGGAGAACCAGGAGCAAGATAAGAAAGGAGTAGGTGAGAAAGGACCTGGTCTCAGCTAAAGCCTGGCCAGCCCTGGTCCAGGGCTGGGAAGTGGAAGGGAGCTATGGAGCATATATCACATCCCCCACCAGACTCCTTGCTGGGTAAGGACAGCACACCAGGGGTGTAGTGCCAGGCAGAGTTAGGAAAATGAACTGTGTGTCCTTGTCGGAGAGTTTGGTATTTGGAGATTATGGAAGCTACGAGAAAGTGGGATGTTTCTATAAAGTTTTAAGGCAATTCAGCTCAAGGTTGGATCTCAGATACTAGAACTAGACCACTCCCCAAGCTCTAACTTCGGGCAAGTTGCTTGAAGTGCATTTGCCTCAATGCTGTCATCTGGAAAATGGGAGTTCTAAGGCACTTGTGAAAATCAAAGGGAGATAGTGAAATGCTCAGGTCAGTGCCTGGCCCATGGTGTGTGCTTGGAGAGTTTTAGCTGCAAAGAGCCTAGAAGGGTGCCTGGACTTTTGCAGGAGCCCCAGAAGCATCTGTTGAATGAGGCCTTGTGTCGTGTTGTGCAACTTCACACACACACGCTTTACATTCGAGGGCTTTATGTCCTTGTCTTTGTTTTAATGTGAGTTTTCTTTAAATGCACATTATTAAGGTAGTTGCTCCAGGAAAGTGTGTCTGGTTGACATTCGGTGTGGCTTCCCAGGGTCCTTGTGGGTTCATGGGATACGATCTCTTCTCTGTGCCTGATGCATCCAGCTGAAAAAGAGGACTTAGGATGGGATTTCACAAGTCCAGCCTTGGTCTACAATGACACGTTTCACATATGTTAAAAGATCTTCAAGGTCAGGGCTCTTTTTTTTTAAGCCAGAGATGGGGGAGTGGGCCAGGCCATGGTGGCGGGTTTACATGTTGCTGTCCAAAGCTCTTCTAATGACGTAGGAGTGCTCATAAAGTCCAGAATGAAAGCAAGAAAAAAGTTAGAAGATCCAGGTTGTAAATCTCTGCTCACAGTGGTAGACCTTCTGATACTCAGCTAGTGGGATGAGGTGCGAGTATATTTTTTTCTGTCTCATAGTTAGCCATTTCTCTAAAAATATAGCCTCATTGTGTGTCTCGTGGAATATTACTATGGGATTGAGTAATAAAAGAAACGTCATTATAAATGTGTGTAATGGAACAGAGGAGGTTGCCATGGGAACCTTGACTCTTAATTTCCAGAAATTTCTGCATCTGATTCATGAACTTAATGTTTCAAGGACCTAGCTGTCATACTAAACACAGACAGAATGCCATTTTAGATAGCACCTTTCTATCTAAAAATCCCCAAATGCTTTCTAAAGCATTCTGAGATATTTTGACAAGGCCATGGTTTTTCCAGTAGTCATGTATAGACATGAGAGTTGGATCATAAAGAAGGCTGAGAACTGAAGAAATGATGCTTTCAAACTGTGGTGCTGAAGAAGACTCACGAGAGTCCTGTGGACAGCAAGGAGATCAAACCAGTCAATCCTAAAGGAAATGGACACTGAATATTCACTGGAAGGACTGATGCTGAAGCTGAAGCTCCAATATCTCAGCCACTAGATGCAAAGAGCTGACTCACTGGAAAAGACCCTGATGCTCGGAAAGACTGAAGGCAAGAAAGAAGGTGATGACAGAGGGTGAGATGGTTAGATGGCATCACTGACTCAAGGGACATGGATTTGAGGAAACTCTGGGAGACAGTGAAGGACAGGGAAACCTGGAGTGCTGCATTTAAGAGTTGGACAGGACCGACTGAAAGACAACAACGGATAATTTGATGGTTTACAGTAAAGCACTTAACTGACACCAGTTCAGTTCAGTCACTCAGTCGTGCCCTTGACATCCATACACATGTAGATAAGCAAAAACAGGGACTCCAACTTCCCCGTGGTGATACTGCATGCCAAAGCACGCATGCAAGTATACTTCTGTATGTGGGGATTTAGCAAAGCTCAAGCTTTTTCAAGTTGCGCCCTGGATGAGAAGCACAGTTTGTCCTTCTGCAAACCTGAAGACACACAGCTACTGAGTGAGCCCTAGGTCTTTCCTCACAACAGAACTACACCTCTGATAAAAGGGGAAGTGTCCGTCACTCAGTCATGTCCAATTCTTTGTGTCCCCATGGACTGTAGCCCGCCAGTCTCCTCTATCCATGGGATTTCTAAGGCAAAAATACTAGAGTGGGTAGCCATTCCCTTCTCCAGGGGATCTTCCCAACCCAAAGATCAAACCCCAGTTTCCTGCGCTGCAGGCATAGTCTCTGCCATCTGAGCCATCAGGAAAGCTCTAAACCTCTGATAAGAGGTTCCAACCCAAACCCAGAAGTTCTTGAGATCTGTTTTTGGAGGAAGGAGATCAAATTAGACAGAGGAAGAAGCAAAGAAAAGTGAAAGAGAACTGAGAGGATTCTTGGTTCACAAACTACCTCCACGTGCCTTTGGAGATTCAAGAAGGAACTTCAAGTTGGGCTCTCACGTCTGGGGGTGACCATGACTGTTTTTTCTTTCTCCAGGAAGCACCTTGACCTTCCACATGGGCAGCCTTTCAGAAGCTAGTCCAAGGACTCTAAGGTTCGAGCATGAAGATTTTTGGGATGCCTATGATTGTTCCAGCAAATTCTAAGCATGCATGTTCCCTTTGATATCCAGCCATCAGTGAGGCAGGGACATGGTTTGGGCAAGGGGCTGACCCCCTGACCCACAGCAGGATGGCTGTTCAGTGACAGCCTGGCTTCTTCTCCCTGGTTAGATTGGGAGGCAAATACAAACTGCTCCTGGGAGACAGTAGACTGAAATGCCCTGCTCAGGGTATTCATAATTCATCTGCTTCAGAAATTCCTGCTCTGGAGCCCACAGCGTCCAGAGAGGGATTCCAGAGCTAGGAATCCAGAAGAATCAGGAGCCAGGAGCAAATATTCCATGAGACACATGGACACTTAACTGATTCATGAGCCATGCCTGAGGTACATTATCATCCCCTGTAGGCTACCTGGGGACACAGCTGGCATGCATGCTGGGGCCTCCCACACCAGAAACACCCATGGAGGAGCTAAAAAGGTGATGCACTGGAATGAAACTGTTGTAAGTTTTGAGGGGAGGTGGGCCAATGGTCAGGGAGGGGACAGGAAGGCGGCTGGTCCTTGAAGAGGCAGGAGTCAGAAGCAGAGGCCTTCCCGCCAGGAACAGCTGGAAACTCAGCCACACTCCCAGGACTTGTTGTATTTGATTTGGAGGAGCTGGGAAATCCTCTGCCTTCTCCATTAGTATGTCTTGAATGTCTGAATAAAGGAATGAGAGCCACCATTAAAACATAAGGAATCAGAAGTGAAAATGTAGACATACGTGTACTGTGTTGGGCTTCCCCAGTGTCTCAGCAGTAAAGAATCTGCCTGCAATCCAGGAGACATAAGAGACACAGGTTCGTTCCCTGGGTCCAGAAGACCTCCTGGAGGAGAGCGTGGCAACCCACTCCAGTACTCTTGCCTGGAGAATCCCATGGACAGAGGACCCTGACAGGCTACAGTCTAAGCTACAGTCTATGGGCTCGCAAGAGTAGGACACGGCCAAGCACAGCTCTGGCGTCACCCTGAAGATGGCCCTTCGGTGATCAGAGCAGGGGTTTTCTAGTCCCACGGTTGTCCCCACATTTTGATCCAATCCTCCCACCCTCTCCCTCTTGCTTACCAAAGGGTCCCCACCCCTGCCAGACACTTGCCGAGTAAGGAGCTGCGGGGATCCCGAGGAGGCCCTTAGAACATTTCCTCTGAAGACCCCACACCTGACTCGGTGAGGGCCTCACCCAGGAACCTTTCTTTCGTCCTCCCTGACAGGACAGGGTGAACCCAGGCTCCCTCTCCTGAGACATTTACATCCCTGAGGTCAAAGCCCCTGGAAGAACCCCGGACTCTTTTCCTCGGCAGGAAAAATGTGTGCGTGCCTTGAGCCTCTCCCCAGGGCTGGTCCCCCACCCTCTTTCATCCGAGACCCCCTCCTTCAGACAGACGAAGGGTGGCCAGGGCGTTGGCCAGGGCGCTGCTCAGACCTGGAGGTGGGTGTGGTAGGTCTGCAGGCGGCCGTCCAGGGCGGCCCTCCTTCCGGTTTGGGCGACCCTCTGCCGCCGGTCCCGAGGGCCGCGGGGCGCACGCGCGCAGGCTCGTGGGCGCACGCGTGCCGGCGCGGGAGCCAGGTCGGCCGGCGGGCGCGGCGGCGCCAGGCTGAGCCCCCTGACGATTCCTGTACTTCCCGATTCCCTGTGATGCGTTAGAGAGACAAGAAGGCAAAGCCGGCTGATACAATGGTGATTTCCTCAGGACTCCAGGACTGAATTAATTGTGTACACCTTGAGGAAAGAGTGGAGGGAACAATAGGAAAGCTCCCTTTAAAGTCGTCTTATTAAGGGAGAAGCAGCCTGGCCTCTCTCTCGCAGGGAACCTCCGATCTGCCTTATCAAACACAAGGTGCTTGCCAGATGCAACAGGTTCCTTCCTCCAAAGCTGTGTTCTTACATTCTCACACCCCCTGTAGGCTTTGAAATCAGTGTTCAAAGTGGACTTTCTGAATTCATGAAAACCCACAGGTCTGTAATCCATCCCTAATGGAAGTCAAACATGACACCGGCGAGATAAAACACGGTGGCCTCCCCCTCTGTTCACAGTAGGTGTCTGCGGATAATAAATATTTTATTTTACTACAAAAACAAATAACTAAACATACCCCCTGTGTTTGTTCTGAACTCGACAGTAGCTTTTGTGAGTTTACTCTATTTCAAAGCCGAGCAAGGAAACCAGAGCGTCACGTCGGCAACTAGGTGCGCTCATGCAAAAGGAAACCAAAGCTGCTTTCATTCTCTACAAACCGAGTATTACAGGATGCCAGTCTGTGCCCCTACGTGGAGGGACTTGTTGGCCCTCTTCGGCCAAGTCCTGGTTTGGGGAGCCAAAAGGAGCCAGCACAGAAACAGGCAAAGAGCAATGATGTTTGGCATTCATTATCTCTTGACCTAAGTGGTTATGATCAACTCTCCATAACCAACCTTCACTGAGAAAATATCAACACGTTGACTGACTTGGTGCCCTGTGAATTTCACCTTCCTATACCCCAGATGAATCTGTCCTGTGTCCTCTAGTCCTTCCAGAACAGAGAAAGATGAGTCAAATTCTCAGGCTACCAGTCTCCAGGAGGATTCAAGACCGACTTCAATGAAAATCGCCTTGTTCCATGGTCTCCACCAGGCTGTAGCAATACTATAATGATAGTATTTTAATGGTTTCAAGAAAGTACTTCTGATAAGCTACGAGCTTGAAATCAAATCGGTGGTTGAGTGAGTAAAGTGGGCAATACTGGACAATCGTCTGTTGATGCTGCCAACTTTATGACTGTTTATGATTTGTCTGCTTTGGGAATCTGAGTTGGTGACAACAGTGATAATTCTTCTGGAATATTATTTGACCTTCTGCTTCTCTGGCCACGTTGCTATGACTTAGAGGTTGAGGGAAGGTTTCATGAGACAAAGTCTCCAGTGCATTTGTGTAGGCCAGTGGCCACATGGAATACAGTCCCTGGAACATAGTGTAGCGGCGACCAGAGTAAGCAGAGGCTTAGGCCAGGTCTGGGTGGAAAGTATGGGCAGTAGCATTACGTTGCTTAGTCTTCGTCTTAGTCTTCTGTCCCACCATTTCTTCTGATTTCAGAGCATACAGATCCGTGTGAATTCTCAGAGCAGCACAGAAGAGCAACCCAACAGAGTGTCAGCAGGGCATATCCTCAAAACCTCTGCTCTGCCTCTGTAAGACTGACTGTGCATGGCAACTCAGAGGGTGTTTTGGGATGAGATTAGCATGCAATTCAAAGAACTTTGAGTAAAGCAGATTGCCCTCCCTCATGTGGTGGGCTGTGTCCAACCAGTTGAAGGCCTGAATGAAACAAAAAGATGGACTTTCCTGAGCGGGAGGGAATTCTCTGGCTGACTGCCTTCAGATTGGACCTGCACCAGAGGCTCTCTTGGGCCTCTAGTCTGACAGCTCACACTGCAGATTGGGTCTTGCCAGTCTTTACAATTGTGTAACCCAACCCTTTATCATAAATCTCTTTCTCTTTATATACACATTTTATTGGCTCTGTTTCTCTGGAGAACACTGACTAATATGCCCTCCCAGCCAAACCCAATAAGAATTAGATGCTATCTAATAAGAATAACATGGTTGCTGGCTTATCCTTAGTGGATTCTACTTAAGGCTCCAGGAGCCCAAGGAAATGTCTAGTTTGATTTTACTGAGCTATGTCTCAGTGCAGTGCACCCCCCTGCCCCAGCCTTGATTCACCCAGCTTGTGACACAGTGAAGATCATTCCATTTTGAATTCACTGCAACCAGTTGCTACTGACATCAATGACATTTTTTGCTTAGTGCGTCTTTAAAGGGCACTTCACCAGAAAGAGATACTCTCTTTTCAAAGGAAAGTGAAGTCGCTCAGTCGTGTCCGACTCTTTGCAACCCGTGGACTGTAGCCCACCAAGTTCCTCATCCATGGAATTCTCCAGGCAAGAATACTGGAGTGGGTTGCCATTTCCTTCTCCAGGGGATCTTCCTGACCCAGGGATCGAGCCCAGGTGTCCCACATTGCAGGCAGACGCTTTAACCTAAAGGATATAGAAATTATTGTGTTTCATTTTTGTAATGGCTCCTCTGAAGCTCCATTTCAAATCTGGTGTTGAAGTACAGAATCTATATAGTTTCTTACCAAAAACATGCTCTTTCTCCTGTTTTCCTTGTCAGCATTGCATTTTCCCACTTTGTTCTCTTTTCTTTTTTTCCCCTGCTTTTGATTTCTGTCTCCAAGTGGCTGACATGATTTGGGAGAGAAGGGATAGACAGAAGTAACTGTGGCTACAGCTCATGCTTGAGGTCCTCCCTTCATCCTTCTCACTCTTGTTCTAATCCTGGGATTATTGCTGTGGGCTCTGCTCCATGGATTCAGCCAACCAGGACTCCTGACAGGAGATCAGAGGGTGGTTTGACAGAAGAATCAGGGTGGTTGCTCTCCCTATGAGGTGCCTCAGGCTGGCTGTGTCCCCCGACGGGACCTCCCTGTTCTGTCAAGCTGGGATCTGACCTGATCTATCCCCTTGCTTCCCATGCCTGACCTCTGTTCCCCCTCCTCATTCATTTGGGCATCAAGGCAGTAATGGCTCTCTTGTGGGAGGTCCTCACAGTATCCCCCATAGTTTCCAGCTCCCCCACCCCCCACATCCCTGTAATAGATCCTCTGTCAATAAGCTCTCCTTGAATTGGCTTTGCAGGGACAGCAGTGGTAAGTGGACTAGATGGAGGTTTTTCCCAGAGGCCTGGGGAAAATGTCTCTGCCCAGGGCTGCCTGGGGGCATGATGGACCAAGGGCCCCAAAGAGACCTAGGTGTCCTGCAGTGCCCTGCCTGGCAGCTGGCTGGACTATGGTGTCTGGAGGGGACCCTTTGCAGAAGGACCTCTGTTCAGCCCGCCATAGGCCAGTTCTCCTTTGCTTCAGATGGGCTCTGATGTGGGGAAGAACAGTCTGCTGGACAGCATCTCTGCTGGACAGCCTCTGGGCCACATAGAAAGGTGTCTGATGGCACACAAGGTGTCTGGGCACACACCCTGTGTGTACCTGGCCACTTGCTCCTCTTGTGGGTTGGTCTGAACGGAACTCTGTCCCAGTGACAGTCCTAAGTTCCCCGAGCAGGCTGGCCCGCACCGTCTGTTGGTTCTATGTGTTTAACTAAGACCCTAAATATTCCTTTAATACAGTTTGGGGAACTTTTTTTATGTGTTCCAGCGGTTTATATCATCATTCTTACTGTACTAAAATTTACATGCCCTTTTTAAAAAAATAATAATATTGTCATGTAAATTTTTGTAAGCTCCAGGGTTATTTTATTACCCATAAACTGAGACAATATATTAAAATCTTGGAAGAATTTAATATCAGCAGCAGATTATCCTAAAAAAAGAAAAACCCACACCTAATTCCTGAGTATTAAAGGGACAGAGGCGTATCAAGTATGTTAAAAGGTTTAATAGCTGTTAGTAAATTTTACTGCTGCTGTCAATAACCCCATAATATATTGGGCTAGTTAATAGGTCAATGGAACATATTTATATCTTGCTATAAACTGTTTACCCAAGAACAAACTAATTTCTAATGATAATGAAACACGGAGTCAATAAATATTAATTTTAGCATTTCTAATTTAAATACAATTTTTTACATCTGCCATAAATGTTGGGCTGGCAGCATTAAGACATATATTATTGGTTTTGTGTACCAAGGGCAAGTGTGTTAAGAACTTGCTGTGATATTTGGCCTGTAACACAATGTTTGTGAGTGATACTGCCTTCAAGGTACGTGATTCTTTATTTTTCTATTAAATCCGTGATATTACTAAGGATGCATCTAAAATTTTTGTTCAGCCCTTATCCATTTTAATGTATCTTTAAAAAATAAGCATATTTTAAATGCATCTTTAAAAATGGTACCTTTTAAAATCATGGCATGTTCTTACACTGAATACATTTTGAATTCCCAGATAAGTTCTTTTCTTGATTCTAATGACTTTCATTCAATTAATTCAGTTTTGCATTAACTACAAAACCCAGCAGAAGTGACTCTCCGTTTCTGCGAAGGGCCTGTTTCTGGGGAAGAAACACAGGCCATAAACTGATCGTGTTTCCAGTGGGTTAGAGAGGTGAGAGGTGAACAGTTCATGATGAGCCCTTCTGTGAAACAGCCACACCTGGAAAGTGGATGTTTCTAAGACCTTTTCATCCCGCGGGGTCTCCTGAAAAAGGGTACACGTGCACACAAACACACATGGAGACGATCTGACCGTGGCTCTTTTTTCAAGGCAGAGGAGACTTCACGGGATGTCAGTCCCTAGTGGACAAGGGCTTATAGACCTCCCTCTGCTTGGCACGTTACTGGGCATAGCAGCCATCTGTCCATCTACCCTTCTGTCCATTTGCCTGTTCCTGCCACTGATGTTGCCTGAGTTAGGTCTCCACTCAGAGCCCTTCTCACCCTGCTGAGTTTCATTGCTTCTTACAAATTCTTCCAAGGCTGCTGGTGGGAACTGAACTGTGCCACCCACGTAGCCCCCCAAACTCATATATTGAAGTCCTAATCCCCAGTACTTGAGAATATGATTGTAGAATGAATGGGCCTTTAAAGAAGTAATGTAGGTAAAATGAGGCCAGAGGAAGCTCTGATTCGAGATGACTAGGGTGCTTGTAAGAAGAGGAAGAGATCCCAGGGATGTGGGTACAGAGACAGAGGGCCCTGTGAGGACGCACTGGCCACCAGCAAGTCAAGGAGAGAGAGCCCAGGAGAAGAATGCCCTGCCTCCCTTGACTGTGGACTTCCAGCCTCTGGAACTGTGAGACAGTAAATTCTGATGTTAGAGCCACTCAGCGTGTGATATTTTGTAATGGCAGCTCTAGCAGACAGATACACTTGCCCAGTCATGAATGCTAAATTTTAATTGTAAGAATATATCACTCTAGTTTTGAGAAAAGTGTAAGTCAGAAATATTTCCATCAAGAAGCCAGGGTTTCTCAGCCTTGAAACTGTGGACATTGAGGGTGGGAATGTTTCTGTGTGGTAGGGCCATTCTGTGCCATGTAGAAAATTTAGGATCATCCTGGCCTTGCCCCACTAGATGCCAGGAGCATCACGTGACTCAGGACAATCAAACGTGTCTCCCCACATCACCCGCTCGAGAATCGCTGAGATCCGACTATACCGAAGACGCAGACGCCATGCACGTGTGCGTGTGCACGTGTGAGCAGGTGTGTGTCCATGTCTGCGAGAACGCAGCGCTATGTGCATTCATCTTGTAAACAACAGAGGAGCCGATCACGGGCGTAACAGGAAGGGCTTGGCCCGGGGCCGCGGACGCTGGAGGCACCAACAGCCTCGGGATAGGTTGTTGCCCTTCTCCCTCTGCGCAGCCCAGAGCCACGCCCTCTCTGGTTTCCATGGGAGGACCGGGCGGCTAGGGCAGGTTGGCGGCCATCAGGGAAGCCAGTGGCGATCTCGCCGTGACCCCGTCCTGGGAGACTGGCCCTGTTCCCTGGCGCCGTGTCCAGTGGAGTTCACGAGCCCACTACACTCCTTCCAGCTGCCTCTAGCTCTGAGCCTGCCATTGCGTGCAGCCACGGAGAAAGTGAAAATGATCAGCTCGTTGTCACTGGGGGAGCAGGTGTGGGGGCTGCAGGGGAGGCAGGCAGGACGCCAAGCAGGCGGGCTCCCTTCTGCCCCTCCCACCCTGCTCTGGGCTCTTGGAGCCTGGCATTCTTGCCCTGCATCCTGCAAGCTTCTGAGTGCTGTGGCCAACAGGGGCGGGCGACAGCTCTGGAGGGGAGGGGGCAACGTGGTGACTCCCCTGCACCCCCACAGCGGGTCAGGAAGTGGCCACGTTTCCTGGAGTCCTTCTCCATCGCCAGTGCCCAGTCAGGTGGGAACGGTCCCCATCCTTGCTGTCCTGAGGCTTTACCACCCTTTCAGACTCCCCGCAGGTCTCTCAAACCGCTGGTCTGTGCCTTCTGTAGCTGCTGGGACTTGGCTGGGGGAGACCCATCCTTGATTCCTACTGAGCTGAGTCTCAAGCCCGTGGTTGTCGTTACCCTGTTTTGTAAAGGTCACTGTTGCCTTCAATTTTCTCTTTTATGTTTAAACTGACACAATTCGCCCAATTAATGTATTATATTAAAGATTAGACTTTAATAATCTAGTATTTTATTAATATATATTTAATATTTAATGCTAACATTTTATGAGGCATTCTCAGTCGTATTACTCTAGTAAATTTTGCTAATAAAATTAATTCTTTTTTTCTATTTTACCTTTTGAATAGTAAAGATTATGGTGGAGTAAAAATAATTAGATTTCTTTGGGGTAAGTGATGAGGAGAAAAGATTTATTTCTCGGGAAATGATTTGCCCTCTGCATCCTCCTCTAATTCCCTAAACCTCCTGTAGGCGTCTCAAGTCCCTCAAACTGGCCCCGAAAGGCAGGTAACGCATACCTGCCGGTGCTTCTTTGTTGATTTAAAAAATTTTAGAATTGGGGAAACGTTACAGAAAATCTAAGGAGCCCTTAGTTTTACAGGTAAGAGAAGAGCAGCCTCCATCATTCCACCAGCAAGAGGTACCTCTGCTGAGAAACCTCTCTTTCCTCCTCACCTCCTCCCTACACGTGTAAGGTAGCTGGCACAAACCTTTGCATAATCTGATCTCTGAATTAGTAACTCTGTCACATAGCACATTGGAATATGCATGTCGCCTCGCTGTGGATGGAGCCTCGGCTCTTCTGCCTGTGGGACTATTTGATGTGCTTCTTTTCATCCTCCTTTCTCCTACAGAAGGGACTTTCCATGGCTCCATGTGAGGCCGAGAGCATGTGGACACAGGTGATGCTCGCGGGTTCCCAGCAGAAGGTCCCCAGATTGTGGCGGGAGTTCTGCACGTCATCTTGAGGGATCTCTCTGCCCCAGAATCTGGGATCCTTGTGCCCTCCTCCCACTCTGCTCAACGCCTCTTCCCCAGATGGAATCCCACCCAGAATCGAGGGGAGATCCTATAGGATCTGGAACTTTTCCTCTCTCACCCTTGTCAAAATTTGCTTACCCTGGGGGCTATCCATTCTATTGAGTTATCAGGCAGAAAAATGTCCTAGCATTCAGCGAAGACTTGGAGCTGGGAATACAGACAAACTAGCATCTTGTAAGGTAATACTGATGACAAAGTCCTTACTGTGCCAACTCTCTGCCAAGTTGTTACGTTAAGCGAGTGCCACATCTCTAGTGATGGAAGGAGCGCGGCACAGCCACTGAGTTGGGGAGGTGGAGTGTTTGCACATTTCAACAGTCCTGCGTCTGCATTTCCTGTCCTGACCATTTGCAAAAGAAATGGGGGTAGTGAGCATCTTGACGTGGCTCTTCATCACTTAGTCTTCTGAATGATTTTTAGAATAATTGTTTTCAACCTAAATAACACTCCACTGAAATTCTATTAAGGATTGCCCCTTGGCACCTGTAATAGTAATATGTATAATCTTCACAACAAGAAGCAAATATTTCTATTTAGTCATGTCATTCTAGGAATGTTATAACATTTTCTTCTTTTGGTATCAATGTATTCCTTACAGGCATAATCTTTTTTTTTTTTTCTTTTTTTTCAGGTATAATCTTAAGTTGCTCCTTTTTTTTTTTTTTCCTGGATTTACTTTCTAATATGAGAGGGATATAAAGTCCTAAGTATATTCTAACTGGTTGTTGCTATATTTACAAGGCTTTTAGTGCTTGTATATTTGCTTTGTACATTCCTAAAATTTTATTATGCTTCCCACTTGATTCTTTTGGGTTTTCTAAATTAACTTAATTTTTTTTTGGCAAATACATGTTTGTCTTCTCTTTGCAAGAGTTATACCTCTTAGATCTGAAATATGTAGAAAACCTTATTTTAAAAACTTTCAAGTGATTTGAGTCTTTTACTATTCTTATGTTATTTATTGATATTTCTAACGTTATCAAATATTTGCTTATAAGGTTTCTGTCCTTTGAAATCTATTAAAGTTTATTTAGGTTTTCTTCGGGACTTTGTGTATGGCCTGTATAGGTGTTTGTGTGTGATTAAACTTGTTAATTTTCTTAATTAAATCCTCTATAGGTTCACATTTGTTGTCTACTTGGTCTTCCAATGCTGGAGAAATTAGATTAATGCTTCCCTCTCTGACTGTGGTTTCATAAATTCATTTTTATTTATAATTATTTTCCTCAATACAGTTTGATTTAGCTATTAATATTTACTGATTATAGGATGATGACAGTTTTTCCTTCTCAGGCTCTTTAAGTTGTTATCACTGTCAAATATATACTCATTTGCCCTATTTAAATCTTTTTGCCTTGAATTATACTTTCTCAGTTAAGACTAGTGCTATTTCACTTTTCTTTTTGTTAACATTTGATTGTTTGATTCTTTACAGATGTCTGCGTCATTTGATTTAGCGTACATGCTTACGCAAAGCTATGCTGTGTGTAATGCGTGTTTGCTCAGCTGCAAATCTTTTAAAATAAAGTGAATCGGTTACAATTATCATCACTAATATATTTTGGCCTTTTTTCTGTCCCCTATCTTTTGATTTGTTTTCTACTTGATAATAGAACTGAATTTTAATTATTTTGGTTAAACTCTGGCCCCACCCCTCAGCATCACTGAGCAAGGTCCAGGAGTTGGTGATGGACAGGGAAACCTGAAGTGCTGCAGTCCATGGGGTCGCAAAGAGTTGGACGTGACTGAGCAACTGAACTGAACAATCCCACAGCAGCCCTTGGGTTGCACTGGAGAATGATGGCTACACCCACTGCCTCCAGCTGTGTTGAGACCTTGGGAAATGTGAGTTGGGGGGCAGCCTCTTGCCGATTCTCTTTGGACTGTGCAAGCACCAGGTGAAATCCCTATGGTGCTCATAGCAAGTACTTGAACCTCTGAAACTTCTCCTTTCCCAAGATTGTTGTCTCACCGCTGGGGAATTCTGGGCCATTTTTAATGAAAGCAACAAGAACAGTGTTAATAAAGTCAGCATTATCTCAAGAACTCACCCTAATTTGCTGAAAGACAATGAGATAAGGTAAAACAGGCAAAAGTACATTTACATCAATTCAACCTGATCTTTGTGGTTAATTATAGCATGTTTTTCACTAGGTCACTTCCTACCCACCAAGCATTGGGCCATTCGTTAGAAAGAAAGATCAACTGAATATTCTTTGGAAGTACTGGTGCTGAGGCTGAAGCTTCAATACTTTGGCCACCTGATATGAAGAGCTGACTCATTGGAAAAGACTCTGATGCTGGGAAAGATTGAAGGCAAAAGGAGAAGAGGGCACCAGAGGATGAAATGGTTGGATGGCATCACTAACTCAGTGGACATGGGTTTGAGCAAACTCCAGGAGATAGCGGAGAGAGTGTGGCGTGCTGCAGTGCATGGGGTTGCAAAGAGTTGGACATGACGGAACAACAACAACATAATTTAATTGAGAAAAACAACTCAACACGTGTAATCAGCTCAACCTCCTCTGGGTCCTGGAGGCAGCAGAAGCTCTGTGAAAGACAGTGTCAATAATTATCATTAACAAAAATCAACTTCTCTGAGCGAAATGTTTGTCCGAAGGTTTTCATTACCTCATATTTAGTAATTTAATGAGTCTAGCCACAAAGACTGAGTGATTGGTGTCGAGAGGTCTTTCATGTCAGTTCCAACTCTGCTACCAGCTAAACCTCAATTTACTTATCAGTACGATGGGCACAATAGTGTCTGTCTTGTGAGCACCTGGGGTTTATTAAACTATATTCCACTTGAAAGTGATTAGTAAGTGATCAGACATATTGCTGCCTCTCAATAGAAGCTCCATTTTCCAGTTTCCACTGTTACCCCATCTATTTGTAATGAAGTGATGGGACCAGATGCCAAGATCTTAGTTTTTAAGTTCGGGAGAGCAATAATTTCCTGGTCCTATCTACAGCCGTCTTCTCTCCATAGCAGAGAGCCATGGGAGCGGTGTTACATGCTAACCTGCTCTTGGATAAAGTGGAGCAGCACTGGGGACTGAAGAAAGGTGAGATTGCTTTAAGTGACTGACACTAGGTAACAAGGACGAGAAGCTCCCAGGCCAATAATATGAGCTACCTGCACATCCTAAAAAAAGGTACACTTTCCTTGCATCAACACAGGAACCAGGGCTGATGTAATCAAAACCTAGGCTGACTATGCTGGAATTTTCATCTGGACTGAGGGCTTGCATGCTAACCTCCAATACCAACCAATTTAGACTTCTATCTACAGAAATAAACACAGTTTCAAACACAAAATAAACAGGATTCCAAATATTAAAGTGAGGCACTGTACTAACACTCCAGAAATATTCCAAGGACACAAAATTAACATAAAAAACAGAGAGATGTAAATATTGTCCTCTGAGGGTCCTCATTATTCTTATTTCAGACAATGTACACCCACAAAAATTAAAAACATAATAATTCAAAAGAAAAATTGGAATTTTAGAAATAAAATATGGTATTACCAATGTAGACCAATAGGAAAGACAAAAAAGAAAACATCAACAATCTAGCTAAATAATAGAACAGACATGGCTGGAGATAAAATTAGTGAGATGGAAAACCTTCTCAAGGGATCTTATCATATTGCACTGTAGTAGGATAAAAAGTTGGGGGAGGATACAAGGGGAAAGTCAAACGCTATGAAGTACGTATGCAGATCTAGAAGCCCAGCATGTGTCTAACCAGGGTTAAGCCAGAAAGAAAGAATGGAGAGAAAATGGGCAAACATTAAGAGAACATTTCTGGACGTGAAGAATTTCTTAGATCCTGTTATAAAATACACCCCACCTCGATGCCTTAGTGAACTTTTAGAACTGCAGGGTGTGCCAGATATTATTCCGTGACTTGTGGCATCAGCCTGGTTCTTCTCAGTCCTGTCCCACACACTGTGAGTGAGTGCTAAGTCACTTCAGTCATGTCCAACTTTTTGTGACCCTGTGGACTGTAGCCCACCAGGCTCCTCTGCCCATGGGATTCTCCAGGTAGGAATGCTGGAGTGGGTTGCCACGCCCTCCTTCAAGCGACCGAACCTGGTCTCTGGCATCGCCTGCATTGGCAGAGGTGTGAGTTGTAACGTGTGCCAGATATTATATACTGGTAGTATACTCCCGACATCAGTCTGGCTCTGCTCAGTCTGGTTCTTCTCCCTCTGTCCTGCACTGAGGGAGCCAAAATTCTTTGATTTCTGCTTAGGAGACTCCCTGGTCAGCAGATTTCAGTTTGATGCCGGAGACTCTAGTTTGAGGGTGCTGATGAGAAACAGAAGTTGCCTCCAGTAGCAGCAATGGGCTGGAGCGCGGGTTCTGGCGGACAGCACTTGGGGACTTCCGGAAACAGACATATGGATGCTTTGGGCTTATGGTTGTTACTTGGTTGCTAAGTCATGTTCAACTCTTTGTGACCCCATGGAGTGCAACATGCCAGGCTTTCCTGATCACTCTCTCCTGGAGTTTGCTCAAACTCATGTCCATTGAGTCGGTGATGCTATCTAACCATCTCATCCTCTGCCATCTTCTTCTCTTCCTCCCTTCAATACTTGTCACCATCAAGGTCTTTCCCAGCAGCAGCAAAGGGCTGGAGTGTGGGCTCTGGCAAACAGTGCTGGGGGCGTCTGGAACCAGACATATAGATGCCTGGGGGAGTTATGGTCATTGCGAAGCAACTCTGCAATTGCTGTTCTATCTGAATGCCTGAAGCATTGGCAGTCCTGCTGATCCTCTCTCTCTCAGTGGGTTTGAGAGCCTTCAGTCTTCTTCATTAAATTCCTTCCCACTTGAAATACTTAGAAAGTAACCTGTTTTTTTTGACAGAACCCTGATACACAAGGAAAATGAGAAAATACTAAAAGCTAACCAAGAAAGAGAAAATAGACAAAAGTTATCAACAAAAGAATTAAATAAGACTGGTGTTAAAATTCTAGCTTGCACCATGGGAGACAAAGAGATTGGTGGAGCAATGTCTTCAAAAGGACGTTTTGAACTAAGAATTCTCTGCCTATTTAGAGTATTATTCAAACTAAAATCACGACCAAAAAAAAAAAAAACCACGCATTTTTATTCTTGCAACCCTTGAAAACACCACTCTCTTTTAAGGACTCTCAAGGCTGTACTCCAGCCAAATAAAAATATGAATTTTATAAAACGAATATATGAGATAAAAGAAGCAGTGATAAAGAAGCAGCAGGGGATGAGATGGTTGGATGATGTCACCAACTGAGCAGACATGAATTTGAGCAAGCTCTGGCAGATAGTGGAGGATAGAGGAGCTTGGCACGCTGCAGTCCATGGAGGCGCAAGGAGTTAGACGCAATGTAGGGACTGAACAGCAACAATAACAACAAAATTAGCAAAACTACTATGAAGCATTTTATAGCCTATTTTAGTATACTTTGGGTAATATGACTAAACATTTTTCATGCATTTATTAATAATTATTAAGAAAGAAGAATAAGGATAATTTTGAAAAAAAATAAGTGCTTTCATTTAAATTTAGGATATAGAGGAAAAGACAAGTGGGCAAAGCTTTGCCTTATTTAGGGGAAGGGTAAAATTATGGTTAAGAATAGTCAGTATTGATATAAAATATACTTAAGTATAATATTAGAAGAATATAAATAATATATATAAATTCCAAAGTGTTAGAGCAAATAAGTAGAAAAAATGAAACCATAATTCATCCAACTAAAGCGTGGAAGACAACAAACAGCAAGGAAATCAAATACATCAATTAACACAATAAACGCTCATGCATTGATTTTGCACATTAAAGGACAAAGAGCAGCTTGGGAAAAAAGGATATATAGCTTGTGCTATATACAAGAAAGACACACAAAATAACATGACCTTGAGAAAGTAAAAGATTAAAAGACTGAAAAATAAGGAAAAAGATTGCAATAAATTTGACCAAAGATTAAAAGAAAAAAAAGGAAAGGAAAAGAAAGCAGGATTATATCCAAGTGCAAAACATGTACAAATACCTAAAAACATGTGAGATTCTTCTTAATTCAACAGTAGAATGTATTACAGAAACCAGAGTGGAGCAGTGATTGCCAGGGGCTGGGGGAGATTGGGAAATGTTGGTCAAAGAATACAGACTCAGCTAAACGATGGAAAAGTTTCAGGGTTCTGATGGATATAGCATGGTGAATACAGTAACACTGCATTACGTACTTGAAATTTGCTAAGAGAGTAGACCTCAAGTGTTCTCACCTCCCATGACTCCCAATCAAGTAACCTAGTGAACGGATGGATGTGTTAACTTGATTACGGCAATCATTTCACAGTGTATACGCATATGAAATCATCAAGTTGTATGCCTTAGAAAAGCTTAGCAACTTACAAAAAACAGAAAAGAAAACCAGTAGGGAGTAGACTGCAAACTGCAACAGCAAAGAGATTCTCCATTGTGTCAGTTCATATTAATGTCATATCGAGTGTGGGCAATGGGCGGGAGCAGCAGGCACACTCATATATTCTGTGTGGTTTAGTGAGCAGACGTCACTAGAGCAATTTTGGAAGGCAGTGTAGCAGGATCAAAATTAACAGTGTGAATATCCTTGACAGCAAGTCTCTTGTAGAGACTTCTAGAAATATTAGCACAATTATGTAAATCTAAAAGCACAAGGTATTCACTGTAGACTTGTTGGTATAGCCCAGAACTGGAGTCAGCTTAAGAGCTGAATGATGGTGAGATGACCTATGGTACATCCATTCTATGGAATACAATGCAGGCATCAAAAATCAAAGCATAAAATAGCGCTGTAAAAAGTAAAAGCTACACTGAGAGGGAGATTCAGATGCTGCAGAACGCTATGAACAATATTTAATAAGAGTAAATGCGAATGTGTAAAATATTCACTTATGAATTTTGATATGAAGATATAAATGACACACACCAAGTATTTCCAGTGGTTATTTTTGAAAAGGCAGGTAGATTTGGGAGGGGCTGGGAAAGGAATTCGTCTTTTAGCTCCATTTGGATCTGCATAATGACTTTTTTTTTCACTAGCACAACTCCATTAGTTTAAAAGATAAGAAAAATATCTGAAGAAGTAGGGATAAGCCTCTGAATCTTTGTTAAAGGAGCTCTGGTGAAAACCAGGGGAAACATCGGTGGTGCAAGGGCTAGGCCTTTGACCTACTTGAGACGATGCATTGGTGTCAACTGAAAAAGAATGTTCACAGAAATAGGAGAAACATACTAAGAGCAGCTAGTATAAGTTTTAATGATTGCGTCAATAGAAATAATTCTTTATGAGACTGATGTTTTCAAACCAAACTGATCCTGATAAGCTCAAGTGGGTGCAGATAGAATTTAAAAGGTTTCCTGTTTCCTGACCTCCTTTGTGTTATTCTTCATTATTTACCTTGTGTGTCCCTTCTGTAGACACCTGACAATTATATGTTTACCAACTAAATACCCAACAGAAGCACCACTGAGTCCAGTTCTCCTAGACCCCAGGCAACTGGAATGTTGTCAACATTACGGATACTAGGAATCATCTTCCCCTTTAGCAGTAAATAGGTTTGAGACAAATCCCCCAGGATGGAGTAAAAAAAAAATCATGATTCCCTGTAGGCTTGCTGGGAACACCAAGCATAAAATTAAGCACATTAGCCCGTCAGGATAAGCTAAGTGGCATAAGGGGAAAAGGTAAAAAACAAAACCCTCCAAACGTCAGTTGTTTACAGCAAATATTATGGTCTCCTGTGGCGTTCTTCATATTGTCTTCACTGCAGGGCCCTGCCTGAAGGACTGGCACAAGTCTGGGAGGCTGCTGGTCTCCTGGCAGAGTGAAAAAAGGAGATGACTGCACAACAGTCCTGGTTCTAACACACCTGCCTGGGAGTGGCTCATGCTCACATATCATTGGCCTAAAGATGTCATGTGACCAAGCCTGCAGAGACCCTGCAGTTCTGATGAGGAGGTCACACCCTGAACCCAACAGTTTTTTATAATATTGAAGGATGGTTTCTACCACCTGGAGTGTTCTTCACATGCCCATGCACACAAACACAGATTCAGCTCAGTTCAGCCACTCCATCATGTCTGACTCTTTGTGACCTCAGCATGCCAGGCTACCCCGTACATCACCAACTCCCTGGGTTTACCTAAACCCATGTCCATTGAGTTGGTAATGCCATCCAACCCTCTCATCCTCTGTCTTACCCCTCTCCTCCCACCTGCAATCTTTCCCAGCATCAGGGTCTTTTCTAATGAGTCAGTTCTTCCCATCAGGTGGCCAAAATCTTGGAGTTTCAGCTTCAGGATCAGTCCTTTCAATAAATTTTCAGGACTAATTTCCTTTAGGATTGACTGGTTGGATCTCCTTACAGTCCAAGGGACTCTCAAGAGTCTTCTCCAACATCACAGTTCAAGAACATCAATTCTTCAGTGCTCAGCTTTCTTTATAGTCCAATTCTCACTTCCATATATGACTACTGGAAAAACCATAGCTTTGACTAGATGGACCTTTGTTGGCAAAGCAATATCTCTGCTTTTTAATATGCTGTCTAGGATGGTCATAGCTTTTATTCCAAGGAACAAGCATTTTTTAATTTCATGGCTGCGTTCACCATTTGCAGTGATTTTGGAGGCAAAATGTAGTCTCTCATTGTTGCCCCATCTTTAGTTCTTTTTCACTTTCTGCCATAGGGTGGTGTCATCTGTGTATCTGAGGTTATTGATATTTCTCCCAGCAATCTTGATTCCAGCTTGTGCTTCCTCCAGCCCAGCGTTTCTCATGATATACTCTGCTTCCCTGGTGGTTCAGAAGTTAAAGCGTCTGCCTGCAATGTGGGAGACCTGGGTTCAATCCCTGGGTCGGGAAGATCCCCTGGAGAAGGAAATGGCAACCCACTCCAGTATTCCTGCCTGGAGAATCCCATGGACAGAGGAGCCTAGTGGGCTACAGTCCATGGGGTCGCAAAGAGTCGGACATGACTGAGTGACTTCACTTTCACTTTCACTTTACTCTGCATATAAGTTAAATTAAGTTGGAACAACAGACTGGTTCCAAATAGGAAAAGGAGTAAATTAAGGCTGTATATTGTCACCCTGCTTATTTAACTAAAGAGCCTCTTGATAAAAGTGAAAGAGGAGAGTGAAAAAGTTGGCTTAAAACTCAACATTCAGAAAACTAAGATCATGGCATCCAGTCCCATCACTTCATGACAAATAGATGGGGAAACAATGGAAACAGTGACAGGCTTTATCCTTTTGGGCTCCAAAATCACTGCAGATGGTGAGTGCAGCCATGAAATTAAAAGACGCTTGCTCCTTGCACTGTCTGTGTCAGCAGAGATTGACACTTGTCTATCGAAAACCAGTGAGAAGAGGGCTGTTTAGGTCAGCCCAGAGCTAAATATGGACGAAAGTTAAAGTGAAGTCGCTCAGTCGTGTCCAACTCTTTGCGACCCCATGGACTGTAGCCTGCCAGGCTCCTATGTCCACGGAATTCTCCAGGCATGGATACTGGAGTGGGTATCCATTCCCTTCTCCCGGGGAATCTTCCTGGCCCAGGGATCAAATCCCAGTTTCCCGCATTGCAGGCAGATTCTTTACTGTCTGAGCCCCCAGGGAAGCCCCCAGGAAGCCCAGTCTGAAGTATGCATTTGTATGTGCGTGCATACACATACATTCTGGTTTAAAATCAGTTAGAAGCTCTCCTTTCCTAAAGAAGAGTTCCAGCGTTAACAAGAAGCCCTGATAGCCTGCCCACCTCCTTTATCCTTATCTCATCCATCCTTATCTTTCCTGACTTGGGATATGGAATCTCTTCCCAAAGGACCCCCTTCACGGCTGTCAAATTTCATAGAGTTCCCCCAAAGTGTCTTCCCGCATGGTATTCCTTCTTCCTGGCATCTAATAAATCCTCAATAAATATTCATTTAAAAGTGATAAATGAAGGAAAACTGAGACGAAGAGATCAAGTTACAGGAAACCAGGGGCTGTTGACAGAGAGCAGGAGGGTCTCTAATCAGATCAGGCTGGAGCTGGTGGGAATGATCCTCCCTTTCTCTCCTCCCCTAGGGGTAAGAAAACAGCCAGGATCTGACTTTTTGTTGTTGTTGTTAATTTTTTGAGCCCTAAACTGTCAAGAAGGAGATGTCGAGAAGTAAGTCAGCTATGATCCACCTGAGCAGGGCAGGGTGGGAGGGAGGTGTGAGCAGAGTCATTGCTGAGGGTGGGGATGGGGGGGTCCACTGGGTTATGGCAAGTTTGCCTAAAACGGGAGCAGGGGTGCAGTCCAGGCCACACAAAGCCTCTGAAAGAGGAAATTACACATTTTCCTCAGATCACCTTGTTTCTTTTTAGTTTTTTAAATATTTTTGAAACTTGGAATTATTAATAATATGAGAAAATTCACAAATGGTTTACAAACTAATAAAAGTTAGGATTGATGGATTATCTAATTGGATTTTTATCATAAAACAGCAATTCTATGCACCAACGTTCCTGCAACTTTGCTAACCTCTATGCATATTCAAAACAAACTCCCAAATCCTTGTCACCAAAGACTTTATATCTAAAAAAAGCTTCCATGTACTGAAAAGAAGCAAAACGTTGTGCTGGTGTCTATTTGCTGCTCACTCAGTCGCGCCAACTCTTTGTGACCTCCACGGACTGCAGCACGCCAGGCTTCCCTGTCCTTCACCATCTCCCGGAGTTTGCTCAAACTCACGTCCATTGAGTCGACGATGCCATCCAACCATCTTATCCTGTCATCCCCTTCTCCTCCTGCCCTCAATTTTTCCCAGCATCAGAGTCTTTTCTAACAAGCCAGCTCTTTGCATCAGGTGGCCAAAGTATTGGAGCATCAGCTTCAGCATCAGTTCTTTTAAAAGAGGTATCTATTAGAAGAGATAACTTCTTTGAAGTTCTTTAACCTTTCTATGAAATAAAGCCTGAATATTTGTATCAACAAGTAATGTGTGTGCTATTTGGAGAAAACACGACTATATAAATTTTTCTTTTTATTTTATAATTTTCCTTTTTTTTTTTTTTTTTCACAATCCGAGAAACTGGAGAGGTTTACTGCAGAGATAGTGCTTTCATCTCCAGGAGTGGCTCCTGCAGGGTGTGTAGGCCCAGGCTCACCCCCGCGACACCAGGACTGCATGCTCCCCGCTCACGAGGGAAAGAAGCACCCTCATCTCTGGCCGTCAAAGGTGCGCGGCTCAGACTGGCTGGTCCAGCAGGCTGCCGGGGAGGACCCTCTCTGGCGCAGGGTGTACATTTTGTCCCTGGGCTGATTTCCACTGGCTGCAAAGTTTGCGAATGTGTCCAAGTTATTTCTGTCATGTCTCTCCAACTGGCCTTCAATTTTTAAAAGAGCCCTTGTTTAAATCCAACTCAGTTTCTACACTGGCCAAATTGAAAACATCAGTCCAGCCTCCAGAGCGAACCTCCTTTATCATGATTTATACATGGGAACGTGAGCCCTGCCAAGAAACACACAACCTCTGCCCAATGTTAATAATTGCAGTATGGAGACAAGGTCCATTACATGAGATAATGCTGTACAGGGCTGAATCTTTTGAAAGGAAAAGATAAATAAAAAGATGAGCCTCTCACTTCCCACAAACAGGAGTGAGTAGATGTGGATGGACAACAGATTTGATGAGTAACACCAGGGAAGCACAGGGGTTCTCAGTCCTTCCCGAAGACAAACAGCATGTGAATTACTGTGGAGTCATAGGAGTAGGCAGTGTTGTGCTACTAATTACTTAACAGCCAGTTGTTGCAAGGAGAGAAATCTCTGGTCCAGAGTGTTTGCCAATTTCTGTGGTGTAAATACTGCCACCATACAGCAAAGAATGCATTTTCACTGTACGGATAAAATTGGCATAAATAACCACAAGAGCGCAGATTGTAAGAAAAACTAGTGGACCAATTAGAAAGGGAATTATTCTGGGAACCTGTTACTTTTCTCAAAGTATGATTTATTTAACTGTACATTTATAGAATTTAATATTTAATAACAGTTGTGTTTAACAACCAGCTTGCCAAATTTCTGAAAATTTAACAATGGACACTGGAGAGCCAGTCCAAGCTGGCCGTGGAACACCAGGCAAGTTATGCATGTGAATGTGGGCATTTTTATGCCCAAAGAAATATCACGGACAGAAGAGTGGATCTGAGTGTCATTTTAATCGATCGTGCCTTTTCCTGCGGTCTGGTTGCGGGCTGGCCTGTGCTCAACTTGGCAGCCTCGTAAGGTAGCCATGCTTTCAAGCACAAGCCAGCAGGCTGAAATCTGTGGTCCTGAAGCTGAGCCCTGAGAACTTTCAAAATCTTTGGTGCATATTTCTGGAAGTAACTGTCTCAGACACATTTTTTTTCTCAGTATCTAAATCCTCTGAGACATTCTTGCCTTAGGTGAGATGGAGTGCTCAGAGTATTGTATTTCCTTATATCATCTCTAGGAAGGAAATCAGAGAAGGTAAGAGACTTGGACCGATTTTGAAGGCGGTTATTGGTACATAAGCCAGGCCTGGTGGAGTCAGAGGTGCTGGATGCACAATAGAGGAAACAAGGACCCAAAGGAACAGGCAGCGGGGCAATGGGGCAGGGGGAAGGCTGCTGCAAAGGTGATCCAGGATTTCCTGAGGGTTCAGAACTGCTGAGATGCTGGGTAAGGCCAGATGCTGTGGACTCTGCTTTCTGTCTCATCCCCACTGTTGTTGTTTAGCTGCTAAGTCACGTCCAGCTCTTTGTGACCCCATGGACTGCACATACCAGGCTTCTCTGTCCTCCACTATCTCCTCCATATCATCTCCACTCTCCTGCATCTAACTGAGATGGGATGGCAGCTGCCAGGACTTCATATGAGAAAGGGTCCCAGTGTCTCCTCTGAGATTTCTTGTGGAAACAGTATTCATCAATGATGGAGGAAGGGGCATAAGCCTGTCTGGTGATACAAGATACTTACAGGCTGAAACTTGTGTTGGAGAAGACTCTTGAGAGTCTCTTGGATTGTAAGATCAAACCAGTCAATCCTAAAGGAAATCAACCATGAATATTCATTGGAAGGACTGATGCTGAAGCTGAAATTCCTATACTTTGGCCACCTGATGTGAATGCTGACTCCTTGGAAAATACCTTGATGCTGGGAAAGATAGAAGCCAAGAGGAGAAGGGGACGACAGAAGAAGAGATGGTTGGATGGCATCAATGACTCAATAGACATGAGTCTGAGCAAACTCCAGAAGATGGTTGGTGAAGGACAAGGAAGCCTCATGTGCTGCAGTCCATGGCGTCACAAAGAGCTGGGCACAGCTGAGCAACTGACCCACAGCAACACAGGCTGGAACCTACCTCCCTCTCAAAGTTAAGGATCCCAGATCTATTTTCAGGGAAGAAAGGGGGAAGCAGCAAAAATCTCCCACTTTGGGCTGTGTTACAGAAATGCTGCAGTTGTGAGGGTGTTCAGACTCCTCTAGGGGTAGGGGAGCAGGTCCACTTTGCAGCCAAACCTCCTACCAGACCTGGCCTCCTGACTGGCTCATGGATCTTGCCCTTGACTTGCCCAGAGAGAGAAGAGGAAGAAGAAACCATCTTACTAAGGATTTTAAGGACTTTGAGTCAAATACTCATTTCCTGGATGGAGAATTCTGAGCGAGCCTAGGGAGGAAGCATTATTTGGTGGTAGGTATTCCCAAAATCCAGCAGTAGTTTCTCCAACATCTGGAACCACCCAAGCCTCATTCACATCATGGAAGCTGTGCTAGTCAGAAATCTGATGGGAATTCCAGGGAGCTTGAGGCTTCTGGGCCCCGTGGAAATATCAGCCAAGGGGAGGGTGTGATAATTTGGGAGCTCTTTGAGAGGTCAAAAGTTAAGAGGAGCATCTTTCTTGTGCTTAGGTGATGTACTGGAAAGGTTTTCCTTCTTTTAAGATTTTGATGTAGACCATGTTTAAAGACTTTATTGAATGCGTTACTGTTTTGCTTCTGTTTTTTGGGCACAAGGCATGTGCGATCTTAGCTCCCCAACCAGGGGTGAAACCCACACCCTCTGCGTTGAAAGGTGAAGTCATAACCACCGGACCACCAGGGAGTCCCCAGAGGTGCTTTTCTGAATGCTGTTGAGGTGGGTGGCATTACTATGGCAGGGCCTTGGTTCAGCTCAACCAGTTACAGGTGACGATTTTTCGGGTAGAAGGTTCTGGCAGGGGCATGGTGCCCAGGAACACAGGACACCCCCCTGTCATTATGGGACGGCCCACCATAGCCACTGTGGCCGGACAGGAGATCAATCCTGGGAGCGGCTAAGAGCCTCGCGTGTAATTGACCTGCTCAGTGACAGGGAAAAGCACTCACAGAGTCCAAGAACGGTGAAAAGTCAATTCCAGTTTTGAAAAATCTGTCAGATTAATTAAAATACAGTGTCGTACAGGAGAGCTAATTAATACATGCTCAGCCTCCCTCTCCTGAGCCATGGCTTTGTTCTTGCCTGGGTACCTCCTCCCCCTGTCTTTGCACCATGCAGGGGTGGTGGGGGAGGCTGGAGGATGCTGGCTTAGCCTGATGGAAAAGTTTAGCACCAGGAAGAGTAAGGTAAACTGACACAAACAATTAGTGTCTGTTTCTAGAACAAATAGAAATCAACCAGCGATTAGTGTTGTCATTTCTAATCCTTTCAAATCATTTGATTATAATAAAAGCACAAAAATCAGAAGAGGGGGGACTGTTTTATGGCATAATTGATCTCTTAAATGGTCCTACTCTTTTTTGCATTTTGTCAAAAATAAAAGTAACTCTTGAAGCTTTGCATGAAGACATTCATAGAAATTATTAAAAGCTCTGACACCAAATTACCTGAGAGATTACATGAGATGTTTGACCGGTTTGCCTGTCAACCTGTAGGCAGCTTCTACGAGGGTTGTTAACCATCCTTGATTGGCCAAGACAGCGGTGCTTTCCCAGGGGGCACTTTTAGGATGAAAAAACATAATCAGAGGGGACCCTCCAGAAGACGGAGCCAGAAGGATTCCAAAATGGGCCACTGTGGGCTGGGTTGTTGGGAAAGTCTGAACAGAGCCTGTCAAATCATCTGTCTGGAGCAATTATGCTGATAAATTTGCCACCCAGTTGCATCTTCTCACGTGCATTACTTTGCGATGTGACACCACAAAACACAAGCCTCTGTTTGGGTTCCCTCCAGCCGCGAATGGAGGAGAGGAGACAGCAGCTTTTCCCATGTTGGGTCTTTTTGGAAAAGTCTCTCAGAACGCTTGCCTTGTGTGTTTACTCTCACCGATCCAAGAGCTGAATCTTCTTGCATCAGTGGAAGCTCATCTTTTGTGGTTTAGCATCTTCTGGCAGCTCCATTGCTTTACCGAGAGGACTCGGGATGCCAAGGGCAGTGACCTTCGCTTCCTTGGACCACCTTTGAGAAGCACATCAGATGCTGCTTCACCTTTTCAGCTGCCTCTGTGCTGATTAAATGCACCCATTTGTCAACCACATGGTCTGGTTTCATTTCTGTTTTCTTCCTTTTCTGGTTCCTTCCTCCCTTCAGTTGAGGCAGTTAGTTCTGTTTGTTCCCCAGGCCAAGCTCACCCCTACAGGCTCCTCGGGCCTTAGGAAGCCTCTGACCCCAAGGATGGGCATCCGCTTAAGCTCCTTCCATTCAGAACAAAGCTGGAACAGAGCCCACACACAGCAAACGTTTGTTGAGTGAACCCAGGCGGGTGGCTCCTCAGGCTTGGTCTCCGAAGGCTGGATAAGAGCTCCTCAGGTAGAGAGGGAGCCACAGGGGTCCCAGGCAGAGGGGGCAGCGACAGCAGGGAAGCCCCAGTGCCTCCAGCAGAGGGGTCCCTGGCCGCTGTCCTGTCCGGGGGCCACCGCCCGCTGGCAGCGCCAGTGTGGTCTGTGGTCTGTCCTGTCCACCTCTTGCCTTCTTGTGACCCAGAACTTCTCCTTTATTTTCTCTCTGAAGCCAGCTAGCTTCCATTTCCTAACCCCCTGCACACACTTGGAGGACAGGGGTTTTCTGGCCTCTTTCTGGAAGGAAGGGCGTTGTCTTTTGTCCCTCACAAGTCACTGCTCATTCTGGAAGGCGGTGTGAAAGATGGGACGCCAGTTCAAGAACAGCAACTGGAACCTGCGCCGAACAGAGATGCGGACTTCACACTGCCGTTCCCAGCAACTGAAGCAGCATATTTGGGTAGGGAATTTTAACTGAAGAAATATAAAATGTTCATTGGGATAATGTGCATATTAATTTAATACAACGTGAATAAGAAGCCACTTGAGATGGGAGCTGGATGCAGCCCCTGTAGGTCTCTTGCCATGACAGCTGCCCAGGCAGGCCTCCTTCACCCCTCGGAAGGAGGGTCCCTGTTGCCAGGAGCAGTAGGGTGATGGCTGGCTTGGCTGGCACGGTGTGCCCAGCACCCTCCCTACCCCCACTGGGTCTGCTGGGTCTCGGTTAAGGGCAGTGTCAAATGACACAGTCAAGGCAAAGCTGACGAACCTCAAAGGACGGAGCTGGGCAGTGACAGCCACCAGTCATCAGAACACTTCTGGGGGGTTGGGAGGAGAAATCAGTCAGCCCTAAAGGAAATCAACCCTGGATATGATGCTGCAGCCGAAGCTCCAATACTTTGGCCACCTGGTGCGAGGACCTGACTCAGCGGAAAAGACTCTGATGCTGGGAAAGACTGAGGACAGAAAGAGAAGGGGTGGCAGAGGGTGAGATGATTGGACGGCATCACTGACTCAGTGGACACGAGTTTGAGCAAGTTCCAGGAGCCAGCGAAGGACAGGGAGACCTGGCGTGCTACAGTTCATGGCGTCGCAAAGAGCTGGACACTATCTAGTGACTGAACAAAGAGGTGGTTCTAATGAACTGAAGGTGGGTTTTTGCTTTTGTTTTTCAGGTTATCAACAGAAATGTACTCCTCATAGTTCTGGAGGCTGGAATTTCTAAAAGCAGGGTCGCGGTATGGCCACATCGTGGTGAGCGTCCTCTTCCTCGTTCGTAACTGGCATCTTCTCACTATGCCCTCACGTGGTGCAGAGAACTGAAGTTCTGATGCTATTAGAACTCCCCACCATAGAGGGGCCACATTCAGTAATAACAATAACAGCAGCAACAATAATAATAAGTGAGACTGAGAGTCCAGTTAGGAGGTCACAGGGATGATATCTGACTCCAGGCAGCTCAAGAAATCTGCGATGTTTCTTTTCAGCAGCACTTGGACTATGCGTGTACCCCCATTCTCTAAAAATTGAAAGCAAACTTCAATGTACTGAGTAGAAAATGGTACAACTCGCAGGTTGTTCTGGAATCACCCAGACGGCACCCTGGACACTTAGAGACTCTCAGAGTTCTCAAGGGTACTTGCACACGCAGCCCAGGAAGCAGGGAGGTGGGCGCCCAGCCTGGTGGTCTTGCAGAAAAGGCCTGCTCAGAGATGCTCCTGGAGGTGGGCAGCCGACAGCAGTGACTCTGGCAACTGGGGCTCTGGGCTCCTCTGCCTCGCTGATTCGTATTCCATATAAATACCAATTAACTGTGTTTCCCCAAAAGGTGAGATAATGTAGGATAATGTGGACTCTTCTCCTGAGCTCTTTCTCTATGATTTAATTGAAACAGCATCAACGTTTTTTTCCTAGAAATATTTGTCTAATTCTCATTTCACGTTAAAAGTTGCCAAATAAAAGACATTCAGGTCAATTTACAAACATTTGCATCCATGCAAAAATAACATTTTTGCCAACATTACCAACAATATAGTTACTAAGTTAATGCCGTAGTTCTCTCTCAGCATCTCAAAACCGTACACTTGAAGTACATTTTCTGGTTGTGCTTTACTTTTGAGTGTGTGTCACTCCTTATCTTTCTCCTGGTGGCTCTTGCTGAAACAGTCCCCTTACATTTTTGGCTTCTTTCAAGCCCTGCTGAGGCTGATGTTGCAAGTGAGATGCTTCTGTCTTTCTGGAATTATTTTGAAGGTTGTTTCTTCAAACTGTGCTGTTGAGGGATTATTTTGCATCCTTTTCGTTGCTCTGGGTTTTAATTTGTCTTTTATTTACATTTTTTTCTTTAATATACATTGAACTTTATTCCTTCACTATTGTTCTCCCACAATTAAGTATCTTTAAAGCGGGGAAGATTTATGCTACAGCTAATGAAGAACTTGGGATCAGATGGTTCATTCTTAGAAAGGAACTTGGTTAGAACATGTCCATGAATACAGAAAACTATCTCAAGCAAATGTCTGGTTACAGGGTTCAGTTAAAACAAGTTTAAGCTGCGGAGTGCTCTCCTGTGCTTCAGTTCAGTTCAGTTCAATCGCTGAGTTGTGTCCGACTCTCACCTGTCTCTTGGGTAACCTGGTGGGTGTCATGGGGATCTGGTGGTCGTGGTGCTGGCTTAGTTGCTCAGTCCTGTCCAGCTCTTGAGACCCCATGGACTGTAGCCCACCAGGCTCCTCTGTCCATAGGATTCTCCAGGTAAGAATACTGGAATGGGTTGCCATTTCCTTCTCCAGAGGATCTTCCTGACCCAGAGGTTGAACTCAAGTCTCCTGCATTGCAGACAGGTTTTTTTAACCAACTGAGCTACAAGAGAAACTGCCATGGATATCTAGAGTATTCTATTTTATGGGAGAAGGAAAAGTATCTGAGTTAGAGACTAGAAGAAGGAAGTGTGAGCTGTGAATTCAGGGGGCTGCATATCAAATATTTGGCTTGATCGCCTAGAGGTTTGGGCGTGCCAGGGCGGGCCTCGAGAGTGGAGCTAGGCAGTGACTATTGCAAGGTCTGTGGTCGACCTTCGGGATGCTTGTGACTAACAAGGGACCACATTGAATCCACTGCCAAGGTCAACACACTCTCTCAGAGAGGGCGATGATTTATCTCCGCCTCACTCATCTCCTGGTAGCATTTCATACAGTTACTTTTTTCTTGGGATTCTTCCTTCTTCTTCCGTCATGCAATTCATTCTTTGAAGACCCCTGTTGTGCGTGACATCATTCAGAGGGAGACTTGGAGAAGATGCAGGACTCAGGACCATTTTCTTGAGGAGCTCACGGCCCACCACCTGGAGGGACATGATTAGTATTCACTTGTTTACTCAGCAAATATTTACCCGGTGCAGACCTGAGCCAGCCCACCCTCGGCCATTAGTCTAGGGGTTGACGGATTAGTCAGGAGCCATTGGGACCGACTGTGGAGATTATCAGGAGGACTGCCTCTGCAGGTGGTGGGGCTCCTGGTTTGGTTTTGTGGGGATCAGAAATGACTGCTTGGGAGAAATGACTTTGAAACTGACTGAAGTCCAGTAGGCACTGGTTGCTGCTGCTGCTAAGTCGCTTCAGTCGTGTCCAACCCTGTGCGACCCGTCCCACCCTTGGGCAGGTGGAATCCAGCCAGCTCCTCCTCGGGGCGTGCACAGCACTCCCTCCTCAGGCCCCCGCCTCCCTCTGGCTCTGCCCACCTTCTAAACCGCTGGTGACACTATTCCATCACTACCTCCAGGTCCAGGTTTTGGGCACGGTGTGTGCTGGCTTGGAGTCCAGGAGAATATGGTCCATCTGGACCTGGCAGCAAGGATGGGACACCTTCCATTTGCTGAGGATGCCCCCAAGGACAGGCCTGCTTGGGCCAATCTCTGGGCATCATCTCCCTTAAGCCTTAAAATGCCATCATCCTAAAGATATGGACCCAGGACTTCCTGCATCCTGCCGTGATTACACATTTGACATCTTGAAATTGTATAATTACATTCTCCAGAGAAACAGAAGGGGTGGGATATATGTAGACTATACAAGAGGAGATTTATTGTAGGGATTAGCTCTTCCAGGGTCTAAGGAGCCCTGCAAGGTGCCGTCTGCAAGCTGGAGGCTCAGGGGAGCTGGGGGTTTGGTTCTGTCTGGGTCTGAAGGCCTGAGACTCAAGGAAGCAGACGGTGTGCACCTCAGATCCCCGCCCACGGCCTGAGAATCAGGAGCTCAGGTGTCTGAAGGCAGGGAAGGATGGAGACCCCAGGTCAAGAAGAGAAGAATTCATCCTTCCTACACATTGTCCCCCTAAATTCAGCTTCAACTGATGAAGCTTGGGTGGATGAGACCCACTCAAGCTGGGGAGGGCCATCTGCCTTACTCAGTCTACTGATTCAATTTCTAATCTTTTCCATAAACACCTGAGCATCCCTTAGACCAGTCAAGTCGATACCTAAAAGGATCCATCACCCCTGCCCAGGTTACTGCCACACACCCTTTGTCCATTTCCTCCAAAGCTCTGACACAACCACGGGAAAGTAACAGTTGTCACTGCATCCTAACTGCTCTGAGTGGTCCGGGGCTGAGCCCTGAAGTCCCTGAGCCCAGCCCGCTACCCTGGGTTTCCTGCTCCGCGTACGTGCTGCCGGGAGTTGGCTTCTGTTTTACTCCTTCTTTTTGACTATTTCAAATTACAAAATGCCGACAAACCCTCTTCTTTTGAATTCAGAGCCCTTCCTCCCAGCTCCTCCCCTGTGGTCTCTCTTCCCTGTTATTAACAGATGTGGACAGGCCAGTAAAGCGACATGACAGTTACCTGGGGAATTTGGCGTCATGAAAAGCATCGCAGCCAGCGGTCCCACCATGGCTGCACAGCCCTGTTTCGGGTGCAGAGTGGGGAATGTGGGGTCAAAGCACCTGGGCTGCAGACTGCTCCTTCTGGATCAGAAGTTCTAAGGGGAGACTCAGCAGCCTGTGCTGAAAATGCCCACCACGTGAATGACCCCGCCCGGGGTCTCCGCTTTCGTACAATTCAGGAATCAGAGTAGAAGACTGAGAAAAGGTCACTCAGAGAGCTAATGGAATCATCAATTAAAAGCTTGTCACCGAATCTTTGGTTCAAACAAAGAATTCCCACCCCAAACACTAGTCATTGAACAGTACATTGCTTAGCCACTGAATTCCCCAGGGAGGAGGAGGCAGCCTCCTAGGACCAGGTCACGTGATAGCTTATTTAAAATTGACTATATATGCACACAGAAAAGGCAATGGCAACCCATTCCAGTACTCTTGCCTGGAAAATCCCATGGGCAGAAGAGCCTGGTAGGCTGCAGTCCATGGGGTCGCTAAGAGTTGGACACGACTGAGCGACTTCACTTTCACTTTTCACTTTCATGCATTGGAGAAGGACATGGCAACCCACTCCAGTGTTCTTGCCTGGAGAATCCCAGGGACAGGGGAGCCTGGTGGGCTGCTGTCTATGGGGTCGCGCAGAGTCGGACACGACTGAAGCGACTCAGCAGCAGCAGCAGCAGCAGCAGCAGCAGCAGCAGCAGCAGCAGCAGCATCTATGCGTAAGCGCATGCATAATGCAAAATGACACCTATACAAAGCATCTGACATGGTCTATGCGCCATACAAGGCTTCCCTGGTGACTCAGATGGTAAAGAGCCTGCTTGCAATGCAGCAGACCCAGGTATGATCTCTGGTTAAAGAAGATCCTTTGGAAAAGGGAATGGCAACCCATTCTAGTACTCTTGCCTGGAGAACCCCATGGAAGAGGAGCCTGTTAGGCACAGTCCAAAGGGTTCCAAAGAGTTAGTCACGACTGATGGCTAATTCTTTCTCTTTGCATGTGCATATAAATATATATAAATGGACAGATAAATCTCTATGCAATTACTGAGCACTAGCTGGATGCAGGATTTCTCAGGTACTAGATATGCTCCATGAATTCAGCTATTGCAGGGGACATCCTGATATAATTCCACCCTAACCTTCGGCTTAATCCTAAGCTGAACCTGAACTCTAACTCTAACCTTATTCCAAACCCTACCCAAACCCTAAACATAAACCCAGCCCTAACCCTAACCCTAACCCTTGGCCACGTCATGCAAAGAGCTGACTCATTGGAAAAGACTCTGATGCTGAGAGGGATTGGGGGCAGGAGGAGAAGGGGACGACAGAGGATGAGATGGCTGGATGGCACCACCAACTCGATGGACGTGAGTCTGAGTGAACTCCGGGAGCTGGTGATGGACAGGGAGGCCTGGCGTGCTGCAATTCGTGGGGTCGCAAAGAGTCGGACACAACTGAGCGACTGAACTAAACTGAATTAAACTGAACTGAACCCTAACCCTAACCTAAACCCTAACCTCGCCCTATCCCTAACCCTAACCCTATTCCAAACCCTATCCCTAATCCTACCCTATCCCTAAACCTAACTCTACCCTAACCCTAAGACTAATCCTAATGCTGACCCTAAACCAGACCCAGATATGATCCTTGGTTAAGGAAGATCCTTAAGAGAAGGGAAAGGGGACCCATTCTAGTACTCTTGCCTGGAGAACCCCATGGAAGGGGAGCGTGGTAGGCAACAGTCCAACGGGTTCCAAAGAATCAGTCATGACTGAGGACTAATTCTTTCACTTGATCCTCTGGAGAAGGAAGAGGCAACCCACTCCAGTGCTCTTGCCTGGAAAATCCCATGGACAGAGCAGCCTGGTAGGCTACATACAGTCCACGGGGTTGCAAAGAGTTGGACACAACTAAGCGACTTCAATTTCAGTTTTCATAAAGAGAAATGGACAGATATTTCTCGTGTAAAAGATGAGTTCCATGGATTCAGTTCTTACAGGGGACATCCTGCTATCATTCCACCCTAACCCCAATACTAACCTGAAGCCAAATCCTAACCCTGACCCTATTCCAAACCCTATCCCTAACCATAACCCTAACCTAGTGCAGAAACTGAGCTGCAGGCAGATTAGGAATCTGGAGCTCGGATGTGAACCCAGGCAGCCTGGCATTCAAGCTTCCTCTTAACCATGACCCTCTGCACCCTGCACAGTGTGAGAAGCAAGCAGAGGCTCCATCTTCTTCCCAACAGTGGTGTGTTGACGCCAACTGCAAATGCCCAGGAGGGAGGCTTAGCGTCCATCAGCCTCTCATCACCAGCTCAGCCTTTGGGACCTGAGTCAGCCTCCTGAGGCTGCTGCCCTTGGCGGTGGGGTGGGGTGGGGCTGGGTCCGTTTCAAACCAGCCGTTTGCATCCACACTTCTGCTCCTTGGCGTGGACCCCAAAGGTCTCAGACATGGTCACCAGCCAGGTAACGAAGGGAGAGTGGAGGGAAAGTCCAATTTCTTTCAGCTGAACAGTTATTTTAGGACAAATTGATTTGGGCTGTTTTTCCCAGGCAGGACTGGGTGAGGAGTTATCTGGACCATTGCAGGTGCTGGGCCAGGAGCTGATGGCAGGACAGCCAGCCCTTTATCCTCAGAGCAGGATATGCAGTCCTCTGTCCTCGCACCCCTGAGGAGCTGAGCCGTGTTTTCCTTGCTGCTCAGACTGAGGAATCTGAAGCTGGCAGCACCAGGTTGAAAGCCCACCAGTGCCCTCCTCTGCAGAGTGCCTGTGAACCAGCCAAAGCGGGCTCTACCTGCCCCTCGAGGAGGCCGTCTCTTTCTGCTCCAGTGGCCTCGGTCGGGGCCCTCGCCATCCGTTCGATTTTGCGTCACATGCTCCTTAGGGATGCCTTTCCTTCTGCCCTGGTGGGGACACAGCTCAGTGACCAGCCCCCAAGGCGTCAGGTACCACCGCTCACGATCTTAAAGGAGCCGTGGAAGCACCTCCCAGTGCGGTCATCTCCTGAGTTCAGAGAACCGATGTGTCCAGAGACCATGGACGGTGGGATGCCAGTCTGCCAACCTCCTCCCCAGCATCCCACCCCTGGGCGCTCACGCTCCTCCCCCAGCTCGGCAGGTGCCACCTTTTCCCCACACCTGTGGTGAGTGGCTTCTGGAACAGCCATTCTGTCCCACGGTTTGTTCACGTGCTCAGGTGAGGCCGGACCTCCTGCAGAACCAGGCAAAAGCATCTCCACCTCTGTGTTGGTGGCGGTGGTTCTCCCTACTGTATCAAGGCTCTGAATTCAGGACATGACAAACTTTCCAAGGTCAAGAATCCTCAGGTCAGCAAGACTCCAAAAATACGGGAATGCGCAATCATTTGGATAACTGATTTGGACGTGTTCTCTGCCAGGGTGCTGCTGAGAATGCTTGGCAATGGAAATCCATTCCGGACAGAGCCAGAAGCAGAAAATGAGCTGCCGGAGCATCTGCAAACTTCCAGTCGCCAAATACATTAAGGATTTCCAAATACTTTTCCTAAAATATTTTTTCTTCTGCACACAATGAGATTAATTTCTTCATTATTTCTAGTATTTTTAAAAAATTGTCCAGTCATTATACTTTCACTTGGTGTTCAGGGAGCTAGCGGTGATCATAATGAGTTCACTTGGCGTGCATGTGGTTATCACACGCGCTTTCATAAAGCTACCGTTGTAACGCAGGTTTCCTTTGGCTGCGTGCCTTTTTATGATGTCAGCTACTTCATCCGATCTGATTCCGCAGCCTCCAGGAGAAGGTGTCTTCCAGGGAACTGGGGCTTTGTCTCAAACCAGCTAAGGTGCATCAGAAACTAGTCTGGTACAGCTGTCGCCTTGCACCTTGCAGATTAATGCCCATATCCAATCGCTTTAGTCCCCCTGGAAGTTCTTTATCCCCTGCCTTCTCCTTCCAGCACACCCAGCCTGGCTGATGGCATTCCTAAATGCTGATTGAATTCTAGAGAATTTGAGTAGATTTCAGGATTCTCTGAGCCGCCCAAGCTGTCTCCCTTTCAGGACAAGGAGGACAAATTGGGTCCTGGTTCCCTTGCTTCAGTGTGGCATCAGCCGCTTGTCTTCATTAAGAATGCCCCCGGTTTAGTGGCCAATTCATGTTAACACAACATAGAGATTAATCCTACTAGCTTAGTGATAAATAAGATCGTGTTGTTGTTGTTCAGTCACTAAGTCGTGTCCAACTCTTTGCGACCCCAAGGACTGCAGCACGCCAGGCTTCCCTGTCCTTTGCCATCTTCCGGAGTTTGCTCAGACTCACGTCCATCAAGTCCATTCAAGCATCAGGTGATGCTATCTAACCATCTCTTCCTCTGCCACTTCCTTCTCTTTTTCCTTCAAGCGTCAAGATGTTTTCCAGTGAGTCGGCTCTTCACGTTGAAATTGGGAATGAAACCAGGAGACAGTCCTTACCATCAGTGTAAAGCGGATGGAGCAGCCTTGGACTTTCTTGGGTCTGGCTTTACAGCATGCTTCTCCGCCCTGCTGGCGTTTTATGCACTCAACAGCCTTGAGAGATGCGAATGGGCAAAGTGAGGCTTAGGAAAGAGGACGTGCGAACAGTTATCCCCCTGCTAGAACTGCTGCCTCTGTCCCCCCAGGAAGGGGAGAAGCATCTTCTTCATGGGGAGATCGGCAAGTGCTGTGCTCCGTCAGGGAGCGGAGGTCCTGTCCCACAGTCGGGACATGTGTTCCAGCAGCTGAGCCAGGGCACAGGGGAAAGCAGCATTCTGCCAAGAGGGGGTTGGAGAAGCGGGTCCCTGCAGGACAAGTCACGGGTAGGTCAGGTCACCTTCAGTGCTTCTCCTTGGGCATCACAGAACTAGTATCCTGGGGATGTGACCGAGTCTTTGTGAACCAGTTCACAGCTTGAGCTTCCGGGTCCAACAGTAGAAACTCAGAGCGTGACAACAGAGGAATTCTAGGGGGAGAAGACGCTGGTGGGAAGGCCGTCACTGATGTCCTTTCATTTTGATTTTCTCTTATGTTTTCCTGTCCCTAATCAAATGCATTATCACATATTTAGTTTAATTACCATATCAGGAGGAAATTCACTTTTACTGATACAATTAAAAGACTAGCAAATAGTGTCTTACAAGTGGCTTGGAGCCACATTAACAAAATGTGATAGTAATTGATGTGAGAGTCACATGATCTGACGGCAAAATGGGTCATTTTAATTATGTCAGGGGGAATCCTCTGCCTGGTTCTTCCGACTCCCTGCATCAGCCAAGTGCCAGGCAGCAAAGGTGCCACTTATTTGTGCCTGGGGTTCAGGCAGTGCAGGCGGATGAGATGTGCTCACGGCTCCTGGGATGAGATTCTGTGATCCATCCCATCCTTGCCTGATTCACATGCAGACATGTGTGCTGGATAGAAACTATTTCACTGAAATTAATTAAAAATACAACAATAACGATAGCAGCAGAAACCCACTGCATACTCAGTTCAGATATTCTAGTACCCACATGTATGCTAGGTTGCTTCAGTCGTGTCTGACTCTTTGCGACCCTATGTACTGAAGCCCACCAGGCTCTTCTGTCCATGGGATTCTCCAGGCAGGACAACTGGAGTGGGTTGCCATGCCCTCCTCCATGGGATCTACCTGACCCAGAGATAGAACCCGTGTCCCTTATGTCTCCTGCATTGACAGGCAGGCTGTTTACTACTAGCAGCACCTCAGAAGCCCATTTTAGTACCGAAACCTTGATAAATCAAGTGCATATATTTTTAAGAAAAGCCAGAGAATGAATTTTTTTTTGCATTTTTATGAATTGCCTTTGTGATATCAGTACTTTCAAACTAAAAGCTATTCAAATATGTATTAAATATCTTCACATGACACCAGAATGGGCCATCTCTCCACAAAGCAAGTGCATTATTAATTTCTTCACAAAATATCTGAACAGCATTTTTCAATTAATTTTTTTCATGTTGTATTTGCCTCCACCTGACACCACAGATGTGATGTTGTCTTTTTCACAGCTGGAGACCAACTAAAATGGCCTCTGGGATAATGTGAATATGTCAAGCAACAAAGAATATGGCATTTAAAGCAAGAGAATTCCTATCTTCTCTTGCTTCTCATGACGAAACTTTGCCCTTTTCTCATGTTCCTTTCCTAGCTCGTTGAGATGAGTGTCTGCAATTCCTGACCTACCAATTAGTTCCTGAATGAGCAGCTTGGAAAACCACCCTGTGTCACACCCACGGCTAATACCCTCACTCGTGGGACTCTGACCTCAGCCAGCCAGCCTTCTCCTGGTCTGCGGTGTGATTAATAGTTCCACGCTGGTCTAACTGCAGTCTGCCTGTGGATCCTGATCAGGGCGCTCCCCATCGACTCTGGAGCCATCTCAGACTCTGAGTGCCTACCGCCAGCACAATGGAGCCTGCACACGCGCCTGTGTGTGCACACGTGTGTGTGCAGAGCGTTTCCGGTCAGGAGCCACCCTGATCTTTGTCAGCAGTGTATATCCGGCCACACCATGGTCCTAGGACTCGAACATGATTTAATGAATTTAGAGTCCATATCCCTGGCTCTGTCTACATAACTTCCAAACAAATGGGAAGGAACATAAATTCACTTAGACTGATGATTTTGCATTAGAAAGGCCAGGAAAACCTATTGTTTGGATTTAATTGATGTAAAAACTAGAGTTGGTCTAATGGGTAGACTTGTGTAAATATATGGCAATGATGGCTCCAGCCTGTTTGCCAAAAGTGATGCTGACTATTTTCCTCTGAAAGCTCCCCCAGACCCCGAGCTCTCACCCCTCAGCTTGTTGGCTGCAGCTTCACGGTGTTTTGTGGATGGTCTTCAGTGGAGTATGTTTATTTGTGTGGGCAAAAATGGTAACAGCTGTGTAAGGTTTTATCCTGTCTTCTCCCTTTTGTTTCAGTTACACGCTGCGTCCTTTAATCAAAGAAGGTGATCTACTCATATTTTTAGTTAATTATCTACTCAGCTATAATAATTTATAGACCATCTACTCTGAACAATAACCCTAAAACCCATTTATTCATTCACTCATTCAACAAATAATCATAAGAACATTTCATGACTCCCTTAGAAAACTTCATGAATCCCTTAAGAGAGGGGGAAAACAGTATGTCTTCCCCAGATCTTAGAGAATATCACTGCCTATGAAGTGACAAAAACAACAAAAATGAGCATCTAAGGTGCCATCCTGGCATTTCCCCCAGCTAAGTGATACTCTTTCACCTGTCTTGGAGAAGGGAGGATGCCAATTTTTATTTCCCCAAAGGACAGGTTGGAGAAGGCGATGGCACCCCACTCCAGTACTCTTGCCTGGAAAATCCCATGGACGGAGGAGCCTGGTAGGCTGCAGTCCATGGGGTCGCTAAGAGTTGGACACGACTGAGTGACTTCTCTTTCACTTTTCACTTTCATGCATTGGAGAAGGAAATGGCAACCCACTCCAGTATGCTTGCCTGGAGAATCCCAGGGACAGGGGAGCCTGGTGGGCTGCTGTCTATGGGGTCGCACAGAGTCGGACACGACTGAAGCGACTTAGCAGCAGCAAAGGACAGGTGTCTGCTGGCCCCTGTGTGTGCCTCACGCACAGTCAGAACCATCGATGGTCAGACTGTGAGTCTGAGATCTTCAGCAGGAAACTGTGCTTGGAGTCCTGTGAAATAAAGACCCATGAGTCAGTTATTTATCTCTTCTGGCACGTGTGAGGGCCTTCCATTTGTCAGATAATTTGATGACTGTCTGATGAGATGAAGATCCTAATCCTTTCCATCTAATCTGGGTAGACAGGAATATACCAGGCAAAACGGATAAAGGAAATTCAGTGTGGACCTACCTTAGCTGGGAGGACCAGAGAAGTTCTCTACGGATGTTACTTTCAAGCTAAAACCCAATGAGGACAAAGAAACAGTTATAGAGAAACCTACGGAAGAACATTTGCTAAATAAAGAACAGATAATAAGAAAGAAAAAGACTCAAAAGAGAAAAAAAGAAAAGGCAGAGACTGCAACCTGACAGGAGGGCAGGTGAGCCACAGACCGTTTCCACGTGGCAGGGAACAGTGGAGGGTATTCTGGACCAGAGGAGAGTTTCCATATGTGTTTAATTGCAGCAGAAAATCCATGGAGGATTTTACAAGGGAGAGAGTCACACGTGGATTCAAGGTTTTGAAAGTGCCCTCTGAGAGTGGAGACTGGATTTGGGAGTGGGTGGAGGGCAAGACTGGAAGCTGGAAGGCTCTCAAGATGATTCAGCTATGTTTCTGCCTTAAATGTCCTGCTGACCTTAGTTCAGTTCTTAGTGAAGGATGTCCTCTGCCTTCCGGTGTCCTCAGTGAACCTCAACTCAGACCTACGGGGACGGCAGATGTGAAGCCAGTGGTCACAGCGCTTCTACAGCTCGGGCGGTGTGCACACACTCAGGCTGCGGAGACTCGGGGCCCGACCACCAAGCAGACAAGCCCTCAGTGCAGACAAACTCAGTTCCCGTGCACCCGACGGCCAGTTAGGGTGATGCTCGCCCACAGCAGTCTACCTCTCAGTGATAAGGAAGCCTGACTGGTGATGATGTCATCCTCATACACGTTGCAAGAATTTGTTTCATACTGAGAGCATTATACATTGACTGCTGGAACATGTACGTCCCTACACCACTTTAAACTTTTGGAGATGCCTCTATGCAGAATACATCATGAGAAACGCTGGACTGGAAGAAACACAAGCTGGAATCAAGATTGCTGGGAGAAATATCAATAACCTCAGATATGCAGATGACACCACCCTTATGGCAGAAAGTGAAGAGGAACTAAAAAGCCTCTTGATGAAAGTTAAAGAGGAGAGTGAAAAAGTTGGCTTAAAGCTCAACATTCAGAAAACGAAGATCATGGCATCCGGTCCCATCACTTCATGGCAAACAGATGGGGAAACAGTGAAAACAGTGTCAGACTTTATTTTTGGGGGCTCCAAAATCACTGCAGGTGGTGATTGCAGCCATGAAATTAAAAGACGCTTACTCCTTGGAAGAAAAGTTACAACCAACCTAGATAGCATATTGAAAAGCAGAGACATTACTTTGCCGACTAAGGTCCGTCTAGTCAAGGCTATGGTTTTTCCTGAGGTCATGTATGGATATGAGAGTTGGACTGTGAAGAGGCTGAGTGCCGAAGAATGATGCTTTTGAACTGTGGTGTTGGAGAAGACTCTTGAGAGTCCCTTGGACTGCAAGGAGAGCCAACCAGTCCATTCTGAAGATCAGCCCTGGGATTTCTTTGGAAGGAATGATGCTGAAGCTGAAACTCCAGTACTTTGGGCACCTCATGCGAAGAGTTGACTCATTGGAAAAGACCCTGATGCTGGGAGGGATTGGGGGCAGGAGGAGAAGGGGGTGACAGAGGATGAGATGGCTGGATGGCATCACTGACTCGATGAATGTGAGTCTGAGTGAACTCCGGAAGTTGGTAATGGACAGGGAGGCCTGGCGTGCTGCGATTCATGGGGTCGCAAAGAGTCGGACACGACTGAGCGACTGAACTGAACTGAACTGAGAATCTGTAGAACGAGACACAAGCCCTCTGTAAATGCCACAGTGAACATAGTTTGCTTTTTGTCCTCTTGGTCATCACTCCACCGTTCCTTCCTCTAGGCATTATGCTCACTTCAATCAAGCGTCTCTCTGGGGACCACCAGTCCCCGGATCCACCCAATAAGTAGAGCAGTTGGTCTAAACAGTGGCTTGTGACCCAGAAAGGACCATGCATAGCCCACGTAACAGCTGATATGTGTGCCTTGCAGGAGAAAATGCCTGTCTCTGCCGGGCTCTAAGGCTGTGAATTCGAGGCTGTTCTTGGCTACCTTTTCTCATGCGTGGAGCCTGCCTGCCTGTCTGTCTGCAGAATAAAGCCAAATGGAGACCCAAAAGGGATGAAAAGAAGATGTGAGGGAGAGAAAGAGAGGTAAAAGAGAGAGGACTCCTAGTCTGTCAGCTCTTTCAATCTGTAGACCAATGCCAGTTTCCTTCTGGGCCACGTGAACTAAAACATTCATGTTTTGCAAAAGTTATTTGACTCAAGTTCCTGTCCCTCCACACAAGCCCTGACTGATAGCCGCAGCTACGTGTGTTCAATGAGAGCCTACAGGGTTCCACGCTTCAGACACCCTAAGCATTGGACTGAGCCCAGACTCCCCTAGCCCCAGCCCTTCGGAGAGGGGAATCTACATACTGGCTTCCTCCTATCACTAGCCAAGAGCCAGCAACACAATCTTTGATGACCATGTAGTAACTTACTCACCTGGCCCCTCCTAAATCTCATCGTGGGAGGAGTCAGTGACTCAGGATGTTGAGAACGAGGCCGGGTCCTCCGGGGCCCTGCCTTCTGCATCATTTTCCAGCACTCATTCCGCCCTATTTCTCAGACAGCTCTTGCCTCTGCAAACCAGTCTGACTGGTTCATTTCTCCATATGTTTTGTGATCTCATCTCTTACTAATGTCTCTAGGACTCAGCCTACCACTGGGGTCAGACATGCTGTCTCCTGGCTGGTTTGTTTCCCAATCCCTTTCCTAGAGACTAGAGTTTGCCCTCCTTCAATCTGTCAGCATCTCTCATTTCCAGAAGAGCCCTTTAAAAATCTGTTCTCAAAAGAGCAACCGCTTCTCTCGCCTTATGAATGACTTTGGACACAGAGTCGTTGAGGTCCTCGTTTTCCTTTCTGATATCCTAACTCTCGAAGTCGGTTCTATGGCACCTTAATTCCCTGCGACTCTCATCATATCTAAAGCTCCAAATTGTTGCCCTCTCTATCATAACGCCTGAGCCTACCTTTTGTTTCCTTTGTGTGAAATGTTTGGTCTCCCTTCTCAAGAGAAGTTCTCTCAGTCAGGCAGTTGGGTGACTGCTGATGTTTTAGATGAATCAGCAAATGGTGTTTAACGTTCTGAGAAGCATCTTGTCTCAGGGTGCTGTTTCCTTTTGTGACCTGTTGAATTCCAGGCAGAAAAGCAAAGGACTGAGAAGGGGAAGGAATAGATCAGGAGTTTGACATTAGCAGACGCAAAGTATTACTTATAGAAGGGAGAATCAACAAGGTGCTACTGTATAGCGCAGGGAGCTATACCCAATATCCTGGGATAAACCATGATGGAAATGAATATAAAGAAAGAATGTATATATACCTAAGTCACTTTGCTGGATAGCAGAAATTAACACAACATGGAAAATCAACTGTATTCCAATTAAAAAGAAAGAAAGGAAAGCAAAGGAGCCAAAGCCCACTGGCATGCTGGCATGCAAGTGAGCTTGCAGTTGAGCTGCTGGTTTGCTGGACTTGCAGTCTGGGTCTTTTCCTCTTTTGACGTGCCCTTGGCTCATCCACAGGGCTCTTCCCTTTGTGATGCCACTGGACAAAGGCTCTTCTTTGCCTGAACTCCTGCCCGGAGTTTGCAGGCTTGGAGCATCTCTGGTCCTGGGTGTGGAGATGCAGTCTGGATTGAAGGTTGGCTGCAACCTTCCCCTGACACTGACATGCAAACTTGGAACTGAGCAACCCTGACACTTGGATTTCTCCTTCCTATCAATGCGTGTGCTTTTCAGATGAATGTCATGCGGCATGCTAAGTCGCTTCAGTCTTGTCTGACTCTTTGTGACTCTGTGGACTGTAGCCCGCCAGGCTCCTAGTCTTTGGGCTTCTCCAGGCAAGAATACTGGAATGGGTAACTATTTCCTCTTCCAAGAGATCTTTCCAACCCAGGGATCAAACCCTGGCCTCCTGTTTCCTGCATTGGCAGGCAGGGTCTTCACCACTTGCACCAGCTGGGAAGCCCTTTAAATGAATATTCTAGTGTAAAAGAGTCATGCCCTAAGGGGATCTTTGCAAAGGGGCTTCTGATGAGCCAACAACCTCCACGCCCAAGTCGTCCTTTTTACCTGTGACGTTATTTGGGAAGGCACAGATTGTCTGCCACCATCTCCTTGAAATCTCAAGTGAAACATCTGTTTCTAGAGGCTGATAAGGTGCTTTTTTGCTTCCATTCAAGATGCAGTAAATCAGGAAAGTCACAGGAAAAGATTGGAACTCAATAGGATGGTAAGAAAGATTTCCAGGCACTTGCTGTAAGTGGAAACTTCCCTTTCTTTTTAGGATGATATTCTTTATAAATGGACAATCTATGGGCCCAAGAAACCTCCTTGCCTTTGGGGCCTGGAAGGAGAGCTCCTCTCAACAAACTTGATCCCCAGGCCACAGTTGCAAATCAATCACCCAAGACCTTGAAAATGGCAGTCTCTCTCCTTGTTCAGTCACACAGTTGTGTCCAGCTCTTTGCGACCCCATGGACTGCAGCATGCCAGGCTTCCCTGTCCACCATCTCCCAGTTCAAACTCATGTCCATTGAGTCAGTGATGCCATCCAACCATCTCATCCTCTATCATCCCCTTCTCCTCTTGCCTTCAGTCTTTCCCAGCATCAGGGTCTTTTCCTAAGTAATGGTATTCAGAAGATGCAAGGGGAAATCTAAATTACAAATCCCAAACCTTCCAGTCTGAAACTAAATTAAGGCTATGGCCATCAAAGCCTGGCAAAGGAGACCACTAGGTAATTCCACCTGTTGAATTGTGGTTTCCCCTCCAAAACACCACGGCTCCAACTTCAGATAGGGGCTTCTTGCTCCCAGACTCTCTAATGACACGGTGGACTCACAGACACAAAGCTGCAGGATGTCAGAATTAAGTGTAGACAATGGGCAGTTCTTCAGAGGATGAAGAAACTTGTCTCTAATTTTCAAGGGCTCTGCGTCATCTCAGTAGAGTAGTTAGCTGTAATCTTCCTATAAGAAATGAAAGCAATACGCTTGCTCTTAAGCTTTAACAGGAATGGTTAAAGCTTTAATGTTCAACAGGAATGGTTTTCCAGGAATTGGTGTCTTTCACTGCTCTTATCAATATCTTAATATCTCCCATGGAGCCTTCTCCCCTTTCTCCAGAGTGCTGTAATTTTCAGGCAGGTCTACATACTGGGTTCGTGGAAGGAGGAGCATCTTGCCTTCAGAACAGCTCCTGGTTGAGCCTTCACCGGGTTACTTTCTACTCTGCAAATCGAAAAACAGTTCCACCCCTGCATTTTCTGGACCAAGTCACTTTAAGCCTTTATATCATGCCTCTATTACACAGGCAGATCGCCAGCTTAATTACCTGAAGTCATTAGTACCCCTTGCATCCGAAGGAAGAAAGTCAAACCCACCGCTTGAGCTGCAGGGGAGCCACAGACACATCAACAATAGCTGGGATTGGGTTGCATTTATTGTCTGAATTTGACTTATCTGACGCCTTCATTTTGGAGCTTTCCTTTTCTCTTTCTAATCCTTGCAAAACATGTTTGTGAAGCAAAGGCTGCTCTTCCCTGAGAATGAATAGCATACTTCCCCGCAAACAGAGGAAAGTCGATGCCCTCTTGTTTTGCAAGGCTGGGAGGTGCCTGTGGGCCCCAGAGGCTCCACTGCCAGCCTCGTTCTCCACCAAATCCAGCTCATGTTTTCTGCTCTTCTGAGAGCTGCTCTTTCCTCCGTGATCGTGGCTGTAATTACACAAATGATCTGCTCCACTGTCACTTCTAGTCAAAGGTGTCATCTAAAATTAAAAATTCATGTAAAATCTGGAGATGCAACTTTTAAGCAGACAGTGGAGACCTGATCTGATTTTACAATCAATGTTTTACTTAACCCTTTCGTGCCTCTTGGACTACGTGTAGGAGATGGGAGATTTCAGGGACCCGGCCACCTGGAAGATGTCTGTGTGAATTTGCTAAGGCTACTGACACAAAATACCACAGGCTGGCAGCTGATAGAACAGAAATTAGTTCTCACAGTTCTGGTGGCTATCAGCCCAAGGTCAAGCTGTCGGCAGGGTTTTGTTTTTCTGATTTTTGTTTCCTGAGGGCTCTCTCTGGGGTTTGTAGGTATCTATGTTCTCCCTGAATTTTTATGTGGGTGACCCTCTGTGTGTGTCTGGGTCCAAATTTCCTCTTTTTATAAGGACCCCAGTTACATTGGATTAGGGTCCACTCTAATGGACTCACTGTAGCTTAATTATAATTCTAAACATCCTCTCTCCAAAGATGGTCATGTTCTGAGGTTCTGGGGTTAGTGCTCCATCACATGAATTTGGGGGGAAGCAACTCAGCACATAAACATGTCCCACTACCATCTAAGATGAGCCAGAGTCCATAATGAAGGTCCACTGGTCTGGGGGCATCTGTTTCTGATGGAGCCAGCTACACAAGACAGCCAATGGATTCAGGTCTGGAGAAATTATATTCCTATGTTGAATCAGGGGCATTCAATTCTGAAAAATTTCCTGGACATTTTAAATATTGGAATCTTCAAAGCCAACCAAAGATCCAGATGCTTACTTTTATAACAGCATTCTCCATTTGTTTGGGCTTTAAGATCTTGATAAATCCATGCATGAGACAAGTGAAGCATATTATTGCTATTATTGTTAATTTTATTTTTAAAATATTTAAGTTAACATACAGCAAGGTTAACTTGGAGGTGTTAGTGTACGATTCAATGAGTTTTAACATATATGAATTCAAGTCACTAACATTGTATTCACAGTAACAAAATTCCATCACTCCCAAAAACTCCTTCCGTTGTCCTTCGTAGACAAATCCTCCACACAGCACTGGTAAGTTCCCTATCCTTTAGTTTAGCTTTTGTAAGAAGGTTGTATAAACAGAGCCATACAATACGTAATCTTTGGAGAGCTGCCTCTTCAACCCAGAATAAGAGATTCAACCATGTTGGATGTACCAATAATTTATTCCATTTCACTGATGAGTGGTATCCCATTGTAGGGCTTCCCTGGTAGATCAGCTGGTAAAGAGTCTGCCTGCAATGCGGGAGACCCCAGTTTGATTCCTGAGTCGGAAGGATACACTGGAGAAGGGATAGGCTACCCACTCCATTATTCTTGGGCTTCCCTTGTGGCTCAGCTGGTAAAGAACCTGCCCACAGTGCGGGAGACCTGGGTTGGGAAGACCCCCTGGAGAAGGATTCCATTGTGTAGATGGATCCATCTGTTCATCTATTCATCCATTGAAAGATATGCATGCTAGGTATAGTCTTCAGTGGTTAGAAACAAAACTGCTCTAAATATTTGCATTTAGGTTTATATGTGAACTTATATAAACATCTAGGAGTGTGATTGCTGGTTTACATGCTAAGGGTGTATTTATATAGCTTTATGAGAAACTGTCAAACTTTTCCAGAGTTACCACACCATTCTTCACTTATACCAGCAATGCATGAGAGTTCTTTTGGTTTTTTTTTTTTTTTTCCATTCTAATAAGTATATGGTTTGTGGGTTTGATTTGCAGTTCCTTGCTGGCTAATGATGTTGTGCATCTTTTCTGCTTGTTTTGTCTTCTTTGGTGAAGGTCATTTCAAACCATTTCTTAATTGAGTTACTTATTTCCTTATCATTTCATTTTCAGGGTTCTTTATATATTCTCATACAACTCCTTTTTAAGGTATGTAATTTGCAAATATTTTCTATGAGTCTTTAGCTTGTCTTTTAATTCTCTTTTTTGAGTCATAGCTGAAAACTCTTAGCTAAGCTAAAGTCATAAATGTTTTTCCGAAGCTTTCTCCTAAAAGCCTCATAGTTTTATACTTTATATCTATTTTGAGTTAGCTTTTATATAATGTATGGGATGTATGATGAAGTTAATATTTTTTCATATGAATGTACAACTGTTGAAAACCTATCCTAATTGTATTTAATTGCTTTTATACTTTGATCAAAAATCAACTGACTTCCCAGGTGGTTCACTGGCAGATTCTACAAAACATATAATGTTTATAGATATTATACCAATTCTCTATAATCTCTTCCAGGATGGAAGCAGAAGGAACAGTTCCTAACTCATTCTATAAGGTAATATTACCCTAACATCAAAATCAGGGGAAGACATTACAAGAAAAGGAAGCTACAGACCAACATCTCACATGAATATAGATGAAAAAATTCTCAAAAATATTAGCAAATAGAATCCAGAAGAGTAAAAAATTGTACAACACCACCAAGGAGGACTTATGCCAGGTATGCAAGGCTGGTCATCTATTCACATACAGAAAACAAAATAAAAAATATATATAATCTAGACACAGACCTTATGCCCTTCACAAAAATTAACTCAAAATGAGTCACAGATATAAAGATATAAAGGTAAAATGTAAAGCCATAAATCTCCTAGAAGATAAGACAGGAGAAAATCTAGATAACCTTGACTTTGCTGCTGCTGCTGCTAAGTCACCTCAGTCGTGTCCAACTCTGTGTGACCCCGCAGAAGGCAGCCCATCAGGCTCCACTGTCCCTGGGATTCTCCAGGCAAGAACACTGGAGTGGGTTGCCATTTCCTTCTCCAATGCATGAAAGTGAAAAGTGAAAGTGAAGTCACTCAGTCGTGGCCGAGTCTTAGAGACCCCATGGACTGCAGCCTACTAGGCTCCTCCGTCCATGGGATTGTCCAGGCAAGAGTACTGGAGCGGGTTGCCGTTGCTTTCTCCAACCTTGAGTTTAACAATGCCTTTTTAGATATAACAACAAAGGCACAATCTAGGAAATAAATAATTAATAAACTGGACTTCATTAGAGCCAAAACTCTACTCTGCTAAAGACAATGTCAAAAGAATGAGATAACAAGCCAGAGATTGCGAGAAGAGACTTGCCAAAGACACATCTGATAAAGGACTGTTACCCAAACATGCGAAGAACTCTGAAAAAACTCAGCAATAAGAAAACAAATAAGCCAATTAAAAAACAGGCCAAAAATCTTAATAGACACCTCATCAAGGAAGACATACAGATGGCAAATAAGAACATGAAAAGGTGCTGAACATCATATGCCATCGGGGAAAAGCACTTTAAGGCAACAATGAGATATCAATACACATCTATTAAAATGGTCAAAATCTGAAACACTGACAAACCCAAACACTGGTGAGGAGGTGGAGCAACAGGAACTCTCATTCATTGCTGGTAGAAATGCAAAATGGTGCAGCTACTTTGGATGACTGGTGGCTTCTTATATAATCATTTATACTCCCACCATACAATCCAGCAATCATGCTCCTTGGTATTTACCAAAACAAGCTAAAAACTTACATTCACACAAAAATATGCACTTGGATGTTTACAGCTGCTTTATTCATAACTGCAAAAATGTAGAAGCGACCAAGATATCCCTCAGTAAGTGAATGGATAAACTATGGCACAGCAGACAATGGGATATTATTCAGCATTAAAAATGAATGAGCTATCTAGCCATGAAAAGGCATGGAGGAATCTTAAACGCCTATTGCTATTGAAAGAAGTTAATCTCAAACGATTAACTTGATTGATTTAATGCTTGCTTGATTCATCTATATGATATTCAGGAAAAGGCGAAATTGTGGAGACAGTAAAACAATCATATCAATGATTGTTAGGGGACTGGGTTGGGGAGATAAATAAGCCAAGCACAGAGGAATTTTAAGGCAGTAAAAATACTCCATAAGATGTTATAATGGATCTACGGATCCATGTCATCATACATTTGTTTAACCCTATCCAACATGGACTTCCCAGTTGACAGTAATAGTAAAGAACCTGCCTGCCAGTGCAGGAGACACAGAGACGTGCCTTGGGTTCGAGCCTTGGGTCAGGAAGATCCCCTGAAAGAGAGCATGGCAACCCACTGCAATCTTCTCGCCTGCAGAATCTCATGGACAGAGGAGTCTGGCGGGCTATAATCCATAGGACTGCAAGGAGTTGGACACAACAGAAATGACTGAGCATGCATGCATGCAGCATTCACACCAGGAATGAGGCCTACAGTGAGCTATGGACTGTGGGCGACCGTAATGCGTCAGCATAGGTCCATCCTTGGAAAAACTGTAGCACTCCAGTGAGTTGATGATGAGGGATGCTGCGCATGTGTGGAGGCAAGGGGTATACAGGAAATCTCTGTACCTCCTTCTCAATCTTGTTGTAAACCTTAAAGTGCCCTAAAATTATAATATCTTTTAAAAAAGATCGATTGTCTATATTTAAGTGGGTCTATTTCTGGACTCTCTATTTAGTGTCATGGATCAATGCATCTGTGATTTCACCAATATCACACTGTTTTGTTTACTATAGCTTTATAATACGTCTTAAAATCGGGCAGTGTGAGCCCTTCAATTTCATTCTTCTTTTTCAAAATTGTTTTGGCTGTTCTCTTTTGTTTCACCATATATATTTTACAATCAGCTTACTAGGAGCTACAAAAAGTTCTGTTAGGGTTTTATTAGAAGTGTGTTAAATGTATAGGTCAGTTTGTGGAAAATGAACATCTTAGCTATCCTGAGTCTTCTAGCCATAAATATGGGTGTCTCTACTCTTATTTAGGTCAAATTTCTTTCACTAGCATTTTGTAGTTTGACACAAGAATCTTTATGGAGAGTCACATGTGAATATTTTCTGTGGTTTGGTCAATGGATTTTCTTTTAATGTGCTTTTGTGACCCCGTGGACACAGATAACCAGGCTCCTCTGTCCATGGGATTTTCCAGGCATGAATACTGGAGTGGGTAGCCATTTCCTTCTCCAGGAAAGCTTTCTGATCCAGGGATTGAACCCTGGTCTCCTGTATTGCAGGCAGGTTCTTTGTCTGCAAATGACAGCTTTGTCTCTTTTCTTTTCCCGATCTGAATGACTTTTAATTCTTTTTCTTGCTTTATTACACTAGCCAAGATTTTATTTTTACTTGTTTCACTTTTTTTTTCATTTTTTAATAAATGAGGCAAATTTATTTAGAAGGCCCAAGGACTTACCCAAAGTCACACAGTAGTTGTCATAATAAAAGAAGCTGGAATCCAGACGCTTGATATTAGTTCCAATCTACTTCCAGCTCTGTCCCAGGAGACAGCAGACACAAAAGAGAAACGGTATCATCAGGATCTTTATGTAGTTTTTCTATTGACTTTGCAATAACGTTTGATTGAACTTCATCACTGACGATGTGGTCCCCTCCCTCTTACGGTTTTAAAGTCAAGCTGTATCTAGGGTGACCTGGGGACTCAGCCCTGATGAGGCGGTCATTTCCAGCCGTGAAAACTCCCAGCGGTCACTGTGCAGTCCCCAGCCTTGCGGAGCAAACTCTGAGTGCTTTTAAGGTGATGAGGTGACTGAAGAAGTTAAAGCAGGTGATGGATTTCGCCCAGGCCTCCTTCCATTAGCAGCATCACTCTCCCCTCTCTGGGGGCCCCGGAAGGTGGTGATGGTGATTCAGAAATGTCCACTGCAATTTAGCTCACCCACTCATGGTTGCTGTTGTGGGGCTGGAAATATAAACTCTCCTGACTGGAGTGAGTGGCAGCACGCTGGCCGCACCAGCCAGTATCACTGGCCCAGCAAAGCCGTATCCCCAGGCAAGGCCTGATGGGGACGGAGGCACGTACGGCTGGATGCTCAGCGTCTTCCCTAACAGGCCTGGCATACTGCCCGGTTTTCTGCTCCACGATCATCCCTTCCCTGGAAAAGAGCCCTCCTCGCCATTAAGTGGTCTGACTCAGGAAGAGCCCAGGACGGGGCCCCTGGACACTTCGCTGCACCTTCCTCCAAGACCTCTCATCGCCTGTTCTATCAAAACCTAGCAAAATATGAAAACTTTGTTTCGGAAATAGTTTCAGGTTTGATGGGGCCTCTTCTTCAAAGAAAAAGTAGATGAGAGGAAATGTTACATTCCCCAAAGTTCCCTCAACCAGCCTGTATTGGTTAGGGAGGAAACGGACAAATCAGAAGCCTTGAAATCTGTCAACAAACATTTTCCTGCTCCTTCCTACCTGGAAATGTTTGAGCTCCACGGCGTTTGTTTCAAATGTGTTTGACCAGACAGAACACAGAGCTTCATATGGCATGGACGTGGACCACATACTCTGCAACTGGCATCAAGGGCTTTTGGTGCCCTGGAAGGAGACTTGTGTTTCCTGCACCATCTGCAGCTTGCTGGTCTAATTCCGCCACCCCTGTGAAGTAAAAAGCAAGCAAACAAAACAACGAAGGCCGAGTCTGACTTGCTTCTCGCAGCCCTCTCAGGGAGTCTTTGCGGCTTTTCTGCCATTCCTCACCCCGCTACAAACCATGCTGAGCACACACTCAGGTCTCTGTCACTAGTCCAGTAGGTTGGCTGGAGAAAACAAAACACGGAGAACTTGTGTGGTTTCCTACCTCCCACATTTTGTGATTTCAAATGCACTTGAATGTTAACAATCCAACAAATGACGATACTAGGAGTACTATCTTTCTCTGCTTTTCAATAAGCTGTTAAATCTTAAAGGAGTTTCCAGAGCAAGGACGAGACCCAGAGCTTCAAGAAACTTGTTCATTATTTAATGTTTCTTTTTTAAAATTTTTAATATAAATTTATTTATTTTATTTGGCGGCTAATTACTTTACAATATTGTATTGGTTTGGCCATACATCCGCATGAATCCGCCACGGGTGTACACGTGTTCCCCATCCTGAACCCCCTCCCACCTCCCTCCCCATGATGAAAGCTCTCTGAGAGTGGGAAGGCCCAGGGCTCTGCCATTGTGGGTCATGGCAGTAGCAGCTGCTGCTTCACTGAGCTTTTAGCACGAAAGTGAGAAGTGCTGGAAGCTATCTCACGTGCTGAATTGTAACACGAGGGAAAGAAAAAGGGGCCTCACTGTAGGAACCCCAAAAGGGGAAACCGAGGAGCTGGACAGAGGTGGAAAGGGCTGGGCCTGTGACTCCCTTAGCAGAGCCAAGCCTGGGCTCAGCCCCTCCTTCCTAGGTGTCACTGTCTCCCCATTACCTCCTTAACGTGGGAGCAGTTTGAGCAGCCAGGGGTCTTCCAGACCCCTTCACAGGGACACCAGGGCAGCCTGGGCACCCACCTGGCCTACCCTGTTGGTGGCCTCAGGAGCACCAGCAGGTACAGGTGTGGTTAGGTAAGCTGCAGGACTTCAGTGCCAGAGGCGGCCCCCAGAGGGGTGGCTGGTGTCCCTTCGAAGGAAGCCTTCAAGGGGGCATGGGGTCTAAGCTACACCTTGCTTGGTCTTGTATAGGTGAAGGCAGTGGAGCCCGAGGAAGCATAGAGAATCCAGAAGCCTTGCACACCCAGGGGCCAGCACCTGGAAAGGGCCAGGCTGGGGCATTTGGTCACACCATCAGATGTCCTTGTGAAGACTGTGGGGTCGGATGGTTCTATTTCTCAGACATGGCCCACCTTGAAGTTGGCTCCAACAGTGGCTGGACGGTAAGCTAGAGGTGCCCAGGGCCCTGGACAGGACAAGGCAACATGCCACCTTCTTGAACATGACCTCCTCCAAGGGATGGAGGTCGTGAAATGCTGTGTCTCTAACACCCAGATGAAGACCATTGGGACCTGATGGGTTGTGAATTATGGGCAGGAACACAGAGGCTGGTACTTACATTTGAGGAGTTCAAATCTAGACTGCAATCTACTTTATACTCAAACTTTAACCTATTTGGAAGTAAATCAAAGAAATGGGTTCTATAAAAGAAATGGTGTACAGAGTTTTCATTGCAATGAGTTAGACTATTTGGGCAGGAGTGGAAATAGGCAGTCCACCACGAGCAAAGAATCACAAGGGATCCCTGTTTTCTGACTGCACCGTTTGCTGTGTGACTTGAAAAGTCACTTAACCTCTCTGAATCAAAAGTTCAAGAAATACTTTCCCCACTGGTTTTGTGATGAGACTAAAGGAGATGTTTCTGAGGCACTTTGTACATTGTAACACAAAGTTTTACTCAAATTTTACTCCACCATCCAGTGGAGAGCTGCGCTCACATTCATTCCACCAATATTTATGGAGAACCATGCCTTGGTCCAAGTGCTGCAGAGGCTCAGATGAGGAGCCATAGGCTGGGAGGCCTGCACACGTTGCTTTTGCTATAAAACTAGCAAATTTATGTGGAGAAGCACAAAGCCAAGCCTTGGCATTGTCATCTTCCTGCAAACGTTATTTACGCAAAAGAACTGAGAGACCAGGATCTCAGCTATATGGCAAATCTAAGATAAACGATGTCTTTAAACTCACTTCGTCCAGGTTTCAAGAGCATCTTAACTGACTTGCCTGGGTGGATCGAGTCCTGGGTGGATTTGCTGACCTGCTTTCGTGAACCAACCATGACATTTAGTTCACAAAGAACTGAACAGATAATCCAGTGGTGATTTGTTTTACTGTAACGGATAGGGCTTCCCAAGTGGCAATAATGGTAAAAAAAAAAAAAAAAAACCCACCTGCCAATGCAGGAGACAGGAGAAATGGGGATTCGATCCCTGGGTCGGGATGATTCCCTGGAGGAGGGCATGGTAATCCGCTCTAGTATTCTGGCCTGGAGAATCCCATGGACAGAATCCCTGGCAGGCTACGGTCCATGGGGTCGCAAAGAGTTGGTCACGACTGAAGCGACTTAACATAGCCACATAGACTGGACAGGTCATGGCGAGGAGGGACTTGAGTTCACTGGTGAATGCAATCAGAGGCCCCTATAGCAGCAGAAGGGAAACTGCCATCAGACCAGAAACTGCGTTTACTCACAGGGACCTGGGCCCACGTCTCCCTCCCTGAGAACGGTCAGGCCTTTCATGGATGTGTTAATGTGGCCGTGGCACCCAGCTGTCAGCTCACGTGCAGGCTACTGCCTTGCTAAGGGTCCAGGCGGGCTTCTCCGGTTTGCAGGCAGCCTCACTAACCAGCCAGCCCATCATCTCGGTGTCATAAGCGACTTCATGTTGCCCTTCTGTCAAAATGGATTTTCAGGCGAGCGATACAATCCCGTCCCCTGCATTGCCGTGTGTGACAGTATTGATTTGATATTGACTCTCAGCTGTCTTTCTGGGTTGCATTCCAACAGGTGGCCAGGCAGACAGCATCTTCTCCAGAGTGTCAGTCTGAGAAAACGTGCAAGTCGCCTTAAAAAATCCTTTTGCTAAAACAAACTTCTGAAGATTATTTCTGAAGGCCAGTGGCCTTCAAGGCAAAGCTGGGTGCTCAGATGGGGAAGCGGGACCCAGTGGGCACACTGAAGAGAGGGCGGCAGGACTGTGCCGGCTGGAATCTCTTTGTTCCTTCACTCATTTGACAGGCGGCTGACCTGAACGCTGCTGCATTTCCCCTCAGCACTGTCTTTCGGCTTCTGACTCCTGCCCTCCTTGTCTGTCCTGCTCTCTTCAGCTCGGAAAGCATTCTTGTTAGTGATGGGCCTGGAGTTGGGGCCTCTCATCCCCCCAGCATCCCATGGATGCAGTGGAGTTTGGGTTTGTCTCCTACTGGGTTCCCACCTGATGGTTCTGATGAACCATCCACTAGACATACCCAGTCCCCGTTGTACCTGCCACCCCCGACCCCCCCTGCGGGACCTTTAGCAAAATGACTGCCCGTGTCATAGTCTTCCTCGTGTAATTTCTAGCAGGTTGGCAAAGTCCCGGCAAATGACAGATGCCTGGGAGATACTTCTGCGTCCTCCCAGAGCACAGCCATCTTTCTCAGCTCAGCACCCAGGACGCCGAATAAGACACTGCAGAGAGAAGCCTGCTGGAGGTACATGATGCCAAATCCTTCCCAAATCATCGGCTTTATCCCTTCCCAGGACTGGATCCTGGGCACTCACCTGACAGCCCCCTAGATGGGGACATCTGGCTTCATGATACAGTCTTTACTTCTTCACTGAGCCAAAAGGAAAGTATTGAGAGACAGCATCCAGGGTGGGTCTTGTGTTGCCTGTAATGCGACCAAATGCCTCCCTAAGCTGCACCGTGTCAGAGATGCTCAGCACAAAGGCTCCTGAAAATAGCTGATTGCATTGGGGGATGAATAATACATTACATGCAAGGTACACTTGGGTGTCTGTTCCATATTTTCCCATGTAGTTTTATAGCTAATTAATCAGCTGACCATCTATACTGAAGAGCTTTTAATACCGTGAAAACCGATAGGACCTTTCTCTCAGACACAGGTGCCACCAGCACAGTGGCAAGGAGGGAGTCTAGCTAGAGCTTCTCATAGTTCATAAACTCATGAAAAGCCTGCTGCCATTCTTCTAGGAACACGTGAGAAAATGGTCTTGTGGGTATGAATATTTTTTCCTCTCCTCTAAAGTAAAAGTTACAGAGAAAGGATTTTGTGATTAAAATTATGTCTCATTTTAGTGGAAGAATTTGTGAAATTCTTGAGTGGAATTCATACTGTTGAACTCAAGTGGGATTCATGTTAATGAACTAAGGAAAGAATGCTGATGAGGGCAAGGAACTGCATAGTGTCCTTAAAATTACTTACCCTGACTGAAAGCGTAATAGTTTCCACATCTGCTGGTTTTCAACCGAGAAGCAGCACTGTATCTGAAGGAGAGAACTCTGCACGCAGACAGGGGTCTCTAAGATAGAGCTGCAGAGTAAGACTCATGTCCCTGGAGGTCTCTACTCAGAATCAGCGCAGTTCAGTCGCTCAGTCATGTCCAAGTCCTTGCGCTCCCATGGATTGCAGCACGCCAGGCCTCCCTGTCCATCACCAACTCCCAGAGCTTGCTCAAACTCACGTCCATTGAGTCGGTGATGCCATCTAACCATCTCATCCTCTGTTGTCCCCTTCTCCTCCTGCCTTCAATCTTTCCCAGACTCAGGGTCTTTTCCAATGAGTCAGTTCTTCACATCAGGTAACCAAAGGATTGGAGCTTCAGCTTCAGCATTCCTCAGAATCAGCATGACCCACAACTTGCTGTCCTTGCAGAAGTCTCCGTCTCAGGGATAAGGCACCTGTCCAGGTGAGCTCCTCCCATCCTCTCCTCTCATCGGCGCCTCCAGGCTCCCTGGGGATGCCGGGGCTTTCCCTAGGGGAACTCTGCCCTTAGCCCCTGCCTCAGCTGCCCCAGCCCAAGCTCACTTCTCCTGGTCCTTCCTGGGTCCCACAGCACCTGTTTATCTCCTCCATTCATACCTGCTATCCCTGCCTCTCCGAGAATAATTCGCCCAAGATACCATCTCAAACACTTGACCCTGATCCCAGTGCTGAGCGGCTCTCCATCACTTGCGAATATCAAGTCTTAGCTTCTGGCCACTCCAGCTTCTAACCCGGCCTCTCTGCTGATACGTTCATCATGCCCGCTCCAGGTGCTCCCCTGCAAGGACCATCTCCAGCGGGGAGAAGCCTGGAGAAGCCTGTTCCAAGCCCCCTTCTTGTCACGTTGTTCCTCCTTCCTGGAAACCCCTCTCCTTCCTGTACCTTCTGCCGCTGACTCCACAAGGGCTATAGGGGAGCCAGACAGCTTGGGCTTCAGTCCACTTACTGGCTGTATCACCAAGGGACAGAGTTATTGGTCTCTCTGTGCCTCAGTTTCCCCATCTCTAAATAGCACCAGTGTCTACCCTCGAGGTGGCTGCGGTGATGACCAAGTGGACACCCTGGTGCTTGGAGCAGGGTGGGCACAGGGCGGGCCATGGATTCACGAGCCTGGGAGCACCGCTGCCCGGGCAGCGCCTCCTGGAGGCTTCCCCGTGCTCCATGTTCGGTGCCTCCTCATCTCTGCATCCTCACCCCGCCTCAGCTGCGCTTTGCGGCCCATCCAGAGCCTGCCCTCCAGGCCGGCTGCCGTACTCAGATGTGAGCTCCTGAGCTCAGAAGACACACGTGCCGCACTGTCGCTGTCCCAGCACACAGACAATGGCTCATGCTTCCTGACGACAAAGCTGCTTGAAGTGAGATGTGGAGTCAAGGGGCAGACCCCCACATCCAGCAAGAACACTGACCCGCGGCCCAGAACGCGTTTCCCCCACGGGGGACTGGTGAGATGAGGACTGGTAAGTCTGCCAAAGTCATCATGGCTTTTGCCAAAGTTTGGAATTAAAGATATGGCAAAGGGCTGCAAAGGGCTCCTTGGCAATCCCAAGAGACGTGAAATGAAATAGTTCAAGGGCGCTTTCTCTCAGGCCTCTGAATGGGCCACTTTTTTGTGCTGAATTGAGTCGATTTCATCCAAATTGAGGAAGCAGTTGTGCATGTAGGTAGAGTCTCTGCTGGGGAGTTTAATCAAGTCCAAATGCCACACCCTTAGGGACTCAAACCACCAGCAGTCTTATCTTTCCTGCCAATTCAAGGCCTGTCTGCTTCACAATTAAAAAAAAAAAAAATCTGGAGTGCTTAGCCAGCTTATCTTATTTCTGTATCTAAGGAGCCAGGTCTCCCCACCAAAATGCACTAACAGGTCTCAGGCAGGGCGGACATCACTTCCCCAGGACCTAAGTCACCTCTGGGCTGTACATCAGGTGCTGGGGGAGCCAGGCTGGTCCCCGTGACACCAGCGGCTGTGCCAGAACTTTCCAGGTGTAGTTCACTGGCAGCCTGTCTAACCCTTCAGCCCAACCCAGGACTGAATGACAGAGGACAGAGCCCCCTCCCAGGGGAAGAGAAATAGTCCTTGTAGGTGACTCACCTTTCTCGGGCAGGGGTTTTATCTCCACTGAAGACAAGAGGAGACTTCCTCAGTGGGTTGATGTGCATGGAGAGGGCGAAGGTACTTCTCCTGGAGGTGTCTTTTAGGAAGCTCACCTTGAACAGAGGCACCTGACCATTCCCACCCCTCCCTTCCTTCCTGCAGAGGCCTGGGGAGAACACAGCATTGAACCCAGATCCTCACTCTCTAGGTGTAAATACCGCCCAGACATCGGTCTCCCTCCGGTCCACTGTCCACGCCATCATCCCACCAGCACTTCCGAGCTTAGAACCTCTTCCTGATGATGGTCCAGTGCCTACCGACGCATTCATTCCACTAACTCCACTAACTCCACACAGGGCTTAGCCATTAAAACCACCATATACATATACACGTGTGTGTATATATATACGTACATATACACGCACATATTGGTGCTTTCAAGGCGACGTACCTGCAGTGTGGGACACGCATCTGATCGTGTGTGCCTCCAGTATTTGTGGCTCCTGAGCGAACTGGATGCGTTGTACACTGGAATTACTAGGTTTGCATGAAATTGTAGCTCAGGGACCCATCACTGTGTGATGCTAGCGCCTTTCCACGTGCTTTGTTTATCACAGAGAGGGGAACTGAATTAGCATAAGATGCTGCTAAGTAGTAAAAAGGGCTTTAGCGCCCTCTCTATTTGACCTACTGTTGACCTGGGCTAATTTGTATTATCTCTGGGGCAGTTTAACAGATCATTTTCCTTTGTGAAAATTAGGTCAGATTAGAGAATTATGACCCCCCATTTATTCTGCTCAAAAGACAGTTATTTCTGCCTCTAAAATAATAACCTTATCTGCGCTGAGATCTTTCTTGTTAAATAAAAACACATGCTTGCTTCGCCTCTTGGATGACTTAAGAGCGGCGCTGCCTCACAAGTGTGGTTACTGGTGACTGAGGATTTACACAGCACCGCTCTTGAAGCCCCTGGGAGTGACATCGGTCATTCATAAATTGCCTATTGATCAGTGGCAACTGGAAATTAGATCCAAATCTTTGAAAGAAATTATTAGACTTTGAGTAACATTTGCCCTGCAACATTCAGAGGTCTGAGTACATTTTGCTCTCCACTGAGAAGCTCCTTCTTAAGGACAGTTTATCTGCAAAGTGCTCAGAAGTAGAAACACCACGTCAGATCCCTCCTATCCCCTCCTTCCCTCTCATCTCCAGTCCCTTTCTCAGTCACGGTCACCCCCCCTCCCTTTTTCACAAGTTGTTTTAGACAAGAGATTTACAAAATAAACAAAGACAAGCACCTCCATGAATTATGACCTGTGCAATATTTAGACATTGGGTAATTTTATAATTGGCACAGTGGTTTTTTTCCTTCTAAATAACCACCACCATAATTAATCCAAGCATAATTATATAAGAATATTCTGATTCAAGTTTTTTAATTTGCCATAATCATACATTAAAAACTATAAATATAAGACCTAATATTTTATTGAAATGTAGTTGATTTACAGTGTATATAGGGGTGCACCTGTACATGCACGTATTCTTTATATATAAATATTCTTTTTCATTATCAGTTCATTTCAGTCACTCAGTCATGTCCGATTCTTTGCGACCCCATGAACTGCAGCATGCCAAGCCTCCCTGTCCATCACCAACTCCCGGAGTTCACCCAAACTCATGTCCATTATAGGTTATTACAAAATACTGAGTATATTCTCTGTGCTAGAAGTAAGTCCTTGTTATATAGTCCTTTCAGTTCAGTTCGGTCGCTCAGTCGTGTCCGACTCTTTGCGACCCCATGAATCGCAGCATGCCAGGCCTCCCTGTCCATCATCAACTCCCAGAGTTCACTCAGACTCACATCCATTGAATCGGTGATGCCATCCAGCCATCTCATCCTCTGTCGTCCCCTTCTCCTCCTGCCCCCAATCCCTCCCAGCATCAGAGTCTTTTCCAATGAGTCAACTCTTCTCATGAGGTGGCCAAAGTACTGGAGTTTCAGCTTTAGCATCATTCCTTCCAAAGAAATCCCAGGGTTGATCTCCTTCAGAATGGACTGGTTGGGTCTCATTGCAGTCCAAGGAACTCTCAAGAGTCTTCTCTAACACCACAGTTCAAAAGCATCAATTCTTTGGTGCTCAACCTTCTTCACAGTCCAACTCTCACATCCATACATGACTACTGGTCCTTAACTAGACGGACCTTAGTTGGCAAAGTAATGTCTCTGCTTTTGAATATGCTATCTAGGTTGGTCATAACTTTCCTTCCAAGGAGTAAGTGTCTTTTAATTTCATGGCTGCAATCACCGTCTGCAGTGATTTTGGAGCCCAAAAAAATAAGTCTGACACTCTTTCCACTGTTTCCCCATCCATTTCCCATGAAGTGATGGGACCGGATATGCCATGATCTTCGTTTTCTGAATGTTGATCTTTAAGCTAACTTTTTCACTCTCTACTTTCACTTTCATCAAGAGGCTTTTTAGTTCCTCTTCACTTTCTGCCATAAGGGTGGTGTCATCTGCATATCTGAGGTTATTGATATTTCTCCCGGCAATCTTGATTCCAGCTTGTGTTTCTTCCAGCCCAGGATTTCTCATGATGTGCTGTGCATATAAGTAAAATAAGCAGGGTGACAGTATACAGCCTTGACGTCCTCCTTTTCCTATTTGGAACCAGTCTGTTGTTCCATGTCCAGTTCTGACTGCTGCTCCCTGACCTGCACACAGTCCTTTGACCTTTGATTTTTTGCCCATGCATGCTCAGTCACTCAGTCACGTGCGACTCTTTGGGACCCCATGGACTGTAGCCCACCAAGTTCCTCTGTCCATGGGATTTCCCAGGTGAAAATACTGGAGTGGGTTGCCATTTCCTTCTCCAGGGGATCTTCCCGACCCAGGGATCGAACCTGCATCTCCTGCATGGGCAGGCAGATCATTTCCCGCTGAGCCACCTGGGAAGCCTTTGCTTTTTTTAAAAAAATAAAACACTAATTTAGTCATTTTCCTGGTAGCAACTTATACACACATACACACACACAAAGACGTAGGAAAAATAAAGCTCTGTGACAACTGTTTGTGCCAGATTCGCCCTAGTGCCCTATCAATGTGGGTGTGTGCCCGGTGGGTGCACGGGTGTGTGTGTGCAAGTGAGAGGCAGGGTGTGAAGGCAAGGAACGCAGCTCCAATGCCTTTAAAAATAGAACGGGAAGAGCTCCGCAGCCAGTGCTCCGTGGAGCCCCAAACTGATTAATTGCAATGCCAAACAGCTTTATTCTGCTTAATAAGAAATTAGATCACAATGGGGATTTGCAGAAATTACCTTGAAATGTTTGTATGTTTGAATGATTGAACCATTTGTGCTAAAAATTACATTCCTTAGCTTGGAATCCAAAGCTTGTGAACAAACGCATGCCAGGCTAATCAGTATGCTGGGAAGGAAACGGTGTTCAGCTCCTGGCCTAGCTAGGACAGACAAGGGACAGGACACGTGCTGGGGAGGCTGTGAGTTTGCTGGGGGCTCCAGTGTCCACCAGGTTGGATGGAGAACACACTGGTTAATTTGGAATCAATTAAATCTTAATACTTAGCCTTGGATAAACTCAGAGCCTGGGACAGCGCTATTTAATTATTCACAAATGCTCTCTATTATAAATGCGGCATGCAGGACCAGGGTCAAAGCTGACGTCCAGCCCATTAAAACCTATGTGCTTTGAACGCAGGGGTTTTGGAAATTTCAGGGAGCCCCCTTGGTTTCATTAGGAAGCAAAAAAAAAAAAAAAGAAAGAAAGAAAGAAAAAAACAACAACTCAGCCCAGTGCTTGGCTCCTTGAATAACTTCCAAAAATCTTTTAAGTCAACCTTGTGTTTTAGTCAACAGGGAAGTTTTGACCCTTCACCTCGCAACAACCATCCGTTTCATTATTTATCTGAGGGAATCAGAGAGTTTTTCTTCTCTCACAAAAGTCCCTGACACCAGGATATTTTTAATAGCTGAAATTTTTCATTCTTGTCACTCTGCCTTTTGAAAATCAAGGTATTTTCATACAACACGTAGCTAATGAGTGAAACTTCAGAATCCAACCTCTTGCTATAATCACGTGCAGGGCCCGACGAAGCCCCACTAGTGAGAAACATGAAAATTAATTATTGAGCTCCCTGTTTTATCCTCCTCATCTGTTTGATATTCTCCAGCACAGAAGGAACCAGACAATTAAATTACTCCTCCCTCTGCCTGATCACAATGCTCCCTGCTCCTTTGCTTCCACTCCAGAGGCCGGAAGCCTGTCTGTTTGCAAAGCGTAAATGGTAGGAAGAGAAAGACAGAGAGCAGGGTTAAGGAAAAGAAGCCATTCTGGTTCCCTCCACCGAAAGATTTTTAAGAACCTCCGTGGAGCGAGGTCATTTCACGCGTCTCTTCTGCCCTTTGGCTGCCAGATTCAAAGACCTGGTGGGGAAAAAGGCAAAAACAGTGGCCTTTGCATCACCCCAGGGCAGCCTCGTGGAGCTTCCGCGGAGAACTCTGTCCTTTCCCATCCTTCCTGCAACCTCCTCTTGTTTCTCAGACAAATACATAAAACCTCCTAACCGCCGGTGAAGAGCTCTGAATCAGTCAATTTATTTTATTGAACAATAAAGCTGTCATTCTGTAAACCAGGGTGATCACATCTAAAGCCATGGGTGATTTTCTGGCACGTGTGACCCCGTGTTTGCAAAGTGGGATGTGTATACATACGTGTGTGTGTGTGTGTGTGCAGGCTTCCAGGTGCACATGCTGACACGCTTGGGGCTCCAGTGGTTTTGTTTTGCTTGAGGTTCAGTTCAGTCACTCAGTCGTGTCCGACTCTTTGCGACCCCATGAACCGCGGCACTCCAGGCCTCCCTGTCCATCACCAACTCCCGGAGTCCACCCAAACCCATGTCTATCAAGTCAGTGATGCCATCCAACCATCTTATCCTCTGTCGTCCCCTTCTCCTCCTGCCCTCAATCTTTCCCAGCATCAGGGTCTTTTCAAATGAGTCAGCTCTTCACATCAGGTGGCCAAAGTATTGGAGTTTCAGCCTCAACATCAGTCCTTCCAATGAACACCCAGGACTGATCTCCTTTAGGATGGACTGGTTGGATCTCCTTGCAGTCCAAGGGACTCCCAAGAGTCTTCTCCAACACCAGAGTTCAAAAGCATCAATTTTTCGGCACTCAGCTTTCTTCATAGTCCAACTCTCACATCCATACATGACCACTGGAAAAACCATAGCCTTGAATGAGGCAGAGACTGAGAATTGAGAGAGGGGCATGGCCAGAATAGGCTCAGGCAAAGTGGCCTCCGCTGTGCCTCCCACCTGGGTGCTCACAGGGCCGGGGCTCAGATCAGAGATGCAGCCAGCCCTGCAGGACTCAGGGGCATCCCCCCACAGTTCTGTACATGAAGGTCTGCGTGTATATGAATCCCTTGGAGACTAGGGAGCCTAAACCTGGGTCATGTTCATAAGGGGCCTGTGGTCCCTCAAACCCTGACGACCTCAGGCCAGGGAGACACCCAAGCCTCCATGGTTTTGCAGTGGAGACTTCCTGCCAGACTCCAGGTCAGAGGTCAGGGTCCAGCCTCCTCCAACCAACCCATGCGGCCTCCTAGAAGGGGTGTGGAAGCTGACCCTTCCGACTGTAAGACCTGTTTCTTAGTAATTCCATCAGGATTGACTGATCAACCCAGAAATTAGGTTTTAGACTAACAACTCCTTTTCCCATACTTTTCAGCAGGCATTTAGGAAATACTGATTTTTGCAGTGCAGCGCTACACTTAAACTTGTTGTGTATACATCACAACATAATTTGGAGAAAAATTCTCCATTTCATAAACAAGTGTGTTATGGACAAATTGAAGAGGCACACACATGAAAAAAACCCCGTCTCCTATTGTGAGGATAGTTACTTGCTTCACCCATTTTTTTTTTTAAAAAATCCAGTTTCATGGCGGTCCAGTTGATATATAGCATTGTATCAAAGTTACAATGTATTTTTATGCAGCTATTAAAGTTACTTTCTATTTGCAGATATCACAAAATACTGGCCACTCTCCTCCCGCTGTGCACTTACACCCAGGATTTCGTCCCTCCCACTCCCCCACCCCTAGGTTGCCCCGCCCTTGGTAACCACCGCTTTGTTCTCTGTATCTGCCAGCCTCTTTCCTTTTCGTTATGTGCTCTAGTTGTGTTTTTTAGATTCTACATATAGGTGACCACAGTCTCATGTGTGGAATCTACATTCTGCCGTCAAGCTCCTGCATCTCCTCGAGCTGGGATCCTGTGTCCACTCCTAGGATGGGTCCTCCATCCTCTCTGGAGAAACCTCATCGTAAATGCACACTACCGTCTGCAAAGAGCAGAGCTTCCATGCTTAAAACTACAACCCGCAGCAGCAAACAGAAACAAAAGGCAACCCGGAAACGAAGCAGTGGGGTTGAAGCAAGCTCTGCTCCCGCCCCTGGGCCCTGCAGACCACCAGAGCCGTTTTCCAACTCCACAAGGCCAGCTTTGAGAAGATACCTGAGACAGGACCAGGGTCCAGCAGTGTGGCTCACACTCAAAGCAATGAAGAATGAAGTCTGGGGTTCAGAAAGGCTGGCTTTCCAGCTGCCCCCGCACCCCATCTTGCCCATGGGCTTTGGGGCTGAGGGCTGCACCCCCCAACACTCAGACCAAGGCTCCATGCCCCCCCTGAGAGGCCGTCTCTGCTCACAGCGCAGGCCCTGCCCCAGGATGATCAGCGGCCCCAGGGAGATTTTCCGTCTCTGAGCAGGCTACTGATGGCAGAGTGAAAGGTTTTCTCGAGGGGCAGGAAGACGACCGAGCGGACGGATCATCTGGGGGCGCTTTATGGCCACAGTCTCCCTCACAACGGCCTCCTAGGAGGAAGGTGACACTTCTCAAGAAATGCACTGCAGTGCGTTTAGGTTTGGCGAGCAGCGTGAAGTCCCCATCACCCCAGGCTTCTGGTAGCTTTAGGAAAAGACGCAGCTGTCCTCTGTCATTTGCTGGGGGGCCCGGCTCGGATGTGGGGTGCTGGGACCCCACAAGCTGCTCTGCTGTGCTCATCGGAGCCCTTCTTCACCCCCATCTCACTGAGGGAACATTCATCTTCCCCATTACCCTTCCTGAAAAATCCCAGCATAGCGCGAAACCTCTGCCCCTCCCTCGGCACGCACGGTCACTCCTACAAACATACTGCCAGGCGTGCAGACTCAGTACCACTCACAAACACAGCCACACGTGTGCACACACCCCCTCACCCACTGTGTGACCCCAGGGGCAGGGGTAGGGGCCCAAGGTGGTCCCTGGGAGGCGGTCAGGCTGTGTTTATTGAAGCAGGGAGTGAATTCATGAATGTCCCTGGTACTAGGCACCTGCATCCAAGTGGGGCAAAGTCAGGAAGACCCCACAGACACCCTCCTGGCCCGGAGGAGGGTGCCTGCGGGCTGTGTTGTCAGGCCTGGGGTGAGAGCTTGTGAATGCCAGTTACGAGGTTGGGGCATCCTCCACCTTCCAGCCTGGCCTGGAGCTCACTCCCTCCCTGCCTGGGTGCCCCTTCCCACCAGAAGGAATGGGTGAGAAAGGGATGAAAAGGAGAAAGAGGAAAGATACAAAGCCATCCGGAACCGTGCCCCCGGCCGCTTCCTCCTTTGGATCATATGAGATGATCATATGAGATGATGCTCGTACAGCCCACCACATCCTGGAAGGCCTGTGAACTGGTGAGTTAGGATCCCCTGTGTGATTTAATATCTTGCTTCACCTCCAGAAAGTCAGGTGAGTCCTGACCTCCTGGGGGTCTCAGGACTTGCCCTCCCTTCTCCAGCTGTAGGAATCCACCTGGAAAGATGGTGTAGCTAGGAGAGGTGACAGGGTTCACGTGAGCGACCGTCTCTGAGGACAGGGTCCCCCCACATGGGGACATTCAGCCTGCGTCCTGAGGGTGTCAGGGAGCTGTGCTGGGGAGGTTCAGCCCGGCCTTGGTCCTCAAAAGGGCAGAGTGTGCAAAGCCCAGCTGCAACCGTGTCCCATAAGGCCATATTGGGCCTGTTTTGAACCACTCAACCAGCACACAACAGTATAATCTTCTGTTACTAGATTCACAATCCAATGAGTTTTTTAAAAACTGTATTTACAGTAAGTGCCTTTAAAATTACCTTTCTGTTGGATCAAAGAACCAAGTTGTCTACTGGTTCTTGGTCATTTTAAGCCTAAGAGATAGATTTGTTTTATCAAAGCAGAAAAGACCCAAGCCAGGTCTGGGAGACCAACATCAGGGCACATGCTCATCAAAGTGAGTTTTGACACTAAAGGGTCCAAGGACTCATGGGCCTGGCGCACTCGCTCATGGGCAGAGCGATGTCTATACCGTAGTCTGTCTCCAGGAGGCTCTTCCCTGAGTGTTCCCAGGAGCGTGCTGCCTTCTGCCATCCACAGAAGGTCTGGCTTTGTTGGATCAGGGAGAAGCAAGCTTCAGGAGCAGTGATTAGAATGCTCTCTTCCTAGCAGGATGTGCTGGCTTTGCGTATATTTAGCCACAGATCTAAGACTTATTTAAATGTATTACATGAACAAAAGGGTGATGAAAGGAAAACTTGCAGAAACACAGTGGCTGTGAAAGACAGTTGCTTGTGATCACAAAGTATTTAGCATATTCCCCCATTCTTCCCTGGAATTCTACACAGATATGAGTCCTTACAAATGCCTGGCGCTAGTTACATCATACCATTCTGCCAAAGGAGAAGCCCAGATGGATACCCAGGGGGCTGTCCCATCCCAGACAGCAGGGAGACCACTGATCTCTGCTCCTGACCTGTGCTTGTGTCCAGAGAACCCTTATAGAGGTGACGGGCCAGGGCAAGAATTTTATATATATATATATATATATTTGCTGATAGAAATATCAAGAAAGAAGTGATGGAACAAACCGAGAAATTAAATTGTAATAAATTACTGCGGCCAGATGGTATTCATCAGAGAGTTGTAGAGGAATGAAAGACTGAAATAGCTAAGCAACTAATAAAAATATATAATTCAGCCTGGAAAATGGCAATGGTCACCAAAGCGTGGCCAGTCGTGGGGCTGGCTTTCCAGAGTAATCACAGGCCACCGTCCGAGGGAGAGCTTTTTAATTATTTTGTGGTTGATTCCTCACACCCACGACATAGACAGAAATGCCCCTGAGTTTGTGTGCTAATAACTTGGAAGAGATGATAAATGTTTGTATGGAAACCACGCCAAATTATTTATGTTAGGAGGGAAAAACAAACAAAACGGTAACTTGGCAACCCCCAGAAGCTCTGAGTGGAAAAAAAGTGCTCACATTGTTTGTATACGCTGAGGCCAAAGGCAGTCAAGGGACCAAAACCGACTGGAGAAATTATCTGGAGATGCCAGCTCCTAAAACCCACAGCCACCAGCCTCCGACTGGCTGTACCCTCTGCATTGAGTCTAACTTTTCCTCTGGAAAATTCTTATTCTTATTTATGGAGGAGTTTAATACCCTGGGCTAGTTTGAAAAATAAACACATAAAATTATCTTTAATTAAAAGTCCAACTGCAAATTGGATGAAAATAATTGCAATAAATATGACCAAGGGTTAACCTTAATATGCAAAAGGCACTTACAAATCAGTAAGAAAACCTACTATTCCACTGGATGAATGGGCAAAGGACATAAATAATTCACTAAAGAGAAAACGCAGATAACTAATAAGCAGGAGGGAAAAAAAAGGCTCAGCTTCATCTAGAAATCAAAAAAATGTAAATGTAAACAGATTTTACGATATCATTTTCCCCCCATGATGTTAGCAAAATACTAATGATGATATTCACTGTTGGAGTGCGGTCCAGGAGGTGCCCCTGCCCCCAAAGTGAGGGGTGGGGTGGAGGTGTAAGTTACATAGCCTTCAGAGGGGGACATTCCCAGTAAGCTAGAACACCGCTGTGTGTAAGATAGACAGCTACAGCTAGCGGGGACCTGCTGTAAAGCGCAGGAAGCTCAGCTCCGTGCTCTATGGTGACCTAGAGGGGTGGGAAGGTCCAAGAGGGGCGGAGTACATGTGTACAGATACCCGATTCTCTTCCTGGTACAGAAGAAACTAACCCAACTTTGTAAAGCAGTTATATTCTAATTTTAAAAAGAGCTTTCGCTTACTTACACTGTTTAACTCAGGCTCTAAGAAAATGTACAAGGATAAGAGCACACGATCTCTAATATATGGAGAAGGCGATGGCACCCCACTCCAGTACTCTTGCCTGGAAAATCCCATGGGCAGAGGAGCCTGGTGGGCTGCAGTCCATGGGGTTGCTAAGAGTCGAACACGACTGAGCGACTTCACTTTCACTTTTCACTTTCATGCATTGGAGAAGGGAATGGCAGCCCACTCCAGTGTTCTTGCCTGGAGAATCCCATGGACGGGGGAGCCTGGTGGGCTGCCGTCTATGGGGCCACACAGAGTCGGACACGACTGAAGCAACTTAGCAGCAGCAGCAGCAGCTTTTTGTGCCTAGATGCTCAACTTGACGATAGAAATGATCTCTATTTTCAACGAGTGTGGTGTGCCCAGACAACACAAGGCCAGCCACTTAAAACCCTAACTGAAACCCAGGCTAGAAGCTACGACCTTCCAGGGAAGAAATAAACTGAAATCTGAATAGTGGGCATCTCTTGGTGGTCAATTTAGAAAGGAAACGTATTTTCTTCCCTGTAGCCTTCTGGGCACTTAATATTCCGTGAGAGTCAGGAGTGGGGTCACTTTGGCACCGAGGAAAATCAATTCCACCGTTAACTCTGATGCCTTCATTTTCTACTTTCCCAAGCAAATTAAACCATACGTGAAACAGTGTGACTCAGAGCGACGGAGCTGTTCCCCAAATTGCAGACCAAGTCAGGCTGAGCTGGGTTAGTTGGTCTCGTTTGCTCACACTGGCCGTGACTGTGCTTGCCTTTTATTTTCCCTACCATGTAGCACCTGCATCCTGAATGCCATTGCTCTGCTAAACAGTTTATCTCACTTCACTACTCTCACGAGGAGGGATCATTCCTGTTTTACGGATGGGAAGGTTGAGGCTGAGGTGGTTCACTGGTGGGGATGGCTCTTTGCACAACTTTTGATGCTCTGGTGGTGGTCCCAGGGCTGGGCAGCATTCTACTGCACAATCCACTGGTGGGGAGTGGTACCCGGGGCTCTAGGGCAGGTGGGCCCCAAAGCCCACATCCCTAAATTCCATCCTCGTCATCATGAAACACTCCTGCTGAGACCCCATTCACCTTGAGTTTCTCAAGAGCAGGGCTGTTTCCATATTAAAATTTGGTACAGCTCAAGGACTTTTCGCTGACTGCCCCCAACATGTCTGGCACTGCTCTGAAAGCTGGAATACACAGAAAGAGAACACGTGACGTGAACGACGTATCCAGTCTAACATCATCTTGAGAAATGAACAAGAGGTGTCCAGTCTAACATCATCTTGAGAAATGCCTTATTTTGATGATGCTGTGTTTGTGAAACTTGTGATGCCAGACCATGGGTGAGGGCTTCGTGGAATCCATTCCTTCAACCCCAAACGCACAGAGGTGGGTGTTAACCCTCCACGGTGAGAGGCAGGGCCACACATAGAACAGAAAGAGGACGCGCTTGTGCTGGATATATGACGAATGCTTCTTGAACAAGGAAAAGAGGAAAACCTGAAGCCACGCACCGAATACGCTTCTAACCTGGAGAGTAGAACAACCTCTGTAACTAGGATCCTTTAGAATTAAACCCTTCAAGGGTTTCCAGAAACTCTCTGCTTTTTGGCATCAGCTGATTGCTGGCTGTGATCACGGGGAGACCAGGCTCTTTGGTACCCCTGAAACGGAAGCATGGGGAGATGCGCATGACGTCCTCCATGAGCCCCAGCCCTGGTCACCGTGAAACTTAGGACACGGCCCAGGACCTTGCCGGGTGCAATCTGCCGGCATCGCTCTTGCTGTTTGGTTAGTGTAACAGTCAGGTGTCTCGCGACAACCAGGGTTTCTCCGCCGCTGCACTTCCCATCTGATGGGTAAGCACACAACTGGTTAACTCTCCCCTTTCTTTCTCCTTTTCTCACCGACTCTGCTTGAGGCAATTACAGCAATGCTGCATTTGTCAATCACATTCATTCGCGCATGGTTTCCTGAAATAATTATCAGGTGAGTGGCATCTCTGTGCCTGGAGAAGCAGCTTGGAAACCACAAGCCCCAGAGTATTAATTACTGAGCGCAAAAATTTGCAGAGAAGCAAGTCTTTTAATGGTAGAACTGACGTAACATGATTGTTTTGATTTTTTTTACTAACATGACAATCATTGCCGTCCCCCCGGTCATCACCACAGATCAGCCCGAATCATCTGGGGAGGCCATTACCAGGCTGGGCACCATTTGATAAAATGAGGCGCTTGCTTCCCAGCACCGCGTTTGTTGGTTTTCAGAACACAGCAAAGCCTGAAAGTCAACAACTGGAATAAAAGTGGACTTCTGCCAAAGCGAGCCAGAGGGACACTCTTTGGCGTGACAGAGCGGGTACTTTGGTGGTTCCGTTTGGCTGGAAGAAACACTTTTAAGACAGTGTCTCTTCCGCTTCTCACAACAGCACTCTCTCCGCAGGCCCCGGGTCCCGATTCAGGAGGGTGGAGAACACCAGCATTTTGTCATCTTTCACATGAAAGGTAGATCACACCTTTTTCCAGGGGCTCAGTTCGCGTGTGTTATCAAAATCCATATATCACAACACTCGGTCCCCTGGCAAGAAGAAAAGGAGATGTTTTCTGGTTTGTGCGTGTGCTCTTCTTGAAGAGGGAGTGACTGAATGCAGAAAAGCACAGAGAAAATATAAAAAATGTGGATTAAAAACCTCCGGCCAGAACTGGGTGGAGGGCGGAGGCCGGTGTTCGGAGTGTCGCTGCTCTTAATGATCATACTGCTCTCTTCTTGGGTTTCTGTCTCCCCCACCGGCCCCAACACCCTTCCGCAGAAGGGCCGTATTCTCTGTCTTTCTCATCCTGGGATCCTTTTTGTTTTCCTGTAACAGTTGAGTCTTCTTAGGCTTGATACAGACGTGCATTCCCTCGGTGTCAATCTCCCTTTCAGAGTCTGAACCCTGTCCCTAGAGTGCTTTCCCAAATATCTGCCCTCTGCAGCCTCGTTCTTCTCTGGGTTTCCTTTGTCAAGGGTCGTTTATATGAGAAAGAAGTTGAGAGTCCTCCTGGGTTTGCAGAGAGGGCTCCTAGGAACTGTAAACCCCCAGCCATCTGGGTCCTTTTCTCTGACCCTGGGGAAAAGGACCAGGGACGGTGAGCCAGGAGGTGGCCCTTGCTCCAAGTTTCCCGCCCAAGCCCAGCTGCCCAGAACCTCCGACTCCCTCCCCCTTCTCTTCTTGTTAGGATGAAATGCCTCGACTCTGTCTCATGCTCTTTTGTTCCATTTTTGGGCCCTGAGGACAACTTAAACCTTTACCTTGTTTGTGGGGGGGTTTATTGGGGAAAATGTATCACTTCTCAGTCCCCACGCATCACCTGCTAGAAGCCGCCCTGCCCCCATCAGCCACCGAGCTCCCCCTGAGGTCTCTGAGTTCAACAGGATCACCCAAACAGGCAGCTAACCGTGTTTTAATGGCCCCAGAAGGTCTGGCTCCTCCAGTGACACAGCCGGTGACTTCGGTAGGCTCCCCACTTTTTGCTATAATGAAAACCAGAAGCCCAGAAGGGGCAGCAAGGGTTCTGACAGACGGCAGGCATAATCGCTGAGTGATCCTGGGGCCAGCAGCGGGGGCAGCCCTCCGCGACCCCCCCGGCCTCCTTTGCCATGGATTCAGCTTGAGATCCGGCTCTGTTTGCAAAAGATGAGCTGGAAGATCCCACATCCCAGCAGATAGAAAGCGTCCACTGCAGACCGGCCATGCACAAGTTCAGAAAGCAAAGGATGGAAATCCCTAAGATTGCTTTCCAAGCAGAATTGAAAGGCTGCATGGAGTAAGGCCTAGAAAACTGAAGTCAGTGCTTATACAGCCAAGTGTGCTTTTCAGCCCAAGATGCACACAGGAGTTCTGAGCCATGCCTTGAAGACCCAGGCCCAGCGGAGCAGGCAGCTGGGGTGGGAATGGGATGGCTTGTGTTCCCCTCATCTGGACCTGCTTCTTAAGCCGGAAGCCCTTGATACTGGCATCCTGTCCATTGACAGCACTGATCAGACACCAGGGTTCCACCTCTGCACTCTGGGTGCCCAGCAAGCTCCTCCTGGAGAGGTTGATTGGCAACCTGAGCCATCCCACCCCCTGGAAGATGGGAGACAGGGGAAGACCCCTACTGCCTTGATGGGCTGGGCAGGTATTTTCAGGGAAACCCTCTAACCTGGTCTGACCAAAAGGGTCTCACCCATGAGCATCCAAAAGTCTCCAGAGGGGAGCCAAGAGGAAGCAAAACTCTCAGCGAGTTTACCTGGGCCCGGCCACGGGCAGGTGCCCTCCCTCCTGTGCCCGCACACTGGGCACGCAGTCCACGTCCTGAGGCAGGGGTAAGGCCGGGGGTCTCCCAGGCAGGGGAAACCCAGGGCCAGCTCCCAGGCCCAGCTCCCCGGCCCAGCCCTCAGGATGGGAATGAAGCTCACCTGCCCAGGAGCACGCATGGCTCTCAGTCTCTGCAGACTGGCAACCCCTTCCTGGCTGGCTCACCCTCCACCCTGCCCTGCTCAGAGCGGGGAAGCTGGCCCAGGGAGTGCCCCTCAGAGGCCCCACTCAGGGCGTGCAAGCAGGGATGCTGCAGCTTGAAGCCCCTCCTGCCCCGTGCCCCTGCTGAGGTCCGGTGCCGGGGTGCATTGGCACGAGGAAGTACCTTTTCCTGTAGTGCTGGTGGGCAGCTGCTGTTAACACACGGTGAGAGCAAAACCTTCCAGAAAAGAGGAGCTCCTCTGGAGGACACAGAGAGAGCCCCTGCCCTGGCTCCAATCTTATAACATATTCCGAAGAAGCAGTGCAGTACTGTCTGGTCTCCTCTAGACAGGAATGGGGGGCTGGGGCGTGTCCAACTGCAACTTCTGGCTGTGTCTGTGCATGGAGGCGCAAGGCACTGGCTACACCTCGGGGATCTCATCTGGACGGGGAGACCTCGAGCCCAGATTCTGCAAAGGACCAAGGTGTTTGTGGGTTTTGTTTTGCAAAGAAAGATACGCCCCGGTTTAAAGGTAAAGGTGAGGCATGAGCAGGTGCGCACGGCATCTCTCATCAGATGCAGCGGGTCCTGGGCTTGTGGGAACTCAAGGGCTCATCCACACTCATCTGAAGGCTAGGGGCAAATCTGTGCTTTTTCAAAAGTGGTATTTTCAGTCCCAGTAGACTAGAAGGGAGTGGTTATATAGGTATTTTGGTGAGAATTAATTGCACCTCAGGTAAAGATGTATTTATCGAAGAATTGATACTTCTGAACTGTGGTGCTGGAGAAGACTCTTGAGAGTCCCTTAGACTGCAAGGAGATCCAACCAGTCCATCCTAAAGGAGATCAGTCCTGAATATTCTTTGGAAGGACTGATGTTGAAGCTGAAACTCCAATATTTTGGCCACCTGATGCAAAGAACTGACTCACTGGAAAAGGCTCTGATGATGTGAAAGATTGAAGGCAGGAGGAGAAGGGGACGACAGAGGATGAGATGGTTGGATGGCATCACCGACTCAATGGACATGAGCTTGAGAAAGCTCCAGGAGATAGTGAAGGACAGGAAAGCCTGGCTTGCTGCAGTCCATGGGGTTGCAGAGTCGGACATGACTGAACGACAGAGCTACTGAACAAAGGTGTATTTAAGGCTCTTAAGAATGGTATGTAGCGCTATACTGGTATAGTACTTTTCCTTGGAAAAAGTCTGGAATGGCTTTGAAGTAGCTGGTCCTCTCTGTTTTTAGGTATACAGATACAAGTGTGCAAGTGTGCACAGGTATGCATATACACATTATATGACTGAATTACACATCTGTACATACGATGCATAAACACACACATGTTCATACTTGTGTGCACAACACACATATACTCTTTCACGTTGACCTGGTGCACTATATACTTTAGTATCATTGGAAGAGCTGCACATTTCATTATGAAATGAGTATGTAAGAGTAGTTTCGGGAGTTAAATTTTAAAAAGGAAATTACCAATGGTATTTGACTTTTCAACGACAAGCTCAGTAAGGGACCAGCCACATATTAAAATGAAAAGCAATGGCAGAGCTTTCTACAGAACGATTCATTTATTGTCTGATTAAAGCCATCCTGTAGCCAAGGCAGGAACAGCGTTGGACCAAAGTGCAGCTTTGTTCGGTCTCTAAGTTGTGCCTGACTCTGCCACCCCGTGGACTGCAGCACACCAGGCTTCTGTCCGTCACTGTCTCCTGGGATTTCCTCAGATTCGTGTTGTAGGTTCTGGTCTGCTGCTTATTTTCCCCTTTTAATTTTTCATTTAACTTTTATCTGTGTTGGAGTATAGTCGACTCACAACGTAGTGTTACTTTCGGGTGTACAGCAAACCGGCGCAGCGCCACATAGGCGCACACCACACGCCCACCTCTTTCCAGTGCTTCTCTCACGCACGCCACTGCAGAATACTGAGCAGAGCTCCCTGTGCTGTACAGTAGGTCCTTGGTGGTTGTTTAATACCTAATAGTGTTTATATGTTAATTCCAAAGCCCTAATATCCCCCCTCCCACACCTTTCCCCTTTGGCTCTGTCTCTCTACTCCTGGAGTCAGTCTGGAGGAATGTTCTCTGACTTGAGCAAGGGCGGGCAGTGGAAACAGAGCTGGTCCTTAGCAGGGGTGGCATGCAGGGGCTTCAGCGAGTTTCTGCCACTTAGATGAGCATCCTTAGAGCTGCCAGCTGCTGCGTCTTGGCTGTGTGTCTCCGACCCGCAGGAGGAAGCAGGGTCAGGGCACACAGGAATTGCTCCTCACAATCCCCCTAGACCACATATATTTAAAAGCTCTGCAAATATTCCTGGCCTGTCATCCAGGACTGCTTCCAGTTCTCAGAACTACCACTGGGGCATGTGGGCTTGGACGCTGCCTTCCACTGAGTGGCCTCTGCCAGGACAAGTGCAACACCCTGTCCCTCAGGGGTCCTGGCTGTGAGATAAGCAAGGGGGACTTTACTGATGGGCATTGGTCCTCCCTATGTCAGGCCATGCGCTGACCAGAGGGAATCCAGAAGGCCCAAGGGAAGCCTAAGGTGACTCACTGCCCACCTCCCGCTCAGCACAGCCCTTGCTTTTGGTCCATTCAGACCTTCAGAGTTACTGCCTGGGGCCTTTGTCAGTACTCCTGAACTCATTCTAAGTTATAACCTATGCGATCCCCTTTACTAGTCACTTTTATAGGGGCCTTTTCACTTTTCTTATTTTGAAACAGTAAAATTCTCGAGATGGTAGTACGCCTGCATATCCTGCTTGACAGCGAGGCCATTTATTTATAAGGCGAGTTAGAAACCCCAAAGCTCGATGTTTCCTTGTTTCCCTTTCAGAGGCTCAGCTTCCATGGCCGTTACTATCACTGCTGACATCGTCAGCGCTGCTGGCGTCGCCACCGTCATCACCATCATCCCCACTGTTGACAGCATTCCGGTCCTCACCAGCATCAGCACCTCTGTACCCTCACCATCATCACCGCCATCACTTCTGTTACCATCATCACCACCACCACCATCATCATATCATCATCACCATCAGCGGCAGCAGAACCTTTGCTTCAAGCCCAACATCACAGGTAGAAATTCATCATGAAATAAAACCAAGGGTAGGGTTTCTCTGGCAGAGCTGAAGTTGAGGTACTGACCTCATCTTCCTTGGACTCAAGGTGACCCCTGCAGGACAACCCCACCAGAATCCCTGAGGACAGTTAGAAACTGCTGTTTGTGACTGAACTTGTCTGGGTGCAAATGAGAACTCTGGGGTTCAGGGGCAGGCATGAACAGCATCACATGGTAAATTCAGCATGCTGCTGCTGCTGCTGCTGCTGCTAAGTCGCTTCAGTCGTGTCCGACTCTTCGCAACCCCATGGACTGCAGCCCACCAGGCTCCCCTGTCCCTGGGATTCTCCAGGCAAGAACACGGGAGTGGGTTGCCATTTCCTTCTCCAATGCATGAAAGTGGAAAGTGAAAATTGAAAGTGAAGTCGCTCAGTCGTGTCCGACTCTTCGCGACTCCATGGACTGCAGCCCACCAGGCTCCTCCATTCAGCATAGTTACAGCAATAAAGACAACATGGGTAGTTGCAAGACTCATCTTCACCATAAAATGCAAAGATACACCCCAGTGTCCAGAGCCCATTAATCCCTGCCTCACCCGGAGCCTCCCCAGGAGCCTTCCCCACAGTACCATGGATTAAGTGAATTGACATAGAAAACCTCTTAGAGTCAGGGGCAGACTTAGGGTGAGGCAAGTGAGCACCATCTCAGATGCAAAGGTTAGGGAGGCAGCCCTAAAATAGGAGTCAAGATAAATGACATTCAGTGCAGTGCCCCTGGGCTCACAAAGAGTCAGACGCAACTGAGAGACTAACAGGTGGCTCAGATGATAAAGAACCTGTCTGCAAAGCAAGACACCCAGGTTTGATCCCTGGGTTGGGAAGATTCTTTGGAGAAGGGAATGGCTATTCCCTTCCCACCCCAGTATCCTTACCTGGAGAATCTCATGGACAGAGGAGTCTGGTGAGCTATAGCCCATAGGGTCACGAAGAGTTGGACATGACTGAGCAGCTAACGCTTCAAAAAGTCAAAGTTCATGCAAAATTAACCAATCAATACAAAACAAAAAAAAACAAAAATGTCAAAACCTTAAAGACAGAATCAGTAAATGCTACATGTAAGCACAGATAATTCATATATGATAAAAATTGAATATATATTAATTTATAGAAAATATAACTGTTGCTGATGCCCAGTCACTAAGCGATGTCTGACTCTTTGTGACCACGTGGACTGCATCACCCCAGGCTCCTCTGTCAATGGAACTCTCCCAACGAGAATACTGGAGTGCGTTCTCATTTCCTACTCCAGGGGATTTTCCCTGACCAGGGATCAAACCATTTCTCCTGCAATGGCAGGCAGATTCTTTACCACTGAGCCCCTATGGAGGCCCGCAAATTATAATATACATGTTTATATGAGGAAAACATAAACATTAGGAAAACAAGATAGTTTCTAGTGCAAAAAAGAATGCTGTAGAGGGCCCCAAACTTCAAGTTGGAGCACGGGAACGTACAAAAGGGGGGGGTGCTCTTCTTAGTTCTGAGCTTCTCCCCAGTTTTAAGGCTTTGACTTGGATTCTAAGGTGCTCAGCTTCTCTGGGAAATGGGGTATCTGAGGGTCAGGAAGTGGGAGAGGGAGCCCAGAGCCCGAGCTCCCCCTGGGGCATGACGGAGCCTCAGGAGTGGCCCGTGAGCTGTGCCACACGCACCTACCCACCCATCAGGCACCCACCTCTGGGGTTTTGCACTTTGGGGCTCTCTTCCCTGGTGTCTTTTCTCTGGACTTCACCCCCTCCTTCTCATCCTCACACTTCTCACTGAAGGGCCTATATCCCTCATATAAACAATCTGTATAAGCGACCTGGACAAGCAACCCCCCTCCCCAGCCCCTAGAAATCTCGATGCCCTGCTCTATGCACATACTATTACTGCCCCGCGTATTCTGGTCACCTGTCCCTGAGCTGATCAGACACCCCATGGAGGCAGGGCTCTGTCCGGGGCATGTACCATCATTTCCCAGCACCTTGGACAGCAACTGCCCAGCAAGATGCCAGGTTCAGAAAGGGTCAGGGCCCTGTGGTTAGAATGGACTCCAGTTTCTGAAAATAAGATCTGGGACATGATAAGATGACCTGTTTGGGTGGATCCATGTGCTTCCTTCATAGTAGTTGGTCAGAGAACATCTGTGAGCAGGACTGAGTCTGGAAGGTGGACACCAGGGAAATCCCTTTGAAAAATGCCAGCATGAACAGAATGCTGTAACCAGAGCACCTTTGAGAGCTGTTGAGCTGTTGAGCTCAGTGTGGGAACCCTGGCTACTGAGTACATAACTGAGGCAAGTGGATTTGAAAGGCACTCTAAGTTTAAATGACCAGATTCCAGAAACTTCATGGAAAAAAAAGAAATTATCTCATTAATGGTTTTATAAGATTACATGCTGACATGACAACCTTTAGTATATGCTGAGTTAAAAATTAATTCCATCTGTTTCTTCTCGCTTTCCCACCATGGCTACTAAAAAAGTGTAACATTATGTAGGTGGCCCACATCACTCTTTATTGGACATTGATGGTCATGAACTCTCCATCTTCTGGTTCAACCCCACCTGAGTCAGCTCTGTCCTGGGGGCTCAGGGAAGCCTGCTTCTACCTCCTAGACACAAAGAGGAGCTCAGGCCCGAGCCCGGCAGCCTCCCAATACCCACTGCCAGAAAAAGGCAGTGGTTTCTCTCTGGTTGACAGGTTGATGTAAAAGAACTGAACTGGAGTGGCCTGAGATCCTGATCAAATTTGCCCTGTGGAGGCGCCTGTCTCCTTGAAGACCCCCTGACATGTGACGGGGTCTCCTCCCTGAGGACCTCCTGACAGGTGACAGGGTCTCTCAGCTATTTCAAGGAATTTGGTCAGATACCCCAGTGTCCCACCTTCCAGGAGGTGGTTGCCAGGGTGAAGGAGTGTCACCTGTGATGTGGAGGGGCTCTAAACCCAGCTGTGTTCATGGGAATCAAAGCTATTTTGTAATTCCCATCTGTTTACATCTTAGAAAACAGAGCTTTCAAAATCTTCAGTTCTACTTGTTTAAACATATCCAGAGGACATTGAAAGAGAGCCTGTGTATGCACGTGCTCACGAGAAACATCCTCAGTTCTTTCACCCTGAGTAAGAAAGCGTGAGAACGGGGATGGATTGGTGGAGAAGGTAGAATTTTCTAGAGAACTGCACAGGCACGAGGATTCAGGGGCATCTCCTGCGATGCAAGAAGCAGATAGCTAGGCCCATGAAGTCCTGGATTTGCCCACAGGGTGTTGAACAAGACCCCCAACTTCTCCTGGAAGAGGAGATGTTAGTTGCCTCCAGAAGTGAGAGACCAGAGGCCAGAGCTAGAGAAGGCCCAGCCCTGAGACAGCCCTTCACCGCCTGCCTTTGGAGGGCGTGCGAGCAGGTTACCACAGCCCTCACCTGCTTGCCCCAGGACCACATGGTTGGCTTTGTTCGTTACTGTTTTTTCCTGGGCTTCAGACAGCTCTGCTTCCCTGTCCTCCAACAGAAGGTCCAGGCCCTGGGACGAGGTGGGTGGTGAGCCCATGAGGAAGGGACCTCCTTTAACAATTCTGCAAAACCAGCCAAAGCCCATAACCAAGCCTCTGGACATCGCCTCTGCTCTCTGTGTGGTCAGGGGGCCCCTCTCCACTAAGGGGCCGTGGGCAAACAGTGCTACATTAAAAAATTTTTCTTGTCTCCTGGGATCCAGCAGAATCTTTCATTTCTTCTCTCGTCTGCAGAACAGCCTGGGAATTCTTCCTCTGTCTCGTCCTTTCCTTGCATCTTCCAGCCTCATGCTTTGCTGTCATGTTAAAGGGAAGCCGCAAGGTGCTTTGGAAAACAAATATGCCATTTAGTGGACTTTGGGCTCAAAGGGCAACCCCTGCTCAGAGTCTGTCTTCTTAATATCTCACCGGTGCCCGTCCTCAGGAAAGGCTCCCACGTTAGGCTGGTTGTGCCACTTCAGTGGCAAAAGCTGGCTATCTCCAGGGGAGATCTGGATCACCAAGACCCACTGGAGAGGCTGCCGCCCCACAGGCAGGGCCACCAGCCTCGCAAGGGGCTGCTGCCCACTCCTTCCTGAGCTCACAGCCTGCGTGGCGTTCACTGCGCCCCAGCCCATGCCCGGGGCTGGGAGCAGCACGTGCCGCAAGTCTGAGTGCAGCTCAGAGATTAGACTTAAGCCTTTAGTCTCTCTCAAGTGCTTAAATATCCTCCTCTCCAGGCTCCCGTCAACGCCGTTCGGAACGGCCGCTGGAGCTGCATTTTATCTCAATTCTTAAAGTCAATCTTTAAAAATCTCTTTCTGGGTCTGTTCTGTGCCCATTTAACAGCAAGACCTGCCCTTCAGTCTTGCCCTCCTGTTTAATCAGCTTATTCTCACTGAGCCTCTCTCGTTTAAGAAGAAAAACAGGGCAATATCTTAACATCTCCGGAAGCATCTTGGGAGCTGTGGGAACCAGCCCCCAAATGCACAGACTCTTCCTGTAGCCACCTCTACCTTGAGCCTCCAGGAGTTCCGATGTTTCTCCAGCAGCTTGAATCAGAGGAGCTCACCTGATTTCGCCTCTTGGTTAGATGAGCTGTTGTACTCTTTCTGTACATGCAGGTCCCTTCTTTCTGCATGTGTCCTCATCGTATTATCTATCCTACAGCAGGCCTGGACAGAGAACTTGGACATGTTGTTGGAGTGCGATGGAGGATGGAGGGAACACAGACAGGGCACCTCTGGTTTACCATCAGGCAGATTCAGGACAATTGTGGGGCTGGAGTCCACACTGGGAATAATCTTCAGACTTCCCAAGCCCCAGGGGCTCTGAAGGTTAAATGGGTGATGGGTGTGCAGACAAAATTTGTAAATTACAAAGTCTAGACTGAGGGTTCGTAGCAGCTGACATTCAAAAGAAAATCAGACCTGCAAACCGTTGCCTCACTTAAATGCTGGGAAGTTTTTCTGCTTCTTGGAAGGTTCTCAGAGACTGCAAATAGATCACACTCTTCCCACCTTGGGCTTCAGACAAGGTCTGATGGGAGACAGAGATGTCAGGACCTGCAGGTAACTTCCAGTGATACACCTGACGGGGAGTCTGAACATGAAGCGGGTGGCCCCCCCCCATCTCAGGTGATCTGCTTGTCCAGGACAGGAAGCAGCTGGAGGAGCTCAGGTTACTCACCTGAAAGCCAGTCCAAAGGTATGTCGTTGAGCTGGTCCCCAGTTGAGCAGGGGGAGCTGGATCATCAAGACCAGATTAAGAAAGGCCTCAGGATTTGTTGCTTGTGAGAAAGAAGGTATATTTGTATTTATTCTCTGGCTCCCACCCTGATTGGTCAGGGTTTGCTCCATCAGGTCTTCACTCCCTTACACTTGCTAGTTGGCACCCGCTATAGAAAGGATAAGTGTGCTTTCCAGGTTCAACCTGCAAGGTGATGGAAAGCAAGAAATGCTTCCAGCTGAGAACAGACACTTCCCGGTACACCTGCCAGAACTGACTGGGTCAATAGGAGCTGGAATGAGCAGGAGGATAAAGTGAGTGTGAAGTGAGTCAAAAAAGAGTCCAATTCATTTTACAGGAAGATGATCACGGCTCAGGGCCTGGAAGAAAAGCATCTCGTGAAAGATGACCTCCCACACTAGAATTACAATTGCATGAATCCTGGGAGGTGAAGGCACCAGTAGGCTTCACAAGCAGGAGATAACAGGGCAAAGTGAAAGAGATTTCTAAATAAATGATTGTTAAAGCCGCTACAAGATAAAAATACACGCAAGCATATAACGAAACAGTAACAGGTAGTTATGAAGAAAGCTAGATGATTGTACACCACAAAGACAGAGTTATGCAAAATAAAACACTTAGAAGTCATGGGGATGAAAAGCGCAGTTATGGAAAAGCTGGGCAGATGGCTAAATAGATAGTCTCATGAAAAATGGCTAATCATGAGACAGAACTGAAAAAAAAATTACCTGGACTGCAGCACAGAGGGTCAGGAGGGATACCGAAACAAAGAAAACTAATGAAGGAGAATGGAGTTAGACTGAGAAGATCCAACATACATTATCCTCAAGATTTGGAAGGTTAAAAAAAAGTACAAGATACTGAGACAGTATCTGAACTGGCAACAAAATTTTCCAGAAACACAGCATGAAATGAATTAGATTTTAAAGTCTAACCAAATGCCACACAAAATCGATAAACAAGAATCCACATCGAGACATATCACAATGTAATTGTAATGCGTCAAGGAAAAGTAAAACAGCTACCAGAGGGGAAAAGGGGATACTTAGAACCATGATCCAATGGATGCAAATTCTCATCAGCCTCAACGGACACCGGGAAATAGTGAAATGACCTCTTTAAGATGCCAAAGGGAAATCATTCTAAACCTGAAAGTCGATATTCCTTCATGTTGCCATTCAAGATGAGGTGAAAATAGGAATATTTTCAGATAGACAAAAAAAATCAGGACATCAAATCCCTGCCAAAAAATACTTAGAGATGCATTATAGAAAAACAAAATCAAAACAAAAAAGGAACACATACAAAGAAAGTACTGAAATTCAGGAATACACGGTGAACTTCAATGCCTAAGTAAGTAAATAAATCATGCAGTTTAAAAATTTTTAAAACTGGCATTAAATAAAATAATATCAATAATAATGAAACAATGATAGAGATATTAACTTTCAGGTATATGTAATGGAATGAATGTTTGTGTGCCCCCCAAATTCAAATGTTGAATCCTTACCTCACAGTGTGTCTATATTTGGGGATGAGGACTCAAAGGCAGTGATTACAGTCAAATGAGTTCGTAAGGAGGGGGGCCCTGATCCTATATAACCAGTGTCCTTATAAGAAGAGATACCATAGAATCCTCTCTCTCCCTCTCCCTATCTCTCCACTTCTCTCTCTCTTCCTCCTTCGCGCTCTCTTTCTTTCTCTCTCTCCATGTGAGGACTCACCAAGAAGCTAGCTGTCTCTAAGCCAGGAAGAGGCCTCTCAGGAGGTCTCTGCCACCCATTTTGCCTCCAGAACTGGCAGAAGAGAAATGTCTCTTGCGTTTCAGGCTGCCCAGTCTGGGATTGTGTAATATGAGCCCAAGATGGCAAAGACAGTATGTATCAACCAGCTCAAAATAAACCTCTAGGCAATCATATGGGAGTCAGGAGAAGATTTAGGAGGAAATAGAAGTGTGCTTAATTTCTTGCCCATTCAAATTTAATCTTTGCTAAGATGTATGCTAAGTTTTAAGGTTTATCACTAACATATTACACATAAAAGATATTATTCTCCACCTAGTAAAAGGAAAATGGATCAAAATATAGGCATATTGAGTAAAAACAAAAAAGATGACACATTTTTAATTTGCTTTGTAGAAGCTTCACACAAAATACTTCAGTCACTTGGAAGTAACACTGACTGTGAAGATAAAATGTCTTACTTGACATAATTATTCTTTAGAAAAGAAGGGAAGTAACATGAGGTATCTATACAATGACTCACTCTTTTCTGCTTTGTTCATTATTTGGCTTTAAGATTTCTACAAGTCCAGACTGGCCCTGTTAGGGTTTCAGTATAAACTCAGGGAATCTGTATGGATCCTGTATTCATCACACCAAAAATCCGCCCTTCTCCCATGAAGCTAGTATCTCTATTTTATGGTCAAGGTGAGTCTCGTAATTTACCATATTCTCCTTATTGCTTTGGCTGCTGGGAAAAATAGATCTTTATTTATGAGCTAACTCTAGCGGCTGTGAAAGACATTACAACATCCATTTGCCCTATGCTGGCTTGGTTGCAGTTTGCTGTGCAAAATTTATTTTCCCTTTGATCTATTGTCTTTATCTTTTTTATGTGTGTTTTTTCTCCTAACTACTGGCCGCTTGACCTCGGGAAAGTAGCTTTCCTTTTTTGGTTCTCATGTTTATAAAGCTACAATAATTACTTATATTTTAGAGTTAAACAATCTGTGTGTGTCTGTGTGTGTGTGTGTGTGTGTGAGAGAGAGAGAGAGAGAGAGAGATGGGTGCGAACGTTGGGTACCAGTGGGGCTCAGTAAATATGGGCTTTCATCATCGCCATCACCTTAACGACGCAATTTTGCAAGCTACCTCAAGCAATCGGGATGGAGTTTAATTTAGTGATACTATGTAGTTAATAAACATTGAATAAGAACGGAACACACAAAGTTGGGCATGGATTTCCAAAAGAAAGACATGTTGTGATCCCTATGGTGCTCTGAATGAGACAGATGAATAGATAAATAATTCAATGAATCCATATAGAAGGATGTAGAAGGGGCTGTGAGAAGACAGGAAAATCCCATCACAGATTGGTGGAAAGTGCATAGTGACATGTGTGGAAACGTGGATGAATACCAAGACCCTCGACAGGTAGCACGAGATGATGACTGCCCAGCAGCTGAGCAAAACATACATGTAATTGATACAAGCCATCAGCCCAGCAGAGAAAAATCTCGGGGTCAAGGGTCAAGAACTCCAAAGCTTTATTAAGCATTTTACTACAGGCCAGCTGTGTTAACAGTTTTATACAGATTATATAAAATGAATTCATTTCATCTTTAGGGTAACATGATTATCAGAAAGTTAAAGATGAGGACTTTGATAGAGAAAAAAAGAATTCAGGTAACATACCCAAAGCCAGACAGCTGGACCCCCAAATCCGTGGCCCTGGGGCCCTAGCCTGAAACCACTGTGCCCTCCTGCTCTTGTTCTTTGAGTGATCATGCTTTCCATGGGCTGCCTCCCATGCATCTGAATCGAGGGAGATGCTCTTCTTGCCAAAGGCTCGGTTTCCCTGGCAGTGATGGCGGCCCTCGTCTCTGAGGGGTTCAGAGCTCTGCTGCCGTGATGCTTGTTTCTCTCTGGAACCTGAAGCTCCGGCAAGGCAGGTGGTCCGCTGGCCTGTGAGTGCCATTTCTCCAAGAATCAGGAAATGCCCACCTTGGGCTCCTGGCTGGTGAGACGCTGCCGTGACTAGTTAGTTCCTCACTGTCCCCCCTTGAACCCAGGCCAGGCTGGACCTTGAGAACTGGGTGGAGTGGGATTAGCCGGCTTTTGATAAAGTCTTAGACATTCCAAACTGTGTTAAAGGTCTGAAGGAGCACAGGTTTTGAGGATGGTGTGGCGGTTGTGGTTGTCGCTGATGGTGACGCAGCCTGTGCGGTTCCCTCTTTCAGACTCCCAGGGCCTGGAACTCCACCCCCAGGGCACTCTCTCAGCACGGCCCTGCCTCCAACACTTCTTCATGCCATTCGCCGCCTCTTCATCTTCTTTGAAAGATAACTTCCTTCACGCTTTGCAGAAAAGTACTTGGAAAGGCCAGTTCACCCTATCGTGTGAAGGATGGCCCCTAAACAGCTCTGTTTTAAAGAGAATAGCGGATGCTTCTGTCCTGTGCTTCCGTCTCTCACTCCTTCTGACGCTGAGTCAGTCGCATTGCCGCAGTCTCGCCACACTCCTGCCACGGGCATTTGGGCTGTTTCCAGTCGTCGGATAAACGGCTCTGCGCTTCACATGTTTGCGTTTCAACAGATTTTTTAAGAAAGCAGGAAGTAGGTCAGACCAGACATGCTTGTCTAAGTAGGCCGGGCCAGGAGACCATCACCCACCACCTCCCTCCTGCCCACACCTTGGCTGTGTCCTCAGGGCCTCCTTAAGGTCCAATTAGGTCTGCCTTTTCCCTTGACTCTAGGACATTAGCCCTCTGGTCTCAGCCTCAGACCAGCCCCTTCCCGGAACCAGCCCCCTCTAAGGCAGAGCAAATGAGGGACCAGTGCTTAGAGCCAAAGGGGGTGGATTAACCACGATCATGCATCATTGATGCAGCGTTTTTGCGCAGCCCTGAAAACAGGCCAAGGCATATTTTAGAAAGGAAATCAGACTGGACGGATTGGAAGTGCCGGTTGGCGCTGTCTGCTTCCCTGAAAGCTGGCCTGGTCGTTCTTCAGCCAGTCTGACTCAGTTTCCTTTCCCGGGTTTCCAGGCATCTCCAGCCTTCCTTGCACCCGGGAGACGGCTTGCTCTCTTCTTCGGAGGTGCTGCTTTGCCCTCACAGGGGAGCAGGGCTGTCTAACTGCGAAACGCTGTGAGAGATCTGAACCACTGGTTCTGGCAAAACCACAGCGAAAGTGGCACCTCAGTGCCCTAGCTGGCCGGCGCAAACAGGGCTGTACGCCTTTAAGAAGCAAAAATTAATGCAAAGCTTATTACAGTCCCGGTGGTTGCTAACGCTCTCTCTCTGCCACTGCCCAAGTGTCTGAATTTCAGCTTCAGATGAGTGTGGCCTGTTGGGATTCGAGCTGCCAGTTTAATTAGTGTTCAGTAATTTCAATAATGAGTGACAATTCATCGGGGCTTTTAGGTTGGTCTTCTGTTCAGAAGCAAATCAATAATCCACAGTTTTTCCCCTTCTTTAAAGACAAGAAAGTGGCATGTGAGTTACATCAGATGAGAGAAAATAAATGAGGAGACGCTCCAGTCCCTCAGTAACTTGAGAGGCAATTGGCTTTAATGGCGTGGGCAGCCTCTCGGTTTGTTGATGTTATTGGAGGAACAGAAAGGTCATTAGTAGCTGAAAAGAGGCTCTCGGAGTCTCACAGTAAACAGTTTGCCCTGGCAGTAACCATAGTGATCTGGGTAAATGAACACAGGTATACAGATTACTACTGTATTCCCCAGGCTGCCTGTATTATTGCCTCGGAAGATATAAAAACAATTGAGGCTAATTGTATGAGAGTGAGTTTATTACAAACATAAATGGAAAGGAAAAGAGAAAACCAGACATGTTCTTTCAAAGGGTCCCCCCACCTTGCCCGGCGCCTCCATCTGCACCTCTGATCTACGTTTCCGAGGGCGTCTGATCTGTGCGGCTACGGCGAGGCAGTCCTCGGAAAGACCCCCGTGCCTGGAGACGAGGTGTTGCTGGAAATCGGGGCTCCTGTGGGTTGGGAGGTCTGGCTGTAAGTGGGCTGTCATCACGCTCCGAAGTGCAATCAGGACTGAGCAATTACTTTTTTACCGCTGGTGGCTGCGCTGCACCGAGATGCTTCAAAGCCAAGGAAAGGCATTTATCTCAGCTAAGACGTGGGGTGGCATGCCTTTGCCCAGCCAGTGGCTGAGAAGTTACCTGCAGTACGGCGGTACCCTGCCAGTCTGCTGGAGCCGCGGCTTTTTTGTCAACTCGCCTGCTCTCTTTTGTTACAGCTACAAAGCCTCCGTCTTCATAAGGTGTTGTGATTTGCGGTATACAAACCCATTAAAAAAAACACAAATGAAATCCCCAGCTGGGAAGGTCAAGTCTAATGAGGTGGGCTGTTGTGAGCACTGGTAGCTCGCAGCATCCCCCATGTCGGCCAGAGGTGCTACAAGTGAACAGCTGCTTATAATTATCATCATCTGACACTTTTCATCCACCTCAGGTGCTATTTTTTTTTTTCCTCACCAGAGAAGAGATTAATTGTATATCAACTGATATACATAAAAAAGGGTTTGATAGAAGGCTTAATAAAGTAACATTAAATAGGCAATCCCACTGAAATTCTAATGTGTATATTCTTAATTAAATTCCCTTGTACTGTACAGTAATTCAGGTGCCTTCTACTTCCTTCGGCACCCCCCGAATGGAAAGCCCGGGACGGCGGGAGGAAAGGAACACAGATGAACCAGAGGATCACACGTGCCTCTCTTCACGCCCTGCCCGAACAGAAGACTGGAAAGGAAAAGTGGACGAAGCGACTCCACGGTGGTAGCCACACGCTTACTGGGATGTGTGTACACACAGACTTGGACCCAGCGTTCTCATACAAAAGAATGCATTCCTGCCACTTAGAACTGGCATAATTTCCCTGACCTGGGCGAGAAGGCCTAGCCACGTGAACCCAGAGATGTTATTAAAAGAATAGAAGGAGAAAGAAAAGACAAGAAAAAGAGGAAGGCAAAGAAATGAAAGAGGGAAAAGGAGATGAAGAAGGCTGTGAAGGAGGAAAAAACAGAAGGCGTGCTCACGCAGCCCTGATTCACTCTGGAGAGTAGCCGTTGAGCCAGAGAAGGATAAATATGTGTTTAAAACCAACATGTAGAGGTAATGATGTGCTTGTAATTCATTAACTGCCTTGCAGTGAGCCCTGGAAACTCACTCTGCTCAGCTCCAGAACAGCTGCATGGAGAGCCGGCACCTTGGCAAGCCTCTCGCACTGCCTGCTGCTGCTGCATTGGGGGAAATTGCTTTATGGGCCTGAGAGTAACTCAGGCTATAGGAGCAAGAAGAAAGAAAGAAAGAAAGAAAGACTGAATGCTTCGCTTCAGTCGTGTCTGACACTCGGCCACCCTATGGACTGTAGCCTCCAGGCTCCTCTGTGTGTGAGATTCTACAGGCTGGAATACTGGAGTTGGTTGCCATTTCCTACTCCAGGGGATATTCCCAACCCAGGGATTGAACCCACGTCTCTTGCACCTCTTGCATTGGCAGGAGGGTTCTTTACCGCCAGTGCCAGGAGAAAAGAGAGCAATAAAATGAGGTAGGTGAAGTGAAGTGCTTTTGTCCAAAAGACATGCATGGAAATAACCATGGGATTGATAAAGACAGAAGTTATTGCTGAATTGTGCGGAAAACAGCATGGTATTTGATCATAGGCAGGTTTATAATCTCATGTGGAAACAAGTGTGTCATAGCTCCAAACTAAATATACGGCGTCATGTGTTGCCCTGTGGAGGGTTGAGGTGAATCTTCCAGCTGTCAAAAAGAGCAAGACTGCAGGGCTGGCCAGAGTACCGGTGGGGGACAAGGAGACCCTCTCTCACAGCTTCTGAACCCACTGGCTTCATGGCCTGACAGTATAAACCAGCAGCTGAAGAACATTCTAGAACCTGTGGCATCCATGATGTGCTAAATAGCACTGTCAAGAGGAGCACTGGCTTTGAATTGGGAGGGCCAATCTACACCGGGCTCTGACAAGAAGAAGCTGAGTGGCCACAGGCAAGATGCTAGACCTCTCTGAGCCACGGTCATCATCTCCATAGGTGGTGCCGCCCTCCTTACAGGATGGCTCACTCCCTTGTGTATTCTTCCACCACCTATGCACTGAGTCCTGCACTGTGCCAGGCGCCTCCTGGTGTACTGGGGGTGCCACGACAACTTCCTGCTCTCACAGGGCTCACGCTGTACCTGCTGATGAAAAAAAAAAAAAAAAAGACAGATATGATCATGCCTGAGAGCCGTGAGAGCTGTGGAAGAACAGAGTATTTCTAGAGAAGGGTTCAGTTAAGTCGCTCAGTCATGTCTGACCCTTTGAGACCCCATGGACCACAGCACACCAGGCTTCCCTGTCCATCATCAACTCCCAGAGCTTGCTGAAACTCATGTCCATTGAGTCGGTGATGACATCCAGCCATCTCATCCTCTGTCGTCCCCTTCTCCTCCTGCCTTCAATCTTTCCCAGCATCAGGGTCTTTTCCAATGAGTCATTTCTTTGCATCAGGTGGTCAAAATATTGGAATTTCAGCTTCAGCATCAGTCCTTCCAATAAATATTCAGGGCTGATTTCCTTAGGATTGACTGGTTGGATCTCTTTGCAGTCCAATGGACTCTCAAGAGTCTTCTCCAACACCACAGTTCAAAAGCATCAATTAATTCTTCACCGCTTAGCTTTCTTTATAGTCCAGCTCTCACATCCATACATGACTATTGGAAAAACCATAGCTTTGAGTAGATGGACCTTTGTCAGCCAAGTAATGTCTCTGCTTTTTAATATGCTGTGTAGGTTGGTCATAGCTTTTCTTTCAAGGAGCAAGCATCTTTTAATTTCATGGCTGCAGTCACCATCTGCAGTGGAGTCTAAGAAAATCAAGTCTGTCACCATTTCTATTGTTTCTCCATCTATTTGCCATGAAGTGATGGGACCAGCTGCCATGATCTTAGCTTTCTGAATGCTGAGCTTTAAGCCAGCTTTTTCACTCAGAGAAGGGTGGCAATGGGTGATTCTTGGGAAGGGTGTCTCTGCCCACACTGGAGGGACTCAGCCTGGCAAAGGTGATAGAAGGACATTCTGGATCTAGGGAAACTTGGGATTGTGGGAGCAGAAGTGACTGGCTTGCAGGCAAGGCTCAGCCGTATGACAAACGGGAGCAGTGGGTCACGGTCAGATGGGCACTTGACTCTGATAAGCAACCCCTGGAGAGCCCCTAGCTGAGAACTGTGTGCCCGGCTGCACATCTCTGCAAGAGCCCTGGGTGGGGTGCTGAGCAGTGGATGTGCAGCCTAGGAAACAAAGCACTGAGCTGACTTCCAGCTCCGGCTGCAGAATGAAAAGGCAGGGCCTGACCAGGGGCATGTGTGGAAAGGAAACTGAGACAGAGCTGCAGAGAGCGTGTGGCCTGGGTCCTGGGGATGGAGAGAAGCAAATCCGGGGTAGGAATAGGTTGGAGGCCCCAGAAGTTCAGCCCGAGATGCTGACTAGACCACCGAGGGCCGGGGCCAAGGGGACAGTTAGGAGGCCCGAGCCGGGCGCTGGGGCGCTCTTGCTGGCATGCTCAGTCGCTCAGTCATGTCTGACTCTTTGTGACCCTGTGGACTGCAGCCCGCCAGGCTCCTCTGTCCATGGGATCCTCCAGGCAAGAATACTGGAGTGTGTAGCCATTTCCTCCTCCAAGGGATCTTCCTGACCCAGGGATGGAACTCATGTCTCCTGCACTGGCAGGCTGATTCTTTACCACTAGCACCACCGAGAAACCCCTTTATTCCTCATAGCAGAATCTAAAGTTAAAGTGATCATAAGAATTCAAAGATCTAACCCATTATCTATTTATTTCACTCTGTGGAGGGGAATGGCTGGTGATGGCTCAGCTGACAGGAAGGAGGAGATTGCACCTCCTGGCACAAGAGCTCCAGTGGGGACGCTGAGTGACAAGTCCTGGAACTCAGGAAGAACTGCAGGCCAACAGGTGTGATGGGCCTTCCCTGCTGTGAGGATGAAAGTCATGTCCATTTGGGTGACCAGTTCATCCACAATTAGGTCTTTGTTGAGTAGGGCTCACCCTGGTGATACTTCTCACAGAACGAGCTGCCCTTCTAGGCTGGCTGCCTTGCTCTTTTGTGCCCAGCTCCTTGTCTCAGCAGGATGTGACAGCATCTGCTGACCTTCTGGCAAGCTCACCCATCATGTTATCCTGTGAAGCAGAAACACAGACTCTGACAGGGAACAGGGCAGAGTGCTCAGATGGACTGACTCAGCAATGCTGGGTACTGGTGCCCATAAGCAACAGGCATCCAATGAGTGTGAGGAACAGAAACACAGTGGGTGTGAGGAACAGGCATCACAATGTGTGAGAAATAGGAGTCCACTGTGTGTGAGGAACAAGCACCCACTGTGAGTGAGGGACAGGCACCCACTGTGTGTGAAAAACAGACGCTGACTGTGTGTGAGGGACAGGCAGCCACAGTGTGTGAGGAACAGGCAGCCACAGTGTGTAAGGAACAGGAACCCACTGAGTGTGAGGAACAGGAACACACTGGGTGTGAGGAACAGGAACACACTGGGTGTGACGAACAGGAACACACTGGGTGTGACGAACAGGAACTCACTGGGTGTGAGGAACAGGAACTCACTGTGTGTGAGGGACAGGCACCCACTGTGTGTGAAGAACAGGAACCCATGTGTGTGAGGAACAGGTACACATTGTGTGTGAGGAACAGGTACCCGCTGTGTGTGAGGAACAGGAACTCACTGGGTGTGAGGAACAGGTACCCGCTGTGTGTGAGGAACAGGTACCCGCTGTGTGTGAGGAATAGGAACTCGCTGTGTGTGAGGAACAGGAACTCGCTGTGTGTGAGGAACAGGAACTCACTGGGTGTGAGGAACAGCTACCCACTGGTTGTGAGGAACAGGAACACAATGGGTGTGAGGAACAGGAACTCACTGGGTGTGAGAAACAGGAACTCACTGTGTGTGAGGGACAGGCACCCACTGTGTGTGAAGAACAGGAACCCACTGTGTGTGAGGAACAGGTACACATTGTGTGTGAGGAACAGGTACCCGCTGTGTGTGAGGAACAGGTACCCGCTATGTGTGAGGAACAGGTACCCGCTGTGTGTGAGGAATAGGAACTCGCTGTGTGTGAGGAACAGGAACTCACTGGGTGTGAGGAACAGGAACACACTGGGTGTGAGGAACAGGTATCCACTGGGTGTGAGGTACAGGTACCCACTGTGTGTGAGGAACAGGAACTCACTGTGTGTGAGGAACAGGCACCCACAATGTGTGAGAACAGGAACCAACAATGTGTGAGGAACAGGTACCCAGAGTGTGAGGAGCAGGTACCCACTGGGTGTGAGAAACAGGTACCCACTGGGTGTGAGGAACAGGCACCCACTGAGTGTGAGGAACAGAAACCCACTATGTGTGAGGGATAGGCACCCACTGAGTGTAAGGAACAGGTACCCACCCACCGTGTGTGAGGAACAGGCACCCACAATGTGTGAGGAATAGGAACCCACTGAATGTGAGGAATGGGTACCCACTGGGTGTGAGAGCAGGTACCCACTGAGTGTGAGGAACAGGTACCCACCCACCATGTGTGAGGAGTAGGAACCCACTGAATGTGAGGAACGGGTAACCACTGGGTGGGAGAAACAGGTACCCATTGTGTGTGAGGAACAGGAGCCCACTGGGTGTGAAGAACAGGAGCCCACTGGGTGTGAAGAACAGGAGCCTACTGGGTGTGAGGAACAGGTACCCACTGTGTGTGAGGAACAGGAATCCACTGTGTGTGAGGCCCTGGACCTCAGGGAACCTAACTGATGGCAAACAGCTGAATGTGGGTGACTTTATGTTCCCTGTCAGCTCCTCCCTGACTCAACGGAAGCCATGGCTTCTGGACACCCCTGATTAGAGGATACCTTCCCTTTTCACAGAGGCCTTTTTCTAGAAGAAAATTTCCCAGAAGTAATGCCTGTGAGTTAGAACCTGCCCCAGGCCTTCAGGACCGCAGAGACTGGAGTCTGCCAAGCTGCTCTTCAGTTCTCTGGGCTTTGACTTGCTTGTCCTAAGGTAATTGTCTGCCATGTGGTGGCCAGCACGTAAACCCCTCTCTGGAGACCCTCTTGCCCCACAATCTGATCTTCCTTATGGTGTCCTGGGTTTGGGGCTGCAGGAATTCAGCCCAGAGACAACCAAGGAAGCCCACAGTGTTCTCCTTTCGAGGCTGGGAGGAGGAGATGGGCTGGCCATGGAGGACTGAGCTGCGTGAAGAAATAGGAGGAAGAGGAGGAAAAGGAGGAGGAGGAAGAGGAAGCGGGGGAGGGGGAGGAAGGCGAGGGGAAGGGGTGGGGAACGGGCGGGGCAGGCGGTGGGCAGCCGTTCTCACAGGACGTCTCTGTGGGCAGTCTCCACAGAGCTCCTGGTCGCCATCAGAAGGAAGCAGTGAGGCCAGTCTTTGTTTTGAGTTTTTGTCCTTCAGGGTCAGGTTGGGAGGCAGGACCCAGTGGTGGCCACAGCTGGGAGGGAGGGCAGAAGTCCTGCAGGCAGTTAGAAAACTGTCACTTTAAAATATGAGGTCACCCCACTCAGGCTTCCAGGCAGGGCTGGACCCCTGCTGCTGAGGAAGGGGCCGGTGGAAAGGAAAACCTGCGAGCCCCCCGAAGTCATGTGGTGAGCCAGCGCTTGGGGAACTTCATGTTTTTCAAAAACAAGATGAATAGAAGTTCCCAGCCACTTTCAAGGTCACACTGATGCTGAGTGGATAGATATGAACATATATGGACCTGCACACACATATCCCTGAGATTTCACCTGATGCCCACACCCCAAATCTTCCCTGTTAGCTTAGAAAGATGAAACAATCCCACTTCTTCCAAACTTAAAGATGGATGGTGACTTTGGAGAAACTTGCAAAGCCCATCACGGGCTGTGAGTCACCCCTGTATAAACGGCCACAAGTGAGGTCAAATGATTAAATTTCATGACCTGAGTTGCATTGAAATCACGTGTGTGGCTTTTAAAACCCAGTAGTTGGTGATTTTTTTTTTTTTAATATCTGCCAAACAGAACAATGAGACCCTTTTAAATCCCCCCGTGAGCAACTATTAAAACCACAATTTACAACTGTGCGTATCATCTAACGTGTTAACCAGGTGTTCTCGTGTTATTGTTTGAAATTCTACCTTGGTTTAAATCAAATGAAGAAAAGCCAAAAGTCCAATTAAAACCCCACATTGCTTCTTTATCGAGGGAAGGTGAAAGACATTTGTTACAGATTTAATGGCAGAAATCTCATAAAATGCTAGACCATCCTTTTTTCTTCCTAGTTTATTTCTTGTGAGATTCTCACGGCTTACTGGCATTTCCTGTTCCTAACTGAAGGGGAGGGGGAGGGAGAGAGCGAGAATAAATCTAGGAATTTCTGGCTTAAGTTTAGTAGCATCCTGGACACTCTAGCTGCATTTGACAATTGAGTGTTGTCATGGGATATTAAAATCGTGCAGTGGGCCCATTTAGGTGATTATTTCATAGGCTGTCCTTTAATAAGTTCCATGCCTCTCTGGATCCTCGTTGCCAACATGTGTCCACTGTATTTAATAGTTCAGTGACAACAAATTTATGTTGCTAAGCTCCAAGAAAGTAAACCCAACCCAAATGCCTCCCCCAACGGCAGACATGGACCAAGGTAACAGGGAATTCTGTTGTCTTCGCTGAACTATAATTGTTTCCAGACTTGAGCTGCCTGTCTTTGTCTGTGGCCACTTTCCCCGTCCCATTCCAGCCCTCGCAGGCTGCTGCTCCTCTGCCTTTGCGGTTCTCTGCTGAGAGTGTGTTGTCACGTCTCGTCTCCCATCCCTGAATCCTCGCAGACTTTCTGTTCCTCCACCCTGCCTTCACTCCCTGTTCACTTTGTCTTCCTTAGAACTGGCAGAGCTTTCCTCCCACCAGGGAAACTCACCTGGCTGTTTTGGACCGCCTTCCTGTTCCTGGGGATGAAAATGAGATGAAAGGATTTTCCATAGCCTTAGCTGTGCTGTAATAAATAGGATGATCTGATAAATAGGATCTTTTTTTTTTTCTTTTTTGCAGAAATCGTGAAACTGCAAAAAAAAAAAGTGTCAGTTACAGCACATCTGTTCTCCTTTACGCCTTATTTAAGAAAATAATTCTTGCCAGATTTTTACCCACCCATAATAATTACACCATTTTTACAGATGTGGTTTTTAACAGCTTCATTTTGGCCCCAAATCTTTTATATAATTTGCAATGAATTTGCTTCTTGGCTTGCACTTCATTACGATCGGGCCATAAAGAGACGAAGGTATAGGAACTCATTCCCAGAGCTACACCTTTCAGTGATGTTTTTATAAACCAAACGGCAAGGGTAGAAATGACCACTGTCATCATTGCTGTGATTATTATTATTATCACTAGTAGTGAATTGTTCTATCACTCAGTAGAACAATTCTGACAAGTTTTGCACTTGCGTATTTAACTTGGCAGTCACCCTGGGATTGTTTTTCTTTATTCCTAATTATCTACTCCCTTTTTGAGCTCCAGACAAGAGTGAGGTTGTTTGTGCAAGTCCCTTGACACAGGTGAGGGTGGCAGGGCTTTCCGCACTGTGTGCATCCACCAGCCCCCACCGTGGGTGCTGTCAGGGGCCTCAGCCCCAACCCTGGCCTTGATGAGCTCCTGGGACCCTGGGGAATGAAGCAGACAGCAGAGGATGAGGCAAAGTGCAGTGGATCAAGACAAGAATCAAGCACAAACCAGCTAAGAACTAAAGGAGTGATGGTTGCCAAGGGGGAAGGGATTTGGGGAGGAACGGATTAGCAGATTTGGGATTAGCAGGTGTGTTTGTATATGCAATAGATAAACAGCAAGGTCCTACTGTGTAGCACAGAAAACTTAATTCAATATCCTATGATAAACCATAATGGAAAAGAATATATAAAAGAATGTATATCTATGTATGAATAAATCACTATGCTATACAACAGAAATTAACACAGGCTTGTAAATCTTCTATAGTTCAATTAGAAAAACAGAATTAATGGAGTCAGGCAGAGGAAGGGACGGTGTGGAAATGCTGAGAACACCAGGGAAGGGCTCCACAAATGAAGACAGATTGGTGTTCAGCATTCAGTAGTGTCTGCCTCTTCGTGACCCCACGGACTGCAGCACACCAGGCTTCTCTGTCCGTCATTATCCCCTGGAGCTTGCTCAAACTCATGTCCATCGAGTCGGTGATGCCATCCAACCATCTCGTCCTGTCATCCCCCTCTCCTCCCGCCCTCAATCTTTCCCAGAATCAGGTCTTTTCTAATGAGTTGGCTCTTCACATCAGGTAGCCAAAGTATTAGAGTTTCAGCTTCAGCATCAGTCCTTCCAGTGAATATTCAGAGTTGATATCCTTTAGGATTAACTGGTTTGATCTCCTTGCTGTCCAAGGGACTCTCAAGAGTCTTTTCCAACAACACGGTTCAAAAACATCAATTCTTTGGCACTCAGCCTTCTTTATGGCCCAACTCTCACATCCATACATGACTACATTGACTATATGGACCTTTGTCAGCAAAGTGATGTCTCTTCTTTTTAATATGCTATCTAGGTTTGTCATAGCTTTTCTTCAGGGAGGAAGTGTCTTTTAATTTCAAGGCTGCAGGGATACCCTGGAAATAATCATTGTTAAAGGGAGCAAGCAATAGACAGTGTTTTGTATGAAGAGGGCTTGTGAACTGGCTGGGTCATTTCAGTGCTAGTGGCAAACTTGGGTGGCAACTGTGATGGGGAGACAGGCTGAGTGAGGTCCCCCATTGTGTGGAAGCCCACGGGGCTGGCAGGTGTCCTGCTGTGGGCCCTATCGGGTTCAGGCAGATACTGGCCCTCCCCTGTGTTGCATCTTCTAAGAGATTAGAATTGGAACCACAAACGTAACCCCTACAAGCTGTGCTCAGTGGCTCTACTCCCAAAATCCAGAGCCCACCCTGGACTGCATGAGTTTCCTGCTAGCCTGGGGGTCACCTGAGGAAGAGACCAGGAGAAACAGGAAAGGGGCCTAAATACAACAGGCCCCAGTCTGCAGAGACATGCGTGCCATGCCACACACACTCCCTTTCCCACAACCAGGAGGTGGGTTCCTAAGGCACTCGTGCGTTGGGGGCCTCATGGACCCAGAATGGTTAGGCTCTCCTGCTCTGACTAAATTTTAGTTTTGTTTTTTTTTTTTCCTTTTCCCTTGTTTTCTGCTCTAGGTCTCCACAGGCGTGTAAATTATTTATTTTCTTTAATTTCCACTAAAATTTTAAAACAAAAAATCATTCAAGCAAAGGAAATTCATTCTCAAGAAGGTTAGACTTTTCTGAACTGGGATATGAGGGCACGTGGGCTTGACCCGGAAGTAAACAACCGGAACTGGTGTCTTTGACCCCTCCTCTTCTTTTAAACAGGTTTCTCTGGGCGGTTTCCACAGCTCAGGACCCCGCCTCTCACACAGGAAATCACCACGCGGCTGCTGAACTTCTTGATACCTCCTCTGGCTCCTTCTCTTGCCTCTCCCTCCAGCACGACAACCAAGGCCCTCCGTTTCCTCAGAGGCAACCAGCTCCTGCTGCCAAACCCGGCTCTGTGGTCTCTCCAGGCGGATGTTTAGAAATCAAGGCCTTGAACAAGCCCCCCATTCCTAGACGTGGGCGAGGCTAGAGGCGGTGGCCCTTTCTGCCAGTTACGAGAGAATCGCCGGGGGGACGTGACGAAGACGAAGCGCCCGGCGAGGCCCTGCACGGGGACGCAGGTGTGCCTGGCGGGGCGGCGGGCCAGGTCGGCCTCCGACCGACTCGGCGCCCACGGGGCCCGCGGTGGTGGGGCTGCTCCGAGGGCCGCCGCTGCCGCCGCGGTCCCGCTCCTTCCCAGGAACCTTTCCGAGGGTCGCCTGGGCCCCCGGGTTCGTTAGCAGCCGCCCGGAGATGCGCAGCGACAGCATCAGGCCCACGTGGGCCGTGGTGGGGGCATCCTCGGCGGCAGAGCGCTCGGCTCGCTCTGGGCTGGGAGGACTCACTCTCTTAATGAATTTAGATGATATTCAGCTGCCTCCGCTGTTTAATGCGCTCGGCGGCCTGGGTGCAGGGCAGAGATGAGCAGAGGGAGCCCGAGTGACTTGCGACTCGGTGTCAGCGTGGCCCGACAGCAGGCCCGGGAGCCCCCGGCCCGGCCACCGCACCCCCCCGGCCCCGCCCAGAGCTTGGGCAGGGCTGCGGGGTCCCCCGGGACCCCCCGCCGGAGCCCCGACAAGGCGGCCCAGCAGCGCGGGCTGGTGTTGTGCTGTGCCCTGCGCTGGGTGGTCTGGGGACTTCGCCGGCTTCCGAGCTCATTTGCCTGCAAACGCCCTCACCTTGTCAGCGCCAATAATTATCCAGTCGGCGCTACTCAGAGCTGCCATTCCTTAAGATTGGATTAGATTGAGGAGGCTGAGGCCCGCTCCTCTGTGCATTTTCCCAGTCAGTTAGCGTAATCACTGGGGGCCTCGGCGAGGCCTACAGCAGAGCTACTCTAACTTCCTCTCCCTTCCTTATTACGGAGCTTAATAACAGCAGGCAGTGTATTAATATGTAAGAGATCAAGAGATTATTGATTAGAGTCACTTGCCTAATATCCCCTGTCCGTCATGTAGTTCAGCAGCCCTTTCATGATTTTTTGTGTCAGGCCATTTAAATATTCATGACCGAGTTGCTTTGTACCTCCACTGGCTGAATTTCTAATTAATCTGTCAAAAGAAATACAATGTGCCCGGAAGCCTTATTATGATAAGGGTCAGCTGAAACAGAGATGGCCTGGCGAGGCCTAAGGGGTAATTAATTATAACAATACAGTGTTTACCTTGTGTGGTACCTGCGGCCTAAATGAGCGCTAAATTAGGCTCAAACCACTCCAGTCTGCGTTTGAAGCCGCCTGATCTGCCAGACTAGATCATAATGACGGGAGGAGAGAGCGGAGAGCCGCGGCTATGTAACAACATAATCAGCAATTATAGCTGGGAAATGGGGAGAAGGGGGAATTTTATCTCATTAGAAAAGCCCAAGTAGAAAGTTTTTTTTTCTGTCACCAGCTCTTTTCTTTAGAATTCAAATGATTCCACTCTAAAGGTGAGGGATCTCAAATCTAATTCCAGTGCAGAGAGCTGGCCTAATTAGTGGTATACTTTGGCTAAAATATGAATGACATTTGCTCCAGCTTGCAGCGGCCTATTAATAGAGGGTGTCAGAGTGAGGCATTAAGTGTATCATTCTTCTGTCAATTTATTTCTGTCATTATTGTTTCTTTATTTCCTCTGCCACATTATGGTCACTAATTTCTTCTCACTTTTATGAGATTCTTAATGTGGGCCTTTAATGAACTCCAAAAACTCAACCACAACTCTGAAATTAAAATACTAGGCTCCTGTCAGGGTGGCGCGCCGGAGTAGAACTTGAATAGTATCATTCTTCTGTCAATTTATTTCTGTCATGATTTTTCTTTATACCCTGCCACATTATGCCCACTAGTTTAATTCCATTTTTATGTGACTTGTTAATGTGAATTTTAGGTGGCTTTTAATCACCTCCAAATTTGTAGAATATCACAATAAATCATAACTGTATCCCCTCTTATGACAATTTATTTCTGTCATTATTTTTTATTTCTCCTTCCTTATTACAACTCCGAGTTTCATCTCCTCCTCTGTGACCTTTACATTGTTGCATTTTAAAAAGAAGCACATAGAAAGTTTGCTCTTTCTTAGGAACTAAGGGAGGGGAGCCATTTTATGAGGCCGAGGCTCTCTTCACACCCATGGCCGTGGCGTGCTCTCTGGACTCCCCATCCGGCCATCAAGACACGTGGATCTGAGGAGAGGAGCACTGACTGGGGATTTAGGAAGGAAATGGGGGGACAAAGGGCAAAGCAAACTGGCTTAGACATTTACGGTGCCAGTGCCAATGAGTTGAGTTTTGAAAAAAATTGTTTATTTGATTCTTACAAAAGAAGTCTACTAGATTGTACAACTTGAGGAAGAGGAAATCTCTCAAAGGAATGTGTCGTGCTGTGGAAATCGATTCTAGTCGCAGTTTCATCTTTGAAAGCAGGGGCTGGCAGAGGGTGGCCCGTGGGCCAAATCTGACCTTGCCAACTTTTTTGTACAGCTCATGAGTTGGGAATGGGTTTTACATTTTTAAATGAGTATAACATAAAGCAAAAGAATGTTTTATGATTTTTGAAAATCACAGACAATTCAAGTCCCAGTGTCTATAAATAAGTTTTTACTGGAAGACCATGGCAATGTATTCAGGTAAGGTCTCTGGCGGCTTTCAGGTTAAAACAGCAGAATTGAGGAGTTAGGACAGAGACCGTATGATCCTGGAGTCTAAAATATTTACTCTCTTGCTCTTCACAAATAAAGTTTACTGGCCCTTTTTTAAAGAAATTAGTTAACAGTGCTGATATCTGTTGAGTTTGACAAAGACTTGGGCATAGCATTTGGAGAATAGAGCTTTGCAGATTGGCTCAAACAAGCCAAACAGCGAGCATACCTGGGCTTCTGTATCCATTTTCTGAGCTGCATTCTGAATAGTTCAACTCATACCTTGAGAAAGGCCTTCATTGATTTATAGCTTCAAAAGATGATTGGGTGTTTCAACTCTGCAACAGGGATTGTATCAAGATATCAGGCCCTTGAGACAGGGAGGTGTTGAAGACACAGCCCTTGTCCTCAATGATTGGATTGTCCTCTACTGAGGGGAACAGTCATGTGAATCCTTCAAGTGGAAGAATTCCAGACAGCCCTTATTAATATGAGTTGTTACAGTGTTTAGGAGGGAACCTCATTGACTGAAACTGACCAATGATTCACCCTAACAAAACATACTGGACCTGTGACAGAACGTGGACATTTACTCAGCAGTGGGGATTTGAGAGTGCATCACTTAAAACATGCCCTGCCTACAAGGAATTCCCATCCTCACCTCTCACTGCCAAAGCCCCTGCGTATGTCATTTCCAGCATTATTTGCAATTCTTATATTACCTCCAAGGATGGGAGGAATTAAGTTTAAAACCTGACTCCAGTACCTCCCAGTCCTCTCTGGCCATGGAACTCACGGCTTTTTAAGCTCAGCTTCTACTTTCCAAAACAAAGGTCAGTGGCTTTGCTTGTTTGTGGGAGCAAGCTCACACTCTGAATGCAAGTAGACCCACCACCGGCAGACCCCACAGGGCTTCTGAGACTGGATCCCACTCAGAAGAGTGGTCCTTGGAGGAAACTTCTTGCTGCTTCTCCACTCTAAGCTGTGACTGGTGACTTGCTGCTCCTGGGTTACTCAGTCCCCAAAGCATCTCCTCTTCCTCCAGGGTGTTATCTCCAAAAGTTGCAGCTGCTCCAGAGAGTTCTCATTTTTTCACCCAGAAACCAAAACGAGTCCTCTGGCCGCCTGTAGCCTTACGGTCAGGCTGCCCTGACACACGTGTGCTCACTGTCTTTGACACTGGCCCATTATTGCTCTCCTTCTCCAACTCAGGGCAATTGTATGTGATCTCTCCCCCCTGATAGTCAAAGTCATACATTTACTTTGTTGGAAAATACAAAAAAAATTATCGAGCACCAATAATCCCACCATCTAGAAGTACAGTGTTAATTCCATCTTAGTTCTTTCCACGCTTTTCTTTGTTCATAATTGATATCTATGAGATGATATTTAGACATTTTAAGTTAGATAGTTAAATTGCATTAGACACATCTTCCTACAATAAAATTTTCCACTATGTGTTTTTTGAAAAGCTGTGTTATAGCCATTTGATTAAAAGAAAACTCATCACTGATATGATGGCAACATCGCTAACATGAAAGAACATTTGGGAGATAGGCCAGTTTACATCACACTTAATGGAGAAAGACTGAAAAAAAAAGTGAAAATGTTGTTAAGTCAGGTCTGACTCTATAAACCCATGGGCTATAGCCCACCAGGTTCCTCTCTTTGTGGAACTCTCCAAGTAAGAATACTAGAATGGGGAGCCATTCCCTTCTTCAGGGCATCTTCCTAACCCAGGGATTGAGCCCAGGTCTCCTGCCTTGCAGGCAGATTCTTTACCATCTGAGCCACCTGGGAAGCCAGAAAGACTAAAAGCTTTCCCCTATGGTCAAGAACAGGTAAAAGAAATCCTCTCTTCCAACTGTTAGTCAACATTTTGCTGAAAGTTCTAGCCTGGGAGATCAGGGAAAAAAAAAAAGAAAAGATATCCAAGATCAAAAAGGAAAAAGTAAACCTATCTCTATTTTCAGATGGCATGATCTCCTGTATACAGAGAGTCTTAAGGAGAGAAAATAATAGAGCTATAAAATGAGTTCATCAAAACTGCAGGATGCAATCTGATATAAAATATCAAGTCTATATAATAGTGACAACCCAGAAGCAAGATTAAGAAAACAATTTCATTTACAATAGCATCAAAAAGAAATAAAATACTTAGGAGTAAATTTAACAAGATAAATAGAAATATTATACACTGGAAATAAAGAAATACTCAAAAACATGCATAAAGACCTAAATAAATTAAAGACACCCCATGTTGGTGGATTGGAAGTCTTCATATTTAAAAGACAACATTCCCCATAGTGATTTACGGAATCAATCTGGTCTCTATCAAAATCCCAGATAGCACTTTTTACAAAAATTGAAAGACTGATCCTAAATTCACATAGAAATGCAAGGGGCTCAGAATAGCCAAAACAGCCTTGAGGAGAAAGAACACATTCAGAGGATGTACACACCCTGATTTCACAGCAATATACACACACAGTAATTAAGACTGTGTGGTACCGGCATAAAGATAGACAAAGAGGTCAACGGAGTAGAATCAGGAATCCTTGAACTTATGGCCAAATGACTCTTGACAAATGCCAAGACATTTCAATGGAGAAAGAATAGTCTTTTCAACAAACGGTTCTCCAAATAGAGTTTTATGTGCAAAGAATGAAGTGTGACCCTATATCCCACATCAAATATAAAACAATTATCTCAAATGGATCAAATACCTAAATGTAAGAGCCAAAAAATAATAATAATTTTTTAGAAGGAAACATAGGTATAAATCTTTGTGACCCTGAATTAGGCAATGGTTTCTTAGGTACAACACCTAAACATAAGTAAACAAAGAAAAAGTACATAACTTTGACCTTATTGAAATGAAAAACTTTTATGTTTCAAGGGACACTATCAAAAATTTGAAATGATAGCACATGGAATGGGAGAAAACACTGGCAAATTATTATAAGGGTGTAGTATCCAGAATATAAAAAGAATTTTACAACCCAACAATCAAAATGCAAATAGCCCAATTTTAAATTATGCAAAGGATTTGAATAGATATTTCTCTAAAGAATATATAAAAATGGCCAAACAGAACATAAACAGATGCTCGACATCATTAGTCATTAAGGAAATGCAAATCAAAACTACTTCATAGCAACTAGGATGGTTAAAATAAAAAAGAGAAAAAAAAAGACTTCCCTGGTGCCCCAGTGGTTAGGACTCTGCACTTTGAAAACAGGGGGCATGTGGTCAATCCCTGGTCAGGTCACTGGGATCCCATGTGCCGTGTAGCACAGCCAAAAATGTAAAAACAAAAATTAAAAAAGAGCAAAAACTGAACAAGTGTTGGTCGGAGTGTGGAGAACTAGAACACTTGTACTTTGCTGGTAGGAATGTAAAATGGTAACAGCTACTCTGGAGAAACCTGGAGGTTCCTCATGTGACTCAGAAATCCTATTCCGAGGCATTTAACCAAGAGAACTGTGTGTATACACACGCATGCAGTTTATAAAATGTTCATAGCAGCTTTATTCTTAATAGCCGAAAAGCAGAAACAACACAAGGCTCACCAACAGCCCAGTGGATAAACCAAATGCAATTTGTTCAGCCACATAAAGGAGTGGAATACTGATGCCTGCTGTAAGATGCTGAGCCTTGAAAACACGCCAAGTGAAGAGACGAGAGACAAAAAGACCACGTTTTGTATGAGTCCATTTATTTGAAATGTCCAGAATAGGCAAGTCCTTGAAGGTAGAAAGTAGGTTAGTGGTTGGTGGTGGAGGATAAAATAGTGACTGCCTGCTAAGGGTGCAGAGTTGCTAACAGAGTGGTGAAAATATTCTGTAATTAGAAGTGTTGGCTGCATAGACTTGTGAATATATACAAACCATTGAGCTGTACGCTGTAAAAGTGTGAATTTTATGAATTATATCTTAAAAAAAACCCTGTACTAGAGAACTGAAATGGTATTGATTGTTTTCTGATCACTGGGCATGGCTGTCCACCCCTTCTACCCCACAACTGAAGCATCTTTTCTTACCATTTGCCCCTGAGATGACTGGTTTTCCACGGGACCACCTCCCTGGGGGTTCCTCTGGGTCTCAGGGTCTCTCAGTCCACTTCCTCTTCTGGGGCTGCCCTGAGAGTCTTTCACACCTCCACCCCAACATGCACACAGAGAGTTTCTCTCGTAGGATACGGATCCATGTGAGTCTTTTCCTGCACTGCGCTGTCCATAAGTGCCTGGGAGCCCGTACACACCTTCCCGGTGTCTGCAGATCATCCCTGAGTGGAGGGGTACCAGCCACCTCTTGTTCCTCCTCTACAGAGATGCTGGGCCAGGTTGAGGGCTCTGAACTCAGCAGGGACAGGCCCTTAAGAGGGCAGGCTGGGAGGGCAGACCCCACTGGTCCCAAGCAATGTGGAAACGGGGCCATTCTGGGGACTTCAACTCTGCTTCCTACATCCTTCTTGCTCTCATCTGGAGAGCTGCAGTGACTGTGTACACGTGTAACTATATATGTATGTGTGCGTGTGTACAAGTATGCACACATACATACACATATATACTAACACACACATACACATTTATATGCATATATACAGTTCAGTTCAGTTCAGTTCAGTCTCAGTCGTGTCTGACTCTTTGCGACCCCATGAATCGCAGCACGCCAGGCCTCCCTGTATATCACCAACTCCCGGAGTTCACTCAGATTCATGTCCATCGAGTCAGTGATGCCATCCAGCCATCTCATCCTCTGTCGTCCCCTTTTCCTCCTGCCCCCAATCCCTCCCAACATTAGAGTCTTTTCCAGTGAGTCAACTCTTCGCATGAGGTGGCCAAAGTACTGGAGTTTCAGCTTTAGCATCATTCCTTCCAAAAGAAATCCCAGGGCTGATCTCCTTCAGAATGGACTGGTTGGATCTCCTTGCAGTCCAAGGGACTCTCAAGAGTCTTCTCCAACACCACACTTCAAAAGCATCAATTCTTTGGCGCTCAGCCTTCTTCACGGTCCAACTCTCACATCCATACATGACTACTGGAAAAACCATAGCCTTAACTAGACGGACCTTAGTCGGTGAAGTAATGTCTCTGCTTTTGAATATGCTGTCTAGGTTATTTACCTTTAAATTGTTCCTCAATTTGTTATAAATATTCTGAAACACACAGAATTGTTGACAAAAATATTGCATGAAACACCTGTTTGCCTTCAATCTACAAACAATTGTTCACATTTTGCCATATGTGTTCTCTCCTTCTGTATGTTTTTATACACGGATTCTTTCTATATTTGAAAATTTTCCAACTATATGAAAGCTGAAATTCCATGATACTCAAATTATAAACAGTTCACCTTACATATCCTAAGAATCAGAAGATGTCTTCTTCTACATGGCCATACTACGTGACGATACTGGAAAAATTATGAATCATTTGATAATATTTTCTGATATCCAGACCAAAGCCTAATTTTCCTAATTATCCCAAGAATGTCTTTGATAGGATACAATTTAGAGCTACATTTGTTTTTGATTGTTGCTATGTCACTTTAGTTTCTTTTAGTTCGGAAAAGTCCACTTTTTTTTTTTTCTCGATGATAACGTCCTTTTGAAGAAAACAAGAGTTTTCTTCTCTTGAGACTAGATTACATTCTAGATTTGTCGAATTATTCCTCATTGTTGTTAACTCTCTTTTAGGCCTATATAACCTCTAAAGAACATAGGCTGTATACTCTTTAGACTCGATATTTGGTTTGGAATTAGATTATATTTTTTAAAAATTTAGACATTAAATTTTTAAAATTTAGTTTATTAATTAAGTGTATTAATTTATTATTAAGAAAATTTGGAAAGTAAAGTAGCGAAATTTTAAAAGTTACCCATATTGGCTATCTTCCTCAAAATTCTTTTCCATATTTCCTTGCAGCCTTTTCTGAACATTCTCTGGTCATTTATTCACCCATTCATTAAGTATACTTTATTTGCCTTATCTACTGAAAGCCTCCCGCAAGCTGGAAGTGGCATAGCCGTGTGTAAGTGGGTGCAGTCAGCCTACAAACATGTTTCAATTCTGCTTTTCGCACTACGTGCTTTCTGGGTTATCCCACAGCCTGCAGTCTTCATTGTATTTAGCTTCTCTTAATTTTTTTCTTGCAAAAAATGTTATGCCACAATGCATGACATAATACAAAATTGAAGAAAGAAAAGAATGATATCTGTTTTCTGTTTCCTCAGCCTTTACAGGTGGGTAATCATTTCCAGGCATTTACAGCTTTGAACGGCTACCAAACAGAGCTCCTATGGGTAGGGGTGGCAGTGCAGGGTCAGACGGAGCCCCGGTGCCTGGGATCTGCTCTCATCCGTCCTGCACGTTGGACTCCTGTGACATTCCTTTAGTGACAGGACCGCCTGCTCATTAAGGAGCAGCAACATGAGCGTCAGATCCCCCTGGACATGCAGCCCCCAGGAATTTTAGAGGGAGATAGACTGGCCAGCCTGAGACTCTCAGAGCCAGACTCAGCACGCTGGGCTGCGTCCAGAGGTCTGCTTCTAAAACGAGCTCAGCCCCGCAGATCTGAAACTTCCCTGGGGGTACTGCCTCCCTGCTTCTTGGCATCCATCTCCAAGTTCCCGTTTCTCGGCAGCTTTGTCCCACGTCTGCTCACGAGCCAGTCAGCAACAGAGCAAAGAGGGAGAGGGTTTGGCTTTGTGATCACAAGATGGTGGCAGTGTGGAGGAAAGAGGGGGGCCCAAGCAGGATCTGGAGCCCCCCAGAAGCAACAAGGAGTGCAACTGGAAGGAGATACCCAGAGAGCACCTCCATGTGCTGTCTTCCCCCGAATCTCCTCTTTAGTCCCTCAGCACGCCCCCATCACCCTGTCCTGAATGGCTGTTGTACTCAGCGCTGGGCCAGGCAAGGTCCCACCTGGAGACCAAACACTCACATCTGAAATGCAGGTGACATCCTAGCATCTTTATTCAGGTCGGTAGTCCAGTCCGCTAACTGGGCTCTTGAGTGCCTCTACTTATCATTTGTTCAGAATGATAAATTATTTAAATATGAGCACCAATGTTCTCTTCAAAGAGAGCTTTATGATTTCTCTGATAAGAATTTTTGCTTGTTTCTTCATTATTAAGTCATTTAGAGTCATATAGAGACCCATTGCTAATTTGGGGTTGTGTATAATTTCAGTATTTTTTGTGTGTGTGTTTGTGTGTGTATACAAATTCATAACAATGCAACATGGGATTATATTAACTATAAATCTACATAGTCACTGTAATGACTATATCATATTTTATTTTATGGATGCTTTATAATTTGCCTAAGCAGTTCTCCACTATATGGAGTTTCAGTTGCTTAAAATATTTTTTCCTTTTATAAGTAACTCAGAAAAAACTTTCTTACATGCTTAGTTGCTCATGTCTGAGTCTTTGCTACCCTATGGGCTGTAGTCTGCCAGGCTCTGTCCATGGAATTTTCCAGGCAAGAATACTGGAGTGGATTGCCATTTCCTACTCCAAAAATCTTTCTTATCTTCCATCAATTTTCTTATGTTGATCATTGAAATAAAATGAAAGAGCGTGAATAGCAATCAAGTCTGTACTACACGGCACTGATTTCCTTCCCCACATGGGAACAAATGTTGTTCTCCCTAAAAGCTGAGAATTCCACCTCCTCATAGTGTGTTTGACATTGCATAAATCAAATGCATTGATTTATGTTTAAATATTTTTGGTTTTGCATATTTAATTTTTGAGTATCTCTATTGTTTTTTCATCCTTATAGAAAAAAAATGGTATCTCAGGTTACGTTTCATTTTCTGATTACCAGTGATTCTTAGCATCTTTTCATTTGCTCATTTTCTTTGACCAGTTAACCTGTTTGAATTGATCTGAAAGATTTTATGAAGTAAGGTCACCGGCTCTTTCCTTGTGCTTCTGAGACTGTATACCTTTCTGATATGCCTTTCCTAGTCTGCCATATGTCTGCATTTTCCTTAGAGATTTTTGCTTTCTGTTTGTTTGATTTACTTTAATTTTTACTTGTTTGCTAATATAAATTTTTCCTAGCTAAATCTCTCTAGCTCTCTTCCTTGTGATTTCACCCTCTGCTTTAAGATTAGAAGTAACCCTTATCCTTCTTAAGGTCATCTACATATTTCTTTTCCTTCAGATGGGGTTTATTTTTTGTCAAAGCTATAATACATGGGCACTCAAATTTGGAATATTTTATAAAGAATAGGATTCTTTCAGCCCAGAGGGTGCGCACGTGCAAATAAGAAAAAAAGGAAAAAAATAATTTAAAATACTATTATTTCTCAATAATAATAATAAGAGCACAAAGTAAAGTTTCTACAAAATAAATTATTAATAGAAAATGAATATTACTAATTAATAGTGATTCATGACATACTGGAAGTACTTAGAGTTTAAATTGGAAATCCAGTAATATTATTCTGATAAATTAAGCAAACAGGGAAGTATATGAACTACAGCATGAAATGCTTAAATTCCTCGGCAGGACGTTAATGATAACAATTCTCTTGTTGTGTTGTTGTTGTTTGTTTTGGTTTGATTTTATTTGTTGTTTATTTCAACACCTTTTAAAAATGACATCCATGGATGACCCAGCCCTGTTTGTGCAGATGCTACAGCTGTGCTCAAAGTTTCTATTAACAGGTGAATGAGATTATTCAGGGGACTTCTCTAGTGGTCCAGGGACTGAGTCTTTGCCTTCCAGTGCAGGGGATCTGGGTTCTGTTCCTGGTGAGGCAACTAAGATCCCACATGCCTCACTGGCCAAAGAAACAAACATAGACCAGAAGCAATATTGTAACAAATTCAATAAAGACTTTAAAAAGAATCTCTCAGTAGCTGAGCCTGTGCTTCCTTCCAGGGTCCCAAGCAGAATGACACACATCTCAGTCATGTCAGAGGTGACACCTGACTTTCCTGTGCTGGAGAACTGTTGTCATATACCGGCTCGTCTCCAACTAAGACTCTTTACTGCCACCTGCTTGAACATTTTCAAGCGTGTATATACAAGCATACATTTTTAGGGTCAACAAAGTGATAACCCGAGTGTGAAAAACTTTCTAATCATAGAACACTGATGAGATATAAGGCAGCTCTTCACTGACCTTGAAAAGACAGACCTGAGCATATGCATGCAGCGTCCCAATATCACTGGTATCCCCCCACCAACAAATGCCTACTTGGGGGTCCCATCACCATCTGGTAAGCAATGTATTTTTCACATTGATTTAAAATGCCCCACAAAGCTCATACTTCATTGCCATGCTCACTTGGGTGCTTTTGGGTGGGGGGTGGGCGGTGAGATTCCTTCTCCTGCTTTTTGATCGTATTTGCACAATTACTGCACTGGGTTAACTCTACAGCTTGTCTGATTTATGGTACTATCAGCTCCTCCTAGTTACTCATATGGTTGCTTCAGAAATTGTGCCTGTTTACCTTTTATATTAAGCTTAGATATCATTCTATCCATTTCTAAAAGCTAAGCCTCAGAAGGAGTCCTGTTGGAATTTTATTGGTATTAGGCTTGGCATTAAAATGTAATTTAGAGAGTATTGTCATCTTTATAATATTGAGTCTTTTTGGAAACCTGGTGCATCTCTCTATTTATTCAAATCTTCTTTTATGTCTCATTAGATTTTTATAGCTTTCCTCACATACTTTTTCTGTGTATTTCTTGGTAACTATTCCTGGAAGTTTATAGAGCAGCTTTGCTATTGTCAGTAGATTCTTATATCCTTTTGATTTTTTAAAAGATTAGCTTTGGTATACAAGAAGGGAAGTGATTTTTTTTTAAGTTATGCATGTCACTGAAGTCTTATCATTTCTAATATTTATAGTAAATCTCTTAAATTCTTAAAATTTGCAAGTAAGCAGTCATTCAGTTGCGTAAATAATGAGTAGTATGTTTCTCCTATCTTAGTACTTCTTTTTCTCTTCTGAACTTACTACATTGGGTTGTTGTTCAGTTGCTAAGTTGCGTATGACCCCGTGGACTGCAGGATACTAGGCTTCCCTGTCCTTCACTGTCTCCCAGAGTTTGCTCAAGTTCATGTCTGTTGAGTCGATGATGTTGAGGTTAGATCATGCTAGATCATGAGTAGATGATGCTGAGGTTAGGTGATGGTTAGATAGCACTGGGTTAGCTTGTCCTAAGCCTTCTAAGGAAATGGTCGCGGTGGAAAATGAATAGGATTTGACGAGCTGATCATCTCCCAGAATACATCCATCCAATGAGACAGCTTGCCCTCCATCATCTGTCTGCTTTCCCTTTTCAACACCAGCCTCTGCCAGCCTGCTCTCCCAGGATATGGGACTCACAGGGTGGGTGGGGGACCTTGGCAGGCTGTGGAGGCCTGAGGACCTCCAGATGCGTCCTTTACTCAGTTTAGGTCCTGGGGAAACACCAAGAGACAGCTCCTTCCTCAGAGTCCTCAGCGCTAAGAGCCATCTTCTATCCGAAAGAAGCTCCCTCACCAAGATGTGTTGGGGGTTCCTCTTCAAACTGGCAGCAGTTAAGGGGAGCGGGAGCACCCCGACTCCACCGATGGTGGATGGAGAGGAAACAAGTGCCTCTGAGGGGCTGGGTAGCTACTGAGTTCAAGTTCTGTGCCAGCTGCTCCAACACCTCTGTTCTCCCTTCAGTCATATACAAAACACCTACTATGTGCTGAGCCTCATACTATCTCCTGGGGATGTAAAAGCAGACACGTCTGCCCTGGGGCGGTTGCAGACTGCCCTAAGGCTTTGCTTGTTCTGAGAGCAGAGTCCAACCCGCAAGAGTCTGAGACTGGTGGGACTGAGGACTTGACATATGGAGCTTCACCTTCTAGAGTGATGGCATGTTCGCCCAGCAGACTTGGGAAGGATGCTGGGCTGCCAGAGGCGGGGTCTAGGGTGCTGAGGTGAGCAGCAGAGAAGACCACCACCAAACCCTTGCCTCGTGATGGCAGACAAAGTGCCCAGTCCCTGGCGAGGGTGCTTTTCCTGACCCCAGTGCTGGCATGCATGACCACCTGCTTCAGTGGGTTTCCCAGGACCCTCCTCTTTTGGGTGTAAATCAGAAAACATACATTCTAGAGATTGTAATCTTTTCAAGATAAACTCAGCAATCTTCAGGCTGAAAGGTAAAATAGGTCTGCCTTTGAGAATTTCAACTCCTTCTAATACTGGGTCATCTTTACCTAGACTTATAGCAAACCCTAGAATACAAGCCCCAGACTATTTTGAATGCCCAGCCTCAAATTTTATTGTCCCATATGTAAAATAGACAGTGGGAATTTGCTGTATGATACAGGAAGCTCAGTCAGGTACTCTGTGACAGTCTACAGCATAGGGTAGGAGGGGAGAGGGAGGTTCCAGAGGGAAGGGGCACATGTGTGCCTATGGCTGGCTCACGTTGATGCATGACAGAAACCAACGCAGCATTGTGAAGCAATCATCCTCCAATCAAAAATAAATAAATTTTAAAAAGGAAAGCCTAGAGTTAACAGAGGTGTGTCAGAAGCGGAGGGGGGAGTGTCTTTGCCCCTAGAGTTTCATTAGAGGTAACACCCAAAATAGCCAGCAAGTTGCTCCTTATCCAATACAACCTAGATCTTTTAACTAAGTACAGGCTAATGACTGTGAAAGGGGATTAAAGCCCCTATTTTAAAGAAAGACTACTTCCCATTTGAATTACTTTTAAACACACTACTTTGCCTCTAATTTAAAATGAATAATAGGCTTTTGGCGGACAACAAAAGATCATTAACCTCGTAAAATGAGTGCATCAGGAATCTTGTCTTTTGCCTGCAAATGGAATAGAATGTTAGAAATGTGCTCAGGCAGAGACTTTTTTTAAGCATCGTTATCTGGGGGACAGCTTTTTTGGTATTCAAACAGGAACACCGACTTCTCTCCAATGCCCACTTTCGCTTCTGTTCTGCCCTAATTGAAAGCAAAGCTGTACAGAGAAAATGACCCTTACAGACCAGAAAGGTTGAGGTTGGGTTTTAAAAAAATTTTTTACCTTTTTTTTGTTGTTGTTGTTGTTGTGAACAATTAACTTAGACAGTAGCTTTTCATCTTGTTGTTTGTGCTGTAACCTCATTCCCTGTCTTAATAACCCAACAGAATAGGAGTCATTTGATAGCTCCGCGTTCGCAACGGAAAACACGAAATCCACTAGAAGAAGCCGCAGCCCATGTGGAAAGGCCCTGGAATTAAAGGTTCTAAGATTTGGTTTTTCATTCAGTGCGCATTTGTAGAAAACTTCTGACTTTTGTAAGTACTGGAGTATTTAATCCTTTTTCTATATTTGTCAGTGGATAAAGAAAAAAAAAAAAAAAACAATAAAAAGAATGCCAAAGAAAAAAACGGTGGAGGAAGATCAGATCTGTGGAAAGACAGAAACAGAGCCATTAAAGGCAGTAGGATGGGCTGTGAGCTCAGAGGCGTGTGTGTTTCTAGAAGCTTCGGGTCCCACGTGCAGATGGACAGGGTGCAGGAGGACCTGGGCCCAAACGTGCCCTGTGGCGGCCAACCCAAGGAGGCTGTGGACTCTGCACCTTCCGCTTTGGCGTTTGCCTCGAGCATCAGGCAACGGGGATGGGCGGGCAATTCTGCACGCGGGGCTCCCGGAAGAGGCCCGGCGCTGATGGGCAAGGCTGAGCAGCTGTCTCTTCTGGGCTTTCAACAACTCCTGTCAGTTGGCTACTGACTGCCTTCCTAATGCACACTCTTCTAATTCTTAATTAGAGCGACATAGCTAATTAATAAGTTTTTTCCAATTATAAATTAACTTAGGATCAGAACTCTGGCTTTGCATGTAATTTCCTATAATCGCTAAAGCTACTGCAAAAACATGCCTCCTGCCAACCGTAACTTTTTATTTAACACAGACAGACAAGTTCTCACTGGGTTTACATTTTACAGCAAATTATCTCTGTTGGGATTTATGAAGAGAAATTTTTTAAAAATCAGAGTTTTGTTTTTTTTTTTTTGGTTCTATTACCCTTTCTCTTTTCTTCAACAAAATAGCCTCTTCCACGGGTCGTTTCTTTCATCGATTTAAGGTGAATTGTCTCAATATCTTAGTGCAATGGTGGGTCAAGCAAGAGAAAGAAAAGGTGATAATTCGTTTTTGTTCATAACTGTTACCACCTTTTCATGGCTCCTGCAAAAATGAATTGGGAGGTGCCGGCATGCTGTTCATTTATGGAATCTTAACTGGAGAGACACTTCGGTCTTTAGTAATGAAGGAGTGTAATTAAGGTGGGCCTGTGCACAAGGCCCCAGCCCTGGCAACGTGTCACATCCTGGCTGCCACAATTCCTTGGTGGTTCATCAAAGACTACTCCTTTAATATGGAGATTACACTTATGTACTTGTCTGAACTTGAAAGGCATTTGCCTAATTTACTTATTAATGAGATGTAAATCTATTTGTATGGCACGTCACAAGTTTCCTCGAAATCGCGGCTACTTAACTGGTGATAAACCCTATGATTTAAATGAAAAATAATACATTTAGCTTTCCACATTCCTTCGGTTAAAAATTGATATAGTCTATGTTAAATTTATTAATATTGCTCGCTGTCATTCAGTTTGCAGCTCTTGCTGAAATACGACTTGACAGCGGCCGCATTAAAGATGTATGCCATTGTATTCAACAAAGATTAATGAAGCCCGGTAAAAATAGCTGTAAAAGAGAAAGTGATCCGAATGTAAAATCAGTGAATTAAATGAGGCCGCGCATACCATTTGTTAATATGCATGAGGAGGGAGGCAGCGAATGAAAACGTCTCTATGCAAAGTTCATTTGGGAATGTTTCGGATTGCCTGGATGGCCCTCAACTGAAGAGCGGCCTCCTAGAGTCGGGCGGTCCACGGCCACTGGGTGTGCCCGCATCTCCCGCCCCATCTGGATGCTCGCTCCCAGGTGTCACAGACTGGGGCGGGGCAGATGGCATGGGGTTCGCTGGCCACCCATGCATCCCGATGTCCTGATGATTTTCTCCAAGCTGCTCATCTGCATCGGCCTCTGTCTGCATGAAGGAGAAGGAAGGGAGTGTCTCTTCTGGGGTTTCAGCTCCAAGTTCAGGTGCCAGCTAAACCGAGGTTAGGCTGGGCTTGGAGCCTGATAGTGGACCAGAGAGTGAGCCTCGCTGTGCCTAGATTCCACCCCCACCCACCCCCAAGTGCAGAGAGAGTTAACACTCTCCTGTTCAAAGCGCTTGGACACCATCGGATAAAAGACCTACAGGGCCCGGATTATCCTCACAGCCCGATATCAGGGCGTTTGTGCTGCTGACGCGTGCGGCTGTGTGTTCGCGTGTAGAGCCTGTAGCCTGTGCAGCCCCGGCACCTGTGTACTGAATGATTGGGTCGTGCTTTCTTTGTACTGTTTGGAGGCGATGATTTACTTCTACAGCTCTCATTATAAAATACTGCTGGTGTCATACCCTCCCAGGTTAAGACTTCCAAATAAATTAACAGTGACAGAAAACTGTATGCAGCAATCATAATATAAACCCAGCATGTTTATCAATCAAGGAGGTGTTTTGATAGATTTAAGCCATTATGGATAGGAATTTCTCCCCAAGGTTTGCCTACATGGAGGTCAAAGGCTGTCCAGCAGGAAATATTTTGAAGTATTGGTTTCTCTGTAGAGTTTGCAAGGGGCTGGGAATGGGGACTGTTGTTTGCCGGTGTGTGTCAGTTTTAATTAGCAGAGTCGGTGACAATAGACTAGTTTGTGTTTTCCCTGACTGCCAGCTTGGAGGCAGTTGGGGGGTAGGGTGCACACACACACGAAGGGTGGCACCCAGTAGAAAGCGCTGCCTAGAGCACAGAATTTCCCAAAAGGGTGAACACAGGTGTTTCTGCTCAGAACAGTTTAGAGGGATGTTCTCGAGCAGGTTGGGGAATGCCACTCCATCCTGGAGTCACAGCAGGTGGTGAGAATCTTCCAGATGCCCCCAGGGAGACATGTGGGGGCTGGGGGCTGGACTTGTCCTTCCCTCCTGTCCCGAGGCTCCGTGACAATGCAGGGACAGCTGGGGCCAGAGACAGGGGAGGGGGATGTTCTCCTAGAGGGAGACTTTGGTGTCCCTTTTGACTTTGGTCAATAATTTCAGGTTAAAGATGGACACAAAGTGGAACATGCAGTGATTAAAAGCCATGAAGGAGGCCATAGAAAAGGAAATGGACGTTTTATCTATTGCCTTCCCTGCTTACTTGGAGAAGGAAATGGCAACCCTCCAGGATTCCTGCTTGGAGAATTCCATGGACAGAGGAGCCTGGCAGGCTACAGTCCACGAGGTCGCAGAGAGTCGGCCACGACTGAGCGACTATCACTCTTCCCTGCTTTCTAAAGTCACATCCTGTCTCCCCTAGGCCTCACCACCCCCTCCCCATGCCCGGGTTTGCCACTGACTTGGCATCTGCACTGGGATTGAACCTGCCAGGCCTCTGGCTCACGGTCACCCCAGGGGGCAGGCCGGCCTGCGTCCTCTCTACTCACCAGGGTATTTACCTTGAAGTCTGCAGGGGTCATCTGTGAAGGGACCCTGGGGAGTCGGGCTTCTCAGTGGGAGGGGTCCTGTCACGACTGGGCCTCTGCTTTGGGACTTCTGCTGGGGCCTCCCTGTGCTCCGCCTGGTGAAGACACCCCCTGGGGGGTGCCACGGAGCCCCTGCCCACGCTCACTGTGGCATCAGAGACAGTGGCAGCCCAGTCCTCTTTGGAAACATGTCTGGAAGCCCAGAGCCAGAGGGCCTGGGAGGGCCAGGCCACACTCCCAAGGCAATGGGACATTGGGTCGTCTAGTCCCAGGGCTACAAGGACATTAAAGCTCACTTTTCATACGACATTGAAAATCAGCTATATTTTAATTTAAAAAAATAATTTAAAAAATCACATTTTTCCCCGTCTCATATTTTCTCATCCAACTTCCAGGTTGGGTGGTTCATTCTAATCTGAGGCCTGTTTGCTAGGATACCTGAGCCTGTTCTTCTATGGAATGTGAAATATTGAACCTACATGCACCAAATTAGCCCATCTGTCCAGCTTTGCCAGGCCTAAGAAATGAGGGCAGGAAGACGTTACCTCCTGAATCACACCAAATGCTTTGCGAAGGAGTTGCTTCATTGGGGGCCAGTGCTGCACAACGCCCACCCACCCCCCAACACACACACACACACACACACACACACACACAGACCTGGTTTCCTAAGGTGAGTTTAATGAAGCGAGCAGGCCTAGGTACTTTTGTGCAAAATTGTCCGAAAGGTTCTTCTCCATGTTTCCTGGGAAATCACCCGCATAGACCCGGAAGTCAAGGGCTCATTCTGTAATCATGCTGTGGGCTGACGGCTTGATCATGCTCATTAGTTGGCTAGTCAACCCCACAAAGAGGGGTGCCTAAGCAGGGAACACCCTCTCTTGGCCGCTCCCTCTCTGCCAGACCAAGGCCAAGCCTCATGGATGTCTTTGCTTTTATCCTTCCTTAGTCTGTTCAGGGTGCTATAACAAAGTGCCATAGATGAAGTGGTTATAAAAAGACAGAAGTTTATTCCTCCCAGTTCTGAAGGTTGGAAGTTCAAGATCGGGGTGCCACCGTGGTGGGGTTCTGATGAAAATCTTCCACCTGGCTGGCGGATGATGGTCTTTTGGCTGTGTTCTCATATGAGAAACGGGGAGAGAGAGAAACAGAGAGAGAGGGAGGGATGTAAAGGTCTCTCTTGTCTCTAAAAGGACACTGATCCCATTCATGAGGGGTACCCCGTGAAGACCTCATCTAATCCTATGACTTCTCAATAGCTGCACCTCCTAATCCACCACATTTCGGGGTAGGGCTTCAACACCTGAATTCTGAGGGAACACAAACATTCAGTCCACAACCTACTCCTCAAGTTACGTTGTCAACACAAGCTCCATAGACCATGACTTCAAATCTGATCTCTAGCTAGAAGGATCTTTAGGGGTCGCTTACGCCAATTCCACTTCAAACAGAAGGAGGCTGAAACACAAGATCTTTTGAGATGCATCCAAGAGAAGTTGACAAGTTTAAACAGCATCGATCACCCCAAACTCCAGGTCTTGAGCAGCCAAGTTTTCAAGGCTTGGAATCTGGATGGTGATTCAGTACCTGATGTGAAAAGGCAGGGGTTACCATTACCTGGGGAAATGTAAGAGCGCTTCTCTTTATGTTCCGATAACTAATCTCCAGATTGTCAAAGGGATAAAGACAGTTTGGATCAAGGATAGTGTTCAGGGAAATCATTAAAAATAAGGTACACTTTTGTATATTATCCATTTGACTAACCTCCAAGCTATTACATGAGTTTCTGACAAAAATGTGTCTTAACAAATTCAAACTCAAAGCCATAGAATTTGAAAGAAATTCAGCTGCACTGACTTTGTAAACAAGTGCCTCAGAAATACCAGTGCTGCACGTTTGGTGTGGCTTGGTAGTTAGGACATTAATTAATGACCAAATAGAGAAATGTCTGTGTGCCCAGCAGATGGTAAACAAGCCCAGGAGAACATTACCATCTGAATTGCAAAGAAGCCTGGCAGCTTCCTCTCCCCACCCCCTGCCCAGATCTGCCAGCTTGCCCTGAAGAGTGCTGGCTGTCACACGGGCAGTCTCGGGACGGGCTTGGGGGGCTGTCCTCTCAGGATCAAGGCCCCCTGTCTTTCTATGGGAGCGTGAGCAGAAAGGCAGGTGAGTGACAAACTCAGGGTGCAGAGCTACCAGTTTCCTCTCTCTCTCTCTCTTTTTTTTCCTCCAATTTTTAATTTTAGAGCTGTAAGGAGACCACTCTGGCAAAGGCTGACCTCTGAGAAGCAGGCTCTCTTTTCTCTCTTCCTGAGCTCAGGAGTGTTGCTGATACAGGGGCAGGAGACCACAGATATGACAGGGGAAGTAAGCGCCAAGGACGCACCATGAGGCATCTCTGGCTTGTGAGTATCTAGCCCTCTGGAGCATCCCTTCAATTTTCAAGGTCAGCAGCAACCCTCCCCCCGCCACCCCCGCCCCCCGCAAGGAGGGGGGCCAAGGTCTGGCACCAAGTAGCAGCTTCTGGTCCTGGTAGCTGACCATCTGGGTGACGGGCAGTGCTCAGGAGACAGGGCTCCATGTTTCTAACCAAAGCACCACAGGGACAGCTGAACAGCGGTTGGTATTAGCAGAATTTATTGGTCCTAAGAAGCCTGTGGAATAAGCCGCTTCTGGCTTTGTTGTCAGCCAGGTACCTTGGATGGAAGCAAATATCCCTCAATCAAACATTTAAGGGCAAATGGTGAAGGAAAAACTTTCTTTTATTCTCAAATGGAGAATAAATTTGGCAGTCTGGTGTGCAAACGGCCATCCTGCTTTCTCTTCAGTGATTCATTTTACCAAATTAGAAGCGATGCAGAATAGGCACTGGGTTACCACCTGCTTAGATATTGGAATCCTGGTCTGTTTATAAAAAGTTCAAGGTAGAGAGCAGAAAAACATTAATTGGATGATGTGAAAATTAAAGCCAGACTTGCCTTAGGTGTTTGGAATTCAGCATGCTTTGTTCTCAACTATGTTTGTACTTATTTCTCTTCTTTGTTTCATCTGTCCTTTTGAAATATAGATTTATAGTATGGATGTACTTCTGCAGTTTATTTCCAAATATTTACTTTCCTTGATTTTTTTAACTAAAACAATCATGGAGTTTAGAAATAAACAATCTTATGTCTCATCAGTGGGCACAAACAATTCATTAATAATTAAAGTCACCCATCAGGCAGTATGTGTGGCCAGGAGCAAGAGGAACATGCATATATTAATCCCCACAGCAGAATCTAGATGTTAGAAAGTTCTAGAAATGACTAGAAAAGGGCAAGAGACTGAGCCACTTGGCAAGTGTCTTCACTGCAGGATATGGTTGCCACCCAGTAGAACCAACTATTCATTTGTTTATGGGAAATGTTTTTGTTTGTTCATTTGGACTGAAGATGTTGTTAGTGAAAAGTTTGCCTCAAAATGACATTTTCTATGACATCAGTGTTTATTGGTTTTGTAAACTCTCTGCTACTTAGGGAAGACTTCTACCCTCATTGTCAAATTCAACCTCACAGCAGCCATGCAAGTCTCATTCTTATCATCTATAAGCCTGCTTCCCTTGGTTGAGAAACTAAGACTTAAGATTCAAAAACAAAGCAGAAAATCCCAGTTGGCGCCCCTCCGCCTGGAACAATGTCTGCACTGATATCGACAATGAATGTAGACGTTGGCACAGTGCGGGGTCAGCTGAGCAGCCCTGCACGGAGGTCTGTCCTGCTGTTTTTCACTGGCCAGTTTACCAGCCTGGAGAAAGCCTTGTACAAGCATCCCCCCTCCGCCAAAAAAAGCTGAATCCATTGAGCGCAGGTTCATTTATCATCTGAGAACCCAGCACCCCCATCAGGTCCTGGGAAAGAGTCAGGAAACGTGGGAACTGGTGGTCAATGGTCAGTTGTCAGAGCTGCATTTTTATCCTGAGACTCAGAACATCTCTTTTAGTCCTGGCTGCTCAAAAATGTCAGATTATGGATTACCTTTAGGTTGATTTGTTGATATACTTTCCCTCAGCACCTTTCTATGAAAGTTCCTATGAAATAATAATAAATATAAGTAGTGTTCATTGAGCACCTACAATATATCACATCTTATTTCACCTGTGTTGTCTCCTTTGAGTCTCCAAAAGCCCCATGAGCTCGGGTCTTGGCTCCACAGCATGTGATTTTTTTCTGTTTGTTTAGAAAGTATCAATTCCTAAAGGGTTTTTTTTTTTTTTTCCTGATTATATTTTTGCCTAGGTCCTTCTAGTCAAGGCAATGGTTTTTCCAGTGGTCATGTATGGATGTGAGAGTTGGACTGTGAAGAAAGCTGAGCACCAAATAATTGATGCTTTTGAACTGTGGTGTTAGAGAAGACTCTTGAGAGTCCCTTGGACTGCAAGGAGATCCAACCAATCCATTCTGAAGATCAGCCAGCCCTGGGATTTCTTTGGAGGGAATGATGCTGAAGCTGAAACTCCAGTACTTTGGCCACCTCATGTGAAGAGTTGACTCGTTGGAAAAGACTCTGATGCTGGGAGGGATTGGGGGCAGGAGGAGAAGGGGACGACCGAGGATGAGATGGCTGGATGGCATCACTGACTCGATGGATGTGAGTTTGAGTGAACTCCGGGAGATGGTGATGTACAGGGAGGCCTGGCGTGCTGTGATTCATGGGGTTGCAAAGAGTCAGACACGACTGAGTGACTGAACTGAACTGAGGGCCAAAAAATGTTTTAATAAACATTAAACATGATGTAAGCTAACTTATAACTCCAGAAAATATAAGACAAGGCTACTCCTTAGAAAATAATTTCCAGATGATTCTGTGGACAACACAGCATAGAGGACAGCTGATAGGTGATTCCAGGAACAAGTGTTTCCTAGGACAAGCCAAAATATGGACAAGCTATAAAAGACACAGCCCAGGTGCCCACCATGCCATTCTGGTAACACACGCTTTGCAAGAGAGAGAGTCCAAGGACAGAGGGTGCTCAGGGAGCTCACCAAAGTCCCCATTTCTTGTCTTCCTGGGCCGCTGTTAGCTCCACTTTCCAATCCTGGTCACTTCTAGGAGGCCGCATGTGTCCTGGTGGCAGTGGGATGGGTGTGGGGATGGTGGGTCATGGCACAGCCTCTGCCTGGCTCCTTGCCCTCCCTGCCCATCCGCCAGGTCCACAGGATGCAGGTTCTGGATCCCCAAGCCCATGTGGACCAGCCTTCACCCTGCTAGCTCTCAACAGCTATGACCAAAATGGGAAATCTTTACTATTTGAACCTGCTGAGACTTGGTGTTTTCAGTCATAGCAGTTGGGCTAACGCTGATGACATTTGTGCAAGATTTGACTGCTCAGCCAGAAGAAAGAGGACGTCCATAGTGAAAACTCTTCTAGAGCTACAGGTCAGGACACAGCAAAGGGCCCTGGTGAACTCTCACCAATGCTTATCATAACCTGTCAAAACTATGCTTAATGGCTCATGACGTTATATGATTACGTCTGAATACACAGTAGCCCCTACACTCTCATGATGTGAAGGATGTTTGGGTCTTATTCTGTGTTATAACCCTAAGCCATAAGGATATGGTACGTAGTAGGCACTCACTATCTCTGGAGGAGGGAATGGTAATCCTCTCCAGCATTCTTGCCTAGAAAATCCCATGGACAGAGGAGCTTGATCGGCTATGGTCCATCAGGCCTCAAGGAGTCGGACATGACTGAAGTGACCTAGCACACATAGGCACTCAGTAAATGTCTGTTGAATGAATATATAAACGTGATGTCTTCTTGCCTACCCTGCTTTACTAGAAGGTCATCATCACACCAGGAGGGCTCTTTCACAGACACTCCTGGTCCACTGTCCCTTAAGCTGAACATTCCTTCAGGGGCAAATGCTTCACCCCTCTTCCAGGCCTAATGGGGCAGACGGCCCCACGGAGTTCCCCACAGAGGCCAGAGCGTGTCTGTCCTCCCCCAGTTTGTCAGCTGAGGGTGAAGCAGGGATCACTCAGGATGAAAACAAAGCCTGTCTTCACTGCTTTGGTGAAAAGTGAAATATTTCAAGAGGGTGAATGTAACTTGAATGGATGAGACTAATTTCTGAGTTTAGAACCCAAGGGCCAGGTGACATTTCTTTGCAAGCCCCTTTGTATTCTGAATGGGGGTCCATCATACAACCAAGCTGAAAAGAAGCTTCTGGGCACACTTGGGACAAGTGGGTGACGGGCAGAAAGAAAGGAAACCAAACAACGTGTGTTTCTTTTGTTGCCATAGTTTTATTGATAGCAAATTCGTTTTTTTTTTCTTTGCCTGCCAATCGGCTATTGTCATATTTATTTAAAAATTTGTTAACAGAGGATCTGTGTGGGGTCACAGAAGAACCACTCAAAAACAAGTCTTTGAAAGTGAACAATATACCCCCAAACTGAACTGAATTTCCAGGGTTAAGCTACGATTTTCCTGGGTTGTTGACTTGCTAGAAATACTGTGTGTCCCAGGCAGATGTGCCTTCAAGTTGCTAGCTGGTGATGCTCAGGGAATCCTGACCATCAGAAATCTTGCCTCTTTCCTGAAGAGCGTGAAAATGTTTCCTAAGCCAGATGGAGACTAGGAATCCTGCCTCTGAAAGTAATAAGTGAACCCCAAGTTTCCAGTGTCCACTTCTGGGTTTAGGTGTTGAAGGACAGGCACAGTCAGTGACCCCAAGAACAATGCTGAGCCAGTCATGTGAGAGGAGGTTAAGTGTCCCCCTCTACACGGGGAAGCCTGGTAGGCTGCCGTCTATGGGGTCGCACAGAGTCAGACATGACAAGCGACTTAGCCAGCCAGCCAGCCAGCCTACATGGAGCAGTCATGGCATTTTAATGAAGGGAGTTGGTAGGTACGCTGTTTCTTATCCTCATGTTTTACACCACAGAGTCTCCCCTGGTAGTTCAGGTCACTGAAATCACCAGCGGAGTGAATCTAATGGCCCACGTTTGGTCCCCAGAGAGGAGCATGGCAGTTTTGCTGGTTCAACCCTTGGGCAGGTTTCCGTTGAACGTATCTACTTTTCCAGAATTCAGAAGACAGAGCCACTGAAGAGATGGTTCTAGACGATCAGAGACGTCCAGCCTCATCACCACACATGGTGTCTGGTGCTAAGCTACCGCTGTGACGGCTGCGGCAAACCTCCTCGCCCCCATTAAAGGGGCTTATCCTCGGGGTTTACCTCACCACCGCACCAGCTGTGGGTCTTTGCTTAAAGACATCCAGGCAAAGCACTTACAGTTTCCAAGCCACTGACATTTCCAGCTCACTGTAATTTATTGAATACCGTCCAAAGAGCAAACACAGGATTTATCCTGGTGGTGTTCGCGTTGGGTTGTAAATGTTTGCCATTTACCAGGAAGAGAAGACGAGAGTGTGACAAGGACATCAGGGGAGGCTGAGCGAGAGGCGGGGAGGGGTTCCGAGGCGCAGAGAGGGAAGCAGGGAAGGCTCGGCTCTCCTGACGGTGTGGGGCCCGGCGACCGCGCTGTGGCTGCCACCTTCGTGTCTGAATTTGCAGCTCATTCACTCCCAGCTCCCTCTGCTCGCTGGAGGCTCACCTAACACTCCCACTTTGCCAAGTCGCCTCAGTAGCCTCCTTACTCCTCTCTCTGGGCCCATCTGAGAGCCTGGCTCAGAGAGGGACCTGTTTCCCTGTCCCTAAGGAGATGTTAGGAATGTCTGTTTTCTTCTTCCCATAACCAGAGGATCCAACAGGGATTCAATGTTCTTGGGGGGTTAGGAGGGGTGATTGAGGTTGTTAGAACCTCATTAGAACAGGTTCTAACGAGGAGAAGGTTCTTGTGAGGAGAAGGATTTTTTTCGAAAATGTTGTTCAGTTGCTAAGTCATGTCTGACTCGCTGCGACCCCAAGGACTGCAGCACGCTTGGCTTCCCTGTACTTCAATATCGCCCGGGGTTTGCTCCAACTCATGTCCATTGACTGAGGTTATCTCAATGCATAAACAAGATCAATCACTTGATGAACTTTGGTCACTAAGCCGTGTCTGAATCTTTTGTGACCCCACAGTCCATAGCCTGCCAGGCTCCTCTGTCCATGAGATTTCCTAGGCAATAATCCTGGAGTGAGTTGCCATTTCCTCCTCCAGAGGATCTTCTCAACCCGAGGATAGAACGTACGTCTCCCGCGTTGATAGGCGGGTTCTTAACCACTAAGACACTGAGGATGACCTTGTTAGCTGTTAGCAAAAAGCAAATTAAAACTGCAATGAGACATCAGGACATACCTATCCAAGTGTCAAAATGAAAACACGGTGATAATATCAAATGCTGGCATGGATGATGAACAACGAATCACTCATACATCGAAAAGAGGAACCAAAAATGGCACAGCCATTCTGGAAGTCAGTCTGGCAGTGTCTTAAGAAGTAAACAGGCAATTATCACACAATTCAGCAGCGGGACTCCTGGCCAGAGAGATGAAGAACTGCACACAAACATGCGCCGCAGATTTGCTTGCGATAGCCCCAGACTGGAAACAGCCCTGCGGCCCTTCAACAGCTGGGCGGGCAGACAAAATATGTACACGGAATACTGCTCAGCAATAAAAAAGAGGACAGTGCTGATATACACGTTGATGGGGTGGGTCTCAAGGGGACGCCGAGGGAAGAAAGCCTCTCCGGGTTACATACGAGGTTGCACAGGATTCCCTTTGTATAACATTCTTGAAATAACAAAATTATAGAGATGGTGAGAGGAGTAGGGCTTTCCAGGTGTTAGAGAGAGACCAGAATTTGTGGTTACAGGAGGGAAGCAATGGAAACCCAGAACAGACTGGCATCCTGACCATGGTGATGGTTAGTTACGGGAAACTGCATGGACACGGTGGCTTAGAACCCTACACACACACAGACAGACAGACAGACACACACACACAGATACACACACAGATACACACAGACACATAGACACACACACACAGATACACACAGACACAGACACACACAGACACACACAGACACACACAGATACACACACAGATACACACAGACACATAGACACACACAAACAGATACACACAGACACACAGACACACAGACACACACACAGATACACACGGACACATAGACACACACACAGATACACACAGACACACAGACACAGACACACAGACACAGACACACACAGACACACACACAGATACACACAGATACATAGACACACACACAGATACACACAGACATACACACACAGACACACACACAGATACACACAGACACACACAGATACACACACAGACACACACAGACACATAGACACACACACAGACACACACAGATACACACAGACACATAGACACACACACAGACACACACACAGACACACACAGACACACACAGATATACACACAGATACACACGGACACATAGACACACACACAGATACACACAGACACACACAGACACAGAAACACACACAGATACACACACAGATACACACGGACACATAGACACACACACAGATACACACAGACACACACAGACACACACAGGTACACACAGACACAGACACACACACAGACACACACAGATACACACGGACACATAGACACACACACAGATACACACAGACACACACAGACACACACACAGGTACACACAGACACAGACACACACACAGACACACACAGATACACACGGACACATAGACACATGCACACAGATACACACAGACACACACAGACACAGACACACACACAGACACACACAGACACACACACACAGATACACACAGACACACATACACAGACACACACACAGATACACACAGACACACATACACAGACACACACAGACACACACACAGATACACACAGACACATAGACACACACACATACACACAGACACACACAGACACACACACACAGACACACACGCAGACACACACACAGACACACACACTCAGAGGAAAGAGTGCACATAAAACTAATCATATATATATACACTCTAGGGCTCACAACCTTGTTGGTATTCCGGTTTTAATACTGTGCTATATTTGTAGGGTGTGTATCCATTGCAGGGAATGAGGTGAGGTCTACCTGAGACCTGTCTAACAATTTTGTAATCACCTGTGAATCTGTAATGATTTAAAAAGAGAAAAGAATGAAAGAAAGAGTGAGAAAGAGAGAAAGAAAGAGAGGGAGAGAAAGAAGGTAGAAAAAGAGAGAGAAGGAGAAAGAAGGGGAGGAGGGAGATCAAAGGGCAGATGCATTGAATGACCCTGTGGTCCAGGCACCGCTCACAGGGATGGGCTTGTGATGAAGCTGGACATCAGCGCATGCGCGGAACCCCGTCACTTACTGGGAGGCACCAGCCTCCAACATCAGCGCATGCGCGGAACCCCGTCACTTACTGGGAGGCACCAGCCTCCAACATCAGTGCCTGTGCGGAGATCCTGTCACTTTCTGGGAAGCGCCAGCCTCCAACATCAGCGCATGTGCTGAGATCCCATCACTTACTGGGAGGCAACAGCTTCCAGTTTGTTCATTACATGGCAATTACCAAGCAAAGTTCGTATCATCATGGAAACAGGTTATCCATGAACAAAGGGTCATTAGAACGGGCATTTCTTTGGTTCTTGCTGAAGAGAAGGACTTTGATCAAGAATTACTGGCCTTGCGACTTCCCTAGTGCTACAGTGGCCGATACTCCGAGCCCCCAGAGCAGGGGGCCTGGGTTGGACCCGGTCTGGGAACGAGATCCCACACGCGGCAGCTGAGTTTGCATGCACGATGAAGACCCGATACAGCTAAACAAAAAAATAAAAAACATTTAAAAAGAATTATTCAGCTTAAAAATGCTCTTTTTCAATAAAGAGGCTCACAATTTAAAATGTTTTAGATATGAATGAATGACATGAACTCCTGTGAACACACTGTGGTGACCAGAACTGGTATTTAAAGGCAGAGGGGATGTTGTCTGCAGCGGACTCAAATGTCATCTTGCTAACCCTGGGGCCAAGCGACCACCCACCTACCAAGTTATTCTACTTTTCAGGGACTGAAAGTAGAAAGAGTTGATGAAAAATAGGAGGTCCTTGCCATGTGCAGCAACTTTCTTTCCTGCTGTTATAATTTCAAAAGACGTATATTGATATTTGGGTCCGAGTTTTGAGAATGTTGTAGTTACATAGAGTCAAAATCTTGTACTGCTGGTTATGACCCACTTGTGTTGTCACGAAATCAGTTGAGAGAACTACAACCAGCACTTTTTAAAAAAATGAGATTAGATTGACCCAAACAGAAAATATTGAAGACTTTGGTTTATACCAGGGAAAAGTGAGGCTTTCCAGGTGGCACTAGTGTAAATAAACTGCCTGCCAACGCCCAAGACGGGAGAGATTCAGGCTCGATCCCTGGTCGGGAAGGTCCCCTGGAGGAGGGCATGGCAGCCCTCGCCAGTCTTCTTGCCTGGAGAATCGCATGGACAGAGGAGCCTACAGTCCATAGCCTCACAAAGAGCTGGACATGACTGAAGTGACCTAGCACACACACAGAGAAAAGTAGTGCTTTGTGAAACTTTTTAGTTATGTGTGTGTGTACACACTGATGAGTGATATTAAAAAAGATTAAAAAGACTTATAAAATACCTATTGCAGAGAGTCCCTTGGACTGCAAGGAGATCCATCCTAAAGGAGACCAGTCCTGGGTGTTCATTGGAAGGACTGATGCTAAAGCTGAAACTCCAATACTTGGGCCACCTGATGCGAAGAGTTGACTCACCGGAAAAGACTCTGATGCTGGGAGGGATTGGGGGCAGGAGGAGAAGGGGACAACAGAGGATGAGATGGCTGGATGGCATCACCGACTTGATGGACATGAATCTGAGTGAACTCTGGGAGTTGATGATGGACAGGGAGGCCTGGCGTGCTGCAGTTCATGGGGTCAAAAAGAGTCAGACACAACTGAGCGACTGAACTGAACTGAAGAAGCAGATTGACTTCTCCCACATTTTTAATTTACCCAATTCTGCTTCTGAATTTAAATTTACTCAGAGTCAGTATGCCTGTGTTAGCATATTAAATATTGAGTTTGGAGATCCTTGTGAAAGTTCAGTGTGGTGATGTTTATATAAGGACTCTGTAAACGCTAAAGCTTGGCCCAGATGTGAGGGCTTCTGCTACTGACACTCTTGGAAAACTGAGGCTGTTCTAAAGGGCATTGTTTTTAAGCACTTGGTGCTTTGTGTATTGGGGGCCTAAGAAGGCAGAGCATCTCAGTGGCCCAGTTCAAAACCCAAGTTCTAAGTTCCCACCATGTCTGAGAGATGGGCTCAGCCACCCGCTGTTTACTGTTTCGGGAACCAGTCTTGTCAATTTCCAGTGGAGTCGCAGCTTTCGGGGCTATTCCTCCTGTTGCCAGCAGAGCCTGTCCTCCAGGAAGCCCCAGGTTTGCTCTGGGAAGTGTACATTTGCTGGTCCTCTCCACTGCTCTCGCATCTTCAGCCAGTGGGGGTGGGGTTGAGGGCTCAGTGCCAGCCCTGGGGGATAACATAGTCCGATGAGACCCCTCATCACCCCCAGGGCTGGCTGCTCTGCCCCACATCCTGACATTCTGGATGAAGCCTCCGTGGGGAGTCTTGGCTGTCTCGGGAGATCACAAGTGTATGATCTGATGGGGCGACAGCCCGCCTTTGGCCAGCATTCTGAACCGTTCTCTCTTCAGCTCCCCTAAGCTGCTAGATGGTGAGACTATGCAGCATCTCCCATTCAGCTGATGGGAAAACTAAGGCTCAGAGGGAGCAAGACAATCTCTTTCTTCACAGAATAAGTACATGATCACGTCCAAATTCCAAACCAAGTATTCTCCCTCTATGCCCTAGTTCACTTCCACATCAGTGCTTTGGGCAACTAGTGAATGTCATTACAGGACACTGACTGGTCACCCTGGAGACTGAAGGCTCTCAGACACTAAAAACAGAAATATAATCGCGTCCACAATCTCTTAAGAAAGGTAGGTATTTAATTTCCCATTATTTTCCAAGAGACTCCAAGTTCATGTCCATGACATTATTCATGTAAGACATTCCAAAGTAATAGGTAGAGCATTTGCCAGATGCACTCAAAAACTAAGAGAAACAAAGCATGAAAAGATGACATGTTCAAGGTCACCGGGCAAACTGCCCAAAACCATGACCCAGGATGCAGGACCCACTGAACCGGGCAAGAGGGCCCGAGAGGGCTTTGGAAATTTCCTCAGATCTGAAATGAACAGTGGGGCTCACTCACCACTCCCTGCACTCTGTTTATATTTCTGAAAGTCCAAGAAGCACATTTTTGGAGAAGCTACAGCGTTCCAGGTGACGCTAGTGGTAAAGAATCTTCTTGCCAACGCAGGAGCTGCAAGAGACTTGGGTTCAATCCCTGGGTCGGGAAGAGCCCCTGGAGAAGGAAATGGCAACCCACTCTGGTATTCTGGCCTGGAGAATCCCATGGACAGAGGACCCTGGCGGGCTACAGTCCAAGGGATCGCAAAGAGTCAGACATGTGACTGTGCATCTGAGCACATAACCACTCATGTAATTTTTAAGACCATGTACGACAAAATATGCTTTATCTCAGGCTTCTGGTAATCAGTACCAAACACTGTCTCTTGAACGCTTTTCTGGTTTTTGCTTCTGCAAGGAATGCCATGTGGATGAACCAGAGACATCCCATGAAATCTGCTTTTACCATCAATATGGCGACACTGTGTTGGGTGCAGGAGGGGTGCAAGGGCACCATGGACTCTAGCATACGTGCATGAGAACACAAGCCCTGATGCCCTGCATTCCCTGGGATGCGAGCACCTGTCTAGGTTTTATGGACACCGAGTATTCCACTAGAGCTGACAGGTAGAATAGAGGTCTCTGGAGCAAACACCCAGTGGGCAGTCTTTATCACCTACTTTGAGTGGTCCCTTAGCTTTTTCCCTGGAGGATTCACACCAACGTGACCATCTCCACTTGCTTCTGCACTGCAGGCTCTGTCCACATTCATGCATTTGGAGGGATGTACACAGTTGTGTGGCTCAGCTGGTTAAGAATCTGTCTGCAGTGTGGGAGACCTGGGTTCAATCCCTGGGTTGGGAAGAGCCCCTGGAGAAGGGAAAGGCTACCCACTCCAGTATTCTGGCCTGCAGAATTCCACGGACGAGTCCATGGAGTTGCAAAGAGTCAGACACAAACTGAGTGACGTTCACTTTCGCACAGTTTTGCCGGTGGCTCAGACAGGAAAGTGTCTGCATGCAATGTGGGACACCTGGGTTTGGTCCCTGGGTGGGGAAGATCCCCTGGAGCAGGAAATGGCAGCCCACTCCAGTACTCTCGCCTGGAAGATCCCGTGGGCGGAGGAGCCTGGTGGGCTGCAGGCCATGGGGAGAGTCACACATGCCTGAGCGACTTTGCTTTCCCTTTCACAGTTTTGCTCATCACCGTCCCCTCTGAATTATGGCTACTAATAGCGCTGCTTTAGGAGGGCTTCCCTGGAGGCTCCGCGGTAAAGAATCCACGCGCAATGCAGGAGGCCACCTGCTATGTAGGAGACCCAGGTTCGAGCCCTGGGTCAGGAAGATGCCCTGGAGAAGGGAATGGTAACCCACTCCAGCATTCTTGCCTGGAAAATCCCATGGACAGAGGAGCCCGGTGGGCTACAGTCCATGGTCTTGCAAGACTTATTGACTAAATCACCCCTAGCCCCACAAGGTCACAGAGGTTTCCTCGGGAAGCAGATGTGAAATGCTCTGGCCCTTTGCCATGCAAAGCCAACCTGACTTTCTTTCACGTGGATGTACTCATTCCAGCCCAGAAGCTCTTTTTGTGCAGTAACATTTCCTTACAGTGGATTAAATTTAAGAAGATGAAAGCCACCCTCATTTATATTTCATGTTGATCCATTGCGAATGAAAGCCTCCTTTGGAAAAATTCAGTAATATGTGTCCCCTCGCAGATTTCAGTCAAGCCCGCAACAGCCTGTGCTTCCCCGGAGCCTTGGGGTCCTAGATTGTGCGTCTAATGAGGGCTTGGAGACCGTGGGTGGTACTGGCCCGCCAATGCCCTCAGCTCCCTTGAAGGACAGCATGCCCAGAGCGGCCGGTTCTGCAGACGGTGCCCACGGCTGGTGGTCACGTGTCCCGACTCCCCGGACACGCACGCGTCAAGTTGCAGGGCGCGCCTGGGTGCCTCCAGCCTCGTGGGCTGCCATTCACCATCTGATGTTCACCCTTGATCTGTGTTTTCCAAACTTCACAACAAAACTTCAAGAAAAAACTATTAGCTGCAAATTAGATATTCCGGTGGAAGCCTAGAATTATTTTTCAGGACAGAGGGCTCAATTTCCCGCTCTCAGGTGTATGATTAAAATCAATTAAATCACTCTTCCAATGTCAGCCGCAAGATTCTCCTGACAAATGAAATTATGCGAGGAAAGTGTTCTCTGCACTCTTCAGCCCTTCTCAGCCGAGCTCTCACCGCAGAGGAGATCAAACTGCTCAGCTCAGGGATTTCGGAGGTATTTTCCATAAGAACAGGAGCAATCCCTGGACCCCAATGTAAGTCAACGGGGAGTCTCTGGTGACCAGATTTGATGGCCTCTGTACGTGGAGATAGATTCACCACTAACGAACAGGAAACGCAAGACTGCGGGAAGTTTAACCATTTGGGGGCTGAGCCAGGCTTCTTTACATAAATTAATGTTTTCTTGGCAGGAATATGAACGGGCCCTTCAAATTCAGGATGTAACCTTTGCATGTCTCTTTTTATGCATAAGATGGTCCTGGGTGAATTTTTCCTACTGAAAACCTCTGTCTTATCAGCCCCGGGAGGGTGCTGATGGATTTTAAGCCAAACACAAAAACACAGGCAGGCTTCCCTCCTTACAGAGGGTTTGGAGGTTGAGCACAATGCAGCCAGGGCTTGTGCTGAAAGAATCAAGCCAGGGAAGGCTTTGCCAGGGAGTATAAAGGAGGCGATTTCCATGGACATCTGCAGTGGAGGCACCAAGATTTCTCAGTGTTGGAGATGCTCAGATGTGGCTCACGCTACCTTCAGCACGTTATTTACCTCTTAATTTGTTAAAACATATGGGCTTAGGTGTGACTTTTGCCCAAGAGACGCTCGTCGATATTATATGCTCAACTGGTCTGGCTTTTTTCTTCCCCCATTGAGGATTGAGCAAATGTTTGCCGCCTTCCGGAAGGTCCCCTCTCTTCCTTCCTCCCTCCCTCTCTCCCCCCGCCCCATCTCATGGGTGAGAACCATGTCCCGTGATGTCCTTTGTGCCTCCTCTCTGGGCTGGGGTCCAGGACATCACAGGGGAGCAGGATCCGGAGGAGGGGCCACCAAGCGCCCAGGTGCCTGGCTGAGCAAGTCCTGTGCTTCCCTCCTCCCAGCCCCACCCAGCTTTCTCTGCTCCAGTCTCAATCCATCCTTCACATGGAGGCCAGTACATGGATGCAGTGATCACAGCGTCCCCCGCAGGCCCCTCCCTCGTCTCGCACCATCGGTATGTCCGGGCCCTCCTGCAGGAGGCCACACCTCACAGTGCTGGCCCCAAGGCCACCATCACTGGCCCTCCGTTTGCCTGGTCATACTTCCTACCCCGGTGCCCACTGCCGTTCTCACCATGGTCCCCTGCCATTGCACTTCTGTCTGGAACACCCACCCTCGGATCCATCTTGAGAACTCCTGGCACTTTCCAGGCAGATCCCTGTGAAGATGTGTGCCCCAGCGGGCAGGCTCCAGGGTGAACCTGACTGTGACTTTCGGCTCTAAAACTCACTTGGCCGGGATCACACTGATGACGTGTGCCCACCTCCTGGTTGTGAGGATGGAATGAGACCATCAGGAAGGGGCTCAGCCCAGGGGCCACTACGGGCTGGGTAACTTCTCAAAAGTTCTGCTGAGGTTTCCACATGTCACGTGCTCTCGAGTCCTTCCACATGACCCCAGGCAGTCAGGCACTGCTTCCTCTGCAGAGTTTCGGTATTGAGCGCCATGGTACGTATCTCTTATCTGGAAGGTTCTGGAAGGCAGGGGCCTTTGCTGTATGAGTTATTATTTTTTATGATATTGAGCAGTGCCTGGCACCTGGTGTCAGTAAGAGCTTTCTATTGAGGAAAGCAAATAAATGAACATTAAATTTTCTGAAATTTCAAACTTTATTATGAAATTAGACTGGTCAAATGTCCCACAGACTTCTTCACTTTAGATCTGAACATTTTAAGAATATTCCCTTCAGTAGAAGCCCAGCTGATGGTATTCACAAGTCAGATTCAAATCCTCACCATTCACTGCAGCTGTGAATGAGGTCAAGACCCCTCAGAGGACAAGGTCACTGGTCTAAGACCAGCCAGAGTTCAGAGACCTTCAAAGCCTTCTTTATTGGGCAAACTGAGGCCATGGTAATGGTGATGACCACTTTCTCCTATGCCAAGGCCAGTCATAGCAAAGTCCTCTGATTCATCCTGCAAAAACGTCCTGAACCCATCTTCTTTTATCCATTTTAGCTGCCACTGACTAGGCTTAGCTGCCTCCCCCATCCCCTTTCTGTCTACAGGCTTGTATCAAGACCTCCCCCGCCCAACCCCTCTGATAACCATCTCCCTGCTTCCATTCTTGCCCACTGGATCCTGCCGTATCCACTCTCTCCTGGAAGTTCTGTCCCTTGCTAAATCCCATGAGAGGTCTGCACTACTTTAGCAAAGAAGTTCAAACACCTGCTCCTGGCTCGAAAAATTGTTCCATCAACAGTGAATCTGAATGTCTTTCCATCATCTCATTTGCACATTTGCATTTCTTCTACTGTGCACTAAACTTCGTATATACATGAGGATCATGGTTCAACTTGGACACGTGTGGGCTGTAAACCATCTTAAAGAGCTCTTTACAGAGGAGTTAGGTTAGTCTTTTTAGTCATCTGCCTTTGGCCTTTCCATAGAGTTGAAGAGCTTTTAGTTTTTAATTTTTATGCAGTTATACTTTTTTATATTATCATATAAGTTCTGCAAGCAGCTAAATATTCAGAAAGCACTCAGAAGCCTCAACATTATGAAAGTATTTCCTGCTTTTACACATTTTCTGTTGATGAGTTATATAAATGTGGTGTTGAAGAGGACTCTTGAGAGTCCCTTGGACTGCAAGAAGATCCAACCAGTCAATCCTAAAGGAAATCGGCCCTGAATATTCATTGCAAGGACTGATGCTGAAGGTGAAGCTCCAATACTTTGGCCACCTGATGCAAAGAGCCAACTCATTAGGAAAAGACCCTGATGCTGGGAAAGATTGAAGGCAGGAGGAGAAGGGGACGACAGAGAACGAGATGGTTGGATGGCATCACCGACTCAAAGGACATGGGTTTGAGCAAGCTCTGGGAGGTGGTGAAGGACAGGGAGGCCTGGCGTGCTGCAGTCCATGGGGCTGCAAAGAGTCGGACACAACTGAGCGGCAACAACAGTTAATCTTAGTTGAAAGTGCAAGTGAAAGTGAAGTCGCTCAGTCCTGTCCGACTCTGAGACCCCATGGACTATAGCCTACCAGACTCCTCCGTCCATGGAATTTTCCAGGCAAGAGTACTGGAATGGGTTGCCATTTCCTTCTCCAGGGTCCTGACCCAGCGATTGAACCCGGGTCTCCCGCATTGCAGGCACACGCTTTACTATCTGAGCCATCGGGGAAGCCTGCAGTCTTAGTTAAGTAGTTTTCATAACAGTGTTTATTAACTCAACTGTTCTTTATCTGTTGATTTAAAAATCCCATCATCCTTTTCGAATTCTACGTTTCCCTCTGCTTCAAGAGGTTTTACTCTAAGTCATCGAGGCCTCTGTTGCTTCTAGTCCTGCACCATACTGTTGATTACTGCATCCCGATAATTAGTCTTCACATTCTCTACTCGTGTTTCTTCCCTTTAAAGATCTCCTTCTATGGTTCTTCTGTGTCTGTCACCTGCCAGGTGAATTTTAGAAGAATTTTGTGTAGTTCTCCACTCCTCCCCAAAAGAACTTTCCTAGAAAAGCATATTACTCAATAATAACAAGGAAGAAAACATTGATACACGGCAGCATGGATAAATCTCAAAGTAATTACTCTGCATGAAGGAAGGCAGAATAAAAAAAAAGAGAGAGCGAGAGAGATGAGCATATGCTATAGGGTTCCATTTATATAAAATCCAGCGAATGCAATATAGAGGGAGGGAAAGCAGGCGGGGATTGTCTGGGGATGGAGTGGGCTGGGGCCTGGGGAAGAAACAGGTGCCAAAGGGACACCAGGAAGCTTTGGAGGACAGTGAATGTGTGTGTTATCTTGATTGTGAGGTGCACATCTGTGAAAACTTGCTTCTTTAAATACATACTGTTCATTGTAGGTCAGTTGTGCCTCATCAGAACCCTTTTGAAACACTTTTTGAAACTCTCTTGGTTGACGGACCAAGAAAAGAAATCAAACAAGGAGGACGGATATCTTGACAGTGGCGTGGTTTCATTTGCATCAGCAGGTTCGTAGTTTGTAAACATGGGCCCTGAACCTTTCTAATTAACTTTATTTTATGGTACTAGATTCATTGTTTTATTTGTAAATAGATCTTTTTTATTATTTTAGTTTCTGCTGGTTATTGCAGATGCATGAGAAAGTACATTTGAATTATTTAAGATTTTAAAAGCATATGCATTCTGCTTGCTAAAAAAAAAAGCCAAAAGAAGACAATCTTAACACTTAGTTTTATAACCTGAAATCATTGATTTGATTATTTTGTTTTTATGTGCATAAGTTACATGCATTTTATTAGGACATTTTTCCATATTCTTCTTTTTGCAGGTAACACTCCATTTATAGTTATTATAAAATATTGACTATATTCCCCACATTGTACAATATACCCTTAGAGCTTATTTCATACCTAGTAATATGCACCTCTTACCCCCCCACACATACCCTTATATTACCCCTCACCTTCCCTCACCTCGCCATCAATCACTGGCTTGTTCTCTGTATGTATGAGTCTGTTGAAGCCATTACTTTTAAATGTTTATTTTATGATCGATCACTTTACCGAACACTCTTCGTTAGTTCCAATTAGTCTTCCAGTAGATTCTTTCTATTTCACTGGCAAATGAACTCTTGGCAAAGGACCATGGCATGTGCCCATAAATGTTATTTTGTCTCTTCCTTTCTGGAGATTATGCTTCAACTCTTGGTCAGCTCTTACATTGGGTTGGACCTAAAGTTTGTTCAGTTTCCTTCCATAACATGTTGCAGAAAAACCCGACCATTACTTTGGTCTCTGGCAATGACTAGAATTTTCTGAAAGAGGTAAAGTTAAGTGGAGAAAATACACATTCTTAATCTGTTCTTCATTTTCATGGAAACGCCTTACACGTTTTACACTACCTACTTGATCAGTTACGCAGCTAAGATGTCCTTAAACACCAAGGAATTATACTTTCAGTCCTACTATTCTACCTTGATATTGGGATTAGACACTGATTTTTTTCTGATATTTCTTAGCTATCTAACTAAAATAATTATTATCCTTTCTTTCATCTGCTGATAACTTATGCTAATAAGTTCTGTTCAGAGTAGTACATCATTCTTTTCTAGAAAGATATTATTTTATTAGTATCAGTCTATGAGTACAGTATTAGAGAGCATATATTGGGATATTATTACTATTCGACTTCTTTAATAAAAAAGGACACTTCTAGCACACTTATTTTCTAAGATTTCCACATCTATGATCGAAAGTGACACAGGCCAGTAGTTTTACTTCTGTGTTTGTGTGTGGGTGTGAGTCGGGGGTGGGAGGATGTGTGTGATCTTTTTGGATTTGGATCTTTCGGTTCAGTCTTATGAAGTGAATGAAATGAATAATAAAATGAATCTATAAGTTGTTGGTTTCTCATCTGCAATATTTGGTGAGACATGGGTGGGGGTGACATCCATGTTCCTAGAACAGACCCAGGCCGTTCAGACCCAGAGCCTGAGCAAACTGGAACAGAATGGGGAGCTGGGAGAGTTACAGGGGTTCCGGAAGCCTTAGTTGCTGGACTGGGAGGTCGCCAGGGATCCCGGGAAGGGGCCAAGGCTTTGGGACGTGAAGACGTGCAGGGGCTGCGGCGTCAAGCTAGAGATTTTACCAACTGGCAAGGAGTATTTTAACAACAATGTACGTGCTGAAGATGAAAATTTTTTTTTTCAATTTCTTTCATTATTATTGGATTGCTCAGTTTTTGTTTCTTCCTATTTTTCCTAAAATATTTCACTGAAATTATTAAATTTTTTAGCATGAATCTGAGCACAGCAATCTTTTATAATTTATTAAAATTGCCATGGTGTCTATTTGCTTATGTTTTTACCTTTTCTTATTATACTACAGGATTTTGTCTATTTGATGAGATTTCCTTTAAATGTTTAACACATCAGCCCTTTGAATTATCATTTACATCTCTTTGTTTTCTGAATTACTCATACCTGCTCTTATTTTTTAATTGTTTTTGCAATTTTAATTATGAAGCACTTTAAATATAGCACATGGTGCTAAGAGGAGTATGGTGCATGGCTATTGAAGTGCCACTCAGGTGTTAATAAATGCACACTTTTGCTATATTCACTTCTAATCTTAATTTGTTCATAACATAAACCTTTCAGTGGATAGTTAAAGCTGTCATTATCATCACTACTGCCATTTAAGGGCAATTACACCCTTGGAATAATTGGGTGTCTATTCATCCTGATCAGATTTATGTACTGAGTTGCCAAGAAACTCGTCAGTGTTTCTCCATAACATCTTACAGAAAACCCAAATAAACTTTTTGGCCCACCCAGGACATATTCATGCATACCCGTTGATAATAAATGTATGTTTGCTTTTGAAGTTTGCATAAATGGAAAGATACACTGAAGATTATTTCAGACTTGGTTTTTCACTTAGTATGATTTCAAGATTTATACGTGTAGCTTTAGTTCACTATAACTGGCATACTATTCTATAATATAACTATATAGCAACTGATGTGTCTATTTCTCTATGGAGAGTTTGGAAGTCGGCTTCAGTTTTTAGTTCTTGGAAACATGGATACAATTTACACGCTTGTAAAAAAAAAAAAAAAAAGTCCTGATGCACACGTGTGAGGAATTCTCCAGGATCCACAAGCTAGGAGCAGAGCTGCTGGACTGGAAAGCAGCCCGTCTTCGGCAGATGTGGATGTTGCCAAACCACGCGACAGAACAATTGCACCGACTCTCACACACAGGGAGGCCATACGAGTTCCTGTCCACAGCAGGACACTTTGGGTAGTGAGACTCGTCTCTGGGTAAGTCCACCACATGAGAAATGTAAAGCCGAGTGGTCCAAGTCGAGCATGCACACTGCTACAGGGCTCCCGCCTCTCCATATCCTCACAAACTCCATCGCTGGATGTTTTACCTTTGCCATGTCTCCTTGCTTCATCAATCGGCGTTTCTTGGTTAACACGAGGTTGAGGAGTCTTCTCTCATTGCACAGACACATTAAATGTGTTTGTGAAACCTGCCCTCTGTGTTGGGAGTGCTGGGGGAGTGAGCAGTGGAAAGAAGGCTCTGTCCTTGAAGAGCTCGCTTTTTGCTGGGGAATCAGATTTTGTCCTTTGCTCTTTCTCTATTATTCTCTGATTGCAGGCAGTGGTAAGCAGTTAAGAGGGAGTCGTGCGCACTGTAGAGGTGACGGCTGGAGGCACCCTTGGATAGTTTCCTGTCATTGGGATGGTTTCTTGAATTCAGTCAAAGTCTTGGTAAGAACGTTTTGGATTCTGAGGCTCCAGAGAGCTTTTTGTGTCTGAGGAAAAGGGTCGGAAGCGATTTTGGAGAGGAAGTCAGAGGCCAGATCCTGTAGGTCTTCAGTCATGGTGGAAAATGATTTTCCCCCAAAGGTGACTGGATAAGTCAGAGGGTTTTAAAGAGAGACTTAAACTATGCCACACATAGATTTTTATAGTGCTCTGGGGGTGGGCGGAAAGAGGGAGGCTGGGTAAGAATTTCCAGTCCTGGAGGGAGAGGTCTGTGGATAAGATGCCTCGGTATCAGAGAAAGTCAAGTTGTGAGAACTAGTCCAGCTGGGGTTTACTTTAGAGGCTGAACCACCACAGTTTGCTGAAGGAGTCGAGGTGGACGAAGAAACAGACCAACCAACTGTGAGAGTCTTGACTTGGGCACCTGGGCAAGGAATCTCTCCTGTGAATTGTCCGTTCACAAGCTTCCCCTGCTTTTCTCTTAGGGTTTAGCTGTTTTCTTGTGAATTTTGCAAGTTCTTCTATTGCTGTTTGATGGTCATCATTATCGGTTAAATGATGTAGGTGTTCCTGAGTCTATGAGAAATCGTTTCACCTTAAATGTAGATAAATTTATGGTCTGGGTTTTTTTGTTGAACATCTAAAATATGAAAAAAGAAGGAAGCCTCCAAGGCCTTGGGTTTGTTCTTCACATTTAGGTCTCGAGTCCATCTGGAACTTAGGTATACATAAGATAAAATGTAGGGGTCAAGCTATTTTTTTTCCTATGAGAATAACCACTAGGTTTAGTACCGTTTATTTAAAAAATCCATCATTTCTCTCAATCTGAATGCTATCACATCATATATTATATATTAAATAGTAGTCAAATATGGATACTCTTAGGGACTTTGTATCTTATCCCATTAATCCATTTTTCCATTTATGTACAAATAATAAGCCCTGATATCTGGTAGATGTCCCTAAATGCTTTTTCAAAATTTTCTTGGCCCTTGACCCTTGACATACTTGTTACAAATTTTAATGGACAACCAATTTCCAGGGAAAACCGCTCTTGGGATTTTTACCGAAATTGAATTTTTTTTATTAACTCCAAGTTTTCATTAACTGAGAAATTATTTTCTTTCTGTTACTGAGTCTTTAATTCTATGAGCTCTCTATCTGTGCATTTATTTAGGTCAAAATTCTTCAGCATACTTTTGCATTTCCTTCATAACTGTCTGACATATCTTAGATTTAATTTATAGATTTTGGCTATTATAAAATAAATTTTATTGTATCTTACTTATAATTACTTGTTGCAAGAGTATGGATGTATTAATCTGGGAGATAAAAATTTGATTCCTGGAACCTTCTGGAATCTCCTATTAGTTCTTATTGTGGCTCTGCACTGGTTAGGGTCTTTGTTGCTTAATAAAAATGATTTGAGATGGACTTTTATAGACTGTTTTTTATTTTCTAAATCTTTTCCACTTCCCTGGTGGCCCAGATGATAAAGCGTCTGCCTACAGTGCAAGAGACCTGGGTTCTATCCCTGGGTCGAGAAGATCTCCTGGAGAAGGAAACGGCAACCCACTCCAGTATTCTTACCTGGAAAATCCCATGGACAGAGGAACCCGGTAGACTACAGTCCATGGGGTCACAAGGAGTCGGATATGACTGAGCGACTTCACTTGATTTTCTAATCTAAAAGGATATACTGCTTCTATTGTGTCTTACTCTTAAACGTAATGATTGCTGTAGAATTTTTTGATAGTTAGGTTAAGGGACATATCTTCATAGTTTGCTAAGATTTTTGATTAACATGTGTGCTGAGTATAATTAATCTTTTTCTAATTGCAGGAAGTTGATCATAGAGTTTTTCCCTTCAAATCTGTTAATTTAATCAACTTTTTAGCATTAAATCATTTTTACAGGTGTGGAATTAAACCATAATGAGCTTTTAAGAAACAATTCTTTACATTCCTTTGCTTTCTTTTGTCAGTTTATTTTTAGTATTTTTAAATCTGTATTTACGAACAAGGCAAGTCTAAACTTTTCCTTTGTTGTGTAATTCTTGCACTTCTGTTGGTATCAGTTTGAAGCTTGTGTTACTAAAACTCCTCTCTGAGTCATCATCTGGGATTCAAATTCATGCTGAGACAATCAGTGAGATTTTCCTTAACGTTTTTGGTAAAATTCAAACTCACCTACCAAGCAACTTAGGTCAGAGGATGATGTGTTGGCAGTAGAGTTTTAATATTAAAATTAATTTAATTTTCTTGATGATCATTAATAGGTCACTCAGAGTTTCCACTAATCCTTGTGTCAATTTTCAGAATTCTTGTGTTCTTACAAAAGAATCCATTTAGTTCTAAGTTTCCTAACATATTGCTATAAAGTTTCCCCAATAATCACTTCATTTTTTATATTCATACATAAGCACAGAAAGTCTGTACAACATAAGGATAAAGTTTTTTAAGTCACCTAGCACCACGTCTTAAGGAAATAGAATATTTCTAGCTCTTCAGAACTCCAATTATGTCTTCTTAACCACAATCTTTTCCTTCTAGAAATAACCATGATTTTAATTGTTGTGAAAATTATTTCCTTGATTTTCTTTATGGTTTTTTAACTTACAAATATATTGATAAAGTATATAGAGTGAAGATTTGTGTGTTCTTGAACTTTAATAAATGGATTGTGCTTTATGCATCTACTGTATCTTACCTCATTTACTCAACATTGTTTTTTTAAAAAATATCCGTTAATGTGTAAAGCTGTAATTTGTATATTTTCATTGAAGTATAGCATTTCACTGCGTGCATATATCACAGTTTATCCATTTTACTATGGATGAACATTTGGATTGTAGCAAGTGCTTGTCAATTACTAACAATTTGGCTATAAACAGTCTTGCAAATACCTGCAGACCCAGAGCACAACACTGTTGAGTGTTAGGAAACACATATCTTCAACTAGATGAAATGCTGCCAAGAATGTATTTCAAAGTAGCGAGAGCAGTTACACTCCCACCAACAGAGCGCAGTGCACTTCGTAACAACATGGTATTGATGACCTCTTACTCTCTGTCAGTCTAATGTATGTGAACAGACGTCTAATCACGATTTTAATTTGCATGTCCAAAATGACTAATGAAATGTGTTACCTTTGCGTAGTTCATTGGCTGTTTGGATTTCATCTTTTGTGAACTCCCTACGCAAATCCTCCACCCATATTTGTATGGGATTGTTTATTTCTTCATTATTGATTGGTAGCAGGCTTTTTACGCATTACAGACATTTCAACTTGTTGCTCATATGTGTTAAGTACATCATCTACAGTCTGTGATTTGTCTATTTTCTTTTTTGTATCACTTTTAAGAAGTCTTTTTAAATCAACTTTTTAAGCTTTTTTAGGTTCACAGCAACATGAGGGGAAGATACAAAGGTTTCTTAGTATACCCTGCCCTCACTATGCATAGCCTCCCCTGTAATCAATGTGGCCCACCAGAGAGGACATTTGTTACAATTTATGAGCCTGTATTGACATGTAATAATCACCCAAAGGCCATAGTTTACATCACGGTTGCTTCACTTTGCTGTTGCATATCCTATAGGTTTGGATAAATACATAGAATCTTAAAAGGTGGTAAGATGGTGCTGTTAAAGTGCTGCACTCAATGTGCCAGCAAATTTGGAAAACTCCGCAGTGGCCATAGGACTGGAAAAGGTCAGTTTTCATTCCAATCTCAAAGAAGGGCAATGCCAACGAATGTTCAAACTATCACACAATTGTGCTCACTTCACACGCTAGCAAGGTAGCGCTCAAAGTCCTTCATGCTAGGCTTCAACAGTCTCTGAACCGAGAATTTCCAGATGCACAAGCTAGATTTAGGAAAGGCAGAGGAACCAGAGATCATATTGCCAACATCCACTGGATCAGTGTCGAACTGATGCTTTTGAGCTGTGGTGCTGAAGACCCTTGAGAGTCCCTTGGACAGCAAGGAGACCAAATTAGTAAATCCTAAATGAAATCAACCCTGAATATTCGTTGGAAGGACTGATGCTGAAGCTAAAGCTCCAGTACTATTGCCACCTGATATTAAGAGCTGACCAACTGGAGAAGATCCTGATGCTGGGGAAGATTGAGGACAGGGGGAGAAAGGGGTGACAGAGGATAAGATGGTTGGATGGAATCATTGACTCACATGAGTCTGAGCAGTAGTCATGTACCAGTAGTCATGTATGGATGTGAGAGTTGGACCATAAAGAAGGCTGAGCACGAAAGAATTGATGTTTTCGAACTGTGATGCTGGAAAAGCCTCCTGGGAGTCCCTTGGACAGCAAGGAGATCAAACGAGTCAAGCCTAAAGGAAATCACTCCAATCTTCTGGTTTCATGGAAAAAGAGCCTTTTTACTGAGACCTTTCCAGGATCCCAACTACATTTATTATAATTAATTACATAGAATATTTCCTATTATATTTTATGTTTTATTATTTTTATGATTTTTCCCTCTTTTGGTATATTGTTTTAAATTTATAATTTTCATCACACTCTCCATTTTCCTCTTTACTGCAAAAATCTCTATTTTTTTTTAATTTGTTATTATCGTCATGGTCAACTTTAAATGTTTAATGTATTAACACATAATTACCTATGGCATCTAAAGCGTCATAGTCTCTGACTTTTCTCAGAAAACAAATGCCCATTAACTTCAGTCCAGTTCAGTTCAGTTGCTCAGTCGTGTCCGACTTTTTGCGACCCCATGAATTGCAGCACGCCAGGCCTCACTATCCATCACCAACTCCCGGAGTTCACTCAAACTCATGTCCATCAAGTCGGTGATGCCATCCAGCCATCTCATCCTCGGTCGTCCCCTTCTCCTCCTGCCCCCAATCCCTCCCAGCATCAGAGTCTTTTCCAATGAGTCAACTCTTCACATGAGGTGGCCAAAGTACTGGAGTTTCAGCTTCAGCATCAGTCCTTCCAAAAGAAATCCCAGGGCTGATCTCCTTCAGAATGGACTGGTTGGATCTCCTTGCAGTCCAAGGGACTCTCAAGAGTCTCCTCCAACACCACAGTTCAAAAGCATCCATTCTTCGGCGCTCAGCTTTCTTCACAGTTCAACTCTCACATCCATACATGACCACTGGAAAAAACCATAGCTTTGACTAGACTTCAGTTCAATAACTTCCATTCTTACACTATTTCAGTACAATCTTGCTTATGAGCCCTAACTAATCATTTGTTGTTGTTGTAGCTTTATCACAGGTGCTTAATTGGATTTACAACTATTTAACTTGATATTGACCCCCCCCCCCCGCCTTTTATTTTTTGCCTCCTATTCGGTACTCCTGTTTCCTAGAATCAAATTCCCCAAAGAACAATTTTAACGTAAGCTTTCATCTCAGGCTCTGCTATGTGAGGACACCCGGGCCAAGACGGAATGATGCACTATAGGAATTGAAGGTTTGGGAAGAGAGTCAAATTTTTAAATCACTTATGTGGACAGAATGCTAACTCTAAAAGCACAAAGTCCTCAACACGCAGTGGGTGCTCGTGCGGGGGACCTGACTCTATCTATGGTGACACAAAGTTTCCCACTGGGTCATTTCCCCGGGCGCTCTCCATGGCCCAAGGGTAGGCAGAGAAAAGGCGGGAGCCGGTTTGGCTAAGGTTTAGAGATTAACTAAGAAAGCATGATGAGGCCACAGTGCAGGGTACATGGAGCCCTTGGACAGAGGGTGATGCACAAAAGAAACCCAGACAAGTAAGCTGCTGAGAGAAGAGACTGCGGACAAGAAGGAGAAGCAGTGCAGAACAGGGAGAAAGGAGAGAGATCCAGGGGCCAATGGTCTCAGCGAGGGAGGAAATACATGTTGCTGGTGCTTAATTGGCCCAGAAATTCCAGGGGTCGGAGCTGGGAAGACAGACAGAAGGGCACAAGACACCAGGAACCGTAGGCACGGGTGGGAGCGGGTGGAGGCTGGAGGCACGTGCAGGGTCCCCTGAGGGCCCAACAGTGGAAACGACACAGACCCCCACACCTGGGGGTGGGGTGCTGCCCAGGCAACCTCTCCAAATGCCTGGGTCTCCTGATTTCCAAATCTCTCTTTTTGTTCTTGTTGCTCTGACATCCCAAGGCCTCATTGAACAAGTTAGCATTTAAAAGGATTCTTACAGAAATACATTTTCAGGTGAGAAATCAAACTCCTGGTCAGGGAATTACGTAACTTTTCATACACTGTCCTTTGTTATTATTTTGAGGAGCACTAATGAAATTTTATTTCTTCGCACTTGGCTCACAGAATTCAAAATTCCCGAGAGAGAGAGAGAGAGAGAGAGAGAGAGAGAGAGAGAGAGAGAGAGGCAACGAATCCACGACCGGAGTTTAGAGTTGGCAAGTTTCCTTAGAATCCTTTCTCTTTTTCTCTCCTCTCCTTTCCTCCTTCCTCTTTTCTCTTTTCTTTCTTTCTGAGAAATCAACACTTCAAAGTATGTTTTGGTTTCCGTTTGTTTTTACAGTGGTAAATATTTTATTACTTAAAAAGGGAAGAAGGGTTTGCTCTTAATTGTTTTTGATTAAATATGCTAATTACATTTTTGGAATACTAATGACACGCAGTACTAAATGTTTTAATAATGCAGTGAAATAAGCTGGCAAATATAACAACAAATTAACCTGAAATCGCTACATAGCTTTCCTCATTTTAAATTGTAATAATACAAAACAGAGCGGGGGGAGGGGGGGAATCAAAATTGTGTCATCTAATACGAAGGGGAAACAAACTTTATTAAACAATTTTGGTGTTTTAATGTAAACGAATTCATTAAGAGATTCGTGCTTTCTAGAACAATGACCTAGAGAACAGCCAGTTGGTTGATTAATCTATCAAAATTCATTCCACACAAATCAAAACACAGCTGGGTCCTGGGTGGGGCCTGGAGCCTCCTCCTCCTCCTCCTCTTGTGGTCATCCTGACCACGTGGACCCAGCACCTGGACCAGGTGCCCAAGGGAGGCCTGGGACCCCGTACCCACTTCAGCCCCAGGCAGTCCACCTAAAACCACGATGCAATTTCTTTTATGTCCATCCGAGTTATGTCACTGCCAGTGAGAAAGAGGCGAGGAAAACATATTTGCCCAGAAGCGCATGCGGTATGAATGGAGACTGTCGCAGATTTGGGATAAAAAGCAGCGCTGTGTTTAATCGGTTTCTTCAGTTGTTTTAGGACGTGGTCACCACGCCTTGGCGTCAGCTCCCCCTCCAAGGCTGTTATCTGGTCGGTGGCACAGCAGTTTCAACTGGGGCGGGGGACTGCTTGTGAAGCTGCTTGTTTTTATCACGTATCTCACACATGTCCATTTGGAATATCTGAACCCCACCGCTGAGAAGGAGGTGTTTTTGGAAAAAATCAAGCCTGCATCCCATCAGCCTTTGGAGTGGGGCCCTTGTCCAGGGGTGACTTTTCCTCCAGGGAACAGCTGATCATGTCTGGAGGCAGCTTTGGTCGTCACAGCTCAGAATAGCCTGACATCTAAAGAGCAGAGGCCAGGGATGCTGCTAGAAGTCCTCGTGTGCACAGGACCGTGGACACAGAAACGCATCATCCCAAGGGTGAGCAATGCAGCAGCTGTGAAGGTGAAAGTGAACGCGCTGGTCGCTCGGTCGTGTCTGAGTCCGCGACCCCATGGACTGCACCTGGCAGGCTCCTCTCTCCGTGGGACTCTGCAGACAAGAATACTGCAGTGGGTAGCCATTCACTCTCTTCTCCAGGGGACCTTCCTCACCCAGGAATTGAACCCAAGTCTCTTGCATTGCAGGCAGATTCTATACCATCTGACCGCCGGGAAAGCCCTGCCAAATTCCTGGGAACACAGAGGAAGGAGGAGCCCAGTGAGCGACAGGAACGCACTTGGAGAAATACAGACTCGGGACGCCACATGACAGCTGAGCTGTTTCCGCCAGCGTGGCACTGCTAAGGGAAAGGAAGGGGGAAAGAATGAAAAGAGAAAACAGAGGGCAAGAGAGGGGAGGGGGCAGAAGATCCACAGAGATGTGAGACATACCAACCAATGGCCGTGCATGGATCATATTTTGACCCTGGTTTTAGCAATAAGCTGTCAGAGATTTATGAGGTTGCTGGGAAGACGTAGAATGCTAGCTGGATGTTTAATGACAACATCGAATTCTTATAACGTTTTTAAGGCAAAAACCTGAAAAATGCTGAGTTTGAAATGTTCTTCCAAGTATTCCAGAGAGGGAGGTGGGAGGATGCAGGATACAGATGAATCAGGACAAGGGTGGCTCAAACTGAGGGATTGGTAGATGGGCATTTATCATATTCTCTTGATAGAAACATCTGAAACTCTCCAGGGCTATTTCTTTTTAAGGACAAAGGCTGGTAAATTCACAGCATGTCTGTCCATCCACTTCATGGAAATTCACCAGGTGGCTCTCTGTCCCAGGAAGAATGGCTGCTCCAGGGACAGCCCGCCTGGAGACTGACATCCACAGGGCGGAAGCCCAAGAAGGGACAGCTGACACAGAGGCCCAAGGCTGGAGGCCAGGAGGCTCAGCGGAGGCAGCTCACTCTCCCAGCTTCTGTCTGCTTAGCTCTGAAGTGGGACAGGACCAGTGAGCACCCTCCCCTGCAGCTGAGACTCCGGCGAAGTCACGGACGTGGAGTCAGACTGACTCCAAAGCCTCTCAGCCCAGAGCTGAGCCCCCTGAGCTGAGTCAGGCACTGGTGCTCAGAGGAAAGAGGCCGTGTGCCCCCTTGATGGTCTTGAAGACACGCAGCCTTGTGTGGGACCTGGGCTGGATGGTGGCTTGAATCCTGTGAAGGGTGAGAGCTGGGCATTGTCCTGCCCTCTGGGATGGTGCTTTGGGCGAGCTGGGGGAAGGCTGGACCACTCTCTGAATGCTTGGCAAAGCACTGGGATGTGTTCAGGGACCCTTGAGGCACCCTGGCAGCCTGGGCTCCTGGGGGCTCTCTCACTCTGAGAGGAGGGACAGCAGAGGATGCCCCTGGGCTGCCATGTGGGTCCATCAGGAATGGAAACATCTGGAAGGGAGAGAAGGCTTGCATCTGGACAGAGATGAAAGTCTGAGAAGGTCAGTTTGGGGCAGTTTGTTAGAGACACTGGTGAAAGTGGCCATTTGGCACTAGGATGTCCCTGGAGGCTTTAAGGCTCAGGAGAGACGTGGCCAGACCTTGCTTTAAGAAAGTCTTAAGTATTTTTAAGAGACTCTTGTTTAGGTGGCAGGGATGTGCAAGCTTCTTTCTGTAAAGAGTAAGGTAAATAAAAATGTAAGGGTTTGTAGGACCCAGCTGGTCCCTGTCACATATTGCTCTTTAAATATGTTTTACAGTCCTTTCCACATGAAAGAACCATCTTTCATTCAAGGTGCACACAGCACCAGGTGCTGGGGGCTGCGTGTGCTGACCCCAAACAAGTGTGGAGGTGGAGGGAATGGTCTCTGGGCAGGGGCGGGGTGGGGGGATGTTCAGAGACCTGGCGATCGCCGTGGTGACTCCTCCCTTCCCTCAACGACCAGTTCTGCGGTCCTCCCGGGTGCTCACCTTGCCTTGTATGCTACCCAGGCCAGGCTTGGCCACCGCTCTGCTGAAAGTTTTGATTCAGAGAAAAACTCTGGTCCGCGGAGAGTGTTAGTGACTCTCTTCTGCTGTGTGACCTTGGACAGGTCACTGAACACCCTGAGCCTCCCCCCACACCTGTGAACCATGAACAGTGGCCCCGAGATGGAGGGGGTGTGAGGACCACAGGCAGTCATGACTGTAAAGCTCCGAGAACAGAGCTGGGGTTTCCACAGTCACAGGAGCAGTGCCAGTAAGGGGCCCTGAGGGACATCTCCCGGGGCCGTCCTGGGCAATCCCCATCCATCCGCTTCTCAGAGCAGCCGGGGAAGCAGAGGCCCACTTAGGGCAGAGATCTGGGCACGCAGTGGGCACCTTGCCATGGCCTGGCTGCCTGGGAGACCTGGGGCAGCAGGTCTGGACGCTCTGAGTCTCAGTTTCTCACTTGAGGACAGTGAGGAAGGCTCAGTCTCCCGTGATGACTAAACGAGCTAATAATGCCAGTCGGGCGTGTAGCACAGACATGAGACCTCATGACGGCTGGACACATGGAATTCATGGCGTCCTCTCAGAAGGGTTATTATTGCTACAAAATAGCAGTCTTCAGGATCTGACCCCCGAGGACTCACTTGGTTGGAAATCTCAGGATGCTAGTGGCCCTTGGTATACAGCAGGCACTACATAAACACTTGTGGACTGATTGTCACGTGGCACCAACACGATACCAACCTGGAGATGGGGGGAAGGTGCTCCTTGCCGGGCACATGAGCTGGATAAGGTGATCAGTGTCCTCCCCCATTTGCTGGGGACACTCAAGGGGGCAGCTCTGAAGGTCCTGGGTCCCGAGAAACCGTCAGTTTCAGGCAAAGCCAGAAGACCTTGCGGGGGTGGAGGTGGGCTTTCAGGCAGAGCCAAGGCCCTTCCCAGCCCACAGCAGCTCTCACCTCTCCCCCGGGGCAGGGGACACAATGGGTCCCTTTCTGTGTCTGGGAGGACAGGACAGTGGACAGCACCCCAGATGACTCCCCCCACCCCACTGGAGTCTGTCCCCAGCGCCCCTACAGCTCCAACCCCTAGCGGGCATGCCTCCAGCCATTTATGAGGATTTCTGATCTCATTCCAGACAACTCTTTATTTTCTTTTTTTAATTAATTATATATTTTACTTTACAATATTGTATTAGTTTGCCATACATTGACTTGATTCAGAATATTGTATCCTTTTCTTTAAAAGGGTCTTCCTGACATTAGGCCTCAAAAAAACCCAGCCTGCCTCTGCATCGAGGGCTTGTGCCCTTGAACTCGGGAGGTGGTTCGGGACCTGGCCTGGCCTGCACTTTTCAGGAGACACTCGCACGTTCGCAGGGCTTTCCTGAGTCCACGTGAGATGAGGCGCACAAAGGTCTCCATGGCAAAATTTAGGACATTTCTCGGTGGGACATGAAGGCTCCTTTCTCTTGTTCAGTCTCTGCCTGTTTGTAGCTCCCAGTGAGAAAGGCCTCAGAGTTTTAAAACCTCGGCCCCGGTAAAGACAGTGTGGGCAAGCTGGGCAGAGGGGACTCGGGACTCCGCTGATGTCAGTGTCAGAGGCGGTGAGGCTGAGCATTTCCCAGGGAACCGGCAGCCTGAAAGCGCCCATTCATCCACCATCCGGCGGCCTGGCCTCTCGCGCCTGACTTCTGGGGCACTCGAGGTGTTTGCAAGGTGCCAAAAGAAAAGACACACTCGATTTGCAGTCGTAAAACGGGCATTTTACTGGCGCGCCCTCTGTGATTCGGTTACAAGGCAAACACTCCCACGGCCCGGGTCGTCCCCTGCTGGCCGGGGCCCTTTACTTGGTGGTCCTCCCAGGCCTTGGGTCCCCCAGGGGGCCCCAACAGGCCTGCTAAGGAGACAGCAGCCAGCGTCACGGTCCTCAGCAGACCCTGTGGGTGTGCGGAGGAGATTGGGCCTCGCCAGGGCTGATGCGGGGCAGAAGGCAGCACTGTGCGTGGTGGGGGTGGAGGGAAAACAGGGGCTGTATCCCAGCCAGGGGACACATTTGACTCAGTGCCTCATCCACGGCAGACGTGAATGGACATCAAAGCAGCCGATACAGCGGCCCCCAGGCCTCAGTTTCCCTGCAGGTCAGGATATCAGGGAAGCAGCGCCTGAGATGGATTTGAGGCCCCTGAGGTTCACGAGGGAGCAACAGCTGTAAGAGGAAGGAGCGGGTGTGGGACTGGGCAGGGGACGGGACGCCTTCACAGGACTCAGAACTGACCATGTCTCAGCCCAGGGCACTCCAGAGCAGGGACTCCACCCCAGGCAGAAAGAGCCTGCCCCTGTTACTGTTGCCTAGCTTGGCATGTGCCTGAAGCCCCCTCCAGAAAAGCATCACTTGACCATAAGGATGAAGCTGACCCTGAAGGAAGAGCTGAGGGCAGCTGCCCAAACATGCACCTCCCAGCTGGCCAGGGTTCCTTCCTGGGAGAGAGAAGGGGCGATGCAGCCACGTCTGCCAAGTGCACCTTGTCTGTGAAACATGGGCAAGAACTTCCTATCAAAGCAGGTTTTAAGATTAGGTAAACAATACCTATCATACACCCGGCCCAGAAGAGGCCCTGGGGACAGACAGACATTGTTGGGCTGGGTCACAGACAGCGGAGTTTTCTGAAGACATTCATCCATCAGAAGTAGGGAGGGCCCAGACACTACTGTGGGAAACTAGAGCCAGTAAAAGGAAGTTCTTGCCAGTCAGTTAATGAGAAGGGCACCACGTTTAGATGACGACCTCTGTTTAGCTCTTGCATGTTTGCGAGCTAAGTTGCTTCAGTTGTGTCTGCCTCTTTGTGACCCTGTGGACTGTAGCCCGCCAGGCTCCTCTGACCATGGGATTTTCCAGGCAAGAATACTGGAGTGGGTTGCCATTTCCTTTTCCAGGGGATCCTCCCAACCCAGGGATTGAACCCTTGTCTCATGTCTCCTGCATTGACAGGCAGGTTCTTTACCACTTATGCCACCCGGGAAGCCCCTGTTTAGCTCTTACTGTTTTCTAAAACGCTGATGACTCACTTTTGTCTGAGCTCACACGGTGTAAGGACCCTCTGTGCCCCTCGGCCCCTGCCAGCCCTCCACCCAACTCGGGGAGGCTAGAGCCCCCCCGCCAGACACGCCATCGCAGCTGCCACTGCGATGCGCACTGCACTTGGCATTCCAAGTGTGTGGCCAGCGCCATGGGGCAGAGACTTCTGCCGCTGCCTTCCCTGCGGGGTCCCCAGGGCCTGCCAGGTGCCGGAGACTGACGGATATTTCTTGACTTGAACTGACTGTAACTGAAACTCGCAAACAGCTTCAGCGGTTCAGAACATTGCTAATTCTGAGACAGGGCAAGCGAGGACCTTCAGACCCAGAGACAGAGATCCCCACAGCAAAATAATTAACTAAGCATGAAAAAACAAGCAAACAAACAAACAAACAAAGTTCTCTTGTTAACCCTGTAAAGGCCGGCTCTCTCAAACCAATGGCAAGCATTGCACTTGGCCATGGAACGTGCGTGTTCTGCTGCCAGTCAGCCGTGAGGTTTCCTATGTTAGTTTTCCTATGTTCTCCCTGACGGTCCTAACAAGGAAAAGAAAAAGCAGTATCAATGCTAGGAACGAAGGATAAAGTTCTCACTACTTGCCTTCCTAGAAAGTCTAAATACTATCAACTATAACTAATACTAATGTTAGCAAGGTTTTTACTATTAATTTTGTATTGAGCCATTTTCCTGGTCTTTTTTATATGCTAATCCTAGATAGACGTGAGCCTCTGAGACAATTGCCTCAGCTGTACTATCTCCCCAAGGAACACAGCAAAAAACAAAACAAAACAAGTCACTGGTAAACACAGAAATAAAGACACAGTGACCAGAGGTCTTTGTCTCCCAGGGGGACGTGCTTTGTAAAGGTAGGGTGTGGAGGGTGGGACAATGGGCGGTTTTTGCGCTGTGAGGCCAGCGCATGTTGGCTGGTATGGCTGTTTGGGAATGAGAACCATGAGCCCTCAGTACCTGGGGCCCCGCAGCCATTTTGATCTTCAGTTGGTTGCATTCTCTAAGGTGAAAACAACAGATGCCGAAGGCCGCCTGTCAGGGTCTTGAGAATCTGTGATTTGGGTGTCCTCGGGGGTCCTGGAGCCAATCCCAAGCAGATACTGAGGGATGACTGTATATTTTACAGTCAAACCTTATAGGTTTCATTCCTACAGAAATATTAGCATGGGTCTGTTACTACACAGATATAAGAAGGATATCTTTGCAATCACACCTGGAAAAGCAGATATCCCAATGAACCTAAGCTTTGCATGCCTCTGCGCTGTGTGGACACAAAGTTATGGAACATCCTTAGAAGTGTATGCCATGCAGACAGCTCCTTTAAAAAGGGTGAAGCGTGCTATTCACTGCTGTGAATATTCTGTAGCTTTGTATCCACCCAGTGCTGAGGCATCCAGGTTTATTGAGGTATTTGCTTTTCGAAATAGGAAAAGCCTAGTGGATTACAGTCCACGGGGTCACAAAGAGTCAGACACTACTGACCAAGCATGGATGCACGACATATATTTAATAAACAAGCGAGCGATTTTTCACAAGTGGAGAACACACGTGGAGTCAGCACTCTTACCAAGCAATATTCCCAGCAGCCCAAAAGTCCCTCCTGTTCCCTTCTAGTTGCTGCTTCCCAAGGGTAATCACTATCTAGACTTCTAAGAACACAGGTTCGTTTTGTCTGTTTCGGGACATGATATGAACAGAATCAAATAGGATGTGTTCTTTCGTACTGGCTTCTTTGTTCAGTAGTATGTGAGATTTTTGTTGCAAGCATTTGTAGGTGGTTTATTTTAGTGGTTGCGTAGTATTCCACTGTGTGAATAACCACACGTTATTGATCCAAAACCAAAAAACAGTGAAGCAGCTCTATGGCCTGGCCGGAGGGAAGGCCACAATATTTCTTAAATGTTAAAAAACAAAAACAGATTGCCCAATAATATATACTGGCATGATTTCATTTTTGTTTAGAATATGTATCATATACATAAACATACACGTGCATACACAGCTGTGTGCGTGTGTATATATGTCACGCCTATGTACATGTAAGAAATATACAAAGTCTGGAAGGCTACATAGCCACCCATTAATAGCTGTTATTCCTTGCAGGGGCTGCAACTTGTAACTTTTTATTTATACCGTTTTCTGTCGTTTCAATTACTCTGCTTGAAAATCAACTGTATTTCTTTTTTTTTTTTAATTTACAGCCAAGAATAAATAAATAAATTACTCTGCAAGGAGAATGTGTCCTTTTTATTCTTCGGTGAATATTAGAAAGCTAAATTATTGATGCCATTTACTTTAGTGGCTGCTGTTGTTCTGGTTTATTATTTATTTGCTTATTTTTCTTATTTGCCTTTTTCTCCGACACGTGGTCTCTGAAGGAAAAGTTACTGGGAGGATCTTGGGGTGTCAGCTGTAAGTTACTTCAGGTAAGTCTCCAGTGGTGGGGGGTGGGGCAGAGAAAGGGCCCTCCATCTCTCTGCATACTTGTTCACTGTTCCAGGCACACTCAACCATCCCTGACCTGTCCTTGGGCCATGGAATTCTCCAGGCAAGAATACTGGAGTGGGTTGCCATTCTCTTCTCCAGGGGAGAGTTCCCACCCAGGGATCAAACCCAGGTCTTCCTACATTGCAGGCAGATTCTTTGCCATCTGAACCTGACTGCTAAAAGGCAGGCCACAGGTCCAGTCAGGTGAGGACCAGCTCAGGACTGCTCATGCCTCCCTGTGCTTTCAGTGGGACTATGGAGAGGGGGGCTCTAGGTACATGCCCTGGGATGGGGAGCACAGGAACATCATTTCCCCCAGCTCTCACAACTTTTTATAATGAAATAGGAAATAGTCAAAGAAAAAGCAGATTTGGTAAAATTTTGCTAAGCAAGATAGTGAATAAGGGTAGTTCCTAGTTCCTAGTTCAGTCTCTAGGTCATGTCCGACTCTTTGCAACCCCATGAATCACAGCACGCCATGCCTCCCTGTACATCACCAACTCCCGGAGTTCACCCAGACTCACGTCCATCGAGTCCGTGATGCCATCCAGCCATCTCATCCTCGGTCGTCCCCTTCTCCTCCTGCCCTCAATCCCTCCCAGCATCAGAGTCTTTTCCAATGAGTCAACTCTTCGCATGAGGTGGCCAAAGTACTGGAGTTTCAGCTTTAGCATCATTCCTTCCAAAGAAATCCCAGGGTTGATCTCCTTCAGAATGGACTAGTTGGATCTCCTTGCAGTCCAAGGGACTCTCAAGAGTCTTCTCCAACACCACAGTTGAAACGCATCAATTCTATGGTGCTCAGCCTTCTTCACAGTCCAACTCTCACATCCATACATGACCACAGGAAAAACCATAGCCTTGACTAGACGGACCTTAGTCGGCAAAGTAATGTCTCTGCTTTTGAATATACTATCTAGGTTGGTCATAACTTTTCTTCCAAGGAGTAAGCGTCTTTTAAATTTCATGGCTGCAGTCACCATCTGGAGTGATTTTGGAGCCCCCCAAAAATAAAGTCTGACACTGCTTCCACTGTTTCCCCATCGATTTCCCATGAAGTGATGGGACCGGATGCCATGATCTTCATTTTCTGAATGTTGAGCTTTAAGCCAACTTTTTCTCTCCTCTTCCACTTTCATTAAGAGGCTTTTAGTTCCTCTTCACTTTCTGCCATAAGGGTGGTGTCATCTGCATATCTGAGGTTATTGATATTTCTCCCGGCAATCTTGATTCCAGCTTGTGTTTCTTCCAGTCCAGTGTTTCTCATGATGTACTCTGCATAGAAGTTAAATAAGCAGGGTGACAATATACAGCCTTGACGTACTCCTTTTCCTATTTGGAACCAGTCTGTTGTTCCATGTCCAGTTCTAACTGTGGCTTCCTGACCTGCATACAGATTTCTCAAGAGGCAGGTCAAGTGGTCTGGTATTCCCATCTCTTTCAGAATTTTCCACAGTTTATTGTGATCCACACAGTCAAAGGCTTTGGCATAGTCAATAAAGCAGAAATAGATGTTTTTCTGGAACTCTCTTGTTTTTTCCATGATCAAGCAGACGTTGGCAATTTGATCTCTGGTTCCTCTGCCTTTTCTAAAACCAGCTTGAACATCAGGGAGTTCACGGTTCATGTATTGCTGAAGCCTGGTTTGGAGAATTTTGAGTATTACTTTACTAGCATGTGAGATGAGTGCAATTGTGCGATAGTTTGATCATTCTTTTGCATTGCCTTTCTTTAGAATTGGAATGAAAACTGACCTTTTCCAGTCCTGTGGCCACTGCTGAGTTTTCCAAACTTGCTGGCATATTGAGTGCAGCCCTTTCACAGCATCATCTTTCAGGATTTGAAACAGCTCCACTGGAATTCCATCACCTCCACTAGCTTTGTTCATAGTGATGCTTTCTAAGGCCCACTGACTTCACTTTCCAAGATGTCTGGCTCTAGATTAGTGATCACATCATCATGACTATCTGGGTCGTGAAGATCTTTTTGTACAGTTCTTCCATGTATTCTTGCCACATCTTCTTAATATCTTCTGCTCCTGTTAGGTCCATACCATTTCTGTTCTTTATCAAGCCCATCTTTGCATGAAATGTTCCCTTGGTATCTCTAATTTTCTTGAAGAGATCTCTAGTCTTTCCCATTCTGTTCTTTTCCTCTATTTCTTTGCATTGATCGCTGAAGAAGGCTTTCCTATCTCTTCTTGCTATTCTCTGGAACTCTGCATTCAGATGCTTATATCTTTCCTTTCCTCCTTTGCTTTTCGCCTCTCTTCTTTTCACAGCTATTTGTAAGGCCTCCCCAGACAGCCATTTTGCTTTTTTGCATTTCTTTTCCATGGGGATGGTCTTGATCCCTGTCTCCTGTACAGTGTCACGAACCTCATTCCATAGTTCATCAGGCACTCTATCTATCAGATCTAGGCCCTTAAATCTATTTCTCACTTCCACTGTATAATCATAAGGGATTTGATTTAGGTCATACCTGAATGGTCTAGCGGTTTTCCCTACTTTCTTCAATTTAAGTCTGAATTTGGTAATAAGGAGTTCATGATCTGAGCCACAGTCAGCTCCTGGTCTCGTTTTTGTTGACTGTATAGAGCTTCTCCATCTTTGGCTGCAAAGAATATAATCAATCTGATTTTGGTGTTGACCATCTGGTGATGTCCATGTGTAGAGTCTTCTCTTGTGTTGTTGGAAGAGGGTGTTTGCTATGACCAGTGCATTTTCTTGGCAAAACTCTATTAGTCTTTGCCCTGCTTCATTCTACATTCCAAAGCCAAATTTGCCTGTTACTCCAGGTGTTTCTTGACTTCCTACTTTTGAATTCCAGTCCCCTATAATGAAAAGGACATCTTTTTTGGATGTTAGTTCTAAAAGGTCTTGTAGGTCTTCATAAAACCGTTCAACTTCAGCTTCTTCAGCGTTACTGGTTGGGGCATAGACTTGGATAACTGTGATACTGAATGGTTTGCCTTGGAGACGAACAGAGATCATTCTGTCGTTTTGAGATTGCATCCAAGTACTGCATTTCAGACTCTTTTGCTGACCATGATGGCTACTCCATTCCTTCTGAGGGTTTCCTGCCCACAGTAGTAGATATAATGGTCATCTGAGTTAAATTCACCCATACCAGCCCATTTTAGTTGGCTGATTCCTAGAATGTTGACGTTCACTCTTGCCGTCTCTTGTTTGACCGCTTCCAATTTGCCTTGATTCATGGACCTGACATTCCAGGTTCCTATGCAATATTGCTCTTTATAGCATCGGACCTTGCTTCTATCACCAGTCACATCCACAACTGGGTATTGTTTTTGCTTTGGCTCCATCCTTTCATTGTTTCTGGAGTTATTTCTCCACTGATCTCCAGTAGCATATTGGGCACCTAATGACCTGGGGAGTTCCTCTTTCGGTATCCTATCATTTTGCCTTTTCATACTGTTCATGGGGTTCTCAAGGCAAGAATACTGAAGTGGCTTGCCATTCCCTTCTCCAGTGGATCACATTCTGTCAGGCCTCTCCACCATGACCCGCCCATCTTGGGTTGCCCCGTAGGCATGGCTTGGTTTCATTGAGTTAGATAAGGCTGTGATCCCAGTGTGATTAGATTGACTAGTTTTCTGTGAGTATGGTTTCACTGTGTCTGCCCTCTGATGCCCTCTTGCAGCACCTACCATCTTACTTGGGTTTCTCTTAACTTGGGCGTGGGGTATCTCTTCACGGCTGCTCCAGCAAAGCACAGCTGCTGCTCCTTACCTTGGACGAGGGTTATCTCCTCACCGCCACCGTTCCTGACCTTCAAAGTGGGATAGCTCCTCCAGGCCCTCCTGTGCCTGCGCAGCCACCGCTCCTCAGGATGCTCCTCCCGGCCACTGGCCCTGGCCTCGGGCGTGGGTGGCTGCTCCCAGCTGCTGCCCCTGGCCTCAGCCTCGGGCTCGGGGAGGCTCCTCAGGTCTCGCTGTCCCTGACCTCGGACGTGGGGTGTTTCCTCCCAGCCATCACTGACCTCAGACGCGGGGTATGTCTCCTCTAGGCTGCCGCCCCTGACCTCGGACGCAGGGTAGCTCCTCTCGCTGTTCCTGCGCCGTCGAAGCCTGGCACTCTAGGCCACTGCCCCGACCTCAGACCTGGGGTAGCTCCTCTCGCAGCCGCCTGCGGTTAGTGCGCCGGCTCTCGTATTTGTTATATAATCTCATAGTAATATATAATATAAATAATAAAATGCATTATATAGTATATTATATATTCGTTATATATTCAATATACATTCATTTAATTTCAAAAGTGTAGGCAGTTGAGGCAGCTCCACTTATTAAATAATGCATTTCTTTCTTCCAAATCAAAATACAACTTTATATTATATTAAATCACCATATACAGGACTCTAGTCTTATTTATTTACTGAATTGATTAGCACTTACTTAGTACTTAGGGTAGGCACTCTTCTAAGTACTTAAAAAATATTAACTTATCTGCTGTTTAAACCTCTTAAGCACTGCATTATTGGATTCTCTAATTAGAGTTTCACTTTTTTGTTTTCTTTTCCTCCTATGCCCTCCCAAAGTGATTTAAATACAGCCCAGTTTATAATCTCCTCTGATTATCTGTGATAAGGGAAGTATTTCCTCGCCACAATTTTCCTTTTTCAAGCTTTTCATGGCTGTTATCTGATAATGTATTCTTTTTTTTTTTTTTTTTCCCACCACTTTTGGAGGTTTAGCTCACAATTGAAACAGCTTATCACATAGTGTTGACATTTGTATTCGGCCATATAAGCAGCCCCCAGATCAGGTCAGAGAACATCTTCACGACTCCAGGCCCCTCCCAGCCGAGACCATCACTGTGCTGAGTCCCACCACCGTGGATTGGCCTGGCCTGATCCTGAACATCCTGTTGAGGCACAGAGGACGCAGTCTTCTGTGTCAGACTTCCTTTATACAACACCGTGTCTGTGAGATTCATTTATATGTAGCTCTTTCTGTTTCCATTGTATGAAAGTTCTACCACTTAATCACCCATTCTTCTTTTGATGGACATTTGGGCTGTTTCCAGTGTGAGGCTGTTACAGACTTAGCTGCTCGGAACTTTCCAACACCTGTCTCTTGGTGAACATCCTCATTTCAGCGAGGTAGGCATTTAGAAGAATCGCCGAGTCAGACGGTCTATGCATACACTTCACTTCAGCAGATTCAGCCTCCCTGCTCCCCAAGTTACGCTTCCACCAGCAACGCAGCCCATCTCGTCGCTCCCCAGTCTCAGCAGCAACTAACCTTAATTTCAGCCTTTCTAGCGAACGTGTAGTTTTTTCACTTCAAAACTGGCAATTCTCCAATGACGAATGATTCTATATATTGATTGGCCATTTTAATGTCCACATTTAAGAAGATCTTATTTGAGTCTTTTGCCTACTTTCAAGTTTCTTTTTAAATTGAAATGTTAAAGTTCTTTGAATATTTTGGAATGGAGTCTTTTGTAAGATACGTCCTTTAGTCGCTTAGTCTCATCCAGCTCTTTTGTGGACTGCCAGGCTCCTCTGTTTATGGGATTCTCTCGGCAAGGATACTGGAGTGGGTTTCCATGCCCTCCTCCAGAGGATCTTCCCAAGCCAGGGCCTGAACCCTCATCTCTTACATCTTCTGCATGGCAGGTGGGTTCTTGACCACCAGCACCACTTGGGAAGCAGTTACCTCTTTACCTTTCTAAGAAAGGTCACATTCTAAAATACTGGGGTTAAGATTTCAACACATAACAAATAGTTAATATTTGTCTACACATTTTTATCTTTGCCCCTGAACCTTGGAAATATTTTTATCTTTTCTTCCAAAACTTTGATCATTTTAGCTTTAACATTTATTAACCTTTGCAAATTAACTTTTGTGAATCATGTAAGATAGTGGTCAAGGCTAAGTTTTCTCAGCACATATACTAAAAAAGATCTTTGACTCCCCCAGTGAATTGCAATAAGGATTATGTCATAAATCAGGTGACAAATTGATCAAATTGTCTGTCCTTGTACAAATATCACACCATTGTAATCACTGCAACTTTATAGAAAGTCTTGATATTTTATAGTATAAAACATACTGTATTTTCCTTCCTCCTTCTTATTTATTGTCGCCTCAATTATCCTTGGTCCTTTGCAGTTCTATAAATATTTCATATTGATTTTTGCTTATCAATATGTCTTTTATGTTTGTCTTCATCTACGGAAATTTACATTTATCAATTTTCAAACAACTGAAAAAAAACCACTAGCATTTTGATTAAACTTCTGTGGATACTAAAAATCATTTTGGGGGAAAATTAACATAATAACAATATTAAGTCATTTAGTCTAGGAACACAATATCTCTCTCCATTCAAATTTATTTATTTTAGTACTGTTTTAGAGTTTCCTGCATTACGTATTTTTGAAAAAGACTGTATATCTGTTTTTTTTTATTTTGCCATGCAATTAGGATTTTTTTTTTTTCTTTCTTCATTGAACCAAGCTCTTTATTTAGTACAATCCTGAATAGAAGTGGTTATATTGTACATCCTTGTCTTATTCTTGACCTCAGGGGAGATCATTCAAAATATTACCAACAAGCATAACATTAGCTATGGCTTTTTTGTTTTGCTTTGTTTTCTTTGGGCTGTTTAATGCATTAAGAGTGTTTTCTTCAATTTTTTATTTGGTTATATTTTTATAATGAATAGATGTTTAATCTTATAAAATTTCTTTTCTGCATTATTGATATGATTATAGATTTTTCTCTTTTATTCTATTAATGTAAATTACACTGATTACTGATGGTTAAAGCAATTTTATTTTATATTTGATTGAATGCATGGGAAAAATTTCACTCGGTTGCATTATCCTTTAATATGATGTTGAATTCGTCTTGCTAACATTTGTTTAGGGTTTTTGTATGTTTGTTTGTGTGTGATATCATCTTGTAATTTTCTTTGCATTCAATGTCCTTGTCAGAGTTGGTGTCAAGGTTATATAGACCTCATCAAACGACTTCCTTTATGGGAAAATTTTTCATTGTTGATATACTCTCTAACAGATATAGAACTATTGATATTTTCTACTGTTTTGTGTGTCATTTTCTCTAAATTGAGGTTTTAAAGAACTTATCTGTTTGTTCTAAATTTTCAAACTTCATGTCAGCAAGTTTTTACTCTACTTAATACTTTTTAACTTTTTATAATATTTTTTCTTTTTCATTCCTGACAGTGGTGAGTTACGTTTCTTTCTCTCTGTCCTTTAATTTATGCCTTCCCGCAGGTTTATCAATTTTGTCACTTTTTTCAAAGCGCCAACATTTGAGTTTTGCTCATCTCTCTATTATATTCTTACTTGGTATTTTACTGATTTCTGCTCCTATTGTTGCTTTCTTCTACTTTACGTAACTTGCTGTACTCTTTCTAACTTCTTGAACTGGAATCTTAGAGCATTGATTTTTAACTGATATGTATGTACTAGATAGATAAAGATACACATAGACACACACATATCTATATATGTATACACACACATATATGTACATACATGTGACTGTAATGTACAAATATGCTTGAATACACTTTCATTTCTTGGTTTCTCTTCTAATTTTTTCTTAGAGGCACAGATTATATACAGTATGCTTTTAAAATTTTCTATCCACTTGAAGATTTTCTCCTTTTTTTCTGCCATTGAGTTTAATATAATTGCCCGGTAGCTGGAGAATGAATATACAACCTAAAACTTCAGTCTTTTGGAATTTGTTGAAACTTGCTTTATGACCTAGGCTATTTCTATTTTGCTAAATAGGAACTAAAACTTGCAGTGTTCTATCTGTTTTTCAGCCTAAGTCATTAATTGTGTTTTCAGCCTTCTACATCCTTACTGGCCTTTTGTCTAATATTTAGTCAGTGAGAGATGTGTTAAAAGTTACTCAGATATCATCATGCTTTTTTTCCCTATCCTTTCCAGTTCTGATAACTTTTGGCTTATGTATTTTGAAGCTATTTTTAATAGGCAATTTTTCATTTAGGATTATTATTTCTTCCTGCTGTATTGACACTTTTATTTGCATTAACTATCTCTTTTTCACTCTCATAATATTTTTTACCATGAAGTCTAACTATCTGATATTAATATAGGTGCACAGGCTATATTGGGCTTCCCAGATGGTTCAGCAGTAAGAATTTTCCTGCCAATGCAGGAGACATAGGTTTGATCCCTGGGTTGGGAAGATCCCCTGGATAAAGAAATGGCAGTATTTTTGCCTGGAAAATTCCATGGACAGCCGAGCCTGGCAGGCTACAGTCCATGGGGTCGCAAAGACTCAGACAAAACTGAGCACGCGTGCACTACAGGCTATATCGGCTAGCATTTCCACAGTGTATCTTCTGTCTATTATTTCACGCTCGGCATTTCTGTCTTTTTATTTAAAATGCCTCTTGTTAACAGCGCTGAAAGAGAAGGGAATAACAGTTTTGCCTCCTAGACATAAGCTCCTTGCAGGGTGGGAAACTGAGCTTGCACACAGAACCCTTTTAAGAATATCACAGGAGAAGCGATGTCCCAGGTAAAGACTGAACGTCCTTCAGTCAATGCAAAAAGTGAAGAGGCTGGGTGACAACTTATCCACCATGGAAAGGGATTTCCAAGGGCAGAGCGAATCATTCTTTGGAGTATCTGAGGGTCAGGGAATAGAGGAAGCCTGGGAAAATGCTGAAATGAGAACAGAAGACAGGAAGGGGCTGGTCCTTGGGGTCCACAAGGCTCCAGACAGAGTATTGGTGTTATTTTCAAGAGGGTGAGCCAAGCTGAGCTCTATAACTACTGTGTGTTGAATCCCTCTCTCCTGGGCAGCGTTGCCATCTGTGTTTGTCCTTCTCTTTGTTGGCACACTTTACGGGCTACGGTATTTCACTGGTGAAATGGAAGTCTTCTCACCCTTCTGAGACAGAAAGGCAGATCTCCACCCCTCACTCTCTGAGAGACAGAGGAGGTAGACCCCTTGCTCGCATGTCTCTCCTGACTCTGCAGGACTCAGAGACAGAGAGACCCCAGCCCACCCACCTTGAGCATCTCCCTGGACCCATGTGTGCAAAGAGCAAGTGAGTCGGAGCTGATGTGACGTTCCTCCAAGGGTAACTTGGCACCACCAGCCAGGCTCTTTCCAGGGTTCGCTTGCTCCAGTTCTTCCTCTGACAAGATGATCCAGACTCTTGCCAACCTTGGAAGGAGGAAGCTCCATGTGGCTCCACCAACCAGAGATCCCACAGCTGCCCTTGGTCCCCAAGAGCATCGCTTGGCAAAAATCTGTGGCAGCCTGGAATTGAGTGGAGGAATAGAAAGTCCTGTACAAGTTTCTAACTTCATGAATCTGTGTGTAATTTTTAGATTGAACTGACCCTCTTGTGACTTAAAACAGCTCATATAAATTACCTGAAAATAGGGATTTTCTATTCCCTATGATTTCATTACATAAAACCTGGCTAAGGCGATTATGAACTGGGTTGCAATTCATTCTTCTGTTGCCTTCCCTTTGAAACACCTGTGTCTGATATGGGTTTTGGACGTTGTCAGCCACTTTCACTGGCTTCCCAGGTGGCGCTAGTGGTAAAGAACCTGCCTGCCAAACCAGGAGACAGGAGACTCAGGTTCAGTCCTCGAGTCGGGAAGATCCCCTGGAGGAGAGCATGGCAACCCATGCCGGTGTGCTTGCCATGGACAGAGGAGCCTGGGGGGCTACAGTCCACAGGGTCACAAGAGTCAGACATGACTGAAGTGACTTAGCATGCACTCACAGCCACTTTCACACAATTTTCCTGATCTCCCACCCAGACTTGTGTCTTGGATGTCCTGCAGATGTGTTCCTTATGAAGAAATGCAAAGAGATGCCCTGCACAACTCATTTGGGCTGCACAGGTCCTTAGAGCTAGCTCCTTGTCTCCTTCAGAAGGCAGCATACCCCTCTGCTCCTGGCTCTGGTACCTGGGAAGCCAGTGTCCCCCTGGGGCGTGGTGGCTGGCAATCCACATCTCTAGTTCACCAGAAGGCACATAGCTCTCTGGAAACCACAGAAAAGGTGGTTTAGCTGGAACTTCCTGGCGCACGTATTATGTGACCTTGAGATGATCACACATCTGATGGAGCATCCTTCCTGCCTCTTCCATGAAAGATCATCATTAACTGTCCTCTCTTCCTAAGACTCATGGATGGAGTTTGAATGTGGCCTCTTCATTTTCAATAAATAGCATCAGATCTGCAGCCCAGAAGTGTCCCAGGCAACACCTGGGCTACTGAAGTGCCCAGCTCAAGGATGAGCATGGATTTCCACTTCCACAAATCTTCTCCAGATATGGATGTCTACATGCAAATGAATGGACATTAAATAGATTAAAAACGTGGTTCTTCATTGCACTAGCTACAATTCAAGTGTTCAACAGTCACATGTGGAGAGGACTTGGGAAGGTGAGCCTAGACAGCACAGGTGGAGAACTTCCCATCAAGTGTGGAAAGTCTGTTCAGAGCATGGCCTTAGACGTGATTCATCTCTGTGTCCACATACCAGCATCACGTTTTGGCCCAGACAAAATGCCCAGCATGTGAGAAGTCCAAATGTCTGTCTGTCTCTGCTTCAGGCTGGAAAAAAAACAGAGGCTAAACCAGGTCTTTCTTGTGATTACAGCATCACAGTCAGCGGAAACCAGAGAGAAGAGCGTGTGTGATGTGGGATCCAGTCAAGAAAAAAAAGGAATTATAGTGAGTTGTTGTTCTTGTTCAGTCACTTGATTCTTTTGCTCCCCTAAGGACTGCAGCCTGCCAGGCTCCTCTGTCCATAGGATTCTCCAAGCAAGAATACTGGAGCGGGTTGCCAGGCCCTCCTCCAGGAGATCTTCCAGACCCAGGGATCAAACCTGCATCTCCTGCATTGCACGAGGATTCTTACCACTGGGCCACTGGACAAGGTCAAATGGGAACTCTTGGTAATAAGCCAGAACCAGCTTACACACTTTTTGAAGATTTTGATTAATGCCAAGCCACCTGACCAGCTCATCTGGGGAACCTAGGTGTGTTAAGGCCAAGTGCATCATCAAAGAAGGAGCTAGAAAGGATAGGATCCATCAGGCGGGATTTAAAACCCAGACACATGGATTATATGATTTTTACTAAAAATATATTAAAAGCAAAAATGTTTTATAAACTATTGTGGGAGTCTGTATTAGTTTGTTAGTGCTACTTCAGGAAATTAGCACAAACTGGACAGCTTACAGAAATTTATTCTGCCACAATCCCAGACTCAGGCAGTCTGTAGTCAAGGTGTCAGCAGAGTTGAAGTCCTTCTAGAGGCTCTGATGGAGCATCCTTCCTGCCTCTTCCAGCTTCTGGGGGCTTCAAATGTTCCTTGGCTTGTGGCCACATCCCTCTAATTCCTGCTTTTGTCTTCACTTGGCCTCTTCCTATTCTGTCTGTTATAAAGACGCTTCTCACTGGCTTTAGGTCCCCTAACATAGTAGAGAACAATCTCATCATGAGATCCTTAATTTAGTCACATCTGCAAAGATCTGTTTTTTAAATAAGGTCACATGCACAATGTCAGGGGTTTGGACATGGCCGTATACTTGGGGGGACCAGCATTCAACCCGTGAATGCACTGTTAAAATATACTAAATATCTTTATACAAATTAAGTGATAGTAAGAATTTATAGAGGGTGTGTGTGTGTGTGTGAATTAATCTTAAAATAAGCTGATAATACAAATCTTAACCAAACAATGGCTTACTAATATTGATGAGCTCTGCTATTACAAAGACGGGTCTTCAATGTCTTCAATGATCAACTTCTTCCGGGGCATTTGACTCATCCAAGTACAGCAGAAACAGCCCCACGGCAGGATCACATCCTGTAAGCACTCCTTTCAAGACGCTGACCATCTTCTCCCAGTCAGAAGGTGCCGGTGACCTTCCAAATGCTCCAGCCGCGACTCCTGCAGCACCTCGGTGCCGCCGACAGGGTGGTGGGGGCAGTGTCGCTCCATGGCCCATCTTGGCAGTGCAAACGCTGCTCGCTTCTCTCAGGGTTTGGGGGAAGCCCGCACCAGGTATCACTGGTTCAGAAGAATAACCACAGAGAGCACGGCCGTGGCTGCCTGGGGTGTCTCTGGAGGGGCACATCCCATCGTGAACGGGCCTTAGTGAGCAGGAACACTGGGAAACTGGATGAAGAGGGGCGTAGATGACAGGGAGCCCAGGTCCTTCTGAGCTGGTCCTGACGCCTGCCTAAGAGGAGGTCCCCTCCGGGGCTCCATCCATCCTCCTCCAGGAGCTCAGGACCCTCCGCCAGCTTTCACACCCAGAGTGATGAATGAGCAGGGACTCCCATCTGCCCGTGACAGTCAGAGAATATTCATTTCATTTCACTTCTGACCTTTTTGGTATTCTGCAAACCCACAAGGTCTGGCCTGCATAATAATATCTGAGGATCAGAAACGAGTGTTTAGAGTGTCAACCAACTTGTGTTGACTTGACCTTATGGTTTTACAGCCCATATTAATCTTAATTGCACTGTTAAAATATAGTAAATATCTTTATACAAATTAAGTGATAATAGGAATTTGCAGAGGTTTTTTTTATGAATTAATCTTAAAATAAGCTGATTATACAAATCTTTAACCAAGCAACAGCTAATCCAGAATACAAACATTACTTTGATAAGATACATTCAAACAAACATTTTTGTGGCAAATATTAGCAGAAACCAGGCAATAATTGGGAGATGGCATTCAGTGACTGACAGCTGTGAAAATAAAGGGGGGTGACCAGATGTTCCTGCTGCTAACAACCATGTTCTAGAACTGAGTCCACTCTGGATTCACCATCCTCTATTGGGTAAAATAGACTTGAGTGTTTGGGGAAAAGCGCATAAGGACGTTTTGTGAAATTCATGTCTTAGGGAGAACCTGAGGGGGGGAAAAGTCTGTGTTAAACTTTTACTACTAAGCTGTGTTTTCGTTTGACCGAAAATACAGTCATTCAGCAATTACTCAGTTCTTACTGACTGTCAGACACTGCTTCTGCTGAACAAGTGATAACATTTTAGCTTCACAAGTAACTTCCGAACTGAGCTAATTTACATCTTTGCTTTGGCCGACAGGAAGCTCAGTGCTGAATTTTTAATTTAGTCCAAAATGATATAGTATGCATTTCTTTATAGTTCCACACACAATACATTCTTTTTAAGATTTTTATTGGATGAGAGCCATTTTTAAAGCCTTTATTGACTTTGTTACAATATTACTTTTGTTTTATGTGTTGGCTTTTTGGCCACAAGGCATGTGGAATCTTACTTCCCCAACCAGGGATCAAACTCATACTCCCTGCATTGGAAGACGAAGTCTCAACTACTGGCTCACCAGAGAAGTCCCTCATACGCAATACTTAATGGTTTGTAATGCGTGTGTAAAATGTTGTTATTGTTCAGTTGCTAAGTCATGTCCAACTCTTTGTGACCCCATGGACACCAGCAAGGCAGGCTTCCCTCTTCTTCACCATCTCCCAGAGATAGCTCAAACTCATGTCCATTGAGTCAGTCATGCCATCCAACAATCTCTCTGTCATCCCCTTCTCCTCCCGCCTTCAATCGTTCCCAGCATCGGGGTCTTTTCCAATGAGTCAGTTCTTCACATCAGGTGGCCAAAGTATTGGAGTTTCAGCTTCAGCATCAGTCCTTCCAATGAATATTCAGGGCTGATTTCCTTTAGGATTGACTGGTTTGATCTCCTTGCAGTCTAAGGGACTCTCAAGAGTCTTCTCCAACACCACAGTTCAAAAGCATCAATTCTTCGATGCTCAGCTTTCTTTATAGTCCAACTCTCATATCCATACACGGAAAAACCGTAGCTTTGTCTAGATGGACCTTTGTCAGCAAAGTAATGCCTCTGCTTTTTAATACTCTGTCTAGGTTGGTCACAGCTTTTCTTCCAAGAGCAAGCTTCTTTTAATTTCATGGATGTAGTCATCATCTGCAGTGATTTTGGAGCCCAAGAAAGTAAAGTCTGTTTTGGTGTCCATTGTTTCCCCGTTTATTTGCCATGAGGTGATGAGACTGGATGCCATCATCTTAGTTTTTTGAATATTGAGTTTTGAGTCAGCTTTTCACTCTCTTCTTTCGCTTTCATCCAGAGGCTTTTTAGTTCCTCTTAACTTTCTGCCATAAGGGTGGTATCATCTGCATATCTGAGGTTATTGCTATTTCTCCTGGCATTCTTGACTCCAGCTTGTACTTCCTCCAGCCCAGCATTTCTCATGATGTACTCTGCATAGAAGTTAAGTCAGCAGGGTGACAACATACAGCTTTGACGTACCCCTTTCCCAACTGGAAACCAGTCTGTTGTTCCATGTCTGGTTCTGTTGCTTCCTGACCTGCATACTGATATCTCAGGAGGCAGGTCAGGTGGTCTGGTATGCCCATCTCATGAAGAATTTTCCACAGTTTTTTGTGATCCACACAGTCAAAGGTTTTGGCATAGTCAATAATGCAGAAGTAGATGTTTTTCTGAAACTCTCTTGCTTTTTTAATGATCCAGTGGATGTTGGCAATTGGATCCCTGGTTCCTCTGCCTTTTTAAATCCAGCTTGAACATTTAGAAGTTCTCTGTTCACGTACTGTTGAATACAGCTCCTGCTGTATACCTTCTCTATCCAATTTCCTCACCCCCATAAATTGCATCTCTCTCATATTTGTTAATCCTTTTCTTTTCCATTTTCTTTAAATAGTTATATCCTGTGTGTATATGTGTGTGTGTGTGTGTGTGTGTGTGTTTATACAATATACTCTTTGTCTCTGAGCCTCATAAAATCATATTATATTCTACTCATTCTTTTAGGATTTTTTTGACTTATCATAATTCTAAGATTTATTTAAGTAGATGCTTTTCTCCTTGTAGTTATCCATCTTAAGATAGCTGTCTAGTTTAAGACAAATTCTCTATGTATTTTCTTGTTGATGAATTTAGGGTGATTTCTGGTTTTGCTTGTATGAACAAGACTTCTATGAATACTCAGGTACATGCCTCCCAGTGCATATATGCAAAAATTTCTGCTGTATATCTAAGTATGAAATTGATTTATCAAATATTCAACTTCATAAAAGTATGCCAAATTTTTTCCAAAGGAGTTCACTTCAGTTCAGTTGTTCAGCCTTGTCCGACTTTTTGTGACCCCATGAACTGCAGCACACCAGGCCTCCCTGTCCATCATCAACTCCCGGAGTTTACCCAAACCCATATCCATCGAGTCAGTGATGCCATACAACCATCTCATCCTCTGTCGTCCCCTTCTCCTCCTGCCCTCAATCTTTCCCAGCATCAGGGTCTTTTCAAATGAGTCAGCTCTTCGCATCAGGTGGCCAAACTATTGGAGTTTCAGCCTCAACATCAGTCCTTCCAATGAACACCCAGGACTGATCTCCTTTAGAACTGACTGGCTGGATCTCCTTGCAGTCCAAGGGACTCTCAAGAGTCTTCTCCAACACCACAGTTCAAAAGCATCAATTCTTCGGCACTCATCTTTCTTTATAGTCCAACACTCACATCCATACATGTCCAAAGGAGTGGCTACAAATTATACTTGATTCAGCAACAAAGAAAAACTCCTCTTGATTCAGGGCCTGATCAATATTAAACTTTGTCAAACTCCCACGTTTTTGACCAACTGTGCCTGCCAAGTCGCTTCAGCAGCGCCCGATTCTTTGTGATTCTGTAGAATGTAGCCCACCAGGCTCTGTCAATGAGAGTCTCCAGGCAAGAATTCTGGAGTGGGTTGCTGTGACTTTCTCCAGGAGATCTTCCCAACCCAGGGATCAAACCTGCATCTCATAAGTCTCCTGCACTGGCAGGCAAGTTCTTTACCACTAGTGCCACCTGGGAAGCCCTTTGACCAACTGGTAGAAGGAAAAGAGTACGCATCTGCATTTTTCTGATTGCTAATGAAGTTGACTTTTATTTCCCATGTATTGTTGCCACGTGTGCTTCCTTAATGCTCACAGGATTATCAAGGTTTCCATGTTTTATGCATGTGGCTGTGTTTTCAAAAATTATATTTTCCTAGAAAGGCACCAATTTTATCTAATTTTTCTGTTTTTTTAAAAAATATTATTTGCATTATTTGTATGATTTCTGCAGTACTAGTTATGTCCCATTTTCATTTTTAATTTTTTAAAATTGCACTTCTCACTTTTTATTAATCTTTATTAATTCTGCTATTGTTTTTCTATGATTTTAAATATGTAGCTCATTAGTTTTGTCTTTCATTATTTTTAATATATGCATCAACTAATATATGCATCAAAGGATTTAAATATCTCTTGATGTATCTCGTAAGTTTTATATAAGTAGTATATTTGTTATATTTTGTTCTAAAAAACACTTTCTAATTTCCTTTTAAATTTTTCTTTGATCATGAACTGTTTTGAAGTGACTAAAAATATTCCAAATATAAAGAGTTTTCTAGGTGTTTATTTGTTTTCAGATTCTAGTGCAATTAAAATAGGTTTACAGAATACCATCTGATTAAAATTCCTTGAAAATTTCTGAGGCTAGAATTATGGTTGGACAAGAGGTCAGCTTTAGCAAATGCTCCACCTGCTTTGTGTTTTAATTATTTCTTTCCTCCTGCTTGCTTTGGGCTTAGTTTGTTCTTTTCAAAATTTTAAGGTAGAAAATTGAATTAATTATTTGAGACCTTTCTTATTCTCTAGTATAATTACTTACTGTTATATACGTTCCTCTAAGCACTGCTTTAGCTGCATCCCACAAGTTCTGATACAGTTACTTTCATTCAGTTCAAAGTATTTTCAAATTATCCTTGAGATTTCTTTGACTATGGAATTTGAGCAATGTGTTGTCTAATTTCCAAATATTTGAACATTTTCCAAATATTTTCCTGTTATTTATTTTCAGTATGATTCCACTGCGGTCAGAGAGCATATTTTGTATGATTTCAATTCTTTCACTTTTGATATCAATTGTTTTATGATCAAAATATGGTTTTCCTTGGACACTGTCTCATATGCCCTTGAAAAGAATGTCTATGCTGCTGCAGCCGGATGGACTGTGTTATAAATTTTAATTTGGGTCAAGTTGATTGACAATGCTGGGCAAATCTTTTCTATCCTCACTGATTTACTACCTACTTATTCTATTGATTATTAAGAAAGGGAGTTAACCTCTCATTATTAATTTTAGATTTATCTATTTATCTTTCAATTCATATCAGCTTTGCATCAAGTTAGGTATATGCACTTTTAGGGTTATTACGTCTCACTTGGGAACTGATCCTTTTATAATTAAATGATGTTCCTTTCTAATTTCCTGCAATGTCCCTTCTTCCAGAATCTATTCTGTGTGATAGCAATGAAGTGACTCCAGCTTTTTTTTTGATCTGTATTTGCCTGGTATATCTTTTTCCATCAGTTGATTTTTAACTTATCTACAGAATTATAGATAGATTTCTTGTAGATAATATATAGTTGAGAATAATCGAAACAGCAAATCAGAGACCTCATTATCTTGTTAGTCATTTCAAGTTCAAGGCATTGATTTTCCTCTCGATTCTGCCTATTTAAAAAATTTAGATTCCTCAGATAGCTGCTTTATTCACTCTCTATAGAGTTTTTCCATTGTAATCAGTGTGAGGGATGGGTGGAGTGAGCTTTTTCCATCTTAGCCAAGTCGTGAAGTCTTTATGTAAATAGTTGTATATATACACACATGCGTGCCACGATTATGTACGTAGTCCCTGGTTTTAGCAGGGAGGATGAGGCAAAAGCTGAAGCGGGCAGGACAGCTGGGACACTGATGCAGTTAACAGACCAAGACTAGGAATGTCACAGTAGAAACTGAGCTGCCACGGGAAGTGAGACATGTTCTGAAAGTAAGTCAAATACAAATGCTCAAGAGTATCCACGGATGCCAAGAAGAGCAAGAAATCAAGGCTATTTTCTGGGATTTTGACCTGAGAAATTGGGTAGTGTTATCATTCACTGGAAAAGGGAAACTTTGAGGCCCAGAAAGCAGATTGAGGAAATCTAGACTATGTTTTGACAATACTAAGTCTAGAGAAGAGGAACAATATTAAGATGGGTAAGAGGAACAATGATCAGACGGCGGTTTGGTCAACCACAGTCAGCGAGGAGCGTAAGGATGAGAAAGTAACAAAGTAGAAGAAAAACAGAGTTGGTGTCCAGAGAACAAACAGAAAACGCTCCGAGGACAAATAAGTGATAACCACATTGCCTGCGGCAGACTGGTCAAATTAGAAGGAAAATATTGCCACTGATTTGGGCGAGTTGATCATGACAGAGCCATTTCAGTGAGCTCATGGGAGGGCCCATGTCTGATGTGGCTAAGAAGGAGACGGGGCTAAGGAAGCGGGGCAGCGAGCAGTCATCTTTGGTACTGCGGTTTGGTGTGCAGGGACCCCTGTGTGTGTGTGTAATAAAAATGCACAATCAGAAATCACAAAAAAGACTGAAATTAGGAACTGCTTGATCCTCTGTTTCTTCTTTTCAGTGTACTCTCATTTCCATAGCTTGAGAGAAGATACTACACCTGCTAACTGAATCAACGGAACACTCGCGAATGAAGGGCTTAGAGACTTTGGGGCCACTTCTTTCCTTACTAAGAAATTCTTCTCATTGTAGACAGACTGAATCCAGCTCCCCAAGTCACAGAGTCATGATAGCCTACAGTGGGAATTTCTAAATGAAAAATCCCAGGATTCCAAGAAATGTCTTCTGTATTTCTGAGGCCCTAAAATAAATATAGAATCATTTCAAAATTAATTTTTAATTGGGAAAGTATTACATGCATGTGATTTAAAACATCAGGAAGCATAGAAATGTAGAAAATAAAAACACAATCCACTCTCCATCTTGGGCCTCATTTTTCAGAAGCAACCACGGTCAACAGTTTATTCTGTACTTAGGAGTATATCCTTTATTCTGATACAAAGAAGGTGATATTGAACACACTGCTCTTTAGGCAGTTTTCACTTAATAAAATATCATAAAAGTTACTCCACGTTGTCACTGAAGAGCTATCTCATTTTTTCCAACTTTCACACATGTTCTATATCACCTTTTCATTTTAAAAGCTCCTTATCAATTTCAGGTTGCTTCTTGATTTTTTTTCCCTCTTTCTACAGACCATCCTGCAGTTAACTTACTATTATGCATCTCTTGGTGTCTTGGCAAATATATCTATAAGATACATTCTTTACAATGGATATACACTTTAAAATTTGGATAGATATTGCCAAATTGCCTCCAAAACCCTATTTTCAGTTTGTATTCTCACCAATAGAGCATATGAGTATGGCCTTTCCCCACATTCTTGCCTACACGTATGTGATGGATGACATCAGTAGCCAGGATCCTTTACCTTCCCTGGACCGTAGCTTTTGTCACGTGACTTTGCAGCCCCTCCCACCAGAAGACCAGAGGTGTTCTCCGCTGTTGACCGTGAGCTTGCCCGTGGACTTGCCCTGGCACAGTGGCGCACTTACTCTGGCCTTGGAGCAAGCCTTAACAGCTCTGGGCTCCTTTCTGGCACTGTTGCTCAGGTGAGACTCCTCCAGACGCCTGCCCATGTGCTGAAGAGCTGTGCTGGCAGCTGGCACACTGGAGGTCAGGAAGAGACTCCAAGTGCCCCCTACTCCTCCTGCTGGCTGCTGCCATTTCTGCCGGGAGGATGACCCCTCCTGAAAGCAGAGTCTCAAGACCCTGGCACTATTCTGCTCTCTCACAAGCATCTTGTTTAACAGCAGATTTCACCTCCTCTCCTTAAACTTCCACTTGAACAGATTGACCTTGCAACCCACCTTTCTCTGCCTTTCAGTCTGATATCAGGCAGAAAAACTCCTCTGGCCCCTGAAAGTGGAGACGGCCGTGAGGTCACCGGTCATAACTCAGTGTGTGGAAACAGGGGCCCAGCGGCTGACCCTTTGTTCTCCTTTCCCACCCCCTCCCTTCCTCCAGGCCCCATGGGGGAGGGGTTGCAGGGTCTGCGACCTCGAGGAGCCCACCCCTCCCCCCTCCCGTTAGCATTCTTTCCTCTTGGCCGCAGCCTCCCTGGGACCTGCCGCTGGACTGGAGCACCCCAGTGGGGATGCCTGGTTCCCAGGGCGGGGACTGGGGAGGCTGGGGCAGGGCGAGAGAGACAGGGGAACAAAGGAGAAACAGGCACTCGCTCCCACGCCAGTCCTGACCGGGGTCAAGTCCAAAACCACCTTTCAGAACACTCTTCATTTAGCTCCTGTGTTTCTTGAAACCCTCTGATGCCCGCAAATATTACTATTGTGGTTGTTATTATTTTGTCTTTCTCCACCGTCTCAGATGCACTGGGTCCAGCTTTTCGACTGGGAGGCAGACTTTCGACTTGTCAGAGCAAAAGTGTGTGAACCTCAGTGCAAAGCAGAGCAAAACCACCATCAGCCAGGAGACAGAGAAGATCCTGACATGATTTTCTGTATTTTAGTGACTCAAAAAGAGCAATAAGAAAACTCCCCCTACAGGCGTTCTGCGGTTAATGCAAAGTAAACAGATGAATGTCCTGCAAAATATTTGCTCATCTATCAAGCCCATCCAGAGTATTTTCATTTGACTTCTTCAAAACAAAACCTTTTCATCACGGCCTCCTGAAACTCCTATCCCAGGAGACGAATACTGCACCTAGCACGCCCCTCCCCCCTTTCCAGTCCCCGAGGCCACAATGTCGAGTTCAACAGTAACACTACAGGGGCTGTTTTTGCAAAGAGATGAAAATTATCCTGTACATTTTCCCTCTTATTCTCATAAATTCACTGGGCCAAAGGAAGGACTTTTAACAGGGGGATGTTTGATTCCTCCCAAACTGAAGACGAGGAATAAAAGAACACGAATGCCATGTAAAAATCAGTGTCACCGCAGCCCTCATTGACCTCGGGGACAAACACATAATTGATAAATAAACTGGAAGTGACCCATCGACTGGCTGCAACTCAGAACTAAACTTCTTGTCTTTTTTGCAAACCCACTCTGCCCTTGTCATCACCTGAAAATTCTTATACCAGCTTGTATTTTAGGACCGGCAAGCAAGGGTGGTTTAAATATTTGGTTCCAAATGAGAAGGAAAGCCTGCCAGAAAATCACTTCGAATTAAATAAAGTGGTGTTTTATGGGAATCCCTCGCAGCTGCTGCGCGGGGAGAAATACACCTCGCTGTACGTTTGTCCTGGGCACTTTAAATGAAACGGGCTGTCCCGGGGAGGCCCTGGAGAGGCAGGAAGTCCAGGCTGTGGTCACCCCAGGGGGTTAGGAGGAGGGTGCAGGGTAAGCTCCTGATCACAAAAGCGCATTGTTCCTTCTGGAGGGCTCGTTACTCGGCAGGTACATATATTATGAGTCCGAAAGTTGAAAAAGCTCTCGGTTTTTGTTAATGTGTTCCCAAACCGCTAATTATTTCCTGCTGTCTGGAGGTGCTAAATGCATAAACACATGGACTCCTCGGCTTAAAAAATTAGGGCTTCATTTTTCTCCTGGATGAATCGGTGTGAAGGATGATGCCGTATACTGAGATCCTACCCAGATGAGGACTAAATGCTGTGCTGGGGGCCTCGTGTGGGGTTGGGGGGGCGGCAGCTCTGAGCACGGGCTGAGGACCAGCACATTTGCTTCCTTCTTGGAGAGAACAGGGGAGGAGCGTGGTGCCTTCAGCTCAGCTGTGGCTCTAAGCTCACAAAGGAGGGTCTAAGAGTGTGCCTTCTGCCGCCTGACAACACACCCTGATGAATAAAAATATGGGCCTCGGAGGTTTTGTGTGGACCCAGGACAGGTAAAAATATATTGTCCCTAAATAGATATTTTCATGTCCAGAGAGGCGCTTTGTAAGTTCCAAAGCTCAGTAGCAGTGAGTCCTCAATTACATTGATGTTTAAGTTATTCTACATTAAATGTCAACACTTCACAGTTAAATGTCAACACTTTGATTAATTCCAGGATATCCCTAAACGTCCTTCCCCCAACCCCACCCCAGGCCCACGCAGACAAGTGGGGATGAAGCTGAGCTGATATCACTGAAGGAAAACAAATCATCCACGGCCTCTCAGGCTGGTGCCAAGCCCTGGGTCCTGCTCAGACGTGGACCATGACTGCTGGTACCTGGACCACACTCGGCACAAGGAGGGGACCGCTCTGCAGTGGCATTCCGTGGGAGTCGTTGGGGGGGAGGGTCATGTGACCCCAGGACATGGGCCATCTCACAGCATCCGGGGTCCCGGGAGCCAGCGATCCTGTAAAGACTCATGCCCACCCAGCCAGAGCTGGAGAGAAGTTTGCAGGGGATTGGGGGGTTGAGGGGGAAGAGCCATAAGCCAGAGGCACTGTTTATTCTACAGCGGCAGCGGAGATAACAGACCCGCTCTTCTCAGCCTCATGCTGGGCCTCACCTGTTCAAAGGCATCTTCTTCAGGAAGACCCATGCCTCGCCCTTCTGCCTCCCACAGGTAGCAGCCGACATCTCATCACCTCCCGGCCCATACCGGACAAAGTCCAGATCAGGATCTGAGGGTGTAGCTTCCCATCGTAAATCAACTATACTTCAATGAAAGATTTTTTTTTTAAAGATACAACATTGTGAATCAACTTTACTCCGATTAAAACTTAATTTAAAAATAATAAAGCCAGTGGGCATTATCATAAAATAAGAATTACCACTTTCAGAGGAAAGAACCTGCGGTGGACCCCACGTCACACCTTTCACATAGAATGAAAGTGACAGGCCCCTCTGTCCATGGGATCCTCCAGGCAAGAATACTGGAGCGGGTTGTAATCTCCTTCAGGGATCAAACTTGAGTCTCCTGCGTTGCTGACAGATTCTTTACCATCTCAGCCACCAGGGAAGCCCTTCACACAGAATGACTATTATCAAATGACTAAAAGAACCTGCATGCCAACACAGGAGACGTAAGAGACATGGATTCGATCCCTGGGTTAAGATCCCCCGGAGGAGGAAATGGCAACCCACTCCAGTATTCTTGCCTGAAAAATCTCATGGACAGAGGAGCCTGGCGGCCTGCAGTCCATGGGGTCGCGAAGAGTCGGACACGACTGAAGCGACTGAGCACATGGCCCCATTTATCCCCTAAAGATAGATCCATGAACATTACCAAATTAAGATGAGCTACTAAAAATGTAGGCAGAAACAACTGAAGTCACACTCTGCGTTCTGAGACTTGAAGAAGAGGGAAATGTCGATACAAATCATGTTACATGTTCGTACTAGATCAGCTGAGCCTCAGCTGCCAGATTCTATACAGTCCATCTGGGCAAGGTTTACCTGGTTTTCTGCAAAGTATTCCCATTTCCTGGAGACCACAGTTGTGGCTATAGAATCATTTATTGGCCACTGTTCGGGGCATCTCTGATTCACACCATCGTTTGTGCTGTGCCATGAGAAGCAGAGACAGGTGCCTTTCGAGTGTAAAGGCCCATTGAGTTCCACCCCATCAGGAAGTGGAGGGAACATCATTCTCCCAGAAATCCTTGCAGCATGTGCCGCTGTTCAGCCGCTAGGCTCCAGAGGCCCTTGTGCATCTTCCCAGGAAATGAAACCGCTCCTGTTTCAGTCGCTGCCAACAGGATGGAGAGGCCCTCACGCGAGCTCCCGCAGCGCGAAAGCCAGGCTGCCTTGGTCTGTTTGCTGGTTGGTTCTGCGTTTGTGTCATCCTCATCTCCTGTCCCATCGATGCCCCCTGCCGTGCAGCCTGGTGGACACGCATCCTTCCTCGGACTGAGTTCCGGATTTTCCTATTTGAAGGCAACTCCATCACCCTCCTTCCTCCTCCTCCATCCTCCTCCTCCCAGCCCTACCTCTTTTCTGAGCCAGTCACCGAGCGCAGTTACCTCTTCTGATCAAGTTTATAGCACCTGCATTTCTTTCCCCAGATGACACATATCCACTCCCTGTGGCCCGCCAGGCTCCTGTCTGCAGTTCATTTCTCCCTGCACCAGGGAATGTCTCCCTCAATAGAAGCCTCTGTCCAGCACACACCCAGGCTGACCTTCCACCAGTGCCCTCCTGAGCTCAGTCTTCACATCCGTCCACCTTCCACCAGTGCCCTCCTGAGCTCAGTCTTCACATCCGTCCACCAACAAGCCCAACACTGCCTCTCTGCATTCCATCTTTTCTGGTTTAAGGGATCTTCTCCAGATAGTGGTCTCTCTGGACCTCCAAGTATATCTTCCATCTCTGTTCTTTTCTCATGCTGTGCTTGCCTGAAACACTTTTCATCCTCACGTGCACCTCTCTGCATCTTTTTCTCTCTGCCAGTCCACATGGAATAGCATCTCTCCCAGGAAGGGCTCCACCTCTTCTCGTTGTTGTTGTTCAGTTGCTAAGTCATGTCCCACTCTTTGCAACCCCATGGACTGCAGCATGCCAGGCTCCCCTGTCCTTCAAACTCTCTCCAGGAGTTTGCTCACACTCATGTCCATTGAGTCAGTCATGTCCATTGAGTCGGTGATGCCATCCAACCGTCTCATCCTCTGTTACCCCATTCGCCTCCTGCACTCAATCTTCCCCAGCATCAGGATCTTTTCCACATCTCACCTCCTCCAATACTTGCTGTGTGCACCTCTCTTTTGATGTCTATGCATAGGAGAGCAGTCAAAACTACATGGCAAGTAAGAGGCTTTATTTCCTCCAAGAGACTATAAACATTTAGAAGGAAGGGATCGTGTAGCATCTCCCATCAATTTCTGCACAGGATTAGCACAATGCTGTACCTTCTGCAAATTCTCAATAAACACAAGTTAATTGAGTATGAAGACCTGGTATTGTTTGCTTCACAACATACCTGCTCCTGTTGTATTTGTCTCTCGCTAGTTGCACAGAGTCGGGCCCGACTGAAGCGACTTAGCAGCAGCCGCAGCAGACGATCTAGAAGGCTTCCCATGGCTCAAATCAGGGGTAAAGAATCTGCCTGCCGGTGCAGGAGCTGCAGGGGACGTAGGTTCAGTCCTTGGGTCAGGAAGATCCCCTGGAGGAGGAAATGGAAACCCACGCCACTATTCTCGCCTGAAAAATCCTATGGACAGAGGAGCCTGGCGGGCTTCAATCCAGGGAGTTGCAAAGACTCAAACACAACTGAGCGGCTGCAAAGGGAGTCATGCACACAGACCATCTAGAAACGATAAACAAAGCTGGGCTTCCAGCCCCCTCTGCCCCTCTCGGGGTTTCCACAGTGAAATTAGCTTTGGGGCCCAATGTCAAGAAGGTATTCTTGGGTCCTGTGCTAGTCTGAGAAGGTAGCCCTACTTAAATGTGAGAATGCACTTCAGAGCGCTTTTTTTTTTCTTCTAATGGCACCGTTTTTTCTCCAAATAGTAATGCCTGATTTTACCGTCCTGTGTCCCAGGACAAAGCCAGTGATACATTTCTGGCTTTCAAACAACCCCTAGCACACACTGATGAAAGAATTGGCATTTGTAGCTCTGCTCCAGGCAAGCATAGCCACCAAAGACTCAGATATAGAAAAGCAGTGATAAAGTTCTGGGTGGAGGAGGCCAGAGGAGGTTCTAAGCATGGGAATGGAGCCTGGGAACCCGGGAGACATTCCAAGGCCATCCCAGCTCCAGAGGGAGGTGAGGGAGCCCTGCGTCTGCCCCTCTTCTGAACATGGAAGAGCGCCCAGGAAGAGCCAGGAAGGTCCCTGTGGCCCCTGGCAGCGGGCATCAGTCAGGCTGCAGGTGGAGGATGGAGCACTCTTCTCGTCTCAAGAAGAAACAGCAGTGAAAAAAAATTAACAAGGCTAAAATTAAACAGTAGTTGAGGGGTTCTTTATATTCTGGACTGATTTTTAAAATTGTAAGACCTGTCTAAATGCATGAATGAAGAGTTCCAGGGCAATGCTACAAAACTGTAAAGATGGCATGTGCCAATCCAAGACTCCTGGTTTTAACAGGACACCTGAGACTTCTCACGATTAAGCATGAGCCTGTCCGCTAGTTTGAGCGTATGCGTGTATGTGGCTTTTTGGTTTTTTTTTTTTTGTTTGTTTGTTTTTGAGGCAGGTAGTGTTGTTATGATTCGGTTGCTGACTTGTGTCCAACTCCTGGTGATCTCATGGATTGCAGCATTCCAGGCTTTCCTTGTTTTTCGCTATCTCCCAGAGTTTGCTCAAATTCATGCCCACTGAGTCGGTGATGCCATCCAACCATCTTATCCTCTGTCACCACCTTCTCCTCCTGCCTTCCGTCTTTCCCAGCATCAGTGTGTGTGTGTGTGTGTGTGTGTGTGTGTGTGTGCAGGGGTAATATACATGTATATTATCCACGAGTATAGTAATATAATGTATTAGGTGAGCCCAGAAAATTCACATGTTGCAGAATACTTTCTCAGTGTAATTAAAGTATCCCCCATCAAATACATTTTTCTCTACTCCTGGGCTAACAATTTGCTTAGTATATTTTTGGATAATTAGAATAGAGATACACAAAGCTTTCTCTCATATTTTTTCACTGTCCTTTATATTTTTGATAATATCTACCTGATCTCTTCCATATTTTTAATGTAAGTATAGTTGATTTACCAAATTGCGCTAGCTTCAGATATGTGTGTGTGTGTGTGTGTGTGGGTGTGTGTGTGTGTGTATACACATACAGGTTTTTCTTTTAAAGATTTGGCTGCAATTTATTTCAATTTTGTTGCTATCTTCCAGTGCCTTGATTTCTCTATTTTTCTAATTCCTTATTCTCTCCTTTTATCATTATTAATTATATCCTACTACTTTCTTCAGATAATTTCTTGAATTTTTAGTCCTAATTAATTAATTCTTAATTACTGGTTGTCTAGTACTAACTGAATAGAAGGTATAATTTGTCCTCTGACTGTAGTTTGGGCATATCTGGTAGCTTTTTGGCACTGGCATCCTTACTGAAGTCATGTTTTACCTAGCCCACAACTGTACTGACCAATGGAATGTTTTAGAGATATTCTTAAAAAAATTTCCCAGTTGGTACTTTTTATTTTGGGCAGAGAAACATAATGAAAGCTTTTCTGCTTTGGGCAAGGATTAAGACCATTTTTGCAAGTGTTCCATGGCAAAGATTTCTCAGGCAAAGAGCTTGATGCATGTATTTATTGGTACATATCTTTATTAACTGTCAGGTTTCATTCTCTTTTTTGGCAGAACATGTGAATTTTCTGGGCTCACCTAATACATTACTACTAATGCTTGTAGTTTTGAGTTCAGTTTGACTGTGTATCTTTTTGCTCATGTTTACCTGCTATCTGCGGGACCCGGGAGGATTCAAAACTAAGACCACAAGTAAACTTGCCTGAGAATGTTTTCGTGTTCGCCCAGCTGTTGCTGTCTTCCAGTCTGGCAGTATTTCCTCTCGCCTTTTGAAAGCAGTTTTGCTCATGCTTCCTGATTTTGCTTCGTTATTGTCGTCACTGCTGTTAGAAGCTCTAGGACTTGGCTTTGTCCCCCTGGATATGTGTTAGACATGTCACGCCTCTGATTTTAGTAGTGATGACTTTTACAACTGAAATAACTTGCTAAAACCTGCGTTTCTCAGTGTGATGAGGTCATCAGTGAAGCACCTCCAGCTCTGCAGTGTGGAGGGCTGCCCCGTGGCACTCTGCATCGCCCGTTCACCGCCCCTCGTGTCAAGTGCGTGGAGAAACCCCGGGGCCTCTGTGTCCTGCCTTTGCAGTCACACCATCGTGCATGTATATTTACGTGGCTTTCTTTTAAGAACCACGGTATTTAAATTTGGATTATAAGCCTCGTAATAAGAGGGAGTTACGTTTGATTTTGTATTTTTAAAGACTCAGTTGTTCTTACTGAATAATGAATCTTTTTCATTGAATAAGATTACCTCTTCTGGTCATATTTTCAGTATTATTGACTCAGTAAATGTTTATTGAATCAATAATTAATTAATCTACCTCATGTGTTCATACATATTTAAGTGTGTCTCTCTTTTTGCATACATAAACAACTCTATGAGTGAGTGTAACATTTGGGGCCATTCTTTCTGGAAACACCAAATAAGTCCATCCATCGTCCGCTGGCCTCTGATTAGATAGAGAGCCTCTAGGCCAGCCCGTGCTTTACTTGGGGGCAGTTTTTTCCTGTTGTCTCTTTTGTAGGTGACCTTTTTTAAGTGTTTAATATTTTTATAGGTGTTTAATATTTTTATCGTACTTCAAGTTTGTTAACGTGCGGGTGTCTCTGAGCCGATTGCTTTTTCCAGTTTCTCCCATTACACCCAAAAGAGCATCTTTAAGCAACACCTTCAGTTTGCTCTCCTGGTCAGATATGCCAATTATTCATGATCTGCGTCTTTGCTGTCTTCCATATTCATACTTCATCTAAATCAACACCATCTCTTGGTCCTCTTTCTGCAATGGCATGACACTTCGTAGCATGGTTTTGCTTTATTAATTTGACTCTCTGCACTGCTGATTCTGTTCACTAATGCTTATATTAAGCTTCCCGTTTATAGTGTGATAGTGAAAGGTGCTCAGTCATCTCCAGCTCTTTGCAACCCCATGGACTATACAGCCCATGGAATTCTCCAGGCCCGAATGCTGGAGTGGGTAACCTCTCCCTTCTCCAGGGGATCTTCCCAACCCAGGGATCAAACCCAAGTCTCCCACATTACAGATGGATTCTTTACCAGCTGAGCCCATTTGTGCCATGATATTTAGCTTAAGTTTTCTTATTGGATTAAGTAGCTGCCGGTTACCTTCTCTTGTTTTATTATCTGATTTTCATCTTTGTTCATGAAAACCAATGTTTCATTAATATCCCCAAGAATATGAGGCTGTAAATATCTAAAATTTTCTTCAACTTATTGAACTATACTTTATGTCAAAGTGCGTCATTTATTTATATTATATGCTTGTTTTCTTTATTATTGCAGAATCTTTATAATGGTTTTGTGTTATTTTGGCCGTGTATTCTCCTTTGAGTAATAGAGTTTTCTTTGGTTTTGTTCTTACCCGTATGCCATGTGCCAATACTCCTTGCCACCTTTTCTGTTCACCTAGGTATTGTTTCAGTTCATCCCTTATGGACCATCAAGTCCAGGCCTTCAGCCCTGGTTCTGTCAATCATGGGATTCAGTTACTAGACAGAGCTGAGGCAAGAGCAATGACTGTGGGCTACCCAGGTCAAAATCTTTGATCTTTAAGCTCTCGCTGTAAGTTCACTGACTACCCTGCACCTGGAGTCAGGTTTTCCAACTTGGGGCTCACCTTACTGTAGGCAGAGGATGTTCCCTTGGTTGTGGTTATTACTCAGTTTGGGCGTAAATTCTGCCTTTTCGGTAAAAATGTTATAGTAGAGAAAAGTTTCTCTCCAGGTTATTTGGTTGCTGTTGTTATTATTTTTGTTGTAAAATTTCATAGATTTCCAACCATCTTCGTTTAAGGATGCTTGCTGCTGCTAAGTCGCTTCAGTCGTGTCCGACTCTGTGTGACCCCATAGACGGCAGCCCACCAGGCTCCCCTGTCCCTGGGATTCTCCAGGCAAGAACACTGGAGTGGGTTGCCATTTCCTTCTCCAATGCATGAAAGTGGAAAGTGAAAGTGAAGTCGCTCAGTCGTGTCCTACTCTTCACGACCCCATGGACTGCAGCCCACCAGGCTCCTCCACCCATGGGATTTTCCAGGCAGGAGCACTGGAGTGGGTTACTGTTGCCTTCTCCTTAAGGATGCCTATCCCTGGTCAACTCACTTCTAGATTATTTTTCACCTCTCATAGAATTAACAAGATCAACAAAACCAAAACTCATCCATAAATAGCTCTTTCATCCCAAATAGCATAGAACATTTATTAATGAATCAGAAACAGATCAAGGAGAGAATTCTCCTTGATTTCCCTCGGTCTCCAGTATCATGAGCACCCATCCTTGGAAACGGGTGATGACCGGTAAGGATTTTAACAGCTCACTCCACTTTACTTCACACCACGCTGCTCAGCTTTTCCAAAAGGAGAGGTGTAAGTCAATTCCCGTGCGGCATGCACGTGAGGTCACTTCAGTCATGTCTGACTCTCCGAGACGCTGTGGATTGTAGCCCTCCAGGCTCCTCTATTGCGGAATTTTCCAGGCAACAATACCGGAGTGGGTTGCCATGCCCACTTCTAGGGAATCTTCCCAGCCCAGGGATCCAACCTAAGTCTCTTATGTCTCCTGCACTGGCAGGTGGGAAGCCCAAGTGGATTCCTCAGGCAGCCTTTAAATCTGATGCCAGTTGTGCTGTAGAAATGTATGGCATGGGATTTATGATTTTTTAAAAGTGCAGTAAGCATTGTAAATGAAAACAAAAATGGGAGTCTTCCCTCCTGGACTCATGATCATTTTATTTCCTGCTATTTGCTGTAGGACCACACCTGTCAAGATGACGCTGGTCTCCATCTCTAGGAGCGCACAAGCTGCCCAGTGGCCTACGTGGGAGTCAAGCCCTGGTAACCATGCTGAGAGTGTGAGACGTGGTGCCCGACACAAGGGCCCCTGATGCCGTGTCTTGGGGATTTTATTTTATTATTCTATTGTTTTGTTTGGCTGCTTCTTAGTTGCAGCATGTGTGATCTTTAGTAGAGGCATGAGGAATCTTGGAGTTTTGGCTTGTGAAGTCTTCAGTTGCAGGATGTGGGATCTTCTTCCCTGACCGGGGGTCAAACCCAGGCCCGCTGCACTGAGGACACAGAGTCTTAGCCTCTGGACCACCAGGGGAGTCCCCAGACTTGGGATTTGAGGCAGCAGTGGTTCCTCAGAGTCATATTTCCCATGGGAAAAAAAGCTGGAATGTGTGCTGGGTCCACAGCCTAAGAACTAGTGATGAGCACAGAGCGTGGCACGTTCCGTGCGTTTCACAGGACATGACGCCCGTACGGAAGGCTGGGGCGTGGCAGGCAGAAGGGAAACGCTGATGGTGGAAACCAGGGCAAAGCTTCAACCTTCTGTCCCTGAGGTCTGCCGCGGTGCTCATCTGAGCTCAGTGTTGGAATAATGTTATCAGGTTTGTGTGCGAGGCCTGGAAGAAGTATCAAGGATAATCAGAATTTTCGAGGACTCAGGATTGTGAAGGGAACTGAAGTGCCGAGAGTTTCCATCAGCCAGAGCACGTCTACGGGACCCATGTGTTGGCACGGGCTCAGGTGTGGGGTCCGGTGCCCCCCGTCTCCTCCCACCCAGGCCCCACTGAGGCCATCAGGTTTCCCCAGGTTCCCAGAGCTGCCACTCATCTCTCCCCAAGCGCCGCCTGTATCGCTTGGCCAGGTGAAGCCACCAGGAAGACTTCCATCCACCGTGTGGGAGGTCTCCTGTCCCTTCTATGCCAGGCTTACCTGGGAAGCTGATCCCTGCAACCTTGCAGGGCATTCTCTGGCCAGAGAGAGGGTTGCACCCTCCTGCCAGGCTGCAGGTGGCCTGTTACTGCCTTGAAGTGGTAAGAGTTGTCGGGCAATCTTGGTGTTTAATTGCTCACTCATGTCTGACTCTTTGCAATGCCAAGGACTGTAGCCCACCAGGCTCTTCTGTCCTTGGGATTTCCCAGGCAAGAATAGTGGAATGTGTAGCCATTTCCTCCTCCAGGAGATCTTCCTGACCCAGGGATCTTTCCAAATTAGACCCCACAGAATCAGACTCCCGTTCTCAGCACTGCGAGGCCAGTGTCCCCGCAGTCACTACGGGGCTATGTCTGGGACGAGGGGGGAGCAGGATTCTGGAGGCGTGTCTGGGAGTGAGGACTGGCTGGCAAGCCCCTCCCAGATGCCTCAGGTTCCCGCTGGGAAGGAACCCTGCCCATTGTTTCTACTTGCAGATTTATTATTTTCTGAAATTTCAGAAGAGATGGTGAATTGTGTAAAATGGAATAATAATAACTTTATAAACAATGGGAATTTTTAAAAGAGTGCCCAATTCCATGATGAATTTGCAGGACACAGACACAATGAAACCACGTTACCTGGACACACGGGTCTAAAGACAAGGGGCCAGGTGTGGCACGAAGTGGCAAAGGGACTGTGATGAATGTGGGCTCTCACTCTGGCATTTAGTTGTGAATTTGTGCTGAGGGAATTGACAGGGGAAGATCTGCCAAGCACAGTTGCTTCGTTTTGAGTGAATAGGAAGTCCCAGAGGGGGTCATTTTTTTTTTTTTTTTCAAAAATAAGAAAAAGGATTTGGTAGCCGAAATTGTGGCTCTGCCTTAACACAGACTAAACCTCAGAGTCTCCGAGGGATGTGCACACTCTCCTAGATTCCCTCTGGTCCCGCCCAGAGTTAGCAGGAGCCGGAGAACACAGAGATGGACAGGACATCATCAGTAGGTGCCAGAAGAGCTGGATGTGCAGAGGAGGGCGAAAGGCATGACCTTGGCATTGCAGGAGTGGAGGCGAGCTGGAGGCCCTCCATCACACTTTGAACCCTGCACAGCCCCTAACTTCAGAGGGGCCACTTTCACTGCTTAAGTCAGAACTGCCTCAGAGCCACGACCAAGCCCCCACACCCACGAGCAAACACAGATTCTGCTTCTGGGCCATCTGCTTCCCTGGTGGTGTAGTGGTCAAGAACCTGCCTGCCCATGCAAGAGACATAGGAGACAGGGGTTGGATCCCTGGGTCGGGAAGATCCCCTGGAGGGGAAACAGCAATCCGCTCCAGTATTCTTGCCTGGAGAATCCTATGGACAGAGGAGCCTGGCAGGCCACTGTCCATGGGATTGCAAGAGTCAGACACGACTGAGCGCACACACATCCACGAGCAGGGATGCGCCTGGACGGAGCTCTCGGCTGAAAAGTGAACCCCCAAATTCGTGTCCACAGGGATGCACCCACAAGCGGGGATGCGCCTGGACGGAGCTCTAGGCTGAAAAGTGAACCCCCAAATTCGTGTCCACAGGGATGCACCCACGAGCGGGGATGTGCCTGGACGGAGCTCTAGGCTGAAAAGTGAACCCCCAAATTCATGTCCACAAGGAATCTTAGAAGGTGACTTTTCTAAAAACAGGGTCTTCGCAGATGTGAATAGTAACACTGAACTCATCCTAAGTTACATGAGTCTTAAATCCAACGTCAAGTGTTTACTAACAGACACCAGGGAAGACAGAGGCAGAGACTGGGGTGCTGAGTCTGCAAGCCGAGGGACAGCAAAGGTCTCTGACCTCCTCCTCCCGCACGTCCCAACCCAGAAGGGCAGCATTTCCCTGTCTTGCCGGGTGGTAGTGATTCCCTGGACTCCACATTCCAAGATGACCCCACCACAGAGCTACAGTAAAACTCCGTGAGCTCCCCCAGCATGCTGGCCCTATGGATGGTAAGTTCAGGAATTTAGTAAATCTTTCCCTCTCCCCAGCAAGGCATGGCTTTCAGATCCATCACTTGCTGGGGACTCACAAATCTTTGCCAGTCGAGATTGAAAAACGACTTTGTTTTCCTAGCTGGTGTGCCTGGCCTTCCCTCGGAGCTCGAAAACCACTGCTCCAATAGGCGAGGAGCCTGAGAACAACAGGATTTATAGGTTATGAAAATACATCTGAAAATATGTGTTAAAATATTATCCCCGTTCCATGGCGCGGGTGCTGGTGAGGTAGGCCCGGGGTTGTCTCCCGAGTCAGGCAGAGTTTAAGACGCTTTCATTCCTGAGGTTGCTTTGCTTTTGCGCCCTTCGTCTGTATTTGTCTGGGAACCGCAACCCAGCAGAAGGGAAGGTCATGGCAAAGATGAACCAGGGAAAGGGTGGGGTGAGGTAGAGAGAGGGAGGAGATTCCTCAAAGCCCAGAAATACCTAGAAACATAAAAAAGCTCATGGCAAAGAGGAACCAGAGAAAGTGAAGACGAGGGAGACAGAGAGAGAGGAGACTCCTCAAAGCTCAGAAATATCTAGAACTACAAAATAGCTCATGGCAAAGATGAACCAGAGAAAGAATGATGATGAGGGAGACAGAGAGAAAGAGACAGTAGAGACCCTGGAACACCCAGAAATTTATAAAATTCTAAAAAAGAGAGAGATTTCATTTGTTGGTGGCTCAGATGGTAAAGAATCTTTCTGCAGTGCAGGAGACCCAAGTTCCATCCCTGGGTCCGGACGATCCCCTGGAGAAGGGAATGGCAACTCACTTCAGTATTCTTGCCTGGAGAATCCCATGGACAGAGGAGCTGCGGGCTACAGTCCATGGGGTCGCAGAGAATCAGACACGACTGAGTGGCTGACACACACACGGAAAGCCACTGGGCTGTCGGTTCCGAATTTGACGAGCAGCGTCAGTAGGTTCCTGCCCTAGTTCTCTGCCTCTGCAAAGTTATCTTAGAGGAGGCCAGCCCTCGCATATCGAAACCTTGGCGACAGCAAACAGCATTTGGCATGTGACTTCATTTACTGTTTGTTCTTTCAATGATTCTTTGTGATGTTTACACCTAAAGACTGTGGAATAATGGAATTGTTCATGGTATCATTGATTGTCCTCACAATAAATGAGGTTACGTGAGTTTTCAGGAAATTGGCAATGGACTGACTTGGGCCATAAAGGTATTTTGATGTCGTTTTAAGACACTGAGCAGCAGTCCTGCCTTCTCTGAGTGAGGGATTTTAGTTCTCTAAAATATTACCAAGGCCTGGTGGCCTCGAGTTAGTGGAAATGCAGTGTCTTCCGGAGAGGATTTGGCGTTGGCAAAGTTCTCAGCCAGAGGGAGTTAAACTAGACAGAGTCGCCTGTCCCTTTCAGCAGCACACGACCCCGGAGGTCTCAGATGTAATCTGCAGCCTCCCTTCCAAGCTCTGCTTGCTGCCAGCAGTGCGCCCTCACTCGGAAGCACCATCAGCCAGTTGCTTTGATTCTCGGAATTTAGAAAGCTAAAACTAAAAATATCCTTCGTCTGCTCAATATCCAAAGGGGGGTTCTTTGTTTTCCCTCTTCTCTTATGTTCTGGGCTGTTGTCGTGGGAGTGAGTCAACGTGGAAAAGACGTTTCTGGTGTCTGTGGTGCTGCAGACTTCACCAGCCTGGGTGGGCGCGTGAGTGAGCTTCTGGTTAACAAGACCAGCCACCTGTGAGCGGCGAGGACCCGGCTCTGACCGCCTGGGAAGCGGACTTGGATCCGTGGGGCACCTGGGGGTGTGGCCCCGTCTGTCCCTACTGCCTGCTCCGTACCCACAACCCCTGCCCTTGCTGCCGTTCCCTTCCCATTGGGAAAGCTGGGTCTTCAGAGGCCAGGCTGGGAAAACTTCCTCCTGGGACAGTGAAGTCCTGGGAGCTTAGGCCGGACGGATGCTGGTGGATGCTGGCCCCGCTGGTTCATGGTCCTTCCGTGCTCTTCTTTGCCATCTCCTCCCCTCCTGGAAGCTTCTTCCATGTTAAGCAGGCCCTTGAGATGGTCCCCATTGGCTCTGCCTTCAGGCTCCCACCCACGCTTCCTCTAGTGATGGGAGCCACTCTGAGACCCTCTGGGCACCCCCTGATTGGGGTCAGTGCCTGTGTCTTACCCAAACCTGGCACTGGAGATGCCAATTGCCCCAGCTACTGTCACATTAAATCTTGTGTCCCCCGCTTGCCCCTGGGGTTGCTTTTCGGTCCATCCTTCCCTCCTGTCTCCTCCCCAGGGTCCCTGTCGGCACAGAGCCACTCCTCCCCAGGAAGCCTAATTAATCAGTCCACCAATTAGTGGCAAAAAGCAAAGCCCGCATTTCAGGTTTGGTTTTTGTGTTTCCTTCTTCTGTGTCGACGACTGGGAAAATCACAGGCTGTCTGATCTGGAGCCCCCAGACGACAGACACCTTTCCAGAGGGCTCTGGGCAGCCTGACTCATGTTTCTGCGGGCTGCTTGGCTCCCACAGCCATTCATGTTCCCTTCAAAAGCACTGCCTCTCCACCCCCAGGATGAACTTTCTAGTCGGCTTTGATGAAGACGGTTCTGACCTATAGGCAATCACCTGCTTTGTTCCATAGAGCGTTTCTGAGGCAGGCGCCCACCCCACGGTTAGTCAGCCACTTTGCTACAAACAAGGGTCTTGGTCTTGGGGGCGTCGTTGGGTGAGTGACCCAGACCCTGGTTCTGCTCAATTGTGTGTCATGAGGGCTAATGAGGAACCACTGTGATCCGGCCAGGACTGCGGTCCCAGATAAGTCAGAGAATACTACAAAGAGGCCAGGATTAGGAAAGAAGCCAAAGGCTGACTCTGTGGCTGGCTTTGGGGGAACTGTCCCTGTGTGTCCCACGGTAGCCCTCATCCCAGGGTACCGCTAACAAATGACAAGCCTGAATCAAGCAAGTCTAGGCAGTGCCTGCTGGCCTGAAGGGGATCCTATCTGAGCTGCGTGCAGCTTTGCTTAAAGGTGCCTGTGGACACACAGGTTCCAATGGCTCCAGGAAGTCCGGTGTGTGAGATGGAAATCTCAACACAGATCCCGACAAAGTGCCAGGGCCGCAGGGCAGTGGGCAGCCCCATTGCTACAACGAAAGCCAAGAGCAAGTAGCCAACTAGCTAGAGTTGGTTTCCAACAAAATGAAAACACAGCTTTTTTCCCCTAAACTGCTGGAGCTGGGTAAAGGTTATTTCTGGAATCCCACAGAAAGAATCAACTGTGTGTTAGACCTTCAGAAATCACCCAATAGGCATTGTAATGCAGTCAGGTGTTGATGTATCACTTCCAAAGTTTTCTGCTAAGGGATCAGCTTAGGAAGAATAAAAGAGCTTTTCTGAATAACTTTGCCCAGATGTTTCTCTCTGGGGATGGCCTTACTGGGCTGGGTGAGTTGAATGTCAGAAGCCGATTTGGTGGTTGGATTCCATAGGGAGAGGAACCAAGTTATTGCAACTTTATATGCATTCAGATGAAAGTAGGTAATAATAATGGCTTACTGTAAAATGAAAACAACACTAATGATTGTATTCATTAGCAAAATGATATTTGCTGGACTAGCGCTAGCAGTTATCGAATTGCATGCAATAATAGGAAGGTGAAATTAATTTCATTGAAGGAACTGAAGAATGATTTATTTACAGTGAATATCCATTCTCTGTGAAACTTCACTGGCTCCATTAAAAAATATATAGCTGTATCCTTCTTAGAATGTGCAACTCAAAACTAGAAGTTCAAAATCTCGTTATTTTATGTTTGTGTTAAAGCATACTTTTAAAAAATCTCCACCACAGTGCCAATTCATGCGAGGACATTTTGCAAAAATATGGGACGTGACAGTTTAGGTTCTGTGACGTTACTTTGCTTTGATTAGTTCAGTAGCAGAATGCAGTCATTTTTATGTTGCTGGGATGTAATTGACAGAAAGCGAGCAAGTCCTGAGGGGAGCACAATGGATTTTTGTATCACCATAAACTCGATCGAGATACAGAACATTCTAGAACTCCAAGAAAATTCCCACTCCTTTCAGCCAATACCTATACCCCAAGGAACCACTATTCTGACTTCAACAGCCATATCCGTTTGCCTAAGTTTAGGCTTCATGGAATTATACTGTGTTTAGCATCTTGTTTCCAGCTCCTTCCCTCAACACAACATTTTTGAGACTCGGACATACACCATGTATCAGTAGTCCATTAATTTCTATTGTCTAATTTCAGTCTTTATATCTTTTGCACGAGATTGACTCTGACTAATTGCCAAGGAGAAATTGACAGTGAACTTGGTCCACCTCTAATAAGATCTGACCCACCTGGGGGCAGGGACCTGAGCTAAGTCTCTTGGCTCCTCTGATCTTGGATGCCCATCTATAAACGACCACCAAGGATACTGACCCAACAGCTTTGCAAGGTCCAGAGGCAGATGAACCATGAAGGGGCCGTGGGAGCAGCCAGAGACGCTCTGAGGACACAGCATCAGGCAGCGAGTCACCCTGGGCCCTCTGGTTTTCAGGCTCCTCAATTACGTCCCGCACCTTATTCATCATATTTTTAAAAGCCAACTGTATGGCAGAAACCAATATAACATTGTAAAGCAATCATCCTCCAATTAAAAATAAATCAAAAAATAGAAGAAAAATTTAAAATAAAATTAATTCTCAAAGTTTAAAAAAAATAAACAACAGTTCTGAGCTCTGGTTGCAAAATTTAACTTTCATTTCTTGCTACAAGCACACAATTTTCAGCCTCCTAGTTTTGACATGCCGCACATACACACGAAGAGACCCCCCCCCCGCCCCTTTCATTGATGTAGTTCTCCATCTCCTCAAAGAGCTTATTATTTTACAGAAGTTCTCTTGGGGGCATGAGTTGCAGCAGCCCTCTCTTCTGTGTTTATTTATTAATTAGCTGGCTGAGTGGGAAATCGCACCCTTTTCTTATTCATTGTTTTTTAAGGATTTGAGCTGATTATCTAAATAAACAGTGCTCTTAAAATTCTCCCTCAAGTAGAATTGCTAATCCCACCTTATATTTTTGCTAAAATAGTATAAGATTCATTCCCCCTGAATAGTCTCTCTTGTTCATTTCACCTTTTCAAGGACTGGCCAAGTCTGGGCATGGATTAAATACCAAGTCCAATCTCATACCTTCAAGCGTCCCAGAGGAACATGCAAGAAATAAAGCCTGTTTGCTCCATGGTGAATAGGTGCTCACAGTTTTAAAGAATTGTCCTTCAAGTATTAGCTGCATTCCAAAGATGCTTTTAAGACAGAAAATAAAATTAAAAGTCTACCTGGTAAGTTAAAAATCTTGAAGGCAAAATGACTTGAACACGAGTTCCTCAAAGTTTTCTCCCAGAAAACTGGAAGACGTTACAGTGGTGAAGTATTACGTAAGTGTGTGCTCAGTTGCATCCGACTCTTTGTGACCCTGTGGACTGTAGCCCGCCAAGCTCCTCTGTCCATGGAATTTCCCAGGCAAGAATACTAGAGTGGGTTGTCATTTTCTTCTCAAGGGTATCTTCCTGACCCAGGGATCGAACCTGTGTCTCTTGCCTCTGCTGCATGGGCAGGTAGATTCTTTACCACTGAGTCATCTGGGAAGCCCAGTGACATGTTACATCTACCATCAAAATAAAGTAATGCCACTTACCACTAGCGCCACCTAGGAAGCCCTTTGGATATACAGCCTTCCCTATTTAGGCTTCCCGGGTGGCCCAGATGGTGAAGCATCTGCCTACAATGCAGGAGACCTGGGTTCGATCCCTGGGTTGGGAAGATCCCCTGGAGAAAGAAATGGCAACCGACTCCAGTACTCTTGCCTGGAAAATCCCATGGACAGAGGAGCCTGGTGGGCTACAGTTCGTGGGGTTGCAAAGAGTTGAATAAAACTGAGTGACTTCACTTTTCCCTATTTATAAAAATCAAAGGGAGGAGAAGAGCTACCATCCAAAATGAGACCATGTGTGTTTGCTACAGAAAAGCAGTGCAGGTATGCCTTGCAAACATTGGACGATTTCTCTTGAAAGACATCCTTTGGCAAAGCTCTGAGTACAGACAGCAGCTAGGAGCCAACAGGTGCCTGGAACTGGATGAGAGGAGACACCGTCCCCAGACGGCGTGGGCAGACACCGAGGTGCATGGCCCCTGCAGAGCAGGACCTGACAGAGGAGGGAGCAGGCGTGGCCCCACCTCCGCTCACCTGCCCTGCGACTCAGCAGGTGGGGCAGAGCCCAGGTGAGATCCCATCTGCCAATGCTCTTTCCTGCCTCTGGGGGACCCTTCCTTAGGGTGGGTTCTGCCTGCTGTAGACATTATCACACAAGTCACCAAGGAAGACAAGGAGTTTGGATGTCCCGGGACCTGTGAATAAATAAACCGTGCATTTATATTTATTAATTAGGATGAAAATCTGCTAAAATTACCTGATGACACTGGATGTAGTCACCTATTAGGCAATGAAATGATGAGGAACTGTTGGGTTCTGACCGATACCAAAACATAACGCTCATTGCTCAGCTGTGCTCTACTCTTTGCGACCCCATGGACTGTAGCCCACCAGGTTCCTATGTCCATGGGATTCTCCAGGCAAGAATACTGGAGTGGTTATCTATTCCTTTCTCCAGAGGATCTTCCTAACCCAGGGATCAAACCCAGGTCCACTGCTTTGCTGGCAGATTCTTTATTGCTGAGCCATCCGGGAAGCCAATAATCTGATGATCCTATAATAAGTCCACACAGAGAGCCTGAATCCTGAGGCCTGACCTCCTTAAGAACCAAAGTCATCGTCAAACCCAGCCAAGTTGAGGGTCAGAAGAGGTGGCCCAAGTGTCTCTATCAGATGCAGTGAGGTCTTTCCCTTCTATACTCTGCACGGCCAAGTCCACAAGCCCGGAGGTTTCCTGGACAGAACATGAAGGCTCCCAGTGCCAGGATCTGCTGTCTCCCCATCCTCCTGGGTGTCCCAAGCACCATTCTAGAAGCCATCCCTGAGAACTGATTTCTGAGACTCCCCATCAACATGCTACTTTCATCTGCTGCACAACAGGAAAATTCATCCAGTGAAATGAGAGCCACTGGCCTGATTCTCCCCCTGCAGTCCACCCCTAGCCCCATCCTTCCAAGACCTGACTACCTTGTTCTGCTCCTGTTGGCTGGATCTGCCAGTACATGTCTGCATTTCTAGGTTAGAGCTGGGAACCTGAGCAAACGTCCAGCTTCTGGAAGTTTGCCTTTGATAACGCGCCCAGCCTGGCCAGAAGAGGAGATTCTGGGGTAATCACTAGAAGCCTGTTGTCATGCACCACAAAATTCAAGTCCAGAGTTGGGCTTCCACGATCAGATGCCTGCCCCAGCAGCATCAAAGCTGTGAGCACGTAGTAACCTCCGGGTCAATCCTGAAATGCCAAGGTAGTCTTGCCCCCAGACAGCTGCATTCACCAGGCATTTCCATCGAGCTGCAGGTACTGATTTTACCCTTTATTACAGCACATGGATAATAGAGGCATAAAAGCACAATCTTAGGCAGGAGCGGATCACACTGATGACTGAGAAACAGTTCCCATATCTCCTGAAATGCTGAATCTCTGAATGCGAAAGGAATAGGCTTGTGTAACCTTCTCTGCCCTCACAAAGTTACACAACACAGGTAAAAGACCATAAGATTTTAAAGGAAAACAAGTCAGGAACTGTTACAAGAATTCCTGTACTGGGAGCTGTGACCCCAGACGCACCCACAGCCTCACCTGGGCCTCTGTTCCGAGGAGGCTTTCGGGGCGACCCTCTCCCCAGGTCCCGCGGGCGGCTGTCGCTTCCCCTTTGTTCCTACCGTCACTAACTTTGCTTAATGGCCCTGTTCTCTGGGACTTACATTTCTCCAGCAGAGAAACAGGCCTGGCTCTCCGAGGCTGGAGTTGGGGGAATTTGCTCTCTGGCTGAGACCCCAGGGTGCGGGGGGCAGGGGCACGCGTGCTGTGATGGGACCGCATGTTCTGTACATTTTTTTTCTAAATGGATGTTCAATATTTTAAGTGGCACAGCAGTGACTCTGGGGTACGCTTATCCAGTTCACTCCATCAGCTTCAATAAATGCCAAATTAAAAAGAGAGGAAAAACAGAGGAAGAAGGAAATAGCATTTGCCTGTGTGTGTGAGAGAGAGAGAGGAGGAGAGTTCAAACTTCTGAATGGAAAACAAAAGGCATCAACCGGTCAGGGCTAGAGGAAGCGCCTCTGAAGAGAAAGGCCAGGCACACTACGGCTAAATGCTGGCCTTTAACTGCCTCCAGCCACTGACGCCCCAGGAAGGGGCTTCTCCCCTCCTGCCCTTGGCTTTGCCTTTGTATTTTCTGTGCCTTTTTGGTGAGCAGAGTGACAACCCAGGGCTCACCATCCTACCCTGAAATCCTGCCGCTTTACGGGATGTGGGGAGAGGACTCTGCAGAGGCGGTGAAGCCGCCGATGTTGCGATGAGGGTTAATTCTGGATGACCTGGGTGGGCCCAGTGTAATCACAAGCGTCCTCACAAAGCAAAAGAGGCCAGAGGGTCAGGGCAAGAGATGTGAGGACTGAAACACAGGATGGAGTGTGGTGGAGCCACCCGCCAAGGAACGCAGGCAGCTTCTACAAGCTGAAAAAGGCAATGGGAAGGACTCTGCCTGGAAGCTTCCGGAAGGAATGTTGCCTGCCCACACTTGGGCTTCAGCCCCGTGAAACTGATCTCAAAATTCTGAACTTCAGAATGGTAGGAGAGTATCTGAGTGCTGCTTTAAGCCTGTAGATGATATTAAAGACTATTCTAGAAGCCCAGGGAATGTCCCACCTTGGCTTGGAGAAAACAAACACATACGCGTGAGTGAGAGACTGATTCGAGAGGAGACCCAGCAACAGAGGCACGATCCCAGTTACCAAAACCAAAGCCCACAGGTGGAGACACGGCTCAGGGTTTGCCTTGGGGGAGGGTAGGGGATGGGCTCAGCTCTGCTCTTTGGACACACAGGGTCCCCTCCCCCACCCATCCCCCCAGGAGCACCCCAGCTGCAGCAGGCGCACCCAGCCCGTCCTCTCTCCACCCTGCACAGGCTTAGAAGTCCCACCGCCCTCGGTGACAGGCAGGTCCAGATCCGAAGAAATATCCTGATGCCCGGGGCTGCCTGGATTCTATGGGCAATTCAGATCTTTCAAACACTTCTAAATGGAATCTCTGAGCAGGGTGGGCTTCCCCACAACCAAGGCCAAACCGACTCTTGTCTGCCCATGTTTTCAGAGGAAATCTGCACCCCCCCCCCACCCGCTGTGAGGAGGGAAGAGAGGAAGGGTCAGCTCATGAAGTTCATCACACAGGGGACCCTCTCATGAATTTAAGACATGAGTCGGGATCAGCACACAGGACGGACCAGCCAGGCAGGCCGGCTCCACCCACCAGGCCTTGCTTCCCACCTGAGAGCTGGAAGCAGACGGGGGAGAAGGATGAGAACAGGCTGTTGGTTGTTTCTGGGACCCAGCACACACACCGTTGCTCTGCTCAGTTAGGGCAGTTCTGAGACAACTCGAAGGGAAGCGAAGTGTTAATTGTTCAGTTGTGTCTGACTCTTCGCCATCCCATGAACTGTAGCCTGCCAGGCTCCTCTATCTATGGGATCCTCCAGGCAAGAATACTGGAGTGGGTTGCCATTCCCTTCTCCAGGGGATCTTCCAGACCCAGAGATTGACCTGGGTCTCCTGAATTGCAGGCAGATTCTTTACCCTCTGAGCCACCAGGGAGGCTCTCTAACAACCCTGCACGCTCTATTCCACCGTGTCTTCTTTTTCTCCCCACAAGCCTCTGGACCGTTTCTTGGTGTTAGCCTCCATAACGCCTGCTCTCCCCACAGCTCTTCTGATGGAGGCACCCGGGACTGCCTATTCCTCCACGGTCTGTCTGAAGCGCACCAACAGTGTGGGTTTTCCCCCCTACTCTGGGACCCAAGGAGGGTGGGGGCACGATGGCTTCATGCCTGGGCCCCTAGTCGTGTTGCGGTCTAGCTGGGAAGCCCAGGTCCACGGAGCAGTGTCCAGTGACCGAGACGGGGGAAGACGCAGAGCGAGCAGGGGGCCCCCGAGGGGAGGGTGGGGGACAGAGTGGGTGCTGGCATTGAAAATCAAATGTGCCTGTTTGGTCTCCAATCTGTCCCAGCTCATCCTCAGAGCAAAACCATGACCTCAGCAAGCATGCAGCCTCCTGCCCCACATGGACCAAGAGTCAGGAGAGACGGTCACACCCCAGATGACCTTGGGCAGGAGAGCCGGAAGCAGCCACCTTCAGCTCCCTGGCTCAGATACCCACAGCGCTCCGGGGCAGGAAGTCTGCACCCACCAGCCTCACCTTGGAGGCTTCGGCAGTGGGCCCCCCAGGAGAACAGAGCCAGGACCCAGCAGGCCAGCTGTTGCCTCTGGATCGGTCGCAGAGGCTCATTTGACAACATTATCAATTCCTCTCCTCCAGCGTGGGCGACGCTGAGAGCAAGTTTTGCAGGAGGCGAGGATCCACTGTGGGGCCCGCTCTGCACACCGGGCATAGGAGGGAGCATTTACCATTCACCCTTTGATGTTTTCCAAATGGCCTGCACAGCGGCTGTCAGCACGAGGAATTATTTTATTACATTTTCAGATGTAACCGGGAAAGCTTGTTTGGAGCCACCGTTTGGATGTTAAAACAGCATAGGCTGATTTTCCGTAACTGGGAACAAATTGATCCCAGCGATCACAGCAAGAGGAAGTGCCTTGGGCACAGGCCGGCCAGCCAGGGAGGGTGGTGTCATGGCTGGGCCCCAGGGGATGGGCAGGAGCAGCCCTTCCCGCCACCTGCGTGCAGGAGAACGCCCTCCCCCTCACCATCCCGGCCTCTCCCCTTTAAGGACGAGGGTCCAGGTGGGGCACAACTTGGCTGCAGAGGCAGGAAGAGGGGACGTGCAGAGAAAGGCAGGACGGCAGTTCCTCCATCTTGCTGTGTGGAGCCAGGGCCTGGGTTTCTATAGCAACGGCCAAATATTTGGGTTGAAAGGCAGCCCCGTTTAGCCCTCCGAGAGTAAGTCACATAAGTCATGGTTCACCTTCTCGGCTGATCACTGAAAGAAAGCCCTCAACCCTCCGCAAATACAGCTCTGAGCATTTAATGAGAAACATCCGAGCAGGAGAGCGGAGGCCACACTTCAGCTTGTGTGTGCAGGCACGTGTGTGGGTTTGTGTGCAAGGGCCACGTGTGCAAATGCGCCGAGGCATATGTGACTACGTGTGCTTGTGAGTACGCACCCGTGTACGCAGCCTCTGTGTCTGTGGGAACTTGGCCACGTGTCTGTGCGCTTGCACGTGTGCGTTCCTGGGTCGGCACACAAACTCAGCACCCTGAGCAGGGGAAAAACAGGCGATGCCACCGCGTCAGAGCATGGTTTACGCGGGAGGGCGAGAAGCAGAGCCCCTGAGCTGTGCCTCCTACACAGAAGATGCACAGAAGGGGCCAGAAGCCAGGAGTCTGCTCGGAGTGAAGCTCCACGCAGGACAGGACAGGCATGGAAGCTACGCCCGCGCCCAACCAAACCCAGAGGAGGAACTGGGGGACGGTTAACAAACTCCACAGCCCCGAGGACATTGTCTTACCCAACAGCTCAGAACAGAAGGGAGTTTAATCTTCGCCTCCTTGAAACAGGAGAGCAGGAAACTCGCCAGCAAGGTCCTGAAGGGAAGAGGAAGGAATGCATAAACCGTAATTACCAGAAAGAGGACATGCATATGCATCCTGCTAAACTCGCAGTCGACTAGAAGAATCAAAAGAGTCGCCTAGGGTAATGAAGTCTACATTTGAGGTGTGAATTGAGCTGCCAAAAATCAAATGGAAGATTAGAGCGGGCAATTTAGTCGTCTGAGAGCTTACGTTTTCAAGGAAAGCTTTCTGAGCAGGAATGACCACTGAGAGTCAAAGTCAAGGGGAGACACACGAAAGTGTGGCTTTGGGGTTTTGCTCCTTCTCGGAAGGAAGGAGGGTCACCGCTGCAGAGCAGGGGTCTCCTCACGGGAGGACAACTTTCCATACTGAATCCACCTCATGGACCGCCTTTGCCAACAGAAAATGTCTCAGTGAGACTCATCTCGATTCCGGGCTTGTCACGATGGCCTGAAAGCTAGACATAAATTATCAAAATACCCTTTGAACACTGGTCCATTAGAAGCTTCAAAGAGAATCTGGAATGTCATGGAAGAGCGGGAAATTACCTAAGACCAGGGCGGGTGGAGCGCAGGCTGGATCCTCGCCCCGCTAGACTCACACGCTTAATCATGAAATCGTGCACTTAGAGAGAGGGGCAGGCGCATCTCGCCCAAAGAGACGAAGGGCTGTTCTGTGAACACGAGTTCGAGATGCAGACCTGCGCCTCCCACCAGGCCCTCGGGGGACCGAGTGCTCGGCTCTAAATAGATGGAGGGCGTTTTCTCCTTCGGATCTGACCCTGCTTCCTGCCGTCTGTGCAACCTGCATCTGTGTGCCTGGATGGACCGGGAGCCACGCGGAAGTGGGTCCGCCTCACCGGCAGCTCCGGCAAATTTGCATGAAGTTGATTGTTGATTGATGGCCTGTCTCCCGGCAGAGCGCTTCTCCACTTGGCGACCTCTTTCCTTCTCTCGGACAGACGGAGGTGCCTGTGCAGAGAGCAGCGGGATGGGAAAAGCCCAGGGAAATTGGCTCCTGTTCCTCCAATTTCCTGCAGGGGCTGGCAGGCGCAGTGGTTTTGGGCGACCCTCCAGGCAGCGCAGCCTCTCTGGGAAGGTGTTGGTGACCTCGAGGTGAGTCTGGGGAGCTGTGGATGAGGTGAGAGGCTCGGAAGCAGGAAGCAGAGTTGGGCTGGCAGCTTCCCCTAAGGAGAAGGAGCAGGGATGCAGAGGCCTGACTGTAAATGTACAGAAATCACAGATTACTCTGCGGAAGATTTTCGCCTCTGGTTTTTCCCCTCTGCACCACTGCTGATGGTGGGACAACTGGCTCGGGTTCTGCTGGGCTCTCTGTGGCCAGATGCACTGGACTAAAACGCAGAGCAGACTTCAGGCAGACCTAGGACTTGTGACCCAAGGGGCAGTGACTGAACCTGAGAAGCCAGAACTGTGGCCCAAGGCCCCTCTGGCCTCCCATTCCCCCTCACCCATTCTCAAGGCAACAAGCCAAGTTCTTGATCCACGTCAAACACTCTGGCTGATGTGGTGAAAACCTCCAAGATTCATGCAGATGTCTGTCTGCTGCTGCCGCTAAGTTGCTTCAGTTGTGTCCGACTTCAGGCTCCCCATCCCTGGGATTCTCCAGGCAAGAACACTGGAGTGGGTTGCCGTTTCCTTCTCCAATGTGTGAAAGTGAAAAGTGTGGTGAGTCCAATTCTTAATCTGATGGGGATGAAGGACGCAGTGCAGAGGCTGGAGACAAAAGTCTGTGAACACTCGGTGGATCACTGCCCACCAGCTACCATGGATCTCAGAGCAAAGGGGACCTGAACTGAATACTCCTACATTCAGACGCAAACCTTCATCGGCTTCGTCCTTGTTATTGTTATTACCGCCCTGTAAGCTGTCTTTTCTTGGGTTCCTGGAGTATTTGTTGTTGTTGAGTTGCTCAGTTGTGTCTGATTCTTTTAAACCTCAAGCCTAGCTCCCTGCCAGGCTCCTCTGTCTGTGGGATTTTCCAGACAAGAATACTGGAGCAGGTTGGCATTTTCCTTCTCCAGGGGATCTTCCCCATCCAGGGTTGACCCTGCGTCTCTTGAGTCTCCTGCATTGGCAGGTGGATTCTTTACCACCGAGCTACCAGGGAAGCCCTTCGTGGAGTACAGTTCAGAATTAACAAAAAAAATAAAAGATAGTAATGACCAATAACCAGAAAGTTGTATGTATTGACTAGCTTCCAGCATTAGTGAATAAGGGAAAGTTAAGAATATTAAGCATTCTAGTTAACACTGTGAGCTACTACAATATTAGATAATGTAGCTCATATAATATACATGAGTATATGCCCCTCATGAATTAGAGCATGGTAAATTATGACAGCAAATTGCACGTTGCGGTAAGCTGGTACTAAGCGTAAGTGCACCATTCTATGATGACTTAGAGAGCCATTCAAGACTTAGAGCTGAAGATTAAAAACAGAAAGAAAATAAGACTTGGAGAGGCTCTGGTAGATAAAACCTTTCTAAAGAGCAATTAGGCAACAGCTAACAGGAACTCTGAAACAGTCTCATCTTTTGATGTAATAATTTGTTTAATCTCTAGGGATCTCGCCTGGGGAAATAATAAAAACTATGGACCAGGTTGCATAAAGATTTAACAGCATCATTTATAATAGTGAAAAGTTAGAAATAACTTGCAGTCAACAACCTGTGATGCCTACTAAATGAAAGACTATTCAGACACTAAAATCCACGCTTCCACAAGCATTCTTAGTTTTTAATATAGTTGTGTTCACAACATAAGAGTGAGCACGAAGTGCACTTACTGCACGTGGAGTGTAATCCCAATGTTGTTACGTAAACAGACCACAAGGCTGTTTGTGTGCATGTGTGTGTGTGTGCTTTCTTTATCACAATTTGTGTCTCTCTCAAATCTCTCTGATAATCACATTTATGGAAAATAGTTCTCAAGTATTACTGCTTTTCATTTTTAGAATTTTTTTGCTTTAGGCATGAAATATTTCAAACAAAAGAAAACAGAAAGTAAAAATATTCATGTTCACATCTCCCAAGTTTAACATGGATCATCTTATTTAACCAGAAATATAAGGATGATTTAATTTAATCAAAACTGTAAATACTATTCACCTCACAAGTTACAGGAGAATATCTCTGTCTACCCGTCTCACTAGAAACAGACTAAAAGATTCAGCAAAATTCTACACTCACTCCAGATTCAAAAAGGCAAACTTTTAATAAATTAAGAACTAAATGCCAACTAGTCAGCCAAACTTTGACACCAAAATTAATACTCAAACCTGAGCAGTTACTCTGCAATCTTGTCTTGGCATTGACTTGATAGAAAATTCTTCTTTTGCAGTTAAAGTTCAACATCCTAAGAGAGGTTAAGTGGCTTGTCCAGTTTCTTTATCAATGTGGTCAGGCTCAGTCATGTCCAACTCTCTGAGGCCCAGTTGACTATAGCCCCCAGGCTCCTCTGTCCATGGGATTCTGCAGGAAAGAGTCCTGGAGTGGGTTGCCATTTCCTACTCCAAGGAATCTTCCCAAGGCAGGGATCGAGGCCTCTTCTCTTGCATGTTCTGCATTGGCAGGCGGACTCTTTACCGCTAGCGCCTCCTGTATAGCACAAACAGTAACCCCTCCTGCAGTGGCATGGATAATGCCCACATGATGGTGGGCAGGACGGAGGATTCTGCCTTGCTGCTGCTGGACCCTGGCACTGAGAGCACTGTCAGGTACAGAGAAGGTGCTCAGTTCAAACGTGTGACCCGAGACGTCTGTTTCTTCCGTCGAGGATGAGGCTGGTGACATGGATTTGTTCATTGTGCGCTGAGCGCCCCCTCTGTGCCAGACACTGTAACAAGTTTTGAGATGCTGTGGTTTTTCATAAACCATTTCCCGCTACTAAAAACATAACGAGTCATATCAAACTGTTCTAAAAATATCAATGCAATAGAGAGATAAAATGAAAAACAGAAAAAAAGGGATAAAGTTACTGTCATTGGCAAATAATGATTATGTTCCCAAAAGAGTGAAGAAAAGCAACTGTTAATACCAATAGAAGCAATAAGAGAATTTAATTCAAGTCATGGGTGTTCATTGGAAGGACTGATGTTGAAGCTGAAACTCCTATACTTTGGCCACTTGATGCAAAGAGCTGACTCATTTGAAAAGACCCTGATGCTAGGAAAGATTGAGGGCAGGAGGAGAAGGGGACAACAGAGGATGAGATGGTTGGATGGCATCACTGACTCAATGGACATGAGTTTGAGCAAGCTCTGGGAGTTGGTGATGAACAGGGAGGCCTAGTGTGCTACGGTTCATGGGGTCACAAAGAGTCGGACACGACTGAGCGACTGAACTGAAATGAACTGAACTGAATAGAAACTGCCATATAAAAACAGTAGCTTCCCTATATGTGAAAAATTGTCAGATAGGAAATCAAATGAAAAGGAAAACATTATACTTCTCAATATCAGTAAGAAAATTAGCAACAAAAGAAACTAACTGGGAGATGTAAAAAATCTTCGATAAGTTTAAACACATATTTTGTGCTTTGCTAGAAAGATTCAATATTACAAGGTTATCAGTGCTCCCTGATTTAATCTATAAATACATTGCAACCCTGTTCAAGACATTAATGAGATTTTTGAGGGGAGGATAATGAATTATTAAAATGTGCATTTAAAAAGACCAAATACAGGAATAGTTTGAGAAATCCTAAAAAAAAAAAAAAAACCTCTGGATACCAACCTTCACAGATAGTAATATGTATTTGAAAACTGTGAAAAATTAAAGCAGCCAGGTACCAACTGAGAAATAGGTGGTAAAATTAGGAGATTTTAGAAAGTCCAAGCGTAAACAACCTACAGCTGGGATTTTAAATGTGGTAAAGGTGACATTTTAAATCCATAAGGAAAAGATCAAAGATCAGACATTGAGAATTCCTACCTCTTCTTTCTCACCAGAATTATTTCCAGATAAACCACAGAGTCGAATGTGATAACGAATGCATAAAACTATTAGAAGAAAAGAAATGGAGAGCATGTTCATGTTCCTGTTATTTTGAAGTGGGCAGGGATCCTGGGCAAAACACAAAATCCAGAAGCCAAAGAAGGCAAGTTCAATCTATTTAACCACATATTTAATAATATAAAATTTCAAACATTATATCACCAATCAAGTAAAAAATCTGGAGAGAAGATACTCAATTAGGAAATACTTTGTGATGTGAGTAGTGGAGTTCCATACAAATTATCAGAAAAAAAAAGGGGAGATAATTCACTAGAAAAATGAGCGTAGGCTACAAATAGAGAGGTAAATAAATACACGTGGCCAGCTAAATCTGACAAGACTGGATTTATAATTAAAGAAATGCAGATGGAAGCAGTATTTAGAGAGCGGTTATTAACCTATCAAGGCCAGGGGCTGAGAACTAGGCTCTCTACAATGCCCTCACTGATAGGATTATGAGAATGGGATTGTAAAATAGGATTATTATTCTCAAATGAAATTAACCCATCAGTTCCACTTCAGGGAATTTATTCTACAGATAAAATTCACAAAGACATATAGACATGGATGTTCAGGCAGCAAAAATTTGAAAAAGCCTGAGAGCTGAATGCATTATGCTGAATATATCCACTCGCTTCCTTAGCACCTTTAAAATGGTGGAGAAGTAGGCTTAACTGGCCTGCAAGGACCCCCCAGTTCATGTCAGACGAAAATTCAAGTTTCTAGTGATACTATGGCTTGATCACACGCTTTTATTTCTCCAAAAAGAATCTGTGTATGTGTGTGTGTGTTTAAGAAAATAAAATTTCTGGGAGTTTACTTGAGAAGTAAAGTAATGAATAGTGAGTAAATGTACAGAGGAACTGGAGCTGCCAGACCTAAGGAGTCTTTCTTTCTTTTTTCTTTTTTCTTTTTTTTTTTTTGATTCGGGTTGACTTTTAACCAGGCCTGTGTATTACTTTTATCATATAAAATAATAATGAGTCAATTCTCAAACTAGAAGACAGAACTTTAAAAAGATAGATTTATGAAAGCCTCGAAGAAAAGAATGATCTTGGGAATGCCGTGTCTTTAATTAAAAGCATGCTCATGTTCCCAACCCTTTAGCGTTTCCTGTGAGCCTCTGATTCTTATTTTCAACTGTCTTTCTTTATCTCTCTCTACCTTGAAGTGGACATTCCGCATGCTTCCTTCCGAGCACCCTGCAATAGATTATATTTCATTTCCTGATTCTCATGAGATAGAGACCCCAGCCACAGAGCGGAAAGCCGCCAGGCGAGGAGGCCTGGGCCAGGACAGTCAGTGTGGCTCTGGCCTCCAGCCTCTGTGCCTTTGCGGGCTTATCAGTGTTTCCAGATACACACTGTCTCTGGGAAATGTCTGATCTCACCTTACCATTTCTGCCCTCGGTTTATTCACATTAACCCACAATGGGTGCTGGCTTACCCTGGACTCAGACAAATATGTGCAGACAGACAGACAGAGACAGCTCTTGGATGAATTTACCCCAGAACGCTCAAATCAAAACGCTAGAAAGAAGCTAAGTATATGCCAGCCTACATGTAAGTCTTGTGTTTTACACTTTACTATTGCTTTTGTTTTGAACTTTGTATTCTGATCATCGAAAAATTGAGCATGGATAGTTTTCATCAGCCTTGGCCACGGTGGAGAAGAGGTTGTCACCTATGAAGACCACTTGGTCCTGCTTGTTTCTGTTTGAAGTGCTTTTAAAAAGAACACCTGAAAGTCAATTTTCATTTTGATTCTTCTGCAAAGTGATTCTGCAGCTTCTTCCATAAACAGTCCGTCCCACTTTATCTTCAGGGCCTTTACGTGTGGTTAGGGACATACGAACAATTAAGAGCTCACAAGCCAAGAATCCTGTCATTGACAAACACTGGAGGTCAAATAAAAATCACTCTCCAAATAATAAAATGATGGATGAATTTGTGACTATTTATGATCACAGTTTCTTTCCCAACAAAACCAATAGAATCTTGGCACATCTTCTTTGTTAGAATACAGGTCACTATAGACACAAGCTTAGTTTGAAATATATGCAGAATAATTATTTTTAGCATCGTTACCAAAAGTATGGGATTTGGGTCTCCAGTGTCCTTCTTACCTATTCCAAAAGGACTTTGCAGTTGCCAAAAATTGCATTTCCTCTTCACTGAGCTATTGAGAAGCATCTCTAAAGCTGCTTTTTCGTGTTTCTCCTCTTCACAAACAGTGCAAGGATTTTATCGTCTTCCCCATTTAGTACCAAAAAAAGGAACTAGAGTGGGAAAGATTGAGCACTCTAAATTTTAGCATAAATGTCAAGGTGAAAAGAAAGGCAAACCCTAAAAAAAACTCCCTGATAAAGCCTGCAAAGACTCTTGTTTTATTTCAATGACAACCTATACTTCCAACCCAAGTTTCAAACCATAAACGATTGATGCCATCTTAAATACGAAGTCGCTTAAACACATTGCCAGAGAATAAACCGTTCACAACATTTAATTTGGCCTCTAAACCTGAACAGCCGCCCTAAAGTTCCGGATTAAGCACGGTGCTGTGTTGCCTCTGCCAAGGACAGACACACAGTAAAATCATTTTTAATTGATTCTTTGTCCCTTCTTTATTATTATTTCTGAGACTCCAGGAAGAGCAAGGAATCAGGTGATGCGCAGGAGAGAAGAAAGAAAAGCGGCTATGAAAGCACAGCTATGCCTTCACACACGTCTGAGTCTGCAGGTGTCCAGCTGGAAAGTGACGAATTCCTTTACATTTTTTAATATTTCTCAAAATCTAAATATTTGACATCCCACAGTAAAAAAGATCTGGGAGTTTGGCAGATTTGTGAGGTTTCCTCTAGATCTTTGAAGTGATGTCAACATCACTACAATTTGAAATCCAGGGATATCCTGGGGAGACCTGCAGTGAGACCATTTCTGAATGAAGTGCTTGAATTCATAGATACTCTCACTGACATTGAAAATTGAGCACAGTCTATTTTTTTTTCTTTTTACATTGTGACTGTGTATTCTTTTATTGTTTTTTCATATGTAAACAATTTGATAATGTTTTTTACAGCAAGAATAATTATAGAAAGATAATTTAGTTTTTTTTACCATGATTATAATGCACTTTAAACATTATTGAACACATTTTTTTCTCAGTTTTTACAAATTGTCATTAGCAATGTCATGTAATTTTGGGGGTTTTAAATACTAAATTTGGGAACATCTCAATCACTTTTTTTAAAAATCATCTATGAGCAGGGAGATTTAAAGCATTTCAAGTTTTCTTTTTTAAGATTAAAAAAATGTAATTATGGTAAAATACATACAACATAAAATTTACCATCTTAACCACTTTTAAGTTTGTGGTTTAGTACTAAACTTTGTATCCCTGAAACTACAATTTCCCTTCACTGCTCCCCTTAGCCATCATTCCTTCAATTTCTATGAATTTGACTACCCTATACTGCATTTTAGTATTTGTCTTTTAGTGACTGGCTTATTTCACTTAGCATAATGTCCTCAAGGTTCATTTTTGTTGTAGCACGTGTTGGAAACTTCTTCCTTTTTAAGGCTGGATTATATTCTATTGTATGTGTCAACCACATGTTGCTTACTCATTCCTGCACTGAGGGACAGTGTGTGTGTCCACCCTTTGGCTATTGTGAATAATGCTGCTATGAACACAGGTGTATAATCATCTCTTTGAAACCATGCTTTGAGTTCTTTTGAGTATGTACCTGGAAGTGGAATTGCTAGATATTAATAATAAATTAATTTTGCATTTTTTGAGGAAATGCCATACTGTTTTTCATCATTTTGCATGTCAATAGTACACAAAGTTTCCAAATTTTCCACATCCTTGACAAAAATACTTGTTTGGTTTTTTTTTTTGTAATAACCATCCTATAGAGTGTGAGATGGTACCTCATTGTGATTTTGATTTGTATTTCCCTAATGATTATTAATGATTTTCCTGTGCTTATTGGCCATATGTATTATTTCTTTTTTTTTTTTAAGCCACACAAAATTTATTTGGGAATTTGAAAGATCTGTGTTTGAACACCCCATAGGTATTATGCCAGAGCTGTACAGACATCTCCAGTTGATAATAAAAATAGAAGACATTTAACCTAAGCACCTCCATCTATGGGTGTATTTTAACATCTCAGTAATGTAAAAATTTTTGCCTCTGAATGTTTCCTACCCTCTTTCTTTCTTTCTTTCTTTTTTTTTAAAATTTTGGTATCTTTAATTCTTACATGCGTTCCCAAACATGAACCCCCCTCCCACCTCCCTCCCCATAACATCTCTCTGGGTCATCCGAGCACAGTCTATATTTGATTTTATACTTTATATTTTTTTAAATTAAAATACACACACAGGCACCTGTAGTAAATAAAGAGCAAAGCAAGTGAAAAAAAAATTATGATAGTAAAATAAACAAGGAAGTGAATAAATATTGCATTGGTGAAATTTCAAATGATAGAAAAAAATAAAAATTAAGAAAATTTCCCCCACTTTACTCCCATCGCCCAGAAATAGCCACTTTGATACTTTCAGTGTCTTGGTTCTTCTGGATGTTACCACCACAACTTCCTATAATATAGTTAGACTCTTATTCCCAGATTTCCCTGTTACATGTAGTATCTACTGTTTTCACTTTATGTAAGATTATAAGTGGAACTTACCTTTGTTATTTCCACCTTCCCTTCCTTTTTACCTTCCACTGGCTCCTTTAGAGGAGACATTTATAACTTTAAGAATATATCTAAATCCTGAAAGCTTAACTTTAGATGCTATCTATTGAACTCTATTGCAGGAAAATCAGGAAATTAACATATACTCACTCTTTTCTATTTCTCTTTATCCTAACCTATGAATTTTGTTAAATAATTTTGTACACATTGCCAATATTTCAATAATTACACTCTGTCCTATAATGCTAATTGCCATTCATGATTTATCTATAAGTATATTTGCCAAATTTCAGTGTGTATAAAATGACTTAAGAAACACATTAAAAGATATTGAAACCAGTTTGCTGTCAGCCATGTTGAAGTGACCGAGACCAGACTAATCCGGCACCCATACCATGAGCTTGGATGAAACTATACGAGGCGATTGTTTGGAGGCATTGAACAAGCGGCCACGTCAGACCAGGATCTCAGAGAGAAGGGAAACTCAGAAAATGTTTGCCACAATTTTCCTGGTTTACTTCCAGGGGATAATTACCAACCATGATCCCAAGGAGTCTGGGGGACAGACATCAGAGTTCAGCCAGCTAACGTGTTCAAATCTTAGGACAGGGGATGACATCAGACAGAGAGAAGAGATACAAAGAGAGAAACCCAGAATCTGTGTAGGAAACCCCAGCAAGTCTGAGGCTGAGTTATGCATCTATAGCGCAAGATAGCCTAAAGCTCACTAGATGGCAGATGGGATAGGGCGGAACACAGCACAGAGACACAGGGGTCGAGCAGGAGCAGGGAGAACCTTTAGTGGAAACACGGGCGCTTTGGTCCCACCAGAGTGGAGAGACCTCATAGACTCCTCTTTGATGCCACAGGCAGACATCTGAGAAATCACAAAGACTTTTTGGAGGGAGTAAAACTAGCTCCTAGAGTAAAAGTTGTTCTAGATCACTTCAACAGGGTATAAAGTCAAACTCAGGAATTATCTGTAGGAAGACAGTATTTGCACCCTGAATTCTAACAAGTGAGACAGCTCAGCATACACTTTAGGCTCTCCACAACCCTGCACAAGCAAAGCATAGAAGCAAGCCCATGCAAGTCAGCGTGATCAGTCTGTAACTGAACTGCTCGCCAGAGCAAGAATCAATTCTCTTCAGGGATAAAAAATAGAATCTAGAGTTGCTATATAACAAATAATTTTCAATATCCAGTGTTTAATCAAAAATCAATAGATATATGAATAAGTAGAAAAATTTGAAACCAGCCAGTAAAAGCCAAACTTGAGATGGCCTAAATGTTCATTTTAGGGGACAAAGTCTTTAAAAGCACGTAGTATAAATATGCTCAAAGAATCAAATGAAAAGAAGTCAAATAATTAAAGAAAATATCGTCTTCGTAATTGAATAGACAATAACTCCAAGAAGATTAATGCAAATGATACAAAGGAGCCAAAAGAAAATTCTAGACCTGAAAAGTCAATACTAAAATTGAAAATTCACTGGCTGGACTTAACAGCAGGTTGAAGATAGCAGAGAAAAGAGCCAGTGAGTGTGTAGACAAACCAATGGGAGCTGTCCAATCTGAGGAATAGGAAGAGAAAACATATTAAAGAAAAATAATCAGACTCTTAGAGAGCTGTAGGACAGCAGGAGATATTCCTGGTATACTAGCAAAGGAAGAGAAAATTATTTGGATAAATAATATCCAGAAATGTGAGCAATTTTAAGAAAAAAAAACCCTGATTCATAGATTTAAGAAGCGAACCTCAAGCATCAAAATATAGAGAAAGTTACTAAACAACATACCTGACACAAACACTAGACAAATAGTAGATAAATTATAGCTATATTGCTGAAAACAAAAACAAACAAACAAAAAGAACAGACTTTTACAAAAAGATTATACAGAGAAGAGCAAGGATAAGAAAAATTACTGATTTCCCATAGGAAATCATGGAGGCCAAAGACAATCAGATAAAATGACTTCAAGAACTGGAAAACACTGCTAACCTGGACTTTATCCACTAAAAATATATTTTAAAACTGTAAATAAAATGAAGATGTTTTTAGATAAGCAAAAACTGAGTGATCTCACTATCAGCAATTTTTCGCGCAGCTAATGCTGAAGGATCTTCTTTAGATCAAAGGAACCTTATGGGAAGTCAGATCCGTAGTGAAGAAGCAAGAAAACCGAAAATGATAAATAGATGAGTAAATAGTTAAACAATGTGCTTCAACATGCTTTCTTACTTCTTGAAATTTACTTAAAAGAAAGCTAAATATTTAAAGCCAAAATAAAAACATTGTGAGATGAGGTTTACAATATTTGTATAAACAAAAGACAGGACGCCAATGTCACGCAGTATGAGGCTGGAATAGAGTTGCGTGTTTGTGTGGTTGTTGCATTTTAAGTTGCAAAGTACGAAGCTCGTAGCCGCTGGTGCCAAGTGTTGGGTGTCTGTGCCACGCTTTGCGCTGTGCTTGTCGCTCAGTCGTATCCGACTCTTTGTGACCCCGTGGACTGTAGGCCACCAGGCTCCTCCGTCCACGGGATTCTCCAGGCAAGAACACTGGAGTGGGTGGCCATTTCCTTCTCCAATGCATGAAAGGGAAAAGTGAAAGTGAAGTCGCTCAGTCGTTTCCAACTCTTTGGGACCCCATGGACTGTAGGCCACCAGGCTCCTCTGTCCACGGGACTCTCCAGGCAAGAATACTGGAGTCAAGCGCCATTCCTTTCTCCAGGGGGAACGTCCCACCCAGAGACGGAACCCAGGTCTCCTGCATTGCTGGTGGATTCTTGACCAGCTGAGCTACCAAGGAAGCCTGTCAGGTGTCTCAGGGTAAGATAAAAGTATAAAGTGAGAAATGGGAAGTGTCAGATGTCAAGGATGGACTATGATGTGTGAAGAAGCGTAGTAAATAGACTCTAAACAGATGAATACATTCATATCTGTGTATATTGTTAATAACACTAAAAATAAAGACGTATAGGTAAGAAGCCAATAAAAAAATAAAATAGAATAATAAAAACACTTGGCTTACACAAAAAGGTAGAAAAAAAGCCCAAGAAAAATAACAAAAAAAGCAAGAAGATAAAATTCAAGTCACATCCATAATTAAAGGTAAATGCACTAAAAATCTTTCATTAAAAGGCAAAAGTTATAATAATGGATTAAAAAACAATAAACCAAAAGGATATATTTTAGATATCGATGCACACCACATCAGCTGAAAGTGAAAGGTATGGCATTCTGAAAGTAAGCATAGGAGGCTGGCATGGCTGTTAATCAAAGTGGATTCCAAGGCAAAGAGTATTATAAGGGATAATACATAATGGAAAAAAAAAAGTTCAATTTTTCACCTGAAAGATAAAACAATCCTAAATAGGTTGCAACTAATAACAAGACATCAAAATTTATCAATCAAAATGATAATTAAAGGGAGAAATAGACTTCCATGACCAGAGATTCCATGTCACTAAATCCCTACCATTTAAAGACAACCGTGCCATGAACTATCTTCACTTATAAGGGGTCACTTTATTCGTGTCCTTTCTTGTTTTTACAACCTTTACTTAAAATTTCCTTGTAGCTCCTTTTCCTGAAGTATTTCCTCAAGAAATGTCTGCAAATAAGACCATGGGACTTGCCGTGGAAGGTGGCTTAACTCTTGGACTCAGGCCACAAACTGCTTTGTAATGTGCATTTCTGGACACAAAAGATACCATCTTATAATAGTTAAGTCACTTGAAGAGCTTGTCAGTTCAGCAGGTTGAATGAGCTTAAAATCTAAGTATCTTAATTAGCAAAGTAGCTTTTGATGTATAATCTTTCTCTAACCATTCTTGGTCTTCATCTGAATATGTCTAAAGAAAAATGGGCAAGACATCCTCATGATAAATGGAGTGCCTTGAATTACTTTATGTGATGGAATGACCACATTTCTCAAAGCAGCTGCAGACAACCACCCTTCTCAGCAGGCTCCCCTCCACAATCTTGCCCAGTGATTGGTCATGGGGCTGTTTTGTAAGGTTTTATTCTCTGAAATGTGAATGGTCATAGTAATTAAAATATGGCCTCTAGTTTTCCAGATTCACATTTAATTCTTTATCTTTCATTGTTTCTCAGGTCACTTTGAAGGGTAAACTGAGCCAGAGAATGTAGACAAGCTTATGTATTACTGTATCCTCTGCTATGAAAAGGTACAACACTGGTAACCCAGACATTTTCAAAGGCATATGGTTACCATCCTCATCCTCAAAGAGCTTCTACATGAAATATATGCATGTATACATATATACACACGCATACGTGTGTGTGTGTTTAGTGCCTCAGTCATGGCCAGCTCTTTGCGACCTCATGGACTCTAGCCAGCCAGGCTCCTCTGTCCATGGGACTCTCCAGACGAGAAAACTAAAGTGAGTAGCCATTCCCTTCTCCAGAGGATCTTCCCAACCCGGGGACTGAACCCAGATCTCCTGCACTACAGGCACATTCTTTGCCTTCTGAGCCACCAACCCCGTATATACACAGACACACAGCTATGTATGTAATTTACTCCTGATGTGTATTGTATAATGTATCTGTATATAATGTGTGAGTACTCAGTTGCTCAATTGTCTCCAACGCTTTGCAACCCTGTGGGCTGTAGCCCACCAAGCTCCTGTGTCCATGGGACTTTCCAGGTGAAAATATTGAAGTGATTTGCCATTTCCTCCTCCAGAGGATCTTCCAAAACCAGGGATCAAACCCGCGTCTCCTGGATCTCCTGCATTGGTGGGTGGATTCTTTACCATTGTGCCACCTGGGAAGCATCTATATATAATATATGCATATAATTTATATATACTATATACCTAACTTACATATATTAATTTAAATAATATAAAGTAAATATATTATATTTAAATTCCCATCAAAGTTTCTGGGATATATTTGTAGATAGAACCATTTAAAGCACTTTTAAAACATTTCTTCAACATTTTTCCACCAACATTTACAATTTTGACCCTTTTGGTTTAGTTTGTTATTATTTTACTGTATCAATTTTATCATACTTTGTCATAATATCCCTTTGGCTCTCTGTTTAAAGGTGCAAAAAAATATAATAAAGGCTGACTTTCTCAGGAACTTAAAAGGCAAAACATTTTTTGAATCATGCTATGAGGAGACACAAGAAAGATTCTGATTAAATCCACTTTCAGCTGAAAATTTCTAAGCATTATATTAATGACCTTGAAGACTGTCCAGCAAAAATATCTTCTGGGTATGAATTTCTTCAAAGGTTGAAATATAGGTTAAAACTCTCCAGAGGCTCCTGTGATATCAAATAAAAAGCTTAATCAATTTGTAGAAGCAAAAAGGTGGACATGCTTTAGAGCACCAGAAATTGATACTCTGAAATCTACAATTATTAGAACTGAAAGTAACTAACTTGAAGTCTGATAAGATTTCTTTCTGCTAAGTGTTTCTTCTGCTTGGGCAGACATGAAAGGAAAAACAAATTTCAGTGGATTTGAAATCAACAGAACATTGTAAATGTGTCAGAATTTCCATGCTATAAAAATGTCATTTTATCTGGCAAAGGTTAAACCCCTTATCCTGATATACATTGTCACAGAGGCCCTTTCAATTGTCACCCCCTGTTAACCCTTGTGATGTGACTTTAAAGGTTGGGCTTCAGTAGAGTGGATCTGGTGTTGGTCCATGGCCTAGAAGTCTACATACCTAAGGCCAGGTAAAAGGCACTTGCCGGTGCAATTGTATGAAATTCAAGCAAACCTATTATTGTTAGAATTACTGGATATTTTCAGACAAAAGAAAAGGAAACTTTCCAAATTAAATAAATGCCTTTTTTTATTTATTATTATTATTTTTTACTTTACAATACTGTATTGGTTTTGCCATACATCAACATGAATCCACCACGGGAGTACATGAGTTCCGTCTCCCAAACCCCCCTCCCACCTCCCTCCTCATACCATCCCTCTGGGTTATCCCAGTGCACCAGCCCCAATACGTCTATGTATTTTCCATGTTTGTTACCTAAGAGGGTGAATTTACCATGACCGATGCCTCCAGTGGCTATCAGGTAAGGAAAAAGGGCACTCACTGAGTTTTTCTCCTTGGGATTCAAGGACTAGGCTAAAAAGAATGCAGAAATCTGTTCTGATGAACAGGAGGGAAGAAATTAGATCAATGGACTCCTGATGATCCTGAAAGTTTAGGAAAGCCCTTGAGGATTATCCACACTGTCTTGTGATGACAAGCTAAGCTTTGTACCTCCCAGGTGAAGCTCCAGATTGAAACATTCGATTTGAACCGATTTCAAAGTCCTTAACTGAAGCCTGGTGGCAGTTTGCTTTCTTTTGTTTTCTCCAAAGGGCTGTGAGAATGTGCTGTCCAGAGAGGCTTGCTGCCGTGTTCCTGATTGAAAGCGTCAGGCAGTGGAGCCGTGGAGCCAAAAGGAGACTCAGGGGCATCTCTGACGGGTGCTGGAGGCAAAGGGTAAACTTGGGGGAGATGTGGCCTGGCCTCTGAAGAGCTCACTTTCATTAAGCTATTGTGCTGGGGAAACAGAAACAGCCTCCCTAAAACCTTATGTGGTCAAGGCTGAGTCAGGCAACACCATCCTTAAGGAGAACCTCAAGCATCCCCTTGCCTAGCAAGAAAGTGCTGTGACCAGCAAGAGGCTGCCTGGAACCAAAGAATCCTTTCGGTATCAATGTGGCCAAACCAGGAGCCACGTGAGCAGAAAGCATAGTTAGAAAAAGAAATACAAAGACGGATTTTTCCCCCTAAAACTAGCGCATAGATCCTTTTCAAATTATCAGCTATTGTTTGCTAAACATGAAAACATTTAGTATCTACCTAAGTAATTTGTTGTCTTGAATCACCATTTACACAACTATCATTTATATGAAATATACTATTTATACCCACTTGTTTTCAGGTTTTTAGTATTTTAGAAAACTTTATTATATATCAAATCATCCTAATTGCATTTATGTTCCAAGCCCGAATACCAAAAACACAATTTAAAAATATGAATAGTTAGATTTTGAAAAAGAAAAAAAAGTTCAAGTGGCTCTCTTGAAAATTGCCAATAGTACAGTCTAAATAGCAATGATGGGCAGAGTTTTTATTAACTTTTTTCTTGTTTAACAATTTAAGAAACTATTTTATGACTTACCTTCTAAGAAATCATAGTCTTGGTTTTTGGAAATTAAAGGTATAAGAAAAACCTGATTTAGCCAAGATCTATATGTTACCAATACATATATATATATATATTTTAACTCTTGTTTCATATACCAAGATGCAAAAAAGAAGTGTTATGGAAACATGATTCATTTTGTTCAGCTGAGGGTGTATTCGAGAAAAAGACATCAGGTTTTACAGAGTTTCATTTGCTTCCCCTTTCAGAAGTGGAAATGCCATGTTGAGATGTTCTTGGCCCTCGTAGATATCCCGCATTCCCGATCCTTTCAATTCGGACAATGGGCAATTGGCCAATAGAATGCTTTCATCTTGAGATGCTGGTGTTTTTAGTGGCGGTTAGTTTTCATGCTCTAGATTCAGGAAGGAGCTTCCCAGGTGGTGCAGTGGTAAAGAATCCGCCTGCCAATGCAAGAGACACAAGAAACGTGGGTTCAGTCCCTGGGTGGGAAAAATCCTCCTGAGAAGAAAACGCCAAGCCACTCTAGTATCCTTGCCTGGAGAATTCCATGGACAGAGGAACCTGGTGGACTACAATCCAAAGAGTTGCAAAGAATCTGACACAAATGAGCGCACGCGTAGACTCAGGAAGAATTAAATGGAATTTGGTTTCCCCTGTCCTTCCCCTCCAGCTCCTCAGGGAGAGCAGACAGGTTTTGTTCTCTGCACACCATTCTCAAACTCAGTGTGGTGAAGAAACCGTTGTAGACTAAGACAAAAATGCTGCTGCTGCTAAGTCACGTCAGTCATGTCCGACTCTGTGTGACCCCATAGACAGCAGCCCACCAGGCTCCTCTGTCCCTGGGATTCTGCAGGCAAGAACACTGGAGTGGGTTGCTATTTCTTTCTCCAATGCACGCGTGCATGCTAAGTCACTTCAGTCGTGTCTGACTCTGTGCAACCCTATGGACAGCAGCCCACCAGGCTCCTCTGTCCATGGGATTCTCCAGGCAAGAATACTGGAGTGGGTTGCCATCTCCTTCTCCAAAATAAAAATGACTTACTAGGAAAAAATTTTAAAACCAAAGGTATAAATAAATCAGCTTTAAAGTCAACAAACCGGTAGTACTCAGTAAAAAGTCATGAAGTTTTCCAAGGACTGCTTCTAAGTTGCTGCACTTTCCTCTCTGTGAACCTCAGACAAATAGTTCATGAGTTTCCCCCTGTTCTCATCACTGTTCTAGAACACTGGGCCCCCTAGGAGGTAGTAACCAGAAGCTTCTCTATATCTCAGGGCCACACTGAAGACAGCCCTCATAGAAGCCAAGGCCACTGATGGAAACCAGAGATAATTTGCAGGGAAAGATGAGGGCTGACTTCTCCGCTTAGGTGGAGGCTTAAGGAAGCTTCCACCTTAACTTGGCCTTCTAAAGCTGCAAGGTGGAGAGCAGGGCTGGAATTGTTGTGTATGGTGAGGGCCAGAACCTTGCCTGAGGGAAGAAAACCCAGGAAAAAGTGCAGGGAAAGGGGAGAGAAGGGGAAAGATCTGTATATCAGAAAAACTCTCACTGAGAGCATTCCTGCTGCCCATCAGGACCCCAGAAAGTCCAATAATAGCAGAGGCTTCAAGTTCAAGAGTGGTGAGGGCTCTCAGAAGGACATCAGACTGGCCAGCATCGATGAGCATTTCCTCCCTGCTTTTTGTGGATTGTTCTAACACAGCCCCTCTCAAAGAGGGTGATAAAAGCAATGACCAGATTCTCCATTAAAATCATAAATGAGATTTAAGCAGGACTTATTATTTATATTAAGGAAAAAAATTAATGTGCCAAAACCGAAAGCTGAGTGCATTTCATGCTCACACGTTCATTTCAAATCACGAAAGAGAAGCTCTTGCCGTGTCCTATAGCCCGCCAGAGTTGTAGGTAATTAACATGCAAGGTGGCTATCTGGGTTCTAGTGTTTAGAATCTCCTGAGTGATTGGTCCAACTCCCACGCATTTAATGTTCAGATGTGCAAAGGAAAGCAAAAGTGGGAGGACACAGGAGAAAATAGGCCAGGGCATCATCAAAACACTAGAGGCTTTGAGGAGTTTCTGTGAGTCGTGGCTGAGCATTTGAGGAGAGAGCAGAGGGTACCACTCCTCCAGCTGGACCCTCTGTGATGTGCTGGGCTTGCTCAGGTTTCAGGCAAATGGAAACTTGAGATACGGGTGGACTCCAGGCTGTCAGGATCCAGAGTACCAGGATGATGACAGAATCTGGGAAGGCTTTATCTTCCAGTGTAGAACACCTCGGTTACATTCCCAGTGATGGAAGTTGTGCTTGTTACCTGGGCAACATCCCTCTTGTCTAACTCCAGGCTACCCTAGCAACATGATAAAAAGAGGTCCTTAGGAGTAGTGAGAGGAAATGATTCTGGACCGAAAGCCTCCAACTTGAAGGATCAGCCATTTGGTCCTTCAATCTGGCAATGCTGAACTACAGTGAATCTAAGACATTCCCATCACTGCTTATCTGAGCCTAGAGTACTTTAACAGAGGTCAACACTCCCAGATGCCTCCTATAGGTTGATATGCAGTGAATAATCACTGGGTTCATGAAAAGATTGAGAATTTCACAAGAGACAGACTACATGAAAAATCATAGCCAATGTTTACCTGGAAAACCGAGCTGATCAAGATACAGCAGGTAAATTTAGAGAGTACTCCTTTTCTCTTGCTGTGTTACAAATCAGCACAAATTGAGTGGCTTTAACAAGTGCACGTTTATTGTATCACAGTTTCTCTGAGTTAGGAGTCTGCGCACAGCCTGGCGGGGTCCTCTGCCCCTGGTCTCAGAAGGCTGTAAACAATGTGCTGAGCAGGGTGTGCCCTCACGCGGAGATTTGACTGGTACAGAATCTGCTTCCAAGCTCGCCTGCAGTGTTGACAGAAATCATTTCCTTGTGTCTGAATTGAAGGCTTCCATTTCTAACTCTGGGTCCAAGGCCATCCTGGGGTCCTGGGGCTGCCCACTGCCCCTGGCTTTGTAGTTTCCTCTTAAGCTCCTCATAACCTGGCAGCCTGCTCCTTTAAGACCAGCTGTGAGCATCACTCAAGTGCATGCCAGCAAGACAAAGATGTGCATACAACTCAGATTCACACACACACGCACATGCACGCACACCCACACGCACGCACACGCACACACACGCACACACAGTCTCAGGAATGACGCCCCTCGCATTTACCATAGAAAGCAATTAGAAGCAAGTCTTAGCTTCTGCCCACACTCAAGGTGAGCGGATTATGCAGGTCATGAACATGGTCCTTTCTAGAGTCTGTCCAGCACAGACTGTCTAATTCTCTCTCGTGATACTAAAGAGAGCATACACCTATGAAAGGGAATGGAAAGAAACCAGATCTCTGTGCGTGCTGTTTTTTTCTAATAAAGGAACTAGCAAAACATCCTTGAAAATCTAAAAACATGTCTGTGATGTAGTCACTGTTTTCATTTCCCCAGGTTTGAAAGCTAAATAATAAAGAGTAGAAAGCAAAGTAGGTGCACATGGAAGAAGCTTCAGGAAATCCAGCACACGCGTGTTAGGAATCTCATAAAAAGCATGCAGAGGAAAACTACAAGTAAAAAGACAATGTTTTTGCTAAAGAAACTGTTCTTCTCCTTAAATGTATGTTTTTGCAGATGATGAGCATCTCATTATCAAAATAATAATAATAATACCTGTTCTGTCTAGACATACTGTTGTAGACATTTCAAATATTTCTGTCTTATAGGCAGAGGCAAAAAGAAAATTACTTATACTTTTGTAGCATCTAATAATAAACCAATCTTGTCGTCAAATGCTGGAACACAAAAGAAGCTCATCTGCAAAATTTAGAGGGAAATTATACGAGAACCAAAACCATCAGTTTTGTGATTTATAATTGTCTCCCTATGACAATGCCAAAGGAAAATCACTTAAAGATGAACTTCAGGAAGCTGAAAAATAAATCAAAATAATCATTTCAGGGAAAGGGGAATTGGAAGACAGAAGAAAAAAGTTACAAAAATTCAAAAGTTAACACCTAAACAGTTTTAACATGATAATAAAACTAATCTCAAATATCAAAAAATTCTGAGAGGTTAAAAAAAATGTAAAGTAGTATAAAAACATAATAGAAATAATTATTTACATGAACATCCAGTTATTTTAACAAAAACTGAGAGGTGGGTAGAAAAAAGGAGAGAATTAAAGAGATGTGAATTTTTTATCCCATGGGTTGAGTAGAAATGTCAAAAGGTGCTTTTAGCCACCAAAGATATAAAATAACGAAGAATCAGTAAGAAAGCTCTAAAGACCTGGGCAAACCGTGTTTCTGTCGGAAGACCTAGAATGCTAAAGAACTCAATCCTTCCACCAAATTAATCTACAGATTTAAGGCAATTTCAATAAAATTCCCAACAGGAGTTTTTTTAATAATAAAATAATCCTAAAGTTCATTTGAAAAAATAATCATGTTAGAGTTAAAAGATAGATGAGGGGAACCTGCCTACAAAAACATCAGTGTGCATTAAAACCCAATGTTTCACTGTGGCGGACACAGACAGATACATAAAACAGAATAGAGCATCTTGAAACAGACCCAAGAATTTGGTAGTGACATTTCAAATCAAGATGAAATAAATGGTATTAGAGGAAATGACTATTCATTTAGGAAAAATATGAGATTCAGCCCTCAGATAAATTCCAAAGGGATTTAAATTTGTCATAAAATCGAAAAATAAAAGAAAATACATTAAAAAAATATCTGTACCTTATGAGATTCAGGACACTCATCTGAGGAGAATGCCAAACGCAAAACTATAAAGGAGAATAGTGGTACATTTAACTGTATAAAAATGTTACGTTACAGGTGGTCAGAAAAATAACATAGAAAAATTAAAGGGCTAACAGTAAGTTGAGAAAACGTAGACGCTAAAATATAAAAGCAGAGCTTGTACAAATTGATACCCCAAATTAAAAGCCTCAGTGGAGAAATGTGCAAAGGACCAGGGCATTCCCCAGGATGAAATACTGATTCCTAATAAACACACAGCACTCAAAGATGCAAAATTCAGCACAATAAACATCCACGATGGTCACCCATAGAGTAGCAAAGATTCAAGACAGAAAGACACGCTCACAGGTATAGTGGAGGCACATGCCGAGACGCTACCGCTGCCAGGGGGAGTTGCTACAATTTTTCTGGAAGACATTTTGGCGAGAAAAATAAAACAGCAATTTCACTTCTGTCAATTTACTCCAAGCAAATAATCACGGGCACACAGATTTAGCTTAAAACGATAGTCCTCAAAGGGATATTTAGGAGAACAAAAATGTACTGGTTAAGGAAAAGCCTAAATGATCAATAACACAGAAATTGCTTCAATAATGACACGGAGAGAGAGCTTCACAATACATTACGAGACAAGTGTTACAAGGCAGTTATGTCACATATCTCCTGTTTTAAAATCAAAAAGTGCATTTGCATGGAAAAGCACAGTATAAGTTTATCTTGCTTCAGTGAGCACCAAATGTTTTCTCCTTACAGTGGTTGTAAGTGTCAAAGCCTCGACAGTGGTAAAGAAAACAGCTCTGAGTTGCAAAGCAGCCTCTGTTCCCCTACCCCACTGAGGTGCTGGGTCTTTGCAGTCATCATGCTGAACACGTGGGTGAGTTTGCAAGGAGCAGGAAAGATCGGGGGTGTACTCAGGAAATCCAGAGCGACATACCCCTCTAATTCACGGGAGTGCCACCTGGTCATTAATCCAACCTCACTCTGATTTTTCAGCATATGGCGAAACTATTAGAAAGACATTGTGGCCGAGAAAAAGTACAGTTTGTGAATGCTGCACGGGTGGGTCATGCTTGGCTGGTAACACCAACTGGCAGAATGAGTGCAATTTTTAAAATATGAAATACAAATTTTTATCAAAGGAGAAGTAAAACATTATAGCTTTGGGTTCATTAAACCCGGCTCACATTCTGGGATTCCAAAAATACAGCACTGGCTATTTAAAGCTGCAGCTTGACGAAATGGCTCAGAATCAAGCCCTGGAGACCAGGGCTGAAGCGCGTGCAGGGCTGCCCCCTCCCCTCCGCTGGGCTCGAGTGGACCCTGCAGGCTCCATCCTCCCCCGACCCTGGGGGAACAGATGGCAGCTTCAGGGGCTAGTCAGGTTCATCCTGGGTGGGGCTGGCAGGGTCCCCCACCCCTCCCGGATGCCCCAGCCCTCAGGACTCTGTCCTGAACCTCTCACTGAGGAATGAGTAAGTGGGGTGTCCTTGAGCCTAAGGCAGGCGACCTTCCAGCATGGCCTACACTGCCTCTTGGGGATCTGCCCTTGGGCAGCCCCTGCCTGGGGTGTGGGTCGGGGTGAGTTCCAGAGGTAGACGAGGCTGTAGGATGCTGTCAGCCCTGAACACTCCTGCCCATAGCAGTGGTCCTTGGAACCTTCCATGCCTCCCAGGACCGCTGTGAGCTCAGTCTCAGAGCCCGTGCCTGGCCCAGGACAAGGGGACCACAAATGGGTACCGTGATTATCCCACGCTACTCTAGGAGCCGGGCAAGGACCCCTATCCTGCACAAAGGAGGGAGAGAGCCCGGGCTTCAGGGGGGCTCCCTGACTCCCTCCTTTCCTCCTGCATTTCGGGAGGTGCTCCGTCGATTGCCCCTCAGGGCTGCCTGCCTGTCTGTTATCTGCTTTTCCCTCCCCTCTGTCCTATCCCTGTTCTGACACATGGCTCCCCCGGCTCAGATGGCCTCTCCAGTAGGCTCCCATCTGGGCTCTGGACTTCCCTTCATCACCTAACCCCTGGAAGACCCTTTCCCGCCAGGTACCCCCACAACCCACCACCTCCAGATGCCCTGGACCCCACCTGCCCACCCTCTACTCTGCTCTCAGAAGTCTCTGAATTCATCTTTTTCCCTCTGAATTAATCAAGGGAAAGGAAGACCATTTTAAGATGCGTTTTTAACAAGAGATATATTTTGCCTCAAGTGTAGAGTTTAGCTATAGACATTGATCCGAGTCATGGGCCAAATGAACATTACGTTTATCCTACTCACGGCAGCGTATTCGTTATTTTTGATGGATCAATAGAATTCAGGTTTCTATGAGATAGAAAAGCGTTTCACTAGTAAAATCAGAAGAGCAACATTTAAAATTAGCCTTGTGAATAAACAGAAGCATGCTGCCAGATAATGAGTTAATTTTTCTCTTCTGCTCTCCTTCAGTGGCCCTGGTGACTGAGAGAAGCCTCTGCCATCCTTTACTCTGGCAGCTCCGAAATCCTTACTCCTCACTCTTTGTTTGAAATCAGACAGCTGGCTATCTCTATACCAAGTTTCTTTTCTTTTTTTTTTTTTTTTTGGTGGGGGGGGTGGGTGGGGGGGGGAGGGAGCTATAATTAAAGAAAATTAGCTGTGATGGTACAAGGCGAGCTTTGCAATATAGTGCTCCAGTAGCAATAAAGGATTTCTCCACTGAGAACAAGTTTCTATTCACCTAGAACTGATCTTATAATTCAAACACACTCTGGCTGTGAAATCTCGCCAGCAAAGTCCTTATGAGCGATATCATCTTAAATGCAGGCAGTGAAAACTGGGGCGATATTGCTAATAACAGCGCTGCATTAATTAATTGCTATAAAATTTGCAAAATAAAAAGAACACTGGGAACAAAGCGATATAATATTTACCAGTGCTGAAAATTAGAAATAAATATTCAACATGCCCTTTTTGAGTCATACTAGCAAGCAGTTTTGAATAATAAGGCAGGACAAAGTCTTTTACACGGGAAAAGCTAATGATTTCCGCATTTTGCTGCTGGTGAGGAATTGAAGGATGGCCAATTTGAATCTTCCTTCAATCTCCCATCAATAAAACACAGACAAGGCAGAGGCGAAAGCTGATCTGGGGGAGTCATGCTTTTATAATTGCTTTTTACCCTCAGGCATTCGAAATCCAGAGGGTCAGGAGTCCTTGTGAGAAAGCGGGTGTAGCCAAGAGGCCCAGTCAAAACCCTGAGACAGAAATTAATTTGTTTGTGAGGCTCAGGTCTAATTTGAGGCAAGAGAACACTGCATGGCACTTTATAATGTTATAACCTAATTAAAGATGGATCCATGTAAAATATTTATGCAAACTTTACCAAACCCAAAGATTTTAATCTCATTTGAGAGGTTAGCTGACTTCTGGGACCAAAAACAATTCCTAAAACAAGCTTTTGGACCAGGAATCTGGAAGGCAAACTATTAAAAAAAAAAAAAAAAGGCATTGCGAAATTTTCACTCATTTTCAGCACCTATTAGTCATTTTAATTAGGGCCACCTAATCTCTTGCTGTGTTTTTGGACTGCTTGGTTACTGGGTTAAGTCCAGGTTGCTTTATTCAAATATACTCTTTTGTGTTTTTTTCCTATTTTACTCCTTGATGAGAAATGGAAGGGAAAATTTATATTTCTTATGGTTTTGCAATTGCCTACGTGGAACTGCTTCTGTCCGGAGCCCTACCCTGGATGTCGTTAGTAAGTGTGTAGCCGGTAAGCAGGAAATAAACCATAAGCCACTTGGCCAGAAAAAAAAAAGAGTGAACAAAACCTCCTGTGACCAGAGCGCAGTGATCCCGGGGTTTCACCCTCACTCAGGGTCTGATCCACCATACTGCTCATGAATACTTCACGGGGACTCCAGGTCTCAGCCCTTTCCGGGGTTGCCTTATTCTCAACATTTTACCTGATTTTTGTTGTTGTTCGGCCACTCAGCTGTGTCCGATTCCTCGCAACCCCGTGGACTGCAGCATGCCAGGCTTCCCTGTCCGAAATGATAGTAATAGGCACATTTGCTGTTGCGCAGTTGCTCAGTTGCGTCTGGCTCTTTCGCCACCCCACGGACTGCAGCCCGCCAGGCTCCTCTGTCCATGGGACTCTCTAGGCAACAAGACTGGAGTGGGGTGCCATTTCCTTCTCCAGGGGATCCTCCCAAGCCAGGGATCAAACCTGTGTCTCTTATGTCTCCTGCATTGGCAGGTGGGTTCTTTACCACTTCCCCATCTGGGAAGCCTGTAGTAAAAGTATATATATATATATCTCTAATATCACATTGGCCAAATTAGCCGTTTTAAATGCAAAACACGTGGCATTAATTGGACTCACCGTGTGTGCAACCGCCACTGCTATTTATTTCCGACACTTCTCCGTCACCCCAGACAGGAATTGTCACCAAGGAATAACTCCAAATTCTACCACCTCACCCCCAGACCCCGGCAGCCTCTAACCTATGTTCAGTCTCCAGGAATGCTGGGCACACCCTTTTGTTGCCTCAAGTTTCCTCTTCTGGAGTTTTCTTGTCGAGGAGAAGGAGGGAAGGTGGCTGAGAGGGTGCCTGTCATGAAGGAGATGGGCCGGGGAGAGAAGGAAGGAGAAGGAGGGAGGGAGACCCAGAATCCAGGAGCACGTGAAGCTGCCGGAGGCAGAAGGGGCTGCCCAGGGCCAACAGTGGCCAAACGACGGGCGAAGATTCCCGGGCTCAAGGCCAGGCTGGGAAGGCCCCAGGCTGGGGGTCTAAAAGGGATGGATGAAGAACTGATTCTCTGATGTGTCCATCTCGTTAGGACCACAGAAGGGAGATCTCTCCGTTAGACATCCGTGCAGCACCCAGGCAGCTGAGCTGACGCTCAAGTCTGCAGAAGGCCGCCCGCAGCAGGGTCTGCCCCACACCAGCCTTCTAGCTTCCCACTGGAGAAAACCTTTTCTGGGGGTCGGGCCAGAGTTCTGCAGGCCGAATCCGCCAGTGGGTGTCACGGAGAATCAGTTTAACACTCCTTAGGAGCCTACGGGTTCTGAAAGCAAATGAGGGAAGTTTCCAGATGCAGATGGAATAAATGAATGCATTTCCATTAAGTTCGCATTTAGAATCCAGGCAGGCAAGCACCAAAGGCCACTGGGTCCATGTCCAGTCAGCACCTGGGTGACCCCTCGCCGCCTTAGAAGCACCTGACCCCTTCCCACCCGGGGAAGTGCCACCCATGTAATTAGCTGACGCGTTTCAAGCCAAGGAGACTTTTCTGTTGCACTCTGTATCGTGGAGCTGGATGTGTGAGAAAACGGCTATAACAGGTCTTGTTTCAGAGCTACCTCTGACCCACTCTGTGTGTCCCTGGCGCCCCATAAAATGCTCGCCTCCTAAGGAAGAACTTAATGAGAGTCAGCCGTAAATCACCGTGTTTCACAGTTACGTTTGTTTCCTCGGCACCTGACTTAAAACTGTTGGCTGACCTGGTCTGTCATGAGCCGAGATGGCCAGGGTTTACTTAGTGACACCAGGTCACCAGCCAACTGTCCCCGCCCCCTACCCTGGAGACGCCCTCCCCAGTCTGACTGGGGAAGCAAGAGTGGACTCTCCTAGCAAAACTCAGACCCGCTGCCATGTGGGTTCCTTCCCCAGGGATGGACCGAACCAAGTCCAAGGACCACAGCCAGATGGTCGCTTCGAGTTTCTGACAGCCAGCCTGAAGCCAGGGACTTGAGACAAGCAAATAAGAATGAGCATTCCCAGCTTGTCCATAGACATTCTGAAAGGGGGGTGGGGGCGGAATACCTCTTGAGTTTTCATTCTCTGGGATGGTTTTGCTGAAGACAACCCTTCATATATGGCAACACAGCAGGATTGCCTCTGAAAGAGAGGAAGGGACATTAATGCTGGTAGCAATTTGCTTTGCTCATTGCGTAGCAATGGAGTGGGACCCTATAGTCCTTGCCTCCCCCGCCCCTGCCCCCACCCTGTCCTCAGCCTGCCTTTTGCCTGTAAAAACTTTAAAGAATAAGTTTAATTAGAAAAATGAGAACATGTGAAAATAAAGGAAGACCGTCAAAGGAGACCAAATAATAATAATGTAGTCATTAAGCAAAGTCAGGACACTTCCGTCCTTTCTCAAGGGGCATAGATGATATTCTGAGCCGTATCCTGTGGGCATGCTATTGACGCTGTTGGCGGGTTTACCTCCACTGAGGAGGCGGGTTGTGGGAGAAGGTTGTTTGGGAGTCTGTTCCCGAGACAGGGAGACTGCCCCTAGAGGGCAACGCCCTGCCAGGAGATGGCCTTGAGGGGCCCTGCAGGCCAGGCCCTCGGGGGCAGCTCCCAAGCAGTCTCCCCCGCAGTTTAGGTACACTTGCCATCAGCGTCAAGAACATCCCTCTCCTGTCTTGAATGGAGAGTTCCCTAAATAAGACATGAGAACAAAATGACTCTTGGACTTCATAGTTCTGGTCTAAGGAAAGCTATTATTAGCCATTTTAGGATTATCTTTCATTTGACTATTCATTGAGTTTCCCAGGTGGTACAGTGGGTAAAGAATCTGCCTGCGATGCAAGGAGATGCAGGAGACGTGGGTTCTATTCCTGGGTCGCAAAGATCCCCGAGGAGGGCATGGCAACCCCCTCCAGTATTCTTGCCTGGAGAATGCCACGGACAGAGGAGCCTGGCGGGCTGCAGTCCATGGGATCGCAAAGAGCTGGACAGGACTGAAGCGACTGAGCAAGCATGCGCGTGTTTGGAATCTTATTCTGAAGGGAGAAACTCAGGAGGCCAGCCAGCTAGGAGCCACGGCTCAAGGAGCTGCAGAGGGGTGACCCTGGATGTCGGCAGTGGATTGCAAGCCTCCATCCTCTCGGGTAAAAAGATGAGCCATCACGGGGTGTATTTTTATTTTTCATAATTACAACATGCCTCTCACTGAAAATGACCATCTACCACCCCCACTGACAGTATGAGTTAGTGGTATGATGTCAGGAGCCTCCTTGAGCTGGATTGTCTCATTCAAGAAAAGCTGAACTACCTGTCCCTCTTTCCAAAAAGAGAACCAGTTGGCCCATGAATTTGGAAAATTCAGGATGCAAGAAAAGTTCCCGGTCTCTTCCTAGGACTTCCCAGGGCTTCCTGGCACCCCTGTGCCCTGTCAGTTTTGGAGAGAGAGCTGGGTGAGCATCCACCAGGGGGCCGTCCTCAGACCACACACCCTGAACAGTGTGGCCCCTCAGGGAGAAGCCTCTGCACCTTCTGAAACCGGGGTGTCCACTGCTGCAAGCTTGTCAGGGGGCACTGCTTTGAGCAGGCAAGTGTCACCGCTTTCATTGCCGGAGAGTGTTAAACTGTCTCTGTAGTGAGTGAGGCCGCCACTAAATTTGCACTTGGTTTCCGGCAGCTCTGAGCCTTCTCATGTTCACACTTCTCGGCATTTAAAGATGTGCTCTGGGGCAGGCGTTAAAACACGATATTGATACTCCAAAATGCGATCGCAGCAGCTGATGAAGCTGCCGTGTTCGCCGGGGCGCTGGGTTCAGCAGAGATTCTCTTGCCGAGAAGCGTGTCTTCATGATCCTGGAATAAATTACTCCAAAGCCATGCTTATATTCAACGTAGTGACTCAGCCTCATGCTAACTATGGGAGCGGAGCAGAAAAACATCATCAAAATTCAGAGAAGAGGCCAAAAGGAGGGACGAGCGATAAGCGGAAAAATGTATAAACAAGGGAAGTTGGGTGCCCCAGGAAAACAGCTCTGTGCTAGCTTTTTAAGTAAAAGTTATGTTATTTACACTCTCATTTTCAAATAGGGAGCCCAATCTAGGAATCAAAGATTTTTTTTTTTCTAGCTGTGTCCACTTGGGAAATATTTTCAATAGCTCTCCGTCTAAGGTTCTATTTTAAAAATGTGAATACACAATCCAAATAACACCCTGCTGTTCATTAAAAAATAAATCACAGCCAGCTGCTGATCGGCACCCATATCAGGCCTGGCAAAACTTTACATGAGACCTCGGGAAAAAAATAAAAAAAACTTCCTCATGCATTGATATGATCTGTAGAATGTATAACACTCACTTAAAGCCATCTGTACCAACATGAAAATTTAACTCTCTCGGAAGGGAATGAATCAATGTTGGTATTAAAATGAGAGTTTGATGTATGAGATATAGATTAATACTCTCAAAAACAATCAAAACTGAACAGAAATTCCTAGCAGAGAGATGCCTATTTCCTGATTCTTCAGATGCAATAGGGTTTTTTGTTTTTTTAAAACAAAACAAAAAAAAAAAACCGGACCTCTCACTAAGTGAGAGGGCTGTGACATTTTACTAACACGAATTCATAAGGTGACCCCAGAGATCAACAATAAAACACAATTTTAGAATGGGCTGAAATAGGCAGAAAGCTTCAGCGGCCACATTGTCTAGCCAAATAGCTTCCTCACCGCTTGGCGGGTATGGCTCCCTGGATGGTCTTGGATCCAGGGCCCTTTTAAGTTGAGATGCCATCCATCCTTCGGGTGGCCTGAGATCATGTGGCATTCTTGATGGGGGAGATAAGGTCCCTGCCCTCTCACAAGTGTCTTGGTTTTGATGCTGGCTCTCTCAGGCCCCCTCCCAGTTTGTAAAATGGAGGTAAATTAAACCGATTATGAACTAGGCAGGAGTCGAAACACTTTGCCAAATTGGAGTGCCAGCTCCCCGAAGCCGCTGCCGGCTGCCTTCCTGAGGTGGGCTGTGGCTGACCGTCTCCTTTAGCTGCCCTTGGCACTCCAGAATGTGTCTGGAAACGGCTTTGCAGATGGCCTCGTAGGTTTTACAGGAAATATTACTTAAACATTGAAAAGGATCACATTTCTCCTGTTAGGAATTACAAATCTGGATTTCATTTTCTCTCTTGCTTTTTTTTTCCCCCTCCAAACCCTGGGAAAAAATGTAACTGTTATATATGAGATGCAGGAAGCATTTGGGAATTTTTTTAATACATCCCTAGCACACGCTCATTTCTTTGCTCTTTGTATATATTCACACCCACGCGTAGAAAACATGTTTGAGTATAGTTTATAAATACACACAGACTCACAGTCCTGTTCTTTCATTTCAAAGTGAACGCAATTGCACAGAAGCAAGAAACTTGTGAAAATTTAGAGGACTGCCTCTTCTCTTTTTCTTTCCTTCTTTTTCTAACCTCCTAGAACAGAAGAAACAAATTCCTCACTCACTTCACTTGGATAACTAAAATGTGAACTGTCTCTCTCTCGCACTGGCTTCTCTGTATGCATTTTATTCAGATTTATGAAGATCAGGGGGAATTCCTATTGTTGAGAAAATGTTTAGCATCAATGAACAATTAACACTAGCAGGGAAAGGTGGGAAGCCCTTGAGTCCCATGTCTCGGGCCTTTTCCATGCTCCTTGTAATAGCAAATGGGAGGATCCTGAAACCAGCATTCCTCAGGGAAAGGCCGGTCCCCTGTCTTTATTGAACACCCACTTGGCAATTTTAGAAAACATTTCCCCAGAAGGGAGGTTCACCGGCACAGTTGGAACTCCGGCTGAACTCGGAATGTGGTTAGGACCATAGGGACTGCTGGGAAGGCTGGTCTCTGCTCCCTGAGCATGGAGGGGACTCTGGAGGTCCGGCCCCCACTGGCCAAGCCGCAGGTGGCCTCAGGGACCCAGCCGAGCTGAGGTCAGGGCGTCCCATCGCCCACACTGGGCCATCTGCAGCTCCAGTTTGCATTTTAGTATTTCTCATGTGAGCCCAGGCAGGGCGAGTGGGATCCAACCAGGAAGGGATGTGGTCACCATCAACACAGGTCAAGGGACATCTACACAGCAGCCAGGCCCTTGCCCAGCTGTGAACACAGTGCTGGAGGAAGACAGGGTCGAGGTCCCCGTTTTCTGAGATGTGTAGCCCTTCCCTGGGGGGTCGAGTGCATGGCTCCAGAGGTGCCCGGCACCAGTGCCGGGGTGCCTGGGTCTGCAGGGTGTTTGCACCCCACAGCTGGAGGGGCTCCTCTCTGGCGGAAAGCATAGTAAAGGAGGTCCCAGGCAGCAACAAGTGATGTCCTGGCTGCCTGGGCTCCGGCCCCTCATCCTGCGGGATCTGGAGACAGCTTCTCAGGCCCCAGCGCAGCCCTGCCAGCCCCCGTCCCAGCCACTGCCCAGCTCCACCGCCCTGCGCCTTGGGGCGCAGACGCCTCTCCTGCCATCTGGAATCACCTCGCTGTGTCTCCACCTCATTAACTCCCCATCTCATTTCATACTTGCTCGGAATGTCTCTGTTCTCCTTGGTCTCTCTCGCACCCCAGCCTGAAATACCTGTCCATCTCAGTACGTGTACAGTCCTGGGTGGGCTCACGGGATCTCAGGACCCAGAGGTGCTGGGGGGCCCAGGACCTGGGAGCTGGCCTACCTGGAATGTGGGCGGGGGGCTGGGCACCCCCACGCTGCTGCCCCTGACCTTCCCCCTGCACACGGGCTTCCTCTGCCGAGAGGGGCAGGTGGGGGCCAGGAGGGACCCCAGCAGAGCCCCGGCGGGCGGCCAACAGCACAGCCCAGCAGCTGCAGGGGAAGGTGGGCAGCCGCCCCGGGGGGGGCATAGCTCCGGCTGTGGGGACCCCCTCCCAACTCCCACTCCCTGCCTGTTAGGGAGACAGATGGTGAGCCCAGTGACATCCTCAGAGAGAGCTCCCGAGGGCAGGGACCACTCCTGCGCCAGCCTGGCTCTCGGTGGAGATGCTGCGATGGTAATCAGGAGGAGAAGAGACGTTTGGCCTGTGGGCCCGGGGGCAGAGGAGGGGGTGGGCACAGGCCTGGATGGGGGGCTGGGAAGCCGAGTCAGTGACCACACCTGGGCCACTGGTCCTCTCTCTGGAAACCCATCCCTGGCCAACATGTGTAAGCTGCCCCTTCCAGAATCAAGCAGCACAGACCTATAAGTGGGGAGAAGCGATGTTTTGTGGGGCCCTCGGCTAAGCCTGGGAAGGGGGCAGGACAGTAAGGTCACCTCAACGGCCTGGAGGTGCCCCCAGGCCCACCCTGCACAGACCAAGTTGCTGCTGCTCCAAACCCCGTCTCAGAGCGGACCCCCTGGACACCTCCCGGGGCTGCAGAGTGCCTGACCTATCTCTCAGAGCACCCCAGCCCCGCCGAGAGCAGGCCCCATGCAGCGCCGACAATCCCCCTCCGAGGACATGGCCAAAGGGAGGGCTGGTGTGCCTGCGGCTCCACCTTCTGGGAACTTCGTGCCCAGGGGAGAGAAACCGACAGCTTTAGGAAGGCAGGTCCCAAGATTTGAGGCAATTAGAAGGTTGAGTGAAAGATCAGGAAATGGCAACCCACTCCAATATTCTTGCCTGGAAAATCCCATGGATGGAGGAGCCTGGTAGGCTACTACAGTCCATGGAGTCGCAAAGAGTCGGATACGACTGAGCGAATTCACTCACTCACTCACTCACTCACTCAAAAGAAAGGGGAAACAGTCGCAGTAATCCCACACATGCAGTATCTTAAAGATGGGTTTATTCGCACTCGAAAAAGCTTGATTTGGGGACATGGGCTACATCTATACCTAAACTTGACATATGCTAATTGGAAAAACTCAAAAAACCACCATGCAGATGGGAATTGCCATTGTATGTATTATTAATAAATATATAAGCATATATTATATATATATACATGGAACATGCTAAATGCTAAATAAATGTTTCTTGAGTGAATGAATAAAAGGGAATGAACAGCTGCCTGTAAAGCTGTCAGACTGGATTTAATGCCAGGGCTTCCCTCCTTTATGCTAATTTTCCTACTTGCATGACAGACACAAACAGTCATTTGCTCCTTTTCCTTCTTCTCCTTCTGTCCTTCTGAAAGTCTCTTTGGAACTCACTGATGTGTTTCGTTTTATAAGTTCATGACATTTTCATGGAATGAAGGCAGGGCCAGGCTGGGTTCTTCCCAGAGCGAGGCTCTGCCTGATGGGGAGCGGAGACCCAGGAGGGAGCAGGTCCACCCCCCTCCCCAATCTCTGATGTAGCAACCCTTCACCTGGGAGAGACCACAGCAGAGTAAGCTCAGGGTGGACCCCACCTCCACTTCAGACACCCTTGATTTTTGTCTATGCCACGACCTCAGCTTTGCTTCTGGAGCTTAATTGTGAATCCATGGAGGAGCGCTGAGGATGGACTAAAAACTAGACTTAGCTCAGAGGCATTCTTGGAAAGAGGCCGGTCTGAAACCTATGTGAAGGGATCCTGGAGTCCCCCACCCCTGGCAGTAGCTGTCCATCCCCTAAGGGACGTCATCGCACAAATTGAGGGTCATCCAGAGGATCTTCATAGTTGTAGCAGCATATTTCCATCCTGAAAGCAGAAATCCACCCCTACCCTGCTGGTGGAAATGTCGCTTAATGCTGCAAAGTGGCTGCTCCCCAAGAAGAGGCTGAAGACTGACTCAGAGCAGCCCTGCTCCGACTGAGGAGGAGAAGCCCACCACGCTCTCCCAGCAGAGGAGAGGCCCAAGGACCCCCAGCCCTTCCTGGCAGTGCCCATCACGCTGCTGTCTGATTGCAAGAATATCACACATTTTACATGAGGACAGTAAGACTTAGCTGCATGTGGACATGGCCAGGAGGTGTAATGGAGACAGAGATCAGAATGTGAACAGGATCAGAATCAGAACCATCCTGCGTTCCTGTATGCCCAGGAAGAATGGAGCCTTGTCCCAGCCTTCTAGATCATTCTTTGTTGTTCATTCCAGCAGGTCAGATGTCCAGCTCCGAGATCCTTGATTGAAACACAGAGTGCTTATAAAGTTTCTAACCACAAGGTAGGGCTTCCCTGCTGGCTCAGATGGTAAAGAATCTGCCTGTATGTGATACAGGAAACCCAGGTTCGATCCCTGGGTCCAGAAGATCCCCTGGAGAAGGGCATGGCTACCCACTCAGGGTTCTTGGCTGGAAAATCCCATGGACAGAGGAGCCTGGCAGGCTACAGTCCACAGGGTCGCAGAGAATCGGACACGATTGAGTGACTAACATTAACACAACCACGAGGTAAGGCCGGTGTGTGTCCCTGTTCTCCTTTCTCCTAGGCACTCTGAGTGTCAGAGATGGGAGTGGACTCAACTCTGAGACCTCCCAAGCCTCCTCTACCTGCCACCCCCTGTCCCTGCCCTCCAGGTGTGCAACACGTGGCTCAGCTAACTCTGTTCCCAAGAGGCAGGGAGAGGACCCGGCTGGGCGTCTCAGGCACCCCTGTTCTGATATGCTGAGCCTGTGCCGTCAGGGAGCGCCTTTTCCTCTGCTGGGCTCGGCGTGTCCTCTGGAAGGTACAGGATTTTCCTGGAGGCGGCCCCTCTGTTCTGCTCTGGGCCCTGGGCCGCTCGCCTCCAGATGGTCTGAGGCTGTTGCTGTGAAGAAAGAATTCCTCCATAAAGACTGAAGAAGGCGTTCAGAGCATGGGTCGTTATGGGGTCTTTTGCAGGTGACAAATTCATGAGGTTTGTCTAGACTTCTGGCTAATGCACACCCCCTCCCCCGCTGCCCAGAGGCATCCCGGTGGGTGCAGGGGGTCAGGGTGGCAGGGGGGATGATGGGAGGGAACAGCCCACAGAGGCGGCCACAGGGTAAAATCCAGCAAGGACTCAGCCAACCTCCCTGGGCAGCAGTGCTTAGAGCGTAGATGAGATTTTGTCTGAAATGTTCATGTTAAGTGAAAGGAGGCCTCAGCACTAGATTGAAAATGACTTCCCTCCACTCTAAAGAAAGCTTGCCTCCCTGAGAACAAACAGTTAATGGAGGGTTTGATCAGCATCAGTATTTCCCTGCAAGTGGTGAGATGGGAAAATTCCACAATATAAAATACTGTATTGAAAAGAACGCAAACACTAGTATTCACTGTAGCATGTTTGTCTTTGAGAAGACAAAAAAAAATCTATTTTGGTTTCGTCATTTTTACATCCTTCCCTAGCTCCCCGAGTTCTTTTAAATACACACACACACAAAAGATGCTAATCTGCCTCATTCAGGATAATAGGCTGAAATCGCAGAATATTCTCTAATAATGATCATTAGCTCCTCTGCGGTTTTTGTCACTCAGCTATGAATGTGGAATTGGGATTACCGGGGCTTTATCATTTTAAAATAAACCAAGCAAATTTGAAAAAAGAAAAAAATTGTTTTAATCTGAGTAAGCCTACCCACCATCGCAGGGACAACAAGGGGAGATGGGCAGGGCAGGGAGGTGGGCAGGGCAAGGGGGAAGGCAGCAAGCAGGCAGGCATCTTGGCGGGCCTGTCTTTGTGTTTGCGACAGGCTCCAGGCACCGGCTCTGGCTGGCCTGGGGGGCTGCCTTGCACAGTGCCCACCTGGGGGGAGTGGGCAGAGAGGTGGCACCACCCTGGACAGCTCGGGGAAGGGACCCTGCCCCTCCCACTTCTCCCTGACAGGACACCAGCCTCTGCGGCGCCCCCAGACTTTTTCTGTGCCCACCAGGGCCCCATCCTCCGGCTTCCTGTGGAAGAATGCAGCCGGCGTGGCCCCTCCCACCCGTGGCTCCGCTAGAGCCTGGCACAGGCTGTGCTCAGCTGGGACTCCGCTAAGGATCTCTCGCTTTCCTGGGCAAACACAGCTTCACCTGCCCTCCAAATCCTCTCTCCTCCTCCTTCTCCCCGCCCCTCCCCGCTGAGCTATGTTAATCAGGTGGGGACACAAGGTAACATTGAAGTAATTCAGCCAATTAGGCCCTGAATTGTTTGCATCCAACAGCATTTTGTATTTCTGCAAATGTGTGAAATGCAAAATGTGCCCTCCAGCAAAAAACGACAGCAGCCATGTACTGGCGGCATGTCAACAGACCCTGGGAGCGGGCGGCCCTGACGGCTAATAGCGAGGCATGCATATGCTGGGGAGCCTGGCCTTCTTTATGCGCGCGCCTCTCGGCGAGGGGCGGCAGAGCTGGGGGTCTTGGTGGCAGATGGGCAGGGGTAACAGGGATTGGCTAATCCCAGATCTGCATTCTCTCCTCCACGTAGCGACGAGGGAAAGATGGGGCCAGCTGTCAAATGGAAGACTTTCATGGTCCCTTGCACACAACAGCTGCACACGCCCTGCCTGCTTGGTTCTAAATTATTAAACATCTTTTTAGTTTGTTCCAGCTGCAGGCATCAGTGTGTTTATGCAGCCTTTGTGCATTTTACATATGATTCCTTCTCCCCTCCTCTCATCAAAATGCTGTTTGTAAAAGTCATTATCCCATCTGTGCCCCAGTTTGGCCAAACAGCCGAAGACAAATCCGATGCCTTTCTCCTTCCAGGACAATTTGGGAGTTGAAGCTGACGGCTGTGACTCGAGACTTGGGGGCTTCGCCGCACGCTCTCTCTCTCTGCCACCTGTAAGAGGTGGTGTCGTCTCGGCAGCTTAAGGGCACGAGGCACCGCGGGGTCTCTGCAAGGAAATTTCATTGTCGCGCATTTACGGCTTGAGAGCAAACACACGGGCGGGGCTGGGGGGAAACAAAACTCGGATCCCTCACTTCTACGGGTCTCGGAGGTCTCCAGAAGGATTGGTGATGGGGAGTCCTCTCTAAATCGTGGCTCCCAGGGCAGCTCGGGTCTGCAAAGGTTTCAACAGCAATCTGATTGTTACATTTATGTTCCATCCACATGAACATTTGCAAGCAGGTATAAAGTGCGCCTGTTTCCAGGGGCTTCTTTGGCAGAGAAGTTACAGGAGCTGGCCTCTTGGACACGGGGGAACCTTCTTGGGGGAGAGAATGTGAGAAACACGCCCCTGGCAGAACGCACACAGCCTGAGCTGATGTGTTCATTACATCCACGAACCCGGGAAGGATTTGTTGTAAGTGGCTGCTTCCTGCAGGATACAGAGGTGGCGGCCAGGGCCAGCTTGAAACAGAGTCACCAGCAACAGTTGCTTTGTCTGTGTCCAAGATGAAAACTCCTTTGTCCAAAGCTCGCCGCGCTCTCCTGCTCGCAGGTCCGGAGCCGGCTTGGCGGCTCTGTGCACCTCCTGCCTCCAGGAGCCTGGAGCCTGGAGCCTCTGATGCTGGCAGGGAGGCCCCAGTGCCCAGCCATGGGGCAGCAGCATCCTCCCTGGTCCCTCACCCACCTGCAGCGTCCCTCCCTGGCCCTGCCACTGGTTTATTTTTAATGTGACAACACGTGCTTCCAACGGGTTTCATAACGGCATCTGAATATTTTATTTCCCAGAGAGTCTCTATCAGTAATTATTCACAGCCCTGCCTCCCTGGTGAGGCCCTGGATACAACCAGCAAAGCGCCCAGCGTGGCTTCCTCCCTAGGCTGAGAGGTGGCTTCCCCAGAGCCTCCAAACTGGGGTGTGGGGGAGAGGCCTGCCAGGCACAGGAACTCAGGCAAGGCTTGCTAAGGAGAAGCCAGAGTGCCAGAGTGGGAACGCCACTGTCCACTGAGGGCAGGACCATCCCTCTGAGCCGGGAGAGGGAGAGGGTGACCGTGGCAACCACCGGGATGCACTTATTGGCAGGATGGCAAACAGGCGATTTCAGGATGTCCAAGGGTCCCCTGAAATGCCATCCCTCCCTGTCTCCAAAAAACACCCCCATGCCAAGGGTGGCTCATGGGCACCACGTTCGAGGCCCCTCAGCAAAATCGCCCTTTCCTCGGAAGAGAGGAGCGGCGGGACACCAGCACCTTTGTGAGTGCTTACTTAGCGTTTTCTGATCTTTAAAGGCAAGTCGCCCTGTGGCCCTTCTGCAGGACAGGTCTGCCCTCCCAGGACCGAGCTGCCTTCCTGCGAGACTGTCACATGTTGCCCAGCAGGGTCGGAGTTTGCTCAGAAAGTGAAGTCCTAAGCTCGTATCCAACTTTGCTTTCTTTATCTGCAGCTGGTTGTCCTTTCTCCAAGGACCACGAGGAAACCGAAATTTCCAGGGAGTGTTCACTTCAGCTTCGGCTCATCTGGGAGACAGTTTCTGTCCTTTTCAAGGAGGTGCGTGATGAGGTAGCCCACCGCCTCTGCAGGGCCTGGGGCCTCCTGCTGGGCAGGGAGGGAGGAAGGGGCCCCCTGTCCCCAGGGCTGGGGGCTCAGGAAGAGAGGGCTTCACACGCGACAAATGACTCTTTTGTTTTACTCCATTTTTAATTAGCCTCCTTTTTAATGACCTAAGTTAATAAGTGTCAAAAGGTGCAAAGCACAGCGTGGCTTTATTTTTAAAGTAGGAATTCGCCTTTAATCTCCAAGGCCCCGAATGAGTCTCAGCTGCAAGGGTGCAACTCCGAGGGGCTTTGTCATCTCAGGCCCGAGGTCCCTGGGCTCTCGGCCTGGCACCCAGCAGGCGGCCGGGGGCCACTGGGGTGGGGCAGGCACCACAGAGCATCTGGGCACGACCTAGTACAAGCCCCTGCATGCCTCACACCCTGGAACCACCCCCTTCCCTGGTCCTCCAACAGTCCAAAGAATAAATGGGGGCATTATTCTTGAAGCTGCCATATTGCAGAGCAGGCAACAGCCGAGGGGCTGCTTGCCGCTCGGGTCCAGGGGCTGGGAGCGATGGCAGAGCTCACGCGCTGGCGGGTGATGAGCGAGGGCCCAGCGGCAGAGCGGGCCTCCCCTCCGAGTTTGCCTTTCTTCTCCGGTGATCACCCTTCTCTTTTTCTCCTTTGTTTCCTCCTCCAGCCGCAGGGCGCTGATGGGACCCAGAACCATGCAGGACCACCTCAGAGTGGAGACAAGAGGGTGACCTCAGATTCAGTTTCGAGGACTCCGCTGGGGTGCCTGCCAGGGTACGAGAACTGTAGGATCATGTGTGCCTTCTGTGTGTGCGTGCGTGTGTGTGTGTGTGTGTGTGTGTGCGCGGGCGCGCATCCGCACGTGTTCCCAGCCCTGGGTTCTGGTGGAGCCCTGAAGACATGCTCTACTTTGCATACATACGAGCCCCACTCCATTAGGCTTCTGCAGCAAAACCCTGCCATCGAGAGAGGAAGAAACCTCCCCAGCGCCCAACGGAGCCGAGATTCACTTTGCTTTTGCTTGGTCGCCGACAGATGCCACAGGTGCGGCAGAGGCAGCTGCTGTTACAGACTGCCCAGGGCACCGCCCCGGGGAGGAAAGTGCTGTTAATTTTGTGGCATTTTATAGTATGCACAGATCCTCCCCAAAGGCCAGACTCCAACCACAGTGCTCACGTTTGTTTATGATCAGAGCGAATAAACAGGAAGGGTCAAGGCAAAGAGCAGATGCAAAGAGCAAAACCACCAAACCAGTTCATGAAATGCATCGTCCATCACAGGAGCCCGCGTTCGACACTGCCTTCCTTTCCTGCTGCAGCCAAGCGCACGAACTCTAAACGCTGGACCCGGGTCTACGCTGGCACGGCTCTTCCATACCTCGAGAGGTCCACATGAAAACCTCAAGGTCCCCAAGGAAATGCGTTTGGGGGCCTGGGCTGAGCTGGCGAGCTGACTCCAGAGGTCATTTGTGATGACGGAGCAGAAGAACAAGGCTCTGCCTCCAAGGACTTTCTGGCAACTTCCCAGCCCTTTAGGAAGTGCTGAACTCCATCCTAGTTTTCAACTAAAAAGTCAGGATGAGCACAAGTTTCGAATGACCCATAGGAATCCACTGTGATGGTTATGGACAGATGAATTAAAATGCATTTCTAAATATAGAGACATAAATAAAAACAGGTTTGGGGCTCAGGTTTGTTTGTACAGGTAATTTCCATAAAAATTAATATTCCTGAATTTAGTGGAACTAAATAATTAAGAAAGAAAGTATATTACAATAATAAAATTATCAACAGAGTTTTGACAAGCAGTCATGTGCTTGTAAGTGAAATTTATTTAGGTGCCAGTCAAAACACTGTAATTAAGAGGTACAGAATGCAGTACCAGATGGTTCCTGTATAGTATCTATTTCCTTTAGAGAACAACTGGATTAGAATGAGCACTAACTAGCCCCTGAAATACCCCGTCCCCCCCAGCCACTGAAACATCACCCCCGCATGACATTTCTGTGCTGACAGCCTGTGTTGTGAAAACTGGTTGCTAAACATATGTGTAACATACATGTCAGCAATTACCGCTTAAAAATAACCAAAAGGAGAGATGCCAGTGGTGAACATGTCAGAATATTAGAACTAGCAGTTAGGAAACAAGTTGATAAAATGCATCCCTGTATAGTGGTTGACTTATCCCTGCTCCGTGGAATCACTGCGCACTTTAATTCAGACACACGGGGACCAGTCACGACACTATAACCTCCTGGTCCCTTTTCTCCAGCGACAGCGACTAGCTCGTTTCCTGGAATTCCTGTTATAAAATTAGCTACAGGCTCCAGAGTAGACCTCAGAAGTGTAAGATATGCGAGCCAGAGGAATATGAATTCCTCTTTGACCACAGAGCTTCTCTGAGCCTCAAAGATACTGAATGAGTCGCCCAAGGTCACAGAGAAGTTCGTTAGTACATCGGTTTGATTGAGCTGCCTTGACAAAGAACCACAGACGGGTCAGCTTAAACTATAGAAATTTACTTCTTCATAGTTCTGGAGACCGCAGTCCGAGATCAAGGTGTCCTCAGGTCGGTTTCTCCTTCTGAGGTCTGTCTCCTTGCCTTGCAGATGGCCAGCTTCTCCCTGTGTCTTCCCGTGGTCTTTCTTCTGTGTGTGTCTGAGCCTCGCCTCCTCTTTTCTGTCAGTGAGGACACCACTGATACAGATTAGAGCTCCTCCCAAAGGCCTCATTCAGCCTTGTTTTTGTTGTACAGTTGCTAAGCTGCATCCTACTCTTTGTGAGCCCATGGACTGTAGCATACCAGGCTTCTCTCACTTAGCCTTAGTTAGCTTTTGAAAGGTCTTCAAAGACCCTGTGCTTCCGTCATAACTCAGTTGGTAAAGAATCCGCCTGCAATACAGGAGACCCCAGTTTGATTCCTGGGTCAGGAAGATCCACTGGAGAAGGGATAGGCTACCCACTCCAGTATTCTTGGGCTTCCCTCGTGGCTCAACTGGTAAAGAATCCACCTGCAATGCTGGAGACCTGAGTTCGATCCCTGGGTTGGGAAGATCCCTTGGAGAAGGGAAAGGCTACCCACTCCAGGATTCTGGCCTGGAGAATTCCGTGGACTGTATAGTCCATAGAGTCCCAAAGAGTCGGACACGACTGAACACCTTTAACTCACTCACTCACTCAAAGACCCTACCTCCAAATACAGGCTAATTCTGAGGCGCGGGCTGCAGCAGATGAATTTTGCAGGGGGGAGCGTGGTGGACACAATTCTATCTATAACAAGTGGCAACTCTAGAATCTCAGGGCCCCCCAGTCTTTTGCTTGTCTCTTCTATCCTTTAATTTGAAAGATGCCCAGAAGGCTCAAAACTCCAAAGGTCTCTGGTAAAGACCAAGCTATTCTTATCTTGGCTGGTAAGTGTTTATAAACACATGTGTCTTGCAGGCAGAGTCCCAGCTGTTGTGGTGGTGGTTAAATCACTAAGTCATCCTCAACTTTTTGTGACCCCATGGACTGCAGAATGCCAGGCTTCCCTGTCCTTCACTACCTCCCTGAGTTTGCTCAAACTCACATCCATTGAGTTGATGATGCCATCCAACCATCTCATCCTCTGTCGTCCCCTTCTCTTCCTGCCCTTAATTTTTCCCAGCATCAGGGTCTCTCCCAATTAGTCAGCTCTCTGCATCAGGTGGCCAAAGTCTTGGAGCTTCAGCTTCAGCTTCAGCATCAGTCTTTCCAATCAATATTCAGAGTTGATTTCCTGTAGCCACTCACATTTCAATTAGTTCTTTCCCTGTTGTGATGGGTGGAGAGAAGGGAGGTGGGATTTGGAAGCGTGGTCTGGGCAGGAGTTTAGTGTTCCTAGCGAGAGGCCACCCACCTTGTGGTCCGGACAGCCAGAGGGCCGCTTACTGACCCCTGGAGCTGTGGGCAGGAGGACTGAGTGGAGGTGTCCCAGGTGAGGCGGGAGGGGGAAGGCGGCAACCAGTGCCAACCAGGGGCCGATCTCGGAGGGGATCCAAGAGGGGCTGCAGCCTGGCAAGGGAAACGAATTAGCTTCAGTAGAGAGAACTGAGCAAATACGAAAACATATTAAGGCTAATGGGAGCCAGGTTTTCACTGTCTAAAAAGAGAGAGGCAATCATGAAAAACAGAGACGCTGCAGTGCACCCTGTGGCTGGATTGGATCAGAAGTCTTGGTACAAACACCCTGTTTTCACAAATAGGCATAAAAATAAATATAGATAAAGATGCGCCCACATGTACAGACGCATTTCCTAGCTCTGCCCACTGAGAGGGCTGGAAGCAGCAATGCTCCGCGAACAGTGAGCACAGTTAGTGCCAGATCTTGGTTTCTAAATGCCCTTCTTGGCTTTAAAAAAAAAATGCCTGGGCTTCTTCTTGGAGAAATGGCTAGACTGGGAAAAGAATTAGGGTATCTTGAAATTGCTTTCAAATGCCAGAAAGTAAAGAAGAACTTAAGAAAGAGGGGTGCATATCTAAAGATCAAAGGAGCAACTTCAAGGGCTCCTAATGGTCGAATCTGGGACAGTTTGAGTAGAAAAGTAAATAGGAATAATTTATAACCCATAGACTAAAATGGAGATCAATGAAACCACCCTGACATAAACAAATATATTGGGAAAAAAGAAAATGGCTCCTCACATTTGAATGTCAACAGATGAATGTGGAAAGAAAGATGGAAATGGAAAGTCACCACTTAGGAAACACCGTAGCAGTGATTCACACAGGCAAGAAGTATGCATGGAGACAACGCAAGTAAAAATTGGATAAGGAATGGCCTCACCAAGTCTCAGACATCTCCGGTCACAGTACTTATCCATGAGAAAGGGAGAGAGGAACCGCACACAGAGCAGGCCTAGCAGACGCCACCTCTGTGGGGTCACCAAAGTGAAACCGCTAGGAATGATACAAACCAACGCTGTGCTCCAGGCTGACAAGGAAGCAGCCGGCCGCTGCGATATTCCGGCAAAGCAAAACAGAGCTTGGGCCTAAGCATGAGGAAATGTTAAGTAAACACATGCCGGAGGACGCACTACAGAATGACTGGCCCATAATCTCCTCAAGTGTTAAGGTCACAGAGGTCGAAGATCAAGCAACTGTTCACGATTGAAAGAGGCTACACAGGCACGACCCCAGGATGTGGCCCAGACCATGCGGCCCTAAAAGACTCAGTTCAAGGAGAAAGGGGAATGGGGGATAGGAGGGAGCTATTTGTGCTGTTCTGAAAACCGTTCTGTGCTTGAAAATGTCTTAAAAAATAAAAAAGAATGTATATGTGTGTGTGTGTGTGTACATATCTCTCAAAATAAAGTTCTTTAGCATCTAAGTGATGAAAATAGGTAATTTCTAAAAATGGTGTGGCAGTGAAAAAAATGGTCTAACTACCAGAACACAGAAGGTTAGGGAAAGTAAACATTTTGGATAAAATGGATATTAAGTCATATTCCATATTCCAAAACTCACACACACACGCACACACAAATAAGTCTTTTTACAAAAATATTTTGGCAATATTTATTTGTAGACTTAGAGCATTTCTTCTTTTGTCCTTCACAATTCCATTCTAGGAATCTGTCCTATGGAAATAATGTGAAATTCAGCAAAAGGTTTGTGTTCAAATTTATTCATTGCAGAGTGACGTATAAAAGCGAAACTTTGGAATCAGTCTAACCATTCAACTGTGGGGGAGTGGATTCATAAATTTGGAATATCTACCCAGTGGAATGATATGAAGCCACTAAAAGCAATATTTATAAGGAGTTAATGATGCGGGGAAATTCTAATAATTGTTAAAAAGGAAAAGAAACACAAACTTTGAAAGAAATGATTGAAACCATACTGTATATAAAAATTCATATTTTTTAAACTCTAACCCCAAAGACTAGGGGAGAAAATAACCAGGGCTCATCTGTGGATAAAACTATAAATGATTTTTTTTCTCTCTTTTTTTTGTACTTTCCCAAAAACTAGATCATATATACATTTTGGTTTTATATTTGGAAACCATGTTTTTTGTTGTCTCTGTTGTTAAGGAATTGAGGTATCAAACTTTTAAATACTGAAAAGTACCCAAAAAATCACATAGCGGTAGCCTGAGAGAGGGTGGAAACGACTGAGGGTTCCAGTTCGGGGGAAGGAGAGTTAGGGGTGAGAATGTCCGCTGAGCACGCAGGAGGCAGCATGAGAGCATGGTGCTTTTCAAGGAAGAGTGGTGGGCACCAGTGTGTGCCTGGACGACAGTAAAGGCAGGAGGTCAGCATGGAGAGAGAAGAGAAGAAAACTCTGACCTGCCTGGATGCCTCCAACAGTCTCAGTCAGTTCAGTTCAGCCGCTCTTTGCAGCCCCATGGACTGCAGCACATCAGCCTTCCCTGTCCATCACCAACTCCCGGAGCTTGCTCAAACTCAGGTCCATCGAGTTGGTGCTGCCCTCCAACCATCTCATCCTCTGTCGTCCCCTTCTCCTCCTGCCTTCAATCTTTCCCAGCATCAGGGGCTTTTCCAATGAGTCAGTTCTTTGCATCAGGTGGCCAAAGTATTGGAGATTCAGCTTCAGCATCAGTTCTTCCATTGAATATTCAGGACTGATTTCCTTTAGGATTGACTGGTTTGATCTCCTTGTGGTCCAAGGGACTCTCAAGAGTCTTCTCCAGCACCACTGTTCAAAAGCAACAGCCTAGTCCTTCCCAAAAGTCCTCTCAAAAGTTCTGAAAGGCTTCCATTGGCCTGGAGACTAAAAGAAATGATGCAGTTTGGGGGGTGATTGACTTGACGGTCCCCCACTAGGATGAGTGGTGGGGAGGGGTGAAAGCCCTAGAGTGGGTAGCGGGGGGAGGCGGGGCTGGAGGCGGTAGACCCAGGAACCCAGGGTGAGCTGGGAAGAGGCGGCAAAGGGTAGCAGGGAAACAGGTCCCTGGAGAATGAGGGGATGGAGCCTCCCACCTGAGGGGGGACAGGGACCCACACATCTGGCGTTTTCCTAGGCACTTGGTCTTTAAGGGAATCATTTAAGAAGATCCCTTCTTATCTCTGCCTGGGGCGAACAAAATTACATGATGGGAGCCTCAGCTTTGCCTACAGCAGTTGGGGGACAGACACCACTTTTAATCAGAGTCATATTTCTTCTCTTTTTTGTAAGTGAGTATTGACATGATAATCAGCTGACTTATATCATGATTGAAACAGTAGCAGCATCTATGAAACTTCCTAGTAGAAACGGATAATGAAAAATAAAGAACTGGACACTACTGATAACTGGAGTCCTGGGTATTTGTGGCTAAATGACATTAATGTGACATGTTCAGCAAAACTGAACATTTTTTGACAGATATTTGCCCCCCATCCCCACGTCAGCGACTGCTACCACTCAGAACACAACACTAATACAGATCCTATGTATACTAGAAGGGACATTCCTACGCGTCTGATACTCAGCTACAGCATTTGTTCTTAAAGAAATAGCACAATCTGGAGTAGGGGTGGGGAGAGGTGATAGTAAGAGTCTTTGAGGAGAGCACTCTGGAAAAATCTCTGCTGTTGGAGTTACCTGGCTTTGCAGTAATCCCAGGGGTAGGATATGGCCAAGCTGTATGTCGAGGCAATTTTTGAAAGGCTTCCAATCTCCTTAAAGGTTAATTTGTTAAGAAAGTGTCTGTCCATTCACCCCAGTTTAAGAACAAGCTTCTCTTCGCCCGTTTACAGAATGACTCAGCGTTGTCTGGTAGGACACTACAAAGGTCTTAAATGGCCCTGTACCTGGGTCAGACTTCCTCTCCAGGCCTCACAGACTATTCCCCACTCCACTCCAGCCCCCTTTTCCTTACAGAGCATGAACCTTTGACATCTTCTCGGAAAATTCTAGTTGTTCACTTGTGTCCAATTCCTTCGGACCCCATGGACTGCAGCCCATCAGGTTCCTCTGTCCATGGGATTCTCCAGGCAAGATTGCTGGAGTGGGTTATCATTCCCTTCTCCAGGAGATCTTCCTGACCCAGGATCAAACCCAGGTTTCCTGCATTGCAGGCAGATTCTTTATTGTCTGAGCCCCTAGCATGAGCCTCTGACATCCTCCTTGATCATGTAGGCAAATCCCGCTTGCAGAGCCTCTAGTTTAGAAGCATGGCCATCTGCTCCCCACCTGCATGAATCACAGCCTTGTAGTGAAGAAGGGGCTTGCATAACTCAATGAAGTTAGGAGCCATGCCGTGCAGGGCGCAGGTCAAGATGCAGAGTTCTGACAAAATGGGTCCTCTGGAGGAGGGAACGGTAAACCACTCCAATCTTCTTGCCAAGAGAATCCATAACGGTATGAAAAGGCTGAAAGATATGACACCAGAAGATGAGTCCCTCAGGTCAGAAGGTGTCCCATCTGCTACTGGCTAAGAGTGGAGGGCAATTACTAACAGCTCCAAGAAGATTGACATGGCTGGAACGAAGAGGAAACGATGCTCAGCTGGACGGATCTGGCTGTGAAAGTGAACTCCAGTGTAAAGACCAATATTGCTCAGGAACCTGGAACGTCAGGGTCATGAATGAAGGTAAACTGCACATGGTCACACAGGAGATAGCTGAGAGTGAACACTGACATCTCAGGAACCAATGAACTAAGACGGATGGGAACGGGCGAAGTTAATTTAGATGACCTTACCTGAGGGGCGGGATTGCTGCGAAGCAGGTCAGCAGCCGTTCCAGGGGGTCTCCCCCGGCCAGTCCACGTTCACCCCGGCCCTCACTCCCTTCCATCTGTTGACATGCCTGCCGCGCGGGCCTAAAGCTTGAAAAGTTTCTGGAAACACTTCCTTGTCTCTCTTTGCTGCTGCTAAGTCGCTTCAGTCATGTCCAACTCTGTGCGAGCCCATGGATGGCAGCCCACCAGGCTCCCCCGTCCCTGGGATTCTCCAGGCAAGAACACGGGAGTGGGTTGCCATTTCCTTCTCCAATGCGTGAAAGTGAAAAGTGAAAGTGAAGTCACTCAGTCGTGTCTGACTCTTAGCGACCCCATGGACTGCAGCCTACCAGGCTCCTCCATCCATGGGATTTTCCAGGCAAGAGCACTGGGGCGGGGTGCCATTGCCTTCTCCGTGTCTCTCTTTAAGCCCCAGCAAATTCCCATTTGTTGCCCTCATTCAAGTCAGTCTGTGAGCTGGATGGCCAGACTCTTTTCCCTACACTCAACAACACTTACAGCTTCATTGGAGACCCATTCATCACACATTAATTTTCCTCCACAGAGAAGGTGGTAATCCCAGGCAGCCCAGGGACCTCCCATGGCAAGCCTTTGCAAAGGGTCTCCAGGAGGGCACATCCAAGTGACCACAGGCTGGTGTTTGCCTTTGAGAGAACAGTCCAGTTTGTGCTCAATAAGTTTGGTGGGTCGGGAGGGCCAGCCTCCAGGAAGGTGTGTGTATGAAGCTGCAGCAACAGCAGGGGAGGGGTCCCCGGGCAGGGGCTCTGAGTGACCTAACTGATGACCTCTCCTGCAAATGGACCAAGTCTGGGCCACCGCTGAGGTCTCCTCCATTTTCCAGGAAACTCCTTCCAATAATTCCATAAACTGTGGACCCGAAATCGCTTTCATCCATGCCTGCTCCCCGATCAGCTTTGTATTAATGAAACCACCTCATCTCGGGAAACAAGTGAAGAAAGATTTTTCGAGAAGCCAGTGTGAACTCCTTTCTGGAAGCCCATTAGGAGCTGCAGGCTTCTGACTCCCCTGCCCGCCTCTCACTTGAAAGCCAGCCGCCACCACCGTCGCCAGCACAGTGACAAGCGGGGTCAGGGAGCACCAGTTGTGCATGAAAGATGCGAAAATTTACTGCAAATGAGACAAGAGCCGTAAATTCATTTTTATTCAAATTACTGTCATCATATATTACCACGTCCCCTGTAAACATCGTGCTCCAGACAGGGTGACAGCGTATTATTATTTGTGAGATTATACTATTATTAAGCTATTACCGTGTCACCCCCTGCTCGCAACAATGACTCAGCACCGTTCAGTGTAATAGCACAAGGGACAGAGACAAGCTGAGGGGACGGAAAGGCTAGTCGTCAGAAGGCAGGCTGGGTCCAGAGTGACAGCTGGCACTCACGGGCCCACGTAATGAGGGGCTTGTGCGTCTTTATTGGGGGACCTTTCTAATCATATCATTACACTTTGCTTTGTCTCCTTCAGAACTCGAATTACCCGAGCGTCATTCATTAGTCCAACTGCTGACTCAAATTCGAGGGGAGAGGTTCGGGGGAAGGAGGCCCATCCCAGGCTAGGTGTCCCCTGCCTGATGGCTTCCTTCTCTGGGACCTGTGCCTAGTCAGGAGCATTCCTGCCGGCCTGCCCTCTGATGATTTGAATACACAGCATGCAGGACAGGAGTCCCCACCAGGCCACCACTGCCCTACGGCTCCTGCAGGAGAGAGCCCCACGGCTTTGCTCCAGCTCTCCAGGGCTTCCTAGGGATTAAAATGTTATAGTCCCCGAGCTTCAAAAGCCGTGTGTGTAGTGTCACCATCTGAAGTTACTGGGACATACAGATCCCACTGGACCTCCCTTTTCCTCCAATAAACGCTGTGACAAGCCCCCATCAGAACCAAGGACCAGCATCCTTACAAAGTCTGCCTGGCGTGCGGGACTTCTCTGTCTCTCCTGCAGCTATTTCATGTCAGTCGAAACAGAGCAGTCCAACCCAATCACCTGTGCGGGATTTTTCTAGATCTGTTCCTGAGCCCTCCACTGTCTCTTCTAACTGAGGGTCCACACCCAAGACCTAGGACAGGACAAGGCTCCCAATAGCTCTCCAGGGTGTCAGAGCAATTCTCTTTGGCTTAAGACAGCCCTGTTCCCATGGCATTGCTGGCATTGTGGGTCTTAAGCTCAATTCTCCACCAGCCCTGCTCTCAGAGGTGCCTGTTGATTAACTGGAAAAGCATTTATGCAAATTGAGTTTGCTTCAATCTCTCCTTTCGGTGTTTTGCAGGCTCCTGTGGACAAAAATGACATTTTGTGAAATCAAGGAAAAAGCAAATGTTGGACACATTTTGTTCTAAATTAGTTGGGAAGGAATCTTGTGAAGTGAAACAAATTTAGGGACACATCGGTCTGTTACTAATGATCACATTTTAGGCTTGATGAATAAAATAAAATAAAATAAAGGCGCAGCTCTGAAGGTTTTCATCTCAAAGGCTGTGTCTTTGTGTGGAACATGCCGCGTGCTCTCGGGCCAGCCCAGGCATCTCAGGCTCAGCTGTTAGAAGTGCCTTTTTCAGACAGAATCCTATTCTTTAAGCACATGACTTTGATTTCTTGAAAGCTCTGAGTTGCATGTACTATTTTGTTAAATTGTCCTTAAACAATTAAGAAGCTAAGAAACTTGAACCATCAACAGGTTCTGATCTAGATCTTTTCCTGATTGTAAAGCTCTTTTTATTCTCCCCAAATGCCTCTTTTGGGGTCAGGAAGATCCCTGGGAGAAGCTCACGGCTACCTACTCCAGTATTCTTGCCCAAAGAATTCCATGGGTAGAGGAGCCTAGAAGGCTACAGTCCATGGGGTCGCAAAGAGTCGGCCACAACTGAGTGACTCACACGCACACACACACACACACACACTCCTCTCAGGCTCCCGAGCAGCAAAGGCCTTCCCCACGCCTCCGGTTGGTGGTGAGTATTTCTCCCCAACATCCAGCTCCTCCTCTTCCCTTCAGGAACAGTTTCTCGTCCCCTACTCCAGGGCTGAGGATCACCTTGGTTTCTCAGGCCCGCCGTCCCCAACTGTCTCCTCTCAGGGGTTTACACAATATTTCAAAACACACCATTCGGTCTGTCTGGGGCTCTTTCCAGCACTGCTGGGGGCAGGCACAGCTGCCCCCATAGCCCCACCAGCCACACGTATAATCGCTTCCCTCTTTTGTCAAAATGAGCCCTCTATTTTTTGTCGTTAATCTCTCCCCATCTCTCCCGGGCACAAATCCTCAACAGACCAAATTCTCTTCTTCAAGACTTGCTCTCAACTTCCGCTGGCATCAGTGGAGTTCCGTACATGGGGCTGAATGCACCGTTTTTCTCCCACGTCTGTTTTGTGTCAGAATGATAACCCTAACTTCTGAAGGGAGAGAGTTGAAAGAGTTCCCTAGATTTAATTAAGGGAAGGTCAGCTGAGATATTGTACATGCATCTCTTTGGTGAAATCACGTGCTGGTAAAACCCTCTGAGGATCTTCAGATCCCATCTCCTGTTCTCGTGCAGGTAGGATTTTCCAGCAGACAGAACGAAGGCCCAGGAAGACAAAATGGGATAAGTAAATTCTTCCAGCATTCTGCCCAAGGTTGCCTGCCTGGCGATGGCAGAGAACGATTGGAAACCAGGTCTCCTTGCCTTAGGTACCTTCCTCCTCTTCATCACCTTGGAAAGAAAGCTCTGAACTCACACAGGTTCAGGTTTCACGCACAGCCCAGAGCCAAACTGTTCTTTGAGGCTATCAGCCCAAATCTAGTAACAGTAGATATGTAAGGAAGGGACAAATGAAGAGTCAAGAAGAGAGTTCATTAACATTTAAATTTGTGTGTTTTCCATGGTATTAGGATAATGACTGTTTGAGAGTGTATGCATCTGGTCCTCAGAGGAGGTTGGGTGCACCAAAGTCTGCTCTACTTGCTTCTGACAAACAGTGAGCTCTTCGAGACAAAGCATAATTTCCAGGGCTGGGCTGAACTCCGCCAAGGCAACCACAAAACTGTTGTCCATCCCTTGGTCCACAAGGAGACCCCAAAGGAGGTTGTTCAAGGTGGTCATGGACTAAAGAAGCCTCGAGGGGGAGATGCTGAAAGCTCTGCTCTGTCTCACTCTATGGCAGCGTCTCCTGCATCTCCGGCACAGTCTGGCCAGTCCTGGGTGGGGAACTTTGAATCCCCCCATTCTGCACCTTTTCTGGCTGGATGGACAGAGAGCCAGACAGGGCTTCTCCAGGCTGAGCCGACCCACTTCAGTGAGGAAGTCTGGCCACATCTCCAGAAGACACCACACACAACTTAATGGGAAGGCGGCTTTCAAGAGAAGTTCAGTTTAGTTCAGTTCAGTAGCCCAGTCATGTCCGACTCTTTGCAGCCCCAAGGACTGCAGCACACCAGGCCTTCCTGTCCATCGCCAGCTCCCAGAGTTTACTCAAACTAATGTCCATTGAATTGGTCATGCCATCCAACCATCTCATCCTTTGTCGTCCCCTCTCCTCCTGCCTTCAAGCTTTCCCAGCATCAGGGTCTTTTCCAGTGAGTCAGTTCTTTTCATCAGGTGGCCAAAGTATTGGAGTTTCAGCTTCAACATCAGTCCTTCCAAAGAATATTCAGAACTGATTTCCTTTAGGATGGACTTGTTAGATCTCCTTGCTGTCCAAGGGACTCTCAAGTGTCTTCTCCAACACCACATTTCAAAAGCATCAATTCTTCAGTGCTCAGCTTTCTTTATGGTCCAACTCTCACATCCATACATGACTACTGGAAAAACCATAGTTTTGACTAGACAGACCTTTGTTGGCAAAATAATATCTCTGCTTTTTAATACTCTATCTAGGTTGGTCATAACTTTTCTTCCCATAAGCAGGAGAGTACTGTGAGCAAAAGCGGGATGATGCCACAGTTTCAGGCAATGTGATTATCACTGAAGTTACAGGAGTGAGTTCTGAAGTCATTATGCTGGGTTTAAACCCCAAGTCAGCTTCAAGGTGACCCTAGACCGGGCACCTAGCCTTCCTCCACACCCAGTTCTAGGAGTGTCTAAGAGTGGGGGATCATACCAGCCCCTGCTGCATGGAATCAGGCCTGGATGGAGGGTTGGATGTTTCAAACATGCAGTTGCCTACATCCAAAGCCTCTCAGTAACAAGGCCATCTGCCAGTCACTGCAGGTTTCTTGTATGGAGGCTTCCCACAGTGGCTCCTGGTTGCTGGGTTCCCCTCTGAACCCTCATTACCTGGTGCAAAAAGATGTTCAGCCTGGCCACATGGATGATCCAGAGACCATCCTCGACAGTCCAGGCACTCCATACACACAGCAGATCCGAAGACAGAGCCAAGCCTGCTGCGCTGCCCAGGCATTTACAGGCCAGCTCAGGGAGGGCAGCCCCGCAGCTCGTGGGCAGCTGAGGGCCGTCCTCAGCCCCATGGACCCTTGATAAGCCAAGGCTCACACCAGGAGAGTGGAAGGCAGACACCCATCCTCCCCAACACCAGACTCCCTCGTCTGAGTCAACACAGGCAGGAAAATGGTTTTCCATCTTCACAGATCATCCTTCCTCTTTAGGAAGCAGAAAAGTGCCGGGGGCTGCCCGAGCATGGCAGACTCTCCATCCGAAGCTGACGGATGAATGTTGCTTACAGACGCAAAGATGCAAGGAGAGGGGGAGGAGGAGCTGGCAGCCCAGAACCGAGGACCTCAGTGCCCTTAGTTTGCAGTAATCTGGAGCCTTCTGATTGGCTCCTCTGCTGGGGAACCGGGAGCTGCCTGCACCCTGGCCTTGTCCTACTGAACATCGTTCTGCACTGGTCCTTCCCTGGAGGACAGGACCCTGTTTTCTGTCCTCTTTTACACTCAAAGCTGCAGACCAGTGGCCTCAAAGACTACTGCTGACCTGAACATGGAACTTCTCAAGCCCATCCACTGTCCAACACTTGGGTTGGGGCAGATGGTTGGCTTTGCCTCAAAATAAAGCAAGCACAAGCTAGTTCACTGTAAAACTCCATCGGACACAGATGTGTATAACGGACTTTTGGACTCAGAGGGAGAGGGAGAAGGTGGGATGATTTGGGAGAATGACATTCTAACATGTATACTATCATGTAAGAATTGAATCGCCAGTCTATGTCTGACGCAGGATGCAGCATGCTTGGGGCTGGTGCATGGGGATGACCCAGAGAGATGTTATGGGGAGGGAGGTGGGAGGGGGTTCATGTTTGGGAACGCATGTAAGAATTAAAGATTTTAAAATTTTAAAAATAAAAAACTAAAAAAAAAAATCCAAAAAAAAAAAAAAAAACCTCCATCGGAAATAGCTGTACAAGAACACTTCAATTCAGTGGAAGGATTCACGTTGGCTCAAAGCCTAGGGATTTGGTTTGTGAAGGCACACAGATTAATTTTTGAAGAGTATTTTAAACAAACAAGCCAATGACCAAAAAGTGATGACTGTTTTAGGCAGATTACGTTCCTAAAATGACCTGAAAATTATCAGCTATATCAGTTCTTCCTCCAACTGTGAAACGTGGCTTTTTCCTTCATTATCTGTATGACAACCAGGGGCTCAATACAAACTTCAGTGAGATCCTGCAGGCAGAGAGCTGGGCCTATACCTGAAGTGGTAGTGACATCATTGTATCACTATCAATATTTTTAGTAGTAACAAAACTCTTTCCTTTCACAATGACGCTTTTAAAGCCGAGTGGAGTATGGCACAGAATGAAAGTGTCCATGATCAGTGGGTCACTGATTTCCAGGGACAACGAAAATTCTCCAGGCAGTAGGGTTTTGGCTGACCAAGAGCAGCCTGGGACCACTGGAAAACAGTGCACAGGTCTCTATCGAGGAGGCAGTGGTGGCGATAGAAGTAACAATATACTACACAGGGGTCAGCAAAGCACAGCCTGCAAGCAAATCCGGCCTGCTCCTTGTTTTTGTAAGTAAAGTTTTACTGAAACACAGTCACACCAGTCATTGTCTGTAGTACCTCTCCACTTTTTCTTCCCCTGCAAATTAAGATTACTGAGCTTCCAAGAGCATCTGCACTGAGGTGAAGACTGAACTTCTAGAAACATCTGCGTCCTAAAGAGAGAAAGGCTTAGCTGCCTGACGTCTGCAGTCGCTTTTGCCCTATCATGGCAGAGTTAAATAGCTGTGACAGAGACCACCGCTCAGGAAGCTGAAATTATTTACTACCTGATCCTTTACAAAAAAAAAAAATGTGTGGCCCTGGTGCTAAATCAATAAAGTAAGAGTGTGCATGTAGAGGGGACTTTCTAAGTGCGGGAATTATACTGAGTCCTCTGCAAGCCTTTGCTCAACTGACTCATCTAAGAACCCTTAATGTAGGATTACTAGTGTCCACAGCTTCCAGGAGAAGAAACTGAGGTTCTGTAGAAGAATGTGACTTGCCCAAGTTCCAAGGGTGAGCTACTAGCAGGCATACAGACTGGATCCAGGCCACCTGCATCTGAAGCCCTTGGTGAGCGGCGAGCCCCCTGGGTCTAGTTCAGTCTTGAACGTTGAGAGCATATTCTGCTCCCTCCTGGAGAGGCCTCCCTCGTCTCCTGCAGAGTGGAAATTTCTTCTGCTATTTCCAACACACCTCCGCCAAGCTGTCTCTGATTGCAGTCAATCATTGCACAGAGGAAATCAACTCTTAGGGCTTCCACGAGACAAAAGCAGAGCTCAAAGTGACCTTCCCGGCGTCCTGACAATCTACACCTGTAGAGTAAAAACTGCATCTTTGGGGTCCACTGATCCACGTTCAGGCAGGTCTAAAAATGCCTCATAGCACACCAAAGATGCTGCGTCATGAGCAGGACTCAAGCGAAGCCTTTCTCTTTGAAGGATGAAGATGTTTCTAGAAGTTCCATCTTCATCCCAGTCCAGATGCTCTCCGAAGCTCTACGATCTTAATTTGCAGGAGAGGAGACGGTGATGGAGGTACTACAGAAAGAGCATCTTCCAGCCCCGCAAGTCTCTCGTGGAGCTGCCCACTTTTGCCCTCTGAAAGAAAATATGGATTTTTTTTTTTAACCAAACTGTGATTTTTATTCTGTATAGCAAACTCATTGTTTAGAAAAAAAAGACTGGGACAGAGCTGTAAGACTGGAACAAAGAGAAATCATTTCAAACTGCATGAAGAAAGGCAACATCAGTAAGGAGTCATGTTGCAAGCACCTGATGTGACGTCCCTCCTTCCTCTCCCTCTTTCCTTCCTTCTGTCCATCCAACCCCTTCCTTTCTTCAGGCTATGAAGAAGTTAGGAGTCATAAAATGTGTGTGATGCACCCAAGGGTGGAAATAGTCTATTTGCGCGAGAGAAGCTTTGTCCCTACCCACCGCCCCATAATCCCGGCCCAGTGAATAACAGCATGGCAGAGACGGTAGACTTGGGCATTGAGTCCACGGCTTTTTTGTCACCAGCACCATCTTCGTAATTTTGTCAGACTCAGACTCCCTCAAATGAGCTTTCTTTCTGTTAATGGAGAGGCTGGAATAAGTCACCTGAGGGCTGAATTAGTGAGGCCTGGATGGGAATGAAGGGTGGTGTAGCTGAAAATCTACCGCGTGTCTAATCCATGCATGGGGCATCCCTACGTTGACCATGGAGAAGGCACCCTGCAGTGCAGACACATAGATGAAAATTATCAAAACAGAGGCAGGGACCCTGGGAGGTCACCTTGCCAGCAAGACTGGGAGGCTGGCAAACGAGCAGAGCCCCAGCACCACCCCTCATTGCGGTACACAGGGCACCTCACCTGCTCTGCACCAACCTGCCTGCAGGCCCCAGGGGTGGACTGGTGGGAAGGGCCCTCCTTGGAGAGCTTGGCCCATCTCCTGAGCTGCTTCTTTGACTCGTGTCCCAACCTGGTGTCCGCAGATCTGGGTAGGTTCTGGGAGAGTTCAGGCTGCCAGCAGGGGTGTCTGCCTGTCCAGCTCTGGAAACATTTGTTTCCCCTGAAGCCTATGCACATGAGACCTGGCCTGGTGAAGCCGGTGGTTGGATTGGACTTTTCGCTTTTCACTGAAAGAAAAGGTCTCATCACTGTAGGCACTGCCTTCCTGGAGCCAGGGGTGGCTGTGGCGACCTAGGCAGAGGGGCACAGACCTTGGGGCAATACATGGACCCAGGCCCAGACCACCAGATTCACTCCCGCTTACAGAGAGAACATCTCAGGAAATCTAACTTCTGCAAATTTCTGAACTAGGAAGCTGCCCTCCTACGACTGCCTGGGAGGGTGTGACCGTGACTGGGCCACCCAGGTCCCGTGGACTGCCGGGACCGACTGTGTGTTCTCAGCTGCGCCCCCGCCCAGGGTGCCCCACGAGTTGCTGGGGCCCCCAGAACGTGTGAAGGCTGCTCAATGCACATCCACCAATTTTTCTCCAGCCTGTTATGAAAACGGGACCCCACTGATCAGGCAACATTATTTCTATGATCCTACTGGGCTTCACACTCAGGGCAGAAGCACTTGCCTCGATTTGAAACTCATAGACACCAAGAGAATTTGCTGATTGCTAATGAGAAAAGCTGAGGTTTCGTTGCTACCATCTGGGACCTTCTTGCTGTGGGCTGAGAGAGGGATGGGAACTGACATAACACGCCGTGTGAAGGAGGCAGTGACTTTGTTATGGGTTCTGTATAACTTTTCATGTCTGCTGTACGCCAGGAGCTTAGCTCGAAACACCTTTTTTCCAGAATATGAAACATAATATCTCCATGCTCATTGCATTATTTAAAAAGGGGCAATGTGGTTCATAACTCTACATTTATTGCATACTTTTAAGCCACTTGACCCATATAAATATTGCTATAGAGTTGCCCTCAGTTATTAAATTCTTATTGCTTATAAAAGGGGCAACAGGAAGTATATAACCACCAGTGGAAGGTGTGGGGAGGGCGGGGAGGGGGCGGGAGACCTCGAAGCGGGTGCGCTGGTGGGGGGAGTCGGGCAGGGAACACATCAGTTTCCATTCTGTTTTCTGCTTTCAAGCCTGAAATTTGATTTGATTTTTTTTTTCCTTCCTCATTGTCGGCAGAGCCCATTTGACTTTAACTCAAAGAATTACGTATTGACATGGCAAGCGACATTTTGCCTTTCTGCTAATTAAAATGGAACCCCACTCTTACAAGAAATTGCTTGAAAGAATTTTTTATTTCCTCAGCACAGCTGAGACCAGATAAAAACAGGGCATCCGCGTTTATCAGGGTTCAAAGTCGAGTCTCCTGACTGTGAAAGGGAGCAAGCTGCGTCTTCGACGTCAGCCTCGTGTTCTCACTAACGCTGCCTCCCCTGGTCCCCTGGCCCTTCTAGGGTGCTTGCAGCTTCTGCGGCATCGCACGCCTGCCTGGGACCCATGCCCACAGAGGCAACCTCTGGGGAGGGGGGCACCTTTTGAAAATAACAGAATGACCATAAGTGCATGCAGACCCTCAAAGCAGTTCAACAGCGGAGGTGTCCTGGAAGCAAGCTCCCTGAATGTCAGTGTGGGACCCCTCGCTGGGGAGCCCCCCGCAGGCAGGACATGGGCCGGAAGGAGTCTGTGTGGTCATTTCCAGCAGAGAGTACAGGTGGAAACAACGGGCTTCCCAGGCTGTGATGGAAACAGGCTTTCTCGTTTGGGTGTGTTTTGTTTGCACAAAATAGAAATTCCTCCTGCCTGGGTCCACAGCAGCACCTGGGTCGGGGAGGGGTACTCATAGCATCTGTGTCCCTTCCATATGGCGGGCATCTCCGGCCACGCGTTAACACACCCGATTTCACTTCCCCTTGCTTAGGGCAGAACCTCTCCACCCAGAGGTTACTGCCGTCAACCAAAGACCTTTTTCCTGCTGTCACGGCTTTCAGAGATGAAGAGGAAGATTCCCCTTAGCCTACAGCATTTAACGCGAAAGCCCTCCACCACCGCCTCGCGAAGCCACAGCAATCCTGAGGCCAGCCCGCGACCTTCCAGCCCCGTGACAGGACAGCAATCCCTGGAGCGGAAGACGCCTCTTCTGATATTTGGAAAAGTGTCATGTTTTCTTTACAGAGAAAACTGTCAGGCTGTTGTTGGCATAAAATGCAACACTTCCTGGATTGTGCTCGGCTTGTTTGCTACGAAATGTCACCCGGGCACATGACATGCTTGTGTTTTGCTCACAGCCCCCTCTGTGCTTAAGATACTCGAATGGCACGGGGAGGACCAGCTCTGCCCCTGGGTCAGTCCTCCCACCGCTGCAGCTCCTCCGCTTGCTACAGGTGCGAGGCTGGCGGGGGAGAGGCGCAGCCCACTGAGCCGCTCCCCTCTGGAGGCTGGATGATCCTGCAAATGGATGTTTATCTATTGCCGGGCTCTTTAGGTGATCTAATGATCAGGGCTCCCCCATCTTGGGGGCCTCATGCCTAACAATCTGAGGTGGAGGGGATGCCATAATAGCAGGAATAAAATGCATAGTAAGGTGCTTGAGCCATCCCTCCCCAGTTATCCGTGGAAAAATCGTCTTCCATGAAAGCAGTGCCTGGTGCCCAAAAGGTTGGCGCCTGCTGCTCTAGAACAAAGGTAGGCGATCGCTGATCACAATTGGTCATACTACTTTAAAAGAAAAACAGAAGAAAGTGTGAATAACTTAAAAAGGCCACCACCAACCACCCTTCAGGCTGGCTGAGCCAGGCTGCGATTCCTCGAAGGGAATAGACGGCTCAGGTCGGGGGTCACCTGGGCACGTCCCCCACAACACATCCTTGTAATCCGGCCGGTGTACTGCGGTTAACCTTAATCTCCCATCATGGGTAATACTTATTTGTAAATTCCCTTTTCTTCCCCTACTCCTGGGTACTTTTCTTAGAGGCCCATGGCAGGATTTATACTTAATAAATAGTGAGTGATTTAGGTGACATGAGAAAAAAACTTGAGGAAATATAGTATCCAAGTTATTTTTTTTCTTCTTGCTCTTTTGAAGACCTAAAATAGGAAAAATATGTCCTCCTTCAAGTCTTATGTCTTGACAGACAGAGGTGCAGACATTTAAATAATGTCTTTTTTTTTTTTTCTGTTGTGAATTTAGCACATAAAAGGAATGCAAAAAAAAAAAAAAAAGCCGTCTAAAAAAGGGATCCTGCAGAATTCAATTGAGTATCTAAGAGTGTGTTGTCGATAAACAGAATTCCCTTTGAGGAGTTTTTCAGCAGCCCTACAAGGCACTACACTGTTCGGTTAAAGAAGCAAGTAGAATCCTCTCCTCCATATGACAAATGCAAGAAAAATCCAACCCCTGTGACTCTCTGGTTTCCCAGCACTTTTGCACTAGAGGTTGGAGTCAAGTGAAAAATAGAAATAAAACAATAGCACAACCACAGGGAGGCTTTATCCCTCAGCCGTGTCATCTGGGAGTGTTTCAGGCCACAGTGAAAAATACAATCTCATCCTGAGCTGACAACTCAGTCATTTAGCTCTTAGAATGCAGATTTAAGGATGGAGCTGAAAACCGAGCAACAGACAACACTGATGGCAAAGGTGTTTTGTTTATTTTTTTAACAGTTTGTATGATTTGAAAAATATGTTGTGCAAACCAAGAAGGTTGCTTAATTGCCACCAAGCACACCCCTGTCTTCTGGGAGTGCAGCCGGAAAGCTCTGTGACTCTGTGGTTAGGGCAGAATTGGAGAATGTCTTCAACTCTTTGTGCCAAATGCACTCTGAGACGGAAAAATACAGACCCTGCTCTCATGCCATTCCCAGGAATAGGAAATTAGAGTCTTGCATTTATACACATACAAATTGCAGCTCTGGACACTGGCCCTTCATGATGCTGCTTCTGGATTTGGGTAACCGGCTTTTTCTGCCAGATTTCCATCAGATACAGATTAGGAAGTACAAGGAAATGTGGCTTTAGTTTATTAGGGCTAGTGTTTCTCTCTCTCTCTCTCTCTTTTTTTTTTTTTTAGTTTTGTCCATCTTTTTCTCCATTGTTGTCCAAATAAAACTGCTCTCTGCTGCAGCTACAAAGTTTAGCCAGAGGCTGGCTATACCCTTGGAAAGCAAAACCCCTGAAATGGTACAGGGAGCAGTACCTTTGACCTGCAGCCGTCTGCAGCAGCATCACCTATTTCTATGTCGTTAGGACCATGCAGTTTGCAACTTGTTACTTCCATTCGTAAGAGAGCAGTCAGGTGATTTCTCCCGGGCATCTACTGATGGCTTTCCTGATATTTAAGGGGGGCTCAAATTGTGATGGCCTAGAAGATACGAAGACTTACAAAATCCACTGCAGACATCTGACATGAGGCAAAGTATTTGCCACCGGACGCTGAAACTATTTCAAGAATGGATTTCATATTTAATCTCTCTTCCAAAGTCAGAAATAATTTTAACAGGAAAGACCTATAGCTATATGAATGGACGCCTCTTAGAATGCAGATGCTTTTCTGTATTTCATTTGGAATTGAACTATGGACAGCCATTGGCAGCTTCGTATACAAAGAATCATATTTTGTCCTCATGGATAATATCATCAGTCAGTGTGCTCTGAGCATAGATTCAGCTGCTGAAAGTCCTGCCCAGAACACCCTTTTCATAAGGTTAAAAATACACATTCACCAAATTAGGTGTTTTCACCTAAAAATATGAGCAATCCTTCCCTTTTGCATTACAGCAACCTGAGTATTTCTAATGGAGGGCAAGAGCAGTGTTTCATAGCTATGTTTATGTTACGCTTAGCTGACTGTTGTGATCATGTACCTCACTTCATACTTAAAAAAAAAAAAAAAAGAACTGCAGGAAAAAATTAACATTTTCCCCCCTTGAACATTTTAAGGCAAGCACCTACCTTCTAATGGCAGAACTTTATTTTCTTCCTTATAGTAATATATAGTACTGAAATTCCAAAGGTTTCTGGTGCATTTCAGCTGTCACCTCAAGTCAAAACCATAGAGTTCAGCTATAAAAGAATATAATAAATTTAACCTGACCTAACTGGAGATTTTTAAGCAGCCAATTTTTTTTAATTGTGTATCTGTGAGCTCCCTATGCCCGCATATAATTTTTTTTTTTTTTTGGGTCTGGTTCTTTTTGAAACTTGTGTACCTATATGACATGATCTCTGCTTAAATGAAAATGCTTTGAAAGATTTTAAAGGGAGATGCCATTTTGGAAGAAAATGCAATTCAAAAAGAAACTTTGCAGGAGTATTTTAACCTCGTCTGCAATCTCCTGAATTTTCAGTGGAATTCTGTCCTGGGCAACTATTGTAGGAGCCTGCCAGGAGGCATTTCCCTGTCCAAGAAAAGTCTAGGGACCGCGCCCTGGGTACACAAGACACCCTGGCCCCCAGCCCAGCCCGCTCGCTATTTAGCGCTCACCGGGTGATATTTTATACACCGAAGTAAACTTGCGGCACTCCAGCTCAAATGTAATCACTGTTTTGTTTATGCAGCCTTTGTAGATTGAGTCTTTGTTAGGCGAGCACGTCTTGTTTCCCCAACAGCCGAAATCCTCGGCATCAGACTGCCCCCCAAAGGCAGCCCAGGAAGTGCGCAGGGGCGCGCTGACCTTTACCGAGACAGCCAAGGTTATGCACATAACGTTTGCTTGTTTACTTTGCAAAATAAGCAACGAGTTGGAAACTCGGAGCATCGCTGGCCGCCTCCTCGCACTTAAAAAACAACTCGAAGCGAGGCAGCCGGTCTTGCCAGCTCCAGCGCGGAGCCCAGATCGGCTTTGCTCTGCATCTATCCTGATGCAACTTTAATAACGTTAGCCGAGGCTGCTCAGAAAATCACAGCTGTAGCTGGAGGCAAAGAAAAAAAAAAAGAGGGGGAAAAATCTGCTAAAATGAGGTGCTGCTCCCCAGCCTCACCTAGGAGCCGGGTGGCGCAGGGCACGCGGAGAGGCCGGGGGGCCCCCGGATCGATGGCTGCAGCGGGCTGATGGCCACTGGTCGTTTTGATGGATATGACTGTAAAAAAAAGTCCAGATTGGTTCACCGTGGACCTCAAACCATGTCAGCTAAAACCAAAGAGACAAAAAAAGTGACAGCTGTGGAGACCGCACTGCAGGAGTCAACGGCGCCTGTGATTTATTGTTCCATCTGCCTCGCGCTGTGAGGACAACTTCCCCCTGATTTGGTTAAAATGAAAAGGACCTCAGAGAGCGCAACGTGGGTTTTGAAAATGTGCAGAAACTTTTTTTTTCCTGATTTATGTCCCTTTCCCCCTCCAGAAAGTCTGCACGATCGATCCCCATGCCCCCACCCCTGCTGCCCCCGTGGGGGAGCTCGGCTTACAGGAGGAGTTCCCGTACCCCCCAGTCCCCAGGGTGCCCAATGTGGGGGTCTGGGGCTCAGCGCCCCCATTCCTGCCAGGTAGCAATGCTTCGAAGGGGACACGGGGGCCGCGGGGGTGGGGGTGGAGCGCGGATCAGTGGGGACCCTGGCGCCGAACTCCAAAGATGGGACGTCCCATCCCGGCAGAGTCCTCCCCAAACCATCATTCCCTGGAAGTTCAGCCTCCCTGGTCCTTGGATTCTAATAAAAGTTTTTATGCCGGTCAGCACATTTTCAGCCAATTTCCCATGAAAAGGCCTGTTGGTTTCGATGGTGCATGGAAAGTTCTGCGCCACCCCCCCCCCCCACCAGCCCCCAGACCGGGGCCTCTGGAGCCTTGACCCAGTGACCAGCACTTCCTGGCTGGAGGTTTTGGGCCTCCCAGGTCCAACCTGGTGTCAGAAGCTGGCCTGTCTTCTGTCTCAGGATGTTGGTTTTACCTCTCAAGTGTTTCCTGAATTTGTGAAAATTCTTTTTCTAGCCGCTTGTCCACAGTGGATTCATGCTCAAAAAAAAAAAAAATTTACCTTTTTTTTTCAATTTTTTTTTTTAAGGGCAAAAAAGAAAAGAGGATGGAGGTGGGGGAGGGGACTGGGAAAGGGGCAGAAAGAGGGAGAAAGAAAGAGCAGTCTTGGCAGCTACCGTGGAGCAGGGGCTGCCCCCAAGGGGCCAGTTCTACTTTTGGTACATGTTCCTGTCAGGCCGGGGTCAGCATCTTTTACCTCTTTTTTCCATTATTCAAAATAAGTATTGATGTTATGTTTTAGCTATTTAAAAGCCAGCTGCCTTGCTCATTTCAGATGCTTTTCCTGGTATGATTGTATGTGGTAATAGCTGGTCTGTGTATCGTCTTTCACAAAATCTAGCCTTTCAGAGCCTCGGTCTTCAAATGATATCAATCAAAATTTATGCAATTCAAAATCCATATGTATAGAGTCCCAGTTCACCTCATTTCATGATAATAGTAAACCACATGTTGTGTCCATGTCTAAAACACTTTTCTCGTTCTTGACTGTGTTAACCCTAGGGGCACCCTGTTCTGTACGGCTCGCCCGATGGAGCAGCATAATACATTGATTAATGCTTGGCAACAGCGGAAACCTTGAATAATAAAATGGTGGACAAGGTAAATGCAGCCTAATAAAACACGGAGTGTGTCAATAATATTTGAAGATGTTTGTTAACGTAAACAACCCAGGAAGACCTAAGGGGCGGTGGAAGCCAGTTAATCCTGATGTACAGGATCGTGTCTTATTAACTGTTCTTAAGGGTGATCTTCTTTCAAAACAGACGTAGTGACCTGTGGAAAATAAGCCATTTGGTCCTGCCGCGTCCTTCCCTGAGTTCTGAGTTCCGGGGAGGAGACCTCTGCCCCGCACCTCAGTCTGGGCAGCTCTGAACTTGGGCCTTGTCGCTTCTGCACTTGTGCGTGGGGCAGAGGGTGGGAAAGAAAGTGAAAGGATCATGAAAGTAGCCCATCATTATCATACCTTAATCCTAGGTGGGAAAAATTAAAGTGGGATTTTTGAGAGTTCATTGGCATTAGCTTTGAGACCTGGTCAATCTAATACCGAGGATTCTTTTAAAAAGATATAGCGGATAAGTAGGTGCTTCAGAGAGAGATTATTAATTCGCTGCACTTGGGTGGGACATTCTATAGGCGTGCTGGATTCCTGCTCAGACCACACAGATGCATGCTCTCTCTAAATGACACGATCCTTCATCTGATCTGTTTTTATCAGAGGCGGAATTGGTAACTGTTGCACCATAGCATTTGCCTCTGACAGGATGCATTATTTATTCAGGTTTAATATACATTACAAATAAGATTTGTTTTCATGGAAAAGCATTAAAACATTTGGCGAAGGGAGAGCTGAGCCTTGTCCTTAATTTGTTTTGGCAACTCTGAAAAATAGAGGTCATTACACACACTCCTCCATTCCAGACACATAACGAGGAACAAATATTTTAAGAAAATCAAGATATAATTAAAAATACCACCGTGTCTTCGGAACCTAAAAGGCAGGAGAGGCGGTCAGTGTGGCTCTCCCGCTACAGTGATCCTGGACCCACGGAGTGGCTTTTACAAGGAACAGAAAATTAGGGATGAAGACGGAAAACATTTCTTTTGGAAATCCTTTCAAACATACAACATAATGCCAGTGATTCAGCATCAGACTAAATCAGTTTCATTGTTTTCCTCCCTGAAAGCAAGACTTTTTGAAGCACCTACGTGTCTTTTCACTTTTCTGTTGTGTGTTATCAGATGTTTATATGAAAATTAATACTGAAAAATTAAGCCCCCCTCTTGTTTTGATTGACTGCAATCGGGTCCTCAAACCACAAGGTGAAAAAAGCAGTGAAGACTGCAGTATGCCTTCCTTTCTCTGCCCTCCAAATGAGCCGAGCCGAGGCGGGAAAGCTGTTGACAAATTAATACTTTAAGAAAATAAACTCTGGTCGTGTTCAACACAGAGCAACTTTATCCTGATTAATTTGTGTTGGAGGTTCTCCAGCCCCCATTCACAAAGCCCCGCAGTTTGTACAAATGTAATTTCCTAATATTTACATGAGGAAAGCCTCAGCAGTTAAGCTTTGCCTCCAGTGTGAGTTTTGTGGTTTGTAAAAAGACAATAAAAATACAGAGAGGTAATTGTAAGCACATTTGAAAGAGAAAGGAAAAAAAGAAAGGATTTTTCTCTCTCCTTCTCCTCCCCTAGCCCTATAAAAATGGGCTGTGTGTACAGATGCTTAGAAAGAGAAGCCAGTTCAGCCAGCAGAGTTTTAAGTAACATAACACCTAATACCCAACGTCTTTCTACAGCTAACGCGCTCGTAGAACACCCACCGTTGTTCTTAACGTGGATCTTTTGCGTCCTGACATAATTCATCTTTGTCCATCTACACGGATGGTCTTGTCATTTTTTGCTTTTATTTATTTCGTACGTTAGACACTTGCTTGACTGTCTGGTTTAATAAATAGGAAAAAAGGAAAATGCAGTGGTAATGTGCTGCTTTGTTCTGAGAATATTAAAAAAATAACCTTTCATTTTAATGAGATTTTCCCCATCAGTTTACACAATTTTCCAGATGCAAAATGAGCTTTTGGCTGTAAAATATTTTATCACATTGTCTTACACAATAAAGATTAGATGTTTTCTCTCTCTCAACTGCACTGCAATTATTTTTTAGTGTTTGCAAATCATAATATCATTTAAAAACCATATTTTATACCTCATCTAAAATACTTTTATAGCAGTAGGATGAAAAAAAAATAACATCTATTTAACTACTCTTTTTAAGTGGCTGTTATGTGCTTTAGTATAATTTCCCAGGAAAAGGCAGAGCTAAAAAGCTTAGCTTTTCTTGAAAACATATCTCTCAAGCAACATCTTTGCAAAAATCCCCAGAATTTAATTCCCCCGACTGGAAAGCCCAGAGTGCCTGAATGTAAAAATAGTAGCCCTGTCATTTCACATTCATTAAGTGTGAAACTCAGAAATTAATAATGTAAAAATATGCTTTTTAATTAGTCTTACATTCTGCCCAATGTACTTAAATGGGATCAGCAGCTCCCTAATGATTTTTTTCTTAATAAAGTATTAGCCTGTGATGCACCGACGTTGACAGGTATGATAAACTGGAAAGTTCTTTTGGAGGCGTATGAATGATACCAAAATAGTACTCACCCATTTAAATGTAATTAACATCAGGGAGCAATATTATAAGAAGAAAAGCCTGCAAGATTTTTATTCGTTTTTTTTTTCATTTCTTATTTTATGAGTAGTTTGATGATTGCAGCAGTGATTTTATAATTTAATTACCTTTGCTGAGAGCTAAGCTTTCACTAATAGCAGGTCAACAGGACCATAAAGCACTCTTCAAAAATATTGAAAAGAAAGTTAATTCTTTTCAATGGGCTATTCGAGTGCCCCATATATAATTTATTTATATGTGTGCATGAACATATATGTGTGTGTACCCATATATGTATATATAGAGAGATATAGATAGAGAGATAAAGGTATGCAGATATAAGCATAGCGTGTGTCTGCTCAGGAAATATTTCATTTGCGATGATGAGGACCATTGGGAAGAAACTTGCAGTTACTTGTCCTCTGAAGCAAATTGAAGGCAGAAATCCTTAAACACCTCAGTTTGGGAAAAGGCAAAAGAAGACCCCCCCGAAGAGTATATTTGATCAGCACATAAATATTAAAAGTCACTGCAGAATAAAGGACTCAGTTGACGGTCACCTGGTTATCCTCTGATGTACAGTGTCCGACACACGGCAGCAACTTTGCATGGAGCTACTATTTAAGTCACCGATAATAAACGAGAAATAGATTTCTGAACACATTAGCATCCTTTCTGTCTGTGTTGCTTGCTAGAAGACTTCTGCTCAGGTCTCTGAGTTTCTGAGCCCCAAATGATGGTCCCTCTCAACTTGGTAAATAAGAGTGACAGAGAGTGTAAAATATGACAAAACTCCAAAAGTCTTGAACAAACCCCCCTTAGAAAGAAAGTAACCGAGACTAGATTTCACACTGATTCTGGGAGGATTCCTGGGAACCCGTGGGAGTCTGGGACTTTACGTGACAAGTGTCTGATGGGCATCCGGGGCTGACCATAGACTCAACGCAGTGACTGAGAACCAGCTCACACTCTGTCTACCTGTGAAGCTGAGCAATGCCATTTTTAAATTAACCTCAAGAACAACAGATGAAACCTGGTACGCCCTGATAACCTCTGTTGAGCGTGATAGTATCTATATTTTTATTTGTTCCAGAAACCAACTAGAATCTGGAGAATGCAAGGTCAGACCTTTGGCCAGCTTCTATACAAATGCCATAAGCAAAGCCTGTCTGTTTGCTAATACGACGTGTGCAGTCTGGTTATTCTGAATTTGCATTGAATTTTACTTATCCATACACTCTTTCCTGTACATTGACAGCTCTCAGTACTTATTGTTACCCATTAAAGAGAAGGTATAACAGCCTTGTTGAGGGAACTGAATCCTTCATGATGGGATTTATGATGCCTTCATGATACTTTACACAATTTCATTTTCAATCATTTCTCTATTTTATTTTTAGAAGAAATAAGGGAGGTTGTGTAAAGTGCACTAATTTTCACCCTTCTTTAGCATTCATGGGAAGAAAACTTTGACTTGAAGTTCCAGGAGGGAAAGTTAGGTATTTTTTGGCCCACTTTGCGAGTCCCAGCTCCTGGCCCTGTGCCAGCCCACAATGTGCATGGAGTAGAAGCTCGGGGGAGCGGAGGATGCCGGGGTGAGGTCTCCTCTGCGAGCAGGGAGCCTCTTCGTCCCCTCAGATCCAGTCCAAACCTCGAGAGGCGCTGTGTCCTTGGGGCTTTTCTAACATAACAATGGAAAGGCATCGATCTGCACCACGTACCGAAAAGTCGCCACCAGGATAAAATTACAGAGCAAGAAGACGAACAAGTCCCAGAAAGCTAACACACAGCACGGTAACTACAGTCAGCAGATTTTAATATATACCTCAAAGTCGCGAAGGCAGAGCTTAAATTGTCTCCACACACACACAGGTGACACAAACATGAGAGCTGCTGATGCTAAGGTGCTCACGTCTCTTCATGGCAAATAGATGGGGAAATGATGGAAGCAGGGAGAGACTTTATTTTCCTGGGTTCCAAAATCAATGCAGATGGTGACTACAGTCATGAAATTAAAAGATGCTTGCTCCTTGGAAGAAAAGCTATGACCAACCTAGACAGCATATTAAAAAGCAGAGGCATTAATTTGCCGACAAAGGTCCATCTAGTCAAAGCTATGGTTTTTCCAGTAGTCATGTATGGATGGGAAATTTGGACTATAAAGAAAGCTGAGCACCAAAGAATTGAAAAAAACTTGAACTGTGGTGTTGGAGAAGACTCTTGAGAGTCCCTTGGACTGGAAGGAGATCTACCCAGTCAGTCCTAAAGGAGATAAGTCCTGAATATTCTTTGGAAGGACAGATGCTGAAGCTGAAACTCCAATACTTTGGCCACCTGATGCAAAGAAATGACTCACTGGAAAAGACCCTGATGCTGGGAAAGATTGAAGGCAGGAGGAGCAGGGGACGACAGAGGATGAGATGGCTGGATGGCATCACTGACTCAGTGGACATGAGTGTGAGCAAGCTCCAGGAGTTGATGATGGACAGGGTAGCCTGGTGTGCTGCCGTCCATGGGGTCACAAATAGTCGGATGAGAGTAAGTCACTGAACCGAACTGATCAAATCAACACATTGTACACCTTAAACTTACATGATGTATACTCAATTACATCTCAATTTTAAAAAAAGAAAATTGCAAAAGCCAAGTGTAGGAGGTATCCTGGGGTTAGAACCAGTCTTTTTTTTTTTTTTACATTCCCAACAGGGATTGAAACGCCACTCCCTGCAGGGAAGGCACAGAGCGTTAACCACTGGGCCACCAGGAAAGTCCCTAGAACTAGCCCTTAACCATTCAGGTGTCATTAGCCCCTAAGCCAACACGTGGAAACTCAGTCTTCATTTCTGATACTGTCTACTGGGTGTTTCATCATCAAGATTTATTTCTGAGGATTAGCAGTACATTCACCTAAAAACATGAGTTATAGCTAATGCCACAGATCTCTCTTGCTGTGAAACAATCTTTTCTCTTGTATGTTAGAGATTTTTGTCCTTGCTAGTGATTCGTTCTGCCTTGTTGGAGAATCCTCAGAATGTTAACTAAATTTTTGACCAGTGATACTTTTCATTACCTTCATTTCATGAAAAATTTATACCAGAAAGAACTCAGACATTTGTTTATATACTCTTGAATCAACTGCATAGATAAATCCTTAAACATATTTTAATTATCTGGGACTTTGCTAGAATATCACTGAACTTCAACTTTTTTGGAAATTATTAGAAATGCCATATTATTTTAAGGCTTCTTCATTGCATCCTATACAAAAAATAAAACCAGTTAAAACTAAGTGAAAACCACCTGTGAATAAACCAGGGTGATATTTAAGAGCAGGTCATCACTACATGATTATGGCCAGCAAACAGATTCTATTTATTGAGCATTTTTTTACCATGTCATTTATAGATTGAAAAAAAAAAGTTCAGAGAGTTCCAGTGACTTATTCAAGTCAGTTTCACTTCTAGAGGATTCTCAGAAGAGGCAAAATGAAGAGGTCATCAGAGGCTGAGAGGCTTGAGTCAGCTGCTAAGGACCCTCTCCACTGATGCTGGAGGTGGTCTGGGTGCTGGGGGTCTTCACCTGAAGAGTGCTGATAGCATGCATTTGGTACTGGGTCCTCCAACAGAGACATCGTTGAGTATCACGATTTGAAAAGCATCTATCATTGTCCCCTTTGCATCAAATGTATGTAGATTCCCTCACGTGCGTGTGCACGTGTGTGTATGTGTTAGTCACTCAATCGTGTCCGACTCTTTGCGGCTCCATAGACTGTAGTTCGGCAGGCTCCTCTGTCCGTGGAATTCTCCAGGTAAGGATACTGGAGTGAGTTGCTGTTCCCTTCTCCGGGGGATCTTACCCACCCAGGAAACGAACCTGGGTCTCCCATCTTACAGACAGATTCTTTGCCGTCTGAGTCACCAGGGAAGCCCACGTGACTTGAGGGCTGTGTAATTCAGGCAAGGGAAGTCATGTCAGGTTCACCCCAGCTTATTCCTGTTAACTGTAAGTTTAATTAAGGAAGAAATCTAAGAAGTAGTAGTGACTATTATTAAAAATGGTGTGACGCTTGTTATATATACTTATATTATGCTATATCAAATTACTAATTTAGCTCCAGTGAGTTCTCTTAGTTCATTTCCTCTCCCTATTGCTACTTTCTTTCCTCCTCTCTCCTTCCCTTTTTTTTTTTAACATCTCTTCCTTCTTTCCTTCCTATTTCTTTTTCTTTCTTTCCCCCTCTTTCCTTTCTAATTCTCAGAGCCAGCTGTGAGGTTGCTCCTGCTTGCTTCCTTTCTACCTGACTCCATTCTTCTGCTTGGAGAATATAGGACCAGACAACTGTTTTCTGGAAACTTCAGTGTTATATTCGTGGTCCACCAGGGTCACCGCAGGGCCAGACAGTCCCTGCATCACAGCGGCTGCCGAGTCACCCCGCTCCCCGCCAGACAGGCCCTGCAGGCCGTGAGTGCTCTGCTTGCGGAGCCTCTAGGCCTGCGGCTCAGGTAGACACGACCTGCCTGCCACCAGCCTGGTCCCGCCTTCAAGGCCGCTCCAGTTACCAGCGTGTGACAGTCCCAAAGCACACCCCCTTGTTTTCATGGGTCCACCAAGGATTCCAGTTTGGTTGAGTGTGAAATGAAATCAGAAGCATTAATGGAGACTGAAAGACAAATCACTGAACACAGTGGATGAAGCCATAGCACACGCCACTAAAATCAAAACCCTGCTTCTCGGGGACGGGAGAGTCCCAGCCCTGGGGTAGGGGAGCACGGGACAACGTCGCGGGGACGTGTTTCCTTCCCGGAAGGAGCGGCGACGGCTCCCAGCACAGGCTCTCTTAATGGCCCATCCATGCACTGGCATTTGTGCAGGAGCCGGAGGGACTGCTTGTTTACTGACTGGATGAAAGAGCACGCTGCAGGGTTAGCAGCACGGGACCAAAAGGGACCTGGGAAATCTGATGGGCACACGCGAAATACAAACCTCCGCAAACGGGCCGGGCACGTGGATTCCAAGGATACAGCTACCTTTGTTTCTTTCATACAAGTTTTTCTTTCATCTCCAGAAAACTGCAGAGAAACAGGGTAAAGACATAGTGCAGGCACCTTGGCTCTCTGTCCAGAGTGGCTCTTGGCTCCAACCAAAGGGAGTGACCAGCAGACCCACTGCCAACAGCTACACCTGTGCTCTCCCAGTCCACCCCCCCCCCCCCCCCACCTTGACAAGATGAGGGAGAGCTCACTTTGGTCCCAAGTTCAGAAAGTGAAAGGCTGAAAGTGAAAGTCGCTCAGTCGTGTCCAACTCTTTGCAACCCCATGGACTATACAGTCCATGGAATTCTTCAGGCCAGAATACTGGCATGGGTAGCCTTTCCCTTCTCCAGGGGATCTTCCCAACCCAAGGATCAAACCCAGCTCTCCCACCGTGCAGGCGGATTCTTTACCAGCTGAGCCACCAGGGAAGCCCAAGAATACTGGAGCGAATAGTCTATCGCTTCTCCAGTAGATCTTCCTGACCCAGGAATCGAACCCAGGGGTCTCCTGTGCTGCAGGCGGATTCTCTGCTAACTGAGTTATGAGGGAAGCCCCCAAATTCAGAAACAAACCTGCATTTCAAATGGAATGTCAGGCTGGATATGCAATATGACATTTAATTAAGAAAACAAATTCATTATTAGGTTTCACAACTGTACAAACAGTGAAGTAAGCTTTGGGAGTTTTGCAGTTGGTTGGTTCATTTACAGCATATCCAGGAAGGCTTGATAAACATGCATTTTCTGTGTGTGAAGGTTAAGTGTATCACTCTTTAGCAATCAGTTGACACAGATATAATAAAATAACTTCTCCCAGAGCTGTGTTTCAGCAATGAGCATTTCTAGTCCTGGACCCCTTCTCCACCATAGACCCCCACTTTAAGCATATAGAGTATGAATTCTTAAGAACCCTCCTTAAGATAAGAGACTCAGGGCAGAATTTCAGCTACAGTTTCTTCTGAACTGGCGTTAGTCTTTACAATAATGGTGTTTATTGGGCTAGGAAAGAGCACATTGGGTGCTGGGTTTCCTTTTCATGAGGGGGACCCAACATTTATGCATATATTGAAGGATAGATCAGCTATCTTCCACTCAGGAATTGCTACTACACTCCAAGTAATTTTAAAAAGCAGGGTCACAGCTCTGCAGTACGAGCATGAGATGACCAAGTTCTATGACGGACAAGGAAACCATCTACTTGTTGAAGTGTGACTCCACAGTGAGAACAGAACGAGGTGGGAGGGAACGTGGGGGCCCGGAGGAAGGCTGTCCAAAAGATACCTAAATCCAAGTCTATCAGACCTTGCCAGAGGAAGAGATGCCTGGCAATTCAAGCTGAATGATCTTGACTCGGTTGTTGGTCCAGTTGGGGCACTGTGTTCTTTGGTTAGAGGCAGAGGCATGACGGGCCAGCAATCCATCATGCTCTTGGAAGAACTCCTACATGACAACAGCAGGTGGTGAGGAAGGGCTCCAGAGCTTTCTGGGGTTCACCTTGAGAGCTCCCCAGCCTTAGGGAGGATGCAATTACTCAGAGCTTGACTCCCCCTGTGAGGGCCACTGAGGCAAGCCTGCCAAAGCCTACCTTTGCATGGAAGAAGAGGCATTGTTTTCTGTCTAAATGACCCCTGAGATGAACAGAGAATCAGGACACCTTGTTAGACTCAGGAACTTAATCTGACATCATAGCCTCTGGGAACAAGAACTGCCTGCCCCTGCATCTGCGGGGGCTTCCCTGCTGGCTCAGGTGGTGGAGAATCTGCCTGCAGTGCAGGGGACCCAGGTTCTATCCTTGGGTGGGGAAGGTCCCTTGAAAAAGGGAATGGCAGCCCACTGTACTGTTCTTGCCTGGAGAATTCCATGGGCAGAGGAGCCCGGTGGCCTACAGTCCATGGGGCCGCAAAAGAGCCTGAAATCGAAAAGCGCTCTAATTTTTGTTGAGTGATACCAAATATTTTACAGGCTTGGGTGGCTTCGAAGTTCCTTCTTTTTAAAAGCAGTTCTCCTGTTCTATTTGCCATCATATTTGCATGTTTTAACTAGTCATCAAAAAACATAGTCAATGACTTCTCGGGTTTGAATTTCTGTGGAAAAACTTCAAAATGCTATTGGAATAAAGAAAGAAAAAAATGTCAGGCTTTTCATAATCCTTAACAATTCCACTGATGAACAGCAGATGGGGCTACAAAAGTCACACAATTAAAGACATGGGGGAAAGAAAAGACCCTTTTAACCTAGAAACCAAATCACTCAGAACCATTTCAAAGTATAAATAAGGCTTTTCTTTGTGATTTAAAATGTCAGTGAGTCTATCCCTGTTGGAACTTCTGCAGAGTATCCCAGATAGCCTCACGTGTCACAATTAACTTACTTTTCAACTTGGTAGATTTTGAATTCCTCCTCCTGTGTTTATTCATGTTAGAATACAAATTTCTAGAAGACAAAAAAAAAAAAAGATATATAATTAAATTGCAGTGACCCCATCTTATCCACATATCTCAGAACCAGGAGAAAACATGTCTATGTCCACGTGCACAGCAGGCTGGCACACATTCAGGCACACAAATTCTTTAAATACTCATTTCTCACTAGATTTCATAGCCTGCACCATCAGAGGCTGAAGAAATTAATGTGTCAATGCAGACCATTCACAAAAGTGTGAAAACAAGGCAAAACGCAAAGGCTAGAGTGGAACCGGTCAGGCGAGTGTCCTGTTGGCAAAGGGCAGTGATGGCACCAGGAAAGAAAGGTCTCCCTCTGGCCTCAGCAAGTCCAGCAAACAGCCCCCGATTTCCTCTGGAAACAGGACTGAGAGCATCTCTGCTGCCGGAGGCTCACCTGGCTTCAAGACGTATTCTCAGCTGCATCCACGTCCATCCGGGGAGAGAGGTGAGCACGGAGCGGAGAGACCACTGTCACTTCTGGACAGATTCGGTCCACAAGTGTGTCAGGGATCTGAAAGCGGCCAGACAGGGCTGTCTACAGAGGTCCACTCTTCACCCAGAGGAAAACAGAAACGGGCTCCTGCCTCTGGCGAGGAGGAGCCGGCTGCCAAGTGAAAGCGGCGATTTTATGCTTGTGATATAGATTGGGGCAATTAACAAGTATAAGACGTTTCAAAATCAGCTTAAATCTGCATTTTATGTGTGCAAGTTTCCAGCTGCAACGGACCCAGGATAGCAGCAGAGGGAGGGAGCCGCAGCTGCCGTGGGCTTCGGAGGTAGCAGGCAGCTGTTAAAATAAAGAGCTAATGGTGATTAATCCTTGTGATGTGTTCCAAGACTTCACAAAGAGTTCAAGACCCAACCCTTCCCATGGGGGACAAAGCAAAGCAGGACGATTCCTGGAAAAAGCGGCTCCAAGGAGACCTGGCTGGATGGTGAACATCCCCAACCCGGTCATCTCAGTGTTCAGCTTTTAATTCGATTGAGTATCTTTACCAGCTCAGGTGCTCCAAGTATCTGCTAGGTCACACTTGAATAAGTTACATGGAGTGATTTTTTTTTTTTGCTCTGTCTCCCACTGTGGCCAAGCTGGGCGTTCATCACGTCCCCTCTTTGGGAAGCGTTGCTGCCACTTCTGGGGACAGGAGCCATCCTCCAAGGCCCAGTCTGGCCTCACCCAACAGCTTGGGCCATTTTATCATTTCCTGGTGGGTAGCAACTCTGTGCGTAGAAAGCAGCACCCCTAGGACGCCCTTAGAAAAGTCTTTCCAGAAACTGATTTTAACTTTTATCTCCCACTATGAGTACATCCGGGGTCAAATACCAGAATGCTAAGAGGCTCATTCATTTCTGACATTTTATGTAACTTGGACTTCTATAAAAGGTGGCTTGTTTTCCCTGTGTTGAACACAAAATTGTATGCTATATTCTCAAGGGGGAAAAGTGAAGTGAAAGTGAAGTAGCTCAGTAGTGTCCGACTCTTTGCGACCCCATGGGCTGTAGCCTACCAGGGTTCTCCATCCATGGGATTTTCTAGGCAAGACTACTGGAGTGGGTTGCCATTTCCTTTTCCAGGATATCTTCCTGACCCAGGGGTTGAACCTGGTTCTCCCACATTGTAGGCAGATGCTTTACCATCTGAGCCACCAGGGGGGAACCAGTGCAAAAAAAGTAGGATGCCACAAAATAAGAAAATTATATCAAACATAGCTAAAATAATATTTAAAGTAACAAGATGTTTACAATATAAATAAGAAAAATAAGAAAACAAATCTCCCCAATTTTCTGCAAAATATATCTAGGCAAGCATTAGTTCTTAAAGATATAAACTGAAGTTCAGGAGTGAGTAGCCCAAAAGTCAGAATCACTGATACTTCTCCACCTAGCAGTTAACTGGAAGGGACTGGCAGTGTCTTTATTTGCAAAGTCTTTTGATCGATTCTATCATGGAAGGTGATTCCAGCTTGAAGAAGAATGATCTGGCAATAGTCTTAGCCAGATACTGGACTCGAAAATCACCAAGAAGGCATCAGACAACCCTCCAACATCTACAGCAGGACTTGATACCCAAGTTGAAGCTTTTCAGACCCCGTTTCCTGAAGGAGCTGGAAGTCAGTATTTTTTTTTCAGAGTGTATGTTGACTTGCTAAGTGGGGAGGGGAAAGAAACACAACACAGGTGGTGACCCGGGCTGCAGAGACCGTGGACAGAGGCTCGGAGTTGCTCAGACGCAGCTGGGGATCCGGAGCGTGGGCTGGAGCGGGCACTGCGGAGCGCATCTGCTCTCCGACGGCATCTCGCATTTGTGTTTTTCTGCTCGCGCATTTTCTACATGAGATGCATTCCTCTACACAGGTCAGAACGCAGACGGGCTGGGATGCAAATGAGGCAGAAGAGTGACTGCACGGCTGTCGGCACGGCCTTCTGGCGTTGACATCAGTCCGAGGGCTTCACGGATGGAAACAAAGAGCGCTTGTGTCCCTGCTTCCTACTGAGGGAAGATCGTGTTGCTCGGCCCTCTCTCCAGCTTTGCTTTAGTTTTTAAAAAATGGAAGGAGGATTATTACAGAGTGGAAACCAGAATAAGTCCGAAGCCCCATAACAGTCCTTAGATTGCAGGAGCAAGAGGACCCAGAGGGTTGAGTCTGGGGCTTCAGAGGCAGCGGGCCCCTAGTCCACCGATGCCTCCAGGACCCACCAGGGTGGGGTGAGGAGCCATCCCCCAGCTTCTGTGTAAAGATGCTTTGCATTCAGCTAATTTTCCTCACAGCATCCCCGTGATCACCTGATTGTTACAAAGGGCAGGCAGTCTTCTGATTTAGCCTCTTCTATTTAAAATATGGAGGGGCTTCCCAGGTGACCCAGTGGTCAGGAATCCACCTGTCATGGCGGGAGACACAGGAGATGTGGGTTCAATCCCTCGGTGGAGAAGATCCCCTGGAGGAGGAAACGGCAACCCACTCCAGTATTCTTACCTGAAGAATCCCATGGACAGAGGAGCCTGGCGGGCTACGGTCCACAGGGTCGTAAAGAGGAACAGGACTTAGCGACTGAGCATGCCTGCGTTTGAAAATGGAGCCACAGCAAGTGAGCAAGGGTCGTTGCTCCTTCACCTTCCTCTGGGCACGAGGACCCTCAGCCTGGACGAGGCCAGTGCACATCCCAGAGCCATGAGTTCGAGGTCCCTGGAAGGTTACACTTTGGAAAAGGTAACCAGAGGGAGACAAGCAACTGGAGATACACTTAACCTTCAGCGTCCCTTGCTCGGACTTTGGGGGAGGTGGTGACTTTGGTGAGAAGGCATGGAAGGAGGCTTCCTGTGTCTCCTTTAAGGAGAACATCTCACCAGGTGGAGGGCAGCTGGGCACTGGAGCCCTGGCTCTGACCCGAGAGCCTACACAGCCTGCTGCACTCACGGGGGCGTCCCCAGGGCCGTGCAAGCTGGAACGGCAGAGGTTTCCATCCAGCCCAGAGTCAGGGCCCAGCAGAGAAGCCGGTCACAGCTGCTGTGCTCCGAAACTCTAACAGCCAAAGGTAGGGGGTCCTGGAGGGGTGCCAGGAACTGCCTGAGAGGTCAGGGGGAGGGGGGCATGCGGAAGGAGGCTGTAATGGGATGGCAGAGTGCCCGGGATTCATGGGGCATGAAAGGGGGGGCGACGCGGCACTGAAGGATTGTGGGGAGGCAGGAACAAGGCTGGAGAAATGCGGAGCAAACTGCGATGCACCCCCAGACAGCGGTCCGGAAAGACAGGTGAGGAGGAATGGATTCCGCACCATAACACGCTTCTCATTCTGGCGCTAAAAGTGTCTGCAAAAATCTAGCAACACACATTCAATCAAAAATTGCACAATCCTGATTGTTTCCAGAGGAAAATGCGTCTTTCTCTGCAAAACGGCAAGTGTTTCTATCCTTTTCTCACTCGGTCTAGGAAAATCTCTACATGAAGGCATGACTACCGTGACCAAAAGTGAGGATCTCTGTACAAATTCTGTGGAATGTATTTTAACAAAAACTGTTCAAATTTCTGATTCATATAAAAGTGTATAACTGTGTTTCTAAAGCAAATTATTTCTGATTTTTTCCCCCAATGTTTGATTCCAATTTCTACTCCCTTGCTTCAGTAAAAGTAGACTTTGTATCATAACAGAAGTACAGGAGCACTTCCCTGCTGGGCTTATTCAGGACATGCCTGAATTCCTTCTGCTTGTTGGACAAAAAAAAAAAAAAAAAAGAGAGAGAGAGAGAGAGAAAGACTAAAATGCAAGACCAGTGAGCAAAGGACAATCAGGAAAGAAACCTCAGTGTATACCCGGAGACCAGAGAACAAAAGAGGAAGAACCAGGGCAGAGCCAGGGCGGTGGGGGGCTGGGAGGGTTGGGGGATAGGACGAGCTCAGAGAGAGAGTCAAGCGAGGTGCAGTGCGCACAGGTGAAAAGATGTAGGAGGCAGGCAGGTTAGGACCAGCGGAGGGCAGGCAGGGTGCCCAAGGGCTGATGCTCTTTGCCAGAGCTAAATGTCAGCCCGGTGATTCCCAGTTCCATGTCCGGAAACCAGCAAGGGACCCACCCAGACACCCTCTCTTTTTATTCACGCTCCCATTCACAATTACTCCCTTCTAGCAAGCCGTGTGCTTCACCTGTCCGTCCTGTTCACTCTGGTCTATCCCACTGCACTAGAGGGGAGGCACCGTGAGGGCAGGAGCTATGTCTGTCTTTCCACTGCTGGGTTCCTAGTGCCGAGAACTGTTGCAGCTGTTCAGGCACTAAGCTGTGTCTGAGTTTGCAGCCCCATGAACTGAGTATGCCAGGCTTCTCTGTCCTTCACTATCTCCTGGAGTTTGCTCAATCCCATGTCCGTTGAGTCGGTGATGCTATCTAGCCATCTCATCCTCTGCCACCATCTTCTTTTGCCTTCAATCTTTCTCAGCACGGGGGTCTTTTCCAATGAGTTGGTCCTTTGCATCAGGTGGCCAAATCATTGGAGCTTCAGCTTCAGCAGCAATCCTTCCAATGAATACTCAGGGTTGATTTCCTTTAGGGTTGACTGGTGCCTAGAATAGTGTTTGCTAAATGGGAGACACTCTTGAAATATAACCATGAAGTGCTCAAGGAATAAATGAAAGAAGTGAACACGTGGTAGTGTTTCACTGACCTAATCCTTGAAAATGCTGCCCTGCTCTAATTTCACAAGGAAAACAGAACATGTGAACTGGAGAGAGCTCAGAAACACTCATATCCACCCAGAAACATCCAGAGATGACTCGAGATAACTTAGGGAATTTGAGCTGGTCGAGTTTATTGCATGACACCAGCAAGTACCTTTGAGAGCCTGGGGAATTAGCAAACAGATCCCACCGACAACTGGCGGTTAATTTTAGCAAGGGAGTGGGCAACGAGGGCCTTGAGGAAAAATGGCAAGAATGAATGTGAGAGCGATTTTTTTAACTCGAAAAGAAGATTGATCCTGATTTTTACATCTGGGAGCTAACCTAAATCCCTAAGAAAATAAGGCTCCCTCCAGCCAAGGTAAAATTAAAGAGACATAGCAATCCATACTCATGAATAGTCCCATAAAGCATAGGGAAGCGTTCCCTCTGATCTTGCTTCCTTGGCCGGTTGTACACTCACTGTTCTTGTAAAGGAATATAGTAAATATATTTACATTGTTTATGAACTTGTCTTGATTGCAGTTAAACAATTGATGGAGGTTAATCCGTTGGGTTTGTATAAAAAATGGTTGTTCGGAGCCTGAAAACATATCTGAGTGATGACAGATTGGATTTATGGAATTGGGGAGATAGCCTGTAGGGATGGGAACAGATGAAAAATACACAGGCAGTTGGGATATTGAAGCAGGTAAGTGATTTAAAGCAGCTTTGGAAGCAGTTTGTTAAAAGCTGGTTGCCAGGAGACTTCCCCTCCCCTCGTTGGCGGGCGCATCACCCCACTTTGGTAGAGTCGGAGCCCTGCAGGCGCGGGACCATCTCCAGGTCTTCTGTCTCTGCTCCTGACTGTCATTACAGGTCCCACACCTGGGGACTGTGTGCTGCTAAGTTCCTGACAAAGCTCCGTTTAGTCAAAGCTATGGTTTTTCCAGTGGTCATGTACGGATGTGAGAATTAGACCATTAAGAAGGCTGAGCGCCGAAGAATTGATGCTTTTGAACTGTGGTGTTACAGAAGACTCTTGAGAGTCCCTTGGACTGCAGGAAGATCAAACCAGTCAGTCCTAAAGGAAATCAACCCTGAATAGTCATTGGAAAGACTGATGCTGAAGCTGAAACTCCAATACTTTGGTCACACGATGTGAACAGCCGACTCCCTGGAAAAGACCCTGATGCTGGGAAAGATTGAGGGTAGGAGGAAAAGGGGACAACAGAGGATGAGATGGTTGGATGGCATCACTGACTCGATGGACATGAGTTTGAGCAAGCTCTGGGAGGTGGTGAAGGACAAGGAAGCCTGGCGTGCTGCAGTGCTTGGGATTGCAATTAGTCAGACACGACTTAGCAACTGAACAACAACAGCTAAGTTGCTAGTGGCTGTATCTTTGGCTCTTTTGCCAGGTGCCCCGAGGACCACCGTGCCCAGGCAGGCAGGATCCTGAGAGCTGCCAGTCCCTAGCTATAGGAAAGGGGGTGCGCTTCAGAGGGAGAAAAGCTCTGAGTATTCAGGCATTGGCCCAGCCCCTCAACTTACATGTGAGAATAGAGAGCCTGCAGGCCTTGACTCATGACTGATGGAGACAAAAGCAGAGCCTGGTCTCCCTGACCACCCACCGTCGCCCTCTCCACGTGGCCTGCCTCTTTCCTTCAAAGAGAACGGGGCCATTCTCACCCAACCGAGTTCTCTCACTGGTATCAGAAGAACACATTCTCATCCATCACTTATTTTTAGTTCACCTTGGAAAGTTTCCAGTAGCCAAAGGCATAGAAGTGACCTGTTATTTTCTTCCACTGTGATAGAACATTCTGAGAAGAAGGAAAAAAGAGCAGAAAATAAAGTATTCCACAGACCCGTAGGTGATCTCTAAGACCATCTTTTCACACATTTCGATTACCTAAAGGTGGAAATGTGTGTACGTTTTTTCCTTTCTAAACTCCATTTTTTCCCTTTTTTCTGACTCCATGACATGAAAAGAATGGTCTCAAGACACACAGGCTACACGATGCTGCTTCCGGTTGGCCACAGTTCGGTTGGCCAGATGGACCCAAAGACAGCATGATGGGTTGGAGACCCCTGTGAATCCAGCTTGGGTGAGTACCCCACCTACTTGAACATTTTTTCCTACTTATGAGAAAGGTGTTGGACAAGCTGAGTGGTGTTGAGCATAGGAGATAGTTAAAATAATAACTAACAGGTGGGTCCACAGTAAAGAATCCACCTACCAATGCCGGATACAGTGGTTAGATCCCTGGGCCGGGAAGATCCTGTGGAGGAGGAGATAGCAACCTGCTCCAGTATTCTTGCCTGGAGAATCCCATGGAGCCTGGCAGGTACGGTCCACAGGGTCACAAGACTGCTATAGTCCGCAGTGCGTGACTGAACATGCGCTCGAATGACCGTAATAGTGATGACAGCACCAGTGAACACTCTCATCGTGCATGAAGTTTCCATAGGGTCACTCTTCCCAGTGGCACAGAGACTCCCTACTGGATCTTACTGCAGGTTTTTCATTAGGGGAAGTGGGGCCACCATTCCACCCTGACCATTGGCCCATCAGAAAACAGAGCACGCATTGAACAGCACTGCTCAGAAGATCCTCAGAAGACATGTGAACTGTTACCTGTCTTCAAAAAGCTTCAATTTTGGTCAGGGAGATGAGCGACTCCCTGCACATAACTGGAGGGCCATTAAGTGTCACCTCCAGCACTGTTCCTCCAGCCTCAGCTCCCAAGTCTCCCTGACCTTCAAAATTCAGCTCAGAGAGCCAGCCCCTCTATAATGAGCGCAAGTGTTTGTATCTGTCCCTTCCTTTGCGTCAAGGACTATGCCCTGTGCTTTATGTTCATTATCATGTTTGATCCTCTCGCTTGTTCTAAGATGGTTTTATTTTTATCCTTTACTTGTAAGAAAGCAGAGGTATAGGAAAGCCTGGAAACGGGCCCAGTGCCCCACAGCTAGTTCGGTACTCGACTCGTTGTAGATCTCAGTAGCTGGTGTATGGCCAAATGAAAGGACAGGATTTGAACCCAGAGCTCCCTAGTGTCACTGGCTCAACAAAGACCAGTGTGAAGCTGCTAGCTTATGGTGAACAATGTTGGATTTGTGATCTCCAAAGAAGATTTAGCTTCAGAATCAGGGACCAGACTGGATCACTCAAGAGCTTTTGTGTAGCAGAGTTTTATTAAAGTAAGAAAAGGGACAAAGAAAGCTTCTGACACAGACATCAGAAGGGGGATGGAGAGTGCCCCCCTTGCCAATGTTAGCAAGGGAGTTGTATGCCTGTTTAATTAGCTATTGCAATAAATCAAAAGAATATCTCAAGCTTGTGAAAATTTTACCAGACCGACTCCCACAATTTGCATTTTGGGATAACAGGATTAGGACTTAACAATGGAAAGATCCTGCTAGACCCACTCCCTTAATACATTCTAAAATATCAGGATTAGTCAGAAGGTTTTCAGGAAGGAGAAACTGTCCTCAAGCAGGATACACTGTTGTTATATAATCGCTAATACAGAGTTTAAACTGAGTTGTGTAATCATCAGCTCCAGGCTTAAAGGAAAAAAAAAACCATTTTATGTGACTAAGACTAAGGAATGCAGAGGAAAGGAAAAAAAAAAAAAAAGGTTTGTCCTTTCCTCCTCCTTGAGAATTCCAGACCCCTATCTTGGTTTCGAGAGCCCTAGACCCCTTTCTCCTCCTCGGGGACCCTGGACTTCTTATCAACCTGCCTAGGAATTGACTCTCAAAGGGAAGGGGAGACTCTAAGCGGGGTGAAGACAGCACAGAAGACCTTGGTGACGGGAGGCCTCTTTGTCTAGAGGGGCTACACCAGGGCTTGCAGGCCATGTGGTCGCTGCTGTGGCAAATAGGAGGACTGTGAATCCCAGTGGCTTCTCATCCCCTGAGGCTCTTCTTGGAGGGCTTTAAAACCATGCAGACGAATCTGTCTTCATGTTCCTTCCAGTTTCCTCTCTGAGCTCTGTTTGTCTGGGTTTGTCTTTCCTTCCGCTTTCAAAATGAGTTGTCTTACTGATTTTAAGCCATGGTTTAGTGAGTCCCACACTCACATACTGTGACACAGGAAACTTCTGGAGCCCTAAGACCTGCGTGGACAGAGGAGCCTGGTGGGCTACAGCTCCCGGGGTCCCAGAGATCAGACACGGCTAAGGACCAGGCACAGAGCACGGGATCCGCACCTGGGGACAGGCTGCCACACGCCCGGACTCTGTGGGCTTTGTGTGAAAGACGCTCTCCTGGGACTCCCCGCTTCCCGTCAGTGGCCCCTCTGGCTTCCCCAGCCACTGGGAGCCGCGCTTCCCTGGGCTGGGCTTCGCTGCATCTAAGGAAGGAACCTAGAAGGCGGTGTTTTCCACAGAGGACACCCTGTGCTCTGGCCCCAGGGAACGAAGAGCACCCAGGTTCCTTGGAGAGGGGCTGGCTCCCAGCTCAAGGCCCACAGATCAAGGGAGTCCCGGGATGCGCAGGAGTCAGGCCCCTCTTTCTCACATTCTGACACCTCCCCCACTTCCAGCCCCCTTCCTCAAGCAGGGCCCCCTGCTCCCTCCAAGTTGCCACAGAGGAACATAACGCTCACAGAGTAACAGGCAGTGAGAGGCAGGTCTTTGCACATGTGTAGGAGTCACAAGCGCATCCCACAAATGGCCTGGTCCGAGCTCTCTTACTGAGACAAGGGGACCACCCCCCCAGGCAGTCACCCCCAGGCTGTTCCAAGCCAGGCATTTTTATAAAATCTTAGTCCCGAAATAACAAAGTCAAACATAAAACTCAAACAGGAGCCCCAAACTGCAAGCAGCTACATTTTTCACTTCAGATGAAAAAGCGAAAATGCAGGGACTGTGCTGAGGGCTTTGTGACACGTCCCACTCTGGCCGGGTGACCCTGGCCGGGAGCTGTCCCCAGCCAGCTCTGGGGGTCTCGCTTCATGTCTGCAGGTGACCTGGTGTGGGGAGGAGGGAAACAGACAGGGCGTGTCTGGGAGGGAATGAACCAGATGGCCAGACAGACAAAGAGATGCAGTGTTCCATCTGGAAATGGCTTTTGGTAAAACAAAACCTATGTTCTTTGGAGCGGGCCATTGAAATAAACATCTAACATTATTTGAATGGAACTGTCACTTCTAGGAAGAAATAGAAAGAAATAGAAACTTCTCTCGAGTTGGAGAATTGGTCAGAGGTTTCCTTCCATTAAAACAACACACCGTCATCCTCAATTAGCAGCAAGAAGAGGACGCGGTGAGGTGACCCTGTGCCTCCATGAGAGCCCTTAGGCTGGGGAGGTGGACAGGAGGTGCTGGGAACCTGTCCTTATCCCCTTCATTCACCCACCCTACCTCCATGCCTTCCTGCCTGCATGCTTTGACACCGTTACTTAATCATCCTTCCTATTCTGATTCACTTCTTGCGACCCCTTTCCCCCTCCCTCACCCCCATAGTTCCCTGCATGCAAACCATTACAGACAATATACCAGTCTATTTAGTCAAAGTTGTGATTTTCCAGTAGCCATGTACAGATGAGAGATTTGGACCATAAAGAAAGCTGAGTGCTAAAGAATTAATGCTTTTGAACTGTGGTGTTGGAAAAGACTCTTGAGAGTTCCTTGCAAGGAGATCCAACCAGTCCATCCTAAAGGAAATCAACCCTGAATATTCATTGGAAAGACTGATGTTGAAGGTGAAGCTCCAATACTTTGGTCACCTGATGTGAAGAGCCAACTCTTTGGAAAAGACCCAGATGCTTGGAGAGATTGAGGGCAGGAGGAGAAAGGGGCAGCAGAGGATGAGATGGTGGGATGGCATCATTGAATCAACGGACATGAGTTTGAGCAAACTCGGAGATAGTGATGGACAGGGAAACCCAGTGTGCTGCAGTACAATTAGTCAGACCCGACTGAGCGACTGAAGAACAACAACCCTTGGCTGCAGGCCTCACGGGCCATAAGCTGCCTCAAGAAGCAGGTGCCCTCTCTGGTATGACGCCTGTCCTGACTTGATTCCCAGCACCTGGAGGAGCTCATGGAAGGCTGGACAGCAGGCTGCTTTTGAAGGTTTTCTGTGAATATTACAACGGCAGAGGCATTGCTGGGAATGTTATGGTGCAAGGATGCTACCGAGACGAGCTACCCAAAGGGACCAATGAAACCTAATGAGTTCTTGGAGGACCCAGTGAGGGTGGCAGCCTGGGGTAATAACGGGAAAAGCCTCCAGCAAAAGGTCTCCACCCACCACTTTCTCATCGAGTGCCAGCCTGCGGGGCGCTGGGGTTAGGAAGCTGCCCGAGGCAGATGCTGCCCTACTGTGTGACGTTCCCTGAGAGGCTGGCCAGCAAGCAAATAGGAAGTTACAGCCCAGGGTTCTAGTGGTGGTGACAGGCAAATGCAAGGTAGGAGGTGTGTTGAGGAAGCACCCCAGCTTGACTTCAGCAGCTAGGAAGTCTCTGGGCTGATCAACACCTCAGTGAAGAGCTAATGCTGGGCGGGTGGGAGGGGTTTTGAGGATACAGACTGCCTGTGTAAGACTGTATGGTGCCTAAAGCCTCTTATGCAGAGGGAAGTAAGTCAGAAAGAGAAAGACAAGTATCATATATTAATGCATATATACATGGAGTCTAGAAAGATGAAACTGATGAGCCTAGCAGAGAATGGGCTTGCAGACACAGTGGAGGAAGGAGAGGGTGGGATGAGTTGAAAATGTAGCAATGATATATATATATATATATATATATATATATATATAGACACTGTCGCGCGTGAAGTAGCGTGTGCATGCTAAACCACTTCAGTCATGTCCGACTCTGTGCGACCCATGGACTGTAGCCCACCAGGCTCCTCAGTCTGTGGGATTTCCCAGGCAAGAATACTGAACTGGTTTGCCATGCCTTCCTCCAGGGGCATCGTCCTGACCCATGGATTGAACCTGCGTCTCTTATGTCTCCTGCATGTGACCAGCAGGTTCTTTACGGCTAACACCACCTGGATGACTGTTAGTAACACAGGGAGCAGAGTCTGTACTCTGGGAGGGGTGGGATGAGAGGAAGGGAGGGAGGCTCAAGAGGGAGGGGATATATATATATATATATATATATATATATATATATATTTATAATGATTTGCACTGTATGGCAGAAACCAACACAACTTTGTAAAACACGTTTTTGCCAATTAGAAAAAGACGGCATGCAAGTGTTTAGCAGATAGGAGGGACCATGAGGGTCAGCGAATAGATCAACAAGGCTAAAACAGGGACACAGATGAGGGAAGGTGGGTATCACAGTGTGCACACCCTGGGTACTGAACTGAATTCTGACATGAGGAAGCCACAGTCTGTGTCCACACGGTTCAGGGAACGGCATAGCGTGAGGCAGCCCACCCTGCGGGGGCTCCAGCAGGGGGTGCACTGCTTCTGCAGCTGCAGACATGCCTCTGGGTTGGTGACACTGAGGATGTGGAGAGGTTCCAGGACACAAGTCAGTTTAAAGGGTCTCCCCCGAGAAGGCTGGGGCCTGCATAGGTCAACCAGACAGTGAATGAGTCACTGGGTGATGCTCAGAGATGACTCAGGTGTCTTAGGCCACTGGCCCTTCTAGGGTGAGTGCCAGGCTGTGCACACTTCAGTGGTATTTGAACCTTGACTTAGAAGCAACAACGTATGAGGCACATCCTTCAGCTTCCCTGGGATGTCGCTCAAAGTTTCTTACTTCAGCTGGGGAGAGGAGACCCCCTGGCTTCCTGAATCCACTCTGGATGGATGCAAATGGGCTGGGGGTGGTGCCCTGGGGGCTGGGGGCAGTGGGAGGAGAGATGACCACCGGCAGGATGGGCAGACGCTAGGGGTTGGCCCTCCGGTTGGCTGCGTAACCAAAAGAGAATGAAGGAAGACGGAAGACGGAGGAGACAGGGTGTGAGGAAGCCAGAGAAACTTTGAGAAAGAGCTTGTTCCTGTCACCTAGAGACCAGCGACTCCGGCAACAGCACTTGTCAACAGCCTGTCGCTCAGTGGCTTTGGTCATTTCCATGAGAATCAAAGGACAAAGTAATGTCTTTAAAGTGGACTCTGGTCAGTGTGTCCAGCATCCATCCTTCACTTCCCTTTCCCATGGCAGAGAAAACCATCCATTATTGTTACCCCCGCCCTCTTTTTAGAATATTTTTCTTGGTCAAATGACCATTGGCGAAATAACGAGTTTTCATTCAGTGCTTCAATGAAACCTCAGTGAAAGCGACTGTGGAGAGAAATCCCTTGAAAATAAAGCTGAAAATTTGACGATGTGGGTTCTACGTACTTCTTTCCTTGGTCAGTATTCTGGATTATTCCTGCACAGATTCCAAATGCCAGATAAACTTCCGCCCCGCCCCTGCCCCCCTACGACCACCGCCAGCTCAGCGGCGTCTCTGGAGCAGCTCCTGACACGTTGATGGGCTGATCCTCCTTGAATCAAGCCTGTATCTTAAACTGATGAGGGGTGGCACAGGGGGACGCTCTGGCACCCGGTTAATCTGAGCCGGCATCTCCCCGGCGGAGGCAACCCAGGCCCGCGTGTTGGAAGCAGACAACACAGGAAGCCCCCTGGAAGAAGTGGAGACACAGATTCCGAAGACAGAGCCTGAAAGGTTGGAACGGAGGCACGCCAATCGCTCTTCCGAGGTCGAGCTCCCAGCTCACCGCGCTCCGGGCCCTCTGGTTTGCATCACTTTCAAATATCAAAAGTGGCCAGGGGCTTCCTGAGCAAGGAGACAGCCTCCCGCCTGGCCGACACTCCCCAGATGGCTCCCAGCCTGAGGTTCCCTCTCTTGTGACTCTTCCACTGAAACGAAACCATCTTGTCTGGGGCAGCCTCTGCCTGCGTTTCGTTATTATTCAAATTCTCCTTGAGAGAGAAGTGTGAGGCAGCTAAAAGCATTCCTTTGGAGATGCTATCGAATTAGCCAGGGAGTTCCGGAGACCCTGGGGCAGAGGAGGGCCATGTGTGTGCCTGTGTGTGTGTGTGTGTGTGTGCGTAAGCACACCCGTGTGAAGGCCTGTTTTGGTCCCCTCCTAGCATGGGGCCGTCAGGTAGCAGGGCAATTTCTCAGCCTGGTAATGGGGTCTTTATGAACCTTGGTCTTGAATGTGTGTCGGGGTTGCATTTTTTATTACGAAAATGTTAAATGGACGTAATGGGTCACCCTCTCCTGATTCACAGAGCGTTTTTATTATATTTATTAAAAAGGCCAAAGTTTATTTTACAGTCAGTAATAAAGGGAACACAAAAATTCAGCCATTGGCACCATGGCCCCAACACGTTTGTTTCATCCACAAACTGCGTATTATTCTAGCTCGGTAAGTGACGAGGAAAGCAGAATTGAAGTCCTCTGCAGCACTGGAGCGTCTTCCTTAATAACGACAGATGCTCTGAGCAGTGGCATTTTGAAGCGAGCCCTGTCTGCTGTTGGTTATGAACTGGCAAGACATTTGGCATCCTCTCGGCTCGCACCATCTGAAAACCGCGGAGCCCCATAAACGGCCAATGAGAGGTGGGGAAATGGCGCGCCTGTCGGCGCAGCACAAGCCGTTTCAGTCCAGGATGCGACTCAGTGGAGCTGCCTTTCAAAAGAAAAGTCTGCAAAACTTGCAGACAGTCTCGTCCTAACCATAGAGGAAACACACACACACACACACACACACACACACACACACGGCAGCTCCATGCATTGGTGAAAAACAGACTTCATAAAGCAGTTTTAATAAAGAAATGGTATTTTCCCATGCAGCGCTATGGCATGACTTGAACATTATTAAAAGTGGCTAGATACACATCCTTAAGCAGAGCAAGGCTGACCAGCCCCGGAGGGGACCCCTTCTCCCCAGCACAGCCCACATGCAGACCCCCAGTGGGCAAGCGGGACAGGGCCGCATGTGCACATTTGCGTCAGAAGCCTCCCCGGACTTGGGTGTCCACACAGCCGGAAGCGTTCCCATTTCCTACCCAGGCTCTCAGGGAGGGATAGATACAGTCGGAGGGCTGACTCCAGCTGTCGGTCGGTTTCCTTCCTTAAGATTCGGCACCCATCGGCAAGTTCAATGCTTAGGGGAGGACACTTCAGCCTCTCTCCCACGCCTTCTTCCTCCTTCCTAGGGGACAGAGCGCGCGCAAGCTGAATGAAAACGTCCAAACCCCGCGAAACCACTGTCTTCCTGACTGTCCCCTTACAGACGACAGTTGCAGCTCCCAGGTGAGCCCTCTGGCTCAGTTATGTAGTGGAGAGCGTACTGCCAAAGTCCAGATAGATTCTGTCCATTCCTCAAGGAAAAAGCTCAGAGATGTGATTATGTAGGTTATCCAAGCTCAAAATTGCTCCAACTCCAACCGCTTAGATGTTGGGGGCAACAGATTAGAACAAGTCTCGCAGGCCCTCCCCAGCCCCCAGGCCTGCGCTGAGGCTCTTTCCACCCTTCTTGCATCTGGAGGGGCCACGTGGAACCACTCAGCAGCCGGACACAGGGCTTCAGGTTCTGCTGGGGCACCTGCAATGCACCGACAGAGTAGAAAGAAGCAGAATCCAAATCCTGAAGGAAAGCAAGCCAGCCCTGGTGAAAGGAAGTGAACTATCCTGCGAAAACCACAAACAAGGCTACTTGGAGACAGAGCGGCTTTGGCTGGATCTGACCCCCTGAAAGGCCTTGGTCCAGCGTAACCTCCCAAGTGTAGCGTGTGGTTGTCATGGGGACCATGAGGGTCCAAGACATCAGGGCTGTGGGGACCGAGGCTCAAGCCGGGTGGCCAAGCCGTGGTCAACTGGTCCAGAGCTTGACGCAGCGTAGGCAAGAATCAACAGTAGGAAGGAAGTGCGAGGAAGAGGGGGTACATGTGTGTGTGTGGCTGATTCACTGCGCTGCAGCAGAAGCAAACACGACATTGTAAAGCAAATGTGTTGTTGTTGTTGTTCAGTTGCTCAGTCGTGTCCCACTCTTTGCGACCCCATGGACTGCAGCACGCCAGGCGTCCCTGTCTTTCACTGTCTCCTGCAGTTTGCTCAAACTCATGTCCATTGAGTCAGTGACACCATCCACCCATCTCATCCTCTGTCACCCTCTTCTGTCCTCAGTCTTTCCCAGCATCAAGATCCTTTTAACTCCAATAAAAATAATAATAAAATAACAAGAAGTATAATAATAATGAAATAATTTTTTTAAAAAGAATCTCGACAATTTCACAGTTGGGGTCCCTGAATGAAAGAATGCAGATACCGTCAGGTCCCTCCCTGCAGGTCTGCTCCCAGATTTCATGCCCAAGAGAAACTCACAGATGTTTGAGTAAGTCCCTTCTCCCTCTGAAACCCTTCCTGGAACGGGGCCCAGAGTCCCCCTTCCTGGGGTGAAAGACATGTCCACCCCCAGTCATTGCAGGGGACCCCCTCCTCCAATCAACAAAGACAAGCAGCGCAAACTCAGGAGCGCCAGGGATGATGAGTGATAACCTGCGCCACCAGGGAAGTCTAATCCTGGAGAACGACCACAGACCGCTACTTGTCACTCAACGTGAAACTGCATTTGTGTCTGATTCGGGGGATCTGAGCAAAGGGAGTGAGCCGCCCAAACTTGGGTAGCTGGCCACATGCTTTTTCTGAGTGTCGTTGACCATAAACCTTCCTGGCGGCGAGCTGACTGGCTGGGTTTCATTCCAGCCCAGAGTGATTGTTGTTTCTTTTTTAAATAACTAATTTATAAAATCTTTGAAAATAAGAGTTTCTAATGGAAGTGCTTACACAACCATAACTGTGGCGTGGCAAATGGCGCCGGGCCGTTAAGGCTGTGTCGTTGCGGGCTTCTGCTGATCCGCCTTCGGTGTCACAGACTGCCACCTGCACGGGGGGTGCCATTCAGCACGATATTAGCCCATATGGCACGAGCTAAATTGTATCGAAGCTACGGGCTAATTAAGGATGAGTTAATAAAGCCAGGCAGAGTGAGCCTGGCCATCTTTCCCAGCCCTTGGAGGACCACCCCCCTCCCCAAAGCGAACCACACTGTTCGAGTTTTCCATTCCTCAGCATTCGGTCTCTGAGAGCAAACCCATAGCTCCACTTCAGATATCCATCTCCGCCTTCTCACACCCCCACCATTTTGATGTTAGACTTAAGTATGACAACCTCTTATACTTTCTCAAAGAGCTGATCGTCTTACGAGCTTTTTACAAAAGGAGTCAATGAGGCCGCGGTGGGGAGCGTGTGAGTTATTGGGTTATCTGGGGGTTGTGTTTGATAAAGAAAAACAGATATGTTTTACCCACCCAGGCTCTCTGTAAATTCTCTGAGCAGAGACACTTTGGAGCCATTAATTCTGGTTTCCAAGTGGCAGGCACGAACTAATTGTGGTAATATGTCCATTAGGTTTTTTTAACCACAAGGAGCAAACATTTAATTTAGTGGAAATTCATTATCGAGTTTGAAAGCGCTTCTTCGAAAATCTCGTTCGGTTTTCTGGCACACTCCCCTCTAGTGCTTCACCCGACAACTGGCAAGCGGCGCCTCCCTGGGTGGGGACGGCCACATGTCATCTGTCGCTGCTCGCGGCCCCACCTCCGTCCCCAGTGAGGGGAGCAGATTCCTTCTGCGGGGAGCTGGGCCCCACGGTCCCGTCCTTGGAGACCCACAATGATGCCGCTCTGTTAACCAACTGGCACTAGGAACGCGGGACATACTTGGCTCCTCCTACCAAACCCAGCCCAGCCGGCGTGTGCTGTGCCAGCTTGGGGAGTCAGATTTCCGGGGTGACCCCTTCGGCTGCTCCCTGTGTGGTCTTTAGATGTCTCAATTAACTGGGACAGTGGCTCGAGAAACATGACAATCTGCCACTCTACTAATTTTTGCAAATAATGGCACTTTAACTCTCCTGAAAAAGTTCAAACTAGGAGATGCTAAGCCCATGAGGCACCCATGATATCTGGCCACCTGAAATGAATTTTCAGCAAATTCCTCTCTCTCCCTGATATTTTTAATCAAATACATTTACTTTCATTCTCTTTGTCTATTTTCAGTGGGGTCATGGCATCGGAACTAGAAAAACACGTGAAGGCCAGAGGGGAATAGAAACAGATAAGTTGAATCAGTCTGGTTTGCACACCAGGGAGGCAGAAGGTCTGAGCTCTCCCTTCACGGAGCAGATGGTGTGTGGCCAGCGGGTTATCCTCATTAAGCCTCCATGTTCCCATCTCAAAAATGGGGACAGGGCAGAACTACTTCACAGGTTTCACGAAGCTCAATCGAGTGGTCCCATACAGTGCTACTAGCCTAGTTTCTGGGACATAAGAATTCAACAAACAGCAGGAAACCAATCAGATGCGTACACTCATAGTCACCGGACAAGTGACCTTGAAATGTCAAAACCTCACAAACCTTGACTCTGCAGTATCTGAGACAGAGGGCCAGAGCTGGACCTAACCTGCAGGGGTGTTCTTGACTTGACTGATGGCACTGCCTCCCACCCCAGGCTGAAGCCTCCAGGGCAAGAGGGGCCCTGTTATGCTCGGGAGCCTGAAGTAGAGCTTTCCCGGTCTAAAAATGATGCCTGCTGACATGCGTTCTTGCCCGTAAGAGTCTGATGTAGCAAAGGTGCACTGGAGTCATTTGTCTGTAAGACTTGGTGGGGATTGATGTTCTGTCCAGGCAGGGTTGACACTTCTGTGTCTGATGCTAGAGTCAGAAGGCCCAGGACCCGCCATCCTGGGGTGTGGAGAAAGGCCATCATGGCATCGGGGAGGGTCCAGTCTAGTGGGCCTGGGCAGCTGAGCTGGACCCACAGGTGGACTGGAACCTCAGTATCCCGTCCCCACCTTTGGGCCCCTAAGCTGTTGGGTGTGACCTGCAGGAGAAGCAGAGTCTGAACTGGCACCAGGGCCCAGAGGTAGAGAAGCCGAGCAGGAGGCACAGAAGGAGCGGAGGAGACCTGGCCACTGCCGACCCCTCAGAGGCCCGGTGAGGCCGCCCCAGCCGGAGCTCTGTGGAGGAAGAACCTCTAAACCGACTCGTACACACCCAGCCCCCACCAGGGGCGACCAAAGAACCCACCGAGGCTCAGCTGAATGGCAGCCGCACCTCTCAGTTTATGCAAAAGCAAACCTGGTTAGAGTCCAGGGTGTCGGCGGCCCGTGTCCTTGACCTTTGGGGCCTCAGCAAGCTTGGGGCAGAGGGGCTTCGAGGGACAGTGCAGCTCAACAGAAAGGACATCTCGGGGTCTTTGCACTCCACAGTGGACCACACCGTCAGGCAGTTACCAAAGGAGGGCAAAAGCAACCTGCCTGGTTTCCTGCCAGGTAGACGAGGATTTGCTGCAGAAATTATGGACCCTCCTGCTATGGCAGCCGCCCCAGGTGATGCACTGCGCCCCTGAGCCCGGCATCCCCTGGGCTTGAGTCCCACACAGCCTGGTCCCCCATCAACACAAGAGCGTTTCCTTCTCTCTCCGGTGCAAGGCAGACTGCAGCGTCCTCGCCCTCTGCCCCCGGCTCACCACCAACACAAGCGCTCCTCTTGACTCTTCCACTCAGTGCAGCAAACCAGCCCCACTGAGGTATGTCCTAGAGGCAGGCCAGGCATCGGATCTGACAGCCAGATTTGCAAGGATGCTGCAGGTCAAGGCAGCTCTTTGCATGTCAGCATCTGCAGGAAGGACATCGGAGCCCCTCCAGGCATCAGAGGGTGTGTGGTTATGTGGGAGCACAACTTGGAGGGGTCCTGCTAGTAGGTCAAGGCCATGGATGCTGCCAAACATCTCCCAGTACACAGCCAGCCCCACCACAGGGACCCCCACCAGGCCCCCGTGTCAGTAGAGCTGAGGGTCAGAAGCCCTGGGTTAGCACAGTTCGTAAAGAATCTACCTGCACTGCAGGAGAGCCCAGTTCAATTCCTGGGTTGGGAAGATCTGCTGGAGAAGGGCTAGACTACCCACTCCAGTATTCTTGGGCTTCCATTGTGTGGCTCAGCCGGTAAAGAATCCACCTGCAATGCAGGAGACCTGGGTTCGATCCCTGGTTCATGAAGAGAGGTAGATACCTCTACCTACTTTTAAGTCTTTACTTTTCCGGCCGAGAACCTGTCGTCTCCTCTCAGAGAGGCATCATGGGGGCTGGAGGTGAAAAAGGAGAGAGCTTTGCAAGTTGCACAGAAAAGACCGTGGGACACCGTACTGGATCAGCCTCAGAAAACCCAACAAAAAGAAACAAAAAGATAATAACTACCTCCTCCCAATATAGAGAAATTGACTGAAACCAATCTCCTGTTTGGTAAATATCCACACTCTCTTCTGCAAAGGGAACGCTGGGCGTGTTACTGCTTCCCGGACCCCAGGGTATGTAGACTGCCAAGAGGCCCAGTACAGTAAGCCCTTTCCATACGGACAAGCCCCACTCCAAGCGCATGTTGTTCTTGTCCAACAACATCCAACAAAGTAAGCCTAAGTGAAAGTGAAAGCCGCTCAGTCGTGTCAGACTCTTTGAGATCCCATGGACGGTCCATGGACTTCTCCAGGCCAGGATACTGGAGTGGGTAGCTTTTCCCTTCTCCTGGGAATCTTCCCAACCCAGGGATCAAACCCAGGTCTCCTGCATTGCAGGTGGATTCTTTACCGGCTGAGCCATACAATGGAAGCCCAAGAATACTGGAGTGGGTAGTCTAGCCCTTCTCCAGCAGATCTTCCCAACCCAGGAATCGAACCGGGCTCTCCTGCAGTGCAGGTGGATTCTTTACCAGCTGTGCTATCAGGGAAGCCCCCAAATTAGCCTAGGTACCCAACTAACCCAATTGGCTCTATACTGCTAAGACTGTACTGTAATAGGTTTATAATACTTTTCTCACAAATAACATGGGAAAAAATAAGCAACAAAGAAAGAAAACATTTTTCATCTTATAGTAGAGCACCTTGAAAAGTACAGTAATGCAGTGCAACAGCTGGCCTACAGGGGCTGGCATCAAGTGAACAGGCAGGAAGCGTTACTGACTGCAGGAAGGAGAGGTGGGGCATGATGGAGCTGAAGGGTCGCCAACAGTAGGAGACGGAGGGCGCCGCTTCCCTTAGACCTGACTTCGATGGAGCGCACACTCACGTCTTTGAATATGTGCCCCTTGAAGGTTCATATGTGCTTTAGAGCCAGAGGCCGCCTGCACGGTCATCCCAAACTCTGTGAAGATGCGCAAGAGAAAGACACGTATGGAAGAAGAGAGGCCAGGCGAGGAGGGCCCTGCAGGAGACCTGGCGTCCTCGGCTGGTGCTGGGCTAGCAGAAGGCGGAGATCAGACTTCCTGGCCAGCAGGATGTGGGCTGTAGCATCCCTGAAACCACACCAGTGGCTCCCCTAACGAATGCCTGACTGCCTCTGGCTTGCCACGTGGCCACCAGTCATGGAAGATGTCTACAGAGGTGATGCCAGCGCCTCCGCCAAAGCGGCAGCATGGACAGAATCACCATCAGGAGGACAGCGGTGAGTGTTCTGCCTGGTCTGGCTGCGGCAAACCTTCTCACCCATCACAACAGTTCATGCTGACCACGTCCTTCCTACTTAAGGCACGTTTTTGGCCTTGAGTTTACCCCAGTGAAGTCAGAACTGCGATCATCCGTGATTTACCCAGGGACACAGAGAGGTGAGGTGGCCTGTCCCAGGTCATGCAGCTCATACACGGTGATATGGATTCAGACCCAGGGAGCCTGACTTCAAAGCCTCCCCATTAACAGTGATACTTAGCTCAGATGCTCTGCCATCTGGCAAGAGGCAGACGGGCCCTTTGCTTTTCGAGGCTCTGTGTTCTCATTGGCGAGATGGCCTTCCCACCTCCATGGCACCTGGGCTGTTGTTCCAAGGTGATGTTTCAGACATGGGTCCTGCCCAGTCCAGGGCATGGGTCCTCACGGGGCCAGGAGAGGATTTGGGCAGGTGCTTCCTTCTCTTCACAGTTCACAGCCGGCATCTGAGATTCTCTGCACTGGTCCTGGGCCCGGTTCTGCCCCAGTGTCTGCTTGGAGCATGGGGACCCTGGGCTGAGGCTGGCACGTTTCCTTCTAAAAGCGATTCCCTGGCATTTATCTCCGTGGGGTGTCAGCCAGCCAGCAAACATGCTGTAAGATCCTTCAGAGACCTTTGTTCACAGAGATAAGTACTTTGACTGCTTACTTCTGGCTTAGTTATTCCTGCACCTTCCCTTTCTCTTCAAAGACAGCCGGAGACTGGACCATTTAAGAGCACACTGCGTTTGCAATACAAATTATTGATTGTCTGTTTTTAGCCCATTTTCTCACACAGCCTCCTGTAGTGAGTTGAGAATGGAGTTGCAGTAGTAAAGGGCACCCTTTTCTCAAGTTCAGCCACAAAAACATCTCTAGGTTACAAGACTTAGAGGATGTTCTTAGCTTTGTTTTCTTTCTTTCTAGAGAATTCTGCTAGTCGGGAGGAGAGAATATGCGTTGGTTTGTGTGTTAATGTTTTTCTGTGGGGGGCAGAGGTGTCCAGATAGCGGTGTGAGTTCAGTGCTTCTAACATACAGGGTGAACTTTTACCTGTTAAAAAATAGGGACCTGGAACCAGAGGAATTTTACTTGCTTTTGCCTCTTATGAAAGCAGTCTTGTGGCCTGATGGCTGGCAATCGGCAGAGGACAAATGTACGGCTGGGTTTGGAAAATTCTCACAAACATCCTTTAGTGTCCTGAGCCGAGGCAGGGAATTTCCCAGAGGGCTCATCAGTGACAAGAGATTGATTTGTATTTGCAATTGTAAAGGTGAAGAGGAGGTTAGACACTCATGTCCAGGTCCAGCACCCGGAGTCTTTGGGGATGGCGTGAGTGTATGTGGAGGGGACTGTGTCACAAGCAACGACGGGGCTGGGATGAAGACTGTGGGCTGTTTCCTCTGAGCATTTGCAAGTTGACAAATATCCAGATGTTGTGAGTCATAAAATGGGCCAACTGCCCCAAAGCCAGACTGCCCCTGCAGTGGGCCATTGTCTCCAGAAGTCGGGGTCCTGGGGCCCCAGCCAGAGCTATTGGTGCCTGAGACAAATGCGTCCACCTGGGACTCCGAGGTAACACCAGCTAATTTAATTTGACCATGAACTGTTATCATACCAAAAACATTACAGCCAGTGTTTTGCAAAGAAAAATAATATTTTAAAATATATTGGCTTTCCTAAGGTGTCATGTCCATCAAATTCCATCAACTGTTTCACAACCTACTAATTAGATTAAGCCAATTTAATGACTCAGGCATATAAAACGCCTTACCTTCCCTCTCCCTCCTCCACTAACGCACACATAGCCAGAGAATTAGGTGGGATAATTTTAAGGCCAGACCCATATAAGCTGGGAGATTCAAATTAAGGTTTAATTAACCTGCTTAGCACAAGAATCTCCAAACAGCGGGAGATTTTACACACTGTTACGTGTGATCTGCAATAACCAGGCCCAACTGGCTTCCCCACAACCATTATGTGTTCCAGGATACCTGCCTGGGCCTGTGTACTCAATTCAAAGTCTGGAGACTGTCGGTTCCAGAAGAAAAATGCTTGGAGATGTACTCCCAGGCCCTCAGGTTGCACACACATACACGGAAGAGCTGGACAGGAAGCTTCAGTCAAGTCACCTGTGACACTGTCAATGGTGAGTTGGATTCATCAAACAACTGGCTGGTAATACATGAGTTATTGATTGCCTACTCAGACCTTCTCTCACATAACAGTCTGCGGTGACTTGAGGTTAAAGCCTGTAACCTTCACCTTTAACTCCAGTTTAAAGTGGCACCCTCATGGGGTAAGCCAGACTGCTTGCTTTCCTCCCTAGGTTAAATCTGGCTGGGCTGGGTCATCGGTGTCTCTGTGGATGAGCGTGTTGCCACCTTTCTGGAGCAGAGGGGCATGTTGGTGTTGGGATGGAGGGCACTTATATTATAAACCTCTAGACTGTTTCCTTCTTTTAAAAATGATTTTTTTTAACGTGGATCATTTTTAAAGTCTTTATTGTTTTTGTTATAATATTGCTTGTTTTACGTTTTGGCCCATGAGGAATGTGGGGTCTTAGCTCTCCCACCCAGGGATCGAACCCACCTCCCCTGCATTGGAAGGTGAAGTCTTAACCAGTAGACCGCCAGGGACATCCCTAGACTCTTCCCTTCTTATCTTAGCCTAATCCCACATATGTGTGAGTACCAAGAGTTTGGGACCAATTGATAGTCAAGATGCTTTCCTGTTTTAAAGCCAACATCTCGTTTTCTTGGCTATTAATACATGATCTGGAGAAGGCAATGGCAATACACTCAGTATTCTTGCCTGGAGAGTCCCATGGACAGACGAGCCTGATGGGCATGGGGTCTCAAAGAGCCAGACACGACTGAGCGACTAAACTCCACCACCATCAGTGCATGATCAGTCTTCAGACTCTGTGTCTTGCAAAGAAATCATGGGAATGTTGACACGCCATGTAAACCATGGCTTTGTGTGAGACTGGGTTGACTAGGATGAAAAAAATCCCTTATACAGTCCAAGGAGTAACAGACGCAAGCAGGAACTAGCCCTGCACCGATTAAATCAAAGGCGCCTTCGTAAGATCACTGAAGAGCTCGATGTAAATGTCCGCTTCGGTGGCTGTTCCCACCCCTATCTGTGTCTGACCATGACTTCCTCTCCCTTCTCCATCATTCTGCAAATTCTAACAGGGTTGGAGACCTTCCCTGGCAAATCCTCCCTCCTGGCGATACCAAGTCCTCCAACGAGACTTCCTGTAAGAGAGGAGGTGGCCCTGGACTGTCACCAAGACTGGGTTCAGAAATGCCCAGGGTTCCTGGCCTGCCTGGAGAAGGCCACACGAGTGGGCAGGACACTGGCGCTCTCGCCTCTTATGAGAGGAGGCAATTCTTTTAGCCCGAAGTAATCCAACAAATCCTGAAGTCTCCCTTTTGACCCTACGATGCAGTGAGACACAAAGATGGCAGGCGCCTTAGGATGAATCATTCCAGGTTCATAACATGGATATCTACATTATAAGTATATCAATACTTATATCTGTTCACTGAGCAGAGAAATCCCAAACAAGTGAAACCGCATAGTATGTAATTGCTCTTACATGAATTATATTTTTGTGAAGACAAATAAAATCTCGTTGAGGAGGTAAAGTCTCCTTTATGGAAGAATTTCAGCTGATGAAAGGAAAAGGATGATAGAATTAGTGATCACCATTTTGCAAACGTCAAGGAAATCGATGATTCAGGAAGTGATGGCTGGTCCATGAAACCATTGAATGAAAGGCTGATGAGGAACTTTGCCATAGGGTGCCATGTAGCCCTGTGAAGCCCCTGATCAATTTGAGCATCATGAAAAGTGGACAGCCAGACAGTATGGGTCTCACAGTGGGATACTCGGTGTAGCGCTGAAGGATCTTTGCCTGAAACAGTGAACCTACGTCTAATCAAGCCTTAAGAAGTAGCTTCTGGTTTACAAGCAACATGAGGACAGCCTAAGGTCCTAAATGACACGGTGAGGAAACAAGAGAGAGACGCCTCTAAAGGACAGAGGAGCTGATTTCCTCAACACATCACAGTCTCCAAGTAAAGAACAGGGGAGGGCCCTTTAAATTTAAAGAGGCCAAGCCTGGGCCTTGTTTGAACCTGGATTTGTACAATTGCTTTTTTAGACTTTAGACCACCAAGGCCATTTGACTCAGAGTTGGGCATTGGATATTTCCAAATACGTATTCCTCTTTGTTTTCTGACAATGACCTTGTGCTGAAATGAGGAAGTGTCTGTGTCTTTCAGAGTTTCACGATGAGACAGGCAGAAGCAAAATGGCAGAGTATCTGGAATTTGTTTTTAAATATTTCAGCACCCCCCTCAAAAAAAATCAAGGAAGACAAAATCCTAGTAAATATTGAGTCTTGCTGATGACTATTTTGAAATTCATCATACAATTTTCTCCATTTGTGGGTATGCAATAGGGAAGAACTTTGTTCTAAGTTAGTCACTGAAGGGATGTTACCAATAAGTTTAAATTATACATAATGGTCCATCTCTGGGATCCCTGCAACCCAGGTAATGAACAACAGGTATTTTAAGCTAAAATACCTTTGTTTAGCTCCCAAGAAACATCCTGAACAGGCCTGTCTGTGAACGGCTGCAGGAAGGAAGAAATGAACACATCCCCTCCAGAGGCTGACTAGAAGCCCAGGAAGTGTTTGACTTTACTCTTCATCTTTTGCTACGAAAGGATCCTGACCTCCAACTCAAGGTGGTTCTTTGCGATGTGCGTCCACCGTCTTCTAAGTCTGCTGGCTTTCCAGGTAAAGTTGTTATTCCTTGTCCCCAAGACTGGTTTCTTAATTTATTGGCCTCTTGTGTGATGAGCAGTACAATCTTGAACTTAATAACAGGTATATTTGAAAGTTTTCTCAATACAGTGTGATGCCGTTGTGATGGATGGATGACTGGACGATTATACCCTTCATTTCATGTGCCCGTATTAACCAAAATATGGTATCAAGTCACATATAAAACCCTGCTGCCAAGGCACACAGTACTGGTCCCGGGGCAGGTGAGGCATCAGCCTTCCCAGAGAGTTCAACCAGTGCCACAGCAGCAGTGCTGGAGGATCCAGCAAGGCATCATGTACCCAGGGGGCTTTGGGTGCTCAGTTTTTGTTAGTCTGGAAAAAAAAGAAAGAAAGAAGATTGCCATCTAATTGGTTTCAATTTACCTTGCAAATATCCATCAAAGAACAATAGTTCTCAAGGTGTGTTCAATTATACATTTAACGCATACAAAGTATGCTGGAACATTCCTTTTTCCCATATCCCTTAATCTCAACGCCGACCTTTGAGAAATATTTGCCAAATGAAACTTGCCAAAATGGTAAATGTGTTGATGACCCTAGAACAATATTTTTCAAGTATCTGTGAACTGTTAGTGGGCTATGAAACCACTTTAAAGGGTCATGTTATTGTCATTGTTTAGTGACCCCCACGGACTGTAGCCCGCCAGGCTCCTCTGTCCGTGAGAATTCCCGGGCAAGAATATTGGGGTGGGTCGCCGTTTCCTTCTCCAGGGGATCTTCCCGACCCAGGGATCAAACCTATGTCTCTTTCGTTGCAGGCAGACTCTTCACTGCTGAGGCACCAGGGAACAGCATTTTAAAAACAGAGAGAAAACAGAACAGATGAGAATCAAAATGCATTTCACAGAAGCATTGTCTTCCCAAATTTTTGCTTCGACTCCATAAACATGAGTGCTGGATTATGATGGAATATACATTTCGTACTCTGATTTGCCCTTAGAATGTTCTAGTAACATGATTTCATGGACGTTCCTGTCACACAATTTACTCATTTATCTTCACACGGGCATATCATGCTTATTCATTACTGAACATTATTTCCAAAAACTGCGTAATGTTTGAATAAGCTAAGGGAGCATCTACAGCACATCTAATGCTAGATTTCTCTGAGATCATGGTCACCTGTTCTGATTGGGGCATCTGGAGTGAATTACTCTCTCTGTCAGAAGTAATTGAGAGGAACAAGAAAATTTAGTACCATACAGAGTGAGAAAGTAGAGTTTAAAATATTTGGCATTTCTTCAGCTAACACTAGGCAACCCATACTCATTACAACAGTGCAAGGAAACACATGCCCGAACGATGGCTTTAAACCCACCCTGGAGAGGTGTGCTCGGGAGAGGAGCGGCCAAGCTCAGCACGGGGGAGAGAGCGTGCTTCTTCGATCAGCTCTTGAGTGCGATGTCCACACGTACATGTCTGACCCCTGGAACTTTCTGCCACGCTTCCTGGCTTCCTGTAGCCTCTCCTCTGCAGGGTCTTCTCACCTGACTGGCCTAGAAGAGTCTCCTCACAGGCGTTAGCACTTCTAACTCAATGCTCACCTAGGCTAAGACTTGCTGCTTCTTTCAGGAATGACCCTGCAAGGCTACCATGTTTCAGCTTCTGGGCAGAAAAGCCTGGGAGGCAATTTCCCTGGTGTGTCCAGAAGAAAGGAGCCCAGGAGTGCAGGCTTCCTTTCTCACTGCAGACGAAGTAGGAGACGGCCTGGGCATGGCGGCCTGAAGACCACCTGTCACCTCATTATTGGAAGCCCCTCCCCACTTTGCTTTCCATACAATCTATCAGTCATAAGAAGCACTTGAGTCCCCATGGAATCCGGCCTGTCTTCCAACTGGTTGCCATAGGGTCTCATTCTCAAACCTTACATAGCCCAGGCACTAGCGTGAGGAGTGTCCCCACAAATGCATTCACCAGGAGTCTGCCAATGTGACCTGACTTGGAAATAGGGTGTTTGCAAGTGTGACCAACTTGAGGTGAGGTCATCTTAGAATTAGGGCGGGCCCTGACCCAGGATGACTGGGGTCCCTATAAGGAGAGGTGTTGTGCACACACAGACACATACAGGAATGATGCCACGTGAAGATGGAAGCTGAGACTAGGATAAGGCCTCGAAAAGGCACAGGATGCCCAGGGTTGGCGGCAGTCACTGGCTAGGAAGACGCAAGCAAAGACCCTTCTCTAGAGCCATCAGAAAGTGCGTGGCCCAACCTATTCTTCACTTTCAGACTTTTGGCCCCTCAAATGGAGGAGGATTCTCTAATAGGATTTAGAGAACAAATCTTATTGTTTAAAGCCATCTTGCTGGTGGTACTGTGCTATGGCGGTCCTAGGAACCTGACACGGCCTACCACTAACTCTAGATCTAGCCAGACAAGGTCAGGGAAGCACCCTAGTGAGCGCAGAGTCAGCACTTGCACAAGAGAAGCCCGGCTGCCCATTTCCTGTGAGCTGGGCCCACAGTGAGGGGCACACGATTCCTCGCTGAATGCCTTGGGCAGGTGGGCCTGATTGGGGTGAAAGGTCCAGGCATGCGGGGTGGCGGGGCACCTCAATCCACCCGTCAGAGTTAGAGGTAATGACATTTCTCCCAAGATGACAATCTTGCTGGCTGGCTATCTTGGGTCTGGGTATTGCATTTACTGTGTGTGAGTGTGTGGGTGTGGGTGTGTGTGAGTGTATGCGTGTCTGTGTGTGCCTTTGTCTTCTCAGGAGTTTGCATGGTGTCCAGTTACTATTTTTGAAGAAATGAATTATATGAAAGAAGTGACTAAACAGGGGAGAGTGAAGGCGGAGGTGATGGTTAGACTAGACCTGATGTAGGTCCCCCAGGCAGTTTTCTGTGCGTCTTCTGGGGAACCCAACAGTTCCTCCCCACTCAGCCGCAACCACCGTGACATGTACACTTGACGACCTCTTGACGACCGAAGCACTCTCGGGACGAGGTGGAAGGGGTCAGAGTGGTAAGCAGCAGGCGCTTCCCTGGGTGGCTGAGCTCCTGCACTGCCTGTGGCTGGGCAGGCCAGGGAGAACCCAGCCTGGGTGTCCTGCTCCCGGGGAAAGCCCTGGCTCTCTCCAGGCACACAAGGAGAGAGAGCGAGGGGACGCCATGGACAGGCCAGGACAGACAGAGCTGACAGGGGCTGGAGCCTGCTTGGTTTCTGGGCCTCAGGGGTTTCTACGTCACCATACCAGGAGTTGCAGCCCCTAACCTGGGGCACGTCGCTAACCTGGGGCAGAGATGACAAGAAAAGAGGCCAGTGACTAAAGGACAGGCTGCAGCCACATGGAGAACAAGCCCGCTATCCCCGTTTGTCTTGTGGACCAGAGGCCTCTGACGGGCAGGAAACCGGGACATCTCTGGGTCAGGTGTCCATGCACAGAGTATCAGGGGCAGGCGGCGTGACGGGGCCCCATGGTGAGGCACGGCTGCTTGGCGGGGTGAGGGCGACAGGCAGGCCTATTGCTAACGCAGATGTGGGGTTAGAATGAGTCCACTCCTCAGCCTGCGGCGCACGGAGTAAATCACATTTCCTGAGTCGGCAGGTACATATATACACACGTATGTGTATATATATGTATACATACATACAACCCGTGCGTGTCGATACGCACACAGCACACACTCAACACAAGCGCTTGTGCATCTATACCCAGCTACGCTCAGACCCAGGAAAAGACAGCAGACCCACAGACCCACACAGCACACACACACACACACACACACACGCACCTGTTGCCATAGACCCTCATTTCCTACACAGACACACAGCCACCCCAGCTGCGCACACTCAGATCTATAGATCTGCACACGACAGCCCTCTCGGGAGACGGAAATGTATGTGCACCGCAGCACACAGACATCCTGTCCGCTCTTGTGTGGACGGGCCGGCGCAGATGCAGAAATGGGCTGTGGAGACATCCAGGCACGGTGCGCACACGCACACACATGCGGCGCGGGCAGGTGAAAACCGCAGGAGCTTTCATTAACTCATGTATCCTTCACCTCTCCCCACAGGTGGCTCTGCCTGGAAGACAGTAGACTGAGAAGGCGGCTTCTGGGCCTTGGGGTCACAGGGAGCCCCGAGTTCGCTATTGATTTCTGCCTTTCACTCGGCATCCAGAGAGGCTCATCAGAGAGGGAGTCTGTGCGGTCTATAGGCAGTCCTGCATGTGGGCAGCCTGGAGCCTGCCGTCTGGAGCAGAGAGAGCAGAGGCGGCTCCATACAAGTGGCTGCGGAGAGAAGCAGACACCCCTCCAGCCAGATTCCAGCCCTCCTTGGCTGGGGAAGGTGGGAGGACGGGGCTGTGCGTGGCCAGGAAGGAGAAGCTGCTGGATGGGACCCTGGCGTCCAAGGTAGTATCCTGACATGGGGAGGTCACAGGCTGGTCTCCAGACTCCCATTACCTGGTTTGAATCCTGATCCGTTTTCCCACTCAGAACAGCCGTGTGCCCTTCCTGTAGCTGCTCACCAGCCTCCCTCTACAAAGAGGACAGCACTAGGGCTGCAGAGAGTGAGGGGAGCGGTGCCCACGCAGCCCTGGAGGCTGGAAAGAGACCAGGGAGGCCGCTGAGCCTGCCTGCAGCCGGCCTGACCCTTCCAGACCGCCTCCCGCCCTGCCGCTCCCGCTTCGAATCTGCAAGGTTGCTCACACTTCCAAATGGAATTTTTAAAAGTGAAAAATCAATGCACTCTAACAGAAAGCACAAATGTTCAATTACGAGATAAATGGAGCATTAAAGAACACATTACGTAACACAATCGGTTAATTGCGCAGGCGTTAAATATCTAGAAATGCCGTGGACCTTCAGCTTAGCCATGAGCAGGGCAGCCGCAGACGGAAATGAACCCTCGGGGCGACTCGGGGAATCTGGGAAAACAAATGTTCCCACCTCCCTATCCTGTCTGCGGGAAGGGAAGTAAATCCCAAGCTCCCCCAGGCGGCATCCCCCTGCACCATGCTCTAATCACCGCTTGTCCAGGTATCTGCTGCTCCATCATAGGCAGGACCCCACCACCCTGTCGATGATGTCGGGGGTGGGGGTGCCTTCCCCAAACCCCAGGGGGGCGCATGCCTATGGAGCAGCTGCGAAGTCTAGGGATCCACTGGGTCCTGGTGGAAGGCGGGGCTGCTTGGGGCCAGGACCCCATCTCACTGGGCCTGGCACCCTCATCCCCGAGCCTCCCCCTCCCCTGCAGGCCCTGCTCCTGGCGCCCTCTGCCTTCAGTTAGAAACCTCTGGGCATCTTACAACACTGCGTTAGCACCTGCACTGTCTGAGGCCAGTTCACACGAAATCTGAGGAGCAAGCCATGTATCTTCGCCACTACAGCCCCCTGTCTTGGTGCCCCTGGAGCCCCTTTGCACCTTCCCAGGCCCCTTCCATCCTGAAGGAGGCTTCTTGTTCCTGGGCGGCCTGAGAGGTGTTGCACAGTGAGTCCAAGGGCTCTGGACCAGAGTCCGGCCGCCCGTGAGACGTGTGGCTGTGGCAGGACCACATCCAGGGCTCACTGTCTGTGCTCAGAGCATCCTCTCTCCACACAGGTCCCTGGACCAAGCAGAGGCTCACTCACCTGGGCTCTCCCCCGGGCTGGAGAGAGATGAGGCCACTTTACAGGAAGCAGTGGATCCCAGGGCTTGAATGCCTAGATCTGAGAGCCAGCCTGCGTGGGTCCACATCCCAGGCATCTGATTTTACCAGCACAGTGACCTCTCCGAGCCTCAGGTCCGGTGACTCTGATGGAGGTCACCAGGGGGAGTCGACAAGGTCACGTGGGAGCTCTCCGCCCACAGTGTGGCTGAGATGCCCTCTGCAAAGCTCCCCTCTGGCCTGGTGCTCCAGTGGAAACAAGAAAGCTCCCCCTGGGGAGCCCTGGGGGCCGTGTCTCGTGTCCTGAAACCACATAATGGTGACGAGACCCAGGAGAGCAGGGCTCAGACCAAAAGGCAGGGACGCCCACTGCTGTGGAACAGACCCCTGCCCCACCTACCCTCACTGCGGGGCAGCCTGGGCCCCTCAGGTGGGCGACTCCTGCCCCTGGCAAAGCAGGGTGTGGGGGTGCAGAGCCACGCTTCGGGAGGGGCAGCTGACACGTGCCGGGTCCAGGCGGCCCCGCTGGGGATCCAAAGACTTCCTGGAAAGAAACTAACAACTGGGTTTCATCAGCAATTGTAGATGCTCATTTGAAAGCAACGATTCCCACTTCACACCTTACTGTAATTTTCCAATTAATTGTGATTTAAATATGTTAATGAGGCTAACTAGGTTGCGCATCCGCTTAAAGACTTCCTGAATAATGAAGCAAGAACTCCTGGTGCACACACAAAGGAGGAGAATTTCCACTGAACGCAGCAGGGTGGAGACAGACTCATCCCGAGATGGGACCAGCTCAGCTGGGCAGCCAGGCCTAGACGAGAGTCCAGTCAGGCCGTGGGGGTCCTGTAGACCCCAGAGGCCAACCTCACGAGCTCAGGAGCTTGGCCGGACTCTCCCTTGGGTTCCTTGTGGCAGAGAATGCTGGCAGTTCTCTGCATTTGAGGGGCTCTGGGGAGACCCCTGATTCCAAAGTATCCCGAGCAGCCTGCTGTGTCTATCCGATCCACCCCCATTCCTGTCTCATGTCTTCTTAATTTTCCTTCTAGACGTCCCAAGCCCAGACGCAAAGTACCCTACCGGGGTCCTGGGGGTGGGCTGGAGGGAGCCCCTGGCTCCCTGAGTGGCCCAGAATAGGCAAAGATGCTGGAGGGCCAGCTATGCCACGCTGGCCCGAGCTGCCTGGAGCCTGAACTCATCTCTCCCTTCCCCAGGCCAGATGGGCTGAAGGGGCCTGGTACTGAGAGGCAGAGGCAGCTCTGGTGGGGGTGGGGGGATTTCCTGCCAGCAGTCCAGGGTGTTCTCTGTAATAGCTGCCCGTCTGGGGGCCACGTCTGAAGGACTGAGTCTGAACTGTGCCCCCCCCCCCACCCAGAGATTCCCTCCAGCTCAGCATCCTCCCCAAACCTCTCCTGCCCCCACCCCCAACTACTACCTGGGGCTGATCAAGAGGCTGACCTCAGGGGCTGCTGTAAAGATTAAATAGACTCAAGAACATGAAAAGGGACACAAGTGGTAAAGCCCTGTGCACCAGGGGGTAGAGGGTGCTGACCCAAAGCTGGTGGGAAGGAACGGGTGGATCCCTCAGCAGGTACCACCCCCAGGCTTCATGGGTGATGGAGAGCATGTGCCTGGCGGCCAGCTGGGCGGGAAGGCTTGGCCTCAGGGCCACCAAAATCCCTGAGGGCCAGTTGTAGGACGAGATGCCCTTACACACCTTGATACCGCTGCCTGGCATGGCTCTGGGTACAATAGAGGTTGTCCTTCCCCCCAAAACGTACTCCTTCTTTGTTCATTCATTCAACAGAAACTTCTAGGGCATCTACAATGTACCCAAACATGCTTTAAGCGATGGGACTATACAATGGATAAACAGACACAGTCCTGCCCCCAAGGAGCTTGGACTGAATTGCATCGTTCCCCCAACCCTCTCCCCTGTAATTCATATACTGAAATCCTAACCCTGCACATGCTTTACTGGAGATGGGCCCTTTAAGGAAGTATTAGGGTCACATGGGGTTATATTGGTGGAGCCTTGATCCTATAGAAATGATGTCCTTATGAAAAAAAGCAACCAGAAATCTCTCTCCACCACATGAAGACCTGGCCAGGAGCTAGGAGAACACTTCATAGACACCAGATCTTGGACTTTCTGGCTCCCTTGATCTGTGTAAAAATTCATTTCCATTGTGTAAACCAATCAGGCTGGGATATTTTGCTATTAGCAGCCTGAGGGAACCATGACAGAGAAAGGGGGACAGACAAAATTTAAATAAACAAACATATAGCGTGTCAGGTAATGTTAAGTGCTATGGAAAAAAATAAATTTCACTGAAGGAGGTGGGAGGCCCAGCTCACTCAGAAAGGACACACACAACAGGCATGTCAACAGGATGGCCTGAACCAGCGTCCAGATGGAGGTGGACAGGGCCTTACCTCCAGGAGCTGACCATTCTAAGATGATCCTTTCCTGTGATCAGGCATGAATGCTTCGTTGATCTGAACTGGATCTTTTCACCTAGAGAGTTACTTCAGACTCTGCAGTCACTGCTGGTTTACGAAGACAGCTATGACAAATGCGCAGGTTAATGGGGGAGATTTACTTACCAACATAGCGCTCAGCCATCTTTCCAGGCCCTAATTAAGTCAAGGATACAGAGAGAGTTCTGTTTGTCAATACAGGAGGAAGTGTTTAGATTTGATACACTCGAGGCAGCCAAGGGAGGGCCATTGCGGCTGAGAGCACCGAGAAACCACAGCACCTCCCAGCCACAAGCCTGGGTTTTCTGGAAGGAAAGAATCCCAGAGGTGGACGCATCGAGCCCAAACCCTCATTCAGGAAGAAACTTCCGTCTTCTAAAAACTCCTCCCTCCAGGACCCACTTACACAGCCGAAAACCTGCAGGGATGACGAGACCACCGTGAAGTCAGGAATCCTCAATCCTGAACTTCAGACCCAGCTCTGACCTTCTCAGTCTGCCCCAGCACCGCTGCTCCTGGTTTCCCTTCACTCAGCAAAGCGCATCCCAGATAGGCAGCAGCCTGCTCAGGGTTCCTCCCTCCGTGACCCCGAGAGGGATTCCACCCAGCGCTTCAGTGGTGACAGCGCCGTCCTCCTCTGAACTGCGGCCTCTGCGTGCACAGGCTGGTCCTGGGAGGTTGGCTTCTCTGGCAGCTGGAGCAGGAGCTGGCACGTGGTTCCCAGAGGAGGCTGGCCCCATAGCGAGTTTGGGTTCCAGGCTGGGCATGAAGCTGGGGCTTTCCTCCCAGTTCAGAAGCAGCCGATCCTGTTCATGGGGGCTCCACCCTCTCAACCTAAGCCCCTTCCAAAGGCCCTACCTTCAACACTTTGACCACCTGATGTGAAGAGCTGACTCACTGGGAAAGACCCTGATGTTGGGAAAGATTGAGGGCAGATGGAGAACGGGATGACATAGGATGCGATGGTTGGATGGCATCACGGATTCAATGGACACAAGTTTGAGCAAGCTCTGGGAGATGGAGATGGACAGGGAGGCCTGTCGTGCTGTAGTCCATGGGTCACAAAGAGTCAAATACGGAGCAAGTGAACAACAACTCCATCACCTTGAGAACTACAGCATCACATATGAACCTGGGAAGGGGGAGTCACAAATATCTGGACCACAACAGACATGTTCCCAAGAGTCCTCAGCGGCCAGGTCCAATGCTGCAGCTGCTAATCTTATTTTCGGACTTCTGGAACAGGGCTCTCCCTCCCTTTGCTCCTCTCATGTCCTCTCTTTTAGCCCTGAAGCTGTTTGGCTGCTTCATTAGGCTCCTACCTCCTGGCTCCCCCACTTCCAGGCCTCTAATCAGATTATCCTTGCTGGAAGGCTACCTAGGTGTCTCCATCCTTCAAGTTCCCCTGGACTCTCCCGTGGTGACGAGCAGAGCCTGGCATGCAGTGGACCCCTGATTCATTGATCACCTTGCTGTATTATCAGTTACTCAGCCAAGTCTGTCTCTGTTTCAACCCCGCCTCCTTTCAGTCCATATCTGTTTGCCTCTCACTTGATCCAGACATCTGCAGCAGAGGTGTTATACACCAAACGCCGCCCACTTCAGTTGGCCGCTTGGCGAGCTATCTTGGCACAACATGGAGGCTGATGTGCGTGTTAGGCTGAGGCCACCAGCAAACCCCACTGTGGAGAGATGGAGCAGGTGGGTCCTGTAGACACAGCCAATGTTTCAGCTGATTTAATATCCCTGGTAGACAAGCCCAAGGCCACAAAAAAGAAGGGAACCAACGGCTTCTTTTGACATTGTACGTCATGCCCTGTCTTGGGGCATCTTAAAGATCTACTTTGCCAGAGAATGTTGGTTTTTCACTCGTCTGAACACCTGGCTTCCATGCTCAAAGTCCTCATCGCCTAGCCCTGTCTGTCTTCTGGTGTCAGTTTCCCCCCATCTTCCATGTTTCTCCATGTTTTGTGCAGAATGTGATGTTTGGAGGGAGTGAAAGAATTAATCAGATGGCCGACCTTCTTTTGTTGCTTCAGAATGTCTCCCCTCTCACCCAGAATCTGCCAGCCCCTTTGCCACTCTCTTTGCAGGCCCCACTGTCCCTGGCAGTGCCCTGCCCGTGGGCCTCCTGTGCCCGGCTCTGCAGCCCCGACTCTGGGCTCGCATCACCCCCCTGTCCCCCTTCAGGGGACTCACGACCTGGGTCCTTGTTTTTTCATCACCTTCCTCAGCAGATGTTCAGTTCCACGAGGCCAGGACTCTCTCTCCAGCTTGTGACATGTGCTACCCCATGGAAAACACTAGGAACTATTTCTCCAATCGGTGAGTAAATGCTCACATTACAGCCACTAATTCCACATGCAGATGCCAAGAACCCTGACTTAATCATCTGTCTGAAGGCCTTTCCTTCGATGTTTTCTGAGAAGGGAAGCTAACAAGTCTCCCAGGAAGGAGACAGCCACGTGCATGACAAGGCTCGCTAAACAGGCCACAACTTGAAAAAAAAAAAAGAAACAAACCACGTCTGGTGTTATCTTTCTTCCTTTTGCTCCGCAGGACAGGAGTCGCGTGGTGCGAGGTCCCATGGTCTCCTCTATAAACATGTTTGGATGTTTCTCGCTTAGGTCAACATTGACAGTCATTGGAAGTGGCACGTAAAACACAAAAAGCAAGAGGCATTAACAGATCCAGCCGCTAAGGGCCCTGCACCCTTCGCGGAAAAGCCCTTGAATAAACAGAACAGGCCTAAATTGTGTAAATGTCAGGGCTTTCGAAGTCGCTTGCCACCATGCCCTTGACGGGCCGGCCCCAGCAGGCTGCCCCCACGTCTGTAGGGGTCCCCGGGCGGGCCTCCTGGCCCTCGGGCTGCCCGGCTCCCACTGAAGCCGGGAGGGAGCGGGCGGCTGCCCCGCGCTGCCCTCGTGTGAACGACACCTGCTAAAAGGCTCCCTTGCACACGTGGTGGCTCTGGGTCCCTCTGGAGTTCACAGCAGCTGTGTCCAGGACACGTGCTGGGTGTGTTTCCCCAGGAAGTGGCCTGTCACGCTGCAGCCCCTGTGGGTCTGTGTGCATCGCAGCTGCCTGCCCACTGGCCTTGCCATCACTGCAAAGTTCTTCTGGAGCTCTGTCTTGGCGTGCCCCTCCGGGGCATCAATGGGACATTGAACAGCTAAGGTCCCTGTGTGTGGACGGGGACATTGGGGCAAGGAACAGTGGCCAGATTGATCAGGGATCTTCAGTCCAGGACTGTCCTCCAGAGAGCCGGTACCAGCCCACTTCCCTCTGCATGGGGTCAGACCCTTGTCAATGACGGCCCCAGGCCGCTGAGACCACCCATGAGGCCCCAGTTCTTGGTGGAGCATCATCTCTCAAAGACTCAGCTCTAGGTTGGGAGATGCTGGTAGATGGAGCCCTAGAGCTTCAGGCTTGAGTGCCCCGGTCACCTGCCTGCTGGACCAGCAGTGTGCTGGCCAGGCACAGCTCTGAGAGGGTGGACTCGCGCAGTGAGGTTTGGCCCGGTGGGATGAGTGAATGGCCATTTTCAGGACGAAGAGCTTCTAGCTCTGATCTTGCAGCCATCATCCTAAAGCCAAGAGTGACTTGGCTGGTAGAAGCCTGGGCACCTCCACTGGGAAAGTCACCACAGAGGAGGAAGCATGCCTTTAAAGTTCAACTTAAGTCACCTGAACAGACACCAGGCCAGGTGACACCATGGTCAGGCGGCTTCTGTGCTTTGAGGACCATGCGTGGTGTTTCGGGTTGGGGAAGCTGTGGATGCATCCTCCCCAACGTCTTTGGTGCAGGAGTCGCTCTCTCCCCTTTGCCATCCCCAGCCCTTTGGCATCTCCCACCCTCCTCTTGTCTGCCTCCCATTGGAAGCCTGCTGTTGATTTTTCTAGACCCCAGCCAGGGAAGCCGGAGAGGATTCAACCAGAGTGGCAGGACCATCATGAGGTTGGGCCTCACCTGTCCTTCACTATCTCCTGGATTTTTATGACACTCATGCCCATTGAGTCAGTGATGCCCTCAACCATCTCACCATCTGTCATCCCTTTCTCCTGCCCTCAACCTTTCCCAGCATCAGGGTTTTTCCCAGTGAGTCAGCTCTTCCCATGAGGTGGTCAAAGTGTCAGAGGTAGGGTCTTTGGAATGGGCTTAGGTTGAGAGGGTGGAGCCCCCAGGAACAGGGTTGGCTGCCTTTCCCTCTTCAGTGGGGGACAGTGACATCCTCTGAACTGGAAGGAAAGTCCCAGCCTGAAATCCAAACTCGCTATGGGGCCAGCCTCCTCTGGGAACCACGTGCCAGCTCCTGCTCCAGCTGCCAGAGGAGCCAACCTCCCAGGACCAGCCTGTGCATGCAGAGGCCGCAGTTCAGAGGAGGACAGCGCTGTCACCACTGAAACTCCAATACTTTGGCCACCTGATGTGAAGAGCTGACTCGTTGGAAAAGACCCTGGGCAGGAGGAGAAGGGGACAACAGAAGATGAGATGGTTGGATGGCATCACCAACTCAATGGACATGAGTTTGGGCAAACTCCAGGAGATGGTGAAGGACAGGGGATCCTGGCATGCTGCAGTGCATGGGGTCACAAAGAGTCAGACACAACTTAGCCACTGAACAATAACAACAAGATTAGATGATGTCATGAGGGTGGGCCCCTGGTATGAAAGGACTGGTGCCCTTGTGAGAGACACCAACCCTCTATTCATCTCTCTCTCCCCCCTTTCCCCACATAAGGACACGGAGAAGTGTGGCAACTACAAGCCAAAAGAAGGGGCCTCAGAGTGAGAGCTGCTTTGCCAGAACCCTCATCTTGGGTATCCAGCCCCCAGTACGGTGAGACGCTCAGTCTTCCAGTAAAACCCCCTAGTCCACTGTACTGGGCTGTGGTGCCTGCGCTGAGGCCGGGCTATTGCTTGGACACCTGCTATATGGCTACTCAGTCCCCTGCATCTCCCTTCTTGTCTGTTAGCTGGTCAGCCTGGTCCTGAGAGCAGGCAGAGCCAGGTCTGACCCCGAGTTCTTTAGTAGTTGTGGCTTATACGAGCCTGGGCAGCTCTGGTGGGTCCAACCGCCCCAGGCCCACGCAGGCACCCTCTCCATCCTGGGTTTGCAGGAGGCACCACTGCGGGGTGATGGCTCTGTGACCCTGCTTCCTGCTGTGGGCCCTCAACACAGCCAGCCGGGCCGGCTTGCCCCACCTGCAGCCACGTGGAGGTGAGTCTCCTGGCCCCAGGGAGTGCCCGGTGCACCCAGGCACGTGGCCATGCGCCCTGCCCCTGGCACAGGCTGCCGTACCAGCTGCAGCCATGACAACCATCATCTGACATCCTGTCGCGGACCAGCACTGGGAGCCAGGCGGCGGGGGAAGCCCCTACTGTCTCCCCACCACGCCCAGACCCCCAGGCCCAGCCTCCAGCCAAACAGGTGCACGCAACCTGTCAACAGCCCTCGGAGGAGCTGAGGGCTTGGAGAGGCCTCCGAGGGGAGAACAGATGAGAAGAACAAAGGAGGTTAGGCCTTGGGTTGACAAGCTCATTGATAACAGTTTAGGGCGAGCAGGCCTGCCTGGTGACAACAAATTGCTCCTAACGGCTTTTGCCACCCACAGGCCCCAGCCAGAGAACAAGCTGTCAGGCTGGTCCAAGGGAAGCAACAAACCCTAAGCAGAGGAGCCCCCCGCCTGCTCCCTGCTGGTCCCCAGGGCCTGCCTTTGTGTGGCCTTCAAGGGACCCAGCACTGGGCAAGTCATCACACTTCTAATAGCTATAGCCAGGTATCAGGTCCCAGATGTCAGCCATGCCCGGGCATGTGGGAATGCCTAATTAGGCCGTGCACCTGTGGGGCAGGTGGTACTTTTTAAAATTCCATTTTGGCTGCAAAGAATTGGATTCAGAAAGGCCCAGTGTTCTCAGGGTCACGTCTAGGGAGAGCACAGTAGAGCCCAGATCAGAGCTCAGATGGTCCGGTGCCGATCCCCAAGCCTTTCATGGCTGTGCAGCTCTGTCCTGGTGGTGGAGGGGGCTCCTGGACTGCTTTTCGCCTCCCCCAGCTGATGAGTTCAGAAACCGGGCCGAGGGCCACATAGAAGAATGGGGGACTGCAAACCAAAGGTTGTATATTTAGGGAAAAAGGTGAGGAAGTCAAAGGGACCTGTAGTTCAGTGTCGAAGTTGTGTCCAGCTCTTTGACGCCATGGACTGCAGCACACCAGGCTCCTCTGTCTTCCACTATCTCCTGGAGCTTTCTCAAATTCATGTCCTTTGAGTCGGTGATGCCTTCCAACCATCTTATCCTCTCTCATCCCCTTCTCTTCCTGTCCTCAGTCTTTCCCAGCCTCAGGGTCTTTCCCAGTGAGTTGGCTTGTCCCATCAGATGGCCAAAGTATTGGAGCTTCAGCTTCAGTGTCAGTCCTCCCAATAAACATTCAGGGTTGATTTCCTTTAGGATTAACTAGTCTGATTTCCTTGCAGTCCAAGTGACTCTCAAGAGTCTTCTCCAGCATCACAGTTCAAAACCATCAGTTCTTCGGCACTCTTTATGTCTTCTTTATGGTCCAACTCTCACATCCGCACATGACTACTAGAAAAACCATTAATTCGGACTAAATGGACCTTTGTTAGCAAAGTGATGCCTCTGCTTTTTAATACGCTGTCTAGGTCTGTCATAGCTTTCCTTTCAAGGAGCAAGTGATCAGGACCTGAAGTGAGCCCAAAGGCAGAGGCGACTTTCCACCAGTCACCCTGACCTTCATCATGCCCTCTGGACAGTGTGTCCAAGCCATTCTCGGAAATTTGCTCCAAGGACCACCTACCCAGACTTTTCTCCTTGTTCCAGAAAAGAATGTTCAGGACAAAGTCATGTCCACATAAATGATGCTCAGATGTCCCTGTTGGAAGTTCGGGTCAGCACCTGACATTGTCCAGTGAGCAACAGCATTTAGACCTGTCTCCACGGTGAGCGGGAGGCACCTGTTTACAAGCAGGCCCGGGGAGGTATGGCTGGAGGGTGCAGTAGATGTGGAAAAACCCTCGTCAGCTGGCCACGCCAGCAAGAAGCCTGAACCATCACTTAGCTCCAGCTCAGACTGGACTGGAATTGGTGGTGAGGAGTGGGTCAAAAGGGTGTTTACCTGACTGCTCAGGTTCACCAGTTTCAATGTTAAAAAAAAAAAAAAAAGAAAAACACTGAGGATTTGTAATATAATTGCCGAGGGTGACTGCTTTTGTATCATGCAAATGAAAATAAAAATTGGAACCTTCCTTAGTTCTAATTTAATTATGGTGCATTCATCCTCTCATTCGAAGGCAATGGCATCCCACTCCAGTATTCTTGCCTGGACGATCCCATGGATGGAGAAGCCTGGTAGGCTGCAGTCCATGGGGTCGCGAAGAGTTGGACATGACTGAGCCACTTCACTTTCCCTTTTCACTTTCATGCATTGGAGAAGGAAATGGCAACCCACTCCAGTGTTCTTGCCTGGAGAATCCCATGGATGGGGGAGCCTGGTGGACTGCTGTCTCTGGGGTCGCACAGAGTCGGACACGACTGAAGCGACTTGGCGGCAGCAGCAGCATCCTCTCATTCACCTCCATGTTGCCTACCCGGCAGATGTCCCATTCTGCACCTCTGTCAAGAGTGTATTCTTTTCCTGTGGCTGTGCTGGCTTCACACAACCAAAACGCATCCTTCCCCAGTCTAGGGGACTCAGGCCTGAAATTGGTTTCCCTGGGCTGAAGTCAAGGTGCAGGCGGGACCCTGACTCCTGGGAGGCTGGTGGGGGGCTCTGCTCCTCACCCCTTCCTGCTTCTGGAGTGGCCAGCTTTCCTCGGCTTGTGGCCGCATCGCTCCAGCCTCTGCCTGCGTGTCCGCAGAGCCTCCTCCTCCTCCTCTGCCCCTCTTCCAAGGACACTTGTGATAGCCTTTACAGCCGACCTGGATAATCCAGAAAACCTCCCTCCCTGGAGACCCTTAGTTTAGCTGCATCTACAGTGTCTTTGCCATGTGAGGTCGTGCATGGGCTCCAGAAATGAAGATGATGTCGTTGGGGGCCATTACTCCATCCACTCGGTACCCAGTATTGCAGAGTCAGTTTATTGCACTACAGCTAACAGGATAGGATGCATCTGCCAGGGATGATGCGTTTGAAGATTATGTTTTATGTGTTTTCCTGGTCCTTAAGATCCAGGGCAGCTAGCAGGAGATATCTCTCTGTGTCAAGATACACTTAGTGCTGCCTGAACTGCAAACGCCTCTGGGTGCTAGAATAATAGGTGTCTTTACTTTCCAGCTTGTTCTTTCCCATATTTCCCAAATGTCCACTCAGAGAGGGCATCGTGTTGGTGTCTGTCTGTCCATGGTGCTCTGCTCTCTGTGTGTCCAGCACCCACACCGAGGCCTGGCCCAGAGCAGATGCCCCCACGAATGCCGACTGAACGCACCTTGGTGATCAGGAGGGAATGACGTGTTGTATACAGTAACCGAAACCTGTCTGTGGCTTGCTGGTTTAGTCCTGGGCGTCCTGGCTGCGTGCTGACCCATTTGTTCAGCTCCCTCGGCCACCCCTGGTGGATTAGGGGACTGCCACTTCATTTTTTTTTTTTTTTTAGTTTTTTATTTTTTAAATTTTAAAATCTTTAATTCTTACATGCGTTCCCAAACATGAACCCCCCTCCCACCTCCCTCCCCACAACATCTCTCTGGGTCATCCCCATGCACCAGCCCCAAGCATGCTGCACCCTACGTCAGACATAGACTGGCGATTCAATTCTTACATGATAGTGTACCTGTTAGAATGCCATTCTCCCAAATCATCCCACCCTCTCCCTCTCCCTCTGAGTCCAAAAGTCCATTATACACATCTGTGTCTTGTTTGCTGTCTTGCATACAGGGTCGTCATTGCCATCTTCCTAAATTCCATATATATGTGTTAGTATACTGTATTGGTGTTTTTCTTTCTGGCTTACTTCACTCTGTATAATCAGCTCCAGTTTCATCCATCTCATCAGAACTGATTCGAATGAATTCTTTTTTACGGCTGAGTAATACTCCATTGTGTATATGTACCACAGCTTTCTTATCCATTCATCTGCTGATGGACATCTAGGTTGTTTCCATGTCCTGGCTATTATAAACAGTGCCGCGATGAACATTGGGGTACATGTGTCTCTTTCAATTCTGGTTTCCTCGGTGTGTATGCCCAGCAGTGGGATTGCTGGGTCATAAGGCAGTTCTATTTGCAATTTTTTAAGGAATCGCCACTTCATTTTGCACCCGTGTTCCTATCCCCGGGCACCGTTTGGGCGGGCGCTGCCACCGAGTCAGGTTCAGAGCTCAGCCACCACAGCTCAGGCGCCCAGGGTGCCCCTGTGTCTGCAGGAATAATGACGATCCCAGCAAAGCCACACGCACGGCAGCAGCTGCCGCCTGTTACGTGTGGACCATGAGTCAGCTCGTATCCCCAGGTTTCTGACGCTCACATCAGCTTCTGCACCCCTTCTGCAGTGCCGTGGAGGAAACTGAGGCTTGTAGAACCCGGTGACTGGCCCTGGGTCACTCAGCTGGTAAGCGGCCCAGCTGGGATCTGAACCCGGGCCTGTGAGACTTCAAAACCTGGAGTTGTCCAGAAAAGTTGGGGACCAAGGCATATCCTGAGAGGACTGGCTGAAGTGGGCTGTGAGTCACATTTTCTCAAAGTTTTGTGTTCATTCTTTTTATCTAAAACAATCAAACCAGAGGAAGGAAAAAAAAGAAAGGAAAGAAAACTTGTTCAAAACAGCCCTAGCCCACCGGCCAGACAGTTTGCTCTGCTGGATGCTGGCTTTTTCAGATGTTTAGCTGACAAACCCCAGCCAGGTCGGCCACACTCCCCTCTCCACTCCATGGCAGGGCTGCCCATCTTCAAATGCTTCTGCACGCGTGCGTGCTGAGTTGCTCAGTCATGTCCATGACCACGTGGACTGTGGCCAGCCAGGATCCTCTCCCACAGAATTCTCCAGGCAAGAGTCCTGGAGTGAGTTGCCATGCCTTCCTCCAGGGGATCTCCCCGACCCAGGGACTGAACCCACATCTCTTACGTCTCCTGCACTGGCAGGCAGGCTCTTTCCCACTCGCACCCCCTGGGAAGCCCCCAGTGATTCTCGACTGGCTTTAAGCTTCTTCTTGACTTGGATGCCGGTTCCCCAGGTCCAGCATTTCTCCGGACTCTGAGAATCCCTGGTGGGGGCAAAGACAGCACCAGCATCTGCTCCCTGCACGGGCTGGGCGGTGGGGACCTCCTTCTTCCCCTGCAGAGGCCCCATCCTCCCAGCCCACCCCTGCCTGGTCCCGTTCCAGACTCTGCCAGTTGGCACCTGCGCCGACACTCGCGAGGGCAGTGAGTGGAGTGTCGCCTTCGCAGGAGCGTGCCAAGCAGGACAGAGCATCTGCCCAACCAGCCTGGCGCAGCCCTGACTCCTGGATGGAGGAGGAATGTTTCCCTTTGATGGTCTTTTCATCAACCCCTTTAAGAGCACTTAATTCACCCCAAAAGTGAAGAGGGTTATTTACGATCTCGGCCGCAGCGCGGCAGCGAGCGTGCCAGCACACAGATGACTGCTCTGGCACCATCTTTTGTCGGTGATGTTTGTTCAACAGCATTAAGCTGAAATATCGTTTGCCGGGGGATCGCTGCCCATCAGGCACTTAATTACATACGAAATTAGATTTCCTTGTGGTTTCACTGAAAGCCCAGGGTGTTGGGATCATTAGTAAGAGAAAAGAAAAAAAATGCAAGTTGGTGCCCCTCGAACAGTCCCCACAAACAGCAATGAGCAGGAGCATGAAGTGACCCCTCCTCAATGTCCGTCTTTTCCAAAGTCCAAGCTTTTATTGGACTTTAGTTGGCTACTTGCCTTGGCTCTTCCAGGTGAGAAGCCTCCTGGGCCCTGAGGAGTTGTGACTCTTCTCAAAAGCCAGCCTGGTGGCTCCTTGCTGGGGCAGGAGGGGGCGAGACTCTCCAAGAGGCCATTGTGCCTCCCTGAATATTTTTCAAATGGGTAAACCAGTCCATCTTAAAGGAAATCAACCCTAAATATTCATTGGAAAGACTGATGATGAAGCTGAAACTCCAATACTTTGGCCACCTGATGGGGAGAGCTGACTCACTGATGCTGGGAAAAACTGAGGGCAGGAGAAGGGGATGACAGAGGAGGAGATGGTTGGATGGCATCACTGACTGGATGGACATGAGTTTGAGCAAACTCCAGGAGACAGTGAAGGTCAGGGAAGCCTGGCGTGCTGCAGTCCATGGGGTCACAAAGAGTCAGACACGACTGAACAACTGAACAACAAAACAGAGATTAAGCAGAGACCGTATTTCTGGAGCTTCGATTATGGAAGGGCGTGGCTCTTGCCGAGTTTCAGTGGCTGAGGGGCTCTGGGCATGGCACTTAACCACCAACTCCCAGGTGATTCATCAGTAGCGTGACACACCTCCTCCCTTCGCTGAAAAGTTTCCAGGGACCATCTCTGTGGCCCGAGGCTCAGCGCCTGGCACCCAGGAGGGGCACACGCAACGGGAACAGTGGTGATGACCGCTTTTGTAGGATTTTCCAGGAGAGAAGGGCTCCTGGGCTACCTGCAGCCTGGAGGCCCACACACATGTGTCTCGATGGACAACACACCCCCCGCCTGCTCTACCCATGGGTGCTGGACTTTGGCTCACACCTCCTTCCGTGAAATGAGAGGGAGGTTGATTTGGGAGGGCTTTCCAGCCTTGAGACTCCAGCTCAGGGCTCCTCTGCTCCTGGCTGCAGCAGCCTCCCAGCCAGGAAAACACCAGGCCATTGACTCTCTGCCTCGCTGGCGGGTGATGCCACAACGAGGGAGAGCAAGTGCTTGATCCAGACGTGAAATAGCGAGCAAGCCCTCATCCCTCCCTGTGTCTCTCTAGCCCCTCCTAGAATCTTCCCCAGACCAAGCGGGCTCTTCCTGCAGAGACCAGCCAGTCCTGCCCTGTCTGGGCCCCAGAGGGCCATCGGGGGGTTGGTGCTGGGCAGCTGCACATTTTGAGGGCTCATGGGGCTGGGTTCCTGGGGTACGTGCATCCCGCCCTCTTGGCCGAGGCCAGATGAAGCTGTAGGCTGTTTAAGGGCCAATCTGGGTAAGTGAGAGAGCGTGAAAACATGATACCTCTGGAAGGCTGGAGGCAAGATTCATTTAAACCTCTTCCACTGTCACGGGTGTCACCAGGCTTGAAGCTTGTCTTGTTTACCGGATGAAGGTTTCACGCTGTGTCAACGTGCTGCCAGAACCCAGCATTAAAATGAGCAGTTAGTACAAGTCAGTCATAAACGTGGCAGATCCGAGAGCCAGGCTAGAGTCTCTCTCCCGGCCCCGGTGCAGCTTTTAAGCACTTGGCATGCTGCTCGCTCAAACTGGAGAGGGGCTGAGCGCATCATTTGGGCCCGAGTGCAATGCACTCGAAATAATTACTTTAATCAGCAAAAGTTAATTACTTTAAATCATAAATTAATGGCGGAGCATTTGGCGGAGCCTGATGTGTGTGGCGAGGCTGTCAACTGAAAACCCAGGTGAAACTGCGACCCGGCCTCAGCTCTGGGCAGGAGCGGGGGCCCCCGACGGTGCATGCCGCGTCCGCGCCATCAGGAGGAACTCTTTGTAACCGGAGAAGAGCCACCTTAAACTGTCACCTATAAAAAAAAGGGCCATAAACAAGCAGACGGCTGCTAAGCAGGTGCTGCTGGAGAAGCCGGCCCTTGACAATAATAAGATCTTAAAAAGGCATCTGCCTTTATTTTATAGCACAATTGGAAAGATGGTTAAAAGTCATAAACCCAGCTGATATGTTTTATGAGTTGGTAGTTAGCAGTGTTTACTGTGGATGAAGATTTTGGAGAAGATGCTGTCACTCCACCCCCCCAAAAGCCCCCCTCCGGCACCCGGAGAGTTGAGCAGCTGGGAGGTGGCGGGCCCCGCACAGAGGCAGGCGGCAGCCGCATCCGGCCTCTCTTGCCCTCCTCCCACGCCGGCATCTCAGAGACGCCGGGAGCGATTTGGAGAGAAGAGAGGAAGCTCTTTTGAAGTAACCGGGGGCCTCTCTGGCCACTTTCTCCACCTGCGTCAACCCCGCGTGACTGGGCACTGGGCCCCTGGGAGCCTTTCAGAGCCTGGGAAATGATGCGGAGGCTGACGGGGCACAGGATTCAGGCAGGAGGTAAGAGTTGGCTGGGGAGCTGGGCACAGGGGCCAGGGGTGCCCTCGTCCAACCTGGGAGCCACGTTTGAAGAACAGGAGGGACGAGCTCAGGACACGTGAGGGCCTAGAGCTTGGATTTGCCTGGTGCCCTTGAGGATCCCCTGGAGAAGGAAATGGCAACCCACTCCAGCATTCTTGCCTGGAGACTCCCATGGACAGAGGAGCCTGGTGAGCTATAGTCCATGGGATCGCACAGAGTCGGACACGACGGAGCGACCAAACCACCATCCTCACTTGCCCCTTGGGAGCCCCCTGTGCAGAGGGCTCTGTCCAGCCAAGGAAAGTGGAGACTAGCAAGCCAGACCCCAGGCCTGATGACACCACAGCCCCACAGAAGTCGACAGCTAGCTAGCTGCAAGACTGCATCCTCGGCTGCACTGAGAGCAGGGCAGGTTCTGGCCACGAAGACGCACGTGTGCGGGTCTGCCCTGATTCTGCAGGGGCGCACGAGGTCTCCAGCAAACTTTCGGGAAGGAAGCGTTCACTTTATACCTGCGGTTCTTGCAGATTGTCCACCGTGCAGTGCCTTAAATACACCAGCCGCTTGGACTGCACTGAGCTGCCTCTGCAGAGGCCTAAGCAGACTGGGATCTCCTTCTTTCCATCTGTACTTCAAGTCCAGCTGCAGGGAAAGCACAGACCAAGCTGCCCTGGGGCTCCTCTCTGGGTTTTCTGGAGGGGAAGAGCAAAGCCCCCTAGCACGTGTGCAGAGCCTCGCAGCAGGTGAGCCAGGGCTCGGGCCCTCGGATCTCACCGGGTTCTGGAGGAACCTCACACGTGCAGGTGCAGGCCTGTCCCGGCCACTCCCTCCCCTCTGAGGTCGCCTCCAGGTGAGGCAGGCGCTCAGACTTCTGCTCCACCGTGACAAGCCCATCTTGCTGGCCGGCACTGGCTCCCAGGACCTGAGGTGCTGGCCGCAGATAAAGAAGTATGGATTCTCAGCCCTGGGGTGGAGCCTCCTGAGGGTTCTGGGATGGACCAATGGCAGGAAACTTGGATTTTTTTAAGATTTTTTTTTTTTTGAGGTGGATGATTTCTAAAGTCTTTATAGAATTTTTTTTATAATACTTTCTGTTTCATGTTTTGGCTCTTTGGTTACAAGGCATGTAGGATCTTTGTTCTCTGACCAAGGATTGAACCCTCACTCTCTTCATTGGAAGACGAAGTCTTAACCCCTGGACCACCAGGGAAGGCCCAGGAAACCTGGATTTTACTTGTAGTTCTTGTGTGAATCTAGCCTTATGTGCCCTGGCTGGTCTTGGGCCAGGGAATTAGATGGGAGGGTCACAGAGGCTGTCTGAGGACTCGCCAGCCTCGGCTATGAAGACTGGCCCTCCCACCCAGGAAGAAGCAGCCCCTCTTTAGCACTGAGGTGGGCCCAGGTTCGCTGGCTGTTTCCAGAGAAAGCTCAGTGGAATCCGACTGTTGCCATGGGGCCCCCAGCTCGAACACGGGATGGGCCTCATCACTCATCCTAGGTTTGGGGGAGCTTGGTCCTCTGGGGGTTGCCTTGGCAATCACACGCATCATCAGAGATGGCATGCCACCACCGTGCAAACTTGCCTTTGGGGTTAAGGAGTCTTGGCTTTGCGGCTGAGTTTAGTAGGTCTTGAGCTCCATGACCCAGAACTAGTTATTTCACCCTCAGCCACATGTTGGAGATGGCAGTACTGATGCCAAGTTTTTTGGCAACAGCTGGAAGAAATAAGTGTCAGGAGGTTCCTAGGACAATTCCAGGAACCTGACAAGTGCTCACTATTAGCTAACAAGCCAACCACTGGGCAAGGCTCAACCCAGGTCTTGCTTATCGTTTCCACCCTCCCATCCTGAATCAGCATCCTCAGAAACTCATTCTCCTGGATGCTACCGTGGACCATGCAGCTGGTGCATCCCAGGCCACAGTCACTTGTCTCAGCTGGGCTGGAAGGGCCTAGACAGTGGGATCTGCTCCAGGAGGAGACCACAGAAGAGAGGTCCCCAGATGTCTGAACCACAGAATCACCCAGAGACAACTTAGACACCGCAACAGGCTTATAATAGACCTTCATGAGGCTTGTCGGCCTTTGAATGAAATGCAGGGAGGCTGGCATTGCCTCTCTGTGTCATTTGCAGTGTGTAAAAAAGGCAATCTCTCAGCACGAGCCCGTGTCTTGAAAATGTCGACCACTGGAAATGAAGCATCCTCCGGCTAAGAACAAGGATAGAGTGCTATCAGGGGGGTAAGTATGGGGGTGCCTTCTCCCAGCCTTCATGCCAGGGCGCTCAGAACCTGCAGTGGGATGGTTCCCCAGATGTCTAAGAGTTACTAAATAAAAATAATGTTGCAGAAAACGAGAAGCATTTCTCCCGTGTCATTAATGTCAGCGACCTGAGTGCTTGAGGACCTGGGATATTGCAACTGCTCAGAATTCCATCCTGTTACTATCCGTCACTAGTATTTTGGCAGAACCATCGTTAACCCAGCTCGTCTTCAAAATACTCTGGGTCGGATTCAGTCTTTGGTGCCACATGGGAAATTTCCACTTTCATCAAAGTTTGTCCACAGCTCATAGGTCCCCACTCACACGGCAGGTCTTCAATTAAATGTGGCCTGGAAGGAGAGCCTGTCCTCCTCGAGATTTTCTTAGGATCGTGGTAAACTCTATCCCTAACAGAACCTTCTGCAGTGATGGAAACAGGTTGTAGCTGAGCTTCTCAACATGGTTGTCATTTGCCGTCTTCTGAACGCTTGAAATGTGGCCAGTGTGACTGAGGAACTGCATTGTTAATTTGCTTTTTATGAACTTAAATTTAAAGAGCTGCATGTGGCTGTAGTATTGCAGTAATATCACCATAATCCACACTAGGAATGGTGACCAAATTAAATGAGAAAGAACACGTGGTGAGTCGGTGAAGGTTGTCAGGGAAGTCACAGTGTCCCTCTAGCCAGGCGGTCACCATCATAGGTCGCTTCCAGCAAGGGCAGACATTGCTGCTGCTGTCCACAGACATGACTTCTTTTTGGTTGGCCCAAGAGGGGACAGCTGATGAGCAGGAAAACGTCTTTCATTTCAACCCATGAGCATCTCTTGTCCATCGTGTGAGGAAATGACATTTCTCTTAGACACACTCAGCAATGCGCATTCCATATCCTCAGACATCTGACACCAACACACAGGCCACTGAGCTTTCCTCAGAGGAAAAGCAGCGAACACAACAAAATTTCATCCCAGATTAAATGCATGAAACCTATTTTCATGATTTTCAATAAGACCAGGGGAAATTAAATGTGAATTTTGCATATAAAAAAGGCAACATTTGCAGTAACATTTCCAGATGAATGTGTGCCCATCCAGTCTCCCAAGGGTTTAGGTCCATTTTCTCCCACTGAATTTCCCGTAATAGTTTTGGATGAAAAAATGTTGGTTGAGGGTAGGGTGAGAACCCCCCCCTCCCAACTTTTTCTCCCTGTCATCAAAGGCTGAGAGAACTCTGGAGCAGAAATGGAAGAGAAAGTACTCATCCACCTTGGGCAGTAAACCTAGGTGAGACCAGATACAAACAGCACCTGTGGCACGTCAGCCCAGTGGTTAGAACAAGAGGGGAAGGGAGTTTTGTTGAGGGTGTGTTGGAAGAATCAGCCCATTAATGTCCCTCTTCTTGGTGGCACTTGGAGCTCCTTAATCTCCGGGAGCCCTCTCAAGACCATGCACTGGGGAGCTGGAAGGCAGGGGCGAGGGAGCCACAGCTGGCTAGGTGCAATCCCATCCACTGTGGGGGAGCCCAGCCCAAGGTCAGCTCACAGCACACAGTTGACCTAGAGGGGGCCTCCCTGGGGAGGAAGGAAGCAGAGCCTGGAGCCCCACGGGGATTATAAACACAGGATGAGAGTGAAAAGCTCAGAAGCCAATGACACCAGAACAATCCCACACCAAGTACACGTCCTGCCTTGCACCAAACTTTAATCTCTTCCCCCAGGCATCTAGTCAAGGAGCATTATTTTATTTAATTTTTTTTTTTTTTTTACTATTAATATTCCACCCTCGGTGTTTGCACCAAGCAACTTCATGCAAAGAAAAGAATGGACTTACCAGGAGGACTCATTTGTCTTCAGCACCTGGGCTGTTTTAAATTAGAAAGCACCCAGCATGGGAAGCCAGTGCTATTTTAATCATTCCAATGTGTCCAGTGCTGGAGATGAACTCAAAAGGTGAATATTAAAAGTAGTTGTGGAATTCAGTCATTTCACGAACGAGCACGTAATAGCCAAAGGCAAAACCGGAAGGCAACTTCACTTCCAATCAGTGTCCCCATTTTATTGAAACCAGATTGGAATTCCTGGAAGGAAGCCTACAGATCACATCTTTAATACTCATTTTCATAGACTCCAGTAAAACTGTCAGGGTGAATCAGCTGTTGAGGAAGGCTTCCTGTATAATTTACAGACGTGCCTCCCTGTAGCCCATTATTTAGACCTGAAACAGAAACATGTTTCTGATCAAGCTCAGAGACTTCCTCTCACCTGCCCAGGTTGGCACTGGCTTTAATTTGTCGATTAATACTGGCCTTTGCCCGCTGCACTGACCCTCCACGCCGGGGACATTAATCCCCCCATATACCGCAGAGAAGGCTTACCATTGACTCAGCTTCTCCAGGGAGACGATGCTGAGCGTCTGGGACTGAGAAATGAACTGCCCACTTCCCCTGAGCTGGTCAGCAGGCTCACAAGGAATTCTGGAAGCAACTAGCTGGCTGCACAAAGGGACCACGTGCCCTCAGCTCCCAGACAAGAGGAGGAGCACCTGAGTTCAAAGGCAGTCGGGTGATGTTCCACCTGGGCCCCCCTTTCCTTAGAAACGGGTCAAAACGAGCCCAGTTTGTATCCATTATGCCTATCCCCATCCCCCACCCTTAAATAAATTCCCAGAAAGGTCAGTCCCTACTGTGGACTGGTCTGCCAGATGGCCCTCCGGGTCCCGCCTGTGGAAACACTCAGGGGAGTGAGGAGTGAGTGTGTTTCCTGCTTCTGCGTCGTCTTCCTTCTCGCCTTCGTTGTAAGAAGCCAGGCTGGAGAAAGCGGGCCGGCGGTGGCGAGGGCAGGAAGGCAGGTTTCCAGGGTGAGCATGCAGACAGGCGTGGCACCACGAGGGCCATGTGACAACGGCGCCCTGGCCCCACCTGCGGTCAGACCACCTGACTGATGGCCCTTCTCTGGGAGGCTGGACGACTCGTGAGGCAGTTTGCTCAGCGGAAGGGTTTTGGCTTCCAAAGAGCAGAGGCTTTCTCATGGTTCCCAAACCGTGGCTTTAGAAATGCATCTTCTTTAAAAGAAGGCAGATGCCCAGTTAAATGAAAATGTGTCTGAAACAGTGAGGCCTGGGAGGTAATTGCTGAGACCTTGGGCTCCCTCCTTCTGTGACAGCCCCCCGAATGGTGACGGGGGCGTGTGCCACCTCAGGCCAGCTCCTGCTCCTCACCTGCCTCTGTTTACCCATCTAACAAATGGGAGTGAATGTGGAGCCAGCTTCCACAACTGTGGTGTGGATCACAGGGGATGCTGGTGTGCAGAGTGTTGTGCAATGAGTCAGCAGCTGTTGTCCCTGGTGCAACAATTTCCTGCTGAAAGTGTCCAGACCTCCCTCAGAGACACAACTGCCCACCCTGGGTTGGGGTCGGGGGCTCCACGACCAGGCAGGTCCTACAGCTCATCACCAGGTCGGCTCCAGCCTGGGCAGCACCAGTGAGTAGCCCCTGGGCCGGCTGTTACTGGTAGTAAACCGGCTGCAGTACTGTCCAACAGGAAGCTTGATGAAAAGTAGGGAGACCTGGGCCTGGGTCTTGACCCTGCCTCTGAGGCTCTGGTCCACCATCTACAGGTTGGATCTCAGCAGAACCCCTCCCCACCGGTGACCTGGAGGGCAGCACGTGCGGGGCCCTGCAGAGCACAGCGTACCTGCTGGACACGCAGAGGGCAGACGCCAAAGGGGAGGCCCGCTGTGGCCCCGGGACTGCTTGCTTCCCTGCCTTCTCTCATCAAGGGGTGGCATTTTCTTTCTGTTTTTCTTATCGCAGTCTTTCATTTATGCTTCTACACGAAATGTTTAAATTTTAATTTTATATTGGAGTATAACTGATTTGCAATGTCGTGTTGGATTCAGGTAGACAATAATGTGATTCAGTTAAACATACACATGTATCTATGTTTTGCAAATTCTTTTCCTGTCCAGGTTAATACAGAATATTGAGCAGAGTCCCCCCTGTGCTAAACAGTAGGTCATTGTGGATTACCTATTTTAAGTATATCTTGGGCTTCCCAAATGTCTCAGTAGTAAAGAATCTGCCTACGATGCGGGAGACGCAGGTTCAATCCCTGGGTTGGGAAAATCCCCCAGAGAAGGGAGTGGCTACTCAGTCCAGTATTCTTGCCTGGGAAATCCCATGGACAGAGGAGCGTGGCGGGAGCTACAGTCCATGGGAAGCAAAGAGTTGGACATTACTTAGTATAAACAATGACAGCAAAGTGTGTATCTCTTACTACCACTTTAGGAATCTCTACTGCACACATGAACAGGCTCACACACACACACACACACACACACAAACATACTAACAACAAGATGGTACAGCAGGAAAACAGCTAATAATAGAGGAAATGCTAAAAGACAAAATCTTGAGTTTAAACGAAAATTCACCGCCTTCATCATCCAATACATGAAAACCAGCGGTGTCGGCATTGGCATCATTACGGAGCTATTAATGAGACCCGGCGACGCAGGCGGACTTCTCCTGTGGACACAGCCCAGGAAAGCCGGACAAATCCCCACACTCAGGCGTGTCTTGCACTGAGGTCTACGGGACCATTACTCACATCAGATACATTCAAGTTTGGCCCTTGAAAAGCTTAAGCCGACAGGTTCTGCTCCCTCCCTTCTTTCCACCTTCCTTGACCCCCTCTAGAAACTGTATACGGTGCTCAGGGCAGGGGGGAGCACCCAGCTGTTGCTCGAGGAGCAAGGCGTGGGTACGGAGATGCTCCTGAGATGCGCAAGCCAGGCCAAGGCCTGTGTATGATACATGCTTGTGTACAATCACGCCGCACATCAGGAGGAGCTGGGACCTTCCTTACAAAGTCAAGACTTTCAAGAAGCAGCCACACATCTGAATATCCAAAGGTTTATGGTGAATCAGGTTCTCTTTGGCCCATTACCTTCCTTGTTTCCACACTGAGCTTCGTGCTGAAGGCGAGACTCCATCTCATGGAAAACCCACAGACATCACATTCTTTTTCTTAGGATGAGAGTGTCCCCGGAAACTTTGCTGCCTCCTCCCAGCATTCGCTTGGGCCCAGAGCCAAGAAAACACAGTCAGAACTGCAAGTCAGCTGAGGTCTGCTGACAGCCGAACCTGGGCTCTGCCCAGTCCAAAGCCCCCATGGCAAAATTGCATTTACCACCACCAAGCCCCTGAATATGTCTGAAGGGGCTAGGAGTCCCAGGCTGCCAGATACGGTCCAGATCCCCAGGTGGCTCTGCTGGGAGACAGCCAGGCAGGGAGGGGATATCCAGGACCAGCTGTGGAGGCGGGGGTGGGTGACCTTCCCCGGAGGTGCTGGCTGGAGGGAGGAAGGGCAAACAGTGGCTTCAGCCTCAGGGAGCTCGGTTGCCCTTGACCTGAACATTCTTTCTAGATTCCAAGACCTTGCCACAACCCACTCCCAGAGGGAAGCATGCCTCTTTCACTTCTCAGGCCTTTTGGGGGAAACTAAGCGACTGTTTTCAGAGCAATCAGAAAGGCCCCAGTCCCCAGATGCCAGTCAAGGCCAAGACAAGAATCCAGGGGAGCGACAATAAACTTCACAGGAGTCTGGGGTCTTCCAGCTCACAGGTACAAAGACACAAAGACTCGAAAAAAGTAAACGTGTGTGTGTGTGGTTTTGAGGTTTCCACGAATGGGCAGAAATGCCTAAGAAGCCTCCCTGGCGATGGTATTGATGGTGTGTGAAGCCAGCGACCACTTGCCAAGGCCACCTCCCTTCCCAGGAGTCAGGGCCAAGGCTGGGGTAGGTCCAGTGACCATCTCAGCTTGCTGGCCTCGGCCTTGAAAATATGAGCCTCCTCCCAGATCTAGGGACGTGTGTGCCCCAGAAGAGAAAAGACTCCTGTGCATCCATGACCTGTCCTCCCAGATCCTGAGCAAACTCGTATCCGCAAGAAGGCTGGATGCCCTTCGCGGGCAATGAATATTTCGTGATTCTGGCTTCACTGCCAAAATGTTTACTTCCGAGGCAAAGTTTCTGTGCTAGTCTTCCTTTCCAAGCCCTTAACCTAGTGACTGAATGGTTAATGAGCAACGGACACATTTTTAAAAGGCTTCTTTGAAAAGCCATTCAAAGCTGAGCTTGAACAGAGGACCACAGGCAGGGCAGGGGCACCGGCCAAGCTGGCAGCAGGCGGCTCCCGCCTGCGCCAGCTCCGCGCTCCAGCAGAGCAAGCAGTGCGTGAGATGTGAGGGTTGACGGTGGCGGCCACCAGCCCCCGAGCAGGTGTCCCTCATCCTCGTCCGCAGCGGAGCGTGGGTCCTGCTCGGCCGGCCGCCCCGGCGCCTGGCCACACCGCACGTACCTGCGTGCAGAGGGCTGCTAATGATAATGGATGTGGGCCGCTTAGCCAGCCCATTTGGCATGGCACACGGTGGTCCGGCTGGGAGTACACGGGCAGCCCTCACGCGGGCAGCTGGGATGCCGGGGTACTCCGGGGTCTGGGCGGGCTGTCCCTGGGGTCCCCATGCCCAGGGCTCACAGAGGAAGCAGGTAGCCGGTCTCCAAGTCTCTTCCAAACTCACAGATTTAATAACGTAGAAGGACACATGGCCAGCTGCCCACTCGGGCCCTCAGGAAGCCCCACTGGGCAGGGCAGTCCTCTGCCTCAAAGAGGGTGCTCCTCTTGCTGCATCCCTGGAGGTCAGCACCCCTGTCCACTCCTTCCTGTGCTTCGGGGTCCTCCACACCTACTGCCCCCCCCGCCCCCCCATTGATTTAGGAGGCACCTGGCTGGCAGTCAAATTCCAGGATTCAAATTCCACTTCCACTCCTCCTTCTCTCTGCCTCTTCTGTGTGGTTCTGGAGCTCTGCGGGTCTCTGCTTCCTCACCATAACAGAAAGGACTGTGGGGATGTCAGGATGCTGAAGTTATTGTGGAGGGTGGGAATAAATGAAGTGTTGGGTATAAAATTCTCAGCACAGTGCCTGGCACGTCTGTGATCGGCGGTGGTTTAGATACTGAGTCATGTCCAACTCTTGTGACCCCATGGACTCTAGCCTGCCAAGCTCCTCTGTCCAAGGGATTCTCCAGGCAAGAGTGGGTTGCCATTTCCTTCTCCATGGGATCTTCCCAACCCAGGAATCAAACCCAGGTCTCCTGCCTTGCAGGCAGATTCTTTGTTGACTGAGCTACAAGGGAACATTAGCTGATAGATGTCAATATGGTACCAACATAAGAAACTGAGCCCGGTGCTGCTGGAGTCGGGCCGTGCAGATACAATAGGGAAATACCTTGTCAAGGATGGAGGTGGTCACGTGGCCCCTTGGGTGCTCAGGGCCCCGAAGGAAGCAAGCAGCGGCAGGAGCAGAAGACAGAGCCTCAAGAGGTCCAAAGGCTTCCCAAAGGAGAGTCTCCGCAAGAATGTGGGTGGGGACTCTGACAGGCAGCAGGGACCCAGCCTCACAGAGACTGCAGTCAAGCCTGGAATGCTCAGCTCACCAGGGCTTCCATGCGCTGACTAGGCAGGGGAGGGGCCTCTCACCCCAGCCCCCAGCAAACAAGTCCCTTCCGACGCTCAGCGCCATTGGGCTCCCCAGCCCAGGAGGCTGAGCAAGGGCGTTCAGAGCATCCCAAGTTCATTACTATTCTATCTGAAGCTGCCTTGAGAGGGAGCAGAGAGCTGCAATCCAACCTTTCTGCCAGACCAGATTCTGGTTTCCTGAGAGTTGGATGAGTTCCGTGAGTATCAGCCCTCCGACTGGGTGCAGAGGAATTTGACCTGCCTTAGAAACCAGTCTCCGCGGTTGAAGCCCTCACTAGGCTGCTGACTAGTCATGTGCCCTGGAAAAGAATAGTTGATTTTCCAAAAGGATTCACATTCTAGATTCCTCAGGAAAGCAGTTTTCTCTTATATACAAGTTCCTGCTTCTCAACCACAGATACATTGATGGAGAGGCTGGAAGCTTAGGAAAAGGGAGGTTTAAAGTGTGTTGAAGTTCAGCCAGAAAACCAATCAGACAGCTCGGAAGTGGACAGTGGGCTGGAAATGGGCTCACGGGTCCAGAGCCACCGTGGCCCAACCCTCCTCCTTGGAGCCAAGCTGGTGTCCAGAGCCGGGTGCCCAGGGAACCCCAGCCAGAGTCATGTTTCCCACCCTGGTGCATCCACAAGGTGCTGAGAAGCCAGGTGACTGGAAGCCACATCCTCTGTGAAGACCACACCCACATCCTGCCATCTCCTGTCCTCTCCAGGCTCCAAGTCCAGGGCTGCCCAGGCCAGCTCTCTCCCCGTAACCATCCCTCCACTGTGGCCCCCAGACCTGAGACCACTCCACCTGCCGAGAAATGCATTTCAGATGAAGGCTTCTGCTGTGCATAGTATATCAATACTCGATATGGGAGCAATTTCACTTCTTAATTTATAGCTGCAGCAACCACATTTTCAAACTGGCCGTAAAATATGCCCCTCCTCCTCTAATCTGGGGTCTGGGTGTTCCATGCTGGGAGCTCTGTGACTGACGTGGGGAGCGGGGAGGGGTGGTTTATGGAGCGTCTCTAAGGGAACTGTGTTATTGCCGCAGAAGTTAGGTGACAGGAGAAGTAAAGACGGCGGTGTTTAAACCACAAAACTCCGAACAGAAAAATACAGCTGTCCTCCTCTTTTTGTCAAACAAGCAGAGTTATTATTACTGTGGTTGTTTTACGGCCTTTTTGTATAAAAAGTACAGCATTCTGGTGACTCAAAGCAAGAGTATGATTGAATACCTGCTTTGCTTATTCGCTCAGTCATGTCTGACTCTTTGCAACCCCATCGACGATAGCCCGTCAGGCTCCTCTGTCCATGGGATTCTCCACGCAAGAATAATGGAGTGGGTAGCCGTTCCCTTTTCTAGGGGATCTTCCAAACCCAGGGATTGAACCCAGGTCTCCACGCTGCAGGTGGGTTCTTTACCATCTGAGCCGCCAGTGAAGCCCTTAAAACTGTATCTAGGGCTTCCCAGGTGATGAAGAACCCGCCTGCCGAGGCAGGAGACATAAGAGACATGGGTTTGATCCCTGGGTGGAGAAGATCCCCTGAAGGAGCGCATGGCAACCCACTCCAGTATTCTTGCCTGGAGAGTCCCATGGACAGAGGAGCCTGGCGGGCTACAGTCCATAGCGCTGCAGATTGGACACGACTGAAGTGGCTGAGTGCGCACGTGAGCACGTACGTAGACTCAACCGCGAACACTTGCCACGCTCTTCCTGGAGCCAACTGTCAGATCCTGGGGAGTCTGGCTCCACCTTAGCTGGTGTCATCCTTGACTCTTGATCGATTGGGGTCCTCCAGTCCAAGGGCAAGAGGGCCGCAAAAAAGGTCTCTGCTGGGATGCCGCTGGCCTGAGCCTGAGTGTGTGACCCCTTCCAGCTCCAGCGCTCAGCCTAGAAATGGGGTCACCCCTGGAGCAAGGGTTAGTCGGTCTTTAACTCTTAGCTCAGGCACATTCATCTCCACATTCAGGGGACAGAGCTGACACAAGCATGCAAGCGGAAGGAAAGGTGCCCTTGGTCTATGCCTGCTCCCACCTCCTCTCTGCCAGGGATGGCAGCTGGCTGAACGCGGGCCCCTCTTTGGAGGGTTACCGGCATCCCCCCACCCCCACCCCGTTCCGGCCCTGCACAGTGCATGGCGATGCCTCTCACCGCAGCCATCGGGACCCTGGGCACTGCCCATTCACCTTCACAAGCACCTTGTGGGGCCAACGCCATCACCCCATTTTACAGGGGAGGATGCTGAGTTCAGAGGCAGGTGAGTTTGCCAGGGTCAGGGGGCCTTCATGGCAGAGTTGGGTCTTCATTCTTTCTGGTCTACTTCTCCAGCCTGCACCCTCAACAGCCACCCTGGAGCCAGGCCAAGCGATCACCCAGTGGTGACAAGACTGTTCCAACTGTGGACTCCAGCCCCGGAGTCCTCCCCTAACGCAGGAGCCGCCTGCACTCCAACACAGCCAGGGCGGCCCCTCCATCTGCCTGCAGTCGCCTCTGAAGACAGGCCAACGGGGCGGCCCTGGCTGTTTGATAGGGTGTGGAGGGCGCCAAGCTCACCCGCAGAGTGTCCCTGCCGTACAGGCAGCAGGGACGAAGATGACGAACGGGACCTTCCCCTTGAGAAGCTGGGAGTCTAGCGCATGAGCAGAGAAAACAATCACAAACTGAAAATGACAGTTTTGTTAGCTCGATGGACAGGAGGGCAGTCCTCTAGTTAGCTTGCTGTCTCTGAAGAAGTGGAAGAGAAAATAAATCAGAGCTAAGAGCCCCCACCGTCCGTGAAGATGACTAAATAATGAACATCCTGAAGAACAAAAAAGATTTCTCATAAAATAGAGTTTGCAGTATAGACTGTGCTTTGCACTTACATCAGCAATGCTGCCAGAGCTGGACTTGGACCTGGGCGCCCCCAGCCCTGGGAAGCCTCCCTGGAGAAGGAGAGGAATCAGCACGCTGCCGTGCTCAGAGCATGGACTCCCCGAGGCTGGATGCAGCCAATGGACCAGATTCCAGTGCCCAGTGAGGTGCCCCAGGGATCAGAAGGGCCCAGGAAGAAATCTACGCCTTGTGGGGGGGTGACCTGCCAGGTCAGGGGGCACTTGTCCATTTCTGGGGGCTGTAGAATTCGTGATGAGAAGGGAGCAGAAAGGCAGCAAGGAGATGTCATCTCTGCTTCCTGGTTGCTTGGTCCTCAACCCAGTGCCTTGTGGAGAAATGAACGTGGAACAAAGGCAGGTTATTTGAAGGACCAGCGCCGCCGCATGCTGGCTTTGTAGGCTTGGGCAAGTCCCTTCATCTCTTACATGTCCTCATCTGCAAAGCAGGTCCCATACTGTGCACGACTTTGCAGGACTGTGGAGAAAGCCACTGGCAGGAGAGGGTCACAGAGGCGTCCATCAGTGTTAGCGCCACCGTCTGTATAATCCACAGTGACTTGGTCCACATGTGCTTTGCTCACCTGTAGATAGTTATTTTCCTTTCTGATTAAGATAAACATATGCGTCATTTTCATTCAAACTCTTGATTGGACTTTGACTTCCTCTTAGGAGTCCCTGGTGGCTCAGACAGTAGAGTGTCTTCCTGCAGCGTGGGAGACCTGGGTTCAATCCCTGAGTTGGGAAGATTCCCGTGGAAAAAGAACTGGCAACCCACTCCAGTATTCTTGCCTAGAGAATCCCGTGGACGGAGAAGCCTAGCAGGCTACAATTCATGGGGTCGCAAAGAGTGGGACACTACTGAGCAACTCCACTTTCACTTTTCTTTAGGACACAGCTGTCTGATGCACGAATGGCGTTGAGAATTCAGTTCACTCACTGCCTGCTGGTCTGCGTTTGGTCATCAGCTGCTGACCACGTGGACGGCACTGTCTTTGGCACTGGCTGTGTGTGGAGAAGACTAACAACCCTGGCCCACTGGTCCTTACACTCTCGAAAAGCCCTGCAAAGGAGCAGCCCCAGGAGCAGTGAACATGTGTCCAGACCAAGCTAAGTTTTGCTCAGGGAGAACATTTCCATCAGGCTTGGTTTCACGGGAAGCCTGATCTTGGTGCCTCCACCACCCCATCTGGGAGGAAGAGGCCCATGAGCCAGGTGAGCCCCACTTGAATACTTCTCTCCTTCTCTCAGTTATACAAGTTCTTTTCCAACCCTACTCTCTCTGTGTGGGCAAAGTGGGTTTTATTCATCAGGGGTTGAGAAGAATCTATGTTCTCAGACAAGCCAAGTGAGCCTGGAGCAGCTTCCACAGGCCAAGGACCAATTCAGGCAGATCTTCCTTCCATGAACCCCGAGCTGAGCTTGGACCTCAGATAACACATCTGCAGCCTCCCCAGGTCGCAGCCTCAGAAGGGTCCACCATATCAACACAGTTGCTGACACCAGTATACTGGAGTGTTGCCCACTTAGCGGCAAGTGCCCCCAGAGAAGGAAGGAGACACCCCACTCCCGTTAATGAGATTCATCGATCAGAATGGGCAGGGCTCTCCCAGGCAGGATCCTTGGCCCCGGAAACCACTACAGTCGCTTGATCCTAATTGCTGTTCTCATCACACACCCCCCACCCCCAATACCTCTCCACCCTTCTCCATGGCCGCAGAACTCTGCGTTCTTTGTTAATTAATAGGAAAGCACTCATTCACATCGCCAACGCATCACGGCAGGAGAAGATTTGCTCTCATCCCACTCTGAGTGCAGTCTTCCAGGAGGTACCAATTAGGTGACGCCAAGTCAGGACGCAGGTTCTAATGAGGAGGGAGGAGAAGAGGAGGGGGAGGGAGAGGAGCAGACGAGGGCTCAGGAGGCCAGAAGAGGCAGGAGGGTCACAAGAGACGGGTGGAGGCTATGTCTGCTGGATGGAAAGACATCTTCCCCCCGCTTCCACTCCAAACAGCCCACGGTTGAGCTGCTGTGTACAGCTGAGGACGGCCTCGGGGAATGAACTAGAAATTGAACTGTTGCCACGGTCTCCCATGGGCTCTAGAGGGCTGGACAGAGGACAGCACAGACCTTGGCCCCTGCGAGTTCACTTGCTGAGACCTTGACATCCTGGCTCCAGCGTTCCCAGGTCCTGACTTCATGAGCGCAGAGACTAAGAGTTGGTTCCTTGGTCCTGGTGGCGAGTGCGGCTGGAGCACAGGGACCCTCCACTGCCCAGATGCCTGGTCCCTGCCCCGACTGGACAGGCTGAGCTTTCACAATGGCCGGCCCTTTCTGCTCGGCTCACCCTGGACCTAGAACGAGGTCAGGAGGCAGGCTGGGTCACTGAGTCCAGCCAAGACCCTGCCATCTGCATCTGACGAGGCCGGGTTCCCCTGTGCCTCTGCTCACCCATTTCCAGGTGCCCCCCAACCCTCCCAAGGAACCCCGCTCCCACATCCTGCCTAATTATTATTTTGTGCAGCTTTTCACAGCAGAAGGAGAGAAAAGATTAGGGGAAAAGAAAAGAGAGCTGAAACCTCTATAATGAAATTTTAAAATCAGAGGGCTCCTGCTGTTAATATTTTCCCAGCCTCTGAAAGCATCAAACATTGTTTTATCGCACAGCAAACCTCAAATGGATCCATATATCACAATATTTGGATATGTGAGTGCGGGGCTGAGCCCTGAGCTGACAGTCGAGGTCGCTGAGTGGGACAGCCCCTTCGCCAGGCTCTCCAGAGTTAATTGATCACTTTGTCCAGCTGAGCCAAGGGGGTGCCGGGCTGTTCCAGTCATTAAAGCCTGCCAGGGTCTGCACCACTTTGAATCAGCTGACGACCTCCTGTTTCACGTTGCTTTTCAGCACCTGCTTGCCCAGCATCCCACCTCCAACTGAAAGCTTCTGGTTCTTTGATGAGGGTTTTAGATAATTTAATCAAGTTTCCAACATCCTCTCCATCAGGGAAGAAGGACCCTGCTCACTTTGGGAAGACTCAGGCGGCCACACACTTTCCAGTTCTTAATAAGCCTCCCAAAAGCGGCAGAGCCACAGGGTGTTCATCTCAATTAAGGCAGTAATAGCTCCACCAAATTGCCAGGAAGGTCTGACTCAGACTCACAAGGGCAGGAGCCCAGTTGAGAAAGAAGCAGCCACCAAATGCGAAATCTGAACCACAGTTTGAACAGCAGGCCCAGCATCGGGTTCTTTTTCCTCCTGGTTGATATCTGTCTTACATACATACACAAGCACACACGCACACACACACACGCACACACACACACACACACTACTTTTGCAACATGTGTGTGTGTGTTAGTCACTCAGTCGTGTCCAGCTCTTTGCAACCCCATGGTCTGTCCAGGAGATTTTCCTGGCAAGAATACTGAAGTGGGTTGCCATTCCCTTTTCCAGGGGACCTTCCTGACCCAGGCATCGAACCTGGGTCTCCTGCATTGCAGGCAGACTCCTTACCCTCTGAGTCACCAGGAAAGCCCCACGTTTGTAACATCGTCGACCTGGAAGATTGACAGGACCCAGGAAGGAGAGGAAGGGCAGTGTGCCCAGAGAACGAAGGCCAGAACCCATGGGCTGGCTGGCAGCCCACCCCCCAGTTGCTCCCTGGGAGGGGATGGCGCCACCATTGCATCAGCTCCTCTGGGGGGTCAGGCTGGTGCCTCGCGGAGCCGGGACCAGCCATGGATCTTCTGCCTCCCGGTGCTCCGGCCCGAGGGGCTGGGGGCCCCTCTCCCCACAGCCGTCAGCACCCTCAAAACCATGCCACCGGCATTTCTGTTCCTGCTACATCATCACCACTCTGGGAACATGCTGCTCTGTACTTTGCAAGACTTCCTGTCTTGGGGCCCTCCTGCTCCTACACCCCCTTAGGGATGTGGTGGCCTGGTGGAGCCGGAGGATAAGCGGGAATTTCCATTTCTAAGCCCACAGTCCCAGGCCTCTGCTCTGGCAGGAATGCCTTTCTGCATGATAGACACAAATAAGCCCTGAGATCGCAGAATTTGTAGAAAAGGAAAACAGAAAGCCTTTAGGCCTGTAGTAGGCTCCCAAGCCCCTCAGGGACTGGTTGGGAGGGTGGCAGCCGCACAGAGGAGTGCTTCCCGGCCTGCAGCGATGGAAGACAGCCTGGAGGGCCGCCAGGGCCTGGAAGACAGCTGTGAGGGCCGCCTGGGCCGCCTGGGCCTGGAGGACGTGATCCCTGTCTCTTGCTAGTGCCCAGCAGCGGCCTCGGCCGCATCCCCATCTTCGTGACGTTTGCTGTCCCCGTGACGTGATTCCATGGTGTACCTGGTCCTGAGAGCTAGTCTGAGCCCAGCGGTCTGGAGCCTAATTGTCCCCGCTTCGCCCCAGCCGCCTCCCTGACTGCAGTGTGGTCCTGGGGCAGCGTCTTCTGGCCAGGGCAGGGAGTGTGGGCAGTGCCTCGGGGGGCACCTGGAAACTCCCTGTTCCACCTGTTTGTTCGTGACCAGCCCCACCCTGGTGCCCCCAGGTACAGCAAAGTGTTGGGGTGCCAGGCAAGCTGGACATGGTGGCGGGGGGGAGGGGGGGCGGTGAGTAGCAGAAGAGGACATGATCCCAGAGGGAGAGACAAGGACCAGGAGTCCTCGGGGAGAAAAGCAGCTCAGCCTGGGCCCCACACACCCTGGCGCCCGGATGCCAGCTCAGGAGTTCCAGAAGCAGCCGGGACCAAAGCCAGGATCTGAGTCTAAAGTCTACCACCAAGGCAAGGCCTCGTCCTTCCGAATTCAAAGACCTGCCTCTCCTCAGAGCCGCCTCACCAAAGACTATGACCTCGATGAGGAGGAAGAGGAGGCCGAGGCTGACGATGACCAATTCATACTGACACCCATGCTGGGACTGCGTCCTAAGCGCCTTGCTTTCATTGCCCTTCTGATCTTTCCAGACAAGGCTGTCCGTGTAGTCAAAGCTATGGTCTTTCCAGTAGTCATGCACAAATGTGAGAGCTGGACCATCAAGAAGGCTGAGCACCAAAGAATTGAGCCGTTCGAATTGTGGTGTTGGAGAAGACTCTTGGGAGTCCTTTGAGCTCTCAAACCAGTCAATCCTAAAGAATCTCTATCCTGCATGTTCATTGGAAGGACTGATGCTGAAGCTCCAATACATTGGCCACCTGGTGCAAAGCGCCACCTCCTTGGAAAAGACCCTGATGCTGGGAAAAACTGAGGGCAAAGGAGAAAGCAGAGGATGAAATCTTTGGACAGGATGACTGACTCAGTGGACGTGAGGCTGAGCAGACTCTGAAAGATAGTGAAGGACAGGGGAGCCTGGCGTGCTGCAGTCTGTTGGATCGCGAAGAGTCAGACATGACCTAGTGACTAAAAAACCGCATTCTTATTCTTATTACGTATTCTTATTACGACAATACTATCATCCTAGGTTCACAGGTAGGCCCAGGGAAGGTAAGTAACTGGAAGTGCCCCCTTCCAGCCTCTGCTCTCAGCCTCCACTCACACTCACACACTCTTTCTGTTGCACCTAGGCTGTCTCTAAAACAGGTCTGGTTTCCATTCCTTAATCCATTAAGAGTGTTAGTGGTACCCCTGAGCTCAGAGGTACTACTGGCGCCACCGTGCAGGTGGTCGTGCCCCGTGGCCGGGTCCCGGGGACCCACCCACCAGCCAGTGCTTCATCGCGCCTGCAGCCCGGGAGGACGAGGTCCCCTAAATCAGCCCGCACGCCCGGGCCCGGGAAGGGTGAGACCAGCATCACGGTCCCTCTCCAAGGCCTTCTCCTCTCTGGGGCCTCTCTGGGCCAGGCCAGGGAGAGCAGAGGGTAGCACGTGCCTGCAACAGCTCCTCTACCCTCTCAGGGTGGTGCGGCGGCAGGGGCTTCCCAGGGGAGCCGAGCGGAGGCCCAGTGTCCCTGTGGCCAGTTACAGAGCCCCAGTGACAGTGTCCAAGCGCTCACCTGTGTTTGGAAGGAGAGTGTTTATGCCATGCATTTGCAGGAAATTAAGGCTGGAAGAATGGAAAACTGAGGATCTCAGAGGAGGGACATCCAGGCTGCCTGGTGGGTAGGTGACAGGCCAGAATTCTCTTCCCTGGGTCCCCCGCACCTCAATGATAACAGGTGCTCAGTAAGTGAGGTGATGAATGCGTAAATAGACTCACACATCAGTTAGTTAGAAAATGCTTCTTTCCCCACATCCTCCTCCTAGGAGAGACCCAGCTGCATACTGAACTCCAGACTCATGCCCTGCAACTCCACCCATGGACACTAGGTTATCTTCCTGAACCCAGGGTCACTGATACAGGGCCCTTCTGTTCCCAGGGCTGTCTCTTCTCCCTCCCTCCCTGCCACCAGGCCTCCCAGCTGCGGAGAGGACAGTGCCAAAGTCCCAGGCCCTTTCACCACCTTACCCTGGCCTTATCACTGGTGATGCCTGCAGGTCACCAGGATCTCACCCCGGAATAGCAGAAGAGCAGAGGGAGGGGGGTCATCCCTCCTCCTTACTGGGCGTTCCCCAGGCACAGCAACACTTTCGCTTCTGGGTGGCAGTTCTTGCAGACTCCAGAAGCCTGTGCTTTCTTCGGGTCTGATGTCCCGTGAGCCCAGCCCACCCCTTTTGCTTCGTGGAGAGATCTCTTCTCATGAGCTCTGGCCGGCTTTCCTGGTGAGAAGTCCCTGCAGAGCTGAGCCCTCATGGATCAATGAGGCAGTGACGATAGACAGGAAAGGGCAGAAGACGCATGTCTCTGCTCACTAACTCCACAACCTTTAACTCAACACTTGACCCTCTGAGTCCCACTTCACTCTATCGGGGTGGACATGAGCTCTACTGAACTCGTGCATGTGGCTGCTTTGAATAAATGCAAAAGGAAAGAAAAATACCTTCCTATTGGATGTGAATGCAAATATTGGCAGGCATCCTGCTTCGGGCCTGCCCCTCCCATGAGTGGACACCCCGGAGCCCTGGACTCGTGTCCCCAGGGAGCCACTAACCCACTCAGGGAGGACACTGCACACTCCTCCCGTCCCTGCTTCACTTTGTTTTCCTGGTCCCACCGTCCATCTTCCTCTCTCCAGGCTTCTGATCTCTGGCCTCTTGATCTGGGCTCCTGATCTCTTTGCACAACTGTGAGGCTGTCGTTCCTGCCACTGGCTGGGCACACCTGCAGAGACCACCAGCATCCATCAGTGCTCCCTGTGGCCCCTCCACCTGCTCCCAGAAGCAGAGCGGCTAACAAATTCAGTGACGTACTGTATTAGCTAGGACTGGATTCAACATCAATGAAAACCCACACGAAATTTTAGTCTCATTTAAGTTCAAAGGAAAGCAATCCAAGGCTGGCTTGACAGCTTCATAAAGCCATCAGGGCCCTAAGTTCTTTTTATCTTTCAGCTGTCATCCTCAGCACCTGGCTTCCATCTTCAAAATCACCTCATGGCCCCAAAATGGCTGCCAGAGTGTTAACCTTTATGTCTACATTCCAATGAGCAGCAAGAGGAAAAGGAGAAAAGGAAGACACAGATCCATTTCCCAATTAGGTCAACAATCCCCCCTCCCTTTTTTTTTTCCAGGTCAGTAATCTTCTTTCCCAATACTCATACTTTTGCTTGCGTTTCATTAACTAGAACAACAATAACGAAAGTTTTTGAGAGAATATCCTTTTCCCCGGGCACATTGCTACCCTAAATGAAACCTGGGGTCTGTTGCTAAGAAAGAAGGGCAGATTGATATTGCGTGGCATTTAGCTTCCTATGAAACATTTTCCCAAAGTCACACCAAGGAAGTGGATATAAGAAGTGAATATAGAGTCATCCTGTCAACCGGAGTTCCTCTGACTCCAAAGCCCAAGCTGGTGCCTTCTGCATGATAGGTCCTCAGGGCCCACACCTCCATGTTCCATGGAGACACTGACCCAGCTCTGCCAGCACAGCCCACGGCATGACTGTCCAGCTGCAAGCACCCCTCCCCCACAACTGGTGCCATTGGGAGAGGAGGGAGAAAGTCCCCTGGCTTGTCTTGAGACCCACAAAGGCCAGCACAAACCAAGAACTTTCACTTGTGTCTGCTGAAAAAAATACACGCAACCTCAAAGTTGAGAGTTAGATTTTGTTGGGTGGAGATGTTAGAACTCGAAGCCCGGGAGACAGTATCTCAGGTGACCCCAAGAAATCGGACTCCAAGGAGGCAGGGGAGGAGCCAGGCTGCATACAAGTTTGTAGCCAGGGGCAGGTAATCTATTAAAGGATTACTGTTAATTAAGAGAAAACTAAATCTCTCACATGAAGAGATTTAGCAATCTTCTATGTGTGAGAAGACGCAAGTGCCTGGGCTTGCTGAAAGCATTTCTTTCTTAGGAATCTATCTGGGGCCAATCCTGCTTCCTTTGAGTGAGTGAAGTCGCTCAGTCGTGTCCGACTCTTTGCAACCCCATGGACGGTAGCCCACCAGGCTCCTCCCCCATGGGATTCTCCAAGCAAGAGTACTGGAATGGGCTGCCATTTCCTTCTCCAGGGGATCTTCCCAACTCAGGGATCGAACCCGGGTCTCCTGCATTCCAGGCAGATGCTTTAACCTCTGAGCCATCAGGGAAGCCCTGCTTTCTTTATTGTTCACGTACTAATTCTTTGTTTCCCACAAGAGATGGTGGATGTGACGGCAACTTCTCCCCGCCCCCCCCCCCCCACAGCTCCTCTGTGCTACCTGGCAGGAAGTAACTGATGGCATCCAAATAGCTGGCTTTGTTTCACCTGGGCTCAGGAATTGGCATTTGGAAAAGACTTGTTTAATGGTAGAGCACAGAGCAGAAGATATTTCATTTCACGCTTGTTATCACAAGAGGCTTCCAGACAACCCTTTAACCCTCAGGGAAGAGTCAATGCCCCCTTTCGTGTAGGAGAAAACTGAGCCCAGGAGTTTAAGCCACTTCCAGACCCTGGAGTAAGAAGACCCGGAGTGCTCCCAGTTCTGCTGTTCCTGACAACCAGCTTCTTCCTGCTGCAACCATTCTGCTTTCCTGAAAACCGCCATCTTTCCAGGGCAGAGGGTGAGTCTTCCAGTGAATCTCCAAGGTCCGGCTGCTCTGAAACCAACTGGAGACTTGGGTGGTCTGTTCTCTACTCCCTAGCCTGCCCATATGAGTGAGGGCTTTTCTAGAAGCCATCTCTACCCTTTGCTGGATTCTTCTCATTCATCTGTCGAGCTGATGAATTGAGCTCCAAAGATGTTTCCTTTGTGTGTCTTCCTTGGGCAGAACAGAGAAATTGGTTTTCTGGGTAACTGAGGTTTCTGGATAACATCAGGAACTTATAAAAATCATAGCTATTTGTTTGGAAAACTTTAGAAAAGGTAGCATATGCGCCCCTACAAAGAACAGCATAATTAAGCGGAGTATGAATGTCATTTAACTTCCCCTAATGACAAGGCCATAATTAGCACCATCAATTATGGGACTGAGCCCTGGTTTACGGGGTGCCCTCAGGAGGTGCTCGTGTGTGGAGGGCCATTTGTCCCCGCACAAAATGGCCCCATTTGTTTTGTTTTCCTAATTCCTCTGGCTATTTTTTATTATTATTATTAATTTGTCTGGTGCCTCCCTCCTCCGAACATGGTTAAGACTCCTTGTTGCCAATCACTGGGTCCTGACCGCTCTTACTTTAGCATTTTGTCTTCTCATTGCTGCTTAGCCCAGGGCCTCCAGATCTCTCCATCGAGGTAAAATGCTTGGAATCCAGGCCAAAGTCCTGTGCAGAGGCCCTGTGGGCTCCTCCCCACGGTCAAAGTTCTGTTGCAGGTGTCTGAGATTGGTCTGAGATTCAGGTCTGTGCATGCCGGGGGGACACCAGGTCTTGGAGACTGGTCCCACTTGGAGCTGTGGCTGCTGCCAACGTGAGCTGTCCCTCCATGGATTTGACCCAACAGTAATCCAAACCAGAAATGAAGAGATGGGGCCAGGGTACCAGCCTAGCAGTTATCTATTAGTACTGACTACTTGTCCCCATGAAAATGTCTGGAGGGTCTCAGTTAGGCTATGGAAGGTCATTAGCTTCCAGCAAAGAGAGCTTACAAACTGTAAGTGGTTTCCACCTTTACTCTTCGGTATGAATTCTTATTATCTGTGAGGGAGCAAAGATGAAGACAAATGTGAAACCTAGGCTTTGGTGAATTCTGAGTGATTCATAGCTTCATAAAACAATAGCCATTTGCAACTGCACAACTTTTCCCTTGAAGCAAATGAATATGTAACTATCCATTAATGTGCCGAGTTAAATACAGCAAACGCAAATCATGCTAATGATCATATTTACAAAATAAGTCGCCTTTATATGAAAATAATTACAACATGCTCTTAGCTCTCCAAGTGAAATCAGCTGAGTTTGAGACTCACTTTCGATCTGACAATGGAAACAGAAGATGGGAAATGGACACTGGTCTGTGGGCGCTCCTTATTTGCCCACCCCTTTCATTTCAGTATCCTGCTGAAAACCCACAGGAAGATGAGGTCCTTGCTTCTTTAGGTTCCTTGGCTTGTGTTGACCCTTCAGCAAGATGGCTACATCGGGAGGCATCACTTTCAGGAGCAGAAGCTATACTGAGCGTCCATTTGATGCTGAGGAGAAGATTGTTGTTGTTTTCGTTCACTTGCTAAGTTGTGTCCAACTCTTTGCGACCTCACAAGCTGCAGCAAGCCAAGGGTCCCTGTCCTCCACTATCTCCTAGAGTTTGCTCAAACTCATGTCCATTGTGTCGACGATGTCATCCAACCATCTCATCCTCTGTCTCCCCCTCCTCCTCCTGCCTTCAATCTTTCCCAGCATCAGGGGCTTTTCCAATGAGCTGGCTCTTGGCATCAGGTGGACAAAGTATTGGAGCTTCAGCTTCAGCATCAGTCTTTCCAATGAATCTTCAGAGCTGATTTCCTTTTAAAAGACTGGTTTGTTTGATCTCCTTGCTGTCCAAGGGACTCTCAAGAGTCTTCTCCAGCACCACAGTTTGAAAGCATCAATTCTTCAGTGCTCAACCTTCTTTATGGTCCAACTCTCACATCCATACATGACTACTAGAAAAAACCATGTGGTTTAGTCCCTAAGTTGCGTCTGACTCTTGTGACCTCATGGACTGTAGCCTACTAGGCTCTTCTGTCATGGGATTCTCCAGGCAAGAATACTGGAGTGGATTGCCATTTCCTTCTCCAGAGGATCTTCCCGACCCAAGAACTGAACCCTGGTCTCCTGTGTTGCAGACAGATTCTTTACTTACTGAGCTATGAAGGAAGCCTTCATGACTATATGGATATTTCTTGGTAAAGTGATATCTCTGCTGAGGTCTTTATCATTTTTAAAAATATGATAATTGATTTATTTTTTATTTTTATTTTATATTGGAATATAGTCGATTAACAATGTGTCAATTTCAGGTGTACGACAAAGTGATATACATCTATCTATTCTTTTCCAATTCTTCCCCCATTTAGGTTATTGCAGAGTACTGAGCAGAGTTCCTTGTGCTGTACAGTGAGGCCTTGCTGGTTATCTGTTTTAAATGTAGCAGTGTGTACACATCCATCCCAAACTCTCAATCTGTCTCCCCCTCCACCCTTTCTACCTGGTAACCACAACTTAGTTTTCGATGTCTGTGAGTCTCTTACTGTTTTGTAAATAAGCTCATTTGTATTATATTTTAAGATTCTGCATATAAGCAATATCATATATTTGTCTTTCTCTGCCTGACAATTCACTTGGCACAGTGATCTCCTTGTCCATCCATGTTGCTGCAAATGGCTCTACTTCATTCCTTTTCCTGGCTGAGTAATGTTTCATTGTATAATAGTCCATCATATAATATTCCATGATATATTTAATTATGTATATATATATCTCCATCTTCTTTATTCATTCCTTTGTAAGTGGAGTTTTAGGTTGTGTCCACGTCTTGGCTAATGTAACCAGCACTGCAGTGAACGTAGGGATGCATGCATCCTTTTGAACCGTGTTTTTCTCTGGGTATATGCCCAGTCAGAGGACTGAAGGATCCTGTGGTAGCTCTATTTTTAGCTTTTTAAGGGCCCTCCATGCTCTTCTCCTTAGTGGCTGCGCCAAATTACATTCCCACCAAGAGTGGACTGGAGAATAGTCCGGACGGCCCTGCGAGGTTCCCAGCATCTGCATGTCTTTTAGATCATATAGGCACACGACAGGCATGCACACACGTGCACACTCATAGGCACACTGTGCACGCACGTGCACTTCCATGCACGCACGCACGGGTCCTCCTCAGCTTTCCAAACGAGAAGGAAGAGGCCGATCTTCATTCACCAGACTCCCCCCTCACACCCCCCTACCAGCCACCCCTGGATTTTTCTCATCATTCTCACCTCAGTGAGACTAAGTCAGGATTCTAAATGCAATTCTAAGTAACAGGACAGGGATTGAGCTCTCTGAAGAGGAGAAACATCACTGGTGATGAAGGGGCTGCCACCCACCCCCTGTGTGCAGGAAGGGCCGGCTAACAGGCCTCCATCCATGAGCAGCTCAGACAAGAATCCCCGGAGTCAGGGCACAGCCAAACTGGTGGGTTAACAGGCTGTCACGTGACGTCTTCAGGAAACCACCTCCGCCATCCAAACCTAAACTGTCATCTTGTTATAGAAGGGAACAGACAAGGTGTATTTGCTAACATCAGCTGTGCCCTTGTTCATGGGAGAATTGAGGAAATTAGTAAATGGTTTGAAAGTGAGAGATTCTGATTATTTCGATGCAAACAGCAGAGCTCAGAACAACAGAAGCTGAAGAGTCATGAAGCAGCTTCTCTGTAATATTAGATGTGTCTTTTCTTTCTTCAGAACAGCTGTAATAGAAGAGGAAAGACCCCTGTAAACTTACTCAGCCTTTAGCTTATGAAATCTAAGGGATGAAACATATTTACTGCCTTCAGAACCACAAGCCCATTACTTCTCGGTTGTGCCTACTTGGTTGTGTTAAGTTGTCTTTTATGCAGATAAGTCATCTTCAATTAAATATTAAAGATTAATAAATATAATGCCCATAATAAATGACATACACTAATTTAATTAAAAATAGATGGTGAGCTTTACAAATGGGGCATTACCATAATGATATAGAATGGACTTGTTATGCTAAAAATGTGCAGTCTTGGAAATATGCAATCTCCATGCACATTTCACCCTTATTGTGTCTCATTAAAATTTTAAAAATAGCTATTTTAATTGTCAAGCATTTGACAGACTGCTATAAAAACTTGACACTTAAGTTTCAATTTTACAATGTGCATTTTAATGGCTCCTTTCGCTGCATGTTTGGTTATACATAATCTAGTTTTTCACCAAAAAATTAAAATGTCACTTTCCAACAGTTTTTAGAAAACAGAGTTGAGCTTGCTGCAGGGCTGCAGGAAAACATGTTTAAATCTTTACAAATAAATATGAAAATTAGAACTATATTTTATTTCCGCTGCAGCCTGTGGTTTGTTTAGTGGTTGATTTCAAAGCCTTCAGGGGGACCAGTGACGAGAGAAACCCGTGGGAGCTGGTGCTAGACCAGGGCGGTGGGGGCTGTCAGAGGATTTTAGCACCAGCTTTTTAAAAGATTTCCCATTCCCTCCACTTGGGATGCCAGACAAGGTGACAAATGTGACTCACAGTAGCCACTGCAAACAAATCTTCTTTAAAAAAAGAAAAAAGGACACCTAGAAGCACCTCCCTGAATGCCACGGCGAAAAATGCCTTACATTATCCATAAAAGCTGTGTGAGTCCTTGAGGACATAAGCTCTCCTTGGTGTATTCTGGGAGGAAAATTAGGTGAGTCAGGGCTCTCCAAACACACAACCATTTAAAGAATTTGAGTTTCCTAAGCCCTCACCTGCTAATATCCTGGCAAACTATCTTTGTCAATCTAAGAGTTTGTTGTTATTCAGTTGCTAAGTCATGGCCTGCTCTTTGCAACCTCATGGACTGCAGCACACTAGGCTCCTCTGTCCTCCACTACCTCCCAAAGTTTGCTCAAACTCATGTCCATTGAGTTGGTGATGCTATCTAACCATTTCATCCGCTGTTGTCCCCTTTTCCTCCTGCTTTCAATCTTTCCCAGCATCAAGGTCTTTTCCAGTGAGTTGGCGCTTTGCATCAGGCGGCCAAAGTATTGGAGCTTCAGCTTCAGCATCAGTCTTTCCAATGACTATTCAGTTGATTTCCTTTAGGATTGACTGGTTTGATCTCCTTGCAGTCCAAGGGACTCTCAAGAGTCTTCGATGCTGGGACCACAGCCCTGTTCCAGAAGCTGTCACTTTGAGTCATTGGCCATGTGCTGGCTTTCGCGCCCTTCCTGCGCTTATGTGCAGACCAGTCACAGAGGCTGCTCTGAAAGAAAGCCTCATCTTATCACTGCAGTGACTGCAGCCATGAAATGAAAAGATGCTTGCTCCTTGAAGAAAAGCTTTGACAAACCTAGACAGCATATTAAAAAGCAGAGACATCACATGGCTGACAAATGTCCATATAGTCAAAGCTATAGTTTACAGCAGTCATGTACAAATGTGAGAGTTGGACCATAAAGAAGGCTCAGAGCCAAAGAATTGATACTTTCAAACTGTGGTGCTGGAGGAGACGCTTGAGAGTCTCTTGGACCGCAAGGAGAGCAAACCAATTGATTCTAAAGGAAATCAACCCTGAATAATCATTGGAAGGATTGATGCTGAAGCTCCAATATTTTAACCACAATATTTTCCAATGAGTCAGTAAAGGGTGACTCACTGAAAAATACCCTGATGCTGGGAAAGACTGAAGGCAGGAAGAGAAGGGAGGCAGAGAAAGAGATGGTTAGATGGCATCACTGACTCAATGGACAAGAGAAAACTCCAGAGATAGTGAAGGACTGGGAAGCCTGGCGTGCTGCAGTCCATGGAGCAGCAAAAAGTCAGACACAACTGAGCAATTAAACAGCAATGACAAGCCCTGCATGGGTACCTCTTGCTTGCAGCTGGACAAAGAGGCGATCTTTGGTGGAATAACAGTGAAAGGAAACCTGGGTCACATCAAGGAACTCAAATCAGTTCTGAACAATTCCCTACAGGCCACTGTTCAGGGAGTCTGCCCTGAACCCAGAGCAGATCGGGGCTGGGCCAGTGCTGACCTAGAGACGCTGGGAGTGCAGTGCAGGGGCTGCCTCTAGGGGTTCCTGGCTTGGGGTGTCTTCATTCCCTGTCTAAGCAGACATTAACAGATGGTGCCAAACAGCAGCTTGCTGTGCTTCTGGCTGCATGTGGGAAGCAGACAAGATCCAGCATCATCACCCTGCTTCTTTTGTTTGGGGCTATGACAGGGCTATTCTTGCTTATAGAAGGTATAGTAAGCCTGCCGCAGAGCCAAGACTGTTCCCCAGGCAAGGAGGGGGCGCCACGCAACACCACATATTTTAAAAAGACCCTTTCAACCTTGCCATGATGTCCTGAAGCCCAGGGACTGCTCAGCACAGTGAATTCAACCACTGCCCTGCTCCAGCCTCACAAGGCTATCCCACCAGGCAACCCAGGGATCCCAGGAGAAGAGCAGATGTCAGAAGCTCAACTTAAATGCTCAGGAATGCAGTCAAGGCTACCATAAGTTTTGCGTCACCCAAGGCACCAGGACGTTTCTCCTTGTGCTTGCTTTCATTTCACACGGCTGCTTGCTGCCTCCTCTCAGCTCTCTCCAGAGATGTCCCTCCCTGGGGAGTCTTTTCCTGGCCAAATCAGGCCAGAGTCCTCCATTATGCTTAAAGGCATCATCTGGCTATACAGTGCTCATCTTAGTGGTGATAGATTGATAGGTATATGCAGAGATCAATGGACACACACACACACATACAAGAGGGACTGTTAAGTTGCCCAGACACTCAGTCAAACATTACTCTGAGTTTGTCTAGGAGGATGTTTCTGGATGAGATTAACGTTTAAACTAGCAGATCTAGTAAAGTCTTTGCTATTTTGGATGGGACTCATCCAACCCATGAAAGAAAAGTGAAAGCGTTAGTTTCTCAGTCATGTCTGACACTTTGTGATCCCATGGATCCTCCTCCAGGGGATCTTCCCGACCCAGGGATCAAACCCACATCTCCTAACTCTCCCACATTGCAGTCAGATTCTTTATCGTCTGAGCCTCCAGAGAAGCCCTACCCAACCCGTGGGTTTTGTTCTGATTAGAACAAAAAGGCAGAGTAAGAGCAAACCCATTCTCTGCCTGATGGTCTTACAGATGGGACACTGGTTACCCGCCCCCCCCCCCCCGACCTTTGGCCCTGGACTCAAACTGGAACTTGAACATCTGAGTCTCTCCTGGCTCTCAGGCCTTCATGCTGTCTCTCCCCTGGGTCTTCAGCTTTCCAACCGCAGGTCCTGTGAGTTTTTCCATCCCTGTAACTGCATGAGCCCATTACTTATCACTCCGTCTTGATGAATAATGGGCAAATTTTATAAACTGTACTGTAACTGTTCATGGCGTTCTTGTTTTCCATGAGCTGAATTCTGGTTTCCAAATTCGTATGGTTCCCATCACAGGCCAGAGCTTCCCTGGTGGCTCTATGGTAAAGCTTCTGCCTGCAATGCAGGAGACCATCTATAAGGCAGGAGATGCAGGTTCAATTCCTGGGTCAGGACGATCCCCTGGAGAAGGAAATGGCAACCCACTCCTATACACTTGCCTGGGAAATCCCACGGAGCCTGGAGCCTGGCTGTAGTCCATGGAGTTACAAAAAGGTGGGCCAGGACTTGGCAACGGAACCATCATCACCACAGGCTTCCCAGCTGGCGCTAGGGGTAAAGAACCTACCTGCCCATCCAGGAGATGTAAAAAATGCAGGTTTGATCCCTGGGTCAGGAAGAGCCCCTGGAGGAGGGCTTGGCAACTGACTCCAGTGTTCCTGCCTGGAGAATTCCCTGGACAGAGGAGCCGGGCGGGCTACAGTCCATAGTGTCACAAAGAGTCGGACACGACTGAAGCACCTGAGCACATCTGAGCACGAGAAGAGCTCCTCTAGGACCCTCCAGAGAAGCGGATCTTCCTGGCTATCCCTGTGTGTACTCCCCATGCTTCCTGTGGCCACGTGCTTCTTCAATGTGGTCGCAGTTGTCTACACCATCCCAAGCAATGTATGAAAGCATCCTTCATTCCACTCCCCAGCACTTGGTGCCAGGACTTGGTGTTGACGGGCTGATGGGTGGGAAGCCTACTACCTCACTGTTTCCATTTACATACCCCACGTTCTGGTCGAACCTTTCTCACAGGCGTCTGTATTCATGATTTATACTTCCTTGCTCTGAATTATCTCTTGAGACCACTTGCCCATTTCACTATTGAATTGTTCGTAATTTGTAACTGATTTCTTAATTCTCTAAAAATTCTGTATATATAGAATTCTAATATATATAGAATATCTAAAAATGCTCTAAAATTTCTAACGTCCATTGCAAGTGCCTCCTCCTAGCTTAGCTTTTACTTCCTTCATCGTACAGCACCCTTTCCCTTCAAAAAAATCAGTCAAATGCATTGGCCATCGTTGTCTTCATGGCCTAGTTTTCATACCTTATTTAAGAAACACTTCCTTGCTCCAAAGTCAGTAAAATATGCTCCAAGTGCTTCTAAAAGTAAAAAAGTTTTTATTTTTATATCTGAGTCTTTAATTCTGGTAGAATTTATTTTTCTACGTGTCTAAGGTAGGAATCTAATTTCATTTTTATTTTCCCAGGAAATAATCAGTTGACATAGCTCCGTTATGTGCAAGTCACTGTTACTAATTTTTCAGCTTATCAGATTCCACAATCGGCCGTACTAGCATTTTCTCACAATTATTTTTGGAAGACTTGCTACCTTTGAGATATGGGGTTTTTCCATCTTTGACACATAATATTTCATCCTATTTTCATGCCTTCCAGTAAGTTTTATCATTTTCCTCAGCAAGGTTACGTTTTTGATTTCTACCAGTTTTCTCACTGTTTCTAAGCCTTTCATGTCATATTTTTCTAAAATTAGAGAAAAACTGAAAAAAAAATTAGTACAATGTAAACTCACAGTCCCCACCCATATTCACAAATAATCCGTATTTTATCACATACACATTTAATGAACAGTCAGAAAGGAAACTGGAGAAATCATGACATATCCCCAAATGATCTACATTTATTTCCTATAAAAGGGAAACTTTCACAAAATCACAGTGACATTATCATAATTGAGACATTGAAACTGATTAAATATTGTCTGATACATAGCTCACATTTAAATTTCTCTGTTGTCCAAAATATGTTCTCCATCTGGGATCCAATCAGGTATTATTTGTTGAGTTTGGGGTAATGTAGCAACTAACCCATTTCAAACTATAGCATTCTTTCATGGAACTAACACTAGTCAAGCGTCCAGATCCAGGCAAGTTTTATCACTGAACGTCCCACAATCAATGATTATTTCCTTGTGATTAATTAAAATTGTTGGCAGGAAAATGACACAGAGCAGCAGCCTGTCCCAATATTAGTGATGCCAAGTTTGATCACTTGCTTAAGTTAGTTTTGCTAATTCTCTTTCTTAGAGCTTTGTCCTATTTTTAATTAAGAAACAATCTGTGTGGTGATTTTGAAACCGTATGACTGCACACTTCTACCCAATCATTTTGGCATCTGTTTATGATCCTTGTCTGAATCAGCTGCACTAGGAGTTTGCAGAATAGTCTGTTTCATTTTAAGATTCTTTATGCCTTATTAGCTGGCCATCATCTGTATAGGAGAGCTTCCCCACTGTTGACAAGTAAGTTTTTTTTCTTATCACTATGGACACATGAGTTTCCTTTTTGACCCAAGTGTTATAATCCATTACCATCTTCACTTTTAAAAAAGTAAGTAAAGACGGTACTTTTTGTAAAGTAAAAAAATGATACTTTTTGTGACCTCCAAGCTGACTCATATTTGGACAGTTTTAAACCTAAGCTCTCTCCCGCATCCTTCTGATCTGTTTGAATAATTTCTGACCATTCCTATGATCTCTGACAGGATACCATTCTAGTCTCTTCTTGTACCTTTGTTAACCATCAATTTCTCAGAATTGAATATTTTTCAAAGAAGACAAGTTCATTTTACTAAGGAAACATATTTAATCAATAAGATTTTTTTTACTTTTTGTTCCGTTGAGTTCACTATAATTTTTGTGCTATCAATAAATGGAATTCTTAAAAAGTACATTCTTGGTTGCTTATTGCTGGTCTGTAGGAAAGAACTGATTTATGTATATTGATCTTACATCTACTAAACTTGCCAAGCTCTTTATTCATTCTAATTATGTGTCTGTAGATCTTCTTGACTCATCTTGTTTTTCTTTTGTTTCATTGTATTAGTTGCAACGTTTATTGGAAAGTATAATGGTGGCGTATTTATCTTGTTCATGACCTTAAAAGAAGGCTTCTCATGGTTAGCTATTAATCGTGATGTTTGTTATATAATTTTGATAGATGCCATTTTCTAGTTAAATACCTTTTTTTGGTTACCATTTTGATAAGATCATTAGTTTTTATCAAAATTTTACTCTACATTTATTGAAATTGTTATGTTCTTTCTTTTTACTATTATTATAGGGAAAGATACAAATCAGCTTCTTATTGTCAAAACAATTTTCAAAGGATATGGAGTAATCTGCATGATATGTATTCTTTCAAGATATCAAAACTAGATCCGTATTTCATTCTTGGAAATAATTATATCAATTTAATCAGACTGCATCTCAGGGTCAATTTTTTTGTAGTCAAGAAAGTTAGAACAGAAAATATTCCAAAAATAGAAAGCCTTTGTAACTAGGCACCAAGAAGATGAAACTCAATTCAGTTAAGAAAACTCCAAAATATTTAATTTTACAAACTATGTTGATAATTATTTCTTTTATTTGATCTCAGAAACTTAGCTTCAAAATCACATATTAAACCACAGAAATCCTCTCCACACCCCTACCCTCCTCCCAAAAAACCTAGAAGATAGGCAAAATAGATGAAGCAACAGTTTTCAGACATTGGACAACAGGCATCTCAGAACTAGGGGAAAGGAGACAGGGGGTCCTCACAACCACCTTGAGTTCCTTCCTCAAGGCTCTTTTTAATTTGGTATAGAAAGGGGGATACGAAACGGGACACAGTGGGCTTATAAGCTGAGGAGACAGAGTTTCATGAGGCTGAGACAGTGGGGAAACTGGGGACTCCAGAACCCTGCAGGGGGTTTGCATGTGCTGTGGGCTCCATGAGATAGATAAGGGGGTAGATAGATGATAGAGAGATAAATGGATAGACAGAGAGAGAGATGGATGATAGAGAGATAGATGGATAGACAGAGAGATGGATGATAGAGAGATGATAGAGAGAGATGGATAAAAGAGAGATAGATGGATGATAGAGAGATAGATGGTTACACAGACAGATGGATAATAGAGAGATAGATGATAGAGAGATGATAGAGAGAGATGGATAATAGAGAGATAGATGGATGATGGATGATAGAGAGATAGATGGATAGACAGAGAGATGGATGATGATAGAGAGATAGACAGATGATAGAGAGACAGATAGACAGAGAGATGGATGATAGAGAGATAGAGAGATGGAGAATAGAGAGATAGATGGATGATAGAGAGATGGATGATGATAGAGAGATAGATGGATGGTAGAGAGATGATAAAGAGACAGATAGGTAATAGATGGATGGATAGATAGATTATAGAGAGAAAGATAGATGGGAAAGCCTAGAGATCTCTTAAGAGAATTAGAGATGCCAAGGGAACATTTCACGCAAAGATGGGCACAATAAAGGACAGAAATGGTATGGACCTAACAGAAGCAGAAGATATTAAGAGAGGTGGCAAGAATACATAGAAGAACTATACAAAAAAGATCTTCATGACCCAGATAATCACGATGATGTGATCACTCACCTAGAGCCAGACATCCTGGAATGTGAAGTCAAGTGGGCCTTAGGAAGCATCACTATGAACAAAGCTAGTGGAGGTGATGGAATTCCAGCTGAGCTATCTAAAATCCTAAAAGATGATGCTGTGAAAGTGATGCATGCAATATGCCAGCAAATTTGGAAAACTCAGCAGTGGCCACAGGACTGGAAAAGGTCAGTTTTCATTTCAATCCCAAAGAAAGGCAATGCAAAAGAATGTTCAAACTATCGCACAATTACACTCATCTCACACAGAAATGGCAACCCACTCCAGTGTTCTTGTCTGGAGAATCCCAGGGATGGCGGAGCCTTGTGGGCTGTCATCTATGGGGTCGCACAGAGTTGGACATGACTGAAGCGACTCAGCAGCAGCAGCAGCAGCACACTCTACCAAGGTAATGCTCAAAATTCTCCAAGCCAGGCTTCAACAGTACATGAACCGTGAGCTTCCAGATGCTCAAGCTGGATTTAGAAAAGGAGGAACCCAAAGATTAAATTGCCAACATCCGTTGGATCATCAAAAAAGCAAGAGAGTTCCAGAAAAACATTCCGCTTTTTTGACTATGCCAAAGTCTTTGACTGCGTGGGTCACAAGAAACTATGGAAAATTCTGAAAGAGATGGGAATACCAGACCACCTAACCTGCATCTTGAGAAACCTGTATGCAGGTCAGGAAGCAACAGTTAGAACTGGACATGGAACAACAGACTGGTTCCAAATAGGAAAAGGAGTACATCGAGGCTGTATATTGTCACCCTGCTTATTTAACTTTTATGAAGAGTACATCATAAGAAACACTGGGCTGGATGAAGCACAAGCTGGAATCAAGATTGCCAGGAAAAATGTCAATAACTTTAGATATGCAGATGACATCACCCTTATGGCAGAAAGTGAAGAGAAACTAAAAAGCCTCTTGATGAAAGTGAAAGAGGAGAGTGAAAAAGTTGGCTTAAAGCTCAACATTAGGTCATGGCACCTGGTCCCACCACTTCATGCCAAATAGATGGGGAAACAGTGGAAACAGTGTCAGACTTTATTTTTGCTCCAAAATCACTGCAGATGGTGATTGCAGCCATGAAATTAAAAGACGCTTGCTCCTTGGAAGAAAAGGAATGCCCAACCTAGACAGTATACTAAAAAGCAGAGACATTACTTTGCTGACAAATGTCCGTCTAGTCAAAGCTATGGTTTTTCCAGTAGTCATGTATGGATGTGGGAGTTGGACTATAAAGAAAGCCGCTGCTGCTGCTAAGTCAATTCAGTCGTGTCCAACTCTGTGCAACCCCATAGATGGCAGCCCACAAGGCTCCCCCGTCCCTGGGATTCTCCAGGCAAGAACACTGGAATGGGTTGCCATTTCCTTCTCCAATGCATGAAAGTAAAAAGTGAAAGGGAAGTCGTTCAGTCATGTCCGACTCTTGGCGACCTTACGGACTGCAGCCTACCAGGCTCCTCCATCCATGGGATTTTAGTGCCCAAGAATTGATGCTTTTGAACTGTGGTGTTCGAGAAAACTCTTGAGAGTCCCTTGGACTGCAAGGAGATCCAACCAGTCCATCCTAAAGGAAATCAGTCCTAGGTGTTCCTTGGAAGGACTGATGCCAAAGCTGAAACTCCAATACTTTGCCCACCTGATGCAAAAAACTGACTTGTTTGAAAAGACCCTGATGCCGGGAAAGACTGAAGGCAGGAAGAGAAGAGGACGACAGAGGATGAGATGGTTGGATGGCATCACTGACTCAATGGACATGAGTTTGAGTAAACTCCAGAAGTTGGTGATGGACAGGGAAGCCTGGCATGCTGCAGTCCGTGGGGTCGCAAAGAGTCGAACACGACTCAGTGACTGAGCTGAAATAGATAGATGATCGATAGATAGCTAGATGATACATAGATAGATGATAAATAGATGATCAATAGATAAATTCCACAGTGCCAGTCAAAGACTGACTTAAAAGCCATAAACTAAACTCCGCCCAGAGCTCACGCTTGCCCAGGAGATGTTAGTGCTTTAATGATCCAGATTAGAGGGTCCTCATTGAACATTCAGCATATTCAGAAAACACTCCAGAAGTGTCACACCCTGGTAGCAAAGATAAACAAGAATAGATCCTAAAATAAATTTGATGAAGTTTGAAAACATGCATTAGTGCCCCTCTGTGGTTTTAATTAGCATTTCTCTAATGACTAATAGTGCTAACACACTGTTTAACATCTGTATATATATACATATAATGTATATGCATATAATTATATGCATATAATTTAGTGAAAATTTTAGTCTATATTTTTTGGTTATTTGAAAAATTGGATTGTTTTCCTTATCACTGAGTTTTGACCATTCTTAGTATATTCTGGATATAGGGACACTATAACCTATAGGCTTTGAAAATATTTTTTTCCAATCTGTGACTTATTTTTCCATTCTATTTTGAAGAGCTGATGTTCTTAATAATCATTAAGTCTAACTTATCAGTTGTCTATTTACTTATTTGTGGAATACACACCTAAGGAATCTCTCCCTAACCCAAAGATGCTTTGCTATGTCATCTTCAAGAATTCTCACAGATTTTGAGTTTACATTTATGCCTCTGAGCCCTATGGGGTTAATTTTTGCATATGAATGACAGAGAGATCAAAGTTCACTCCAAACTGGTATTTTGTGCCTTCTCATTTTTAGCCAGGGAGTAATAAATTTTATTTATTATTCATTTATTCATTTGTATTAGTCTTCACAGAACCAGTTCATGGCTTTGTTGCTTCTCTCAATTATATATCTGTCTCCTATTTCATAACTTCTGTCTTTAAATATAGTATTTGTTTCCTTCTATATCCTATTTCTTTAGCTGGATATCTGATAGCTCATGTTCAGGTTATCTTCTTTTCTCATATATTAAGTTACAGATGTGAATTTCCTTCCAGTCGTGGCCTTAGATGTATCCCTCAAGCTTTCATTTGTAGATCTCATTATTGTTTAGTTTGAAATATTTCCTAATTTCTACTGTGATTTTTTTTTCTGACTTACCAGCAGTTTAAAAGTGTTTTTCTTAATTTGCCAAACTCTTGGGGTTTCTTCTAGTCAGAGAACATTCTCTGTCTGAATTTAATCAGCTGAAATTTATTGACTTATGTTACTGCCCACTATATAAATTTTAAATGTTCCTTGATTGCTTTAAAAAATATGCATTTTTGTAATTGTTTGGGGCAAAGTTATCTATTTATCTCTTCTCTGTCCTTGGCAGTCCCTGGACTTCAGGTTTTACCCTGAGTCTGTTGAGAGCTGCTAGTCTGAACTGGCAATCACCTCTAGGGAAAAAGAACCCCGAAGGCCAACTCATCTCACCAGAATTCTGCTTGCTCTCTTGCTCTCTCTTCTCCTCTTTCTCTTGTCTTCCTTATGTTAGGGATTGCATGTCTTCCCTCTGTACAAAATACACAGACACAGACACACACACACACCCGTTTTCTGAATGTGGCTGTCTCCTTCTCGTCTTGCAAGATTCATCTCACATGCCTGTCCTCTTGCAGAGTGAAGCCCTCTCCACCACACCTAAAGCCGTCCCCCCACCCAGCTATTCTCTCCCTGCTGGCTTCTTTCTAGGCACTTACCACAACTTGTGTTCATTTCTTTGCTGGTATGCCAATCCACTCTCCTTCCCCACCAAAGCCCAAGCCCCGTTTGCCCACTGCTGGTCTGGTACCTAAATCAGTGCTTGTGGACAGGTCATCTCCCTTCAGGCACCTGTTGAACGTCATAGAGACATTTTCCCCCAGTGTCCACACTGTCCCATCCTCCTATAGCTGCGAACTGCGAACTTCCCCTGCGTTTCACCGGGGCCCAGGCCTCCCCACTGCAGACTGCACTCACTCCCCTGCTTGGCTTGCAGGTGTGGGGCGTGACCACGCGGTGGCGGTTGAGCAGGGTCTCGGGGGCTTCCTGATGGCAGTTTTCTGGGGAAACTGCTTGCTTGTCACCTGCTCTTCTATTCCTTCCTGAGGCCCGGGATGGACCTGGTGGGGATTCAGCTCACATCTTAGACTTCGTGGAGTAGCACCGTCTCCCCGCTTCAGGGCACCCAAGGCTTGGCTGTGCCTTGTGAGACAGTAATGCTCTCCTGCTTATCTGAGCCAGGAAAATGCAGGGCCTCCTCCTTAGAGTCCAATCTCCTAGTTGAACTCTGAGTGACGGATAACGGAAGATAAGAACTTTGTCATCATCTGTTCCGGCTGTAGAGTAGTAGCTCTCAAACAGGGACATTTGACCATGTCATCTGGCACTTTCTGGATGTATTTCGTTGTCGTAACTTGGGGGCTGGGGGCTCCCACCAGCATATCACATATGGAGTCCATTGATGTGGTGAAACTATAGTGCGCAGGACAGCCCTCTCCTGCAAAGAGCCCTCTAGCCCTAGATGTCAGAGTGGCTGGGTGAGAAGCCCTGCTGTAGAGAAATGGCCATCTCCCACCTGCCTCCGGAAAGGTCGGTATTTTCAGTGCTGCCTTTACAGTGGGCTGTTCACTTAGCAGTCAACACCGTTCCCTCCAGTGACCTCCTGGAGACAGGCAGTTACTCTTTTCTCTCGAAAGCCCCCAAATTAGCACCAGGTCTTAGCAGAGAGCTGGTGCATGATGAATGGCAGGCTCTCATACCTTTAAACCTGTGAGTCTCTGCCACGATTATTCTTCCCCGCCGTCTGCACCCAGCCAACTCCTCGCTTTCAGCAAGAGCCCACCCTGATGGGTCTCCAGTCCTATTGTGGGTTATTAGGTGCCGTTCCTCAGCATTTCCAGAGCCATCTGTATGTTCTGCCATTGTAGTCTTCATCATAGAGTTTGGGAATTGTGTTTGCTCACCAAGTAAGCTAGGGACCAAAACATACCACTATTCTGTCACATCAGTCCAGACGCGCACATTGTGATTATAAAAGAATAGATCAAGAAAGAACGACAGTGTCTGTTTGTCTAGCCCATGGATATTAGCTTATTTATTTCCAGCTCAAGGCAGGACAGCTGGCTGCATCACACTTCCTTTTTGTCAGGTAAGGCTGCTCTGAATATTTGCCAAATTTGAAGATGGCCTGGCAAGTGAAGGGGAAACTGGGGAGTTTGGAAATGGGATGAAATAAGGGCTCTCTTTGGCTAGTGGAGAATTAAAGGATCCAGGAGACATAAGAGAAAGTCAGCTGTCTTTGTAGAAGGATTTGACCCATCGATCCAGGGAGCCTAGGGATTACAGGGAACCTACATTTACTGTTGAAGAACGACGCATCCTTGGGATTTCCCTAGTGGTGCAGGGGATAAAGATCTGCCTGCCAGTGTAGGGGACACAGGTTTGATCCCTGGCCTGGAAAAATCCTCCATGCGGTGGAACAACTGAGCCTGTGCGCCACAAAAACCGAAGCCCATGTGCCCTAGCGGCCATGCTCTGCAACGAGGGAAGCCGCTGCAAGGAGAAGCCTGTGCACCAGAACCAGACAGTTATCTCCCTTTTCCACAACTAGAGGAAGTCTGCACGCGGCCATGGAGACCCAGCACAGGCGAAATAAATGGACTCACTTTAAAAGAGAATGCGCCTGCAACGCGGGAGACCTGGGCTCAATGCCTGGGTTGGGAAGGTCTTCTGGAGAAGGGAAAGGCTACCCACTCCAGTATTCTGGCCTGGAGAATTCCATGGACTGTATAGTCCATGGGGTCGCAAAGAGTCGGACATGACTGAGTGACTTTCACTTCACATTAAAAGAATCAGATGTCTTTGTGGCCTCAGTTGGAAATTTGGGAGACATCAGCAAGTCTGCAGAACTGAAGTGAGTCAGATCACAACAGACGCTTTCCCATTCCTTTCAGCTGACACAGCACAGCTCCTAATAATGCTCTTTTCCTTAAACACAGAATAATGACATTAAGTCAAGGACATCTAGTTTTCAAATAAACACACAAGACTAAAAACACAAAGTTCCATTAGATGCAGCCTTGAGCATCCAGCTGCAAGTGTATAACACAACACAGCTGATTCTTTTCAAGTCCTAATCACTTTTTGGGGAGCTGGCGTGGCGCTGACAAACAGCGCTATCAGGACTCTGACCCCACACATCAGGGGCGCGGGGGACCTTCCCCAGGTCGGCCTGGAGTGCCAGCTGTTTTAGGACTTCTCCAAACACCTGACATGCTGGGAGGGGTCTCATCACAAAGAGTCCTCTGGAGTAGATGCTGAGGTCAGAATTTCCCATCCTCCACGTATCATCTGCCAGTGAGTGTGTTATCAAAATATGAGGCGGCCCCTTCAGATACACTCTAAACACTGTTAATGTATTTCCACATGTCACCGTCTGACAGCTCCACAGTCCTCAACTTTGCCACCAGGGAAATTTACATGCATTTGAATTCACTGGGCCAAGCACGCCTCCCTACCCTGACAGCCCATTTAGCACTGTGATCAGTTAATCTGTGTGGTGTTTGATAGATTTCTGTCTTCTACCCAAAACAGAGTTTGTGACGATGATTCAGGGACAAAATGTGCAAAACAGCGCTGTCGCAGCCTCCAGCGACCGCGGAAGTCGGAACCCTTGGCAAGGCCTGGATCTGTTCCCCCAGCCAGGTCCCAGCAGTGGGTGACCTCCCTCTGCTTGTCCTGTTAGCTGGATTGCAGCCTTCTTCTCCTTTAAAAGAAATGGTCTACGTGTTTTTCATCTTTTACAGGTTATTTGTATGTGAACCATTTTTAAAGTCTTAAAGTGGCTACAACATTGCTTCTGTTTTATGTTCTGGTTTTTGGGCCATGAGCCATGTGAGATCTTAGCTCCCCAACCAGGGATCGAACCCCCACCCATTGCATTAGAAGGCAAAGTCTCACCACTGGACTACCAGGGAAGACCTTACATCTTCCCTCATTAATCAATAGTACCGTTGGTCAACCAAGGTGTCCAAAGGCAATGAGATTTTAAAGAGTTACATTTTCTGCCTATTTATTTCATGCCAATCAATTCCATACCACCAAATCCTCTGATTTGTTGGTCATTGCATTCATTCCTAGGGCTGCAGTACCATCTTACCATAACTTGCAAGTCTTGAAAAAAAGATATGTCCTCTCATGGCCTGGAGACCGGAAGTCCAAAAATCAAGATGTCAGAAGCACTGGTTCCTCCTGGAGCTCAGAAACCACCTCAAGCCTCTCTCCTGGCTTCTTGGGGTTGTGGGCATCCATCACGTTCCTGGGCATCATTCCGATCTCTGCTGGTCTCTCCGGGCCTCTCCTCTTTTTATCAGTTTTCTAGTCTTTCTTTAATGCCAAATGAACTGACAATTCATGAGGCTGCTGGGGAATCTGAGGCCGCTGGAGACCTTCTGCCCAACGGTCTGCAGCCCACCCAGCCCTGAGCTCTAGACGGGCCTGCCCAGTGGCTTTAGCCCGGGCATGCCCAGTGGCTTTAGCCCAGGCAGCTGGCTGGCTCAGGAGCAAAGAGCAGAAGGGAGCAGGATGCAGCCAGTGCAGAGACCCAGAAGACTTGAGGGGGGCTCCGCAACGGGGATGAGGTTGCGAGCAAGTCTCCTAACTTCTTCTGTTTCTTTTTTAAAAATATAAATTTACTTATTTTAATTGTAGGCTAATTACTTTACAATATTGTACTGGTTTTGCCATACATCAGCGTGAATCCACCACAGGTGTACACAAAAGACAAACTGAAGGCGGGAAGAAAAGGGGGCCACCAGATGAGATGGTTGGATGTCATCACCAACTCAACGGACATGAGTTTGAGCAAACTCCAGGAGATAGTGAAGAACTGGAAAGCCTGGCGTGCTGCAGCTCATGGGGTCGCAAAGAGTCAGACATGACCTAGCAACTGAACAACAATAGTGATGGGTCTACAGAGATACCTAGAAGCCTGCAGAGGACAGGTTTGGCCAGCTTAGAACTGCTGTGGTTCTCTGTGGCACAAGAGATGCGTGTTGGATCCCTGGGTCGGGAAGATCCCCTAGAGAAGGAAATGCTAACCCAGTCCAGCATTCTTTCCTTGGAAGTCCCATGGACAGGGAAGTCCAGAGGGCTACAGTTCATGGGGTCACAAAGAATTGGACACGAGTGAAGCAACTAAGCACATGGCTGTACAATAATAGTGGCATAAAATGACAGTCATTCTCACAACCGCTTGGCTTTGCGGGTGGGCGTTCGGGCAGGGACTGGCTGTTGACTCTCCTGTTCCATAGTGTTGAATAACGTTACCCAGTGGTACTGAGTTGGAGGGTCCAAGAAGTTCTCATGGGCAGGTCTGGCCTTTGGGCAGGGCTGGATGGAGGGCTGGGCTTAGTGGGGACCCTGACCGGCGCCTCCACATAGCCCAGGCAAGCAGCCCCAAAGAAGCAGGGGGCAGCTGCGTGGCCATTTGTCACCCAGCATCAGGACGCACGGAGCCTCACTTTTTTCATGCGCTACTTTGGTCAGTGTGGTCATAGTCACAATCCGCCAAGATTTAAAAGGGTAACAGAGACCCCGCACCCTAGCAGTGCGTGCATGGTCTCAGCTGCACCTGAATCTTTGCCATCCCAGGGGCTGCAGCCACCAGGCTCCTCTGTCCATGGGATTCTCCAGCCAAGAACGCTGGAGTGGGCAGCCATTTCCTCCTCCAGGGGATCTTCCTCACCCAGGGATCAAACCCACATCTCTTGTGTCTCCTGCACTGGCAGACGGATTCTTCACCACCGCACACCTGAGAAGCCCGCGCCCTGACGGTAGGAATGTCAAATCCTTAGTAAACAGATTTAACTCTGCCCCTGGGTTTCAGTCCCATCTCCATCACTCACTAGCAAATGATCTTAGGCAAAGCTACCTCCTTCCTCATCAATAGAAACAGACCATCAACTTCACAGGTGTGCTTTTAGGTTTAAATTATGCAACAAAGTGCTTGGGAGGGATAAATCAGGAGCTTGGGGTGAATATGCACACACTACTGTATATAAGATAGATAACCAACGGGGATCTACTGTATACCACTCAGTAATCTGTGATAAGAAATTAATATAACATAGTAAATCAACTATACTCCAGTAAAAACCAATTAAAAATAGTGATAACCTATATGAGAAAATAATCTTTAAAACTGATATTATATGTAAATACATGGCTGAATCACTTTGTTGTACACCTGAAACTAATAGAACATTGTAAATCAGCTATATTCCAATAAAATTTAAAGAATAAAAATTAATGTAAAGTGCTTACGACCCTTAATAATTATTTGCTATTTTTACGTGGACCCTCAAGCTTCTCATGTCCCTTGAGGACATTTCAAACTCTGAAATTATGGGCGGTGCTCCTTTAGTCCTTCACTCCCTCATCCTCTCATTCGCTGTGCTCATCTCTCTATGAGTAGCGAGTAGTGAAGGTCTCTTCTGCGACAGGCCCCATGCCAGGCCTTGGGCGTATGACTGCGGGTGAAAACACGCATGGCCCCTGCCCCCAAGGTTTCTGGGGGAAGAGATGTATTAGTCAAAAATCACCCAAATATAAAACTTTCACAGCACGTTCTGGATATACTGAAGGAGCCTGCAGTGGGAGGGATTCGACTGTCCAGAGAGCCAGGAAGCGAGCTCTGCAGGGAAGTGACCCTTCCCTTGACATCTAAAGGTGATGGAGCCTCCACTTAGTGAGAATGTTTCCACAGTGGAGACAAAGGGCTGGGGATAAAGGAACAATTGTCACAGCACACAGGGCCCGAGAGAGCTCGAGGTCACCGCCCCACTCCAGGCCAACCTCCTGAGAAGCCTCTGGCCTCCAGAGGTCCCAGCTGTGATCACTCCCTCGTCCTGGCATACTTGTCCCCCGTCCTGATGGCCTCGGTCCGGCACCCCTCGTGCCCAGAGCCCTTGGTACCCCTTCTGGCGCTGCCTGCTTTTCCCCACTGAGACTGAAACACTCCAAGGCTGGAACCTACTCCTGATCACACATAGTGATCTTACAGGTCTAGCAGGGCTCCTGACGCACAGTAGGTGTCCAGTGAGTGAAAGTGTATTCTATCCTTCCTAGTACCTGATATACCCAGAACCGCCGTGAATATAATCTGATCAAGACAAGCTCACGCTGCTCTGGCTGCATCATACCTTCCAGAAGCCCTTTTCTACTGAATAGCTGAATCTAGACTTTTTTCAGGGCAGAGTTTATTTATTCAGGAAGTCAAGGCCCCCACCCGGAGCAGCTGCGTGGGCCTCAGGGGCACCCAGAAAAAGCCCATTTAGGGAGGGGATTCTACTCCAGACCCCGAGGACAGCCCCTTCTGGATGCCCAGGTGCCTGCTTGAGGTGTGCAAAGTTGAACTGCCACCCAAGAAATCAGGATATGCAGAGACACCTAGAGAGCCTGGGCACAATCCTTAGAAATACACACAGATTGAACCACAGCAAACACAGCAAGAATACAAGACATGGGTTCAATGTGTATGCCTGTGGAAAGAGCAGCGTGCTTGGCTGTCTGCCACCAACTCGGTCGCCTCCAGGAGCCCACGAGGGACAGAGGAGGTGAGACAGGCCGAGTGGGTGTGCACCTTCCCAGGGCAGCCAACACCTGTGCTTTAACCTGGGAGTTCAGACCCCGTGGAGCAAACTGTCAGCTGTTCAAAAGAAGCCAGAAGCCTAGATCTAGTGCGTGAACATTCTGAACATCCAACGTTACTGACCATCTCGAAAGTTTTTCAAAATAGCACGCATTATGTGCAGGGGCCAGAGGTGGCCACAGCCGGCTTCTCCTTGACCATCTGTTCTCTTGACCACACGCTGCACATGGAGCAGTCCTGGCTCCCATCTTCCACCAGAGAAGGCCCCCGACACCACCCAGCCCTGCCAAGCACCCGTGAGCTCCATCCTCTCAACACCACCACCTTCCACCCACTTCTCCCCTCCCGCGATGCCAAGAGCCCAGAGGCCATGGGACAAGACAGATCTCCTCTGAGCCCTTGGTGAGCACAGGCGTGTGTAAGGGGAGATGGCTGGCAAGAACAAATGCGACCTGGATACAGATCTTTCAGCACAGACCCCCGAACCCCAGCCCCACCCCCCGCCGTGCACACCTGCGGCTTGTTGACGGTATAGAGATGAGAAATTCAGAGGCGGCAGAACACCTCGTGGATGCACACGCGCGACCCACGCAAAGGTGTTTAGCACAGGTGTTTCTGTAACTGCGTTGCATTTGGAGGCATCCCAGCGTGCGGTGGCCCTCGACACTCACACCTCCACCGGCCAGGGGAGGCTGGTGGGCAGGTTTGGGTCCACGTGCAGGAGGAGACAGGATGCCAGACGCCCCGGTGCGCTCTCTCGAATGTCACCTTTGGGTACTCTTGTGGGCCAAACAGCACTTACACGTGACTCAGCCTGCAGCCGGCTGTGCTCCCCAACATATTCCAGAGGCGTATTCTGTGAGTGGCGGCTGCAACTGCCCCGGCAGCCGCAGCCTCAGACAAGGGAGCTAGAGAAAAATGATCAAGCCTGCACGTGGAGCTGGGGTAAACCTGGGAGACTTAAAAGGAGGTCAGTCGAGTGAGCTGTCAGCCGGCAACAAGGGCCCCGGGGTGGGGAGTTCAAAGTCATGCATCGGCCTGGGCTCAGATGCGGGCATTCGGGGCCAGGGGCTCAGACATGAATGGATGGCCCGATGGTGTGCAGCCAGGATGGAGCAGGGGAGGCAACGAGCAGGAGGCAGCAGGCTGCCGGCGGGAGGCTCCTCCCTGAAGCTCAGAGAGAAGGCCCAGCTTCCCCCCTACTCCAGCAGCAGGCCAGCCTCCCACTCTGCGAGCGCACAGCGCAGGTGACTCGGGCGCAGAATGCAGGGCACCGGGCGGGAGCCGCGCAAGCACCGGATTCGCCAGATACTTAGAGGCTGCTTCTGAGTGCGTGCTCACTCGCTCAGTTGTATCCAATTCTTTGCAGCCCCGTGGACTGTAGCCCACAGGCTCCTCTGTCCACGGGATTCTCCAGGCAAGAATCCTGGAGTGCTACGTCCCCCGTGCCCAGTGCCTTTGCACATGGTGACGCTGGCAGCTAGGGGGACGCCTGCCACCCAGGATGCCATGCGGCACCTCTTCCATTTTTCAGGAGTTTTCAATGTTATTTCTCCTTCACCCCATGGTGGATCTTGTTCTTCTGAGAGCCCAAGGCAAACACCACATACTCCACATACAGGATCAAAGCGAGTGTTTTCCTAGCAACCCGAGCCTAGGGGCCAAGAGCCACCTTCCCTGCAGGGATGGGAGTCTGGTCCAGGGCTTCATGGGGTCATTGAGGCCACAAACCTCCTGAGAAGCAATCTGGGATCCCCCAGGCCTCTGGGTGCCAGTGGTCCCTGCGACTGGCAGTGGTGAAGACAGGCAGCTCTTGCACACACAGGTGTACACAGTTGTGTGCACACATCCACGTACATGCTCACACACACGTGCCCCATCCCATCCCTCAGTCTGCACAGGCCGAGCGAGGCTGCCCAAGCCCCCCTCTGCACTAGAGGGATGAGCCTCCTGGATTCTCTCAGCCCTGCTCTTCTGCATCTAAACATCAGGGGTGAGCCCATCTCATGCCTTTAACCCCACCTCAAGTCTAGACCCCAAGTACACCAGGTAGGGTCCCACTGAATGCTTCCAATATTCTTCCCACTGCTTTGTGGGGCGGCTTTTGGGGAGGGGGATCCATTTAGTTGTTGCAGCAGGAAAGGAATTCATTCGACTTTTTTGGTGGTTGTACTTAAGCACTGATGCTCTTGAACTGTGATGCTGGAGAAGGTTCTTGAGAGTCCCTTGGACTACAAGATGATCCAACCAGTCCATCCTAAAGGAAATCAGTCCTTGGAAGGACTGATGCTGATGCTGAAACTCCAATACTTTTGCCACCTGATGCGAAGAACTGACTCACTGGAAAAGACCCTGATGCTGGGAAAGATTGAAGGCAGGAGGAGAAGGGGGCGACAGAGGATGAGATGGTTGGATGGCATCACTGACTCATTGGACATGAGTTTGAGTAAGCTCCAGGAATTGGTGATGGACAAGGAAGCCTGGCATGCTGCAGTCCATGGGGTCGCAAAGAGTCGGACATGACTAACTGAACTGAACGGAACTTAAACACTCACTAATTTTATCAACTTAAAATACTGTTACTCCGGAAAAGATTTCCAGTTAAATATTTTGGTCATCTATAAATAGTGTCTTTTGTTTCTTTTGTTTTTTTCCATTTTGACTATTTCTTACTTCTTATGTCTTATGAAGATATGTTGAATTGTCATAATCATGTGAGAAACCATACAATATAGGACGTGTGTGCAAGCCAACACGGCGGAACGTGGCTGCCATCTACCAAACCACGCCCCTTCCACAAATTTAAACATTGACCTGTTAACTCCAAATGTGCCGTTACTTGGAGGTGGGGCTTTGGGGAAGTAATTGGATTTAGATGAGGTCACAAAGGTGGGGTCCTCCTGATGAGATTAGTGCCCTAACAAGGAGAGGTACCTTTCAGTCAGTGAAAAGGTGGTGCTCTGTGGGCAGAGAGTTCCCAGCAGAACCAATGATGCCAGCACTTTGATCTCATACTTTCAGCCTCCAAAACCATAACAAAGAAATGCCTGTCATTTAAGCTGCCCAGACAGGGATATTTTCCATGGCAGCCCATGCAAATACTACACCCTCGGGGATGAAAACCAGTGGCCTTCTGTAAAATTTAAACAAAGGTTACAGGCAGATGTTAGGAGGGTTACCTTCCACTCCAGGACGGAAGATGAGAGACACATCCTTAATGACATCAAATATTCCCTCCTCTCCACTCAGCAATCTGAACAGACCCCACATACTTGTCCAGACACACACCTTCTTCTCATCACGTAATGAGGGATGGTGCAGGCCCCCAAGTAAACACCAGGGCCCACAGCCAGCCCACATCCAACCTCCGAAACCAAACCCAGCAAAGGCTAGCGCTCACCCCAGCTACATCCACACAGGCACCTCACTCCCCACAGTCAAGGACCAACCAGCCCAAGTCTCAGAAGAGACAACAGAGCCGAGAAGCCTCCAAACAAATCACTTATTATTATTCATTCCCTCTTTTCATGTCTAATTTGGTATATGTTTACTTTCCTTTTCTCACTTTAGTTCTATTTGCCAGCGATGTGTCAATGTTATTGTTTTTGCTCTTACTTTCAAAGAGCTAGCTCTTGGAAGTATGCCTCATTCCTATAATTTCTGACTTTTTATTTCCCTCTGTCTGCTAAAGAATAAAGGCTCTGAAAGCTTCTGTTCTTTGAAGTTCATTTAAATTTTCTTCGGGGCTTTGTTGAGTGTCCATTTGCTTTTGTATTTGGATGAAAGGGTAATCTCTTAATTGGATGATTATACCATTTTTATTTATAGACTCCCATGTTACAGAATTTTTTTTTTAGAAATGAGCAATTCCTGCCTTGGCAAAAGAGTCCTGTGTATGTCTGTTTGCTCTTATTATTTATAGTAACAACTTTGCCTCTGCCCTCACTTTATTTGTGTTCCCTCCTAATAGTGAATTACTGTCTCTCCCTGTAATTGTGGGGGTTTTTTATTACCCAATCACCTCTGCTGCTAGTTTCTAATAGATTTTATTTCAAATACCCTAATGCTACTACATTAACTGACCCTATTCAAGAAGTTTAATTAATGCCATGTGTTTATTTTTTTTAATACTTTTATCAAAATAAGTTTATCTTAAATCTTTTTTTATTTGGGGTGGTTCAGTTTATTTTTTCAGGCTATTTAGGTATAATTTACATATAATATTCTATTAGTTTTAGATGTATTACATAATGATTTGGTATATATATAAAATGAAATGGTTACAGTAAGTTAATATCCAGCACCTCATGTAGTCACAAATTCTTTTTCTACTTTAAATTTATTTATTTTTTAATTGAAGGATAATTGCTTCACAGAATTGTGTTGGTTTCTCCATATCAACATAAATCTGTCATAGGCATACATATGTCCCCTCCCTCTTGAACCTCCCTCCCACCTCCCTCCCCATCTCTCCCCTCTAGGTTTTTACAGAGCTCTGATTTGAGTTTTAAATCAAGTGTGCTTAATCTGTTTTCCTACTATATTTTTAAATTTTTCTCTTATTGTACAAGGTTGTCTAATAAGCAATGTCTTGTTAGAATTTGGTTTTCAATCCTGCAGGGACTTGACTTTGATGAGTGAATTTAAACCATTGTGGTTATTGATATGGCAATCACAGCTCCATCACATATTGGTTTTGATACATTAACCATAATCTACCTGGATCTGATGTCTTAAATTACTTGGAAGGTGAACATTCCATTCTCAACACTGCTGTGATCTTAAGACTGCCTATATACACTTTTGGGCTTCCCTGGTAGCTCAGCTGGTAAAGAATCCACCTGCAGTGCAGGAGAGCCTGGTTTAATTTCTGGGTCAGGAAGATCCTCTGGAGAAGGGATAGGCTACCCACTCCAGTATTCTTGGGCTTCCCTGGTGTCTCAGATGGTAGAGAATCTGCCTGCAATGCAGGAGGCCTGGGTTCAATCCCTGGGTTGGGAAGATCCCCTGGAGGAGAGCATGGCAACCCACTCCAGTATTCTTGCCTGGAGAATCTCCATGGACAGAGGAACCTGGTGGGCTACAGTCCAGGTGGTTGCAAAGAGCACAAACACACGCAAGCACACACACTTTCAGGCAGCCAGTGTCTACAACAGTTACTAGCATCCCAGGAACGTTATCCTTTGACACCTTCGTGGAAGACAAGGGCGGTGTTCTCGTCCAGATGCCCTTCTTTTCCATGACTGCAGTCTCAGATGATGGGATTTCTTTTTCAGTGGGTGGTTTTTTGCATCTTGACTTAGTTCATTCACGGGGTAAATATGTATGCAGCTTGCACTCGGTGGCCAACACGGCTCTTAGAACAGGGCATACAGCACAGGGCAACGAGCCAAGAGCCTCTGGCCAGAGCCTGAGTGCTCCAGCGGGGAGTATGGGCACCGACGGAGTGTGAGAGGAGGTGATGAGCACCACGGAAGAGCAGAGGGCAGGACATGCCAGCAGGGAGCTGTTTTCTGTGGTGGTCAAGGAAGTCAACAAATTAAGCTGGCATTTGAAGCAAAATCTGAATGAAGAGAGGAAATAAGCCCCATGAAGAGCTGGCAGGGAGAGTCAGGCAGAGCCAACAGTCAGTGCAAAGGCCCTGAAGCAGGCGAGGTCCATTGGGTTCACCATGAGGGCTGGAGAAAGGGGCAGGGGTTGTGAGACCAGCAATGCTGGGCCGTAGGGGTGAGGGAGAAGGAATGGAAACAGTAAGGAAGCCTTAAGAAGTTTTGAGAAAGTTTTGAGCAGAAAATGAAAGTGAAAGTTGCTCAGTCGTGTCCGACTCTTGGCGACCCCGCTGACTATATAGCCCATGGAATTCTCCAGGCCAGAATACTGGAGTGGGTAGCTTTTCCCTTCTCCAGGGGATCTTCCCAACCCAGGGATTGAACCCAGGTCTCCTGCATTGCAGGCGGATTCTTTACCGACTGAGTCATGAGGGAAGCCCCATTTTGAGCAGAGAATTGATTTAAATTTTAAATGCTATGGTGAAATTTTAAAGGATCCCTCCTCTGTCCAGGCACTGTGGTCATGATGAGGCATTTGGCCGGACCTGGAGGTGTTCCGTGGCCGTGCTAACAGCATGCTGATGCGCCGCCTGTGAGGCGAGACAGAGGGAAGCTTAGAGACATGTGTCTTCGGTCGTTGCAGAGATGAGCAGCAGGTTAGACGAGACCAGTAACCCAACCGTCCCCGTGAGGGTTCTGTTTATGTTTGCCCTATCAGTGTCCCTCAGACTTCCCTGGTGGCCTGGTGACTCAGAGTCCCCGGCGCAGGCTTCAGTCCCTGGTCCAGGAGGATTCCACGCTCTGTGGGACGAGTGAGCCTGTGAGCCCCCACTCCTGAAGCCCGCGCCCCAGAGCCTGCACTCTGCGGAAAGAGGCTTGTCCTCGCCACCACAACTAGAGAAAGCCCGTGCAGAGCAAAGAGGGCCCAGCTCAGACAAGAATAAATAGTAATTGTTTTTAAGTAACACAAAAGAAACTTTAGAAAAACAACTGTCTGTCACCCCATTGGCAGGTATTACTTTTCTCTTAAATTGGTAGTTTCACAGGTCAGCAGAAGTTGACCCATTATTGTGTATTTATTCAAGAATTCATTTCAGGCATGCCCAAGACCTTCTGCTATCTCAGAAGAAAGGGAACGCTGCAGGGAAGTTCTGGGAAGAGCCAGCCCCACAGGGTCTTTGTCACCCCCCTGTGAGAGTGATGGTGTGCTTTATGTTATGGGCTGAATCTCTGTCCACGCCCCCCCTCCAAACTCATATATTGAAGCCCTAACTCCCAGCATGTCAAAATGTGACTGCATTTGGGGATAAAGCCTTTAAAGAGATGACTAAGTTAAAATGAAGCTGCTAGGGTAGACCTCAATCCAACGTGACTGGTGTCCCTGTAAGAAGGGGAAGTCTAAACATAGAGGCAGCAGGGAGGAGAGGCCACGTGAGGACCCAGGAGAGGACAGTCATCGGCAGGTTGAGGGGAGAGGCCTCAGCAGAAACCAGCCTGTGACACCTGGATAAGGACTCCCAGCTTCCAGTTCAGATCAGCTCAGCCACTCAGTCGTGTCCAATTCTTTGCGACCCCATGAACCGCAGCATGGCAGGCCTCCCTGTCCATCACCTACTCCCGGAGTCCACCCAACCCATATCCATCAAGTCGGTGATGCCATCCAACCATCTCATCTTCTGTCATCCCCTTCTCCTCCCGCCTTCAATCTTTCCCAGCATCAGAGTCTTTTCCAATGAGTCAGCTCTTTGCATCAGGCAGCCAAAGTATTGGAGTTTCAGCTTCAACATCAGTCCTTCCAATGAACACCCAGGACTGATCTCCTTTAAAATGGACTGGTGGGATCTCCTTGCAGTCCAAGGGGCTCTCAAGAGTCCAGAGCCACCCCTGAATCAGTATCTGGTCTCCCGCCCCTCAGCTGTGTTATTTTGCGATGGCGGCCCTCGCAAACCACCAGAGCCTGCAGTCATCTCCTTTAAGAATTATGAAACCATGATTCCACACTCTTCCTACTTGGTTACAGTGGAGAAGTTTGAAGCTATCTTGATTTTATTTAATAGTTCTGCTGAATGTGTTCCATTTTCTTGTTGAAGGCCCAGAATTTTTTTTTTTTTTTTCCTGGCAACTGAAGGATGTTGCCACAATTCAGGATAATCCAACCTACGGCTGTTGTTTAGTCATTAGATCACGTCCAGTTCTTTTGCATCTTAATGGACTGACTGTAGCCCACCAGGCTCCTGTGTCCGTGGGATTTCCCAGGTGAGAATACTGGAGTGGGTTGCCAGTTCCTTCTCCAGGGGATCTTCCCAATCCAGGGGTCATAGCAGAGTGTCCAAGTCTCCTGCTTGGTTGATGGATTCTTTACCACTGCGCCACCTGGGAAATCCCCGACACATGGCTAGCAAGCCTTTTTTCCCTATCCTGGGTTTTCTGGAAACTGTTACTCTTGCAAAGGGAAAAGCACTGCCCTGTTGTGAGAGGATCTTGGTCTGGCAGGACTCATGTGGACACAGAGTGGAGCAAGATGACTACAGAGCAGTAAGAGGAGGTCCCTCCAGAGGGGAAGGTGGTGCAGAGAAGGAGCTGGCATCCTGCTTAGGGGAGCGAGACCCCAGGAAGAGCTCTTCATCTTTGTCTGAGTGTAAAAGAAAGGATGACCTGGTATATCCAAGAGTGTGGGGTGAGGACACAGAGGATGTCTAAGAACAGGGAACTTAAGCAAAAGCCCAAGGTGTGAAAAAAAATGAGACGCAGTGAGGCTTGGTGCAGCCAGGATCAAGGGACATGGTGGCCGAGAGACTGGCCCACGCTGGAAGCTGAGGCTGACAGCTATCAAATCTGTACCCAGAAGCACTCAGCACTGCAAAGCAGTGGATGCCGACGGGAGGAGTGGGCCAGGGAGGCTGCTCTCCCCTCTGCAGATCTGCAGCAAAACTCACCTGGATGCACGCACCCAGAGAGAGAGGTGCTGGATCTGGTAAGGTCAGGAGCCCAGTCGCTTCTCCCAGCCTACCTCCTCTGCCTTTCACCCCTGACCCACGTTTGACCCCTGGCTGTCTTTGCCCCACCTTCCTCTGAGAGGAGCTTCATGGTTGAGGGAGGAGCTTGAGCCTGAGGCCTTGGCCCAGGGGCTCCTTGGCTGCTTGCCCACTCCTGACTTTGACCCTGACCGTGGCCCGTGGGGAGTGTACCTTCTTCCTGTGGTTTTACAGGTGGCCCTGGGGGCTGGGCCGAGAAGCTTTAGCGAGCGTCCAGGGCCTTGGGAGCAAGCAGACACCAACCTGTACAAAAAGAGGGTCCCTTCGGGAAGGAGGGAGGGCAGGGAGGTCTGAGAGCAGGCAAAGCATCAGGAACATCTGAAGAAGGACGGACACCACCAGACTCGAGGATGTAGAAGACCTGGATCAGCGGGACTTGCAGGTCTCAGGGCCTCGGTGGTGTTTGCTGTTCAGTCTGCCTGGAACATTACTCTTCCATTTTCAATTTTTTCTTTTCTTTTATTAATAGCTACCTAGTATTTATCTTATTTCATTAAGTTGTAGAACTTAACAAGTTCCCCTGGTGGTAAACGACTTTCTTTCTTCTCTCCAGGGGCCTCAGAGTTCTCTTCCTCAGGTCTCTATTTTCTCACATTTTTCTCTCTGTGTTCATTTCTTCTACCTTCTGGAGGCTATGTCTCCAGCCTTAAATTTCAGCTTTAAATCTCAGCCCCACCCCTAGCCAGACTTGGGATGCTGGCAATTTATCTAATCTCGCTCAATCTCAGTTTTCTCATTGATAAAATTGGGATAATCGTGGCATTTACCTTGTAGGGTTGCCATGAAAATGACATGCAGTAATGTACATGAGATGGCTGGCAAACAGGAACTGCTTCAGTAAACCTAGCCATCCTCACGTTCTGTTTTATTTGGGTTATACGCTCATGGCAGCCTGGATTAGGAGAATATTCTTGGAATGTCTGCTGTTTGATGACATCCGAGCCAACTTCCGTGTTCGAGAACAGGTGGACGGCTACGGCCCAATGCCATGGGGCCCGTGTCCATCTCAGTGCTGCCCCCACATCCTCCTCCGTCCCCTTGAGAGCAGGGCAGAGGCCTTGGCCAGAATCTCAGGCTTCCCAAGGGAGATCCATTCCAGCGTGAGACCAGCCTCTGTGCTTTTGCTTTTGCTTTGAAACAAGGGATGTCTGCCAGGGATCAGCGGTTCTTCCCAGCTCATCAGGGAGCAGGGTGTCTGGGAGGTGGCTGTGATGTCATAAATACCAGGCCAACCTGGAGAACTCTAAGGGGGGCCCCCGTGGTGCAATAAGGCAGTGGTGCTGTTGAAGGAACAGTTGCAGGGAGATCTACGGCCCAAGGAAGGGGCCGCGCATGGTGTCCATGTCCCCTGGAGGCCGTGCTCCCTTTCCTCCATGCCGCTGCACCCACTGCCCAGTGCCTAACCCAGCGGCCCCCAGAGCGGGGCTGGACCCCAAGGCCAGGTACACATGTGCTTTCAGGCACCATACCAGCTTCCTCTTGGAGTAATTCATTTGGTAAATTTTCCTGAGCTCCCACTATTGCACACCCATTCTAGGAGCTGTACTCAGTAAACAATACCCATGAAACCCCTCTGCTTCATGTGTGCGTCTAAAGAGCTAACTCCCCTGGTTGAAGCCACGGTATGAGCCGGCGGTTTGGGCTCTGCCGCTGACCCAAAGCCCACGGCCAGCCAGAGCCTAGCCACCCGCCCCCACCCAGGGCACCCCTCCCATGGCACCTGTTCCATCAGACTGATCCCAAGCCACAGCCTGGACCGCTGGTCTGCTGGTCTGCCAATTCTTCAGCTCAGCCGCTGGTGTGAAATATTGTAAAGTCTTTCAGGAGTGTTTTGGAATCCTAGCTTCTGTAGGAGGTGGCTCTATACTGAGAATTTCTTTCCTTTTTCCTTCCAGCCCGACATGATTTCATCAGTATTTTAATGAGTAACAGAAAGCGGGTCTGGGGGCAACATTGCTCATATCTTGCCCCCTCCTTTGTCATCTACTGGGATGTCCCTCTCCTGTGTCCTTTTAAGCTCTCAGTTTTCAGTACATTTAGGGTTGCCCTGCTCAGCACCATGTGTCCTTTTAATGACATTTTTTGCTGGATTGCGTAGGCAACCTTTTTTATATAGGAGGTGTTCCTTTGAGATGCTGCCAACCTGATCTCATCGGGAGTTTATGAGAAAACCCAATATGCCCCAGTCCTACCGCTGCAGGGGCGCGAGCCAGCGAGCCAGATTTTCCCGCGGCTCCAGCGCAAACACGGCTGAGTGTCTCCCGCTCCGTCCCGCGCCGACTGGCTCCAGAGCGGTCCCTGGGGCTCCTCGCTCCTGCCAGAATGCTCATGACATCACTCATATTATTAATAATTACAGGTTATCCACAGATGGACGGGCAGATGGACACACGGCGACAGAGATTTGTTTAATCTCAGCAAGGCCATTTCCCGACATCTTTCTCCATGCCCACTCTTGCTGCCTCCCTGGAGGAAAAATTTTAATAAAAAACAAAATGTCTATGAAAGAAAAGTGAAAATCCCATTGGAGGTTTTGTCGCACCCCCCCCAACTTCAGGAGGAAAAAAAATGACCCATCCCCCTCCCTTCCTCAATATCATCTGCGCAACATGTTTCTCTGTGAGTCTTTGAACAGTACCCATCTCAGAAGAAAGGCACCTTGCTGTTCCTCAGTGGAGGTTCAGTTTGTTCAAGCCTGACCTCCAATCCCAAATCCGGAGAGGGAGGGGGAGTAAGAGTCTGACCTTACACGTCTCACTGCCTGGTCCCCAGTTACTTCCGGGTCTTCCAGAAGAGAAACAGAGCTTCCTTCTACAGCTGGAGCTTGAACACTGGGCTCCTGTCCTTGGTCAGCTTTAGAGGTGACCATCCCACATGCTCGAGATCTGAGGTCGTTTGGCTAGACCGATGCTGCCCTTGGCACAGACCCAGAAGAGACTTGGGTATGGCAAGCTGCCAGCCAGCTGACCCTAAGAGCTCTGAAGGGAAGAAACTTCTGGACCTCGCGGTAGGGTGGTCCAAATGTTCATGCCTCACGCTGTTACTAGCTGCGCTTATGGCCCACGCTCCACACTTGTTCAGACTTCACCTGAAGCATCATTGGCCTTTATCCTTCAGCCTCCTCACTCTTTCCTGCTGCTCTGTCTCATCCCCAGCTCCAAACAAGGGGTGCATGCATGCATGCTAAGTTGCTTCAGGGTCGTGTCTGACTCTTTGAAACCCTGTGCACTGTAGCCCACCAGGCTCCTCTGTCCATGGGATTCTCCAGGCATGAATACTGGAGTGGGTTGCCATTTCCTCCTCCAGAGGATCTTCCCGACCCAGGGACTGAACCCACATCTCTTACATCTCCTGCATTAGCAGGTGGGTTCTTTACCCCTAGCACCACCTGGAAAGTCTCACCCCCCAAACACTGCCCAACAGTGAACCCAGATGTAATAAAAATGCGACAATCTCCTCTCCCTGTTCCAGAGAACATGATGTCTCTCCTGCTCAGTTCTGGTTAATCTCTTTGTCTAAGTATAAAACATTTACATCGTGTGTTCTAGGATCTTAAAGGACAGAATCTTAAGAACTTTGCACATCATTGAGCTGGGCCTACCCGGTCCTTAGATGCCCTGCTAGCACCTCTTAGCTCTATGGACTCTGGACTCCTCATATATGTGGTTGTGGATTAAGAAACACATCTGGTGTGTTTGCAGCTGGAGTAAGAAAGACTTAGTCACAGCATCTTCCAACCAGAAAACAATTTTCAGAAAACAGCTCACCTTCTAAGTATCTCTACACAAAACATGTTGGAACAAAAGAGCTGCTGATCATTTTTTAAACACTCAGGTATTTGACTGCGTCACCCACCTCATGCTGTGTTCCTGCCAAGGCTCTCCATGTGTGAAAACACCACCTGGCCATCAGAGATTTGGCCACTGGGCTTGGATACAACTCATGCAAACCTGGACTAAAACTGCCAAACAGTTCCTTATTGCCCAGACTCAGAAATACTGTGTCTTCCGTGGGTTCATCACAACCCCGCGATTATCAACTGAACCTGTATTTTTTTCTCTGATAAAACCCAACCCATACAAAATGCTTGAAAGGTTGCCAAAACAGCCACGTTTTAGAATATGCCAGTTCTCAACAGTGGCCTTCACTTATATAGAATGCCCGCTGCATAGTCACTGCTTAAGAAATGCATTTGTCTTCAATAAAAAAAGCTGCATAAATATATAAAAATGTGGATTCCATCCTCCAAGTGAAATATCCCTCATCCCAGTGCAAAGGGCAGGGTCATGCTGAAATGAGTTAATGGCGGAGAGAGAAAGCCACCTGGCTGTCCTGTTGAGGCACACAGCTTATTAAATATTGAAACTCTTTAGAAAGATCTGCTGACCGCAGAGTCCAAATCATCTGTGGTGACTGAAAATAGGTGATTTTTGCAAATCGCACCCAGCCATACCTGCCTGCTCAACTGAGGCACCAGCTGCCAGCATCGGGTCATTTTTCCGATGGCACACACAGGTTTATGACGCTTCCTCCCTCGTATTATCAACCAGCAGAAACGCATGTGCAGACCAGTCTGCCAGGCTGAGGCTCTGGTCTGAGGCCAGCCACTGCCGCCCAGCTAACTGGCCCACCTGGGGCTCCCACCTCATTAGCACTGCACTTTTGCCCCCTGAGCCAACGAGGCTGCTGAAATATGAATCAGCTGTCTTCTCCCAATTCCCCATGCCACGAGCAGAGGTGCTAATGAACAGGCAGTGGCCGAAGAGCACTGTGGGAGAAGAAACAGACTTGGGGAAGCCACAAACTGGATGGTCTACCTCTGGCCAATGGCGATGCGAATTGTGATGCTGTGCATACAAAACCCATCCACCCAGCAGGCTCCTCTGACCCCTTCTGCCAGGGTGTTCAGGCCTCCCCATCCCCACCACCCCTCTGTGTTCATCCCGTGTGCACCCCTCAGACGTTACCCTCGTGGACTTGAAACCAAGAATGTTCCACCAGTTGCAGATACCACTTATGTTTGAAAGGGAAAAAGTAAAACTGAAAAGTGTGCTGAAATGAAATGCTTCACTTCCTAACTCTAAAATCATGCATGAGTGCATCAGAGCTAGAATTTGTTTGCCGCCAGGCCCCAGTTCTGCAGATACCCGGCACCTGGGCGGGTCCGCCAGGGAGTCCCTGCACCCTACCCCAGCCCCTACCCCGCTGGAGAGCTTGTAGGGCGCATTCCACCCACCTGCACCCCTCCCCTCGGGTCACACCATCTCCGTGGTCTGGTCTCTTCCGACCCCAGAGGACTCTGATTGCTCTTCATAAGCCAAACATTCCACTCCCTCCTGAAACCCGCCTGCATTTTGGACTGTGACCTTGCTCGCCCTTCTTGAAGCGGATGTTTTCCACATCATCACGCTCCAACTCCACGAGCCTCATCTATGTAGTAGTGCTGAGGCTGGCATGGCAATTCCATTTTTCTTAGAAGCACTCAGACATCATCATTTATCTTAAAAATTGGCACATTTCTCCAAATACATTCATGAGAAGGTTGGGTGTCTACTCCAATGAGAGTCAGAATCTTAAAGAAAGCATCTCCACCTCCTTTTCCACATCCTAAAGCTACTATGAAAAAAAAAAAAAGATAGGATGATGTGTTCTATGGAGGCAGAGATTTGGGTGAAATAGACATTGAAATGCATGAGGTGAAATATATCCGAAAATATAAGCTCAAAATTTCATTCCGTAATGAAACAAATACTGAGCGGAGGGAAAAATTCTAATCGCATACATAGAGATCAAGAACATATTGCATTTCTATGTAAAACAAACTGATTTCTCACAACTCAGAAAGAAATTAGAATTATTCATTCATAACTTCATAGATGAGGTTTTGCCTCTAACATTCCACTAATCCCTGTTTTCATCACAACTGGGAAAGAAACAGCAGAGCTTTTTACTTTGGGGACATCTGAGCTCCTCAGGGGGAGAAAGAGATGGATTCGGCCTATTTTGTTAAGTGTATCATCAATAATTCTGGGCTAAGGCCATATGCCCCAGTTCCCCTTGAGAAGCAGTGGAATAGAGTCCCCCACATGGCCTACGGCATTGGGCACACCAGACTCTGCTCCAGAGGGGTGAGGCCTGCAATGAGCCCATTGCCAAGGACAAGAGCATCCAGACATCAGAGGTTGACATCTTGGCTTCAACCAGGTGAGTGGAATCGAACTACATTAGATGAAGGCTCCTGACTTAAAGGAAAGCAGCCTCTTCTTCAAGTGGCAAAGGTCTATTTACCATCCCCTCCGGAATAAACCTCACCATCTGCAGATAACACTGGCTCTGAAGAGTCACTGCCCATCTGTGAGGCTATCAGAGGTCTCTGCGTCCAGCAAAAAGTATCAAGAACCCCCTGCCTCGAACAACCAGTACTCCAAAGTGAGACAAGGAAATATCACTCTGCCATGCTGAGAAAACACTGCCAGCAGAAGCCAGGGACCCTTGCACGTGGGAGATGTGGCCTGCCAAGACCTTCTTATTGCTTCACTTGGGTTGCTGATTCAAGTTTAAATCAACAAGGACATTGTGTGTGTGTGTGTGTGTGTGTGTGTGTGTGTGTGTGTGTGTGTGTGTGTGTGTCCATGTGCCATATTCCAACAAGGAGGAGGTGGTTGAAGACAGTTTTAACTGGCCTGAGATCTCTGCCTGGACTCCTACAGTCTGGAGGCATCCATGCCTTCCTTTCTGGAGTGGAAGAGGGGGAGATGGGGAGACAAGTCTCTGCCTCTTTTTCAAATCTCCTCTAAAATCAACTGGCAAGGCAGGTTTCCACCATTCCTTGGATGAAATTCACAGCAGCAGTAAAGCTGTTCAGTCGTGTCTGACTCCTTGCGACCCATGGACTGTAGACTGCCAGGCTCCTCCATGCATGGGATTTTCCAGCAAAAATACAGGAGTGGGTTGCTATTTCCTTCTCCAGGGGATCTTCCCAACCCAGGGATCTCCCACATTGCAGGCAGACTCTACTGTCTAAGCCACCAGGGAATCCTGTAAATTCATAGATGGCTTTAAATCCAGGGCTGCATGTTATAGAAGTCAGTTTCCTGGAACCAGAGGCCACCATGAAAGCAATCACCTTGTGCTTGCTGCTCTTTGTAAAGACCCTGAAAACCCCATAGGTCCCCCAGGTCAGCCATCCTCAACGATTCATACCTGTGACCGGTTCTACAGTCATTCACAAATCGCTCCAAACAAGGGGAGGGATGACCACCCCCTTCCCCAGCAACACATATCTAGTTCTCATTGGTGAAAAGTTTCAGATCATTTCAATGAAGTATACCGGCTTAAAGTTAAATATCATTTGTAAACACAGAATTTATTTTATAATGCTAAGTACAAGAACTGACTTTTCAAAAACCATGCCAGGGGAGTCCAACTAGACAGAATGTTCTTTAGATATGTTATGGGTGAGTTGTGTCTTTTCAAAGACGCTAAAGTCCTAACCTCCAGTTCCTGTGACCCTGTTTACGAACAGGGCCTTAACAGATGATCAAGTGAAGATGAGGCCATGGGGGGAGGGGTTAATCCACTGTGACTCATGTCTTTAAGGAAAAGGGAAGTTTGGGCACAGCAGCAGACACAGAGAGACGACAATATGGAGACATAGGAAGAAGGCATAATCTCCAGGCCATGGAGCAACTGAGCCCCCAGGAGCCAGGGGACAGGCCTGGGGCAGACTTCCCCTCACAGCCTTGGAGAGAACCAGCCTGGATTTCAGGCTTCCAGCCTCCAGACTGAGAGACAGCACATTTCCACTGTGGGAGCCCTGAGTCTGTGCTATTTGTCTCAGCAACTGAGCTGTCTGATACAAGGCGTTTGCCCAGTCCACTCCCTTGTTACATCTACATCTTTGGCAGATCTCACTGGCTCTGTTCTCTTTGGGGGTGGGGGCTTTCCTGTGCCCTCAAGACCCCCCTGAACTTCTGTGGGGTGGTTATTAGGTGACTAGTCTTAGGAGACTGAACATACAAACAGACAATGGCCAGATGACGGATGAGAGTGGATTCTGACCCATGCCTCCAGCTGTGACCATCCCAGGAAGCCAAACCACAGCCTCTGCCATCGTCAGCCCAGAACAGTCAGGGTGGGTCAGCGACTGCCAGCTTCCAGGATCCTGGCTCCCACCTCTGATGCAGAACCAACCGGAGAAAGTCAAATACACACCCCAGTCTCCCCACGTGGGATGCTCAGCTTCCAGGAAGCTGCCTCCAGCTTTTCCAGACTCAGTCGGGGTATACCTGGAGCCCACCCCTCCATTGGCTTTTCTACCATAAAGCTCTTCTGGTCCTCCACCTCCTCTGAGTCTCTGCCAAGCATAAGGGATGGTGGCTGAGCCCCTTGCTAAAGCCACCTCTGAACAAACAGTCTCTCAGCTGTGTTCTCTTTTGGGTGGTCCTCATTTCTCTCTACAGACTGACTCCCATATTCTGTCACATGTTCCATGGGGGGGGGCACATTATAGGGTTAGGGAAATAATTTCTGAATGGTATTAATATAAAAATGAATGTACACTGCATTGACATAACAAAAATAAATGAATAAATATTTGTTGCAGGAGTAAATGGGTTTTGCCTAGCTTGGTATCTGAAGACAATGAAACACCACCATGAAATGTATTACTGAGGTGTGCTTGTGTTTGGTACTCTGGGCTTTGGTCAAACGGGGAAATGGCCAGATTGTGAGTTTCCAGTTTCCAATGTAACATGCATTATTCTTTCAGCCTTATTTATTGTGGTGTTTTTCAAATTATAATAAATTTGCTTTCTTCTGAATATTCAGATGCTTCAAAAGGTGCCCAAAGGATGCAATTAGCCCCTGGGGAAATATGCTATTATGTGTACATATCATGTTTTGCATAGGCTTTCCATCATCTACATAATTTATGTGCTTCTGCATAATTTTGCCTCTTTTTATGTTTTCTATGTGTTTGTGAGATAATCTAGAAGTCAGTTTCCTACTATCACGCACACAGAAAGAACTCGAGTCAGTTCCTTCACCCAATCTGCTTTCCTTCCAATGAACCCTCTTGCAGAAACCTCAGGAGACAGTTGCCTTTCATAGGCACCAAACATCAAGGCAAGAAAAAAGAAGGTTCAGGGAGCTTTCAGGAATGAAATGGAACCTTGTCCATTTTCATATTCTTCTGGGTATTCACTGGGGCCTCTGATGGATGGTGCTAGCATTTTAAAGCTCTTTAAACTGTTTATAATCCTCACTTTGGTTTTGAAACAGAAAAATAATGCCAAAATTAATGGCTTTTTAAAGCTTCTTATGTGAGTTGGTTGCATACAAATTCCTCTAAAACTGAGAAAGTCCCTCATCAAGGGAACAGGTAACTTGCACACATCTCTGGTTGGACTGTAATTGACTTTTCCTTCTCAGCTGCCTTTTCTATTTTCCATAGAGTTAATTTCTGTCTCTCTGTGCTTTCTTTGCTGCTCGAACCTCCTAACAGAGTGGTATATGGATTTGATGTGCCTTGCTGAGCAGTGACTGCAAGTGGAAAGCAGGCTTTGTCTACAGGTCAGCCCTACAACCTTGCCAGTCCTGTCAAAAGTTTCCTAAGTCTCCTTTGTCATGAGGAAATAGTGATAGAAACTTAATACCAATCATGCCCTTGTCTGGGCCAAAAGCTGGACGTAAGGCAGATCAGAGTTTTAGAAATTACCCTACAACTTGCTTCATTCATATAGATGAGAAAATGGAGATGAGGGGAGGTCTGGGAGGACCCTCCCCACAAGCCTGAGTGGTGGAGGAAGGTGTCAGCATCTGCAGGAGTCCCTGAGCTTTCTGACTCCCTGTCTAGACCTCTTTTGGAGGGAAATTCAGGTGAGAGCGGCTTTCACTAATCCACACACATCACAGCCAGGCTATGACACACACTGAAAGAAAGCAGACAGCTGTGGAAGAGGGTGCCGCATCCCCACCCCCAGGACTGGAGCAAACCCCACTGACCACAGGTGCCCAGAGCTCTTCCAGGTACCCATGAACATGATACATCTTTTCACTGCTCCCCAACCTGGGACATGAGACCCAGAGCAGTTAGACATGACTGGAGAGACCACCAAGGCCACCCCCTGTACTATCTACATAATCTTTGCAAAGCCACACCCAGAAGCCCCCCAAGAGAGGCTGAGCAGATGGTACCAGAAAAATAGTAGATAGATTCTAGGACAAGTTTGTTTGTTTTTTTTTTCCCCGAACATTCTTATCAAATAAACCAAAAAAAACTTTTTTCCTAACAGAGCACAATGAATACTTGTCACACTGAAAGTGGAGCTCAGGTTAAAAGGAATGTTGGTGTAAAATTTATAATTTCTACAGAATAAATACCAGCATCTGTGAATGCCAGGGCAAACACTCACAGAACTGACAAAAGTGAGGCATCCAAATGAAAAATATACCCTCCTCATCACAGCATGAAGCAAGAGAGGAAAACACATCACTTATGCTGGCATCGTTAATATCAGGCATCTGGAAATCATGCCAGAAATGAGAACCGAGGGTCCAAAGCAATCCATCCTCAGCACCGTAGACTGTGGGGTCTTGCCCCAGGTCCTGTGCAGTATCAGCACAGATGTGTAAGCTGAAGAGGCTGCTACTTCCTTTGGGAACCCTTCTGCATAATACTGACCCTGGACCACTGTCCTCCACTCTCTCTCCTCCCAGGTGCTACCTTTGGCTCCAGCTTTTATCTCTGCCTTTTCTGATTGTTCTCTTCTTCTCCAGCTCACCCAGCACAGCATCTTCATTCTGATAGAGGTTCTTTCTTATGTAAAGTACAGACTGTTCAAGACCCTTTCTCACTTTAATACCCAGATCAACTGTCCTCCTGGTGTGAATGAGCAAACCAAGACTTGGGGAGAGGGAGAAGGGGCTGGCTGAGGAAACGAAGGGGAAATCAGAGTCTAGACTTAGCTGGACTCAGTACAACACTTAGAAATCTTCCAACTGAAGAGTCACTGTCTTTTAGTAATAATGAAGAAAGCGCCTGCGTGCCCACATGTTTTATAAAAAATTGTTTGCTTGTTTTCTTTTTAGCAAAGTGGTGATCTCAGCACAGGTGTCTAATTACTCATCTCACTGAAACACTGCTAAAGTACGTGCTATGCTTAGTCGTTCAGTCCTGTCTGACTCTTTGTGATACCATGGACTGTAGCCCACCAGATTCTTCTGTCCATAGAATTCTCTAGGCAAGAATACTGGAATGGGTTGCCATGCCCTCCTCCAGGGGATCTTCTCAACCCAGGCATCAAACCCAGGCATCTCCTGCATTGCAGGCAGGTTCTTTATCATCTGAGGCAACAGGGAATCCCCTGCTGAAGTATAAAAGGAGACTAAAAATATTAAATAAGCTAGATGTGGGTCTTAACCTTCCACAGTCCTTGCATTCGACAGGAGCTGGCACATGTGCACACACAGGGCACATTCTATCTCTCGACAGGGCACATGAGAGAGAAGGAATCTCTCTCACGCAGGTCACAGTTTAGCAAATGCCCTCCTGGAAGGACCCATGGTTTATCCAACTAAGCAAAATCAGCAGAGGAGAGGACTGGTAGCTGAAGCAACAGGCAGCATGTAAGTGGCACCAAAATGTCACTGAAGGAATTCTGTTTCCATCAAGAATTCACACATTGTTTCGGAGCAGAAGTCGGCAGAGAGCAAGGTACGAAAGCCTACCCTGAGCTATAGTAGCTCTCATGAACTACTGAATCATAAAAACAAATTACAAGGCCTTTCCTGGCAGTACAGGGGTTAAGATGTCATACTTCCAGTGCCGAGGGTGTTGGTTCAATTCCTAGTCAGGGAACTAAGATCCTGCGTGCAGGATGGTGCAACTAAACACACACAAAGAGCCTCTTGATGAAAGTGAAAGAGGAGAGTGAAAAAGTGGCTTAAAGCTCAACATTCAGAAAACTAAGATCACGGCGCCTGGTCCCATCACTTCGTGGGAAATAGATGTGGAAACAATGGCTGACTTTATTTTTCTGGGCTCCAAAATCACTGCAGATGGTGATTGCAGCCATGAAATTAAAAGACGCTTTACTCCTTGGAAGGAAAGTTATGACCAACCTGCTGCTGCTGCTGCTGCTGCTGCTGCTAAGTTGCTTCAGTCGTGTCCAACTCTGTGTGACCCCATAGACGGCAGCCCATCTAGACAGCATATTAAAAAGCAGAGACATTACTTTGCCAACAAAGGTCCGTCTAGTCAAGGCTATGGTTTTTCCAGTGGTCATGTATGGATGTGAGAGTTGGACTATAAAGAAAGCTGAGCACCAAAGAATCGATGCTTTTGAACTGTGGTGTTGGAGAAAACTCTTAGAGTGCCTTGGACTGTAAGGAGATCCAACCAGTCCATCCTAAAGGAGATCAGTCCTGGGTGTTCATTGGAAGGACTTATGTTGAAGCTGAAACTTCAATACTTTGACCACCTCACGCGAAGAGCTGACTCATTTGAAAAAGACCCTGATGCTGGGAAAGATTGAGGGAAGGAGGAGATAGGGATGACAGAGGATGAGATGGTTGGAGGGCATCACAAACTCGATGGACATGTGTTTGGGTGGACTCCAGGAATTGGTGATGGACAGGGAGTCCTGGCGTGCTGCGGTTCATGGGGTTGCAAAGAGTCAGACACGACTGAGAGACTGAACTGAACACACACACACACAAATTATGTAAACAGTAAATTTTTTTTTATTTGTTTCTACTATTGCAATATAAGCTTTACACTGTCAGGAGCCATATCTGTCTCATTTCCAAGCTCAGCACGAAGTGAGGCACTCTGTCCAAAAATGGTGCAGGATCAATGCTCTGGATCAGTTCAGCTCAGTTCACTCGCTCAGTTGTGTCTGACTCTTTACGATCCCATGGTCTGCAGCACGCCAGGCTTCCCTGTCCATCACCAACTCCCGGAGCTTACTCAAACTCATGTCCATTGAGTCAGTGATGCCATCCAACCATCTCATCCTGTGTTTTCCCCTTCTTCTCCTGCCTTCAATCTTTCCGAGCATCAGGGTCTTTTCAAATGAGTCAGTTCTTCACATCAGGTAGCCAAAGGATTAGAGCTTCAGCTTTAGCATCAGTCCTTCCAATGAATATTCAGGACTGATTTCTTTTAGAATGGACTGGTTGGATCTCCTTGCAGTCCAAGGGACTCTCAAGAGTCTTCTCCAACACCACAGTTCAAAAGCATCAATTCTTCGGTGCTCAACCTTCCTTATAGTCCAACTCTCACATCCGTACATGACCACTGGAAAACCATGGCTTTGACTAGATGGACCTATGTTGGCAATGCTGTAGATAAGGCGACAAATAAATGGATGAGTCCAGTGAGGAATCCTCAAGGAAAGATGTGTCTTCTGGGACTGCCCAGGGCTCCCTCTCCTCCCCTTAGGGTGGGGCTGCTGATATCTTAGAACACAATTATGTCTGGTAATGTTCTGGCTCAATAGATGAGATGAGCATTATATCAATAGCAGCACAAGCACAGGGAAGGAAGAGCCCACCCCATCTCTCTATGGCCGTAACCACACTTGGAGAGACATTTCTACACTCAAAAATAAATGAAGAGCTAAGCAAGCCCCAGAGATTCTGTGATATCCAGAAACAAAGAAAACTATGTTTTAAAAAAAAAAAAGCTTGCAAAAATAAACCTCAGTAAAGTTGAAAAGCACCTATTGGAGCTCTCAAAAATATCTTTAAAAAATAAGAGAAGACGTTTCAGAAACAAGAGATGAAGAATGAATAAATAACCAACAGGATGAGAGGCAGTGAATAATTCAAAGGGAGTCAATACAGAACAAATTAAAGAAAAGAAATGATGTTGACATGGAACAAAACAGGACCTGAGGCTCTAAATGAGGCAAGTGATCCAGCAAGTAAACATCAGATCCGGAAAGGATCCTTGACCTTCCAAAGAGTGAGGGAAGAAGGACAAAACAATTAATATCATGAGAGAGAACACGACAGATGAGAAGGGCAGAGAGTGGAGACGGGCTATGGAGATGGTTGCGTTTCATGAAGAAAAGCCCAGAATAAATGGGACAGAAGCAAAATAAATCTTCCTAAAGTTGGGGGGTGGGGGTGGGGAAAAAGCTTGACTCTAAAGTCTGAAATGGATTTCCACTAGCAAAACTGGATTTGCACCAGAAATACACTGATTTGCACTAGAAATTTTGCATTAGATTTGTACTAGAAATACACTGATAATAGCCTCAAGTTTTAAGGATAAATAAAAAATGTAACAAGTATGCATGTGGGAAACAAAAGCAAAATTGAAACAAAGTTGCTTCCAGAGAGTAAGTGAGGTTGGCCTCAAACTTCTCCTTTGTGACATTAAATGTCTTTATATTTTTGATATGTTTGGAAGCCCCGGAACACAGAAAAGATTCTAAAATATATTGGCAAGATGTTACTGTACAACTGGAAAGACAATTTTTTATACTTGATATTTATAGAGAATATGTTTTCATATGCATTTTAATTAAATTTAATTTAAAATTGAATATAAATATTCAAAGCAAAATTTTAATTTAAAATCTAAAATTTTTAAAAGGTAGTTACTTTCAGAAATAAAGTATATCAATAAATAGGGAAGATCAACATGGAAGATCATGTTACCAGTAATGGTGACTGAATCATTGGGATTAACTCTGACTGAAACAACAAACTGATTAAAACAATATTTTGCTTCACAAAATAGACATCCCCGTAAAAGCAGAGAAGAATGAAATGGTAATAGGGTTCCCCAGGCCATGTTCTGGAATGACTTGGAGAAGGCGGAATCACAAACCCCGAAGACCACGGAGGAGACCCCTCTTTTGGTCCCGGGCTATTTTGACGGCGTGAGGCGAACACCGACGTGGCCTTTCCATTCCCCACCTCAGGAGTCTATAGGAAAGGCCCCATAGGGATCAGAAAAGCATCAGGTACTTTGGAGGCTGTGATCCCTGCGCGACTGCGTCTTCATACGTATCAGGGCCCCAGGCCCGGGTGGGACAAGGAAGATCAGGCCAGAATGCGGGGATGATAAATGGTGTTTGTTTTTCCTCCTTCTGAGTTACTTCACCCTGTGCAGTAGTCTCTAGGTCTATCCACGTCTCTGTAAACAGATGGACATCAAGGGGGAAAGGGGGATGAATTGGGAGACAGGTATTGGCATATAAACTCTATTGATATTACATATAAAATAGATAACCAGTGAGAACCTACCGTGTAGCTCAGGGAACCCCACTCAGTGCTCTGTGGTGACATAAATGGGCAGGAAACCCAAGGAAGAGCGCGTGTACGTGTAGGTAGAGCTGGTTCACTTTGCTGTGCATTAGAAACTAACACAGCCTCGTAAGCAACTATATTCCTTTTTTTTTTTTTTTTAAAGAATGTGGGCAGCAGGCATCTCCCTGAGGAGGGCACGGCCACACAAAGAGTAAATGTTCACAGGGCCACACAAGGAAATCAGCAAGAGGGGTGAGGAAGAACAGAAATCTATGAGAGCAGAAGCAACCCTGGAATGATCAGCAGAGAACTTACCTTTCCCATGCTTCCCACTGTTCAAGAACCAAACAACAAGATGGAAGCCTTCAGGGAATTAAAAAATAAAATAAAATAAAACAATGAAAGCGGACAGAGCAGATTTGGAAAAGGACCAGAGAGTTTCTAAAAATGAAAGAGAAGATGACTAAACATTTGACAAAGCCAATAGACACACTTCATCAGAATGGACGATAGACAAAGAGAATTTATGAGCAAGAAGGAAAATAAAAAACAAAGTCCAGACCAAAAACTGGCACACCCTCAGGAGGGAGGGTCAGGAGTGTGGGGGACATATGAATACTCGGACAAGCACACCTATGTATGACCGGAGCTCTAGAAGTAGAGGAGAAAATGAAGAACAGGAAATATCTGATGAAATCATGAGTGAGAATTTTCCAGAACCAGTGGAAGACCCTAATACACAGACTCAAGAGGTCAAAACAATCTCAAATACAAAAACCAAAGAGAAATATCTAGAAAAGTCAAGCGAACCTGCAGAGAACTAAAGACAATAAACATAATTTAAGAGAAACTAAGGAAAGAAGGTGACTTTCCCCTGTGAAAGGTCTTCAGTGCAAGAGTGAGTTTCCGGGCAAGTACAAGCAACATAGTGACAATAATTATTTCTGTTGTTGCTGTTGTTTAGTCACCAAGAAGTGTCTGACGCTTTGGGACCCTGTGTACTACAGCATACCTGGCTTCCCTATCCTTCCGTACCTCCGGGAGTTTGCTCAAATTCATGTCCATTGAGCCTGTGATACTATCCGACAATCTCATCCTCTGTCACCCCTTTCTTCTCCTGCCTTCAATCTTTCCCAGCATCAGGGCCTTTTCCAATGACTCAGCTCTTTGCATCAGGTGGCCAAAGTATTGGAACTTCAGCTTCAGCATCAGTCCTTCCAATGAATATTCAGGGTTGATTTCCCTTCGGATTGACTGTTTTGATCTCCTTGCTGTCCAAGGGACTCTGAAGAGTCTTCTCCAGCACCATGATTCAAAAGCATCAATTTTTCAGTGCTCAGCCTTCTTTATGGTCCAACTCTTACATCCTTACATGACTATTGGAAAAAAACATACCTTTGATTATATGGACCTTTAGTGGCAAAGTGATGTCTCTGCTTTTTAATACAATGTCTTCCTAATAGAAGCATCTATTAATTTCATAGCTGCAGTCACTGTCCACAGTGATTTTGGAGCCCAAGAAAATAAAATATGCCGCTGTTTCCACTTTTCCCCCATCTATTTGTCATGAAGTGATGGGACTGGATGCCATGATCTTAGTGTTTTGAATGTCGAGTTTTAGGCCAGGTTTTCACCTTCCTCTTTCACTTTCATCAAGAAACTCTTTAGTCCTCTTCACTTTCTGCCATTAAAGTTGTACCTTCTGCATATCTGAGGTTGTTTATATGTCTCCCAGGTATCTTGATTCCAGCTTGGGTTTCATCCAGACTGGCATTTCACATGATGTACTCTGCATAGAAGTTAAATAAGCAGGGTGAAAATATACAGCCTTGATGGCGTATTCCTTTCACAATTTTAAATCAGTCCGTTGTCCCGTGTCTAGTTCTAATTGTTGCTTCTTGACCTCCATACAGGTTTCTCAGGAGACAGATAAGGTGTCTGGTATTCCCACTTGTTTAAGAATTTTCCACAGTTTGTTGTGATATTTCTAGTGGAGCTAATAAAGAAAGAGAATGAAAATCCCAACCAGGATCTAGGAAATGGTTAAAATACACTACATTGTTTGTATTCCCTGGGAGAAGAAGAAAGATTTTGGTGAACTTTAAACTCGAATACTTAAGTCTACATGTTGCAATTTCAGAATAACCCCAAAAAATAAAATCTGAGAAAGTTTCCAGCTTGAAAGAGGAAAAATCAGTGAAATGATTTTTAAAAATCCTGTCTAAGGCAAGCAAGGAGATAAAAAGAAAGATAGGTCAGTGGAAACAATAAAAACACCAAAGAAAGTGGTAGAATTAAACTCATCCATCTGTGGACGGGAGTGGCGGAAAATCTGCCCTTCCTCCCTGGAACTCCAGGATTTGCAGGTTCTTAGACCCGGCCTTCCTCTAAACAAAGGGCCCAGCAGTTGCCAAGAAAGCAGATGTCCTTTCTCCCGGGCCCTCCTTTCACACTCCGGGAATCTTAACGGAGCAGGAATCCACAAATCCAGTCTGGAGGCTGTGCCGGTGGAGGTGGGGTGGGGGGCAGGCGGAGAGAGGAAGAAGCAGAGAAGAAACAAGCGAAGTGCTTGCAAAGGTGTAGAGATGGAGAAGCAGCTGGAGGTTGGGCCAGGGCTATGGAGGCTGGGGTGTTAAGTTCTGCCCTGGACCCCTGCATACAGCAGGCAGGGGCGACTGGGAAGAGCCCAGAAAGCGACCCTGCGGGGCCTGAGGCTGTATTCTGCAATGCGTGAGAATGCATGCTGCATTCCCTGAGGTGATGGGATCCAGACCCAGGGTCAGGCCTTGGCCCCCTGCAGTGACCAGCCCCTGGATGTGGGCTGCCCTCCCCAGAGGCTTGACCTGGAGCCAGGCAGCATCCTGTCTCCAAGGGCAGTTTCTGGGGAGGGCCTCCGTCATGGGCCTTCACCAGAAGCCAACGTGTCTCCCAGCTGGGGAGGGGGAGCCTCTGTCCCCAGGGGGACCAGGACCCTTGGGCAGCCGTCGCAGTGTCCAGGTCAACACATCTGGCTGCCTCAACCAGGTTTGACTCTGACCCTGAGCTGTGCCCCTGCCTCCCTTCCCCACCTGTCCTCTCCTCTCCCCCTTCATCCACCCCCAAAGCCTAGGCTGTGAATCCGGTCCAGCCTCAGCTCCCATCTTCCTGCCTGGGGCCCTGCAGGGCGGCACAGGGCTCACCTCCAGACTGCTGCGCACACAGCACTATCTCCAACCAGGGTGACCCTGACGTGAGCGCAGTGCACAGGCTGGACCAGGTGATCCCAACACGGTCGGTGGGGAGAGCGGCCGCTTCTCAGCTGGAACCCCCTGACCTTTCCAGTTTGGTTCATCAGCTGCTTCACGAAGTTTTTAAAGGCATCGCAGGGAGGCTTTCCTTCCAACAGGCCCGCAGGACAGGCTCCCCAGGAGGGTCTCAATGCAAACAAGTATTTAAGATGCTCTCTGGTTAGCCAAGTCCCTCGGTTTTGTTTAGAATGGTTCTTTTAAGTCTTGAATGTAAAGTGTTTAGAAGTGAAGGGATCGGATGCTCTGAAGCCAGAGAACGTGGGCTTGCTGGGGTGAGCAGGAAGGAAGTTGAGAGCCCTCCACAAGCATCCGGTGGCACAGAGGTGGTGCCCTGGGCCCGGAATTCAGCCCACTCAAGCAAACTCTCTTCCCAAATATGTCTTTCCCTTCCACCTCAAACTGGCCTGGAAGTTTGTCTGAGTTTCTGCTGGCCATGGGGCTTCCCAGGTGGCTTAGACAGTAGAGAATCTGCCTGCAATGTGGAGGACCCAGGTTCGATCCAGGGGTTGGGAAGATCCCCTGGAGGAGGGCATGGCAACCCAGTCCACTCTTCTTGCCTGGAGGCTCCCATGGACAGGGGAACCTGGTGGGCTACAGTCCATGGAGTCACAAAGAGTCGGACACAGCTGAGCCACTAACACTTTCACTCTCAGCTGGCCACAGAGTGGAAGGGATACCCGTCACCTCCCCACACTTCCTGGGACAAATCACTGTGTATTTGGCAAAACTTTCAGAGGCAACACCCAGGAAGGTTCCCTGTGCAGAGCCCAAAGCCTGGCCCAGCGGGAACCAAAAAGCTGGAACAAGTCAAAGAATTACATTATCTGTGGATCACGGGAGGGAATCCCTGCTGCTTCTCCTGTCTTTTATTTTTTATAATTAATATGTTTAACTCATGCAACTTGCAGATGCAGGAAACAAATAACTGAGAATATAATGAATATGTTTTATTAAAATGTTCAGATGAAGTTGAAAAAAATTAGAAGGTTGATTAATTACCCTAGTATCTATTTACATAAAAGCATACAGACAGATGCTTCAAAATCATTTTTAAAACAACTATCAAAATATCTAGTTACTATCTAGATTTTTCCTCATGGTTTTTGTATGGTAACGATTGTAGTATTTCTAATATATTATGTTAGATGTGGAAGATGTTGTAAGCCAAAAATCAACTTGTTCGTGATTCTTTTTACATATCCTGAAACATAAATCTCATGATCTCTATAAATCTGACATTATTACAGTTGTGTACAATGAGATTAATGGTTTGAAGTAATATTTCTCACAATGGTGTCCAAGGCCAGAGGTTCACAGATACGTCTCAGGGAGTTTTGTAAGTTACTTGAGATTTTTTTTTTTTTTCTATTTTCATGTGGCTGAAAACCAAAAAAAGAAAAGTATTTCTGTAATATGAAAACTTCTCTTTTACCATAATTTCCCATCAAAAACCATCTCTATGGAATAAAATTTCAGTTTCTGAAGTGACTGTTTTTCTTACTGAAGTTGGTGGAATCCCCAGGGATGTCTCAAACATACTTTGGGATTTTTCCATGGCTCTTTTTCTTACAGAATCATAATTGGATTCTGATGTCACAACTTACAGAAATAATATACTTCAAGTCAACAGAGTTGCATGCAAGTGAATCCTTATTTGTCTCTTTTCTTAAAGAAAAAGGAGAACATTGACACATACATAGATTATACTGGGCATTGAATTATCGGATTTTTTTTAATGAAAACACTTGACCTGTGTGCCTTGGGACCTGCAGTGGGCAGACTCCAGGGTGGTCCATGATGTCCCTCATGGTGTTCACACCCTTTTGAGGGACCCCTCCCCAGCCCTGAAATGTGGGGGAACCTTGACTAACTTCGTGGCAAAGTGACAGGAGGCATGGATTGCACACACAGTCACACTGCACACCAGTGTAACAGTGACCTTGCTTGGACATGGTCCCCTTTGCTCGCTTTGTGAGGTGGCCTATGGAGAGCACCACACGGCCAGACCCTGGGGGTGGGCTCCAGGCAGCTGCCAGCAGGAACCTTAGGCTCCCGATCCTGCTGCCGCAAGAGAATGAATGCTACCAACAGACACATGATTTTAGAAGCAGAACAACCCCCAGCTGAGCCTTCGGATGAGACCACAGTCCTGCAAACCTACCTTGATCAAAGGCCAGCCAAGCTGCATTCTTACTTTTGATGGACAGAAACTTAATAATATGTCACTCTGAGCTGTCAAGACTGTACTAATACGTCACACAGCACTAGGGAACTAACACAAGGTCTGTCCATTTCTAACCTCTCTGGATCAACTGTTGAGACAATTAATCCCCGTAACCAGCTTTCAGCAAGTTCCTTTCCACTTCCAGCCCCTTCACTCTGTTCTGCTTGCCACTGGCAAAAGCTGAGCCCCCATCTCTTGCTGCCCAAGCCCTGTAGTGTCTCCTCTTGCTACGAGGCAGAGTCTGAACTCCTAGGCTTGGCCTTCGCCACCCTCACCAGGAGAGCTGGCCCTCTTCTTCCCTCTGCTGGCCACATTTGCCCTGTGTCTCCTCCACACCTCACACCACTTCTCGCCTTGCAGCTCTGCCTCTGTGAAGTCCCCTCAGCCCTGCCCTCCATACTCTTACATTTCTGAGCTTGCCTGAGCCCCACAGGAGCCTTGAGGGGTGATCATCATCCCCACTTTAAACAGGAGAATATAAGGGGCACCAGAATTCCAGAATTGCCCAGACTCGCTGCTGGCAAGGCCCCTCCTGCAACTATAACCCAGACCCACCTGTCATCCAGCTCTCCCTTCCCTGAGGACAATCCAGGTCCTCTCTTCCTGGTTTAGGTCCTGCAGATGAGCCCTGCAGTGAGAGTCCCTCTGTCCTGAGAGGTTGGAGGCCGCGGCTGAGCTGCAGCCCCGCTCTCTGCCTTCACACCCACCCTCTGTCCTGCTCTGTGCCAGGAGGGAGAGCGGCCTTGGGTGTGTCGCAGGTGTCTGCAGCATTAATCCATGAGCAGGGCTGCAGGGGACCCAGAGGGTGCAGGGGGAGTGTGGTCTCCAGCCTCCTCCACGTCAGGTCACCCTCTGCCTACGGCCACAGCTTCTGCGGGCAGTCGCTCCCTCTCCGGTTCTGTTGACCTCTCTCCCTGCCTCCCTGGCCTAAGACTGGCCATGTCCCTAGTGAGCAGCTCAGGATACCCCCCCCTCTTAGGTTTCCCCGAGTTCTGCCCACAGTGGACACACGCTCCCTTCATGAAACTCTGCTCAGTCTCTCCAGATTGAATGGGCCCCCCGTTTCCCAGCATGCCTGCCACAGGGCCCCACTGGACTGGGCCTGGGACTCCTTTCTGGCTTAAAAGGATGGCTTGGGCTCCTCCGTATCTGCCCAGAGGGAGCACAGCCCCCTCCACTGATGCCCCCCACCCTCTTCTCCAGGCGCCACGGTGCTGCCTGACCTGGTGCCACCTGTCGCCAGGACTCCTGCGTCTTCTCCAGAGCATCACAGAGGCTTCCCGGGGCCCAAGGCTGCTGCAGGCGTGGCTGCGTGCCTGTGCGAGTGTGCAGAGCCAGCAGCCTCCTGCTCTTTACTGTGGAAGCACTACGTACTTCTCCTAGACTATGAAAGAGCTGTTCCCGTCATTATTATCTGCTGGAGTATCTTTAACATAACTCCAACAGATCCCAGGAAACGTGATCTTGAAAAAGAGCTTGTACTGTAATTAAAGGTTGTATTGAGAACATCATTAACGCCAATGACCCAGTCCATTAGCCGTTTAAATGCCTTTTACCTTAACGTGATTATATTCAATGAAATCCTGATGATGTTAAACAAGTGAGAACACAGATAATTTCAGGTTGTGCTATCGTACGTAGCATCTCTCCCATAGTCAGATGGCTGGGACATCTCACACAGCTGGCCGTGCACCAGAACTCCAGTTGCAAACCACCGCCACAAAACCCCAACTCAGCTGCATTCCCATGTAAACAACAAACGCATCTAAATAAATTCAGGTAAATCCAACCACTATAGTGGTTCCTGTTGCTATATCAAGACACCTGTTCACTGAACCACTAGAGACAGTCAAGCGCTGGCTCTCAGCTAGTGCTGTGAGGGATTTGTACTGGATGAAGTGGATTTACGGTCAAGTGGCTCCTCTGAGAGGCCAGACGGACTCTGGCGTGGACCACAGGGAACGGGTGCCCTCACTGGCTGCAGATGGGCTGAGTCCCCGTGAATCCCGGGGGAGTGTACCAGCCCTGCACCCTGGAAGCGGTAGGGACAATCACAAAATCAAGAAAGCATTCGCCTCACTTGCCCAGACAGAGGCGAGTCACCCCAGATGGTAGAGATTGCCTAACTGCCAGGGGACAGATCTGTTCTCAGGAAGTGATGACCTCTTTCTGTGATATGTGGCACTCCTGAGCCAGCAGATGGCTTGGCGTTAAGGGGAAGCATCTTTATCCCTGAGAGTCCCTTGGACTGCAAGGAGATCAAACCAGTCAATCTAAAGGAAATCAACCCTGAATATTCATTGGAAGGACTGATGCCGAAGTTGAAGCTCCAATCCTTTGGCCACCTGATGTGAAGAGCTGACTCACTGGGAAAGACCCTGATGCTGGGAAAGATCAAAGGCAGGAGGAGAAGGGGGAGACAGGATAAGATGTTTGGATGGCATCATTGACTCAATGGACATGAGTTTGTGCAAACTCCAAAAAATAGTGTAGGACAGGGAAGCCTGGTGCAGTCCATGGGGTTGCAAAGAGTTGGATACAACTTAGCAACTGAACAGCAATCCTTATACTAATCCAGGCAACGTTCTTAATAATGAGTTCATGTTCTATTCCTCTGCAGTAAACTGTCCAGATTACTGTTTTCCTAGACAGAAAAGGTAGAAATCAGTTCCAGAATAGCTCGTGACTTTAAGTCCTTCCAGTTCATGTGTCCCTCACTTCCAAAGGCTCCAAGAATGTCCCTTCTTTGGGCACATTTAAGATGACATTTCTCAGCCAGGTGCAGCCACGTGACTGCGCCTCTGCCGTGGAACCTGAGCCCCGTAGGCAATACCTGACCTTGGCTTGTAAACCCGCGTTCTTCTGTCACTCAGCTCTGCCTGGTCAGCTGTGACATTCCCGCCTGGCCGTGGAGCAGCCCACGCCCAGCTCTCACCCTGAAACCACAGCCGGCTGACCCGGGCACTCCACCAGCACGGTCACGCTGGCAAGAAATCAGTGCCTGCTGTCGTAAGGGTCTCGGGTTTCATCTGTTGGTCACTTCAACAAGGTCCAAGGTCCATGGAGACAATACAGCTTCTTTCACTCGAGGCTGAGGTTCAGCATCTCTGGGTGGAGACAAGCTGTCCAGTCAGCCCTCTGTCCTGGAAGCCTGCCCTCTTGCGCGCAGAGCTCTCTGAGCTCACGCTGACCATGGAGTCAGCAAACCTGATGACCATCTGGCAGGACTGGAGCCTCGAGGACACATGAGGCCAGCTCTGACCCCCCACTTGGAACTGCATTGTGGTCTGTGGTCATTTCTTCCTGCCCATGCTTTATTTCCTTGGGTATCTGCTCTCAGTATCTAGTGCCCTGCAGGCACTGAGGCAAAGGCGTTCTGATAAGCGACATCATGTTACAAGCAAACGCATCCATCATTCCTAAACAACTGTTCTCTTGGACCCAGCATACCTCAGCAGGGTGGGCCTCCTTGCCTTTTCCATCAGACGCACAGGTAATCTTTACAGTTCAAGCCTCTGAGATCTGGGGCAGCTGCTTCGGCAGCACAACCTGGTCCATCCCACCTGACTCCTCCTTTCAGAGACCATTCACCTGACTCTGAGCCACCCATGGTGTCTTAGTGGCTAACTCATGTCTGATTCTTTGCGACCCCGTGGACTATAGCCAGCCAGGCTCCTCTGTCCGTGGGATTTTCCAGGCAAGAATGCTGGAGTGGGGTGCCATTCCCTTCTCCAGGGGATCTTCCTGACCCAGGCATCGCACCCATGTCCTCTGCATTAGCAGATGGATTCTTTACCAGTGAGCCCCCAGCGAAGCCCTGAAACTGAACCCCCCAACCGGAATCAGCTCTCCTCCCTGTCTATTTCCAGAGGGTGGCTCAGATGGTAAAGAGTCTGCCTGCAGTGCAGGAGACCCAGGTTCAGTCCCTGGGTCAGGAAGCTCCCCTGGAGAAAGGAATGGCCACCCACTCCGGTATTCTTGCCTGGAAAATCCTATGGACGGAGGAGCCAGGTGGGCTGTATATAGTCCATGGGGTCTCAAAGAGTTGGACACAACTTAACAACTAAACCACAATATGTACATTTACAAATTGCACACTAAATATGTATTTGTTTGGCTTGTTTGCTTTTATTCATCTTTTTATCCCCAGGACCTGGTACTGAAGATGGGCTGTGACTGGGACTTGCTGAATCCATCTCAATTCCCAGATGAAGCAGGCCCTCGGGTGCAGCAGAGGCCACCTGTTTAAACACATCCAAACGTGCTGTCTGGCTCCCTGGCATAAGGCTCAGGGACATTCTCATTCTGGAACAAAATGTCAAGGTGTTTGTGATTCAAGTTACGGGTCTTGCGTGCTTTGGTCTATGCCAGGAGCACAGTGGAAAATGGAGATTCCGGGAAAGTAGAAGAGATGGGAAGGGTGAGAGCCAGGCTTTAAAGTGCTCGGTGACAAGCCTGAGCCATTGCATGGCTCCTACAAGCCACGGCAGCTGTGCACCGGCTCCTCGGGCCGTCCTGGTGCCAAGCGCTGGTGCCCAGGGCAGTGTGCCGTGGCGTGACATTATCGTCTGTGACAGGGACGCTCGGGGAGGAGGACCGTCTCCTGCGTGGAAGCCCGTGTGGGTGGAGAAAGTTAAGAGCAGCTGTCAGCATTGGGTCGAGATGCCAGCGAGACCACAGCCCAGTCCTCAGACAATCACAGCCTAGACGCAGAAGCCACGTGTGCGCAGGGTCCCAGTCTGTCCGCAGCCAGCGTGGACTGACCAGCCCCTCACCTGCGCACTGGCAGGTCTAACAAGATTGGCAGTGTACACTCAGCCCTGTGCCCACCCCAGGCAGCCCAGGGCAAAATCGAGCATGTGCCACTGTTCGCTTTACTGAGCTCCACGGGGTCATCGCCGGTCCCACAGGGCTCTCGGCTTCCAGGTCTGAGACCCCCAAAATGCCTAGGGAGACAACTGCTAATTCACACTTCTTCTTTTTTTTTTTTTTTCTTTTTGGTCAGGGACATGTGTCAGAGCTAACTCCTTGCTAATAGGAGTGTGCCAGGGTGAGATTTGTACTATCAGCACTAAGAGGTGGCATGAGTCCCATGTGGGAAAGGTGAAACCCCACCCCCCCACCCCCACCAGGGCAGGAGTCTGGGGGTCTGAGGAGGCTGGGTGGCAAGAAAGAGTGGAGATGGCGGGAGGGTGCAGATGGGAGTCAGTTTTGTGCAGGACAGCGACAGGGTCCAAACTGGTTTAGTCAGGGAAAGCGGCAGCAAGAAGTAGGAGCGTGGCCAGCAGGGCTGGGATGCCGAGCTCAGTGCAGAGGGGTTCAGGCTTCCCCTGGGCACGGAACAGAGGGATGTTTGGGCCAGCACCGCTGATACCCCTCGTGTTCCAGCGGCTCCTCTGCTTATTCTGAATCCGAGTAGTCAAGGTTGGAAGACAATGCGCCACTTCCTTTTTGGGGGGAGGGGGCATTGCCAGTGCAGAGAGGTTTTTATTTATTTTTAAATGTTTCATTTGTTCATTTATTCATTTCTTTATTTACTTGGCTTCACCAGGTTTGAGTTGCGACCTGAGGGATCCTTCAGTTGCAGCGTGTACAATCTAGTTTCCTGACCGGGGATCGAACCCGGACGCCCTGCATTGGAGGAGCTCGAAGTCTTAGCCTCTGGACCAGCAGGGAAGTCCCAGTGCGTCACTTCCATTGTTTAAGACAGGTAGAAGTGGGTCCAGTTTCAGCTCATTCCTCAGTGGAGGAATCTCTGTCTGATGAAATGGGGGTGGTAGGTGTGTCTGGAGGGGGCTGAGCGAACACACCATCAACAGAAGTAAATGGATGGATTGCTCCCCCTGTGTGAGTGGTTTTGTTCCCAGAGCCTAGATAAGATCTCCAACGGATGAAAGAAACATCAATTTCTTTAAAATGCACAAGCCCTTCAGACAGACCTGCAGAAAAAAAAAGGACAAAAAGGGTAAGTATCTAATTCACACTTTTGGGGGCCAGGAATGTTTAAAAAGTCATTATCATAAAAGGGAAAAATGGGAAAAGCAAAAAAGATTTTAGTATCAGTTAAAGGTCTACCCTTCAGGTCAAGTCCATTCATTCTGTGTAAAAAGACTCACAGAGGGTTCTTGTTTTCTTGGTTTTTCTGGCTTTTTTCTACCAGAACCAGCAGAGGTCTGAGGTCAGGTGTGTCCACTACCTCCCAACTGACCTTTGGGTTCATAGGTGGGTTCACTGCATATGGCCAGAGATGCGGGGACATCTGCCAAGAGCTCTCTGGAGACGAGGCCCAAACGACTGCTGACCTATGGGCGCATGAAACTCACTTTGGACACACTCTGCCAATCTCTCGTCAGAAAAAATATACAAGGATGAGCCAGTTTCATCCTTTCGATGCAAGCAGGGAGGCCAAAGAATATCAGGAACCCTGCCCTCTGCGGGGCTCACCTTTGCAGCTCACACCTATAAGGGGATTTTCGGGACTGTTCCGTAGCCCACAGCCCCCGACCCCACTGGACTCTGCTTTCATTCCTCACCACCGGTTCAGTGAGCTCTGATTCAGACATCACCTTAATAGGCCTGATGCGGTTACACTTGCTCGGTGAAGCTGACTTCCTGCCACCTACAGAAAATCAATCACCCTGACCCCCCAACTCCCCTTCTGGAAAAGGGCAGAGGGCTGTGAACACCCCCAGCCGGGGTTCCTAGGCCCACCATCTGCGCTCTCATATCACCTTCTCCAGGGGCATTTCTCAGCCTGGAGTGTACCCAGCACTCCCCTGGGGACCTCACTAAAGGCAGCTTTAGATGCAATCAGTCAGATGGGACATTTCCAAGAAATTTCCAGGTGCTGTTCAATACCTAAGATCTTGAGCACACCCCACCCTAAGTCAGAGATAGCCTCCATCCCAAGTTTATTTTATGCCAAAGGCTTCTTTGAATAGCTTTGCAGCACCAGCCTAACTGGGGCATGAAGGTGACCCCCGTGCTGTACCGTTAAGACACCCAGCATGACCAGACAAGCATTTGATCCTATTTTGTATTAGCCTTACTTTTACCTAGCACCAAGCGTATATCACAAGGGCCATCAGATACGGTGCCCACCTCTATCTAAGACAGACTCAAGAAAACTCGAGCATCTGCTAATAAGGGTACACCTGAAAATAACGGAGGACTTGGTAATTTTTACACTGCCCAGGATAATGAGAGCTTTTTGAAGAGCATTTTACTTTCTGCATGCTTATTTAAAATATCGTGCCATTGCACATTCACACACAAATACAAACCCATATACTGTTTGTTCATTGTGGAAAATTTTAAAGATATAGAGTGGCATAAATAAAAAATTAAAAATCATCCTTCTCTCTCCCATGCATGTGTATCTTGAGGTTATAGTATATATAGTTTTATATTATTCTTCTTTAGCTTAATATTTTATCAGTATAATTGGAAACCATATCACTCCATTAAAAACTCAGTACACGTTATTTTTAATGACTGCGTGGTACTCCACTATTGTACAACGTTTCCCCTTTGAGTGAAAATTTAGGCAGCAGTTATTGTTGATACATGGGCTTCCCGTGGTGGCTCAGCATTAAAGAATTCACCTACCAGTGCAAGACGTGGTTTCTATCCCTGGGTTGGGAAGATCCCCTGGAGAAAGAAATGGCAACCCACGCCAGAGTTTTTGTCTGGGAAATCCCATGGACAGAGGATCCTGGCTGGCTCTAGTCCTTGGGGTCACAAGTGTCAGACATGACTTAGCAACTCAACAACAACAGTGTTGAGATATACATATATATATACATATATATATATATATAGTGCTTATGCTCAGTCATGTCTGACTCTTTGTGGCCCCATGGATTGTAGCCACCAGGCTCCTCTGTCCATGAGATTTCCCAGGCAAGGATACTGGAGTGGGTTGCTGTTTCCTCCTCCACGGGATCTTCTGCTCTCCAGAAAGTTCGTGACAATTTAACACTCCCAACAAGAGCTCAGAGAGATCTTGACTCAACCATAAGCCTTCAGAAGCATGCCAGAAGATGCCAGATGAGTTTTATGAGGTTTTACATTCTGAAAACCATTTTCAAAACAGATGCGCACCTACTTTGTCAATGGCTGTGTTCACCCTCAGCGCAGCTAAGAATGATTCAGGCATCGTCCCCCGTCCTCTGAAGCAGAACACTCTCACGCTCTCACTCTGGCACTACTGGAAGCAAGGTCTTGAGCCGGTAATAAATGAGTGGGGGGAGAAAAACCCAGAACCTTGTACCTGATTGTCTAGTGCGGAAGAGGAGGGAAGTGATCACAGGGGCTGAAGGCCGATGTGACGGCCCAGGGTATTGGCGACGTGTGCGTTCGATTACAGGACGGCGGCTTCTAGGGTGCTGAATGCCCAAGGGGAAGGCGTCCCTCCCTCCTTCTAGGGTGCTGAATGCCCAAGGGGAAGGCGTCCCTCCCTCCTTCTAGGGTGCTGAATGCCCAAGGGGAAGGCTTCCATCCCTCCTTCTAGGGTGCTGAATGCCCAAGGGGAAGGCTTCCCTCCTTCCTTCTAGGGTGCTGAATGCCCAAGGGGAAGGCGTCCCTCCCTCCTTCTAGGGTGCTGAATGCCCAAGGGGAAGGCGTCCCTCCCTCCTCAGCGACGCGTTACCCATATTTTTACCTTCTCCGTTTACTTCCCTTGCTTTTTTCTAAATACTTAAATCAGTGACATCAATAGCAGATGCTGTGTGAAATTAGACGCCTAAGTGAGGCTGTGAAATCTCCTCGATAAACAATGTCGGCAATTAATGGTTCAAAATGCGGCACCACGGTCATATCTCAATATGGATTCGTGACAACTTGAAAGACAGCCCCCATAGATATCAAGTCTGGCAAGGCGCCCGAATCAACTCTCATTCTAGGCACCAAAATCCAAAGTAATGTTAGTATTATTCTTAATTAGTGCATGCTAATTGCTTTCTAACTTTCTCTCTGCTTAAAAAAAAAAAAAAAATCCTTTCTCTTCTGTCCTGGAGTTTCAAGGATACTCACTAACAGACTAATCTGATAACAAATGTACCCTTGTATATAAGGCACCCTGCTCACCAGCCAGGCTCCTGCATGATTCACACCATTGATAAGACCACCTCCCTGGTTCTGAGGTTTGGGAAGACCTTGGCTTCAGGAAAGAAAGTCAGAAATTGCTCTGGAGGCTCTAACATATCAAAGATGACCTCATTTGTATTTCACCACCACAATAGGCAAATGGTGCCTCAACTGAAGCCCAGCTGAATTGAAACTCAAAGGAACACTCCACACTGAAGCAAGAAGATGGATTGGGCTATTCTAGCTCAGATGCCAGACTGTCTACACTCGGGCAATGCTGGCCAAATAGCCACGAAGAGTGTACACGGAAGGTACCAGCCAGCCCCACGCTTATTCATGTTCAGACTTTCCTAAAGACAAAACTTCTGAAAAAGAAATAAAGCAACTGATCCCATTTACAATAGCATCAAAAACAATGAAATATTTAGGAATATGTTTAAAAAGATGAAAGATCTCTCCACTGAAAACCATAAGGTAGTGATGAAAGAAACCAAAGAAGACCAAACTAAGTGGAAAGATATCATGTGTTCATTAATTAGGAAAACTAAAGTGGTTAAAATGTCAATACTCTCAGAAGCCATCTATATATTTGATGCCACTATCAAGATCATAGTGACTTTTTTTACAAAAATAGAAAAAACACTTCTATAATTTGTGTGGAACCATGAAAGACCCTCAACAGTCAAAGAAATCCTGAGAAAGAAGAATAAAGAAGAAGGCATCACACCTTCTGATTTCAGATTATATTATAAAGCTATAGTCATCAAAACAGTACGGAATTGGCATAAAACAGACAAGTGGGCCAAAGGAACAGAAGGGAGAGATCCCAAATAAAACTAAGCATACGTGGTCAACTAGTATTAGACAAGGGAGCCAAGAGCACTCAATGGAGAAAGGACAGTTTCTTCAAGAAATGGTGCTGGGATAATTGGATATTCACATGTATAAGAATGAAACTGGACCCAAATTGTACATCACTCACAAAATTAACTTGAATTGGATTAAAGACTTAAATGTAAGATCCCAAACCAAAAACTCCTAGAAGAAAACATAAGGACAAAACTCCTTGACTTGGGTTTTGGTAATGACTTTCTGGATATGATGCCTGATAAACAAGGGGTCTTCATCGAATTAAAAAGCTTCTGCACAGCAAAAGAAACCATCAACAAAGTGAAAAGACAACCTAGATAATGGTAATAACATCTGTGGACTATGTATATCAAATAAGCAGTTAATGTCCAAAACATAAAAAGAACTCATACAACTCAGTAGCAAAAAAATAAATAAATAAATAAAACTTGGGCAAAGGACCTGAATAGACATTTCTCCACAGAGGATATACCAAAGGCCACCAGGTACATGGAAAGATCCTCAGCACACTAGCCATTAGGGAAATGAAAACCAAAACCATAGTGAGATGTCACTTCATGCCTTTCAGAATGGCTATTATCCAAAAGGTAAGTGATAAGCCTTGGTGAGGTGAGAGAAAAAGGAACCCTCCTGCACTGTTGATAGGAATGTAAGTTGGTGTAGCCACCATGGTAAACAGTATGGAGGATCCTCAAAAGATTAAAAATAGAAGTGCAATATGATCCAACAGTTTCACTTCTGGGAATATATTCAAATGTAACAAAAACAAATTCAATAAGATATCTGCACCCCCATGATCACAGTAGCATAGTTTTCAATAGCCAAGACGTGGAGAAAACCTAAGCATCCATCAGTGAATGAACAGATAAAGAAGTTGTGGTATCTTCAAAACCCTACCATTTGCAACAACATGGATGAATCCTGAAGGCATTATGCTAAGCAAAATAAATCAGACAAAGAAAGACAAATACTATATGACCCTATTTACATGTGAGTCTTAAAAAACTCATAGAAAAAGAGATCATACTTATGGTTACTAGAGACAGAGCATGGGGGTGAGGGGGAATTGAAGGGAGATGATCAACAGGTAGGAATTTCTAGTTAGAAGATAAGTAAGTCCTATTAATATAATAACGCACAACACGATAACTATAGTCATGATGATATATAGGAAAGTTAGTGGAGTAAATCCTAAGAGTTCTCATTCCAGGAAGAATTTTTTTCCTTTATTCTTTACCTTTTTCTTTTTATTTTACTTTATAAGAAGATGGATGTGAACTGAAACTATTGTGGTCATCATTTCCCAATATATGTAAATCAAACCATCATGCTCTACACCTTAAAATTTACTCAGTGACAGATGCCAATAAATTCTTAATAAAACTGGAAAAAAAGATGTTTTTTCTCATCCAGAAAGCCTGTGCCTCCTCACGGACATAGCTTCATCCACAGCAAACTCTTAAGGATATAAGAAGCTGGGGGGAAATGAAACTGCATCAGCCCCTTCTAGCAAATAGGAGAGAGAGAGAGAGAGAGAAATTCAGAACAATAATAAAAAATACAAACAAAATAAAAGAGACACACAGCAGAGAGGTGATACAAGAGGGTCCCTCATAAAGTGTTCTGTGGGATGGCAGGAATTCCTTCTCTTGCTTGATCTGCTTGGGTCCGTGGCTTACATCGATCATATTTAACTTGAATTCTCATAATTCTCAAGCCTTCATGTTTTGGTAAAAGAAGTAAATGAGGTCTGTGAAACTCACAGGCCTGGGAAGAATCTGAGCCTTGCACTTTCTGGCTTAAATGCATTGACGTGTTTAACTGAACCACACCCTCCCTTTTCATATGTCTGGCCTTCACCTCTGGCTCTGTCTAGCCTCATGCTCACTATGTTTTGCTATGCAAAGCCAGCCTCCACTATGAGAGTTTGGTAGTGCTGAGTGGTTAGGATGCCATGTGACTAAGCCTTGTCTTCCCTCAAGAGGTTTTTATTCTCATCTCTGGCCACAGCCAAGCTCTTTCACAAGGATGACCTATGAGCAGAGGGGTGGGTACCAACAAAAAGTGCTGTCTCTCATCCCCAGGGCAACCCCGTCCACTGGGAAGATGTGAGGACCATACTTCTTGTACTCACTGTTTTATGAAGATCACGCAGCACGAGAAACGGAAGATAAAGTCCAGTGATCAAACACTGACCACCCAGCTCCCAACTATCTCTATCTGCCTTAGCGACAACTCTTGTGATGGCACACCACAGAACACAAAATGAGAACTGGCTTACGCTAAACGGAAATAACTGTGTCATGCAACAGAGGAGGCAGAGGTGCATTTGGCTGGCCCAGAGCTTGACTGATGCCACCAGGACGCCTCACTCAGCCCTGCTTCCCAGGTCATCTCGGTGCCCAGACTTCCCACAGGATCCCTGTCCACTTTGGAACCGCACCCTCAGAACACAGGACATCATAGTGTCTACCAAGACCTCAACTAGGGTCCCAGGAGTATGTCTTGTTGGTCCTTATCAGACTGATTGTGTCATAAGCCTATTCCTAAATTAATTCCTGCATCCAGAGAGATGAGAATGCTGCCTGGCTTAGGCTAAAGCAGATGCTTCATCCAAATATACTGGCTAAGCATTTTGGTGGGTGTATACACCCAGAGGAGAGTTTGAGGTGTGGGACTAAGGAGAGGATAAAGGTTTGCTGGGAGGCAGAAGTGACAGGCCTAGAGAAGTGTGTTGGTGGTGGCTGGTCACAGAGAGCTAGAGTTAGAGCGGGAATTCAAGTTATAACACCATCGAATCATGAGGAGCCAGGGCCATGCTTTCACTCTGCACACAGAGACAATGGAGAGCATGTGTGTTGCACAAAACCAAGGTCACCAAAAACGTGTGTTGTGGTCCACGCGGCCAATTTAGGAGGCGCTCTAGAGGCATCCAGCAGCCGTAAGAGCTGGGGCTGCTGGCTTTGAAGAGCCATTGAAAAACAAATACACCACTGTCTGAGTAGCAACCATGCCAGCTGCCTCTTTCTGCTCCACAAAGGCATCAAAGCTGAACTTGAAAATCCTTTCCTGCTTCATGGGTCATTTCTAACCGACTCTTTTTCGGATTTTCTGAAGAGTTCTGTGAAGTGTCTTGATGTTTTTGCTACAGTCTGTCATCTCCCAAGGCATACGTGTATTCGCTAGTCACGTGTTTCTCACTCAGGGCCTGCATTCTCTAGTCGCCTTTCTCCCATCTCCTTGTAGATTTGCCCTTTGCAGCAGTTACACGCCAAGCACCGTGCAAAGACGGAGGGATCCAGAAAGCAGGAAGAGCAAGCACCGGCTCTCAAGGAAGCATGCTCTCAGGAGTTCCCTACCAGCTGCTACGTGATTTGAGCCATGGGGGACACCTGTTTGTCCTTTTCTGCCCTAAATGAGTCTCTATGAGCGGGTAGAAATCAACTAAGAAGTTTTAGAAAGGCATATGGAAGCAAAAGGTACTCCACAGCTTGGTGCAATTACACAGAAACAAGACTTAACAGTGTTGGCTGGTCGCAATGTTTGACAACAAGCTCTAGTGGGAAATGGGTGCTGCTGCTGCTGCTGCTGCTAAGTTGCTTCAGTCGTGTCCGACTCTATGCGACCCCATAGAGGCAGCCCACCAGGCTCCCCCGTCCCTGGGAGTCTCCAGGCAAGAACACTGGAGTCAGTTGCCACTTCCTTCTCCACTGCATGAAAGTGAAATGTGAAAGTGAAGTTGCTCAGTCGTGTCCGACTCTTAGCAACCCCATGGACTGCAGCCCACCAGGCTCCTCTGTCCATGGGATTCTCCAGGCAAGAGTACTGGAGTGGGGTGCCATTGCCTTCTCCAAGTGGGAAATGGGTAACTTCGTGCAAACCCAGGAGGATGCGATGGTTGGATGGCATCACCAACTCCATGGACACGAATTTGAGCAAACTCCAGATCATGAAGGACAGGGGAGCCTGGTGTGCTACAGTTCATGGGGCCACAAAGAACTGGACACGACTTAGTGACTGAACAAGAAGGGTGCTGAGAATCTTTCTTCTGCCTTTCCAGATGCTGTCTATGCTCCAACCTTCTCCACCCTGGCTCTGCTTAAGGACATGGGCTTAGATTGGTCTACATGCATGAGCATCCTTACCCTGTAGCTTAAAGTTGGGTTCATCCATGAGATCATTGAAAGGAGATCAGAGGAACTGAGCAAAGAGAGGGAAGCCAGGACCTGATCTGCCCCACCTCCCTCTTGCCAGATCTCACGGGTTGGCTGACCTCCAATGAGGACCACACTTCCTGTTACGAAGTGCTTGCCACCTAACCATCTTCTTTCAAGTCCTGTAACAGCTCCCTTCCTCTTCCTTCAGATGGAGGGTGATAAGACATTAACCTCTGCGATTTCCCTAAATTTTCTTCACATCTCTGCCAATAGTCCTTTTATTATGTTTTCCTTAAAGTACTCAGTATTCAAAACTGCGATCTATTTTCTACCAGCATCCTGACTGATAAACTCAGTTTAGCCAAAACTTCTTCAAATATCTCCTATGCATATTTGGTTAGTTTCTGAAGGATTTTCCAAAACGGTGCATGAAAATTGGCTTCACTGTCTTCCAGGACTGCCTCATCTCTTGGTCTTACTCTCCAGATGAGCCGTGAGCACTCAGTCTTCACCACCTTCCAGACTGACCACAGCAGTAAACTCTGACTTCCAGTGTAGTCTCAAGACTGTCTTATTCCCCCAGCTGCCCTGGAAACACACACACACACACACACACACACACACACACACACACACACACACACACACACACCAGCATTAAATTAAATGTGAGACAAAGCCAAGTGTTGGCAAGGATGCAGAACAGCTGAAACCATCAACACACTGCTCGTGGAAGTGAAAGTCAGTATAGCCGCTTTTAGAAGAGGGTTTGGCAAGATCTGCTCAAACTGAAATACATCTACCCGATGATATGGCAATTCTAACTCTAGGTGTATCCGAGATAAATGAGTGTGTATGTCCGAAACAGACATGTACAAGAATATCCAGAGCAGGACTGCAATAATATCCCAAACTGGGAACAATCCACGTGTCCATCAACAGTCTTATAAATAAACAAATGGTGGGATTCGACAAAGAACAAGTTACAGACACATGAAACAACAAGACTCAATCTCAGTTACTATGTTTAGGGAGGAAAAACCCAAGCACGGAAAAGTACGCCTTGCCTGATTCTATTTCTGTAAATGTCAGGAACAAGAACAGCTAATGGGTAGTGCAAGATTTCACAATAGTGACGCTTTTGACTTCCTGCTCAGTACATTCCTTTGAGGGATGTACTGAGTGGAAACAGGAATGAAGGAAGCCTGTGAGAGCTGGAAACATTCCATACCTCTCTCTGGGTGCAGACATGCGTAAAAGTTCATCAGATTGCACATTAAAGATTAGCAGTGTATCTTATGCTTTTTACTGCATATATGTTATTTCTCCATAACAAAGTAGAGTTCAAAGTAAGCTTTGAAGGTTATAATAATATTAAATATGAATGTTTATGGAAATCAGATGTTTGAGCGACTCTAAATATGGTTGTTTATCAATGTGTTTAGACAAACCCAAAATAAAAGAAGGTGGTATTTCTTCATGGGAAAAGCACTGGCAGGTGGCAGGATAATCAAGGGCTGCTCGGTGAGGCGGCCATGGTAACGTGCCATTCATTCGCTGCATTTTTATTTCCAGCCCAGGATCTTTTTCAGGATGACTCCTATAACTGTACAGGAGGACAAACAACTTGTGGGGAAATGAGTCATTCTGCAGACCCTTGGGCAAAAGCGACACAGCACAGTTACTAGAAAGTTCCAGGGGCCTTCTATAATGGTTTAGGTGTGGATGCATGGGCTTTAAGGGCTGCCCAGGTAACTCAGTGATAAAGAATCCACCTATCAACTCAGGAGCACAGGAGACATGGGTTCCATCCCTGGGTCAGGAAGATCCCCTGGAGGGGGAAATGGTAGCGCACTCCAGGATTCTTGTCTGGAGAATTTCATGGCAGAGGAAACTGGCAGGCTACAGTCCACGAGTCCACAGGGTCGCAGAGCCGATCATGACTGAGCACTCACACAGGCATGCACACTGATTTGAGTGAAAAAGCAGGTTTGGGTCACATGAAGTGAACTTTCCTGGGAAAGGAAGGGTTTTGGGGGTTTTTTTTAAGTCTAGAGAAAGTTTCTCTAGGTATCTTTCGCTTAATTGCACTATTTGGACAAAGAGGTGACCCGAGCAAGGTCCTGATTTCCGCTTCTACAAAAGCACCCTAAACGGCTCTGCACTGTCTGCACCTAGAACAAGAGATGTCTGGGGTCATTCGCTAGACATTTGAAGTTGGTCTACAGCTTGGTGTGAGGGTTTGAAGCGGATGGTGCCCTAGCAATGCAGCATCGCAATCCCAAATGGAAAACCATCCTTGAGGCCCGGGGCCTCTGAGCTGCGCAAGTTCCTCCCCCAGAGGCTCAAACCCAAGTTCCCAAGTGGGTTCAGGGAACTCATCTTGGTCAAGAAAGAAACCTCAAAACTGTTCTCTGTAAGCGTGGGCTTCCGCCTGCCGTCCAGGCACAACGCTGCCTCAAGGTCATGCTCTGGCCCCTGCCTCCATCTCCACCCTCACCTCGCCTTGCTCCCCCGGCCCCCAGCTCTGTGAGGCCCCTTCCCCACCTCCTGGCTCTCAGGCCTCCCCTCCCGCTGAAGGAAAGCACTTCCTCTCACCTGGGCAGGTACCGCCTCACCATCAGGACTCACCTAACGCTTCTTTCCTCAGAGAATCCTTGGTATTCTCTCACATGCCATACAATCTCTCTCTTTGTGGAGGTCAGCATATCCATGATGCTGTAATTATGTTCACGCTGACTCTTCTCTTAGACTGGACCCAGGAAGGAAAGAGATCCCCTGCTGTGTTTCCACTCTAAGCACACCCGCAGCACAGGGTGCCCCCTGCTAGGAGAAGCGGGTAGTTAAAGAAGGGAAGGGGTGATTCAGAAAGGATTCCAAAGATGCGTGTTACTGCACCAGTCAGCCCCCTGGCAAGGAAGTGCTCACTGAAGTGATAGACATGAAAATCAAATAGAAAATGAGTTTTCATCATAAAACCCAATGCTGGGGAGGCTGTAGGAAAAGAGAAATTCATCTATTCCTGTGAGCAGACGGCAGCAGAACACCTCCCAGCTGGTGACGATTATTTGGCATCAGGAGATAAATCAAAATCAACAAAGCTACTTTTACAAAGATACACATTTTCGCATTTTCATAATAAATAAGGATTAGAAATAACTCAAAATATATGCCAAAGAAGGAGCGCTTAAGTACAGTATGTCAAATGGATAAAACTTCTGCAGCTATCTGAAATTACGTTTGTATAGTAGCATCATAACAATTATTTTTTATTATTGCCGCATGTTAAATAATGGTTTTCCTCAGTGGTTCAGTGGTAAAGAATCTGCCCGCCAATGCAGCAGGCGCAAGAGACATGGGTTTGATCCCTGGGTCAGGAAGATCCCCTAAAGAAGGAAATGACAACCTACTCCAGTGTTCTTGCCTGGACAATTCTGTGCACAGAGGAGCTTGGTGGGCTACAGTTCATAAGGTTGCAAAGAGTCAGACAAAACTGAACAACTGATCACATTAAATAAGAAAGCATAACAAACATTGGCTACAAAACATTATACTATCATGCAAAGATATGAATACAGAATAGGAGCAAACACCCCCAAATTAACGTCTCTATGTGAAAGCCCGGAAAAAAATGTGTTGGTTTTTTTTTAAATTATCCCTGTTGTTGTAAAACTAACATCGAACAACAGTGACAATTCTACCTAATCTCAGTATCCAAAGGTGTTTATCCTTAATGCTTGCAGAGACCAACAACCCCGAGCTCAACCCCCTCCTCCCGCCCTCAGGGTCTCCCTGCTTCATTCAACACACCTTTTCTCTCTCCCCCAGGTACCGCCTGGCCTCTGCACCTTCCTGCTCCTGCAGACAGAAGTCTGCCAGGAGGGGATGGGCAGTGATGTGACCCTTGACATATTCATCCTGGGACGTAGAGGTGGGCTTCTTCCCCTGCTGTATAGCCTGCCTGAGCAAGCAAACCCCTTCGGAGCCCCGCTTCAGCCACCATGCAGTGGCACGTGGGGAGATCTGCAGGGGTCTCTTGAGAGTGCCTGGGAAGACAGCTTCTTGCTCCATCCTCCAGCCCTACTCCCCGGGGCCTCAACTGAGGTCAAGGCATCCGGGCTGTTCCCCCCGCAGCAGAGGCACAGACCCCGGGCTTGGGATCTGAAGCTGAGCCCACGCTCAACAACCAAGAACAGTTCTTTTTTTGTTGTTGTTATCCCCCTAACCTATCAAGCGACCTCTCAAAGTGGGTCAGAAGACAATCCTGAAGTTTCATGTTTGACCTACATACCAACAAGTTCAGTGGTTCTGCAGGCTGTTCACAGGAAGATGATTTTTGCAGATGCGAGATGGACACAGAGGAAGCGAAGCAAACATATCAACACACATGCAACAGACAAGCATTGGTTGTTTCGTGTGCTATGTCCTTGGGGACCTTTTTACAAAGAGCTAAGTAGGTTAACCAGCTAATTAGGAAGAGTCAAGTTTGCCACCTGTCCTTATCTTTAAGTCCTTCAAGTTTGATCAGACACTTGACCGTTCGGGCTCCCTGTATCCGTGGGCTGAGGGGTTGAGCTGGGTCTGCATGGACATATCCTCTCTGAGCAGCACACCCCCCCACAACATGCCGCTTTTCCTGGGCCCATGCATCATTCCTGCCGGGAGCCGAGCCCTCATCACTCTGAAGCCTCCTGAAGGCTCATTTAGACCTTGGCAGGATGGTGGGTACAGAGCAGCTGTTCACTGTGACTCTTTCCCATCATTTGACCGGTTTTTAATCCGCAACAATGCTTCCAAAATTGAAAACGGAACCAGGTTGGATCCCTGACCGGGGCTGACCAAGTGCAGGGCTGGCTGGGCACACGGCAGCAGGTGCCAGAATGAAGATGAATCTGCGTGACCGCCTGGACTCCTGGTGGGACAGACGCTCGGCTGCCAGGCATCCTCCGTGAGCGGGAGCGAGGCCACCAGCCCACACGGAGCACCTTCCTGGGCAGGGCCCAGGGACACACCGTCCTGACAAGCCCAGATGCCCCGTGACTGTCACCAAGATCGCCTTGGTTCTCGTGTGGTCATGAACAGACTGACTATCTGGGAGATTTCATGAACAGGAGACAAATCTTCATCCAGACTCAGCGACCGTCTGCCACTCTCAAATTCAGCCTAGTCCATAGTCATTTAATATATTTCTTTTGAGGATTTAGTCCAGCACTCAAGTGTCTTTTTTTTTTTAATTGTGGCAAAATACTACATCCAAACAGCCAGCTCATTGGCAAAGACCCTGATGCTTGGAAAGATGGAGGGCAAAAGGAGAAGAGGGTGGCAGAGGATGAGATGGTTGGATGGTATCATGGATTCAATGGACATGAATTTGGACACACTCCGGGAAAGAGTGAGAGACAGGAGACCTGGTGTGCTTTGTGGTCACAAAGAGTTGGACGCAACTTAGTGACTGAACAAGAAGAAATTACAATAATATTAAAATTTCTCTTAATTATTTTTAAGTGCACAGCTCAGTGGTATTGAGTACATTGTACAGCAACCATCAATCACTCCATCCATCTCTAAAACTCTTTTCATATTGCAAAACTGAAACTCTGTACCCAGCAAACAGTAACTCTCTATTCTACTCCTCCACAGCCCTTAGCAACAACCATCCTACTTCCTGTCTCTATGAATCTGACTACTTTGGGGACCTCATATCAGTGGACTCATACAGTATTTGTCCTTTTTATAAGTGGCTTACTTCACTGAGCATAATGTCTTCACGTTTCATCCATGTTGCAGCGTTGGTAGAATTACTTTTCTTTTTATGTTTGAATAATATCCCATTATATGCTTATTTATTCATCTCCTGACGGACACTTGGGTCCCATCCCATCTTTTGGCTATGGTAATGGGGCCTCTATGAACACTGTTGTACAGATACCTATAAGTCTCTGCTTTTTGTTCTTTAGGGTCCATATCCAGAAGCTCAATGGGCGCAGCATATGGTAAAAGTAATTCTATTTTTAATTTTTTAAGGGGCTGCCCCACCATTTTCCACAGTAGCTCCACCATCTCACACTCCCATTAACAGTGCACAAGGACTCCAATCAGCACTCGTTATCTTCCTTTGTTGACAGCAGCCATCGTAATGGAAGAGAGGTAGTATCTCATTGCAGTCAAGCTTCTGTTTCAGGATCTGGAAAGAGCGGTTTCATGTTCCTAAGATTCCCATAGGTGAATTCCATCGGTCTAATGATAATATATCCCACACAACACCGTCAATAACATTACTGCTGTTCCCATCATATCTTTGTGTCAGGAACTAGCTTTCTGTGGTTGCTTAGTCACTCAGTCCTTTCCAGCTCTTTGTGACCCCATGGACTGCAGCGTGCCAGGCTTCCCTGTCCTTTACTAGCTCCCAGAGTTTGCTCAAAGTCATGTCCATTGAGTCTGTGATGACATCCAACCATCTCATCCTCTGTCGTCCCCTTCTCTTCCTGCCTTCAACCTTTCCCAGCATCAAGGCCTTTTCCAAGGAGTGAGTTCTTCGCATCAGGTGGCCAAAGAATGAGAGCTTCAGCTTCAGCATCAGTCCTTCCAATGAATATTCAGAGTTGATTTCCTTTAGGACTGCCTGGTTTGATCTCCTTGCAGTCAAAGGGACTCTCAAGAGTCTTCTCCAGCAATACAAGTCGAAAGCATCAACTACAGTGAGCATTTAATACGAATGCCAAAGCATCCAAAGAGTGAGGTGATGAGTTGGTGCCAGATGGAAACCTTGGCCATGAAGTGATTAGAAGGTGAGTGAGTTACTGAACCAGGTGGGAAGAAAAAGCGATCTCTCAATAAAGCACCGGAAAAGAAGAAATGAAAGAAGCCTTGGAAAGAGCTAGTCCTTTGGAGAGAAGCCCTGAAACTTTGATGTCTCCCTGCGTGAACCTGTAGAAGTGCTCCTCGCTAATTAGCATCTGCGTGCATATGGAACTTGGGGAGGACGGCTCACTAGCCCAGCCAAGACTGCTAACTCAGCAAGTCATCTGGAACAGAAACCAGTGCTGCAAAGGCTCACGCTGGGAGCAGGTCACAGATCACCTTTTGCTAAATCAGAACCAAAGAAAGCGTCCTATTAACGAGATGCTGCCCGTGACAGAAACTGTGCAATTAAACCAGAAGAGGCCAAAACACAGTAATTAAAGAAAACAGAGGAAAAGGGAACGTGGAGGGAGAGAAAGAAGCAGAGAACAGTGGAGCCAAACTCCAGAAAGATTGAGAACTTGCTTAGGATGGCTACCAGGGCTAAAGGCCATGCCCACTGCAAGGGACTTCTCTGAAATTTATAATTATATATATGTATGCACATTATTGGAGTTTCGATGTTTTACAAATGCTGTGTTAGTTTCTGCTGCACAGCAAAGTGAATCAGCCGTACGTATACATATATCTCCTCTTCCTTGGATTTCCTTCCCATTTGGGTCAGCACAGAGCACTGAGCAGAGTTTCCTATGCTGTCCAGTAGGTCCACATGTGTTTGCTCAGTTGCTCAGTCACGTTTGACTCTTTGTGACCCCATGGACTGCAGCCCACCAGGCTGCCCTATCCTTCACCATCTCCCAGAGTTTGCTCAAACTCACGTCTGTCGAGTCAGTGATGCCATCCAACCATCTCCTCCTCTGTCATCCCCTTCTCCTCCATCCCTTTCTTGCACACCTGGTGCTTGCACTGGCAGGGACACAAGATAGCTTCCTCTGCCTCTTTCCTCCCCCTCAGTGGGCATGGCAGTGGCCACACCCCACCCCTAGGCACTGCGGCCCTGGCCCGGACAAACCATCCAGCCTTAACCAGCACAACCAAGAGGGGCTGCTTCTCCATCAAGCATCATTCATCTCTCTTCCTTCCTGTAAGTAGGATAACAGATGAATTCTATTCATGCATCAGTGGCAGTTCCGTTCCAGGCAGACTCCGAGTCCTGTGACATGCAGCATCCACCTCTCTCCTCTCCCCTTCCAGCTAAGGGATGGATGCCCTTTGACTTTCAATCCCTCCAACAAAAATCAGGTTGTTGTTCAGGATCCTGTCCCTTAGAAAAGCCCTGACCTTAGTTTAATGCCCTCTGTCGCTATCTTGAAATTGTTCATTATTATTTAACAAGGACCCAGCAAATTATACAGAGATCTTGCAAAGATTTCTGACACTTTCCCAAACTAACTGAATTCTAGGCAAATGCACTTTCACTGACTCTTGAATATGACCTTTCCACTCATCTTCATTGTTTTCCATTAACCTCACCCCACTTCTTACACAAATTCTGTGTCTCAAGAGGTAGACAACTCGGCTCACTTGAGTTGCTCAGTTGTGTCTGACTCTTTGCGACCCCATGGACTGCAGCATGCCAGGCTTCCCTGTCCATCACCAGCTCCTGGAGTTTACTCAAACTTATGCCCATTGAGTCGGTGATGCCATCCAACAATCTCATCCTCTGTCATCCCCTTCTCCTCCCGCCTTCAATCTTTCCCAGCATCAGGGTCTTTTCCAATGAGTCAGCTCTTCACATCAGGTGGCCAAAGTATTGGAGTTTCAGCTTCAGCATCAGTTCCTCCAATGAATATTCAGGACTGGTTTCCTGTAGACAGCTAGACAACACAAAAATAGATTAAGTAGATTTTCCCCCTCTTTCTCAGTGACCTCTGTTTTCAGAACAGAATTTCCTTATGAAAGGGAATAGAAGATCCTGTTAGTTGAATACTCAGCAAAAAAATAAAGTTTATTTCTAATAAAATGTCCAACCAAAGGGGCAGAAAGAGCTTCAAAATAAGACACATCCTGCAGCCCAAGTCCATGACAAGGTGGACTTGTGAAGATAAGCTGGTTCTGAAGTTAAGAAGAGGCCACACAAATCACTCTGCCACTAGCTCTGAGACTGACCCCATGCTTCAATCTATTTTTAAAAGTAGCTTTCATTTTTTCATGTTCATTGCAAAAACTAAGTAAAATACATACCAAAAAATGAAAAGAACTTGCGAAATCTTTTACCAAGAGATAAGCACAGCTGGCGCATCGCAATCACTGCATGAATGCTTCAAGGCCCCCCTGGCACTGTCACCACACATACGGCAGGGACACTGCAAAGCGGCCACACGGTGTCTCCGGGAGCTTACGTGCCAGGGTGGGCACTCGATGGTCACGGATGCGGGCTGTCACTGGAGTACCCCGCCAACCCGCTGCAGAGCTAGAGAGTCGAGAGAGAGATGGAGGCAAGGCTCCTAGATGCGGGCTGCAGAAGGTGTCTCTGAGAGCGTGGCACTCAGCAGAGATTTAAGGGGGCCAGCCAGGCGCAGCTTGTGCAAAGGGCCTGGGGAGGACCCACCAGGATGCTGCAGGGTAAGTGGGAGCCAGAGGGTCCTGAGCAGAGTGAGCAACGTGGGAAAGTGGCAAGAGGCGAGGTCTGAGAGCTGCAGGGGCGGATCACAGAGCACCTCGGGGGCTGTCTCTTATTCTAACAGAGAGGGGAAAGTATAGCAGCAGTGTGAGCAGGGGCAGCGCAGAGTCTGATATAAATACATAAATGGCCAACGACCATAGTAGTTACCGTAGAGAGTGCTGCTATGCGCCCAGCGCCATAGCGTAGGGTCATACAAGCACACACTGAAAGAGCTCATGCACCCCACCCAGAGACAAGCCCCGTGAGAACATTCCGTTCACGCTACCCAGAGACGAGCCCCGTGAGCACGCTGTACTCACGGCATGGAGCTACATAGACACAAATACACAATACACATCAGCTCAGTTCAGCCGCTCAGTCGTGTCCGACTCTTTGTGACCCCATGGACGGCAGCACGCCAGGCCTCCCTGTCCATCACCAACTCCCGGAACCTACTCAAACTCATGTCCTTTCCATCGGTGATCCAGCCGTCTCATATATACATATCAGTACATAAATAAATATAGTTTAATAACACACATTAATACTATATATCCATGATTTTATAGGTACTTTATATATGCTTAATCATAGGATTTTATGCAATATATAAAGCTATATTTATCAATGGACATGAGTTTGAGCAAACTCCAGGAGATAGTAAAGGATAGGGAAGCCTGGTGTGCTGCAGTCCATGGGGTCACAAAGAATCAGACATGACTGAACCTTTCCCTTCTCCAGGGGATCTTCCCAACCCAGGTCTTCCACCCTGCAGGCAGATTCTTTATCTGCTGAGCCACAAGGGAAGCCCAAGAATACTGGAGTGGGTAGCCTATCCCTTCTCCGGTAGATCTTCCCTTCCCAGGAATGGAACCAGGGTCTCCTGCACTGCAGGCGGATTCTTTACCAACTGAGCTATCAGGGAAGCCTGAACAGTAGCAACAATGCGTGAGTAGTATTTATACGTTGCCCGCCAGCCTCCTCTGCCCACGGAACTCTCCCGGCAAGCATACTGGAGTATGTCGCCCTTCCATTCTCCAGGGGATCTTTCCGACCCAGGAATAACACCCAGGTCTCCTGCATTGCAGGCAGATTCATTACCATCCAAGCCACCAGGGAAGTCCCGTAATCCTATATACATGAGATTAAATGAGTTTATATAATTATATAAATAACAATTTTATAAATCTACAATACACATACAACATGTATGTCTAAAAATGTATAGTAATGAGTATATATAAATATATGGGCTTCCCTGGTAGCTCAGCTGGTAAAGAATCTGCCTGCAACGCAGGAGACCCCAGTTCAACTCCTGGGTTGGGAAGATCCCCTGGAGGAGGGCATGGCAACTCACTCCAGTATTCTTGCCTGGAGAATCTCACGGACAGAGGAGCCTGGTGGGCTACCGTCCATGGGCTCGCAGAGTCGGACACGACTGAGTGACTAAGCACAGCACAGCATATATAAATATACACACAGCAACGAACATCACACACACGCTCGCGCTGTTAACGTCTATGACATCTCGTCTAGTCCTCACAGCTCTCTCGTGAAATAGCAGCTGTTATCGGCCCTATTTACAGAGAAGGAAACTGAGGTAGAGGAGCTTGCTGAGTAGCCCAGACAGTCAGTGGAGCTGGGGTCAGCCTCAAGCTGCCTGGCTGGGAGCACAGGCTCTGAGCCCACCCGAGCAGCACCCAGCAGCAGCGCCAGGGCTGGGTGCTGGGGCTGGGGTGTCAGAGTACAGACGCGGGAGGTCTGTCCAGAGGGCGCTTGTTGTGCTCACCTGGTTGGAGGGTGCGGGAGGTATCATTTCAGGACCTACACCGCAGCACTCGCAGGCGCTCAGACCACAGCGGGGCAAAGGTGCTAGCTCACAAATAGTCTAAACAGAGCTGCATCTGGACAGCATTCTTTCTACAAGTGTGGACTTAAGCCTTCACGTTCCTAAAATCAAATCAGAATGATAGCCCCTCAACTGTCCTCCTGTGGTCCCTGAAGGGGTTCTCTAGGGAACCCGCCAAAATTTCCAGGAATGCAGACTGAAAATCGCTAATGTGGTGATAGGATATTTGCTTTAACATGAACATGGCATTGCTTATGCAACTAACCCTCTCTGCTTGAACAAGTGAGTGGTTTCCAATACTTCATTATCAAACATTGAAACAAACATCTCCATCCGTATTTAATGATAATCTTCATGCAGCTCCCAGAGCAAACCCTTTGTCCATCGCTTACATGGAATTCATTGGAAGGGCTGATTCTGAAGCTGAAACTCCGGTACTTTGGCCACATGATGCGAAGAGCTGACTCATTGGGAAAGACCCTGATGCTGGGAAAGATTGAGGGCAGGAGAAGAAGAGGGCGACACAGGATGAGATGGCTGGATGGCATCTCTGACTCAATGGACATGAGGTTAAGCAACCTCCGGGAGATGGTGATGGACAGGGAAGCCTGGTGTGCTGCAGTCCATGGGGTCACAAAGAGTCAGACACGACTGAGCGACTGAGAACAAAAAATCTGTTCAACATTTATTTTTCTACAAGCATTTTCATACTTTTTAACTTGCCAATTTTTAAAGATATATGTCAAAAACTTCCAATGTTCATACAGATATCTCGTATTTTCCAGAGTTCTTATTTCTTCTGCAGCCTCAGAGTTTAAGATGGCATAGAGTGAAAGATGTTTAATATTCTGTAACGTTTATGGGGTCTTTTGGGGGCGCTTCCTCGGTGGCTCAGTGGTAAAGAATCTGCCTGCAATGCTGAAGACGCAGATTCAGTCCCTGGGTGAGGAAGATCCTTTGGAGGAAGAAATGGCACCTCACTACAGTGAGTACAGTACTCTTGCTGGGAAAATGCCATGGACAGAGGAGCCTAATGGGCTGCAGTCCATGGGATCACAAAGAGCCAGACACGACTAAGCACACACACATACAGGGTCTTTCAGGAAATCTGCTTTGTTGTATTGCATGCACAGTTTTCCATCATTCCCAGATTGTATAAAACATTTTCCTTATTTTCTTTTAGTGTCTTCTGTAGTTTAAGTTTTTATATTTCATCATTAACTCTCATCTGTAGTTGATTTTCAAACGTGCTTGGACATAGAGGCCGAGCATCCTTGAGAGTTTCCACAACTTCCGTCCCTTCCTGACCTTTCACCTTTGAGTACAATGCTTGCTGTAAGGTTTTCCTTTATGGTTTTTATCACATTGATGTAATTTCCTTCTATTCGTATTTTGTAGAATGTTTAATCATGAAAGTGAGAATTTCATCAAATGCCCTTTCTGCATTAATTAAGACGATCATGTAGGCATTTTCTTTTCATTCTACTAATGTGGCATACTATATTGATTGATTTCCATATGTTGAACTGGCCTTGCATTCCAGAAATAAATCTCATGTGGTCATGCTGTATAATACATTTACTATGCTTCTAATTTCCCTTTGCCACTATTTTGTTGAGAGTTTTTATGACAATGTTCATAAAAGGTATTGGTCTACAGTTTTCTTTTCTTGTAGAGTCTGCCTAGCTTTGGTATCAGGGCAATCCTGGCCTCAAAAATAAGTTTAAAAGTACTCCCTTCCCTTCAATTTTTAAGGAAGTGTGAAAGGAGTTGGTATTAGTTCTTCTTTAAATGTTTGGTGAAATTCACCAGTGAAGACACCAGGTCCGAGGCTTTCCTTTGTTGGAGATTTTTGAGCCCTGATTTAATCCTTTTACTATTTATAGGTCTCTCCAAATTTTCTGTCTTTATGATTCAATCTTTGTAGGTTTTGTGTTTCCAGGAATTTGTCCATTTCATCTATCTTATCCAATTTGTTGATGCACCATTGTTCACAGTACTATCATACAATCTTATTTATTTCTGTAAAATCGGTAGTAATGCCTGCATTTTTATTTCTGATTTCAATACTTTGGATATTCTCACTTTATTTCTTAGTCCATTTATCTAAAGGTTTGTCGATTTGTATTGTCTTTTCAAAGAATAAGCGTTTTGTTTTATTCATTTCTCTATTTTTTTCTATTCTCTATTTTATCTCTGCTCTAATCTTTACTACCTTTTTTCTTCTGGCTATGATTTTGCTACACTTTTAAAAATCTTCTGAATATTTCTGATAGATATTTTTTAAAGCTTTCTGCAAAGTTGCCTTGCAAATATTTTGTTTTATTCCCTTAAGTTAATACACAGCCCGACTGTCAAATTCACCTCCCTCCAAAGCTGCAAATACATTCTGATAAAGTCAAACTTAAAAGACTCTGCTGTCTCCAGCTTGCATCAAATTACCTCATTTGAAGAACATTTTCAAAGCAGGAGAAGCTCCTGGCTCATTTTGAGTTTTGTTCTTTCTTTCCCAGCCCCCTCACTTAAGTAAGCTGATGCCAGCAAGCTTATCCCCAAGACCTTCACTGTCCCCAGTCTGATGGATCTTTGCCTCCACCAGTGGAATCTGGGGATACCAACTTCACCCTGAAGATTTAGTTGACAGGCAAACATTTTGAGAGAGAAGGTATGTGATGTGGGACCATTTTAGGCCCCTAGGTCTGATTTGCCTTCAGGGTGCGTGCCTTGATGAGAAGTATGCAGGTTATAGCCTACTGCAACTCCCAATATCCAGAAATGATACATAATAATCCCAGCAAGGAAACAGTGCTCTCTGCGGGTCCATATCACCTTCATACTCTTGGAGACAGAAAGGGTAAAGTAAGCTCAAAGGGCAGACGTTTCAGCCCCCAGCCCGCCCCACCCAGACACATGCTCTCTACAAACAAGCAGCCAGAAATACTGTAATTGACACTGCCCGTCTGCCTGCAGTCCAGTGGCTGAATCCCAGCAATGAGTACTAAACAGTAACCTGCACTTTCTGCTTCCAGCTTGACCACTGGCTCCCCAGAGTAAGAACTTTTCAGCACGCTTGCTGTTCCATGGATCTCTTTCAAAGAGGCGACCAAGCCAGATCAAATCCATTTAGTAATAAGTTAAATTCATTGCTCTCTGTTAAGACTCTGTGCCTTCTTTCCATTACCAGCATCAGGAGAGAGACAAGTAGGCGCAAATGGGAGAAAGTGCTTATTTCTACAAGCCCGGCTTACAAGCTGCTATTTCTGCCCACGCCTGTCATCTACAAGGTGAGCCCCTCGCCTGGGGAGTTAGTTGGAGGAGGGGCAGCAAGCCCTGTACCTTGCCGATCGGCTGCTGAGCTCCCATCCCATCCAGACCCCTGCAAGAGGGCATCGACCTGCTGTGATGCAGCGGCTAGACCTGTGCACACTGCCACTTCCTAGCATCAATGTGGGTTTAATTTATTATGTGACCACTTCAGATGGATTGCAGCTCTCGCCTGAATGGCTGGCTGTATTTGCATACCTTATATTTACAACTAGCAGATAAAAAACTCCTCTGAGGTAGGGACTGCAGGCACGTCTATGAATAAATCACTAGCAGGGGAAGGAAAAATCAGAAAGAGTTTCGAGCCTCATATTAGAAATAATTATGTTCGCAGATATAAAAGCAGAGTTGTATGGAGAGATAAGCACATAGAAGGAGATCCTGGTTCTCCTCTCAGGGTTGCGGGGCGGGGGGGGTGTCCCCAACCCTGCCTCCTCCAGGAAATGGTGGTTGGGCTGAGTGGTGTGCTGTGAGCCACTGTGGGAAGGACACAGTCAGACCAAGACGTGGTCTATCTTTTCCATCAGCTTATTGGGTACCTGGTGGGCGGTGTCCTGTGATGCACAAGGCACCTGTGGGCCTGGCCGCTCTGGATGGTCCAGAGTGACTTCAAGGGGACGGGCAAGGGGAAGACGTGCTTGTGGTTTAGAAGGTCGCTCATGACCCTGCAATAAGGCTACAGTCCTGTGTCAGAGCAAAGCCTTTTCCTATGGTCTCCATGCCTCATCTTGAGACCAGGAGGCAGCTGGCAGTGGAAGTTACAGCCCAAGTGCCCCTTTGACGGTGTGATGCACCCATGCCCACCCTCACTCAGACATTTCTCCTTGAGAAGTCTGGGGACAAGCATTGGCAGCAGGCTGAACAATAAGGAGCCTCCATCCTTGATGTCCCTGTCCGCAAAGGTGAGTCTTTGAGACCCCGGGAGCCCTGAAGATTCAGGAGCAAAGGTCAGAGTTGGAAGTGGGGGGCTGATCTCAGTAACTCCTTCCAGTGTTTTTTCCTCAATAGGTCCAGACTGCCTCTATTAAGTCCTCCTGGTTGAATTGGATGAGAAGAAATGACCTGGGAAAATGATACCCAAGCTACAAATCTTCATATGAGCCCCAGGGAGTTCACCCCAACTCTGAGCCAAGAGTTTACCTGCTTCTCCTAGGGACATGCTGATCTGTTAAGTATGACAGTCTCTAAGCCAACTGTACAGGGTTGATTTATGAATATAACTCAAGAGGGTTGCCAGGGATAAGCAACATCAACAGATACTCTAGAAAATCCAGCGGCCTTAGAGGTCTGGCTGTGAGCACTTCCAACCATTTGTGTAGAGACAGTTCTTTTCAGCAGATTTCTAGAGTGTGTTAGTCTGCCCCACTGCAAACTTTCTTGGCATTTTGGTCCTGACTGTGGGACACAGGATAACACACAGCCAACCTCAGTCTTCCATTCTGGGAACCAGCTGCATCCTGGCAGTGCTGACTCATAAGAGCCATTCTTCTTCATCTTGGAATAGAAATTATGGAGGGTGAAGCAACAGTGGCGATGCTGCAGCAAAAGCTGGAAGGTGGGTGTCTGGTTTTCATCCTTGGTTTTAAACAAGTAGCTCTCACTGGGGAGAGGTGACGGCCCTTGGCCAGCCCTGGCTTCAGAATCACTCATCTCGAGTAGTTTCAGTAACTCTGACAGGCAGACAGGAGATACAGCTATGTCACTGGGCTCAAAAGTACACCTGTCATACCTGCCCTGCAATTGCTGGCATTTCTCTGTATTTTTTATGCTAACTTTTATTGGACTATAGTCCATTTATATCCTTCTTCCTTATTATTTGCAGAAATTAAAGAAACAAACTGACAGGTGCCCCCATCCTCAGGGTTATGACCAGGAGCGTCCTGTCCTGAGATGAGCCCACATTCACTAACATGCCCTATGTCACTCTCCCCGAGGGCATCTTGGGGTGGAAGGTGGCTCATCAACAGAGTGTAAACACTTTCCTCTTAATTTATTGGCTTCCACGATCAAATCTTAGACCCTAAATGTGATACTGATATGTGAGAGCCCTCTCTGAACATCCCACTCCATGTCAGGCACACAGCTGGGTGTGGACACACTGGTGCAGCATCCAAGTCATCCTGGGAAACCTGCCTCTGGACCCTGGAGACGCTGGGAGCTGTTGTCTCCAGGGTGGCCTCCAGGAAGCCAGCCAGCATCAACACGGGGACTTCCTGGTGGTCCAGAGGCTGAGACGCCACTCTCCCAACACAGGGGGCCTGGGTTGGATTCCTGGTCAGGAAACTAAATCCCACATGTGGCAACAAAGACACAGCCAAATAACAGAGCCAAATAAATAATTTTAAACATCAGCATGGGTAGCATCCACGCTGGAAACAGGCAGCTGCTTTGTAAAATGTCCAGGAAAACACAGGGAATGATGAACCTATTGAGAAGTCATCTAATAAAAGTTTAAGGAAGATGCTGCTATGGGGTCAGATCTCAGCCCCCAAAACAGAGACATGTAGATGCCTGTTTGCTTCAGCTCATTTGTTCTAAAAGCAGAGGCTCCTATCTGTGGGAATGTGTGTGGCTGATTCATGCCGAGTCATCTCTGGGAACCGAGAGGGAGCCCCTCTGTGTGGGGGAGCGTATGGAGAACTGCCAGGGCCTCCAGGCTCAGTCCCTGGGGGAGGCGGGAGCTCCCGGCCCACGCGGAGAGACGCTGGCTGGTCCCGGACCCCAAGGCCCCCTGGACCCCTGGCAGCAGTATCCACTCACCTGCCTTCTTGTCATCCTGACTCGGAGACAGAAATCATACATTCTGGAAGCTCAGTTTCTTTTCTTAAGTCTCATTAAACCCTATGATTAAGCTGGGCGAACTAACTGAGGATTGAGAATCAATTAAGTAGTAATGTTAATAATAAAAATAATAGCTACATTCTGGGAAAGATTGAAGGTGGGAGGAGAAGGGACGACAGAGGTTGGATGGCATCACCGACTCAATGGGCGTGAGTTTGAGCAAGCTCCGGGAGTTGGTGATAGACAGGGAGGCCTGGCGTGCTGCAGTCCATGGGATCACAAAGAGTCAGACACGACTGACTGACTGAACTGAACGGAACCATTATAAGTAGTATTTGTTAGCTGGTGGTCGCGAGGAGTCGGACACGACTGGACGACTTCACTTTCACTCTTCACTTTCATGCATTGGAGAAGGAAATGGCAGCCCCCTCCAGTGTTCTTGCCTGGAGAATCCCAGGGACGGTGGAGCCTGGTGGGCTGCCGTCTATGGGGTCGCACAGAGTCAGACACGACTGAAGCCACTTAGCAGCAGCAGCAGCAGGAGCCAGTAGACCCCTCCGTGACAGAACAGCAACAATAGCTACATCCAGCCAGAAAGCAGAGCTACAGAGCCCCGTTGTACCTGGTTATAGAAGTGTCCTCAGCTGAGAAAAAAGCAAAATCAGAGAGGGGGGCGAGGCCATCCAGAGATCAGTCACAGCACGACGTTACCACCACCCCAGGTCTGGAGCCTCCACTGGAGGAAGGCCCGCGCCCAGACCCAGTGCTGGGGCTCACAGGAGGGGTCGGGATGCAGAGAAGATGCCGATCCCGCAGGAAACGCCAGCAGAGCAGAGGCAGGGAGTGGGGACGGCCCTCACATCCTTCCCGAGCCCTCCCCAGGGCTGGCCTGGCTGGAACCCAGCCGGTGAGGGGTCAGAGTCCCCAGACCCACGCCTGTTCCCACCAGAGTCACCCCCTTCTCAGACGGCACTGAGACCCAGGCTGCCCTTCAGGCTCAGGCCCTCCAGCCTGGGAAGTGCCCCTTACGGCCACCCCATCACAAGGGTGGTCAGCACCTCTCAGGCCTGCTCCCTTCTCTCTACCTCCTGGAACCCATGCCCGCCCAGGTCGCTGGCATCTCTCACCCACACTTTCTCTACCTGAGATCCACCGCACAGCCTGTTTAACTCCTCACTGTGCACCAAGAATAATCTCCCTACACTTAGTTGCAGGTTTAGCAAATCAGTACGCAAGATGCTCTGCTGTGTTTCCGCTTCCGATTATACCACGAATATTTTTTAGTATCATTATGTCTCCTGCACGCATGACCCAGCAATTCCGCTCCCTACGTATATACCCAAGGGAAGTGAAAATGTGTATCCCCACAAAAACTGGTATAAAAAGTTTATAGCAGCATTGTTTATCTTCATAATAGCCAAAAGGCTTAAGAATCTGCCTGCCTTAAGAATCTCTCTGTGAGAGATGTGGGTTCAACCCCTGGATTGGGCAGATTCCCTGGAGAAGGAAACGGCAACCCACTCCAGTATTCTTGCCTGGGTCAGCCCATGGACAGAAGAACCTGGTGGGCTACAGTCCATGGGGTCACAAAAAAGTCAGATATGACTGCACGGACTTTCACTTTCACTTCAAAAGACCTATCCATCAGATGAATGGATAAAGACAGTGTGGTATAGTCATGAATAGAATATGATTCATAATAAATGAAATACCAATCCAACCAATAGCATGTTGGAACCTTGAAAGTGTTGGAAAGAAGCCAGTTACAAAAGGTGGGGGTGGGAGGGATGGAAGGAAGGAAGACAAGAGCTAAAGGGAGGAGTTTGCTTCATTTTCTCAGATGAAGATATTCTAACGTTGACTCTGGTGATGGTTGCCCATGTCTGGAAGTCACCAAAAGCCACTGAGCTGCACACTTGAAGTGGGTGAATTGTATGCTGTGAAATATATCTCAGTAGAGCTGCTTGAGGGGGAAAAAGTATATCCCATGGAGTTTTTGGCCTACGCTTACACTAAACATTTATCTTCGCTTCATCTGAAAGGAAAATTTCACTGGGCTTTCTGTATTTTATCAGGTGATCCTACTTAGAGCAGAAATCAGATCATGTGACTCTCTTGTTACACTGTTTCAACGACCTGCCTTTGCAACGAAAAGAATCCATACTTCTTGAAGAACTTTAAGATCAGGAATGATCTGGTCCCCACTCTCCTTCCAGCCTCCTTTCACGGCAGCATCCTCTTTGCTCACTCTACTCCAAACGCTGCCCAGCTCAGCTCTGCCAGCAAAACACGATCCTCCAGATTCTGGGTCTTCTTTGCAAGGCTCCCCTTCCCCACTGCCTCCCCATCCCGCACTGGAGGCTGAAGACACCAGCTACATGTTAATCGTAATGGTTCTGATGAACTGATGGCCAAAGGTGGTCGAAAGAAAAATAAACAGAGTATCGAGGGTGAATTATCCAGCCTAGGGGAAAACTTGAAATGATGATTGTTTAATTCTAATATCAACTTTTTTCCCCAAATCTAGTTTTTATTAGGCATCTTCCGTATCAACAACCTCAGATATGCAGATGGCACGAGCCTTATGGCAGAAAGCGAAGCAGAACTAAAGAGCCTCATGATGAAAGTGAGAGGGTAGAGTGAAAAAGCTGGCCTAAAGCTCAACATTCAAAAAACTAAGATCATGGCAGCTGGTCCCATCACTTCATGGCAAATAGATGGGAACAAAATGGAAACAGTGGCAGATTTTATTTACTTGGTCTCCAAAATCATTGTGGACAGTGACTGCATGCTTAGTCTCTTCAGTCGTGTCCGACTCTCTGCAACCCCATGGACCATGACCTGCCAGGTTCCTCTGCCCATGGGATTCTCCAGGCAAGAATACAGGAGTGGGTTGCCATTTTCTTCTCCAAATCTGCAGCCATGAAATTAAAAGATGCTTGGGAAAAAGCTATGACAAACCTAGACAGAGTATTACAAAGAAGAGGCACCATTTTGCTGATAAAGGTCTGTTTAGTCAAAGCTATGGTTTTTCCAGTAATCATATATGGATTTGGACCATAATAAGGCTGAGTACTGAAGAATGGATGCTTTTGAACTGTGATGCTGGAGAAGATGCTTTAGAGTCCCTTGGACTGCAAGGAGATCAAACCAGTTAATCTTAAAGGAAATCAGCCCTGAATATTTGGAAGAACTGGTGCTGAAGCTGAAGCTTCATAACTTTAGCCACCAGAAGCGAAGAGCCAACTCATTGGAAAAGACCCTGATGCTGGGAAAAACTGAAGGCAAAAGGAGAAGAGGGAGACAGAGGATGAGATGGTTGGATGGCATCACCGACTCAATGGACATGAGTTTGAGCAAGCTCTGGGAGATAATGAAGAACAAGAAAGCCTGGTGTGCCACAGTCCATGGGGCTGCAAAGAGCTGGACATGACCTAGTGACTGAACTACAACAACAAAGCGGATCTGACATCAGCCATGAAGCCCTGCCTCCTCTTTTACAGGAGGGAGGAGGCAGACTCCTCTACAGTGAGTAGGCCCCTGGCCCTGGCCCTGGCCCCTCCTGACCCTGTTCTCATCATTTTTCCTCCTAGAACCCGGATCTGTGCCTCAGGGCACCTCCCAGTGCTACCTGCTCCCTGGATCTGGCTTCCTGGGGACGCCCCGCAGAGGGTGTTCCTGTAGACAGCACACTGGCCTTGGCCCAGTGCCTGGCAGGTAGGACACTCCCTGTAAGCATCTGCTGTCAGGATTGGCGGGAAGTCAGTGGAGAGATACATACCTCTGAACAAGGGCTTACGGAGAACTGGGGGAACATTGCGGGCTTCCTGTTGCTGACTCTAGGAAGCGGCGCAGAGAAATAAACGCCAGAGAAGGAGAAAGAGCTGCTGCCAGAGGACCTTCCCGTATCTGCACCCTGAGAGTGCAGCCAGGTGACTCTTCATCGCTGGCATCTGAGCCACAGGGCACGGCTTGTCCTAACAGGGCCTGCAAAGACTTGCCCAGCTCGGCCAAGGCTGAGGGCCAGCTGCCCGCTTTCACGGGTCCCCTGCACGTGGACTTTGGAGGAGAGGAGATGGGCCCCGGCCTCTGAGCCCCAAAGGATGCACATGCCCACCTGACCGCAGCTCCATCCGTAAACCGATGGACCGCGCCAGTCTGCAGGTCCAAAAAATCCAAGACTATGAGACCACTTTACAACTCCCACATCATCAAAGGGCCCAAAAGAATGTCTATTCTCAGATTTCTTGTATGAAATTTCCAAGGTTATCTCTAAGTCTCTGTGTAAAACATTCGCATTCAAGGCCACTCCCCCAACCCCTCCCCTCAGGCACCTCCCCCACAAGAAGGAGACAAGACAGGAAAGGACATCAAACCCATAGAGTCCACTCATAGGAAGCTGATTATTTAAAATATACTTAAAAAAACCTTCAGCTTTAGAAATTAACTGATTATTTCAAGGTCTTTTTTTTTTTGTCAAGTCTAGAAATTCACCCTTGATGTTCCATTTATTTTTCTTTCTAGCACGTTTGAGAGGTCAGCTCACCAGAATTATTAGACTTAAAAAAAAAAAAAACTCTATTAGACTTTTTAAAAAAACCTTCCCTGTACAAGAATGTCTATTTTCAGAAGTGTAAGATGTCCCTGCCAAATTGGGAGACGGGTTGACATAGACACGCTGCTGCTAACACAGGTATAAAATAGATGCCTGATGAGACCCCACGGTGCATACAGGGGGCGCTACTGAGCGCTCTGTGGGAGAAGAGGGGCTCGTGTTTATGAGTGGCTGATTCACTTTGCTGTACCGCAGAAACTACGCACCAATAAAATAAACAAGTAAACGATAAGCCCGCCATCACCGAGGCTCACAAAAAAGGCAGATCCCTGGAGAAAACAGAGAGCAGAGGGGAAAGCAGAGTGCCCCCAGTGGGAGAAGTTAGCAGCCCTCCCATCTTCTGGGAACATTTGTTCGAACAGTGTTTCCATCACGTGGCCTCCTCACCTTGACAGGTAGAGCCAACATTCAGCATGGTGTGGGGCCCGTTCAGTTCAGTTCAGTCCAGTGCAGTTCAGTTGCTCAGTCGTTTCCAACTCTTTGCAACCCCATGGACTGCAGCACACCTGGCCTCCCTGTCCATCACCAACTCCTTAAGTTTATTCAGACTCATGTCCGCTGAGTCAGTGGTACCAGTCAACCATCTCATCCTCTGTCGTCCCCTTCTCCTCCTGCCTTCACTCTTTCCCAATATCAGGGTCTTTTCAAATGAGTCAGTTCTTCACATCAGGTGGCCAAAATATTGGAGTTTCAGCTTCAGCATCAGTCCCTCCAATGAATATTCAGGACTGATTTCCTTTAGGATGGACTGGTCGGATTTCCTTGCAGTCCAAGGGACTCTCCAGAGTCTTAAACACCACAGTTCATGATGCTTTGATTTTGGGACCCATTAGAGAGATGCAAGGTGTCCTTTGAAATCCAGACATGAGCAAAAACTGAGAATCCTGGATCAGGAACAGCAGCAGAAGGTCTGAAGCAAGAGACAGAACTGCAGGGCAGGCTCCCGTGTGGGACAGAGTTCGCTGGTACCCGGGAAGAAGCATGCGGAAGAAACCCTGGGTGGAGGAGACCTGAGCAAAAGAAATGACTCTCGCGGTGTCAACAGTTACTGATTTTCACAGATTCTTCACCGGCTTCCGAGTGAGGATGGAGGGGAGGCCATGCTCAGCATCTCCTGGCCAGCTCTCATAATTCATTATCAGTGAAGGTTTAGAAAAAACGGCTGTGATCCTCACAAGAAGCAGAACGCTTCTTCCTCCAAGGCAGATGATAATAATCACTTTTTACTTTGCATTTTCTGGTTTTTTTTCCAAACCATTTTCAACCACAAGTGCCAAGCTTCCTGCCTCAGGAGGGTGCCTGAGCCGAGGGAGCATGGGCAGGTGATGGGGGCAATTCCAAAGCTGCTGTCCAGGGGCCCCTGACCAGGCCCTGCGAGCCAGAGGGCTCCGGCTGGCCCTCCTCCAGCGACCGTGCAGGACCCAGCCAGCACCTCAAATTCAGGCGACACCTCCTGATTGCATCATTCCTCTTCAAGCGGGACGTTCTAAGCGGATATCCCCCCTGGTATAAACAGAATACTTAATTTTCTTTTTTAATCATCAGTTTGTGAGCCGGAGGCGGGCACGTCTCCGAGCACTCAGTCAAGGAAAGATTTTGAAGACAAGGCTCGAGGCGTTCGAGAGCTTTTCAAAATTGCCTTTTCATTTCCCTCCGTCATCCTTACCTGGGGTTTCCTGTCACCACTGATCCATGGAAACCTAGGAAATGGTTGGAGCTGATGAAACACCCCTCAATGCTCGTTCAATACCCTGAAGAACGTGTGGGAGCAGCCACAGCCAGCGAAGGGGTGTCTGTAATCTTCAGAGTGACCTGTGGGAGGAAACCTGGGGACAAATCCATCTTTTAAAGAATTCTCTTCCTTTAAAGAGCTGTAAATATCGAATATTCAAGCTGAGGGAATACTGGTCATGAGGAAGCAGGGGATAGATGGTGACTCGGATGTTGCTGCAAACAGCCGCCCTGACATCCGTCCTCCTGTGGGGTGTCCACTCGGCTCCCCCAGACTCCCCCCGTCCCTCCGCTCGGGCCGGCCAGCACGCAGCTTCTCATTTGTTGCAACATAAAAGTCCCCTTAATATTTTTTATCATTCCACATTGCAGGCACCAAACGACACCCTCAGGAACAACCTGTCCACCCGGTATGTTTTCAGCACCGCCAGCGTCTTCTGCAATTTTGTGAAGCTTGAAATGAGCCTTCGAGGTGCTGGGGAGAAGTGACAAAGCGCAGACTTCAGAGCCAGCTGGCTTCATCCCCGGCAGACCCTGTCGGTCTCGAGAGCTCAGCACGGCTTGGCCTCTGCTGGGACGAAGCCCTGCCCAAGGTCCAGGCCAGAAACTTCCTGTTGCAGGCACAGAGGTGAGCACCAGCCTGGGGGGGGTCTCTCTGGCCTCAGGGTAGGGAACCCCTCAACCCCCTCCATCCCTGAGTCTTCCAAATAGGTGTTCTTCTGAAGCATTGCTTCCCACCAAAAAGAGGTTGCTCACTGCTCCTCCTGGGAAAAAAGGTACAATAAAACCCAGCAGCTCTTTCCAGCCATTTTCATAGATCCCCTGCTAAAGAGGTGCACTTGTGTATGTGTGGGTGGGGTGGGTGGGTGTGTCCTAAGCCTATTTCGCCTAACATAATGAAGATGCTGGGCCCTCCTGGGAGTTGGACCCTTAGTGGCTTTCCGACTTTGCCGCAGACTCTGAGTGTCATCAGCTGGCGTTTCTGGGGTGCATAAAGTGAGTCGCAAATGATGCACTTTGACGCCCATCCCCTTGAGAGGCTCCAGCTCCCGCTGAGCACCTGCTGTAGTTTTCCCTAAGTGCTGGAGGCCACGCTGCCTCTCCGGCCACAAGACAGGCGGCCTCCGGGTCACTCAAGCGGCTCTCTGCCTTGGTGCTTCGTCTCGTGTCCTCCGGCTTGCACTTGGGGCGAAGAACTCCACCTGGGCTAAGAGGTCCTTCGCATCCGCAGAGCTGTCTCTGCACGTCCAGGGCTCCACGTGCCCACTGGTCCGAGCTGAGCATCACATGAGAGCCACCCAGCTTTGCTCCAGGGACACACACCACCGAGGGTGGCCTCCTCCAAACTGGCCCCTGGGGCAGAAAGAGGGCAGGCCCAAGCACCCTTCCTCGGAAAACAGACAGAAGAGAAAAGAGCGCTCGGAATGGGACACACTGAGAGCGGAAATGATGACTCCCACACCCTGAAGACAGCAATTACTGAGCATAGAGAAAAAGAAGCAACTCGTTCCTCCTGCAGAAACGCTGCCTGGAGCCAGGCGTCAGCCGGAAGGAAAATGACCAAATAGGAGGATAAATGGCGGGAAGAGAGAGAGAAAGAAAAGTGTCACAATCGACGAAACAGCTTAGGAACCGCTTGGGTCTCTCCCTTCCTTTGCCATGACCTCCCACCCAAGAACTGACTGAGCCTGCGTTGAAAAGGGGTGAAAAAGCTGGGAAAGAGTGACAGACCCCAGACACGGAGAAACACACAAAGCATGCAAGATGGTGAGGACATAAAACAAGTCCAAATAAATCTGTCATATTACTATATTTACTTCTTTGTCCCTCTTCTGCCGGCTGGCGGCCTTATAAATCTCCCTTGGAGGGAGGGAACGCGGCGGGCGCAGGTAACATATCCTGAGATCGCAAACATAAATATGGAGTTGGGGTGGACGGCCAGCCGCCTATAATGCGTCCGCTCCTTTGATAAGTTAATACGTCCGCATAGCATCAGGCATAGGCGAGCCTGACATTTGAATCATTTATGGCTTGAGGGGGCGGGGGGGGGGGGCGGTGCGGGGGGAATGGCAGCAACCTTATTTATTTTTTTTCTGGGAAAGAACCCACATGTCTTTATAAGTAGTGAGAGTGTCGTTGATGGCGCTCGGGAGCTTTTCCATTTCGGCCATAAACCATGTGTTTGGGACCCGGGCCATTTCTGGTCAGGAGTTATTATTCGGCAGTTCCAACTGGAGATTGCCCACCGCCCCGGCATCGTGCATGGCTCTGGAGCTCTCTGCCGTGGCCCTGAGCAGGTTTCAGCCCAGCAGGTCATGGAAGTCTCTGTGGCACGTGTTTTGTAAAAATTCCTTTCCATCCGTCAGCTGGGCACAGTCCTGGCCGGGCAGGAAAGTCACCAGGGCACCTGGGAGGTGCGTTCAACACGAATAGTTTATGATTGGAAGAAAACCCACGCTGTGCTCACATCCTGTACCATCTCCCATTTCTGTTGGGTTAATTCCAGCCATAAAAGCTTGAATGGGCCCCAGCTCTGGGTCTAAACTGTGTATGTGAGATATCGTCAGTCCTCCCCTGTTGCAGCACAAACCACCTGAATGTCCACGCATGCGCCATTCTAGCTCCCCCAGAACCTCAGCAGTATTGATGTCCCGCTCCCTGACATTTTTTGGGCGTTTGGTCTGAGCCGAGTCTGGGGAACCCTGCCCTGGGGAAGCCTGCCGCCTCTCTGCACACCCTGCAGCTGAAATGTCTAAATACAACAGCAAGAACAGTGTGGTTACCATAGGTGTCGGTCTGGTGAGAGCGAGGGAGCTGGAGAGGCTGCTGGGGGGCAATGGATGAGGCTGGGGCTGGATCCTCTCGACCCCAGACTGTTTGCCTAGGGTCAGAATTGGACCTGGCCTCAGCCTGCCTGATCCTGAAGCCCAAGCCACCTGCTACTTTAGACAGCAGGGGCCTGCAAGTGGAGGAAAACCCATAGCAGGGTTCACCTGAGACCTTTTTCTGTGCCTACATCTTGGACCCTGTGTCCAGCTGCTTCTTCAGGAGCAGAGAGAGCCCATTGCTTTCCCCTGCATCCTCCTGATATTAAGGGTTCCCCTCCCTGCTCCCCCCGTGCGTGTCCCCGAGTCTCCATGGGACCTGGCTCCCCATCATGCCCAGGCACCGTCACCCAGTCTGTGGATCTATGATTCAGGTATCCTGGGAAGCCGTCTCCCCTCCTGCCCCAGCTCCTCAGCCTGATCTTCTTCACCAAATGCCTCAGTGCTGATCATGCTCCTCCACCTAAGGCAGCCTGGACCCGTGGCCACATGGCTCTTTCCCTCCAGCTCCTCTGGCTGTTCCTAGGCTGCACGACGCGCCTCTCTGCCCCCCGTGACCGACCTTCGTTAAGACTGACCCAGCCAGCCTTTGCTCCAGGCCTCTCCCTTGTTCCCCGAGTACGGCCAGCCCTCCCACCCCGGCTCAGGAACACTGCCCTGTCCTCGCCCTCCCACTCCATCCCCTCTCTTTCTGTGCCCTCTCCTTGGCTTCAAGATGGGGTTCGCCTGGTGAGGACTCTCTGGCTTTGGCGGCTTGGTCTCCTCGTAACTGGACCACCCAGGCACCAGCAGGGAGCTGGAGGAAACGCAGAAGCTGAGGCCCCACCATGCACATGCTGAGCCCGTGTCTGCATTTCAGCAGGATCCCCAGGTGACCTGAACACACATGAGAGGCCATGGAGGGTTGTCCGAAAGCAGCGCCTCCACTCATAGCTAATGGCAGGAGTCCCCAGGGCCGCCTGGGGGCTCCCCCTCCATAGAGGGAGGTGGTGGTCCCTGCTCTGGATGCCATAAGGGTTTCCTACCCTCTTCTCTCCCCACAGCCCACAAGGTCTCGCCAGCACCCCTGCTGGTGACTCTCAGACCTGTATCTCCAGCTCAGATTTCTCTCCCAGGTTCCACACATTCATAGGTATCAGTGTCCTGAGGCTGTTGTAACAAAGGACCACAAACTGGATGGTTGAAAACAACAGAAGCCTGTCTCAGCATTCTGAAGGCCTGAAGTCAGAAAGCAGGGTGTTGATAAGTGTGGTTCCTTCTCCCGCAGCTTCCTGGCATCACTTCAACCTCTGCCTCTAGGATGACGTGATGTTCCCCTGTGTCTTCTGGGTCTCTGTGTCCAGACTCCCCTTCTCCTTTCATAAAGGCACCTGTCACTAGATTAGCACCCCAACCTAGTAGGATCTCAATTTTAACTTGATTGTACCTGCAGAGACCCTATTTGCAAATAGGGTCACCCTCAGGGGCACCAGCCATGAGGATGTGAACATACCATCTGGGGGGGAAACAATTCAACCCACAACACCATCCACCTTCCTGTGCTGGGTAGTCCCGTGAAGCCTTTAAATTTGGCACATCCAGAACTGAACCCATCACCCCCTCCCCGGTTCCTGCTGGTGTTTCTGTCTTCCCATCCCAGCAACGAGACCCGCCATCCACTAAGACCTGGGTGGCATTTCCCACCCCCAAGTCACTCACTGCACAGCCCCTGCCACGCCACTTTCCTCCTCCTGCTCTCTCTGCTTCCCTTCCCGCCTTGAGTCAGATCCCCATCACATCTGGCCTGAGCCACGGTGCCAATGTCCCCACTCTGGCCCCCTCACCCCAGCCCAACTCCCTCCTCTCCGCTGCAGACAGAGCTCTCTTGCTAAACACGAATCTGACCTGGTCGCTTCCCCCAGAACTGCCTTCCGTGATTCTAATGGAAAACCAGACTTGTCTTTGGGTCATCAAAGTCCAGGGTGCCCTGCCCAGCTGCCCTCTGCTCCAGACCAGCCTATCACTGCCTCACCTCCTCGAATGCCATCCCTTCCCCAGATGCAAACTCCCATGTCAGCTCCCCAGACAGGCACTGCTTTCTCGGGACTGGCAAGACCTTAGCTGCAAGGTTTCAGCTTAAACATCACCTCAAAGGAAATCAGCCCTGAAGAGTCTTTGGAAGGACTGACGCTGAAGCTGAAGCTCTGATATTTTGGCCACCTGATGAGAAGAACCAATTCATTAAAAAAAAGACCCCCATGTTTGGAAAGGTTGAAGGCAAAAGGAGAAGAGGGAGGCAGAGGATGAGATGGTTAGATGGCACCCTGACTCAATGGACATGAGTTTGAGCAAGCTCCAGGAGATGGTGAAGGACGGGGGAGCCTGATGTACTGTAGTCCATGGGGTTGCAAAGAGTCAGACACAACTTACAGACTGAACGACAAAACTGGGAGTTGATCTCTGAGACCCCCGAGCAGCCTGGAAATCTTTGCTTCCAAAGGGCCAAGCATCTACTCCCAACACAAGACCTAAGGCGCCATATTGGAATTGCCTGCTCTATGTTCTGAGAGTCCTGTCATCTTACAAAGCGCAAGACCATGGAAAGAGGTGCTCACTGCCCACAGGACACCCTGTGCCTGGACAGTGCCTGACATGAGAGGCACTCAGGAGGTGTTTGTAAACTGAATCAAAAAGAAGGAAACAAAGAACATCTCTCCTCTCATTCATAGTCAAGTCTCAGACTCGACAGACTTTTCAGGGCAATGAGTCTGCTCAGAAAATACGGACTTTCTGGCTGAAATCAGTGGCTCCAGAGTTAATTACCTTGTACACTGTTTTCTGAAGTTTGTAGTTTGGGAAATGTGCTCAACCATCCTGCTCATCATTTACCCACCAACCCCAGTGGAGAGGAGACAAAGGACCTCCACGATACACTTGCTGGGAACTTGGATGATCCTGAAATGCATTTTGTTATTTTTCCATAAAGCAAATTGCCTCATCGAATCTCTGGCCTTACGATGTGAAGAGATAAACCAGCCAGTCTATCATATGCTCTTCTTCGAATTATTTAAGAGAAAGAGTATGCTTTTGCATCGGCTTTGCCTCTGAGGAGCCCTTTACCTAATTAATTCCCATAAAACCACTGTGAGTTAGGTGAAATGAGTTAAAAGTCAGACCTAATTCACTGGAAGCCAGGGGACCACATTCTCAAAAATCACCCTCCCAAATGGAATCAAATCAGGGTCTCCACAGAGAGCTTCACTGCTGAATGGGGCATGGAGGCGTAATGCCTCCCATCCTCCCCAGCCCTCCATGGACCACCATCACAGTGGGTGTTCGGATCTGCCTTCATGCCTGTCTCCCGCTGGCATCTCCATAGCTCGGTCCACGGCCTGGAGTAGGGGCCCCAGAGAAGATCTCTGCTTGGGTGGGCATAGTAGTATAAGTAATTTTTCCAGTAGTCATGTATGGACGTGAAAATTGAACTATAGAGTTGAGCACTGAAGAATCGATGCTTTTGAACTGTGCTGTTGAAGAAGACTCCTGAGAGTCCCTTGGACAGCAAGGAGATCCAACCAGTCCATCCTAAAGGAAATCAGTCCTGAATATTCACTGGAAGGACTGATGCTGAAGCTGAAACTCCAATACTTTGGCCACCTGACTCATTAGAAAAGACCCTGATGCTGGGAAAGACTGAAGGCAGGAGGAGAAGGGGATGACATAGGATGAGATGGTTGGATGGCATCAATGACTCGATGGATATGAGTTTGAGTAAACTTCGGGAGTTGGTGATGGACAGGGAGGCCTGGTGTGCTACAGTCCATGGGATCACAAAAAGTCAGACACGACTGAGCTACTGAACTGAACCGAATCATTCTAAGTAGTATTTTTTAGCCAGTGGAACCGGTAGACTCCTCCACGGTAAAAGTTGCCCTGAAGCTGATCCCTATATTTTACGTCCTTGCAGCATTCTGGACACATTCACTAAGGCTTTTACCCTTGGGACTGGGAGAGGGGAAAACTGGTAACTTCCTAACATCACAGCACCTCCTACGCTCACGATGCCTGTATCCTTTGTACTCAGAACCAGTCAGCCCGTATCCATTGACCAAGCAGGCCGCAGGCAGATAGTTCCCAGAAGATACAACTCATAGCATGAAGAGGTCACCCTTGCACACACTCACTCAGACATCTGTACAAAAGTGACGAAGGACAAAGCAAGCACGGGGCAGCCACCTGTGGAAGGGAAATGGGTTTGAAATACAGAGAAATTCCCAGCAGTGCAGAACTCTCCAGAGTCTAAGAAGGAGTAGAACAAACAGGCCCAGAGGGAGGTGGCCTGGCCCAGAGGCCTGGCCAGGGAGGGCCTCCGTGAGGCCGAGAGAACCACACTTCTCCAGGAAGGCAGAGGAAAAACTTCTATCTGCTCTGGAAGGCTCCATGTTCTCCAGGTCTGGTCTACCTATAAACCCTCCCGGGTATTACCCTGCTCCCCAACCCTTGCAAAGGGGCCTCAGAAGCAGAGAAATGAGAGGCTGCCTTGAATCGTGTGCCATTATTAGCGGCTGCAGGTGAAGTATCAGAGAGCTTGTGGCGCCCTGCCGTCCATCACTGCCCACCAATGGGCAGTGATGCCCTGTTGAGGTCCACGACGCTTCAGGGGCTGGGACCCTGCACAGGAGCTGGCCCACAGCAGGTGACAACCCCAATAGCAAGAGAAGTTTTTAGTGTCTTTGAGATGCTAAGTTCAAGGGGGTACACACCCACCCCAAATCTGTTTTCCTCACCTAACTCTTTGGTCAAATGATCCTTTATTCACATCTCTATGTGGAAACCCGTATGGGAATATGAACTGGAGTAATCTTATTAACTCTTCTATTAGCAGTTGAAGTTGTTAACAGCTGAACAATTCTGTTCCAATTGCACATGGAAATGCCTTTTCCTTTTAATATAACATTTGCCTTCTACAGTGAATTTAGGCGCTTATAAGTAGAAAGTGAGATTAATGCATGTACGCATGCATTCATGTTTAAGTAAGTGTGTTTTTGTTTTATAAAAGCCACAAGTCTATATAGGCAGGGCAATCTCCTGGTTTTCTCAGGCTTTCCTTCTTAAGGTCTAAATGCAGGGGAGGCATTCAAAGTCCCGCCAAGTATTTCTCAGAAAACTTGCATTTTAACATTATGGAAATTCTACATACATTGTGACACAGCATAATCTATAAAAGCCACAACCCTAAACTTAAAAAAAAAAAAAAAAGAAAAATCTAGCAAGAAATAAAAAGGATTATTTTCCTAACCCATAGTAATTTGTTACTACAACTCACTGATAAAAATGCTCTGGGAAGTACAGAAAGAACATGGAAAAAGCTTTTTTATATTATTTGCAAATAACAGAAACAAAAGAACAGTCTCCAGACTTTATTGAGTTGAATTGATTTCCATTGCTCTCACTGCGTCATATTTATGGTGTCACATATATCTTTATGTGCTAGTGGCGGAGTCCCTGAGAGTCACCAGAATCCTGATCAGACTCTGGGCTCAGTCCACATATATATAATAACAGCCACTTTCATTGCCATCCTCACGGCACCTTAATTAGGTCAAATAACCAACAAGGAAACAACTGGCTGAATTCCTTCTAATATGCCAGTTAACAGTTACTACCCTCTCTTGCCTTCAAAACAGCTGATAATTAAAGTAAATTCCACCCCTATTTTCAATAGATTTGATGTCATAAGACTGACATGAACAAATGTACTTTTTAGTTTTTCTTTTAAGTTTTCTGAAAAGGATAGTGAAATAACCTACCGAAGAAAGTGGAGACTATTTTTCAGTTTTGTTCTTGGCTTTTGCATAAAAAAGTTAAGATAGCCAATAGCCTGTTTGAATGAGTCATGTTTTTTTACTTAGGAATCCTAAAATAATAAACATACCATAAAGAAATCATAACTTCCCATTTCATAAAAGAAATGAAATTATTTAAATTGAGAAGATATATAACAGCAAGTGTATAATGTATAAAAATTTAATGCTAAAGCAAAGACAAGTAAACAATGACTTTATTTTGTTTTTCCTACCTAGCTTCAGGATATTAAAAAGAGAAATTAAAAAGCAAAATAAAAATTAAGAGATCGTGAAGGACCGGGAAGGCTGGCTTGCTGCAGTCCATGAGATTGCAAAGAGTTAGACATGACTGAGTGACTGACTAACAATAACAAGCATACTGATATGGACATGAACTTGGGCAAACTCCGGGAGCTGGTGAAGGACAGGGGGTCCTGGCGTGCTGCAGTCCATGGGGTGGCAAAGAGTTGGACAGGACTGAGTGACTGAACAGCAAGCATAGTTACAACCACAAATGCTAACAAATATTTTTTTAAAACACCAGGGAATAAAATTCACTAATAGATTAAAGAAAGAGAATATTTTGACTTAGGAAGTTATGCTCAAGAAAGTAAAGGAGAGAGTTGATAGAATTCATCACAAGTAATCAGTTAAATATGCCCTAAAATATTTTATGAAAAATCCTGATTTATAAAAACATCACACGTGACAAAAGCATTCTTACTTAATATGATAGAAAATGGTAATCTCAAGCCACCATTAAACATCATGCTTATTGGTGAAATGCTAGAGTTCTCATTAACACTAAGAACCAAGTTCTAATCCTTATTATCAACCTTATTAATTATCATTGCTCTGAAATTCCAGGCCATGCAAATGCAATAAAAGAAGACAATAAAGTGTCAGAAAGGTGTAGTGAAATAAAGTTATTACGTAGATAAAAAGCCCTTGCAAAATTAAAAAAAAAAAAAAAGAACCACTAGAAAATGTACTGATTAACAAAACAGCTTAATCATTTAGCTGGATTCTAGAGAAACATGAAAAGTAAAATTATACCTGAATACTTTCCCCTGTAAAATCAGTTGTATATAATTTTTTTTTTAAGATATGACTTCCACTCCCAGCCAAGATGGAATAACAAGGACTTGACTTGCCCTCATGTGGAAACAACCAAAAAATCAAACAAAACATATAAAAAAAATTATTGTTTTCAAGACACTAGACACACTAGACATCAGGCGATACAGGACAGAGATCCATGAGGGGTGAGAAACAAAAGACGTGAGGCACGCAGTTGCTGCAGGTCTTTACTTGAGAGAATCCCCGGGAAGGTAAACGCGGGTGGAGGCCGGCAGGTTCCCTGCACTGAGATGAAGCTGAGAGTCCAGGGAGACAAGGACAGTAAGCTTCTCCACTGCGGCCCAGAGAGGAGAGAGCTGTGCGGGGAGAGAGCTTAGCAGAGCGCCGAACATTCTGTGCGTATGTAGGGGCTGCTGGAGGCCAAAGGGAACAAAAGAGAAGAAAGCCGCTAGCAGGGCTAGAGAGAGAGATGCTCTGCAACCACACAGGGCCTGGAGCAGCACCTGATTCCTTTAGTCAGGCTGCTGCTGCTGCTGCTAAGTCGCTTCAGTCGTGTCCGACTCTGTGCGACCCTATAGACGGCAGCCCACCAGGTTCCCCCGTCCCTGGCTAGAAAACCCTATAATTCGCAAGTCACTGGGAAGAGTGGTCAGAAAGTCTTGCCTCAGGAGTAAGAAACTGGTATGTTTTCATGAAATGTGGCTCTGGTTTAGTTTTAAAAGTTTAATAGCAAGACATAAAAGGATCAAAATATTTGCAAGTAACTTACCATCCTCTTCTCAATTGCACAAATAACATTCTTCAGCACAGACCATATGATAGAGCACATAGGAAGCCTCAATAAATATTAAATTATTAAAGTTATATCATGGAATGAAGTTTACAATAACAAAAGAGAATTGGGGAAATACACAAATACATTGAAATTAAACAATATATTCCTAAATGCCTAATGCGCAAAGGAGAAATGACTAGGGGATTTTAAAAATACTTTGAAGTAGTAAAAATGAAAGCTAACATATTGAAGCTTTTGAGATGCAGCTAAAGCATTGCTCAAAAGGAAATTTATAGCTATGAGTGCTTACACTCAAAAAGAAGATTTCAAAAAGAATATGCTTATATTCTCAAATCAAAAACCTAATTTTCCAACCTAAGAAATTAGAAAAAGAAGAGCAAATTAAACCCATAGCAAACATAAAGAATAAAGTAACAAATACTAAAGCACAGATAAATAGTAGGAAAACAATAGACAAATGAAAAGAAGGAAAAAAACGGAAAGAAAAGACCATTTAGAAAGTCTCAATCAATTTTAAAGAAAATAGAAAAGTAAAACTATCTCTATCTGTAGACGATACAATCAGAGAATCCTAAGGAGGTGTTTAAAAATCTATTAGATCTAATAAAGCAAATTCAGCCAGGATACAGCACCAGTATTCAAGTTAGTAATATTTCTAAACATCAGCGATAAAGAAGTTAAAATTAAATAAAGAAAACAGTTCTATTTACAATAGTATCAGAAAAGAATTTTTAAAGTATAAAATACTTAGGAATAAATTTAGCAAAAATAGAGCTATATTTGTATACTGAAGCCATAAAATATCATGAAAGAAATTAAATAAGCTCTAAATAAATGAAAGACATCTCATCTTCACTGATTGAGAAACTATCATTAAGACGGTAATACTTTCCAAATTGATGGACAGATTCAATGCAATTCCTATCAAAATTCTAGCTGGGATATTTTGCAGAAATTGAACATCTGATTCTCAAATTCATACAGGACACAGAATAGTCAAAATAATCTTGAAATAGAAGAAGTTGAAGGACTCATGTTTCCTGACTTTAAAACTTATTAAAATACAACATTAATCAAAACAGTATGGTATTAGCACGACCATAGACCATGAACTGAAAGTCTGTAAATAAACTCATATATTTGTGGTAAATTGATTTTTGACAAGGGTGCCAAGACAATTCAATGGCAAAGGAAATCTTTTTAGCAAATGATGCTGGAAAACCAGATATCAACAGGCAAAAGATCAAGTGGGACCCAACTTCATACTATATGCAAAGTTAATTCAAAAGGGAGGCAAGACCTAAATGTAAAAGTTGAAGTTTTAAAGCTCTCAGAGAAAAGTGTAGCTCTAAATCTGTGTGACCTTGGATTACGCAGTGGTATCTTATTTATGACGTTCATCGCACGAATGACGAAAGGAAAGACTAAACTGGATTTTGTTGCTTGTTGTCCAGTCACTATGTCTGCCTTCACGCGACCCCATGGTCTGCAGCGCACCTGGCTGCCCTGTCCTGCACTGTCTCCCGGAATTCACCCAAGTGCGTGTTCAGTGAGACAGGGATGCCATCTAATTGGATTTTGTCATATATTGACAACATGGTTGCTTCAAAAGACACTACCAAGAAAGTGCAAACACAAGCCGCAGACGGCACGCTTGTAAGGTGGGCAGTGAATCTGCCTGCAGGCCAGCAGCTCCCCCGGGGCCATTGAGCAGAGCCCTGTCATGGCCTTTCATGTAGCTTGAACCACACAACGCAATGGCGGGCTCCAGAGTGTGTATCCCACGAGCATCCCAGAAGCCCAGCTGGGAGGTGGAAGCTTCGATCTGGAAGCCACACAGCATCCCTTCCGCAGCATCCTCCTGGTCAAAAGCAAGCCTCAGAGCAGGTTCAGATTCAAAGGGAGGCGAAGTGCACAACAGAATGACCAGAGGTGTGGTTAGCTGTGGGGCACACAGCTTGGAGAAGACACTGGAATTTTACCTGCCTTTTTTTTTTAAGTTTCTGAAATGTTCTAAGTAAGTGGTTCAATCAGATATTCTAAGCAAGTGGGTTTTCCAACTTAGTAGTTCAGTTATTTTTTAAAAAACAACTTTATCGAGATATAATTCATATACCACACAATTTGCTCATGTGAAGTGTAACAGTCAGTGGTTTTTAGGATATTCACAAATACGGTCACACCAATTAGAACAATTTCGTCACTTCAAAAAGAGACCCTTTACCTTTAGCTATCACCTCCTCCCATGTTTTCCAAATAAAATATTGAAATTCTTGCACTTAACATGGATGCGGAAAGTCAAAGTAAGAGTGAAAGTCGCTCAGTCATGTCCGACTGTTTGCGACCCCATGGACTATACAGCCCACGGAATTCTCCAGGCCAGAATACTGGAGTGGGTAGCCTTTCCCCCTCCAGGGGATCTTCCCAGCCCAGGGATCAAACCCAGGTCCCCTGCATTGCAGGCAGATTCTTTACCAGCTGGGCCACCAGGGAAGCCCAGGATACTGGTGGAGCAGCCCTAACTGAGGCGCATGCATGTGGGCCCCCTTACTGAGGGCTGGTTTTCCCAGGGCCAGCAGCACCCACTCCTACCAGCATGCCAGCGCAAGGACGTACAGTCTCCGTCTCAGCGAGGAGGCAACACTAGTATCATCCCAGTAGTATTAGTCACTCAGTCATGTCTGGCTCTTTGTGACCCCATGTCTGTAGCCCGCCAGGCTCCCCTGTCCATGGGATTCTCCAGGTAAGAATACTGGAGCGGGCTGCCATTTCTTCCTCCAGGGGATCTTCCCAACCCAGGGATCGAACCTGAGTCTCCCTCATTGCAGGCACATTCTTTACCATCTCAGTCACCAGGGAAGCCACCAGTATCATCCTATTAGACGGCATTTTCTATTACTGACACCCTGAATTTGTGACTGGCAGCAGTGGTCCACCTAGTCTTTGTTCCAACCTAAGATTGGCAAGGGACTTCAGAGGGATCTCAGGAATCTATGAATTATTCATGACAAATTCCAAGTCCATGTGGGTTCCTTTCGGTTCTTACAATACTGACAAAATAGCTGATTGCCCTGACTTTTCATTTTTGTGTTACACACGTCTCAAAAGTTTGGAGAGATTACCACTCTCCCTACACCCACATCTCGCGGTTTTACTTTAGTAACATATTATATATATTAGTTGTGAACTTTTGATGAGATTCTCTTGCCCTGAAGGAACAAAAATAATGGGAAAATCACATTGTATTCATAAAAATCAAGTCGTACAAGAAACAGACAAAAAGGGTGAGGTTTGTGGCACGGAGTGGAAGGGAGGTGCGTGGCTGGCGTCTTGCTTCCCCAGGGCCCAGGAGCCGATGCACTTCCAGGAGGAGGGATCGGGGAGAGAGCAGAGGCCTCCTGCCCCAGATTGCTGGCTCTCTCCCAGCCTCGTGCTGTCTGAACGATGGTCAGGACCTGACAATTTGTTGGGAGCCTCTGTGCTCATGGCTTGCATTCTCAGACGCTCCTCCCCTCACAGTGGCCTCTGTGAAGCTGTCAGCATCTACCTTTCATAAGAAATGGTGGCAGTTCTTGAGACAGGATGTTTCCTCATTATTTGCAGCTCTGATTCAAGCCACACATCGCCTGGAAGCCTGCTCCTGCCTTGTTCCTCCTTTGCCATTACCTGCTGAGTCTCTCTCACACCTAATTGCTCCTCTGTTTTGTGCCTGTTGAAAGGTGTGTTCCGTCCCCAACACGCACTCGCCAGACACACGTCTAATGAGACGTGTTGCCCAGTTAGGCTGCGGGGAGGGCAAGATGCACATTTGGAACACTGCTTTCCACCCGGGTTTGACAAAGTCTTCAAGTCCTCTCTTTCCTGGGACTTGAAATCTACTCTCTTCGTCACTGAAACGTTTCCAATAAAAGTAGTGTACTCTTTTTGTGTAGTTGTGGTTCTTGGAAACAAATGAAGTCATCCTGGCCCATCGGGGGAGGCAGGAAAGGGGCTCACTATAGCGCCAAGTACATTGCTCACCCATCGCAAGGGGGGCTGCGTCTCACTAACATTGTACAGACGCCTCAAGACTTGTGCCTCTGGCTGAAGAAAAAGGGAATGTCATCTCCTTAGACAACACAGGCTCGTTTCTTCACTGATAGCTAGTTTTCTGGGGCAACCTTCCATGTTGACTCCATGGGCTTTTGAGCTGTAAACTCAGATGTGTTTCAGAATTCCAGTTTCCGGAGAAGTCTACACACTGAGGAAGGATACGTGACTACACACCCCTTCTCTCCACCTGCCTGTCAGGGCCTTTCATAAACTCAAACATCTCACATTTTGCCCCCGTCCTCCACGGTCGCACGCCCAGCTCCTGGGCAGCTCTCCCCAACGTGTAACTTCCAGGCTTGCAGAATGCCTGGGTCAGTGATTCATCTCTTTCTCTCCGGGTGTTTATCTCTATGCCTTCATTCCAGCTTCCCATTATTACCTGGGATTAAGCCTCCATCAGAAGTAACTCCTTTGGCAGCCTTATTTTCATCTTCCGTTCAGCTTCCCCAAACGCCTGATGTACTTGAACTGATATCACACGCGGCATTCATCCATTTTGGAACAACGATTCGAACTGAAAGCTTTCACCTCAAACATAAACAACCAGAGAATACGCCTCCATGCAAGTCTTCTGAGAAATTATCTGATTTTCCAGCAGCGGCTGTTGATTTAAAATAACACCAGTGCAAACCAGAACCAATCAGCAGACTCTCCAGACATAAGTTAAACATCTTTACTCCCTAAAATAGAATTACGGGCGCTGCAGAAGTGTACTGGAGCAAAATTATTCCTGGATGTAACAATGACAGTACGATTTCCTGGATTTATGATGGACACTTAGGGAAATGTGTAAGGGGCCTAAAAGAGTTAATGTCCCTCCCACAGCACTTTATTTTAATGTTGGGGAAGGTTATAATCTAGTATACTACACTGCCATACGAAAGAGCTCATCAGTACAAGCCTCCACCCATATGAAAATATTTGCGTTCATGGGCGAAGACACTCTCTTGACAAAAACGTTAAATGTAGCAAGCTTGGTACTTCCCAAATCCAATCATTTTTAAAACTTGCTGTTTTCGTATTAGTGAAATGATGAAAATAGCATATGTAGGTTTCCACCACCATTCTGGCCAAGGGGCCATTTGAACCGTTGAGGGAACAAGGAGAGGGTACATTTCTCGTTCAGCCAAGCGCTTTCACTGCTATTTGCTATCTTTTTCTATATGGAGTCAATATGAATCTACTATCAGCGAAATGCAAGGAAATGAGGAAAATAAGAAAGATGAAGGGCAGGAAAAGTGAGAAATTGTGACAAACATCAGGAACAAAGCTAGGGCCTCCAGTAAGGAGTGGCCAGTTACACAGAACTGTTTGGCCATCCAGTTCAAAAGTCAGAATTGGAAGTCTCAGGAGAAAGAAAAAGATCATCACGGTCATTTGGGGAAAACATGTTGCAAGCGCAGGGATGACTTAAGGTGGATCCACTGAACGGGACTCCTGCAGTCTTTTTCTGAATGAAAAGATGACTGTAGCCCACCAGGCTCTTCTGCCCATGGAATTCTCCAGGCAAGAATACTGGAGAGGGTTGCCGTTTGCTTCTCCAGGGCAGCTTCCCGAGCCAGGGATCAAACTCAGTCTCCTGCACTACAGGCAGGCTCTTCACTGTCAGAGCCGCCAGGGAAGCGACTGACACTTCCAGAAGAGAAGACGAATCTGTGTTTCAACGATGCTCTCAATCTCGTCCCTAACCAGGCTCCCATAAATCACTTCCCATATGTGCCACACACTCTTCAAAGGCACTAAAGGTGCTGTGGGAGCCACACACGTCTGCCCCTCCCTGCGGGCACACTAAATACCGTCCATTGTCAGCCAGCGACAGCCAGTCCCAAATCTGAGGCCCCAGAAGTTGGAGCCCAGACTCAGTGCGGAGAGCGATCCAAGCTCAGGCATTCCTTGGAAAGTTTGACTCCAGCTCTCCTGACTTCTTAACGCTGCCAACTTGAAATGGAAACCTCCAGAGAACATGTTTTCTTACAAAATTTACAAAGAGCTTTGCTGCAGAGCCAACAGCTGGAAAGGCCGCGCAAGCAGCCGCTCTCCCGATCTGATTTCTTACAGCATTTTGGCACTTCTGGTTCAGCTCCTGGCGGGCAACCAGAAGCCAGAGCGGTAATAAAACATGGTCTGCTCCCAGGCCAGCTCAGGCCAGGCCCCTTCCTGGAGAAGGGATGACTAATGCCTGGCGAGAGCCTGGGCCACGTGCTTCCCCTGCTCTCAGTAGAAGGGACACAGGCACGTTCCCACAGGCGTTCCTGGCTCTGTGCCTCTCACAGGGGTCGGCACCAGGGTGTCAAGGCCAGTCAGTGCACAGTGGGTTTCTGGAATGCCCTGACCCCAGCCAAATTTAGGAACACAAATCAGAGGCAACTGCTGCAAACCAAAGCTTAATTTGCCAGGCTCAGTCCCAAAGCAATTTGTAACAAGTAGCATCCAAACCCTAGTTGTTTTTCAAATAACAGGGAAAAAAGGTGCCAGTTGAAAATTTGATACCTATGTTTCTTCCTGCATGTTCAGTTGAGTTCAGTCTCTCAGTCGTGTCCGACTCTGCAACCCCATGATCTGCAGCGTGCCAGGCCTCCCTGTCCATCACCAACACCTGGAGTCTACCCAAACCTATGTCTATTAAGTCGGTGATGCCATCCAACCATCTCATCCTCTGTCGTCCCCATCTCCTCCTGCCCTCAGTCTTTCCCAGCATCAGAGTCTTTTCCAATGAGTCAGCTCTTCGCATCAGGTGGCCAAAGTATTGGAGTTTCAGCTTCAACATCAGTCCTTCCAATGAACACCCAGGACTGATCTCCTTTGGGATGGACTGGTTGGATCTCCTTGCAGTCCAAGGCACTCTCAAGAGTCTTCTCCAACACCACAGTTCAAAAGCATCAATTCTTCAGTGCTCAGCTTTCTTTATAGTCCAACTCTCACATCCATACATGACCACTGGAAAAACCATAGCCTTGACTAGAAGGACCTTTGTTGACATGTATAGCTCCCTTATTCTTAGCTGCTTTTTTTTTTTCTTTCTTCATTTCCACGCAGTAGAGGAAAGGGGTGAACTGCCAAGGTCTACAACCCTGAAGTGGGTTACCCTGCTGACACGGCTGGCATGGACCATCTTTTCCCCTCCAGGGTGTGTGCAGAAGGGAGTGTGCTTGAATGTCCTTCAAGAAGGAGGCAGAGAGAACCCCATTCACAGCAGAGAAATTGCATCCTGTTATGAGGCCAGGGTTCTGTTCTTCACAGTTCAGCCACAACTTCGCCTGATCCATCAGCTTCTTAATTATTCTCTCTACTTATGCAAATGAGTGAATGCTGGATTTTAGTTTACAGAGAAGAATGGCTAAGCTCTAATTTTCTGACAGCCAGTTTATAAGCATCCATCAGCTAGGCCCAGATAGACCCAGCAGGGGATGACTGTGTTTGCTCAGATACCGTGATCCTGGCTGGCCCATCCATTTGATTTGAGGGTGGGGTATGAAGACCCCACTGTAGACAAAGTAACTTAGGCCAAGGTGAGGCATGAGGCCATGCACACACTTGGTCATTCAAAGCATTAGGGGTAGGGTAGTCAGGTACAATACAGGTTGCCCAGTTAAATTGCATTTCAGATAAATAACAGATAAGTTTTTAGTATAAGTGTATCCCATCCAATGTTTGGGATACACTTATACTAAAAAATCATTCATTTATCTAATATCAAACTTAACTAGGCATTTTGTGTTTTTATTTGCTAAATCTGCCAGTCCTAACTTGAGGCTTCTGTTGATAGGAAGGCAGCCACGTTCATTCATGCCCAGAACAATCTGACTAAATCAGGGGCCCCAGCAGACCCCTGCAGGCCCGAGCAGAGTCCAGGGAGGAGAGGCGGACATTCTCCATCCCAGCCCTTCCTTACTCACACTGACTTCAAGGACCTAAGTGAGATGTTCTGTGACTTGAAAACAGCTTTCTCAGGAAATTAAGCCAGGATGCCAGAAGCCTGAGGAAAAAAACATATCCAACTCAGAAAGATCGCATCACACACCAAATAAAGGAAGTGCTAACTAAAAACTGGAAACCATCACTTTTCAGAAGGAAATAAGTGTCTGGCAATAGAGAGACAGACAGAGACAGATGCAGAGAAAGACGGAGAGATAGAGACAGAGATAAAGAGAGACAGAGAGACAGAGGTAGAGAGACACAGTGAGACAGAGACACAGAAGAGAGAGACCGAGGCAGAGAGAGCCGTAGAGACTGGGCTCTGAGCCCTGTGATCCTTCGCTGGGCAGAGAAGGACTGTTCAGATGGGCCAGTGCTGTTTTCCTTATGGAGCTTTTAAAACTCTTTTATTATAATTATTATGATGATTTGTAGCTAAGAAATACAGTACCCTTGCATAAATCTTGAGAATTTCAGAACAGGATAAAGAAGAAAATAAAAAGTGTTCATATTCCCAGGATTAGAAGAAACCACTGTATTTCCTTCCATCATTTGTTCAGACGTATATACCGACTTCACAACACTATGATCATAAAGCATCTAACATTCTGTAACCTACTTTTATCTTTCAATATATTGTGAATATTACCGCACATGCTTAGTTTCTGAGAATGCGGTTTTTAATGACTGCTTAGTACTCCCTCGCTTTTAGTGGGCCACAGTTTACTTAACCTGTGTCTTCCCACTGGGTGTTTACGCGGGTCCCTGTTTTTCACTGCTAGAGAGAGAGCCACACAATCTCCTCATACATTCAGTTCCTTCTGATTCTCTAATTGTTTACATGGGACCGATACCTGGAAATCAAGCCAGGTGCTGACCTTCCCCAGTGGCTCAGGGGTTAAAGAATCTGCCTGCAATGCAGGAGATGCTGCAGGAGCCACAGGTTTAATCCCTCGGTCAAGAAGATCCCCTGGGGAAAGAAATGGCCACCCACTCCAGTACTCTTGCCTGGGAAATCCCATGGACAGAGGAGTCTGGAGGGGTACAGTCCATGGGGCTGCAGTCTTACACGAGTGAGCATCTAAGTATAGAATACTGGATCTTGAGGTATGAATAAGGCTAAAGTTTTCATTCATAGTGCCAATTTTTCCTCCAGAAAAATCTCAAATATAACATATAGTAATTACTGGGTTTTTGTAATTATTGCCAACACTGGGTATGACCCCTTTCAAAACACTTTACTAATTTGATCAGCCAAAGATATAGCTTTTACTTAAAATTGCACTTCCTTCATTCCTGACATGATGAAAATGTTTTCAGATGTTTATTGAGCACTTGGAATTGTTACTTAATGAATGCTCATTTAAATTTTTAGGCATTTTTTCCCAAAACTTTTACTGAATTATAAAGATTCTTTGGATATTAAAGGGAAAATTCTTATTTAACAATATGCCACAATATATCCACATTTGTCTGCTAATACTGGTTAGGGTGTAATCTGGTGTTGGGAATTTTCCAATTTTATTAGACAAAACTTTATCAGTTACTTGTATGTCTTCCTCCTTGTTCTTCCTCTCCCACCTAGAAACTAGACAAATATGCAGTCCTCATTTTTCAGGTCCATATAGTTCTCTGATGACTTCACCTCCGTAATCCACTAAAATGAATTTTTATGTTAAGTGTGATAGAGGGATTCTTTTCCAACTAATTAACCTGTTATCCCAACATCATTGAATAATCGAAACTTTCCCCCAAGTGCTTGAAACACCATGCTTATTGTTGCTGCTGTTCAGTCACTAAGTCATGCCCAACTGTTTGCAACACCACAGATTGCAGCATGCCAGGCTTCCCTGTCCTTCCTTACCTCCCAGAGTTTATCTCCCGGAGTTTGCACAAATTCATCTCCATTGAATCAGTGGTATTATCTAACCATCGCATCCTCTGCCACCCCCTTCTTCTTTCGCCTTCAATCTTTCTTTCCCAGCATCAGAGTCATTCCCAGCATCAGAGTTGGCTCTTCACATCAGGTGGCCAAAGTATTGAGAGTTTCAGCTTCAGCATCAGTTCTTCCAGTGAATATTCAGGGTTGATTTCCTTCAGGATTGACTGGTTTCATCTCCAGCCCACTTGGACACATATCCACTGGATCTTAAATCCAACCCCTTAAGCACTTGGCCATCCTGGTGGAAATGTCGTGTATATCATATGCTGAATGAGTGGGCTCTTGTCTGCCTGTCTAATCCTGCAACCACACTCCACTGTGGAACCATCAAAATGGCAGAGTATACTGCTTAACTACTCTCCAGTGGTCCATATTTTGTCCATTCTTCTAGAATGATTTAGTCAAACTTATGTTTGATTGTGGTAGGAACCGCCCCAAAAGCATAAGTTAAATTGGAGAAATTTGGCCTCTTTGCCCTCTTCAGAACCAAGGTCTGCAGTTATTGATGATTTCTCTGACACCTCTCAAAACCTGTTGTCTGTTTCTTCGCACGGTCCCCTTGTGCATCTTGCTGGGTTTATTCCTAGGATTTAAAACATTACATTCACCTTGCAGATTGGAAATCTTTTATCTTTTTACTTTCCAGCGAGTCATAATGTAATGTAGGAAAAATTACTGATTTGTGTCTGCTACTTTCTTTAAAATATTCTCTTAGAGTTTCAGAGATGGAATCACGCCACATGCAGATTTAGGTCTGTTCCTTTCCGAAACTTAATCTTCTTTTTCTGTTTCCTGTTTTATGACATGCATAAGAACTTTGAGAACGGTGTTCATCACTGGGGGAATTGCTGCTTCCTGGTCCTGCCCCAGACTCTGAAGGCCCTACGGAGGGTTCTCATGAAAGGCGCTGCTGCTGATGGTTTCATATTGGTTTTCCATGTCAAGGAATCATTTTATTATTCTTGGCTTATTACGTTTTTATCAGAAATCAATGTTGAATTTTATCAAATGTCCTCTGAGACTTTATAGAACATTTTCTACTTTTAATCTACCAAAGGGATATGTTTTATTAATAGATTTCTGAATATTAAAACATTATCACACCCCTGGAATAGACCTATATGAGATATGAAACTTCTGTTTTCAACATGCTATATATTATTTAGGCCTTTTTGTTCTTTGATTCAATGACTATGGTCTGCATCTCGACAGGTTCCAGCCCCACCTGTCCTGTTCCAGCTTCACCTTCTCAGAGAGATGGGTCTGGAATTTTTTTTTTTTTTTTTAGCCTTTTCAGGTTTCAGATTCAAGCTTTAGTTCTCTCTGTAAAACATTCTCTCCCAGTGCTCTGCCATCTTTCCCAAAGCAGGGGAATTAAGTGTTCTGACAAGACTGAAAACCTTCACCCCAAACACTGAAGAATTCTAAAATTATTCTGAAAGAAATGGCTAGATACTGAATAATAATGAGGAAGAAGACAAAGAGATTCATTTAAAAATATGACAAAGTTACAAAAACTAAACCACAAGCCACTTTTGACATTTCTCTCTAAGGTTACCTTCCTGTAGAAGCGTTCCCCTGCTTCAGTCAGACACAATCTTCAGGAAGATTTCCATTTTCCTCAGAAAAATTTTCCATCCATTGAATGATAAACTGGGTTATATCCGGTATTTCTTTGTAGTTATTTAAATCCATTGAGTTCCTCATACTTTGTTTCTTCAACCATATTCCCTAATTTTTCATTATATATTATATAGCCTTCTTTTTTCCCTAATTTCCAGCAGTTAACCTATTTTTTTTTTAGTTAACCTATTTTAATACGTACTTGTGTTTTTTAAGTTCTTGAATTTCTCAGCTTTACTGTTCTCCTATATTCTGCTACATACATTTCTATATTTTTTCACCATTTTTAACTTAATATCTTGGCTTTTTAAAAATTATAAGTGCTTATCAGTTTTCTATTATTGTTTAGCCTTGTTTCATAACAAACATACTTAATGCATTTGACCTCGAATTAATTTTAGGCTTCATCTCAATTGTTCTGTGTGTCCCTGAGTGTCCTAGAATTACAGAGTTTCTCTATCGTCTAAAATTTACCAGGAGAGCACTGTTCTAATTCTTTAAATGTATTGCAATATGTGTTACATTTTTGTTATGAAGATTCATATGTTATTAAGATTCATATGTTGAACCTATGGGATGTGATCTGGACAATTTGCTCCTTAAGAGAATTCAATAAATTTTTTTGTTTGATAAAGATTTTTCAGTCATCAGCTTATACAAATATATCATATTTGTATATTATCCTCTTTCTTTATATGGTGTAAATTTCATTATAGCTTATTAAATACTGAATAAACTCTACTTAATACATGTGTTTAATTTTTATCTCCTTATTTTGTCAACTTGTCTGACACTGATTGTTGCATATTAAAGTTATTCCCTATTTTAATTATGTCTTTGTCAGTTTCTTCTTATAATTTTAATTTAGCTTACATATTCCAATAATTATTTTACACATAAGGGTTTGCTATTCATTATATCTTTGTGGTAAATTTACCTTTGATCACTGTAAAAATATCTTACTTGAAACCACTTAAAGTCTAATTTGATATCACTTTTCAATTTTTATTTGTATTTATTCTGGTACACCTTTATCCAGACATTGTTTTTCAATCTTTCTATATATATATTTTTTTTTATTTTAGATGTGCTTCTTGTCAATAGATTTTAATTTGATTCTGTTTCCCAATCAAGTCTGAAAGTCTGTCCTTTGGAGGATTGGTCTTAGTCATATTTATCACTTGACTTATTTCTGTTATGCTTTTTTAAAATATTTTATTGTTTTCTTTTATGTATCTTTTGCTAAAAAGATATTATTCATAGCTCTTTTATTTTTTCTTTCCTTTAGTAACTTGGAAAGTATGAGTCTTATTTTTATTCCATGTATGGCTCTTTACACATTGCTTTTTAAGAAGTCACATATATTTCTCTGGCTTCCATTAACACTGAGATATTATCCAAGATTGTTCCCAAGTAAAACAGAAATTTAACACACATTTATTTTTTTTGTTCTGCCCAATTTCCCAATTTTTGCTGCTATCTAAAAGTTTAAACCAGATAATTAATCTTCTATGTCTAACATGCATTTTTGCCTTCAAAAATTATTTTTTGTACATGAGTTGTTTTTAATCATATGACCAGTTATTTAAACTCTACATGCTTTTCTGGATCTGTTGTTTATCTCTCTTCCACTGTAACTTTGTCACCAGCAAAGTCCGTTAACAATTCCTGGGAAAGAAAAATAGAACCTGGGCAATAAAATAAAGCCTAACCTTTTTTTCCTTTGTGCTTAGTCTGGTGTCACTTGCTCACAAGGGGCCAATTGCAGAGGCTTTGCACACTAGGCCCAGTAGACCTAGTTCCTGGTGCAAATGGTTGTGCACACCCTCAGCTCAGGGCGGTGTGCAGAAGCACTGCCCTTGACACTCAATTCAAGATGGCGGGAGTGGGCCATGTGCAGACACGCTGCACCCCGTGTGACCTTCTGGAGTGAGAGCAGCTACACCTCTCCATCCTTCCATCAAAGGATAAAGCTTTCTGGGACTTCCCTGGCAATCCAGTGGTTAAGATTCTGTGCTGCCACTGCAGGGTTCAATCCCTGGTAGGGGAACTAAGACCCCACATGTGGCATGGCCAATAAAATAAAACACATTCTCTATTTGGGCTGCTTAGAAAGAGACTAATAAAAGCAGGAGCTTTTTCCTTGACCTTAAAGGTCCATTAAAAAAAAAAAAAAGGTTTCCTTTGCTTCTGAGCTTAACTTGGTTTTGGTCTATTGGCTCCAATGACCAGGCAAAAGGACACTTGTTGGGGCCTGACTCTGGAGGGGCGGAATGAATGGACAATGTTTATAGTTGACTGCAGAGTGGCTTCTAGTACCTTCTTGAGGAAGAACACACGAATGGTATATTTTCCAGGTTCCTTTCATATCCCTCATATCTCAGTTGGTAAAGAATCCACCTGCAATGCAGGAGACCCCAGTTCAATTCCAGGTCAGGAAGATCCACTGGAGAAGGGATAGGCTACCCACTCCAATATTCTTGGGCTTACCTTGTGGCTCAGATGATAAAGAATTCGCCTGCAATGCAGGAGACCTGGGTTCGATCCCTGGGTTGGGAAGATCCCCTGAAGAAGGAAAGGGTTACCCATTCCAGTATCCTTGCCTGGAGAATTCCATGGACTATACAGTCACAAAGAGTCAGATACAACTAAATGACTTTCACTTTCCTTTCATATCTGAGAACATCTTTTACTGTTGCCAACTCCAGTTAACATACACACCATGATCACAAGCCAGATGAGGGAAGAGAGAAGTCAAGGAGACAGCACACAGCTTTGCGGTTCATCCTTATAGATCTCACAGGCCACCCAGATGCACCTAAAGACAGCGCATTCAATAGAGAAAATCAGGTCAAATATTTTTCTATAAAGACTCATTCAACAGAGATGCATTATTTTTTTTTTAATTATTGCAGATGAGTCTACCAACTTATCCCACTTATCCCAAGAACAAATTATGGTCAGAGATAGAGGAGTATTGGAACTGGATTTTTCTCAGGTAAATTGTTCAGGTAAACAACTAACAAAGTAAACAAAACCATTGGAAATCTTACGCGGGGCTGCATAAGAGCTGCACTTTCAAATAAAAGTGAAATTGATTTGGATGTTTTGTAGGCAAAAGAGGCTAATTGCAGTGCCATTCTTGTTTCTTTGGAGGTAAATTGTTTTTCAGCTTGGTTGTATACTTTCCTTTACCTAGAAATGCAGGTTCGTTTAATTGTCCCTGGTGCTCAATGAGCTCTTTGGATTCCCCGGTGATTATTTTGGCTTCTCTGCTCACTCTGCTCTCTCAGGAATTCCCATTGAACAGCTCCTGGTTCTTGCCTTTCCAGGTCTCCTACCTTCTCCTTTATGACTTTATTTATTTATACCTACTCTCTGAGCTTCCTTAAACTCTCAAGTTCACCTCCAACTCACTGAATCAATTTTCCATAATTAGTCAGGAAACTGCCCTTTAGAATTTAGCAATTACTTATCTGTATATAGCGTCTGAGGGTCTTGTTTTTGCCACTTTCCAAACTGCCTGCTCCAGTCTCATAGGCCCAATGTCACCGCCATCTTCCTTAAAAACAGAAATTTGCTAATTTCTGGAATTTTCTATGCCTTGCTGTTACTTTATTTTGTAAAAGGATATTTGCTCAGGACTTCTGGGTTTTTCGCTTTTTTTTTTATGGTCATGAGTCACTATTCTCTCTCTGCTTATCCTTATAGATAAAGATTTCTTTTTTTGGCCCATGTTTTTAGGTATTTTGGCTTCTGTCACTAAACAAACATTCCAGGCACAGACTAAAGGACACAGGGAAAGTTGAGAGTGACCTACCCCGCAGTGGGACTGCCAGGGAACCAGAGTGGGGTGTTGTCCCCCATAGGGACTCGCCTCTGTCTGAGAGCACCTACCCAAGTTTGCTTGGGGGGCCCACACTCCCAGGAGCAGAGTCCCCATCCTCCACCTGGCACGGCCACTGGTAGGGGCTTGGTGCTCTCCTGACACCAAGATTCTTCCACCCCCACCTAACTTCGCCAGGGTAGGAATCAACAGTCCAGTTTGGTTGGGACTGTCTCCAGTAATTCTCAAGAGAGCACTGCCTCCATCAGGAAAAGATATGATTTAGGTCAGGTCTTCATTCCAAATGGCCCCACGTGTGGCAAATGTAGGTGAAACCTCTTGAACGTTCTGGCCCCCAGATGCTCCTGTTGTCTCTGGTTCCTCCTGGGGTGTCCTCCATGTTCCCATCTCTCCAGTCCTTCCCGTGGAGTAAGGATAAGGATGGATGGGGATGTGCGGCCAGGAGGTCCCAACGGCACCTGAAAGCAAGGAGGAGTGGGGTGCTGGCTGCCCACTGCCACCCCACAAGTGAGCAAGGCATGCCACTCCTCACCTGGTGAAGGGCCAGGTCCCTCCCAGCCCACCACGGGGAAGAACCACCCAGTGGGCATCCTGACGCAGCTGCTGGGACAGGATGCCGAGCTGCAGAAGTCTGGGAGGCTGAGCAGACTGGGGGTGGGGTGGCGGGCACCCTGAGACAGCTCCTGCCTCCAGCTCCCCCAGGGGCCCGACTCCCAGCCTGAGTTCCCAGGCTCTCTGGCAACACCTCCTGGCAAGAAGCAGGACTCCAGCCACCACTGCCGGCCATGGCCCCAGACCTCCGTGGTCTGCAGAGACCCAACGGCAACTGGGTCCAGCATCAATACCACATCCCGCCCATCTTAGCCCACCCTTCTTTCCTCAGGAACCATTTTTCTCTGGGCCTTGCCTGGAAGCCAGGAGTCTCAAGAGGCAAAGATGGGCGATTTTCACATCACAGTGAAAATAACATTTCTTCTAGACAGTCAGCGGCATCCTGAGACGAGAAGGTAAATATGGACTTTCCCTTCCTTTTTCATACTCCTCTCCCCCTCTTTTTTTTTCCAAACAGAGCCCCCTCTTTTGGGTAGCTGACAGGGAGGCTTGCATGGGCAGGCCTGTGGGTCTGCAGTGACGGGAGGTTGGGGAGCGGCAGAGTGCTTTATCTGGTCGACATCGATCGCCTCTAATGAGCACCGGTGCAGCTGCGGCTAATGGTGGTACGCCTGGTGTTAAGGGCAAATGCGGGAGGAGATTATCAACCCAAGGGGCTTAACAGTTGCCGGACGGCCCGGAGCCCTCGGGGTGATGATGCACTTGAGAGGTCAGTGAATCAAATGAGGGGAAAGATTCAGTGCCTGATGCCCTGAGAAAGGCAGCAGGAGTGTTGTATTTTTTTTTTTTTCCAGCAGCAAGTCCCAGCATCAACAAAACCCTCCACTCCTGCTAGTCATTAGTCCCCGACCCTTTGCCCGATAAGACGGCTCCTCCTGGAGCCGCCGCGTCCTAATTATGACTCATCAGACTGCAGCAATCCCACCCAATTAGTGGGGCTTAAGTGGGGGCCACTCGGTAGAACATGGTTCCGGCGCCCCGCATGAGCCGAGGAAGGCCAGAGCCTGCTCAGACGCGATCCCGGCTCCCCCTGCCTGCTCCTTACCTGGGGGTGGGGGGGGACGGCCAGGCTGCCATTAGATCTGATTTGCTTGATATCTAATTCACTGTGTGGCCTGCCGCCCCCCTCGGAGATCTGAAAGGACCATGGCGAGTGGCCGCAAGAGGTGCCAGGCCAGTGCGCTTCAAGGGACAGCTCCCTGGAAGACCCCAGTGGAGGCGCACAGTCAAATGTCAGCCCAGAAAGGGAGCTACAGGTATTAGAAAAGGTTTTGAAAAATGAGTGGCCAATGCCTTCAGGGGTCAGGCGTGTCGCATCTTCTGAACCTTAATAGCCTAATGGAGTGATTGTGGATGGGGAGAGAGCCCGGAGCTGGTAGGATGGAAGGGCGTGTTGAAGCTGGGCGGCTGGGGCTGGGAACCACCATGTGTGTCCCCAGCTTTGCCAGAATGCCCAAACCACTATTTATTTTAATGCCATAAATAAGCAATTTAAATATTATCCTAGTTCCATAATAAGTAACATGGTAACGTGATACCCTGCGGTTAAAACAAATTATTTATTAGGTTTTTTAAAATTCTTAGAGCAGCCTCTTTGTAACCAGGAGATTTCCGTTGGGTCAGATCATTAAAACGTGGGCGTGGGTCTAACCCGGCCATGTCACAGGGCATTGATCTCTGAAACACACCCCATAACCACATTTTCTGTGTCACTTTTTTCTGCAGCGGAAGGAAGGTCTTTAAAAGAGGTTACCCCAGGGAAAGGGCACCTGCCCCCCAAGTCTACTCTGTATGCCTCCAGCCCCTCTTCTTACATCTGCCAGAGGGGGAGAGGGAAGATGGGCCAGGAGACTAAGACTGCTTGCCTGAGAAACCCCCTGGGCTTAAGCCTGCTCGGTGCCCGTTACAAAGAGCACTTGCAAGACGCAAGCGGGTTGGCAATGTCTGTTTCCAGTCCTCCTGAAACACCTCCTGAAAGCTCCAGGCTTGGTAAAGAGCACGGTCAACTTTCCCAGGAATAAAAATCATGAAGCGCATTAATTTTCACCAAAGAGCATCAAAGATAGTAGTGGCTGAGATTGCAATTATTAATGAAGAGGCTCATGTTTATGAATATATTCATAATTTTCTCATTCCTCAATAACATCCTCATCTATCTCGTTAACGAACCCTTTTTCTAGCCCCTGCATTAGGTGCTATTGGATGTTGGAAGAAATAGAAGCAGGTGGTCCTGAGCCCAGAGGTTTGGACAAAGTCAGAGGACAGCACAGGTCAGTGGGTCTGTGGATCGGAACCCAACGCCAGGCCCAGGCAGGGTCTCAGAGGAGGAGGCTCCATGATCAGAGAAGAAAGTTTGCAGGGAACACAGGACCTGGAACAGGGGCACCTTGGAATGGGCACTCGGGAAGGGAAGCGTCCTCAGTGGAGACACAGGAGCAAAGGTAGGAGCATTTAGATAGCGTGCGGGAGATGTCCCCAAATACATGAACGAGAGCTGCCTACCCACCAAGGTGCAGTGAACAAAACCGGGAAAGACAGACATATGGGCGACTTTACTTTGTGTGCTTGTCTTTGTTGTCAAGTATTTGATAATTTGCAGACCTTACTCTTAGAATCAGAAGTGTCAATTCACACCGATAAACCACACCATCTATGAATGGACAAGTCTGAAATTGCACTTGAAGGGCAAGCGTAGGGGAAAAGAGGCTTATTGAAACCAGAAGCCCAGAGAAGCACTCTCAGAAATGGGGAGATGAGTTTCTCCGTCCCTCTCCTGGTGCAAGGAGATGGGTGAGCCACCATGTGTCCAGGGCTGCGACACAAAAGCCCACGGGGCCGCTAAACTTTCATCTGCTAGAGCTCAACGTCCCCCAGGGCTCTGTCCCCCTGTCAGCTCCCAGAAAACAACAGACTGGTATAACTCCTCCACCCAGAGGAACCTTCATCTCCAGTGAGAGGCAGGGAGGCTCCCAGGTCCACGGAGGGCACATGGCTGGGTGTGCAAAGGATTCACAGCTTAGGATTTACGCTCCGAACATGACAAGGCTGATTACAGGGATGATCTAAGCAAAGGGGTCCCTGCAAAGTGAGAGACGTGTGGAGGTGCACAGGGGAAGTCAGATGCTCTGGCTCTCATGGAGGGAAGAGCCCCAGATCACAGCTCAGCAGGACATGCCGGGGCTCCTCCTCCAGGAGGAGCTGCATGCGCCAGCAGCATGCCAGGCTGGTAAGACAGAGTGAGCATGCCTCCTGCAGGTACTGGCTGGTCTCTGCCAGGGTGCCGTCACCCGGCTCCTACATAGGCACTGCTGGCCTGGGACACTGCTGGCCTGGGCAGCCATCAAAACGAGGCTTGGTCTTATAGCCTTAGGTTCTCTGAAGGAGGGGCAGGTAGGTCAACAGACTCAGGAGTCTGAGAAGGTCACAGCAAGACAGTGGCCAAAGAGAATCTGAGAACTGGGTGTCCTATTTCCCAAGCCTGGCCAAGAATGTCCTGACCTGAACCTGCCAGAGACCAGTCCACAGGACAGACTGCTGCGTGCCCCCAAGTCCAGCGGGCCAAGTGCAGCCACAGCACAGCCCAAAGGGTTGTCCTGCGAGGGGCCCAAAATGGACAGGTTGGCCACCCTAAGGGGCATGCACAACCAGAGGGCACATCAGAACCAAAGACGACCGCCCCCTTACTTTTCCTAATGTTATGGAAGTACGTGTGCTCAGCCGCTCAGGCATGTCCAACTCTTGGTGACCCCATGGACTGTAGCCCACCAGGCTCCTCTGTCCATGGGGATTCACCAGGCAAGGATACTGGAGTGGGATGCCATGCCCTTCTTGAGGGGATCTTCCCAACCCAGGAATCAAACCCAGATCTTCCACACTGCAGGAAGATTCTTTACCATCTGAGCCATGAGGGAAGCCCTATGGAAGTATAATTGATTTATAATATTGTATTAATTTCTTCTCTATAGCAAAGTGACTCAGTTATACTTTTCTCATCCATAAAGGTTTGTTTCAGGATATTGAATATAGTTCCCCGTGCTACACAGTAGGACTTATTGTCTGTCCATCCTATGTTTAATAGTTTGCCTCTGCTAAAAATACCATTTGCAGCAACATGGATGGGCCTAGAGATTATCATACTAAGTGAAAAAAATAGGAAAGAGAAGGACAAATATCACATATCACTTAAATGTGGAATCTAAGATACAATGCAAATCAGTATATCCATGCAACAAAAACATACCCACGGATACTGTCCCTTTTCCAAATTCTTGGACACAGGGCCCAAGAACTCCCAAATGCACACCCCCACACCTCATGTGAAGAACGGCAGCCTTCACTTCAGATTTCCCAGGTGTGTGAGCCTGCAACCCTACTTCTGGGTCATATTAATCAGGATCTGACTGAATCCAAGAAGCTGTAATCAATAGGATTGTCTTGGCCAATAAGATAGCTTGATTTCAAGACCCTCGGTGGGTCCTGTTTTGGGCTGAAGTTTCTGATATGGGGTAGACAGTCCGAGAAACAGAACAGACTTGCTTCCATACTATTCTTGACCTTTTCATCCTGCGGTCATGGAAAACCCACTGAGACTCAAGGAATCCTAACTCTGTTAGGAACTGTGGAAGCTAGCAGACCCAGCCTCTTTAGTCCACAGCATAACTTGCCCAAGGACTCAGGGCGGGTTGGAAGCCAAATGGGCCTGGAGTCAGTCTCCCGTTGCCTGGGGCTGGGATCCTCCTGACACGAGAAAGGGCTCTGAACTGACTTGGGGTCTTGTTACTTAAGGAAACCATGAAGTCTTGGCATTGAGCCCAATCAGCTCGGATGCCGGATCTGAGCTCTGCAGGAGGACCCTCTGCCAGCAGAACTCAGCCCATGTTGGACAGTGTGACTTTAGAAGGTGGCTGTCGGGTTCTGTTCCCTGCTGACTTTTCCACGCATCTGTCTTCACTCCGCTGCTCCCATGCTCCAAGCCTCTCCTGCTTCTAGACCTTGAGTACACATTCCTCTCTTCCTCAGACACCATCCCCTCTCTTCAGAGTCTGGGTCCTTCAAAATCTGACCCAAGAGATAAACAAAGGAAGCGCCTACTCATCAAAGACTTTCCCTGGCTTCCAACAAGCCTGGACTCCCTGGAAAGGAATGACTCTCCTAGCACTAAACAGGCTCTATTATAATTGTTGGAACCGATCAGACTGTGATTCTCTTGAAGGTAGGGATGGCTTTTATTTCTCTATCTTTACCGCCCAACAAATGCCTGGCTGTGGATGATGCTAGATCATTGACAAATGACTGAAAAGAACCAGCATTCATTAAGAACCTGCTCTATGAACATTAACTCATTTCATCTTTAAAATATTAAGATATGCCTAATTTTTTAATACTATTTTGGCCATAGCACATGGCTTGTGGGATCTTAGTTCCCCGACCAGAGATTGAACCTGTGCCCCTTTCATTGGAAACCTGAAGTCTTAACCACCAGACTACCAGGGAAGTCCCCAACACATGCCTAATTCTATATGAAAAAAAAAAAACAATGAGACTCAGGAGGGTAAGGCACTTTGTGTGGGTGCAAGAGTTGCAGATGGGGAGCTGAGAAGCAGATGGACCAGGTGACTGCATGGTGCAAAGAAGGAGGCTTTAGGACAGGGGCCCGGAAGTGACCATCACAGAACCAGGTGCACTGGGTTTTAGAACCCCTAACTAAATTCACCACTTTAAAAAATTAATTTATTTATTTTAATTGGAGACTAATTACTTTACAATATTGTAGTGGGTTTTGCCATACATTGACATGAATCAGCCATGGGTGGACATACATTATGCTGAAAATATGCCCAGAGAATGGCATGGACTGAAAACAAGTATGCTCTTTGGAGCATTTGGGTGCAGCAGAAGAAAATCAATAGTTTGCAAAGAATTTTCATTATTTTCCATGCTTCCTATACATCAAGTTAAGTAAATGTGAGAAGGCTGCAGGCAAATGAACTGACAGGTGAGGAGCGTGGCTGAGGGCAGAGGCATTGGCATTTCAGCACGAAGAGCCCATGGTTTCCTTGCAGGTTAATGACCAGTGAGGAGGAAGATTCACGCAGAGAAGTCAAAAGGGGCTGCTTCTCCCGGACACGGAGCCCGTCTGCACCATCTCTGGGAACCTGCCAGGGCAGCCTTCTGCAGTGCAGGGCCTGCGTGGCTCTCAGGAGGAGCTGAGAACTGGCACCCCAAATCCTATTTCCCATAATCTTCCATGCCAAAGTTGGGCTCCAAACAGTAAACAGAATCACACTTAAGACCATAACAAAAATGCTTAGAGATTTAAATTTTTATTTTTTTCAAAGATTTTTTTGTGTGTGTGACCCATTTTTAAAGCCTTTGTTGAATTTGTTACCCTATTGTTTCTGATTTATATTTTGGGTTTTTTTGGGCACGAGACATGCAGGATCTGAGCTCCCCAACCAGGAATCAAACCTGCACTCCTTGCGTTGCAAGCTGAAGTCTTAACCTCTGGGCCCCCAGGGAAGTCCCTAGATTTTTCAGTGCGGAATCTTCAAATGGTGGAGGTCTTCCTTATCTTGACTATGATGGTGATCACACAAACCCGTAAAATTGCATTAGAACTAAATGCACACACAAATGCGCGCACACACACACACACACACACAGAAGTGCGTGCAAGACTAGTGAAGGGTTGATGGCCTGTGCCAACATCAGCGTCCTGATTGCGACATTGTACTACAATTAGGCAGGATGGGACCACTGAGGGAAATGAAGCCAAGTGTACACAGAAGCTCTCTGTATCGTTTCTTTACAATTGATGCATATCTACAGTAATTTCACAATAAAATATAGTTTCCTGAAAAACTAGCCATCACACCAGGATAAGATTCTGGACCTCCCTGGAACCATCATAAAAGTTGACCAGTTGACTGTTTGAAACTTCCTAGTTGAAGAATTGCTTTGCCATCTCCTCTGCTTTGGGTCCTATTTGCACTTTCTCAGCCCTTTCCTCCCACGACACTACTCCGTTCTTAGATTTGGCTACTCTGTAGAGCCAGCCAGGAACACAGATCAAAGCCCAAATGGCCAAGTCAATCACCGTGGAAGTAAGCCGATTCGTACACCAGTGTTTTCACCTCTAAAAAGCAAGAGTCACTGTAGCAGAAGAAAGCTGTTTCCCAGTCTCAGAGATATAACCAGCTCAGGTGTGTCGCTCTGGATCACCCCCTTCTTTCTATTCCAGTCCCATCCTTTTCCCTGCATAATACGGCCCTTCTCTGGGCAATCCCTGCTCTTTCCAGCCTGTGACAGACAAGAAGATCATGTCTAGATATTGGGATAAAACAGATGTAAAGATGTGAAAATGCTTTGAAACACTGCCAAAGTTTAGTATTCCTATCATTTGCAGGTGGTGTGTATCACATATACCCCCAGCTTCACAAACCCAGAAAGGAAGAGATACCGCGTTGCCAGAACTCAAGGAAATCGATACAAAAGCCAGATGACAAATCGGCCCGAACTCAAGACTGTGGTTTCCGGGTGCACAGCAGCTTCTCTAACTTAAGAAGAGTTTCACCCACTAAATGTCCGCCTGTGTTATCCTGACTCCAACTCTCAGTCTGTTTATCATTTACACTGAAGGTTTTAAACAGTTTGTTTATCTTACAATCTTTAGGCTTTCCAAACACTGCTGATGCTCCTGGCACAAAACTGACCCTATTGTTTGAGTCTGTAGTTACTCTTGGGCAATAAAAAATAAAATAAAGGCATCAGTGCATCCTGTACCCAACAAGAAACGACTGACTCCACCCTATGATTCAGACAAGCAGGCCCACTTTACGAGAACAGCACAGACACAGAAATGTGTTTAGGAAATTTGGCAAAAGTTAAATAAAAACTAATGTGTTTTCTAATTTCTACCCCATCACATTGTAGCTGCCAGTTTGGGTCAAAACAGAAGGACAACTCAAGCTAGCTTAAGTACAAAAGGGAAACCATTGCCTCAGATAACTTGGAGAGTCCAGGGGTAGAGTCAAGATTACTTCCTATATGACTGAAGTCCAAGGTTCAACCCAGTCAGGTGGACAGAGCCATCCTCCAACCCTGCTTCCTCTGACTGTAGCCTCAGGCAGATACTCTCTACAACTCCAGGCTAACGTCCTCAAACTGCTGATCCCAGGGAAAGCGAGCTTCCTTCTTGCAAGCTCCAGCATAAGCCCAGAGAAGGACTCTCTGTAGCCCAAAGTGGGCCCTGAACCAGTTGTCAAGACAAGCACTGGTGCTAGAGAGAGGAGGTTCTCTGACTGGGCATCAGGGATCAGGGGTCCACTCTAGGGCTTCCCGGGCTGGAAGGCAGAAGGGGTTCCAACCTGCCCTCAGAATCTGGGCAAGACTATTTTAGAACATGACCAAACTTATTTTTTCAAAGAAAAGTATTTTAAACAGACAAAAAAATATAGGTCTACTCAACCAGTCCATTCTGAAGGAGATCAGCCCGGGGATTCCTTTGGAAGGAATGATGCTAAAGCTGAAACTCCAGTACTTTGGCCACCTCATGCGGAGAGTTGACTCATTGGAAAAGACTCTGATGTTGGGAGGGATTGGGGGCAGGAGGAAAAGGGGACGACCCAGGATGAGATGGCTGGATGGCATCCCTGACTCGATGGACATGAGTCTGAGTGAACTCCGGGAGTTGGTGATGGACAGAGAGGCCTGGCGTGCTGCGATTCATGGGGTCGCAAGGAGTCAGACACGACTGAGCGACTGAACTAAACTGAACTGAACTGAAGTATCCTTACAATGCTTGCGGACATTCAGAAGGTGGACTTCAGTAGCAATTTCAGATAAAGTTCTATTTTTCCACTTAAAATCGTTTCAGTTTGCAGCTTAGGCTCAGATGATATATTAAACACACACACACACAGCTACAGGGAATTTCATTTGCAAAACAGTTTTAAAGGAAAATAAACTGTGTTGAGGCTCCAAACTACCTGCTTTGAGTGTCAGGTAAAAAATTCTGATCAGGAAGTTGGTTTCATTATTTTTTACCTCCACTGAATTGTCTGTTGTAGTTGAAAAAAAAATAAAAGCATTGTGGAATCCAACTGCACTGAAAACAAAGTTTTCAGTACTGCGGTTATCAGAAGGCAAAAAGACTATTTTGCTTCCAACACCCTTCATGTTATTCAGAAAAGAGGAAGTTACACTGAAACACAGGTGTGATTCCCCTCTAATGTTTAAGAAGTTTCATGTTTATCTGGAAATAAAAGATTTCAGGGGAATTTGCTTAAATATCACTAATTAATGCAGATTGTCTCCTATTTGCCAAAAATCACATTTACATTGGAAAATGAATAATTCAAAGGAATGGCTGTTTAAATAATTTGAGAAACTGTCCTTTCAAATTGCTTAGAAAGACAACATGGTAGCTATAGAAATTCTTTATCTTCTGGACCGTGGAAGTCCCCTCTTTTAAAAGGAATCATACTCTAAAAAGTAAGGACTCACTTAAAAATTCACTTTCAAAGCTCCTTTGGAATTTTGAGATTTCTTATTCCTCAAGGCACTTTTCATAGCAATGACAGAAGCATAGCTCCAACAAGCTGGGGAAAGGGAAGGACGCCTGGCCCCCAAGGGGTGAGCATACAGGTGGGTGGGGACAGCTGGATCTAAGACTGGACGGAGCCAAGTTCCTCCCATTCTCTCTTCTACTCAGTTCAGTTCAGTTCAGTCGCTCAGTCGTGTCCGACTCTTTGCGAGCCCATGAATCGCAGGTTGGTTTTATTTTTGCAGCTGAGCTTCTCTGAAGGCCAAGACCAGGGTTTCTGGAAGCTGCTAGGCTCCTATCATCCCAGTCTTCCATCAGAAGAAAAGGAGTGGATGAAACTGGAGCCGATTAATCAGAGTGAAGTAAGCCAGAAAGAAAAACACCAATACAGTATACTAACACATATATATGGAATTTAGAAAGATGGTAATGATGACCCTGTATGAGAGACAGCAAAAGAGACACAGATGTGTAGAGCGGACTTTTGGACTCTGAGGGAGAAGGTGGGATGATTCGGGAGAATGGCATTGAAACATGTATACTATCATGTAAGAAACGAATCGCCAGTCTATGTTTGATGCAGGATACAGGATGCTTGGGGCTGGTGCACGGGGATGATCCAGAGAGATGATATGGGGTGGGAGGTGGGAGGGGGGTTCATGTTTGGGAACTCATGTACACCCGTGGTGGATTCATGTCAATGTATGGCAAAATCAATTCAGTATTGTAAAGTAAAATAAAGTAAAAATAAAAATTTTTTTGAAAAAGAAGAAAAAGAGCTATTTTTACTCTCTCAGTTTGGTTAGACTTATTAGGCTTTGCCACATGACCACATCCAGGTGAAGCCCATGATCACAAGAAGGCACAAGGACTGCTTCAACCGCAGTCCCATCCCTACCCTTCCTCACAAGGGAAGTTGGGGGGGGGCGTGGTTTGCAGCATCTCCTTTAGATCCAGGCAAGCAATAGGGTTCCCTGTTAGATCAGCACCCCTTAAAGTCTAGTGCAAGGAGAAGCGATGCCCACAAGTTGTCCGATACAGGACGCTGCTTCCTTTACTGAGAAAGTCTTGCTATTGAAAAAAAAAAAGCCTCCCCTAGTGGCTCTGTGGTAAAGAATCCCCCTGCCAGTGCAGGAGATATGGGTTCAACCTCTGGCCCAGGAGGATCCCACATGCCGCGGGGCAGCTCAGCTCATGTGCCACAGCTACTGAGCCCTGCTCCAGAGCCCAGGAACTGCAACTGCTGAGGCCACAAGCCCCACAGCCCGTGTTTCACAACAAGAGAAGGCACCGCAAGGAGAAGCCCGCACCCCACAACTAGAGAAAACCGACACAGCAACGAACACCCAGCACAGTCAGAGATAAATAAGTCAGAAAAACGTTTTTTACAAGTCAGCTGGACTGAATGGTGCCTTCAGTGACACGCTTGGCCTCACACGTTTGAGGGACCCCTCTGCGAGGTCCCCTGACAGGTACTGAAGATGCAAAGGTGAACAGAGCACACGAGCTCATTTCTTACTGCCTGGGCAGGGAGACGCACTTAAACACAAAGAATTACGGCACAGCGGTGCCTGATGGGCTTCCGGTCAGGGACAGCAGCAGGGAACCTCTGATTGAAGGACCTAACGTCCTCATTCAAAACGGAAGTCGGTTCGACGGAGCCCTTTAGATGGCAAAGACCTTATAAGGCCACTGGGTTTCCAGACCCTGTGACCTCTCCCTGACCAAGACCCAGGGGAGGCGTGAGGAGGAACCCAGTAAGGACACTTGCCCTGAGCCCTGAGCAACGCCAATAACCCAACCTGTGTCCCGACATCACCATCCCAGCTCCAGACTCGAACCGGTCTTTGTCACTGAAGCTCAGGATCTCACCTTGAGCTCTCCTCTGCTTTCAAATAGGAAAACCCCTCATGGACCATTCCGGAGCCATGCCAGAAAATTACCCTTGCTAATTACGATGAAATAAAGAGTATGTCTGTGCTGCGCAGCAGCCTACACTCTCTCTGTAGCAACTAACTGTCAGGGAGAAAGCAATCCAGCATCACATTAAAAGAGAGAACTGAAAGTATTGTGCTCTCGCAGGAAATTGAAAGGAAATTCACATTTTACTTTTGTCTGCCAACAGATGTCTTTCTTGTAGAGGATGCCCTCTCTGCCTACAGATGGGTCAGGTATCAGAGGGCAGGCATGAGCCAACAAACCTGCTTGAAATCTCTGATTCATCCGTCTCTCTGAAGAACACTTCATCTTAATGGTATTTCTTGCAGATACACACTCCCTCTACGTGGTTCCAGTCACAGAAAATGCCATCTTCTTGGGCCATGTGTTCAACATTCACATCCCATCTCTCTGCTTCCAACACTGATTCTTTCCTCTGTCGGGACACACCTGCCTCCTGCTGCCCCAGCCCTTCCCTGTCTCTGGTCTCCTCCAGGTCCCTGAGTTTTCTCCTGCAGTGTCCTGGTGACTCCAAAGGCTCTGCATCACTCCTGCCATGCCCCTGGACTTATAGAGGCATTGGGAATGCCTCGACATGTCAACAGCTGGCCCCAGATGCTTTGGTGTCCCCCCAGAATGAGCCATAATTGCCCCTTTCTTCCTAAGGGGCCTCTGCAATAGTGAGCACCAATTTCAACTCTTTTGTGCCTTTATGATGAGAAACAGAGAGAGAGGGAGAGAGAAATATCACAGCAAAGTGAATAGAATTCTAAGGCATGCCAGAAGATGCTCCAAACCTTCACTAACCAATTCTCAATCCTTTCCCGCTATCGTAACTGCTTCAGGGTGTTCTCTCGATCAGGGAGCTGTTTGGTGCAAAACAAAAATCACAAGAAAAGCATCAGGAGCAACAAAATACTAAACAGCAGCCAGTAGACCATTTGTCCAGCATTCTCTCTGACTGGGGAAACAATGCTCCATTTGCTTAATTTCTCAGAGTCTCGGAGAAGAAGGATGCACGGAGCAGAGGAAAATCAAGTGCAGAATCATGAAAGGCCGTGGATCGAGGTCTTTCATCCAGGAAATCTTTAGTTTTTTTTTTTTTTTTCAAAAAGAGAGAGAGAGGGGAAACATCAATCAGATATTATTTCCAATTATTTTTCAAATTGGAACAGAGAAAGAAAACACACACACACACATAAGCTTGACATGGTGTTACTCAAGTTTGTTGCTGGAAGGAAAGTCCTTGCTTATATTGAAGTAAAGTTCTGAAAATAAGCAAAGAACAGATTCATTGATTTTGGGGGAGTCTGGGTGTAAAAAAGAGAAAGAATAAAGAAGTGCTCTTTGCCCGCTCGGTCCAAATGACATCCCAAGAGGCCTCCCTAATGGTGGGGGAGGGGCGGGGGCAGGTGCCTACCCCGGCACATGGACAGAACTGCCCTAAGGCTAGGGCTAATGGTATTGGCTGAGTCTGCTGTAAGCCTCTCTTTTCTAATAGCCAACTTTCTATGTGCGAGAAGACAGACAGATATTGATTGGTCCAAATGCCCTTGAGTTGACAACATCTGAAATGAAAATCCACAAGGCTAGCACAAACTTTCTGCAAGTTCAATTTCTGGAATCTGATTAGGACACTGGACTGCGAAACCATTCACACATGTAAAAGGCCTCTCTGTCCGGCACATCCCACTACCCCCCCACCCCGCCCCCTGTTTGGCACCTGTAATTGGAGGGAGTTAAGTGGCTTCATCAAGCTTGTTATTCAAATGTCGACTAGAAAGAGACAACTGCAGGCTAATCTCGGGGTGATTAGGGAGAGAGATGCTCTCTTGCTGGTACATCCCGAATGTCAGAAATCAAGTGCACGAAGTCCTCCCATTGCTCTCCACCTGAAACAGTGATTACCCCTGGCTTAAATACGCATCCCTTAAAAAGCCAACGCACAAGGCTGCTCTTTTCAAGTTACTCCAGAACACCTATAGAGACAATTCTTGATTTCACGACTTGGGAGTTTGGTGGGTGAGAGAGCTGTATCCATTTTGCTATATCCATTATCCAATCATAATTAATTCTCTCTTCCTTTTCCTTCATCTCCCAAATAAGATGCTGAAGTTGCAATTCACAGTTGTGAGAAGTCCTGGGAATAGCAGGTTTGCGGTGCTCCATCCAGCTCTTATTAAACACGCCTGTGCATTCTACAAATTCCTCTTGATCGATACATCGATTGAGGTATAAACCTTAAATAAAGCACTGTTCCACTGGAAGTACACACTGTTCTTGTCTTGGTAGGTTATTTAGAAGCATAAAAAGGCAAAGCCTTTCAGAAACAGGTATTTGTGCCAAAGAAACTGCAGATGGAATACACATTAAATTTATTCAGTCATTGATTGGAAATGCTGGTCCTTTATGGCTTCATGTTTCGTTTCTCATTAATCTTAGTTAACCCTCGCAGAACAATGCCAGCTTTGTGGCTCCGAGTATCAAAAACCCACCTTGCTGAGCAGGCAGCATCTTAAGACAGCTTTCATTCCTGGCATCAGTAAATCAGTCAACAGCCCCATCTTCAAAAATGCCACTGCTTTCTTTTTTATTATTTTAAACTTTTTATTTTGTATCGAGGTATAGCCTATCAACAATGTTGTGAGTTTCAGGTGAACAGCGAAGGGACTCAGCCGTACATATACATGGATCCATTCTACCCCAAACTCCCCTCCCATCCAGGCTGCCACATAACACTGAGCAGAGTTCCATGGGCCACAAGGTAGGTCCTTGTTGGTTATTCATTTTAAATATAGCACCCCTGCTTTCTTATTAAACAATATTAAGACAAGAAAGAAGCAACCTCTGCAAGACCAGATGGGGAGAGATGAGAGGTGGGAGTAGAGGGCACAGGGCTCTAAGCTGAGCCCCAGGATGAACCAGCTTCAGACTCAAGAAGAGACTTTGGGGCAGGACACCGCAGGCACACCTTGCTGCGCCAGCCATGGCCAGCTGCCGTCAGGTCAAGGCCAATGTCTGCCGCCAAAGGCTTCTCTTCACTCCCCTCTTGCCTGTGACATTGTAGGGGCCTTGGTAATGCTTTGTCATGTCAACCACTGGCCCTAAACAGCTTTGGAGCCCCTTGAAATGGACCACACTGTCCTGTTCTCCCTAAAGTATCTTTGCCATGGTGGGCACCGACTCCAAGCGCTCTGTGCTTCCCCCATTATTTCCTTGTAGGAGAGACTGCGGATGAGGGAGACAGAAAGAAGAGGAAGGAGTAGGAGCGAGGACGAGAAGGAGGAGGAAGCACGCCCCAGGAAGAACCCCCAATTCCAAAATTTTCTAATTCTAAATGAAGTAGAAAACTCGAATGAGATACAGTCAAGACCCTCAACAGCCCAAATCACAAAAATTTCATGCAGGGGTCCCAGACCCTCTCTGCTGCCACGAACCACTGCACTGAGCACATCAGAACCTCACAAATGGGGACTGGAAAGTAAAAGCCCTTTCTGAATTCATGAAAAGATCAACATCTGAATATATATTAAAGATAAAGTCCAAATAATTCATAAGAGGAAGAAAAACACCAGCCTAACTTCTGAGCGGGTGTGGGGCCACCGCTCCCCAACTGGTGGAGGCGGGGAGGGCAGACCCCTGGGGAGGCGTGTGCTGAGTGCACTCTGCTCTGATTGCATCGGAACAGGCATGGTTTTAAATGGCAGGCCGTTTTATTGGAAGAAGCACATAAATCTCTCGACCCAGAAAAATATGTGCTCACAGCACAAAATGAGGAGAGCAGCCCGTGTCTAACACCAGAACTTTCAGATGAGACAGAAGAAAGTTCATCCTTCCCCACATATTATATCTTCCCGTATCCAGAGGCTTGGGACACGGGCTGACATCATTCCAGAGGGGTGTGGTTCCAAAACACCAACAGAACGCCCAGAATCAGCCATGGGCATAGGGCAGGAGCATCATTCACTGTGGGACACAGCGCTGGGTCGTTGCAAGTCGTCTCACGGGGCCAGCACAGGGCCACCTGGTCCAGTCGGCCAGCTTCCCTCCAGCCAGAGCCAGACAGCAGGGCAGTGAGCACAGGGGCTCAGCCCTTGTCTGCCCAGATGAACGTGGGTGTGTCTGTCCCTGCCGGCTGCCTTTCCAGCGTGCTTGGAAGGGCAGAGTCACCCTCCAGCCTCTGGGCTTCCCATCACACTCCGCTCCAGTGACTTTTTTTATATTTCCAAAGAGAAAATCTACCTCCTTCTGAGGATAAGATTGGCCATTTCCAGAGTAATTGGATGAATGACCATCAAGCATTGCAGGCTGTTCCAAAAGTCGCGTCTAAATGCGTTTTTGAGCAATGTTCCACTTTGACGGGGTCACGTGGCCTCCCAAAGTGACCCTGGGGAGGACTGCCAGGGTGGGAGAGCCTGGCTGGCCGTCGGCAGTCAGCCCTCTGCCTTGATCCGAGAGTCAGACCTTGCCAGGCACACCCCAACATCTAAAGAATTCCATTTTTCCCCCCTCCGATCACAGGTCAAGTCACTACCAAATGAATGTGCCAAAAGAGAGTGGGATCCAATTTAAAAATATTTAACTGTCCCCTCACAAGGTCCCCGCTCTGTGGCCCAGCATTTGCCTGGCTGATGGAGACCATTTATGGAGCCACCCTGCCCAGCCTGGGTTCTAATGACCCTCGCCCTTCACCCCACTCCTGAATATTCCAGCCGACAGTCAGGACCCCTGGGACTCCTCCAGCTAATTTAGTGGGCAGGCCCGCTTCAACTTATCCTGCTTGCTGGAAGGGCCCAGACTTAGCACCGCACCCCCACACAACCTCCGGTCTCCTGGGGGAGGAGTCCAAGCTCCCTTCCTGGGCGGGGTACACGGGGCGGCCATGTCACTGCCCGCTCACAGAGAGACTCGCGGTGCTGCCGCCGGAAGCCGGCTCACACCGGGAGCCGCCGGAGCCTGTGCTTGGCTTTTTGCAGAGGAAGATGCTCTTTAGATTGAAGACAAAGGGTTCACCAGAAGGAGCCCTTCCCTGGTTTCCCATCCAGAAGGCACCTAATTGGTGAGTTCCAGGGAAATGGAGCCAAATTCCGGGACAGAACACTCTCTGCCTCCTGGCCTCCATGGCAGGTTCCCTCTGGCTTTTTCTCCACCAAAAACTAGACCTTTTTTTCCTCCAATTTCACAACAAAACGTTTTTGAGAACATTCATAAAGATTCAGGGGAAAAATGTTTTAAACATCTCTAATTCTAATTCTACTTCCTGGAGTAACTATGGTTTTGGTATATTATCCTAATTGTTTTCAATGAACATATATGCATATATGCATGCTCAGCTGCTTCAGTCTTGTCCAACTCTTTGCGCCCCTATGGACTGAAGCCCACCAGGCTCCTCTGTCCATGTGATTCTCCGGGCAGGAATGCTGGAGTGGGTTGCTATGCTCTCCTCCAGGGATCTTCCCAACCCAGGAATAAACCTGTGTCTCCTGTGTCTCCTGCATTAGCAGGCAGGTTCTTTATCACTGAGCCTCTGGAGAAGCCCATGAACATATACTAATACATACCTTTGTAAAACAAAAATATGATCATACTGTACATGTTATTTTACAGCTTGCTATTTTTTTTCATTTATCAACATAATATGTGCAATTTTCAAGTCCTTAAACCCTTTCTTTCCATCTTTGAAAAAAATAGAGAGCCCAGTCACTCTCTTATTCCCCAGTGTACCATTGCCACACATTTGGATATGCAACACCGTGAGGAACATCTTCCAGGCTAAAACGTTGCCCATGTTCATGGTTCACTTCTTTAGGATAAAGAAAGAAAGATACATGCCGACAGAATGGCTTTAGTTCAAATAACAACCCTTTTTTTTTTCGAGTAGAGCAGAAAATGTTTCTCTAAAAATAAGTGTGTTTCTTTGATCAGTGTTTTATAGTTTTCTGAGTACAGATCCTTTGCCTCCTTAGGTATGTTTATCCCTCGGTATCTTATTCTTTTTGTTTCAATGGTAAATGGGATTGTTTCCTGAAATTCTCTTTCTGATCTTTCATTGTTAGTGTATAGGAATGCAGCGATTCCTGTGGATTAATTTTGTATCCTGCAACATCAGCAAATTCATTGATAAGCTCAAGTTTTCTGGTGGCATCTTTAGGATTTCCTGTGTATAGTATGATGTCATCTGCAAACCATGACAGTTATATTTCTTTTCCACTTTGATTTTCTTTTATTTCTTTTTCTTCTCTGATTGCTGCAGCTAGGACCTCCAAATGTATGTTGAATAATAGCGGCAACAGTGGACATCCTTGTCTTGTTCCTGACCTTAGAGGAAATCCTTTCAGTTTTTCACTGTTGAGAATAATCTTTACTGTGGGTTTGCCATATGTGGCCTTTATTATGTGGATCCAGGGCTTCCCAGGTGGTGCCAGCTTTTATTTAACAACTGCCAATGCAGGAGACACCAGAGACTTGGGTTTGACTCTGAATCAGGACGATCCCCTGGAGGAGGAAATGGCAACCCACTCCAGTATTCTTGCCTGGAAAATTCCATCAACAGAGCCTGGCTGGCTACAGTTCATGGGATCACATAGAGCTGGGCGCGACTGAATGACTGGACATGCGTGCTGATGTAGGGTCCCTCTACGCCCACTTTAAATAGCAGCGTCATGGGTTAGTCAGTTGCCCCACTACACAGCAACAGAGTGTTGTCAGTAAGTTCTATTGGCGGTGCTACTCTAAGCCCAGAGAACATTGTTCATTATTGATGAAGCATACTCTCTCTCCATGTAGCTTTTCTCCCACATCTCAGAAAACTAGGAAGATGAAAACGAATCCATTTCTAGAATCAAATCCTGTAGCAAATCTGTATACATCAATCCATTTATTGGATTGATTTGTTCTTGAACCGTCTCACCTACTCTTCAATGAAAAAGACTCCTAGGGCAGGCAATAAGCTGCTCGCCCCTCGGCTTGCCTGATGGCAGGTTCTTATTTCTTAGCATGTGTGATTCCGGCAGGCGGTTCCCTCCATCTAGCTAATGCTCAGCCCAGAGTCTGTCCTTCTAGGTGTCCCTATTGACTGGGGTGTCTGGCTACATGCAGGGGCACTTCATCCTTCATTACCCCACAGAGCCCTATGACATGCACCCCACCCTCACACTCTGCAGCCAGGTCTGGAGGGGTCACCACCACCCCTCCCCCGCCTCCACCAGTGTCTCCATCAAACCACCCTGAGAACCTCCTGGAAACCAGTCCCAGGTTCAGGCATGGCCCAGCGCATACACACGTGATCACTCTGATTCTGGGAGGGGAGCCGAAAGTCCAGAACTCGCCCACCCAGCACGCCTGAAATCTCCTACAAGTTGGCCCCTCTTGTTAAGACATGAAAGGCTCTAACTAATACAAAAAGGAAGAAAAAGTGATCTGGGAGAGGAAACAAGCCAACACGCGCCAGGCATTAATGCCTAATCACCAATTAGCGCGCGAGCCTTCGGTGCCGACGTGTGGCGGAGCGGCTGGAGCCGGGTGAGCGGGTAGAGGATGAGCCGGAAGGAAGACGGCTGGAGATGAAAGGCGAAGGCGGCAGGATCGGAACCCCCACCCCGCTCCACGTTTGCCCAAGGCCCACCCCGTTCCTCCAAACACACCGGCCGCCTTTGCAAAACCACTTGCACACTGAACGTTTCCGACATCAAAATATTCATAACGAGGCACCTTCGCAAGGTTCTCCTGGGAGAGCTGCCTTTGGTTAAGGAATTCCAAGCCCGGGAAAGCAGTGGGAGACCCTGCAGTGAGTGGGCTTGTTAAGATCAGTTGGCAGGGTCCCAGCAGGCTTCTCAACAGTCGATGAGAATTACTAAACATCATTGCAAAGAGTGCAGGGTAATTCCAGGAGCCGAAAAGAAAAGACGGGGTAGTTAATTGGCACCAGGCAATTAAGGATGGGGCCCGGGAACATCACGTGGAGAATCGTTGACCAGAAAGGCTTGGCAGAAATCTGAGAGCTACATCCTGGTTGCAATTATCGGTTCAGCCAGGTCTCGGGGGCCCCTGGACAACCTCAGTGATCACGGTGAGAGCGTGGCTCCCATCTGCAGCTCTTTGATGGCTCAGCTCTGGGGGCACAGAGAGGGGCCTTCAGAGACCAAGTCAAATGCATTTGGGGGAGAACAGCGCGGGAACCGGGGCTTGAGGAGGACAGGCTGAACAGGATTGCGCGTGCTTTCCGGGGTGGAGTGAGGTGATCCTGGAACCCAGGGCGTGGTCTGGGGGCACAGCTACCACCAGGCAGAGCACCATATGGGGAGGAAGGGTGGGAACCTCGAATCTTCTCCTGCTCTTGAACCTCTCAGCCTGCCTGCCTGGAGAGGACAGTCCAGCCGAGTGGAGATGTCACGGTTAGGAGAGAAGAATCGGTATCAAACTCCTGAGTCCTCTCTGAAGACATCTGCCCCCGCCTCAGAGGACCTCACCATCTAGAGAGCTCCTTGGCACGGTCCCAGGGTGGTCATTCTGGACACCGTTTCTCAAGGGTTGGCTGCATCCCTGCTGTGCCTGCCAAGGGGAGGGCTCTGCCCAGTGATCCATGAGCCCCTTTGAATGGCACAGATCTCCTCCTTCCTGCCTTGGGGAGCAGGCCCTCGAGAACATGTCTGATTGGGACCTAAGCGCGCCTTGTCACCCCCTGGTGACCCCTGGAGTTGACGTGCACACCGCAGATGACCTCGTGCCTTACCAGCTTCCCTGCTCGAGTTGAAGTGACGGAGCCTTTTGTTCTGATCCACCAAAGAAAACCCCCACATCACGGCTGGAGGGGGAGGGGGTAGTTCACTGTTGAAAATGGAACAGAACCCCAAAGGAGGGTGTCCTTGGGGGTCTACAGTTGACCTCAAAGGGATTCATTTTCATTTCTAAGGAGCACGTATGATACGAAAGGGCTCCCTAAGGAGAAGCTGCCGTGTTCACTTGCGTTCCCTAAAACAGCTAGGGAATGCTGTTGCCATTGTGTTCCACAGACTCACTGGTAGAAAAGAATCACCTGGGAAAATAGCGACCCTAAGACCCTTGCACTGCGTCTTGGCCACTGCCCCGCTGTAGGGCCCAGCACTTATATGCCATTGATTTCTTTCCAAACACCAAGCCGGGCAGATTTCAGTGGGCTCTGGGATGCCAGCAGGATTTGCTTTGCTGTTTTCAACAAGGTGACCCCCTCCATGAAGCACAGGCTGTCCTTGCCCGGTGATTGCCAAGGCAGCAGGCTGCTTTCTGCTTCTCACTGATGCTCAGCTGGCCCCAAGGCCACGGCTTAACAAGCCCCAGTACAAGTGGATGGGAGGGAATTTTCTCTTCCCTCTGCAAAGAACATGAAACTAATCGCAACAATCCTGAGAAGTCAGTTACCCCCACCCCACATCCAGCATCGCAAAGGAAGAAGCTGGTAGAGGAGCAAATTCCACGGAGAGAATTACAGTCAGACCCTTTTGCTGTGGTGTGCTCAGTCATGTTCAGCTCTTTGTGACCCCCTGGACTGTAGCCCGCCAGGCTTCTCTGTCCTTGGGATTTCCCAGGCAAGGATACTGGAGTGGGTTGCCATTTCCTCCTCCAGGGGACATTCCCGACTCAGGGATTGAACCCGTGTCTGTTCTGTCTTCTGCACTGGCAGGCAGGTTCTTTACCACTAGCGCCACCTGGGAAGCCCTAAGTTCCACCCAGAGGATAATACCATTTCAAGGGATCACCACCCAGTTCTAAGTCCATCTTCATCCTCACACTTTCAGCTCTAAGTCCCTGAAATTGCAACCAACCAAAGAGCAACCTACTGTAGGATCTCAGTGTTTATCATTGTATTATATATGAAGAGAAACTGAAATTACTGTCTAAATTTCTCCAGGAGGAAAAGTTAGCATCATGTCTTTTAGAATTTAGGGTTACGGTAGAACTACAGATGAGGTTAGAGTTACGTGTAACCTATAAAAAGAGGGCTTTCTTTAAATCCTTAATCTGGGATGAATTGCCACATGAAAGTTTTCTGGAGGTAAGGATTGTATTCTTATCCTAAGGGGAAGAAGGGGAGGCAACCTTGATGCCGGCAGAGCTGAAACACGGGGACTGTGCTCTCTCCCCTTCTTTCACCTGTCTGTCCTGCATGCCAATGATGTCCCAGGCACTGGGAACGCAGATGCAAGCGGGACAGACTTCATCTCTCCTGGGACTTACAGTCTCCTTGGGGACACAGAAAACAAGCTGATAAATAAGAACGATACTTAAATCTGATGACAAAGAGTATGGGAAAAAACAGCAGTAAAGAGAGGATTTACCTGAGGTGAGAGAACAAGTTTTATTTTGTTTCTTAAATTAATTTATTATTTAGTTTTGGCTGCCTTGGGTGTTCATTGCTGCATTTGGGCTTTCTCTACTTACAGTATTCAGGCTTCTCATTTCGGCAATCCTAAAGGAAATCAACCCTGAATATTCATCAGGAGAACTGATGCTGAAGCTAAAGCTCCAATCCCTTGGCCACCTGATGCAAAGAGCCAACTGATTGGAAAAGACCCTGATGCTGGGAAAATGCGAGGGCAGGAGGAGAAGGGGACGACAGAGGATGAGATGGCTGGAGGGCATCATCGACTCAATGGACATGAGTTTGAGTAAACTCTGGGAGATGGTGAAGGACAGGGGAGCCTGGCGTGCTGCAGTCCATGAGGTCGCAAAGAGTCAGACACAGCTGAGCAAGTCAACAACGGCAAGTATTGTTGCAGAGCACCAGCTCCAGGGCATGAGGGCATCAGTAGCTATGGCACGCAGGCTTAGTTGCTCCAACACATGTGGAATCTTCCCAGACCACGGATCGAACGCATGTCCCCTACATTGGCAGATGAATTCTTACCCACTGGACCATCAGAGAAGTTCAAGAGAGCACAGTTTCAGTGGCAGCGATCAGTGAGGGAAAGGTTCTGAATCCCTCAGATCCCTGATGCCCGTTTGAGACTTCCATCAGGTTGGTGTCCATGTGTTGAGACGGTGGGCACAGGGTGAAGGAATAGGGGCCGTGGGTGTCACTGGCACCCAGCTCAGGAGGGACCTTCAGTAGAACAACAGTCATGACATTTCTGATCTACAGAACAGTCCAGAATGCGTCTCAACGTTTGGAATGCCCCACTGTCTTTGCCCCATCCCATCCAACCTACACCCCCAACTCCCTGGATATCAAGGAGCCATAAGATGCCCATGGGATAATGTCAGAGCTGTAGGTTTGTGTACTGAAGGGGTCAGCCAGTTACACAGGCAGGTAGTCAGCCATCCGTTCTAGAAATGTGCACTCAACACCGCAGCTGTTATGGGACAGCAAGTCTGAATCACCATCCAGACTCTGTTGGAGGAACCGGGGGACACAGACTGAAGCACAAGGTGATGGCCAGCGGACACAGACGGGCACAGTCGGCCACGCAGAGCTCACATTCTCTCGGCTTAGGGAGTCCTGGAAAGTTTCCCACAGAGGTGATATTGGGCCTGGGTTTTAAAGAATGAATACGAGGTTTTTCAGGCTAAGAAGAGATGGAAAAGCATTCCAGGAGGGGACAAAGTCACAGAGGTGGAACAAGCCCAGAACGCCTAAGGGTGCCCAGGTTAGTCGGTGCGGCCCGAACGTGGGGTTGCAGGCAGGAGGCACAGGAGAGAGAGTTTGAGGAGATGCTAGGACTGGACCCTGACTGTGACCTTCTGAAGTGCCACACAGCACTGCTAGGGCCAGCCCTACTTCCCCAGAGATCCTCGCTGAGACATGGCAGGGGGCCCCCACAGTCATCCAGAGGCAAGGTGAGGTCTGAAGTGAGGCCGGGCAGGGGTGTGGGAGGAGGAGACGGAGGGTAGGGGCGGGGTGGGGAGGCTGGAGCAGCAGGAGGGATAAGTCTGAGACCGCGGCCTTCCGGGCGGCAGGGAGGCGTTAGTTATCTACTGCTCCAAGACCACATCTCCATGAAATTGACAACTTAAAAATGCACATCTTTATTATCTCACAGTTGCATTGGGTTGGGAGTCTAGACGTGGCTTCACTGGTCCTCTGCGTGGGTCTCACCAGACAGCAGGCAAGACACCCACAAGACCGGGGTTCTCATCAGACGGCTTGACTGGGGAGGGGTCCCCTTTGTTACTTGTGTGTCTGTTGGCATGAATTCAGCAGCTGTGGCTGCAGAGCTGAGAGCCTCAGGTCAGAGGAGGCTGTCCTCGGTTTGCGGAAACGCCCACGGTCCTGGCCACGTTAGGACCCTTTGTATGACCACATGCTTTGTCGGTGTGCTCCCACCGGCTTCCACCACCTCCGTATGACCATGGGGTGAGAGAAACTGGCCAGACTGATGCTACAGTCCTAGGTCAGGGAACCGTGGAGGCACGTACCTCGCGTTGCCTTGGCTGGAGTCTAGGGTCGGAAGCAAACCAGAACCCTGCTACACGGCACGGGCCAGGAGCCGGGGATCAAAGGTGCCTGTTAGGGCCTGCCCACTCAGGGCAAGCCCCCATATTCACTAACAATGTGGGCCAGGGCGGGGAGTTCCCATTCAGGTGCTGAGCATCACCAGATTGGAGCACAGCTTTTGTTCTCGGTGGTGAGACAGAGACCAGAGAGACACATGGGCACGGAGGACCCACCGACGCCAGAAGGGAGGAGGGGCTGACAGGCGAGTGGGGCTCAGCCAGTGTGGACAGGAGCAGCCCCTGCTGACCCCCAGATACTCTCCAACCACAAATACAAGTTGTTTCCTGCCAGGAACCAGGAGGGAGGGTAATCAATATGGCTGCTGAAAGCGACTGCACGTGGCATGATTCCACTGATGTGAAATGTCCAAGAAAGGCAAATCTCTGGAGACAGAAAGCAGATGGACGTCTCCCTGGGGGTGGGGAGGGGCTTCCCCGGGGCCTTGAGGGATCTTTTGGGATGGATGGAAGAGGATTGTGGCAATGGTTGCACAACTCGATAAATTTACTAAAACTCGCTGATCTGTAGACCAAAAGTGTGTTCACTTTATGGTGTATAATCTGTAGCTTTATACAACTGTTTAAAAATCACAACTGCTAAAAACACCATGTGTAGTCGGGGTGGGTCACCCACACACCAGTGCAAGCAGGTGGATGACACCCTGTCCACAGTGACACAGGCCTGCATGCCTCCCAGGCGACTCTGCGAGAACGGGGCTGGTGCAGCTCAAAGCGGGTGAGGGTGGGGGCGAAGCCTCTCAGGCCTCCACTTTCAGGAAGAGATGCACTGAATGAGCATCCCCTGGGGCAGCTGTGTCCCCTTCGCCCACCCAGCAACCAGGTCCCGAGCAGTAGCAGCCATCCTCACGGCCCCTGCCCTGGAGCCAAACACACAGAGTCCTACACGAGGACACTGCTGCCCAGAGGAGACGCGGTCACGGGACCTGCAGGAGCCCCAGCCCTGGCCCGGACCACCCCAATCAGCGGGCAAGTTCATCTTGTTCTTGGTGCTGTCTGAGCTCATCAACATACTGTGTTAAAACTGTGGTCACTCAACCCCAAACACATGACATTTGAGCCCAGCTTATCCCCAAACACCAAAACACACAACGAGCCCAGCTTGTCCCTAAAGTAAATTCCCAAGAGGTGAGGCCACAGATACCCCCTCCTCACTCCCTCCTCACTGCCTCCCATCTCATAATGAGCCTTTTGCCCTCCCTGGACCAGCATCCTATCTCATGGACCAGCATCCCACCCCCACGGACCAGCATCCCACCACCACGGACCAGCATCCCACCACCACGGACCAGCATCCCACCCCGATGGACCATCATTCCACCCCTATGGACCAGTATCCAACCCCCACGGACCATCATCCCACCTCCATGGACCATCATCCCACCCCCACGGACCAGCATCCCACCCCCACGGACCAGCATCCCATCTCCACGGACCATCATCCCACCCCCATGGACCATCATCCCATCTCCACGGACCATCATCCCACCCCCACGGACCAGCATCCCATCTCCACGGACCAGCATCCCATCTCCATGGACCAGCATCCCACCTCTGTGGATCAGCATCCCTTCTCCATGTTCAAGTTAACCAGGAGAATCAGGTAACCACTGAAATCAGTAAGTTGGCCTTCCTCCAAGCACAAGGAAAGGGTGGTGACCAGAGGGAAGCTGTTGAAGGAACTCAGCCAGCGAACACCATGGCTGAATCACGACAACAATCGCATCTAACACTCGTGCAGGCTTTAAAAATATATGTGTGCTTGGCTGCAGCAGGTCAGCTGTGGCATGTGGGATCTTTAGTTGCAGCGTGCAAACTCTTAGTTATTGCATGCGGAATCTCATCCTCTGAGTAGTGATCAAACCCAAGCCCTGTGGGGTTTGGGGCAGGGGCAGAGTCTCAGCTGCTGAACCACCAGCAAAGTCCATCATGCAGCCTTAGTAAGGGTCAGCATCACTCAAAGTGCTCTGCATAGACTGGGTTGGGAAAAAGGTCATTTGGATTTTCTGTACCATCTCAGAAAAATCAGAACTTTTTGGCCAACCCAGTTTTTAGTATCCATTTCCACATTTGCTCCTCCTCACAAGCTGGATGGGACTCCCCACCCCCTATTTTACTGATGAGAAAAATCCAGGCTCGAAGCCCCACCTCTCCTGACATGGGCCTACTAAGTAACCTCCAGCCCACGTTCCCCGGGATTCTGCCCGTGCGTATTCAGGGCACATCTCTGCAACATGCACATACACGGGAAACTCCCCCAACCAGGGCTGGGAGACACCTCCAGGTCCTACCAAAGGGCCAGAAAAGTCACTGCAGCCCCGCACAGGAAGCTTTGCACCCTTCAGCCTAGTAAACATCTTTAACACACTCAACTCACCTGTTTTCTAGGGTTAGAAACAGGTCAAAGCAAGTTGGGAAAACAGTGGAAAGTGAGAGACTTTATTTTGGGGGAACTCTAAAATCACTGCAGATGGTAACTACAGCCATGAAATTAAAAGATGCTTGCTCCTTGGAAGAAAAGTTATGACTAACCTAGACAGCATATTAAAAAGTGGAGACATTACTTTGCCAACAAAAGTCTGTCTAGTCAAGGCTATGGTTTTTCCAGTGGTTGTGTATGGATGTGAGAGTTGGACTATAAAGAAAGCTGAGCACCGAAGAATTGATGCTTTTGAACTATGGTGCTGGAGAAGACTCTTGAGAGTCCCTTGGATTGCAAAGAGATCAAACCAGTCCATCCTAAAGGAAATCAGTCCTGAATTTTCATTGGAAGGACTGATGCTGAAACTAAAACTCCAATACTCTGGCCACCTGATGTGAAGAACTGACACATTGGAAAAGCCCTGATGCTGGGAAAAATTGAAGGCGGGAGGAGAAGGGGACGGCAGAGGATGAGATGGTTGGATGGCATCACCGACGCAATGGACATGAGTTTGAGTAAACTCCAGGAGTTGGAGATGGACAGGGAAGCCTGGCGTGCTGCAGTCCATGGGGTCACAAATAGTAGGACACGACTAAGGGACTGAACTGAACTCAACTGAAAGCAAGTTGCAAAGCAGACTCAAGACTGCATTACAGCCGCACATTCCTGCTAAGCACGTGAAGTGTGGCCAAGCCTTAGCAATCTCGGTTGCAGAGGACGGCAGTCTGGGACTGAGGGGAGGAGGAGAGGGACTCACTCCCCAACCTGGACGGAGCCTGGCGTGGCTCGTCCAAGGCCCTAATTAGCGAGATGAGAGGCTGCAGCCCCCTGAAGCCGTGTGACCTGCCGAAGGTGAGTCTGGCGTCATGGGAGGCCACAGAGGGCCCCATGCCCGCGTCTGCCCACTGCTGTCTGTCTGATTAACTCGTAGCTGAAGGCGGAGCTGCTGTGCAGACACCTGACAGAAGGCATTTCCAGCTAAGGGTTTCTATTTAGTCCTTACACATGACCTGTGCATTTTCTCTCCCGGAATTTGATATCTTGGGAAACCTGCCAAGGACTGTTCACCAGGGAGAGCGAGTATGTGAAACAGGAAGGAAAATCAGAGGAGGAAGGTGCTGGCACTCGCAGCAGGCCCGAGCTGGGGACTTGACCTCTCGATGTCCCTCGGCCAGGGTGGCGCCCTGAAGTATTCGTGCAGCCCAGCCAGCCCGGGAGGCAGCAGAGCCTGAGCGGGCATCACCCCGGCTTCACGGGGGTGGAGGGCTCCCCTCCTGCACCACAGATGCATTTTCTGGCCCCTCAGACACACATTTTCTGGCCCCTTCAAGTGTGGCTGTGCCACCCGCTGACCAAACCCCGGACTGCTCCTCAAGTTGTTTCAGAAGGAAATTTTCCACACTCATCAGTCAGTAAACCTATGTCCAGAGTGATATTAACAGCAATTATCATTGTCAAGACTCTCTCATTTTTTTTTCGGAAGGATGGCTTCATCTATTACACTGTGATGGATAAGGATGAGGTCTGGAGATGACAAGACCCATGTAAAATAACAATAGGATGTGAGGTGAGGCATTGCCTGGGGCCTCAGACCCAGGGGCTACAGCATGCCTTTCTTTCTTTCTTGCGCATTTCTTTGTCCATTCCACACATCCTCTGGGGACCTCGTGAGGGCTGGACACTGAGGGGTGGTACCTGCTGGGGATGCAGATTCCCACGCTGGTCCCTGGGGACTGGGATTCGGGGATCGGCGTCTGATGCTCGGCAGGCCTGATGCACTCTGGGCATCCACACGCCCTCCCAGGAGGAACCCTGGTCCCTGCAGGTGACGCTGCCGAGGAAGACAGCACAGGATGGAGGAGGAGGAGGAGGCTCCAACAGGAGGGAGCGAGGGACCCCACTGAAGGAAAGGGAAGATTCTGCCAAGTAGAAGATGGCGGGAGCCCCCAGAAGAAAGGAGGGGAGGCGATGGCCCAAAGTGAGGGGGGACACATCTGAATCCACAGGGACCCACTCCGGCCCCATAGACCAGACCAGCAGGAAGAGATGTGCTCAGCTGGGGCTTGCAGGCGACAAGAAAGGGCCATCTCCAGGACCCGAGGAGTCAGCCATGTGTCCTGGTTTGCATCTGCCAGCCCAAAGGGGAGGATGGCCAGGGAGGTCCTGCCCATCTCAGAGGAAGAACTGGACGACCCTGCCAACAGGGACCTGTCCACGCGCCGATGCGTTCCTCCTCCCCTTTCCTGTCCGGCCCTCCGTGCCTCACTTTCTTGAGTAAACATTCCCATCAGAAAATAGAACCATCATCTCCACTATGGAGTTTATTTAGCATAGTCCAGCCTCAGCTGAAAACCCAAAGAGACTGTCGTTCATATGAGCCTCAGCTCATATCCAGAGTGTGGGCGAGATCACAGCCCTGGTCCTCCCCGACTTCCGTGAGTTAATGTATTCCACATACAATCTTCTCCCGGTCAGGAGGGAATCCAGTTTCATGGAGGTCCTTTTAGCGGAGGATTCATCAAACCCGAGTATATGCATATGGTATGAACCTCAGATCCATCATCTAAGCTGTTGGTTTTAGTCGAAATGTCAAGAAATGATTTAGTATAAAATCCACCACCAAAGCATTTATTAAAAAATCTTTTGATGCTCTTCATCTACAAACATTTACTACCCTGCATACAAATGTCAGCGGTTCAGCCTAATATACTTCTTCATTTATTTACTGTTCATTTCTGCTGGGTAGAAGCCAGAAACACGACTTCACCCAGCAGAATGCGGCACGTCGCAGGGCTGGAGAGTGCTTCTCGCCACCCCGATGTCAACTAATCCATCTTATCGGGTATGAAGGTCGTGCCTTCTTTGTGGAGTGGAGTCCTCCTCACACAGAGGTTTTATTTAAAGATGGAAGTTTATCAGTGTATTACCAGGACTTTCTGGAAGATGTAAATAAATGAAATGTAGATTTTACAGCTAAAAGTCGACCTTACGATGTCGACTGTGCTTTCCTGCAACTACAGAAGGTATAAAAGAAAAAGAACCCGCCGATTCCCTGCCTCGCAGTTCACAGACCCTGGACGGTCTCCCATGATCGCATTCTGTGTCAAGCAAATTCTCCAAGTCGAGCACCTTCCCATGGAACCAACAGAATCCTGCAGTCGGGAATGAGGCCCTCCCTTGAAGACCAGAAATTAGGGATCCTGCCAGAGGCCCGACTAGCCTGTCGAGGTCACACAGCTGGTTGGTGACAGCAGCGGTCCTAGAACCTTGGATTCATGGTTTCCGATTAAACCTGTGTCATCTGGCCGGGCTGCAGGGGAGGGAGAGGGGATTCCAACAGCCAAGAGTGAGGCCAAAATAAGCAAACAAATATAGGCCGTTGAAACTCAGGGGGAGCTTGGATTTCAGAGCCTCAATTGTAAGCAGCGAAAACCACATTTCACCTCCAAGTAACCCTCATCTGCTTTCTATCTTCCAAAGCTGTGCTGGTCACGTCATCCTTGCAGCGGGTTATCGATGCCTTTATGACAGGACCCGTGTACTCTAAATTGGCAAGGCAAGCATCCAGCTGTTAAAAAACACTCCAAAGAGGAATGGGTTGCTAGCAAGGAAGGCCAGGAGAGATGTCCAGATGTGTTGGCCACGGGGACGCCAGCTTCAGTATAAATGCACCCCGAGGACCAGCTTCGAAATCCAACGATAAACACACGCACTTTCACTCCCCGCATCTGGGGGTGCCTCCGGCTCATCGCTGGAGCAGACTGGACTGGCCCTCACTCCCCGCAGGCCCCGCGCCAGCAGGGACGTGCTCAGGCCAGAGTTTGGCCTGCTTCCCACTTGTAAACGCTCCGCAGATCAACCAGGAGAACAGAGGGGATGCGAGGGTCAGCGGGGCCCAAGCCGGGCCCCAGGGAGCTTCCTTACTGCCTCCTGGGGTGAGCCAGGCTGGAGGCAGTCAGCATGTGCCTGCATCTTGGTGGACACAAACCCAGAACCCCCTTCTCCCCATGCCAGCCCTGCGTTTCTATTTAATTCCCTTTTCCTGAATTCCTCTTTTCCCCCTCTCTCTCTGACCAGCCTACGTGATGAAAGAGCAGCTCTGGGCATTTTACTGAACTAACTCACTCAAGCCCCCACTCTCTTGGAAGCAGGCGCCTGTTCAGAGGGGCATGTTCTTCCTTTCCAGTTCTTCCCCAGGCCGAATGGTTCTGGAAACCCCAGGCGGTGTGCCTTCACCACAGACCCACAAGCTCAGAGAGGCAAGGCTCCATCCACCGTGTTCACCGTTCTACCCTGGGGCCCAGGGCAACCAAAAAGAGCAGGAGCAAACGAAGTCCCATTTCACAGATGGAAAACCGAGGCTCTGAGAAGCTGTAGATCCCAGGTCAGCCCAGGCAGGAGATGGGAGTCAGGCCCGGTGAGGTCAGGAGCAGTGACCCTCCTCTCTGTCTGCTCCTTGGCAGGACCTGGGGGTCCCCAGACTAGGGTCTTGTGCTCTCAGATGCCGCATTCAAGGGGCAAGCCCCAGGTATTCCTCTCGATCAGTGCAGGTCATTTCAAGAGCGTCCAGCTCTGCTCATGAACTTGGTGCCTGCCTCTCCTGGCTTATTCTGGACAAGGAGCTGTCTGGGATTCGGTGCCACCCCGGCCCTACCCCTCAGGGCAGGCGTGATCTCAAGCTGCTCCCAACCCATCTCCGAGGGGCTTGGGTGCCTGAGCACCCTCCGGAGTTGCCCGACTCACATGAGCTATTTCTAGTGTGAAATACATTTGTAGCACTTAAAGAGAGCAAGCTCAATTATTTAACTCTACCTAGATTTAGTTCAAATATGAGAGTTCCAGTGTACATCTGAGACTTCTGGGAAATTGATTTTTCTGCTTAAGATCATTTCATAGGGTTTAGCATTTAAACCAAATCGGGCGCAAACTGATCTCCTAGTAGATACTGAGCTTGTTTTCTTTGTTCTAAAGACCAGCCCGAGAGAGAGAGTCCTGCTCCCGCCCCAGCACTCGTCATACGCACTTTATGACTCTAACAGACCACGGCAGCCCACCGGAAGTCATCTCTAAGGCAGCCAACTCCGCCTTCTCTCACGGCAGGACTTTCGGAGCCATGGTGTCAAGGGAGGGCCCGAGAGGTGGCAACAGCATTTAGCACTCAGCTGACCTCCCATCCACCCTTCCAGGATGCCTGCTGGAGCCAAGTGTGTTTGGGTTTTTTGGTTTTTTTTTTTTTTCCTATTTCTCAGCCATTTTCAAGTGATTTCTTTAATTTCCTCCTGAGAGTAAAGCACTGATTGACCAGGGATTTCAAACTGAAACCTCTCATCAGCAAATACCACTGACAGCTCAGGATGGAGAAACATCCCTGAAGCTTACGTTGAAGTCCACAATTAAATTAGCCGGTGGTAGTCAGGTGCTCTAATATTTAATGTAAACTGCTTTTCAGGTTCTTCAGAGGAGAAAGAAGCTGTGTGATCTGAGCATGAGGACAAATGGTCTCAAATAACTTACGGAGGATGACAGCTTTACCAATGGAAACGATGAGATTTTACATGAAGAGAGTCTGTAAGTCTGTTTGAAAAAAAGCAAGAGCACACAACATTGTAAATCAACTGTATTTTAATTTAAAACAGAAACCAAGAACACACAGCAGGAGGGTGTGGAAGGGCCAGCACCCAGTCATGGAGTCCCCAGTCTCATTTTCCTGCAAATCATCCCTGGGCGAGTTTAAATAGGGCAAAAAAGTACATATGTTATGGCCATACTAAAAAGTTACAGTTATTCTAATTAAAGAGGAAACAAGAGACTGTGGTGAACGGTTGGGAAATGGCTTTGTAGACAGAATTCAAGCAGAATCACCCCAGAGTCAGGGACAGAATGAGCTGGGTGCCTCTCCAGCCAGAGGTGGCTCAGTGCGTGAACAAGGTGAGTGCTGGCCCTCTCCTGGTGGAAAGCGAAGCCTGGCAAGGACAGGCTGGAGTCTAGCACACACGGGTCTCAGCCCTCCCGCACATAAGCACCCAGTACATGACAGTTACGATTATTTAACGTTGTTACTGTTAGCACGTGCAAAGCGGACAGTACTGTGACTGGCGTGCCTTTTTTTTTTTTTTTTGGCTGTGCGTGACGTATAAGATCTTAGTCCCCCTACCGGGGATCGAACCCACACCCTTTGTATTGGAAACACAGCGTCTTAACCACTGGGCCAGCAGGGAAGTCCCATGACTCATGTGTTTAAAAGGAAAAAAAAGCCACAGGGTCAGTTCCCGGTGCCCGCACATGCCCATCTCCTCCCATAGGTGGGATGGAATCTGAACACCTGAACTTCCCTCTGAAAGCCTCCGATGAGCCAATGACCAGTGAAAGCCTTCACCTTATGGGTGGCTGCAGAGAGGGGCTCAAGGACAAAGCCGGGACGGGGGACCGTGAGTCTCGACAGCATCGTTCCCCTGACCCAGGCCACGGAGGCTAGACTCGGAGGCTGCCCCTCAGAGCAGTGGTGTCTGACCGAATTTCCGTGATGACAGAAGTATTCTTCATCCGTCCTGTTGGACCTGGTGGCCCCTGAGCCCATGAAACACAGGGAGTGCGACTGAGGATCTGGGTATTCACATTTCATTTTAATTAATTGCTTTAATATATTGATAATTAATCAGCTAGTTGATCACATTTAAACAGTTAGCTGTGGCTGGTGGATGCTATATTGGAAGTAGCCTGGACGGCTCCTTACCAGGAGGACTGGCAGGTCTGAGCCCCAGGGTGGTCTGAGATGCTTACAGGCACAAGGCAAGAGGCCACTCCTCACCTCCTCTCCCCAACCCTCCACCACCAAGCAGGATCTCCTCCCCTAGCTTGAGAGCACACACACGGAGCCCTGCAGACCCCAGCTTCCAGCCCCTCCTGCCAGGGGACCCTGAGGCAGCCAAGCCTGGCACAGCACTTGATGCTGCCAATTAAAGGGCCTGGCTGGGCCCCACGCAACCCAGGCAAGATCTCAGGATGGCTCCCACAACCCCCAGGCTGGTGGACGCAGCCAGGTCAGCTTCTCTGCCGGCCAGCCCACATACTGCTCCCGTTGGTCCTGCCTGCTTCTCAGGAAGCCCTGCTGCCCTCCCGGGCCTCCACACGGGTGCTGGTGGCACAGACGCGCCAGAGTGGCTGCCACGCCCGCTCCTGGAGGCTTTACAAGCCCACCAGCACACACACACAGTCCACATGTGCTCACACACATGCATAAATCTGCAGCCACACACGCGTGGGCAGCCGGATGCACACAGGGACACACGTGCTCACAGGCATGCACTCACGGACACGTGTTCACACGAGCACTCGTGCTCACACACACTGACCTTGACCTCTGCAGCAGTGACACGGGGAGACCAGTACTTATCCTACGCGAGCCTCGACTTCCTCATCTAAAACAGGGATAAATCAGTGTTTTAATAGTATTTAAAAGGGTAAATAATGTACCCTTTTGGGTGGTTGTGAGCCTTAAATAAGATCACAGAGCATGGAATGCACAGTGGTGATGACGGTGGTGGAGGTGATGGTGATGATGATGGTGGCGGAGGTGATGGTGGTGATGGTGATGGTGGTGATGATGATGGTGGCAGAGGTGATGGTGGTGATGGTGGTGGCGGAGGTGATGGTGGTGATGATGGTGGCAGAGGTGATGATGGTGGTGGCGGAGGTGATGGTGATGATGGTGGTGGCGGAGGTGATGGTGGTGATGAAGGTGACAAGGAACAAAGGTGACTCCTGGCTGAGCCCCTTTCGGAAGCTGCCCTGTGGTTCTTTGAGCTTGACCGTGGATTTGTTTTCTCTCTGCATGTTTCCAGCACCTGAACTCACAGGCTCTAACTTAGAAGTAGTTCAGGAAACAGGATGAGCCCAAAATTCTGAGACTGGTTGAATGGATGGGGGTCAAAGCTCAAACAAAGTTAAATTTCAAAGGGCAGGAAATCTAGTGCAAGTTAGAGTTAAGGATGGGGCTTCCCTGATGACTCAGATGGTAAAGAATCTGCCTGCAATGCAGGAGACCCGGGTTGGGAAGATCCCCTGGAGAAGGGAAAGGCTACCCACTCCAGTATTCTTGCCTGGAGAATCCCATGGACAGAGAGGAGCCTGGCGGGCTACAAGGGGTGGCAGAGAGTCGGACACGACTGAGCAACACGCTCGCGTATGCGCGCGTGCGCGCACACACACACACACACACACACACAGGGCTGAGGATGCCGCAGACCATAGGAGGTGTTTAGAAATACCCTGGAGTGGAATCACCCCCTCTCATTGGCCCTTGGCCGGAGTCCCTGAAGCTCAGGAACAGTCCCTCCTCCTCGCCTGAGTCTCAGCATCCAGGGTGAGCTGGCAGGTCTGAGCCGCCCAGCATCACTCTTCCCAGGAGAGCCCTCCGAGCCTCACAGCCGTTCAGTCCCCAACACACACTCTCCCCCCTCACCTCACCTGGCCATCATCACCTGGGCCTTCTGCCTGTGTCCCTCGGGTGACTTCTGGTTTCCACACCTGAGCTGGATGCGCTTCCTGTGTTTACCCCATTATCAAGGAGGCTGGAAAGGGGCTGAAGGTCATTTCATTCACCAAAATCCCTCCTAGGGACAATGCTCTTACAGGCTCACCTCAGAGATCCTGCAGGTTTTGTTCCAGACCATTACAACAAACCGAATACTGCAATACAGAGCGTCACACCAGAATTCTTTTGATTTCCCAGTGCGTGTAGACATTCCCTTTACCCTATACTGTTGTCTGTTAAGTGTATAGCATTATGTCTAAAAAACAACATTCAAACCTTACTTTAAAAACCCTTTGTTGCTAAAAATGCTAAACATTAGCTGAGTCCTCATCAAATTGTAATCTTTTTGCTGGTGGAGGGTTGGACATGTTGCGAGAATTACCAAAATATGATACAGACACAAAGTGAGCAACTGCTGCTGGAAAAATGGTACCAAACAGAGGTGCTTGGTGCAGGATGGCCACAAACCTTCAATTTGCAAAAATCGCAATATTTGTAAAGTGCAATAAAGCGAAGCACGATAAAATGAAGCGTGCTCATACAGAAGAAATACCCTGGTGGGTCACTTGGGGCAGAGAGCACGCTCACGTAACAAAAGGATGCAAAGCTGCACATGAGGTGGGGTCCGGGCACTGGAGGGGTCCTTCCTTATGCTGAGTGCTGAGTGCATCTGCAAGCTTTAGGGGCAGGAACTGGGGTCAAGCTGATTAAGGAGCTGGTTGCAGTCGCATGGACTGTAGCCCACTGGTTTCCTCTGTCCATGGGATTTTCAAAGCAAAAATACTGCAGTAGGTTGCCATTTCCTCCTCCAGGGGATCTTCCCAACCCAGGGATTGAACCCACACCTCTTAAATCTCCTGCATTGGCAGGCAGGCACTTTACCACTAGTGCCACCTCGGAAGCCCCGAGTAAGGAGCCAGGAATCCTACTTCTCAAGAGAAATCCCCAAGAGAAGCAGGTGGAGCAGCTACATGGCAGAGGGTCCAGAGAAGAGTCCATGGAGGGTGTGGCAGGAAGGGCCTCGGGCTGTGAAGTTGTTCCCTGAGTGAGCAAGGCAAATCCCCAATAAAGTTTTACTAACCTGTGTGAGATTCACTCGGGATCGTGTGGGGATGATACTTCTGGAGACCCAACCACAGCCGTCAACACCACGACTGCGTTTTGCTGCCAGGAAGGATCAGAGCTGATCCTCGGCCACTGAAGTCACGCGGTAAAGGGACAGCTGCCACTTGGGCCCCAATTCTAACCTCTGTTTACTCCGCTTTCTGTGTCGTGCGAGTTGAATTGTGTCACCCCCCAAAAAATGTTCAAGTCCCCTGGGAGCTGAGAATGTGAACTTCTTGGGAAACAGAGTCCTTGCAGACGTCATCAGGCTGCGAGGAGGGCCTCCAGGAGCAGGCTGGGTCCTGCTCCAGCAACAGGCTCGCTCACCAGAAGAGGAGAATCTGGACAGGGAGACGCAGGCAGGGAGAGTCCTGTGGGAACAGGGAGGTAGAGGCTGGAGGGATGCGGCTGCAAGCCAAAGCATGCCGGCATCACCAGAAGCTCAGAGGCATGGACCGCAGGCTGGGACAGCAGCCACAGGAGGCTGCCCCACGGGCTTCCCGCACTGACCTGGCACCCAGCAGGGGCTCTGTGCATATCTGTGGAATAGAGAGGATAAGTGTGAAGTTTTATAGAAAACTTGAGGCTACAAGATGCTTGCGACAGGCCGGCTGGCAGCTCCCAGTCTGCTCCTTAACTCCTGGGCCTGGACAGAGTCCTCAGAAGGGCCCCCCCACTACCCAACCGCCTCTGCCCCCTTCTCCCTTCACCTCCCCTTCCCCTCCCCTCCCCCACCCCCTCCCATTCCCCTCCCCCACCTCCATCTAATCACAGTCCTTGCCACAGCCGCACAGACTGGTTGGTCCAAATCACTTTTGTTCCTTCATTTACTTCCAGAATTCATCTAACCTTCTCACTTCTGAGAGTTTGCTCACTAACTGAAGCCATGTAAATCAAACTACTCCATGGAATCCTCCTAACAGATATCTTATATAATCCCCTCCCTTTGAGTGACAGGATAGATCTCAGAAATTCTCATCACAAGGAAAAGGACATGTAACTCTGTGAGTTGCGGTATGTCCCCTAGACTTACCCTGGTGATTACCTTGCAAGGAATACACCATCATGCCCTTCCATCGTGTGCCTCAAACTTATACAACATTAAATGTCAAATTATAGCTCAATAAAACTGGGGGGGGGGGGGCAAGAAAGGACCTACTATTATGTGAGTGGATCCAATGGATCAAGAAGGCATCCCTCCTTCACTCCTACAAGAGCAGCAGGCGAGTCAGAGCGGCTGGGAGTTTCCTGGTTCAGTTCCAAAGCAGAGGGGCCAAGCCGCAGCCTGCGGGCCACATCTGGGCACTGTCTGCTTCTGTACGGCCCACAAACTAAGAATGGTTATTACATTTGTAAACGGCTGAAAAAAATCAAAAGATGAATAATATTTCATGACACATGAAAATTATCAAAAATTCACATTTCAGTGCCCATAAATAAAGTTTTATTGGAACAGGGCCACGCTCATTCATTTACAAATTGTCTGCAGCTGCCTCAGAGCCTCAGCGGCAGAACGGAGTAGCTGAGGCAGAGAGGGGAGGGCCTGCAAACCTGAAACACTCATCATCTGGCCTGTTACAGGAAAGCTTTGTGGATACCTGCTCTGGATGCTTTAAAAGACCCTCAAAGTACCACTGTGGGCCCAGCCACACTCACCATTCACAGATGAGGGCATGGGTAGCTTGGGGTGAACAAGCAAAGCACAGCACACTTTTCCAGGAGAGTTCCAACATTTTCTTACACCACATACTGCAAAGATGGCTAAATGATCTGCACACACAGTGACTCTTCTATAGAAGAGAGAAGAGGATCTGCTTTGTATTCCTGTGCTTAGTCACTCGGTCGTGTCCGACTCTTTTCCACCCTTTGAACTGTAGCCAGCCAGGCTCCTCCGTCCATGGGATTTCCCAGGCAAGAATAATGGAGTGGGATGCCACTTCCTTCTCCAGGGGATCTTCCTGACCCAGGAATTGAACTAGTGTCTCCGATGTCTCCTTCATTGCAGGCGGATTCTTTACCCACTGAGCCATCAGGGAAGCCCTGATATTTTGTCTTCTTACATATAATTAGAAATTATTTTAGAAAAAAAAAGCACCGAATATTTGGTGCCGTATAGCCATCTCTGTGACAGAGAGATCTCACTCTCCACTCAGAGGAGTTTGGGGTTTGGGGGGATTGGCATCGTGAGATGATAGCCCTCGATCACTCTAGGCAAAAGACGCAGGAGACTACTCGGGAAAAGCCAACGTCCAGTAGAGTCTCCTCTGAGCTCCAAGGGACCCTTGCACCTTCACTTCTGCCACAGCCATGGACTCTCAAATACGAAGCATGAGGCAGGAAACAAGCATCTTAAAAAAGGAAGATAAACCCATTCGCAGCAACATGGACGGGCCTAGCGGTGATCACACTGAGTGAGGTAAGGCAGGCAGAGAAGGGCAAATATCACGTGACACTGTTTGTATCTGGACTCTAACAAAAGGATACAAGTGAACTTGCTAACAAAACAGAAACAGAGTCACATTTAGAAAACAAACTCACGGTTTCCAGGGGGTAAGCGGGGCGGGGCGGGGGGGGGGGGGGGGGGGGGATACATTGGAAGACTGGGATTAACGTGTAAACACTTCTATACATAAAACAGATAACAAAGAAGAATTTACTGTGCAGCACAGGGAACTCTACGCAACACTCTGCAGTAACCTACAGGGGGAAGGAGTCTAAAAAGGAGTGGATACATGAATCTGCAGAACTGATTCCCTTCGTCGCACAGCTGAAACTGCCACTACAGTGTAAATCAACTACACTCCAGCAACAATTAATTATCATGGAAAAAGAGAGTTAAAAAAGAAAAATAAAAACAGAAGATGAGGCTCTCACCAGAGAGCGCAGTCTTAGGACGGTCCCATCAGTGTTTCTGCAAAACATTTCTGTTCTGAGCACTGTAATTTGACCCTTGATACAGGAATGCCAAAAGAGAAAACCCTGGAGTCAAATCGGGCAGAAAGCAGATCAGGTGTAATTTTCTTTTGCAATCTGAACAAAAGACATTTTCTAACCAAGCCAAATAAGGGGGAAAAGAGTTATATAGACAGATACGGAAACGCACACATAAACGTGCTTCATGCGAAATTTCAAATGGCTCCGTGACAGCTCTGAGAACCTGTCTGGGGATCATTTTATGGAGAAGCAGTCAGAATGCAATCAATTAGAAAAGCAAGAAGGATGTATGTTCTGTCATTTCAGTGGGAAAATGGCTGCTTGATTTTCCTTGGCGTGCTCCCTCATAACCACTTTGAAGACCTCTCAGCTGAGAAGGGGAATCCGCATCCTGAAGCTTCCCACATGTTCCTCCCATCGCCTGCAAGTTCATCTTTCACCCGTCTAAGCGGAGCGCGTAGAGGACGCGCTGAGAGCTGGAGAGGCTTGCAGCCCCGCCTTCACCGCAGCTCTCGGGGTGCCTGCTGTGCGTGCTCAGCCGTGTCCGACTCTTCGTGACACTATGGACTGTAGCCCACCAGGCTCCTGTGTCCATGGGATTCTCCAGGCAAGAACACTGGAGTGAGTTGCCATGCCTTCCTCCAGGGGATCTTCCTGACCCAGGGATCGAACCTGCACCTCTCATATCTCCTGTTTTGGCAGCAGTGAATTCTTCACCACTAGCGCCATCTGGGAAGCCCAGCTCTCAAGGTATCTTTGAGGAAATCACATCTCTTTCCTTGTGCCTCAGTGTTCTCACCTGTGCAATGGGAGTGAAGCCCCCCCCCCCCCCCCGCTTGCTTCCTCCATCTCGGGCTGTGGAGTATCTACTGAGACTGAAGGAGTAAAGTTTGTTCAGCAAGAAGAATAGTCTTGTATTTCTCTGTGAATGATGAACAATGCAGGCGCGCTCAGTTGTGTCTGACTCCTTACGACCCCATGAGTTACAGCCCACGAGGCTCCTCTGGCCACGGGATTTTTCTGGCAGGAACACTGGAGTGGGTTGCCATGCCCTCCTCCAGGGGGTCTTCCTGACCCAGGGATCGAACCTGTGTCTCTTGGTCTCCAGCCTCAGCAGGCAGATTCTTTACCGCTGGTGCCACCTGAGAAGCCTATATTTCTCTCTAACAAAAAGAAAGACTAGAGCAGGTTGGAAAGCCCTTCTGAGTGTTGATACACGGTAGGTTCCAGTGTGTCTATTCAGCCTGAATGGAGAATGCATTCACGACATGGAGACGGGTGGGCGGCCGGCTAAGCACACAGACAGAGTGCATCTTCCGGCCACTCTCTACCCTCCAGGAAAGCATGAAGGGCCTAGAAGCCGTCAGAGTCTGTTTTTCTGCTGCCTCCAGCCATAAAATACTCACAAAACAAGAAAACCACATTGACACAATCCCCCAGATAGATCAGAACAGGAGAGAGATTTTCATGGGCAGACGGGAGCCGAAAGCTGAATCTTCCTAATGGTCAGGATTTATACCAGCCCAGAGTATCTTAAACATCTCAGCTCCAGCAAAACATCAGATAAAAAGTGGGCCAAGTCGTTGGATTTGTGAGGCCATCTGAGGGCTTGGCCAGGCCAGGTTCAACAGAAAAGAGCAACACTCGAGGACCATCTCATTGGCAAGGGCTACTGTGGGCTTGCATGACCTAATATCCTGTGAATTGAGATGTTTTGCATGTATTAAACATTGGTTTCCCCCCCCCCCTTTTTTTTTTTCAGAAATTACACTGACAGAGGCTTCCTTAAACATTATTTGAATAAAGCCTCATTACTCACAGTCCAAAGAAGTTCATTAGAAGGAGATGGCTTTGGAAAGGAATCAAGAAGCTCCTCTTTCTTCTCAGCAGTGAATTACATTAGCTACTTCCTAGTTATTTAAATCTTGAAATAAAAGATGTAAACGCTACAGTGACATCTTAAGATCATTGGAAAGGCAGGTCTTGCATGCACAAAAATGCCCAGCTGGTCTGCAGATAAAACAGATTGATAATTAGTTGCAAAATGTAACATTTCATCAAGAATATTTTGAATAATCCAATTTATCTTTGTCAGATATGCAGCACATATTTTTCCGGGGAGCAGCTTTGTTCTTTAACATAATATTATAATTTCAGGCTGCTAATGAAGGCGCCCGCCGGCCGGCCGGGCCTTGATGTGCGGCGTGGCGGGGAGCGCGCCGCGGCCGGGGGACCGAGCGCCCGAGCGCGCCGCGCCCCGCTGCCGCCACCTGTGCGCCGCGGAGCGGGCTGCGGGCCGCGGGCCGCGGGCGATCAAAGGGCCTGCGGGCGGCGGGGAGGGCGCCCCTGGCGGGCAGAGCGCAGGCCGGCGGGCGGGGGCTCCACCGACTCCGGCTTCTAATTAACCGATGCGAGCGCGCGCTCCCCGACCCCGACCGTGATGGCGAAGGCGGGTGGGCGCGCGTGCACGCTCGGGGGTGGCGGCTGGGCCGCCTGGCATCCCCAGGGGGGCCACCCGGGGGTGCATCCTGCGTGGCCTGAGCGGGGATGGAAGCAGGCAAGGAGGGAGCCGCCGCCTCCGTGGTCCGCAGGAGCTGCAAACTCATCTTCAAGGGCTCTAGGAACCCCTGGTGCCAGGAGACAATTAAGGCCCACGTGCGGGTCGATCCTTCCTAGGGGCAATTTATCACTTTACATAAGGCCTGTTGGAAACGCCAGGACGCCCGTGTTTACATGGATGAGTGGGAGCTACTTAGCATAAAGTCTGGAGAGCCCAGGAGGCAGCCTTCTCTTCAGACCCAGAGAGGTCGGAGCGCTCTGGAAGAGAGCCCCACTGAGATGCCTTCAAACTACAATGTCCTCCCGGGGCCCTGAGGCCACAGCACGCCCAGGTCACCCACACCCCGGGAAGCACACTCAGGGGAGAAGAGGTTGGCTGGGTGCAGGTGAGGTGTTGGCAGAGCCTGGAAATTAACTCATCGCAGGAAGGGGCCGGGAATTTCAGCTCTCTGACAGTCTAGAGGGGTAGGATGGGGTGGAAGGTGGGAAGGAGGCTAGACAGGGAGGGGACATCCATATACGTGTGGCTGATTCATGTTGATGTGTGGCAGAACCCAACACAACATCATAAAGCAATTATCCTCCAATTAAAGATAAATTTTTTAAAAAGAGAGAAAAATAAAATGTATCATTTCAGCCACGTTTGCAAACGGAATTCTCCATTGTTCTGCCTCTGCGGGAGTTGTTTGGTGATGTTTGGTATTTTCAAAAATAAATTCAATTCCTAGGCCACGATTAGAGCTCTCTATGCCTTAGTTCAGAAATCCTGATCAATAAGAGACAGATGCTCCTTCCCTTACTGTCCCCATTTGAAAGGACACTGCTACCTGTGTCCGAACATCCTACAGCACAGGTTTGACCACCCTGAAGTGTCCAGGAGACAGACGTTCGTCGCGATGCTGATAATGAAGAATAGTAAACTTGAGTGGATTCAGCAAATTCAGAAGGCTTTGAAAGACTGACCTGCTCACAAGCCCAAGCCACGGGGTCGCTCACTCGGAAGATCGCCCCACGAGGAGGTCTTCTCTGCATTCAGCTACTTCCGCTTCTGTAGTCCAGGAATATTTCAAATACTTGGCGGTCTTGGGGACCACAGTCAGCACGGTGGGCTGAGTCTATTGATTTCACCTCTCCCGCTACGTGCATTCCTTAAAGTACATGGTGACTGTCATTCAGCCTGGGGAGGGTGCTGACCAGTGAAGCCGTCCCTTCTTGCTTCTTCTATTCCTTCCAGGTTCGTTTTGTTACCAGCCTTCCTGGTAATTATGTCTCTTGTCCAGACGCAAAGGTCAGTCCAATGTCATCTCTTTTCCTGGGTAAATTCTGACTGTTCTAATGTTCTCTGGGGTTCTGGTCACCTAATGCTGCCCTTGGAGGCATGTTTTCTTCTCTGCCCTCCCTTCTGCAAAGCCACTGGAGCAGGAGAGAGCCTGGAAAGCTCTAGAGGATGGGCAGGAGGGCAGGGTCTCTCCACTTCCCCACCTGACCCCGGAGGCCCTGTATCACCCCCACTCCATTCCCTGCCCTGGCCGGGGGGCTCCTCAGAGTACCATGGAGGAGAAAGGTCACCCCATGTTAGAGGTAGGCTGGTGCGTGCTCCTCCGTGGGACCGCGACGCTGGCACAAAGCGCTAGAGGACTTGCCCAGGCTCCTTAAGCAGCTGTCGACATCCTTTACGAAGCCCATCGGAAAGGTTGGAGAGACCCCCTCGCTTTATGTCACGGTTGGCCAGGTCCGTCAGCTGCAGTCTAAGTCCCAAAGGGCCGCTACAGCACACCCACAAGAGGGGGCCCTGGGGCCCAGCCCCCGTCTTCCGGACAAGTCAGGGACCCTGAGGTACCCCTCCTCAGACTGGGGCCAAGTACCCTTGTGAAGCCTCTCCACCTGTGTGTCCTGCTGGGCAGGGAGTCCCCGGGGCCCAGGCAGGTTACCTGGTCTCTGAATCCCCAGTGCCTGCATGAGTTCAGCCACAGTGCAAATGCTCAGTGAGTGCTGAGCGGCCAGAAGCAGACTGGGACCCTCAGGGCCAGCAGACCACCAAGACCATCAGTTCCCCTTTGGGCATCCCCAGCACAGAACGCGCCTGCATGCTCAGCCACTCAGTCGTGTCCAACTCTTTAGCAACCCCACAGACTATAGCCCACCAGGCTCCTCTGTTCATGGAATTTCCCAGTCAAGAATACTGGAGTGGGTAGCCATTGCCTTCTCCAGGAGATCTTCCCAACCCAGGGATCAAACCTGCGTTTCCCACTTGGCAGGTAGATTACCCCTGAGCCACCAGGGAAGCCCCAGCACAGAACAGCCCCGTGAGGGCCTAAGAGAATCCCAAGCACACTTGACCCACCCAACAGGCAGAACAGACGAGCACCATCAGCAGACCCCTGTCAGTAAAGGGCAAATCCCGAAGCAGGACATGACTGCTCCTGAGGGCTTCTGTCCGCCAGCCCAGGAAGGAAGCTGCCCACAGGCAAGTCTCCTGGGCCCCGAGTCTTACCAGGCCTCCTGTCCCCAGACCCTGCACTGCTCAGAGGCCTGCAGTGACTGCCCAGCCAGACTTATCACTGGTCATCAAGGCCCCACATGCAGCTGCCCCAACAAATCTTTATTATCTCCCTCCCCTGTATGAACCATTTCCGAGATGAGCAGCCTTCTTCACGGTCTGAGGCTCCCCGCCCTGAAGATCCTCCTCTCCCTCTAAGCCAGTCTCTGTCCTGCCCACCAAGCTAGGCTTAAACCCTTATGGTTCCCACCCCTGTGAGTTTCGCAGCACCTCAAACGCCCCACCGCCGTGGACCTTCCCCACCCGCCTACCGGCTCTTTCTGCAGCAGGTAGACCCTGCATCTCTGTAGCCTCAGGATCTGCACACAGGGGCAAGCCTACAACCATCTGGGGAGGGGGTGGTTGGACGGCCACCTGCCCGCAGTGTAGGCACCAGGCAGGGTTGAACAGAGCGGTACGCAGTGCAGGGCCTGGTCTGGACTCCTTGGCCTGTCTTTGCCCCTTATATGTTTTTATGTGTCCCTAAACCAAAGATCCCTGCTGTGACCCTCCTCTTAGAGCCCCCATGGCTCCCTGTTTCTTACCTCTTACTTTCTTTCTCCAGCCTGGTGGATAAACAAAGATCTGGTCATATCCACAGGGCCACATTCCCAGCATGGCGCTGGGGCCCTCCCAATCTGGCCAAAGCCAACTTCTGAGGCCTGTCTGAGGGTTCAGCCTCCTAATCTGACCTTGGCCACACTAGGTTCCGTCCAGCTCTCACCCTTCCCTGCCTCTGCCCCATGGCCTGTGCTGGAAATGCCATTTTCCCCTCCTTTCTCTGCCTTTGATGCCATGTACATTTCACAGGCATCACTCTTGGGGCCCCTGACCCTAGCGCCCAGCAGGCATTATCTTGTGGCTCAACCATGTTTGGTAGTTATGTGGCTCTCAGAACCCACATCGGGTCTGGCCGGTTCCTGCAGAGATTAGTGGGAGTTTCTCTCTCTCTCACTGGACTCATCACTTCATGAAGACAGAAATGAGGGGCCCTGTTTACTTAGCACATCCTAAGCCTCAGTGAAAATTTTCTGGATAAAGAAATGAGGGCCTCCAACCAATAAAAGCCTTCAGGTGGGCACAGTGGAAAGGTGTCCAGCATATTAGGTTTGCCAGGCAGGAATGAACAGAGCGGTAAGCAGTGCAGGGAAGCCCAGCTCGTGGACCTCAGGCACGAGCCTATAGATGTTAAGAAGGAAAGAACAATGAAAAACAGCTCAGTGTATCACAGAAATAGTAATAAACGTGAGTTTGGGTATGAAGGTGAACTAAGGTGAAAATAATTTTTTCTTGGATGTCAAGCAAATTTTTTTCACAGTTCTCCCAAAAAGCCCAAGCTAACTACACTGAATAATAAAAAGCGGAGCAAACATCAGTGATGGAGTCAGTGTTTTCTCTTTCAGGCATACATGTACTCAAGACGACAAGGTGGCCATGTTTCCCTGACTGTCCTTTCGCAGCCCCATGGACCGTTGTTGAGCAGATGGCTGAGTCTCCACACGCTCCCTGATGGGGGCAGCCTAACTCAGGAATCCCCAGTCCAGGGGCACCTACCCATACCTGGCAGTGATGTGTCCCCCCAGAGTTGCTTGCTCCAAGGCATCCTTGCCTTCAACTAGGTCATGGGCACTTGGTGAGCAAGACCCTGAAGCCCACTAAGTGCCTTGACATTTGTTTATATAGTATTCATGGAGCCAGCAGCTGAAGCAGGCCCATTGCAGGAATAGTAGAAAGGACAGCTAAATGTTGAAGGTTCTGGAAACCTTCCAGGAAGATTCAGCAATACGGGCTGCTCCGCAGATCACCCTGGGAGGCCCAGGCAAATCGTTTTCCCTACCCACCTGTCCCAGGCCCTCTCTCTGCATTCATTCAGAGCACCACCTCTGCCATGAAGTACCCTTCTCCCCAGGGCTCCTTCTAGAAAAATTATTCTCAGTCGTTAAGGCCTAAATCAGGTCACTACTCCTGCTGGGGAGGCTTTCCCAGATGTTTCCAGTCTCCCTTTCTTTCTGCACTCCCACAGAAAGTTGCACCAGTGGCTCACCTCTGCACAGGTGTGTGTTGGTGAGGCTTCTCCTGGGGCTGGCGTGTACGTAGCTGTCTCACGTGCCAGGGTTGTGCTTCTAAAGACAGAGGAGCCACATTGCCTTCATCACAGCATCACCTGGGCCTGGCAGCATCTCAGCAGGGTCAGGCAGGTACTCAGAAGATGCTTGGTGAAAAGGAGGGGAGGGAGGGCAGAGGGAGGGATAAGGATTTGAGAGTCACCCGAGGCAGGTCCTTCTTGTTCCTAAGTTATTGGAACTCTAAACCTAACCCTAACCCTAATTCTTGTATGTCTGCTTGTCTCGAGTTTTAATCTTAATTTTTTGTGTCTTAATTTTATCAAAAAAAATTCAAGGGCTTTTTGCTTGTTTTAACTGAGATGTAACTGACATATAACATTGTATTAGTTTTAGGTATATAGCATACTCCATATCTGTATATACTGTGAAATTATTACCACAGTGAGTCTAGTTAATATCCATTATTGGTACTCAAGTATACATTTTTTTCCATTCAGTTTTTTTTTTATATATATAGCAAATGAATATACAGTGAGTATTTTCGCTGTCACAAAAGATGAAAATCTCTTACACTCCGGGCCCCTACCCTCAACTACCCAAAAAGAGGTCAGACCAAAACATCCAGGCTCAAGGCTATAGAAAAATGAGAAATCAGATCTTAGATTCAGGGGCTAGAGTGCTAGGTGGACCAGAGCCGAGCAGGGATGGATGGGCTCAGGCAGGTGCCCACAGATGGAAGGGGCACAGCCCTGACCCCAAACCCAGAAATCAGAGAGGAGAGGGCGACAGCCTCAAGCTGCAGTAGCCCTGGGGGCAGGCACCGTCCGGCTCAAAGCCTGGGGCCCCCACACTGTGCCCGAGCGGAGATGCCCGGCTCTCTCCAGGGATGGCACCGACGCAGAGTGGCCTGGCCCAGGGAACGGACTTCAGGGCTGGGCTGAACCCCGCTGAGCCTTGTGCCCTGAACAGCCTGTGATGTGACCCCCTGTCCACATTGTTATCGTTGTTCACTTGCTCAGTCGTGTCCAACTCTCTGTGACCCCACAGACTGCAGCACATCAGGCTTCCCTGTCCTTCACCGTCTCCCAGAATTTGCTCAAACTCATGTCCACTGAGTCAGTGATGCCATCCAGTCAACCCTGTCCACAGCACCTCCCCGGGTTTCTTTCTGCTGCTGAGAAGCGGGAGATGCTCCTAGGAGCCTGGCAGAGAGGGCTGGGGGCTGAGTGCCTGACTTCCCGCCACCCCCTCCCAGGGCCCCCTCCTTCTCTCTTGCGACTCCTTCCATGTGCCTGCACAGCTGGCAATTCTTTCTGCAAGCATCCCTTTGCTTGTTTCATTTCTGTCGCTCAGCTCACTGTAAATCCCAAGGGGCAGGGCTGGTGCTATCTCACGCACCCCAGTCTCTCCAGGAGACACAGGCCCCAGTGTCTCCAGGGCCTGACACGCTACTCCACACACAGTAGGTGCTGAGGGGATGTTCACTGCTTGGAGCCATAGCTCTCTCCAGTAACTAGTGTCTGGCTTTGCTCCCTCTGGAGACAGAAGGGAGGGCCCAGCAAAGCCCAGATAACATCGGGGTTTTTGGACGATGCCTCTTATCTTTCTCAGAAAACATCTTTCATGGAGCAGATTTCATCACTCGCACAAAGCAAATGATTTCAGCGGCTCCTCCAAATATAATTTTCAAAACACAAATTAGTAGCGCCATACACATGGATAAATGTCTCGCTTGACTCTTCGATGCCAAGGAAGGATCCAGTGTGAGCCGCCCAGCTCAGCAGGGTGTCTGCATGCAGATTCTCAGCAGGGCAGGCCCTCTGGCCTGGAGGGGAGTCACCCTGATTGCCCGGAAAAGTTGGGCCACCGCAAATCTCTGTTCATGTACACTGTGGGAATGTACATAAACAAGACACAGACAGCCCCAAATGCCAAAATTAAAGAACTGTTTCTTTCCAACAATTTGGTCTGCAGCTCTGACTATTATCTGGGGATAAATCAGTTTGCAGCAGCCGTAGACAGCCATTTCCGTGAGATTCCCGCGCAGCTTAACTGGAGAAGCGTGTTAAAAGTTAAAGGACCTTCATCACATTAAGAACATGAATTTTTCTAACCATAAATTTATTTCACTGAATTCCTGAGCCATAGAGTCACCCTGCACTCTTCCTTGTAAATCAGAGGGGGTGTACCCACTTCCTGATGTTTGCCAATTTGCTGTTTTTCCTGTAATTAGGAAAAAATGCAACTCACTAGAGTTACAAGCCCAGAGGAGATCGCAGGATTGAGCTGAGTTGTTTAATATCTGCCTGGACTTGATGCTTTGTAAAGAGGGGGGTGGGAGTTAAAAGGGCAAAAAGAAATGATTATCTAAACACAGGGTGATGAGACCTAACGTCAGACGTGGTCACCGGGCCCCTCAGAGTGGCTTTGCTCTGTCCCCCTAAATGTGCGGGGCCATCCATTTATGATACTTAGTAGAGAGGGGACGCAGGGGTTAGGAATATTAAAGCTAACAGAAGTAAAACTTGAAAGTCCTGGGGAAATGTGCCTGCTTCCAGGTGCATGGAGAGCCTCCAGACTAGGACGCAGAGGCAAAATGCAGCCCAGAGCGTCCAACCCGTGTCTTTTAGAAACGCCGTGGATGAAGCCTCCACACCCCTGTTTTGCAGGAATTATGGCACAAGCAGAGCTGACAATAGGCCTGTGGCAGAGGCTCCCGAGTCTCTCCCGGCAGCTGGAGAGAGAGTCCCTTCACGCTCACGCACATCCTGATAACGAAAACGGTTTCCATACATCAGAGTTTCTTTTTTTAGTCCTTCAGGACATATCCTAACCTCTGATCTGTGGCAAAAACGGGTGTCAGCTACCCACAAAGGGTGTTATTACAAGCCGCATAAAAAACAAGCTGGTCATTTCATACTTTGGTTATCCCTACAGATGCTATTTTATAGGAATTACTTTCACTGTTTTTGAAAAACACATTTGTATCCATAATTATTAATAAAATAAATATTAATGAAAATGTTTAAAACAACAAGTGTTTATGTAGCCAAGAGAGTCCTTTGACACGGTCTGGTACATGGCAGGGGCTCCATAAATATTTGAAGAATTAACTTAAAATGAATTGAATCTCAGACTTTTTTTAAAAAAGCTGTCTCATTTCATTCTTACACATGAAAAACACTTTCATTTCCATTCATTCTAAAAAAATAAAATAAAAACAAAGAAGCTCAATAATCCCCCTTAATTTTAATCAGGAGATAGCAAAAAAGCAAATAACAACCACAAACAAACAAGAGCCATTTTGTGGAAAATTGGAATACAAAGCACCCGTGTGAAAAGACGTGTTTCCTTCCTTCACTGCCCACCCCGGCGTCCGTCCCCCCAGTAATTCTAGAGGCAAGCAGAGCAGACCGTGCGTCTAATCGTCCTAATGACCCTGGCCTTCATATTTAAAATGTCATTCAGAGGTAGTTTCGGGTTGGCAGCTGCTGACGGGAAAGAGCAATAAATAATACTCCTTCCATTTGCACACGAGCCCTGTGCGCGGAAGCCTCTGGAAGCGCATTTGCAGCAGAACACCTCGGGACCCACTATAGGAATGCCACCCCATTTGGTGCCAGGCACCCCGCACATCCGCTTTTAGGAGGGGAGTGTGGAGCAACCTGCCCAATTGGAGTTACAAGGGAATTTAGGAAGACAGAATGTAATTACCTGAACTGGAATCCAGCCAAGGCACTGGGGCTGCTAAAAAAAAAGTCAAGGAAAAAGAATAACCTTAATTCTCTTAGCTGATAAAAGCCAAGCAGGCTTCTTTCTGCTCATGCTTTGGCAGCATAAGGTGTTCAAATCATCACCAAACAATAAATAAAAATAAAACTTTGCAACGTCTAGCAGGCCCCTCTGACACACACACACAAGCTCACTGCAGATTCCTTTGTCCGTGGAGGTGGGTGAGGCAGCCGTGAATCTCCGGGTTCATTTCCTTTCACTTTCAGGTTCTGTGTTCAGCTGGCACCGAGGAGACTGACAGCAGGTTCTGCCCATGGGACGGCCATGCCACCCTCTCTGAGAAGCAGAAACTTTATCAGACCCAATAAAGGGAGGGGTCGGGCAATACCCTCCCTGTTTGCTGATTTTTCTCTTTCCAATCTGGGCTTAATTCTGGTGAAACCAAGTGAATAAAATAATCATATCGCACCAGGGATGTGAAATTTTAGAGAGGTCTTTAGTTAAGTCTCTCTCTCTTTTTTTGCCTGAGAAGGAAAGACACGGACAAAGGAAGATGGCGAGAGAGAAGCTGATCTCCGAAGGCCAGGAGGTCGTCTACGTGCTTAAAATGTTAATCAGTGGGCTCCAGAGCCCGCTCCAGAGCCCGCTCCAGAGGACACGGCCCCATAACATCCACGGCATGAGCAGGATTTCCTCAGGAAAATGTGTCCCCTCTTCATTACATTGAAAAGCAGAGGTGTTGTTGTCACGGCTCCAAAGCCTTGCCTGGCTATCTGCTCCCAATCCCCACTGCCCAAGCGTAGCCAATGCCCAGGGATCCAGCTCCCTCACCGTAGCAGGAAGTTGTCAACACGAAAATTCCAGTTAAGCTTGTGGTTGGTGGTTTTCCCTGGAGGGTTAGACAAATGTGCCCAATACAACACCTCGAACTTTCTGGGGATGGTGGGGGGTTGGTGCATACACATCTGTGTGGCCCAGTAGACCAGAGTCATTCCCATAAAACCTACTGAACAAAGAAGTCCAGGTGACTAATTCATTTTTAAACTGGAAGGGCCATGGCTTTTATATCCTGAGACTGGCGAACACTAACAGAATTAAAGTGGGAAATTGACCATTTCATCTGACTCTCTAACATGGCCGTCAGGTTGAAAATCTCCATCATTTACAGACATAGTTTTGAACTGTTTTCCAGCAAGTGAGGACATCTGCACGTATATTTTTTTTTTTTTTTAAGAAAAAAGCTCTGGAATCCACAAATGTGAGGCATGAGATGAGGGGAGCTCAGGGAGGAAGAACGAAAGCAGAAGAGCTGGGGACTGGCGGAGGCATCCCTTTGCACGCACACTCTGGCCTCCTTCCAAGGCAAGGAGTGCCCGGGATAACTAGATTAACCCCCCAGCCTCATTGTTCAATTTTGCAGAACTGTAACTATCTCTAGGATCCTTGATTGAATTAGTTTAAAATCTTAAAACAAAATGCCCTTACTAATATGTTTATATTCCTACAAATCTATGCTTCTGAGAATGGAGGGAAAAAAGTAGGTTTTGTGCTCAGCTTGGAATCAATTGCTAAGCTGTTTAGGGGATGTTGTATTTTGGTGAGCTTCCGTGAACCCTTGTGGTTGCTCAGTTAGCACAGTGAAGATCCCCTGGGAAGGGGATGATGGTTCCTCTCACCGGTGATACAGGCCAGGTGGGGGCTCAGAGGATGGCAGAAGCAAAGCCCCTGAGTTTTCTCCAATAATTCCAAGAAACTGCTGTGTCCTAAGCCTTGAATTTTTAGGAAAACTTTAACTCACCCTTGAAAGCCATACCCATTTGGTTTCTAGTTGGCGTACAAAGTACCAACACCACCATGTATCCCTTTCTCCTGCATGGAATGTCCCTGGTGCTTGGGCTGTGTCTGCGTTTCCAGACTTGTGGGCCCGCAACATGGGCCACCCCGATCTCAGCACTGGCCTGAAATGAGCAGTAAACAGAGAGAAGAGACACTCGACCCGCACCCACACCCACAAAATCAGGGTGGGAAGGAAGCGGAGGATGCAGAGGGTTTCTTATTAATAATTCATCCTGAGCAACCCCCTGGAGCAGTTTCACTATGAAATGCTATGCAGAATGCTGCAACACGCTAATTAATATTTTCAAAGTGTTCCGTGGGCCCCCTTTAAAAGCACTTTTGCCATCCATTGAATGTTCTGCATTATAAGTAAAAGATCAATCCTGTCCCCCAATCTTATTGATGAGCTGTCTTACCGACGTAGGATATTAAGAGTCCACAGGATTTTTTTTTTTCTTTTCCTCCCTGTGATATCACTTCCAGAGAACTGGGCTTGGAAACTGGCTTCTCTTCTGAGACCAGCTGTTCTTCCCAAGAGTCACAGAAAGGTTCAGGCAGGTTCCCAGGCGTGGACTGCTCTGGCCAGGGCACACCGTCCCTGCCTCACGCCACCCAATCTGATGCCCGAAACGGAGACCCAAAGGGAATGTGCTGTCCCCTGCAGGGCGCGCGTCCCCAGGCGCAATGACAGGAGAGGCCTTCAGAAAGCGATGTCAGCTGACATCTCCTCCTTACAGAGGAGTTTCTGATGGACGACGCCCAGCTAAAGGTCCAGGACTGCCCCTGCGCTCCAAGGAAGTGGTTGCTGATCGGAGATTCCTCCCCAGCAGGAGAGCAAAGCCCCCACGCCCAGTGTCGTTTTAGGGCACACACCCTCCCATCAAAAATATCCAGGACCTGGCCAGAGGACTACAGGGCCCTGAAGCTCTGGCCTCGCTCACTCTCAGCACAGGGCCACGTGCACCGGCTGGAACCCCAAAGGCATCCCCACGGAGAGCAGCGGAGGGTCACTCACCACGTTCCCGTCTCAGTGATTCTTCCTAAACGTTACCTGGAGACTATTTCTCCATTCAAATCAATTGTGGCTATCGATCCAGGCAATTAAAAGAATAGGAAAGGAGTAACTTTTGCCCTTTACTATCTTGCATTCAAGAAAGTGATTTACAGAGTCAATCGGGTCCACTTGGAAATAACCTGCTTTCTATGGTGAAGAATCTTTTCCTCCCGGGAGACCCGAGGGACTGCCTTTGACATGAGGAGGGAACTGGGTCTCTCAGGGACACCAGAACCTGTGGGGCACCCCGAAGCCGCTGGCCATGCTGACCCCTTTTCCAGCTCATAAATAGCACCCAGAATGCCATTGACTGGGATTTTTTTTTTTTCTGTGAAATTCTCTTAACATAAAATTGAGCATTTTCAGTACACAACTCAATGGCGTAGATGACATTCACAGTGGTGTACAACAGACACCTCCTAATTCCCAAACAAGTTCCTCACCCCAAACAAAACTGCACTGTGACCAGCCTCTCTCCAGCCCCCTGACCTCTAGCCCCTAAGAACCACCAATCTGCTTTCGGTCTCTCTGGATTTACCTGTTCTGGTGAATTTGATGGCGCGTGTGATCCTTCTTCGTCTGGGACGTCTCCAGGGTTCCGCCACGTGGTGCCCTGTATCCCTGCTGCTTCTCCGTTCCGTGGCCACGTGCTATTCCGCTGCATGAATGCGTCACAGGTTAGTTGGCCATTCGTCTGTGCCTGGACACTTACTTGCCTTGCTTCTACCTTTTGGCTGCTGTGAAAAGCTTTGCTTTAAGAATCTGCATAAAAATACTTGTTTTGGTTTCTGTCTTCAAGTCTTCAGGGCATAGACCCAGGAGTACAATTGCTTATGGAAATTCTGGTTTATTTGAGGGGAGCTGATGGGAATTTTGAGATGGCTTTGCTCAGTGAAGGAGCGCATGTCTCCACACATGATGGACTTTGCTGTGAGGAGGAGAGGGAGCTTCTTTCATGCCACGTAAAGTTTCACAGGTGAGTTTCTCATGGAATAAGGAATGGTTTGCTCCACGCTTCCTCCTCCAGATGAACAGATCACCTCCCGCCAGGTAACCCATGTGACTTTGTAAATCTGGGGAGAAGAGGACAGCAACTCAGGTAACTCTTCTGGCTTAAAGCCTATGTCATTTTATACAAACTCCTCACCCTGTCAAGCATTGCCCCACCACTAGACTTAACCACTCACAGGTCCCTTTCCTCTGACCTGTGGCCTTTGCACATGCTGTTCCATGACCTGAAAGTGATTTTCCCTTCTCTGCTCAAAGTTCATATCTTGAAAACTCCTACTCATCCTTCAAAACCCAATTCAGGCGTTTCCTGGTCCCTAAAGCCTTCCTCGCTCTTCAGGCAGATTAAACGTCTCCCTCCTCTGTGGTCCAGAACCTTCACCTCCACTTCTAACATGGCCTGGTGCCTGAGAGAACACACACACAGATTCACACAGGTTCACGCAGACCAAGGTCTTCACCTACTTCGTTGTTCTGCTTCTGCGCCTGTAAAATACATAATACTATAAAGCACAAACTGACTCTACCAGCTCAGAAAGGATTATTGCAAGCATTTAAGGAAAGAAAAAAATTAAAAATGCAAAGCACCGGGGGCAGTGCTGGGACCGCAGGCACAACACGGGGCTGAGTTCAGGATAACTGGTGGCATTTTAATTTGTCTGTCATGGTTGTTTATCATGGGTGTCTTTCCTCCTTGATCACGAGCAATCCCCCAAAACAAAGACTACACCTTTTCCTTTCTCCTTCATATCACAAGCGCAAAGCACATGAATGATGCTCAAAAAATACATTCGTGGAACACATTAGAGTTGACTAATGTACAGAATTGTTCAGTGTGAACACATACATCCCAAAGATGACGGTTGTCACTGATTCTTTCTCTTGATACTGCGGTGGCTTCAGCAGCCCCGAGGCGACGAGACAGAAGAACAACGATTAACACTGGTTCCCTAAGCCACCTGCGGACATCTGTGCCCTCGGAACCAAGCAGGAGAGGTGGTGAGGCAACCTACACACCACAAGATGGGCTGGGGCTGCTTGCAGCTTTCAAACGCTCCGCTCCTGAGAGCAAACCAGACAGGCCAGGATCACGCTGTGTGCACCTGTTGAATAGGAGTGACTTTCATTTCGGAAAAGCGCAAATGAGTCAGCTCAGGTGGGAGGGAGTAGCCTGGGCCTGGGCTACTCCCGGCAGAAAGAAGCCAGGACAAGGCAGAGGAAGCCTGTTTGGGTAAGACTGAGCGGCTGCTTGCAGGGTCAGGCTGGGACGTCCTCCCCCTCCCTGATGAAATAAGGACAGATGCACAGGCCTAGCCTCATCATCTCTGCCCTCCCCCTCCTCCCGGGGACCTCGGCTCCAGGCTCTTCCCTTGTGGCCCCCATCTGTCCAAACACAACCTTCACGTAACATCCAGCTAAGTCCAACTTCATCCATCAACCCTCCCGACCAGCCCAGACCATCACCCTTCTCCCTCTGGACTTTTCACCCATCATGTAGCTTCACATAGATGACCTTGACTCACCAGGAACCCTTTGGCATATCCTGACCTCCCAAGATGAGTTTAACCATTCTGAGGGCTGAAGCCATCATTTGGTATTCCCACAGGAGGTGGTTGTATAAGCTATATGTTGTTGTGTAGTCATTAAGGCATGTCCAACTCTTTGCGACCCCATGGACTACACCACACCAGGCTCCTCTGCCCTCCACTATCTCCCAGAGTTTGCTCAAACTCATGTCCATTGAGTCAGTGATGCCATTCAGCCATCTCATCCTCTGTCACCCCCTTCTCTACCCGCCTTCAATCTTTCCCAGCATCAAGGTCTTTTCCAACTAATCAGTTATTCGCATCAGGTGGCCAAAGTATTGGAGCTTCAGCAATAGCTCTTCCAATGAATAATCAGGGTTAATAAGCTATGTAACATAAGATATAAACTCCATCAGTATCTTATATATCATAAAAGTCCGAGAAATTCCTCTCGATTGTTTAGGAGGAAGTGAGAATCAGAACCAAAATTAAGGAACAGCAGAGCTTAAAAAGGATCTCAAAGAGGGTGTCCCTCAGCCCCTTGTCACACCAGTGAGTGTGGATCCACAGACTCCTTGCAGGGAAGAGGCAGAGTCCACCCAATGCTCTTTGCACAGATAAGGCTCTGAGAAGGTCTGCACTGAGGAAACCAGTTCAAACGCATGAGGCCTCAAATGGATTCTGGAACACTCCTCCCGCTTCCCTGCGAAACACTTTCTAATATCCTGCAGAAATAATGTTCTGCAAACACAATTAAGGCAGTGCTAGTCAAAATATTATCTAGAATAACATAGGGCAAAGTAATAGAACCAGGAGGGGAAATTACACAGTTTATCAATTCCTTGTTGGTCCAGTGACTACAAAACTATTAGGAATTCTCCTGGGAGGTAACTGCGTGCCATACATGAAGGTTAGAAAGTTCGCGCCAGATCAGAAACGGGGATGCGGGAGTCCAAGCCAGGATGCTAATCGTCAAACCAAAGCCTTTATGAAGCAAGTGGCTAGGAGTTACAGTCCGATTCAAGGTGAAGCTGGGAACCGGGGAACTTGAATCAAGGGGAAGGTCACTGAGACCCTCAGAATGGGAAAGTGGGTGAGTAACCTCTGCTCCATCCAGACTCCAGGGGCCTGTAGATGAGCCCACATGGCCTCTTGGCTTCTCAGATGGGGAAACTGAGACGCAGGCACAGCTCTGCCCAAGGTGTTCCAGGAAGAAAGGCCAGAGCTGGACCACAGACCTCCACATCCTCAGTTTGGGTTTCTCTGCCCCAGGGACCCAGTCGGGAGCATGAGCTGGTCACACAGATGTGGCCCGAGTTCAGGGCTGTGGGTTCAGCATCTGGATAAGCACACAGAGGTTCATCAGCCTGGTCAGACCTGGAGGTAGGTGCCACCTCCACCCACAGCTCTGTCTGAGCGGTGTCCACACCTTCTTCCCAGCCTGGTCCTAAGACCCCAGGGGATGAAAACCAAGACAGCATCTACACCTCTCTCCAAATCAGTAACACAGACCTTTGCAAAAGACAATCAGTGTGATGACAGAAAGGGTCAGGCACACCTTTCCGATCACGTTGCCACTAACACTCAAGGCATAAATGAGAGGGCCTGACCCGCCCGGCGCCCCAGCCACTCCTCTCTGGCCAGCTCGCCGGCTCTTCACACCAGGAGTCGTCACTGTCACCCCCCCGTGCTTTCAGGCCCCTCCCTCCAGCAGACCCCTCCTTCTGGGTACCCCACCGGGACCACCAGCGAGTCTCCAACCTAGTTAAAGTTACTCCAGCCTAGGAAGCTGTGTGTGTTGGTGGACTTGTTTTCAAGAACACCAGGCAATCAGGGCTCAGCAGAGTTCAGCCCAGCGAGGCCCAGGGAGGGAAGTGGGCACACAGCAGTCACGCGGTTCACACGTGGCAGAACCACCTGGGAACCCAGGAGCCCTGACTGGGACACTCAAGTTCATTGTAGGTACCCTGTACCTCCAGAGCAGAGGCTGGTCCTTCTTGGAACTTTAACTTCATGGACTGACGTACACACACCTATACGCGTGCACACTTTCACATGAGCACGTGTGTACACAGATACGCCGAAATAAAAGTTTCTATGTCACGCAACAACCTAAATGGAAGGAGAATTGGAAAAAGAACCGATACATGGATATGTATAACCGAATCATCTTGCTCTACACCTCAAACTAACACAACTTCGTTAATCAATTATCCTCCAGTATAAAAGTTCAAAAATAAAATAAAACTAAAAAATAAAATGTTTAAAATTAAAATGGTAAATAAAACTCAGAAAAATAGCACTTATCCTCATCACGAGCTATGAATTCTGGCGTTTCTTCGCAAGTTCTCATTCATGCATACTGCAAGACCCATGGTTGGAAGCGCGACTTGATACCCAGGCTCCTGCAGACAACTGGACTGAGACCTAGAGAGTTTTCACGGCTTCGCCAGCAGCCCACTGGTATGAAGGCCACTGTAACATCCTGACTTTTTCCCTTAACCCTAGCCCTGAACCCTAACACTGCATCCCGTGGCCCTCGCCCAGGTCTCCTGCCTCCTCCCACGCGTCTGAAATCTCATCCCTTTGGTGCCCGAGACACGCATTTGTCACAAGCGCTGACCCCTCTGTCTGCCCACCACACCCAGCTCAGGTGCCCCACCTGCCCTGGCTGGGCTCAGCTTCAGGGATTCCCAGGCAGATGGGTGGCCAGTTGTGGCCCAGGGAGCAGCTGCAGACAGCAAGACACCCTCCCCCGGGCACAGGGCCCTGGGTACGCCTTCTAGAGGAAGAGGGTCTCCCCAACCGCTTGGGGTTTCCTGGACACGCAGAGGCCTCCCTCCCAGGGCTCGTTCGCCAGCGCAGCTCTGAACCGCACCAGTGCAGGGGCAAACCGAGACCCTCCCATTGAATTGCAGGACCCAGCCCTCAGGCCTGGATGGTCTGTGGTGTTTGGGGGTCAGAGATGGCTCTCTAGATTACTTCTGCCCCTTGCTGGGGAAACAAAGCCTGAGAACCCACAGTGAGGACCACATTGGCGATCCCTGCGCTTGACAGCCTCAGCTCTGTGGGTCTCTGAGAGCCCTTGGCCGCCTAAGGAGACAGCAGAGACGGAGGGGCACCGCACCGGGGGCGCCAGGAAACGTCCAGGAGGCCTCCAACTCTCCTCCCCTCTTCCCGCCTGGCCAGGAGGCCCTCCAGGAGGAGGGGCTGGGGAAGGTTGGAGGGCCGGGTACGCGCGGTGCACCCCACACCTTGTGCAGCTTAAGAGTGCCATCTAGTGCCTGCAGGGTGCAACTGCGAGGGGCCGGAGCTCATCGCGGGCTGCACCTCAGGAGCCTGCCTCCTTCCCCTGGCGCAGCCAGCCTGCTTGGCCTCTGCATGATGGGTCACGGCCCGAGGTGCTCTGGCCTGAAGCGAGGGCACAGGGACGCCCCCCGCCCCGCACCTGCACCCCACGTGCACCACCTCGGTCTCTCGTCACCCAGCCTGCCGTCCCAGCCAGCCCGGCCTTGGCTTTGTGTGCGGCTCATGGCTGGGAAGGTGTATGCAGCGTGGACCTGAGCTGGTCAGAACACTAGCAGAAAAGAAAGGAAAGAGGTGAGAGGAAGAGAAAGCAAGAAGCAAATAAGGAAGGGAAGGAGAGAAGGAAGGAGGGGTGAGAACAAAGCCAGGACTGAGACAAATGAGTCTGCACGTGGCTTTCAGCTGGTTTCAGCCATGATGTCAGATTCCAGAAACTCGGTTCCATATTCAGAGGGTTTGAACCATGAGTACAGAAAGCATGAGCCCTTCAGGGAAAATGCCAGAAATTGTACCTGGCTACCCCTCAGGGCCTCAATCTCTCCATCTGTAAACCGAGACCTTTGGCAGCTCCCTGAATCCTGGCTCCGTGACCTCCCGACACGGTTCTCAGGCCTCTGCTCGCCATGCCTGCAACATAGCCAAAAGGCTCAGAAAAATGCCGGCTTCGAATTGCATCTCTCATCCCAAGTGTAGATTGAAAGAGTTTCATGGACGAGAACAAGACAAAATACAATTTTAAGATGGCAGAAAGGGGTCGTGGGGGAGGGTCCCAGTGGTTGGTACTGATATCCAGCCTGGAACCTCGTTTCTGTTTTTTGAAACAAAGTGTAAGGACAGCGGCAGGTGTCCTAGGAGGAAGCCAGGTACAGAGAGAGTGATGTGAGGGAAACCGTCTCCATTTGGCTTTCTTGGTCATGTGACTGGCACACAGGACGCCCCCTCCAATGCCAGGGGAGCCCCCTGAGTTGCGCCTGACGTAAGACCATCAGTGTCTGTTGCAGGCACTGGGAGAGAGCAGGCGCACTGACGCTGACGATTAGTAGTAATATCCTCTGATACTACTTATGCATGTATATCGTGGCGGCCTTGGAGACTGGAGAGATAAATGCATTTGTCTTCTTTTCTTGTTCTGATGAAAACAACCCAGGACATGAAGCTCAGGGGGTTTTGTCTAGGGTCACGCCAGGAGAACAGAGCCTGGGAATCCTGGCTCCGACCTTTGCCCTAAGCTCCTGACTTTTCAAGCTGCTCCACGTAAGAGAAGGACAGTTCTGAGAAATGAGCCCAATTGGCCATGAAACACGATATCTTAATTTCACGCAGGTAGTTTAAAACAAGCCTAATCCAGGTCCTAGGCCGAGAAATTTACTCGCTGCCCTGGATGGCTTCCACATTTAAACTCAATTTGTATTTGGAAGGGGGAAGGAAAAAAGTCTGCAGCCAGGTCTTAGGAAACAGTATACAAGAAGTCGGCCTTTTCAGCAGATTGGTTAAGTGGGTGTTTTTAATGCAAATTAGTTCAAATGGCTATCAAGAGTAATTATTGTAAAAGACAGGCAACAGTGTTGCCATCATCCTGCCCTCATCTGGTTCTTCTATAGTCTCCTTTAAATAACTTAGCCATAAAATTTCAATTGACCACCAGGAAAAAAAAAAAAAAGGTGCTCGGAGGCTGGCACGTGTCCGGTAGGGTGAGGGTCCCCACGACCCCGATGGAGCCCCCAGGCCTGCTCCTCCTCCCAGGGTGAGAAAGGGGCTGATTCCCCCAAGAGGAGTGCCCACCTGCTTCTGAGGCATCCACCCTAGTCCCAGGGACACAGGTCCCCCATGTGAGTCGGTGTATTATAGTAATATTAGGTAAATCCAGGCAAGCCGATGAGATAGTAACAGGAAATTGCATCTCATTTGTTCTGAATTTGCCAAATTCTAAATCTTCAGGGAGGTATATTTATTTCACACATTTGTTAATGGGGTCTGTTCCTTACAGCCCCAAAATGCTGACTATACAATGGGAATCAGATTCTCTGTCTGGCCTTAATTCATCATCACAAACAGATGTAGAAACTTGATTTCAGATTTCTCTCGCTCTGCCTCTCCCATTCATAATCGCCGCACCTCCGTCACTAACAGCATCTGGAGGAGCCCTTTTATTTACCTATTATGGTATCATTTGTAACATAAAACTGTTGTGTTCTCTTTTCATTAACAGATTCAGTTGCAAATGCTGGGGAAAAAAATTACAAAGAGTCCCTTTTTAAAATGTGCACATTTACTGGGATTATTAAATCACAGCAGCTAATAGTGGTTGTCACCAACTTAATTTAAAAAGCTGATTATTACTCAAGCCCTATGTATTCCAGGCCTGATACTGTATAATTAGCAGTTGTGATTATTTAGTTAATTTGCAGATTAGGAGCAAGTGCCTGTTTTGAAAAATGCAGCCACTCGACCTTCAGCTACAGAGCAACGTGAGGCAGCCCCTGTTCCAGGAGAACAAAAGTTTCCTGTCAAATAAATGCATTTTGATGTAGGTCAAGGGGAGTAAAGAGATGCTTTTCAGATCACCCGCCTGCATCCTTGCAGCCAAAAGTCCGGAGCAAAGGCCACTCCGGACGTGTTTAAATGAGCTCCTTCCCTGGTGGAACCAAACCAAATCGAACAGCACACTTGGCGCCTAAACAAGTTAAAAGATGGTCCTTGTGGGCACCAGCCGCTAACGCAATAGTAACTAGGCAGAAAACATCCGAGCGACCCAAGGCTGCATAAAGACTGAGGCGTCAAGACCAGTCCGAAGTGGAGAGGCACTTGCAGTTGGGAACGAGCCCGTCTCGTAGGCATTATTTCTAATGCTGCGTTTGTCATCAGTCATACGATGGTAATAAAATTTGTAACTGTTTCCCTTAGACGCTGGTGCGATTTTCCTCATCTAATAGACAATGCAAATGCTAACAGGCACATATACATCTTCATTAGATAAGCCCGTGCCTGAGCCACACTCCTCAGAGACAGTTTTATTCATTTTTATACAATTTGCCTACTGTACGGTACAGATGGTTTCTATTAAGTAAAATATCTGTTTTCTTCCAAATTTTTAGTTTTCGTGATTAAATTACTTTAAAATGATGGTACATTGTATTATCTTCTTTCATGACTTAATTTAGCTCAAATACTCCCAGCATCAACTCGAAGCCCAGTTTCATCCACTCAGAAAACCGACCTCATACTGTGATTTTTCCAGGGCTTATTCCACTCTGGCTGTGATTTCTATTCTTCATCAATTACTTTCACCGGAGTCTTAACTCCACGAATTATCTTCAGGAGATGAATCTGAATCTGAATACAAATGGAAACCCCGGACTCTGATGTTAAAACAGGATTTCTCCCCTAAATGGTTTAAAATTCGAGATGTCCTTTGTTAATAGGCAAGTTATTGCTGCCAGCATCTCAGCAGCAGAGTGGCTGGCAGCGTGAAATATTCAAGGCTGCTGCCCCCACGTGGCAGGCCTTGGAGCGGATTTCTCTTCCCTGCCAGCCTCCCTGCACTCCGTTCCTCCTGAAGTGGCTGCACGTGGACACCTCCTTCAGCTGGAAGGAGAGCTAGGCAATGCCGTTCGTGGCCCGTCGTCCCACGGCTGGGGGCATCCCCTGGCCCTCGGCTCCCCCGGAAGCCGAAGCTCATCTCTGCTCCTTGGAACCCGTCCCTCCACTTGTCTCCCGTCATTAGTGAGCGCCTAGGCCAAGGCGGCCCCGGAATCTCTCCCGTTCTGCGGTTTGCATTCGTGTTGACCTTTTGCTTTCCAGCTCTCCAATCCTTCCCACTGGAAATGACCCACAGCCAAGAGTAGTGGCACTTACTCCAGCCTTGAGCCAGCTCTTCTCAAACTTGCTCATCACTCCCACCACCCACCCCGGCTAGCTAGGCAACCCCAGATCTCGCCCGCAACCTCCCCGTCCCTGGCATAGAAACTCAGGGTGGCCACACTCTTGTCTTCATTCTCCATGGCCCCAGGCTTCCTGGGACCCAGCCAGTGCCCTGCCCAGCCCTCCACCTCCCGCATCCAAAAGCCTCTGATTCTTTTCCATCAGGTGCTGGGAAGCCCAGTCCCACGGAGGGTCCCCCAGCCATCCACTGAGACACAGCCTGGCCCAAATGGTCCAGTTGGAAAGGATGGGGGCTTGGTCTAACCTCCCCAAGAAACACACATAAGAATTAGAGCCCGTTGAGCACATGGCCCCTGACCCAAGCTGGTGACCTTCCTTTCTCCTGCCCTATGTCTCCAGAAATGCCCGTGCTAACCCAGGAAAACCATGCCATCTCACAGCACAGGCATATGTGGACGCAGTCACCCAGGTCTCCAGGAAATCCAAACATTCTCTGCTCTGGGAAGAGGGCCGCCGCCCAGGGGAAGGACCTGGAAAGGGCAGCGGTCCATGTCCCCTAATGTCACTAGTGACCACGATCGGGAGACTTCCCGAGAGCTTGCAGGCCTCCTTCAGTGCCTCTGCAGGATGGGAGGGTCTGGGCAACACCGGAGCATCATGTTATTCAGTTCAAAGGAAAGATTTAACTGGTCCAAAATCAATTTCAGAATGTGAGGATGACAGGACCTGGTACGATAAAGTCATTCAAAGATCAGGGGGCAGTTAAACAATATACTTGGGGACCGCACTGTATTGTCACAGCGCGCTTTAGGAGAGTGAACTCTTCCTTGCTTTAGGGCTTTGGGGCTTCCCTGGTGGCTCAGTGGTAAAGAATCCGCCTGCCGATGCAGGAGACGTGGGTTCGATCCCGGATCCGGGAAGATGCCACATGCTCTGGAGCAGCTAAGCCTGTGCGCCTCAGCTACCAGCCTGTGCTCCACAAGAGCTACCAGCCCAAGCTCCGCAAGAGCTACCAGCCCGCACTCCACAAGAGCCACCAGCCTGCGCTCCGCAAGAGCCAGCAGCCTGTGCTCCGCAAGAGCTACCAGCCTGTGCTCCACAAGAGAAGCCACCACCGTGAGAAGCCTGAACACTGCAACTAGGCAAAGGTCCAAAGCAGCCAAGAGCCAGCACAGCCAAGTAAATAAATCAATGAGATTATATTTAAAAAAAAAAAAAAAACACAGTAAGGGCTTTAGACTGACCGGCTAAAAATACGTCCTGTGTGCTGACCAGGCCTGCATCACAGGGGTCTCTGGGGAGAGAAGCGCAGTCTAGCACTGGTGTTCTGACACAACTGGGCTCCAAGTCCAGCTTCATGGCCCAGAGATTCTATTTAAGTTGACGTTAAACTTTTCAGGCCTTTCCTTGTAGCTTAGTCCGTAAACAATCTGCCTGCAATGCAGGAGACCAGGGTTCGATCGCTGGGCCCGGAAGATTCCCTGGAGAAGGAAATGGCAACCCACTCCAGTATTCTTGCCTGGAGAATCCCGTGGACAGAGGAGTCTGGCAGGCTACAGTCCATGGGTTCGCAAGAGTTGGACACGACTTAGCGACTAAAACCACCACCACCAAACTTCTTCATTCTGTTTCCTCTCAGACAAAATGAGAAGAGTAAGAGCCATCTCAAAAAGTTGTGGGGGGAGCCCATGTGTTCCCTGAGGGAACGGGTGACGTCTGGGAGATGCTCCAGAAGTGGTGCCCTTGACTGGTTACTGGGCATGCACAGAACTCCACCAGTTTCTGCCACAATCCTGCAAGGTAGCGGTGTGCAGAGGGGGAAGGGAGGTGTGCGGGGGCAGAAATCACTTACACCTAGAGGACACTGTAGAATCCAGCAAAGAAATGTATGATTCTCAAGAAACAAGAAAGTCAGATCTTAGGTCTATGGGGATTTGAAGGGGTTGAGGTTATATTCAAGCAGGGCAGTTGAGAAAAAGTTCATAGCAGATGGGATTGAAAGAAGCCAGGTCTCCAGGGGCATGAAGATGAAGCTGATCTGCCCTAGTTTAGGATCCAGGGCATGAGGAAAGTACCAGGTCTTCAGAGAATGTAAGTTGAGAAAAAAGTTCCCAGAGCCAGGGAAAGTAACGCAGGATGCTCCGGCACGGTGGCAGGTGCTGTGTTGCTTGTATCTGTGTCAGGATGAGGTTGACGCAGATCCCTGTATTGAGTGTTCCTGGAGAGAGTCCCACAAGATGGTACAGAAATAATAATACATGCATGACCGTAAGAAAGCACGGGCAATTTGGTGAGAAAAGGTTCTGACAAGCCAGTTATGGTGTTACAAAGACTAAATAATTGATCATGGGCCTCCTTTCCACTTTATAATTTTGTTTCACAAGTTTCTGAAGCCAAATGTAGACACAGTGTAAATGCGAATATACAGCATCAAACGGCAAGGTCAGCCTCCCCAGCCGGTACAGGATATCACAGTTGGCGCCTACGGACCCAAAAATCAATTCCAAGAGTGAGTCTATCTCAAGATACCATCAAACAGAATTACATTCTGATATCCCTTCCACGTCTTGTACTCAGAAACTTACAAGATCAAGCAATTAATTTCCCAATTGGATTACTTAGACAATCATATATGAAAGTCTATGGATATTAAAAAAAAACTATTATGAGCATTTTAAAGCCAACATACACTAATCTTTTAACAGAAAGGATGAAAATACAAATCCATTTGCCTCCTAACCTTTCAGCCCACAAACAAGGAGGAATATGGAAATTTCCAAATTTGCATGCAAAGAAAAAATACTTTAACTTGTAAGGGTTTATACATACTCCCTTCCAAGGTGCTCTCTGGGGAATATTTTTCACCAAGTTATATTTTGAAGCTGCATTGACAATCTGGCTTGTGGCCCAGACTGTCTTTAAATGGTGTCCAAGTTGTATGCAGTTTCACAGGTAGTGTAGAAAAGTTAGGAACTTTATTAAAGAGACAGTATCTGATATGAATTCTATATCCAGTGACAGGAATGATATTTTGGTGGCTAGAAGGCCACAAGAAGGACATGATAGGAGGCTGAAAGCTGTGAGCTAGAAACAGAAGGGGAAGCAGAAACATCTGTGTCTTACAAAGATTGAATGCGACTGAGTCTAAATGCCGCGTGGGGCCCTGGGTTGGACCCTAGAACAGAAACAGGACATTTGGTGGGAGGGGGGGCGGGAAGCAAAAACCAACCAAACAAACAAAAAGCACTGGGGAAATCTGAATAAAGGCTGTTGCTTAGTTACAGTGATGTCCCAACATCTTAGTCCTGACAGATGTGCACAGTTACGTAAGATGTCTGACTCCTGAGAGCCTCTTGGGCTGCAAGGAGATCCAACCAGACCATCCTAAAGGAAATCAGTCCTGAATATTCTTTGGAAGGACTGATGCTAAAGCTGAAACTCCAGTCCTTTGGCCACCTGATGGGAAGAACTGACTCATTAGAAAAGCCCCTGATGCTGGGAAAGATTGAAGACAGGAGGAGAAGGGGACGACAGAGGGTGAGATGGTTGGATGGCATCACCGACTCGATGGACATGGGTTTGAGTGGACTCTGGGAGGTGGCTGGACAGGTGTGCTGCAGTCCATGGGGTTTCAAAGAGTCGGACATGACTGAGCAACTGAACTGAGCTGATGGACAATTTCACCATGGGTGGAATGGGTGAAGGGAAGACGGGAACTCCCTACGCTAGCTTTGCAATTCTTCTATAAATCTGAAATCATTCCCCCACCAAAAATGGTTATTTTAAAAAAAAATTTGACTCAGGAAAGGAAACTCAGTAGCAGTGTTGAAATTTTCAGCAAGGATGAACCTATTTGCGGGGCAGGGAGAGAGACGCAGATGTGGAGAGCGGACTTGCGGACACAGACGGGAAAGGAGAGGGCGGGGCGACGTGGGAGTGGCTTGGACATATCTACCCCTCCGTATGCAAAACAGATAGCTAGCGGGGAGATGCTGTACCACACAGGAGCTCAGCTCCACGCTCTCTGATGACCTAGGTGGGTGGGAGGGAGAACCAAGAGGGAGGGGATACGTGTACACATGCAGCTGATTTATGCTGTTTTATGGCAGAAATGAACACAACATTGTAAAGCAGCTATATTCCGATTTTTTAAATTTCTAATAAATAAATAAAATTAATTTTAAAAAGTGTTCATCAAGGAAAGAACGAAAAGTTATACCATGAACTACAATAAATATGAGACAAACATGAAAGAATTAGGGAATATAGTAACTGCTCTTCTATCCCGGCGTCTCACCCATCAGAGGATCCCAGAGAGGAACACCTTCCCGCACTGAGCTCGCGCATCTGAAAATGGGCCTTGTTAGAATGCACGGGTGCACGCATGCGCAGTCACTCCGCCGCGTCTGACTTTGCGACCGTGTGAACTGTAGCTTGCCAGCATCCTCTTTCCATGGGATTTCTCAGGCAAGAACACTGGAGAGGGTTGCCATCTCTTTCTCCAGGGGATCTTCCAGACCGAGGAGTCAAAGCCACGTCTCCTGTGTCTCCTGCATTGGCAAGCAGACTCTTTCCAACGGAGCCTTGTTGTGAATGATCTTCATACAAAAAGAAAGGCCTGTAAACGCACTCTCCTTGACTCCTTGGCGGTCTAACCGGAAGGAAGTCCCTAACGAGTGCGCTGTTTGGGTGACCTTCAGTGGCCATTCTAGCAGGTCCGATCGGTTCAGTTCAGTTCAGTCGCGCAGTCATGGCCGATTCTTTGCCACCCCAAGGACTGCAGCATGCCAGGCTTCCCTGTCCATCACCAGCTCCCAGAGTTTACTCAAACTCATGTCCATCGAGTCAGTGATGCCCTCCAACCATATCTAGTAGGCAGAAGGAAAAAGCCGGTGACCCTCACAAGAGGCAGTGCGTCTATTCAGACCCTAGTTTGTCCCTGGCCCATGTTCTGGGCCACCATCTCCTTCTAAGCCTACTCTGGGGAGAATTCAGCTTTCCAGTCAGACAAATCTGGGGCAGGGAACGTGTCAAGACACACAGTATGGTACAGCAGGGCTAGATCACACACCAGAGACTCAGAACTTCCTAGAATCAAGGTAAATCCAACTTCAGGCACCCCTCCCAGCAGGTGTCAGGGACTGTATCTCAGCCATCCCCTGGGAGCGCCCATCCTTCCTTCGTACACATAAGTATTAGTTGCTCAGTCAGGTCCAACTCTTTGTGATCCTGTGGACTGTAACCCACCAGGCTCCTCTGTCCATGGAATTCTCCAGGCAAAAATACTGGAGTTGTTTGCTATGCCTTTCTCCAGGGAATCTTCCCAACCCAGGGATTGAACTCAGATCTCCTACATTGCAGACAGATTCTTTAGGTTGTCTGAGCCACCAGGGGGCCCACATAATAGCTCAGGGGGCTTATAAGGTGTCCAGAAAATGGGCACAGTCCTTGCACCCCCTGCTCATCACAGGCGTCTTGGGCAGCCTCGCCGTTTGAGCCCAAGGGTTCCCTGGGAGGCAGGCTTGAACCAGGAAACCTGGCCCTCTTGGGGGTCCCCATGCCAGGGACCAGCCTTCCTCAGTACCCCATGGAGACCTGCACCACCCCTGAGCAATCATGAGCTTTATCAGGAATTCCTGACAACCCTTCCCTCTCCTGACCCCTGGGTATGAACTTTTTGGCTCAGGATTTGGAAAACAAAAGCTAGGATGCGTAGTCTGCTGCCAACTTTTCCCTTGGGCAAAATAAAACCTCAAGGGCATGGGAGAGTAAAAGTGCCCATGTACCATTCCGGAGATTCTGACACCCCCAAAATTGTGATGCAATTAGTTAAAGCATTGATTATCTCCTCTAACAAGATCTCACCTAATGAGGGTTTGTTCCCTGTGTCAAAGATTCCCTGGAAGAGTGCATGGCAACCCACTCCAGTATTCCTGCCTGGAGAATTCCATGGACAGATAAGCCTGGCGGGCTACAGTCTACAGGGTCCAAAGAGTTGGACATGACTGAAGTGACTTAGCACACAGCACACACAAGACTTCCAGACACAGGAACCTCCAAGGATCCTTTAGTGACTCAACAGTATATTAAGATTCCTTTAATATTTTCTCATTCATCTTCAGGGAGTTGACCACATCTTCCCTCTTGGTGGCAAAATGGTTGCTCTGTTGCTGAATATCACACCTTACACCACACTGCAGAGAGGAATTTCTCTTCCTTCTCCTTTCTAAACACCAGTCACTAGCAAAAGGGAAAAAAAAAAAAATTGCCAAGAATGGCTTATACAGATCAGGTTTGCCCTCAGGAACTAGACACCCAAGATTCAGGGATCTGTTGGCAAGAAAGGAGAGAAAGTACTAGGTCCCCAACAAAGCCTGACACAGCCCACCTTATTCAGTGGGTGGGAGGGTTTCAGGGGTAAAAAATAGAAGCCAAACACAAGTGAGTAACTCCGTAAACTATCCTGCCTCCATGGGAAGAGCAAGTGATACTCAAGAGTCGAGAGAAACAAGTGAGGATTGTGAAAATGCAGGGAGAACAGAGGTGCCCAGCAGGGCTGCGGTTACTGCGGCAGAATCCTGAGCAGAGAGGAGAGGCTGCTCACCTGGTCTTCATTCTTGGTGTTCATTCTCCAGGGCAGAGACTGTGGGGTCTTCTCCTGGGAACGCTGGACCTGGGTCTAGCTCCCAGCAGTCCCTGGAGCCCCCAGGACACTCACACATGTTTTCTGGGGCCCTGCCTTGCCCGTCTCCAGGGTCCCTCTCCCTAGGAAGCATCTTACACCCCTGGGGCTCCACAGGCCACAAGCCCATAACTTTGAGAACCACAGATGCACCCCTCAGTGTTTCGCTCCTTACAATTCATCCTGTCGCCTCCAGGTCCCACTTACTTCATTAAAAAACGAGAGCTGCTGAGAGTTGGTAGGCATTCTACCCACTTCAATGGCCAACCACGCCCTTCACACAGTCATCATTGTGCCCACTTAATATTATTTACTAAATATTTTCCCCTAAGCTGGCTTTCCAGTAGCCATGTACAGATGTGAGAGTTGGACCATAAAGAAGGCTGAGCACCAAAGAACTGGTGCTTTTGAACTGTGGTGTTGGAGAAGAGTCTTGAGAGTCCCTTGGATTGCAAGGAGATCCAACCAGTCCATCCTAAAGGAAATCAGTCCTGAGTATTCATCAGAAGGGCTGATGCTGAAGCTCAAGCTCCAATACTTTCACAACCTGATGTATTGACTCATTGGGACAAAACCCTGAAGCTGGGAAAGATTGAAGGCAGGAGGAGAAGGGGATGACAGAGGATGAGATGGTTGGATGGCATTACTGACTCAGTCGATATGAGTTTGAGCAAACTCTGGGAGATAGTGGAGGACAGGGAGGCCTGGTATGCTGCAGTCCATGGGGTCACAAAGAACAGAACTGAGTGACTGAACAACAGAGCTGGCTTTTGCAACCAAAAGATGTAATCAAAAGTCTGTTTGTCTCATTCTTGCTATTTGATCCTTGTCTATGAAATCCTGGATATGATGAGCTAGTTTTACTTCTAAGCAATAAAACAAATTCCTAGTTGTTAGAGCTTTGAATGTGCATCGCCAACAAGCATACTGTGGGCACCAAAGGCACAAGAGCACACTTGGGGCACGCCCCTCGGAGGCTGGTATTTAGGGCCCCGATGGTATAAAGTAAGCCTTGGGGAGAGTCCTGCTTGTTGGGGAGAGCAGGGGAAAGTAGTAAGTATGAGTAGTAAGTATCAGGTAGAAATCAACTGAACCCAAGAAATCAGCACTTGTAGGATGTCCACCTAGAAACGCAGGAAGGGATAAAGGTGGGGGAAGGGGCAAACAGAAGAGATGAGATGGGGTGAGGGGGCTTGGCTGGGAGGCGAGCCCAGCACTCAGGGGAGCCTGGCTAAGACAGGAACCCCGGGGCAGGAGACCAAGACAAACGCAGAGGTGATCAGCCAGAAGGGAACTGTGTGTCAACAAAGAAGCTTCCGGGGAAGCTTCCAGGTGAAAGAAAAGCCTCAACATCCTGGGGAAACTGAGATGTGAATCCCAGAAAAAAAAAAAATTCCCCAGCATAGCTTCAGGTTATGAGATTTCAAAAAATAAGAAAGAATGCTTTAAGCTATCTTCCCCCAAAAAGTGCCACGAAACAGTGTGAGCAGAGGGAGGCTGTGAAGCATTGAAAAGCTGAATTATTTCTGCCGTGGTCCCTCTAGCTATGACACTATTTAATAGACCATTTAATAGACAATTACAAACCCGGTTGTCTTCATTATAGTAAACAGACAAATGCCCGCACAATGGGCAATTTTGTGGATCAAACGGTTGAAAACAGAAAAGGTGAAATCCTGGAAGCCGGGAATTATTCTCATTTGCAGCAGGAGAGAAAATTCTAGGGGCCCCCGTCCCACCCCACCCACCCACCAGCCCGGCACAGGAGACCTTAGAACTTGGTGGGACGGGATAAACTCCTACTCCTGTCACAGGTAGGATACACCAAGGGACGTCCCTGCTGGTCCAGGGGTTAACACTTAGCCTTCCAGTGCAAAGGGTGAGGGTTCAATCCCTGGTAGGGGAACTTCCCTGGTGGCTCAGCTGGTAAAGAATCCTCCTGGGTCAGGAAGATCCCCTGGAGAAGGGAAAGGCTGCCCACTCCAACATTCTTGGGCTTCCCTGGTGGTTCAGACGGTAAAGAATTTGCCTGCGATGCGAGAGAACCAGATTCGATCCCTGTGTTGGGAAGATCCCCTGGATGAGGGCATGACAACCCCCTCCAGCGTTCTTGCCTGGAGAATTGCCATGGACAGAGGATCCTGGTGGGCTACAGTTCATGGGGTCACAAAGAGTCAGACACCACCGAGCAACTGAGCACGCAGCACGGGGAAACTAAGACCCCACATGCCTAGACGCCCCTGAAGCCAAAATGAAACAGAAACAATAAATTAACAAATTGAAGACTAAACATGGTCCACACACACACAAAACAAATCTTAAAAACAAACAAACCAAAAAAAGATACACCAACAGAAGCCTGGGTGAGCATCACATTTACCCTCCAAGGGTCCCATCCTTCTGGCCTTAAGCTGCCACCCCTGCCAGCTCTCCCTGTCCCAACAACGGAGAGTCTGGAAGGTAGCCAGGCGGTCACAGACACTAACGGCAGGGTTCATTTATGCCACCTCCCCAATCAGAGGTCAAGTGGACGCCCCACCATCCCACCTTGTCCTTGGCTGCTACAAACATCCTGAGACAGTAAGACGATTATAAATGTCTAAGACGCGAAAACGATTTAAAAAGCAAACAGAAAAAGAAAAACTGTCCTATTTTTAAGTCCACATGCTCCCCACCAGAGGCCATTCGATTTGTAAAACGGGCCTGGATCGAACGAGCAAGTGAGATGGAGGTAAAATCATTCATCCGTGGAAACTAGGCATCAGGCAGCCAGCGAGGATGGAGCAGCCTCTGCAAGGACTGGTCACTGGCGCTGATGGACACCCCGAATCCAAGCTCGCCCCTAAAGCCAAGTTGTAAACAGCAGGCTCTGCACAGCTGCACCCCCTCTGAGGCCACATGGGGAAGAGGTTTAGCAAACATTGCACAGGTCAGTTCTGGCCGCAGCCCCTACAGGATCCCAGGTCCTCGATTTGAAAACAGTTTTCCTCCGTGAGGCGACTGTTCTCAGGATGTTAAATGTCAGCAAAGGGACCACAGGATGGGACTCGGGCCACGACCAAGTGAACCTAGAACAGCACCTTCTGCAGAGCAGCCAGAGGGATTAGCCCCACCCAGACTCTAGGACCAGACAGACCCGATAGCAAATGAAGGAGTAACTGATCTGATTTCGATCAGGCGTCTAATCAATCACAGTGTCTTCTATGCAAAACAAAGCTGCAATCCTGTGACTCCAGAGCCATAAATGAATAAGGCCCATTCGGCAACTGCTTGTGTTACAAAGGCAGCCAGCGACTGGGAGGACAGCGCCGTCTCAAGTGTGAGTCCAAAATCTTCAGGTTTTCATTTTTAAAAAAAATATGCACTAAGATTCACACATCTGAACAAGGGTTTTCCCTTCTGAAGTCTCCCTCCTCACCAGCCTCGGCTCCAAAGGGGCTCCCTCTGCTCAAGCCGGCTTCAGACTCTTCCCCTGGAACTGAGTTGGAATCCGTTTACAAGTCCCAAGGCATGCAGGTCACACCACGTTTTTTAAATTCACACACAAAAAAAATATTCTTCAAGTCAGCACCCAGCTTCGGGGGGTGGGTCGGGGGCATGGATATTTGGCTGTTTACCAAAAACAACAGTGCCCCTCTGGCTCTGAGTCTGTGAGAAAGAAGGGGGGGGTTTACCAACCACTCTGAAAAAGCAGTGTGATTTATCAGCGTGAGCAGACCCTTCCACACTGTGCTTAAAAATACACAACCAACTCCTCTAAAATCACCCGTGCCGTCACCACCCGTCTCCTTAAAGCCCCAGTTCAAACGCCTGCTCTGGAATTTTACAGGTCAAAAGCCTTACACCAGCAGTCAAAGCATATCCCTGACTCCAGGGCCTTCTGAGAAAAACACTTTGAGTCCAATCCCCTTGGGTTTAAAGAGGAGATTTTTAGCTGGAAACCTCCTGACCTCAAATAATGATCTCGAGTGTCTTAGTCTCTCTGTTGTTCCGATATTCATTCACTCCATTTGGGCGACAGGAGGTGGTTTCTTCATTTGAAATCTCAGCTACTTGCTGGAGCTGGGCCGTGCCATTTTGCTACTCTCTTTTCATGACTCACTGAGTTTCACTGTAAAACAAAAAGAGTTCTCTAGCATGGGGATGAAATAGCCTATGATTGACCACCAGCCTACTTAGTAGGAAAATGTTTCCTTAACCCCATTTTCCTTGACTATTATTCCAAAAGGGAGACTTGCTTTGAAAATCAGCAATCAGGTCCACCCCCACCCCACCCCTACCATCTGACACAAACACGTATTTGCTGCTGTGCTCCCAACTGCAAAAGAATTTCCCCAAAAAATACAATCTAGTTTCTTCTATTGAAAATTAAAGACATAGAGATGCTTTCAACATTTATGAACTCCAGTGATCTGCTGATTTTGACCAAGAAAAGGAAGAAACTTTGAATATTTACTTTTTTCAAGGGACAAGCATTCTTTTGACTTTTAGTGTAAAGCAAGCCTTTTTGGGGGTCTTCCCAGATAGCGCGAGTGGCAAAGAATCTATCTGCCAATGCAAGAGACGAAAGACATGCAGGTTTGATCCCTGGGTCAGGAAGCTGCCCTGGAGAAGGAAATGGCAACCCACTCCATTATTCTTGCCCAGCAAATCCCATGGACAGAGGAGCCTGATGGGTCCCATTACATGAAGTTACAAAGATTTGGACATAACTGAAGCAACTTAGAACTCCGAGCTTTTTTTTATCATGATAGGGGAAAAAATCCAGAAGGAGGTTTTTATGAACAAATATTTCTGAAAGTTGAACCATCAGTGGATCAAACTTTAAGCTACATCCCTCTGTATGCTGGATATAAAGCAGTGCAGAGATCATATGATCAAGAAACATCCAAGAGGAAGAGAGAGGGTCAAATGAAAGGAAAAGAGAAAGGCAAGGATCCTGCCTTTTAGAACCTCAAGCTTATATTTAATCCCTTTGAATGTGAGTTTAACTTTACTTGCTGCCATTAGAAGCTAGGCCGTGTTTGAACCTCAATTTTCTTCCAACCTTTATTTCATTACAAATAAAGGTGCAAATATAGAGCTGTGTGTAATAAAGGTCTTCATAACACCAAGAGAGAAAATTAAAACAATTATGAAAGTCATTTTTCATAGTGGTCAATGATGTACAGCTCCAATTAACGGCTGTCCTCGTAAGAGGGGCCATTTGTAACTTACCCTTTATTTTCATTTTGTCGTATATGAAAACTTTTACAGTTTACGTAAGTAAGGAAACAGAAACAAAACTGAGAAGCTCTGTCCTGAGACAGCTTTTCCTTACAGGCAATCACAGAGAGGAAGCCATGCTGTGGATGCACACAGGAGCCGGGGTAGCTGCCCTCATTCCCTGGAATTCTGGTCCTGGGAGGTGACTCACCCACGGCGATTTCAGGCAGCTTTCCCAGCCCATGAAAGGGCCAAGTGTTCCCGAACTTCGGCAAGCGTAGGAAGTCTCCAGGGGTGACTGTCAGAAATGAAGGTGTCAGGTCCCAGATGGTCTGTGCAAGAGGACCTCTGACTTGCAGATGAACAATGACACAGAGTCTGACACAGAGGAGGTGCCAGCGTGCTCGGACAGTGTGTGAGATGGTCAAGGGCCCTTTGACGAGCAAGGACACCTGAGGTAAGACCAGAACGGCTGGTGAGAGCCTGTGTGTCCTGACAGAGAGTTCGCACAGAAGCCTGGGCAGACCTGACCTTCCCCAAAGACTCCCAGGGGCTGACCTCCACAAGCCAGCGCCCAGCCCGCCTTGGCCACCTGGGCCCCAAGGCACCTAAACCCACCTTCTCTCGGGCTCTGCTTCAGCCTCTGCAGGGACAAGACTCTAAGAATCTCCCCTGGCCTCCCAGAGCAACCCTGAAGGCATCTCTGATGAACCCACTCATAAGATGCATTCAGAAACAGAAAGTATAAATCTGTCTTAGAAATACTGACTTGGTCAAAAAGTTTTCTTGGGTTTTTCTATAAAATAATATGGAAAACCCAAATGAACTTTGTGGTCAATGCAATACTTGTCCTACGAACCAACATGCAGCCTGAACTTGAGTTTTTTCAGTGAATCTCTGATCAAAACATACCTGAACGAGGACTAAGGAAGGCAGCGTTGATCTCACTATGGTCTATCGGGTTTGTTACTGTGGTTCCATCACTCAGTGGCATCTCACTTTCTGCGAACCCATGGACTACAGCACGCCAGATTCTGCCATCCTTCACCATCTCCCAGAGTTTGTGCAAACTCATGTCCATTGAGTCAGTGATGCCATCCAGCCATCTCATCCTGGAGGTCCACATGCTTCCTGACCTAGACAAAGGAAAAATACATTCCGGAGACTGCTCTATGTTAATTCCAAGGACTGGACTATGTCAATGAAGAAAATAAACAAAAAAGACAAATGTCTCTCTTCTCAAACTTATATTTTAATAGATATGTCTGTCAGCTCTGTAAAGGTTTGTTGTTGTTGTTGATATCCGAGTCTTTGAGACCCCCTGGACTGCAGCACATCAAGCTTCCCTGTCCTCCACTATCTCTGGGAGTTTGCTCAGATTCAAGTCCATTGAATCAATGATGCCATTCAACCATCTCATCCTCTGTCACCCCCTTCTTCTGCTCTCAATCTTTCCCAGCATCAGGGTCTTTTCTAATGATTCAGCCAAAGGACTGGAGCTTCAACTTCAGCATCAGTCCTTCCAATGAATATTCAGAGTTGATTTCCTTTAGGATTCACTGGTTTGATCTCCTTGCTGTCCAAGAGACTCTCAAGAGTCTTCTCCAGCACCACAGTTGGAAAGCATCAGTTCTTAGACTCAGCCTTCTTTATGGTCCTACAAGAGTTTAATGGGCATCAGTTGGTTGTCTGACATGACTTTGAGCAAACTCCCGGACATAGTGAAGGATGGCAGAGACCGCGTGGATCATAGTCTCTGGTTAATTGTGGAAAATTCTTAAAGAGATGGGAATACCAGACCACCTGACCTGCTTCCTGAGAAATCTGTATACAGACCAAGAAGCAACAGTTAGTACTGGACATGGAACAATAGACTGGTTTCAAATCAGGAAAGGAGTACGTCAAGCCTACATATTGTCACCCTGCTTATTTAACTTATATGCAGAGTACATCATGTGAAGTACCAGGCTGGGTGAAGCACAAGCTGGAATCAAGATTGCTGGGAGATAAATCAACAACCTCAGATATGCAGATGACACCACCCTTATGGCAGAAAGCAAAGAAGAACTAAACAGCCTTTTGATGAAAGTGAAAAAAGGAGTAAAAAAGTTGGCTTAAAACTCCACCTTCAGAAAACTAAAATCATAGCATCTGGTCCCATCATTTCATGGCAAATAGATGGGACCAGTGAGAAACTTTATTTTGGGGGGCTCCAAAATCACTGCAGATGGTGACTGCAGCCATGAAATTAAAAGACACTTGCTCCTTGAAACAAAAGCTATGACCAACCTAGACACCATATTAAAAAGCAGAGACATCACTTTGCCAACAAAGGTCCTTCTAGTCAAAGCTATGGCTTTTTCAGTAGTCATGTATGAATGTGCGAGTTGGACTATAAAGAAAGCTGAGTGCCAAAGAATTGATGCTTTTGAACTGTGGTGTTGGAGAAGACTCTTGAGAGTCCCTTGGACAGCAAGGAGAGCCAACCAATCATTCCTAAAGGAAATCAGTTCTGAATATTCATTGGAAGTACTGATGTTGAAGCTGAAATTCCAATCCTTTGGCCACCTGATGTGAAGAACTGACTCACTGGAAAAGCCTCTGATGCTGGGAAAGATTGAAGGCAGGAGGAGAAGGGAATGACAGAGGATGAGATGGTTGGATGGCATCACTCAATGGACATGAGTTTGAATAAACTCTGGGATTTGGTGATGGACAAGGCAGCCTGGCATGCTGCAGTCCATGGGGTCACAAAGAGTTGGACACAACTGATTATAGGTTTATAGGTTTATAGGTTTATGGTTTATAGGTTTCTGTGAACCGAGCATGCTCATGCCTCACTGAGTTGGGTCTTACAGATGTGAATGGCTATTTGTGCCCAAAATATTAACTATATTTGTATCCTCTGACCCAGAAATTCAACTTCTGTTCCCCTGTTCTAAAGAACACCCCTAAGTACAAAAGGAGTTTTCCACAAAAATATGTGCATTATCTTTTTATTATGTATCTTAGATAGACAGATAGGTGTTATCTATTTTAGAAAAGCATTGAAAATAATTTGTATAAATAAGAAATGAGGAGTGAATAGTGTATTAGAGAAACTGCATATCCAGAAACGCATGTAGAGAGTCTGATAAAGCATTTACAATACAAAATAAAGTAGCAGGATACAAAACTGTGTACTTAGAATATAGTCATATGTGTGTAAAAGAAAAAAGTTATTTAGGAAAAGAATTGAAAAAAGTAGCACCAAATGTTAGCAGTAGTTACAACCACACGAGGGACTCTGAGTGATTTCATTTTCTTTTTTCTGCTTTTCCATACTTTTGAATTTCTCTAAACTGAGCAAATGCTTTCAGATGAGAGAATTCAGTCAATCAGAAAGTGGGAGGAAGCGGTACATGCAGAAAAGGAGAAAAAAGTTTTAGGAGAAAGACGACTGTATGTATTCTGCAAATACTCGAGGGAGCGCTCAAGAGTTCACTTGAAAGTTTGTGATGATGCAGCTCAAACCAGACTCTCTGGGGACGTCACTGCAGGAGCCCGTCACCATGCTGCTTCCCTTCTAGAAGTGTGAATGCAACGAGGTGGTGCGGCAGAAGGCCCTGTCAGGACCAGCCCTGATACGCCCCTTATCATCAAAATGTTACCGGACTTGACATCAGGCCCCTCTTGGGGCCCTGATGACCACGGCGCCCTGGCTCAGCCAGGGAGTGTTAACCCAAGTTCCTGTGCCCTGCACACAGTGAGGCCAGGCACACTGAAACGTCGGAGCCTGGAGCAGAGACAGGCTTACTGCAGGGCCACGCAACGAGAAGCCCAGGCTCCCAAGAGGCTTCAGCAAAGCATCTTTAAAAGCCGAAAACAAGACCAGGAGCTGACTGTGGCTCAGCTCATGAGCTCCTTATTGCCAAATCCAGACTTAAATTGAAGAAAGTAGGGAAAACCACTAGACCATTCGGGTATGACCTAAATCAAATCCCTTATGATTATACAGTGGAAGTGAGAAATAGATTTAAGGGACCAGATCTGATAGACAGAGTACCTGATGAACTATGGATGGAGGTTCATGACATTGTACAGGAGACGGGGATCAAGACCATCCCCACGGAAAAGAAATGCAAAAAAGCAAAATGGCTATCTGAGGAGGCCTTACAAATAGCTGTGAAAAGAAGAGAAGTGAAAAGCAAAGGAGAAAAGGAAAGATATAAGCATCTGAATGCAGAGTTCCAGAGAATAGCAAGAAGAGATAAGAAAGCCTTCCTCAGCAATCAATGCAAAGAAATAGAGGAGGAAACAACAGAATGGGAAAGACTAGAGATCTCTTCAAGAAAATTAGAGATACCAAGGGAACATTTCATGCAAAGATGGGCTCAATAAAGGACAGAAATGGTATGGACCGAACAGAAGCAGAAGATATTAAGAAGAGGTGGCAAGAATACACAGAAGAACTGCACAAAAAGATCTTCATGACCCAGATAATCACAAAGGTGTGATCACTCACCTAGAGCCAGACATCTTGGAATGTGAAGTCAAGTGGGCCTTAGAAAACATCACTACAAACAAAGCCAGTGGAGGTGATGGAATTCCAGTTGAGCTATTTCAAATCCTGAAAGATGATGCTGTGAAAGTGCTGCACTCAATATGCCAGCAAATTTGGAAAACTCAGCAGTGGCCACAGGACTGGAAAAGGTCAGTGTTCATTCCAGTCCCAAAGAAAGGCAATGCCAAAGAATGCTCAAACTACTGCACAATTGCACTCATCTCACACGCTAGGAAAGTAATGCTCAAAATTCTCCAAGCCAGGCTTCAGCAATACGTGAACCGTGAACTTCCTGATGTTCAAGCTGGTTTTAGAAAAGGCAGAGGAACCAGAGATCAAATTGCCAACATCCGCTGGATCATGGGAAAAGCAAGAGAGTTCCAGGAAAACATCTATTTCTGCTTTATTGACTATGCCAAAACCTTTGACTGTGTGGATCACAATAAACTGTGGAAAATTCTGAAAGAGAGGGGAATACCAGACCACCTGACCTGCCTCTTGAGAAACCTATATGCAGGTCAGGAAGCAACAGTTAGAACTGGACATGGAACAAAAGACTGCTTCCAAATAGGAAAAGGAGTCAGTCAAGGCTGTATATTGTCACCCTGCTTATTTAACTTCTATGCAGAGTACATCATGAGAAACGCTGGGCAGGAAGAAGCACAAGCTGGAATCAAGATTGCTGGGAGAAATATCAATAACCTCAGATATGCAGATGATACCACTCTTATGGCAGAAAGTGAAGAGGAACTAAAAGCCTCTTGATGAAAGTGAGAGAGGAGAGTGAAAAAGTTGGCTTAAAGCTCAACATTCAGAAAACTAAGATCATGGCATCTGGTCCAATCACTTCATGGGAAATAGATGGGGAAACAGTGGAAACAGTGTCAGACTTTATTTTGGGGGGCTCCAAAATCACTGCAGATGGTGATTGCAGCCATATTAAAAGCCACTTACTCCTTGGAAGGAAAGTTATGACCAACTTAGATAGCATATTAAAAGCAGAGATATTACTTTACCAACAAAGGTCCGTCTAGTCAAGGCCATGGTTTTTCCAGTAGTCATGTATGGATGTCAGAGTTGGACTATGAAGAAAGCTGAGTGGTGAAGAACTGATGCTTTTGAACTGTGGTGTTGGAGAAGACTCTTGAGAGTCTCTTGGACTGCAAGGAGATCCAACCAGTTCATCCTAAAGGAGATCGGTCCTGGGTGTTCACTGGAAGGACTGATATTGAAGCTGAAACTCCAATACTTTGGCCACCTAATGCGAAGACCTGACTCATTGGGAAAGACCCTGATGCTGGGAAAGATTGAGGGCAGGAGGAGAAGGGGATGACAGAGGATGAGATGGCTGGATGTCATCACCAACTCGATGCACATGAGTTTGGGTGGACTCCAGGAGTTGGTGATGGACAGGAGGCCTAGGGTGCTGTGATTCATGGGGTCACAAAGAGTCGGACACGACTGAGCAACTGAACTGAGAGAGAGAGGGCGGTCACAGGGTACCTGATCAGACTGTGCAGAGTTCTCTGACTGGCTGACGGTGAGGTAGCAGGGTGACGTCACAGGGGTGAACATTACCAGTCCTCAGGCTCTAGGAGGCCTGGGGCTTTGTGGTCTTCTTAAGAAGTCAAAATATTCTATTTGTTGCAGAGGAGGAGGCTTTTTACATCTTCAGGACAACTCAGAAAATTTTCATCAAGTGTCATTATCTAGGTACTTCGGAGAGGAGCTAAAGCGAGGATGTGGGGGAGGCCTGTCCTGGGAAGGCCTCATCGGGTCCAGCTCGGTTACAGGAGTTCCTTCCACACCAGGTCCAAGCTGCCAATGTTGGAACTGAGTTTGGTTCAAGCAAAACAGCATTTGTTGAGAGTTATGTTTTATTAGGGATGAATTTTTAGGACTTCAAGCCCAGGAGGCAGGAACTGAACTAGTCCTGAGAGAATCGCTCTGAGGAGGCAATGGGAAGGGCCAGGCTGGGTAGAAGTTTTCCAGAAAGGGCAGGGAGTCTGCACGTCAAAAGATTATTGTGAATTAAGGAAAGCCAGATATCTCAAGTGAAGGAATTTAGTGCATTTCTGTGAATGGGAAGATGCAAGAGTCTGGGCTCCCTGAAATATTCCTTTCATATCTGTCTCAGTTATCTGGAGCCAATATCCTGCGTTTTTCACACCCTGAGTTCCTGATCAGCCAGCCTGATCAGTTACTGATCAGCCAGCCCAGTGACTGCCTGATCGCAGCTTCTCCTTCCTGGGTGCCCTCAGGGCTCAGAAATACACATTTGGAGGGTGGGAATCACAGATGGCTGTGACACCCTTGTTTCCTGATATACAAGGAATACTCCATTTCTCTTATCCCATGGCCAGCAAACAGAGAAGGAAGGCTTACGTTCTAAAGGCACCTTCTCCCCGACCAAGGGAAACTTTTTACAACAAAAGGTCAAAGTGCTAAGGGAAACCCACTGGCTAAAACTGCCCACCCCGGCCAGGCACCATAGCAACCTTTTGTGTGAGTTGTTTTATGACAGGAGGTCCTGGTAAGGAACACAGAACTAACAAGCCACCACCAACCAGAAGAACTTGGGAAAGGTCAAAAGGAGACTCCGCATGTCCCACCACAGCCCAGAATCCTCCTCACTAGCATCCTTGGCTGAGCAACGCGTGCACCACCAGTAAGGACGGAGTCAGTGACTGTCCAGAGACAACCTGGAAACCGACTCCATCACCGTAAAACCCGAGACTGTGAGCCGCATGGCAGAGCAGTCCTCCTGGGCTCCCCGAGCCCACTGCTCTCCGCCCGGGCTCTCCTCCCCAGTAAAGTCTCTTGGTTTCTCAGCACCTGCGTCTCCTCGGACAATTCATTTCCAAGTGTGAGACAAGAGCCCAGTCCTGGGCCCTGGAAGGGGTGCCCTTCCCTGTAACAAAATGGGTGGAGTATGACATCACCTCAATTCTTGGAAGAGGCAGAGCTGTGCCAAGTCGCTCAATCACGTCTGATGCTTTCCGACCCCATGGACTGTAGCCCGCCAGGCTCCTCTGTCCGTGGGATTCTCCAGGCAATAATACTGGAATGGGTTGCCATTTCCTCCTCCAGGGGTCCTTCCAAACACAGGGGTCAAACTCCAGTCCCCCGCATTGCAGGCAGATTCCTTACCATCAGAGCCACCAGGGAAGCTCCAGGGAAAAGGCAGAGAGTTTCAGGAAATGCAGTCCTTTTTTTTGGTCCTTGTAGGGTCATGATGCCCATGGTGAGAAGGTCTTAGCCTTGTAATGTATTATAAAGGATGTAAAGAGAAAGGGCTTCCCAGATGGCACTGGTGGTAAAGAGCCTGCCTGCAATGCAGGAGACATGAGGGACGCAGGTTTGATCCCTGGGTCAGGAAGATCCCCTGGAGCAGGAAATGGCAACCCACTCCAGTATTCTTGCCTGGAGAATCCCATGGACAGAGGAGCCTGGCCAGCTACTGTCCATAGAGTCACAAAGAGTCTGACATGACTGAAGCAACTTAGCAAGCATGCATAAAGAGAAAAAAAGATGAAATCTAGCCGCCTTGGAGCCGGCTGGTTCAGTCTGGTTTTCCCTGTGTCGCACCCAGTTGATAAAGCACCACCATGCCGCTCGGTTCATGTGCAAGGTTAGAGACAGTTGCTGCACCTGGGATCTGGGCTGCAGAACTTGGGTGACCAAAGGAGAGAGAGACAGAACGTTTCAAACATTTCCCTTCTTCCAGGCCCCCAGAACATGACAGTGATGGTTACTGTGGCTTTAAGCACCTTCTTTTTTAAAATTTATTTTATTGAGGTATAGCTGCCTTACAATATCATGTTAATTTCTGCTGTACAGAAAAGCGATTCAATTACACATTTACATACATTCCTCTCCGTTACGGTTTATCACAGGAGAGCAAACGTAGATCCCTGTGCTATAAAATGTGTGTGTGCGCGCTCGGCCGTGTCTGACTCTTTGCAACCCCATGGACTGTAGCCCATCAGGCTCCTCTGTACAAGAAATTTTCCAATCAAGAATACTGGAGTGGGGTGCCATTTCCTGCTCCGGGGGAATCTTCCCGACCCAAGGACTGAACCTGTGTCTCTTGCGACTCCTGCGGTAGCAGCTGGATTCTTTACCAGTGTACCACCTGGGAAGCATGCTCTACAAACGTCCTTATTATGCAACTTCTCTTAATGTCTCAACCCTCAGGCTCAAGAGCTTTCTTGCACAGTTTCCTCTCTTACCAGCTCCCAGCCATCTTCCGAATCTGAGTCTCTGGATCCATCTCTACCTTTACGACACCTCTGTCTCCCTCCACCCCACTGACTGATCATGCCCAGCCCAGTGTTACCTATAACCTCCTGTGGTCCTCGATTATCACACACTAGGGAAAGTGAATCCCTAAGGGCCTGTGTCATCGATAGGCTCAGAACCCCAGGAGGACCAGGGGCACCCCTCACTTATCAAAGAAAGGTTGTTGGAGAAATGAGTGGGTACATATTTTAAAAACAAGGGGTGCTTCTCCTTTCTGAGCTTCAAATCTTGGTTGGCAGTCCTTCTTGAATGCTCAGATTCATAAATATATTGAACAAATCAACGAATGAGACTTATAATTGAGTAAAACAGACTTTGCAAGATGATATCCGTGTGCCTTCTCCAGCTGAACATCCTCTCCAATATTCCTGTACTTGGATTAGCAGAGAGTTGATCTTAAAAGAAACCGAGAGTGGCACTATCGTTTCTGGAAGTTGCTCTCTTGAGAGATTACCTTCAACAAAACTTTAAACAGAGGTGTGTGAACACAGGTAGCACCTTCAGGGACCCTGGTAAGATGAACTGGATATCCTTGTTGATCTGGGAAGAAGGGAATCAATATTGCAAAGTTCACTTTTATTCAGAAAACCCAAAATGAAAGTTTGTGATCATTTCCCCAAAGTAGAGCACACTCTCTGGACAACTTGGTTCAGTCAATGTCACAATTACTGGCCTGATCTGCTTTATATGAACTAAATCTTTAATCCACATTCACATTTGAACTGTCTCACGCACGTAAATCTTCCCGCGACCCAAACTGTAAAGTATCTCACTGTGCAACACGTCACACTGATTGCAGTATGATTCCAGGGGTCATTCTGAATAAACTTCTGGTGCAAATATTTAATTAAATGTTGCGAAACAACACTTCTTCCTTTTTCAGAGTCCTTAGTGGGTATAATGTATCACGATTTTCCCATTAATTTCCTCAAAATCATTGACTATCGGCTACCACTCAAAGGGCAATAGTCTTCGCATTCGGCTCTATCTAGAGACATCTTTTTACATATTTATTTACTTACTTATTTGGCTGCTCTGGGTCTTAGCTGCAGCATGTGTGATATTCAAGGTGTGGCACCCGGGATCTAGTTCCCTGACCAGAGATGGAACCCCAGTCCCCGGCACAGGGAACACAGTCTTAACCGCTGGGCCACCAGGGAAGTCCCCAGGCTATGTTTAAACAAAAGATTAAAGAAAACCCAGCCCTTGCTTTTCAGTATTTTATTGAAATGCACACATTTTAAGTCCAGATCCCACTCTCAGATCAGTGAGCCTGGAGTTGGACACACGGCTCACTGGAGATGACTGCAGAAAGCAAGGCTAAATCCAGCCATCCTCACAGCCCGCCTTTAACAAGCTTGAGCTAATATGTCACTTAACACAGGTTCCTCAATGCTCCTGGCCTCTGAGAATGGGGATATCTATTATTCCCTTTTAGAGCAGGAGAGCTGAAGCCTCGGGGTGTTAAATAACCTCCCTCTAACTCTAGAGCCTATGCTCCACTGCACACAGCAAGGCCGGGAACACGCCCACCCAGCCTGGCAGAGGCCGGAAGTTACATTCCTAACATCAGAAGAGGCTCTGGGATGAGAATGAATCACCCCCTTCAAGCGCAACTGAAACAGTTACAACCCCTTTCCCTCGAGGAGGATGCTTTAATCCTCCACATTGTTGTTGTTCAGTTGCTAAGCTGTGTCTGGCTCTTTGTGACCCCATGGACTGTAGCCCACCAGGCTTCCCTGTCCATGGGATTTCCCAGGCGAGAACACCAGAATGGGTTGCCATTTCCTTCTCCAGGGGCTCCTTTCAACCCAAGGATTGAACTTGCATCTCCTGCATTGGCGGGCAGGTTCTTTACCACTGAGCCAGGGACTTGGGATAAAGGCTTTCCCCTTCCCTCCACTGTTCCCTACCCCCGCCCCCCGCAACATGTCACCAGCCTCTGACTTGCCAAACTTGTACCCGATCACTTGCACACGTCTCGTGTTTATCTGTCCCAGTGGTGGTCCATGTAGCTCTGTCGTGTTCCTGAACATCTGGACTCATCTCATCTCTGCTAATGACTCAGTGGTCTGCAGAAAGGCCTGCTGAGTACAGACGCGCCAGCCACCAGGCATAATGGGACGCAGAGGAGCCGAATCTAAGGGATCTCCACCCAGGGCACCAAGGGCTGGAGGGGGCAGGTGCCAGGTGAGGGGGATTCTGGGCTCTGGAGAAAGACCCAGCCTGGTCCCCTTGGCAGGTGGGAGGAAGGAGAGCCCAGACCACAGCGACCTGCTGCGAAATCCCCCTTCTGCCTGGGTTGCCGCTGAGCCCCCGCGGTGGGGGGTTGACAGACACGGAGACCTCCCCGAGGGGAGGGGAATGCGGCTGAGACACTCAGTGTGGGCAGTGAGACAGCCCAGCAGGAAGGGGCTCCTGTTTCCCAGCCCCGCCTCGTCTCCCACCCAAAAGGTCTCCCCCTCCCCTCAGAGCCCAAATACTTGCCATCTCCCATGTCCCCACCCCCTACCCTTGGCATTCCCCCACTTCCCAGAGCAAATGACTGGAAAGTCAGCTTTCTCACCAATTCCCCCTTTATCCCTGGCTATGAAATCTTATTAATTTATTAATGTATTATTATCCTATAACAGATTAAAACAGCATTATCCTTCCAGGTCATAGAATGTGGGGTCACATTAAAAAAAAAAAAACAGCAGGCGTGTACACTGCTAAAAATGGGATTCGCTTGTAATGAGGCGCCTGCAACACAACAGCCATGAAAGGCAGCAGGGGGGAGACCCAGCACCGCCCTGGGACCCCGAGTCACTGCACACAGTCAGGCATCCTCAGCGTGCGGCCCAGGGACCACCTGCATCACCATCTCCGGGGAAGCTGCTTCCAGTACAGGGTTCCCAGCACACAGAAGGCTTCCTGGACCAGAAGCTACAGGATACAGAGGCGGGGACAGGGGCAGCTGTGTGGGGTGGGGGGAGAGGGGGTGGGCAGGGGCAGAATCTACATTTTGAGTGAGCTCCCAGGTGATTCTGAAATATACAGCAGTTTGTGACCCCTCCATCCTTAACCATCTCCCAGGACTGACCCCGCACACAAGACCAGCGGGCTCGGGTGCTACCTACAAGCCGGGAAGCAGGGGTCAGGGGTGGGGGTTGGGGGGCTGGACCTCATCACAGCTCTGGACCCAGTCTGCAGCCTCTCTCTCCCCTGCCTGTCTTGGCAGCTCTGACTTCCAACCCTCTCCACCCGTGGTCCCCTTCACCAGTCCCTCTATCTTCAACCCCAGGGCCCCGCACTCCGCAGAGTCCTCCCTGGAGTCCAGACAAGCCTCCTGATTCATGTTGCAGGGCCCTGTGCTGCTCATGCTGGGAAAGATTGCAGGCAGGAGGAGAAGGTTGGATGGCATCACCGACTCGATGGACATGAGTTTGAGCAAGTTCCGGGAGCTGGTGATGGACAAGGAAGCCTGGCGTGCTGCAGTCCATGGGGTCGCAAAGAGTCGGACACAACTGAGCGACTGAACTGAACTCTGTTCTCATGCCACCTGTCTCTTCACTGAACTGCTCTCGAGCCCATCTGCCTGCTCCCTACTTGCCCCGTGAAAGTGAAAGTGAAGTCGCTCAGTCGTGTCTGACTCTGCGACCCCATGGACTGTAGCCTACCAGGCTCCTCCCTCCATGGGATTCTCCAGGCAAGAATCTAGAACAACCCACACCTTTCTGTCTCCAGCTCTGATGTGGGTGTTTGACATGCAAGCACTACAGATTTGATGAAAGCAACTTATCTTTTCAGAAACAAGCCTTGAGTGAAACACAGGAAATGTAAGAGGTGACAGAATCCTGGCCAGACCGGCTGCAAACATCAGCTCCACCGCTCCTCCCCATGGACAGGTGGCTAAGTAGCCAAGCCGCCCTGAGCCTCCATTTTCTCATCTGTGATATGGGTAGGAAGGGTGCATTGTAGGTGATTTTGAGGATTCAGTGGAGAAAAATTGTAAGGTGCAGTAGCCTGTGAAGGATCCTTGTTGAAAGTCAGCTGGTAGTTAGAAGAGGGGGAGAGAATAAATGATGATGGGAAAACCTTAAACCTACTTTTCTTGGGACTCAAGCATTTTGTTTTCAAATACAAGGCTTGCAAATGTATAGGACATTGACTGAGCCCTGGAAATACCATCACTTGTGGCATTGGGAAGCATAGTCTGGCTTTCTGATCATATATGAAAAAATGAACCAAATATTAGAAAGGGTACTGCTAACTGGCCCAATTTCACTTTTCCCCTCCAATGAAGAATTTTGGTATTTAAAGGCACTTTTGGAAAGAACCAACTTAATTGCAGATTTTTTTGTCATTTAAAAATTAAGGGCTTGTGTCATTTAGTGGAATATAATCTGTAAAAATACTGAACCACTATGCTGGACACCTCAAACTAATATAATACTCTACAATAAAAAATTGATAAGTATATAAATGTTTTTTAAAAATGCAAAAATTAAGGTCTTTGAGAAAAACTGCAAAGACAATATCTTGCCCTGTAAATTCAAAGCTGTCAGGACTGGAAGTGAATTCTGATAGAACTGGGTTTATTCATTCAACCACCGCTGGTGAGCTGGGCAGTGTGGACACCAGGGTTACAAAGTCAGCCAGGGTTGGGATGTGGGGATGGGGCAGCAGAGAGGATACAGCAGAGAGATCACGGTGTGATCAGAACCAAGTTGGCACGGTCAGAGGTTCGGGGATGCTCAGAGGAAGGGTAGCTGGCTCAGTCTAGCAGGATTCTGGAAGCTTCTCTGGGGATAAGAAGCTGCTCTGATCACCAATCCCTCCTCCCAGGATGTGCCAGCCAGGCAAGGATGGAGAAGATGCCCAGACACTGGAGGCTGGAGCCCAGGGCATGGTCAGCAGGGTAGGGGACAGGGAAGTCGAGAAGGAGCGACCTGGCCAGGGCCATTCTGTGCATTATCTGAAGACTCTAGGACACCAGGGACATGCTGTGGGGACAGGAACGTGGGCTGAAGGCAGGGGGGCTGGTGGCAGTGGGGGCAAAGGGGAAGGAGGTGCAGAGGAAGGGCTGAGGCTTTTCTTTTTAAATTAATTTATTTTAATTGGAGGCTAATTACTTTACAATATTGTGGTGGTTTTTGCCATACATTCACATGAATCCACTACCGGTATCCGCCTCTGCGGTATCCTCCCTGCTGCCCTGTCCCCATCCTTTGACCCCCTCCCACCTCCCTCCCCATCCCATCCCTCAGAGTTGCTCCGGTGCACGGGCCCTGAGCACCCTGTCTCATGCATCGAACCTGGACTGGAGATCTAGTTCACATATGGTAATATACATGTTGCAGCGCTATTCTGTCAAATCAGTCCACCCTCGCCTTCTCCCACAGAGTTCAGACGTCTGTGGCTGAGGCTCTCTGACTGCAGAGCAGGAAAACGATAGGAGTCAAGGCAGGCAGCTGAGTGCACGAAAGCATCCACTGGGAGCTGGGGGCAGGGGCCTTAAAGCCCTTGCACCAGCCTTGTCACGGCTTGTCTCCAGGGTGAGAGGCCGCGGGCAGGACATCTGTGTCCCCGCCTCTCGGGTTCATATATTGAGGTGCTAGCCCCCAGTTCCGTGATGAATGGGATTGGGGCCCTCGTACACAAGACCCCAGGCTTCCCTTGTGGCTCAGCTGGTAAAGAATCCACCTGCAATGCGGGAGACCTGGCTTCCATCCATGAGTTGGGAAGATCCCCTGGAGAAGGGAAAGGCTATCCATTCCAGTATTCCTGGGCTTCCCTGGTAGCTCAGCTGGTAAAGAATCTGCCTGAAATGCAGGAGATCCTGTTCCTGGGTCGGGAGGACCCACTGGAGAAGGGATAGGCTATCCACTCCAATATTTTGGGCTTCCCTTGTGGCTCAGCTGGTAAAGAATCTGCCTGCAATGGGGGAGACCTGGGTTCCATCCCTGGGTTGGGAAGATCCCCTGGAGAAGGGAAAGGTTATCCACGCCAGTATTCTGGCCTGGAGAATTCCATGGACTGTATAGTCCACGGGGTGGCAAAGAGTCAGACACAACTGAGTGACTTTCAGTTTCACTTTCAAACAAGACCCAGTTTGCTTGGCCTTTCCCCCACGGAGGGCACAGCAGGGCCGCCTACAAACCAAGAACCAAGAAGGGGCCCTCGTAGACGCCAGCCCTGCCGATGCCAGGATCTTGGACGTCCCGCCTCCAGAACCGAGAGAAACAAACGTCCCGTTGTTCAAGTCACTCTGCGACTTGTTACCGCAGCAGCCCCACCTCCCAGGGACCCTACAAAATGAACACCCCCCCAAGTTCCCCTACAGCACCGCTTTCTCCCAACCCATAAGTCACAGCCTGGTCCAGGCCCCCGTGTCCCCAGTTTCCTTCCCAGCAGAGGCGTGCACGAAGCTCAGAGCCCGTGGCCCTCTGCTGCCCCAACAACAGATTTCTACTAAGCTCCCTCTCAGTCCACGGCATCACAAAGACTGGACAAGGCTGAAGTGACTCAGCACGCAGGCACAAGCTCTTCCTGGGGGACAACATGCCCCCTATTTCCTTACTCGACAGGTCAAAACATCAGAAGCTTTCTGTTCAACTACAAAGAAACCAACAGAGAAAGGGACTGTTGTGAACAGTTTAAGCAAGTTTATCAGCACTTGGTACCAGGCAGAGAGAGAAGGGACAGACCAAGGCCAAGAAAGCAGCCTGGGGGAGGCCAGGAGCTTGAAGTACCCTGGCACCCCTCCAGACACTCTGGGGAGGACCCAGAGCGGCAGCCTACATCAGGAAGACCAAAGCTGCATCTTGAGCCCCCCACTTTTATCCCACCAACAGAAGTGGGCACTCAGCCCCCATGACTCAGGACTCCCTCCCCCGGATGTGAACGTGGCTACACAGAGCATAGTCCATCGGAGACAGGCGCCCTTGGGCCGCCTCCCATGGGCCCCAGCACCTGCCCTCCACCACGAGCAGCGCTATGTCTCTGACATGTGCAGACAGCATACAAACACTCACCTCCTGAAATGTCCCTCCGCATCTCTTTATAGTAAAAAGAAAAAAAAGGTTGATTTTTTTTCTTCCCCAGAGCTACCCTTTTGGCCTAAACAGGAAGATTTAAAAAAAAAAAAATAGGTTTAACAATTTGGAGGACTTTCTGGCTTAGAAAGTAAAAGCTACATCTGCGAGCCTGATTTCAACATCATAATCTTCTTATGTCAGGGTACTGACTGCATAGAAAACCTAAGCCAGGTAACCAAGCTCTCAGCATCAGTTAACTTCTTTTTTTTTCTTTCAGATTGCCAAAATAGACAAAATTCTAAAGTGTGGGCACACAGACTTTCTCCAGTTGAATTTTGAATGATTCAAATAAAAGCTACCACCCTGCACAGAAACAGGAGACATTTAAAGTGCCACCTTTGCACAGCACAGCCATAGGATAAGCTATGGCCACTGAGACACACAAGTAGGGTCTCTTTGTCTTAACTTCCCCATTCTATACTCTGTGTGTGTGCATATGTGTGTGTGTCTGTTATTTGCTCAGGCGTGTCTGACTCTGCAACCCCATGGACTGAAGCCTGCCAGGCTTCTCTGTCCATGGAATTCTCCAGGAGGCAAGAATACTGGGGTGGATAGTCATTTCCACCTCCAGAGGATCTTCCCTACCCAGGGGTTGAACCCATGTCTGCCCCACTGCAGGCAGATTCTTTAGCGTCTGAGCCACCAGGGAAGCCCATTCTACACTATCAGTTCAGTTCAGTCGCTCAGTCGTGTCCGACTCTTTGCGACCCCATGAATCGCAGCACGCCAGGCCTCCCTGTCCATCACCAACTCCCGGAGTTCACTCAGATTCATGTCCATCGAGTCCGTGATGCCATCCAGCCATCTCATCCTCGGTCGTCTCCTTTTCCTTCTGCCCCCAATCCCTCTCAGCATCAGAGTCTTTTCCAATGAGTCAACTCTTTGCATGAGGTGGCCAAAGTACTGGAGTTTCAGCTTCAGCATCATTCCTTCCAAAGAAATCCCAGGGTTGATCTCCTTCAGAATGGACTGGTTGGATCTCCTTGCAGTCCAAGGGACTCTCAAGAGTCTTCTCCAACACCACAGTTCAAAAGCATCAATTCTTCGGCGCTCAGCCTTCTTCATGGTCCAACTCTCACATCCATACATGACCACAGGAAAATCCATAGCCTTGACTAGACAGACCTTAGTTGGCAAAGTAATGTCTCTGCTTTTGAATATACTATCTAGGTTGGTCATAACATTTCTTCCAAAGAGTAAGCGTCTTTTAATTTCATGGCTGCAGTCACTATCTGCAGTGATTTTGGAGCCCAAAAAAATAAAGTCTGACACTGTTTCACCTGGAGTAACAGGCAAATTTGGCCTTGGAATGTAGAATGAAGCAGGGCAAAGACTAATAGAATTTTGCCAAGAAAATGCACTGGTCATAGCAAACACCCTCTTCCAACAACACAAGAGAAGACTCTACACATGGACATCACCAGATGGTCAACACCGAAATCAGATTGATCATATTCTTTGCAGCCAAAGATGGAGAAGCTCTATACAGTCAACAAAAACAAGACCAGGAGCAGACTGTGGCTCAGATCATGAACTCCTTATTACCAAATTCAGACTCAAATTGAAGAAAGTAGGGAAAACCGCTAGACCATTCAGGTATGACCTAAATCAAATCCCTTATGATTATACAGTGGAAGTGAGAAATAGATTTAAGGGCCTAGATCTGATAGATAAGAGTGCCTGATGAACTATGGACTGAGGTTCGTGACACTGTACAGGAGACAGGGATCAAGACCATCCCCATGGAAAGGAAATTCTACACTATACCTGTGCGTAAATCATACACAATGCACGTATTTCTATGCATAAATACATCATACGCTGTAATAAACACACACACAAATGCCAGACGTAGATGCAGACACATAAGTTCAGACATGACAGAGACCCACACACCATTTTAACAAAGTAACTAGCAAATTAATTGCCAGATAACTGGCTATGACTGATTCCGATGTGTAAATTGCTGTCTTATTTTAGCCTTCCCCACCTATTTTAATGCACACATTTGCAGAGCCACGCAAATAAGCCAATCCATCTTTTATTACCCATCGCCACAAATTCTTAATTCCTAATTCCCTCTTAAACGCCCCCGGTGACTTGGCGGTGACAGCAATTTGTTTAAGATAGATATTTACTGCCGGGTCCCGTGGCCAGGCCCACATGTCAGGAGGCAGAAAGCAAAGAATCATACTTCCTTAGATTGCTTGTGAAGGAGGGCGGACGTGATGAATGATGCCTGTATGCGTGCAAGGCACTGGCTGGGCCTGAGCTAAGGCCGCTGATGAATGGCAAGGCCAGCGACCAGGGGCCGACGCTGGCAGCTCTCTGGCTGACTGGTGTGGGGGCACCCAGCGCCTGGTTGCCCTGGCAGGGTGGCCTGTACCCCAGACAATGATACAAAGATGACACCTCCTACTTTCTCTCAGTGAACCCGAATGGTCATGATTGATTCCAGCAGGCTGGCCAGAGGACATGGTCTCCTGGGGTTCACCTCCCTAGCCCAGGCAATCCTAGCATGTTTCTTAAAGATCTGATTTAACGATCCTTGAGGGGGGGGCGGTGAAGGGGCTTCCCTGGTGGCTCAGCTGGTAAAGAATCCTCCTGCAATGCCGGAGACCTAGGTTCAGTCCCTGGGTGGGGAAGATCTCCTGGAGGAGGAAATGGCAACCCACTCCACTGTTCTTGCAGTGGGGCAGGGAAATGGGGGCAGAATTGGCCCAAGTGCACTTGGCTTAAAGGACCCTTTGCCTCCAGAGTAGACAGAGGAGCAAGACACTGGGTTTCCTGCTCCCCCAAGGGCCAAATTCATTTTACATTCCTGCTCCCCCAAGTTCAATCAAATGCTCTGGCCTCCCTAGGCACACCCCTCGCAAGCATGCAGGGACCCCCAACCCCCAACCACCCAGCCAAGAGTCCTCAAGTCAGCAGATGGCTTTTTTCAAGATAACGATGCCAAACTGAAACTTCTTGTAGAAAGCCAAAGCCGTAATAGTCCACGGAGGCCGTCATGACTTTAGAGATTTATAAATCAGCCTTCATGGAGGGTGTATCTTTTGAGTACCTTTTTTAAAGCCAAACACAGTGCATTTTATGAGCGGTGCCCCACGGGGCAGGAATTTCTGGACAAAGACATGCATGTAGAATCGTTACTATCTATTACAGTTATTTCTCTGCTTCTTCCTAAAACCGCACGGCCTCCTCGGTGGTAGGAAAGTAGTATAAATATCGCAGGACTAGGATATTTTTGACATGTAATTTTTAATAGGATGTCCTGTACAGATAGACACGAATCCATAATGAATGAGACCAGGGGGAAATGAGCAGGGTTTTCAGGCTTACCTATAACCTCATCAATGGGCGCCCCTCCCCAGGAAACCTCTGCCCCATGAGCAGCCCAGGCTGTAAATGAAAGGTGATCAGCTCCTAAGGCTGTGTCTTCCCGCCTCTCCGGGTGCTCCGGCCCTCCGAGAGGGTGCATCACCTTCCCCGCCTGTCTCCTGTCTTCTATTCTTCATTACCCAACAGATGACCTATCTGATAGGCGTCCCCCTCCTGCAGATTCCCGCTGCCAGCCTTCAGTGAGAATAAAGCCGGCAACCCTTTTTATCTTCATTCTGCCTCCGTTCCCATCCTCTGTTTTTTTTTCTAAAGATCGTTTGCCAGCATCACTTGCTCAGTGGTACCCAGTGGAACAAGCAGTGTCTTCTGAACTGACAATTCTGACTTTTTGCTGCTTGTGATTTTTCTAAAGCATGACAACCACTTGCACGAAGACACGGTAAACCTTTTCAGATAAGGAAGTCGGTGAAAAGAAAGGCCTTTCAAGAAACAGAAGTAGTTACTGCAGGAGCTGAACAAAACAAGTCTCTTATGTATTAATTTAATTTAGCCGTGACTTTCAGGTGGCGAGAGAAATTAGGATCACTGCCTCCGTGAGGGTGTGTGTGGTGTGTAGGTGTTTTTAAAAGAGCATTTCGTTTGGACAGACGTTAAGAAAATTCTTAACAACTTAAAAGCATAAGGTTTTATATATTTATACACATGCCATATTGTAATTTGTTTATATTCGTTGGAGACTGGCCTAATTAGAAACACAAACAGGAGTTTCTTTCCACTATGGCTCTCAATACTATAAACAGACCAAATCTGATCAAATCTGAATGTTGTTGCTTTCATAAAAGCACCAAGAAAAGAGATTATCTGTTGCATCTGGAATTTAATACGGTGATTCATCTAGGTCAAATAAAACTTTTCACCTGACATCTTCTACTAATTAAGTGTAATATTATTCCAGAGAAATGGCAGAATACATAGTGATTTCTGAGTTATATCAGTACAGTATTATTTCAGAGTAATATCAGAATTTTCCTGATATCATTAGAGGAATAGTTCATTGCCTGCAAGAGTCCATCTCAACAGAGTCTCTGAATTTCCCAAAATTTAAATCAGACCAGCTTATGAATACACAGCATCTGTTTTTTGTGTGTGTGCCAGAAAAAATTCCTAAGAGTTAATTGGACTTGTTAAGCATGTATTCTGGAGGACAAAGAAATCATTTAAGACTTTTATTCCTAATTTCTTAAAAGCTTACGTATTTTCTGCCTATTTTACTACAGATTTACAGATAAATAGCTATTTTGCCAAATTATAACAATAATAACACTGTATTGAGCGTTTACAATACAGCAGGTGTGGGGTCTCGATACCAGTTGTTGTTGTTATTTAGTCAATCAGTCGTGTCCAGCTTTTTGCGACCCCGTGGACCATAGCCCCCCAGGCTCCTCTGTCCATGGGATTTCCCAGGCAAGAGTATAGGAGTGGGTTGCCATTTCCTTCTCCAGGGGATCTTCCTGACCCAGGGATCGAACTCACATTTTTGCATTGCAGGCGATTCTTTATCACTGAGCCGAGGACTTGATGAAGTAGGTACAATTATGGCTCAGAGGACTTGGGAATTTGCTCTATGCCACACAGTGAGAAAGTGACAGAGTAGCCTGGCACCCAGATGCATCTACTCCAAGGCCAAGGCGCTTGACTCCTCTCATAGGCCGTCACTCACAAGAGAAAACGCAAATGGTTACCAGGTAGCAGAAGAAAGGCTGCTCCACTCCACAAATGCCACCTCTTCCACGAAGTCCTCCAGACACCCCCCCAACAGAATTGTTTGTACCTACAGTAGATTGCTGATCCTGTGGTGCTGGGCCATACAATTTTGTGTGCGTCTCCTCTCCCCTAACTTACTGGGGACAGGAAGTATGTCTCACCATCCCTTACATCTAGTGTCTAACAGTCAAACGGTGTTCAGCTGGTTTGATCAAACTAATCTCCTTGCTTCTGACAATCATCCCTTCATCTCTTGAGCTCCTGCTTAGTTGCTCAGGCGCATCTGACTATTCTGTGGCCCCCATGGGCTGTAGCCCACCAGGCTCCTCTGTCCATGGGATTCTCCAGACAAGAATACTGGAGTGGGTATTTCCTCTCCAGAGGATCTTCTCAACCCAGGGATCAAATCTAGGTATCCTACATTGCAGGTGGATTCTTTACCATCTGAGCCACCAGGGAAGCTCAGTCGTGTCCAACTCTTTGCGACCCCACGGACTGTAGCCTACCAGGCTCCTCTGTCCATGGGATTTTCCAGGCAAGAGTACTGGAGTGGGTTGCCATTTCCTTCTCAAGGGGATCTTCCCAACCCAGGGATCAAACTCAGGTCTCCAGCATTGCAGACAGATGCTTTACCGTCTGAGCCACCAGGGAAGTCCTCCTTTAATCTCTAGTCTTCCTGTGACCTGTGTTCATTAAAAACAAAAACAAACAAAGGAAAAAAAACACCAAAAGGTGTCCAAGGTATATTGTTAAAGCAAAAACACAGGTTACAAGATACTATATATAATAGAATAAACTCATTTTACTTTGCTTACACACATACACACGCACATCTAAGTACCCATGAGAAAAGTCCAGAATTATATGCACCAAAATAGTCATAGAGATCAAACTAAGTTTGGGTTTAATTCTTTATCTTTTCATAATCTTTATTTTCTCATTTTTTTCTACAATGAACATGCATTTCTATCATTAAAAAAAAAGTGTGGAGGATATATATAGTCAGATGTATTTCCTGAAATCTAAGGACATTCCAGCTGGAAGGACCCCAGCCAAGAGTTCAAATCCGCAGGTGGGAAATGAAGGGTCAGCGCCTCCTTCCACGTGGACTGAAAATGACCCCCCACTTCTTCTGTGCACTCCCCACTTCCTCCCAGCCTTTGGGGCCCTGTGGTTCATCAAACAAGTTGTGAAGACCAGGACCCTCCTCTCCATCCAAGAAGGAGCTTCCTGAAGGATCCCAGTCCTGCCAGCCTCTTCAGAACCAGGAAATGTTCCCCACAGCTACAGAAGCCGGGTCTGGGGATCAAGGTGAATTCCGAGGAGGGTGCTGGCTGGGGAGGATTGTAGGGAGCCTGTGAGGGCATCACTGCCCCCAGCAGGGAGAGGCAGGGAGCCAAGGAAGAGATAGCAATCACAAAGCACACTCCTGGGGTTAGAAATCCAGGGAGACCATGTCAGCAAAGACAGGCCAGTGACTGCCCAGAAGTGCTTGGGAGTGAATTTCTTAACTCGTGGGTCGCGGCTCTGCAGTCACTTAGAGCTCTGAACCAGAGCAACATGTGCAACCAGGCCTGTGGGGATGCCTTTCCTGGATTCAGTTCCAGCCTGTCCGCCCGTCAGCTGGCGACACTTGGAGCCAAATCCCAGCCAGAGCAGCACGGGCAGTGGAGCCTGGCATCGGGAGAGGACAGGACCAAGCACAGACACAGCATCCCCATGCTTGGCCCACGGAAATAAGAGATCATCCCGGACCACCCTCCAGGGACGTGAAGGACGCCGGACTCCCAAGGTCCAGAGAGAGTGTTGCCCTGGAATCGTAACCACTCCCCAGAGATAGAGCCTAACCAACCTGCATCCCCAGTCAGTACCAGTGTGCGCCGTTCACGTGCACAATCACAGCACAGCAACAGCTTGCTCGTCTCAGGGGCAGGGGCCTATGGGAACTCTCTGCGCCTCCCACTCAAGTTTCAGTCCAGTCCAGTCGCTGAGTCATGTCCGACTCCTTGCGACCCCATGGACTGCAGCACACCAGGCTTCCCTGTCCCTCACCAACTCCAGGAGCTTACTCAAATTCATGTCCATTGAGTCAGTGATGCCCTCCAACCATCTCATCCTCTGTCGTCCCCTTCTCCTCCCGCCTTCAATCTTTCCCAGCATCAGGATCTTTTCCAATGAGTCAGCTCTTCGCATCAGGTGGCCAAAGTATTGGAGTTTCAGCTTCAGCATCAGTCCTTCTAATGAACATTCAAGACTGATTTCCTTTAGGATGGACGGTTGGATCTCCTTGCTGTCCAAGGGACTCTCAAGACTCTTCTCCAACGCCACAGTTCAAAAGCATCAATTCTTCAGTACTCAGCTTTCTTTATAGTCCAACTCTCACATCCATACACGACTACTGGAAAAACCATAGCTTTGACTAGATGGACCTTTGTTGGCAAAGTCTCAGCAGGGCTGTGTGACAGTCCAGTGTTCTCTTGCAGGTAAGGCCCTTAGAACAATACCTGCATGGAAGTCCTTAATAACTCTTAACCATTAAAAGTAAACTTTTATGATATTCATGTTGCTTAATTTTACAGGTAACTGATTCAATTCTGATTTTTTGACTCTTACGTGAGAGTTGTGCAGGCACAGAAAACTTCTCTAACCACAGCACCGTGTGTGTGCATCTCAGTCGTGTCCAGCTCTTTGCAACCCCGTGGTCTGTAGCCCACCAGGCTCCTCTGTCCATGGGATTTCCCAGACAAAAATACTGGAGTGGGTTGCTGTGCCCTCCTCCAGGGGATCTTCCTGACCCAGGGATAGAACCTGCATCTCCTGCCTTGCAGGCGAATTCTTTACCACTGAGCCACCAGGGAAGCCCAATAGGAGTAACTTAATCCTGGAAACAAGTGATCAAATGACAAGGTGGTCTTGCTAGCCAATCAACTGATCAGGACTCTGCTGAGATCAAGGTTTCTTGAGCACGAAGGTGCTGGGTCACTCCTGAGTGCCCCACTGGGGATGTGAGGGCGACACCATCTCCATGGCAACCAGGCTGGGTGAGCACACCTCCATGCCCTCCCTGTGAAGCTTTTCTTCTTTTAACCTTCCTTTTTGTGTCTGGCTCAACCCTCAGATCAATTTAAAGGTTGTTGCACATGCCTCCACCCCGACTTTTATTTTCCAAGGTTGTAAACCAACTTCCATTGTCTACAAAAAGCTCCAGGTCACATCTTATCCATAAACCTCCCCCCGGGCCCTCAGGCATCGGTGCTGCTGTTTCAAATAAGCAACGGCCTCCCCAGCAACAGCCCAAGTTAGCCTGAGTGTGTGAGCCCCATATGGCTCTTCATCCAGGAGCAACAAGCAGGCCTTCCATCGCTTTCCCAAGACCCTTCCCAGCAACTCAAGGAATGAAAGTAATTAGAGCCCTGGCCCCTGACCCCTGCTGATCTTGGTAGAACTGCCTTCTTAGGAGACAGGAGAACAAAGGGGAAACCAGAGGCTCCCTAGGGCATCAGGTCTGAAATGAGAAACTCCCGGTAGCTTCAGCAGTGAGCAGAAGGAGGAATCAAAAGACCCTCCAAATGCCCCTGCAGCCTCCTCATCTCCAGCCGGTCCTCCCCGCAGCTCTAGGGACCGTCTGCCAGGTTCCCTGGCCACCCTCAGCCCCCAGAGCCCTCCCGGGCAGACCACATACACGAGTCCATTAAGTGTCGCCTTGTTCATTTCTGTGGCCCGCCCTACCAGGGAGAAGAGGGTCAAGGCTGTGCTCCATCAGCCCAGTAACATCTGATGGTCACCAGGATCTGACAGTTCTTATGCTGGGTGTGTTATTTTTTGTTTGTTTGTTTCCACAAGTGGCTCAGACTGTAAAGCATCTGCCTGCCAATTCAGGAGACGCAGGTTCGATCCCTGGGTCAGGAAGATCCCCTGGAGAAGGGCATAGCAACCCACTCCAGTATTCTTGCCTAGAGAATCCCCATGGACAGAAAAGCCTGGCAGGCCACAGTCCCTAGGGTCACAAAGAGTCAGACACGACTGAACCAGCTTAGCACACAAGCATGCACGTGACCATAAACTAGAACCACACAGGACGGTTGTGGGATGTTGTCCCCACTCACTTCCTCCCCTGCCTTACCTTCCCTGCCTCTGGTGGGATGTTCCAACGGCGGCCCCAGTAAACCATGTGTCCAATATTCCTGTTACTTTGGAGTCTCCTCCCAAATGTACTCTGTGCTTGGTCGTATAAGTTGTTTTAGCTGGGTGGGATGTGAGAAACATCAATAGACTCAAAGGTTTGCTAAGTACCTCATGATGGGACCTTCCACGAACTTCCTGGGAGCCCTGAACTGCCATGCAGCGAGGTCCAGCTTTTCTGCTGGGGAGACAGCAGAGAAAGACCACACAAAGAGTCACATGGAAAGAAGATGCTCAGCCGTATATGGAGAGCACGAGGGCTCCAGCCAGGCCCGGGGTCCCAGGTGGGCCTGCAGGTGACCCTGCTCCCAGCCATGATCTCACTGTACCTGCATGAAGGACCCAACTTGAGACCAGCCCAAGAACCAGCCAGTGGAGCTCAGTCAACAAAGAGAACAGGAGGGGTAACGAAAGGGAGGGCTTCCCTCGTAGCTCAGTCAGTAAAGAATCTGCCTCAATGCAGGAGACCCGGGTTCAATTCCTGGGTCGGGAAGATCCTCTGGAGGAGGGCATGGCAACCCATTCCAGTATTCTTGCCTGGAGAATTCAATGGACAGAGGAGCCCGGCAGGCTGTAGGCCATGGGGTCGCAAGAGTCAGACAGAGCTTAGCCACTAAACCACCAATGAAAGGGTTGTTGTAAGCCGTTAAGTTCTGGGGTGGTGTCTTTATAGATAACTAAAATAGCCTATTGTCACTCAATTTAGTTCACAATTCAAGGAGCACTTGAACTTCTAATATCTGTATTCCACACTTCCTGTGTGATAATGGATTACACAAACGAGGGCATAGACCTCTCCTTCAAGGAGCCTGCAGCCCAGCTGAACCCTCCCAGTTCTGCTTCGAACAGAGATTATTCTGAGCGCCTGTTATGTGTGACTGCAAAGGTCTCTCGCCTACATTCACCTTGGCTTCCACTTGACCAGCTGTTTTCCATTCACACCTAACCTCCAGGGCTGGAATCAGCTGCTCCTCTCAGAATGAATGCGTCCCAAGTGCTCCCCGAAGACCCAGATCTGGAAACTCTCAGGGAAGATGATGGCAGCTTAGGGAGCATCAACTCACTTAGGAGAAATGGCTCCATCTGCTGCAGGTGGTGGAGACAAATCTCCCCCAAATCTTCTAGGTCAGGAAGGGAAGTGTTCCTGCTTCATATTAGAGACCCATCAGTTCTTGGAGATTATTGAAATATGCGCCATTCTAGTAAAACACATGTTTGTATCCTGTACAAAGAACTCTAAAAATTCAACAATTACAAAACAAACAACCCAGTCAAAATAAGAACCAAAGATCTGACCAGACACCTCACCAAAAAAAGATACACAGATCACAGCAAAGTTTATTTTAAAATGCTCATTATCATATATCGTTAGGGAGTTGCAAATTAAAACAAAAATGAGATATCACCAAGCTCCTATAGAATGGGTAAAACCCAAAACCCTGACAACACCAAGTGCTGGTAGGCAGATGTGAAGACCCAAGAATCCTCCCTCGTGGCTGGTGAGAAGGCAGCACGGCGCAGCTTTATGACAAAGTGCACATAGGCTTGCCATAGACTCCAGCAACTGTGCTCCTTGACACTGACTCCAAAAAGCTGAAACCTGAGGTCCCTGCAGAAACCCACCCAGCCATGAATGTTGGCAGCAGCTGTATTCATAATTACCGAAAACTGGAAGCAACCCGTTGTCTGTAGGTGAGTGGATAAACCGTGGTCCACTCAGATAAGGAATCTTACCCAATGATATGAAGAAATGAGCTATCAGGCCAGGAAAAGACGTGGTAGAATCTTAAAATCATAAAAGCTAAGTGAAAAAACTGGTCTGAGTAGGCTGCACCCTATATAATTACAACAATTTGGGAATTGGGACGGCTTTATAAATCTGACTATTCTTCTAAAGTTGAGACATGGGTTAGTTATTATTGAACTCGACAATCATAATTGTTTTCCATGGGAAAGTTAACTCCATCTGATGACCCAAGTCCCCCTTGTGACAGTTTTTCTCTATGTGATATTAGCATCCAAACAGCTAGATAGAGCGTCAAGAAGAAGGCCCACATAAACCAATTTTTTTTCCTTTGCGTTGAAGAAAAACAGAAAGCACATATATTGAGCCCCCACTGAATGTGACATCAAAGATTTTTCTTATCTGCATTAGAAATTGATAACAAATGAGATAGTGCACTGATTTGAAAAGGTATGCCCTCTTTTTAATCAGTATCTTTCATAAAATAAAAATTTATTAGCCAATACACAAAACCAGCATTTATAAAATCTACAGTGTATTTCTTTGGGCCACAGTGCTGGATTTCAAGTATTTGCCATTCTGGAAAAGGCAAATCTATAGAGACTGTAGAAAGATCAGTGGTTTCCAAGGCCTAGGGGAGAGAGGAATGCATGAATGGGTCAAGTGCAGGGCATTTTTCAGATGGAGAAACCACTCTCTGCCGTCCTTTAATGTGGACATAAGACTGTTTGCATTTGTCAAAACACATAGAACCATGCAACACAAAAAGTGAATCTTATTGTCAACAGTAGACTTTAGTTAATAAAACAAAGCAATTCTACTTCATCAGTTTTAACGCTTGTAACACACCAATGCTAGGTGTTGAAAAGGGGGGAAACCATGGCAGGGACAGTGAATATTAATTACCTGGGAACAGCAACTTTCTGCATGACTTTTCTGTAAACTGAGACTTCTTTGTAAAAATAGCCTATTAATTTTAAAAACATACAAAACATTTCTGAAAGAAATTTTTATGAGAAGTAAATACATTCAGAGACATTCCCATTCCTGTTTGGAAGACAGTATTGTTAAATCTTGGTTAGTGCAACTTGTCCTGAGTTTTGAAGTCAAAAAGTGTGAGTCCTCAACTTTGTTCTTTTTTTTTTCCTGAAAAGAAAAAAAGAGCAATTCCCCACCTGCCCTGGGTGCCTGGGTACTCGCCTCCTACTCACAGACACAGCACAGAGGCAGCTAGGAGATGGCTTTCCCCAACAGATCCTCCATCCTTCCCTGAATCACAATGTCCCCGTGGCACTTTGTTCCTGTCTTTCTTTAAGAGCTCACAAGTGGCTCCTTCTGGAGCCTGTGGCGGAGCAGCCTGGGCAGAGGCCGCGGCGCTGGCATCAGCTGCTGGAAGCGGGCGGCAGGCTTGCGTCTGCGCCTCGCTAAGTGCCCACTGGCCTGGGATCTGAGAACTGCGCTCCGGGCTGCCTTTGATCTGACCTGCCTGCTGCCAAGTCTCAATTAGACAGCCTGTTAATACAGTTGGTTCTGGCACAAGTGCTGAGAGAAATAAATCAGACGATGGTCTCAAAGAGGAGTGAGTCCCTGACCTGGATATTTGGAGAGGCCAAGAGGAACCACCGCCCTTAGCCTGGGTCCCTCAGCAAAGAGCCCATGGTGCTGTGCTCTGAAATGAAGTCTCCTCCGAAAGGAGTTTAGGGTCTGGCTTCCCTGCATTTAGACACTGTCTAACAAATGCAAATTGGCCAAACAAAAGGGAGGTGCTGGCTTTCCCAGGCCGTCATCAGAATAAACACCCGCCACTGTGCCTCCAACATTCCAGGGACGAAGGGGGCGTCTTGGCTGCGGAAGCAGTGGGAAGAGCTCTTCCTCTTGGAAGCACTTGCCTGTGCCAGCTGCTGCGCTCAGTGCTGTCCATTCAGAGAATTTGCGGGATTACGTTCATTAGGAATGTGATTCATTGTTAATTCCACGGTCAGACAGAGGCTCGGGTCAGGGCGCTCTGCTTTCTTGCCTGTAGATGGTTGCCACCAGTGCCAGCTTAACCTCGGGGCACCATCCTAAAATCTTTCATGCAAGTGGTTCATCGAAAAGAGGAGGTGATGTAAGATGCTCCAGGGTAAGGTAACTGGGCAAAATTCCTATTGCTTTTGCTTAAAAAAAAAAAAAATAGGAAGACTGAACCTACTTAGCCTACTTTAAAGGCCTGTCAGCCTAGCTACCTTTTCTCTGCTTCTGCGGCTGTGTGATATCTGTTTCACACGCATTTCTAAGAAATACATGGAAAAGGAGCGGCCAGGGGACCAGGAGCCCGAGGCTGGATGTGAAGCTAACCGGGCTTAAGAGGAACTTAGCACTGGGGCGTTTTAGCATGATCCTGTCTCTAGGGCAACCCCTGAGGATGCACGGGGTAAGAAACAGGACCGCAGAGAAGCGGGGGCTGTGGTGTGGGGCATGGAAACATCCGGTCTCAGTGCAGCGGGAAGGTTGACTACCTCTGTTTGTAGAGACAGCCAGCCGCCTGAGTGGGAACTAGGGAGCCACCGACGGAAGGTCTGCTGTGAAGGTGAGGTGGGGTGCCTTACATCCCGGAGCATCTTACACCGCCTCTTTTCGATGAACCATTTGAATGAAAGATTTTAGGATGATGCCCAGAGGTTAAGCTGGCACTGGTATCAACCATCCGAGCTAGCAGAAGGCCTGCTTCAAGGCACATCCCCACCCTCCCGTCTCAGACTTTGCCATGGGTCCCCCCTTCCCAGCTGTAACGCCCTTGGAAAATGAAGCGGAGCTGGCTAAGGGGATGAATGACAAACGCAGAGGGAAAGACTTCTGGCGCTTAGGGCTCGGGCCACATCGCAGAGAATATCAATTCACTCTAAGGTGTGTGATCAGGGTAAGAGACCCAGACGACACAAATACCAGCTCCAGGGCTCTAAGATCTCATAGAGTTGCTGTTCAGAAGCTAAGCCGTGTCCAACTCTTTGCGACCCCCATAGACTGCATCACGCCAGGCTTCTCTGTCCTTCACCGTCTCCTGGAGTTTGCTCAAACTCAAGTCCATTGAGTCAGTGATGCCATCCAATCATCTCATCTTCTGCCACCCCCTTCTCCTTTTGCCTTCAATCTTTCCCAGCATCAGGGCCTTTTCCGATGAGCTAGCTCTTTGTATCAAGTGGCCAAAGAATCAGAGTTTCCTGTCTAATTAGATAGCCCTTCTTTATATCTGTAATGGTTGAGTTCAAACCTGTAGTAGGTTATTACTCTCATGTACTGCTAGTGAAATTATAAATTGTTACCGTCTTTTTTAAAATAACCACAAATGTTTGGAGTAGGATATTACGCAGCCATTAAAATTTGATGGACAAAAGGAAATGCTCCTGTGTGATATTAGATGAACCAAATGGACATCACACCTTATGCATGTTAACTTCTGTGCTAAGGGCTGGCCCCATGCGGCCTGCAGTCCAGTCTGCACTGCTGCCTGCTCTTGTAAAGCTGTACACAGCCAGGCTCGCTCACCTGGATGCCGTCTGTGGCGACTTTCATGCTACAATAGCAGAGCTGAGTTGTTGTCACAGAGATCTGCAAAAAATGAAATACATTCTATCTGACTCACTATCCAAAAAAAAAAAAAAATGAGTTTATAGACACCGACTCTACATAAATACGAAGAAAAAAGACTGGGAAGGACCCCAGGCTGTTGACTGTTGACTGTGCTTCACACCCTGACAACACACTCAGCTTTTAAGTTATGTGAGGTGGGCAGCCGGTGAGCACAGGGGCTTGTAGACTATGAGGGAAATTCGAATGTTTGAAGCTGGAAGAGGAGGTTGATGACGTCAAGTTCTAAGTGGAGACTCTGCGTGAGGTCTGAAACGAGGTCTTGGCTGGGGGTTAGTCATTGGAGATTTCCAGGAATGTCCACATGGTCAGGATGAGAAAGTGAGGAGGAAAGGACAGCCATAAATATGGACCATTGGATACACAGAGTTTGTGGGAAAGTTTAAAAATGTAGGGGCTTTCCTGGTGGTTCATTGGCCAAGATCCCAACACTCTCAATGCAGGGGCCTGGGTCCGATCCTCGGTCACTGACCTAGATCCTGCATGCAGCAACTAAGGCCCGGCACAGTCAAATAAATAAATACAAGTGAATAAATAAACAAAATGAGCAAATAAATAAATAACGGGATCTCAAGAAGTAAATCCATCAAACTGACGTCTGTCTCAGGAGAGTGGAAGCCAGGCAGTGGCTAAAGGATTTAAGAGCTCAGGGGTGGTTCATGCTGTGGTTGCCCCCACCATGAAACCAGCAGAAATGATTATAAAGCATGAAATCTCCTTTAAAGTTAAAAATGAGTCTTCCACGTAACCACTTGTGTCCCGTCACATCTCAGATTTCCGGCAATCTCTCCCTTTTCTTTCATTCTCTTTAAAACATCACCTTGTACGGCTGTATTTCTTGGTAAATAAACCAAATATCATCTATTTTGATTGCCAAAACTAAGCCTTTCTCAGATGTTACCAATGAAACTACCCCCAAACAACTGGCCTGTTCAGAAAAGGAAGCTATTAGATAAGGACATGGTGTGAATTTTTTTCCGGATGTGAAAATATACACTTTAATTTCACAAGTTAGTAATTAGTATCGGAGGATAAAGTCATAATCCAAAACAATAATCTTTATTACCAAAATAGAGATGAAACACAATTAAAATGAACAATATTACTAGCCATAATTGGTAATCAATTAGCTGAGAAGCAATATTACTGTAATCTTCCCGGTCCTCAATTTGCCCTTCCTATATTTTTTTCACTTTTTATAACTGAGGATGGAGACTGGCTAAAAGGATGCATCTGCAATGCCCTTTCTGAACCACATCTCGGGATCCAGCCATCTCATCCTCTCCCCCGAGTGCCTCCACCCACTAGGGGCCTGGCACCTGTGTCCCTGGATGTGGAGCTCAAGGTCCATTCCAACCGTCATTTTTCAGCTGCACTTGGTCAATCATGTGCTAAGTCACTTGAGTCATGTCCGACTCTGCAATCCTGTGGACTGTAGCCCACTAGACTCCTCTGTCCATGGGATTCTCCCCGCAAGAATACTGGAGTGGGGTGCCGTGCCCTCCACCAGGGGACTCTTCCGCACCTAGCAATTGAACCTGCACCTCTTACGTCTCCTGCGTTTGCAGATCGGCTCTTTACCACTAGCACCCACCTGGGAAGCCCAAGAATACTGGAGTGGGCAGCCACTCCCTTCTCCAGGGGATTTCCCGACCCCGGGATGGAACCAGGTCTCCTGCACGGCAGGCAGGTTCTTTACCATCTGAGCCAGCAGGGTCGATCATGCTCACTAGCAAACACATAGGGTAGCCTCTACTCCCCCAGCTGCCGTCTGTTGCCTTTTCCTGCTCAGAACAACGGCAAGATGAACAAACCACAGCCAAGGAGCCCGTGCTGAGCCCCACCAAACCAGGGCACATGAGGAGCCAAGCTCGACCTTCAGGATTCAGCCTTCATCCCTGGAAGCGAATCGTAAGGACCACCCACCTGGAGCCCAGTTTCCAGAGAATCCAGTTCACACCAGGACAGTTTTGCCCATCACATTTCTCCCCATTTCTGAATAATGTCAGCCCTTCAAAGGAAGAAGGTGTTGAATCTCAGACTTCACGGCTTTCCTGAGCTTTTTAAACTGTGACTGGAGATAATTTGTGCCAGTGATGGCCTGTCCCTGTGCAGCAAAGAGATGGCACTCTGGACAATTAGAGGCAGCCTCGAGGCTCCTGGCCACAGGGGCCCTACTGTCCTGGAGTTTGGTCTCCCTTGGAGGAGAAAGATCCCGGCTCCGGAAGGAAACTTGGGGGCGGGGGTTCGTCTGTTGACAGCCTTGGGGAGCCCAGTCAGTAAGGGGAGGTCAGGCTATTGGTAAGGACAGGAGTGGACAGGAACAGCCCACCGGTCCCCTAATCGCCTGTCCTTCCTGCTCCAGCTCTGGCGGAAATGCTCTCAGGTGTGGGGTGCTTGGCTTCCCTTAGGTCTGCGGCTTCAGCTGTGAGGCGTGGGTTCTCTGTCCTGGCAGACGTGGGCGATCCTCAGGGTCAAGCCAGGGCCCCTAGGCTTGGAGAGACCGATCGGGGCACTGACGCTGCCTGCCCTGGGCTGGGAGTCAACAGCCTTCCATTCTGGCTTTGCCGGCTCACTCACCGCACTTGGGAGCAGGTTTTGGACAAGGTGTCCGCGCAGGGAAGCTGCTCCAAAGGCCCACACTGTGTCTCGACCTCCCCTCCACCCTTCCACTGCTCAGAACCAGGGGCTTCCCTGCTCCTGGGGCTGCAGCAGCCACAAGTCCCAGGCTCCAGCCTCCTGTTCCTTCGCTCCTGAATTCAGGCGAGGTCAGGGGTGGGGAACCTCTTGCAGCAACCTCCACCCTGACCTGGACCCACACAGGAAGAAAAGGTCAGGAAAGGCTTGAGAGGGCAGATGGCAAGGAAAGCTGAGGGGCCGCACACAACCCAGATTGAGCAAATCTTGACCACTGGCCATTCTTTTTGGTTGAAGGAAAACAGCAAAAAGAAAAACTGGTAATCTGATCTCAGTCTAACCAGAAAACTTGCTCCGGGTTGCAGTCTTCCCTGCTCTCAGCCTGGAGGAAATCTGTACCGACTGACCCTGGACGTCGATCAGGAATGCAGGAACCACCTCTGATGCTGTGAGCTCGTCAGCTCAGTGCAGATGGCTTTGCAAAAGCAGCTGATCTGAAGCACTGAAGCACGGGACTCTGGTTTTGCTGGGATGTTACATTAGTATAACACTGGCTGCTTACCAAAGCCCTTAAAGAGAAGGAAGAGCAGTTCTTCTAAGGACAAACAGAGACCTCCCTGGTGGCTCAGATGGTTAAAGAATCTGCCTGCAATGCAGGAAACTCGGTTTAGATCTCTGGGTCAGGAAGACCTCCTGGAGGAGGAAATGGCAACCCACTCCAGTAGTCTTGTCTGGAGAATCCCATGGACAGAGGAGCCTGGTGGGCTCACGGGGTCGCAAAGAATAGGACACGACTGAAGCAACTTAGCGCACCCACACGAGAACTCTGAAGGCCAGGGAAGGTGGGCTGGACCAAGGTGGCTGGAAGGAAGAATGGCCGTGTCTTCTCAACCCTCCGCCAAGCCTCTCGGAGTCTCAGTGTCTGAGATGAAGGTCTCTTCTGCTGGGCTTTTGGGGAAGAAGCAAAAATGGGAAGAGTGGGAGATGCAGAACGCAGGGCATGACCCTGACCTTGGCAAGTCTTAAGGTGACCTTGACCTCGATAACCACCAAGACCGTGACCTCACTGCCCAGGCTCCCATGAACCAGCAGCTCTGGCCTTGGTCTCCTGGGAGCCCCAGGACACGTCCTGCAGAACCAGGTGAAGGAAGGAGCAAGGAGAGGAGGAGACGGAAGAGGGTTTCAAACTTTGCTCATAGATATTCCTGCGGCGGTGTTTAATACGGCTCCTTTGTTTGTTCCGACAATGGATCTTATCTTGGGTGAGGGCTGTGTTCAGGTCTATTATTACCCGATATAAAAGGCTCGCAGGCTTTCTTCCCCCTTGTTCAGCGGCACCGGAGTGCCAGAGCAAATTTAATCGAAGAACCAGCTCCGGGGAGAGCCTTCGGAGACTCTCCCCTTTCTCCTAATGCCGTTATCTCCCCTTCCTTGTGTTGGGGAGGCATAAAAACCACAAAAAAGTCATTCTGAGGATATTCTCCCTGATAATTATTGTCAGACTTGGAGATAAGTCCTCTACGTGATGTAACGTGTGTTCACCGGGCCCCCTGAATGCAAATCTTGCCGCAGCCCCGCCAGACAATGGTCGCCCGACATCAACTGGGGCCTCCGCGCTTTGCCACAGACAAGAGAGCGCTTTGATTTTTTTGTGTTTCGATAAGGCCCAATCTGGGGGCCTTTATCTCCACTGTTATATTTAAAGATGACATTCTAGCCCTGCCGGCTTGCCTTTTGTTTCAACCCTGATTATCCCAAATGTTGTTGTTTAGTCAAACTCACCAGCTTAATGAAAGGCCTGCTCCCAATTTAAGGAAAATTATTTAAATGCAGAGTATCCTATACACTGCGGCTTCAGAAAGAACTAGGTGGTTAATCAAAAGTTAATTGTATAATTCTCATGCAGATTAGGGCCTCTGCAAATGAATCCCAGGTTGTGATTATTTAAAAAAAAGAGAGAGAGAGAGCAGAGCAGAGCAATGCACAGGGGCCCCCAGTCTGGTAAACAATCAGCCCGGGTTTAATTTGTGGTAAACAAAGTGATGATACACTAGGGGTCTCCACAGGAGAAAAAAAGGTGAAAATAAATTAAAGCACAACATACAGATATCATCTTTTTGTTTGAGGCCATCTTTCAAAAACATAAGCTAAATGAATAAAAAGCAACCCATTAATATTTACCGGAAGCCAAGAACTCTACAAAGACCGGCAGCTCCGTAATTACACTGATGTGTCAGGAGGGGCACGGGGTAGCAGACGGATGTCCTCCGCCACCACTCCAACGACCACAGCCACGCCCTCCCTTTGGGAAATGAGACAGTGGCCTCTCCCCGGCCATCTGGAGACCCACACCTGACCACCTGGCTTTGTCTTCCCAGAGCATGTCAATCCCCCGCTTCAGCTGGGGCAGGTTGGCCACAGGTGACCTGCATCCCATCAGAAAGGCCAGGCTTCCAGGAGAGCTGGGGTATTTACCAGTGGGCTAATAGCCTGCAGGAATGCAGTTTCTGATCCAGAAAAATTAGACAATGGACGTGGTCACCTCTGCTTCATCCCCAGCAACCAGCTTCTCCCTTCTTGGGAGTGGTACGCCCCAGCCCTAGTCTCACCGGGGTGACTGCCGGCCTGCTCCTGGCTTCTCACGGAGCAGAAAACAGCCCAGGGACAAGCCGGCGGTTCCCCTGCCTCTTCTGTGTTTTCAGAGGAATGGAGCCAGTTTCAAAGACTGCAGCCCTCAGGGAGTCCTGGCAATCTCTGTTCAGTCATCACCTCGGTGGCAAGAGTCCCGGAGCCACCCCGGGGTCCTGAGGGGTCCAGTGGGACCACCGCCTTCCAGGCGATGCTAAGCGCTCTGGACACGGCATCCTGCTCCTTCCCTCCAGGGCTCAGACACTGCAGGGGGTGATGACAGAGTCCAGGGCAGGCGGGAGGCATTATTTGTCAAGATAAGTGGTGGGAATCAGCTGAGGTGGCACTCACAACATGAGGCATTAATTCGTAAGTTTCCCCACGTCCAAGTTCTGGGCGGAATCTTAAAGACTAATATAAGACTTCCTGCTCTCCTGCCATTCAACTGCATACCTGCTCAGAGAAGAAAACTCTAAAAACCAAGAAAAGACAGAAGGTCAAAGTAGGGGCAAGGGTCACTGTGACCAGCCCCATCTCTAGCCTCGCAGGAAAGAGTTCCCATCCACCCTCCCCCTGCCTGGTTGGGCCAGTCCAAGCCCCACACTTCAGGTGCAGGAATCTGTGATTCCTCCCGTTTCCACAATGGTGCAGGGTGCAGGCCAAGACTCGACCAAGTACTGAGCAATTTCGCATCTCAACAGCAAAACACAGGATCTGTCCCGGCAGTGGGCTCCTTTTTGTTGTTGTTTAGTTGCTAAGTCACGTCTGACTGTCTGTGACTGCAGCTCGCCAGGCTCCCCTGTCCTTCACTATCTCCCAGAGTTTGCTCAAACTCATGTCCATTGAGTCAATGATGCCATCCAACCATCTCATCCTCTGTCACCACCTTCTCTTCCTGCCATCAGTCTTTCCCAGCTTCAGGGTCTTTTCCAGTGAGCCAGCCTGCTGCATCAGATGGCTAGAGTATTGGAGCTTCAGCACCAGTCCTCCCGTGAGCATTCAGGGCTGACTTCCTCTTGTGCCTTCACGTGTTCACCACTTGCATCCATTTCCCGGGGCTGCTGGAGCAAAGACCACTCTCTCTTTGGCTTAAAACAGCACACTGTTATGGTCTTGAGGTTCTGGTGGCCAGAAGGCCGAAATCAAGGTGTCCACAGGGCCGTGCTCCTCTGGAGGCTCTGGGGGCGTGGGGGCAAGCTTCCTGCCTCCTCCAGCTCCCGGAGGCTCCCAGCTGTGGCATCCTTCAGTCCCTGTCGTCTGCCCGTGTCTCTGTGTCTTCTTTTAAGGCCACCAGCCATCAGACCAGGGGTCCACACTACTCCAGCATGACCTCATTGCAATTGACTAAACTGGCAAAGAAGGCCACAATCTGGGCTTCCTATTCATGCTGTTCATGGGCTTCATGGAAAGCCTGGCGTGCTGCAGTCCATGACGTCACAAAGATTTAGACATGACTTATCGACGGAACAACACAAGGAACACATCCGAGGCTCCTGGGGGTTAGTACTGCAGCAGACCTTTGGGGGAAGAGACCCAGTTAAGCCCATAGCAGAGCTTCAGGCGAGAGCGCCCTCCTGCACCCCCAACCTGGTTACTGCCCCACACCCCATTACGTGCTTCATCTCTGCCTGCAAACGAGAGCCCCAAAGGAACGTCCTCCAAGGACCCAGACGGAACCTCACTGGACAGGAGGGAGCTGGGAGACACGATGCAGGGCTTCAGAGGCAGCTTCATCACCCTGTTTGAAATTTCTTCCAGGCCAAATCAGGCCTCGACACCAACCCTGGCCGGCCCTCTAAAGAGCATCTGGCCCTCCAGGTGGCCTTTAGTGCACCATCTAGTGGTCGATCCTGGAACTGCACCTCTTTACTGAGACGTTTCTATTAACTCCCCCGTATCAGTCCTGCCCAGGTGCCACCTCTCATAATGGAAAAATATAACCCACGAGCTGACTTTCCAAAGCAGCTACCCTGTTCCTTTCAGGCAAGACTACGCAGCTGTTAGTTCATGCAGAGCCAATCACTGTGTCTTAATAACAGACACAGAAGAGTCCTGAATCATAAAATGGGTCTGGGAACACAAAAGTCACCAGGCAGAGCCCCAGTCTCCCCCCCAGGACCTTCACCCAGACTCCATCACACCTCTGCGACTACCCCATACATCTTAATAAATCTCACATTAGAGAGAAACCTTTGAAACCAAATTGTCCAGTAATGCCCATTTTCCAATCAAAACACATGGGAGTTTTAAAATATTTACCACCCATAAATAAAATATGTTGCCTGTCTGACGCTTTTTATCACCCCCACACACTGCTTATGGGTTGACACTGAACATCGATGTTGATGTGTAAATAATAATATTAGGCACAGAGATCTACGGCTTCCAGCAAGATCTCTCCACACCAGCTTGGGTCCCAGGGAAAGACGCACTCCTCAGGGCCGTTTTGAAGATGAGATGCTATCACCTTTCCACGGCTCTTGCCCTAGACAGGTGTCCCCTGCCTCCTGCCTGTGAGGGATGCCTGGGAATGGGGCTAAGGAGCCACAAGCACCTGGAGGGCCCCACTGCCCCGCGGGCCTGGGACGCGGGCAGGCAGAGGCGGGTGGAGGCGGGCAGACAACTGCAGGCTGCAAACGCAGCAGGGATGGAGCACACCGAGCCTCCTGCCCAAGCCTGTCCTGGACGCACAAAGCCAGCCCGGGGTCATCGGGGTGAGCGGGGGTGGAAAGGAAAGCGGGAAGACCTGTGTGCTCTCCTGAGGTCACGGACGTCATGCTCTGGCCCCAGGGGCAGGGAGCTGGCTCCTCCAACCCCGGGCTCTCACTCCAAGAAGGGGCTCCAGGCTGCGTGTGGCACAGCCGAGCAGGTGGGGCTTTTCAGGAGAAGAGGTACCCTCAGGGGCCCGGCCTCACCAGCTGGGGTCCAGGGAGTTGCGGGGTTCAGTGAAGGACTCCCCGTCATACCTACAGGGTGAATCACAGAAAAGGGCTCATAGGCCCTTTTAACATAGGCCGGGGGCCGAGGGAGTGAATGGGAGTTAACTCTCCACAGCAGTAAATCATGGGGTGGTTTTCCTGCTCTCTTGAAACAGAACAGGGACCCAGCTACTGGAGGGGCATGGGACACGATAACTTAATTTTAGAAATTGCAGGTATTGGGTTGGCCAAAAAGTTTATTCAGTTTTACTTCTAAAAAAAGACCTATTTTTCATTTTCACCAAGAACTTTATGTTGTTCAGTCTGTCAGACTTGTCTGACTCTTTGCCACCCCATGAACTGCAGCACGCCAGGCTTCCCTGTCCTTCACCATCTCCCAGAGTTTGCTCAAGCTCATGTCCATTGGGTTAGTGGTGCCACCCAACCATCTCATCCTTACTGAAAGACACATTCACTGACTAAACAAACTTTTCGGCCAAGCCAAATATAACGTCACTATAAATGTGATACAGGAGGAATTGGCAACCCGCTCCAGTGTTCTTGCCTGGAGAATCCCATGGACAGAGGAGTCTGGCGGGCTGCAGTCTATGGGGTGGCACAGAGTCAGACACGACTGTAGTGCCTTAGCACGCATGCGTAAATGTGATACGATGTTACTCCTTTGGTCAAAGCGTGGACATCATCTTCTAAAGTGCCCGTGGTGGGGCAGCCCGGAGGCCCTCAGTCAGGGCTGGAGAGAAGACGGAGCCCACCCCAGGCAGGGAGGCCTCAGGAGGGGAGGCGGTCAGAGGTCACCCACAGCCACCCCAGGGAGCTCCCAGAACAATACAAGGGGAAACAGGAGGCCCCAGGGCAGGAGGAAACCAGAGAAACACCCCCTCTGTCCCCGAACACTTTGCCAGCAGAGAAGTATCTCAGTGCGCCCCCTCCCCAGCAAGGAGAAAGGTGAGGCTCAGGAGGTGTCCACCCTCCCCCAGAAAAGGCAGAACTGAGGCTCACTCCCGGAGCTTGAGCTGGGGCCCCAGCTTTGCTCCCTAAGGCGCTAAGGTGTCTGGAAAGGACACAAGGACTCTGCCATCTCAGCCCCTGCGGGCCAGCAGGCAGCCAGCTCCAGCCAGTGCTCAGCATCCTTACGCTGTGGTCGGGAAAGGGAACGCGGAAAAAGTGATTATTCTCTCGAAGAGAAAGAACAAAGATTCATGCAGCCCTTGTGGGTTCACACCCAGTGCCCGGCGCCCCATGCTCACAGGTCCCCTGGACCCCAAGTCCCACGGAAACCATCTGCACGTTAGGGCCCCAGCCTGGCTGCAGGGGAGGCTGCGGCGCGCCCTCTGGTGGTCAACCCTGGAGCCACACGCGCCGCGTGCCCAGGACCAGACTTCACAGCCATCAGTCAGAGGGAACAAGGGCAGGTGGAACCCATTTGTAAACACCTCCGTGACAACTAGAGAAACCGATAAGCCCAGAGTACAACCAAGCTTCCGGTTGCTGCACACTAACTCAGGAAGGAAAACAACTTCACTTCCGCTCTTTTTTTTTTCAACAGTCCAGCTTCCTGGTTACATATATTTTCAAGGATTCAAAAAGCAGTTGATCTTTTCTCCATCAGAAGTCCCAGGAAGGAGCGCGGAGACCAAACCAGCCAGTTCAGGCAGCTCTGGAGGTGATAAAGCGTCCTGAAGAAATGAGCCGGTCTCCTCACCGCTCACTCCCCCAGGTATTTATGGGGCAGTTATGTTTGAGGGAAGGTTCTGGAACCCGGCAGCCCCCTGCTTCCATCCTGCTTGCTCACCCTGTTGCCTTGGAACCTTGGGCAAAACACGTCATTTCTCTCTGATCAACCTTCCATCTGCAGAAGGTGGCCCCACAGGAGTAGCGGGAGACAGATGAGAGAACATGTCTTAGAACTTGAGGATCTTTATTCAGTGTACTTCTAGGTTTCATGGGAAAGTCACACAGATAGTCAAGGATACCCGTCACACAGCTCCCCCCGCTGCTCACATATAACACACGTGTGGCGCACTGGCCCAGATAATGAGCCAATATTGGTGGCGGCTCAGATGACAAAGAATCTGCCTGCTGTGTTGGACACCCAGTTCTATCCTCGGTTTGGGAAGATCCCCTGGAGAAAGGAATGGCTACCCACTCCAATAATCTTGTCTGGAAGATTCCATGGACAGAAGAGCTTGGCGGGCTACAGTCCATGGGGTCGCAAAGAGCCGGACATGACTCAGCAGCTAACACTTTCAGTTTCACTTCTCATTGATACAATAATTTTAACTGAAATCCATACCCTCTTTGGGGCCTCCCTGGTGGCTCAGCCGTAAAGAATCTGCCTGCCAATGCAGGGTCTCCCTGATTCTCCTGGGTTCGATCCCTGGGTCGGAAAGACCCCCCTGGAGAAGGAAATGGCAACCCACTCCAGTATTCTTGCCTGGAGAATCCCATGGACAGAGGAGCCTGACAGGTTATACAGTCTATGGTGTCGCAAAAGATCAGACACGACTTAGTGACTAAAAACCAACAGCAATACCCTCTTCAGTCTTCCTCGGTTTTCCCTGAATGTCCTTGTCTGTCCCCAGACCCACAGTCTGCTCGGCCATCCCATCTCCTCGGTGCCTCTAGACCGTGAGTTTCTCAACAGCCCTTGTTGGGGTGACAGTCTGGAGAAGTCCTGGGCATATATTTTGTGGCGAGAGGAGCCCTTTGCTGGAAGGAGGGACCAGGCAGCAGCAGCGAAATTCTCAGATCAGAAACTCAGCCTTACTCGGGAGGTGCAGTGTTTCCAGGGCTGGCCGAGGTTCTGTGCCCTGAAGGTAGGTGCCGACAGCATTAGGACCCGGGTGCTTTCTTCCCGTCCCTGGGGAGCACGTGAAACAAAACCCATGGACCCCTTTCTTAGCCTATCCACATCCCTCAGCAGACAATGCAACTGGAGGAATTCTCACGTGTCCAGTGTAGATTAGGGAATACAACATCACACGCTACTGGCGACGCTGCCGGGAAGGAGCCACGCTCACACACGGATGGTGGCAATGGAAATTAGCAAAACCCTTAGGAGGGGCAATATGGGAGGAGCTGAAAGAGCGCCATACATGTTTACCTTTTGCTTCAGCAATCCAGCTTCCAGAACCCAGCCTAAAGATACACCTCCAGCAACGTGAAACAGATGCACACAAGGTTATCGATGGCAGTGTTGCTTTGCAAAATACTGGAAACAGCCTAATGACCACAATCAAGAGAGGCTGAGTGAACTGTGGCCAGTCCATTTGGAAGATGTGAAAACAAGAAGGAAGATCCTCATGAAACACTAGTGATGCTCAAGAAGTGAAAAAGGGATGTGTAGGAAGAGAAGGTGTATATACCATCATAGGGAAAGGAGGGCAATACAGCATACCTGCACATCCCTCATTTCCGCAAACAGAAGCACGGGAATGACAAGCTGAAAGCCAACAAGATACTCCAAGGGAAAAGGCAGGAAAGCTGAGGGGGCGGGGACAGGCGGAGGAAGGGGCGGAGCACACCCCCTGAGGATAATATGGACACGGTTCTGGCTTTTAGAGACATGCTAATTCACATACTCAAGAATTTTTAATTAAATAAAGAGAAAAAAACCCAGATGGAATACAAACAGAAATAGATGAACCTGAATGTATTTTGGATGCCAGCACGCTGAAGACAGGAGAGCCGATTCAAGGGACTCTTGAACTGGTTTCTCTGCGTCTGCCCTTAGCGCCGCAGGCTACAGATACAACAACAACAAAAAAAACTGTTAAAAAAAAAAAAAAAAAGGATAGGATGCCAGTTATCTGATTTGTCCACGGCGGCATGAGATAGCAACTCTAAAATTGTGGGTTCCCTTTTTTTCTTCGGCTGCGCTTCACGGCAGCAGATCTTCCCCAGCCAGGGATCGGACCCGAGCCCCTGCCGTGGACGCACAGAGTCTTAATCACTGGACCACCAGGAAAGCCCAATTCTAAGATGATTTCATGGATACTGTCATATTGAGTAAAAAGTAAACGTATTGTATGTAATGAAAACCAGGTTTTTCACTGTTGGAAAAGAGAGTTACAAAAGTGCAAAGGAGGAAGATTAGAATGGACCCCATGGTGCTGGATTAGATTTGGAGGTCGGGATGGATGGATGGGTGATAGACAGATGATTAATAGGAATGCACACACATACGTACATTTTCTACCTCTGTCTGCTCATAAGAGGGTTTGAAAGAAAATGGTTGCCATGGGCACCCCCAGAGCCCAAATCCTGGTTTCTGAATACCTTTCTCCAATGAAAGGAACCAGAGCCTCTTGGAGAAATGACTGGTTTCCAGGTGGCCACCTGATGTGAAGAACCAACTCATTGGAAAAGACCCTGATACTGGGAAAGACTGAAGGTGGGAGGAGAAGGGGACGACAGAGGATGAAAAGTTTGGATGGCATCACTGACTTGATGGACATGAGTTTGAGTAGACTCCAGAAGCTGGTGATGGACAGGGAGGCCTGGAGTGCTGCAGGCCTTTTCGTGGTTTCCATCGAAAAGACAGGATGGACCTAGACTACCATGCTGTGCCAAAACCAAGGAAGTGGAACATGTCCAGAGCACGCAGGGGCCAGCTCCCCACGGCCAGGTTTAGGGCAATTTCAGCATCAAAGAGTGATAGTGATGGGTTATTAGCCACAGATCAAAATAAGGGTCTATGGACCCATCCAGATATAGACGAAATTAAAAATAATAAAAGGAGAAAAGCTCTTTCTAATGGTAGAATTCTAGCTAAACACAGAAGGAAGGATGGGATTTCTAAAAATCCCCACTGGGCAACCCGCATCATCATAATTGTTTCAAGCAAGAAGCGTCAGTGGATGCTAAACCTAGTGACGATGTCATGATCACAGGATAATTATGGGGCTTCCAAGAGCCATCCCAATGACACTTAATAATTATGAAGGGGAAGGGAGTAACAATACAAGAGAGAACCCAACCGGGGAGAGTTCACGTGGCCAGAAACGGGCATAGAGACACCATTCTCCTCCTGGCACAATGGTGCCCTCAGGGCTGCCTTACTTTCCGGCTTCTAGTGTCTTGTTAAAAATGCACAGCCTGGATGTAGTCACAAGAAGACATCAGACAAACTCAGAAAGAGGGACAGGCAATAAAGTGGCTGTCCTGTACTCCTCAAAACTGTCCCGGTCATAAAGGACAGGAAAACCCAAGAAGACGCTGAAGGTTAGACAGCGTAAGGAGACAGGACAGCTCAGCAGCTGGAGAGGGGCTCTCAGGGGGATGGGGAGGCAGAATTTGCTAAAAAGGACGCTAGCAGGACCACCCATGAGACCGGAACAAGGCCTGTGGGTTAGTTAACGCTGCATGGGTGCTGGCTTCCTTTTGTTGGTCATTGTGCTATGGTTTCAAAAAGAGTGTTCTTGTTTCTATAAAACACACGCTGATGTATTTAGAGACAAAGGGGCATCAATTCCGCCACATGCTCTTAGGTGGTAGAGGTCACAGTGTGTCTATAGAGTGGAGAGAGTTCAGTTCAATCGTTCAGTCATGTCCGACTCTTTGAAACCCCATGGACTGCAGCACTTCAGGCCTCCCCGACCATCACCAACTTCTGGAGTCTACTCAAACTCATGTCCATCAAGTCAGTGATACCATCCAAATTTTTCATCCTCTGTCGTCCCCTTCTCCTCCCACCTTCAATCTTTCCCAGTATCAGGGTCTTTTCCAATGAGTCGGTTCTTCACATCAGGTGGCCAAAGTATTAGAGCTCCAGCCTCAGCATCAGTCCTTCCAATGACGATTCAGGACTGATCTCCTTTAGGATGGACTGGCTGGATCTCGGATCGCCTTGCAGTCCAAGGGACGCTCAAGAGTCTTCTCCAACACCATAGTTGAACACCATAGAGTGGAGAGGAGAGTAAGGCAACTGTGATAAATGTTAACATGTGGAGATTCTAGGTAAAGGGAGTCCTTGTATTCTTCTTGCAGCTTTTCTATGAGTATAAAATTATTGCCAAAAGAAAACATTTTCAAATGCAAGTATCAGGCTTCCCGGGAGCTTAGTGGTAAAGAATCCACCTTCCCATGCAGGCGTCATAGGTTCAACCCCTGGTCCAGGAAGACCCCATAGGCCGTGTGGCAACTAAGACCATGCGCCACAACTATTGAGCTCTGGGGCCTCAGCTGCTGAGCCTGTGTGCTGAGTCCGTGCTCCGTAACAAGAGAAGCCACGCACCATGGCTAGAGAGGAGCCCCCACTCAGCACAGCAAAGCTCACAGAGCACAGAGACTCAGCACAGCCAAAAATAAGTAAACAAATAAAAATTTTTTTTTTTTTTTTGCCATTCTCCCAAACCATCCCACCCTCGCCCTCTCCCACAGAGTCCAAAAGACTGTTCTATATATCTGTGTCTCTTTTGCTGTCTCGCATACAGGGTTATCCTTACCATCTTTCTAAATTCCATATATATGCGTTAGTATACTGTATTGGTGTTTTTCTTTCTGGCTTACTTCACTCTGTATAATCAGCTCCAGTTTCATCCATCTCATTAGAACTGATTCAAATGTATTATTTTTAATGGCTGAGTAATACTCCATTGTGTATATGTACCACAGCTTTCTTATCCACTCATCTGCTGATGGACATCTAGGTTGGTTCCATGTCCTGGCTATTATAAACAGTGCTGAGATGAACATTGGGGTACATGTGATATTATTTTTTTTAAGAAAACAAATAAAATGCAGGTAGCTCTGTAAATGGCAATAACCAGCCCCTGGGAACTCACCCCATGTAGGTGCCAGATGAACCCCCTGAAAATAAGCTAGTCCTTGTGAGAGATGCTGTCTCAGGTAGAGGACTCATAAGAGCCTCAGCTCGCTGGAAAGGTTCTTTCCACAGTTCCTGGGAAGAATCTTCTAGAACACCCGACGAAGGCCTGGCATTCCTGCTCCGTAACCTCCCCAGGCCCTGCTCATGATGAAGCTAGCTGGATCCTGGTCATGCTGCGAGCTTCCTGGCTCAGCGTCTAGAGAGGAAGAAAGCCCCGCGCAAGCGGAGCTGTTCACATACTGGAGAGAGGCGATGCCGACCTCACGTTTCTAGGCAGAGCCAGTCCGTGGCCCCCTCCCAGGGCAGGGTCTCGCCCTCAGCACTGTCGACATCAGGCGGGGATGAATGCTTTCCGCGGGGCTGTCCTGTGCACTGTAGGGTGTTGACCAGCAGCCCTGCGTCCACCCTCTAGATGCAGGTAACTCGTGACCACCACCCCCATCACGACCACCCAGAACGCCTCCAGATGTGGCCGGGTGACCCCTGAGGGGCGAACTCTGCCCTCGGTGAGAACGACTGCCGCAGAGCTGTCAATCAGCAATGTTACACAGAATCCAAGCGCATTTTCCCTTTGAAAGCGTTTCCTAAGTGCACCAAGGCATCTGATGCTCTGGCGTCAGTGATGATATGGGCCATGTCCACCAACTGAACCCTCGGCCCAAGTCTAGAAGGTAAATACTGGATAACAGCTCCGTTCACACAGCGGCTCAGGGAAGTTTCGAGACCACGCTGAATGTCTATCAGAGTTCTTCCAGCCCCTGAGTATGTGGCCTTGTGTTTGTTCAATAAATAATGGAATCAACTTATTTTTAGCCAATTCTCACAGGGTACAGTCATCCCTGAATGACTCAGAATGCCAGTTCACATTCTCCAGGTTATGCCCCCTAAGATGACCAACTTGTTCCAGTTTGAGCCCTGAAACTCCTTGGTCCCAGGCAAACCAGGAGGGCTGGTCATCCCACTTAGCCGTAAGGTAAATCACACACATACACCCCATCAACACAGCCAGGGGTGGGAGCCCGGACCTCTGGTACAGGGAGGGTGACGAGCAACCGTCGCTGCTTTCGTCACTATTTTTTTTAATTCAAATATAGTTGATGTGCAATAGTATATATGTTACAGGGGTATAATACAGTGGTTCACAACTTTTTAAGTTATATTCTACAGTTGTTATAGTGTATTGGATACAGTCCCCACGTTATACAATATATGGGGCTTCCCAGGTGGCACTAGTGGTAAAGAACCCACCTGCCGGTGCAGGAGACACAGATGTGGGTTCAGTTCCTGGGCTGAGAAGATTCCCCTGGAGGAGGGCCTGGCAACCAACTCCAGCATTCTTGCCTGGAGAATCCCGTGGACAGAGGAGACTGTGGTCCACAGAGTCACAAAGAGTCAGACACGACTGAAGCAACTTAGCATGCATATAACATATCCTTATGTTTACTTAGTTTACACCTAACAACTGTACCTCTTCATCCCCTACCCCCACTTTGCCCGTCCTCACTTTCCTCTCCCCACTGATAACCACACTAAGCTGCTCTCTGCACCTGTGGGCCTGCTTCTTTTTTATTATATTTACTAGTTTGTTGTAGTCTTTAGATTCCATATGTAAGTGATATCATACAGCATGTATCTTTCTCTGTCTGACTTATTTCAAGTACCATAAGGCCCTCCTGTTCCATCCATGTTGCTGCGAATGGCATCATGTCACTCCGTTTCATTGCTGAATGAAACAAGTGTTAGTGGCTCAGTCAGGTCCGACTCTTTTCTTTGCAACCCTGTGGACTGTAGCTCGCCAGGCTCCTCTGTCCATGGGATTCTCCAGGCAAGAATGCTGGAGTGGGTTGCCATTCCTTCTCCAAAGGATCTTCTGGACCCAGAGATCGGACCCAGGTCTCCTGCAGGGCAGCCTTCTTTACTGTCTGAGCCACTAGGGATGCCGCAGAATTAAAAATGAACAACTACAAAAGGTACAGCCTCCCTTTGTTTTTCCTCTCTCTTAACAACAGCTAACAACCCCGTTACAGCTTTTGGTTCATCTTTCTTTGCTCATCATCAAGGATTTCTGATTCACTTTGACAAATTTAATTGACAATGATGCTGTTATAAATATCAAATTACTCTTCATGTAATTGTCTGCTTTCTAATGACTAAATGTCACCATTAAATTCCAAATCCACTTTGTTTATTTAAAAAAAATTTATACAACAGGGAATTCCAAGGAACAGTTCAACTTGTCTTTGTTCAGAATTGAGAGAACCAAAAATTGGAAATCATCATGTTTTCCCTCCGTACCTGTGGTGCTGTGCGAGATGCTTCCACAGGCACTCCAACGACGCTAATATATTAGTATTATTAAGTCCATGGTGGTGGCTTAGTTCCTAAGTCGCGTCCAACTCTAGCAACCCCAAGCCACCAGGCTCCTCTGTCCATGCGGTTTCCCAGGCAAGAATACTGGAGTGAGTAGCATTCCCTTCTCCAGGGGCTCTTCCTGACCCAGGGGTTGAATCCAGGTCTCCTGCGCTGCAGGCAGATTCTTTACCAGCTGAGCCACCGGGGCAGTGGCTGCCCACTTTGGTAAATGTGTGTGTTAGTCGCTCAGTCTTGTCCGACTCTTTGTGACCCCACAGACTATAGCCCACCAGGCTTTTCTGTCCATGGAATTCTCCAGGCCAGAATACCGGAGTGAATTGCTATTCCCTTCTCCAGAGGATCTTCCCAACCCAGGGATCGAACCCTGGTCTCCAGCATTGCAGGCAGATTCTTTACCATTTGAGCTACAGGCAAGTATTTACTTTGGTGAATAATCCACACCAATAAACTCCAAAGTTTCTCAGGCCTTCCCTGACCCTGAGCAGGTACTCACCCTGCATCCTCTCTCCAGTCCTCAAAGCTCTGGGACACTGATGGCTGCACCAGCCCATTTTACAGACAGAAAGCCTCAACTAACCTGCTGGGGATCACACAGCTAGAGCGGGAGCCAGGATCCACACATGACTGCCAGCCTCAGAGGACCTCCCTGCCTGCCCTGCCCAGCCAGCCTCGGACATCCATCTCGTGTGGAAGAGACTGGATTTGACATAGATTGTTGACATTAGCCACACTCCTTTCCTTTTAATCTCTAGAAAATGGAAATCTTTGTCTAGGGCTTCCCTGATAGCTCAGTTGGTAAAGAATCTGCCTGCAATGCAGAAGACCCCGGATGGATTCCTGGGTCGGGAAGATCCGCTGGAGAAGGGATAGGTTACCCACTCCACTATACTGGGGCTTCCCTTGTGGCTCAGCAGGTAAAGAAGCCGCCTGCAATGCAGGAGACCTGGGTTCGATCTTTATTTATGATGTGCTTTGTGCTAAGTCGATCAGTCGTGTCTGACTCTTTGCGACCCAATGGACTATAGCCCACAAGGCTCCTCTGTCCATGGGATTCAGCAGGCAAGAATACTGGAGTGGGTTACCATTCCCTTCTCCAGGGGATCTTCCCAACCCAGGGGTTGAACCCAGGTCTCTTGCATTGCAGACAGATTCTTTACCATCTCAGCCACCAGGGAAGCCCCACGCATGTATGAGGCAACATTAATTCAAACCCATTTCCAGTGGCTGGAAAAGAGAAAGATGGACATTGATCCTCCAAGTTGTCTCATCTAGAAGCGGAGGAGATAGGAAACCCATTCTAACAGAGTGTGTTTCCATGAGTGTAAAGAAAGAAAAAGGAATGCAACCCAAGGAGGAGGCAAGGAGAGCAAAATAGAAGTCCTACTCCAGTGATTATTGAAGAACACGGAATAATTTGCTAGAAAGAGAAGATGAGGTGGAGGAGGTGGCTGAGAAACACATGAGCACCCAAGAAAGGTCAGCCACTCAGAAACCCCCAGGGTGTGGCTGGACCACAGGACCTCTGCAGCATCACCAGAGAACCAGACAAGGGGGGATGCAGTCATACTAAAAACCCCATCTGGACATGTTGCGACTTTGGACTTTCTCCAGAAGCTTGTCAGGAGCCACTGGAAGACTTTTCTAAAAAGGAAGCATCTTTGCCAGGTTGGCATTTGGGGTGGACACCTCTGCTGACAAGGTAGAGAGAATGAGGTGGGAAGGAGTGTAACTAGAGCCAGGTAGACCAGGAGAAGCAGAAACCCACAGGAGAAGAAAGAAAAACTGAATTAAGACTATTTCCTTAATGGAGAGGAGGAGAAAAAGACAGCATTCAAGAAATAAGGTTGAGAAAGTAACTGCTAGGAAAATATATATCCTAAGGCAGGCTGGGTACAACTTGTCTGACAAAAATCTGAAGCTTTTACCATGCATGTCCCACTGCCTGCCCTGTCCTGCCCCTGGCCCCATCCATCGAACCTGCCCCACCTGTCAACCCAGAAGGGACTGACGGAGCCAAGGATGGACATGTGATGTGGAGAGAGTCCAGCCATTGGCTGTCCCTTGGGCGGCCGGGCTCAAGGAAGAGCTAGGCTAGCTGCATCCCCTCTCTAAAGGCACAGGGAGCTTTGAGGGTGCAGCAGCTGAAAGGTCATAGAGTGAGGACATGGCCTGGTCACCATGTTGGGTCACTAGCAAGGTGAGAAGGCAGACAGAGCTGCCTGGGACCAGAGGATGGGGCAGCATCAAGAGACCACCGAGCAGGGGAGGCCAGGGGCTACAAGACTGAGAAGTCGATGGGTTCCGACACTTGGCTCCCAGCCCCGGGTCAAAGGAAGCCCGGGTGCCCCTCTCCCCCTTCTCCTTTGGCGACACTGCCCCCTTGCAGCAGACTCCAAGCTCACCTGTCCTAACTCAAGTCGGATGCTGTCGCTTGCAATCAAAAGCCTTAATTAGAACAAATCCTTTTTTAAAAAGTCAAAAATGGGAAGCACCACCAAAGAAAAGTGGACAAAAGACGTGAACAAGCAGTTCAGAAAAGAATACAGCCAACCAATGAACACGTGAGACCATGCCCATCCCCACTTGTAACCCAGGAAACGCGGCAGCCTTGGAAGCTCGTAATAACTGAAAAAGCATCGTTCATTCACAGTGGAAATACATTTGACTATCGCTTTCTAAAGGGCAATAAGCAACCACCAACATCTTCAAATTCTTCATATCCTTTGAGTCACCAGATTGCCTTCTGGGAATTTATCCGAAGGGAATGCTAAATCAGCTCAAACTTGATGCTATTTATGAGCCAATCCTGGGCCAAGGAAACACAAAGATGTAAACACTGAATGAGGATGTTTATTGTACGGTTGCTTGTGAGAGCAAAGATTCAGAAACAACGTAAGTGCTCAGCAATAGGGAATTGGGAAAATTAATTATGGATGGTTAGATAGATGGGAGCTATTGTGAAGCCATTAAAATAACGCTTGACAAAAGCATTAAATGGACTGAAATAAGTGTTATTTTTTAAGCTAAAGATATATATGTTGTTCAGTCACTCAGTTATGTCCAACTCTTTGCAACCCCATGGACTGCAACACACCAGGCTCCTCTATCTTCCACTATCTCCTGCAGTTTGCTCAGATTCATATCCACTAAGTCACTGGTGCTATCTAACCATCTCATCCTCTGTCGTCCTCTTCTGCTTTTGCCTTCAATCTTTCCCAGCATCGAGGTCTTTCCCAATGAGTCAGCTCTTTGCATCAGGTGGCCAAAGAAAGGACTAGAGCTTCAGCATCAGTACTTCCAATGAAAACTCAGGGTTGATTTCCTTTAGGATTGACTAGGTTGATCTCCTTGCTGTCCAAAGGACTCTCGAGAGTCTTCTCCAGCACCACAGTTTGAAAGCATCATATATCACTTACCAAAACAGAAAATTCCCAAGGGTAGACAGGCTGGATGAGCTCAGTTTTGGATTTGCCAAGGCAGCCGAGTGGACGGGACTGGAGCTGAGGACACGCAACTCAGAGACATTGAGCATCACCAGCTCACGGACCAGAAGCCACAGAGAAGGTGAGATCATCCAGGGGATCGTCGAGCAGAGCGAATGGAACCCCAGACAGCAGTGATGTGCAAAGACTCAAGCAGTGGAAAGAAACTCCAGAGAATTATGAGGAAATGGACAGAGAGAGAGAAAGGCAAGAGGGCAGTGTTTCAGAAGGCAAGGCCAAGGGGAGAATCTAGGAGGAATGAGTAGGGATTGAAGAACTGGGTCGGGGGAGCTTGGGAATGAACATGGTATCATGTGGTGATGCTTGTGTTGGAGTTGGGTACCAGCCATCAGACCTCACGCTGCCCAGCATGATCATCTTCACAGCCTGGGGACAAGTACATCAATCTCAGTATTTTGCCTGTCACACAGTTGGGACGTTCAGTTGTTTTGTTAGGTTTTCTTGCTTCCATCTCTCCCAACCAATAAGGTTTATCCCAACTGTCCTATATACAGCATTCCCCCCCCCCCAACCCTGGTGCCCTTGACCTTGCTGGGCTCAACTTTTCCTTCTTTCTATAATACCATCACCTTCCAACACACCCTCCAGCTGTCTTATCACAGTCCTTGTTCATCTGAGCACCATGCCAGCTACAGGAGGAAATCATCCTTTGACCATTTTGTTCACAGACATATTATAAGCACTTAGCACAAGGCTGGTACCTAGTGGATATGCCATAAACATTTGTTGCAAAAATAGTTATGATAGAAGTAAAGTCCACAGAGTCGGAACTCTAAGGATTGGTTGGGAGGAGGGCTCATTACCTTTAAACTTCTTATTAGAAAAACTCTTTGAAAAAGCTGTAAGGACCATTTCTATATCCCCTTAGCAGACATTGATGAGAACAAATGTCTGTCTTCCTTCCCATTACAGGCTGTGGCCGCCTGTCCTCTGTCCAGAAGACACTGGGCTTTGAGGTGCGCGTGTCTGTGGAGCCCTCCTGGGGACAAGGTGGAGAGTCCCCCCCGACAGCACCCGTAAGGGGGGAACAGGGCTGAGAACTGCACTCAGCTCGGCTCACCAGGCCTCACACCGGGGCATGGTGCAGACAGCTCACCCATCGCCCTCCACCGCACTCCCATTATCTCTCAAGATTGAAACCAGTTCTCTAAATTTTTTTTAATAGAACACAAAAACTGTTCTTTATCAAGATATAGCCAGGCAGCCATGTGCTTTTTATAAAAACTGATTACAGAGACCAGATGAAAGAAGTTGATGAGGTCAAAATGCATTTCAAACTCCCTCCGTTTTCTAGGATGGGGAAATGTTTTCTATTATATTCATTAAAAGTTCACCACCACCTGATAAAAATCTTGAGAAAGGGCATGCGTGTTGCTAAATTAACTCTAAAAGGGGACAAGTTGAAGTAAAATAAATCTGAGTTAAACACGAGCTCGGGTTACCTGTCCCCAGACTCCCAGAAAGGGGTGGTCCTAAGGGAAAGCTGGAAAGGACCTCATCTAGCCAGCAAGAGGGGTACCCCAAAGACTAGAGGGGGCCCGGAGGTCTTTCCGCAATTATAACACATTCATTTTGTATACTATTTTACCAGCTTTAATGGCCTTCCACATTGTCTTATTAATTGTAAAGCCCTCAGAGATTTTTAAGCCCTGAATGGTCTATTTACATCATTCTATATTAGTCACTCACTTATTCATTCAACAAACACCAACTCAGGTCCAGGCCTCTACTCCACAACAGACAGACTAAAACAGTCATGAAACACTGTCTACTGTGGACCAAGGAGCACAGATCATTGAGCAAAACCCGAAAACATAAAGTAAAATCATCCAGAACATCCATCGGAGGTAGCAACTGTTAACATTTTGGCAAAGATGCCTTCCAGTTGCAGAAGGTAAATGAATAGTTACAAAATTCAATACTCTGCATCACATGATGGTTCTATTTCTCCACAGACACTGTTTCATCAAACATTCATCTGCAAGATCCTTTTCAATGGCTAGATGTCTGAAAGCTGGGTTCGATCCCTGGGTTGGGAAGATCCCCTGGAGAAGGGAAAGTCTACCTACTCCAGTGTTCTGGCCCAGAGAATTCCATGGATGTATAATATAGTCCATGGGGTTGCAAAGAGTTGGACATGACTGAGTGACGTTCACGTTCACACCTGAAATTGTTCTCAGTTAAGGATTGTCTTGAACCCTTAGGATCTGGAGAATCTGAGAACAAAAAAAAGCCTGAGGACTTCACAGACTTCAGGAAAGGTGGGAATTACCCATCCCAGCTGATGAGAAAAAGAGAAGAAAGATTCATTCCTATAGAGAGCCACGTGGACTGTCCCAGAGGTACGACAGAATGTTGGAAAAAAAATCTTTGATAGAGGTTTTGGGGAGGATTTTGACCTTCAGTTGAGGAGATGGGGAAGATATTCAAGGTAGAAAAAAATAAGAAATGCTAGAAGGAAGAGTATTGTTTCTCTCCTCTTCTACTTCTTGTTCTTTCTGGCAACCCTAGACAGCTCTATGCCTCCAGACTCCTGAGCCTTTTCTGCTTCTGTCTCCTCAAGCTGAAATGCCCCCCACCCCATCTATAGACGTCAGGCTCCAGTGTGTCCCACCCTGCAACGCATGAGCCTTCTCTGACCATTTTCCTGTGGCACCAATGACAAGTCAAACAACCCACATGATGTCCATCCTGAAGGACAAGTCAGTCCAGACAGAGACACAGGAGAAAAAGTGTGCAAAGCGCACTGAAAACAATGCATTCAGAAAACTAATGAATCCCCAGAGAGCGAGTACAGGCATTTAAAGAATGACAAGCCTAAGTACTCCTGGCCAAGGCAGATCTTTCATCATAACTCCACGGGTTAGTGCAAGAAGCCGGTCACAGGAACGCTGGAGTCTACAACGGCTGCTCTCAAAGAGAAGTTTCACCCAACACAGCTAAGACTTAAACCCACTTATTTTCCTTATTTTCCAGCAGCAGAAAGAAGCTTGGAAGAAAGACGAAGAAGTAACACTTGGAAAAATTCCCCAAGAGATTCCAGTATGGCGCCTGCCATCCACAGAGAGAACTGGGACTCTGTGCCATAGAAAAAAAATGAGCTGCAAAAGCATGATTAGTAATCCAATACGTTAGATCCAAGATCTTCTAAGAGCTTAATGGCTACAGAAGCACTTCCCTGCTCCATATCCATCAGCTGAAAGGAAGCTCAGAACGTTTTGCTGCCAAATGATCCAGAAAGGAAACAACAGACAAATGGGCAAATACAGTGAAGCGTGAGCGAACAATGGAATGTTGCTGCCCAGTCGCTCAGTCGTGTCCGACTCTTTGCAGCCCCACAGACTGCAGCATGCCAGGCTTCCCTGTCCTTCACTGTCTCCTGGAGTTTGCCCAAACTCAGGTCCATTGAGTCGTTGATGCCATCCCACCATCTCATCCTCTGTCACCCTCTTCTCCTCCTGCCCTCCTCCTGTAGATTCTTCACTATCTGAGCCACCAAGGAAACCCCACAGAATACTAGTAAGTCATAAAAATGGAAGGAAAGAATGGATGCAATTAGAGATTGTCAAACTAAGTGAAGTGAGTCAGAAAGATAAATACTATATGATGTCATTTATATGTGAATTTAAAGTATGACGTAATGAACCTACCCACAAGAGAAACAGACCCACAGGTGTAAATAACAGGCTTGTGGTTGCCAAGGCGGAGGGGGTTGGGAGGAGGGGAGCGGGAATTTGGGGTTAGCCATGTAAGCTTTCATATATAGCATGGATGAACAACAAGGTCCTACTGTATAACACAGAGGACTATATTCAATGTGCTTTGATAAATGGTAACAGTAAAGAATCTAATAAATAATTTATATATGTATAACTGAATCACTTTGCTATACAGAAGTAATTCATACATTGTAAGTTAACTGTGAAAGTGAAAGGCACTCCATCTTGTCTGACTCTTTGCGACCCCAAGGACTACACAGTCCGTGGAATTCTCCAGGCCAGAATCCTGAAGAGGGTAGCCTTTCCCTTCTCCAGGGGATCTTCCCAACCCAGGGATCAAACCCAGGTTTCCAGCATTGCAGGCGGATTCTTTACCAGCTGAGCCACAAGGGAAGCCCCAAGTTAACTACACTTCAATAAAAGCTAAAAATAAAATGGATACCAGATTTCTAGCAGAAAAATGTAAAATGAGAAAATTGTAAAGAAGGAAATTCTGACACAGGCTACAACATGGATGAGCCTTGGAAACATCATGCTGGGTAAAATAAGCTAACGGAAAAGAACAAATGTTTTATGATTCCGCTCATACAAAGTACTTAGAGGAGACAGGTTCATGCAGACAGAAAGTAGAACGGCGGATGCCACGGCTGGGAGAGGGGAGTGGAGGTTAGTGTTTGATGGGTGGAGGGTCTAAGCTGGGAAGATGTATAAGCTCTGGAGAGGGAGGCGGGTGACGTTCGCACAAACGTGAACGTGCCGCTCGTGCCGCTCTAAGATGGCTGAACTGGCCCCGTTTACGCTACGTGTCTTTCACCACAACCAAAACCTCACCCACTGCCGCACACTGAGCGGGAGGCACCGCTGGCTACTGCCAGACCTCCAGAGAACAAAGAAGCCCAGGGGCTGGAGCGCCGAGGCTGGGCACGGCCCACAGGACTCCATGTGGAGCTTGAGGGGAGCCGGGGGTCAAGCAAGGAGGACGCAGGAAGCCACCGCCCCGGAGACGGCGAGGGGCGCGCCCAGCGCAGGCCGCGCGGTGCCCCTCAGAGCGCCGCTGCCCCCTCAGAGCGCCGCTGCCCCTCAGAGCGCCGCTGCCCCGTCAGGGCGCCGCTGCCCCCTCAGGGCGCCGCTGCCCCCTCAGAGCGCCGCTGCCCCTCAGAGCGCCGCTGCCCCTCAGAGCGCCGCTGCCCCTCAGAGCGCCGCTGCCCCCTCAGAGCGCCGCTGCCCCTCAGAGCGCCGCTGCCCCTCAGAGCGCCGCTGCCCCTCAGAGCGCCGCTGCCCCGGCAGCGTTGACGTGTCATCCGGAGTTTTCTTCTCAGAGAAGTCCTCACAGACATGGGTCCTCTCGGGAGTTCTAACGGGTCTGAATGTTTTCTGACTGAAGCGTGGCGCCGTACCAGTCGCTTCGCAATGAGAGGTTCTGAGTAATGAAGGGAAGAGCCGGGCTGGCGCTCTAGAGATCATCCTAAAGTGTATTGGCCCTTTAGTCCATGACAGAACCGTAGCTTGTTATTCAACCTTTTCCTCATCACTCGGGGTTACCACCGTGCCACAGAAGTGTGGATACGGAGTCCAGGCCATCTGACAGGCTTGGACCCTCTCTAGCCTAACCTGTAGGCGCACACTTGGACGAGTTTTTTTATTGTATTAGCTGAGGGAAAAACAGCTTGTAATTTGCATTCCTGGAAATGACTTGACATTACCACTTACCCTCTTTACATAACATAAAGGAGTGGATCTAAGGGAAATCTATAGCATGAAATGCTTATATTAGAAAATTTAAAAGGTCTCAGATTATTGACTGAAGCTTTAGCTTTTAAAAAAACTAGAAAAATGATGAGTAAAATAAATCCAAGCAAGCAGACGAAGGAAATAATAAATAAAAATACTAAAAATAAGAATAGAAATAGTGAAATTATAAAGAGGAAAATAATAGGGAAAAAATCAATGAAGCAAAAAGGCTTTTTTTAACGTCAGTAGAAATGATAGATTTCAAACCTGATCTCCAAAGAGACAGAGAAGTTTCAAATTATTAATCCATGAATGAAAGAGAAGATATTACTATAGGCAGAGTTGGCAATATTGAAGGATAATGAATGAAAACTAAGAATAATTCTATTCACAAAAACTCAACGATTTAGATGGAATGACTCAATTCGCAAAAACTACCAACCGCCAAAATGTACCCAAGATGAAACAGAAAAGCTGAATAGTTCTATAAATTTAAATAATTTGAATTTTTGTCACTTAAAACTTTACTCACAAGAAATCTCAAAACACAGATAGTTTCACTGGTAATCTTGGTCAAACATTTAAAGAAGAAATAAAACTAATTCTACAGAATCCCAGAAAACAGAAGACAAGAGAACGATCCTCAACACAGTTTTATAAGGTCAACTACCCTGAGAACTGAACCAGACAAAGACAACACAAGAAAACAAAACTACAAACAACAGCCTTTATGAACCTAGAAGTGAACATCTCCAACCAAATATCATCAAATCAAATCCAGCAAGATGGAAAATAAATAGCAGCCAAGTGGAGTTTACCCTGGTTAGCCACTCAGTCATACAGTCATACAGTCAGTCACTGCAGGCTCCTCTGTCCAGGGGATTCTCCAGGCAAGAACACAGGAGTGGGTTACCATTCCCTTCTCCAGGGATCTTCCCGACCCAGGGGTTGAACCCAGGTCTCCTGTACTGCAGGCAGATTCTTTACCATCTGAGCCACCAGGGAAGCCCAGTTACTAACCAAACATAAAAAAGAAAAAGTTACTATAGTGCACACAACATCCTGGATGACTCCTAAAGGCACTTTGCTGAGTGAAAGAAGTCTATCTCAAAAAGTTACTTACTGCTTGACTCCATTCACTTGCCTTTTAGAGAAAGACACAGCTGATGGGATGGAGAACAGGTTCACGGCTTCCAGGATTAGAAGAGGAAGAGGAGAGACTTCTGGAATTGCCGGGAGCAGCTTCGGAGGGTACCGGAACTGTTCTGAATCTTGACTGTGGTGGTGGTTACAGGAATCTATACGATGTGTTAAAGTTCACAGATGTATACATGTAAAAGATCAATCTTATTGTATACTAATTTAGAAAAAATTTAATTAAAGCATAACAAGGATTTCTTTCTACAAAATGGTCAGCTCAGCCGTTGAAATCTTCTCTAGTTCAACTGCCTCCTGGCTCATGCCATTCTTCCTTTCACTCATCTTCTGTGTCCTTTTTAACTTATTAAAATTCTAATATTATTTTATGTTAGCCTCCATAACTATCCTTGGCCAACACCATTACCATTTAACAGCCTAGGTACAACAGTAATCTCACTTAATACTTTTGTCAAAATCTGCACACTGACCAGCCTTCTAAGTTAACTTGTTTAATAGTTTACCCAAATGAAAATGTTTGCATTTAGGTATCCCACTATAAACAGGAGGTGCTGAGGATATAAATGGACCTCACGTATCTGGTGGTTCAAATTCCCAACTTGCATCATTCTGGATACTTGCTTTCAATTGTTATGTAACTGAGGTCTTGTTATACGTACTGATTTTTAAACCCAGGCATAATTCTCAGAACTTTACAAAATGCGTATAATGAACACCCTTTCTTATGAAACCATTACTCAAATGTTACATTCTAAAGATCTTTCTTACATCTATAATCCAAAAAAAGTCAATGGACCAACAGATAATGGGCAGTGATACTCAGAGTACCTGTTTATCCAAACACTAGATACTAACTAGCCTTTAACACAGAGCGAGAGCCCAAGTAGGTGCCTGAAATGGAGTGACAGTTATTAAACTCCTGCTAAAACTTCCATTAACAGCCACATCTTCTTTTATTCCTTCTTTAAAACTTCAGTACAGATGTAACCCAAGAGGGCATTTTTTCTAATTTCACTGTCTGTTGGCAGTCTTCTCCACGAACACTCCGCACAAGTGTGCATTGTATATTCAAGGGCAATTAAGTTGCTAATAGTCAGCTATTTCCAAAGTCGCTGGCTGCAGACAGTGATATATGATAGCGCACCCTATGCCAGAAATGTAACTGGAAAAAAGAAAGCTATGTTCTTCCTTAACTCTTATTAATGAAATATCCCAGCGCACCTGAAATGAAAAGCCCAAATTCTGCATCAAGCGCTCCAGGTTGAACTTCACTGTACAGGAAGGCATTGCCATGTGAACTGGCTTATTACGCACATGGGAAAAGAGAAGAGGCCAGCGTATTTTTTTCCCCACTTAGTCATACCAAATATTCTGCCTTTTGCCTTGCAAATTCCTTCTAAAACACTTAAGCAAGATAAGATGCTTCCCTACCCCAGATAGAAATGTTTTAGCTCATTAAGCCCTTTCTTCCAGAATACTAATTCTGGGCTTGACTGGTACTTTATTACAGATAAGAGAATAATTCAAAATTAAAAGATGTGAAATGGAGCTTTTCTAAGCAACCACTTACACTATTTGAGGGGGAAAAAATCAGCTTATCAAACACAATTTTTAATAATAAAATGGACACAAACATTTGCTCAAAGTTCCGATAGCCTGATTTTACCTCATTTCTGAAGAGAGCTGAATTTGTGATGCAAAGTAGCTGTGCAGATTCTTAAAGCTGCTCTCTTGGCGGCAGTGAAGTTTTTCCTGAGTTCCCCGGCTCTGGTGGGGCTGAAAGCCGCCGGCCTGCCTGGCCCGCCTCCTGACTCTGGGGCGCCCCCTGCTGGTCCTCAAGTACATCGCCCTACTGTCTGACCTGAAGTCCAGGGCAGCAGAGAAAGTCCCTATTGGGACTTGGCTCAGATGCTTGAAGTCAGTACTGTTCAAGTGGAAATTTCTATTCCTTTCGGCTCTTAAGACTAATCTGCTGTGAACATTTGTCCTTAGACACACATACAGCATTCCAATGAGGACAGTTAGACAGACCAACAGAAGCAAAAAACGCCACCAATGGCTGGCAGGGATGTGAAAGGTGTCAGCTTGTTTCCAGTGCCCCCTGTTCACTCCGCCCCCCGCCTTTCTCCATCAAGCTCATGCCCTAAAGCCCCAGACATTGCATTCCATTCATACCACAAGCAAAAGGGGTCCACTTCCAGGGAATCCAGCATTTTATACCAGCAGTGGAAATGTAGGACAAAAGCTTTTTTCCTACCAAGACATTTCCAGAAACTTCTCACTTATGGAGCAGGCCTTCCCGTGAGCCCATTCTCAGCAGCTGAACAGCACTGATTGGAGGGAGCCCTCTGTCTCCCCCAAAGCCAGCCCCCAGATCAGCCCTGATCTGCCAGGGCAGATCACAAGGGACCGGCACTTGGCCTGCGACAGAATCGTGGCCTGTGGGGCAGATTTCTTTTGTGCTCCGATATTATGCAAATAAGCAAATCAAATTAAGTACCTGAGATTTTTTTTTAATTAAGGGTTTTGATTAGACACGATCTGTTGTTGGCAGAAGAAGAAATTTTATTCCAAAACCCCAGATACCCCAGCTCTTCTGCAGTCTTCAATCAGAACAGATCTCCTGGAATTGCAGGGAGCTTGTCTTCTGATTTTCAGGTGGATGGGCTCCTGGGACCAGACGGAGACCTGAGCCTGGGGATGGCAGAGGGGGAAAGAGAAGCTGTATAACTTGTTTAAGAGTCAAACTTGGGTACTCGGCTACTCTCAGATTTTACTGTACAGCCTGGAAGAAAACAACAAGCCATAGTCCATAGTCCTGCAGAAGAGTCTCCTGAACCGGAACTTGAACTTGGAAGCCCCTAAGCCTCAACTTAGACCAGAGGCCAGATCTCCTAGGACTGAAGAATGTGGTAGCTGGAGGGTCTTGGAGACCACTGTGTGTAACCCTGTTCATCAGGACCCCCATGGGAAAGGGGTTCACTCCCGCGGCAGCAGGCAAGCAGAGGTACCCTGCCCTCAGGGAGATTTGTAGGGAGGTCATCGGGTTCTTCCACGAAGTAGCCAAGAACATTCTTCTCAAAAACAAAAAAACTGGCTTTCATCCTGAACGTGCAAGGCAGCTTCCCTCATCACAGCATTTGATTTTCATGAAACTCTTTGAGGCAGGCACGGGACTCTTAAACTCATGCCCACTCTAGAGAGGAAGAAAGTGAAGTCTAAAGGGCTAGGTATCAGGAAGTAAGAAGCTTGGATTCAAACCCAGTGCTGGAGCATGGCCTGGCACAGGTAGGTAATGCACTAAATGTTGTTGAATGAGTGAGTGAGTGAATGAACGTGATATGGGAGAGACTGAGGTTAAGAACACAGAGTTTGAGATAACAAATAACTATGAAAGTAGATAATTCCAAGGTGAAATCCTGTAACACAGGAGAAAGAGAAGGAAGATCTGGGATCGAGGCATGGGTTTTTCCAGCCAGACACGTGACCTTAGACAAATCGCTGCTGCCAAGTCCTCTTTTCTTGCAGTAACTGGAGCTGTGCTTTGGGCAGTCTTAGCTGGAACCTGGCATCCTAGATTTTAGCCAAGTCAGTCCCATGAAACCCTTCTCAGAAGGCCAGATGGAACTAAGCAAGTATTACCGTTAATAAAAATGGCATCTCCAGGAAACGCCAAGTCAGAGCCAAGACAATTCAGGGTCTAATTGTCATTTGGAAGAAGACTTGGCTGCTCAGGTGCAGAGCTCAGCTAAGTTCCCGATGAGCTAGGAAGTGGTTTTCTCATCCTGTTTCCCTACCGCCACCCACTGTAGTAGGATCTTGGACACCAAAGTGTCATTCAGAAGGGACATCCATTGACACCGCTTCATTCTTTACTTGATTGAAACATACAAATTCAAATGGTAAAGAAATAATCATGGAAAGTATGAAAAGATGTTCAAGCTAATGATCAGTTAAAGATAAATTAAAATAATGAGATACCGTTTTTAACCACCAACCTGACAACTATCAAAAAGATCAATGAAGCTCATACTGATTAGACTAGAGGGACAAGGAGATGCTTTCTGTATGGTTAGTGGAAATACAAAATTGCACAGTCTCTTCAGATGGTAATGAGGCAACATCGGACAGAAGCCACTACTACATCAACATCTTTGACCAAACAACTGGAGAGGACGTGAAAGTGTTAGTCACTAAGTCGTGTCTGACTCTTTGCGACCCAATGGACTGTAGCCCACCAGGCTCTTTTGTCCATGGAATTCTCCAGGCAGAATACCGGAGTGGGTTGCCCTTCCCTTCTCCAGGGAATCTTCCTGACCCAGGGATCGAATCTGGGTCTCCTGCACTGCAGGCAGATTCTTCATTGTCTGAGCCACCAAGGAAGCCGTAAAGAAATAATGGAACCAGGACATCCATTAGTAAAAGGTGAAAACAAACTCAATATTCAACAACAGGAGTATGGATAAATGAATACAGTAGAATATTATGACTTCTTAGGATATATATTATAGTTTATAACTATATATATTATATAATATAGTACATATATTAAATTATATATTTTAATTTGTTTACACAAAAATAATCCTGGATATTATTGTACAAACAAAAATAAATACAATAGAATATTATGACATTCTTATAGATATGTATTATAGTTTATAACTATATATATTACTATTATATATGATAATGTATATATATTAAACTATATATATCATAGTTTAATTTATTTGCACAGAAAAACATCCTGGATATTATTATACAAACAAAACGCACTGCCAAATAGCATGAATGCAGAGTTACCTAGACAGATAGGCTATAAATTCTATCAATTATACCATTAACTGCTAACAGTAGTCCTCGCCGGGTGATGTGATGCCGAGTGACTTTCACTTCTTCACATTTTCAGTTTCTGATCATTTTAATAGTGTGTATCATTTTCATAACCACCAGATTATGCCATTTGCAGCAACGTGGATGGGCCTAGAGATACTCGCACTAAGTCAAGCAAGACAGAACGACAAAAATCATCTGATCTCACTCATACATGGAATCTCACAAACAATGCACAATGAACTTACGAAGTAGGAGAGACTTCATACGCACGGCTGTGCAATGCGGGGGAGGAGGGATACATTAGGAGTTTGGAATTAACATATACACACTGCTATATACAAAACAGTGTCAGACTTTATTTTTTGGGGCTCCAAAATCACTGCAGATGGTGACTGCAGCCATGAAATTAAAAGACGCTTACTCCTTGGAAGAAAAGTTATGACCAACCTAGATAGTATATTCAAAAGCAGAGACATTACTTTGCTGACTAAGGTCCGTCTAGTCAAGGCTATGGTTTTTCCAGCAGTCATGTATGGATGTGAGAGTTGGACTATGAAGAAGGCTGAGCACTGAAGAATTGATGCTTTTGAGCTGTGGTGTTGGAGAAGACTCTTGAGAGTCCCTTGGACTGCAAGGAGATCCAACCAGTCCATTCTGAAGGAGATCAACCCTGGGATTTCTTTGGAAAGAATGATGCTGAAGCTGAAACTCCAGTACTTTGACCACCTCATGTGAAGAGTTGACTCATTGGAAAAGACTCTGATGCTGGGAGGGACTGGGGGCAGGAGGAGAAGGGGACGACCGAGGATGAGATGGCTGGATGACATCCCTGACTCGATGGACGTGAGTCTGAGTGAACTCCGGGAGATGGTGATGGACAGGAAGGCCTGGCGTGCTGCGATTCGTGGGGTTGCAAAGAGTCAGACACGCCTGAGAGACTGAACTGAGCTGAACTGAACTGATATACAAAACAGATGCCTCAGCAAGGACCTCCTGTCCAGCACAGGGCTGCCGCATGCTCGGTCCTGTCCTACTCTTAGCAACTCCACGGACTGTAGCCCATCAGGCCCCTCTGTCCACGGAAGTTTTCAGGCAAGAATACTGGCGTGGTTTGCCATTTCCTCCTCTAGGAGATCTTCCCGACCCAGGGATCAAAACTGTGTCTCCTGCATTGGCAGATGGCCTCTTTACCAGTGAGCCACCTGGGGAACCCATAGCACGGGAAACTACTCAACACTCTCTACTAACCAGTAGGGGAGAAGAAATCTGAAAAATAATGGGTATGTGCATATGCATCACTGAATCACTTCGCTGCATACCTGGGACTAACGCAACATTGTAAATCAGCTATACTCCAATACAAAACAAAACTTAAATTAAAAAGAGGAAAGACAAATGGTCGTGTATCACTTTCACAATCACCAAATAGTCAAACCAATGATACTATTTTAAATGTTTTAAAATTTTAACAGTGCAAGCAGAGCTGCTGTCTAGAAAGTGAGTATGTCCAGCTTCTAAATTACCAGAATTCATTTTTTTAAACTAATGAAAAATTTTTTATTATTATGGCAAAAAAAATAAAAACAGGAAAAGAAAGAGTAAGATAAAATATATAAATATTATATATTATGTGAATGTTCCATATATTAGAATGAGACAACAACACAAAGAGACATAGATGTAAGCTATTCATAAATTGGAAATGCAAGATAAGATAATAGGAACAGCACATCTGATGCCCCCAAAGCTGACCTGATCTTTTGTATACCGGAGGATCTTATCCAGTGACCGTAGCTTGGGCTGTGTGTCCTGTGTAGGAAAGTCAGAGCAACGGATCACAGTCCAGATGACAGAGACACAGATCTAGGAACTTATGGAAATTCAGAAAAAGGAAAGAAAAATTACTTTAGACTCTTAGCTATTCTGCACCAAAATAAATTCCACAAGTGTCAAAGAGTGAAATATAAAAAGTGTATCCCTCAATTATTAAAAGAAAACACAAGAAGTAGAGAATGTCTTTTAAAATTATAATGCCGTCTTAAAAAAGATGGACAAATTTTGCTGTAAAAATTAAGAAATTAAATTTTGACATAAGAAAACATACTTTAAACAAAATAAACAACAAAATATTAAAAATATTGTATTTTATGAGTATGTAAAAATATATACTCATAATATACCTGACAAACAATGGTTTTATGCTGAAAATATGAAAAGCTCCTGTGAATCAATAGGAATGGGTATGAGTAAAAAATTACCAAATGGCCAATAAAGATGAAAAGAAAAAGTTGAAAAAAATTCGGTTTTAGCCACTCAGACTGGTAGCAGGAAACAGGCCAAAATCTATTTGATCACTGTTTTCAGGAAAACACACTTGAGTCCCAGTGCAGCTTTGCCTATTGTTGGATGTGCTGCAGATTACAGAGAATCTCACGATGTTCATTTAAGCCCGTGATTTACCTGCACCAAACACACCTCGGGTTCCTCTATGGAGTGGGGAGCAGAGCAGAGCTCTCACCAGGGTGCCACTCATGAAAGTATTAGCTTCCTGCTGCTGCTGTAACAAGCTACCACAAACCTGGTGGCTCCCAACAACACAGGTTTATCATCCAGCAGTTCTGAGGTCTGAGAAAATGGTCATGTATGGATGTGAGAGCTGGACCATAAAGAAGGCTGAGCGCCAAAGAATCCCTGCTTTCCAACTTTGGGGCTGTGGAAGACTCCTGAGAGTCACTTGGACTGCAAGGAGATCCAACCAGTTCATCCTAAAGGAAATCAGCCCTGAATATTCATTGGAAGGACTGATGCTGAAGCTGAAGCTCCAATACTTTGGCCACCTGATGCAAAGAGCCAACTCATCAGAAAAGATCCTGATGCTAGGAAAGATTGAAGGTAGGAAAAGGGGGCAACAGAAGTTGAGATGGTTGGATGGCATCACCAACTCCGTGGACATGAATCTGAGCAAACTGCAGGAGATGATAAAGGACGGGGAAGCCTGAGGCGCTGCAGTCCACAGGGTCACAAAGAGTCAGACTACACCACAGCGGCTTCTGAGGTCTGAAGTCCAGAAGCGGCCTTGCTGGGTTCCAATCTAAGGGAGGCTCTGCTTCCTTGTCTTTTCCAGCCTCCAGGGAGGCTGCATTCCTTGGCCCTTCCTCCATCCTCAAAGCCAGCTGTGGAGCCTCTTCCAGGCTCTCCCCGGCTCTGACTTTCTGCTGCCTCTTCCACATTTTAAGAGTCCTTGTGATTATATTGGGCTCGGGATAATTTTTCTGTCTCAGAATCATGGACGTAATCACCCCTGCAAAGTCCCTTTTATGATGTAAGGTGACATCCTCATGGATTTTGAGGATTAGGATGTGGACATTCTGAGAGGGCATTGTCCTGTCCCCCACAGGGAACCAAACAGTCCATGCGTGAAAAGCATCAGACTCAGAGCTTGGCAAACAGAGCACTCAGAAGGCCTATTATCGAACTTCCCTGGTGACCTAGCAGTTAAGACACCAATATAGTATAGTAACTCATATATATGGAATTTAGAAAGATGGTATTGATAACCCTGTATTCGAGACAGCAAAGAGACACAGATGTATAGAACAGTCTTTTGGACTCTGTGGGAGAGGGTGAGGGTGGGATGATTTGGGAGAATGGCATTGAAACATGTATAATATCATATGTGAAACGAATTGCCAGTCCAGGTTTGATGCATGAGACAGGGTGCTCGGGACTGGTGCACTGGGATGACCCAGAGGGATGGGATGGGGAGGGAGGTGGAAGAGGGGTTCAGGATGGGGAACACATGTATACCCATGGCAGATTCATGTCAATGTCTGGCAAAACCATCACAATATTGTAAAGTAATTAGCCTCCAATTAAAATAAATAAATTTATATTTTAAAAAAAGACTCTGCTTCCAAGGCAGGGGGCTCAGGTTTGACCCATGGCACAATGATCTGGACTCCCACAACCTGTGTGGCACTGATAAAAATTTTTTTTCAATTTTTAGGATGTATGACTATGAGTTATTGATAATCATAGAATTATATGATATCTGGATATGATATGGATATGAAATGTTTGGTATCCAGATATGTCTGGAGCTGATAAGGATGGGGATAGAAGGACCCTTAAACACAACTGGAGGAGGAGAATAAATTAGAGGATCAATTAACGTGGACACAGTTCTGAGCAGGCTCTGAGTCCATGAACTGAGCCTACAGAAATTGCTGGACACATCGGCTCAATGTAACATACATGACTATTCCTTACAGCCCTGCTTATAATAGCAAAAAAATATTTATAAATACATCCCAGGATATCCATGTCCTGGAATATATAGTACAGTCATCTGAATTATTCTTTATTATGAGATGTCTAACAATAACTTGAGTTTGAGCAAACTCCAGGAGTTAGTGAAGGACAGGGAAGCCTGGCATGCTGCAGTTCATGACGTCACAAAAAGCAGGACGCAACTTAGCGACTGAGCAACGACAATTCCTAGATGTCTAATCTTAATGCAGAAATTGCTCACTATACACTAACGAAACGATGGGTTTCAAAAGAGTGACAACTCCTGGGGTTCCATTTTTATAAAACAGATACACAGGCTACCATGTGTGTCTGTAGAAAACAATCTTGCAGGGACTTCACGCAGAGCATTCCCAACGGACTCCAGGTGGCTCTGCCCCTGGTCTACTGCTAAGTGCTCTGAATTGCTTTGCGTGGTGGACAGGTACCCCTGGTTTTGTAGAAGATGGTTTTCCCTTTTCAGGAACCATCAATAACATCACAGAGGGAGAAACACCAGGGTCTAAGAGCCCAGAGGTCCACTGGCTGTGTACTCCTTCCATTTTCCTGCAACTTACTCTCTGCACATATGGAATATTTCTATATCAGAAGATAATATGAAAATTAGAAAGATCAAGATACAGCCCATTATTCCTCTAGGAATCTGACCACAGTTGACCTTTGGCTTCATGAGAGCAGAAACCTCAGTACCCCCTCACCTGGCACAGTGCCGAGCAAAGCAGGTGGTCAGGCACCCCGGCTTCTTTCCACCTACTCAAGGTCCTCTGGCGCTCACATGCACACCCCTGATGCCCCCTGCACTAGCTCCCACTTCCTCTGCCAGCACTCAGTTTAAATGTTGCCTCTCTGACCCAACAGACTGATCACAAGCTGTCACATGTCACCCCTCTGTTTTCAAGCCAGCAGTCAGTAGGGGTGATAAGAGATTATTCCCATGGGGAAACACTAGGAAATGGTGTAAAATGGGAGTATTTTCCTGCTCGGGGGGCAAGGGAGCTGAGGTATTTATACACCTCCTCTGGAAGTGCTTGGTCGAGTCTGGAAGGGGCGTCACTTCCTCCATCACTGCGTCAGGCGTCACACTTCAGGGGTGCACACCTGCTCTGGCCAGCAGGCCTTCCCACAGGTGGGGGAGGAGGCAGGGAGAGAAGAGCCCCAGATAGAGGTGGACACAGGTAGCTGCAAGGTGGGCACCCTGAAGGTCAAAGAGATACGTATGAGGCACTGCTGCAATACCAGTGACAAAGTCATCATGACATGGGTACCTGCGCAGATATTACTAAACGCCAGCTGGCCTCCCTGGGAACCCCTGGTGGCTCAGTGGTGAAGAGTCTGAATGCGATGCAGGAGGCCACCTGCAACGCAGAAGACGCAGGTTTGATTCCCTGGGTCAAGAAGGTCCCCTGGAGAAGGGAACAGCTACCCACTCCAGTATTCTTGCCTGGAGAATCCCATGGACAGAGGAGCCTGGTGGTCTATAGTCAAGAGATCACAAGAGTGGGACACCTCTTAGCAATTAAACCACCCGTCCCAGCTGGTCTCTCTAAGCTATAAACTATATAGGGGCTCTGCCTCACCATCTTATAGCTGTGTCTCCAAGGGCCTCACACTGATACACAGAGACATTCGACTCTTGTCAAGAATGAATGACTATCCACATAAGCTCTTATCTAAACAGTACATCATACCAAGCAGACAAAATGCCAGAATTCACTATTGTACATACAATAGATAACCAAGGACCTACTGTATAGCACAGGAAACAACGCTCAATATCTTATAATAACCTACAATGGAAAAGAAGCATGTATATATATATAGGGCTTCCTTCATGGCTCAGTCAGTGAAAAATCTGCCTGCAATGCAGGAGACCTGACTTTGATTCCTGGGTTGGGAAGATCCCCTGGAGAAGGAAATGGCAATCCACTCCAGTGTTCTTGCCTGGAAAATCCCATGGACAGAGGAGCCTGGTGGGCTACAGTCCCTGGGGTCGCAAGAGTCAGACGCAACTGAGGGACAAAACCGCCACCACCATGTGTATATATGTATATATCTCCAACACAATGAACATCTCCTGGAGTTTGAGCAAACTCCAGGAGATAGTGAAGAACAGGGAAGCCTGGCATGTTGCAGGCCTTGGGGTCACAAAGAGTCGGACACGACTTAGCAATTGAACAACAATAACACATACATATATATATATATAAAACATATATATATTATATATATAAATCACTTTGCTGTATACCTGAAACTAACACAGCCTTGTAAATCAACTATATTTCAGTTTTTAAAATTTACTGCAGCAATTCAGAAAAGATTCAAATTATTGTTCAACTTGAATTATCACCCATGACCCACTAAGACATCTCAGTTCTTGCCTTCTCATTAATGTTGTGGTTTCATTCAACTAAGATGGCAAGTTTCATTTCTAGAGTTTAAAATACATGAAATTATCAAGGAGGAGACTTGCCAATAAAGATTCTAAGATAGTCCCACCCAGCAAGTGCTGGCCGACTACAGTCTGCAGGCCATGAGCTAAGAATAGAATTGACATTTTTAAATGATAGGGGGAGAAAGAAGAAGCAGCAGCTATTTCACCACACGTGAAAACTGTATGCAATTCAAACTTTAACACCTATAAATGAGTTTCGATTGGCACACAGCCTTGCTGTTTGTGTGTGAAGTATGTATGGCTGCTGTGGGGCAATCTCAGCAAAGAGGAGTAGTTGGGAAAAGAGGTACAGAAAAAAACATAAACTACTTGGTTTTAAACCTAAATGAGCTTAAACTCTGGACCTTTACAGAAGTCTGCCAGGCAGCCAGGGCACTCAACAGGGCAGACGATGCTGCTCTGAGGTGCTCGTTACACGCCAGCTGGAGTTATTGTTGCTGTTCAGTCGCTCAGTCATATCCAACTCTTTGTGACCCCATGAACTGCAGCACACCAGGCTTCCTTGTCTATCACCATCTCCCGGAGTTTGGTCAAACTCATGTCCATTGAATCAGTGATGCCATCCTACTATCTCATCCTCTGTCGTCCCCTTCTCCTCCTGCCCTCAATCTCTCCCAGCATCAGACACCCCCTGGTGTGGGCACAGGCACCCACACACTCTTCCTGGGCACATTTCAGCCCACCCACCAATGACCCCAGCCCAGATCTTCAGCAGGACTTCCCCTCACCTGATTCCCTCAACATGACAGCTCTCTCATGAGGCCACAGGAATATCAAAGCTGAGTGGTTCTTTCCTGCTTGTCTCCCTGCATCCTTCCTGGACTTTTGAGTGTTTCTTTGACCAGGAAGACATGCCTTTCTTTCTGATCAACTTGGTTCATCAAATTCTCTTTCAGTTAAGTGCATTTCCTCCTACAAAGGAAAGAAAAAAAAAAAAACAAACCACCAAACATGCCTGACCACACACAGAGCTCTTATGAGATATATTTCCCATGAATATTGCTTAATCTAATAATTTTCCCTGTCTTAATACCATCAATTTCCCTCCTGATCAGTGCTACCCATCAGGAAGTATCTTCAGGTAATTAACATTTTTACATTTTTAATTATGAAATCTTTCCTGAGCTGGCAGGGTGTCAGAGATTAGATGCATCAGGCATCGGGGGTGCTGGGAGCCAAGTGTTCCTTCAATCCTGGAAAATCAACACAAGCCTGAACGGGGGGCGTGGGCGGTGGCTGACACCTCCTTCTAAAACGGGGCTGGACATCAGCTCTGAAGGTGGAACTCAGTCAAGAAACCAATGCTTGGTGGCCAGCTTTGCTCTAAAACAGATTCCAAAAGTGAATGTGGCTTCTGTCAGGGGGCGCTGGCCCTGGGACTTTACTGAGCGAACCAGCTTCCTCCAGTTTCCCTTAGCAAGGCTGCACTTGGGCAGATGCCCCTCTGGCCACTTGTCCAAGATGACCACCCAGACCCCGATCTCGCCATTAAAGTTGCATTTCAAACATGTTCCTCTCTTAGCTCTGCTTTTTCTTTCCATCACAGCCCTCTTTGTCCTGCATTTTATCTAAAACTTCCATTTAATACCCTTGCATGGATCAAGAAGTTCTGGTTGTTCCCAAGGTCATACACTCTTGTAGAAGATGTGGGCCCACATTAAAGTGTCACAGAGGTCGGGAAGTTAGGAGCCCCAGGAAAGCAGGGGTACCTCCTCAGGCACAGCCCTGCCTCCTGGGCTCCCCTGTTTCCAGGACAACCTGCTCAGACTTACCTTCATCTTGACCCTCCTTGACTCAGGTCCTCCACATCCTTGAGCTGGATGTAACCCCCCTGTGGAGAAGGGAAGAAGGTGGGGGATGCTCTGAGGCCAGACTGGTTCGTCCAAGACCAGCTCCTGCAGACGGGGGCCAGGTCCACCCCACACACTGCTGCCTTCTCCCCCTCCCAAGGACAGACCTCACCCCCCACAGACAGGAAGCCCTCCGCCCACCCTTTCCTTCCACCAGCCAGATCACTCTGGTCCAAGACATACCAGTGCCTTCCAATTTTCTCCTTTTTAGACTCCTGCTATTCTGCTGGTCTCTCCAAGAGCGGTGGAGATGTCCACTCTCTCTGACTCCACTTTCCAGGGATGAAGAGGCTGCTAAGGGCAGCCAAGGGACCAGTGCCTAAAAATGCCTGTTTAAGAGCAGTGGACAATGAAATGAGAACCACAGGCCAGTAGAGGAGGGGAAAGGGCTTTATTTAAACTCTCATGAAACAGAATACTTCAACCTCGTTTCAAAGATATACAGACTGATCTCCTGGTGAGATTTGGTTACATAGGCTAACAAGTTGGTAAGCTGACTTGATAATTTGATGAGAAAAAATTTAACTTGACTTTGAAGTGAAGTGAAGTGAAGTCACTCAGTCGTGTCCGACTCTTTGCGACCCCATAGACTGTAGCCTACCAGGCTCCTCTGTCCATGGGATTTTCCAGGCAATAGTACTGGAATGGATTGCCATTTCCTTCTCCAGAGGATCTTCCCGACCCAGGGATTGAACACAGGTCTCCTGCATGGTAGACAGACGCTTTGGCCAGCCCTAAATACTCTCTTCTGTTGACAGGTAGAACTTGCCACCCGGGTTATATACGAATACCAGACAAGAACTGCATTGGGTAGCCACTTACTGAATCCATAGCACAGAGAGTTTGAGGATCTCTGTAGGAAAAAAAACAAAAACAAAAAAAAGCAGAGTGTGGGTGTCCAATGGATTCTACATTATACACCAACTGAATGAAATATAAGGCACTCCATTTTTATAAATGTTTTATAAAAATGTTCTCTTAAGCAAAGTGTGGACGCCAAGGGCAGACGGGGGGATAGGATGAATGGGGAGGTTGGGAGTGGTATGCATGTACCGCTGACACCGTGCATAAGATGGATAACTAATGAGAGCGTGCTGCACAGCACCGGGAACGCTACTCAGGGATCTGCGGCGACCTAAATGGGAAGGAAATTCAAGAAAGAGGGGGTGTATGTGCACGTACAGCTGATGCGCTTTGCTGTCCAGTAGAAACTAACACAACATCATAACGTGACTACACTCCCACAGTTACTAAGAGATCCACTTTCACTGTGTGGATCCCAATGAACTGCGGAAAATTCTGAAAGAGATGGGAATACAGACCACCTGACCTGCCTCTCAAGAAACCTATACGCAGGTCAGGAAGCAACAGTTAGGACTGGACATGGAACAACAGACTAGTTCCAAATAGGAAAAGGAGCACGTCAAGGCTGTATACTGTCACCCTGCTTATTTAACTTCTATGCAGAGTACATCATGAGAAACACTGGGCTGGATGAAGCACAAGCTGGAATCAAGATTGCTGGGAGAAATAGCAATAACCTCAGATACACAAATGACACCACCCTTATGGCAGAAAGTGAAGAGGAACTAAAAGCCTCTTGATGAAAGTGAAAGAGGAGAGTGAAAAAGTTGGCTTAAAGCTCAACATTCAGAAAACGAAGATCATGGCATCTGGTCCCATCACTTCATGGCAAATAGATGGGGAAACAGTGGAAACAGTGGCTGACTTTATTTTGGGGGGCTCCAAAATCACTGCAGATGGTGACTGCAGCCATGAAATTAAAAGATGCTTACTCCTTGGAAGGAAAGTTATGACCAACCACATAACACATTCAAAAGCAGAGAAATTACTTTGTCAACAAAGTTCCATCTAGTTAAGGCTATGGTTTTTCCAGTAGTCATGTATGGATGTGAGAGTTGGACTGTGAAGAAAGCTGAGCACCGAAGAATTGATGCTTTTGAACAGTGGTGTTGGAGAAGACTCTTGAGAGTCCCTTGGACTGCAAGGAGATCCAACCTGTCCATTCGGAAGGAGATCAGTCCTGGGTGTTCTTTGGAAGGAATGATGCTAACGCTGAAACTCCAGTACTTTGGCCACCTCATTCGAAGAGTTGACTCATTGGAAAAGACTCTGATGCTGGGAGGGATTGGGGGCAGGAGGAGAAGGGGACGACAGAGGATGAGATGGCTGGATGGCATCACCGACCTGATGGACGTGAGTCTGAGTGAACTCCGGGAGTTGGTGATGGACAGGGAGGCCTGGCGTGCTGCAATTCATGGGGTCGCAAAGAGTCAGACACGACTGAGCAACTGAACTGAACTGAAAACTCCAATAAAACGCAATTTTAAAAATTGTTCTCCTAACATCCTCATTTTTATGTCAGTGATTGACTTTCCTGGTTTGGGTATCAAGAAATACAACTGGTCCTCAAAAATGGAAGAATCTCCAGAAACCAGTTCGTCAGTGAGAGCTGAACATCTGTGGGGAAAGAGTGGTTTTGACCCACAACTCCCCAGAGTTGGAATTATTGAGCCACATCTCAGGCAGTGGCTGGGGGTGACCTGGGACCAGGAAAGTGGGGAGATGCTGCTCCCACCAGAAGGTCGACGCACCGGAACTTTCCAGATACAGCTTTGTAAGTAGGCAGCAAGCTCCACACCCAGAAAAGTCCCTGGGATCTTCAACTGCACTTTTTCAAGAAGTCTGAAAATCACCTACAACTGATCAAAGTCATGAAACTACCTTCCGCATTCTGCACTATCAAAAAGTATGCATCAACTGACCTTTGAACCCCTCAGGTTGAAAGAGGAGAAAATAATTGCGTGCTCTCTCGCTTTGCACAGAGGCTGTGAGCTCGGTTTTAACTCGGATTAAACTGTTAGACAGATGGGCAGATGTCACAGAAAAAAACGCCAAACTCTGAAAATCACAGTCACCCTGTTTCATCTCCAAGGCCTGCCCAGATGGCCTGGCCTCCCTGCCTCTCCTCCTCCCCAGAGTACCACCTCTTCTAAGGAGAAGCAGTGCTGGGAGGTACCTTCACAAAGATGCCAAAACATCCTAACATGTGTAGGAGATCACTTTGTGAGAACTAGCAGGTCTCAGCAGCTCCTTCACACAACACACACCGACAGGTTCAGGAAAAAGACCAAGAAACAAGTCTGAACTTGATTCCGCCCCTCACCCAGCTTGTCTACTCAAGGCCCAAGTGTCAAGGCGAGAAAAATAGGTGCAGTTAAGGTAAACAAAGCTTTTTGAACAATGCCTTCCTTCCCAAGAAGTAACATTTAATCTGGTGTTTTAAAAGATGATACTTGCAAATATGGCTAAGCCGTGTATTCAATTCTGTTCAACTACTGGTGTGAAATTTTAATCAAAAAACTAGAGAGCTCATTCAAAAAAGAAATTAGTGAAAAAACTTTGGTCGTCTCTCATCAGTGAAAACTGATTTAGTTATGCAAATTACTGCTATGAATATTAAACCACTGATGAAAGGTTTTTAATGAAGGGATCTTTTGTTTTGGAAATACAAGGGTATATGCTTTAATTTCTTGCTAATTTACTGTTCTTTGATAATGTTCACATTTTCCCCAAAGTGGCTTTGCTGATGGGTTTAATACTGTGAATAGAACTACAGACCAACAATACTGGTTTTGACAAGGCTTCCCTTGTGTAACTATACATCGTGATTTGCAGCCCCTTATGCACAATTCTATTAGGGTGAATTTTGTCTACAGGGCTTTCCCTGAAATGAATTCTCATTTTAATGTTAGCCTCCTGCAGTTTTTAATTTTTAATCTGTAATATGAAATTGCAAATTTTACAAACATCATTTGAAAAAGGCACCAGGACAGAACCGAATGCCAAAGTTTACATATTGCCTAATTAGACTGTTATGAGAGGCAGCTTATCAATGTCACGCCAAAGATCATCAAAAAATCCAATTACTAATTTGAAAAACACATATATTTATAGGTTCATTTTGTTTAATTTGCATCCAGTTAGCTCAATAATTGTTTTAAAGTTGTATTAAGGCTAATGATTCCTGTTTAGCTGGTAACATACCTGAACAGCAAAGGTGGTGCCCTGCTGCCCACCGTGAATGGCAAGTGACAGGCATGGAAAGACCCTGGGGAGGAGACTTCCTAGCACAGGTAGTTTTGGTCCTCAAGTACTCAAGAGGAAACCCTTTTCAGGGTGGAGAGACGCGAAGCACCTTGCTGAGGTTCCAGCAAGTCCACCCCCGGAGTTCTCCAGATAACCACGAAGTGGGAAAGAAGCGGAAATGGCAAAGGAGGGGCACTGGAGGGTCCTTCAGGGAAAAGGTGGGCAGAGACCTCAAGCCCGGCGAGCTGGTCCGAGTCACTCCAGAAAACAAGGGCAACTTCTACAGATTCCGTCATCACGGGAGATGTCAACAGGCACGCAAGTAAGGAGGGCAGAGATCGGAATGCCGGGTCCAACCCAGTTTCAATTATTCAAAACTCACGGGCAGATCCTGTTTCCTGGGTCCCCACCCACTCGTCCGCTTCTTTCCCTTATTACTGGGGAGCAGGTCCTGGCCAGCCAACTGGAGATATTTAGAGTCTGTCTTAAAGAGTCAGTCTTTTTGAACATATAAAAATCATTATCCTAAGAGACACGGGTTAGATCCCTGGGTCAGGAAGATCCCCGGCAGGAGGAAATGGCAGCCCACTCCAGTATTCCTGCCTGGGAAGTGCCATGGACAGAGGAGCCTGGCAGGCTACAGTCCATGGGGTCACAGAGTTGGACATGACTGAGCGACCGAGCACATCCTAAGAGTTCACATGCCACAACCAAAGATTCTGCAGGCTGCAGCAAGAACAAGATCCCGAGGGCTGAGACTGAGACCCAGAAAAGTCAAATAAATAAGCGAAATAAATATTTAAAAATACGTAAATGAAAATCATTATCATACCTAAAGGAACATTAGCAAGGATTCCTTAATAGCATGACATAGACCAAGTTTCACTTTCCAATTGTCCCATAAATGTGCTGGACGATATTTGTTTACACTTTGAGTTAAGATCCAAATAAGTTTCACATGCTATAACGGCTGTTGCCCTTCTTAAGCCTCCTGGAATTTCTAAATTCTCTCCTTGTCTCTCTCTCTCCTCCTCTCCTCCTATCTTCATCTTGATCTCTGGCCAATTTCTTTATCTGTTAAAGAAGCCAGTCACTCACCCCTTAGCATTCTCCTCTGTTTGCATTGGGCTGATCACTCCCCTGTGGATCTCCTTGACACTCTATCCCATCCCCTGTATTTCTTGGGAGTTGGTCGTTGAATTTGCAGCATTTATGGAGAATCAGGTTTGATTATTTTGGCAAGACTGACTTATAGATGGAGCATGTGTTTCTATCAAGAGTTACATAAAAGTAAGACTTTTTAAGTATGCTTGCTTCTTATTATCAAATAAACATTCAATGTAAGCACTAAATATAATTCAAAAGATGGAAAAATTCAATAGGCTATATACTTTCAGATAGTTTACCGTCTATATATGTTGTATTTTTCTTTCTTGGATCTTTTCCATAAAATGGGATCACACTATACTTTTCTGTTTTAGAAACTGTGTTTTCTTCACTTAACAAAATATCATCTGCATTGCTTGTTAAACCACTAAACTCTCCTTAAGCTATTAGGAGTGATCTTTCTAATTCTTCGTTTTATTAGATCAGTTTCTCAAGAGCATCTGGAGTTTGGGGTAGAATTTCTGTCTCAGATTCAAAATGTACACATTTTAAAGAAAAGTCCCCTAATCCTTATTCCACATTCCATCTTTTAAATGAATTAAGTGATTATTCCATCTAAGTGTGAATAATGTTATCTTATAAATTATGGAAAATAGTGATCTATTTTCTCACATAAAAATTCAGGGGACTTCTGTGGTGGTCCAGTGGCTAAGACTCCACGCTCCCAAAGCAGGGCGCCCCGGTTCAAATCCTGGTCAAGGAACTAGATCCCACGTGCCACAACTAAAGAGCCCACATTCTGCATCTAAGACCTGGCATAGCCAACTATATAAGTAAACAAATAAAAAATTCAGGTGCTGCCTTAATCGTTGGCAGCCAGAAGTTCCCTGCACCTTAGAGCCCTGGCTGGTGACCGGGCCCTCACGTGGGATTCCCCGCAGCCCAGCCACACGGGGAGACCTTCATTAGCTTTTCGTTTTAAAAGTCTTTATTGAATTTATTATAACACTGCCTGGTCTTCTGTTTTTGGCTTTTTGGCCTCCAGGCATGGGGGATCTCAGCTCCCCGACCAGGAGTCGAACCTGTTCGTCCTGCACTGGAAAGCGAAGTCTGAGCCGCTGGGCCACCAGGGAAGTCCCAGCCGCATTGGCCTCAAGTCCTTCTTTCCCTTGGACTTTCTCCCTCCACCGTCTCTATGCCCGAGGCCAGTTGCCCCTGTCCAGGCTCAGAGCCTGGGAATTTGTGGATCCCAAAGAAGAATACAGGGAGGATTCCGGGCAGAGAATCAGAGGGAGCTTTGGCTTAAAGGAAGCAGAAAGTGATACTCTTGCAGATTGTGAGGTTCACTTGAGTCAACCAGTTTAAGGCTTTCCCCTTTCGCAAGTGAGAAAATTGAGGTTCAGAGAGGTTTAGCAACTCACAGGAGGCCACACAGCCCTCTCTTGCACCATTTGCTGCGGCTTCCCTAAGGTTCCAGACGGCACTTTGAGAACCAAAGATGGACAGTAAATACTTGCTGAAACACCTGTCCCTTTATGAGGTGACACCCCCGGATAACATCAGCGATGTCCACTTACCACGTGTGGTGTTCCATCATGCTGTTGGCAGGGTTGGGGGAGGCGTGCAGGTGTATTTAACCACATCCGTTCATTCCGTCATAAACTAGTTTCTATAGGACAGACCAAGACACACTTTGTTTTATTAACACTTTGAGATTGTTAATAAATCAGGATTAAATCCCCATCAAGCTTCCTTGGTGACTCAGATGGTAAAGAATCTGCCTGAAATGCAGGAGACCTGAGTTCAATCCCTGGGTCAGGAAGATTCCCTGGAGAAAGGCATGGCAACCCACTGCAGTATTTTTGCCTGAAGAATCTCATGAACAGAGGAGCCTGATGAGCTACAGACCATGGGGTCGAAAAGAGCCAGACATAACTGAGCGACTAACGCAAATCCTTGTCTGCTCATTTGATCACCACAATTCTGCCTAAGGGATTTTTTTTTTCTTTGAACCAAATCCTGAGTTCCAGGAACTCTACCACTGGTGGAAGAAGTGAGTTGGGGGATGGGAGCTCTCTGTCCTCCAGCAGGGAGAGTGGGTTCTGGGAGAGTTGGCCAGAGTCAAGGCAGCAGAGATTCCAACTCCTTTCCCTCCTGTTTTTACCCGTGTGTCTTTCTTTCTTCCTCTGTTTCCTTCCTTCTCACAATTTGGAAGGAAGCCAGCAAGCAGTGCAGGTGATGAGGTGGCTGAGCATCCTTCAGAGGCAGAACTGGGAAGACGGGTGGTAACTAGAACGGTGTTCAGTAGCCAAGTCGTATCTGCCTCTTCTCGATCCCATGGGACTGCAGCACGCCAGGTTTCCCTGTCCTTCACCATCTCCCGGATTTTGCCCAAGTTCATGTCCACTGAATCAGTGATGTCATCCAACCATCTCATCCTCTGTCACCCTCTTCTTCTTCTGCCCTCAATCTTTCCCAGCATCAGGGTCTTTTTCAAGCAGAATGTGCTCAGCCCTAACTGCCAGGTCAAGAACTGGGGCTTTATTTCATGGTTACTGGGGCATGTGGGGGTGGTTGTTAAACTTTCTAAGGAGGAATGTGATGGGTGGGCGAAAGTTGTTTTTCCAAAGCTTCATCTGGCAGCTGTGTTCATAACTCATGCAATGGAAGAGAGACAAGGGGTCAGAAGGAAAGAAAAGAGACAGGTTGTGAGGTGTCTGGACCTGCAGCTCTGAGGGTGGGTGACCACTGGCAGGGTGACACCAAAATGAGGGGAGACCTAGGGATGCAGAGAGGCCGGGGCGGGGCACCCACAGCAGGATAGTTGCCAACCGCTCCCGTGCATTGGATCCTGGGTATCCTGTGGAATCATGGACGGCTGGCCTGGAAAAGCGGCGGCCTGGTGAGTGCTGGCCCCTCAGTTGAGCACAACGAGCCCACGGAAGCAACTGACCCGAGACGGAACTGATGGACCAGGTGGAGGACGTAAACCTCCAGGCCAGTGAGTGCAGAACCGCCGAGGATCTGCGGAGCCACCTGGACCCCGTGGGCCTCCAAGGTGGATCAGGGCTACAGGGCTGGGGTCATCTCCCTGGCCCCTCTATCCCCTCACCCCACTCAAAACATGTTCCTGCTTTTATTTGTTTGAATAAAGGGCTTTGCAGAGAATGAAGAAAAATAATTTTAACCACATCAAGGGGGACTTGCCTGTTAGTCCGGTGGTTAAGACTTTGCCTTCCAATAGAGCGGCTACGGATTTGATCCCTAGTCAGGGGGCCAAGATCCCACATGCCTGGAGGGCAAGAAACCAAAACACAAAACAGAAGCATACTGCAACAAATTCAATCAGACTTTCAAAATGGGCCACATCAAAAAAAATCTTTAAGGTAAAAAAATTCAAAATTAAAACACGCACACACGTCAAGGTTTGAAGACAGAAAACTGAGGTCCAGAGAGAACAGAACCTGCCGTCTGGTCTAAAGCAGCTGGTTCGGAACAGTTCTAGAATGCCAGGTGGGAATGTCCCAAGGTCATCCAGAGATTCAGACGCCAACGTTCTTGCTCATTGAATAGTCACAGTTTGTGAACCTACCAGGCCCCCATCTCTGCTCAGGGCTAACAGGAAGCAGGTACCCTGTGCAAATCCTAAAACAGCAGCAATCAGTCCAAACCCGGAGCTGCACAAAGGAAGGAACATCCCAAAGGAGGGAAGGAACATGAGAGACGGGAGGAGGCTCTGCGAGAGGATGCGGGAGAAAGCGGGCGTGCGCACCTGAATTGCACTCGCTCGTCTCAGCCACATCTTGTCTGTCTGTTTCTTCCGTTTTCTGTTTCTCTGTCCGTGAACCTGCAGGACCTGAATGGGGAACAGCCTTCATAAGCCTAGTGGCTCCAACCGAGGAAGCTACTCAACGGCCCACCTTCTTTACCTAGAGATGCAACAATTTCCGGTGATGCTAGTGCTAAAGAGCCTGCCTGACAATGCAGGAGACGCAGGAGGCAGAGGTTCGGTCCCTGGGTTGGGAAGATCCTCTGGAGGAGGAAATGGCAACCCACTCTGGTATTCTTGCCTGGAGAATCCCATGGACAGAGGATCCTGGCGGGCTACAAGCCATAGGGTCAAAAAGAGTTGGACACAACTGAAGCGACTTAGCACACACACAAGCAAGCATTTCAAACCCCAGCAGGAGGGTGCCCATTCACAGGCACACCCCAGTGGTCCCCACTGTAGGGCCAGCTTACAGGTCAGCCCTGGATCAGGACGCAGGAAGCAGAGATCTCCCTTCATGAAGCCATCAAAGTCTTCACATTGATTTACTGTTTGGCATCAAAACTAATAACTTTTGTTTTTAATGATGCTGGTTTGCTGAGCTCTGAAAAGCCCTGGTTGTGATTTAGCTGCTGTGAAAAGGCAGGAGAAAAACAGCCCCCTATCAGTTGCCTGAGAGCAAATGATAAAATCAGTGTCTGTGTTTACAGAGGAGATCGCCTCGTAGACGCGTCCTCCTGATGACGAGACATCCGCAGAGCAGTCACTGAGCTTCAGCTGCACCTCACCTGAGAGGTTCAGGTCTAAAACAGGTGCTGCCTTCAGGTCATGAGGGGTTTCCTGTTGCAGAACAAAGGGGCTTCGACTCCAGGAGGGGAGACTCACCTCTCACCATGCTGGCACACAGATTACCATTCAGGTAATGGCCTCCTCCATCATTATCCCCTGTTTTGCTATTACACCCATCACCCGAGCAATTAGGAGCAAGTTGAAGCTGATCAGAGAGATCAAAAAATGTAAACTTTTATGAAGGCCTTTTCTATAACAAATGCTCATTCTGCAGGCCTCTGGCCTCAGGACTTCTAGCTTATTTTAAATTAGAGTACAGTTGAGGTCTCCCTGGTGGCTCAGTGGTAAAGAATCCATTTCCCCTTGCAAGAGACGTGGGTTCGATCCCTGGGTTGGGAAGATCACCTGGAGAAGTAAATAGCAACCGGCTCCAGTATTCTTGCCCGGGAAATCCCACAGACAGGGGAGACTGGTGAGCTACAAGTCCATGGGGTGGAAAGAGTGAGACAGGACTTAGCAACTACACAACAGCAGCAACAGTTGATTTACAATGCTGCGCTAGTTTCAGTTGTACAGCAAAGCGACTCAGTTATACAGATACAATCACTATTTTTCAGATTCTCAATATTCTGGAATAACCTCTATGGGTAAAAAATCTGATTTCCTTCTGTTTTTTTTTTACTTCCTTCTGTTTTTAAGGCTGAATAATAGTCCACTGTTTGCATATAGCAAATTTTCTTTATGTCTTCATCATTTGATGAGCCTTATACCTGTTAGGATGGTGATTTTATATATATATATATATATAGAGAGAGAGAGAGAGAGAGAACAAGTGTTGAGGAGTTTGTGAATATAAAATGACACGGCTGCTATGGAAAATAATATGCAGTTTTCCTCAAAAAACTTACACCTAGAACTCCGGTAAGATCCTGCAGTCCCACTCCTGAGCTGGAAGAGCTGGGACCAGGATCGACTCCCGACACATGAAATCCAGAGTCAGGACAAAGTGGGGCCTCAGACCGGCCACAGGCTAGGATGAGGGGAAGGAGGCAGGCCCGGCAGGGAGGCGGTAAACACCGGTGCCCCGGGCTTGTTTGCCCCCGTCTGGTTCTGAAAGAAAGGGAATGGTAATGGTGGGAAGAAGCCAGATAGACGACTAGTGGAGAAGAAAGAGGATGCTCAGAGTCTGGCTCTGGCGGAGAGTCAAGCTTATCCCCTCCCCGCCCCAGTCCCTGGAGTCCTGCCTTCAGAGCGGCGGGGTCTCCTGGCTGGGCCCCACGCAAGGGTTCCCTTCTGGAGTCATCCTGTTGCCCCCCACCCACGAAGCTCAAGAAGAACCTGGACCATCCCAACATGGCAGGCTTCTCTCCTGTAGTCTGCAGGCTGGACCCCAGAAACCCTCCACCCCGAGCAGAGCCACCCAGCCCTCCCACTGCCACCACCCCCAGGGTCTCCTCAACTGTATCAGGTCAGTTATGGGCAGAACTGTGTCCTGTCAGCACACAGTGTTGAAGTCCTAACCCCCAGTTCCTCAGACTGTGACTGTATTTGGAGGTAATCAAACACACGAGGTCATTAGAATGGGTTTGCTACCCAAGAGTCCAAGTTAGCCAGTACATCCCAGAGGAGGTGTTGAGGCGAGGAAGACGGCCTTATTTGGAAAGCTGGCTGACCAAGAAGATGGCAAGCTAGCGCCTCAAAATAGCCATCTTGTGGGGGCCTGGAAGCCAGGTTCTTTAAGGGATCAGAGATGGGGGTAGGTGAGGAAGCAAAGTAAAAAAAAAAACAAAAACGTTTAATTCTTGCAAATTATCTCCTAAAATGGCCAGCCTCAGAAGGGAGGTATGTTAGTTTCACTTCCTTACAAGCCTTCACAGGTGGGCAGGGTCAGGCTATCTCCCTGTGAGCCAAACCAGGGCACCCGAGCCCAAGGGTCAGGTCGAAGGGGGCGGGCAGGGCTCCCTGAGGCAGGCCACTCTGTATGCCTATAGTAACAAAGGCAGGGAAATCACAGAAGAAGATCCGGACTCAAAATTAACCCTCACGGCTGCAGGTCCTGATCCCACAGGACTGGAGTCCCTATAAGAAAAGGAAAAGCCAGCGGGAGCTCATGCACAGAGGCAAGGCCGTGTGAAGACACAGCGAGGTGTCCGTGAGGCCAGGGAAGAGGCCCGGGGCGGGGGGGGAGGGGGGTGGCCCTGCAGACCCCTGGGCCTTGGGTCTGCACCCTCCAGATCTGTGCAGGGGGCAGAGGCGCCAGGGCAGCAGAGCCCACCGCTCGGGTCTCAGGTAGGGGTGGGGTGCCCGCATGGGGCAGGCTTTGCAATGAAATCATGAAAGGCAGGATGTAAACGCACCTGATGCGGAAAAGAGGCGGAGTTGGGGTGGGGCACGGACGTTCTCGACACGAGCATCTCAGGGAGAAAAGGCATCAGCTGTTACTCCAGGGCCAGGAACAAAGAAAACGAAAAGGACCTCAGGATGCCGTGAAGTCACTGGTGCTCAGGAATTGAGACGTTGCCAAAAAGTCACCCAGCTCACACCTCTAAGAAACGATGCTAGAGTCTGCCATCCTAAGACAGTAAAAAATGGCTACCCACTCCAGTATTCTTGCCTGGAAGATTCCATGGACAGAGGAACCAGCAGGCTACAGTCCATGGGGTTGCAAGGAGTTTGACAGGTCCAAGCAACTTGAGCAAACAAGTAAGACAGAGAAAGGTGCATACTTTTAGGCTCAAAACCAAAACAAAAAGTCAGGGGCTTCCCTGATGGTCCAGTGGTTGAGAATCCACCTTGCCATGCAAGAGACACCAGTTCCATCCCTGGTCTGGGAAGTTGCCACATGCCTCGGAGCAGCTAAGCCCGGGTGCCTCAACTATTGAGCCAGCAGCTGCTGAGGCCCACGTGCCTAGAGCCCGTGCTACACAAGAGGAGCCACCGCAGTGAGAAGCCCGCACACAGCAACGAAGAGGAGCCCAGATACGGCAACGAAGACCCAGCCCAGCCGAAATAATAATCAGTTCAGTTCAGCTCAGTCGCTCAGTCATATTCGACTCTTTGTGACCCCATGAACCGCAGCACGCCAGGCCTCCCTGTCCATCACCAACTCCTGGGGTCCACCCAAACCCATGTCCATTGAGTCGGTGATGCCATCCAGCCATCTCATCCTCTGTCGTCCCTTTCTCCTCCCACCCTCAATCTTTCCCAGCATCAGGGTCTTTTCAAATGAGTCAGCTCTTCACATCAGATGGCCATAATAATTAATAAATAAATAAGATTCTTGAAGGAAAAAAAAAATTGCCAAGTTGGACTTTGTTAAAATCAAAAAGAAGTGAAATGGTATTTCAATCACCCCTGAGATGAAGGGGCTGTTAGTGCCATTACCTCACCTGTAAACTGGTCTCAGGCCTTTTGTGAAGCTGAGATGACAAAATCCACCTTGGTGACTCTCAGACTGAGAGTCTTTTGTCATGAAATCAAAGGTCCTACATTAAGCAGGTCGGGGATAGAGTTCAGACTTTCCTGTTTAAAGCTTTCCAGGGGATTCTAACGGGATTCCGGAGTTGAGAAACACTGACCTCTATGGTACTCAGCTCACATAGGAAGGGCCTCCTAAGTGCTACGTCATTAACATAGCATTAACATAACATGAATATGTCACTATATTATTGTCCCATCCACTCACCTACTCATTCATGTGGCCTGAGGCAGAAGTGAGTGACAAGCCGGGGTAAATTCTCTTCTTTCCGCATCCACCCCTGAACATCTCAAGCATCAGGCGCCACTGTGGGGAACAACAAATAATTGATTAAGAGGAAAAAATGTGTAGAACTTCTCAGAAGTAGCACCTGCTGTGTCTGTTTAATTCCAGTTTGAACAAGCCCTTCCTCTGCGATCCCAGTAAATGGAACAAAACCTCCAACTACCAGAGGAGCAGGCATGGGGTCTCCATCCTAAGACATGAGCCCAAGGGGGAGGGGTTGTTCTAATTACGGCCACAGCTCTTCCGAGCAAGCTTCCCGTGAGCTCACCTCCAGCAGACTGAGTTAACAACGGAGATGTGTACTTTCCTGGAGTCAAGGGCTGCGTCCGGGTCCTTCTGATTCCTAGGACGTTATCTGTGGACACTTATTCCCTGCAGAAGCCGAGGACACGCTGTAACTCTGAAATCATGAGGATATATGCGTGTTAACAAGGATACACGCCCCGGGCCTCAGTGACTGTGTTCTTCGTTTATTGTTACTGTTGTCAGTTGCTCAGTCATGTCTGACTCTTTGCGACTCCATGGACTGCAGCACACCAGGCTTCCCTGTCCTTCAGTATCTCCCAGAGCTTGCTCAAACTCATGTCCATTGAGTCAGTGATGCCATCCAACCATCTCATCTTCTGTCGCCCCCTTTTCCTCCAGCCCTCAATCTTTCCCAGCATCAGGGTCTTTTCCAATGACTTGGCTCTTTGCATCAGGTAGCCAAAGTATTGGAGCTTCAGCTTCAGCATCAGTCCTTCCAATGAATATCCAGGGTTTATTTCCTTTTGGATGGACTGGTTGGATCTCCTTGAAGTCCAAGAGACTCTCAAGAGTCTTCTCCAACACCACAGCTTAAAAGCACCAATCGCCTGGCACTCTTCTTTATGATCCAAATCTCACACCCATACATGACTACCGGAAAGACCATAGCTTTGACTCTATGGTCCTTTGCAGGCAAAGTGATGTCTCTGCTTTTTAATATGTTGTCTGTGTTTGCCATAGCTTTCTTCCAAAAAGCAAGTGTATTTTAATTTCATGGCTATAGTCACATCTGCAGTGATTTTGGAGCCCAAGAAAATAAAGTCTGTCACTGTTTCCAATTTTCCCCATCTATTTGCCATGAAGTGATGGGACCAGATGCCGTGATCTTCATTTTATGAATGTTGAGTCTTAAGCCAGCTTTTTCACTCTGCTCTTTCACCTTCATCAAGAGGCTCCTTAGTTCCCCTTTGCTTTCTGCCATAAGGGTGGTGTCCTCTGGCTATCTGAGGCTATTGATATTTCTCCCAGCAATCTTGATTCCAGCTTGTGATTCATGCAGCCCAGCATTTTGCATGATGTATTCTGCATATAAGTTAAATAAACAGGATAACAATATACAGCCTTGATGTACTTCTTTCCCAGTTTTGCACCAATCCATTGTTCAATGTCCAGTTCTCACTGTTGCTTGTTGACCTGCATACAGGTTTCTCAAGAAGCCTGTAAGGTGGTCTGGTATTCCCATCTCTTTAAGAATTTTCCAGTTTGTTGTGACCCACACATTCGAAGGGTTTTAACATAGTCAATGAAGCAGAAGTAGATGTTTTCTGGAATTTCCTTGCTTTTTCTATGATCCAGTGGATGCTGGCAGTTTGATCTCTGGTTCCTTTGCCTTCTCTAAATCCAGCTTGTACATCTGGAAATTCTCAGTTCACCTACTGTTGAAGTCTAGCTTGCAGGATTTTGAGCATTACCTTGCTAGCATGTGAAATGAGTGCAAATACATGGTAATTTGAACGTTCTTTGGCATTGCCCTTCTTTGGGATTGAAATGAAAACTGACCTTTTCCATTCCTGGGGCCACTGCTGAGTTTTCCAAATTTGCTGGCATATTGAGTGCAGCACTTAAACAGAATCATCTTTAGAGGATTTGAAATAGTTCAGCTGGAATTCTATCATCTCCACTAGGTTTGTTCATAGTGATGCTTCCTAAGGCCCACTTGACTTGGCATTCCAGGATGTCTGGCTCTAGGTGAGTAATCACACCACTGCAGTTATCTGGGTCATTAAGACTTTTTTGTACAGTTCTTCTGTGAATTCTTGCCATCTCTTCTTAATCTCTTCTGCTTTAGGTTCACACCATTTCTACCCTTTCTTGTGTTCATTTTTGCATGAAATATTTCCTTGGTATCTCTAATTTTCTTGAAGAGATCTCTAGTCTTTCCCATTCTATTGTTTTCTTCCATTTCTTTGCATTGCTCACTGAAGAAGTCTTTCTTATCTCTCCTTGTTATTCTTTGGAACTCCGCATTCAGATGGATATAATTTTCCTTTTCTTCTTTGCCTTTCTCTTCTTTTACTTTCTCAGCTATTTGTAAGGCCTCCTCAGACAACCAGTTTGCCCTTTTTGCATTTCTTTTTCTTGGGGATTGTTTTGATCAGCACCTCCTATACAAATGGAGAAGGAAATGGCAACGCACTCCAGCATTCTTGCCTGGAGAATTCCATGGACAGAGGAGCCTGGCGGGCTACAGTCCATGGGGTTGCAAGAGTCAGACACAACTTGGTGACTAAACCACCATCCTATCCAGTGTTATGAACCTCTGCCCATAGCTCTTCAGGCACTCTGTCTACCAGATCTAATCCCTTGAATCTACTTGTCACTTTCATTGTACAAGCACAAGGGATTTGATTTAGGTCGCATCTGAATGGCTTAGTGGTTTTCCCCACGTTCTTCAATCTAAGTCTGAATTTTGCAAGAAGTAGTTCATGATCTGAGCCACAGTCAGCTCCCAGTCTTGTTTTTGCTGACTGTATAGAGCTTCTCCATCTTCAGCTAAAAAATAATGTAATCAGTTTGATTCGGGTACTGACCATCTGTCTATGTGTAGGGTCATCTCTCGTGTTGTTGGAAGACAGTGTTTGCTATGACCAGTGTGTTCTCTTGGCAAAACTCTGTTAGCCTTTGCCCTGCTTCATTTTATACTCCAAGGCCAAATTTGTCTATTACTCCAGGTGTCTCTTACCTTCCTACTTATGCATTCCAGTCCCCTATGATGAAAAGAACACCTTCTCTTGGTGTTAGTTCTAGGAGGTCTTGTATGTCTTCATAGAATTGTTCAACTTCAGCTTCTTCAGTGTTAGTGGTTGGGAAACAGACTTGGATTACTGTGATATTAGATGGTTTGCCTTAAAGACAAGCCGAGATCATTCTGTCATTTTTGAGATTGCACACAAGTACTGCATTTTGGGCTCTTTTGTTGACTATGAGAGCTATTCCATTTCTTCCAAGGGATTCCTGCCCATAGCAGTAGATAAAATGGTCATCTGAATTAAAGTCACCCATTCCTATCCACTTCCACTTTACCTTGATTCATAGACCTAACATTCTAGGTTCCTATGCAATATTGTTCTTTATGGCCAGACTCTACTTTTACCACCAATTCAGTTCAGTTCAGTTCAGTCGATCAGTCGTGTCCGACTCTTTGTGACACCATGAACTGCAGCACACCAGGCCTCCCTGGCCATCACCAACCCCCGGAGTCCACCCAAACCCATGTCCATTGTGTCGGTGATGCCATCCAACCATCTCATCCTCTGTTGTCCCCTTCTCCTCCTGCCCTCAATCTTTCCCAGCATCAGGGTCTTTTCAAATGAGTCAGCTCTTTGTATCAGGTGGCCAAAGGACTGGAGTTTCAACTTCAACGTCAGTCCTTCCAATGAACACCCAGGACTGATCTCCTTTAGGATGAACTGATTGGATCTCCTTGCAGTCCAAGGGACTTTCAAGAGTCTTCTCCAACACCACAGTTCAAAAGCATCAATTCTTCAGCGCTCAGCTTTCTTTATAGTCCAACTCTCACATCCATACACGACCACTGGGAAAACCATAGCCTTGACTGGATGGACCTTTGTTGACAAAGTAGTGTCTCTGATTTTTAATATGCTGTCTAGGTTGGTCATAACTTTCCTTCCAAGGAGTAAGCGTCTTTTAATTTCATGGCTGCAATCACCATCTGCAGTGATTTTGGAGCCCAGAAAAATAAAGTCAGCCACTGTTTCCACTGTTTCCCCATCTATTTGCCATGAGGTATGGGACCGGATGCTGTGATCTTCGTTTTCTGAATGTTGAGCTTTAAGCCAACTTTTTCACTCTCCTTTTTCACTTTCATCAAGAGGCTCTTTAGTTCTTCACTTTCTGCCATAAGGGTGGTGTCATCTGCATATCTGAGTTTATTGATATTTCTCCTGGCAGTCTTGATTCCAGCTTGTGCTTCCTCCAGCCCAGTGTTTCTCATGATGTACTCTGCATATAAGTTAAGTAAGTAGGGTGACAATATGCAGCCTTGAGGTACTCCCTCTTTGTTCTAGCTGAGTAATATTCTATTGTATACATGTACCACATATTTCTCCCAAATAGAGATGATTCTCCCCCCACCAGATTGTCACAAAGGATAATGAGATAGCACAGGAAACCAGGGACCGTCCTGCCTGACTCACAACAGATGGGAAACCCCGCCCTGACTTCCAACATGATCGGCATCACTATTTGTATCAAATGATAATGTGAATTAGAGCTTCAGTCTGTGACAAGTGCCAAGAGGCAGGTGTGGTCTCAGTGGAGGAGTGAGCAAAGGGTGGGGGCCGGTTCCCCACAGAGCAGGGCTGCTGTCCATGACCAGGCCAGTCCATGTCGACTCCGGAAGTCTCTGTAACGGAGCAGGACCCTAGGAGGCCTGCCCAGAATAGATGCCTACCCATGCCCTCTGCCTGCCTTTTTGTTTGTTTAAAAACCTTTAGTCAAAGAATAAATGTAATCAGAGAAGTGAGAAAATGCTGAAAGAAAGGAAAAGAGCCAAGCAAGGCAAAAGAACAATACTTTAGCCATGAAACACAGTCAAGGTGTGAGAGCTGGACTGTAAAGAAAGCTGAGCGCTGAAGAATTGATGATGCTTTTGAACTGTGGTGTTGAAGAAGACTCTTGAGAGTCCCTTGGACTGCAAGGAGATCCAACCAGTCCATCTTAAAGGAGATCAGTCCCAAATATTCATTGGAAAGACTGATGCTAAAGCTGAAACTCCAATACTTTGGCCACCTGATACAAAGAGCTGACTCACTGGAAAAGACCCTGATGCTGGGTATGACTGAAGGTGGGAGGAGAAGGGGATGACAGAGGATGAGATGGTTGGATGGCATCACCAAGTCAATGGACATGAGTTTGAGTAAACTCTGGGAGTTGGTGGTGGACAGGGAGGCCTGGTGTGCTGCAGTCCATGGGGTCGCAAAGAGTCGGACACGACTGAGCGGCTGAAATGAACTGAACTGAACTGAACTGAAGGAGTCTGAGCTCCTCCTCAAGGGTTATAGGTAACATTCTGAGCCATTCATTGTCTTTGGAGCTGTTTAGCAGATACAGAAACCCCCACCATGTGGGGGAAGTTAACTATGTGCTGCCCATAAACGTATAGACCCCACATTGGGTGGAACCAGAAGGTTGATGATGCTGACTCCCAATTACCTCACCACCAGCCAATCAGAAGACTGTCCATGAAGTGACCACACCCTGCCCTTTGAACACTGTGACTCCGAGGTACCTGTTCCGGGGTGGTCATGCAGGTTTGAGGGCACTGTCCTGCTGTGGCCCTCTTTGCCTGGCAAAGCAATAAAGCTCTTTCTTCCTGCTGTTGTGGTTGTTGTTGAGTCCTGAGTCCAACTCTTTGGCGACCCCATGGATTGAGATTCCCCAGGCAGGAATCCGGGAGTGGTTGCCACTTCCTTTCTCCAGGGGATCTTCCCGATTCAGGGATGGAAGCTGCATCTCCTGTCTGTGTCTGCATTGTAGGCAGATTCTTTACCGCTGAGCCACTGAGGAAGTCCCACTTGAACCAAAACTGTCTCTGAGATTTAATCAATCAGCAGTGTACAGAGGCTGAATTTTGGAAACATTTTCACCTGTCAGGCTGTTCATTCAGGATAGGGCTTTGGGGCATGAACCACCTGTCTTCTTGCCTAGACCTGCAATAAACCTTTCTCTGCTCCAAACTCTGATGGTTTGTTTGGCCTCACTGTGCTCTGAGCACAAGTATTTGCATTGGGTAACACAAACACTTCCTTACATTTTGCACCCCAGGATCTCACACAGTCCTGCCCCTGGCGGTAGTAACCACAGTTTCTAGGACGCTGAGAAGCCTGCTGTGCTGAGCAGAGGTCTGATACAGAACAGGCCCTTGATAAAAATTGCAATCGTGTTAACTAATTCAGAGCTCCAGGCAGTAAGCTCAGGACGACAGATCTAACATCCTGCACACTTCTCTCAGTTCAGTCTCTCCGCAAAGTTTACCTGGAGAACATTCCCAGCTGCACAGAAATGGAAGTTAACCGGAACCGGGCTCCTTCTTGTACACATAACCTCTTGACATCTTACTGCTGTCGGACTGAGCTTCCCTGGTAGCTCAGCTGATGAAGAATCTGCCTGCAATGCAGGAGGCCCTGATTCGATTCCTGGGTCAGGAAAGTTCTCTGGAGAAGGGATAGGTCAGCAACTGCAGTATTCTAGGGCTCCCCTCGTGGCTCTGTTGGTAAAGAATCCATCTGCAGTGCAGGAGACCTGGGTGTGATACCTGGGTTGTGAAGATCCGCTGGAGGAGGACACAGCAACTCACTCCACTGTTCTTGCCTGGAGAATCCCCATGGCCAGAGAATCCTGGCCGACTGCAGTCCACGGGATGGCAAAGAGCCGAGCAGGCCTGAGCGACTGAGCGCAGCACTGCTGACTACCGAGATCTTTCTCTAGATGGCGCACTAGCCCAACCCTCTGAATAACGCACAGGCTCCGCTATAGCTCGGTAAGTCCATCACACCCCATTCATGGTCTCTCCGGTAACTATCCCCTGCAGACCGGGTGCCTTTTTGCAACACAGACCATCATATTTGCCCTTTTAACACACTGCCTGGCATTCAGTAGACACTTCATACATGCCTAAAACAGAATTGGGCAGGTATGTCTAAAGTTTCCAAACTGTTTTTTAAGAAAAGGTCAAAATTTTCAGACAATAATGTATCATTACAGCAGTGGCAAATTATTCAAAAGAATTACTGCAGTAATGATGCAAAGTCTTTATGAGACAGCCAAAGGCATTTCTCTCACAGTATTTCGGAACAGACTGGCACCTAACGGCGTTCAGAGTTCTCCCGTCGATGACGGTTTTTATCTGGATCAGTCTTACTCCGGCAGCACTCAGTTTGGGTTTGCTTTGGAGGAGGACCCGTGATTCCAGGAAACCCAGCGGACAGGACCTGCCCGTCTCCAGGCCCCCCACTGCCGGGCGAGATACAGGGCAACCCCGTGCGCGTTGGCACAAGGCAGCCGTGTCTACAGCTCCCCCTACCCCGCCCCATCCCCGTACCAGCACAGCTCCGAGAAGTGCAATGACCTCAGGCACAAACGCGGAGACGTGGAGCTGTCTTCCCCGCGGAGTGGCACAGACGCGCCCCGTGCGTCGTAAGCCCCTGTCCCAGCTCCGCAGGGCTGCAGCTGCGCTAGCGCCCAGACCGGCATCTCTACCTGAAGGCGCAGTGGCCCCACTTGGTCGCCAGGTGGCGCTGCGGCCCCGCCCATCGCGCTCGGGGCGCCGCGCGGGCTGGTCCTCCCAGCTTTCGGGCTCCACCAGCCGACAGGGCGACCAGGATGCTTGGGTCCAGGGTCGCTCAGGCCACTGGCTCCTGAAGTCAGGAGCCGGCTGGGCCTGATGCGGGTGGCCTGATTCGGTTTTTCTTTTTTCTTTTTGGCTTTCAAGAAATGCCCCAAGGCTAGATTTTTCCTTGAAATGCTAGCAATTACTGTGCTTTAAAAATTTTCACAGAATTTTTTAAAGTACAGTAATTGCTTACTTAAGTACAGTAGTATTTTTTTCAAGTAAAGTACTTTTTCTAAGTAAAAAAACTTTTTTAAGTACAGTAATTGGTTATTTAAGTACAGAAGTCTTTTTTTCAAGTAAAGTATTTTTTAAGTAAAAAAATTTCTTAAGTACAGTAATTGCTTACTTAAGTGCAGTAGTCCTGTATGGATGTGAGAGTTGGACTGTAAAGAAAGCTAGGTGCTGAAGAACTGATGCTTTTGAACTGTGGTGTTGGAGAAGACTCTTGAGAGTCCCTTGGACTGCAAGGAGATCCAACCAGTCCATCTTAAAGGAGATCAGTCCTGAATATTCATTGGAAGGACTGATGCTAAAGCTGAAGCTCCAATCCTTTGGCCACCTGATGCAAAGAACTGACTTATTGGAAAAGACCCTGATGCTGGGAAAGATTGAAGGCAGAAGGAGAAGGGGACGACAGAGGGTGAGATGGCTGGACGGCATCACCGACTCAATGGACATGAGTTTGAGTAAACTCTGGGAGTTGGTGATGGACAGGGAGGCCTGGTGTGCTGCAGTCCATGGGGTCGCAAAGAGTCAGACACGACTGAGTGACTGAACTGAACTATCGGTAATTTCTAGCATTTCGGACATGACTGAGAGACTGAACTGAACCGTACTTTAAAAATTGTAATAGAAACTTCTTTAAGGCATAGGCTTGTCATGTGGCCCATCTGGCTGTGGGTGGCAGCTCCAGGACCCCACCCAGAGCCCAGCAATTACCTGGTCAGGAAGGCCATGGGTCTTAACTGGTCCCTTAAGACTTAACACACTTGGGTTCCTCTGTCTCTTTGGCATCTCTGCCTTGCCTGCTCTACCCCCATCCCCACCCCTGCCAAAGAACCCCAGGCCCACCCATGAAATGCTTCCTGATATTCTTACGCTTCACTTTTAAAACTTTTTCTCCTGGAAAAGTTTAAACTTACAGAGGCAATAAGTGTAACATGACAACCCCCATGTACCTGTCACCCAGCTTCAATAATTGATGTACATGGGCATCTGTGTTCATCCGTGTCCCCAGGACACTTCCACCTCTGACCTCCACTGGTTTATTTTATTTTTTTTAATAAACTGTGTTTTTAAAAAATAATTTTATGTATGTATTTATTTTTGGTTGTGCTGGGTCATCGTTGCTTTTCTGTGGTTGTGGTGAGTGGGGGCTTCTTTCTAGTTATAATGTGCTGGCTTCTCATTGCAGTGGCTTCTCTCCTTTCAGAGCCCTGGGGCTAAGGCACACAAGCTTCAGCAGCTGTGGCTCCCAGGCTGTAGAGCACAAGCTGAATAGTTGTGGCATACGGGTTTAGTTGCTCCTCGGCATGTGGGGTCTTCCCACAATCCTCCTGCCTTGGAGGATTTACCACTGAGCCACCAGGGAAGCCCTCCAGTGGTTTATTTTTAAATAAATCCCACACATCCTATCTCTTCCTCCCTAAATAGGTAGTGTGTATCTCTAACAGAAGTCTTTTAACATAACAATACCATTGTCACAATAATAATACTATTATCACATCAAAAGCATTTCCTTCAGTTCAGTTCAGTTGCTCAGTTGTGTCTGACTCTGCGACCCCAGGAACCAAAGCATTCCAGGCCTCCCTGTCTATCACCAACTCCCAGAGTTCACCCAAACTCATGTCCACTGAGTCTGTGATGCCATCCAACCATCTCATCCTCTGTTGTCCCCTTCTCCTCCTGCCCTCAATCTTTCCTAGCATCTGGGTCTTTTCAAATGAGTCAGTTCTTTGCATCAGGTGGCCAAAGTATTGGAGTTTCAGCTTCAGCATCAGTCCTTCCAATGAATATTCAGGGCTGATTTCCTTTAGAATGGACTGATTGGATCTCCTTGCAGTCCAAGGGACTCTCAAGAGTCTTCTCCAACACCACAGTTCAAAAGCATCAATTCTTCGGTGCTCAGCTTTCTTTACAGTCCAACTCTCACATCCATACATGACTACTGGAAAAACCATAGCCTTGACTAGACCGACCTTTGTTGACAAAGCAATGTCTCTGGTTTTTAATATGCTGTCTAGGTTGGTCATAACTTTCCTTCCAAGGAGTAAGCGTCTTTTAATTTCATGGCTGCAATCACCATCTGCAGTGATTTTGGAGACCCAAAAATAAAGTCAGCCAGTTAATATCATCAAATATTCATTCAGTGACCCAGTTTCTCCAGCTGCCTTATAGATGTGTCCTTAACAGTTGATTTTTCTAAATCAAGTCTAAAAAGGCCTGTGAATTGTATTCATTTGATTTAAAAAAATGTTTTAATTCAGGTAAAATTTTTCATATACCAAGACATACAGATCCTTGTTTTGTCAAATATAACCATTTGTGTGATGAACACATTCATCAAACTATAAAAGGTTTCCATCACCCCTGAAAGTTCCCTCTTGCAATCCATTCCCCTACCACCCAGCCCACCAGAAACCACTGACTTCTGTTATCTTACAGGAATTCTGCCTGTTTTAGAAATTCACATAAATGGGCAGGCACACTCATCTGTGCCTAACTCCTTCTACCCAAAGTAATCATGTTCTTTGAGATTCAGTCACAGTGTCTTATGTACCAAGACGTCCTTCTTTCTTAGTCCTTGGTAATATTTCACCATGTGACTGGAACACAGCCTGTACGGTAACGTTGTGGTTTAGTCCCTCAGTCTGTCTTTCCGCAACCCTATGTACTGAAGTCTGCCAGGCTCCTCTGTCCATGGGATTTTCTCAGGCAAGAATACTGGAGTGGCTTGCCATTTGCTTCTCCAGGGGATCTTCCGTTCCGGACCCAGGATCAAACCCACATCTCCTGCATTGGCAGGCAGGTTCTTTAGCCACCAGGGAAGCCCCTCTAATGGAACACAGCCTCTCAGGAAACATCCTGTTGATAGATATTTGGATTGCTCCCAGGTTTGGATGTAGCTACTCACATCAATCTTTCTATGGCAATATGTGTTCATTTCTCTTTGGCAAATGCCTAGGAGTGGAATTGCTGGATCGCAGGGTAGAGGTTTGTCTTTGTAAGGATCTGCCTGAGAGGCTTTGTTCTGGTCACACCACGTGCATGCCCACAGCAACGTCTGAAATCCCCCACCCCTCACCCCGTGCTCCACATCCTCCCCAGCATTGGCTGTTCTCTGTCTCTTTAATTTTAACCATTCTTGTGGGTGTGTAAAAACAGTATCTCATGGTGGTTTTAAAATTGCACTTCCTGGTGTTTTGAGAATGAATGCTAGTTCTCTGGCTTGTATTTATCTGAAAATGTTTTTATTTACAGACACACACACCCTGCTTTAAAACCAGGGTATTTTCCTTGGATATAGAAATCTCCTTGGACAAACTTTTTTCCAACAGCTATCACGTTTTGCAAAGTCTTTCCCTGGACTTGCGCAGTCCAGCCCCTGGCTAAGGCCTCTCAGCCAAGGTGTCTGCACACCCATCCCTCTGCACGAGGCCCCTCCTCTTGCAGCACCACCCCCCCCATCTTCTCAGCACCCCGGTCTCTAGTCTCTGCTGCTTAGGACGGTGAGACGATGCCTCTCCACTTGGTCTCGCCTCCCTGCACCCCCACACAATCGGAGTATGGCTGGGGGAGAACGTGACTCCAGCCCCCTGCTTCCTTTCTCAAGGATGCAGCCTGAGCTGACCATGGCCCAGTTCCTGCAGAGAGCACCTCGGATACCTTGCTCCATTTTACTACTGCTGGCAGTTGGAGAGTGGGTCTAAGACCCGTTTAGCTGAATTCTTGGATTCTGTCATAGCTCAATCTAAGACTTTCTCATCCGCTCCTTTAAATATATAGTTCCTTCGGCCCCTTTATTTTTTGTTTGTTTCCTTGCAGGACATTGAAGAAACCATGTTCCTTGTCTACAGAGTCTCTCACCCCTGATCTTACCTATGCCTCTCATTGGTGCTGTTTAATAGGGACTCCTCGGGTTTCCTGGACACGGGTAGTTCCATCCAGAGGCCAAACCTCAGTCCAGATGCTTTACTCCCGGACCCCTTTGGAGATCCGGGTGTCTACTGCCTGCAGCCTGCACACGAAGCTCACTCAGTCTCTTTCTGCGATGTGAGTACCCTTCCACGATCACCCCCTGGACGTATTTTTTTCATGAAGGATTTGCAGGGTTGTGAGATTCTTTTATAATTTCCCTTCTCTGGGCATTTACTAAATGCCTCTGTAAAGAGACACGTCCCCTAATCAGCTGCATCGTTGCCCTGAGACAAGCTGATGTAAGAAAGACGAGTTTTCACTAAACCTTCTCCCTTGCTTTGCCAGAATGGACTGGTTTCCTTACATCCTCTGAAGGTGTCCAGTGAGTTTCTTTTCTTTTCTTTTTTTAAGGAATCATTGTAAACTTGAGGAATTTATTTTTTGTGTTTCAGTTCACTGTAGTTTTTTTTTTTTTTTTTTCAGAATACGAAAGTTTGAGTAGAGGGGGGCCTCTTCACTGTGGCTCCTGGGTTCTTTAGACATGACCCCAGTCATCTCTGAGAGGCATCCTTGCTTACTGATGTGTCAAATTAGCCTGGGGTCATCCTGCCCCGTTCCTGGCCCCGATATGGAATTTGCTATTTTTTCCATAGGGAAACCAGGCTTCCTTCCATAGGAAACAGTATTGAGAGGACATAACCTAGGAAGTAAGGACACTCGTAACTATTGGGTAAGTTCAAGGTCTTTTCAAGGAATCTCTCAGGAATTACGTCTTCTCTTTTACATTTTAAAAGAAATAATACGGCCATTTATTTAAAAGAAATAATACAGCCATTTAAATAATTATTTAAAAGAATGAGTTGATACAGCCATTTCCAATTCAAAATTTACTTAAGAAGGAACCTGACTCTGTCATTATGATGCCAGACGCTGACCCTTTGCACCCCTTACGGTCCCGCACCAGCCCCACCTCTGAGGAAGCCGGTAAGACAGGCCAGAGGCTCCCTCCTTCAAACAGCAGGTTTCCAGCAGCAGACTCCCGCCTGCCGGCCCACCTCCCGACCACCGTGACACCCCAAGCCAGGCTCCTTTCCCCACTCCCTCAAGCCTTTTGAGACCTGGAGAGAAGCTGCCTGCTCCCCTAGGGCCTCAGTTATCTGGATCATGAGACCTTCAGACTCTCCTCCGGACAGTTTGGGCAAAGCAAATTTGAGAGGGGGGTCCCTTCTTTGCAGGGAAGCACAGAACACTTCACTGTTGATTTCATATTTATATCCTTTTTTCTTAGGCTGAAAAACTCTCTGGTGATATGCACATAATTACCTATTTGCTTTTTCCCATCATAATAAGATCAGAATAATGATATCAATATTACTACCAATGCAATTATTGAAAACCGCTTGGTATTATTTTTCAGTTCCTTTATACCCTTAGGGAATGACTATCAAGGGATGTGCCATTAAGTTATTGTGTTTCAAACGACTTTAAATTATTGCTCTTTGTGCGGTTCTATTGCTGTCTGAGTGTTAGTTTCACTTTCGTTTCTACTTTTAGGGCTTTCTATATCTCTGATTCAGTTGGTTTTATATTTATGTAAATATTAACATGAGTCAAAAGTCAAACCTATCAAAGAAAGTAGGTTCAGAGAGATCTAGCCTCTTTTCTTGTGCTCCACCCTGCATTTTTGCATTCTATGCATTTTACATTATATGGGTATTATACACATACACATGTATATGTACATATATATGCTATATGTATATTGCTTCATTTCAATAAGAGCAAATATGCATTTATATTCATAAGCCTATATTTTAGATGAACACAGCATGCTAGATGCAACTTGTCCTAATGTATCTTTTCATTTGATAATATTTGGAGGCAACCACTTCACAGCAGTTTACAGAAATATTAAAAATTCTTGTTTGAATAGGCCACTGAAAGGTATTGAGTGATTGATATATGCTTGAGACACTTGATATGTATTTGTTATATTTTACTAGCTGTGTATATGGATACAGTTATGGAGTTAGTTATTCACTATGTTATCCGTATTTTCTGCCTCTTCTGTATGTTTCGATTTTTGAGAGTATTTCTAGTCATGGTCTAATGGCTACACTTCTACTAACAGCTTTATATAATATCTTTGTCCCTTCTTTTGGTTTCTTAATATGAGGCTTCTTGAAAATTAGCTAAAACCTTCTCTGACACGGTACTTAATCCAACGTAATATTCTTTTACTCCCAGTTCATACCTGGGAGGATGGGAATTCCCACAGAAGACAATCAGAGAGCTTGTTTACGCTTCCATGTATTCTCACCTCAACCCCACCCTAATTGCTGTTAGCTGCTAGGTCTGCATGGTCAGAGCATATCCCCTCCATAAAAGATACCCTTTTCCCAAAAACCATCACTTGGCCTTAGTTCTGCCTTTGCATTTTTATTTACTGTTCAGCAGTGAACCTTAATAATGGCATCTTCAGTCTTGGATTCTCTGCTGCTGCTGCTGCTGCTGCTGCTGCTGCTGCTGCGTCGCTTCAGTCGTGGCCGACCCTGTGTGACCCCATAGACGGCAGCCCACCAGGCTCCCCCGTCCCTGGGATTCTCCAGGCAAGAACACTGGAGTGGGTTGCCATTTCCTTCTCCACTGCATGAAAGTGAAAAGTGAAAGTGAAGTCGCTCAGTCGTGTCCGACTCCTAGCGACCCCATGGATGGCAGCCTACCAGGCTCCTCCGTCCATGGGATTTTCCAGGCAAGAGTACTGGAGTGGGTTGCCATTGCCCCCAACCCTGAGCTCTTCCACATTTAAGACAAATTTTCTGCAGCCTCTATACTTGAAGACCTCTTCCAGGCTTGCTTTTACAGTTCTCTATAGAAATCATTTTCTCTTTTGTCATGATAAATGCCTAGGACATTCCACTGCAATTCATGTCTTTATTTCTTAGGTGACAGAGTCTTTCTACAGTATTAGGATAGGAGGTTAGGACTCCTAACTTTTTAGCTTCATTCTCTCTTTAGCAACAAGTGCTCCGATTTGGCCTGTACTTTCTTCAAGGTACTTGATGCCCTGACTTGTGTATGGCTCCTCTCTCACCTTTGCTCCCAGGGCCCTGTCCTGCTCAGCTTACAGTCTGTCACCCAGAGGAACCATCACACCTGGGAACTCGGTTGCTTGTCAGTGTGCTGTACTCGTGAAGCAAATAGTTAAGCTTTGCTAGTTACTAACTGCCCAGTTCATCATGAGCAAAACCTCCTCTAGGAGTAGACTTATGTAAAGGGCAATTTTTTAAAAACTGGTGAAAGAGAGTTGATCTCAAGGAAAATTACCTTTCCCGATGTTATGATGCCTTTGAATTGTCATGCTGGAGAAGACTCTTGAGAGTTCCTTGAACTGCAAGGAGATCAAACCATTCAATCCTAAAGGAAATATAGCCTAAATATTCACTGGAAGGACTGAGCTGAAGCTGATGCTCCAAAACTTTGCCCACCGATGTGAAAAGCCAACTCATTGCAAAAGAGCCTGATGCTGGGAAAGACTGAGAGCAGGAGGAGAAGGAGGCAACAGGGGATGAGATGGTTGGATGGCATCACAGACTCAACTGACATGAGTCTGAGCAAACTCTGGGAGACAGTGGAGGACAGGAAAGTCTGGCGTGCTGCAGTCCACGGGGTCGCAGAGTTAGACACGACTTAGCGACTGAACAACAACAATAAAGCTCATGGATCTTTACTTTCATTTTGCAAGAGCCAGATACTCAAGACTGAGTCCAGCGGAGTTTCAACGATGAGACACGCTTTACGTCTGGGAAAGAGGTTTCATGAGATTCTCTCCAGCGGCACCATCTGGCCCTGGGATTCCAAGAATTATGAAAACCACAGAATTGAACGTTTCACATGGTTTCTCAAACCTTTGACAATGGGAAGAATAATCTTTTATATTACATTATCAATTACCTATCTAGTTCAGCTACTCATATATCATGTACCTAGAGGTAATAACCTTCTCCAATAAGATCGTTCCCTCCTATGTCAGTTCCCCTCTGATGTGGTGGTTTCGTTCAGCATCTTTTGGGGATGTTGGCATGCTGGCAGAGCCCTGCACTGTCCTTTGCCTGTTGATATGCCAGTGTCTCCATTTGAAGTGAAGCCACTCCTGGATAGAGATCAAGGAATCCAGTGTGCTTTCAAGGAATCCAGGGATCAAGGACCTGCTGTCGTTTCTGACCTTATTTTACTTTTATTTTCCCATTTTATACTCACAAGCGACATTACTCTGGGAGTCTCACTGTGGGCTTTTGGGCCATCTTTGAAGACAGCTTTTTTGATCTTATCTGTCCCTTGCCCCTACCGTATATATCAGCCATGCATAGAATTTTCTCAGAGAGCTAGGGAGTTTTATTCTTTATACATATTTATCCAAGGAATCCAACAAATGGCTTTAAATATTCTTTGGCTTTATGCCTGACTTTTAAAATTCTACTAACTCTGCAGAACAAGAATTTATATATTGTTAAATAAATTGATAGAGAAAACTCAAAGACATTAAAGATACTTAGGGAAATGGCACAAAAAAAGACTGTTGCCCAAAAGTAAAAAAGATGAAAATTTTGAATGGGTAAGGAAAAGTATTCAACCTTACCAGGACTTTTTAAATTCAAAATGAAAAATAGATAATGAACAAAGACCTACTATATAGCACAGAGAACTATACTCAATATCTTGTATTAATGTGCAATGGAAAAGAATCTGAACAAGAATACATGTATGTATATATACATATATATAGTTGTGCACCTGAAATGATCACTTTGTGGTTTACCTGAGACTAATACAACATTGTAAATCAATTGTATTTCAATAAAAATTAAATATTAAAAAAATGAAAATAAAAAATTAAAATGGAAACAATATCCCATCTTTGGCTAATCAAAGTAGCGGAGAATTTAAAATGTGAATGCTCAGAACTGGTAGTAAAATATGCATTTTCAAGCATTGCACTGAGTAGAAAAATTGTTGTAAGCCTTTTGAAAAGCATGCAATTCGATGACAAGAAGCAAATATTATTTGATCTAGAAACTAGATTTTGGGCAATATAAACTAAAGACATAATCTGTTCTGTCAAAACAAGGTTTTTGCCAAGATATGCATTAGCCAATTATTTATAATAATAAAATGTTGGGGAAAACCTTAAATGTTCAAACACAGGGAATTAAGATTATCAAAGTGATATTCACCAAAAGTGAATGAGAAAATGTTTATGTACTAATCCTAAATGAAAGTATAAGAAAAACTAGTGTGTGTTTATACAGATACGCACTGCTTATCATGCAAAACAACACTATACAGATAAATATAGGACTGGGCCTTTGTGTGTGCCTGTGTGTGCATCTTGGGATAACTTTTTTTTCCTTCTACACTAGTCTATTTTCCAAATATTCCATAGCAACAACATAATATTAGCTTTTAAAAAAAATTCCTTTCATGTTTTTTGGTGCGATGTTCTGTCCAGTTTCTGTCTTTAAACTCAAAGTAGAAACCAGTGCGCTGGTTCCCCTTCCCGTTTCGGCCATTCAGTCGAGTGTGGGCACACAGGGCAGGTGCTGGGTGGCTGGAGCCATCCTTCACTGCTCGGGAACATCCAGGGTGACTCCTCAAGGTGGGCTCTTAAACAACCTGTTCTAGCTGTGGTTCAGCCTGTCTGCAAAGCCCACCTCCCCTTCCTCCCGCAGTGAAAAGTTCCCTGGGATAGTGGGTGGAATCAACAGCTCTGAGGCTAGGAGAGATCTGGGCACCTTTGGAGAAGGAAGACCTCAACGGGCTTGAGCTGGAAGTGAATTGGGACCACACGGACCAAGGAGGCAGAGGCCCTGTTACAGTGGCCTCTAGGTCCTGGTAGGAGTTTTTATTCAATTCTGAAAGCAGTTAGCGACCTCTGAAGGGTGTGGGCCAGGAAGTCACATGATCTGGGGACTGCAGCAGCTGTGATCAGATCCTCTCCAGAAGGTCCTGAGCTGAGGTCCCAGGGGCAGCAGGATTGTACCACACCCCTTCAGAGCTAGGACTAAGGGAATGGGGAGGTGATGGGGAATCTGGAAGGGGAGGTGTGGCCCCACGTGTGCTTGGACCCAGATGCAGTTAGCCTCCTAGAGGGGCCAGGAATGAAGGCCCAGGAGACCCAGTGGGAACATAGGCTGGCAGTCAAGTAGGGGCAACCCCACAGACCCCATGGTCACCACACCTGTGGAATGCTGCCCAAGGGGAGTGGTCGAGGAGTCCAGCTTCTGACTGAGATGAGAGGCAAATGGCATCCTGTGTAGGGAGCCCAGGAGAACCCAAATTTAGGGCCTGGGGAAGCAAGCCCAGCTTTGCAGCTGGAAGTTGGAGACAGGCAGGTGCCTGGGGCGTGGTCAATGCCTGGGCATGGGCGCTGGAGCTGACAGTGACCAGACACCCAGGGGGCCCCAGGGTCTCAGCAGGGCGGCTGACCAACACGAAGGAAGAGCTTGCAGGAGGCACATCAGAAGGACCCCAGCCCAACCCTCGGCTGCCTTTCTTGTCCCAGATCCACACCTAAGGGCTGTTTCGTCCCTGGACTGGAAGGGTGGTGGAGGAGCAGGGTGATTAAGGGGGTGGGGAGTGAAGCAGAGAGTTCTAGGGCCGCTGCTGGGGGGCTCTGCGACCCCTACCTGCAGCCAGGGGTCCCGGGGCCAGGGCATCTGGCTGGTACTCAAGAGAGCCTATGGACTGGGACGAAGCACCGGCCCCATGCGGAGGAGACCCTGTGAGGAGACCCTGGACTTGTGTGTGGAGGTGGTGGGGGGAGGGGACGGGCGTGGAGGGGCGCCTCCCTCCTCGCCCCTTCTCTGTACTCCAGCAGGACCAAGTGTCAGTAAACACAGTAGACTATTTACTGGAACAAGGATGACCAAAGAAGACAAACATCTCAGAGATGGTAAATATTAAACATATATTCAGTTTATTGGAAGTACACGCTCTAATCGGGCGGAGGGGCTTGGAGTTTACCGAACTGTTGAACTGTCCCTTTATTGGGTGCGGGGCAATGCCTCTTCCGGAGTTTCTGGCAGGTGAGAGTAGGAAGGGGGAGGGCCAGGGAGACCAGCCCGGGGGTAAGGACCACCACCCTCCCCCAACCCCCACCTCAAGACACTTTCTCAGGCTGATTGATTTCGCGCACGCATGCGTGTAGAGTATGAAGGTCTGGAAGTGGGTACCCTGAAAACTCCCCACGTCGGCAAAGTTCTGTCCATCCCAGTCAGCGGTGCTTCAGGGTCCCTATTCCGGGTCCTTTTCAAGGCTGATTGTGCAAAGGGATGCTCCTCCCAGGAGTGAGACCTGGGCTTTGATGGAACCTGGGGCTGTGGAGCAAGCCTCCCATTGATCACCGCTGCTCCAGCTTACCACCAACAGTTTAAAAGGGGGTCCTCCCGCACACCTAAGCGCCCCAATTTTGACGGTCCCTGAAGTCTTTCCTAATTCCCTGCTCACGCTGGAGGACTGAAGGTATGGTGTGTGTGGCCGAGGGTTTGTAAGATCATTTCACAGGAAATCTAGCACCTCCTAGTTCTAAGTAGGCTGCTCCCACAGGGTCACAGAACAGTCCTGATGACAAGCAATAAGCAGAGTGACCGAGCAGCATTTCACGGGGTGGATCGGGGATGAGCTTCGATAGTGTAAGGGGAAAGAAATGAAACGAACCCCCAAGAAGGTTAATAGAATCCAGGCATCTACACTACCCAGCCCCAGCAGCGCTGTCACACAGGACCCGGAGCTGGAAATCCTATACAGGAGCGTCACGTTTCTAGGTTCTCTCCCACCTTCCCGCAGGCAATATATCTCCGAGTTGTCTTTCAGGAGCACAAAGGCTCAGAGTCTCAGGGTCCCTTTTCGCTCTTACAAAAAACCACTGAGGACCACTAAGCCCTTTTGTTTATACAGGCTATTAATACTTTTTTTTTTTTTTACTTAATACTTAAATAAAGTTTCGTTTATCAATTCATTTTAAAGCAGTGATGATCCCGTTTCATTTTCACATAGAAACACCTTTTTTTTAAAAAAAAAAACAACCTCTATTATTAAAAATTAGTGAAAGACTAGCATTATTGTATGTTTTTGCAAATCTCCGTGATACTGATTTAGTTTAAAAAAAAAGGCAAAAAAAGCCCACACACATACCCAAAAAACAACCAGCTGGATTCTCTCTTCTGCTTCTGCACCAGGGAAATGCCATCCTCCACATATAAGAAATGGCAGTGAAAAGGGCAAGGACTGTCTGTTATTACAAAAGTGGGTTTCCCTTTGCAAGGATCTCAGACCCGAGGGCTCCCAGATCAAGCTGTGAGAACAGCAGTTCCCGATCAAGGAAAACCAAGCTCCAAGGGTGAGCGTCCCCGGTTCCCTTCACAGCGTGATGGCCCGCGGCATCTCCTTTGGCCCGTCCGGTCACGCACATGGAGGAATCCCGTGGTTAATTATTTTACAGTTCATCCATTTTGTAGTGCATAAGGTTTACTCATTGAAAATTCTTCCTAACAGGAAAACACAGTAAATCTTAGAAAACCTAAATTAATGACAGTCAATAGCAAAGATTAAGAAAATTACGATTTCAAAGCCAAATACTTTATAGCCACCAAAAAGAAAGTAAAGAGGAAGACGTTGTCTACATCTTTATAAAGCAGTGAGTATAAGTACGGAGAAAAAGTGTATTTTACGATATTCCTCATGCCTTTTTAAAAACAAAAAAAGAGAATCGTGTGTATTACTGGGAAAAGACACAAAAGATGGCTTGTAACAATTGGTCATCTTTAGGGAAATAGAGGAACTTAAAAAAAAAACTGTAAACCTACCAGCAACGAGTAACATACTATGTACCATTGTTAACTGTGTTTGACCCTTAGAGAAAAGGAGGCAAGGTTTTCGCGGAGGTGGGACCCTGCTGCATTTCAGCAGGGTCTGCGCTGTAAGGGTGGAGGACCCTTAACGAGGTCGCCTTCCGCGAAGGCACGCGAACCAAGCCCGTCCGCCCAGCCCCGCGGAGCCCGCCCCCGCGGAGCCCGCCCCCGCGGAGCCCGCCCCGCCCTGCGCAGCCCTAACCCTGCCCCAGCCTCGCCCCTCCATTCCCATTGGTCTGTGTCTGAGCCGGGAGGCCGCCCCCGCCCCGCGCAGCCCTAACCCTCTCGTTTGCCCGCCCCTCCACTCCCATTGGTCTGTCTCTACGCCACTGCGCCCAATCGCTGCGCTTAGCGCCAAATTTGAATCGATGTTATCATTTGAATCGAGAGGGCGCCGCGGCGGCTTTTCGCGCCCGAGCCGCTACCGCCGGGCGCCTCCGGGACGTGGCTGGGCTGGGCCATCCGGCCGCCTGCGAGGACGAGGGGCGAGGGCGGGGGGTGGAGCGGGGACCGCAGCCGCGGCGGAGGTGGGCGCGAGTCTGCGGGCTGAGGCCCGGTCGGTCCCTGCGGCGCGGGCCGGGAGGCGGACGCAGGTGGACTGGTCCCCTGCTCCTCCCGGGGCCGACGCGAGGTGCGCGCCGCGGGGTGGTGGATCGATCCCCTGGCGTCGGCGCTGGAGACTCATCCCGGGTGAGCCGCGGCCAGGGCCCTTCGGGGTGCGGGGGCAGCTGGCGGGGCCCCGGGGGGGCCGCGTGGACCACTCGGGACTCTGCGGGCACAGGCGCCCTGGGCCGGGCCCTGCTCGTTCTCAGCGCTCGCGTGGAGTCTCGGCGGGAACCTCCCCGGGAGCCGCGACCCTGGTGGGCGCCGTCCTGGCCGCAGGTCTGTGAGGGGGGCACCGAGTTGTGGGGGGACAGCCCGGGACCAGCCTGGGGCTTCCACAGCGGTCAGTATAAAGTGTGGGTCGGGGCGGCCGGGGCATTGGTGAAGCGACCCCCTTGGTCACTTACAAGTGCCTTCTTAGCGCTTTGCTTTAGGGTAACCTCCGGCTCCCCACGTGTTTTATTTTTGTTATTTCCTTCAGTGACCTGTAAGTCCGCTTCAGCAAACGTTTTGATGTCTGACCTTCCCGTCGGGGATTATACTCAAATTCTTGTTTAGAAAATGGGTCCTACAAGACGCCTGGTTACCATCAAAAGGAGCGGGGTGGATGGTCCTCACTTTCCGCTGAGCCTCCGCACCTGCGTGTTTGGAAGGTGAGCCCTGCCCTTGCGCGGACAATTGACATAATTTGGCTTTAAAACCCCCTCAGTGTTACTAACCACAGGTTGACAGATGGGACGCTCAGCTCCAGGAGTAGAGGAGCCCTTGGGTTTGCTCAGGATTGCCTATGTACTGTCAATGTGACTGGCTGACTCATGTGAAATAGAATTTTGAGGATGATGTTTATATAATTGTGTGTGTGTTTAATCAAAGATTTAAAAATTGGTTTGATAAAAATCTATAATTGGAGAAAAATGTAAAGGATTCTCAAATCCTGCTTGACTTCAGGCAGGCTTTCGAAGGCCGCTGTGCTCATCTGAAAACTCTCTGAACTGAGCATTCCTTGGCTGCTGGGGGTTACTATTGAACAAATAAGGAAGGGATCTGTGTTGGCTTGTTGGTCTTTCTGGGAAAAAAGCGGGAATGGGAAGAAGAGTCTTTCCGATTGTGTTTTGAGAACTTTTCTTTGGGTGCCTTCCTGTGTTGTTGGTGGCAGTAACTGTGGTCCGTGTATAAACAGGAACTGTTAATCATACCCAGCTCTCGTCTTCTAAAAGTGATGGGTAAGTTACCCTCCCTGTAGAACCCTGTGTGGTGGAACCCTGCCCCCCTCCCACCCACACTCCATCCTCCTACCAGTCATCCTGCACCCACGTTCCACCACAGGGCAAACTCTGGCTCACCTTGGTGCTGTTAGCCAGTTGGCGCTTCTGTCTCTGGGGTTTGCTCTCTACCCTCCTACATGAGCGATTCATGTACCCTGAGAAGAAGACTTCACTGAGCACTGCTCTTTTTCTTCCTAACCCGCACGTGGTAATGAGGCTGCAGTTTGTCCGTTTCACTCCTAAGGTCCCAAGAGCAGAAACTGTCTTGTTAATAATTATGTAGCTGGTGTCTGGTATGGGGTCTGGTGTATCAGAGGTGGTTACTGTCTGGCACGCCAACAATTGTCCTGTTGAAACATCAGCTGGAGAATCGGGTTTGGAGTCAGTATGTAGCAGTGGTTGTCAGCTGAGAGCCATATGACCCCCAGGAGATACCTGGCAAAGTCTGGAGACATTTTTTCATGTCACGATGTGGGAGCCCCACATCACCGACGTCAGGGAGCAGAGGTCAGTTTTGCTGCCAGTCCTACCATGTACAGGACGGCTGCCCCTACAAAGAGCTGTCTGGCTGGGATGTCAGGGGCCGAGGTGGAGAACCACTGCTCTGTAGTGATTCTCGCTGGCAGTCTCCTGCCTAACATTCTCATTTCTAATGAGATAATCTTTCTCTCATTCCTCAAAATCAAAATCTTTTCATTGACTTAGAGTAGCTGTTCACTTTCCATAACTTCTACTCTCTTCAGAAGGAAAAGACAAAACAAAAAATTTCAGTATCAAATGGCAGGCATTCTTTCATTACTGTAGTGATTAAGTGTCTTTTTATGCAAGATTATTTAATCTAGAAACCCATTTGTAGTGTTTGATTGTGTGACACGGGGAGGAAGGGCTACACTAAGGCTCCAGAGGTTCCTGTTGAGAACAGAGGAGTCACGGTCTGTTCAAACATGTTAAACCTAGGATGGTACCAGGGGCACCAGAGGCCCAGGGAGCCTTGCTAAGGCATCTTCGACCAGCTTCTCAGTGGTCTGGGGATTTCTCTCCTGCGGTGCTTGCTGCTGATGTCAGCTTCCTGTGAAAAGACAGGTTGCATCTAGATAACTGGTTTTTGTTGCTTGTGTTTAGTGTCTGGAGTGAGAGGAGACTTGTGACTTTGTCAGTTAATAGTGCAGTTTTAAAACAATCAAAAGGTCACAAGTTGTGAGCATTTACTGCGTGCCCAGCAAGTGACAGACCTGGGTAACTCATTTAATTGTGTGCACAGCACCATGATGTCGGTGCCAATGGAGTCCGCTTGGTATATGAAGAAACTGAGGCACAGAGAGGTCCTAACATGAAATACAGCACTTTTGGAGATGATTAAACCTTTAAACATACATAGCATTACCAACAAACATGTGTAAATCTTTTTATTAAAAAAAAAAGCAGAGTCCAAAAAATAATTATTCTCCAAACTGATGTGAAGTACTCCTTTATCTGGGTCTCATAATTATAAGCATAAATAGTTTAGCAAAAGGAAATTTAGTTTTGTATTCTAATATTTTCCATTATAATTTTTTAAGTACTCTAAGTTTTAATGATTTAAAGTAGCTGCTTCTACAATACTTGTAAAAATTGCCAGCAAAATGCAAAGATCCTTTACATTGCCCAGTTTGTTTTTCGTTTATGTCATTGCATTAACAGATCAAATGCTGTTTTATTTTGAGTCAGTAATGTAAATTTTTTTTAATCACAACAACCTAAAAAATCTTTATTCTTTTAAATTAAGGGGTGTCGAGTGTGACATTCGTATTCAGCTTCCTGTAGTGTCCAAACAACACTGCAAAATTGAAATCAGTGAGCAAGAGGTGAGTGGGTTTTGGGAAGTCTATTTTTAAAAACTTTTCACTTTGTATCCATTTACTAGTGACATGTTTTCCTGTGTTTTCTATTTATAGGCAGTATTGTTTAATTTGAGTTCCACAAATCCAACACAAATAAATGGATCAACTTTTGATAAACCTGTACAGCTAGAACATGGCGATGTGATAACTATTGTTGATCGGTCTTTCAGGTAGGTAAGATCTAACTGGGCTAAAGACTTTCTGAGTCACCAAAATCCAGCCTCACAGTTCACCAGGGATCCTTCTTTAATGCGGGTAAACATCAACATGTTTGAGGTTGTCATTCCCAACACTAAGTTTTCATCTAAATAAATTCATGAGCATCTAGAAGGAATGACAAATGGAGTTTATTGTGCCCAGCTCAAGGATTTGAGAGCAGATATCTGTGCCAAGGACAGCAACCAGGTCCTAAAGGAGAATCGTGTTGCTGCAAACGTTATGAAACTGCATTCATTTTACCTCTCTATGTTAAAATCAAGTACAGTCATAGAGAAAGAGACGAAACAAGATGCATGACTCAACTTACTGGGACGGACCAGCCTTGTGATTTCACCTGTCAGGGACTGAACTGTGCTCTCCTAAATTCACAAGTTCAAATCCTAACCCCCAGCTCCCCGGGCATGGGACCATTTTCAGACAGGCCTTGAAAAAGAGGATTAAGTTAAATTGAGGCTGTTAGAGTGAGTCCTAATCCACTCCCACCCGTGTCCTTATAAGAAGAGACTAGGACTCAGAGAAGCCGGGGGAGCAGGTACTCAGGGGACAACCCCAAGGAAGCAGCCGGAGCCTAGGAGAGAGGTCCCAGGAGGGCACGCTGCCCACACCTTGATTTCGGACTCCCGGCCTTTGGAACTGTGAGGAAAGACATTTCTCTTGTTTAAGGGTGTGACGTTTGGTTAGAGAACTAATATACCACCCAAGCCATCAGCAACATTTCCGGAAGTTTTTCCTCATGCGTCTTCTCATCACTATCTCCACTCACCACGTAAACCACGAGAGCGTGGCTTTTCTGATTGCCTAAGAGGCTTCGGAGTTCTCCTGCCTAAGCTTGCATCTCTCACCACTATGGTTTTGTCTGCCTTTATTAAACTGCCTACGCTTGTGACTGAGTTCTGTGCTTACGGTTGTGAGATTCACAGCATGGACAGGATGGGAGGACCCATCCCAGTTGATTCCTTCTCACTGCTTAAGGATTTCTTTGAATTAACCACAGTTTTACACACAGATATACACTATTCATTCTGGATGGACATTTGATCAGTTTTGTTTTTGAAATGAGTCAGAGCTTGCTTTTTATGATCAGATGTGGTTAACTGTACTAACCTGTCCTGTGTGTTTGAAAAGAACGTGTGTTCCACAGCTGCTGGGCAGAGTGTTCTATCTGTATAGGTCCATAAGATTCAAATTCCCAACTAGAATCCTGGTAACACTTTCTGCTGATTCTTAGTTACTTGGACAGGTAAGTTGTAATCATGCATTTAGGATTTTTTTCTTTTTTGTTTTTAGCTCTGTAAGTTTTTGCTTCCTCTATTTTGAGGCCATACTGTGGGTTTAAATTAAGAATTATCTCCTCTGGGAGGATGAAGCTCCATCATGTATCGTTCTGAAATGTCCTGTACCTTTAGTAATGCTTTTGATGAGAGATTTCATACTATAGTTCTTTCTGCCTCTTTTTTTTAAAAATCACATTGTTTTCAGCTTTCATAATCCTTAAGGTTTAGATGGTCTCTAGGAACTGGCTGCTAGATGGACTTTTGTCTATAACTGGTTGATCTTGACAGATTGACCCTTTCATCATTGTAAAATGTGCAATGTCTCTAAATAATTTTTATCTTAAAGTTAATTTTGTCTGGTGTTGGTACAGCCTCTGTACCTGTCTTCCGGTTGCTGTTTGCCTGGTGTATCTTTCTCCATCATTATACTTACATCCTATGTATGTCTTTTTAAGAAAATATATACTTTAAAAGTGTTTCTACTGAATATTCAATGATTATAAGTACTGTAAGTTGGACATTTAGCCAGAGCACACTTACTTACAGGTTAAACACAGTCATAAAGATGTCTTAAATAGAAACTCATCATGCAGGCAAATTGAGTTCTTGATGCCCTCTTTTGGAAAGTAGAGAGTGAAAGGAAAAAGGTCCTCATCCCATATGAAAGAGAGTGAAGTCTAGAAGAATTTACATGCTGTTAGTGATTTTCTGTGACCAAATCACTAAGGTTGCCAGACTTAGTAAAACAAAACAAAGCAAAAAAGCCCAGGTTGTTCAGTTAAGCTTGAATTTAAGATAAATGAAATATATATATATATATATATATATATATATATATATATATATATATTTGCAGTACTATTTGTGTCTTTGATTCTCAACTGTATCTGTTGTAGGAAGCAATATATTAATAGTTTGGATCCTTTTTGTCATCCATTCTGCTAAATGGAACTCCGTTTTCATTACTGCCTTCATTTGTATTCAACAGATATTTTCTGATTTGAATATCCTGATCTTTTCTTTTTCTGTGCTTTTTGTGAATTTGCCTTCATTTTTAAAGGGTGTTTTTATTGGATAGAGACTTCTGGATAGGAAATATCTGATGTGGAATGGAGAACCAGAACTATTTCCCCCAATGAAATGCTGCTCAGATTAAGATTGAGATGATCAAATACCTCTAACAACAAATAGAAAATGGGTTTGAGGAAGAAGGGCTTGGTTCAGAACTCTGGCACCATGAGGAACAATCTCAGACGCCTGGCGGCTCCAGTCTTGTTTGGTACCACTCTTCGGTTGCTTAGTCGTGTCCGACTCTGCAATCCCGTGGACTGCAGCACACCAGGCTTCCCTGTCCTTCACCATCTCCTTAAATCTGCTCAAACTCACATCCACTGAGTCAGTGGCACCATCCAGCCATCTCATCCTCTGTCGTCTCCTTCTCCTCCTGCCCTCAATCTTTCCCAGAATCAGGGTCTTTTCAGATGAGTCAGCTCTTAGCATCAGGTGGCCTAAGTGTTGGAGTTTCAGCCTCAGCATCAGTCCTTCCAATGAACACCCAGGACTGATCTTCTTTAAGATGGACTGGTTGGCTCTCCTTGCAGTCCAAGGGACTCTCCAGAGTCTTCTCCAACACCACAGTTCAAAAGCATCAATTCTTCAGTGCCCAGCCTTTAGATCTTACTTAGGTGACATCTAAATTCTTTTCATCCTCTCTTACCTGGTTACCTAAGTTCAGTATGTATTATAAAATGTTGTTCTGTGAGTTGATACCCGAAGTCTGTTAGAACAACTATGTCTCTTCCTAAACATCTTTACACCTTCCTAAAATGTGCCTTTGTTCAGATACAGATGGAGTAAGTGGGAAGCTTGAAGAGCTCGTAGTGATCCGAAGTTAAAGCATAGCTCTGTAATTACTCTGCAGTGAGTGACATCACGAAGTGATGAAAGGTGGTAGATGCCGCCAGCTTCTTGGTTAACCTTCCAGATCATCACATGATTTCCGTGGGAAAAACTAACACCTGGTTTTGTTCTATTACACAGTTGGTTCCAACAGAGTAGGTGCTCAGCGATATTGTAAAGGCTAGTTAGGGTTCAGAAATTAATCTGGTCCCAATCTCCGATGATGGTGTTCTGAACGAAACAAAGCAATATACCTAAGTTTTTCGTGTAAAAACACTTCTCTAACTCTAAATATCTTTGCTTGAATAAGGTAATATCTTAAACAAAACCTGAAGTTTGTTCCTTGGACATAAGTCAGATATAGTAGTTTTATTTTTGGTCACAAACCTTTAACCTGAGTATGTGTCTGTGATTCTGTGCACTTCAGGTATGAAAATGAAAGTCATCAGGATGGAAGCAAGTCACCTGGATTTCCAGGACAAAGACGGGACCAGGTGATGGGGGATGTCATCCGGCTTTGGGCTCTGAGTCTTTTTTGCATGATGATATGAAAGCTTTTGTCTGCACTGACACTGTGTTTCGTTACACAGGAGAACAGTTTATCAGTTATAGTAGGAAAGTGTCACTAAGGTATTAAAACAAGCTGAGCTTAGATATATTAATATAATTTAAGCTATCATTCCTCTTTTATTCAACGTGGGGAGTACTAAGTATCACACTTTGGGCCCCAAAGTCTCCTCAAGTGTCTCACAATCTGATTTTGCAAACCTTTGGTTAAGACAGCCCTGACATAGAACTCCGATTCCAGAACCACGGGATCTGGTGGTTCATTTTGTGCCCCATTCATCCATTTTTATTTTTCTGAGATAATCACATCAGAGTTGTGGGTGCCAGAGATGCTGTCCAGGTTTGATGGACAGATGACCCATAACACTGAAGGAGAGTCACTGCCTTTTGTTTATCAGTGAAGAGAACACATTCCAAATGGTCCGTCTTCCTAAAATGCAGTTCTGGGAGATTTAGTAGGACTTAGAACGTTCCAGGTAAATCCTGAGACTTCCTGTCCGTCCTCCTTTTTACGAAGCTACTCAAGCTAGCCTTGTCTGACCAGGTTGGAACGCCCTGGCTTGAGAGTCTTATCACAGGGACTCCTGAGATCAGCCAGAGGCTCTGCATTTGAAGGTGCTTCTCCTTCCCGAGAGAAGTAACTAACGTCCACCTGCTCCTCAGCTTTGGGGGACGGCTAGCTTCTGAGGGCTTCCCAGGTGGTAAAGAATCTGCCTGCCAGTGCAGGAGATGTGGGTTCGGTCCCTGGGTCAGGAAGATACCCTCGAAGAGGTAATGGCAACCCGTGCCAGTATTCTTTCCTAGAAATATCCATGGACAGAGGAGCCTGGTGGGCTGCAGTCCATGGGGTCAAAAAGAGTCAGATGCAACTGAGCAACTAAATATACACAGCTTCTGAGGTGTCCCGCCTGCTACCGTGCCCTCCAGCTTGCTTTTTTTATTCAGCCACTCAGTCGTGTCCAGCTCTTTGTGACTCCATGGACTTCAGCATGCCAGGCTTCCCTGTCCTTCACTATCTCCTGGAGTTTGTAAACTTGTTACTCTAACTTGTGAGTAGGTATAAAGAAAGCAATCGAAAAGCTGAACTAAGGGTTAAATAGGAGGTCCCAAGGGTCTGTGACCAGAGTGTTATCTGGGTTGTGATAACGGAAATATCGAAATTGAATACTTAGAACATGTCATCTGACTATGATCTTTATGACTTGGATATTAGCATGCAAAAAAAATATGGGCTTATATTTTGTATAGATTTTTAAATTTTAATTCGTTTTTATTGTTCAGAAACTGAGCCCTCACACAGGAAGTTTGAGAAGCAGTGCATTCAATACCAAGAAATCGGAAATTGATTAAAGACAGAAGTTAAAGTATTTGCCTTTGGGTATATTTTGTGATTTCCCCCAGTGATTCAGAGGACTTTATTTTTCTAACTTCGGAACAGTATTGGACTTCTGTATCTTGTATTCTTGTTATTCTGTAGTCGGTCTTCTCCTGATGAAAAGCTGCCTGGGAAAGATGATGAAGGCGGCCAAGCAGGAAAGCTAGGTCTGATCCCAGTGCTCCGGGGGTGCAGAGTCTCTGGGCGTGCTGTTCTCCTCTACCTTAACTCCTGAGCTTTCAGATTCACCTCCAGTGTCTGCCAGCAAAGGCCCACATGCTAAATTAATCCCACCTCCCCCAAGGATCCTGTAGCCAATTTCTGCTAAAAATGGAGTGTGAAGTCGATGACCCTGTGTCTTTGGTAGGTTCCCAGACCCTGAGGGTAGGTGATGCTGACTTTCAGCTTTGATTCCTCTTTCACAGAAGTCCAGTGGATTAAAAACTCATCTGAAAAATGCGTGTGCTGTGAGCCCCAACACCCGAAGGTCTGGGCTCATTTCACAAAGTCGCTTCACATCCTAAAGAGCGGTAGGGTAGAGGAGGCCATCCACCAGAAGAGTATCTTAGTAAATGGGATTTACTGCCAGTATCTGAAAAGGCTTCTAAATCGATCTTCGTATTTCGCCCATTTACAGGAAGCTTCGCGTCGGGTCTCAAGATCCAGCTTATCTTCCAATCCAGGTCAGTAGTTTTTTGTTTTCGTTTGTTTTCCTGAGATCCTGTAAGATCAGTTCTTCATGTAGACTTGTGGTGCGGAAGGGACAGACATAGGCGGGCACCCGAGTTAACCTTTCCCCCAGGTGATGTCCGGGCGCCGTGCTGGTTGGAGGGTGCATGTGGAGACACGTTGGCTGGTTCAGTTGTCCCCTTGATCCTGGGCGGATGGGCAGCACTGGATGCCTGATCCTGGCGTCGTGCACTGAGGTGCTTTATCTATTTGGCTCGTAACACTAGTGTCAGAATACTGTCACCATGCATTTTGGACATTAAGAAAGTTTTAGGCCAAATGAAAAGCTAGGTTTTTAAGACAATTTGAAATAGTTTCCAAAATGTGCATATTGCGCATGTTAAAATCATTGAGAAAATCTCAAACTTCTTCTTATTTCATAATTCATTGTCAAGAAGGGAAAGCTCAAGATTCCAGTCCCCGTTCAGAAGTCACGGAAGAAGCTGTTTCAGGAGGGCCTGTGGCCCATGGGGAAGACGTCACGGCCACACACGCCACGTGGGGGCGCTGGGAAGACGATGTGGCCAGGAAAACACCCAGTCGTGTTCGTTCCTCAGAACTTCCTGGAGATACCCACAGAGGTGCGACGGATCCCACCACTGGGGACTCGAAAGAAGATCCCAGTGTAGCATCAGGGGCCTGTCGTGAAGAACCGAAGGCTCTTTCTTCCATACAGTATCTTAAAAGGAGTGACCAAAGTGAGTCTCCCTTTAGGAAGCTTTACGAGTCAATGAAAGTGGAGTTAGATGTGAACCCAGGAAAAGTCAGCGTTCTGCAGAATCGCAGAAAATCAGGACCGCAGCGTCACTGCACAACAGGCAGAGAAAGCACTGATGGGTTACAGCACGAGACTCTGGTCTCCCCCAAATCCAGATGGAAGTCGGGCCGAAGCCCCCACATGAAGGCAGACCCTGGTTTAGGGGAGCAAGGAAGTAGCCAGACTGAGGGAGAGGGGAGTGGGGAGCCGGTTCAGATGCCCAAGGAGCTCAAGAGTCCTGGCATCGCCTGCACGGAGACGGAGACAAGGAAAACCAGGACCCCCGTGCAGTGTTCACAGCAAACCACGATGCCCCTGCGGTGTTCACCACACAGCCCCTCCCGGAGGCGGCGGAGTGCAAACCCGGGTGCTGGCGGTGGCCATGTATCCCAGAGTCTAGACCAAAGTGAAGGCTCCAGGGCAGATGACCAGATGTTCACTCCCCAGAAGTCCTTGCCTGAAAATCAAACACCTGTTAAAGTTGGGAGTTTTGGAAATACACCAGAAAAGCTTTTCTCTAGAAAGAGGAAGAGTGTGCCTGCAAATGTTGACCGTCTGACTGCAGAAACTGAGATTCCACCTCCGATGATCTCAGCTTCACTGGCCCTGCAAGTTGAAAGGAAGATTCAGAGTGATCTTCTCAACAAGCCTGAGAAGCTGGGCCCAGCAACTGGACAAGTGGGCCCTGGGTTATCCGGCCTTGATGCAGCTGAAATCAGCAGCTTCGGTGATTCCACAAGTAAGTCTATTTAACTGTCCATTTATTTCCCCCCCAAAGTTTACACCTACCTTGTGTCTAGATGTGAATTAGCGGTCCCTTCCTTCATTCGCTAATGATTCGCTCTGTGAGACAATAAGGGACTATCATAAGAGCCGTATTCGTCATCATAGAGTTATGTGAAAGCCCTGGTAACCCACCAACCAGAGGAGGTGCTGGCTACTAGGGAAGAATTAGCAGGGGTCTAAGGAGATAGGGTGGCCCCAAAATATATTTGATTCTTGGGAGAATAAGCTTGAGCATAATTGCTTTTCATAGGAGTTCAGTTCTGAACTACAAGCTCTTATATCCTATAGGTTGAGCCTTTAGAATAAGCAGTGGAAATCTTGGAAATCTTTCCATGGGGGGTGGTTCCTAGAACACCCTTGGACCGCCTCCATGGGTTTATGTGCCAGGCGCTGCTGTGGGTGCCCTTCAGACAGTGGCTCCCCAGCCTCCGTGTTGGCATAGGTGGGCCAGTGGGACAGGTGTCGTATTCTCTTCCTTCTGCAAGTGGGGAAGCCACCTGATGGCATGCTGCAGGCAGCAGAGATGTGACCCGTGGGGCAGGCGATGCAGCTCAGGAGCCTCCCGCACTCCCAAGGGGACCCCAGGTGCTCAGAGGCTGTGCCCGGCTCACAGTCCTCAGGGGGTACCCCTGGGTGCTCAGAGGCTGTGACCAGCTCACAGTCCTCACGGGGACCCCCGGGTGCTCAGCGGCTGTGCCCAGCTCACAGTCCTCACGGGGACCACCTGGGTGCTCAGGCTGTGCCCGGCTGTCGGCTCTGCATCTGCAGAGAGCCTATGGGGTGGGGTGTGTGGTTCTGAAATCAGACTCACGTGCATGACTTCATGGTGTTCCCCATGAGTGTCGCAAATGGGGCATGTCGCTTAGACAAGGGTTTGTGTTGATGAGCAGTTCACAAAGGTGTGTAGTTGGGCCTGCCTGTCCAGATCTCTGGGAAAAGCTTCCAGCCCCTGGTTCCACTCACAGGCAGGTCTGGGTGAGGCCTGAGTGAGTCCCTTGGGAAAGCCTACTCAGTCCACTGCTGGAGCTCATCGCTGGCATCCCCCTGGTCCACAGTGGGGACCACTGATCAGGGAGCTCACTGCTGGCATCCCTCTGGTCCACAGTGGGGACCACTGATCAGCCACGCCCTTCTTAGGCTCTGTCCGCACAGGACTTGTCACCGTGTAAACAGAGTCCTTACATTATCGCGTTGGGCCTTGGCATTTTGTGGTTTGTCCTGGATCTTTCATTAGCTTCATCAGCATCAGGAGAGTATGAAGGTGGGGAGGTGCCAGGCCTCGGTGAACTTGAGGTAGGTTTGTCTTTAATGGTTAGTGGAAGCGGGTCGCACTCGGGGCGCGGTTTGCTTTGCACTCTGACACCTGTGCCCATTCCTCCAGATAAGATGGAGGGCGTGGCTGCGAAGAGGAGGCGGGTCTCCTTTGGGGGTTGCCTGAGACCCGAATTATTCGATGAAAACTTACCTCCCAACACACCTCTCAAAAGAGGAGAGACGCCAAAGCAAAGACGGTCACTGGCCGCCCACACGCCCACCGTCCTGAAGAAAATCATCAAGGTGAGGTTCCCCGCGGCCCTCCCCCTGGGGTCTGATGATGGCACACATCCTGGGTCCACACTCTTTCCAGGGGCTTCCCTGGTGGTTCAGCATAAAGGATCCGCCTGCAGTGCAGGAGACCTGGATTCGATCCCTGGGTCAGGAAGATCCCCTAGAGAAGGAACTGGTAACCCACTCCACCATTCTTGTCTGGGAAATCCCACGGACAGAGGAGCCTGGTGGGTTACAGTCCATGATGTTGCAAAGAGTTGGACACAACTGAAGTGACGAACACTTTTTTTTTTACTCTTTCCAAAACTCACACTAGTAGAATAACAGTGAAGACCTTCTTTCAAATAAAGTAAAAAGCATCAATGTCTCTGTGAGAACGCATTCCCAGAGGTGTTGGCAAATGGACCCCTGAGTTCTGAACCACAACCCAAGGGTGGCTGAGCACAGGTGGGTCCTCAGGACCTCCCTTCTCTGCAGAGGCAGCCTGCTGACCACACTTCTGGGCCAAGTGGTCACGCTCGGGTTATAGTTAAATACCATTTGGAAAGACAGAGCTGTAAGATTGTGTTCTTTCCCTTTTAGAACGACTAGGTGAAAGACAGAGCTTGGATGGCAGGCACACCATGGTTTTGACCATCAGCTCTTCAGAATTCTTCATCACTGACCCTTTAGGGGTGTGATCTTGTATATCTCTAGAGAGGTGTGCCCCCCAGCCCCCAGCTCCACTTCTCCAGAGGGCCTGGGTAGTCTGTAATTTCTTTTCATTTCAGTTAATTTTCTTTTCCTGTTGCTATAGGAGCATGAGGTATGTCTCCTTCCCACCTCTTTTGTATGAGCCCCGGAAATGGGCTGAACCCACCCTTCCGGTGGGTTTGGAACCCACGCTGACCCGAGGTGGTTAGACTCCCACGGAGGGTGTTTCCTTGGATATAGATCAGAGCCCCACTCATCAGGAAGTTCCTTCCACCTTTCCACTGGAAATGCCTCAGTTAAGACTTATTCAGTGCTTACTTTTCCCCCTTCTTTTTAAGTGAGAGACACAGACTCCTATCTCCACTGTACGCTTGACAGACACTAGTCGGAGCAGTCAGTGCTTTGAGATTTACACAACTAAAATTGTTGAGTGGGTAGGGTTTTCGCATTCATTACACAGATGTTATATTTGGGGTAAGGTTTCCTACACACATTCCAATTGCCAGGAGCAGCCCCAGCCATCAGGGAAAGAAGATTCTTCAGAAGTCCGTCTGGAAGTGACCTCACCGGATGCCTTCATGAGCTCTCCGGCTGCTAACGCCATCCACGCTTCTGCAGCCGCTCCTGACCAATGCCGCAGGCTGTCCAAGGCATCTTGCGTGTCGGGGGTCGGCAGGTCCCCGCATCAGACAGATGTCCCCAGGAAAGGAGGGAGACGGAGCGGCAGCCTCCCTCCCCAGAGAGCGTCCCTGGAGCGGAGCCAGCACGGGATCCTCCAGACGATTTTCTCCAGGAGAAGGAGTGGTGCCTCGGAGGCCAATTTGATCGGTGAGTGCGTGGTGTCTGCAGATGGGTTCAAGGTGGACTTTTCCGTGGGTGCCGATTTGGGAACGTCTCCGCATCTCTTTCCTGTGACAGTGGCAAGATCATGGGCAGATGTAGTGAAACTCGGTGCCAAGCAGGCCCAGAATAAAGCTGTGAAACGTGGCCTCCCCAAGCAGCCGGGCAAACGGCAGAGAAGAGCCAACACTCCGAAGGTGCGTGTTCCAACGTGGCGTGTGCTCTTGACGTGTCGGGGGGACGCAAAGGGTGGCTTTCAGGCTTTGATGTGTTGTTGATCTCCCAATCATTTTCCAGAAGCCGCCTGGCCCTGTTCACAGTCAGTTCAGCACCGGCCACGCGAACTCTCCCTGCACCATCATCATAGGGAAAGCTCAGCTCGAGAAAGTGACTGCGCCGGCTCGGCCCTACAGGGTGATAAACAACTTCGTGGTCAGCAAACCAAGGGACTTCAGTGAAGATCTTTCAGGTAAAAGCATACCCCTGGCTCTTATAAACCAGAGCCCTGTCCTCCTCCTGTGGGGGTCCCACCTGGGTGGGCGTCTCATTTGTTTATCTGCTGTGCCTGGGACAGGAAGATAAATAATCCAGACAACTCGGGGGTGGGGACGGGGTGCGACATGGTGTTCAAGGAAGAGGGAGCTGGATTGGAGTGCAAGGACCGGTCCTCAACGATTTGGGGTCACACGTCCTGCAGGAAGCAGACGGGAAATGTCTTCCCTTTGGATTGAAGAGTAGTTGGTTTGCAGTGTTGTGTTAGTTTTAAGTGTATAGCACAGAGATTCAAATATATATGTATATAATTATTTTTTAAAAAATATTTCTTTAGCTGTTTTACTCATTTGGCTGTGTCAGTTCTTTGTGGCACTCAGGCTTCTCTCTAGTCGTGGTGACGCAGGCTCAGTAGTTGAGACAAGCAGGCTTAGTTGCCCCTCTGACATATGGGATCTTAGTTCCTTGACCAGGGATCAAACCCATGTCCGCTACGTTGGAAGGCGAATCCTTAACCGCTGGACCACCAGGTGACGGCTATATTCTTTTTAAAATTCTCTTCCATTATGAGTTACTACAGGGTATGGAATACAGCTCTGTGTGCCCTTAGGTAGATCCTTGGTGGTCACCTAAGTGAATGCACGTTGTTGGCTGGGAGAGCATCACAGGTACAGGAAAACTGGCAGCCACTGTGTGGTTGGTGAGGAAAGCAGGCTTGCTCGTGTAATTGCCCTTTCTTTGCATCTCTACCAATAGGTTTCCCCGGAGTTGGGGTATTTGATTTAAGTGATATTTTGCTTCTTGAAGACTTCCTCTGCTTGTTTTATGGAACAAAGGCCTGTGGAAGGGCTTCTTTAAACCTGTTGTAGTTGAGCCAGTGTTGCTATTTTTAAAGTGTGATGTGACCTGCTTACGCTTGGACCAGGTTAGGGCCACGGCAGGGCCCTGGCTTTGAGATTTTATGCTACTGGTGCATGGCTTGCCCAGTGGCTTTCATTCTGAGCTCCCACTTCTGGTGGGAGGTGCCACTTGCATCCATTAGGTGGCATCCCGTTTTTGTCTCCTGGCAGATTTTCAGATGGGAAAATTACTGTACAACTTACATAACAATGCAAGATGCCCTCTAATTAAAGTCACATCTGGAGCAACACCCTTAGCTTTTTAAAAGCAAACTACAAAAATGTAGAACAGTGGTAACCAGCATTCTGACAGGATGCTCCCTGAGGGGAAAAAAACTTGGAGCTCGGGATTCCCTGGTGGCTCAGTGGATAAGCATCCGCCTGCTAATGCAGGAGACTGGTTCGAGCCCTGGTCTGGGAAGATCCCACGTGCTGCAGAGTAACGAAGTGCATGCGCCTCAAATCCTGAGCCTGCGCTCCAGAGCCCGTGTTCTGCAGCAAGAGAAGCCACCGCCCTGAGAAGTCTGGACCGTAACTCAAGAGCAGCCCCCAGTTGGCACAACCAGAGAAAAGCCCACTCAGCAGTGAAGACCCCCCAGCACAGCCAAACATAAATAAATAAAAATTAAAAAAACAATGGAGCTTATACCACCCAACATGGAGCTCCATGTATATCTGTGTATCCCTGTAAACTGCGCACACTGAGAGTGTATTAAGGTATATGTTGTGAAACAATGAAGACGAAGATGAAGTGAAGTTTAAATACTTAGCATGTGGAGTGTGGATGTTCTCAGCCTTCCTTCAAAACATTCTGTAGACGTGCAACAATGGTCGCCCTCAGCGTTAGTACTTTATGACAAAACATTAGCACATGATGAAGCCTAAATATCCTGGATATTTTCAGTGACGCCTGAGCAGTAGTGGATGGATGAGGTTTTAAGGGGCTTGGCTGGCTTGGGCACCTTCAGAACAGGCTCCCAAACATACTTTGCAGACGCTGCCAGCCTGAGAGCATCTTTTTGATCCATTGTTGTCAGAATGAGAACAGTAAGGAGAATGGGGGATAATGAATGTTTGAGAAACTTAAATCTTCCCTTTGGAGAACTGTATTTTTTTTCCCAGCTTGAGGTTTCGTTAGTATTGCCTTTTGGTGTTAAAATGAAAAGAAGGTGATATTATTACTTGAGAGTACTAAAAATGGGCAGTCCTATATCACTTTTAAAATCTGGAGACATTTTGTTTGTACATTTCAAGGAGCTTGAGGGCCCTAGGTTTCGGCAGGCATGGTAGGGAGACCCCACAGGGCAATCTCTGCCCTCTCCACAGCGCTCACACCTCCTTCATTAGATCTTCTTTCCAAGAAGAAGGGCAGAGGAGATGTATAAATGATCTAACTCCCCAGTGCCCACTTCTAAAAATGGGTTCACAACCAGCAACACCCTTTCCTAAGACTCTGTATCCCAGGAATTCTAGGGGGTGATCTGTTATTTACCTTCTGCCATCCCCTCTTTTGTGCTTGGGGACAGGCATGCTTGTTTGCAGGTATGGACAGTCTACTAACTGCTTTTCCACTGTTGTGTAACAGGGCTGCCTGAAATGTTCAAGACACCAGGGAAAGAGAAGCCGCAAAGGATGAGCATGTGTCCCTCGACTTTTCCGAATTCAGAGGATTTGCTTGGAGAAGAGCTTCCAGGACCTCTTTCAGGAGAGAAACCTCTGCTGTGCACTTTGGAAAATTTTGGTTGGTTTCCTTTTTTTACCCCAGCACTTTGATCTTTTCAGTCAGAACTGTAGACAGTCTTTTGTTACAACTGCTATGGTATTATCTCTCCACAACAGATACTCCTGACAAACTATGCTGTCCAGCTTCTTTGTCCCATTGTTTACAGGGGGAGTTTCTATCAGCAGTGGAACCAGCACTGGCTTTCAGAGACTTGCATAAAAAGGCAAACCCATTTACTAACCATAAGCTCCCTGTGTGCACGTGGCCTTCTTCATCTTGCCTAAGTGAAGAGGTTGACAAGCAGCCAAGTGTAATCATCTCTCATCGTGTGTGTGTGTGTGCTAGGTTGCTTGTTGGGTCTGACTCTTTGTGACCCCAGGGACAGTATTTAGCCCACCAGACTCCTCTGGCCATGGGATTCTCCAGGCAAGAATACTGGAATGGGTTGCTATGCCTTCCTCCAGGGGATCTTCCCTACCCAGAGATCAAACCTGTGTCTTTTAAGTCTCTTGCATTGACAGGTGGGTTCTTTACCACTAGCACCACCTGGGAAGCCCTCTCTCATCATGGTGGTGGTTTAGTTGCTAAGTTGTGTCCAACTCTTGCAACCCCATGGACTGTAGCCTGCCAGGCTCCTCTGTCCATGGGATTCTCCAGGCAAGAATACTGGAGTGGGTTGCCATTTCCTTCTCCAGAGAATCTTCCTGACCCGGGGATCGAACCTGTGTATCCTGCATTGCAGGCAGATTGTTTACCAACTTAGCTAGAAGGGACGCTCTCATCATACTTGTATGTAAATTACTCAGATGTGAAAGTGCTGTCAGCAAAGAGAAAAACAGCAGGTGTGCACCACGCAGGTACTGAGGCTTCTCTGGGGTGGACGCCTGCTGCAGGATGAGTATGAGATGGACACACAGTGTCTATCTTCTCTGCCATTCACACTGATCACCATGTGCCTTTCGTAGCGAGAATAACATGCTACGCTTGAGGTGCTTCCTGTTGCTGAAAAATACATGTTTCCTGTGTAACACAGACCCTAAGCATGTGAAGTATAATCCCCATTATTGCACTGGTGGTCCAGCAGATTCAACAGCTGTTTCTCTGGTTTGATGAAAAATGTCTGTGTCACTGAGACCTTGGTGGCAGCCTTCAGAGGACCCTTCTTTCTTTTTTAAGATTTTTTTTTTTCTTAATGTGGACTATTTTTCAAGTCTATTGAATTCATTACAATACTGCTTCTGTATTATATTTTCGTTTTTTTTAGCCAAGAGGCATGTGGGATTTTCACTCCCCGACCAGGGATCCAACCCATACCTCTTGCATTGGAAGGTGAAAGTTTAACCACTGGACCATCAGGGAAGTCCCAGGGAACCCCTGCTAAGGAATTATTTTTCTTTTACCTAATTCCTGTAGCTCCTTACCACCACCTATGATGACCTCACTTTACAGCACCCATAACATTATTCATCGGAGAAGGCAATGGCACCCTACTCCAGTACTATTGCCTGGAAAATCCCATGGATGGAGAAGCCTGGTAGGCTGCAGTCCATGGGGTTGCTAAGAGTCGGACACGACTGAAGTGACTTAGCAGCAGCAGCATTATTCATACATGGGTGTGGTTCATATCAGACAGATTTATCTCTGTCTGATAGAGACAGCCTCATATCCTGGAGGGTAGATGGCAGCCAAAACTAGCTTTTAAGTAATATTTTATGAGAATCAGATAGCAAATTGGCACAACACAGTGAACAGAATCTGTTTATCATGTGTATTTTAATATTTTATAGGCGAGAATGTGTTTCCTAGGACTCAGGATACAGCGAAAGGGCCATCTGATAAAAGTTCTGCAAGCCCTGCCTTGAGACGTCCCAGTATTAAAATGAGCGAAGATCCCGTGAAAACACCGAGGAGCGCGAATAAAACCACAGCTGCTGAGATGAAAACTCCAGTGTCCACGGCAGCGACTCCAAAGGCAACATCAAGTGCAAACAGGTCTAGAAGGTCTGTGGAGCTCAGCAGTGTGCAGACGCCGGGTACAGGGCCAGAGAACCAAGACGCAAAACCCAACACCGTCAAGGACATCTTGGGAAGACGTCTGAGGAAAACACCACAACCAGAGCCGAAGCTGGAGAGAGACACAAAGGAAAGTGAAAAGTCTTTCGAACAATGTAAGCAAAACATTGAATCGAAAGAAAATTCTGAAAAGACGATAGCTGTGAGGAGATCAAGAAGAGCCTCGGAGCTGAAGTGTGAACCAGCGGCAGACCTGACCACCCTCCAGAGATCACAGGACACAGAGCCGGAAGAGAAGCAGCTGGACATCCTGAGTCTCCTACAGACCCCAGTTCATGCCAAGGAAGTGACAGACGCAGAGAACAAAGCCACAAAGATGAGCTGTAAGTCTCCCGAGCCAGGAGCAGTCAGCACACCCACCAGGATGAGCACACAGCTCAAGACACCTTCCCAGAAAGTGGATGTCGGAGGTTTCTCGGACCTTAGGAAGCTCTCCGAAACACCGGGAAAAGCCACGCCCACTCAAAGAGAACCAAGAGATGCTAAAAGCATCCAATTGTTTAAGGAAACTCCCAAGCAGAAACTGGGCCCTGCAGAGAATTCTGCTGGAAGTAAGAGGAGGCCAAGGACACCCAAGGGAAAGGCCCCACCTCTGGAAGACCTGGCTGGCTTCAAAGAACTCTTCCAAACCCCACATCAAGCCAAGGAACCAATGACTGATGACAAAACCACCAAAACACCCTGTAAATCTCCACAATCAGAGCCAGTCAACACACCAAGTAGAAGGGGACATCTCAGGACACCTTCCCAGAAAGTGAATGTGCAGGAGGACCTCTCAGCTCTCAGGAAACCTCAACAAACACCAGGAAAAACCACACTGTCACCCAGAGAAGCAGAGGGTAGTGACAGAAGCATTGCAGTGTCTCAGGAAGCTCCAGAAGAGATGCTAGACCTTGCAGGAAAGGTACCTTCTGCCAAGAGGCGACCAAGGACACCCAAGGGGAAGGCCCAGCCCCTGGAAGACCTGACCGGCTTCAAGGAGCTCTTCCAAACCCCAGATCAAGCCAGGGAACAAATGACAGATGCCAAAACCACCAAAACACCCTATAAATCACCAGCAGAAACAGTCAACACACCAAGTAGAAGGGGACGTCTCAGGACACCTTCCCAGAAAGTGGACGTAGAGGAGGAGCTCTCATCTCTCAGGAAACCTCAACAAACACCAAAGGGAACTGGGCACTCAGATAGAGAACCAGCAGATGGTGATGAAGACATCAAAGTATCCAAGGAAATGCCAAGGCAGAAACTGGACCCTGCAGATTATGTGACTGGAATTAAGAGGCAGTCAAGGACACCTAAAGAAGATGTCCAATCTCTCGAAGACCTGACTGGCTTCAGAGAGCTCTTCCAAACCCCAACCCACACCAAGCTGCCAAAGGCTATTGTCAAAACCCCCAGAATGCTCGGCCAGTCGCCACAACTGAAACCAGTTAACATAACACCAACTAGAAGGGGACGTCTCAGAACACCTTCCCAGAAAATGGACATGCAAGAAGACCTCTCAGCTCTGAGGAAACCTCAGCAAACACCAGGGGAAACCACACAATCACCCAGAGAACCAGAGGCTGGTGACAGAAGAATCGCAGTGTCTCGGGAAGCTCCAGAAGAGATGCTAGACCTTGCAGAAAATGTACCTGCAACCAAGAGGAGGTCAAGGACACCCAAGGGAAAGACCCCACTACTGGAAGACCTGGCTGGCTTTAAGGAGCTCTTCCAAACTCCACATCAGGCCAAGGAAACAATGGCAGATGAAAAACCCACCACAATACCCTGTAAATCTCCACCAGCAGAACCAGTCAACACACCAACAAGTAAGAAGAGACGACTCAAGTCACCTCCCCGGGAAGTGGGCATAGAGGAGGAGCTCTCAGTGCTCAGGAGGCCTGCACAGACTCCAGGGAGAACCAGGCACTCAGGAGAAGCAGCAGGTGATGGTGAAGACATCAAAGCGTTCATGGAAACACCAAGGCAGAAACTGGACCCTGCAGAAAATGTGACTGGAATTAAGAGGCAGCTAAGAACACCCAAGGAAAAGGTCCAGTCTCTAGAAGACCTGACTGGCTTCAGAGAGCTCTTCCAGACCCCAGATCACACCAAGGAGCAAAGGGCTGTTCTCAAAACACCCCAAATGCTCTGCACATCTTCCCAACCAGAGTTAATTGTCACACCAACCAATAGACAGAGACAGCTCAGGACACTTCTTGGGAAGGTGGACATAGAGAAAGAACTGTCAGTGTTCAGAAGACCCATACCAGCGTCAGGGCAAACCATGCATACATGGTGCAGAGAACCAGGAGATGAAGATAAAATCACTGAATTGTTTAAGGAAACACCAAAGCAGAAACTGGGCCCTGCAGAGAATTCTGCTGGAAGTAAGAGGAGGCCAAGGACACCCAAGGGAAAGGCCCCACCTCTGGAAGACCTGGCTGGCTTCAAAGAACTCTTCCAAACCCCACATCAAGCCAAGGAACCAATGACTGATGACAAAACCACCAAAACACCCTGTAAATCTCCACAATCAGAGCCAGTCAACACACCAAGTAGAAGGGGACGTCTCAGGACACCTTCCCAGAAAGTGAATGTGCAGGAGGACCTCTCAGCTCTCAGGAAACCTCAACAAACACCAGGAAAAACCACACTGTCACCCAGAGAAGCAGAGGGTGGTGACAGAGGCATTGCAGTGTCTCAGGAAGCTCCAGAAGAGATGCTAGACCTTGCAGGAAAGGTACCTTCTGCCAAGAGGCGACCAAGGACACCCAAGGGGAAGGCCCAGCCCCTGGAAGACTTGACCGGCTTCAAGGAGCTCTTCCAAACCCCAGATCAAGCCAGGGAACAAATGACAGATGCCAAAACCACCAAAACACCCTATAAATCACCAGCAGAAACAGTCAACACGCCGACCAGTAAGAAGAGACGACTCAAGTCACCTCCCCGGGAAGTGGGCATAGAGGAGGAGCTCTCAGTGCTCAGGAGGTCTGTACGGACTTCAGGGGGAACCAGGCACTCAGGAGAAGCAGCAGGTGACTTTGAAGACATCAAAGCATTCACAGGAACACCAAGGCAGAAACTGGACCCTGCAGAAAATGTGACTGGAATTAAGAGGCAGCTAAGAACACCCAAGGAAAAGGTCCAGTCTCTAGAAGACCTGACTGGCTTCAGAGAGCTCTTCCAGACCCCAGATCATACCAAGGAGCCAAGGGCTGTTCTCAAAACCCCTATGATGCTCTGTCAGTCTCCACCACTGGAACCAGTCAACATAACACCAGGTAGAAGGGGAAGTCTCAGGACACCTTCCCAAAAAGTGGACATGCAAGAAGACTGCTTAGCTCTCAGGAAGCCTACACATACACCAGGGATGACCACACACTCACCCAAAGAACCAGAGGGTGGTGACAGAAGCACGGCAGCATCTTGGGAAACTCCAGAAGAGAAACCAGACCCTGCAGAAAATTTAACTGCAAGCAAGAGGTGTCCAAGGACACCCCAGGAAAAGGCCCAATTCTTGGAAGACGTGGATGGCTTGAAAGAGCTCTTCCAAACCCCAGATCGTGCAAATGGAGCAATGACTGATGGCAAACTCACCACAATGCCCTGTAAATCTCCACCAGCAGAACCATTCAACACGCCAACAAGTGAGAAGAGACAACTCAAGTCACCTCCCCAGAAAGTGGATGTAAAGGAGGAGCTCTCAGCACTCAGGAGGTCTGCACAGACTCCAGGGGGACCCAGGCACTCAGAAGGAGAACCAGCAGGTGATGGTGAAGAAAAACCATTTAAGAAAACTCCAAGGCAGAAACTGGACTCAGCAGAAAGTTTAACTGGAAGCAAGAGGCGGTCAAGAGCATCACTTAGGGAAAAGGCCCAGCCCCTGGAAGACCTGGCTGGCTTTAAAGAGCTCTTCCAAACCCCATGTCAATCCAAGGAACCTATGACTGATAACAGTATCCCTAAAATGCTCTGCCAGTCTCCACAACCAGAACCAGTCACCATAACACCAGGTAGAAGGGGGCATCTCAGGACACCTTCCAAGACAGTGGACAGGCAGGAAGACTGCTCAGCTCTCAGGAAGCCTCAGCAAACACTGGGGGAAACCACACACTCACCCAGAGAACCAGAAGCTGGTGACAGAGGCACTGCAGTGTCTCAGGAAGCTCCAGAAGAGAAACTGGACTCTGCAGAAAATGTAACTGCACGCAAGGGGCAGCCCAGGATACCTAAGGAGAAAGCCCAGCCCCTGGAAGACCTGAGTGGCTTCAAAGAGCTCTTCCAAAGCCCAGATAATACAAAGCAACTCATAATGATTGATGACCCGCCCCCCGCCATACCCTGTAAATCACCAGCAGAACCAGTTACCAGGAGAACAGGTAGAAAGAAACTCAGGTCATCGCCAGAGAAAGTGGGTGTAGAAGAGCCCCCAGCACTTAGGAGGCCCTCCCAGACTCCGGGGGAAGCCACACGCATGCAGAAAGAAGCTGTAAAGGATGAAAAAGACATCAAAGTGTGTAAGAAAACTTCAAGGCAGAAACTGGCCTCAGCAGAAAATGTAACTGGTGTCAAGAGTCGGCTAAGAAACGTTAAAGAAAAGGCCCAACCCACAGAAGACCCAGCCAGAGTCAAAGATCCTTTCCAAAAGCCCAACCAGACCAAGGAACCAGTGAGTGATGTAAAAATCACTCCAGCGTCCTGCCAGTCTCCACCAGCACAACCAGTCATCAGGAGAACGACCAGACAGAGACAGCTCAGGTCACCACCAGGAAAAGTGGCCGTGGAAGAGCCCTCAGCGTCCACAGGGCCCACACAGACACTAGGCGACACACACACAGAGGCTGTAGGCAAAGGAAAAGACACCAAGGTGTTGAAGGAAACTTCAGGGCAGAAACTGAGTCCTGCAGAGAATGTAACAGGCATCAGGAGTCGGCTAAGAACACTTAAGAAAAAGACCCAACCCCTGGAAGACTCAGCCAGTGTCAAAGAGCTCTTCCAAAAGCCAGATCAGGCCAAAGAAGCAGACAGTGATGTTACAATAGCTCCAGGGCCCCGCCCATCCCCACCAGCAGAACCGGTCACCAGGCCAACAAGCAGAAAGAGGCAGCCCAAGTCATCACCAGAGAAAGTCAACAAAGAAGAGCCCATACCGACACCAGGGGAAAGCACACAGGGCCAGCCTGCATGTGATGAAAAAGACAGCGGAGTGCTAAAGGAAAATCCAAGACAGAAACTCAATCCTGCAGAAAATGTAACTGGAGGCCGGAGTAGGCTAAGAACACGGAGGGAAAAGACCCAACCCCTGGAAGACCCAGCCAGTGTCAAAGAGCTCTTCCAAAACCCAGATCTAGTCAAAGAACCAGAGGGTGATGTTACAACCGTTCCAATGCCCCGCCAGTCTCCACCAGCAAAACCCGTCACCAGACCAACAAGCAGAAAGAGGCGGCTTAAGGCGTCACCAGAGAAAGTGGACATAGAAATAGAAAGGCTCTCGGCGCTCAGAGAACCCACAGGGACACCAGGGGAAACCACACACAGCGAGCCTGTACGTGATGAAAAAGACAACAGAGTGTTGAAAGAATATTCAAAGCAGAAACTCAGTCCAGCAGAAAATGGGGTCAGGAGCCGGCTAAGAACACTGAAGGAAAAGACCCAACCCCTGGAAGATCTGGCTGGTGCCAAAGAGCTCTTCCAAAAGCGAGATGGGGCCAAGGAACCAGTGAGTGATGTTATGACGGCTCCAGCACCCCGCCAGTCTCCACCAGCAGAACCAGTCACCAGGAGAACAGGTAGACAGAGACAGCTCAGGTCACCACCCGGAAAAGTGGCTGTAGATGAGCCCTCAGCGCTCAGCAGGCCTGCACAGACTCCAGGGGAAGCCATGCACACAGAACCTGTGGGCGATGAGAACAAGGTCAAGATGGCCAAGGAAATGTCAAGGAGGAACCTGGACTCAGCAGAAAACTTCATTGGTGTCAGGAGTCGGCGAAAAGCATTTCAGGAGAAGACCGTGGAAGACCCGGCCAGTTCCCAGGAGCCCTTTCAAAAGCCCGATCAGGCCAAGGAAGTGGAAAGCAATGCTACTGCCATCAAGAGAGCCCCAAAGCAAGCAGCAGACAGAAGACCTGTAGAAACATCCCGGCGAGTCCTCAGGGCCCCTAAAGTAAGATTCACAGAAGACCCTGTGGGCAGCAGAGAGCCTGCAGAACACCCAGGTGAAAGTTGCGTTTCCCCGTCCCCCGAGAGGGAGCAGGGAGAAGACGGCAGAGTCACAGGCAGGAAGAGACTGCGCCCTGTGACAGCTGCCCAGGACCCCGAGGATGAGAGGCCACTCCAGAAGAAGCAGAGGACAGCCCCCAGGGAGACACGGGAGCCCCCCGAGCCCCCAGGAGTGAAGAAGAGAAGCCTGCAGACTTTGGCACAAACGACTGAACCTGTGGGAAACCTGCCTGACGATGGCCTGAAAGCTAAAGCTATGGATCCGCAAGGAGAAGTCACACAGGCTCCGAATAAGGTGATGGGAGGTGTGATGTGATTGTGCCCGGTGGGCTTCCCAGGTGGCGACAGTCTTAAAGACCCCACTCTAGTCTTCCTGCCTGGAGAATCCCACGGACAGAGGAGCCTGGCGGGCTGCAGTCCATGGGGTTGCAAAGAGTCGAACATGATTGAATGACTTGGCACAGCATGGCAACATGGGTAGATGCTCTCTATTCTGGCATAAATTTGCTGTCAACTGTATGTCACCCCAATGTAAGTGTGGGTCCACAGTCAACACAGTGAGTAGCTGCAGCCCATTGGAAAGCATCGCCTTAGAATTTATAGAGCTGTTTAGTTCCTCAGTCGTGTCCGACTCTGCAACCCCATGGACCCCACTGGACTGGGTTGCTGTTTCACCCTCCAGGGGATCTTCCTATGTTCGTTTTCAAAGATATGGAGCTTTGTGCCGAGAAAAAGTGGGCAACTCGGTCCTGCCTTGTTCTAGACCCAGAGTGCTGAGTACAAGTAGTATCTACATCAGTACTTAAACAGTTAGAACAATTTGCCCAGGGTGTGTGTGTTTCCTGGGACACCCATAACTGTCAGGGCTGTTAGTGAAAGTGTTTGTTGCTTAGTCGTGTCCAACTTTTTGCGACCCCATGGACTGTAGGGCTCCTCTGTCCACCAGGCTCCTCTGTCCATGGATTTCTCCAGGCAGAATACTGGAGCAGGTTGCCATTCCCTTCTCCAGGGGATCTTCCCGACCCAGGGATTGAACCCAGGTCCCCTGCATGGCAGGCAGATTCTTTACCATCTAAGCCAGTAGGGGAGCTATAAGTGTTAGAGAAGTTTGTAAATTGGATTCCAGAAATTGAAATTTTCCTGTTCTGCTCTAGCAATGACTTGAAGGATTAGGAATTCATTTGCTGTCTGAATACTGGGGTGTTTTCCTGGAATACCCTTTTAATGCTTGTTAAAATCACGCTGACATATGACAGGTGTTGTGGTTGGAGTTCATACTGAATTCCTTACTTAGGGTTTATTGGTGGAAATGGTGATTTCTCTGTAGGAGCAAATTGACAGGTACACCCCTGACTTGCTTAGACTTACTTGCATGTTAGGATATGAATCAATGGAAAATGTTGCAATTGATTCCCCTTTGAGTTCAATTTCAAATGATGTTCTCCACCTTGAGATTCGTAATTTGTATTCCTCATTCTTGACATTTTGTGGATGTCTTTTAAATTTTTTTAGGGAGTGTCTCTGCGTTCCAGGCGTCCTGCTAAAACTTCTGTAGAGGAGCAAAGACCTGAGGTTCTTATATCAGCAGAAAAGGTGAAAATAAAAAGAAGCGAAAAGAAGTCTGTGCCGCCCTCCCAGGAGATGAAGCTCTGGAGGCCTGAAGATGGAGCCAAGAAGCCTGCCTCTGGGGGCAAAGTTGAAGAGAGGAGGACACGCTTGAGACCTGGGAGGCAGAACCAGACGCCTTTGCCTGAGGCTGCAGAGGAGAAAGCGAGGGAGGGAAGGGTGGACATCCTGGCGAAGAAGCAGGAAAAGAAAGAAGGGACAGGACATTCAGACCCTAAGTGTTCGAGATCCAGAAAGGTTAGCGTCTGCCCTCGAGGAAACCCTTCAGAGAGAGCATCCGAACAGAGAGTGACCCGGAGTGCCAAGAGATGTGCCCACAGTCTTCAAAAGGCTAGTAATCTCCTGTTCTTTTTTTAAGCCTAGAGACTATGTCAGGAGAGGTTTTACCCCACATTGCGAGAGCAGACACAGCAAATGGGATAATACGCTGCCGACTCCCAGTTAAACTACCAGGAGAAGCAGGCATCTAAACCATATTCAGGTGGATGTGGCTTGGGAATTCCACTTTGAATAGTAAATCCACATAATGACGTCTTCTTTCAGGGGATTTATCCAGTTAGTACTTTCTGAGTGCTCACTGCATACCCTGTACTAAGGGTCCAGGCACTGCCTTCAGTGTGTGGTTAGAGACTGAACAAACTTCCCAAAAAGTAATGCTTGATTTCAAAGGTGTCCCCTCAGAAAGCTGGGACACAGAACGGTGGGGTGTCCGTAGGCAAACAGTCCCATGAACAGCTCCCATTTGGAGGCAGCCTGGTGTCCTTTCCCCTTCCCAAAGATAGCAACCCAAGAGTGGTCTCTGCTCACACTCAGCTAGCACTGAGTGAGGTCCCCTTTGGACACACCAGTTGTTTAGAAGGTCCAAAAGGCTTCAGCCTGATTACACATTTGAATCCACTTTTTCTGAGTGGTACTTATAAAAATCAGTGAAAAACGTATGTGGAAATTTCTTTTTTCTTCTTTATGATGTATTTATAACTTAAAAATAGCTTACCAACCTTTCTGTCAAGACACAATATTTAACTTTAAAGATTTACATAGTAAAAAGAGTTTAAGGCAGCTTTTACAGTCTGTATTTTAAAGCTCATTTCCAACCTCAAGACTAGTTTTCTGGAACTAAAGGCCTGTGTCGCACCCTGTAAGGATTCGGGTTTTTGCAGAGTAGAGTTGGTTACACAAACTGTTCTTTCAAATGACTTAAGAGATATTTTTCTTCCCAAACAGGAAAGTGACAATGTGTGTGTCAAGAAAATAAGAACCAGAAGTCGTCGAGACCCTGAAGATATATAGCTAAAAAGTTTAGAAGGGGGTGGTGGTGGGGCTGTAATGAATTTAGTGATAAGTTGTAGTACAATATTTGCCATAAGTTTTAAAGTGAATTCTGTAAATAATGCTGTTGGGGGTGGGGTGGGGTGGGTGTTTAAGGGAAGAAGGCTTAGAATTTTCTAACTCAAGAGTTTATTCAAAAGCCCCCACGTGGAGATTATGAAGGAGACTGCTGAGTCTGCTAAATTAGTAAAAAAGTTAAAACTTGAGTAGGGGTGGGGGGGTGGGGGGAGTTTGCCAAGCTGTGGCCTTCATCTCGGTGATAGAAGCCCCGGGTTTGTGACTGCCGCGGCCGGTCCCCGTTGGCCGTGGGCTCCAGCACTCGCCCCGCCGCTGTAAATGCTTCTGTGTGTGTCTGTGTCCTTTGTGTACCAACGTCCTCATGCAAATGTGAAAGGCAGGGGCTTCTCTCCAGCGCCCGGCAGGCACTCAGGACGCAGGAATGAATGGGCAGAGGACGAGAAAAATGAAAGTTAGGGTGTCCGCCTTCACCCCGCGGAGACCGCGCGTCCAGGCGCTCGGGCTGCGGGCCATCTGCACAGGACGGCCCTCGGCTCGCTGCCCTGGCCTCGGAGGCGAGAGACCTGTGATTCCGAGGCTGGTCTGCGACGCCATCTGCAGGGCAGCGCGGCGCTTTGCTTGAGGGAAGCCTGCCCGCTTGCCTGTTGCACGTGGAGAGTCTCTGAACCAGGACTGCCTCCCGCTGAGAGGGCGTCTGCCCACCTGCCCGAGTCCGCGCTGCGGCGCCCCTGGGCGCCCTCGGGTCCGGTTCTCCGAATCTCTGCTCTCGCCTGGGCTTTCTCTGCCCACACCTGTTGGCCTGGCCTCGCGCCTTCACCTCGGATGGGAAGCACCGCAAGCCCAGACGCGCCTCCCACCCGGAAAGAGCAGCGATGTCTGACGCTCGGAGCTCGAGGCTGTCGCATCTCGTTTTTCGCCTGGACGTCCGCCCTCTGGTTTCAGAGCCGCCCGTCTCACTGCTGTTTCGCTCCGTCCTCCGGCTCCTCCGTGTTCCCCGGGTCGGACACAAGCACACTGCCCGGGCACGGGAGCTGTCACCCCTGCCGCCGTCAGCTCTTGTGTTCGCCCCAGGTCTGGCGTGGAGCAAGGTCCACATCACAATAAATGCGTTTGAACAAATGCGTGAATCCAGGCACGTCTGTCTGGGTCAGGGGTATTTGTTTTTGCTATTTTGGCTGCCTTATTAATACAGTTATTTAGAGGGCGTTGCCTGAAATCGGAGGTCATCGTCAAGTGGGGCCGCAAAGAGTGGGATTCCGACGAGCAGAAGGGATGGTGTTTTAGGAAGTGCGAGCCTCCTTAGAAAAGGCCTTCTGAACGTGGGAGTCATCAGTGTGTCGCTTAGACAAAATTCAAGGAAACATAGGAATTTCCTATGGTTCAGTTGTTCTGCCAGCACTTCAGATTTAGCGATAATTATGAACCTCACATAGAGAAAAATTTCAATTAGCTGTGTTCCTGGGGAATGGGGTAAAAATTAATTAAAAAGCTATTAAGTTTCATTTCTAACCCAAAATCTCACTGAAATGTATCAGTACATTTTCTTGCTTTCTTTAGCAAAGTATTTCAAGAGCATAAGAAGGGTGATTTTTTCCTTAAAAAACTGGAAATAGAAATGCCATATGACCCAGCAGTCCCACTGCTGGGCATACACGCCGAGGAAACCAGAATTGAAAGAGACACGTGTACCCCAGTGTTCATCACAGCACTGTTTATAATAGCCAGGACATGGAAGCAACCTAGATGTCCATCAGCAGATGAATGGATAAGAAAGCTGTGGTACATATACACAATGGAGTATTGCTCAGCCATGAAAAAGAATACATCTGAATAAGTTCTAATGAGGTGGATGAAACTGGAGCCTATTATACAGAGTGAAGTAAGCCAGAAAGAAAAACACCAATACAGTATACTAGCGCATATATATGGAAGTTAGAAAGAAGGTAATGATAACCCTGTATGTGAGACAGCAAAAGAAACACAGATGTATTGAACAGTCTTTTGACTCGGAGAGGGAGAGGGTGGGATGAGATTTGGGAGGATGGCATTGAAACATGTGTAATATATGTGAAATGAATCACCAGTCCAGGTTCGATGCATGATACAGGGTGCTCGGGGCTGGTGCACTGGGATGACCCAGAGGGATGGGATAGGGAGGGAAGTGGGAGGGGGAATCAGGATGGGGAACACATGTACACCCATGGCGGATTCAAGTCAATGTATGGTGAAACCGATACAATATTGTAAAATTAATTTTAAAAAGAAGGGTGGTTTTATTTTATATGGTTGTAGGTGCTGAATTAGAGAAGGTCACAAACGTGTTTTAAAAAATGCACATCCACAGGACACATCCTTAGCATTTTTGGGGGAAGGAAGCATCAGATAGAAATATTAACCATTACTATTTAGCAAGGCTAATTGTGTGCTTGAGAATGGGGTACGAGAAATAAACATTTACTTGCTGTGTGATTTGGTAACTTCTCTGAGCCTCAGATTCCAAGAAAGTAGCATCCCTCTGATGGAAAGCTCTCATTAAATGGAAGCTAGTTTTACTTTATCTCCAAGTTTTCCACGACGTGATTTTTCTGCTTTAATTTTCTACCAGTCATCTCCTGCCTTCCTTAGTTAAGACTCTACCCCCGACATGTAGTATTCACACATGCATACATGAACACGTACACACACACACCCATTCATTCACACACAAGCATACATACACATGAATATAGGTTTCTTACATATGCTCACACATGCATATACGTACACACACCCATTCATTCACATACATATGCACGGATACACAGTATTGCATATGCTCATACACACATGTAGTATATTCACATGCATGTACGCACAGGCACACACCCATCCATTCACACATACACAAGTACACATGGATCCATACCCATTCATATACACGGATACACACCCATTCATTCACACACACACTCATGCTCACACACACACACCCTGCTCTCCCCGACTCCTGCTTCCCTTCAGCCCTGAGCTCAGCTCCAGTGAGACTCCCTCCAAGAAGCCTCTTTCCCCTACCCTGGTTTCCCAGGCGAGGTTGGCCCCCCCGTTTCATGGCCCAGAGTCATGCTGTACTTCCTGGTGGAACAGAGCACAGTGGGAGCTAGGTGACCCCCTCTAGGATGAAGCTTTGTCCATCCAGGGTCAGACTGCAGACTGACGAGTCTATACCCTGATGATCAGGTGCAGGAAGTGTCTGAGATGAAATGATGTTAAAACTCAGTATTTTTATTAAAGGGAGGAAGGGGGAAAGAAAATCATACCAAATGGAGACAGTGAGTGGCAGAAAGGGGTAGGGCAGAGGGCCAGCTCCCAGCCTCCTGCCTGCACTTCCACAACTGCCATAGCCAGACAGGAACTCCCTCCACCCTACCCCCAGCCAGGAGGCCCGCTGGGTCCTGCAGGAACAGCCCTGGTATTTGGGGGAGGGGACTCCCCCCCACCCAGGCCTTGTCCTCCTTGTCTGGACTCCAGGACAGAGATTTGGTCCAGGCTGCAGAATCAGCAAATGATCATGCTTGTTGGCAGCCCTGACACAACCAGATTCTGGGAGTGAACTTGCGGGCAAGTCCCAGGGGTAGGAGCCTATGGTGGGTTGGGTATAACATGAATAACAAAGGGTCACTATCCATGTTTTAAACAGAATTACTATACCTGAATTTGGAGAAGGGAATGGCAACCCACTCCAGTATTCTTGCCTGGAGAATCCTATGGACAGAGGAGTCTGGCAGGCTACAGTCCATGGGGTCACAAAGAGTTGGACATGACTGAGCAACTAACACAAAATAATAAGGCAAAGTCAAATGACTTGATTAAGGAAGATGGATAAAAAATACAAATTGGTGATTCAGAGATGAAATACAAATAAATGTGAAATGATTCTCAACCCACTAGAAGTTAGGGAAATGCAAACTGATCAGAGGCATGGTTTTTTTCTTTTGCCTCTCAGCTTGACAAGAGCTCGAAAGGCATGGTTAGTGATGGGGACCATCCACACTGCAGATAGTCTTCAATTATTGGAAAAGCCACAGAGCCTGCTAAAAGTCACGCCCCTAACCTGCACCATCCAGTCCCAGCCAGGTGCTGACCTCCCCTGGCCATCGGCTCACCTGCTGGCCCATCCTGGGATCTGTTATCACAGGGGGTGCGTTGGTGTGTTTCTATTTGAAAATGGGCTTCTCTGAGGTAGACCTGGGGTTTGTTCCCTCTCAGCCCCTCACACCCTGCTGAGTCTGTGCACCCCTCCAGGTGGTCAAGTCTGTTGGTCCCCAGTTGGCTGCGGCTGCTGGTTCCTGTCCTCACGGACCCTCCTCCAAAACTCCTCCTTGCCCCTCTCCCCGCTGTTGCCTGCCTCAGGCTGCATCTGCGCCTCCCACTCTCCTGCTCTCTTATACTTACGGGGGAAAGAGTCCCCTCCACACCGAGAGCAGAAGTGAGCCCCCCCTTATTTAACAGACATGCAGACAGACAAATCCATACGTGCACGTTCAGTCGTGTCCAACTCTGCAAGCCCATGGACTGCAGGCTGCCGGGCTCGTCTGTCCATAGAATTCTCCAGGCAAGAATACTGGAGTGGGTTGCCATTTCCTTCTCCAGGGGATCTTCCCAACCCAGGGATCAAACCCGCTTCTCATGTCTCCTGCACTGGCCAGTGGGTTCTTTTATTACTAGCATCACCTGGGAAACCCACAGACCCATAAGGCAAACCCAATAGCTAGAGGGTTCATAGGAGCAAACAGCATTCATTGCAGGTAATTTTTTTCAGATGAAGAGGAATAAAGGTTTTCAGATGATCCATTTTAACAAATATAACAAAGCTTATAAAATTTATTAAATAAATGCAACCAATAATAAAAAGCATATGCTTCAATTTCCACATTAGGCCCAGAATATCTGAAAGAGGAAGCTGGTGTGTGTATTAGGGAAGGTGTGAAACTGAAAAAGAGAGTGAGCTGGGATCCCCAGACACAGATGTGGAAAGGAAGGCCTAACAGGAGTCGAGGTTTCAGGAGGAGAAGCAGTGTTGGAAAGGCTTTCTGATCCCACCTGGCAGTGGGCGTGGAGCATTCGGTCACCTTCCTTGGGTATTCTGAGAAACCACTGTTCAGAGCTTCTGTCTGGACTCTGGGAGGGTCGTCCTCCGTAAGGCGGTTATAATCCAGGCTTCACGAACCACCCAGGGCTTCTGAAGGCCAGTGCATTAGCCACCACTCCCACACACATCTGTGCCACTTCTGAGTTAGATTTTACAAGTCCTGAAATTGTCTACATAAATCCAGGCTTACCTCCTAATGAATGTCTTGTCTAGAAGGATTTAAGGCATAGGAATAAGATTAGGAGACTTCACTGAAGAAAGAGACGCAGGCTGGAAGTCAAAGTAAAGATTTATCCTTGCAACAGAATATTTTGGATCTTGCAATTTGCATATACAAATTCAGCAACATTCACTGGCACTGGAATCAGAGCAAGATCAAATGATAAATGGAATAAAACAAAAAGAAATGATAGTTGAAACCAGAATACATACATATATTATAAAGATTGCACATAAATTAAACACAACTTAGTTAAACACAACAGAAATATCAGTAATCATACATTTTTAAAAAAGGCATGTCTCCAAATGCTGAAACAGAGGCATCAGGCTCATTTTAAAAAGTTTTAAAAAATACATAAAAATACCTTTTAAAACACTGGTGCGCATTCTTCACTCGTAAAGCACATGAGAGAGACTGTAAAGCGAGTCACACAGTGACCGATAAAGCAAGGAGATCAGAACGGGTCGTCTTCTGATCGCTATTTGGCCTTTGAATGCAACCGCATGCAACAGAGAAACATGTCAAAGGAAAAACGACTTTCCCAGCATGGCGCTGTTCAGTTATGTACAACGGACTTTCTTTGACCCAAGGGGAGGAGGTGCCAGCTTTCAGGGCAAGGCAGACAGGATGCGGAGTCCTGGAGCGCCCACCGAGGCTGGAATCAGAGCCGTGGGGTGATGGCAGGGGCCCAGAGGCTGGTGACTGAGCCCCCCGGGGAAGCAAGTGCTGCCGTGATTGTGGAGGGAGCAGGGTGCTGCACCCCAGGGCCAGTGGCGTTTGCTCTGTTCTCAGAACCACCAGCGTGGAGCCTCAGCAGATGCAGGCGACGGCCCAAAGGGCAGGAGATACACACAAACAAACGGGGTGCTTTCCCGAGGGCACCCCTGAAAAGGTCTGCCTTAATCCCACGACACGAGATGCCAGCTAGACCACGAAAGGGCCTGCAGGATGCTCAGTGAAGGCTCCTGAAGTTGGCCCCCATCCAGGCCCTGAGGCACTTCGATCCCATGTTGCCATCACTGCCAACATCAGCTCTGTTTCTAGGCTTCGGTGCTCAACTTTCTCTCTTCCCCTTTAGTCAAAGGAGGACTTCGGGCGTGGGACTTTAACAATGGAAACAAATGGGGCCACCTGGTGCGTCTTGCAAAGCTCCCTCCATGTTCCTCTTTGACCCAAAAGCACCATCAGTGCGCCCAGAAGGGAGAGGGCGGCAGTCGGCTGCGTGAGGAGCCCAGGGCTGCTGGTGGTGGCAGCTCTCACAAAGTTGTGCTTTTGTCCGTCCAGCTGGGCTCCTCTGACCTTTGGGTGGGGCGTGGAGGAGCAGAAGAACCTTGATTAACTGTGGGCCTGTTATTAGGACATCACTCACCCTGGGTTGCACTCACGCAATCAGTTACCAGTGGAAATATCAAATTAGGTCTTTAGATTCATATCTCTTTTAGAAAGCAAAAAAAAAAAAAAAAGTACCCCAAAATGCACATGTTAAATGATTACAGAAAGATAGACCAGATGTCTTTTTTTACATTGTGCTCATCTGTTTAGGCACCTGATGGCCACGAAGAGGTCGCTGCCATTAAATTAAACCTTTCCATGTTCGTCCTCTTTTTTTTTTTTGCCCCACAAGCCAATCCTGAGTGGCAATGAGATCATTATTATCCAGTGTCAGAAGTCTCAATAGGAACCATTCAAAAAGAAGTTAGTCTTTAGAGTAAGGATTTCTCTTTCTTTCCTTTTATTAAATATTAAGGAGTGGGACTTTAAAAAAACTGTATAAATCTATATTTTAACTATTTTTTTCTTACAAACAGTCTTAACTTTTACAAGAGATTTTTTAAAATACCAAAACACTTCTTCTCAGAAAGTTTAAAGCATAATTGCTTGTGGTTGCCCGACTGTTTCTCCCAGGCAGGAGCTCCTGGCTTCTCTGTGCATGTCAGATGTGCTATCTGACCTTTTGGAATGGGAAGTGATTTTTTATTGTGCCTCGAGGTATAGCTCACGACTAGCAGGGCAGAATGGTGGAGTGCAGGCGGGGGACACAGGAGTGAGAAGGGCAGTGGGTGTGATTCTCAGAGGGTCATCTGAGTCAACCACCCAGACAGATGGAGAGCAAGCGTCGCGACAGGAGTGACGCTCTGCGAGCTGGTTTGCTGGACCCGAGGCCACTGGGCCACTGGCCTTCACATCTCTTTTGTCTCGACAAGATGTCACAACACAGTCTTGATAAATGCATTTTTAAGGATCACTACATAGCCACCAATTACTCCAGTGTGTTTTAGACCTGGACTCAGGTTGAAAAGTCTTCTTTGATTTTCAAAAGGTAAAGGAAAACTACATGGACTGAGGCTGAGGCCTATAGGACTCCTTGTTTACACCATATCTTCACGGGAAGTTTGCCTTCAAAAACCTGCCACTGCGCAGGGCTGTGAAATCAATATCAGGAAATTTTCCACTAATTTCTCAGTCCTCGATTATTTGCTAATGAAGTTGTGGTTAATACCTTGCATAAATAAACACACTCGGCATGTTAAGATCTTTAGAGGTGCTGACTGTGTGAAGTTAAGTGACATGAATCTAATGAAAAATTAAAATATTTTTTTACTGATATTAGCAGAAATATATATTTTATGGGATATTATTTGACCTTAATACATTATTCCAGTTTTTAAAGGGCGTATTTAAGATTTAATAACTTTACAGCAGGTGGCCTTTAAAGCATAACAAAATATATACAAAGAAATTACGAAGGATATTAATGTCAACTATGAAATAAATTAACATGATTTTTACAAAATATACTGACCATTAAATTAAAAAATATTTTAAGGCAGGAATTTTCATTTGAAATTAGCATAATCAGAAAATATATCAATAAAATCTTGTACCACTTTGTAGCAGAATTCATACTGTTCCTGAAAAAGAAAACCAAGAACATATTAAAATAATATTAAAGATATATTTAATTAATTTAATTCAAAGAAAGACTAGAGAGAAGACATAAAAAAGTCTGACCAGTTATTAAAATAGTGTATATCCTGATGCATATAAACGTCTGTTACACAATTTAGTTTTTAGGTACATGTTTCCAAATCTATTTTTCTACATAGAAAATGTCAGTGTTTCAACTCAGTGTATTTTGGACTCACTCTCTGAGTGAGAGATCTCTAGTTTTCATATTTTTTTTTTAAATTTATTTATTTATTTACTTATTTACTTATTTTTAGTTTTTTATTTTTAAATTTTAAAATCTTTAATTCTTACATGCATTCCCAAACATGAACTCAACATCTCTGATGCACCAGAGATGATCCTCTCAGACATAGACTGGCGATTCAATTCACATGATAGTATAAACTAAAAACCACTACTTTGGAACGAAAAAATAATAGCAAACCTAACATCAAGCTTCATAATGCAAAGAAAATAATCTATAAAAGTTAAATAAGATGGAAATATAGATTATTTTTAAACCTAAATTTACACTACAAAAGGGCATTGCTTTATATCAACTTTACTAAAATTCAAAAGAATGATGCCTTGCATCTGTGAGTGCGTGCATGCTCAGCTGTGTCCGATTCTTTGTAAATACACAGACTGCAGCCCGTCAGGCTCCTCTGTCCACAGAATTTTCCAGGCAAGAATACTGGAGTGGGTCACCACTTCCTACTCCAGGGGATCTTCCCGACCCGAGGACTGAACCCCCATCTCTTGTGTCTCCTACACTGGCAGCAGATGCTTTGCCACTGGGTCACCTGGGGAGGCCCCTCCACACATCTGTGTGAGGCTCTCATTAGCACACTTGGACATCGCCTGACTTCTGACCTTCCAGCAGCTCTTTGGGGTTGCGAGACTAGAGCCAGGTGATGGGTTAACGGGGGACCAGCGAGCAGGGCGTGTCACACTACCAGTACTGAGCACTGAAAAGAAGAAATGAGGACTTCGCTGGTGTTGCAGCGGGTAAGCCTTGAAGCTTCCAATGCAGGGAGTGCGTGTTCGATCCCTGGTTGGGGAACTAAGATCCCACATGCTGGGCAATGCGGCCAAAGGGCAGGGGGAAAAGAGGAAATGAAACAGATGGGGAAAATGGCAATGCCTGAACTTTCTTAGAGAGCCTACCATGAGTCTAGGAAAACCATGAGCACAACAGTAAGCAGATATGGGGGTGGACTCCGGTGGTTTGAGGAACAACAGACGGCAGCTACCCTTGCAGACCCTGGTCACTTGCTGGCCCAGTTAATATGGGAGCTGGGGAAGCGGGGGGCCCAAGGGAGGCTACTAGCTCCCTCCTCTTCTTTCCCAGCACCTTGGATTCAGCCTCTTACCTAAATTTACATTGAATAAGAATCGACCGGCCTTTGGGTTGGAAGAGGCCAAACATTAGCGCATCTAGCCCTTCTGGGGTCTCGGTCCAGCCAGCATAGGACAGAGCTGTGCTTTGCAGGGAAAGAAAGATGGAGCCAAAAGCGTCTGTCCTGTGGTTGCAAGGAAGTTGGGAGAGTCAAGAGTCACTACAGGGTCCTCCCTTCCAGCTACTAAGATCCCACCCGGTCACCCAGCCCTTGGAAGGAAAGAGAAAGTGCCTGCGTTAGGACTGAGTGAGCACAGAGAACCAGTGGGCTGTGCTAGGGGCCTGGGAGGGCAAGTCCTAAGATAGGAAGCCTTGGGAAAAACTCCAATACGTTGGCCACCTGATGCAAAGAACTGACTCATTGGAAAAGACCCTGATGCTGGGAAAGATGGAAGGCGGGAGGAGGAGAAGGGGACGACAGCGGGTGAGATGGTTGGATGGCATCACCGACTCAATGGACATGAGTTTGAGTAAGCTCCGGGAGTTGGTGACGGACCGGGAGGCCTGGCATGCTGCAGTCCATGGGGTTGCAAAGAGTCAGACACGACTGAGCAGCTGAACTGAACTGGGGAAAATAAATATGTCTCTGGAGAAGGGCGTGGCAACCCGCCCCAGTGTTCTTGCCTGGAGGATCCCATGGACAGAAGAGCCTGGTGGGCTATAGTCCATGGGGGGTCTCAAAGAGTCGGACATGACAAACACTTTTACTTTTCTTGAGAAAAGCAACGGGTTATAACAGTCTTGAAAACTGAACTTGCTGTTGGAGGGCAATCACCAAATTTGGTAGGGAGGCATCTCTTCTGAAAACCAGAAAGAGCGGGTTTTCACCATGGAACGAAGGAAGACCTATGGGCAACTGCACTCTGCATGGATTCCTTAAGCCCCCTGGGCAGCGCCTGGAGGCTGAGTGAGACCCAGCCAAGGACAAGAGTCCACATGACCCGTGGAAGGCAGAAGATGGCAAGAATCAGGACTGTAAATGTCACCGCCGCGTGTGAACGTTTACGTCTGTAAGCGTAGACTGGAATCTGCAGAACAGTTCACTGACGCGCAGCTGGGCTTCTGTCCAACGGGTCTTATCATCGAAAGCCAGGGCAGTGCCCCTCCTCTCGCGTCTGCCCAGGGGACAGACCCCACCCTGATGCAAGGGAGGAAGGGAGTCTGTGAAGCTTCTGTATGCTGTATGCTGTCTGGGACTTTCAGCTCTCTGTCCTGGAAACGCAGCCTCCCTCCTTCCTTCCTCCTGGACTTGAACGTCAGTGCAACACACATCGAATGCAACATGAGACAATTCTCAACTCCTCTGGAAGCCGTTTCTTACCAGGGTTTGCACCATGTGTGGCCTCTGAAGTCGTAAACTCTTCACAGCTTGGAATACATCTAAAAGCCCCTCAGCCTTGACCCGTTCCAGAATGTTGCTGAGTGCTATGAAAGTCCCCGTCCGCCCAGCTCCAGCACTGCAGAGAGAGCACGGAGTAAGACACCGAATCTCGCCCTTGGGCGTGAGAAACCCACAGCCTCCACCAGGCCCCGCACGCCAGCGCTGGAACGACCGGAGCTTGGCTCTTTAACGACCATTTTATATGGAGCTTGGCTCTGGACAGAGAGTCAGCAAGCACAGAAGTCCTCAAGAACGTGCCTAAATGTAACATGAGTCAGACCAGAACCAGTGACGAGTTTTCAAGCTGGTGGACCCATTTCCCTTCCTCCTTGTGGGGGGACTCTCAGAGGATGGCCCCTGGGCTGACAGCAGCTACATCACCTGGAAACTTCTTAGGAGCAAAACCCCTCCCTGTTTAGGCATAGGGAGCTGCAATCCTGGCCGACTCCCCATGTGTGCAGGGACCATCTTCCGAGATGGGAGGTGTGCGGGTGGATGGAAGGGTTGCTTGGACAAAGGACAGCCCCTGGCAGGCAGGGTCAGATAACTGACCCCTCCCGACAGTGAAAGTCTGCATCTGCTCTGCTTAACAGATAAACCCTGTGGAAGCAGACCCTCTTGGGAGAGAGAGAGCAGGCCTAATGCAGGCAGGCTTGGCTGGCCTCTTCCCCGGAGCCCTCGGAGGACGCGGGGTTCCCAAAGGGCCCCAAATCCCGACTGTGGGTTTCGCTCAGCTTTGTTGGCATCCCTGGTGCCCGACACCCATAACGTTCCATCTACGAAGGCACCAGGGACTGAAAACCTAGGTGTGTGCACCCCCTGCTGGCCATGCCCAAAGGGCGCATCTCTGGGTCCAAGGTCAGGAAAGCGGCCAGACCAATCCACCAGGTTAAGCCGGGCTTTGTTGACACGAGGGGTAAGCGGGTGGGGGCAAATGGCAGTCAGAAAAATGGGAGCCACATGTAGACAGAGGTACAGAAGTGCAGTCTTAGAAGCAAATCAGATCCCATCAAGATTACACACCCCAAGCTTCCCCAAGTCAGACTCCACCTCAAGATCAGACACCCCAAGCTTCCACAAATCAACCCCACCCCAAGATCAGACACCCCAAGCTCTCGCAGGAAGAGTTTTACAAGGGTGGTCAAGGTCCCTGCCAGCAGGGGGCCCTGGCCCAGAAGGAATGAGAGCTGGCATGTCTCCATAGGATTCACCTTATGCCTCATAAAGCTGTTTATCAAGGTTCTTGCTGGGGGGGTGTCCTGCTGTGTCCAGGTGCCCCCTGGTGGGTCCCTCTGCTCACGGTAGGGTGGGGGGCTTGGGAGCCAGGCTGAGTGGTGGGCTGGGGCTGCGGACCCTCTGTTATGGACCCTAGCCTAGACATCCCTGAGTAGTTCAAGAAAAGCTTCCTGCTGTGCTGGGTGGGCATGGCAGCCAGAGCCACACCAGTCTTTCAAAACGAAGATAACTCAAGTTCAGGGTTTGTCTGAGCTGCGCTTGGAAATGTGTCTATTTTTTTTTTTTTTTTGACAACTTAAAAAGCACAAAGAAATGTGTCTGAGTCGCTTCCTGACTCCTTCTCACCAAATGCTCCTGCAAGTCTAGGAAGATATTTATGCGTTTGTGTTAAGTCTGGGAGCGGGGGAGGTGAAGAAGACGGGTCCAGGGACGTGGTGCTGAGGGGAGCAGCGGGCTGGGCGTGGTCCGCGTCGGGCCCACTTGCCTGCAGTGCACGGTGATGGGGTGGTTGCCGGTCTGCTGCTGCTGCTTCTGCACGGCCGCGATGAGGTCGATCATGCCTTTGCCCTCGGCCGGGATCCCAATCTCGGGCCAGCCGTGGAAGTGGAACTGCCGCACCACCCGCATCTGCTCCTCTGGCCGGGCCAGGGGCTGCGGGGCGGGAAGAGCGTCTCAGGGCTGCGCGGTCACAGCCCCCCGGCCACCCTCCCAACCCTGCCCGGAGGGGATTCAGGCCACAGTCTCAGGCAGCCCGCGGAGTTCTCATCTGGCTGGCCTCCCAGATGCTGGCTGCTCGTAGGCTGTGGTCACCCTAAAGCAGAAGGCCAGCCATGCTTCCTTCTGGGTGGGGGTCACGCCAGTCAAAGGATGCTCCCCAGAGCCCCCAGGGCCTGCCAGACCCCGTTATGGGATCCTGGGTAGTTTTGCTTGAGATGACAAGAATCATCCCTGTTTTGTAAGAAGCCTCACTTCCCTGATAGCTCAGTTAAGAATCCTCCTGCAACGCAGGAGACCCCAATTCAATTCCTGGGTTGGGAAGATCCTCTGGAGAAAGGATAGCTACCCACTCCAGTATTCTTGGACTTCCCTTGTGGTTCAGCTGATAAAGAATCCTCCTGCAATGTGAGAGACCTGGGTTCAACTCCTGGATTGGGAAGATCCCCAAGAGAAGGGCATAAGCTACCCACTCCAGTATTCTGGCCTGGAGAATTCCACGGAATGTATAGTCCATAGGGTCGCATAGAGTTGGACACGACTGGGCGACTTTGACTTTCAGGACCCCCCATGTCTCTTCAAGGCTGGGGATGAGCAGTTTCAGAGTCTAGGGGCCCTGGGTCTTTCTGCGACCCACGTGGAGGAGACCAAGTCTTTGGGCAAAGCTGGGTTTCTCTGTACTGACCGTCTTCAGCTCGCAATCAGATCCCATAGGTAGGTCATTTTACCCATGGTTGACACACAGGGAGCGTTCCCAAGACTTGGCTGGTGGGGGGTGGCGGGAGGCTCTGAGAAGGGGTCTGGCAGAGAAGCCCAGGAGGCCTCTGTGGCGTTACCCATTCATTCCTCCTGCTCTCTGACCCACGGTTGTTTCTCCCAGGGACTGGGCAGCAGTAGGGCGCCTCTTGGAGTCGGCTACTTGGCCCCACCATCCCTGCACTCCTGCAAGGAGCTGGGGGACGATCATGGAGGTGAAATCTTATGGCAGATCAGCCACTTGGTAACACAGCTGCCGACCGCCCACGCTGACCACTGACACGAACGTGGGGAGCCCACACGATGGCTGCAGGGTGTTCTGTTCACAAGAGACTAAAGGTCTCCGTCAACAATACCTGATTGAAGGTGACCAGGAAGTCTCGTATACTGATGGCTTCAGAAAGGGTGTCACTCTTTATTTCGATCGTTATTTCTCCGTGAGTCACTGAGCCCTCTGTTGGCCAATACTGGTAGCATTTATCCTGGGGGATAAAATAAAAATGTTCTAAGTCTCGTACTAAAGAATTTGCTGCCAGCCGTTTTAACACTAGGATACAGGCGTGCTGTCAAACCATTTAACACATTTCATCTGAACAGGAAAGTAACACATGAGCATAAATATGAATGCCACTGCCTGCTGACCAAGGGAACAAAGCAGACAGCCCAGGAGCAGGCATGCGTGTGTCTGCAGGACAGACACAGAGCAGAAACGACAGCACACAGAGGGGGGGGCCAGTCAGTGGCTGGAGCTGGAGAATCAGCTCTCTGAACGGGAGAAGTGAGCTGGACCCCTAACTCACCTGCCTGGCTCAGCTGCCTGGACTGATATGAATGCCCCGGCCCCTCCTGGAGTTGGGCAGTGTGCAACCTACACGACTGTATATGGCAGACTTGAAGTTTAATAAAGACAAACCAAGACAGGGTAAGACTTAAAGTCAAAAATAAAACTGTGAACGCCTTAGAAAAAATATCTTTTCATCTAGGGGTACAGGTTTACCAAACAAGAACCCCAAAGAGCTAACCAACCATGACAAAGAAGATCTCAACATCAGATTATATTAAAATTAACCCTATGTCATCAATAAACATTTTGTTGTTGCTTAGTCGTTAAGTTGTATCTGACTCTTTTGCGACCCCATGGACTGTAGCCCACCAGGCTCCTGTGTCCATAGCATTTTCCAGGCAAAAATACTGGAGTGGCTTGCCATTTCCTCCTCCCGGGGAATCTTCCCCACCCAGGGATCAAACCAGCATCTTCTCCATTGGCAGGCAGATTCTTTACCACTGAACCACTTGGGGAACTCCAACAGACATTGAGAGAGTAAAAAGACAAGGCATCAGCTGAGATGAGATACTTGCAATACTTAAAAGCAACAAGGAATCAGTACCAAGAATATATAAAGAAATCCTCCAAATCAACAAGAAAAGTGCAAACAGCCCACAAGAAGAATGAGGGAAAAGCATGAACAGGCACTCTGCACAAGAGGAAACATATCATCCTCTATAAATACACAAAGTGATGCCTGCCCTCAGAGGGGTCAGGGAGATGCAAATGAAGGCCACAAAGAGATGATATTTATGCCTATTTAATTAACAAAAATGAGGGTGCCAGACAATCCTGGGGATGTAGAAGAATGATGTTCATCCAGGGTCTGCTTTGAAAACCATAACTACTTTGGAAAGTCGTTAGGAACTGCCCTGCCAATTCGAACGTTCACACACTCTCCAACGTGGCATTTTTGTCTCTGAACCGTACAATTCCACACGCATCATGAGACACATACAAGAAAGTAACCACAGCACTGTAAAACAACAAAATGAAATCAACCCAAATGCCCAGGACAGAAGGAGGGGCAAGTCAGTGGATGCAGGATGTAGTTTGTGTCATGGAGCATAAGGAAATGATGATGCATGAGCCACAGTTACAGGCAGCAACACAGCAAAATATCGAATGCATATCTTCAAGTGGAAAAGTCAAGTCTCAGAAGACTGTATACCTTGTGCGAAAGCCACTCAGTTGTGTCTGACTCCTTGTGACTCATGGACTGTACAGTCTGTAGAATTCTCCAGGCCAGAATATTGGAGTGGGTAGCCGTTCCCTTCTCCAGGGGATCTTCCCAACCCAAGGATCGAACCCAGGTCCTCCTGCATTGCAGGTGGATTCTTTACCGGCTGAGCCACCAGGGAAGCCCCTTTGTATACCTTAATGGTGCCCTCTTAATATGAAGTTGAAAAGCAGACAGAACTAAACAGTAGCTTCTTTAGGAATATATATATACTCGATAAAAAAAGATTTCTTAAAAAGCTAAGAAAACATTCATTAGGATGGCTTAATTAAAAAGATGATTGTCAGTGTTGATGAGGATGGGGAGAAACGGGAACACTCGTACATTACTGGTGGGGAGCTGCTTGAACAGTTAAGTGATATGAGTTTGCAATATAGTTATGACAGGCCCCAGCAGTTCCAGCCCTAGGCATCTACCTAAGAGAAATAAAAATATGTGTCCACGTAAAAACTTGTCCATGAGTGTTCAAAACAGTATTCGTAACAGCCCAAAGTGAAACAACCCAAATGTCCAAACACTAATGAAGGAAAACACAGAATTTAGGGCCATACTATTAAAAAAAAAAAGAGTGAGGAACTGATTCATGAATGAGCCTTATAAACACGCTCAGTGAAAGTGCTCAATCATAAAAAAAAGGTGGCATGATTCCATTTATATGAAATGTCCAGAGGAGGCAACTTCATAGCCAGAAAGTAACTAACCTGTGGTTGCAGGGATTGTGAGGAGGGAGTAGGCAGTGATCATTCGTGGGTATGGGGTTTCTTTTCAGGTGATGAAAACGATCTGAATTAGTGATGCTGTACAACTCTGTGAGTAGGCTAAAACCCACGGAACCAGACCTTTTAGAAAGAGGCATTGCGTGATATGTGTGTTATGTCCCAATAAAACTGTTTTTAAAAAGCAAAGAAGTCAAACTCCACAAATTCAGGGTAGTGGATACCTCTTAGGAAAACACCTAGGTAAGTGAGTATATGTTATCAGCCAAAGTTTGGTTTTTCGATTGGATGATGGGCTCAAAAGTGTTTATGATGCTATTAAATAAAAATAAGAAGATTATGTGCCTCTAGATGGATCCCTGGGAGAAAGGAAACATTTAACCCATTCAATTCTACCAGGACTATATTAATTAGGCACACATTTCAATACCTCCATCTTTTGCCCCAAGAAAAGTGAATAAAGGTCTTTTCCTTCAACAGGTTGTGACCAAATATGTATTTGTGGCAAACACAAAATAGCAGAAATTCAAGGCAGGTTAAAGGTGGCTCAGACGGTAAAGTGTCTGGCTACGGTGCATGAGACCAGGGTTCTATCCCCGGGTCAGGAAGATCCCCTGGAGAAGGAAATGGCACCCCACTGCAGTACTCTTGCTTGGAAAATCCCATGGACAGAGGAACCCGATAGGCTACAGTCCATGGGGTCGCAAAGAGTCGGACATGCCTGAGCGACTTCACTTTAAATAAAATGTAGGCTAAGAACAGCAGCCAGTGGGTAGTTACAATGAACTGGAGTGGCGGGGGGAGTTGAAATAAAACCTTTTTCATTTGCAGCCTCTCTCCCTCCTCAGTAGCTGTGGCCTGGCCTCACAGCTGATGGCAGGTGAGGTGTTCCCAAGGGACAGGCAGTCCATCGGGTGGGCTGCACCCGGTGGGTGTAAGCGGCCCTGAAGGCCGCTGGGGCGGGGGGCGGGCTGACCTGCTCTCTCTCCTGCACCTCGGTCAGCATCACGATCGTGTGGCACTTCCACTCCCAGACCATCCTCCAGAAGTCCTCCACAGTGTGCGCCAGGGGCCCCTGGGTGGCGATGAAGTAGTCCTTCTGCCGGTAGCCCTTCAAATGGGAGCAGAGGTTCAAGTCTGGCTCCCCCCGCCCCCCACTCTCCCATGCTGGGACACGTGGCTTTAGGACAGCCCAGGGCCGCAGGAGGGACGGCATTCAGGCTTCCGGGGCCTGAGCCGAGCCCCAGATGGCACACGCCCAGAAAACAGGTCAAGGGGACCCTTCACCTCTGTACCAGGCAACAGGACCCTTGCTTGGACTGGCTTTGATTCTATTAAGAATGCGTCTGTACGTGTCACAGCTAACAGCATCAAGGCAGGGCAGAGAGGGTGCAGAGTTAGAGGAAGTGAGTTAATTCCCTGGTCCTGGCTTGGGGCCTGCGTGACCCCCCTCCAGCACAGCGTTCTCTCGTCTGTAAACCAGAATCCACACACGGACTTGACTGCAATGCTGTCTCCCGCCCATTCAGCTCTGCTGTGCACAAGGCAGCCTGTGACGGGGCCTGAACCGGACTGTGGTCACAGGACAGAAAGCTCAGGGACAGAGGGCTAGAGTTTAACAGCGAAGGAAAAGAGAAGTTACGATGTATTAAAGGCAGAATGGAAAAGGAGCCTATTATTTAAAAGTGCACGTACATCCTCTATATCAGAGTTCCTTATTCTTTTTTTTTTTTTTTTTTCAGCAAGTGTTTGCTAATGAACTGGTTTGGCTTCCTGGGGGCGTGTCCACCCTTTCTGATTGTGAAAGCAAGTAGGTGAAGAGACTGTGATCACAGGGAAAGGGAGCTATCATCCCCACCAGGCACGTAGGCTCGGCGGGTGCCCGGCACTTACGTCTATAAAGGACGCGTTGATGTAGTCCGTGTACTCCTGGCCCCTCTTCATGGAGAGAATCACTCGGTTGAAGTCGTCTGTAAAGCAGTGCATCCCGTGGGTCAGAAGCGACCCCATCCTGCCTAGCAAACTTGAACTCGCTGTTAGGAGCTTCCGAGACAAAGCTTATGGATAAAATCACTAAATACAGTCAACCCCTTGGAAGGTTTCCTTCCTAAACTAGGTTCCTTCAAGTGGCCAGGGGAAGCTGTGTTTTGTGAGGAAAGTTCTCAAATAACTGACTCATTGTCTTCATCGGTCATAAATTGAGGTGCTGGGCTGTACTTGGTCGCTCAGTCATGTCTGACTCTTTGAAACCCCGTGGACTGTAGCCTGCCAGGCTCCACTGTCCTTGGGGATTCCCCGGGCAAGAATACTGGAGCGGGTAGCTTATCCCTTCTCCAGGGGATCCTCCCGATCAAGGAACTGAACCTGGGTCTCCTGCATGGCAGGAAGATTCTTTACCAGCTGAGTTCCCAGGGAAGCCTAAATTGAAGCCATTCATACCAAAACGTAAACATTAAAGTAAATTTAAGGTGTCAAAGGAGTGTGGCCGGCCAGGCAACGTGGCATAGCCTGCCAGAGGCATCACAGCCACAGAGCCTCCAGGGTCTGAGGCTGGAGAGGGCTTGCCCAGCCCCATGCGCTGCCGGCTTGGGCAGGTCCATGTGAGGGCCTGCTGCTGCATGAGCTGGAGTCCAGGAGGGGATGTAGAGGAGAGGTCTGGGTGAGCCTTACCACCTCCCCTCTAGGCAGGCGCCTCCCCTTCCCCCTGGGGTTCCTCCAATGCCTCTGCTCCTACCAGGCCTGTAGGCTTTCTGTCCCCCTAGACCTCAGGCCACCCAGTGCCCGATGCCTCCCTTGCCCACGGTGTGCCAGCCCCAAGGCCTCTCCCTGAAAGGTCTCAGCTGAGTTCCCTTCGGGTCTAGCTGCATAGCACGGGCCAGAACTCCACTCTGTGTACAGCGGGGTGTCATGCCTCTGCCCAGGCTTCGGGGAAGATGGGATGGCATCTCATAGAGTCAGGAGGCACCACGTCAGGCCCGAAGCTCATCTCTCCACTTCCAGGAAGTCCCCCTCCCTCTCCCGCCTCCAAGTCCAGGTCACAAGCTGCCCGCCTGACACCCGCGGGACAGCCTAGGTCACTCACATCTTCACAGGCGGGTGTTCTCTTCCCCACACTTGACAGAGCTCCCCGAGGGCACCCCGCCCTGGACCCCTGGTTTATAGGAGCGGGTGGTCAACGACCTTCCAGCGACTGAAGCCCCAGGGTACCCGCCCGATGGCGCATGCCGCGAGGGCCTACCCTCCACGGGCGGCCCCTTACATGGAATGATCTGGATGACCCTGGCCTTCTTCATGTTCGCGGGCAGGTTGCCTGTCCTCATGTTCTCCTTCATGATGCGGACGTTTGTCAGTTTCTGCAGCGAAGAGAGACACAGCCGCGCAGTTAAAACCCTGACGTTCCTGAGAGACTGCTCAGCCTTCTAACCCCACTGCCATCAGGGACACCCGCTCAGAGGAAACGCCTGTCTCCATCTCCAGACGCGGCCCGAGTCTTGGGAGATAAAATGTGCACGTACGATATTACCCCCTCCCCCACCCCCCCACCGACATGGCTGCAGAGCTCTGAGAGTCCCCGTTGCTCTTCCCTTGAAAGTCACGGGCAGGACGGACCCCCTTGCTTTTCCGGGAGTTCCTAAGGGAGGAAGCAGCTGCAAGCAGCCTCGTGTGGACGGGCCCGGTCCTCCTGGAGGGCAGGTCGGCGCTTACCCTGAACTCCTCCTCCAGCCCGATCTTGTCAAAGTGGGCGGTGGGGCCTTGCAGCGCCCGCAGGTGCTTCTCCAGGGAGGACACGTCCAGCTCGGTGTCCCCGTAGAGGTAGTACTCCAGCAAGGCTTGGTAGATGAACGTGTACTGCATCTGTGGGGAGACCCAGACGGGCTCCAAGGGGGGCCCCTGGAGTAGGGGGCCCCTTCTCTTTGTGCAGAGGGGAAGGGGTTGCGGGGAACGTCAGATTAAGGGCTCTCTGTAGTGACCATCTGCGGCCTTGGCGAGGGCCGGGGTGACACGGTCCCGGCCAGGCACCGCTCTGCGTGCACCTGACTTGCGTCCCGGGGCGTCGGGGTTTGCTGAGCCAAGCTCACACCAGCACAGGCGGATGGGCCAGAGGAGGGCATGACTCACGTCTGTCTGAACCATCTGAGGCCGCTGATTGCGGATTCTGGACACGAAGTCAAAGACATCCACCTTCTGCTCCGCGTGCATCATGTCCATCATGGCGTCGATCACTATGAAGGTGCCTGTCCGGCCCACGCCCGCACTTGGGGAGAGAGGAAGAGGCCATGTCGTGAGTCCCCTGTCCCCACTGCGATGATAGGACACGCCACCCTCAATGAAGCCGAACGTCTTCATGGCGCACAAACTTCCCTCCGTTAATAAAGACAAATCCAGGTAAGGCCACCGGAGGGCACCAAATCTCAGGGACAAGATCTCAAATTTCCTTCAAGGGCCAGGGAGCTCTCACTGCGGTCCTGTCTGACTCTGAGACCCTAGAGACTGTAGCCCACCAAGCTCCTCTGTCCGTGGGATTCTCCAGGCAGAAACCCTGGAGAGGGTTGCCATTTCCTCTTTCCTCTTCCAGGGGATCTTCCCAACCCAGGGGTCGAACCCACGTCTCCTGCAGGCCCTGCAACTGCAGGTGGACTGGAGACTACTAACAGGCTTATGGAAAAGGGCCGCTCTCTAAGCTTTGTGTGAATTGTACTGGTAATTTTTCTTCTATTACCGAATGCTGTCTCCTCATTATCACTTGTGCACCTGGATTTTTTTTTTTTTTTTTTTTGTCATGCTTGATATGTTTTTTCCAGGTTCTTCACAAGAAAGAAAGACTCCAGGCCAGGTCTGTTGGCCCTGGGGCCAAGGTCATGCAAATTGGGGCACCAGCTGGCTCTATCTGGGACCCCAGCCCTGAACCCCAGGCTGGCTGGGGCCAGCTAGTGCTCAGGGGCTCCACCAAGAGGTATCCTTCTTTGGGAAGCTGCCCAATGCCACTCCTGAGCTGGTCTCCCCACAGCGGTCTCTGCACGTCCTCCCACCTCCACCCTACCTGTCCATCTAGATTCCCTCCAACCAATGCAGGCTGTCCATATGTGTCTCCCCAACACCCAGGACTCAGCAGGTATACAAAAAAACTCAGCCAACATCCATGGGACCAAAAAGTCCCTAATGGTCCAGACCACAGCTGCAGGCAGCAACCAAGGGTGCAGGATCACTAGGTTGAACTGGGCTTGCCCCCGGCACTCCAACCCACTGCAGCATTAGCCTCTTTTTAAAAAAGAAAGCCATCTTTTAAACAGAAGGTTCACAACTTAAGGAATGAAGCCCCCCCACCGTGTTCCTCTTTTGAGGGGAGGATGGCACCACACTTTCCACCAGACTACAAAATGGCAGTAGACAAGCAGTGAAGACCTGCCCCCTTGGAGACTCCCTGCTCATCACGGGGAGGAGAGAGTGGACGAGACATGAGGGGCTCCTTCAGGAGTCTTAGTTCTTTACAAACAAAGGAGACGATCTTCAGGTGCAGAGCCAGGTCAAGACAGCCCACCCAGCAGGGGCGTGGAAGTGGCCAGGACGTAGCTGACTTCGGGCTGCAAGAGGCTCATGCCCCGGGAGAGGGGAGCAGGGGACTTCAGCAGCGAAAGGCGCCAGGCTGGTTCCACTAGGAGAAGCCCCAGGCCAGGCGGTCTTCCCCTTCTGGACTCTGGATGCTGGTGTGGAGCTCAGAGCCGCAGCGAGAGACCTCTCCCTGTGGTTTCATCAGGGACCGAGTGGCAGTTTTTTTAAGGGATTGCGGGGGGTGGTTGTTGAGGGTGAGGAGTGAGTGCCAGAGCACAGAAGGAAATGGCTAAGCCTCCAGCCCCAGGCCATACACACTCTGGAGCCCAAGGAGACCCAAGTGAAGGTATATTTAGAGGGATGAGGCCGTCAAGTCCGCTCCCTCCTGAGGACTGGGGTCTGCCAGCCCGTGAGAGCCTCTTCCAGGATGCTGGCGGGCTTGAACTCCTGGTGGGAGCCTCTGCTCCCAGGCATTGCCTGGACCACTCATCTGCCCGCATGGGACTCAGCTCGATGGGGATACACAGACCAGAGAGAAGGGCGTCCATCCCCGTATAGAAAAACCCGCTGGCGAAGCAGGACACAGAGAAGTCAGGAGCTGCGGCGGCAACTGCAGCCACGCACTCCCCCGGGAAGAGCGCTTCTGTGCCAGGTGGAGGCTGGGGCTCTCGGCCACAGGCAGCGGCGGAGGGTGGAAGCCAAGACGAAGGGCAAAGAACCTGCCCCAGCACCGCGGCGAGCGGGGAGGCGGGCAGGGGAGGGGCCAGGCGCGGAGGGTCCACTAGCACCAGGGAATCTGGAGGCATCAGAACAAAACAGAGCTGAACCGCTCCCTGCAGCCAGCCCTGACCCCACACAGAGGCGGCTCCTTCATCCCCGCCATCTGGAGCCCAGCCAGCTGACTGTCAGCTGATGGGAACAGGAGCGCGCCTGCCTGCCTGCCTGCAACAGGCCTTTCAAACTCGCTGTCCTGAGGACATGCTGCTGACCGGTGTCCCCTCTAGCTGGGGCCACCGCGGGTCCGCGCCTCGGAGAGGTTTCCCTGTGCAGGGACTCAGGCCAGTGGCCCTGCCCTTCCAGCTGGAGGACGGACGGTCCTGCTCACCGGCTGTCACTCTCCACTGGACACGGGGTTTCCGGCTGTTACAGGTGGGGTCGTTCTGAGTATCATGGCCCGGCCAGGGACAAGAGGCACCTACCCTCCAGGGACACAGGGGCTCTAAATCTGCCACAAAGGTGTTCAGTGGAAGCAACACACCAACTCTGGCTTTCAGGAAGTCTGAGCAAGAAGGGGGGGGCTGCCCCCTTGAGAGGGCCAGGCGGGGCTGGACCATGCCCCAGACTCTGCAAAGCCAGTGGCTCAGAGGAGCGTGCAGTGCCAGGTCACAAGGCGCTTGTCTGCTTTTGATACTAAGGTTCCCCAACAGGTGGTACTGACGAAGGGCTCTGCCTCCCCGGATGAAGGGCATCCCTCCAGCTCTCGCCCTGAGAGATTCTCTGAGCTGCGTCCGGTATTTGGGAGGTACTTTCAGGTCACCCCAGCCGCCCCTCTGCCCACCCTGATGTCCACCCACGGGTCGTTTTCCCCCTGGAGGCTGCATCCTTCCTGGGCTGCCTGGCCCCGCCCCACACGCACCTGCAGTGGACCACGATGGGCCCGGCGTGCGCGGGGCTGAGCGTCCTCACTTTCTTCAGGAACTTGAGCATGCCGATGGGGGTGAAAGGCACCCCGAAGTCAGGCCAGCTGGTGAAGTGCAGCTGGCAGACCAGCCGAGGTGCTTTGCAGCCGTCAGGGAGTTGCTGTGGGGACACGCGGAGACGTGAGTGGGCGGGACGGCCCCTGCCCCCTCCCCACCCCTAGCATCACGGCTCCAGGACACTTGCTCGAGGTCCCCCTCTGCTGTCCAGGCGTGAGCAGCCGTGGGGACTCATGCAGAGAGGGGCCCATCAGTGAAGACTGGACGCCCGGGAGTGGGAGACCCTGATGCTTACTGGACCCCGTAGCGGCGGGAACAGCAGAGCAGGGCCCACGGTCACCCGGGCCAGGACCGGGCTGGGCCAGGCCCCAGCAGCCAGGCAATCCCCTGCAGCTGGCCCTAGGGCTCACAGGCCCGTCGGCCAGCAGGCTGGCTGCGTCCCAGTTTGCCGCGACTGTATATTGCCGTGTAACTGCCAACAGCATAAGCTTTCACTCTCAAAAGCGGCTTGGTTTGTGGGGAAAATATCTGGTTGGTCTACCCTTGGGAGACCCCACCCCACCAAACCCCAACGCTTCCCTCAAAAGCTTTCTCCACTCTTCTTACCCAGAACCGGGAGCTTGGTTCTCTGCCCCAAGTCATGGAAGTTATATGGTGTATTTGGAAGCGTGTGTGTGCGTGTGTGCACGTATGTTTCTGGGAGGAGGTAGGCCAAGGTCGGGGACACTAATATGATGAAGCTCATCCTCTCTCCTCTTTTGCTGTGGCTTCTAGGAAGCTCAGGCTCATATTCTGTGATCTAACCACACCCATCACTCTACCTTTGATTCTTGATAACACCACCTTCCGCTTTTTCTAATTTTTTTTTTTTTTAATCTCTGAAATCTCTTATTTCATCCGCCTCGCCTACAGGTGTTTTCATTGAAGGCTGCCTTAAATCATCTCGGAGGAGGAGTGACTAGCAGGAAAACAGTTTGAAAAATAATGAAATGTTTCAGATATAATTTTGAAACTGTAAAAAAAAAAGAAAAACCTCATGTCTCCATGCCAGTGTGTGAAACGGCCCTGTGTAACTGAGTGGGGGACCCCTTTCCACACCGTCAGGATGCTCCAACTGACTCAACTTCCTCTACCCAGGTGGTCTCTGGGAGCCAGGAGTATCGACCCTGACTCAAGGTCACGGGCACCTGCCTGTCAGCTGCCCTGCAGACTCAGATCTGTGGGGAGCATCCCACATCCCTGCCCGGCACCGCTTCCGCCTCGTCTCCCCTTGTGAGAGCTGCTGGGGGTGGGCGTGGGGTGGGGGTGGGGTGGGGGTGTTGGGGTAAGGCAAGTGCTTCCTATGATGAAGCGCGCACGCGTGCCTCGCCTCGCAAGCCTGCCTCTGCAGGAAGTCGCGTGCTTACGGACTGGATGCAGAACTTCCGGACGGTGTAGTCCACCAGCGCCACGCAGTCCTCCACACACACCCGGATGTGCCCGTACGTCCAGCAGCCCTGGTCCGGCCAGTACTGGTGGCACTTCTCCTGCGTGGGACACGTGGGCAGAAAAAGGAGGTCTGCGGGGGGCCTTTCATCACCTCGTCGCCCTCCGCCCGGACCACGGACACAAGGCCTAGCACACAGCCAGCTCCAGCGACACAGTCCTCAGAGGCCGCGGCGGTGCGTCTCCGTCTCCTCGGTGCTGCTTAGCGGCAGGACTGAGACCAGAATCGGGCCCCTCTGATGCCTCGGTTACTCATCCCCTTACTAACCACACGTACTGATTGGACCGTCGGGCTGAGCTGCTCTACAGAGCTGGGGACCCACGTGGAAGCGGCCTCACCTGGGCGGGGCTTCGTCAAGCCCCAGAGGACCACGTGCTCCCCAAACACTGCCCGTCGGATTTGGTGGGTCATTTTTCCCGCCCAGCGCTGAGGGCGAACTCCATTCGCCGCATCCCACCCACCCTCTGTGGAAGAGTCACGGACTTGTCAGCTGAACGCCCCTGACTTTTCTCCAGCCAGGGATAAGACTGATGTAGGAATTTGTAGAGCTGGATGGGTGGGTGGTCACAGAGTGGTCTTCCTTTGCTTTCCCTCCCCCAGAACTATAAATGGACCACACAGGAGAGGGTGGGGACTGGGCCTCCAGTTCCTGACCCCAGGGCATCCTCCTGCAAGGAGGACTTGAAGGCATGAGGTCCCTCTAATGGGGGGACCCCTGCTCCATGGCTGACCCTGGACATGGCACACTGGGCGCAGCTCACAGGCCAGGCCACGAGGATGAATAATCCTATAAAACAAGAGTCAGCTGGTATTTACCAGAGCCCAGGGCTTGTGTGACGACACCCACCAACTTCCTCTCCTGCAGCCTGGCCCTGGGCAGCTCTGAAGGAACCCCGAGGAGAAGCCCACCCTGAAGGTCATGGTTTGGGGCAGTCTTGGCCTCCTGGGGACCCTCCAGAGACTCTCGCCTTGACAGACTCTCGCTCGAGGACCGGAGGGCTGCTTCTCAGACCCCCACAGGGCTCAGCGTGTGCTCTGTTTTCACGCCCTTGGCACTCCCATCTACCAGCGGTCACCACCGCCTGCCACCCGCACACCACCCCCACTCCACCCCCATCAGATCATGAGATGCCAGCTTTCACAACACCAAGCCAGGATGCTGAAGCCAAGGAGACCACAACAGAAGTATAAGCAATTAAGAAAAGGGGAACTCCATTGAGAAACCATTTTATCTGAGACACTGAAAATCGAGGCCCAAAGGCAGGCTGAGTCTGAGTCACAGAGATGGAAAAATGCAGTAGGAGGCTGCAGAGAAAGTGGGGGGAGAGGGCATGTCAAGTAATGTAGCGACAAGATGACTGATGTGGGAGACGGGGGCGCCTTCCGAGCCCCACCGTCCCTGCACTGGTCTCTGTCTCTCGTTTGCAAACAAGTCCCCGAAAGCCTGGCCCAAAGATCAGTTGGTTCTAGGGGACGCCGGGCTCCAGGTCAGCCTCCTCGTCCAAGGCATGGGGCTGCAGCATCTGCTCAGAGCACCGGGACACCTCCCCCACAGCGCCCCACCCCCACCCCCGCACCCACCCCACCCCACGACGACGTGTGGCTGCCTGGGAACCCCCTGCTTCCACCCATCACTCTTTCCGGTGAGAGAGCACGCAGGGGGCCTGGGCAGGATTCACACGGAGGAGGAGGAGGAGGCTGGCCCTCCCTAGCCCTGTCCCAGCTCCCTTGGAAACAAAAGAAAACCCCTCTCCACTCCCGGACCGGAAGTGGGGTGGGGTTGGAGGCTTTTCCGCTGCTTTTCTGGGTGGAATAAATTAGTGGTGGGGGAGCTGGGGGCCACCTCGTGGCTGCCTTTCCTGCTGGCCGGCCTCCCCTCTCCTGCCCTGGCTGAGTTCCCCACGGTCTGTCACTTCCATCCCATAGGGCAGCCCCTGGGCCCCCTTACCCTGAGCCCTAGCCAAGTGGCCTGGGCTTTTGTGGGGACAGGCCGGCCAGCCCCTGGCCAGTGAGTGACGGTGGATGGCTCCTATATCTGGCTGGAGCCAGGACCACACAAGCCCCAGGACAGATTTCTCTGACCAAGCTGTGTCTCCTTGTTGACCCACTTGCCACCACCCCTGTTTGGGCCCTCGCGCTGGAACGTGCGAGAAGAACAGTCTGCCTGCTGCCAGCTTCCCATCTGCCTCCTTGTTCTGCTTTCAACTCTGGAGCGAAAGCGCAGGCCTCTGCTAACTGCTGAGGAAGCCTTCGAGCGCCCATCCACGTCAGCCCAATATCCGGGCTGCAAGCCCCGGTTGGGGCCTTGATGCATTTCTAGCCATTCTGCTCCTGGAGTGGGCATCCTGGTTCTGGGTCCCGCAGATTGCTCCCCGCCTCACAAACACGCCCCAGTGCTTCCCTCTGCTTGCATCTGGCATAGCTCCCCCGACCCCGTGCCCCAGTCTCTAAGACCCAGCAGCCCCATCGTCCTCTACACGAGCCCTCCTGCCTGGCCTGGCCCAGGAACCAGGGTCGGGGCTGCCTCCTCTCCACCACACCTCCAGATTCCCAGTCATGCTGTGTCCCAGTTTATTCTACAGGGGTCTGTGTCCTTGGAGTTGAAAAGTGAATGCCTCCCAGGCCCAAGGGGGCCTCCACATCTCTGAACCCGACACGGAGCCCAGCAGGGCCTCGGCCTGGCCTTGCATCTTGGTCTGTCCCTCCTGGACCTCCACTGTCCCTGTTGTATTTTATTTTCTGTCTCCATTATGTTTTATGTCATCTCCTGACATGACCCGCAGTCCCTCACATTGCAACAGGAATTGCACGAGGGGTCTGCCCGGTGGCTCACTGCCTGCACCCCACCCAGGGCAGTCCTGTCCGGGAGCCACACTTAGGAAATGAATCAGCTTGACTGGCACTTCTTTTAGAGATTTCAAGTTCTTATAATGCATGTGCATTACTTTCTGAAGTCGAAACAGCTAATCGAACACATTGAAATACCAAATCAATCCGACTTCAACACACCTTGTGTTTTTCCAATGCATTTCTCTGGTCTGAATAATAAGGGGAAAAATCACTTTTTTTTTTTTTTTTTTTTTATGGTCTGAGGCCCAACATGTTATGTTCCAAAATTCTAAAAAATCTCTATATTAAAATTCACTGCTCCCACCGTGGCGTAAGAACTGGTGGGCCACCCAGGGAAGACTCTCTAATGAAAGAAGAAAATCCCTGCATCATTTTATATCATAGTCTAGGATGTGAGAGTTGGACTATAAAGAAAGCTGAGCACTGAAGAATTGATGCTTTTGCACTGTGGTTATGGAGAAGACTCTTGAGAGTCCCTTGGACAACAAGGAGATCCAACCAGTCCATCCTAAAGGAAATCAGTCCTGAATATTCATTGGAAGGACTGATGCCGAGGCTGAAACTCCAATACTCTGGCCACATGATGAGAAGAACTGACTCACTGGAAAAGACCCTGATGCTGGGGAAAGATTGAAGGCGGGAGGAGAAGGGGAAGACGGAGGATGAGATGGTCGGAGGGCATCATCGACTCAGTTTGAGTAAACTCTGGGAGTCGGTGATGGACAGGGAGGCCTGGCATGCTGCAGTCCATGGGGTCGCACAGAGTCAGACACAACTGAGCGACTGAACTGACTGACTGACTGACTAGGACAATGAGATCCTGGGAACACTGACAACGTATTTCAAACTAAAAGTGCTGTGAGCCCCGCGGTGTTTTGTGTTTTTGTGTCTGCCGTGATAAGCAGGAGGGAGAAGGGAAAAGGAAGTGGTGAGCATACCCCAAGCCAAGCAGCAGCAGCTGAGAACACGCTGGGGACTCGAAGCTGGGCTTACCTCTTTTCTTTCTTTCAGATTCGTCAGCATCACGATGGTTGCACATTTCTGCTCCCAGATCATTCTCCAGAAGTCATTCACTGTCTCCTGTTTGGGACCTGGGAGGAGAGGATGGTCCGAGTCAGACAGAGCGGTCCCCGCGAGCCCCAGACCAGTCACCCTGGCCTTTGGGCCTCAGGACAGCTGCTCCCCTACCACCTGCCCCGAGGAAGGGGATGGTGGGCCCGTTCACTCCCTGCAGAGTCCCAGGACTGGAGTAGGGGGCAGCCTCCCTGTCTGGCCCTGCCTCTCTCTCCCTGATACCCGGCCCCCCAGGGGCTGGGAAATCCCCGGGGGCTAAGTTAGGGCACCCAGTTGGGTGATGATCGTGGGCCACAAATGCTGTTTAAATGGGAGCTAGTTTGCAAGCTGTCAGAGTGGTTTGTGGCCACGGAGGGGCTTGTCGAAGCCTCAGAATAAGACCTCCCATCCCAAACCGCTGAATCAGACTGTGTGTGGGGGTGGGGGAAGGGAGACACACTGCCGGCTGCCTGACCCACCTGCTATGTCTAACCCTCTTTCCTCTGGGAAAAAATCACATTCCTAGCTGCCTTCACAGCTAGTGATGCTGTCTGGTGAGATGTAGGCTGAAGTCCCTGGGGAGGGGGTCTGAACAAAAGATAGTGTCCCTGGAAGAAAGTCCTCTGCCTGCTGCTCTCCTTCCTGCCTGACTAGGGACAGCAGTGCCAGGAGGTGCAGCAGCCACTTTGTGACCATGAGGATGACACTAAGGAGGGCAGAGGAGGAATGAAAGCTCCCCTTCTCCCTTGTGCTGCTGCCCCAGCCCGGGCTACTTCCTCTGGATGTCTGCTTATAAGAATGAAAAAGACATTTCCATTGGTGTCAGCAGGTGTTTGCCAGGGTCTCTGATGTTAAAGGCTGGGCATGTTCCTGATGGACTGTGGGCTTATGTGTATATTTCCCTACTTTGCAGAGCAAGTGAAAGTGCCAGTCGCTCAGCTGTGTCCGACTCCTTGCGACCCCAGGGACTGTAGACCACCAGGCTCCTCTGTCCATTCTCCAGACAAGAATACTGGAGTGGGTTGCTATTCTCTTCTCCAGGGGATCTTCCTGACCCAGGGACTGAACCTGGCTCTGCAGCATTGCTGGCTGATTCTTTATCTTCTGAGCCCCCAGGGAAGCCCATTTTCTTGTGTGTGCATTTAAATGCGCATTTAAGATTGCTGTCTACACTGAATGTTGGTACCCACTGCTCTAAAGACTCTTGCCGAGGAATGAGTATGTGCAGGAAATCTACTGTTAGCTCCCTGACACCCAGCTTCATCAGCCCTGGCTCCTGGGCATGGCAGCCCCAAGCAGACGCTGATAAGCTGGATTGAAAGTGCTCAGAGACACAGAGGGTCCTGTGTGAGGTTTAAGGGCGTGTTTTCACAGGAAGGTCCGCTGGAGGTGGGCATGGCAACCCATTCTGGCATTCTTGCCTGGAGAATCCCATGGACAGGGTAGCCTGGTGGACTATAGTTCATGGGGTGACAAAGAGTCGAACACGACTCAGCGACTAATACACTTTCACGGCTAAAAGCATCCTCAAAGTTATGGGCTGGATCCAGAAAGTTACTTACTCCCCTCCCTGCTGCTCCCCAAGCCCAACAACTTGGAAGTCATGTAGAGCTCAGCCGGCCAAGAGAAATCAAGGTTTTCTAACGCAGTGTCAACACGCTGAGATGGCGAGCACTGGACCGTTGGGCGTCTGGGTTTAAATCACAGAGGCGCAGAAACAGGTCGTGTGTCTCTGTCTCTCTGCACACACACATCGTGTGGCCGCACACCTGGCATGGCTGTGTATGATGGACGCCCCACACCCTCCCTGTCTGTCTGCCCTGACCGAAGACGGGGCGTACGCATGCAGAGGTCCAGCTCTTGCATCCTGTGAAGCCCTGTGCCCTGGAGGAATTCCATCACCTCACAGTATAATGCTCCTCAGACTCTACGGCGCAGAAGGACCTGGGGAATGCTGGCTAAGGTGCAAACTCAGGGATAGCAGCTGGTTAGGGGTGGGGCCTGCATTCCTGACCACCTCCCAGGGGAGGGGACACCGCTGGCCAGTGGAGCAGACGCATTGAGCGGCAAGGCTGTGAGATTCATGACATTTTCACTTCTGTGCTTCGGGAGAGGCTGGATGACTCTGATCCGCTATGTAAACGTAGCAATACACACACATACAAAAAGCCTGTATAACCCTCCAGGATGGTTGGTACCAGGTAAGGAAGCAATCACCTTCCATGTCATTTTACCAAAATCACATTCAGACCGTCACTTAATGAAAAGCTTACCTTGAGCGGCTATGAATTTATTCTTCTCTTTATAACCCTAGAGAAATAAAATCAGATTTATGATTTTTCAGAATTGTCGTTGTGGAAGGACTTTATGGTTAGGAAAGTAACATGTCTTTGTCATGGAGAATTTGGAAAACACAGAAAACCAAGAAGAAACCTTGCCAGGAGTTTCAGAAATAACATGCTGTTTCTGCATATCGCTTGCCAGTACTTTTCTGTGAATACCTTTCCAGATATGTAAGCAGACACACAGGCACAGATATATATAGTTTAATTGGTTAATACACACACATTCTCTTATACTGAATTTTATAATAATTCGTAACATATCAATTGATCTTTTAAGGTTCAACTAAACTGGTTTCTTAATAATCCATTCTATATGATTTTACTGCAAATGATTTAACTGGTCCCCTCTGTTCTGTTTGGTCAGTAATATAAATGAGTATGGGCTTCCCAGGTGGCTCAGTGGTAAAGAATCTGCCTGCCAAGCAGGAGACCTGGGTTTGATCCCTGGAGCGGAAAAAACCCCTGGAGAAGGAAATGGCTACCCACTCCGTTATCCTTGTCTGGAGAATCCCATGGACGGAGGAGCCAGATGGGTTACAGTCCATGGGGTCGCAAAGAGTCGGACGTGACTGGGTAATTAAGCAGCAGCAGCATAAACGAGCCTCCTCTGGGCTTATCTGCAACTTAGGAATGCTACTTAACACAGATGCTAATTCAAAAGGCCCAGCGCTTTCATGCTGTCTGTGTGGTGGCCAGTGTGGCCACCGTGTCCAGGAAAGTGGGGACAAGTTACCTTCCTGGCCCCGGGAATAAGGGGTCCAGTGGTCCCCATCCACACTCAGCCCCCAGTGGTCCGGGTGTGAGTGTTGTGCTGGGTTGGGGGGTACTTACATCTATGTAGGAAGCATTGATGTAGTCTGAACACGGGATTCCATCCACTTGGCTTAAAATCACCCTGGAATGGTCATCTGCAGAAAAAACAACACAAAAATCGTGACATTAGGCCAGGGAATCACAAGGACAGGATTAAACACTGTGAAGGACGTAACCATGGTGACCACGGGACAGAAGGGACATTCTTCTTAAACGTTCCCAGGAGATGCTCAGTGTCCTGGGGCAGGAACACAACTGTTCCATCCAACACGGCGCCTCAGCAGCCAGGCCAGGCCAGGCCCCAGAAAGAGCTGAACACACCCAGGGATGCCGACAGGTAAGAGCTTCAGGGCCCAGGACTCGGTGTGCTGGCCCTCAGGAGCACTTCCGGGGGCCACGCTCCCAGGCTTTCGAAAGGGAGCCTGTCCACCTCTGGACAGGTGGGTGTCAGGCCTGAGGGCTTGGGACTCCAGACCCCAGGGCTCATGTTCAGGTCTGCCCCAGAGCAGGCAGGTAGCTGGACCCGCATGGATAGACGGTGCAGGACGGACTGTTAGGGGCCAAACCCCGGCTATGACAAGCTCAGCAAGATACACTAAGCCCAGGACCTGAGTTATGTTTCCTTAACAGAACATTCCTTGATCAAATTAGGAAGATTTCCCATACACACCAACCAGAAAGAGACAGGACATGCGCTCATCCTGCCTAGCCAATCATGTAACGCCAGCTACTCCTGTAACTGAGACAAAGAGCTGCCTGTATATAAGCCGCCATACTCCTTTGTTTGGGGCTCTTGTCAGATTCCACTGTGCTGGATGAGACTTGGGCCCTACTGCGCTAGAAATAAACTCCCTTCTTGCCTTTGTATTACTGTGGTGGACTTGTTCTCTCGGTCGGTTTGGAGATACGGGCTCGGTGTATAACACGGACTACTCCCTGGAAGATTCCAGCCTGTGGTTCCAGAATTCTCCAGTGTGTGAGGGCCAACCAGGGATGGCGGTGTGTGTGTGTGTGTGTGTGTGTGTGTGTGTGTGTGAGTGGTGTGGGAGTGTGCGGTGTGTATGTGTATGTGTGGGTGTGCAGTGGTGTGTCTTGTGTGCAGTGGTGTGTCTTCTATGCAGTGTGTGCAGTGTTGTATGTACGTGAGTGTGGTGTGTATGTCTGTGGTATGTATGTACAATACCCGTGGGGAGGTTTTAACCAGGCCCCATATGACTTACATGGGTCTGTGTCACTTCTGCCTTCATGGGCCCCTTTCTCCATTAAAGAAAAAAATTACACGTTCTATTTTATGACAGCATTGTGTGCGTGTGTACTAAGCTGCTTCAGCTGTGTTTGACTCTGCGACATCATGGACTGTAGCCCACCAGGCTCCTCTGTCCACGGGATTCTCCAGGCAAGAACACTGGAGTGGGTTGCCATTTCCTTCTCCAAGGGATCTTCCCAACCCAGGTATCGAACCCAAGTCACTTACGTCTCCTGCATTAGTAGTTGCTATAAAGATGAGTAAGAGCCAGACTGGGTTAGGTATATATTTCTTCTGATTCTCAAAGAAGTTAGACCATTTCATGGGTCCCTCCAGGTGGAGCAGCGCCAGCTCTGGGTCTCCACGCTGGTGTGTAAGCGGCCGACCACTTCCAGGAGCAGAAATGGATGAAGGGGCCCAGACTTGGGCCCCGGGCTCTAGGACCAGGCTGCTTCCGCGTTATTACTCTGCGCTGGGCAGTACTCGGTGGGTACTCTGCATGTATTTACTGCGTTAATTATTGGATAGTTCTGTGTCCTGCTCCCTGCTTCGTCCCCTCCGAGTAGCCAGAGGACTGAAACTAACCAAGGAGGGGGAGTGTGTGCTGCGGGTCTGGGGAAAAGATCCCGGGTCACAGCCTGGATGTCTCCCCTCTACACGGAGGGCTGCTGGCTTGACCACAGCGGACGGGCTTGGACACCTGCTGTCTGGACACCATACCCTGGTCCTAGTGGAGGACAGGTCAGCGCAGGTCTGGGGGCAGTTGCGGCCCACAGAAGGTGGTCAGGGTGTCAGACTCACGGTCCTGAAAGGGGCAGAAATCGCACCAGTGGAACACATATCAAGCTAGTTAAACATACTTTGGAACAATTTACCCTCCTGAGGACAGCTATAGAAAGCAGGGGGTTAAAAATAGCCTTCTGGTTAGATTTAGCATCTTGCAGTTCTAAGAGCTTCCTGTCTTTTCATTCTAAAAAGTTACACTTCTCTCTCAAAACATCATTTCCTAAAATTATCCCTGGTTGGCGTCTTTTTCCAGAAAAGAGGAGGATGCTCACTCGCCACCGGGCGTGGGGCCGTTCCCACACGCAGCCCCTCAACACCCCAGGCACACTGACCTCTGTCCTCAGAGCTCCCTGGGTTCACACCAGGACTGGCTCCGGTCCCAGGGGCATCTAGTAACTAGGACACACTTACAGGTCTTCCTGGGTGGTGCCCATGGTAAAGAATCCACCTGCCAATGCAGGAGACTCAGGAGAGGGGTTGGATCACTCAGTCCGGAAGACCCCCTGGTGAAGGCAGTGGCAACCCACTGCAGTATTCTTGCCTGGGAAAAATCCCAGGGACAGAGGACCCTGGCGGGTTGCAATCCATGGGGTCGCAAAGAGCTGGACACGACTGAGGGACCACATTTTCCCTTTCTTTCTCTGCGTGGGGAAGGGGGCGGGAGAGGGAAGGTATATGGGGCTAAGGGATTGAGCCCCTGCCCGTCTCCCTGCCTGCTGACCCGACCCCACCCTGAGTATGAGCTGGGTCTCGCAGGCTTGGGGGCCGGGAAGCAGGCCTGGGAGCCCCCTGCACAATCCTCCCATGATCCCGCTGCCCCCGGGCGCCTCTGGCCAACCGCCCAGGTTAACCAGATTGGCTTCTCCTGGGTCTCACCGATGCCGAAGCCAGATGCCCCTAGCTGGCCTCCTCCAGGGCACACCCCAGTGTTTCCAGGACACAGTTCTGTAAATGTGTCCTTGCACCAACGTGAAATGCTCACATCGGACAGAGTCCTCGGGCCCGTGATGACCGCCAGCTCCTCAATTTCCTCTGGCCTGGCACTCCTGGGCCGGGAGGGGCTGGGGCAGGACCCACACTTTCACACTTGCAGAGAATGCCACCTCCCTTCGGTAATACAAGCCAGAGGAATGTGGCTTAGACACAATGGGCATGAAGCATTCCCTGCTGGGCCCTACTGGGGACCCTCGGAGGGCGGGGGATGCCCCACCCTGGGCCACCAGAGGTAATTCCCACACCTGGCTGCTAACTCCACTCCATGGAGCTCAGGCTGAAACCACTCTTGATTAGCCATGTAAACGTTCCCTTTAGAAGGGAAACGGCTCAGCAATTAGAGAGAAATGTAGGCCAGAAACCTCGGAAAGGGCTTGGCAGTGAGCTGGCCCTCCACGCACACATCACGCAGTCAAACCACAAGCTAAGCGAGTTAATTCAACTAAGAACAGACGCGAACTTCCAAACACCCTAATTTTTATCCAGCACAAATTAGGTCAAAGATCCCCAACCTCCTGCATGGCGCTTCTTTCCCTTGAGCTGTTCAAGCCACGGAACTTGCCTCTGATAAACCTCACCCAATTTAACAGCAAGTCCTCTCAGCGTGACCTTTGCCCTGAATCGAGAACCTGACCCTGGTCTAAGCCACCCTCCCCGCCTGGCTGCGTGACCTGTCGTCTCCCTGGCGCTCCTCTGGCTTCCTCTACAAATATTCGTGGGACGGAAGACTACTTGGTTAATTTCTCTGGATTTAGTTGACCCAAGTTCACGTTGGAGGCCCGACAAAGGGGGGACCTCCCTTCTCGGGCAGAGCCTCCGTGGGGCGGAGCAAGCCGGCCTGTGCTGGCCCTCAGCGAGGTGACAGACCCTATAAGAACACTACAAACGAATTTGGACTCTACAAATGAACACACACACACACAAACCCAAACCAAAGCACAAGTCAATCCTACACATGCAAAATGGGAACGGATTGCTTCTATCAGGTGCTGAAAACCCAGAGACCACACGGGTCAGGCTGGCCACAGCTCCTCTTATCCACAGGGCAGATGGACTCAATCCTGATCCTAAAAGTTCGGCCAAGAGCCACCTCACTGAGGACCGGCACAGGCCGGCTTGCTCCGCCCCACGGAGGCTGTGCCCTACAAGGGAGGTCCCCCTTTGTCGGGCCTCGAACGTGAACTCACCGGGGTCCTTAGAGGCTGCCCTTCTGCTAGCCTGATGGCAAAGTGGACAGGAGGGTCCAGGCTAGAGAAATGACATCACAACTCACCCCACCCTGCCCCCAGGCCAGCTTCTACACAGGCATCTTGGAATGCTGGGGGTCTGTCTCGGCACCAAGGCCCCCAGGGCACAGCCCATCCAGCGACGCTCCTGGACAGGAGTGTCCACTCTGGCCTCGCCACCCCCTAGAGGCCACACACCCCCACCCACGACTCCCATCAGCTGCAGTGTTAAAGACCGGGATGCTTCCAAGCCTTCCCACAGAGCTGCCAAAGCCCAACAGCTCTCTGAACTCTTGACACTTCTGTCCTTGTACAGGAGCCTTGATGCTGGTGGCCCAGGGCACCGTGTCCAAGATGGGGAGATGCTCGGGACCAGTAGCTGCCCGAGACCAGGGCTCAAGGCTGGGTCCACAGTGGGAGCTCTGCCAGCTGGGGCAGGTGGCACGCTCTTGCCCGGCAGGCAGCCCAGGTTTCAACAGTGAATGCAGGCTTGGCAGCCAGACCACGAATGGCACAGGCTCTCAGAGCCCCAGGTGGGAGACAGCCAGCTAGACGCTCAAGTGGGAAGGCTGAGCAGGTGTCCTGACCCCGGCCCTGCCCTCTGAGCACCTGGGTGTCTGCTGCCTGGACAGGCAGAATCACCAGGAGCTGTAAAGCAAGGCTGAGTGTCGTCAGAATGCCACCGGTCATGTAAAAAAGAAGAGTAAAATCTTACTGGGAAGGATGTTGGGGTATCGGTTTTTTTCTCTGTTTTCTTCTTTATTGGCCAGTTCAAAAGTTCCTTGCACGTGTCCAGATGGCAGAGACTAGAAGAAAATGCAGAGTCAGCACTAAACACGAGGAATCCAGCACCTCGTCTATGAGCCTCCCCACCGAGCGCGGGAATCAAGAAAACGGGTCTCTGAGCAAACTACCTCCAGGGCTTTGCCCGTCCCTCTGCTCCTGCCCAGAAAAGCCCCTGCCTTGGGCACTGGGCCGGCCCTGGGCGGGGGCCGTGATGGAGACACACGCCAATCTTCCCTGAGGCCTCCTGTTCAGTGGGGCCGACGGGGATGCGGACAAAGTGATGACCCATAGCTGGACCCTGAGCTGCATCCAGGCCGCCACTGGGCCCTGCATGGAAGCCCTGGTCTGGAGCAGGCCCAGCCCAGGGAGGTAGGAGGTGGCCGTGGCAGAGCTCTGATTCAGGGGTGAGGACACAGACGGTGGGGCTGGAGGGTGAGGAGGGGGATGGTGCAGGACCGTCCTCCCCTAAAGATTCGGTGTGGGCCAGCGGGACAGACACAGCTGCTGGCTCCTTGAAATGCAGACCTGGGCCCACCCTTGTCAGCACCGCAGTTATCCGCATCCCAGGAGGCCTGCACGGTCTGCCCTAACCCTCCATTTGTCTTGGGGGAAATCGGGTCTGGGGGCTCTGCTAGGGCCCTACAGCTGATGGGCGGCATAGCAGGTAGGAGCCTCCATCCTGACTTCTAGTTCTTTCCGCCACTCAGAGTCTCTCGGCTCTTGTTGGAGCCAAACTTCCTCCTGTGTTTGCTCACTGCTGGGGAGGGTCCATGCGCAGGGTTGGGGGGGCGGTGCTTCTCTAAGAGCACAGTGGGAAAGAGCCTTCCGAACCTCCTTCATCATCCAACCTGACCGTCGGGTGAACCAGGGGCCACTGGGACTCGAGTAAGTAGTGTTAACGTTTATCTAGTATTTTTGATGGGCCCGGCACTGGAGAAGGGCTGGATCACCGGCCTTCACAACCCACCTAGCACCAGGTGACACCAAGACCATCCCTCCTGTTCTTAGATAAGCAAACAAAACCCCAAGGAGGTGGCGGAGTTGTCCAGAGTCGCCTGCCTGGCGAGCAGCGGATAGTGGGAGGGGACCTGGAGCTGGCACCTGGACCCCGAGAAGGACACTATCTTCCTTGAAGTGTGGGGAAAAGCAGGGGTTTCTGGGGTCCGGTGGTCAGGGCCCAGGAGACTGGGGCCCAGCCTGGGGTCAAAGTCCTAAGTCAGGGCCCCCTTCTCCTAGGGCGGGGGATTTCTCTACCACAGACTCAGCCCCTGCCAGCCCGTGTCCTCTCCCCGCTCCACACCCAGTGGCCACAGGCAAAGGCTCTTCCCAGGTCAGTGTGGAGGCCAGCCCGATGGGCACCTGGGCAAGGCCAGTGGGCAAGGTCTCCGCCAGGCCAGTACCTCCACTGCCATGGGGAGCTCTTGGCTCTTCATCAAAGCTCTTAACACTGAGCTTCCTGACCAAACCTCAACATGAAACGTGTTACCACGTTCTAGAGCCTTCTCTTTTTCACCTCAAAGCTATTTTTGACTTCAGCCCTGAAAATAAAAGAGGCATGGGACCATCATGGCGGGGGGAGGGGGGCGCATGACATGACGGGTTAGTTAAAACCCACAGAATGTGCAGCTCTGGAGCCCTGATCTGACCTGCAGCTGTGATCATGAGTCGATATTGATTCATCAGTTGTGACGAATGTAACACACTCAGGCAAGACGGAAATCACTGGGGAAACTGAAGGAAAGAACCCACCTGGTACTTTCTGCACAATTTTTCTGTAAACCTAAATCTGCTCTAAGAATGCTCTACTACAATTAATTTATTAAAAAAAAAAAAAAGCCTCCCTTTTCCTCGGGAGGTGAGGGGGCTACGGGGCGGGGCTGAAGGGGTGGCTTGGAGGCGTCTGAGTGGTGAGGGTGAACTGGGCTGTGACACCCCTAGCCGTGAGCCAAGAACAGAGCCGGGACACGGGGTGACGTCCCGACTCTGTGGGCGGCGGCACAGGGGGCCACACAGCAACAAAGGCAAAGCGCCCTGAGCCCCGTACCCCGTTTCCAAGCACTCGGAAAGAAACAGCCCCTCCGAGCAGGCCAGCGTTTCTCCCGCTGTCAGCTACCCGGCGAATCACATCTCTGAGCTCCGATGGCTCAGGACAAATAGCGGGGCTCCTGAGGGGGTGCTCTGCCATTCCTGGGCCACTGCCATTATGCCCAGAGTGAGTGCCATGCCTGTGGCCCCTGACGGATAAATAAATTGTGATCGATTGTTCTCTTATGTATGTTGGCTGAAAAGGGTTGTTGGTTTGTCTGAGGTGAGGTTTCATAGTAGCTCAGTTGGTAAAAGAATCTGCCTGCAATGCAGGAGACCCGGGTTCGATCCCTGGGTCGGGAAGCTCCCCTGGAGAAGGGAAATGGCAGCCCACTCCAGTATTCTTGCCTGGAGAGTCCCATGGACAGAGGAGCTGCCAGGCTACAGTCCATGGGGTCGCAAAGAGCTGGGCGTGACTGTATGACTAACTTTCCTTTCCTTTCCTCCCTTTCATTTCAAGGAACATGTGTGTCGCACACAAAGACACACACACGTTTCTTTCCCTCGTCCTGGTGTGTACGTGCCGGGCCCTCCCCTCGGGGCGCCTCCCTGGGCCTTCCTGCAGCACTTAGGGTTAGGTCAATTCCAGGCACTGGGCTTGAAATAACCCGCAGGGGAGGGACAGAAGCTCCTGGGAGGAGCTATCTGGAGAGGGACGCCTGCAGGACTCAACCAGGGGCCTGGAACAGCCTTTGCAAGCTCAGCATTCTACCACGGCGAGCGGACAGCCGACTGGACCATCACAGAAGTCGTCCTGAGCAGGATGGTGCTCAGACCCCTCTCCTGCCGACACGGGACACATGGCTTAGCTCTTTCATGGGCTGAGACACTCCTTCGGGGGCTGGGAGGGCCTTGTTTCACAGGCGAGGAAACCGAGGCAGAGGTGTCGCACGTTGCCCAAGCCCTCCAGGCTGGCGAGAAGCAGGCCTGGGCAGGCACGTGGGCAGCCGGCCTCCTGCCTTGGCGCCTCCATCACCCCTCCAAATGGCTCCCAGAGCCAGGGCCTTGTTAACCTCAAATTCATGTCACCTTCGATTGGCCAAGGCGCACCAGCCCAAACTCCTCCAGATCGACTACTCTGAGACCCATCCGTTTTCCGGCACAGATTCTGGGCGGGGAGCTCAGGACAGAGGGTGAGAAAAGGAAAAAGAGGCGTGTGCGCCCATGGCAAGCGTGGGCACCTGTGGAGCCACATGTGGGCAGGTCGTGGTGGACGCGATGCTCTGAGCAGGGGCTGCCCGCTCACTTGAGAGAGGCGCGGATTGGGCAGTTGCCCTGGGCTGGCAGTTGCTCAGGGTCCCCCGGAGACAGGACCGGACTCCACGTCCTCTCTGGACTCCAACCTCTCGACCCTCCCTCTTGGCCCTTCCCTGGACGGAGGCAGTGGGCAGGGGGGTGGCCAGGAAGGCTGCTTAGTGGCAGCAGTGGGGTGAGCAGGGCAAGGCGCTTGCTTTGGTTGCAAAGCGGAAAGGAGTATTCCGAAGAACCCAGGGGTTAAGAAAAATCACGTTTGATTTCAAAATCTAAAAGACCCCTAAATTAACACACACACACAAATCCATGACCAAAATATCAAACTATTAAATAAAGGCAGGATCAATTAACAGTGGGGTCACAAGCCCCGTTGGAGCTTGGGGTCACAGGAGACACCAGAGGGACCCGGTCTTTATTTACGATTATTAATTGCTATTTTGTTCAACATGGATGGCTTGGATCTATTTTTAAAAGCTGTATGAAAACAGTGTCTATCCAGACAATGAAGTGTTTTGGGGTCCCCTTACACACTGCATCTGGGGCAAGGGCCTTACCTGCTTGACTGTCTTTTTGGGCCCTAACTTCTGAGATTTGTGGCTCAGCCAGTGAGTTCTGACTCAGCCCTCCCTCTGCAAGGCCAGTCGCCAGCCTCCACATGGAGAAACACAAATGCCAGAGGAAACGGGATGAGAAGGGAGGTGGGGAAGTGGCCCTGCAGCCGCCAACTTGGATAGTCATTTTGAAAACTGGAGAATTAACTTCTGCTGTCAGGCTGAGAGGCTGCAAAACAATACTGCCTAGAGCTGTCTTTCACTATGACCTAATTTCCCCCCCAAAAGGGACACATTTGGAAACAATTAAAAGGAAGCAAGATAAAGGCAAAAGAGGACGTGTGTTTAAAAAAAAAAATTAGCCAAAATTACAGTCTAAATGCGCCATCAGCCTGCTGTTCCTTCCAGGGCTGCTTCTGGGTGAAAAGTCACTTGCCTGCAGCCGGAGTCACCCTGTCTTCAGAGACCACAATTGTACCATCTTTGCTTTTCACAAATTCCGAGCCTCATATTTGACCTGGGAGGTCATTAAGGCATCTTCCCACCTGGCTCGTTCATGATGAAGGAAACCGGCTTCCAGGAGACGAACTGATGTGTCGGGGCCGGGATGGCAGGGGCAGAGTCAGGACCAGGGGGCCCTGCTGCTGGAAAGCCGCCTGCTTTCAGGCTCGACGCTGGTGCGCGGACATTTATGAAATGAGGAAGATGCATAAACGGAGACTCATACATGACCAGGGATAAACACTGAGCAGCCAGATCCGAGACAACCTTTCCCAGAGTCTGTCTGTCTGCTTGTGTATCCAAGCATCTATCTGTCCACCTGTCCCTCCATCCCTCTATTGTTATCTATGCGTGCATCTACCTACCCAGCCACTTGTCTATCTCTATGTGTCTGTCTGTCTAGCTGCCTGTCTGTCTCTCTACCTACCATCTCTCTGTCTAGCAGCTTCACAATTCATGGGACATTGAATATTAGCCACTCAAGGGGAGGTGTCACTGTCGTACACTTGCATTTTTGTTGAGAGTTAGGAGGATCTGTTTGCTGCCAGCAGGCTGGACCAGTTGGTTAAATTCATCTTAGTTAGCTTTGACATTGTCACGGTCATCCAAAACAGCAGTAGCAGGACCAACACCCTGACTCAGGCAGAATCAAAGGGCGGTGGAGGCAGGGTGATGTCCCCTCTCGGCCGCCCCGTTGACCTTCTAACTAAGGTTGTGCAGGGTGGTCCGAGGGCTCTTTAGCGCTCAGCATCAAACTGCCACCCCACGGTCCGCTCGCCCTGGTCGTGCACATCACTGGGATAACGGCGCTGCCTTCTTACTTGATTCAGAACTCAGCGCTCAGGGTGTGTGACTTGGAAGGAGGCTCTGAAGCTCCCCCTCAACCATCTCATCTTATCAATGGGGATGAGGGTCAGGTCAGCGGAGGGCATTGCGGCAGAAGCCGGGTTTCCTCGGAACCCCAGTTTGGGGGCTGCATCATGGTGGATGTGAGCGTTCTGCGCCTTTGGGGTAATTTATCATGTGACACAACACTCCACATCCCAGCTCCCTTCCACGTGATGAGACAGAAGGCCCAGACTCACGTTGAACTCCTCCCGAAACCGCTTGCAGTCGTCTGCCGAGCGGGCACGGATCTCGTCCTCCAGGTGTGCCACGGGGATGGGGAAGTACTTCTTCGGCCCCGACGGGGACCTGCTGAGAAGCATCACCCTCTGCTGCTCTGTGGGGTCAACAGAAACACAGGGCCATTGAGCTGTGCTCCCAGATGGGTGGGTGACTTACTAACCAGACAGACGGACAACCTCCTGGAGGAATGACGCAGCTGGAGGGGGATGTTCCTCTCAGACCATGAGCAGCTGAAGGCAAGCTCTGTCTCCTACAATATACCCTCATCACTCATCGTGACGGCTGGACAGCCCCCTCTGGCTGGTGTTACCTGCTCTTGCCAACCAGAGATGCCTTATCCTCCCAGCTCACTCACCCACCCACCCAGCTGTCTTTCCGTCTGCCCCCTGCTCCTTCTACAAAGGACTTAGGCACCTTCACACTCCAGGCTTGGAACAGACTTGAGTAAGGACAGGTTTCTGGGCACAAACTGGTAACACACTGGGAAGCTGTCCAGATAGGAGACCCCCATGGGCATAAACTGGTAACATACTGGGAACCTGTCGTTAGGAGGCCCCCATGGGCACAAACTGGTAACATACTGGGAAACTGTCCAGTTAAGAGGCCCCCATGGGCACAAACTGGTAACACACTGGGAAATTGTCCAGTTAGGAGGCCCCCATGGGTATAAACTGGTAACATGCTGGGAAATTGTCCAGTTAGGAGGCCCCCATGGGCATAAACTGGTAACATACTGGGAAATTGTCCAGTTAAGAGGCCCCCATGGGCATAAACTGGTAACACACTGGGAACCTGTCCAGATAGGAGACCCCCATGGGTATAAACTGGTAACATGCTGGGAAATTGTCCAGATAGGAGACCCCCATGGGCACAAACTGGTAACATACTGGGAACATGTCCAGTTAGGAGGCCCCCATGGGCATAAACTGGTAACACACTGGGAACCTGTCCAGATAGGAGACCCCCATGGGCATAAACTGGTAACATACTGGGAACCTGTCCAGTTAGGAGACCCCCATGGGCACAAACTGGTGACATGCTGGGAAATTGTCCAGATAGGAGACCCCCGTGGGCATAAACTGGTAACATACTGGGCACCTGTCCAGTTAGGAGACCCCTATGGGCACAAACTGGTGACACACTGGGAACCTGTCCAGATAGGAGGCCCCCATGGCCTTATCTTCGTCACAGATAGTCCTGGTTAACAAAGGTAATGGCAGTAACTGTTGCGACAGTTACTCGAACCCCATCAGCTCCAGGAGAAATAAGAGAAAGCACCCTTGGGTTTTTGAGGGGGAGGGGCTAGAGGCTTCAAAAAGGACAAGGGCCAGACTGCAAGGGGGTCCCCGGACAAGCTGCTTCCACAAACTCAGAGAGACAGACGGCGACCCCCGAGGCATGTGCTTCTCGTCCTGGAGAACGAGCCGCTGTCCTCCACGAGGCCACCTCTCTCTGCTGTCCCTGGCGGCAGGGCTGGTCCCCGCCTGCTGAGCTGTTCCTACGCCCAGTCAAGAACTACCCCAAGGGCTCACCCCTCCCAGAGACGACACTCCAGAATGAGCTAGGCGGCCTTGCCAGTCATACCCTCCTCGCCCCACCCCGGCTGTTGGGGCGGGCGGGGCAGGAGCAGGAGGCAGGAAGGAGGGGCCTGGAGGCCATGTGCCATCATCTAAGCGTGGTCTCGGGTTCCCCCGGCCCCGCAAAACTGCCCTCCTGGGTCTGGCCGAGGTCCCTCGCTGCTGAGAACTCTGCAGAGTCCTGGGTCAGTTGTGCAATTCAGGTGAAGTCTGACAGCACCCCTGTTCCCCCAAACCACGGAACCAGTTGGCAGCAAGCTGACTGAGGAAGTCAGAGTCACTGGTGTGAACTGGTATTTTTAACAGCTTCGGCCTCACGCACCTCTCTCGGACATCTCAACACGTGGGAAGAAAACCAATGTGCCTTTGTAAAGGGGCATTTACAAGTTAATAGCTGAATTTGGAACCTAAAAACAATGATAGGGAATGCCCCTGACCCTCCGCGTTGTTCCGTCAGTTCCCTTCTTTCATCTGACCTGAAAAGCAGTGCGGATTCGGGGGCCAGGGGGGCCCTTCTGAAAAGGTTGTTGATGAGCCCACCTGTCTCATCGAAGGCTGATCTAAGATGCCTCAATAAATGTTAGATGTTTCAAAATCCTGTAAAAACGACAGGATGTGAAATGCCGTCTCCCTACAAAGCCACAAACTGAAATGCCTCAAATGTCTGTTTCACACCGGAGAGAAGATGACGAAAGCTCTGCAACGGGGAGGCACTGACTATAAAAGCCGGCGTGATGCCAGGTGATGCCAGATGACAGTCGCAGAGCTGGAGGGGTTTACCGTTTAAACGTTAAGTTTCGAGGAAGGCGCGCCTCCGCCCAGCTCCATCCGGGTCCCCCTTACCTTGCTCTTCGAGGATCCCGTTGGGCATCTTCTTGTCGTTGGCACTAACCACCGCCTTCCTCTGCTTCCGGAACCTTAGAGACACAGACCATTAGGGGGTCAGTCCAGGGAGCCGGCCCAGAACCCAGGGCCCCGGGGTGACCCAGCAGGGGATACCCAGCAGGGGATACCCACCAGGTGAGCCGGGAGAAGCTGCTTCTGCTGCTCATGGCTGAGCTGCTGCCCGCCCGGGTCCCAGGTCCCTGCCCGCCACCCTGCCCTCAGCCACCCGGCCCCGCCCGCCCGCCCCCAGTCACAGCCTCCCTCTCCGCATCATTTCCTCCCCAGCAGGTTGGGGCGAGTCAGCGGCCCGGACACTCCTACCTGAAGAAGTAGGCGGCGAGCAGCAGAAAGAGCAGGAAGGCTAGCAGGGGCAGCAGGAGCCAGGCCAGCAGGGGCTGCGGCGCGCCGGGGGCCGGGGGGCCTGGGGGAAGCGGGCCCCCGGTCAGGACTTCCCCATGAGGGCAGCAGGGGTCTGGGCAGGGGCAGCCCCCAGCACCAGGCTCACGGTGTGCTGAGTGGCCCCCACCCCACCAGCCCCTCTTCCCTGACGCCAGGCCTCGCTTCACAGGCCACCGATTAGCCCCCATCCCATTAGCCCTTCTTCCTGGACACCAGCGCCCCGCTTCACAGTTTGCAAAGCAATCCCTCCCTAGGGAGGCTTCTTCCTTGATACCAGAACCCCACTTAACGGTTTGTAAACCTTCTCCTTCAACAGTCCTTCACCCTGGACACCAGCGCCTTGCTTTACACAGCCTGCAAATTCTCTCCTTCCAGAGCCCCTCATCTTGGATGCTGGCTCCCCACTTCACAGGTTTGCCATGCAGTCCACCATCCGGGCCTCTGGTATCCACCCAGGCGCCTCCACTTAGATGCACGGTGGTGTTGTCGAGAAGAGCCTAATCCAGGGATCCAGTTACCTGACTGGCCCGAGACCCCCTGCTGCAGGGTAGGGAGGGCCCAGACCCCCATGTGGCCTGTTTCCCCAGGTCCTGGGCACCTGACGCTCCCGATAACAGGAGATGGAGGAGAGAGGGGGTGCAGACGTCCCCCTGCTCTGTCCCAGGATGGGTGGGGAGCGCCACAGGCCTCCACACAAGCTCAAGGCACAGGTCAGCAGTCTGGCCCTCGGCTAGACAGAGACCTGTCGCCCTGTGGCGAGCCGGCCCCTCAGAGCTGCGAGCTCCCGATCCCGCCTGCCCAGACTCACCTTTGCTCCCCCTTTACCCCTTACCTCCATTGGCAGGTTCCCCCATCCCTGGACACAACATGGCTGCCCGCGACCGGCCTCTAAGCCCGAATTCCAGCCGGTTCTGGTGGCCTGGCTGCACCCTCAGACCCCACCTCCTCCCCTGACGCTGACTCAGCTCCTGCCTCCTCAGGATGCCCCCTCCTCACCAAAATGCCCTCACTCCCCAAGAAGCACCTCACATTCCAGGGCACTCCTGCCAGGACCAGGGCTGAATGGCCCAAGCCCCCAGAGAGGGGCTGAAGCACATGGACAGAAGCACAGTGGCAAACGGGAGTCCCTGCTCGGGCTTTCTGTCAAATGTCGCAGCTGCCTGTCTTCTGGAAGGCAGGGGCCAGGTGGGGACCGCCAGGGACTAGCAGGCTCGGGGGGAACTTGGGGGAGCTGGGGGTGTGCGTGTCTGTCTTGGTGGACTGGACACGTCTCAACCCCAGCCCACTGGGACCAAGGAAAGACACAGCTCAAGAGCTTAATTCTCTAATTCACCAAAAGGAGAAATCTCCATTTTTATGTAAGAATGATCAGATTTTTAAATATTGGTGAGCAATTCAATCTAAATGCAGTTTTGAAAGCCAACCTGGGCCTCCGCAGGCTGGGTTGTGTCTCACCCAGGGCCACCAATGGGCTCTGCATGGGAAGTTGGTGTGGTGACTAAGAGGAAATTTGAGTCACTTTCTGTTTTCATTTCACACTGAGGTGGCTCAGACTGGGTGGGGCTGAGGGTCTGCGTGGGGGGAGTACAGGGGGGCTTTCCCGGAGGTAAGTAGGCTGGTGGCCCACTAGGCGCAGCCTTCCCCCCAGATCTCCCCCAACTCTATGCAGCCAGTACTCCAAGTCAGGTGTGGAGGGATGTTCGTGCAAATACACACGCCCGCACACCGAGAGGTGTGCACGTGTGTGCACTGGCGTGCACGGAATCTGGCCCTGGAAATTAAAAGTTGGGGGCTGTCCTGGGAGTTCTGGCCTTAGCAGTGCATCTATACACTTCAACTTGTGCAGACCGCCTGCTGGGATGGATGGCCCTGTGAGGCAGGGCTGGGCAGCAATGGGTGGGGCAGCCCCTTGGTTCTGCCTCAGCCCTGGTGTGCTAAGTCATTTCAGTCGTGTCCGACTCTGTGCAACCCTATGGACTGTAGCCCACCAGGCTCCTCTGTCCATGAGATTCTGCAGGCAAGGATACTGGAGTGGGTTGCCATGCCCTCCTCCAGGGGCTCTTCCCCAGCCAGGGATCGAACCCGCGTCTCTAACGTCTCCTGCATTGGTAGGCGGGTTCTTTACCACGAGTGCCACCTGGGCAGCCTCTGCCCCAGAGAGCTGAGTTATCAGTCAGTCATTTTATTTTTAGGTGAGCCTAGGACTGGGGGCTCCCTAGGCAATGGCACCCCACTCCAGTCCTCTTGCCTGGAGAATCCCATGGACGGAGGAGCCTGGTGGGCTGCAGTCCATGGCGTCGCGAAGAGTCAGACACAACTGAGCGATGTCACTTTCACTTTTCACTTTCATGTATTGGAGATGGAAATGGCAACCCACTCCAGCGTTCTTGCCTGGAGAATCCCAGGGACGGGGGAGCCTAGTGGGCTGCCGTCTATGGGGTTGCACAGAGTTGGACATGACTGAAGCGACTCAGCAGCAGCGGCAGCAGGACTGGGGAGCCAGTCATCCTGGTGGTGCCCCTGATGCCACCTCCAGGTGCATCAACACCACTGCGACATTTCTTCCCTACTTTTGGGCGAAGTGTGCTCTGCTGGGTTGAAATGTTTTGCTAAATGATCCTGCAGGTGTTGAGCCCTGGGCCAGCAGAGGCCAGCTTCTCTCTGCCTGGCCCAGGGAAGCACTGTCCCGAGGGTCCCAGGCTGGAGCGCTTGCCAGTGACCCGGTACCCAGAGGAACAGCTTGGAACAAGGCAGCGTGGTGAATGCAGCTTCTATTTGCTGCCATTTCTGGTCTTCTTTTCTTTTCTGTGGCTGTGGATTTCTCTGGAGTTTCAACATGAAGACGGTGCTGCTAGCTGCCAAAGATGGTCAGGCGCCTGGAACTGCTCTCCTGGCTGGAGACCTAGGTCAGCAGGAACCTCTATTCTCCCCGCTCTCAGGGGCCTTTGTAGGAGGTTTGTTCAAAGTCAGGAAATCACATGTGGCCCTCAGGCTGGATGGGGCTTGAACTCCTGAACCCAGGCTGAACAGTACCAACTCTAATCACCTTGGTGTACCTCTTTCTGGAGGGAAGTTGATAATTTTTGTTTTCCCGAAGGCTCGCCATGACCAAGTTGTGATGCTTAATTTCATGGGTCAACTTGGCTGGCCACAGAGTGCTCAGATAATTGGTCAATATATCTGAGTAATCTGGGTGTTTCCAGCGGGATGCTGTTTGGATGAGAATCAACGTCTGAGAAAAGCAGACTGCCCTCCTCACGGTGGGTGGGCCACATCCGATCAGTTGAAGGTCTGGACAGAACAAAAAGCCGGAGCCTCCCCGTGAGTAAGAGGGAATTCTTCCTGCCTGACTGCCTTCCAATTGGGGCATCACGCCTTCTGCTTCTAGAGCAGCCTGCCAGTCTCTGGACTGAAACTAGGGCACTGGCTCTGCAGATTTTGGACTTACCAGCCTCCACAATCGAGTGAGCCAGTTCCTTGTAACACGTATAGGTATAGACATAAGTATACATCTTGTGGATTCCATTTTTCTGAAGAACCCTGACCCATATACCAAGTGACACCCTATCACAGAAGTCCTGGAGCATCACGTCTGGGAGTCTCGGGGGAAGGACAAGGTGGGGCTGGAGCAGCCGGATGGGACTGACAACAGCCCCAGGGGGAGGGGGAGGGGGTCCAGCCCCCCGCTGGTTACAGGCTCCTGCTGAGCCCGCCATGGGCAGGAGCCAGCAGACACAGACAGGCCTACAAGTCTACCCGGGAGGCGTGGGGTGCCCAGGATGTCCCCATCAGCTCCTTGGGGGCTCAGAACTCACCAGCGGGATCTCTGTCTGTGTCAGGCACATGTCCAAGAAGGAGATGCTAGAAGATGCTGGACTGCCAGCTCTCTGGGTGGTGAGAGTCTGGCCAGGGAAGAGGCCGCCTACAGCACACTCTTCTGCTACAAACAGCCAACACTGAGGAGTCCTCTACACCCCAACACAGTTGTCTGTCTTACTCCGCTCAGCACTGGCTGAAGTGGGTACTATCATCACATCTTGCAAATGGGGACAACGAGGCATAAGGCGGTGCAGCGACTTACTCAAGGCCGAGGCCACTCAGCTGCTCGGCGGCAGAGCTAGGTGTGAACACAGGCAGGCGACTCAGCAGCGTTTGTTCTTGCTTCTCTTCTCTCCTTCCCTCCTCTTCTTTTAACTTTGTGTGGCATTTACTTTGTCTTATGGAGGTGAAATTTACCAGCTATAACACACCCGTTCTGAGCACGCAATTCAAGGTGTTTTAGTAAATTCACAGCCGTGCAGCCATCGCCACCATCCAGCCTTAGAACTTCACCAACCCATTGAGATCACTCCTGCCCATCTGTGGTCAGCCCCTGTCCCCTGCCACCCCTCCCCAGCCTCCAAGCCCCAGTTAGCCACTCGTACACAGCTGCCTGCAGTGATCAGCCTGTGCCGGGCATTTCGTTCATGTGGGACCGTATGACGTGTGCTCTTCTTTCCCCTGTCTGGGCACCTAGCATGCTTCTCTTGCCACATGTATCCAACATTCTTTTCCCTTTCCTCCTTTCTAACTCCCAGCGTATGAAATCAGTGACAGGCTAGAGTAAGAACCCCCGTGGATCTGCCTCCAGACTTTCTTGGATCAACCCTGTGGGTCCACAGCCCTGCCCACCTCCTGCCCAGCCACCCAGTCTTTTCCAGGTCACCCCTAGACACCCCATCCCTTTCTTCTGCATACTCAAGTATGCGTCTCTGAAAGGTACAGATGCTTTGTTGTTCAATCGCTAAGTCGTATTCGACTCTTTGTGACTCTACGAACTGTAGCATGCCAGGCCTCCCTGTCCAACACCAACTCCTGGAGTTTATTCAAACTCATGTCCATCGAGTTGGTGATGCCATCCAACCATCTCACCCTCTGTCGCCCCCTTCTCCTCCTGCCTTCTGTCTTTCCCAGCATCAGGGTCTTTTCCAATGAGTTGGCTCTTTGCATCAGGTGGCCAAAAGATTGGAGCTTCAACATCAGTCCTTCCAATGAATATTCAGGGTTAATTTCCTTTAGGATTGACTGGTTTGATCGCCTTGCTGTCCAAGGGACTCTCAAGAGTCTTCTCCAACACCACAGTTTGAAAGCATCAATTCTTCGGCACTCAGCCTTCTCCATGGTCCAGCTCTCGCATCAGTACATGACTACTGGCAAAACCACAGCTTTGACTATCTGGACCTTTGTCTTTATTTTCTTTTAAATAAACACAACTACTATACCAATATCTCATCGTCCAAAATATTAACTTCTTAGTGAATGCCAGCGTTTGGATACCTGCTGTGGACTCATCAGTGTTTGCTCAGGATTGGTCTGAATTGGGTCCCGCACAGTCGAGTGTTTCTCCTGTTCCCACCGGAGCTGATCTGACTCTCAGCCAGGGGCTATGTCTGCTGCCTTCTGAGTGCCCAGCTTTGCTCCAGTCAAATCCTGGGTACCTGTTCCTAGCCAGCTTGATTTACAGACTTGCAATGTCAGAAGCAGGCTGAGGAAGCCACTTACCTGCCCATCACCTCGCAAGCTCATCAGGAGGAGGGGCAGGGCGCCGTGGGAGCGGGAGGGCAGCGGGGAAGAGGCAGCAGGGTCTTACCTGCAGTTGTGGAGGTCCAGTTGCTCTGAGCGGTGGTGGTGGTGGTGGTGGTCTCGTTGCCCTTGAGAGCCTTGGCGAGGGGCAGGCTAACACCGGCCAGCAGGAATGGACAGAAGGGCTCCATAGCGACCCTGGAAGAGGCAGGAGGGGTTCAGAGGACTCACCACCGCCCACCTGGGGCTGGCCAGCTTCCACAAGGCGGGAAACTAAAGGAAGACACAGAGGGATCCAGGAAAAAAAAAGGGGTGGGCTGGGGATCAGGGTGGCCCGGGGGTGCTTCGGGAGAGGTCTGTCTAGCAGGAGAGGTCTGTGTACTGGCACGATTTCCACCTGCACTCGGGAATTAATTCCAACTTAGAACAAGCCTGGTTAGGAACTCCGTAACTACCCTTAGGTTATAGACACTCCTGCTGTTCAGGTTAATTTCCTTTTTTGTTTGTCTATTTTAAGGGGGAGAGAGGAAACAAACAAGAACTTGGACGTGCCTGGGGAGAAAAAACTCTGAGAACAACACGCCATCCGGGATTCTGAGCGGCAGCTTCACAGCCCTTCAAAGAGGTGGCTCAGCCTGGCTTCTGGATTGCCGCCGACGGTAACTTGCCGAACATGTAGGAGCAGTTTGCTGCCCGCCGGCACACGGCGGAGCGTTCCTGTGCTGCCTCACGGCAGCATCACTGCCCTCAGGAAGGATCGCGGGCTCAGGGAGGAGCGGGTTGATCAGCCTGTGGTCACAGGACCGGGGGGTCGGGGGATCGGCCACCTGCATAGGACCCACCTCTGCTGTCCCCGTGGTCACGACCACAGCCACAGCCTGGCCTTATGCCCAGGTGCTGGCCTGGATTGTCTCCCACCCGAGCTACAGGAAAAGGTTCCCGAATACTTCCAGCCCCCAGTCATCCACTGGTCCCCACTCCAGAGCGTCACTAATTGTCATAAAGCCCAGCTCTGCCCCCTCACTGGTGAGGCGGGAGCGGTGACACGGGGAGGAGGTTCTGGCATCCTGTCGCTGCTCCTCTCAGCCGAGCACTTGGCCTGCAGTGTTCATGCATCATCTCATCTAAGCTTCTCAACTCCTGGCTGACAGCCTCGCGTCTGGCTCTGCTCGGGTCTGAGCTCTCAGGGGAAGCAGAGGGAAGCCCCCACCTGGGGCAGGGGGCGATCGGCTCATCTGGCAGAGCCACTTGGGCACTTTGGGGCAGAGGAAAGTATCTATTGGGTGGATGGATGGATGCACTGGGCAAGCCTGGACCATGACGTGGCTCAACAGAGGAAAAGGCTCTTTGGCCCATGAGACCTGCAGGATGTCGCCTGTGACTCCCACTTGGCGCTGCAGTTTGCCAAGACACCACAGGCCCTTGGGCATCCTGACATGACCTCTGAGTGGTGGAGAAAGCCCTCCTAAACCCCGCCTGCACCCTGCAGGTGAAGGCAGGCAGTGGCACCTGCCCAGCGGCGCATCCCCTCTCCTGGACAGCCTCCTCCGTTTCATCCATAAACCCACCCATGGTCAGCCTGGGTGCCCAGGCCCACAGGCAGCACTTTCCAGCAAGAAGCCTCACTCAGAAATATGAATGGGCCGAAGCCAAGAAACATGAGTTCCTCGTAATCTGAGAGAGCCTCTGAGCGAGCGCAAAAAAAAAGCACCAATCATCTCTCGGCAATCACCGCTATTAAAACGAGACCATTCTGAGCGCATCTACGGCAATTATCCCTGAGCAACTACCATCGTCCCCATCAACACTTCCAGTCCCTTCCTCTTTTTTTTTTTTTCCAAAATTTCAGATTTAGAAAGCGAGCCATACCCACAAAATAGCTCTCATTCTGTGAGCGCCTACTGTGTGTTAGACCTTTTCTATGGGTACCAGACCCTCAATTATCCCTCCAGGACTGAGAAACTGAGGCCCCGTGGGGGAACTGGCCCAAACTCTGTTCAGAGGAAATGCAAGAGCCCCGAACAGAACCCAGAACAATTGGACGCAAAAGCTCTTGACCCCTGACAGGCAGCTCTGCATAGAGTGCATTAAATAAATTGTTACTGAGTACTGTCATGATACTCTTAATATATGGAAAAAGAAGTGGCACAGACGTACAATGGAATGGTACTCATCCCTTTTACAGTGAAATAAGGCCATTTACAGCAACATGGATGAGCCTAGAGATTATTATACTAAGTTAAGTAAGTCAGAGAGAGACAAATGTCACGATATCACTTAGTGGAATCTAAAAAATGATACAAATGAACTTATTTACCAAACAGAAATAGACTCACAGACACAGAAATCAAACCTATGGCTACCAAAAGGGAATAAGGGGCGAAAGAGAAGTAAATGAGATGTTTGGGATTAACATATACACACTATTATACATAAAATAGGTAGACAACAGGGGCCTACTATAGAGCACAGGGAACTACATTCAATATCTAGTAATAAACTATAATGGAAAAGAATCTGAAAAAGAAGTCCCTGATGCCGGGAAAGATTGAAGGCTGGAGGAGAAGGGGACGACAGAGGATGAGATGGTTGGATGGCATCACCGACTCCATGGACACGAGTTTGAGCAAGCTCTGGGAGCTGGTGATGGACAGCGAGGCCTGGTGGGCTGCAGTCCGTGGGGTTGCAAAGGGTCGGACACAACTGAGCGACTGAACTGAACTCAACTGAATCTTATATATATATAAGAATATATATAAAACTGAATCACTGTGCTGTGCACTTGAAACTAACAGTATTTTAAATTAGTGATACTTCAATAAAGAAATAAAAAAATGAAATCACTAAAAATACTTGAGTAAACTGTAGAGTAATTAATTAGAAAGTCTTAACTGGTGTAATATAACACAGAGAGGCAGAACTCCTAGGTAGAACATTCTTCTCACCCATAGGTCCGTTTAAAACCCCTCTCTTCCAAATGCTCAGCGGCCCCCGGGGAGGCCAGACAAGACCATCCCATCCGGTATCAACCCCCGTGAGGTCTGCAGGTGTCTCCGGGAGCAGCAGGTGCTTTTCCCAGGAGGACCAGCAGAGGGCACTAAACACTCAGCTCAGCTCAGTTCATTTCAGTCACTCAGTGGTGTCCGACTCTGAGACCCCATGGACTGCAGCACGCCAGGCTTCCCTGTCCATCACCAACTCCCAGAGTTTACTCAGACACATGTCCATCACGTCGGTGATGCCATCCAACCATCTCATCCTCTGTCGTCCCCTTCTCCTCCCAACTTAAATCTTTCCCAGCATCAGGGTCTTTTCCAGTGAGTCAGCTCTTCGCATCAGGTGGCCAAAGTACTAGAGCTTCAGCTTCAGCATCAGTCCGTCCAGAGTTCAAATCGACCCCACCACCTAGAGTCCAGGAACCGCAGCACTTACACCGTGTGGCCAATGACGCCCTGCCAGTGCCCGGCTGTTCACCCCAAATGGTTTACACAAGCTACCTGATAAACACGAATCAGTGCAAAAATAATGCTTCAAACAGTCATTAAACCCACACTGAACTTTAGCGATTTGCACTTAATCCATACTTGTGTGCCCACCAAATGTTAAGTGCTGCGGGGCGTGGGGCACGCTGCTCTGTGGAACTGAGATCATCGAAACAGCTTATTTCTAACAAAGCAGACTTTGTTTCTACATCCATCAAAGTCAGCCAGCTATACCCTGGATTAAAATTGCCCCCTTTAACTCCATCTGATGCCTTTGTAATACTCTTGGGTGGGAAATGACTCTGGGGCAGGTAGATGCTGGTCCTGGAAATGGGGAGATGAATACGGTCCGTCCTTGCCCTAGAGCCGCTCCAGGGAAGGCTGAGCAGGAAACAAGGCCCCCCTCCCAGACCCCACCCCCAGCTCTGGATGTATGGCCGCAGCCCCAAGGAAGGGAGGTGAGGGCTGTGCTGTGCCTGGGAGGTAGCAGAGGCCAGGCGCAGAGGGGTCCAACCAGGACACAGCGGGGAGGGACAGAGGCTTGAGGGAGGCGGACGCTGACCTACAGTCCAGAGAGGGGACGGCTTGCTCTGCTGGAGCCCCAGTATGGGAAGGAAGCAGAGAAGAGCAAAGGCAGAAAGACGGGGCTGCATTGAGAAGGCCCTAGAGTGCCAGGTTAAAGGGGCTGGCTTGGTGCTTGTTTTCCGTCAGCAGCCTACATTACTAGAGTTCCCTGGTGGTGCAGTGACTAGGACTCAGCACTTTCACTGTCGGGGCCCAGGTTCAATCCCTGGTTGGGGAATTAAGACCCCCCCTTCAAGCCGTGTGGTGCAGCCGAAACAAAACAACTCCCCTCCCCAAACCTATATCAACAGAACCACTGGGGGCACTGAACAAAGATGCCAGCTCCTGGGGCCTAAGTCCAGGTTCCAGACGTTTGAAACCTAAATACATGCGGAGTGATGGGTCTCACACAGACTGAAGCGGATAGGCTTGACTCTGAGCAAGGAGCTACCAGGAAGGTTTCCAGAGTGAGCGCTAGAAGCCTTCATGAGCCACCCAAGATGGGGCTGGGGGCTGTGGGGGTGTGGGGGGTAAGCCTCTGCTGCCCCAGCGTGGCCTGGGAGCCTGTCAGGAACTCGAGGCCTCTTACCCTTCAGGAGATCCCTGGGTGGTTTCTACGCCAGGTGGCGCTGGTGCAGTGCAGGAGGCCCAAGAGACCTGGGTTCCATCCCTGGGTCGGGAAGATCCCCTGGAGAAGGAAACGGCAACCCGCTCCAGTACTCCTGCCTGGGGAATCCTCATGGACAGAGGAGCCTGGCGGGCTGCAGTCCACAGGGTGGCAAAGGGTCGGACACGACGGAAGCGACTTAGCGCGGCACGTACATTACGACTAGAGACGTGCTGCTCTAGACAGCACTGAGTAGGTCTGGACTAAACCAGGACGCGGGAAGGGAGGGGAGGTGAGCTGTGAGGTGGGATCCGGGGGGTGACAATCAGGGTGGGTGTCAGAGGGACCGGGAGGAGACTTCGTTCATTAACTGAGACAGGGAGAGGGGGCCCCAGGCTGAGGATAGAGGTCATTTTAGCTTGGAGCATGAAACAGGAACACGGGCTACCAATTCCTGAGCTCCTGTGACGTGTGATGGGCTAGCTGAGGTTCTCAGATAAAGCACCCTACAGACACTCACCGAAATCCCCCGGAGAGTGTCCTGCTTTCCTGCAGGGAGTGACAAGTTGGTTTGCAAGGGGCTGTGGGCCATTCCAGTGGAGACCGCCAACAGGGGTGGGACCTGGGGCTTCGCTGGAAGGGAGGGGGGCTTGCGTTCTTTCTGGGGGGCATGGAGGAGGGGCAGAGGTGAGGTTGGAGTACTCGGCTTAGGAATGGGGAGGGGAGCTGGGGGAAGACCAGGGCATTTAGGGTTGGAGTCCTTGATGAGCTGGTGTCTTTGAGGAGGCGCTGCCTGGCTGACCCCTCTTGCCCGGTGGGGCCTGGAAGGAAGTGTCCTTCCCAGCTGGCCCTTGGTGTCCTGACAGACTGAATCAGACTGCCCCCTGCAGTCCCAAGAGGGTAGTGCTTTCTTCCTTCTGCTCCAGCCCCTCACACACGGTTAAAACACCAGGTTCTACTGTTCTCAAGTATGAAAACAGATGAGGTTCCTTCAGAAAGGAGCAGATGAGGATTTAGGAGCTATCATGCTGGGGATTCAAAGGCACTGCACTCAGAGCCCTCAGGATGCACGTCCTGTAATTTCTCATCTAAACCAGGACTCTTTGGAGAGTGAAGGAGGGGCTAAAGCAACCACAGCTATGTGCTTTCTATGCAAATTTGGAAAACTCAGGAGTGGCCAAGGGACTGGAAAAGGTCAGTTTTCATTCCAATCCCAAAGAAGGGCAAGACCAAAAAAGGTTCAAACTACCACACAATTGCACTCATTTCACAAGCTAGCAAAGTAATGCTCAAAATTCTCCAAGCCAGGTTTCAACAGTACATGAATTGAGAACTTCCAGATGTTCAAGCTGGATTTAGAAAAGGCAGAGAAACCAGAGATCCAATTGCCAATATCCACAGGATCATCGAAAAAGCAAGAAAATTAAAAAAAAAAATCTACTTCTGCTTCATTGACTATGCCAAAGCCTTTGACTATGTGGATCACAACAAATTGTGGAAAATTCTTAAAGAAATGGAAATACCAGACCACTTGACCTGCCTCCTGAGAAACCTGTATGCAGGTCAGGAAGCAACAGTTAGAATGGGACATGAAACAATGGACTGGTTCCAAATTGGGAAAGGAGTACATCAAGGCTGTATATTGTCACCCTGATTATTTAACTTACATGTAGAGTACATCATATGACATGCCAGACTGGATGAAGCACAAGCTGAAATCAAGATTGCCAGGAGAGATATCAACAACCACAGATATGCAGATGACATCACCCTTATGGTAAAAAGTGAAGAGAAACTAAAGAGCCTCTTGGTGAAGGTGAAAGAGGAGAGTGAAAAACCTGGTTTAAAGCTCAACATTCAGAAAGCTAAGATCATGGCATCCAGTTCCATTACTTCATGGTAAATAGATGAGAAAACAATGGAAACAGTGACAGACTTCATTTTCTTGGGCTCCAAAATCAGTGCAGATGGTGACTGCAGCCACAAAATTAAAAGACACTTGCTCCTTGGAAGAAAAGCTATGACAAACCTAGACAGTATATTAAAAAGCATAGGCATTACTTTGCCAACAAAAGTCCATCCAGTCAAAGCTATGGTTTTTCCAGTAGTCATGTATGGATGTGAGAATTGGTCTATAAGGAAAGCTGAGTGCCCAAGAACTGATGCTTTTAAGCTGAGGTGTTGGAGAAGACTCTTGAGAGTCCCTTGGGCTGCAAGGAGAGCCAACCAGTCCATCCTAAAGGAAATCAGTCCTGAATATTCATTGGAAGCACTGATGCTGAAGCTGATGCTCCAATACTTTGGCCACCTGAAGTGAGAGCCGACTCATTAGAAAAGACCCTGATGCTGGGAAAGAGTGAAGGAAGGAGGAGAATCAGATGGCAGAGGACGAGATGGTTGATTGGCATCACTGACTCAGTGGACATGAGTTTGAGCAAGCTCCAGAGATGGTAAAGAACAGGGAAGCCTGGTGTGCTGCAGTCCGTGGGGTCGCAAAGAGTTGATCAGTCCTGACTGAGCGAGTGAACAACAACAATGTGGTTTCTAAAATATTTAATTATTGAAGAGCATTTTGGTCATTTTAAAATGGAAATCTATTAATAGTTATGTTCAAAACCAATTTATTTTTAAATTTTGAAAAATTATAGAAAACAAAATTAACATATCTAAACATAGGTTCAGATGGTAAAGAATCTGCCTTCAGTGCAGGAGACCTGGGTTCGATCTCTGGGTCAGGAAGATTCTCTGGAGAAGGGAACGGCTACCCACTCCGGTATTCTTGCTTGGAAAATTCAAAGGACAGAGGAGCCTGGAGAGCTGAAGTCTATGGGGGCGCAACGAGTTGGACATGACTGAGTGACTGACACGTTCACCTTCACACTTCTCACACATTACAGCAATAGTTTTGGAGAAAAAATAACCTTTTTATACTGCCTATGTGAAGATAAAATGAGAATATGAACGCTTATTCTCAGCACATATTCACCAGCTCTGGTCAATTTCTTAGCTTTGTCTGTTCTTAATATGTTTCACTTTGAATATGTTTTTTAATATCCTTAATGTGTACATTTCTTCATAAAATTGTAATTTTTTTTCAAAATTAGCATCTTGTGGGCTGTCATCCTTAAAGTATTTTCTTCCTTCCTTGCTTTCGTAGGGATAGATTTTAATGCTTTCCTGTTCATAACCTATGTTTTCAATAACTGCAATTCTACAAAAGTTTCCAAAGCTGAGAGCTTCTGGTTTTGCTTTGCGGTTATGTTTTTTGGTGTTCTATTTGTTGGCTATGTCTATTAAATTCTAATAAACTACTTCTATTTCCAAATCATTTAGAACAGAATAAAACCAAGAGGGGCTTGTTTAGGAAAAAATTTTACCATCTTTGGCTACTTAGATTGATTAACAAATCATTCTTCGAATGAAATCTGATGATGAGTAGAGAAGAGAAAATGCATGTTACAAGCCGAAGTATTTTTTAAAAATTCAACGTCAGCTTCAATTACTCTTGCAGCTATCAGCATTTATGAAGTCTAACATCTACAGCTTCTATTTTAACTGATGGGACAGTTGGTTTGGACATAATTATAAATTTTTGTATACTGCAATCAGTTCCATGGGTGATACATTTACCACAAACACTAAGATTCATCAATATTGATATGATCCCACAACGCAAATAGCTGTATGATAGAGGTTGAACTCTCATCGAATTTGCACCCATCACGTCAGGCGCTTCCCTTTAATGGAGTGAATTTTCAAGTTGTGGCTGGATTCCATGAAATGGAAAAACAGCAGAATCACCATTGAAATTAACTGACTTTCTGTTTGAAAATGACTCTGATCTCCAACTGGCCTCTGACGGTTTGTGAAATTCGTCTTCTATGATAGCATTAACACCTACCGCCTCACCTTTGGTGTGCACACGGTGAGACTTGCAGCTGAAAACAAGTGAAATTAACGGAGAAGAAGAGCTGTTTGATATAAATGAAAAGGTCAACGCTTCCTGCATCTCCCATCCATCGTCCTTGGGCACAGAGTTCCTAAGACAGCCAGTCACTGAATGCTAATACAGAAGTGCCCTGGGACTCAGCAAAATGGCAGTGACTAACGGTGGTGACCACACGGTCCTCCCAGCATCTCTCCCAAAGGAGAAGGCACCCCGTGCTGAGGCCCGCCAGCCTCCATTGACCTCCACTCAGGAGTATGGACGACAGAGAAGAAGGTAGCCAACTTCAAGGGCTGGGTGACCCCCGCTGGGTGAACCCTGGACCACACTGCATCCACCCCCCTGGGGTGGGCCATGGGGACGCCCGAAGATGAGGCGGGGTGGACTGGACCTCAGCGGCCAGGTTTACACACACGTTTGATTTCCCAGACCTGAGTTCACCGGCTGCCTGAGTGAGCGCTGCAGACGAGCAGCTCTCTGTTCATTTGACTACTTGTTCATTCATTCTGTCCTCTTTCAGCGATGTCTACCAAGTTGATTGTTCGCCAAAGTCTGGAGAGACAACTGGAGGAAATGACCACCTCCCTGCCTCCTTCAGAGCTTGTGTTTCACTGGGAGAAATGAAATAATGGAACAATTACCATGCAGAGCGGCTCTGACGTGCCCGGAGGGGGGGGGGCACATGAGCTGGCAGCACCCGGCGGGGATGCCTGTCCCCCCACTCCAGGGAGGGCTGAAAGGCTGCCTGGGGAGAGGGGTGTCTTCTCAGTGAGGAGTCGACCGGTCCAGGCTGGGGGGTGGGACGAGGAGCAGAGGGTATCAAGAGGCAAGGGGGGCTGCGTGCAGAGAACGTGGTCACTGGGAAGCCTGGGGATCTGCCCGGGATAAGGAGGACCAAGGGTCTCTCCTGGTAACAGTGTGGACGGTTCCCTTAAAGACATCCAGCAAAAGCTTCCCAGCAGGACTACGGTAAAGTTCGTTCTGCTGGACAGAATGACCCCTGCCCTGGGGGCTTCCTGAGCGGGGAGCAGCTCTCACGTGTGTGTCCATCTGGCACAGGGGGTGATGCTCAGTGAACGAGGTGGAAGGAAATAAAACCCTTAGGCAATTCAGAGCAGCTTCTGTCTTCCCCGAGACTGAAAGCCTGACTGTGTTTAGAGTCTCTCTTTCTCTGTTTCTCTCATCCCTTCTCTTTCTCTCCAGGGATGAAGTCCTTTGCCAGAACACTTCGCCTTTCTGATCTTCCTTCCCAATTAGTAAATTAGGAGGATCCAACAAGATAACAAATGTGATTGAGTTTTGTCAACTGTAACCATCAGCCTGAGCCGGGTGTTAGAACTACTGACTGCCAGGGCGCCACCACACGTGCGGCCTGGAACCTTAAACTCAGCCAAGTGACCGCTGGTATTTTGCAAAGACCTGTTCCCCATCACCCGCCTTTCGCCCCTGCCCCCCGGAAGCAGGCAGAACTGTGGACACAGCCCGTGGTGGGGGGAGAGGGAGAAGCTGCTACTGTTTCCGCAACTGAGCCCATGGCCTGCAGCCTGGACCCCCACTCCCTCTGCGGTCCTCGTGGAAAATGTCTACGCCTTGTCTGTTCTGTCTGTGTCCGTGTGGACGCTGTGCCCTCCTGGGGTGGTCCTTGTCAGGGGATGATAAGCTCCCTGTTGCCCTACCAGAGAACAATTTCTCTGCACACAAGCTTGGGGAACAGCTTGGACCGGTCTGGCTGTTCCCACGCTGATGCCCTGGAGCCACTGATGGATCAGGTGGGGCCAGGATGCCGGCAGCCCCCAAGCCCCAGGTGTGTGCGCCCAGAGGGGTGGGCAGGGAGCTTAGGCCAGCCCATAATCAGAGCCCCAGTCAGCTCAAACCTGACACACGTCTTCTCCCTTGTTCCCCTCTGCTTTAATGACGGGGCACTCAGCTGTGCTGGGAGCCGGTGTCCAAGAGCAGAACTGGGCTCAGCTTCCTCCAAGCTCTTGCCCTCTGACATCTCCCCCAAGGAGCCGAGCCAGGGTCAAGTGCACTGTGTCCCCTGCTCCCCAATCTTTCTGGAGGAGCAGGGGTCACAGTGACCTTCAGAGGCAGCTGGAGGAAGAGAAGGTGGAAGAGCCTGGGCGTGGGAACTCAGCCTGGGCAGGCGGCGGGCTCAGGGTGCGGGGTGGCTGTGCAGGTGCCTCCCAGGGAGAGGCAGGTGCCTCCCAGGGAGAGGCCTCAGGGCTCCCCAGAAACTTCTGGCCTGGAAGCACAAAGCCATGCAGAGCCCTGTTCAACTGCAGAGAAAGACGGCTCCTTGCTTCCTCTGAGCCTGAACACCAAGGCTTAGAACGTCCTTCCGCCCGCCCCTCCTTCTGGAAGGTTCCGAGGATCATGGATGAGACAGGCTGGGGAAGCGCTGTGTTTTCTAGGATCCCAGTCCATCCTCCTCTGGTTTGAAAAGCTGAGGGAAGCTCCCGGGCCCCCAGCTGAAGTCGGAACCACCCCGAGGCCACCAGCCATCGCCCTTTCTCAGTGACCGTAGACAGCTTTAGGGACATTTCAAGGCCCACCTGTGCACAAGGCGTGGCGTGCGTGCACAGGTGGAGACCAACACCACTCCAAGAGCTGTGGCCCCACGTTCCTGGGCCAGGGAGCATAGTAGGATCCCGAAGAGCAGCCTCCTGCCTGCTGACAGAGGGCAGAAAGGCAGCTTCGATCCCAGAAAACCAGCATGCTCCACTGTTCACCTACAGTCGGGGACCCCCACGCCACCCCTGGGGGTGAACCCGGGGTGCCGTCTTACCCCCATCCCGCGGGCCGCCAAGAGAGGATGCTGCTGGGGAAAGCAACGGGCACCGGAGCACAGCCAGCCAGGGAGCGTCCTCAGCCACCTGCCCGGGAAACGCCCTGGGCAGCGCAGCACTGACTTTCTGAAATCACCCCTTAGAAGACAAGTTAAGCCCTTCTGCCTGCCGGGCACGGGGCTGCACCCCCCGCCTCCCCACCCACCCTCTGGGAAACCAGGACAATGGCGAGCCTCGGGTCCTTGACTATCCAGCCTGATCCCAGCCAGGCCTGTGTTCCACAAAATCAAGAAAATAACCAGGGCCAAGATTATTATTATCATTTTATGCATTGAGGAACAACAAAATGAAAAAGAAAGAAATATTTTCACAGTAAAAGAGAGACAAACCCAGACCTTTCCCAAGCTTCAGGTGTGAATATACTTACATGGATGAGAGGTTTCCGTAACAATCGTAAAAACCCCTTAGGCAGGATACTGTGCAGACTTAGCAAGTTCCTCCTGTATCCAGAGTGATCCTGCCTTTCGGAGGAGGTGTCGCTTGTCAGAAAGGAAAAGACGCAAAAGGGGGTGCTTTTTATCTGAGCTGGTGAAGGTTGGAACTTAATTGCTTTCGTACAGAAGCGATAGGACGCGTCTAAGTGCAAAACCACGGAAACACCATTAAAAGGAGCCCAGCAAAGCAATCCATGGACACTAACGTGAGCAAACTCCAGGAGATCATGGAGGACAGGGGAGCCTGGCACGTGGCAGTCCATGCGGCTGCAAAAGTCAGACACAACTTAGCGGCTGAACAACAACAACAAAGACGTCCACACGTCAGGAGGGAAAAAGGGAGAGATGAGGTGGGGGGAGAAGGAGCCGGCAAGGCTGAGCAGGGTGGCCGGTCTGAGTCCCCCCACCCGACAGCCACCCAGGGAGGCGGGGGCTGCTTCTGCCTGTTCAGACAAGGACAAAGAGGGTGGGGGTGACCTGCTGGGCCCCACCCAGGTGGTCCCGGCAGAGAGAGCCAGGGGGATGAGGGTGCCCTGCAGCCGGAGGCCCGTCCTGGGCACTGGAGGTTCGGGCTTCATGCTGCCCATGGTGTGCACACATCCTCCACACATGCCAAGCCCAATCGGGGTTCCTGGGAGACATGGAAGTCTGGGGGATCAGGAGGGTGAATTCTGAACACGCCCTGGGCAGGTGGAGGTACCAAGGTGTGGGGAGGCCGTGGAAGGCAGCTAGGGGGGAATGGTGGTGGGTGCCTCCACCTCCAGAGCCATGCCCACCTGCCCTCCAGCCCCTGGACACACAGGCCAGGTGTGTTCACAGACATCTGGGGTCCCTGGGGGATGCACAGAACACCGGGGAGGGGCTGGCCTGCCCTCAGCTCTGCAGATGGAGATGCCCTTGGACTCAGCTGGGCAGAGCGGAGCTCGGTGGACCCGCCTGTAGGGCGGACCCTGCTGTGACTGGCATGTCAGCTTTGGCTGTGTGGCTCCTCAGGCAGCAGCCCGCCCGTAGCAAGGAAGGATTCTCGGCTTGGGTGGGAGGCGAAGGCTCAGGAGAGTCATCCAGGACCCATGGAGGTGAGAAGCAAGGGTGGCTCCTTGAGGCAGCTCCCACCTCCCGAGGCCTCAGTGGCCAGTCGGTAGGATGGCTTACGACATCCGCAGAAGGCCAGTTCTAACACACCAACAGCGGAGTCGTGAAGATGCTCGGGGCATGGCCAACAGAGGGGCCAGAGCTCAAAAGGATGTCACCTCCCCCTGTGAACACCAAGAGGACAGGACCGAGCCGGCCGCCCAGCTCCTGGCAGCTGGCCCTCCGCATGGCCTCAGCTCCTCCCATCGGGCACACGCTAGGTGTATACCCGGCGTGCATGGCTCAGCTTTCCAGTGCGCAGGCCTCTTCCTCCCCATTCTCTGTCTCCTGAAGGGCCGTGTGAAGATGCCCCGCAAGGCTGAGGGCAGCCGGGCAGGTGAGAGGCTTGGAGCAGGTGAGGGGTGGCAGTATCCAGGATGCTGATGTGCAAAAGGCGCGTGCAGAGCTGCAGGGCTCCCCCCTTGGGGTGGCAGGCGGGGTGCTCCCTGTCGCTGCCGGCTCTGAAAGGGAGTCAGCCAGCCTTTCCACCCTCGGGAGCTTTGCCGGGATCCCCCAATCCGCAGCCCTCTGTAAACACACAGCCACCTACAGCCCATTCACGCACAGCCCAGGGTTCACCATGCGCCACCTCTTCTGACTTTCCATCCATCCTTCTATGCACAGTCTGCACGGAGCAGGTGTTAGGACGACTCTTCATTTTACAAATGGGGGGACGCTCAGAAAGTTCAGGAACGCACAGCAGTTAAGAGGGGCCCCCTGCAGCCCGCACACCCCAAATTCTTTGCTTCTTTCTGAGGACTGGCCTCCATGACCAGTTTGCCCAGGGTGCACGGTGGGGTGACCAGCTTGTCCCAGGGTGTCCAGGGGTGTCCAGCTTTCAATCAAAAACCCCTGGGGACCTCGAGCTCAGATGTCTCCCCAGCACAGAGTCCGCTGGGTGGGGGTTGCTGGAGGAGGGCGTGAGGCAGCTGTGACCCCTGTTTCTGGAGCAGGGCTGCTTCACCGAGCTCAGTCGGCGCTGACTCACCCTCTCCCCCCAAAAGAGTCCAGGGCTGACAGGGTGGGGCTTCCAAAGTGCCACGCAGAGTGAGACTATCTCCGTGAATAAGACCCTCCTGCCGTGATCAAGACCTTCCTGCGTGATCGAGAGACGGTCCCGCCGTGATTGAGACCCTCCCACGGTGACTGAGACCCTCCCGGCGTGATCAAGACCTCCTGGTGTGATCGAGACTCTCCTGCTGTGAAGGAGACAGTCCATAGCAGAGGGGCAGCAGGCTGGCCGCAGTGCAGCTACTTACTGATAGGTATTTTATCAGCGAGGCACTCTGGCTAAATGCCGGGCCAGTATGATGAGTCATTCAGGGCCACTGTACCAGGAAGTAATAGGGCCAGGCTGGGTTGGGTGGTCTCCAGGTTTAAAAGCCAGACCAGGCAGGGGATAGGGTTCTGATGTCTCTCTGGAGCTCTGTGTATCTATGAGAGCACGGCATCCAGGCAAGAAAGAGGAAGGATGGGAATGCACCTACAGACTGGAGACATGCTCGGGAAGCAGGAATCCATACAAAACACAGCACCCAAATATCAGTATGTCCCCAGTACTCACTGGGGTGCTTACACTAAGACTTATCTACTGTTTGCCGGGAACTCAAATGTCACCCGGCTTCCTCGGCCGGGTTTTAATTTGCTATATCTGGCTGTCTATGGGCTTCCCAGATGGCGCTAGTGGTAAAGAACCCACCCGCGAATGCAGGAGACACAGGTTCGATCCCTGGGTCAGGAAGATCACCAGGAGTAGGAAATGGCAACCCACTCCAGTGTTCCGGTCTGGAAAATTCCAAGGACAGAGGAGCCTGGTGGGCTGCAGTCCATGGGGCTGCAAAGAGTCAGACTCGACTGAAGGCGACTGAGAACATGCAGACGCTGTCCTGTTAGATGGTGCCAGGGTCATGGTCTGTGACTCGCTGGAAGGAGGGGAGCACAGCCCAGAGAAAAGAGCAGGTGACCTTGGGGAGGAGCTGGTTTGGGGGAGAGGTGAAACCGTGCCTTCAAGGTCAAGTGTGCAGCCCTGTGGGCCACCGAGCTGGTGATGTCCCTCATGCATGTGTGGAACTCCAAGGGAGTTCTGGTTGGAGGCGGAGTTTGGGGGCTGCCAGCAGGCAAGCGACCTTGGCAATGGACGAAGGACCTGAGAGAAGCAAAAGGGAAAGCAGAAACGGGGCACGGAGTAAACGCTCGGACCATGGACGCCTGGAGGCTCCTGGAGAGAAGGGGGCCGAGGACGGGTCAGGCAGGCGAGGAGAACCAGGGGCGAGCAGAAGAGGGGCCAGCCCCCCGCGGGGCCTGGGGACCAGCAGGGCTGGACTCCGGACCCCCAGACCTGCGAGTCCTTCCTGCGCGGTGGCTGTGACCTGCAGGGCGGCGAAAGCCTTTCCCCTGCAGTGACCACAGCACTGGTGACCGCCGCAACCAGCCTGGAGTCAGCTCGCCGTGACACTGACATTCTCTCCCCTTCAGAAGACTAGAGCATGAGCTCAGGTCATCCACCCGATGGGTCAACTGTCCAGAATCGGGGCTTTCCTGAAATTCCGACCCTTCCAAACGTGACGCCCTGTCTGCAAAGTGCAGGCAGGAAGCTCCGCTACACAAATACAAGGCCCTGTTGTGACGCTCCACTACACAAACACTAGGGATGACCACGGTCACTAGTAAGTGGACCTCAGCTGGTCCTTGGTCCCGATCTCCCACGGCTCAGCCCAGGCAGACGCAGACCCAGGCCATCCTGACCCTCAGCCGAGATTCCCTGGGAAGCTGGGATTGCTCTTAGCAGATCTGGGAGTTTTACTCCAAACATCACAGACTTGGCTTGAGGGTTGCCTAAAGTCAAGTCTCATCGTAAAATTCTTTGTGTTTAATAAAGTCAATAGAGTTTGATATCATGATTGGACAAACATCTTTAGCCACTCAACTTTTGTTCCCTGCAAAGTAGATAATTTATGGCCCATGACGGGGCAGAGGGTACCTGATGATTCTCTCTTGTTGTATTCATGAGGCTAGGGGCTCAAAGGAAACCGGGTGTTTGGGAGCCACCTGTAAAGGGGCCCGGATCGCTCAGGTACCCAGGGCGCGGCTGTGTGGAGGGGCTCGGGTCTGCAGAGCACATGTAGAAACAGGGCTTCCACACCCAGGGCAGCTCTTACAAACTGAGCTTTACATGATTCAAGAACAAGATTTGATCTGTTGGATGAATGGCTACATTCTGGGAGAAAGGGCACAAGACACAAGCCCTGGAAGTTCAACCTCTACCCGTATTTGACTGGTCTCTTGGAGACGGAAGTTATTAGATTCAGGGAAAATGCAGGTGGCTGTGGACGGATGTCTCAGCTTACTCATCTATAGACTGGGGCAAAGCCTTACTGTTACTCATTGCTCCGCTGGCCGTGTGCTGAGCTCATCTCTTAGTGCAAGGCTTAGAATCTGGAGAAGGTGTTTCCCTGAGCAAAGCAGGGACACCATCAAAGGAGAGGACATAGAATCCCAAGCAAAGCGTCCTTGCTGGGAGCTCCTGACCCTACTACCCCTGACGCTGACACAGCAACAGAGATCGGCAAGTGCTCTTCAAAGAACTCGGGAAATCCATTATGTCCGAGAGTAAAATGTCCTTTATGATCCATCTCGGTGCTTTGTTGCAGACGCACTGCTGAAGACCTATGTGCGCGCTTGTGGACGATACACAGAAGCTGATTTCATCAAAGAATTCTGAAACATCACAAGGGCAGTGCGAAGTTCCCGTGTATTGGAACATCTGATGTGCCGGTCCACACTGAGCCCCCTGCTGGCATGATACTGGGGGCAGGTCGACCCCAGGGAGGGGCAGAGGGCACGGCAGCTTTCCGCCCAAACCACAAGGAAAGATCTGTAAGAACGCTGGCCTGACAGCAAGTCTCTTAGGGGATAATTTTACTTTTCTATGGACCGTGCACTAATTTGCATAATTCCAATTACTCATCTTACCCTCTTGAAGATGAAGAAAACGGGAAGAGCTTATTCTTTAAGAATTAAGTTTTTCTCCATTGGAACAGAGACAACCGAACCACAGATAATTAAAGATCCAAGGACCGTTTTCTCCAAAGCACATTTTTACAAAGCCATACTTTAATGCGTTTAGATACCAATGAAGCCTCTGACCTATCACCTATTAGAGAACATGAAACTTACCATGTTTCCATGTTGCTGTCCATTAGTCAGTAAGTCATGTCTGACTCTTTTAAGACCCCCATGGACAACTTAGTAACTAAACCACAACAACATTTCCACAGTGAAAGCCAACAGGAATGAACTACAGCTAGACTGTTACTGGATAAATTTCTCCCTATTGAAGAGAAAATGATCCTTTTTATTATCATAAAAGAACAAAGGGGGAAACCCGTGAAAACCTGTAAGCGTAACTTTTCACTCCTGAGCAGGAGTTACATAAAACCAAAGATGACAGAGGAAGGCTCTGTTGCCTCCTCTCAAATACTGCAAACAATGTCTCACAATCAATTGTTTGTAAGCGTCACAAATCACTAATAATTACTTTTCCCACACTGGCAGTAACTGTCATTTTACAGAAGATGTAACAATCCTTGAATCCTTTATTCATTAAAAATTACCACCTCGGCCGTGACAAGACAGTTCTGCTGGGACCCTGCTTGTGCGTGCTCAGTTGTGTCTGACTCCTTGCGACTCTATAGACTGTAGCCACCAGGCTGCTCAGCCCATGGGATTTTCCAGGAAAGAATACTGGAGTAGGTTGCCATTTCCTACTCCAAGGGAATCTTCCTGACCCAGGGATCGAACCTGAATCTCTTTCACCTCTCGCCTTTGCAGGTGGATTCTTTACCACAGCGCCACCTGGGAAGCCCCTGAACGGTCTTTAGATCTTACCAAAACCAAGTTATTATTGCAGAGTGACTATTTACGATCCAGGGGAAAATGCCCAGAAAGTTAATCGCTATTGATTGTTGTAAGTAAACAACAATTAGCGGACACCAAGGCTCCTGTCCCAGAGCTTTCTCAGCTCTCTTGCTTTTTCCATCAGAAGTCGCCGTGGCCCTAGGGGAGGGCGCTGTCAATTTACATGCGGCAAATCTGGACGGTGATCCTCTCTCCCTAGGAAAGATACTCGGACTAGTTTTCCTTCCCATCATATTGTACGTGAATATTCATGGAGACGCGCCGGGGCTGCGGCCCAAAGCACTGCAATCTCACCGAAGGTGACGTGAGTGGTGGTGGATTCTTTCTGTCTGAGCCATCATCTCGGGCCCTGGACCACGCGGGCAGCTCACGCACCTCCAGGGCCCTGTCCCCACCCTGGGAAGCTCTGCTCTCTCCACCTCAGCCCCCCGCTCCAGGGGTGTCTCTGCCGGCACCTACAGCCGGTGGGCTTTGATCCATCTGCTCCTCCTTCTGAACTTGGACGTGCGCTCCTGGGAGTCAGGCCATCTCGGGGTCTTGCACTTCTGCGGTGGGGGGCAGCCGGGGGGAGTCTGCAACAGCAACCAGGAATACTGGAGGGGTGTTCTCAGGAGAGACAAGGGGAGCCTGGGCCTCTGCCTGGGGAGGCAGCCTGGGGGAAGGACAGGCCCCCTCCACTCTGAACCAGCTGTGACTTGGCCTCACTGAAAGCCCGGGGATCACCTATCAGGGCCACCGGGCTCCACCTGCTGGTGCAGGAAGGTTGCCAGAGGCACAGACACAATTTCCAAAAACCCTGGGAGCCCTGCCCTGCCCTGCGGTCGCACTCGGGCCCCACCGGGGGTCCTGCTGGGAAGCACATCTGTTGCAGCAGGTGTACCGGGCGCCCCCAGGGAGCCAGGTGCCCCTGATGGAGGAGCGGCTTGTGCTTTAAGTGAGGCGTGTGGGCAGCGCTCCAGGGCTTCAGAACGCCGTCAGGACACCTTCAGGGGGGCATCAGGTGAGACCACTTCCTCCACCTTGTGACTTTCATCTGACTTTTATCCAGGCTGCATCAGTAAATCAATTCGTGACATCCTTCAAACAGCGTCCATAAATAAACCAACACTTCCCTCCATCCCTGCCTCCAGGGACCATAAACCAACATCCTCCTTCTAATTGCTTACATACCCCTGCTGCAGTCTTGGGTTAATTTAACTCAGCGAATATGCCAATTGCCTGGGCACAGAGCTCTGCCCATGATCAATAATAAATGCATATGCTAGAATCGTTCCTGAAAATTGAGGTTGATTACACTGGAAGTCAAAGACCTTGGGGGTAGGGGGAGAAATGTAGACTCGACAAAAAAGTCAAATCAAGATGGGGAACCTTCACCTGAAACATCCCCAGAAGAGGCACAAGGGAAAGGACCCAGCGAGAAACTTGGAATTCCACTGTTTCCCTTTCTTTGTTTTTCCCCAAGAGCATTTTTAAAGAGTCTTGGGACCTTTCTCTTCCTGCTACATAAATTGCAGCAGGCAATTCAGATCCTGTAATGAGTGATGGGAATACTCCCGGGCACAGTGTAACCAGAGATCTCGGTGGGACCCTGGGTACTGACGGGAGCAGGCGATGGAGCCTCGAACGATGGATGCTTGGCTTGGAGGACGCTGCATGCCTGCAGAGGGGGACAGCGGTAGTTGTACTTTCTTCCGAGGGCTTTGTTGTGTTAATTCTGGAAACTGTGTGCATTCTGGGGCACCTGCTCCCAGGAGAAGGGTGGAGAAGGCACCCTGAGGCTGCACATGTCCTCAGAACGAGGCGCCAGCCCCGCACCAGGAGGCCACAGTCTCTTCCATGCTCGCGCAGCACGTGGGGACGGACCCGGGATGGACACTGTGTATACTGGAGCCATGGGGTCCCAGCGCCAGCGTCAATGGCACTTGTGCGCACAATTGCTCTCCTTGAGTTGAGCAGGGCTGAGATACGGTTTAATCATGCCTCTTTAACCACATGACTCCCAACAAAGTCCATCTGTCCGGGTGGGCTCCAGGCTAGACAATGCCCACCACCCCTCCCGCCACCCCACGACCCCTTGGGATGGCCCAGCAGCCTTAGCGCTGTGAGCTTGTCCAGGGCTGTGCTCTTGGTTATTCGACCCATGTGAAACTTGAGGGAAAGGCACCGCTGGGTGGTCCCAGGGGAGGATGGGTTGGGTGTGGGAGAGCAGGGAGACAGGGCTTTCCAGGGGTGGGCCAATGGTCTGTGTATCCGCAGGAGCAAGCGACCATTTCATCACTCCAAAACCAAGAGTGTCGTTTTGCTGTTTCCATATAAACTGAAGTGAGGATAGATCCAGATTTATCTAGTTATCCCAGCTCTAAAACCCAAAGAGCGGCCTACGGTCTGACTAAGGCTGTTTTCTTTTAGTCCATTTGAACTGACCTTAAGTAGGTTTCTGCTATTGGCAACCAAATGGCAGAGACTGAGTGGAAAACAATTGCTTATACTTGTGGCCTGATTGTATATCTGAACTTGGGGTCAAGAGATCCATCAGCAAAATCAAAGTCGAGTAAAATCTGTGCTGCTTAAATCCTGACACTTTGAGCAGTTCCACCATCAACTACCAAACATCAGTCACCTTGACGGTGAGCATAAAGTCTCCACCTCTCAAGCCCACAGCGGCCCCTGCAAAGCCCACATGTGTGCATGTGTGTGAGTGTGCACGCACACACACACACACACACGCACACACAGCCTCCACTTCCCACTAAAGCCTTTTGGGAGCCAGGGAGAGAATCCTGATCTTCCTTCAGAGACTCCTGACGCTTCCTTATAAGAAAAGTGTGTGCTCAGGGACCACCACTCCTAACTCTGGGCAAAGCCAGACAGTCCATCCTCACAGCTACATGCCGAGGGGCAGGGGTCCTCGGGGGGCACAGTGGGTGCTGTTACCCTGCACCTCCCAAAGGACCCTCGTCTGGTACCCCTTCCCACATCCTCTCCATTCACACCTGGCTTTGATCTGAGACCCCGATCCAAGGAGGACCTCGGGTACAACCCCAGGGCAGGATGCTCCGGGATGTTTGCCAAGCAACGGCTAGATAATGAGTGAATGAGTGGACAGGCTTAATCAGGACACACCATCAAAGAGCCACAGAGCGGCAGACCCGTGCTGCAGGCTGACATTCTGGCTATGGAAGGCAAACCCCACAGAGGGCCCTAGATGTACGGCGTTTATAGAAGCAAGAGCAACCTGGAGTGGAGTCTTGCCTCACTGCTTGCTCCTGGAACTTTGGGACTACCAAAGGCCTGGGACAAGCCTGGGGGGACAGGGAAGCTGGAAACACATTTCCTGCACTGTTGTCAGGGGATCAGCAACTCCGCCCTGCCCCACTCAGCTTCTGGGAACAGACGAAACGCGTGCATCGCCACGGCCACACAAGTATAGATGGGGCTGTGTGAATGAGACCCGTTCTGACTGGACCACGAGATGGGAGGTTTAAGAGGCAGGACACAGGGAGCTGGAAGATGAAGATTCTACGTCCAATGTGCGGCCGGGTGGATCTGTTTGCCTGGTCTGTCTCCCCGGCCTCTGAGTCCCCTCGGCACTGCAGTCTGATGGCGCACAGTAGGTGCTCAATGCACGAGCCTGAACGTCTGCCTTCTGTTTTCTTGGCTGCGTGCCCTCCCTGCCCACACCCTCCGCACCCCAGCAGAGTCAGAGAGGAACAGGAGGGGCTCCACCATCTGTCTGGCTGCCTGGTCCGGGGTCGAGGTGGGCTCTGCGCCCTCTGTCCCTGTGCCCCCAGACCCCGGCCAGCACAGGTCCCAGCAGCAGGACGACAGGGATGGGCCACCGTCACTACTCTGAACAAGGTGGACACGCTCCTCTAAAGTGCGTCTGAAGGAAAGCGAAAGTCACAGCGATGCGTTCAAGATGAGATGGCAGCAGTTTGGTGACAGGGCCCTCCTGCCTGTCCAGCCACGCCCCACACCTGCTTGGGGGCGGGGATGTGCTTCTCCTCCTGGAGGCCGACTGAGAGGCTAAAATTCACTGTAGCACGGAAGCCATAAACCCAAGCCTGTCGGTGCAAGGTGACCCACAGACAGTCCAGGTTTGATGTGTGTTGTGTTTCGAAAAAAAAAAAAAATGTTTTAAGCTATAATTCTGTGCAGTCAAGGGCATAGACTTTAGCCGATGGTTTGATGGGTCTCAATAAATGCATACCCCCATGTGATCAACACGAAGAGCCTTTGCCATTTTTCTAGAAACTTCCCTCTTGCCCACTCTTTCCCCACCCCAAGAAGCACATGCTGTTTTGGTTTCTGTTTACGGAGATGATTAGCTCTGTTCTTGAACTTCCAATAAACGGAACCATAATACTCTTTTGTGTCCAGCTTCTTCAGTTCAACAGGTTTCTGAGGCTCATCTGCATTGCCGCAGGCATCGGAAGGCAGCCCTGCTCCGCTGAAGAGCTTCCCGCTGCACCACTACCCATTCTCCTCTTGATACTCATTTGGGTTGTTTCCCAGTCTTCTTGATATTATGAGCAGAGCTGCTACGGACTTCAGTACAAGTCTTTTTTGCGGATAAGTGTTTTTCATTCATTTAAAGTGAATGCCTACAAGTGGAATTGCTGTGTTCAAGGACGAGGTGTACGCTGATGACTTAAAAGGATTTAAATTAGCTTGAAATATGTAAAAAGAGGGGGAGAATCTACATAACGTCTGGGGACCTGGCTTCTCCTGGGAAAACCAGGTGTGGCCTGAATTCCTGTGAGGCTGTGTGTGTTGGTCCCTCCCCGGAATCTGGACGGGCCCCTACTCCTCCTTCCTCACACAGCCTGCGGCTGCCACTCCACAAAGGGACACTCAATCCCCGTGTCATGTCCGGATTTAAAGTGTGTCTCTGTCCCCAGCACTTTTGCTTAGAACACCAACGACTGATGCTGTAATCAGGGGCGGGGGAGGGGGCGGGGGCGAGCCTGAATTTCCTCCTGACTCAAAGCAAGAAGTTTTAGGAATTCCAAATGAAATGCTTCCTTTTTAGACCATGACTCTCCACCGCTGTGGGAGGATTTTCACTTGGTTCCATCTTCTTTAATATGCCGCAGTTGCACAGTTTTTTAATCTTCTTTTATTAAAAGTAAATCCACCCTCCTTGCCCAGGTCTCCTGTGTAACTGTCTAATTAGGGCAGAAGGCTGGCCCAGCCCAACAGGGTGGGTCGCTGTCCCTTAAGAGGGAAAGACTTCAAAGAAGTGCCGACATCTTCTGGAAAATGTTAATTGGGAAACAATGTGCATGAATTATTTATAACCGCACCTCTGGTTATTTGGAAGAAAAATTTGCCCGCAAATTGCAACTCAGGAAAGAACTCTCCATCTCTCATAACCCCAAAAACCTCTGTTTCGGAGCCTCCCTGGACACCCCACCCACGGTGGACACACAGCGCTGTTGCGCTCAGTGGGGCTGTGGGGACCAGGGTCCCTCCTGAAGGCCTGGCCCACTTCCTGCCTGAAGCAAGGTCGCTCGGGTCTCATCTCAGTAAGTCCACTGTCCATTTATGCATTCACTCCTGCATTCATTCAGTTACGTACTGGCACCTACTGTACAACAATGGATGAAATCAACAAGACCTCCATCAGGGACCTCTCTTCAAACGCCTCCTCTTTCTACTGCGGGGCTGTTTTGTTTATAGAATTGCTTTTCTCAACAGGCCCTACTCCTGAAAGTTGACTTCTACCAAGATATTTTCCACCACCTGCCCCAGGGGCACTCAGGAATAAGACTCTCCTTCCATTTCTCAATTATCCCAACAGTTCTCTAGTAGATCCTACCTGGTATCTGTCCAGACCACACAGGCTTAGATCCACAGGACAACTCTGTTTCCTCTCCCCATAGTTTTCGGGGGAGTCTGTTCTCTCCGCCACCCTCCACTCCGCTAATTGATTCTTTTCCCTCTGCTAAGGCTAAACACTTTAAGGCTAAAATAGTTCCAGGGTTCCATTTTTCGTTATTGATGCTCTGTTGGTAAACTACAATCAACACCATATAATTATGGAAAATTATAACAGCAACACAGCAGTAAACCAAAAAAAGGTACCCTTCGGGAATATTAATAAATAGATACTCTTCTCTTTAATAAAAACTTCATGCCTATTTCATGAAATGGTTTGCTCCCACACTGGGGAACATCATGGCACTCATGAATTTTTAAAGGAACACCAATCTGAGTACGGCCAGCAGCCAGGAATAGAGATTTGTTTATGTGTTCATTCATTCAACAAATACTTACCGAGTGTCTCCTGGACACAGAGCATAGAAGGAGGCCTTATGTAATCAACAAGAGCAGATAGCGATGTTGCCTTCAGGGGATTTCTACCCTGACCAGGGACCAGCCTTACTCTGAAAAGAACGTCTGTGGGTCAGGATAGGGTGTGGGGTGTGACGGTACCTGCCCTCTCGGAAGCCTGATCCCCTCTTGCATTCGACGTCCTGGGTGAGGCGGATGCCTTGGGGAGCAGCCGCGCATTCCTCCTTTTGGGAAGCTGCTATGGGTGGGGAACTCTGCCTCTCCCACACCCAACACAGAGTCTGTGCACCCTCACGACCCCGGAACTGAGCAGAAACCCAGGCGGTCAGCAGCAGGGCCACTGGGAGAAGCTGACGTGCAGGCTCCCTTCTGAGGCTGGGGCCGCTTGCTTTTCCCACCTTGGCCAGGAGCTTCACCGGGGTCTTCAGCAAAGCCAGGGTAGCAGGTAGCAGTGGGTATTTCAGCCGTTGGGTCCTGGGGATACTGTGTCTGTTCTCATGGGCAGAGGGCAAGGAGAAGTTGGGTTTATTGGTTGGGAATCTGCTGGACTCCAGAGTTACTGGACAACAGCTTTCCTCAGAGCCATCTTGCTGTCCCCAAATAGCCCTTGACGTTTGCTGGGAGGCTCATTACTGTGAGCCTGGGATCGTCTCCCAGGCACCCTGGCCTCCTCTCTCACCCCTGGAAACTTTCTTTGCCTCTGTGATCTGGGGCACAGTGCCTGCCTGTTAGGATCCGGGGGGTCCTGCTCTGAGCAGGGGGGCACAGCCACACCCCTCGTGTTCAGGGTGCCGCCTCTGTGCTAGCACATTCCACGCACTCACAGTTGGGTGGTACCCTTCGCGGGTACAGAGCGCCCCTAAGATGCTCACAGCCTAATGGGAACAGACACAGTAATGAGCGTGGAGTTCGAAAGCGGAAGCCTAGAGGGATAGGAGTGTCCAAGAACAAGCTTTCGAGCGATTCAGGTATTATAATTTTATATTTTTATTTTACGGACTCAGCTGTCACTGGAATTTGGAGGCATCAAGAACGCAGGCGGGGCGGGGCCCTGAGTCCACGCACGCGCGGTCCCTGGAACCCCGAAGGCAATGGCTGAGATGACCAGCAGATGGCGCACGCGGGGAGGCCAAGGACGGTCCGCCTGCACCTGCTGGGCGTCGCGGACCTCGACTCAGAAGGTCCCCACCTCCTTAAGGTCAGCATCCTTCCAGGATCACCCCGGAAACGAGGTTTCCGGTCCCTGCGCTGTCCCGCAGGGCAACCCCAACGCCAGTGAGATTATTTGTTCTCTAATCAGCTTTCCCGCCATGCGTTACTGAGTAACTAGCGCTGTGGGATGCGTCTGAGTTCCCCCCAGCGGGTCCCTCACGCTTATTTCCCAGCCTGGAATTCTATTTCACAATCTGTGGATACTCTCTCTTTATGTCGGTGAAGAAATTTAACACTAGAACGGACTTTCCTCGCCTGGAGTGCGAGAAGCTATAAATCAGACAGCGTGCCACGCTCAGGAAACTGGCTTTGCGCCCGCCATAGTGATTCTTCCATACACGTTAAAATTAATTACCCTGGGAGCTACAACTCAAAGTACATGCAAGCAAAGTGGTGGACAGGGGCAGAAGCGGCAGCCAATTAAGACGGAAGACTTTCAGGATATGCTGGCCCCTCCCCTGCCTTCCACTGACTGGGATCAGTTATCAGTTATTTAAAAAACTGATTGAGGACAACTGCTATGACATTTGTATTTGAGGGAAAGACAGACAGAGAAAGAGGCTGGGAGGGCAGGGAGGAGAGGAGAGGGGGTCTGTGTGAGGGGGGAAGGCTGGACAGGGTGGGGGCGGCCTGTCTGCCTGTCCCCAGTGGGGTGACATGCCTGTGCCCCCCCGGGGCAGCTTTTTATTCCTCAAAGGGAAACGTCGGTTCTGGAACCAAGCTGCTCTGCTCTCTCCCGCCTCCCAGGCTGGCTTCAGGGGCCCCCGGCCCTGCCACTTTCCAGAAGAGGTCACCCATCCAGTGTGGAGTCATCTCTGTGTGAGGCTCTGGCCAGGCCACGAGTGAAGAAAATGAGTGAACAAGGGCTCTGAAGCCACCAGGTCTCTAGGCTGGGACACTGACCTGGCTCACGACCATCACAGAACCTAGGCCCCGGGGGGCTGCCCAGGAGGCCTGGCCAAATGAATGCCCCTCCTCACCGCGAGCAGAGGGACCACACGCCCTGCTTGCCCTGGGCGATCTCAGTTATGCCTATCTCCAGCCTAATTATCAAGTATCCTTTTTCTCTCCCAAAGCATCAGAGCTTGGACGATCCCCTGTGTGTCCACTTGACTAGGAGGGATGGATAGAGGTGAGGTCACCAGGGTGGCACAAGAGAGAAATTTGAGTCTTCGTCTGAGAATTGACTCAGCAGATACAGGCTAAATAAATCCCCCTGAATCTAATTAGTGGCATTACACAATTAGGGAGATGGAGAATCCCCAATTTTAAAATCCCCAATTATTTCATTTCTTCCAGCATCCTTTCAACTACAGCCGCTCTCCCAGCAGCATAGAAGTCAGTGGAAGCAGCCTGGACCACCAGTTGGCAACCCGAGCTCTGGGCCACTGGCTGTGTGCCCCTGGGCCAGCTTGTGCCGTCTCTGAGTTTGTAAAATGACAAATAATGACCTCAGGAGACCAGGGGGAGAGTCTGTAAGATAAGAGAGCCTTTCCACCCTTTCTGGAATGTGGATAAACATTTAAAAAATATGTTCTGCTCAAAGGCAGCCAAACAGAAGCAACAGAATCCATTTCATTTAGAGTCCTTCCATTTAGACTTAAGCTCTGAGTAGGGGAAGGAAACCTATGAGAGGCCTCAGTTTTCAGTCCCAGAGGCATAAAGCCCCAGGTGGGCCCTGCCGGTCTGGGACAGTGAGCCACCTGGGGTTCATCCACCCACCAGCAGGGTCTGGCAAGCATGGACTGACCCAGACAGCTCGCGTCCTGGACACCAGGGGTCTTCATGCATCCCTGTTGTGCCGTGTCCCAGGCAGGCGCACACGGCATAGAGCCGGCCGTGGTGTCCCCAGCATGGGGGTGAGGGCAGCCTTCTTTCCCAGAGGGGAACTATCTGCCGCACCCCCATTGCCAGCCCTGTGAACAGCGAGGAGTTCCCCGAGCTCTGAGTTCTACCCCAAGTCAGCACTGGGAGTAGGAAGTTCAGCCATGCAGCGCGTGGGTACCCGAGAAAGAACATGAGCCCATATTTCAGAGACAGGCGTTTCCGGAAGCACAGTGCGCCATGCAGGTGAGGGTCAGGTAAGGATGCTGAGGCTGACCGTGGTGCTGACGTCACAGAGCACCTTCTCTGGCTCAAGACACGGGTCCAAGCACTTTACACATAAACACACATGATGCTCACGGCAGCTCTCTGAGATGGTATGGGCTCTCACATGCTAGTCCTGCAGCAGAGGACTTTGAGGACCAGAGAGGTTAAGTAACCTGCCCAAGGCCACACAGCCATAGAATGGCAGAGCCTGAATTCAAGTCCAGTTACTCTCCAACAACCAGACTTTGGAAAACCACGTCTCTGAGGTCGAAATGAGCTCACCAGACCTGGGAAGCATTCTGAAACACTGTAAGATTTTATCAGGACAGGCATAGGGAACAGACGACTCCATCTAAACTGACAAGCATTTCCTTTCAAGATAAATGGACACACATTCTGTAAATTCCAAAAATTCCCTGAAAATATTTACTTTAACTCTCCTACCACCAATATGACCAAAAACAAAGAAAAAAAAACCTCATGAATTGGTTTGGCACTAATGGATGTTAACATGTTGTGGGTTTGAGATCCCAAACAGATCAACTCAGATACTTCCTCTTATCTCCTATACCTGGGAAATGATCCTGCATCATAAAATAAGTACTTCATAAATATTTGTTCATTGAGGGAATGAAATGGGCCAAAGGTTTACCCAAAAAAAGCCCGAGCTGAGTTTTCTTCAATCGGTTATCTCTATAAACACCAGCTTGTTGCTCAGCTGCTCAGTCGTGCCCGAATCTTTGTGACCCCACAGACTGCAGTACACCAGGCTTCCCAGATGCATCTCCTCAAATATTTATCTACTTAGAATCACAGGACTTTATGTCCTTTGAGAAAGACTCCTTGTTCTGTTACCCCCCAGAAAGGAAGAAAAGAAACCTCAAAGGAAATGAATGTCACAATCTGCTAGGCAGACAGGTAACAGGAAAATAGGAAACAGGCCCTGAGAGTTGAGTTTATTCAACAGTGTTTAGAAACGCTGAGGTCAAGCAAAGGCTGACCACCTCACGCATGATGACGCTGGTCGTGGCTGTCTCAGACCGAGTCTCTTTTAAGCAAGGAGCATGGAATTGATGCTTTTGAACTGCGGTGTTGGAGAAAACTCTTGAGAGTCCCTTGGAGAGCAAGGAGATCCAACCAGTCCACCCTCAAGGAAATCAGTCCTGAATATTCATTGGAAGGACTGATGCTGAAGCTGAAACTCCAATCCTTTGGCCACCTGATGCAAAGAACTGACTCCTTGGAAAAGACCCTGATGCTGGGAAAGATTGAAGGCATGAGGAGAAGGGGATGACAGAGAATGAGATGGTTGGATGGCATCACCGACTCAATGGACATGAGTTTGGGTGGACTCCGGGAGTTGGTGATGGACAGGGAGGCCTGGCATGCTGCAGTCCATGGGGTCACAAAGAATTGGACACGACTAAGTGACTGAACTGAACTGATGAGGAGATGGAAGGAAGGAGCAGAGAGGAGAATGCTTTAAGGCAGAGCTATCACAGAAAGAAGAGTCTTTTCTGGCGAAAGAGTCTTTCATGGGACTTGGCACAGTCCTGAGGGGCTTGGGGGCTTCATTTTCCTGGTGGAGGGTTCCTCCATTGTTCCATCCACTCAAAGGCCTGCTGATTGCTGTCCTGCAGTATTCCAGGTCTGGCAAAGTCACCCAAACAGAAAGAGAGACCAGGAGCCCTGATCAGGTGTCTCCCCACTCCATGCAGGGAAGCTTTAAATAAAGATGCGGTCCTGTATTGACATAGCAACAATATTGCTCCATTGCATGTGTATCTAAAAGCTACATAACAATTTAGCAAGCTTGAAAGACTATGAACCTCCTGATTTCTTCTTGGCTCAGACAGGAGGAAACAGACTTAAATTTAGTAGTGATTTTTCAAGTCAAAGTTAGTTAAGTACCTAAGGAGCACGTAGAAGTTGATTGTGTGTAAAATTCTTGGATTTACCCTTGCCTGTGAGTGTCTGCTTTTCCTCGGTCTGTGAAATTGTGCTCAGGGACTCCCAGGTGCCAATCCCCACTGAGGCCGGAGCTCCAGAGAGACAGGCCAGGGACTCACTCTGGCCTTGCTGTTCAGTCTCTCAGTTGTGTCCAACTCTTTCTAACCCCAAGGACTGTGGCACTCCAGGCTCCTCTCTCCTCCACTGTCTCCTGGAGTCCGCTCAGATTCATGTCCATTGAGTTGGTGATGCCATCCAACCTTCTCATCCTCTGTCATCCCCTTATAATCTTGCCCTCAGTCTTTCCCAGTATCAAAGTCTTTTCCAGGGAGTCAGTTCGCATCAGGTGGCCAAAGTATTGGAGCTTCAACTTCGGCATCAGTCCTTCTAATGAGTACTCAGGGTTGATTTCTTTTAAGATTGACTGGTTGGATCTCCTTGCAGTCCAATGGACTCTCTAGAGTCTTCTCCAATACCACAATTCAAAAGCATCAATTCTTCGGCGCTCCGCTTTCTTTATGGTCCAAGTCTCACATCCGTACATGACTCCTGGAAAAACATGAAGTGGCTTGGCACTAACAGATGTTAACATTAGTTTTGACTATTAGGGACGTTTGTCAGCAAAGTAATGTCTCTGCTTCTTAATACACTGTCAAGGTTTGCCATAGCTTACTTTGGTCTTAGGAAACCCAATAATTTCATTACTGTCCCCTAGATACAGTGGAAAAGGACAGACAGCCCACCTGCAACAGATGCCATACTGGGCTGAACTGCGTTCCCCCCAAATTCCTGTCTGCCTGGAACCTCAGAATGTGGCCTCTTGGGAAATACAGTCTTTGCAGATGAGAACAGATCTTTTCATTTTAAGATGAGGCCATAACGGACGAGGGTGGGCCCTAACCTAACGGGTGGTGGCCTTAGAAGCAGAGGAGAGGTGCACAGAGGGAAGAACGTGTATGATTCATAACACGTGATACATATTTGATCTTCATCCCGGCTCCTGGCGTAAGTGTGTTAGTCAGTCAGTTGTGTCTGACTCTTTGTGACCCTCAAACTGTAGCCCTCCAGGCTTCTCTGTCAAGCAAGAATACTGGAGTGGGTTGCCATTCCCTTCTCCAGAGGATCTTCCTGACCTAGGGATTGAACCTGGGTCTCCTGCATTGCAAGCAGTCTTTAATGTTTGAGCTACAGGGAAGTCCTATAATTTCCCTTAAAGCCCTTGGAATGTCTTGAGTGATAAGAACACTAGAAGCATCTTTGATTCTATTATTTGATCTCTGACCCTGGTTTCTGACACAGGGCTCCTAAAACCCTTTCAAAGGCCTGGCTGATGGGCGTATCTTTTGCTCTAATGAGGCCACTCTGTGTGGGCTCCTGAATGGGACCAGTCACTAGAAAGACCAGCCTGTGATTAGAAGCTTGATATTTTTACCCTCGCTCCCCCCCTTCTCTTGAGAAGGGACAGAGTGCTGGGAACAGAGGTAAAGACCCTGATGCTGGGAAAGACTGAAGGCAAAAGAAGAAGACGGAGGCAGAGGATGAGATGGTTGGATAGCATCAGTGACTCAGTGGACATGAATTCAAGCAAACTCCAGAAGATGGTGAAGGACGAGGAAGCCTCATGTGCTGAGTCCATGGGGTCACAAAGAGTCGAACATGACTGTGATTGAACCAGTCAATCAGAAAGGAAATAAACCCTGAATATTCATTGGAAGGACTGATGCTGAAGCTCCAATACTTTGGCTACCTGATGCAAAGAGCTGGAAAAGACCCTGAAACTGGAAAGATTGAAGGCAGAAGGAGGAGACGACAGAGGATCAGATGGTTGGATGGCATCACTGACTCAATCGATATGAGTTTGAACAAGCTCTGGAAGATAGTGGAGGACAGGGAGGACTGGTGTGCTGCAGTCCATGGGGTCGCTAAGAGTCGGACATGACTTGGCAACTGAACAACAACAATGCCTGCTGATGAAGCCTCCATAAAATATCCCAGCAGTGTGGGCTTTGGAGAGCTCCCAGGTGGGGTGAACACATCGGTACCTGAGTTGGGTGACACCCCCCAGCTCCCCGGGGACAGAAGCTCCTACCCTCAGAACTGGCCGTGCGCCTCTCCCCCAGACCTGGCCCTGTGCCTCTCTCCATCTGGCTGTTCATCTGTATCCTTTATAACATCCTCTAAAAAGCTGGGAAATGTGCTGAGTTCTGTGAGCTGACCTGGCAAATTAATCGAGCCCAGGGAGGGGCTTGAGGGAGCCTTTGCTTTCGAGCCGATCAGTCTGAAGCCCAGACGACAACCTGGACGTGCGACTGGCATCTGATGGGGGGGGGGGTGGTCTCTGGGGACGGAGCCCTTCACCCAGGGAATGTGAAGCCACTTCTGGATGATGTCAGAATCCAGGTCCACTGCAGGAGGCCCAGCTGGTGTCACGGAGAACCGCTGGGGTGGGGAACCGCCAGCCGTCTGAGAACCTCCACACATTCTGGGGCCAGGAGCGTCAGAAGTGACGAGTCCTGTGCAGACATGAAGGAGACATACCAGAGCAAAGAAAGGCTGGATTTTTCTTTTTCTAAAACACCTGTGAAGATGGAGGCAGAGACTGAGGCAACGCAGCCACAAGCCAAGAATTGCCAGGGGCCATACGAGCTGGAGGAGGCCGGAGGGACCCTCCTCTGGAGCTTTCAGAGGAAGCCGGGCCCTACTGACAGCTTGATTTCAGAGGCCCAGCCTCCAGGTCCGTGAGAGACGCGTTTCTGCCCTTAGTGACGGAGTCCGTGTTCATGTCCTACAGCAGCCCTGGGAAATGGATACAGACGCCGAGCTAAGATAGTTGGGACAGTGTTTCTAAAATGCCTCTAGCTCCCTGTCGGCTGGTCTCCCCCTTCCCTGGCTGTGGGATCCTTCCCGGTCCTTCCAGACCTCCTCCTTCCTCCTCTCCCACACCCATTGGTCATCAACCTTTCACATTCTTCTTGCAGTTAACTTCCCACCTTTCACTTGCTCTGTCTGCTCACCCTGAAGGTCAAGGCCTCCTTCACCTCGCGGGGCAATCATGAGAATTCGGTGAGGAGCCACAAGAAGCAGTGTTGGGTGTGCCCCCCGGGGCACACGGGGAGGCAGTGGGGGCAGCCAGGTTGCTCTCCCAGGGCTGGTCAGCCTGGTGCCTGTCGTCCACCCTGCGCCCCTTCCCAAGGTGGGCCAGCCCACATGCCCCGCTCTCTGCCCAGGGGCCTTCAGCAGCAGTTCCCATGCGCCTGTGTCCTCCCGGCAGCATCACAAGATCTGCCTCGCCATCCACCCATTACTGTCAGTCGCTCAGTCATGCCTGACTCTTTGCAAACCCATGGACTGCAGCCCACCAGGCTCCTATGCCCATGAGGTTTTCCAGGCAAGGTTACTGGCGTGGGTTGCCATTTCCTTCTCCAGGAGAGAAGGGACCCAGGGATCCCGACCCAGGGATCGAACCCAGGGATTGAACCTTCCTGACCCAGGGGTCGGGGAGAAGGGACCCAGGGATCCTGACCCAGGGATCGAACCCAAGTCTCCTGCCCTGCAGGCAGATTCTTTACCGACTGAGCTACAAGGGAAGCCCAAAAGAAACCAAATACATGTATCGAAAAGGAAATCCTATCATTAGCATAAATAAGAAAACCAGTCTTGTTAGCATATATAGAGATGATCTTAACAATCAGTTCAGTGGGGAAGGGGAAGACATTTGCACTGAACATTGGCCCCGAGGAAGGCTCTTGGGCCAAAGCCTGTTCAACAGGCTTTGAAGACACAGTGACATCAAACCGGGCCTCTCCCTTTGAGCAAGAGGAAGCCTGGAAGGGAACAAAGAAGGAAAGGGCTTTCTCCTTTCCTCATTCAGAGTTGTTCGCTGCTGTGTTCTCTTGCTACCAAAAACCATCTCAGGACTTGTATGCATCAAAGGGCCCGAGCAAGAACGTGAAAAGACACCTTGCAGAATGGGAAGACGTATTTGCAAATTACAGATCTGATAAGGAACTGGCATCCAGAATATACGCAGAGCCCTCAACACTCAACAACAGGAAAACAAATAACCCAGTTACAAAATAGATAAAGGACTTGAATGGGCATTTCTCCAAAGAAGATACACAAATGGCCAACAAGCACATGAAAAGATGCTCAGCATCACTAACTGTTAGGGTAATTTAAACCAAAAGTGTCAGTCTGTCAGTCACGGCTGACTCTTTGAAACCCTAGGGACAGTAGCCTGCCAGGCTCCTCTGTCCGTGGGATTTCCCAGGCAGGAATACTGGAGTGGGTTACCGTTTCCTTCTCCAGGGGATCTTCCTGATTTGGGGGTGGAACCTGTGTCCCCTGCCTTATAAGCAGATTCTTGACTGTGTGAGCCACCAGGGAAGAGAAATGTAAACCAAAACAAAACCACGATAACTTACCACTCACACCCACTAAAATGGCTGGACTTCAAAAATTATCAGAAAACAACAAGTGTTGGTGAGAATATGGAGGCACAGGAATCCTTACGCTGGCGGAATGCAAAATGGTGCAGCTGCTGTGGAAACAGTCGAGAGGATTCCTCCAACAGTGAAACCGCTCTGTCCCCAGTAACTCCACTCTTGGGTATACATCCAAGAGAACTTCAGCAGGAGCGCAAGAACCTGTACACCAATATCCACAGCAACGCTCTCTGCAACAGTCCAAAGGCAAAAGACCATCCAAACGTCCATCAACCGATGAATGGATAAGCTGAATGGAACCGTGGCAAGTGTGTACAATGAGCTATTAGGCAGCCACGCAAAGGAATGAGGCATGAACAGCTGCTACAGCGTGTGTGACCCCCCAAAACACAAAGGGAGGTGAAACAGATCAGACGAGAAGCTCACCTACTGTCTGATTTCATTCCCACGAAATAGCAGAATCCACCAGTCCACAGCAATCAAGAGAGACAGAAGTCAGACACATGATCGCCAGGGGCTTGGGCGAGGGGGAAATGGGATTATCTGCTTAATGAGTACAGAGGGTCCCTTGGGGTGATGAAAATGTGCTGAACTAGGCAGACACAACAGCTTTACAACATTACGAAGGTAATAAATGCCATTGAACTGTACTCTTTAAAGTGGCTAGCTTTTGGTTATGTGAATTCTACCTCAATAAAGACAGAGCATCCCAGGAGTGCCACATACTGTACTTCGGGATAACGGGCACTTTCACCAGGCTGGCTTCCAAGACCCCCAAGAATAAAAACATTAGAAGAGATCCTGATGCTGGGAAAGCCTGAAGGTGGGAGGAGAAGGGGATGATGAAGGATGAGATGGCTGGATGGCATCACCGACTCAATGAACATGAGTTTGAGTAAACTCCGGGAGATAGTGCAGGACAGGGGAGCCTGGCGTGCTGCAGTCCATGGGGTCACAAAGAGATACGACTGAGCGACTGAACAGCAACGACGGAGAACATTCAGAGAAGGCAGTGTGCCTGACATTGGTTGAGTGCTGTGTACTCAGGGCTTTCCCCTGCTCTCTCATTTCATCCTTACAGCAACAATAAGCGATCAGGACCCCTGCGGTCCCCACTTCACAGGTGAGGAAACTGAGGCACGAGAATACTGAGTAATACAGACCAGGAGCTGACAGTGTCCTCTGGGTGGGGACGTGAGGGGTGTTGGAAATGGGGCCGTAGACGGAATATCCCAGTGGGCACGTGGGGCTTCTGTACAGGATCCCAGTCTCCACACTCCACCCATTTCTGCATTAATCGTTTCTCTTGATTAAACACTACTCCTACATACTGCGGGTCCCATTGTGCTAAATTACATGGGGAGCGTGCATTGCAAATTACACTCATGATTAGAAGTTACACGGCAACATTTATACTAATTAAGCTAGGTCTCATTCCTTTTGCTTTAATTTTCAAACCTGGCAGAAACCCAGCGCCTTATGTCCACGTGTGAATGGCCACAAACGGATTGAATAAAACACACTTTCAATTCTCGGCTCTGCAAGATGATTTTAGACTTAAAACTGCTTACAGTACTGTGCTGCCTCCTTTAAAAAAAATTTTCTAAACCTTATTAACAGGATGAATGTGACCAAGTACAGTTCTGAAATGGAAACCACACAGGCTGCTCTTAAAATCGACAGTGCTACTGTTTGTTTTTAATGCCTTAGAAAACATTTTCAAGAGTCTGTTTTCCCTGAGCACGACTGACTTTTTAAATGTATTTCCCCAAGAAATACAAATGACTGCTACCCAGTGCAATTAGGAGAACATGAAGAAAGAAATAAAAATAGGGACGTTCTACGGAGTCCACTCAGGGCCAGGAGGCTTGCTGAGCACTTTGTAAGAATCTTCTCATCTTGCTCCCTTGGCCACTAAAGAGGGAACTACGCCCTTACAGGGGTCATGTCACCCCCGGAGTCTCAAAGCAAGGAAGTGATGGCTCAGGATTTGGAATTTGCATCTGATTCAAAGCCTGCAGCGCTTTCCCGTGCTTCAAACGAGGAGCTACGCATGCGTGTTTGAAAGAAGACAAAACGTGAGCAGTGATCGCCCCCAAACATCTCAGAGCCAACGGATGTTGCTTCGGTCTCCAGCTCGTGTTCATTTAGGCAGAGACGGCTGCGTGAACACCTGCTGGGTGCTGGGCAGGGTGTCCGGAGCGGGGAAGACGAGGATGACCGAGGGCAGCCTCATCGCCGCCTTCCCGGGCTCTGAGACTGCGGGCTTTTCCGGCCAACCTGCCCGTAGTCACGTCTTCCCTCCCGGGACCCCGTTTCCAATCACTGGGACCTAGAGGGAGTGAGCCCACTGCCACGTGCCCCTGGAAATCACCGTCTCCCTGACCTGGTCGCCTCCGGGGCCCTCCTGCACCGCCACCTTTCCACACACTTCCGGCGACACCCTCCTCACTTGCCCGCGGCGTGGGCTCCAGCACAGGTAAGCAAACGGGGGTGCAATCCGCTAAGCGGGGCGTTCATAGTCTGCTACGGCTCAGCTCTCTGCTCTGCAGGCCCTGGGCCCTGGATCTGGGAGGGGAGGAGGGCTGGCGGGGGCGCTGCCCAGGGGCACAGCCTGGAAATGAAGTCCAAAGGCGGAGGCCGGCCCGCAGCCTGCAGACGTCAGACAGGAGGGCCAAAGGGGTAAGGGAGTTTGTTACTGGGAAGCCAGGTGAGACCATAAGCTCTTCGACCCCGACACCCCTTATTACAGGTGAACATCAAGCCGCCGCAGGTCTGCCCTGCACACCGGGGGCTGACTGGTACAGGTTCCCTGGTCCCTCGTGCTGAGGACGTTCCCATTCACATCTCCCGAGAGCCCGGGAGCCCCCGGGAGGTCCCCGGGGCAGGAAATGGAAGACACAGGTCTCTGCCTGTGTTGTGAAGACTGTTCCTCAGGGGAAGTGGGGGTCCCAAGCAGGCCCAGGATCTGGGGGACAGAACGGGAGCACCCCCAGCCACCTTACTGGCTCCAAAGCCACACTGAGGGAGGTGGGATTTAAATAGCATCCAAAGGAGTAAAATCGTATAAAATCTCACTGTGTGCCTGATTGGGACAAAGTACTATGGGAAGGGGCTTCCCTGGTGGTATCCAGTGGTTAACGATCCTCCTCTCAACGCAAGGGACACAGGTTCAATCCCTGGGCCAGGAAAGACCCCACGTGCTGCAAGACAGCTAACCCACCGGCCGCAGCTACTAAGCCTGAGCTCTGGAGCCTGGGAGCCGCGACGACGGAGCCCGCGCACCCGAGAACCTGCGCGCACAGGAGCGGAGCCTCTGCCGTGCGAGAAGCCCGCGCTGGAACTAGAGAGCGGCCCCCTCGCGGCAACCGGAGAAAAAACCCGCGCAGCAAGGAAGACCAGCACAGCCAAGAAAAATAAATCAGTGATTCTTTTAAAAGTACTATGCGAGAAACAAGGCAGGTCTTCCTTATTCAGAGCCTTTTGCCAGGACATCAACCACCACTTCGTGTGAAAGAACAGGGATTTATAACTGGATGCTCTTTGCTGCCACCTCCCCTAGAAGTGGCCCCTCACGCTTTTCTGTGTGCGGTCCCATACACAACACACACACACACACACACACACACACACACACACACACACACACACACACTCACACACACACTCCTCTGAAACAAAGCACAGCCCAGCAGCACCAAAGTTGTTTGGAAGGTGACAGATGGCTTTTCGTATAAGAGGTAAAGGACTGTGAAGTTTCTCACTCTAGCCTTTCCGACGTGAACTAGCCCAATGTGCTGTCATAGTGCAAACAGCAATGAAAAGGCCAAATTTAAGGTGAGCTGTAGATCCCATTCATGACGTTGCTGGGGTGCCCTTCTAACAGGCGGGGAGGGGGTGCTCCCAGGGAGGAGGTCAGCCCTGACCCAGCAGCTTCCTGCCTCTGTGCGTGACCTCGAGTGAGCAGGTTGAGTCATTAACCGTAACGCTGAGAGGACCTGAGGCCCCTAGAGGAGCGTGCAGGAGCCTGGAGGGGTTCCCTGTACTTTGCTGGGAAAGACTGACATCCCGGGAAAAAACTGATTTAAATGAAACACTTCAGAGGATGCAGCCTCGTATTTGTTCCTCTCATCAGTAAGCCTGTCCTCACCATATGTATCCAAAATCATTCAAGGGCAAGTAGCACAAGCCGTTGAAAAGTAATCTGAATATCCATCAAAGATACAGTCTCTGTGAGAACAGATGCGATTAGAAAATGATGCAGTCTTGATAGAAGCCGCAGGAGAAAGAAAAGGAAAGAGAGAGAGAGAATAAAAGAAGCAAGGAAAGAAGGAAAGGAAGAAAAAAAGAACAGTGGGAGTAGGGAGGAAGAGAAGGAAGAAAAAAACAGAAAAGAAAATCTTTCTCCCATTTTTTTAATTGGTTAGTCAGTTTTCATGTCAAATATTTCCTAAAATATCTTTACAGTTTCCACATTAGCTGAAAGATACATATCCAAAATTTTAAGCATGTTCTCTTTGCTTAAAGAACATTTAGATATTACATTTTAAGCGAGGAGAAAGGACTTTCATATTAAACAGCAATTTAACGCACAGGAAGACATAAAATCTGCACAATTCCTTTGGACAAAACTGTTCACTCACCACCTACACGGATGTTACATTTTACAAACTGGTAGCATAAGCTCACAGACAAACTTAACTGGGAATATAATTGCTATGACATTCCTAAATTAACAGTGAGAGGCAACATTCGATATTACATTTTAAAAGCTGTTGGAAAATGCATTTTTCTCCCAACCTAAGCCAAAGACATAAAGAAGCTTCCGGAAATCCCTTTTCCCATCTGTGTGCCGCATCCCCTGATACTTACAGAGCAAGGCTTTCTGAACAGCCCCGAGGCGATCAACTCATTCAAACCCATGTCCTCGGCACTGGAGTCTCACTGGCTGACAATCGGAACATTTCCAGGCAGGCTACTGATGTGAAAGGCGATACATAATTTACGTGGGTATTCCCTCTGTAGTTCTGTAAAGCTAGCAGCTGCCAGTGCCCAGACTATGTCATCAGAAATCAGAGCCCAAAATCCAGCAGGGGGAAAAAAGTGTCAGGAGAGATTGCTCATCTCTAGTGGAAATCAACACTCACAAATAAAATTATAATTTGCACTGGTGTCGTTTAAGTTTAAAATAAATCAGGAAGAAAGGTGGTGGAGAAACAGTCCGGCTGAAAGAAAGGCATCTTGATTGCTGGCTGCTGCAGTCAGCGGTCCCAGCTGGGTCATCAAAGCCTGCCGGTGCACTGTGCTTGGAAGGGCAGGAGCAGGGAAGGCAGCGGGCGTCCAGAAGCAGCAGGGTTCACAGCCCACAGAGAGCAAGAAAGGGCATGGCAAGACCCATCTAAGTCCCCCACGCTTCAGATTTCCTTTCCAAACAAAAGTTGCCACCAGCGTTCTCTTCCCCCCGGAATTCCTTCAAAGGGAAACAAAACTGAAATTCAACAGAAAGCGAAGAGAACCTGAAGGAAAACTATAGCACTTGTGTGTTGCGTGCCTTTCCCCAGACAGGCTTCCAAGGTAGAAATCTTTTACTCTAGAGTTTCCCACTCAGCTTGGAGGAAATTCTATTTCAGGCACGATGCTGCTTTGAAGAGAGGACTTATAACAGAAAGATCTGCTTTCTCTCTACAGCATTTCCCAAAAGAAAAGGGGAAATGGACCCCCAGTTTTCACTCTCCAGTCTGTTATCTGAAAATCTGAAGCTCCCGAAGCAGCTGCCTGTTCTGACCAAGTTCTTCTTTTGCATTAACGTGGAAGTTTTTGTTTGTTTGTTTGTTTTAAACAGAGCTTCTTTCTTTCACATTCTATGGGTTTAGCTGTATGCCCGGAAATGTGGCCCCTTCATAAAGGAACTGCCTTCCCCGTGGATGGGTTTATTAGAGGCAGGAGGCATGAAGCTGTGCAGACAGGTCTAACCAGTTACACACCTTTCAGAAGGAACCTGGACACAACCAAGGCGCCAAAGCAGCACACAGTGTCTAGAGGATGGTTTGCTACAATGTCTGGCTCCTTCATCACTGTGGTCAATACTGTTACACTTCCTACCGCCAGCCCCAAGCACTGACTTCCTTGTCCTGAGAATTTGATCTGAAGTTCTGTTCACTGAGTGCTTCCTGTATGTCAAGGACTGTGGTAGGTAGTTATATACTCTTTCATTGAACCCCAGTTATTTCTGCCTCCAATAAAGCAAAAATCCAGAGGTGGAAAGGCCAGGAAAGACGGCAGCACAGGTTGACAACAGTCCTGTCCTGTGTGTCCAGGCTTCCAGCAGCTCCCGGAAGAACAGCGTGCACCGAATGCCCTTGGCACCTCCTCATCGGCTAGTCACAGCATCACCCTGCCTTCCCAGGCATCTTAGATGATCACGTTACTTGTCCGTAAATCCATTCATTTTCTGAAAACACCACTTCTCGTTCATTTTCTGTTGATAAGGAATGTCTGAAACAATCATCGGAAACCATCTCTACTGCAGACAACCAATGCTACTTGCCTGCAACAGGATTTGAGATCTCTTTTATTCCCGAAGGGGGCCATTATTTCCACCGGTTGCCATGGTGATGTGATGCTGCAGTGTCGCTGCCGCGGTTTTGCTGCTTCCCGATGCAGTCACACCACACACTTAAGTTGAACCATTTGTCTCACCTCTCCCAGGCTTTTTGGAAAACAAACACCTGACTGCAAAACTTAGACAAATGCTCGTCTCACGCGATGACGAACGGGGACAGCTGAGAGGTCCCTGCGTGCCCGCACCCAGGTTGGCAACAAGATTTCAAACAAGGAGAGGGAGCGTCCAAAAATGCCTTAGTTTTTTTCCTTTGATAATTTAAGCAGAGGTTTCTTTCTATGTCCAGTGACTTGAGAAATGTTTTTCGAAACCCCAAAGTAAGGAGTTTGGGATGAACAGATATATACTAGTTCATACAAAATAAACAACAAGGCCCCACTATATTGCACAGGGGGTTGTGTTCAATATCTTGTAATAACCTATTATGGAAAAATCTGAAAAATATGTATATACATATATATATATATATATATATATATACATCTTAATCACCTTTCTGTATGCCTGAAACTAACACAACATTGTAAGTAAACTTTACTTCAATTAAAACAATGGGGAGCAATAAGTTGCCTGAACCTACTTACTTTGTAATACAACAAACGTTTATTGAATGCCAGGGGAAAAAAAATAAAAGGAAAAGCAACACAGCTGGAAACGAGGAACTGTCCATTTTTATTTTGGGGAGCTCACGCTAACTGAGCCTCTGCCATATTCTCTTTTAAAGCAGCAACTTCATACTCCTATTGGTACCTCTGCTCTCTTGCTTTTATTTGTAACTAGTGGACACGTGGGACTTCCGAGGTGGTGCAGCTGCTGCTGCTGCTGCTAAGTCACTTCAGTCGTGTCTGTCTCTGTGCGACCCCACAGACGGCAGCCCACCAGGCTCCCCCGTCCCTGGGATTCTCCAGGCAAGAACACTGGAGTGGGTTGCCATTTCTTTCTCCAATGCATGAAAGTGAAAAGTGAAAGTGAAGTCACTCAGTCATGTCTGACCCTCAGCCACCCCATGGACTGCAGCCTTCCAGGCTCCTCCGTCCATGGGATTTTCCAGGCAAGAGTACTGGAGTGGGGTGCCATTGCCTTCTCCGCCCAGGTGGTGCTAGTGGAAAGAATCTGCCTAGGAGATAGGAGATCTCCGGTGCAGAAGATGAAGGAGATGAAGGTTCAGTCCCTGGATCAGGGAGATCCCCTGGAGAAGGAAATGGCAACCTGCTCCAGTATTCTTGCCTGGAGAATCCCATAGACAGAGGAGCCTGGTGGGCTACAGTCCATAGAGCTACAGTCCATAGGGTCACAAAGAGTCGCACACAACTGAAGCGACTTAGCACGCATGCAGTAGACACTCATGTTCACACACAAATACATATTCATGTACTTATTTATGAATCCCTGCGGTCTCTAACCTGTGAAGTTTGGCTTAAATAAGAAAGGTGAATATGAGCTTCCCTGGTGGCACAGTGGCAAAGAATCCACCTGCCAAAGCAGGAGACACAGGTTAGATCCCTGGTCTGGGAAGATCCCACATGCCTAGAAGCAACTAAGCCCGTGAGCCACAACTATTGAGTCTGTGGTCTAGAGTCGGGGAGTCACAACTGCTGAGCACACGTGCCCAGAGCCCATGCTCTGCACCAAGAGAAGCCCGTCTGTCGCAATTGGAGAAGAGCTTCCACTCCCTGCAACTAGAGAGAAGCCTGCGCAGCAGCAAAGACCAGCACAGGCAAAATAAATGAATAAAATAACATAGATTTTTAAAGAAAGGTGAATATTACTGGTGGGACTTGCTCATCTGTAAGCCCTGATTTCCAAAAGGCTGAACCGTTCAAGCTGGGAACTCACTTTGAACTCAGGATGCTGGATCTCGGCGGCTCTGGCCCTGAATCCACGTTGTGGGAGGGTGTCTCCCCACCCTCCAGGACAGCCCCCCAGCAGAGGAGAGGGGTGGGGGGTCACCAGGAACATGGCAGGTGGCAACCTTCCTCTGGAGCACACAGACTCCCCAGGCTTCTTTCTGAGCAGACACAGGATGGGTCTGGATTCAGGGCAAGCAGTACTGTGAACAGTGGGACTGTTCTGCTGTGAATGGTCTTGAGTGCCAGCTTGGACGCCTGACAAGACAGCGTTAATCGAAAGGGGCGACATCAAATCACCTGGATTAGGTTTCAGAGGCCACGTCTTAGAAAAGGCCGGTGATTTACTAAAGCCCAACTTTCAGGAAAATGCCAAACCTAAGTCTGGCCCCAATTCATTAAGTTAATCTGAGCTGAACTCAGGTTACCTGTGTACCCTGCTCTTTTTTTCTTCCGCCGCTAGATTTGCTGGTTTGGTATTTGCTTTGTTTTGCCTTTTTCAATTTTTTTTTGCCACGACACTAATATTGCCCAGGCTTGAAGCTGAGAAGCCTTGTTGTGTTGGGAACAGAAAGAAAACTCTCTCCACATAGGAAGGAATGCTGTGGGGGCCTCAGAAACCAGGCTTTGACAAAGGATAGATACACTTCTCACAACGCCCACTTTACCGAGCAACGAGGGGGCGTGGGAGGTTGGGGTTAGCAGATGTAAGCTATTATCCGTAAAAAGGATAAACAACAAGGTCCTACTGTGTAGCACAGGGAACTGTATTCAATATCCATATCCTATGGCAAACCATAATGGGGAAGAATATTATAAAAGAATGTCTGTGCCTATATATATATATATATATACACACATGCATGTATACATATGTATGTATGACTGAAACTGTATGGCAAAAATTAGTACACTGTAAATCAACTATAAAAAATTAATAAAAAGTAGTAAATAACCCCATAGCAAGCTGAGACAGACCATGGAAGAAAGGGACACGCTGTTTATTTTGGGATCCTTAGCACTTTTTTCCTGCTTTGCGTGTCTTTTCACTGTGAACTAGGTCCAAAACAAAAAAAGAAAGGGGGAAAAAAAATGAGGATTGCAACACTTACAGGGACTCCCAGCAGCCAGGAGGGCTACCCAGGTGGCTCAGTGGTAAAGAAACCGCCTGCCAACGCAGGAAACACGGGAGATGTGAGTTCAGTCTCTGGCTTGGAAGATCCCCTGGGGGAGGAAACGGCAACCCACTCCAGTGTTCTTGCCTAGAGAATCCCATGGACAGAGGAGCCTGGAGGCTACAGTCCACAGGGTCGCACAGGGTCGCACACAGCTGAGCAACATCTGAGCACACGTGCCAACAGCCAGGACGCATCAGCTGGGGTTGCGTGAGTTCACGGCCCAAGTGTGTGTGGTCAGAGCCATCCCTGCCCCTCTCTGCTTCCTCTTTTCGGGGAAAGAAGAGTCTTCCTGAACTCAGCTCCGACAGGAAGTGAGGCAGAGGGCAGCCGCTGAGTGCTGGGAGGTGCGCTGGATGGGTGAGGATCCATCCATCTGGCTTCCGGACTGAGGCACCTCAGTTAGAAAACCCGGGGAACCACTTGAGAAGAAAGTGTATTCTGCTGCTTTCGGATGGAAGGTCCAACAAATGTCAATCAAGTCTATCTGGTGTAATGTGTCATTTAAGGCCTGTGATTCCTCATTGATTTTGTGTGGATGAGCTTCCATTGGTATAAGCAGGGTATTGGAGACCCCAGTGTTACCTTGCTACTGTCGATTTCCCCTTTTATGGGGGCAGGCACAAGCAAGAGGGAGGGGATACATGTTTACAAACAGCTGATTCATCTTGTCGTACGGCAGAGACTATCACAGCATTGTAAAGCAATTCAGTTCAGTTCAGTTCAGTCGCTCAGTCGTGTTCGACTCTTTGCGACCCCATGGATCGCAGCACGCCAGGCCTCCCTGTCCATCGCCAACTCCTGGAGTTCACTCAGACTCACGTCCATCGAGTCAGTGATGCCATCCAGCCATCTCATCCTCTGTCGTCCCCTACTCCTCCTGCCCCCATTCCGTCCCAGTATCAGGGTCTTTTCCAATGAGTCAACTCTTTGCATGAGGTGGCCAAAGTATTGGAGTTTCAGCCTCAGCATCAGTCCTTCCAAAGAACACCCAGGACTGATCTCCTTTAGGATGGACTAGTTGGATCTCCTTGCAGTCCAAGGGACTCTCAAGAGTTTTCTCCAACACCACAGTTCAAAAGCATCAATTCTTTGGTGCTCAGCTTTCTTCACAGTCCTACTCTCACATCCATACATGACCACTGGACAAACCATAGCCTTGACTAGATGGACCTTTGTTGGCAAAGTAATATCTATGCTTTTTAATATGCTATCTAGGTTGGTCATAACTTTCCTCCCAAGGGGTAAGCATCTTTTAATTTCATGGCTGCAATCACCATCTGCAGTGATTTTGGAGCCCCCCAAAATAAAGTCTGACACTGTTTCCACTGTTTCCCCATCTATTTCCCATGAAGTGATGGGACCGAAAGCCATGATCTTCGTTTTCTGAATGTTGAGCTTTAAGCCAACTTTTTCACTCTCCTCTTTCACTTTCATCAAGAGACTTTTAGTTCCTCTTCACTTTCTGCCATAAGGGTGGTATCATCTGCTTATCTGAGGTTATTGATATTTCTCCTGGCAATCTTGATTCCAGCTTGTGCTTTGTCTAGCCCAGCGTTTCTCATGAAGTACTCTGCATATAAGTTAAATAAGCAGGGTGACAATATACAGTCTTGACGTACTCCTTTTCCTATTTGGAACCAGTCTTTTGTTCCATGTCCAGTTCTAACTGTTGCTTCCTGACCTGCAAATAGGTTTCTCAAGAGGCAGGTCAAGTGGTCTGGTATTCCCATCTCTTTCAGAATTTTCCACAGTTTCTTGTGATCCACACAGTCAAAGGCTTTAACATAGTCAATAAAGCAGAAATAGAGGTTTTTTTGGAACTCTCTTGCTTTTTTGATGAATCAGCAGATGTTGGCAATTTGATCTCTGGTTCCTTTGCTTTTTCTAAAAGCAGCTTGAACATCTGGAAGTTCTCAGTTCATGTACTGCTGAAGCCTGGCTTGGAGAATTTTGAGCATTACTTTACTAGCATGTGAGATGAGTGCAACTGTGCGGTAGTTTGGGCATTCTTTGGCATTGCCTTTCTTTGGGATTGGAATGAAAACTGACCTTTTCCAGTCCTGTGGCCACTGCTGAGTTTTCCAAATTTGCTGGCATATTGAGTGCAGCACTTTCACAGCATCATCTTTCAGGATTTGAAACAGCTCAACTGGAATTCCATCACCTCCACTAGCTTTGTTCATATTGATGCTTTCTAAGGCCCACTTGACTTCACATTTCAGGATGTCTGGCTTTAGGTGAGTGATCACACCATCGTGATTATCTGGGTCATGAAGATCTTTTTTGTACAGTTCTTCTGTGTATTCTTGCCACCTCTTCTTAATATCTTCTGCTTCTGTTAGGTCCATACCATTTCTGTCCTTTATCGAGCCCATCTTTGCATGAAATGTTCCTTTGGAATCTCTGATTTTCTTGAAGAGATCTCTAGTCTTTCCCATTCTGTTGTTTCCTCTATTTCCTTGCACTGATCACTGAGGAAGGCTTTCTTATCTCTTCTTGCTATTCTTTGGAACTCTGCATTCAGATGCTTATATCTTTCCTTTTTTCCTTTGCTTTTCACTTCTCTTCTTTTCACAGCTATTTGTAAGGCCTCCCCAGACAGCCATTTTGCTTTTTTGCATTTCTTTTCCATGGGGATGGTCTTGATCCCTGTCTCCTGTACAATGTCACGAACCTCCGTCCATAGTTCATCAGGCACTCTGTCTATCAGATCTGGTCCCTTAAATCTATTTCCCACTTCCACTGTATAGTCATAAGGGATTTGATTTAGGTCATACCTGAATGGTGTAGTGGTTTTCCCCACTTTCTTCCATTTAAGTCTGAATTTGGCAATAAGGAGCTCATGATCTGAGCCACAGTCAGCTCCTGGTCTTCTATTTGCTGACTGTATAGAGCTTCTCCATATTTGGCTACAAAGAATATAATCAATCTGATTTTGGTCCATGTGTAGAGTCTTTTCTTGTGTTGTTGGAAGAGGGTGTTTGCTATGACCAGTGCGTTCTCTTGGCAAAACTCTATTAGCCTTTGCCCTGCTTCATTCTGTACTCCAAGGCCAAATTTCCCTGTTACTCCAGGTGTTTCTTGACTTCCTACTTTTGCATTCCAGTCCCCTATAATGAAAAGGACATCTTTTTTGGGTGTTAGTGCTAAAAGGTCTTGTAGGTCTTCATAGAATTATACTCCAATAAAAACACTTCTCTGGTGGCTCCGACAGTAAAGAATCTGCCTGCAATGCAGGAGACCCAGGTCTGATCCCTGGGTCAGGAATATCCCCTGGAGAAAGGAGTGGCTAACCACTCCTGTATTCTTGCCTGTTGAATTCCATGGATGGAAGAGCCTGGTGGACTGCAGTCCAAAGGATTGCCAAGAGTCAGACACGACTGGGCGACTAACACTTTCACCTTTCAAAAATAAAGTACACAAATAAAATTGTAAAATTCAATACAAACAAAAAACCTGGGGAAGCCTCTAGGGCTGATCTTCTGGAAAAAAAAAAAATCCTTTAAGGTAGTTTGTATGGTTAGAATCCTGAGTGATTTGAATAGACTGTGTCTGAAGTTAGTATCAGAAACGGGAGCACCGCTGTCTCTCTCCACACGGCCCCCTGATATGTGACATGCAGCCCCCCATCCCCAGTCCTCTCCTCGGGGTTTATTTTCTACTGTGGAAGCAATGATTTTAGCAGAGCAGGCTGGAGACATCCTGCCTTCTCTAGTATCACACGCATGAGTGTCTTCAGTGCATTTAACCGCCTTTGGTAAAAGAGAAGTGAAGGTGTCCGTTTCAGAGCGATGGAAGCATCCGACAGTGCGGGTCCTTCTTGGAGGCGCACTCTCCCTTCCAGACAATTAGACGTCATTTGCTCACTGCTCCACATCCATCCTAGGAATAACACGGCTTTTTGAGGCTTCCCTTGTAGCTCAGTCGGTAAAGAATCTGCCTGAAATACAGGAGACTCAGGTTCGATCCCTGGGTCAGGAAGATCCCCTGGAGAAGGAAACAACAACCCACGATAGTATTTTTGCCTAGAGAATCCCATGGACAGAGGAGCCTGGGCAGGCTATTGTCCATGGGGTCCGCAAGAATCAGACATTACTGAGCAACTAAACCACCACTTTCCATCATCTTGAAACAAGAGGTGCAGGCTGCCATGCCTGGCAACATGTCCCTGATGTGAATTTTCTGAGAAACCCGACTCTCTGACACCAAGGCTGGTGGCTTGCGAACTCTCAGAGAAAGCTCCCTATTTCACTCTAACGCACATTTAAAAAATAGAGGTCAAAACCATTTCATTCAAGGCGGCCCAGGATTTTTTTTTCCAGTGCATGTGCAAGCGTAGCCTGAGTGTCCACACGGACAGAATGCCAAATGAGCCACGTTAAGAATGATCAGGTTCCTGACCTGACAATTTTCCTCTGACGCTCAGCAAATTCACCACAACGCCAAGAGGGCTTGCTCTAGTCATTCTGTGATGCCATCCAGAAGCACTAATCAAACACTGCAGCATCACTGGAAAACAGCCTTTCCACGTAGGTGTTTGTAACAATCTATTGCATGGAGCTATTTCTGAAACCACAGAAGCCTTGGGTACCATCCAGTTCCAAACCCCGCCTGTCGGCTCTGGGCCATCAGCAAAGCACCAGCTGGTAATTCTGTGGTGCTACTCTGGATCCATAGGCCCTGAGAATTTAGGAGCCTCTGAGATCCAAGGCGCTTGCACAGAGGCCCCACGAAGCTTGGGACTCACTAGCTGTTGGGCAGTCCTTTGAGGGCGGAGCTGGGGGCTGAACCTGGTCTCTTGGATGTGACAGTCACATTCCGGCAAAACGCTGGTCTCCACCCTCTCTTCCTGGAGGAGGGGAACACCATGGATTAACCTTCTCTGCTTCAGAAGGCAAAACAACGGCTCCATCCAGTAGAGACGATCTCTGAGAGCTAAGGGATATGCCCACCAAGCAAAGCCACCTACCAGCCTTAAATTTCTGTGTCTTGAAATGGGATTTGTTTGCAGTCTTTTATTTTTTCTTGTTTTTCTTTCTTTCTTTCTTTTTTTTACTGTACCATGCAGCATTTGGGATCTTAGTTCCCCAAGTGGGGCTCAAACCTGTTTCCCTCGCAGTGGAAGCTCAGAGCCCTAACCACTGGACCACCAGGGAAGTCCGGAAAAGGCGTGCATCTTCTATCAAGCAACTGAGGATGCATTCTAAGAGGACTTGTTTTCAGCCACAGACTTTACACACCAGGAAGAATGAACCTGTCCTCAGGACCAATCCCCTGCTGCCTGCCGTCTCCCATCAGAGCAGAGTGACACCTTCCCCCTCCCCGGAAGTCAGCATGGCCCTGATGTTCAGCCTCCAGCCACACAGATCTGAAGCCTTTCTTCTCAGGGAGGAGAACGCCAAGCATGGCTCCTGGGTGAAGGTGCTCTGAAGTTCTGAGGATAAGGAAATTGTGAGAGGCACCGAGTCCATTCATGAGATAGACCGACGCCCCGGCTACAGCCAGGCTCGCTGGTTTTCGTTTTCCGGGGTCTGCTCCATCCACCTCCTAGAAGAGACGGCGTGCTTGGCCTTTTACTCAACGTGTCTGAAACTCAGCCAGCGAGGAGGCGGCTTCTGCAGCCGGAGCTTCCAGGATGTGACAGAGCCGGGTCAGACGTCCGAGCTGCAGGGCTCACCAGGGCTGTGAGTCATGAGGCTATGCTGCTCTCTCGCTTGTGAAAATAACAGTGCAGTGGTGAGACCCAGCTTCCAAATGGAGCTCCTTCCACGAGAATAGGCTGCAAAAATGCCAACAGCTTGAAACTGGCTCACCTGCTTGAAATTCATGGGGTTTGGACCAAACTGAGGGATAACACAACACCCCGTGTTAATTCTGAGATCCTATCCTCCACCACGCTGCAGGGTCAGTTTGGGCTGGTATGATTTATTTTGCACATTCAGGTCTTCGTCATCTCATTTCCTTGCGTTTTCTTCAGTCACCCAATCACCCATTCCATTCCCCCGGGACTGGGAGGGTGAGGCAGGGATACCAGCACTTGGTGCAGGAAGCTCATAATCAGGGCTCCTGGGCACTGAGAGCTCTTGGCGTCCAGGTGCCCAGCCCTGCCTGCCTCTCTCCCTGGGCCCTGGGGCGACCCTGAGAGCTGGTCTGGCCATCTCTCCCCACTCTCCATCCCGCACGGTGTCCGAGGGACCCAGCTCCTGGGGAGACTTGAACCCTGATCACTCTTCTCAGTGGGTAAACCCATGGTTGATAACAGGGCCTCATCTTGGCATGCATGCTCAGTTGCTCGGTCATATCCAACTCTTTTGAGACCCCGTGACCTGTAGCCCACCAGGCTCCTCTGTCCATGGCAACAATACAGGAGTGGGTTGCCATGACCTCCTCCAGGGGATCTTCCCCGGCCCAGGAATCGAACCCTCATCTCCTGAGTCTCCTGCATTGTCAAGCAGATTCTTTACCGCTTGAGCCACTGGGGAAGCCCCTTCATCTATGACTATAGACCTTTAATTGACTGACCTAAAATGTACCCCTCTCAAGGCAGGGAACTTCAAGGCTTGTAGGGGGCTTTGACTGGACAGCCTACTCCTTCGTTCTTAGGAATCCACATGAAATGAATGGGGGGACTGGGAAGAAAACTGCCATTAAAAACCCAAACGGGGCTGAAATGCGTAGTTCTGGCCCGATTTGGAGACCACGGCAGACCCAAACACAGCTCTCCCCTGAGTTCATGGAGAATGGGGCCAGAAGTACCAGCAGGCCCACCTGACATCTGCTGCACAGCCACAAAATCAAAGCCAGCTCGGCCTCATGTGTGACAGAACTTCACTGGGACGCTTGGGGGTGTTGTGTGTGTCCTCAGTGGTGTCCGACTCTTTGCGACCCCATGGACTGTAGCCCATCAGGCTCCTCTATCCATGAAATTTTCCAGGCAAGAGTACTGGAGTGGCTTGCCGTTTCCTCCTCCAGGGCGTCTTCCTGACCTAGGGATCAAGCCTGCCTCTCCTGTGTCTCCTGCATTGGCAGGCGGGTTCTTTATCACTGAGCTACATTAGTTGCCTTCAATCATTTATTTATATGTCTCTTGCTCCAAAAAGGAGGCAAAGCAGCATAGGGAGTATTAAATCACACTCACTCAGACACCAGCACTTGTGTGCGGGCCCAGAGAGACAGGGTCCCTGCTAGAAGACCTCTACACTAGAAGGGGAGGGAGTGGATGAATACAGCTTTTCCAAAGAGTAGTGAGTAGCAGAAAGTCCCCGAGGACGGGAAGTCTCATAGGGAGGACTGGCAGCCCTAGGGGTGATGGGGAGACCGTCCCAGAAACTAATGATGAAAGCGGGAGAATTATAAAGATCTAGCTGGAAGTATCGGAGAAGGCAATGGCACCCCACTCCAGCACTCTTGCCTCCGAATCCCATGGGCGGAGGAGCCTGGTAGGCTGCAGTCCATGGGGTTGCTGAGAGTCGGACACGACTGGGTGACTTCACTTTCACTTTTCACTTTCATGCATTGGAGAAGGAAATGGCAACCCACTCCAGTTTTCTTGCTTAGAGAATCCCAGGGACGGGGGAGCCTGGTGGGCTGCCGTCTATGGGGTCGCACAGAGTCGAACACGACTGAAATAATTTAGCAGCAGCAGCTGGAAGTATATCATGTTCCCAGAGGGGAAAAAAAAGTCCTTTATTGCAAAACATCCCGGGGGAACATTCCAGTGCCCTGACCATCACTGCTCACACCAGAGCTGGCTTCAGAGATTGAGAAGAGACACTCAGAAGGGGCTCAGGGCTTGGGGCTTACCGCCGCACGCCCTGTCCTGAAATTTGAAAGAATTTTGTCTCTGAATCTGTGTTTGACAAAGAGAAGTCAGACAGTACAGCTCTGCACTGTGCCGGGGGCTTGGGGGTATTGACGCACACCTTCTGCCACCTTCCCTGGGCGGGATCCTGCAGGCCCATTTCTGGCCCCCGATACACACACGCCTCCTCCTGAGTTCCAGAGCAGGCGCTGGGCATTCCTGAGGGTCTTTGCGCCCTGAAAGAATCCCCCTGCCCCAGGGAGCATGGCATTAAATGGGAGGTATGAACCACTCTGGCAGGTCTGCAGAGAGGCCACAGAAGAAAAAGCTCTTTTCCTGCTTTTTGAACAAGCAACCGGGCATCTTGTGTAGCAGACCCTGGTCTTGCTAAGTGCCGCCCCAGGCACTGCGGAGAACGCAGAACGCGGTTTTCTTTCTGCTACCTGGTCGTCTCCCCAGTCTCCCTCAGACAGTCATTCATTTGTGCGTTCATCCACGGTACCCAGAGGCCCGCCAGGCTGCCACGGGAGATTCGGATTGGGACATTCTGGGTCCTCCAGAAGGTGGCACGCCCCCACGTGGCCTGGTCAGCCCTGGGGCAGACCCACTGTTTTCTGTGCCTCTTCAAGGGCCCAGTCAAGCGTTAGCTTCCTGTTTTGTGTCCCGCGTTACATAAATCACGGGGAAAAGTAGAAAACAGGCATTTTTAAAAATATGCATTTTCTCTAGATGAAGAGGCAGCTCTATACCATCAGACCATCCTCTGAATTTGGTTTTTCATTCCTCAAGATTAGCATTTCATTCTCTTTAGACCCTGCCCCTGAAAGAAAAACCCTTTCCTATGGATTTTTGGAGGCACTGGCCAGGACTGCTGAGGCACCGCTGACACGGTTTTCCATCTTTCCCAGAATCTGGTGGAGAAATTTCAGGGAATCGTTGTCTCAGTCGTCTGCTCGCCCTCGGTCAGGCCCACTGGGTTCTATGATTCGGTGCAATTTCAACTTTTTTTTTCAAATTCCCCAGGGATACTGTGATATATACAACAGATACATTTTTATGAGTTACAACCCAGCTGAAGTAAAAGTTATTATTATTTCTTTAACCTTTAAAGTGTGGCTCAGATGGTCAAGAATCTGCCCACAAGGCAGGAGAATTGAGTTCAATCCCTGGGTCAGGAAGATCCCCTGGAGAAGAGCATGGCAACCCACTCCAGTATTCTTGCTTGGAGAACCCCATGGACAGAGGAGCCTGGTGGGCTACAGTCCACGGGGTCGCAAAGAGTCAGACATGACTGAGTGACTAACACGTTCACTTTCAAATTGAGTTTCGGAAAGGGCTCAACCACTGCCACAGTCTGATGAAGAATGAAGACTCCCATCTGTTTTCAAATGCCCAGATGTGGCGCTTGATATCCTGGCAAGGTTCTGGATTTCCGACATGATATCTGGGTTTCCAGCATGGAACGAGGATGTCTGGAGCGCCACCTAGATGTCTGACAGCGGTGCATCTGCTTATGGAGAGAGGTAGGTGCCCGCTCCAGGCCTGCAGTTTGGCCCTCAGGGCAGCTGGTTCTTCCTGAGCTTTACCAGGCCTGGGAGCAGCCACCCTGATGGAGATGTGTCTCCTGTGCAGGGAAACAGCTGGGGGAAGCCCTGAACCTGGGCCTAGGATGCTGGTTAGAAGCAGATCGTCCCCACAGAAAAGCAACGGCCTCATGCACTTTGCAGCATCCTCACTAGGAACACAGATGACTTTTTGGCTATTCATGTTGTACTAGAACTTTTCTAGGATGTTCCCTGGTGGCTCAGTGGTAAAGAATCCGCCTGCCAATGCAGGAGCCGCGGGTTTGATCCCTGGGTCAGGAAGATCCCCTGGAGAAGGAAATGGCAACCGACTCCAGTATTCTTGCCTGGGAAATCCCATGGACAGAGGAGCCTGGCAGGCTGTAGTCTAGGGGGGGTCACAAAAGTCACGACTTAGCAACTAAACAACAGCAAGAGAACTATTCTACTGCTTCCAAAGTCCCATCTCGGATGGACAGAATCCTGGAGCCTTGCAGAGGTGGGTGGTTAAGGAGGTGGGCCACTTGACTAAAGCCACCCAGCCAGTTGGGAGGAAACAGGGAGCCTCCTGACCCCCTAGGTGGGCCCCTCCTCTGCTCCTTCGCAGGTAGTTATTTGATCGGACCCACTTCACAGGGCTGCCCAGCTGCCCTCCCGTGGCACACCATCTCCCTTTGCTGCTCTTCTCTGATTGGTACCATCTCCTGCTGCCTCTGGACCTTCCTGGTCCCGGCATGTGCTATCCCGGTGCACACCCATCTTCTCAGGCAGCGCCATGGAAATTGATGCCAGGTGCCCTGGGTGCAGGGCAGCTGCCTGGACTGCTTCCCTGGAGGCTCCTTGCTCTCTGCTTGGCCCTGGCAGGAGTGCGTCAAGGTGAAGACAGATGGTCTTCACTCCCCGTTCATCTCAAGGAGCCGGGCTGAGCTGCCTCTGAATGGAAGCAGTCTGGCGGTGAGCCCGAGATGGGAACAGAACAGCTCTGTCCCCAAGTCGATCCTGGAGCTCCTGTCACTTAAGGCGATGGACACCAGGGGTCACCAGACCCCAGCTGGGTGGACAGAGGCCACTTGGGGAGGCCGTGTGAACCTGCACGGACACTGACTCTTACTGGGCTTTCTGTTAGGGAAACCTGAAGTGAAGTGAAAGTAGCTCAGTCGAGTCTGACTCTTTGTGACCTCAAGGACTGTAGCCTGCCAGGCTCCTCTGTCCATGAGATTCTCCAGGCAAGACTACTGGAGCGGGTTGCCATGCCCTTCTCCGGGGGGATCTTCCTGACCCAGGGTTCGAACCCAGGTCTCTTGCACTGTAAGCGGCTTCTTTACCGGCTGAGCCCAGGGGCGCCCTACCACGTGGCATTGCAGGAGTGGATTTGCTGCAACATGGGGAAAAAAAGCTTAAAAAATCACACAGCTTACAAAAGCACTGTGACAGAGAGAGATGCTTTTGGCTGTTTGACAAAGCAGTGCTGTCCCCTCCAGAGGAGAGCGTCACAGTCGCAGGTGACATCACTGCCATTTCACACGAGCTGCGGAGGCTGAGCACCTCGTCTCAGTGATGCTCCTGTGTCCTCTCGCCCCAAACCCACATTACTCAGGTTCTATCAAAAATAATTTTTAAAAGGAAACATGACTTAATCCTCAGCTGCACAGGAGGAAAACACACAGCCACGGGTAGTGAATCACTCATGAAAAATTAAATAAATCCACCCACGGCGGGAAACAGCACCACAGAATGTCGGTGTTGGCTTCACGTTGGAAGGAAGCCAAAAGCAGGTTCTGGAAATCATGATGCCTCTGAATCTTATCTTGCTCACGTTGTGTGCACTTGAGATCTCCAACTTCATCTCAGCAGCACACGGTTCCAGCCTGGTTTTATTTATTTCTTTGGAGAGCCATCACAAGAGGGGAGCAGAGGGGCACTGGCGTTTCCATGGCATCCGAGGAGGCTGAGCAACTCGTCCTCCTTGCCCATCACTTCTCATGAAAGAGACCCCATCGCAGGCCCCCAGAACTCTTTGCTGGGATGGACTGCAAAACAGTGGAAAAGGGACCCTTGTTTTTTATTAACTCATGCTTCTGCTCAAGTTTTGAAATCAAAACCCACAGTTTCCAACTTTTCTTTCCTGTATGTATGTGAGCAACATCACAGAAAGAAGATTGCTTTTCTAAAATTGTTTTCCGGGAGCCAAATGCTCTTTTATAGGTTCCCACTTCTTCTGGGGGACAGTGGGAAAGCTAATACAAATAAGAGGGCAGAGGCAAGAAAGCACCAAAATAGACGCTTGCTTTCCAAAGGGAAGATTATAAAACACTGACAAATTTCATCTTGGAATGGAAGGTGATGGGCCCCGGATATGGAGGACACACAGCAGTGGTTACCTGAGGGGCATTTCTGCTGTTAATGCAAAATCCAGAGAGAAACCACCCCTGAGCACAGACCTTTCTGTCATGAAAGGGCCTTTAAAAAAATCCTCACCAGGCTCTCTACTTTTTAGACAAAGAAGGTGTGACTCAGACATGAAGGGACACGTCTAATTCATTCAGCTTTCTCCAGCTAAACTCTATTTCTGTCCACTCCTTGTCTGGGCTACTGCGCAGAACACACACTCAGAATTGCTAAAGAAAGGACTCTAATAGAGACCTTAAAGGCAGTATTTCCTGAAATCAGAATGAGGATCTACCACTGTGTTTTTTCAAGGTCTGGCACAGTCATGAGCCTGCAGGAGACACCTGATAAATGCCGGGCGGGTGAATGGACAGGCTATTGGCCACAGAGAAAGGAAGCCTGGCAAGAGTGTTGGAAGAGATTAGAGAACTGGATTCAGTCAGCAGATAACATGTGGAAACACTTTGGAACCCTGGCCAAGATCAACTTAGGCGATCATAAAACTGTTCCCAAATAGAATTATCTACCAGAAAACTGTTTGCAGAATCCATGGGATACGCTCCTAGTTACTAATGAACTCTATTACTTTCATAACAGTCAAGTCACATTTTCCATAAAAGCGTGATTTCCATTTTCGACAGGTCTGCCTCTCACCTTTGGAGAAGATGTTGAGAGCTGATTGGTTTTCAGGTGTGAAAGGAGCCTGGGCTCCATGCAGGGGACACGGGGACCTGTGAGCCCCCTCCCCACCAACCTCTCCACAGCCCCCCAAGTGTGCTTCCTCATCTTTCTTGCAGAAGGGAGAATGCACCCCTAGCCTGACTCCAGGTGTCGAGAGGCTCAAGGAGCTTGCTTTGCAAGCTGTTCCCTGCCCCGTGTGCGCGCGAGGTGTCAGTGCCGCTCTGCTCTCAGGATAAGCCATTTACATTATCTGGCAAAACAGGAAAGAGATCAAGTCCTGTTTCAGGGAATGATAATTTCCACCAACACGACGTTTAACAAAAAATTAACTTCTCAACAGCAACACGGTAGCTTTAAAAATATGTATACATATCTAACACCTGAACACAAAGTCAGCACCATTTCTGAGAGCAGATCTATGGGGAGAGTCATCTGAAATCAGTTAAATACCGTCAACATGTATTTTTAAAATGTTGTTAGAATGCCATTGGCCCCCATCACAAAATAACACAAATCCAAGTTCTGGCTTTGGTTTATGTTCGTTTCAGTTCAAAACAAGGAGAAAAGCTACTCAGAGAACCTATTGCGTGACGCATTTTGGTTCAGCAATTCCACAGGGATCTTTCCTTTTCCAACATTTTAAATAGTTGATAGCAAACTCTGCATCGTAAGAAGCAGTCTTTTAAAAAGTCACTTCCAATCGGCAATTTTGGAAAGAATGCACAGACTCTCACGGTGCCTGCATGACCCAGTTCACACAAGGCTGCCCCCGGCCACACGCCACCCCTGCCACCCAGGATGGGGCTGTAGCTGGGGATGAGGCCCTGCGTCCAGTGGGGACTCGTCCATGGTCCTTCCATGGGACCCCAGGTCTCCTTCCTGACTCCGCGGCTTAATGGGTCTGAGAACGTTCTCTGTAAGTCACACCCCCAGTGGTTTTATAAATGTCTTATCTTCCTTCCCCACAGCGTCAATGCTGCCTCTCACCAGGCAGTGGGCACAGATCTGCAGCTGACTATGCCATCTGTCCCCGCAACGTCTGCCACACGGACAGGACAAGCTTGTCCCCAGACAGTCAGCCCAGCCTCGTGAGCCCACACACCAGCTCCCGGGAGACCTGCTTGCTGCTCAACCACCCAGGCATGGCCCGCTTTCTCAGCATGCCGCTGGTAACTAAAATGCCACTCCACAAATCTAGTTGTTAAGGGAAATGAAAAGGGTGGTTTTGGCTATAAAAATAGAAAATGTCTGACTTAAAACGGGTATGATTTTGATGTGTCATCCAGGCAGCCCAGGGCCCCAGTGATGGTTGGGGATTGTTTTCCTACAAACTGAGCCTCACGTGACTTCCTCCCAGCCCCCAAGCAGACCGCTCTCTGGACCATCCCCACGCACCACTTGGCCTGGCCGTGGCCAAGAATCCAACAGGGCGCCGTTAAAACGGTTTCCTGAAGCATCGGTTCCAGATTTCCTGCCCAGGGCGGCACAGAGTTAACCCAAGGGCTTGCTAATGTTTCATTTAATGGATGCTTCCTGATAATATTCTTTAAGCCAGTTTTTAAATACCTTAGGAATGATTAGAGTGGCCAAAAACTTCACTTGGGTTTTTCCATCCGATGTTACAGAAAAATATCACATAAATATAAAATATCACATAAATACAAAATATCACATAAATATAAAACACAGCATGATTCCCTGGGGATAAGGCTGCCCTTCGGCTTCCCTTTACCTCGTGTCCCACGGGGACGATGCTGGGCACCCATCCTGGCCCGACAGAATCCATGTCTTCCTGCCAGCTGGAAAGGATTTCTAGAAGAATTCCAGCTCTGAGCTGGGTCTGCTGGAAGCTCAGAGATGAGAAGCACATTTATATAGGAGATCTGTGTTCCTATTTTCCCTAAGCGGAAACTCTGACAGCTCAATATCCCTGCCTTTGCTATATGACAAATGAATACCTAGCAGGCGCTTTCAGGAGGCACTTCTTGGAAGAATGTTGAAACTTTCCTGGGGGTGGGAAATGGAAATGGAAATAAGTGAGGGATTAATGCGTTTGTCACCATCAGATCCAAAGGCATTGTTCCAACTGGCTGTCAGCTTCTACTCTCGTCTGCGGGAAAGGAACAGCTTCGTTGTTGGGAGAAACACATTTTCCCTGGACAGGACAGTCCATGCGTGCTAATAAAACCCCCAGGACGTGGCAAATGAAGGAAATAGGGATCGGATCTCTTGGAAAGTTTTCAAATCTCCTGTGCCCTGCACATGATGTTTCGCTCATCTTCCTGTAGACTCGGAAAGCGGCACAGGCCACACGGCACCCATTCTGCCAGCGGAACTGCAACCTGAGATGGGCGGAAGGCACGCTTGGGGTGGTCCCCCTGCCCCAGGAGAGCAAGCCCCTGCCTGTGATTTGAAAACCTTCAGACTCTTCATTCCTTCCCTTTCTACCATGGTGGCTGTTTAAGCCAACAGCCAGGGAGAAAAAATGACTTGGCAAAGGGCAGTCGTGTGCATTGAAACCGACAGAGTTGGAAGCACAGAGCCTTACGGAGGACAAGGCTAGTGAACGGATACTCTAAGTGAGTTTTAAAATTAAATTCACCGTGACTTATAATTAACACTCCAAGTTTTCTTTTATTCCTGGGGTATTTCCATGAACCACAGTGAAATCAGCAAGCTGCAGTATGGTTTAGTTTTACTTACTGGTGGACACCGTTTGGTATAATAATGTATTTTACAAGACCTCAAAGAGCTGGAGAAAATATTTAAACCTTGATTGTGTATCTTCTGTATGTTCTTAATTCTGATATTCCACTACGTGTTTTTAAAACACTAAGCAACTGAGATCCTCAGTGTTGCAAGTATTCTCCAATTGAGGGAACTTTGGTCATTTTTGATCGATATGAACTACAGTTATTATTTCCCAAATCTATTTTTAAATATTGAAAAAAGAAGAAAATATGAGAATGGGTGGTTGTACTAGAAAGACTCCTCTTAATCCAGTTTAAAATTGACCTTCTTTTTTTAAAAAAAAAAAAATCAAATATTAAGCCGGTATCTTTTTTTAAATGAAAAAATCATGTTATTGCTAGACAAGGAAATGATTTTCGATATCCATTATAGTACAACAAATATATCACTATCTTGTTGCATGCCTTCATTATTTTTTTAAATAGTTTGATTTATTTATTGGTTTCTTTACCTCTGAGCCACCAGGAACAAAAACAGTTTTATTAAACGCTTATTCTTGGGGTCATTTCACTTAAAGTCACAAGAATCCTGGGAATCGCTTCCAGATAAGAATGAGGTTGGCAAGTTCACTCCTCTGGGGCCACTGGCCTGGGACGGCCTCCAACCTCAAGCGGCCTTGGCCTCCAACCAAGGTGACCTATTTATTTAGCTCTAAATGACTCAAAAAAGCAAGTGTCCAACCTCACGAATTAAAAATAAATTCCTTTCTATTAATTGAAACCCCGAAGCTCTGGAAGAGAAGCTCTCAATAGTTTAGCAATGAATTTGCCACAGGCTAAGAGACCTATGATTCTAAACAAAGGCAGCAATAAGGTAGCTGTGGTAGGTAGGCAAGTTCACGCTTCCAACAGACTTCCCTCACACCGAAGAGGAAGATTCTAGAAATCAGAAGCAGTCTTAGTCTAAGGACTCAGCGCCCTGAGCACAACTCTACCCTCCTGCTAAAAAGGAGGCTGGGACCAGGGGGAGGAGATGCTGCCCGAAGCTTTGGCTGCCAAGTGCCCCTGGCGGAGACCAAGATCAGAAGTCAGACTCCTACACAGACACTCAGCAGCTTTCGGGGGAGGAACTTCCAAATCTGCAACTGGTTTGAGACGGTGGGAGCTAGGGGCTCCCAAGTCATGGGCTCACTCAACTGAGAGCCAGGCTGACCCAGGCCCGGCCCGGCAGCACGTCGACCAGCTCGGGCGAGCGTCTGTGGCAACTAGCATAGAGGGGCTGATGCTGAGCCAAGAGCCGAGGGACGCAAAGGTTGGCCACGTCTAATACATCACAATCCGCACCTAGTTTCAGAAGGAGATGAGTCTGGGGGCCCGCATTTCATCCCAGCACGGTCGGGACCCGCAGCTTTTCATCGGCAGCAGGTTTAACATCCTTGCCAGCCCATTTGAATGAACAGTACCTCTCACTTGGGATCCTAAGACAAGAAGGGATGGCGGACTTCTTATAATTAAGTCTCCATCCCACTAATATCGTTCCAGGAATGACCCTTCTCTTTGATTCCCTCCATGGACATTTGCCCGAGGAAAGCGTGCCACTCAGAACCATCCACATCCAATAATTACAGGACAAAGAACATGGGAAACAGAATGAGTTGAGTAAGTAGGAAATGGAAATTTTCCTCTTCTTTGTCTTGATAAATCTTTGACTATATTTAGCATGTTTCGAGATAGGCAGAAACAGTCCACATGACCAGAATGTCCAGGAATGACCACAAGATGGATGCCCAGATGAAAGGCACAGCCTTGAAAACAGGGGGCAAAGAATTGACCCATCGGCCTTAGAACAATTCTGAACAGAGTCAAGGGTTTTCAAACAAGGTGATACATTTGAGAAAGGCAACTGCCCCCATCCCGGTTCACTCACGAAAGGCACGCACACAGGAGGGCCGAACAAATGTTACCTGCCCATAAGCTGCAGCCACTTTAAAAGCTCTTAGATGGTCTCCCCTCAGTTTCCTTAGGAAACCTGACCACAGTAAGTGGATGAAGTGAACACAGAAAAAGTGATGGTATTTCTTTTCCTAAGTACCAGGACCTGGAGGCTGTAGCATATTGCCTCAAAAGGCAAAAACTGATGGAATGCCAACACTGTTTTTTTTTTTTTTTATTTTTTACTAAAAGTGCAATCCAGAAAAGCTCCTTTTCAGCAGTTTTCCCCACAGCAGATCAATTTAAGAAGCAATTACCATCAAAGCAATTACGTACCCTGTGCTCCCAACAGTCCCCAAATGTGTGTCACTGAGATAAGATGAGGCCCTTTTCACTGAGGACAAGTCAGTGAGGGAAAGCATGTGGACACTGTGTTCTCAACAATGCATTTCAGGGCTCTGAGCAGCTGAGCCAGATTTGAAAAACCAAAAAAAAAAAAAAGAAAGAAATTATATAACCAAAACTGTGATATGGGCCTGCTCAAGCCATTTAAGGCATAAAATTCAAATGTAACATGCTGACCACATGGCCTTCTTTCTCTAGAAGATAATGCTTCTCTAACAATGAAAGCCAACACATTTTTTTTTCCCACTAGTTAACTACACACCAGAGAGAATCTTTGAAAAGTTTTGTACTCACCAAGGGAAAACGAGGGCTATAGTCTGAAAAAGAAAGAGAAAAAAAGAGAGGGTCAGTTTTCTGGTTAAAAACAGCGCTCTTTTTTGCCACTGCTTTCCCCACAGCACTCGTGGAATGTGCTCATGTTCCCCTCATGATCTGGGAGCTTCAGGAGACCTGGGTTCAATTCCTGGGTCAAGAAGGTCCTCTGGAGAAGAGGATGGCTACCCAGTCCAGTATTCTTGCCTGGAGAATTCCATGGACAGAGGAGCCTGGTGGGCTACAGTCCATGGGGTCGCAAAGAGTCGGACATGACTGAGTGACTAACACACACACACTGACATGTTTTAATCTCAACAATAATAACACGTTTTCCCCACAAATATCAGCTTTCAAAAGCATCCTGCCCTGAGTGCTCCTGTAGTCTCTGCTTGTCCTCTGATGGCTCACCAGGGAGGGAGTACGCTGGATCTGAAGTGTTGGCCTCTGGCCCCTGAGGGCTCCATCTGTCACGGGCTCCTTTCTTTCTTTTTTTAACACAGGCTCCTTCTGTGATCAACAGTGTCCCTTCCTCCCGAGCCACCCCATCGGCCCGTCTCTCCACAGACAGCCTCTTCAAGCCCGCTGGGGACACCTCCCTGCACCCCACTTTTCCAGCTCAGTCAGTATCCAGCTCACTCACCATTCATCTAGCGCTCATGCTCTGTTGGTATTCAACAACTCTACTGAGCTATCATTTACATCCCATAAAGCCCACCCGATTAAAATATACAATTCAGCAGCATTTAGCACAATCACAGGCTTCCCAGGTGGCACAGTGGTAAAGAATCCACCTGCCGGTGCAGGGGACGCAGAAGATGCAGGTTTGATCCCGGGAAGATCCCCTGGAGGAGAAAATGGCAACCCACTCCAGTGTTCTTGCCTAGAGAATCCCATGGACAGAGGAGCCTGGCGAGCTACCGTCCATGGGGTTGCAAAGAGTCGGACACAACTGAGCAACTGAGCACGGACACAACCCCCGAATAGTCCTGGTGAATCCCCGCATGCACCCACGCAGCACAGCCACAGTCTCACCATCTTCCTCGCCATCTACCTGGAGCACGCTTCATCATCCCAAAGGAAGTCCCCTACCCATCAGCTCCTAATTCCCCCCGCCCACCCTCTCCCCACCTATTGGCTCCAGGCAACCACTAACCTATTTTCCGATATGGACCTGCCAATTCTGGAAAATTCATATAAACAGGGTCCAACAGCAACTGGCTGCTTTCACGGAGTACGCTTTTGAGGTCCATCCATGCCATGGCCTGTACTAGTTCTGACTCCCCTCTATGGAAGGCTACCATCCCATTATGTGGATGGACCACCTTCTGTTTATCCATTCTGCTCAGCCGAACAACATGACCATGTTCTAGGATCTTGTGTGAGTGGCCAGTGAGGCAGCCTCGTGCCAGGGCTGGGAGCGGGCATCTCCCAATGGCTGGAGACCTCACCCTGTTGTCATCATCTTTCTGCCCTGATGGACGGTGGAATCATGCTTTGATGTCACTATTGTTTAAACAGCAAATGCAGTATGTGGCATTTTCCACCAAAATAGACTACTTATCTTAACCATGGCCAGGCTAGATGTGTTAAACCAATTACACTGATAACAAGTTGTTGCACTAATTGAAAAGTTGACCTGGGAAGGAGGTTTGAAGCCAAAGCAGCAGAAGAAATAATTCTAATATTGAGGAATCTTGCGTCTGTGTCTGCAGATGTGTGTGTGTGCTTAGTTGCTCGGTTGAGTCCGACTCTTCTGTGACCCCAAGGACCGTGCCCCATCAGGCCCCTCTGTTCATGGAATTTTCCTGGCAAGAATACTGGAGCGGACTGGGACTGCCAGTTCCTACTCCAGGGGATCTCTAACCCAAGGATCGAACCTGTGTCTCTTGCATCTCCTGCATCGGCAGGCAGATTCTTCACCACCACACCACCTGGGAAGCCCAATCTTGCATCTACTTATCGGTAATGATGGAAGACTGAACGCTCCCCCCTAAAACTGAGACAGAGGCAAGGGTGTCCACTCTCTCACTCACATTTAATATTGTCTCGGAAGTCCCAATCAGTGTGATAAGGCAAGGAAGAAAAATACATAGACGTTGGAAAGGAATAATACGACTTTATGCTCAGATGACAAGATCATGTACATGGAAAATTCTACAAATCTACAAAGAAGCAATGGAAGCCCAGTCTGTTAGTGTGTAACCCAACCTGTTTAAAGTCACAGAGTTCCCAGAGTGCAAAGGAGCCCAGAAGCACACAAAGTACACCGGGGGAAAGATAAGTGGGCATTAAGCGTTGGGTGAGAGGGAATCATCGGGGGCACAGAAACCACTTTTTTATAGAAATAACTTATTACAAAAGCCCACTTCTTCCAATCCCGCAAATGATCTTGGGAAGATGCTAGAAAGAGTAACTTCTGGTCTTTGTCTGGGGCCAAGTATGGGGAGAGGCCAGAGGTCCCAGGTACCCTTAATATATCAGGAGGATTCGTAGAAATCCTCACAACTCTCTTCCAAAACAATGCCGAGTCATCTTAATGTAAAACAAAACCCCAAGATGTGCAGAAGCAGGCCTGCAGCCTTGAATCAAACTGAAATAACAACCACAAGACCAAAAGGCCAGCTGGGTGTAGAACCCAGTGGGCAGGGTGTCAGCGGATGGTTAAGAAAATGAGAAAGTACGACGGACTACATCCTAAACGAGCCCAATTATTAATCATTTTAAATTAAACTTTGAAGCGAATTTTTTTTTAAACAAAGCGAAACTACACGAAACAGTGGGCACTACAAAGAGATCACACATTATGCTGGCTCGGGGCTCACATATGCTCGCCTGAAACCACAACTACCAGCTTCTCTGAAGGACAGAATTAGAGTAAAACCCCAGCAACCAGAATATCCTCTGAAGTCAGCTTTCATCACACAAACACTTCCTTTAGCCCAAGACCCCTCTGCAGATGCCTACTGTCACAGTGGCCCAAGATCTGAAAAGGTGAAATAAGCACATTATAAAGTGAGGGTAGGGGAAGCTGGTCCCGTGGACAAACCCACTCCTCTCGAAGGGGGTTGTCCCTGGGGAGCTTACAGGGCACAGTGCCACAGCTGGATGGGCTCCTGGTCCTCCTGGAACAGCACAATTCTCCAAAAGAGGAGAGGAGAGAAGCTGCCACTTCACTGAGCCCATCGAGTGCCTCGGTGCCTGTTTGCAGCACCCACAGCCAATAGCCAATCGCAAGAGGCAAGAGGAGTCCCATTTTAAGGATGAGAAGACTGAGGCTCGGCGAGCTCTCCGACCTGTGTCACCCAGAACAGGGAAGAAGGGGTGCTAACCCAGAGATGCTGGGACCACTCTTGGCTGGCCGCCCAGGGGAGGGCAGCCTACACTGTGGCTTCCCCCGGTTGGCTGGTGTTTTCCTTTCTCATCTCCATCCCCCCATCCCCACCAGAAGTCGTCTCTTCTCCAGGGACCACCTTTCCTTTCTTTACATCCCTAGTGTCTGGGGTGCTGCCTGCCAGGAGAAGGACCCACAGAAGACTTTTTGTCCAGGGTGACAGGGATACTGGAGGATTTCTTAAAGCCTCTTCTAACTCTAGAAGGAGCTTCACTGCAGTCTAAGGGCCGGAAAGATCTAGAAACGCCCAGGCTGGCCACACACTTCCTGTGGGGAAAAGCAGTTCTATGGGAGAGGCTGGGCTCACAGAAGCCTGGGCTTCTGACCACACATGTGTGGAAGTCTGTCCCCAGGATGGACAGGGCCAGCCGCTTGGCTTCAGAGAGCAGAGGCAGGGGGATGAGGCCAGCTAGAAGCCCAGGAAAGAGGCTGCACTGAGCGAGGCTGTGGAACAGGGGAAGTCCACCAAGGCCGGGGGGGGGGGGGCAGGGAGGGCAGCCAAGGTCAGGCGGGCGGGCACTCCTCCAGGAAGTGACCCAGCCACAGGGCTGGTCCCGATCGCTCACAAGATATGGAAAGACCCAGTGATGTCACTGTGCATCCAGACCTCGCTCAGAAGAAAGGAAAACAGCACCATCGGGGCTGCTCCATTCAAGGCAAACATGAAGATTATTCTGATCTGTCAAGCTCTGAGCTGGGCAGCCTTTCCAAGCTCAGACAGAAGTCAAAGGTCCTTTCCCTGGGCCTGAAGCATCGTACACATTCCAGTGGTTAGACTGTATGTTGCCGAGGGTGTATCGACAACTTTTCCTTTTAAATTGGCAGTATTGACATGCTTTTCTTTTAAATCAGTGGTGGCATTTTTAAAAATTGGATGTACATTTAAAAATTTGGATGTACATTCAAATTTTATTTTTAAATTTGTATATATGTATTTCTACATGTACAGCGTATCTAAAATGTGAACTTTTAGTCATGGGTTAAAATGTTATAAAACAAGGGCACACAAATAAAAATCTAACACAGGCGATTCGATACTGTAAACTCTGGCCTTGAGGTCACCTTCCAGGAATGATCAGACCCTAGAGTGAAGGGCCTCCATCCTGGTGGTGTTCTCTTGGGCTCTGTGTCCCCCAAAACATCACCTGGTCCCGAAGTGTTGGTCACAGCCCTTGGAAGAACACCAAGTGTCATTTTCTCTCAGTCACGGTGACACTCCAGCACCACGACCAGGATTGTTAATGTGGATGGGGTCCCCCGGGAAGATCCCTACACCTGGGAAAGCAACTGAGACCCCGTGGCATCCACCAAAGGCAGTGGAAATGGAGAAACTCCCCCAAATGACCCATCGCTGCTTTAGCGTCATGTCCAGGGCAGAGCTCACCCTGCTTCCTGGTGCTGATTTGAAGGAGAATAGAGAGACGCCTCTGAATCATCCGCCGCAGATCCTGGCTGATCTCATAACTCTGCCGAGTCTCACAGCTTCCTTGTTTACCTTCCTGGCATCAGCGAAGCTGTGAGTTTCTTTATTTTCTAATGCACGAAAGGAAGGCCGGAAGTTGCTGCTGAACAGGGGAAGTAGCTTCCCTGAACGATGAGCAATTTGGTAGACTCTTCTGCCCACCCTGCAGAAGGGGAAGGAAGGTTCCTAAACCGATGTTGCCAAGGCTGAAAAAAAAATCCATTTTCTCAGGCTCCCATCCTGTCACTCTATGACGGACAAGCTGGCCTTCTAAATATTTGGCAACTTCTAACAATTATCCATGGGCAGCTGCTCAGAAGAAGATCCATGCCTGCTTTCCAAGAGTGTTTTCTGAGGCACAATCCCCTGCCCCCCAAACGCACATCTCTAATTACCCCACAGTTGGGCGTTCCCTCTTTGGATGAGGAAACTATACAAATTGGTAAGCCCAAGACTCCACTTTCGGAAGTACAAACAGCTTCCAGTTTCCGCTCTTCACGTCTGTCTAGGCCATGATCAAACAGATGTTTTTCTTGGTCTAATGAACGTTCAGCAAAGCTCAGAGAAAATGATGTCTCTCTAATATTTAAATACTGAATCAGTGTTTGGAGGTGTCATTTCTTGGAGAGTCAGTTTGAAACGCCCTCACTTGTCACCAGGTGGCTCGAGGCCTGTGAGCAGGCCGCCGACTGTGTGTGATCACCCTAGCCTCCACCATAAATGGCAGCAAGGCACAGATGCCCGGGGCAAAGCCGTGCTCTCCAAGGGGTGGGCCACCACATTAACTCATTCTTCAGGAGGATCATTCTTCCTGTGGACCCAGGATGAAAGGAAACTACCATGTGCTTCTTAATTTAAAAATATCAATTGTTGCTGTTATTTAAAATGTCAGTTACCAGCAATGATATACAATTGGCAAAGGGACGAGGGAAATGTACCACCTGGTTCATATTAAGAGATGTGTTTGGGGGAGAAGGGATCCAGGTATGTGCGTGGCTGAGTCCCTTCACTGTCCACCTGAAACTGTCACATCATTATTAACTGGCTCTATCCCAAAACAAAAGAAAAAGTTTTTTGGTTTTAAAAAAAGGAAAGAAATACATCAACGGAACATAATGGACTCTGAAAATAGATCCCAATAAATATAGTGGTTTATAACAAAAAAAGAGATGCAATTTTATTATTACATAGTAGTAAGTATTGCTAATGATAAAGGCAACAGGCTTCTGCCCTTCAGACTGGCATCAGTAAGAAGAGCCAAAGGTGTTGGGAATCACCGGCCCTGGATTGCTTCCCAGAGCCTGAAGTTCCCGGGGAAGAACCTCAGGACGTGGAGAGGCCACAGAAGTGGTACCCGGACACTCTCCAACTTAGAGGTCTACATCCTACTTCTAAGGCCTCCTACTTCTAAAGCCAAGCTCCCCTTTCAGCAACCCCCTCCAAAAGCCACAATGTGCTTCTCTCAACATTGTCCAGGGTGGAAATTTCTAGAGGCCTTTTCCCCAGAGAAAGTGTGTTTTACTGCCCTCCAGACACACCAAGATCTCCCCGCACCATCCCTTTCCTCATGCTGCTCCCCGACCCAAAAAGCTCCCATCTCCCCCAGACTTGCCAGGGGGTGCTCAAGCCCTGCCCTCTCACCGAAGGCCTCTCATCGAAGCCGTTAGGCTACCTTGGTTTTCTTCCTCCTGCCCCAGGGACACACAGCTGCTCTCTGCTTCACCCTCTGTCTGCACCTTCTTCCTCCAGCCCCATCGTTACATCAACGTGATGCACGAGACAGTGGATGGAGATACGGCCACCCCGGCTGCCGTCCCGGCTGCCCTGTGATGTGGGCGGGTGCAGCCTACAGTTCACAGCTGACAGAAGCAGGATGCAGACACTCACCCCAAATCCACAGTCTGTGGCGAGGTCACTACTTTCTGAACAGAAAACCTTTATCTCTAACTCGAACTTCTTTGTTACATACACAGTTCTGTGCATATACTAGAAATTCAGAAAATACTGGTTGGAAGAATGGATAAGTGCTTTAAACCAGACGTGACTGTTCATTAAGCGTTTACTTATATGCTAGGGTCATGCCAAGCACAGAGTATTTAGAGATTTTCAAAAAGTACGTGGATGGAAGCTCCAGGTGTTTACTCTAAAGGAGTCCAGAGACAGGCTGATCAACAGGTCACTGAAACACTGGGGCGAGCAGGGTCTGATCTGGTGGGTCCAGGGGCTTATGAGAGATGACAGTAGCAGCCCTAAGCCACGTGGGCTGAAGCCAGGTATCTTTCTTTGAGGATCAGATTCCCAGGCGGATGACACAAACAGAGGCTAGGAAGCTGGGTAGCTTGTGGAGCATTCTAAAAGTAGCAAATAATTTGAATCCTGGCTTTGATCTCAGAGCAAGTTGCTTCCCCTTTTTGAGCCTTAGCTTCCTCCCCTGCAAAATAAGGATACACATCCCTACCATGCTGGGCTGATAACTGAGAGACGAACCCCATACAGGACCCCGGACTGAACTCCGTAGATACCCGCGTCACTGAGAAGGATCTGGATCTGTGAGGCAAGCGGGGCATAGGAAGCCGCAGAGGCACTGGTTTGGATTTAGGCTGAAGCTACGGGTGGACTGCAGAAGTCTGCCAGCCTGGAGTCCCTTTCTGCTCTCCTCCAAGGTCACTGTGGTAGCTGCAGAGAGTTACAAAGGCGGGGTTGAGCTGAGTGTGGACGGCGGGTCCCTGATGGTCCAGGTGAGGGGTGGAGGGGTACTCCTGACGTCAGTGGCACTGGGGAGGAGCTGCGGGGAGGTGACTACTTAAAGACCCAGGGGGCAGAGCCCACCAGCCTTGGGGAATGTACGTGAAGAGGAAAGCAAGGGAGGGAGAAATCAAGGTGACCTTGGACTTGGGCGCCTGTGTAGACGTTCACCACTCCTGGAGGTGGGGTGCTTGTCTCAGAGTCGCCAGGGAGTGGTGTGTGCGCAAATCCCACAGACACACAATGTCCCCAAGATTCTGAAAGCAGACATCCACGTCCAAAGAAAGAGAGAGCACCTTTTGGAAATGGTATGATCATTTTTCAGGAACATGATAAAAAGAGCAGAGAAGTTCGTTAGGTATTTCCAAAAAAGACTTTGAAAATCTGTAAACCAGACAACCAAAAGGTCTACGAATCAACCAGTTATTTTGCCCCAGACCCCTCAAACACTTCGTGGTTTCCCCTCTCTTTAACTGGCTGATCTGAACCATCTAAACTAACTATTTTATTAAGAATTTGTGGACAATGCACAGAGAAGAGGCTGGCTTTAAAACAACACGGGGAAAGGGAAGATCTCCCATATTCACTGTGTTGTCTTAAAGAGAAAAAGCTCAATGTCTTCATCTGACAGCGAGCTCGTGATGAAAGGTGAGCTTTGGGGGAATTCATCCGTTGCTGAGCTTCTAACAAAAAAGTCTCCAGGCTTGACATGCGTTGTCGCTGAGGACAAGCCCCGATTTCCACCCCCCGGCCCGCACAGAAGAAGTCCTGTGAACTTGCGATGAATCCCTCCTCCACACGTTAAGAACACTGCGGCATTCATCTGCAAACAAAAATGGCATTATGACACAAATATGTAGCCTCGCATCCGGCAACAATATACTGCCACAGACGTGTCGTGTTTGACTGGCATTCTGTTTCGTCTACCTAGAAAGGTCAGCCCTCCTCTTCCTCGGGGAGGCAGCGCACCCATCGTCCTCAAGGAAAATGGTTTTCTTTCTTTACGACTCAGGGAATCATCCTCCAATGAATGGATCTGAGCTGCTTCTACAGGCAAGCTGTACGTTCCCGAGCACTGGGGCACTGGGGCAAACGTCATGATGTCAGAAGCAGGAAGTGGAATGTGGACCCCAAGGCCCTCCCTGCCTCCCACGTGGCCGGTGGTCTGCCCTGAGGTCCAAGTCCGAGGGAGGGAGGGAGAAGCAGCGCCTTTGCGCCCCAAGTCAGGCCCTGCCCCCTGCCAACATGAGAGGCGGGGTGACCTTCCCAGCTAGGTGACCTCGGGCAGGCCTCTCACCCTCCCTATACTTCCACAGTCTCCGGGCAGGAGATCCCGGACGACCTCAGAGGAAGACCTGACGTCTATAGCATTGTGAGAAGGAGCTTGTATGTGTAAGTGAGGGGGGAGGTCCAGGTAAGGGGCAGCGCAGGACGGGGTTGGGGGGTTCCTGCTGCCCCCCTGGGGGTGGCGGCAGGCTGGGGCCATGTGCACAGGGGTCAGAGGGGCCCTGATATCCCGTCAGCCTCAAGGCTGTACATGCTCACTGCAGGGGCCTCTCTAATCTGCACAATGACCTGGAAGCCAGCTGCGTGGGGTTACGAGGTCAGAAAGAAGTCAAGCCTGAGACCAACCCAGCTGGATTCATGCTCCCCAGCCAGGGGCAGGAAGACCCCCGAACGTTCGGGAATCCTGGTGCTTCAATTCCCCAGGGCCACGAATCACTTCCTGGGAGACGGGCCGTATGCGAGGAGCGGCCCCCTGGACCACAGCTGACAAAGGGATCCTGGCCCAGTCGGCCAGAGATGCCTCCTCAGCCATGGCCCCCTCACGTCCTTAAAAACCACCATCAACCTGATGCACTGCAGCCAAGGACACCACAGAGCCCTCTGCCCGCCTAACCTCAGGTTAGGAACTCAGGTCAGTGATTCGGGAGCAAATTCAGCTCCACTTGATCAACACAGAGCTGGTCTCTGAAAAGGTAAAGCTCTGGGAGTTGGATTTGCCAAAGCTGTGCAGAGCCCAAGGCCAGGCCTGAATGTGGCAGGACCTCAGGGAGAGGACCCTCTCTCCATCCCCTGGCCACCCCAGGAGGTGCCCCTGACTGGCCTGAGCAAGTGCCCACCCTGCTGCCCACATCTTTGGCCAACAGAGAGCTGGGGGTCTCACTCCAGGGCTGCCAAGCCTGTAACAAACCTCCTTCCATTTTTAAACGGGAAACCACAGGTTCCCAGGAGCCTCTGAGAACCACCTCGTGAGACAGACGCACTCAGGGCAGGACTGGACAGGACCCTCCTTCCCAAGGGGTCTTTTCCATCCAAGAGAACTGAAATCACCATGATCGTGAGCACAGTAAGGCTGGGGCCGCCACGCATGGGCCAGTGTACACGCGGCTCCGCTGTGTATCCAGCCCCAGGCAGGCAGCTTCTCCCTGAAGCCTCCGCCTAGAGTGAAGACCGAGGCCAGCCCTCCCCGTGACCAAGGAGGAAACAGAAGCCGAGACTGGGTGACAGCCCTCCGTTTCGGAACAAACCTCACTCTCCACCCGAGTCTGTTACTGTAAGAGCCGTGTTCCCAAAGCTGCCTCACCCCTCGCCTGGGGCCGGATCCCACCTGAGCAGTGGACTCAGCGGCCTGTGCACACGTGGGCGACCCTCTGTGCAAATGTGCCAGCCTCTGCGACCGCCATGGGCATCGGGGTGCGGTGCTCACAAGCAACGAAGCCCCCATCACAGGTTATGTTAAGACCCTCCCTAACACTTCAGTTCCGTGTGACACAGAGGCGGGGCCTCTGCGTGCGGCACAGGACACGGGGGCTGTGCTGCCGTGGGTTAGGACAGGACATACGATTCAGGATAATGACGCCCGGTGACTTTGCTGTGTCACCTGCTTTTATTTTATGTACATTAAACAATTATTTATTTGGCTGCTCTGGGTCTTGGTTGCAGCGTGTGGGATTTAGTTCCCTGACCAGGGATTGAACCCTCCACCCCCCTGCATTGGAAGCGTGGACTCTTAGCCCCTGGACTACCAGGGAAGTCCCCGTGTCAACTAACTTTAATGGCATAGAAACCAATCTATCCAACTACTGGCCCTAGGTAAATTTCACCTGGGGAATGGGCTATTTTTAAATGACTAACCATTCATAACTAAAATGAAATGATCTTTTCCCCATGGGGCTTCCCAGGTTAGCTCAAATGGTAAAGAATCTGCCTGTGATGCCAGAGACATGGGTTTGATACCTGGGTCAGGAAGATCCCCTGGAGGTGGGTATGGCAACCCACTGCAGTATTTCTGCCTGGAGAATCCCATGGACAGAGGAGCCGGGCGGGCTACAGTCCACGGGGTCACAAAGAGTCGGACATGACTGGCAAATGACTTGAGTAGGAATACTATCCACCTAAACTCTCTCAATCTTGATGTTGAGGGAAACATCAAGTTATTTCATTTGTGAATGCAGCTGTAATGGAAAATTTAGAATACGTTAGTGAACTTTGTATGTTGTTGGATTACTGAAAAAAATTGTCTACGTTTTCAAGCTTCAGAGTTTAGAATAATAATTTTTTAAAAAATAGGAGTCTGTAGGCTCTTCCCATCTGTGACTGCAACATGTAATCAGTTGACCAGCCGATTGTTTCTTGAATGCCTACTATGTTGTCCTGGAGCAGGAAATGGCAACCCACTCCAGTATTCTTGCCTAGAAAATCCTGCAGACAGAGGAGCCTGGCAGGCTATAGTCCATGGGGTCACAAAGAGTCAGACATGACTGAGCACGCACGCACGCAAGCACTCCACTACGCTAAAGCATTTGACGAGGTGCTTTGGGCTACATAGAACAGTGCCACAGATGAGCTGTCAACAGTGGTGAGGGAGGATCCTCCCATCCTTCCCCCCACCCCCGACTCCAGGCAGCAGCCAGGGAGGACAGGCAGCTGCCTCTCAGGACAGGAATCTGAACTCTGGTCCTGGGCGGGTGGAGGGCAGGAGGAGGGCAGTCTAGTCCCGTACCTCTGATTCCAGCCAGTTCTGCGAACGCAGACCTTTCACCTGCAAAGCTGCGGTTACAGTGAGAGGACCCAACCCGCCCCCTCCCACCGCTGCCTTTCCCTGGCTTGGCGGGCTTTGAGGGCTGTGGTGCTCTCTGAGCCCTGAAGGCCCTGGAAGGACAGTCCCCAGGATCCGCACAGTGCAATGGCCTCTACCTTTCCCAGCCCCTCACCTATGATTCTCCAGGTCCAAAGTGTATGGTGGGCTCCACTGTGGGCCAGGGAAACCCCTTGGTTACCCACCATTCTGTGTGTGTACGTAAGTTCCTCTAGGGAAGAGAAAGAAAACAACTCAACTGCTATGATGCGGGCAAATGAATTCTCGTGTTTCCAGGCAGGGGAGGGGAGACACCCATGCTTCCTTCTGCAAGGCTCCTGACCCTGGATCTGGGGCCCTTGAGGCTGGGCAGTGGAGCCCACTGTAGGCATCAGCATGTCCCTGAATGCTGAGGACCGTGGCAGCCTCTCACTCTGGTCCTGACCAACCAGATTCTACAGATCCCAGCGCAATCAGCTTCTCTACAGATGCCGAAGCCACGGGACCACCGGCCGTGGGTGTGCATGTCACCTCCTCACCCGCACAGCGACCCTGGAAGGCTCAAGAGCACTGGGTGAACCCAGGGCTCCTCTTGTTCCTCCAGACTATATAACCTTTCATTTACGCTATCCTTAGAAGATTCCACTAGAAAGAGAAGGTGAAAGAAATGAAAAAAAAAAACACCCAGAATTTACTGAATCCGATGCCAAGGTATTAGCTTTCCATCCTTAATTCAGTACAGCATCCTCAGGTCTGTAATTTTTTAAGGTAAGGGATTAATCCATGCTGCGGAGACAGGAAAGGGATTTCTCCACCTTCTGGGAGGGGGAGGGGTGGGCAGGGGAAATCACTGTTGCAAACGCTCAACTGAATGACTCAGGATTTCAAAATAAAGTCCTCACAGAATCCAGCACCAGGAAAGTGTTGACGTTTCCTGAAAAACCAGGACTCTCTTTTAATCGTGCTGGAACAATCAATACACGCCATTGTGTTTCCGTTTTCTGCCAGGTCAGCCAGGAAGCTTAGGACTGGATTTAAGGCACAATTACAATCACGTCTTATCTCCAGGGAAAGGGAGCTGGCATCTGTGGAATGCCTTACTTGTACAGGGCACTTCCAACCAGATATTTTTAATTGAACGCTCGCAATCGCCTGGTTATTATTCCAGCTCACGGAGTAGAACAGCAGAGTTAACTCACCAGACCCAAACCCGCCCAAATCATGAACCACCCTCACACTGTGCAGCCTCTTGTCCCTCTGGCGTCCCGGAAACTGCTCGGCAGTAAAGAGCACAGGTTATCAAGACGTCACTATGGTAACTCCGTCCTGGGAATGATGGGTGCTTCCGGCCCTGGGCTCTGACTCACAGTTCCATGGTTCTGAGGTGGCCTTGAGGTGGCCGGGATGAGTGAGCACTTTATTGGGTAGACCACAGGCTAGGCAGGGTCCGTCCAGATAGCTGTGCCTTCGCTGGATGTCAGGCCCTGGGTGGCAGCCCCGTAAGACGATGCCTCTCCGCTTCCCCCTCCATCTCTCACTAGCGGCTGCCACTCTCCTTCATCCCCACTGGCCTTCTCCAGCCCAGAGCACAGATGACTTCAGTGTCCTGGAGATCTCCCAGCAACACAGAACCCAAAGCACTCTGCTGCACTCGTAGTTAAGCTGAACGGTAAAGGGTCGATTCCCATAGCAGTGATGCCTTCCCTGAACCCACACAGTGTGTCACTGGTCATCTAGTGAGAACTGGCCACTAAGATGACAACTCTGTGACCTACACAGGGACACCAGCACCCGTAAGGACCAACTGGGATGCAGTTGAAGCCAAGCCACAGAGATTCACCGAGAATCTGCACAATGCCTTGCGCATCATGGGTGCTCATAAAACTCGGGGTAAAAGGTGGCACACACTCTCTGATTCCGTTTATATAAAGTTCAAAAGCAGATTGAACGAAGGCAAGGAGCAGAAGAGGGGAGAGGGGTTTCCCTGGAAGGTGAGGTGGGAAAAAGCAGCAGGAGGCTTGCATGGGGGCAGGGTCTGTCCTGTCCCCTGGCCAGGCTGGTTACCCAGGGGCTCACTCTATGAAAATCCAAGGTTCCGTGCATTCCTCCCAACTTGTGTGTTCAGTTCTGTAGGTATGATTTAATTTGATCTGCTATTTCAGATCACTGCTAGTATTACTTTTTGCCCTGTATAAACAAACAAATCAATTAACAAGTGTGGCTCAAAACATCAATTTGCAAATACAGTCAACTGAAAAATGTTCTCACTCTATCTGCACCTCGCTCAACAGGGGGACAGATGACCCTCAGCACTGAGAGACTTAAAGCGTTGAAGGGCACAGGACCCCTGGCCTGACTGTGCCCCAGGCGTTTGCTTGTTTGACATCAGAAGCCTGATTTCTTAGACAGCAAGCTTATTTACCTTTAGTCATGAACTTTATTTGAAATGACTTTGGATTCTTACCGTATTTGTGTTTACTTTGTTTTTATCTCTTTCTAACTTTAACCTTTTTACTTTGCACTGGGGATGTTCAGTCTCCCAGTCATGTCTGACTCTTTGCAGCTCCAAGGCCTCCCTGTCTCCCACCATCTCCCAGAGTTTGCCCAAGCTCATGTCCCTTGCATCAATGATGCCATCCAGCCATCTCATCCTCTGATGCCCTCTTCTCCTTCTGACCTCAATCTTTCCCAGCATCAGGGGCTTCTCCAATGAGTCGCTCTTTGAGTCAGATAACCAAAATACTGGAGTTTCAGCTTCAGTATCAGTCCCTCCAACAAATATTCAGGGTTGATTACCCTCACGATTAACTGGTTTGATCTCCTTGATGTCCAAGGCACTCTCAAGAGTCTTCTCCAGCACCACAGTTTGCAGACATCAATTCTTTGGCTTTCTGCCTTCTTTACGGTCCAGCTCTCACAGTCTTACATGACCACTGGCAAGACCATAGCCTTGACTATATGGACCTTTGTTGGCAGAGTAATATCCCTGCTTTTCAACACACTGTCTAGGTTTGTCATAGCTTTCCTGCCAAGAAGCAAGCGTCTTCTGATTTCACGGCTGCAGTCACCATCAGCAGTGAGCTTGGAGCCTGAGGAGAGGGAATCTGTCCCTACTTCCTCCTTTCCCCCGTCTATTTGCCATGAAGTGATGGGACCAGATGCCATGATCTTAGTTTTTTAATATTTAGTTTTAAGCCAGTTCTTTATTTGAAATGACTTTTTGACTTTTACTGCATCTGTTTTTATCTTGTTTTAATTTTTTTCTACCTTTAAACTTTTTATTTTGCATTGGGGTACAGCCCATTAACAACGTTGTAATTTGCAGGTGAACAGTGAAGGGACTGCGCCATACATATACACGTATCCGTTCTCCTCCAAACTCCCTTCCCATCCAGGCTGCCACACACGACTGAGCAGAAGTCCATGTGCTCTACAGTAATTCCTTGTTGGTGATCCATTTTGAATATAGCCGTGTAGTGTGTACATGACCTTCCCAGACTCCCTGACTATGCCTTCTCCCCGGCAACAGTACATTTGTTTTCTTAGTCTGTGAGTTCCTTTCTGTTTGGCAAGTAAGTTCACTTGTAGGGATAGGAATCTCCAACTTGAATGCAAATCTTTATGATGTTGATCTTGACCTTGACCTTGACCCTTCAGTGGTGGGAGAGATTGCCTCTTAGGGGCTGCCTGGGTGCTCTGGTCAAAGCACCTGGATTCGGATGCCTCCTCCTGCCAGGGGAGGAGCCAGGACAGCTAGCCTCCCCTTTCTGAGCTGTGGGGTTTCCATTTACAAAACGAGGGGAGTTCCCTTTGTCCTGGGGAGGCGGGTGGGGGGACCGACTAGCCCAGCTTTGCCTGGCGCTTTCTGGTTCTACATTCAAAATCCTGTGTGCTTAGTTGCTCAGTCGTGTCTGACTTTTTGCAACCCCAAGGACTGTAGCCCACCAGCTTCCTTTGTCCATGGGATTTCTCAGACAAGACTGCTGGAATGGGTTGCCATTTCCTTCTGTAGGGGATCTTCTTGACCCAGGGATTAAACCCACGTCTCTTATGTCTCCTGCAATGCAGGCAGATTCTTTACCACCAGAGCCACCTGGGAAGTCCACACTGAAAATCCTAGGGGCCTGTAAACCCCTCAGTTCAGTTCAGTTCAGTCAGTCGTGTCTGACTCTTTTCAACCCCATGGACTGCAGCATGCCAGGCCTCCCTGTCCATCACCAACTCCCAGAGTTTACTCAAACTCATGTCCATCGAGTCGGTGATGCCATCCAACCATCTCATCCTCTGTCATTCCCTTCTCCTCCTGCCCTCAATCTTTCCCAGCATCAGGGTCTTTTCCGATGAGCCAGCTCTTTGCATCAGGTGGCCAAAGTATTGGAGTTTCAGCTTCAGCATCAGTCCTTCCAATGAATATTCAGGACTGATTCCTATAGGATTGACTGGTTGGATCTCCCTGCAGTCCAAGGGACTCTCAAGAATCTTCTCCAACACCACAGTTCAAAAGCATCAATTCTTTGGCACTCAGCTTTCTTTATAGACCAACTCTCACATCCATACACGTTTACTGGAAAAACCCCTCACTCGCCGGCAAACTGAGTGGCTGGTCACCGGGTGGGAACGTGGGATGTGACAGGGAACATTTGTATTGGACCTTCTGTGTATGGGGTCTGGCATAGGCCGTGAGCTCAATAAACACAGACTGTTTATCATTACCAGGCCCACAGCCTTCTCCCGAAAGCCTCCCTCTCTGTGTGCTTCGACTAGCGCGTCTGTTGACACATCATACCCAAGACATCTCCCCTAGACCTCCCTCCCCTTCAGTTTCCTGACCCTCTTTAAAACAGAAACACACACACCCGTTCACGAGAACTAGAAGGTTCATTATAGTGCGTTCACTCAGAATGTGCGTGTCCAGAGGGGAGCGGATGCTGGCCAGAGATAGTGAACCCCACTGACAAGGAGGCAGTGCCTGGCCCGCTGAGCTCCTAGTGTTAAAATGAGGATGAAAGCCCGTCCACATCCTCAAGCAGCTGGATGCCGTGTGAAGATCTGGCGTGCCTGCTTAGTGCCCCGTTCAGTGAGTGTGGGAGCTGGTACTGCACGCAGCGTGGAGACCGGCGACCATCAGAGGCAGCTGGGGGCTGGGGAACCTCGGCACTAGGTCAGGATCAGGGTCAGGAGGGCAAAGGCGCCGGTGAGACACAGAGGAGACCTCAGCGCTCAGGGCTGTGGTCCACGGCCTGTGTGCAAGGTCAGACACAGTCCTGACCCTGAGCTGGCCAAGGTCTGAACAGCAGGAACCAGACAGAGATAAGGTTCCTGGGCTCAGACCCTCACTGTATCCGATGAAGATTTCCCCTGCTCAGCTCAAATTATGCTAGTTTTTTCATCTAATGTCTGGCCACTAAAATACTTGGACACTTGTGTTTTAATATAAACTGTAAGAGGAATACAAAAGGAAACTGGTTATGTGTTTACGTTTACAAAGAGCAAAAGAAAATAAATCATGGCTTCTTCCTAATGTACGGAAATGGAGACATGTTTGATCAGGGTCTGTCTCTTACCTTCTACCGCAAATACCTGGGGAAGAAAGGAAAGGAGATGGTTTATAACAGAAAAACTCCTGGCGGAGTGGACGAACTCAATCCATGCTTTTTTTTTTTTTTTTCACATTTCCACGGGGATGCAAATCAATTTAAGTACTTAAAATAGCCACAGAAAGGAGGGGGGGAGACCAACCTCTATTAGTTACCATGGGAATTACTAATAGAAGCACTTCTTTTGTCTTTTCAAGATCCTTGCCATTCCTGTGACATTTAGAATGATAAAATTAAGGGAACCAGCATCTATTTCCTGCCGTTTGATGATTATAAAAATATCATTATGGAAGTTCCAATTGAAGAAGCTTCTTCGGAAGTAAAACTCACTTATTGCAGTGACATACTTATTAAGGAAATCCACCTTGGACAGAATTTTTCAAGTAGAGTCTAGAATCTTCAGAGGGTTATGAGATTTGGGAAAAGAGTCATTTAAAGCCCAAATGCTTCCAGGGCATTTCAGTGGGAGAATACATGAAAGGCCGGTTGGCTGGACCCTGTCACTCACCCAGATCACAGCTTCCTGCCAGAGAACCCCTCCGAAAAATGCCAATATCTACAAGAGTGCTGCTGAGCCCGGGGTTCTGAAAACCAGACATCTGACCACGAGTGCTTCTTGAAAATGAAACTCTTGATGGCATTCATTAGGACAGTGCCTTTGGGGTTTGTTTTTTAAATCATTACTTGCACAGGGTCTGCAGTCCCAAAAATAATACTCCCGAACGTTACCAACCTGCATCTTCACGGGATGGACAGCCCTGTAACACCAACACCCTTGGAATATGAGATTGGTTGCTGAGGCACTTGGGTTTAGGAATAAAAATGTAAATCTGTCCCTTAAAATTGAGAACTGTTTACTATTAGACTCAGGCTGAAAAAATGGAATGAAGAACTTTGCTAATCCTTGTAGGTGGCTAGACTTACCATCTATGAAAATAGATTCTTAAAAGTTTAAATTTAATAAACAGAAAGGATATCCTGGCAGCCAGGAGTATGCAACGAACTGCAATTACCCTGGGTTCAACTTCAAATGCAATTAGCTTTGCAAGGAGTGGTCTGGACAGGAAAGAGGTTGGATACATAAGAAGGAAGGCTTAAGGCCTGGGCCCGGTACTAACCCTGATCCTTGCTTTAAGAAAATAAGACTGATCCCCTGAAACAAAGGATGAGCAGTAAGAGAGATGGTTTCCAAGAGAGAGAAACCACCTTTCCATATCGGCACAGAGGGCAAGGCAGCTTGGGCATGGGGGTCAGAGGCCCTCGGCTGGGAGCAGATGCCCCTTCCTTCCTCTTGCAGAGAAGCCAGGGCCCAGGATCCGGGCTTTCCCAGAAGGTGAGCATGCCCTGTGGTCTCAGACTGCTGGAGAGCACCCCAGCCCAGCAGCTTCTGCACACACTCGCTCTCACATGCACATACAGAGACACACACACAGAAACACAGACGCACACAGACACACAGTTACACACATACACAGACCCCTCCCCACACATACACACATACACACACATACACACATATATAGACACGCAGACACAAACATACACAGACTCACATACACAGAGACACACACACATACACACAAACACATAGACATACACATACACACACACAGAATGCACATATACACACAGGCACATATACACAGATACACACAAACACACAGACATACATACACACACAGACACACAGACCCATGGACACACACATACACACACAGACACACACAGAGACACACACAGACCCACAGACACAGACACACAGACACACCCACACATACAAACACAGACACACACACACAGACACACACACAGTCACACACATACACAGACCTCCCCACACACAGACACACACATGCACACATACACACATAGACAGACACACACAGAGACACACACATACACACAGACACACAAATACACACCTGCACAGACACAGAGACACAGACAGACACACACACAGATACACACATTCAAACACACAAACATACAGACACACAGACACACAAATACACATATACAGACACACAGACACACCCACACAGACACAAGCACATATACAAACACAAACACACACACAAACACACAGACACACACACACAGTCACACACATACACAGACCTCCCCACACACAGACACACACATATACAGAGACACAGACACACACACACACACACACAGGCACATACACTGCGCTTCTAGGAGAGGCAGGAGGAGACCTCTCCAGGGTTGGAAATGCTTCTCTCGCCCACTTTGGACTTGTCAACTCCACTGTCACACAAGTGATGCAAAGACCCTTCCTTAGTTATCAAACACAAAGTGCGCTCACGTATGAAACCTCTTCTATGTGCTGGGCCCTTTGCCAACAACAGTCCATATAGCCAAAGGTATGGTTTCTCCAGTAGTCATGTACACGTGTGAGAGTTGGACCGAAAAGAAGGCTGAACACCGAAGAACTAATGCTTTCCAACTGTGGTGTTGGAGAAGACTCTTGAGAGTCCCTTGGATGGCAAGGAGATCCAACCAGTTAATCCTAAAGGAAATCAGTCCTGAATATTCATTGGAAGGACTGATGCTGAAGCTGAAGCTCCAATACTTTGCCACCTGATGCAAAGAGCCGACTCATCGGAAAAGACCCCGATGCTGGGAAAGATTGAGGGCAGGAGGAGAAGGGAGCAACAGAGGATGAGATGGTTGGACGGCATCACCGACTCAATGGCCATGAGTCTGAATAAACTCCGGGAGATAGTGAGGGACAGGGGAGCCTGGCCTGCTGCAGGCCATGGGGTTGCAAAGAGTCGGGCACGACTGAGCAACTGAGCAACAACTGAAGATGCCAGCCCAGTATCGCTGGGCCGACACAGAGGCACCCCTGGCTCTCAGGCAGCTCCCAGGGCGGGGAAGACAGGCAGCAATCATGAATTCACACCAGCAAACAGCTCTTTGAGAGGATGCAACCTGACCCAGACTAGTAGTCAGTGAAGCCTCCTGTAGGAAGTGACTCTGCCTGAGAGCTGAAAGGAGGCATGGAGGTTAAGTAGATGGGAGGGTGGTGGGAGAGAGCACTCCAGACAGCTCACACAACCAGCGTGCGGGGAAAGGGCCCACACCTCCGGCCTCGGCTGCATCTGCTGGTCACAGCCCTCCTGGGGTAGGAGGCAGACCCGGGTATCTGGGTTATCTGCACTTCGACATGCCTGGGGCGGGGTGGGGCCTAACTGCCATCTCAGCGGCTGTCTGCCACGGACCCCTTTCCTCCAGTGCACGCCTCCTCCAGCCTCAGCCAAGCTTTCTCGGCCCACGCCTGCCCAGTCAAGGTCTCTGGACCCACGTTTCTACTTCCACAGAGGAATCTGCAGGTGCCCTGACTAGGCAGCACAAAGATCCCAGCCCTGGCTCCTGTGGAGGCACATCCCTTCCTGTCCACCTGGCCGCTGCCTTAGCCTGCAGGTTCTCCGCTTTGGCAAGATGACGTCTTGGACCAGAAAACCCTGTGTCCTGGCATCACCAGATGTTTGGTAGTGTCCCTGCCCCCTACCCACTAAACACCAGCAACGTCCCTCCCCCCACCTTCCCCGTCAGGACAATCAAACGCGTCTCCAGCCAGTGATGGCAGGGGAGGGTGCAAAATCCCCCACAGTGAGAACCACCGCCATGGGCCACTCTCCTGACCCCACAGGGCACCCTCGGCCTTACGCCCCGCCCGTGAGGATGCTGAAAGCCCCCCGATCTCCACCACCTCCGGTCTCAGTTCAGCTCTGGCTGCCCTGGTATGCATTTCACATTTAACACACGTCTGTCTGTGTGATGAATGGACTCCTGTAATAGAGTCCCAAACACTCTCACAAGTCTCATCTCCTCTTGCCCATCTGCTGTCTTCTAAAGCGCAGAGCTGACCACACCGTGACCTTGCTCTAAAACATTCTCTGGCTCCCCACAGATGTTACGAGTTATCAGACTGGTCGACGACTTTTCCAAACCATCTCTGACTCATCTCCACATTTACCTTGTTGCTGCAACCCCATGGACTGCAGCACGGACTCTAGGCTTCCCTGTCCTTCACTGTCTCCTGGAGTTTGCTCAAACTCATGTCCATTGAGTTGGTGATGCCATCCAACCATCTCATTCTCTGCCATACCCTTCTCCTTTGGCCTTCAATCTTTCCTAGCATCAGGGCGTTTTCCAGTGAGTCAGCTCTTCGCATCAGGTGGCCAACCTGGAGAAGAGACTGGCAAACCTCTCTGGGGTTCTCGCTATGAGAACCCCATGAACAGTATGTTTGCCTTGAAATGACCTTAAACCAAATGATTGCTTTTTCACAAATACCCTTTGCATCATTTTCAATGGTAAATGCTTGAGATCCCAGAAAGCTTGGGCATTGCCCTGGAACGCACCGATGGGAGAATGGGACAGGGTGTAGAGACTCTCCAGAGTAAAGCTTTGATGTCCTTTTGAGGCCAAGAAGATAAGCCTTCATCTGTGGCACTGATCACAGTGATGAAAGTGTCACCCATCCTAATCAGCCAGGGAAGGGAAACACTAGCCGAGAACGCTCTCTGTCTGGACCTATTTATTAAAGTGGTCTAGGATCCCAGAGGCTTGACCCAGAGAGCAGACTGCAGGCAAAAAAATCAACCTTCTTGACAGCAAGCATCATCAGTCTCTTGGGGCCAGTGGGATGAGCCGTCAGAGGGCTTCTTGGGATGAGGTTCATTCCTCCTCCCCCCACCCCCCACCCCTCGTAGAGTGGGCGGGGTCCTAACCCCGAGCACATACCCTCCCCGGCGCTGCTGATGGGCGGGGATCCCAGAGACTGCCTGCTGCGTCTGCTTCAGGGCACCCAGTTTCCCCCATAAACACTGAACTGGCATTTGACTGCGGCTGATTAAAGACGCAGGGGTCCCGTCCCGACAGTGAGCTGACCGGGCAGGGGACGTGGCGGTGCCCGAGAGAACCTGGAGGGGCGTCTGCAGGCCCGGCCGGTCCCCAGCCCTGCACGCGTTGCGCATCAGGCGCACTGCCCCTGCCCTCCGCATCAGAGCAGGCTCTGTTCCCCGGGGCAGAGCAGCTGCGGAGGGGGGTGGGGACCCGCTCTGGCCTGGACTCACTGTCAGGTGAGCAGGGCTGAGCCAACTGACCCTTGGGCCCAGGCTCCCTGGCTGGCCTCTTGGCACCCTGAGAGTTCTGAGAAAGAAACCAGGACCAGGCTCCACCTTCCTGTGTGCACAGGGGTGGTTCCCCGGGGCATCCCTCCCCTGGTGGGGGCCAGAGCCTTGTGTCCCATGTGGCCAGACTTCCCTCGACCCCTGGGGCTGGGCGAGGAGGAAGGACAGCTTGTTTACTGCGCTTCCCTGTCGTTACCCTAAACTTACAGGAAAGGAAGACGGTGAAGGCTTATTGTCCAATGAAATTAAACAACCCAGGAGTACATGAAGGACAGTTCGGGTCCCTCTCCCAGCCCCCAGTGCAAGCGTCTCCTGGGCGGTCACTGTATGCCGGGCAGCGCGCGGGGCGTGTTTCCTGCTTTCTTTCACTCACCCATTCATTCATTCCGCAGTCACCTGCCAAGTACAAGCACTCAGCGATCGACCTGCCCTGCCCGGGGACAGTGTGGGAGCAAGAGGGTCCCGGTCCTGCTCAGTGTGGTTCACCATCACGTGTGTCTGTGTGTGGACAGGGACGAATGATGATGTTAACACACAATGGCATACGTGACAGGGATGAAGGGATGAAGCTGGTGGGGGCAGTCACACGGCTGTAAAGGGCAGCCTCCTGATGAAGGGGCGCCCGCCATAGTCAAGAGGCCTCCACCCCGGGCGCCCCCTCTGTTCACTCTCAGGTGCCAGGCCCCGGGCCCTGCAGCCTCCTGGGAGAGCCCCCATCTCTGTTGGGTCAGTGTCCTGTCGCACTGTCCCCAGTCCTGGGCAGAAAAAAAGGAGGCGTCTTCCCGCAGGGAAGTGCCAAGGCTGCCATTGGCCTTTACCAAGACCTCCTTCCAAACACCGCCTCCTGGCACCCCAGCCCCGAAAAGAGGGCTCTAAGGAAGCATTTTCAATTCTCCACCACCAGGCGCCTTACAGACAGCTCCCCAACAAGCCCACACTGTTCTGGCTCCCCTCCTGCTAACCCAGCTCCCAAAAGAGGAGGCTGTCACCACTCATGGTATGAAATAATTAGGCTGCAGCTGGGATATCTTGCTGAATGTCTAATCGTTTTCATTTGTGGGAGCTTGAAAACGAGCACTTATATGCCCCGGAGAAGGCCATATGCACGCGGGACACGTGGGGAAGAGCAAAGGCTGCCTGAGACCCGGGGCTCGGCCTGGACCGCGGCGTCTCTGGCATCGTGTGAATGAGCACTCACAGCCAACGGGAGGCGGTGGGGACCACCTGCTTCCGGGTAAGAAAAAGCCTCACATTTGGGGGTTCATAAATTCTAGGAAGGCCTGGGTGATGGCAGATTCACACTCAGTCAGTTAGGGGTCCCAACAGGACTCGGGTCCACTCTTGGCTCCAGGGACACAGCTATGTGGTGAAAAGGTGTGTGTGTGTGTCTGCGTGTGTGTGTGTGTGTGTGTCTGTGTGTCTGTGTGTCTGTGCGTCCCCAGGAGATCAAGGTCAGAGGAGATCAGATGAGACTAGACCCCAGGGAGACTGGAACTAGATGCAAATGAGCAAGAAGGGATCCTAAGAGGCCTAAGTCACAGCAGAGATGTCATCCTAGGGCCCAAGACCAGCAGAAGGTGGTATCACTGACTCCATGGACATGAGTCTGAGCAAACTCCAGGAGACAGTGAAGGACAGGGAAGGCTGCAGGCCACGGGGTCGCGAAGAGTCAGACACGACTTAGTGGCTGAACAACAACAACGAAGAAGTCTTGGCTTAGGAAACAGAAGAGGCTTTCCTCTCTGTGGTCCTTCTTGAACTGTTCTGTCTCTCTGAAATCCAGCCCAGCGCCCGTTTACTCCGTGTCTGCTCGATGCAGAGGCCAGTGTAGACGCTGCAGGTGGGGGAGGTCCACTCTCCCGTGGACATCCCACGTCACCCTTCTAAGGTCCCTTCAGATGCTACCACCTGATCATTGAGGACCAGGCACCCTGAGTCCACCAGGCACGGGGCAGGCCAGGAAGCCTGGCTGCACCGGGGAAGGGGGTCTCCGTTCTGACCAGCTCTGCCACGCCCTCACGCCCCTTGAACTCTGACCACTTCCCATCTTCTAGAGTAACACTCTGCACACCATTCTAGCTTCCCAGGCGACTGTATTCTCCGTGAGGACAGGTGCGGTGCACTCGCTGCAGCTCTGAGGAGAACCCCAATACAGCTCCACTCACATGACTTCAGAAGTACATGGGCTTCGCCGGCGGTCTGCCAAGCCTTGTGCTAGGAGCTTTGTAACACCGTCCCATGTATCCTCACAAGCGGCCTGCACGGTTGGTATTATTTGCATTTTGCAAGTGGGATAGCGCTTCCCAGGTGCCGCTGGTGGTAAAGAGCCCACCCATCTATGCAGGCAGACTTGACAGGCATGGGTTCGGTCCCTGGATTGGGAAGACCCCCTGGAGGAGGGCATGGCAGCCCACTCTGGTATTCTTGCCTAGAGAATCCTACGCACAGAGGAGCCTGGCGGGCTACAGTCCATGGGGCCGCACAGAGTTGGACACGACTGAAGCAACTTAGCATGCACACAGAAGTGAGATAAGGAGGACTAAGGGCTTCCCAAGAGCCGACTCATTGGAAAAGACCCTGATGCTGGGGAAGATTGAGGGCAGGAGGAGAAGGGGACGACAGAGGGTGAGATGGCTGGGTCGCATTGCCGACTCGGTGGACAGGAGTTTGAGCAAGCTCCAGGAGACAGTGAAGGACAGGGAGGCCTGGCGTGCTGCAGTCCATGGGGTCACAAAGAGTGAGATACGACCTAGTGACCTAACAGCACCACCAACAAGGTGGCACTAGCGGTAAGGAATCCGCCTGCCGATGCAGGGGACATGAGACTCGGGTTCGCTCCCTGGGTCGGGAAGATCCCCTGGAGCAGGAAATTGCAATCCACTCCGATACTCTTGCCGGGAGAATCCCATGGACAGAGGAGCCTGGCAGGCTACAGTCCATGGGACTGCAAACAGTCAGACCCGACTGAGTGCCTGAGCAGACAGGACATTAGGTTGACTGAGCAAGACAAGAGTGAGCAGACAGGACAAGACACTGGAGAGGCGAGGAGGCAGCCCTAAGTCTCCCTGCCGGCAAGTGGCTGAGCCAGCGTCAGCCCCGGCGGGTCTGGCTCCAGCCATGTCCCGAGCACTTCAGAGTCCCAAGCACTTCACAGTCCCAAGCACTATGAAGAACGTGCTTAAAGCGATTTGAACAGCCTACTGTTTCCCAACAACGGACTTACACTTCTGACTTGCCTGGTGATCCTTTTCTTTGCCTTCAGGAAGACTGCCTTCTATCAAGCTAATTTCAGTGGTTATTACAAAGTGTAGACTAATTAAATCTAAATTACTGAAGATGTGCACTTACAATTTAGAGACACAAAAAGGTAAGGAATTCAAGAAAAAGCACAGGAGGACCCAAGACGTGCAGACGCTGGCATCTTGACGCCAGGTCATCGCTGTTAAACCGGCTCCTTGGGTGACTGTGGAGTGAGTGAATGTGAACACGATGGTGAATGAGTGAGGGGTGAGTGAGCCGGATGCACACGCGCTGAACTTCTCCACTTCCCTCAAGCCCTACCCTGCAACTCACCTGGATTGTTCTTTTTTCAAAAAAATTAAGAAAAAAGACAAGTTGAATAGAACTGTACCTATTTAAAGAAATTTGAAGCAATAATTAATAACCTCCAAAATCAGAAAGCACCAGGCACAGACAGGTATATTCTATTAATACCAAACGTTTAAGGAGTAAGTTATATTGTACCACCTGTCTATAATCTCTTCTAGAAAGAAGCAAAGGAAGTACTTCCTAACCCAATCTATGAAGCCTGCATTACCCTAATATCAGAATCAGGCATAGACATTACAAGAAAAGAAACCACAGACAAATATCCCTCATGAACATAGACGCAAAACCTTCAACAAAATATCAGCAAGCAGAATCCAACAATGTGTAAAACAGACTGTGTGCCACAACTAGGTAGGATTTACCCTAGCTATGTAAGGCTGGTTTAGCATCTGAAAATCAATGAATGTAACCCATCACAATAATAGTCTAAAAAAGAAACATCCCATGACCATATCAATACAAACGGAAAACCCATGGGACAAAACGTAGCACGCATAAATGATAAAAACTCTCAGCAAACTAAGAATAGAAGGGAACTTCCTCAACTTGATAGAGAACAGCTACTAAAAAAAAGCCCACAGCTTGCAATACTTGATGGTGAGAAACTTGGAGGTTTCCCATAAAATCAGGAACAAGGCAAGCATGTCCCCTCTCATCACTCCTTTTCAACACCATAGTGGAAGCCCCAGCTAACGCAATAGGACCAAAAAAAAAAAAGGAAATACGAAGTATAGTTAATGGTAAGTAAGAAATATTTTGTTCACAGATGACAGTAATACTTTATGGAAAAAGTCTGAAAGAAATGGCAGGGGGAAAAGCAACTCCTGGAACTGGCAAGCAATTACAGCAAAGTTGAGAGCAAAAGTCACTGCTCTTCCATATACCGGCAATGAACAAATGAAATTTGAAATAAAAAACACAATACCATTTATACCAGCACGCCCCCAAGATGAAATACTTAGGTGTAAATCGAACAAGATAAATGTCAAAATCTATGTGAGGAAAACTACAAAACTATAATGAGTGAACTAAAGGAATAACTAAATAAATATATATTTCATGTTCATGGGTAGGAAAACATAATATTGTGAAGAGGTTAGTTCTTCCCAACTTGAGCTGTTGATTCAGTGCAGTCCCAACCAAGATACCAGCAAATTATTTGTGCATATTGACAAACTGATACTACATTTAGATAGAGAAGCAAAGGCCCCACAATACTAAAAGAGAAGAAAGCTGGAAGACTGACATTACCTGGACTTTATGATTTACCATAAAACTATGGCAATCAAGATAGTGTGATATTAGCAGAAGGACAGAAAAATGGAAGAGATCAGAGAGCCTACAAAGAAATCCCCATCACTGCCGTCAACTGATCTCTGATGGAGGAACAAAGCCAGTACAGCGGAGTAAAGACAGCCACGTTCAACAAATGGTGCTTGAAAAGCTGGACATCCACAGGCAAAGAAATGAATGCAGACACAGAGCTTACTCCCTTCACAAAAAGTCCCCTCAAATGGATCAGTCTTGTAAAACTTAAAACTATAAAACTTCTAGAAGACAACACAGAAGAAAGTCTAGATGATCTTAGATACGATGGTGACTTTTCAGATGCAAAACCAGAGGCATGACACAGAAGAGGAAGAACTAATAATCTGGACTTCATTGAAATTAAAAACTTCTGCTTTGTGAAAGACAGTGTTAAGAGAAGAGATGACAAGCCACACAGTGGGGAACAGTATTTGCAAAAGCCATATCTGATAAAGGACTTTTCAAGAATATACAAAGAATTCTCAAAACTCAACAATAAGAAAACAATGGGCAAAACGATTAAAAAAAAAAAGGGCAAAATGCCAAACAGATGCCTCAGGGAAGAAACACACAGATGACGAGCATATGAAAAAATAACATGTTTCGACATACATGCCATCAAGGAAATACAAATGAAAGAAACAAGAGATTTACTATACACCTACTGGAATGGCCAAAATCCAAAACACTGACAGTACCAAAGGCTGGCAAGGACATGAAGAACAGAAACTCATTCACTGCTGGGAATGCAAAATGGCACAGCCACTCTGAAAGACAGTTTGGTGTTTTCTTACAAAACTATAAACATATTTTTATCATGTGATCCTGCAAGCATGCTTCTTGGTATGTACCCAAATGAGTGGAAAACTTATGTTCACACAAACACCTGCATACAGATATTTACTCACAACTGCCAAAACTTAAAAGCAACTGAGATGTCCTTCCATAGGTGAATGGATAAATAAACTGTGATCCATTCAATGAAACACTGTTTGGTGTTAAAAAGAAGTGAGCTGTCAAGCCAGGAAAACACATGGAGGAATCTTAAATGCACATCAGTAAGTGAAAGAGACCAATATGAAATGGCTACATGTAGGTGTGATTCCAACCACGTGACATTCTAGAAAAGGCAAAATGGTGGAGACAGTGAATAAAGATTAGTGGTTGCCAGGGGTTAGGAAGGAAGGAGGGATGAAGAGACAGAGCCAAGAGGGCTTTTAGGGCAAAGAAACAATTATATAGGACGCTGTAACTGTGGACACATGCCATATGCATTTGTCAAAACCCATACGGTATAACATCCAGAGGAAAGCCTAATGTAAACACGGACTTTGGATGACAACATGTCAACTCAAGTTCACTGACTGTAACACATGCACAGCCGTGAAAGTCAGAGACACTTGCTCCTTGGAAGGAAAGCTATGACCAACCGAGACAGCATATTACTACAGAGCCTCCTGATGAAAGGGAAGGAGGAGAGTGAAGAAGTTGGCTTAAAGCTCAACATTCAGAAAACTAAGATCATGGCATCCGGTCCCATCGCTTCACGACAGATAGACAGGAAAACAGTGGAAACAGTGTCAGATTTTATTTTGGGGGGGGCTCCAAAATCACTGCAGATGGTGACTGCAGCCATGAAATTAAAAGATGCTTACTCCTTGGAAGGAAAGTTATGACCAACCTAGACAGCATATTAAAAAGCAGAGACATTACTTTGTCAACAAAGGTCTGTCTAGTCAAGGCTATGGGTTTTCCAGTGGTCATGTATGGATGTAAGAGTTGGACTATAAAGAAAGCTGAGTGCTGAAGAATTGATGCTTTTGAACTGTGGTGTTGGAGAAGACTCTTGAAAGTCCCTTGGACTGCAAGGAGATGCAACCAGTCCATCTTAGAGGAGATCAGTCCTGGGTGTTCACTGGAGGGACTGATGTTGCAGCTGAAACTCCAATACTTTGGCCACCTGATGAGAAGATCTGACTCATTTGAAAAGACCCTGATGCTGGGAAAGATTGAGAGCAGGAGGAGATGGGGACGACAGAGGATGAGATGATTGGATGGCATCACAAACTCGATGGACACGGGTTTGGGTGGACTCCGGGAGTTGGTGATGGACAGGGAGGCCTGGCGTGCTGCAGTCCGAGGTCTCAAAGAGTCGGACACGACTGAGTGACTGAACTGAACTGAACACATGTTCTACTCTGATGGGGGACAACGTGTGGAGGCAAAGGCTAAATAAGTCATCTCTTCACTTTCCACTCAGTTTTGCTGTGACCCTGAAATTGTTCTAAAAAATGAAGTTTAGGATGACCCAGAGGGATGGTACAGGGAGGGAGGAGGGAGGGGATGGGGAACACATGTATACCTGTGGCAGATACATGTTGATGTATGGCAAAACCAATACAATATTAAAGTAATTAACCTCCAATTAAAATAAATATTTTAAAAAATAAAATAAATAAAATAATAAAATAAAAAAAAACAAAAACAAGAGGCCATGGGGTGGGCATGGCCCCAGCTCAGGCTCTGTGCTGGTCTCCGGAGCCCAGGCCTGCCATCCTCAACCTGCTTGCTCTTCCCCAGAGCTCTCCATGCCTTCCCAGCAGAAAGCCTAAACACTTGGCCTGAGAACCCCTTCACCATGAGGTCCCCACTCACCTGAGGACTCCACCTTTCCCCCCACATCATTCCCCTGAACTCCAAGAACACTGAGCTTCAGCGATCCACCGCCAACTGTGCTCTTCCCACTCCTGGTTCCAGGGTAATGCCACTTTAGTTCGTATACTAAATTTTAAAGCACTTGCGATCCAGTACAGACACGTGATAACCCGCAGTGTGTGCCTGAGTATCTTTGTCCTTGCCCACAAGTACAGAAGGACAAGTGCTCACGGGTGCAGGCTTTGAGATGACGATGCATTTGCGTATTTTGTTCTCCTCAGTTATGAAGCATTGCAGCCTCCAGAGATCTGACAGATGCCTCCGAAGGGCTGCACAGTGGTCCATGATGCTGCAGGGGAGACAGGCTTCTATCAGCCTTTCCCTATTGATGGACCGTCACATTTTTAAAATGATTTTTATCTTTCGCCACAGTAAACATCTTTGTGCGCCTGTTCCCACTTGTTGTCACTGTTCAGTAGCTCAGTTATGTCCTCTCTTTACAATCCCATGGACTGCAGCACACCAGGCTCTCCTGTCCGCCACCATCTCCCAGAGTTTGCTCAAATTCATGTCCATTGAGTCAGTGATGCTATCTAATCTTCTCATTCTCTGTCACCCGCTTCTCCTCCTGTCCTCAGTCTTTGCCAACATGAGAGTCTTTCCCAGTGAGTTAGTTCTTCGCATCAGGTGGCCAAAGTATTGGAGCTTCAGCTTCAGCACCAGTCCTTCCAATGAATATGCAGGGTTAGTTTCCTTTAGGATTGGCTGGTTTGATCTCCTTGCCATTCAAGGGACTCGGCCCTGAAATGAAGGCAGAGAGTCTGACTTCTCATCTCTTTCTTCTATGGCCTTGAGCACGACTGGCCACTGGGAAGGTGGTCAACACTCCTTCGTAACAGCACAAATGGTCATCACCCTCTCACCGGCCATGTGTTTCAGTGCAGTTCTTGCTCTGTGTTTAGGCCCTGTGGCAGAATCTCCCACCAAATACCTAAGTTACGTAATTTGTTACTGAAACTAAATTGGCACACATTTATTTTTAATCATTTGAGGCTTCCAAAACATTCTATGTGTTTATCCTTCAACATAAACATGGAAACTTTTAGAAGCATCATTTCATTCACACCACTACAATTTGTCCCAAGGACAATTTTCCCAACATTAAGCACCGACAATGTTAGATAGCATCACTGACTCACTGCATATGAATCTGATAAACTCTGGGAGATAGTGAAGGACAGAGGAGCCTGGCATGCTATAGTCCAAGGAACTGCAAAGAATCAGACACGACTTAGCAACTGAACAACTTTACCACATTTCTGGGACAGTAAATAGAGAAAATTGAAATTCCTTTGGAGCAAGATAAGGGAAGTTCAAGAACTAAAGTTTGATGGTGGGGTTTTTCTCAGAACGTGCTGAGCTTACGGGATCTTTCCTTTTTAACTTTTTATTTTATATTGGAGTATAACTGATTTATAACATTGTGTTAACTTCAGGTATATAGCAAAGTGATTCAGTTACAGGTATACATATATTGACGCTTTTTCAGGTTCTTTTTCCATACAGGTTATTACAGAATATTGGGTACGGAGTTCTCTGTGCTATATATAAACAAGTCCTTGTGGCTTATCTGTCTTATGTATAGTAGTGTCTGTCTGCTGATCCCAAACTTCTAATTTATCCCTCCCCTAATCCCTTCCGCTTTGGAAACCGTACGTTTGTTTTCTGTATCTGTGATTTGTTTTACAAATATGTTCACTTGTGCTGTTTCTTTCCGATTGCACATATGAGAGGTGGCATCTTTATCTTCACCTTTCTCTGACTGACTTTACTCAGTTTGATAATTACCGGTCCATCCATGTTGCTGCAAACGGCATGATTTCACTCTTTTTCGGGACTCGGGAACATCCCACTGCATGTATGTATCACAGCTTCTTCATCCACTCACCCACCCACGGACGTTTAGGTTGCTTTCCCATGTCCTGGCTAAGCTTTCCGACTGGACTCTGACCAGAGGGGCCCACTGAGTGCAGCTCAACTGCTTTGTCGGGAAGATCGCGGGGACCCTGTGAGTCACCCCTGACGGTCTCAGAAGCGCTGAGGGCAGCAAGTGTATTTCTGGAATCGCCGTGAGAAACAAGGAGGCCCCTCCTTCTTCTGTCACAGCAGCGGATTATCAGCCTGACCCACGCGGCTGGAGGAGCCCCACCCCCTCCTGACGCGCCTGGCCCGTCAGCCCTCACCTTCCCAAGGGACCGACGGGGAGTCCTTCTCCTGACCCTGACCCTGACCCTGACCCATGCCGTCCCTCTGGGGCTGCCCTCAAGCCGCGGCCCCCGCGCAGCAGGCCCCTCTCAGAATCCCTCGGAGACGCCTCAAGCTCACGGGGTCGCTCAGATCCAAGGCCAGTGGCCCCCAGAGGTGACCCCCACCCTCTCCTGAGCTACCGCACAGGACCAGAAGAAGGCCCAGGGTCAGGAGGGATGGGGACGGATAACAGCTCACGCCTGCATGTCCATCCACCTCAGAGCCAGCGGGCAGGGAGCGGGCGCCACGTCGGGAAGGAAGTGTGTCACCAGCAGGAAAACAGAACGGCTCCGGCCCCCACCGTCGGGATCCCGAGAGGGAGCCTCGCTCAGCCCCTCGTCGCCCGCCGGCCTGGCCCTGGGACGGGCCTGGGGACACCTGACCCACCTCCCCGAGGCCGTGGCACGGCGGTGGCTCGGCTCAGAGGCGGAAGGCTGCTGGGGGCGGGGGGAGACCGGTGAGTCCATCTTCAGACTCCCTGAGCTGAGCTCGGGGGACGCAGGGACGTGAGCGAGGGCAGGGCGGGCCCTCAGGGCCCAGGAGAGGAGGCGCCGGCCGCCGGACGGCCGCCACCGCGCTGCAGGCGCCGTGAGCCTCCCCACGACCCCTCCATCTTCCCAACCTGACCCCCTCCCTCCCGCGGCCCCTGAGCAAGGTGGTGCTGTCCCCGCCAGCTGTCTAGTCGACTGGGGGCTGTCCTGGTGCCTCCCGCTTTTACCCCAGTCATCTAACTAGTCATCTGACTAACTTAGTCATCTAGCTAAGACACTGCGTCCTGAGAGCTCTGCTTCCTGAACTAATTCATGGACCTGGCCCACTGGCAGCATGCTCATGTCCCTCAACCTGACTGCAAGGCACCCACGTGGCCTCTCCCCACAGCTTCTCTTCCAACTGCTCTTGGCTTCCACCAGCCTCTTGCCTACACGGAGCCAGAAGGGCCGCTCAGACACAGAGATCTTCCGCTTAAACTCCGCACGTGGCTTTCCACACCGTCCCCAGGCTCCTCACCAGCCCTTCATGATCTGATCTTGGCTGCTTTTCTAGCTTCATCAACCTTCGCATCCAGGGGTAATTCACGCACCTACCTATCCACCCACCTCTCCACCCTCCTGCATCCAACCACCCATCCAATCAGCATCTGCGTCCCAGAGCTGCTCACCTGGGCCTCATGGCACTCTCATTATGACAACAGCCGCTAAGGTCTTCCTCTTAGTCCTAAGTCCTGCTTTATCCCCAGGCTGCTTTTCTAGATCCCCAGGGCAACCTCTGCACACGCGGATCTCAGCCCTGCCATCAGTGGGGCCCTGATCTGCGGCCTCCCTCCGCCCCATCCACTGGCTGATGTATGTCCCTGATGGGGACCCCTTCGTCTTCTTTTGAGCTCCCCCAAACCCCAACTTTCTGGGACAGCCCCAGCACTCCTCACCAGGCTCCCCAGGCCCAGTATCCCACGAGAACCCCTCCTCCTCCTTCCCCAAAGTCTGCAGCCCGAGCAGCAGACTCCTCCACGTGCCTTCCCCACCCTGGCCCGCACTGCCCACCCCAGCAGGCAGGCCCAGCTCCGGGCAGGGCCACTGCCAGCCCAGTCTGCCTATCCCGCTGCCCAAGAGCAGGGCCTCCCCAGCTCTGTTGGAGTCAAAGGAGGACAGAAAAACCCCCGTGGGAAGTGTCAGCCACAGCACAGAGCCATCTGCCTCAGAAATGAGATCGGGGGCACCTCTCCAGCTGGGAGACCTCCAGACCTCTCCAGGCAGCAAGACTCCCGGGGGGCCGGGTAGGGGTGGGGGTCCTCAGGTGTCTGCAGCCTGGCCTGGGTGGGGCAGGGCCTGCACCATGCTGCCTCCCAACAAGGACTCTGAGTGAGGTGCTCCCGCCCCTCCTTCCCTGCCCTTCCTTCCAAGTGTGGGAGGACACAAGGCATGGAACTCCAGGAGTCAACAGAACCGGAACCAGAATTGGAGGGACCCCGGGGCCCCTGTGGGAAGATCCCGGGTTGAGTGGGAGGCAGTAGCTAGGTGGGGACCAGCTGGGCGCTGTTCCTCCACACAGATGTCACAGATGTGCCAAGACTGGCCGGGAGAAGAATGAGAGCCTCTTGATAACGGTCCTAATTTTTACAGATGAACATCCATTTATCAAAGCTGATGCAGACAGGACCACATTCTGCTTGGAACCACAAACGCAGAGAGGGTTTCCTTAAAAGGCCTCTCATCAAGTTTAAAGAATCTTACTGCTTTCGTTAGGACAGGATGTGGTGGTACCTGGCCGAGCAACAAGAGACGGACAACAGAGAAAAAAGATCACTGAGGTTTCTGCTAGACTGAAGAGGGAAGAGAATTCTCAAGAACCCTGGTCTGTGTGACAGAAAAGAGTTTGGAGTCTCCCAAATGTTGTCCTCAGATTCTGGTGCCAGTAGGAATTTTTAAAATGTGGTAGAGACTGCTTCCCTTGTGGCTCAGCTGGTAAAGAATCCACCTGCAATGCAGGAGACCTGGGTTCGATCCCTGGGTTGGGAAGATTCCCTGGAGAAGGGAAAGGCTACCCACTCTAGTATTCTGGCCTGGAGAATTCCATGGACTGTAGGGTCCATGGGGTCACAAAGAGTCAGACATGACTGAGTGACTTTCACTTTCAACCTAGACTGAACATAAAATTTACCATTTTAAGCCTTTCTGAGTGTACAGTTTAGTGACATTAAGTCCCTTCACAGGGCAACCTTCACCACCGGCATCTCCAGAGCTTTTTCATCTTCCCAAACGGGAAGCCCACACCCACTGAACATTTCCCATCCCCTCCTCCAGCCTCCGGGAACCTCTTCTCTGCTTGGTGTCTCTGTGACTTTGACGATCCTAGGGACCTCCCTTGAGTGGAATCACACAGAGTTCATCCTTTGTGTCCAGCTAATCTCACTGAGCCCTCAAGGTTCAGCCATTACTATAGCTGTGGCAGCATTCTTTTTCAAGGCTGAATAATACTCCACTGCGGGGACGGACCCCGTGTCATTTATCCATTCTTTGTTGATGGACTCTGCATGGCTTGGCTTTCAGATCTAAAGACAAAGGGTCGAACTGAATTTGATCCAGTTGACCTTTCAAAGGCATGGGTCTGTTAGTTAATTCAATTTTCCAAAATCAAGGCTATCATACAATTGAATGAAAAAATTTTTATTTTATTGAATTTCACTATAGACAGGCCAATACCCAGCACTCACCCCCATGACTCCCTCATATCCTCAGTCCTCTTCCAGCCCTAATCATTTTTACAGCCTCTGATCACAAGCAGAGGGAGTGAGATTCCTGGATTCTCTTTCCTCAAAATGCCTTCCTAGAACGTGAGGGTCTCCTCTCATTACTTACAGCTGGGCGGTCTCTGGCTCCCTGGCAGGTCAAGCAGAGCATCTGCACACTGTTGATGGGACGGCAGGAAAACCAGGCTGCACTAGGCGATGCTGACCTACTTTCTCCCTGTGAGATATCATAGGAAGATGCTCAGCTTGGCAGCTAAGTGTCAACATTTTGCTTGTCTCCTTTGCCTTTTTTTTCCCTCCTCCTAGTGACACAGTCTACAGCCTCGCAGCAGCTCTGCACTTGGCCTGGGGGAGGGCGGGGCTGCCATGCCACTTTACCTGGTTCCTGCTCTGCAAATCACCTGGCTGCAGGTAAGGGCACCCGGGGCCTGAGTCCATGAGTCAAAGGAGCCTGGATATAAAGACAGGGCCTTCGAGGATGCCCGTGGGGACTCAGGGAGATGGAGGAGGCAGAGGTGCACTGTGGAAAGGACAGAGGCATGGATTTCCAGAGGTATAGAAATGAGCCAGGAATGTATCAGATATGGGAGGAGAAGGCGACTGCCCAGAGACCACATGCAGCCAGGAGATGCAGCCTGTTTAGCTTACCTGATGTAAAGAATATCCTACTCAGTTGTCCACATTTTTAAATTATATCATCTACATACACAAAGGAGATGGCCATTTATCTTGAAAAATCAGATGTTCCCCGCCCCCACCCCGCCAGGCTTACCCTGAGCAGGACGCCCCCTGTGGTCGGGGCAGGTGCTGCTCTTCCCAACCCTGCTGTCCTGGTGCCCAAACACACCTGCCTGCCATGCCTGTGCCCTGTGACCTCACCCAGGACTAGGGGACAGAATGGGCATGCAGGAAATTGTTCCCACGAGTACTGGCTGTCTAGGAATCCCAGGGTGAGGAAGAAGGCGATTCCAGCTGGAAAGAAAGTTTAATCTGAAGTTCTCGACTTTAACATTTGGAGACATCCAGAATCAGTGCACTTTCTGCAGCCTGGCACAAGTCCAGCCTTTTAAATGGTCTTGACCTTGACCTTGACGGCTGTGGATACTGCAGAGCCTCCTGCTTCCACCAGCCCTGCCCCTCCTTCCCATCTGGTCCAGCCCTGTTCCTGGAGCTCCTGCAGACGAATGCCTGCCTCTGCCAGCTCATTGCCTCCTCCCGGCTGATATCCTGCCCTGCATGGGCCCCTGGGGAAGGCCCTTCATTGTTGGTTCCCAAGCTCATGCTGGGCCCCTTCTGAGTGCCAGGGGCCGCTCACGAGGAGGGTGTGAGCCAGAGTGCATGCAGAGGGTGGCGGGATTGGGGGGGGTGGTCAGAGGTCAGGAGGGGCTTGACCCTGGGGCTGAGAAGATAGCATCCTTGCATGAAGATGACAAGGGGTCTCTAGGGTGTTTAATCAAGGAAGCAACCAAGTCAGGGCAGAGTTTTCAGAAAGATGTTCCAGGAATGGACGTACGGAGTGGACCAGAAGTATGGGTGGGCTGCCCCCACCTGCCTCTCCTCTTGACAGGGACAGAGTAAAGGGACAAAGTGGGTGATTAAATAGTGAATCCCACTAGGGGACTATAGATAGAAAAATATAGGAGTGAGTGAGTGAGTGAGTGAAGTTGCTCAGTCGTGTCCAACTCTTTGCAACCCCATGGACTGTAGCCTAACCAGGTTCCTCCATCCATGGGATTTTCCAGGTAAAAATACTGGAGTGGGTTGCCATTTCCTTCTCCAGGAGATCTTCCCAACCCAGGGACTGAACCCAGATCTCCTGCATTGTAGGCAGACGCTTTACCATCTGAGCCACCAGGGAAGACCCCTGTAAATTAGTGATTACTCAAGAAAGCAGCTTTGCTTAGCCACAAAACCAAGCAGGCTTGCTCAGCAACAAAACCACGCAAGAGAAATATGAGACAAGCCCCCCAAACAATAAAACCACAGTAGCAAGAGACCCACAAGCTGCCCAGTGAGCTCTGAAGGTTAATGATCCCTAGGACATGCTCTCTGCACACGTGAAAAATAGCAATCTGTGGACCTAGCTTGACCACACAGAGACAAGAAAATCCCCCTGCTCAGCCTGGAGGAGGAGGTGATGGTGGAAGCATGACGTCTACTCAAGAAAGACAAAGAAGCTCTTCTGCCTCTCCCCACTTTTCTTTTGATTATAAAACCATGGCCCACTAAGTTCTTGGGCGTGGCATTTCTTGCCTCCCCTCCCACCCCCGTAGGCCTCACAAGTGTCCTATTCTAATAAATCACTTCTCACCTAACACTGCCTCCCCCTGAATCCTCCTCTGCACCGAGGCATAAAGGACTGTGGTACCGGAGCTCTTCAGAGCCCCCGAAATGACAACCAAATGGGCCCACTTCGCTGCCCATCTCTTCCCTCTGCTCCTCCAGGTACTGTCCCCACCCTGCCCATGTGGAAAAGTCTCCGAGGTTGCTTTCCACTTCTCCCATATCTGAACTGCCTGCCCACCTGGACTAGAATCCCAGTGAGCGCTGGGCCATGCTTCCTGCCCCTCAAGTCCCCTGCAAGGAGATACAGTGACCTGGGCTGAATGGACCCTTCAAAACGTGTGCCGCACAGTGGAGATGCAGACTCAGAGAACAGATTGTGGACGCAGGAGAGGATGGGATGAATTGAGAGGCTAGTATGGAGACACATATATTACCATACGCCAAACAGATACCAGTGGGGATTTGCTGTAACAACCCAGAGAGATGGGATGGGGTGGGAGGTGGGAGACAGGGTCAGGAGGGAGGAAACATATGTATATCTATGTGTGATTCGTGTCAATGTAAGGCAGAAACCATCACAACATTATAAAGCGATTATCTTCCAATTAAAAATAAATCATTTTTAAAAATGTGTACTGCATGGCTCGTGATCACAAACAATCCTGTGCATGGACCTCTTCTTTTTGGCTTTGGTTTTTCTGGAATAACTAGATCTAAAATGTGAGATTCCTTTTTGGAAAACTGCACACTGCAGTCATCTTCCACAGTTTACCATGTCTTGCCTGTTTTTGCTATAGGAGACTAGAATGTTCGAAAAATAAAGAAGGATGAAAGAATCAAAAAAAAATCCCCAAAGAATTCTACAGTTGAAGGATTGATTCCCTTTCATTTATAGGAGGGAAAAGTTCTAAGTCATTTTACTGAAAAGAGCTGTACTGTGAAGCACAAACAAGTGATTTCACTTGTCGAAATACCTGGAAAAGCATTTCACTGGAATGTTGTGCTATTTAAAGATAATGAACAGTGGGGATTAGTTCATAGCTTTTGTTCGGAAAGGCATTTACAATTTTGTTTGGAGAAGGAAGCAGCTGTCTGGGGTAGCAGGCCTTGCACGTCAGGTTCCTCGACTTTTTCACAAAAGGTCTGATATCAGGACATCCTAACTCACACCAACCTGGAGCACCCTGGGATTTCTAGGTCTGTGTCGGGTTGAAGTACACAGATTTGGGGCCTGAGGGTGGAGATATTACCTTAACAGAGGTGATGGGCTCTGTTCCTGTTTTTCCAATTTGAAATGCAGAAGCAAGGATACTAATTTCATCAATTTACACACTTCCCATCCAGAGCAAAAAAAGAATACTAAGAGGTAATATCATGTGAAATGGACCATAATGCTGCTTTTAAAAAAAGTAAAGAGAAGAGTAATATTGATCCAGCAATCTCAGTTCTGGGTAAATATCCAAAGGAAATGAAATCATTATCTCAAAGAGGTATCTGTAGCCCCATGTTCATTGCATTTATATATAAATATATCGAGACAGAGATGATTGAATATTACTCAGCCTTGAAGAAAGAGAGAGATGTTGCCATTTGCAACAACATGGGTAAACCTAGAGGACTTCTCTCTGCTGAGTGAAATAAGCCAGACACAGAAAAACAAATACTGCATGATCTCACTTATATGTGGAATCTAAGAAAGCTGCACTGAGAAGCAAAGAGTTGACTGCCAGGTGGTTGCCAGGGGCTGCAGAGGAGGGGATGGAGAGATGTCATTTGTAGACACTTTCAGCTACAAGATAAGTGAGTTCTAGGGATCTAACGCACAGCACGGTGACTATAGTTAATAACACGGTGCTGTATACTTAAAATTTGCTAAGAGAGTAGAGCTCAAGTGTTCTCACCACACAAACACTAAAAGGTAATCACTTAAGGTGAAGTGTTAAAGTGTTAATCGCTCAGTCGTGTCCAACACTTTGCGACCCCATGGACTGTAGTCTGCTAGGCTCCTCTGTCCATGGGATTCTCCAGGCAAGAATACTGGAGTGGGTAGCCATGCCCTTCTCTAGGGCATCTTTCCGATTCAGGTGCATATTAATTAGCTGGATTGCAGCAATCCTTGAAGGAAATGGCAACCCACTCCAGTACTCTTGCCTGGAAAATTCCATGGACAGAGGAGCCTGGTAGGCTACAGTCCAAGGGGTCACAAAGAGTCGGACACGACTGAGCCACTTCACTTTCACAGTGCCTACATATGAAATCATGTCCTACACCTTAAACATATACAAAAAAAAATAATGTCAATTCTAAAAATATTCTGGATCAAAGAAAACATAAGATTACTTTTAAAATGTCCCTTTAACGAACAATTAGTCACAACTGAGCTGTGTTCCGTGATTAGAGCTTAGAGGATCCCAGCTCCAAGCTCACGCCCCCTAATTAAGGGGCTGCCAGGCTGGTTCGTTCACAACTATTATTTTATTGAGAAATTTTGTCAACTCCCTTCACAATGAAGAAACTGGGTCCCAACACGAAAGCAATTTTATGCACATCATGGCAAGATTCAACAAGTACACCAGGGCTCTTGACTTTTAACCAGCTTCAAACCTACTAGGCTGCTAGTCTGAGATATAGGAAAATGAAAGCTTTTCTTAAAAAAAATATGAGGACTTCGCTGGTGGTACAGTGCATAAGAATCGCCTGTCAAGACAGAGGGCATGGGTTGGATCCCTGGCCCAGGAAGATCCCACATGTCTCAGAGCAACTAAGTCTGTACACCATAACTACCGAGTCCTCACTCTAGAACCCAGGGACCTCAGCTGGGCCCACGCGCCCCAGAGCCCATGCTCTGCAAAAGAGAAGGTGCCGGAACACGAAGAGCCTGCACCACCTCGCAGAAATCCCCCTGCTCAGCTCAGCTAGATAAAGCCCATGTGTGGCAGCGAAGACCCAACAGAGCCAAGGATAAATAGATAAAGAAAAGTAAGCATTTACAAATATGAGATGGTATTATCAAATTGAATTTAGCTATGCATCTTTATTAATACCTCAAGGTAAGAGCTATGGAGTCTACACACACACAGGCACACACACACACTTACAAGCACGTTATTAAAGGCATACACCAGATGAGTATATACAGAATGGATAAGCATCAGGTTCTACTGTCCAGCACAGGGGGTAGCATACTCGATATCCTGGGATAACGGAAAAGAATATGAAAAAGAGTATATACATGCATAACTGAGACACCTTGCTGTACAGAAGAAATTAACACACTATAAATTGCCTATACTTCAATTTAAAAAAAAAGATACACTCAAAAAATTCCCTTCCCCCACCGCCCCCCCCCTCCCCCGCCACCCGCCAGCTGAGATATTGATTCTACTTGGGTGAGAACTAATCCTTGGGATTTCTGTCTCCTTATGAGCAGTATGTCATCCCTGGTTGGGCAATTGCTAGAACTTCCATTCAGCTCAGAAAGTCTAGGTGTCTATCTACAAATTATGTTCATAGTTTTATCTGGGCAAGTGCAGATTTGCAAATCACCTGATTTTCACCAGTTCCAACAGGAGTGAACTGTATAGGATGCTAGAAAGGCATTTTAGCCGAATGATTCGTGACAAAGTGCCCTTGATTTCTTCCCGAGGCGAGCTTCAGGTTATGCAGGCTTTCTAAAAGAGCACTGTTACCTGAAAAAAATTTAAAGAGACTTCCTTGGTGGCTCAGTGGGTAAAGAACCCTCCTGCAGTGCAGGAGATACAGGAGACCTGGGTATGATCCTGGGTCAGGAAGATCCTCTGGAGAAAGGAATGGCCACCCACTCTGGTATTCTTGCCTAGGAAATCCCATGGACAGAGGAGCCTGGCAGGTTACAGTCCATAGGGTCGAAAAAGAGTCGGACATGAATTTAAATCACATGATTAAGATCTTAATCCCATTCATAAAAATTCTGCAGCCAGAGCACGGGAATCAGGCCTCCCAGGTGGCACTGGGGGTAAAGAACCTGCCTGCTAGCGCTGGAGACGTAAGAGACACAGGCTCGAGTCCTGGGTCGGGAAGGTCCCTGGAGGAGGGCACAGCAGCTCACTGCAGTATTCAGCCCAGAGCATCCCATGGACAGAGGAGCCTGGTTGGTCTACAGTCCATGGGGTTGCAAAGAGCTGGACACAACTGAAGTGACTTAGCACGCACACCAGAATCAGTACTTTTCTTCTGTGTTGTGTTTGTTTTCCAAGCCTTTTCAGGCATGAAAACATCAGAGCTCTGTCTGCAGGAGGATGGAATTGCCTATGAAAGGAAAAGCATATAGATGTAGGGATTATGAGTCTCAGCTCTCAATACTCCTGTGGATTCCTACACAGGCCACAGCCACTGTACCAAGAATCATTATTTCTTCTTTTTACTGGACAACAACAAACCCTTGACCATCTTTAAACTGAACTGGAGTTAGAAATTCCCAGCTAACAGCCACTAGAACATCAGAGAATGGTTCTGAACAGTCAGTGAGTCTGGTAAGCAGTTCTGAGAGTAACAACAGCCACCAGCCTTGGAGTCAGAATCAGCTCTCTCTTCAAAAGGGCTGATGATCCAGATAAACCCAGGTACTGTGTGTGATGTACATATAGACACACACACTGGCCCCTCTTAATTAAACACCATGAATGTCGAATGAACAGCTCAAATAATGTCAAGTTTCAAATTACATTTTACTTAAAAGACAAACCCCCAATTCACAGGCATTTACAAAACAGTCTTGACATGAACTTCATTCCAGGATCACCTCTACCATGCTGTGATTGCTCGTAAGACTGCCTTTGAGTATCACATAGTACAGTCACCATCTAAAAGGTGACATCAGACCTCCTGGGATGTCGTACAAACAGAGAGTAATTTTCAAATGTATGTAAGAGATAAGAGGTGGGTTGTGTTCAGTGAAACGTGATGGGCTGGGCTGCAGTCTGGGGGGCTGAGGAAAGAGCACCCCAACCCCCCCACCACCTGCACAATGCTCTGTGGCACCAGGACACTGAGCCCCAGAAGCTGCGTGTCTGAGGCTCAGAGGCCACGGTCACCAGACCATCAGGAGTCTGTATTTACTGCCTCTAAGAAATCGCGTGGTTTCAGGGCTTAAATGACTGACACCAGAGCTCCTTCCAGGAGCTTCTGCCTTGGTGAGGACCCTGAGGGCGGTCCCTGGGGCGGCCCAGCCTCTCAGAAGACCCTGTCTTGGGCACCAGAGGGAGACACCCTTGCCCTGATGCCCCCAGTGTGACCCTGCCAGGTGGCTGGACCCTTTCCAAGCCAGGGGCCCTGCAGAATGGGTCAAAGAAAGTACCCCTGGGTGGAGAGATGGGTTGGGTCTCCAGGGAGAAGGAGGTCCCCTGGGACAGAACTGGGAGCAAAGGATGGAGCTGCAGGGTCCAGACACCAGCTGGCAGGGGGAAGAGCCTGTGTCATAATCCTTTCTGGGGGCGGGTGTCGGGGGGAAAGGGGAGCCCCACCCCCACAGCACCAGAGGGCTGCTCCGGGGGAGGACCGCATGGACACTCATGTGGCCCCACTGCCAGCCCCTCCAGGAAACCGGAGGAGAGAAGGGCGGACGCGTGGGGGCACCCGCTAAGTAGTGGAGGCTGGGGTGGGATGGGGAGGGCAGTGTGGGGACAGAGTGGGCAGGAAATCCCCTCTCAGGGAGGATGCTCACTGTGCAGGCCCCACCCGCCAGCCCCGCGTTCAGCGCCCCAGTGAAGGACAGAGCAAGAGAAAGAAGGAGGCCGCCCAGTGGGTGCTGTCCTCGGCCACAGCCTCACAGACACCCGGCCCCCTCCCAACCTTGTGTCCCTAGGGGACCAGCATCCCCTTCCCCATGAAAGGGAACGCGGGATAGAGGGAGTCTAATACAAGCTGCCGGGAGTCAGCTTCTGAGTTTCCTAAAGCAGAGGGCTTCCCTGAGAGCTCGTCAGTAAAGAATCCGTCTGCAATGCAGGAGACCCTGGTTCGATTCCTAGGTCAAGAAGATCCTCTGGAGAAGGGATAGGCTACCCACTCCAGTATTTTTAGGCTTCCCTTGTGGCTTGGCTGGTAAAGAATCTGCCTGGAATGCGGGAGACCTGGGTAAGATCCCCGGGTTGGGAAGATCCTCTGGAGAAGGGAAAGGCTACCCACTCCAGTATTCTGGCCTGGAGAATTCCGTGGACTGCATAGGCCATGGGGTGGCAAAGAGTCGAAACCCTAACTTTCAATTTTTCTAAACCAGAGCTGAACTAGGAGGTGAGGAAGGGCCATCCTAAAGATGCTCTTATCCCTGGGAAGGAAGCAGAACTCAGGGAACAGGAGCCATGGAGCAGACAAGGGTTCCCAGTCTGGAGAGACAGCCAATCTCAGTCTGCAGGCAGCATCGTATTTCCCGAGGGTGGATTTCACAAAGTCCCAAAGTGCAAATGTGTGTGCCTCTCTCTCCACAGCAAAGAAACAGTCTAACACAGGAAAGGCCAGGAGCATCCTCTTAATATAAGAGCTTCACCCTCAGGCTCTTGCGTGGGAAGCACTGACACAGAGACTGGGGAGCCCACACCCCGCCTCAAGGAAGCTGCTCCAGGGCTGAAGAAATGGGAAGGCTAACCCCACCTTTTTTGCTTTTGATCCCAAGATTAGCTCCTGCAGAGAACCTTCATGTGAGAAACCCCATCTCCTCTATACTGGTTCCAGAAGTTGTCAGGACAAGTGTGGATTCTCTCTCTATGGCTGCTTAGCTTGTTCACGCGCTAAGTCATCTCTGACTCTTTGCAACCCCCTGGACTGCAGCACGCCAGGCTCTTCTGTCCTCCAGTATCTCCCGGAGTTTGCTCAAACTCATGTCCACTGAATCAAAGATGCTACCTAAACATCTCACCCTTAACTGCATGTGCGCTGAGTCATTTCAGTCGTGTCTGACTCTGTGCAACCCTATGGACTGTAGCCCACCAGGCTCCTCTGTCTGTGGGATTCTCTAGGCAAGAATACTGGAGTGGGCTGCCATTTCCTTCTCCAGGGGACCTTCCCCACCCAGGGATAGAACCCACCACCCTGAGGCTCCTGAATTGGCAGGCAGATTCTTTACCACTGAGCCACCTGGAAAGCCCTTAACTAGCAGGTGTCTACGGAGAAGGCAATGGCACCCTACTTCAGTACTCTTGCCTGGAAAATCCCATGGACGGAGGAGCCTGGTGGGCTGCCGTCTATGGGATCGCACAGAGTCGGACACGACTGACGTGACTTAGCAGCAGCAGCAGCAGGTGTCTAACTCTTTCTGATTCACAGATTATCTTCTTAGATGCTACTTCATTAAAGCCTAGTCAGAATTATTCCCAGATAGTAAGACTGAGGCTTGAGAACACAGAACTTCCCCACATGGCCCAGCCAGGAGGGGAGGGGGACTGGAGGGAGAAAATAGGATCCATTCCCTCTGGGGATGTCCCTGGCGGTACAGAGGGTAAGAACCCTTGCCAGTGCAGGGGACACAGGTTTGATCTCTGGTCCGGGAAGATTCCACATGCTGCAGGGCAACTAAGCATGTGTGCCAACTCCTAAGCCCTGCACCCTAGAGCTGTGCCCTGCAACAAGAGAAGCCCCCACAATGAGAGGCCCATGCATCTCAACTAGAGAGGAGCCCCCGCTCTCCACAACTAGAGAAGGCTCAGGCACAGCAGTGAAGACCCGGCGCAGCCGAAGAAAAAAAAAGAATCCATAGCCTCTGACCCCAGTGCCAGACCTCCACCACATGGGGGTGACCCATCTTCCCAGGTGACAGTGGTGGTCCTGGGCAAGCCAACCGAGGAAGGATTCCTTTCTCTGTTAAATGCCAGAGAACCTCAGACACACATTAGGATACTAGATGACCTCATAATTAACTAGCTTTGCAATATTAATTTGCGGTTATACTGACAAGGAAGTTCCTAGGGAACCTAAAATATGCCAAACATTCGAGCACATTTCCATCTATCCTACTTCGGAATTCTCCCAGAGTTTGATTTGGTCCCTGATGTAAACAATCCCTCATTTCCATCCAGAATGTGTGGCATGTTGCTGTTTTCAGGAAAGAGACAAATCATCTTAATTTATGTAAAGAGTATTCCTAAAGATATGTATAATGGCGTTGGCGAGGCGTAAACACCAAATGTGTAAATATCACAGAATTATCTCTGCACATATTGTCTCAGAAATGGAAACAAATCCCTTTGCTGCGAATAGTCACTCAAGAGAAGCTTAAATTTTGTCATTTTGATGTTAACGTGGGTGTGGAGGGAGCTGGGAGGCAGAATTTTAAAAATAGCCCCCAAGAGTCCCACCCAGCGTGCAGTGATCCCGGTGCTGCTGGGAAGGGGCTTAGCAGGGGAGTTGAGATTCCTAATTTGCCGACTTTAACGTAGGGCAGAGGATCCTGGATTCTCGGGGTGGCTCCAGGGTGGTCACAGGAGCCCTTAAAAGCAGGGAAGGAGCAGAAGAGAGACACGACGGTGGGGTGGGGTCAGGGATACAGACGGTGGAAACAGGAGAGGGACTGCTGACTGATGATGGAGGAAGTGGGCCTGGAGCCGGGGAATGGGGCAGCCTCTAGAACGCGGAGACCACCCTCCACTTTCAGCCACCATGGACACGGGCCTCACCTGCGTGACCTCGCAGGCTCCTTCCTCCCAGAGTCTGCAGCTCGGGGCACAGCCCTGCCGGCACACTGATCTCATCCTATGAGACACCAGGCAGAGCCCTCCCGGGAGAAGCCGCGGGGTCAGAACAGGCTGTTGCTTCAAGCTGCTAAGCTGGTGGGAACTTAACCACAGCAGCGAGAGGAAACGGATTAAGATGAGTGGGAAGCTGGCCACGGGCACACATGTGTGTGCAAATGAGCAAAAGAGCCTTTCCCTACCCTCCTTTCTCCAAGAAAACTAGAGACGGGACAGCAAGCCCACAATGCTGCGCCCACGCGAGGCCCGCCAGCCAGGCGCTGGGCTCCACGAGGCGCCGCCTCACAGCTGTCTCTGTCACTTCACCTGTGCGGCTTTTCTTCCCCAGAGGGACTGTGCACAGCTGGGAGGTACTTTTTACATCTCTGATTTCCCAAATTATAAGCACTCAACATATATTTGCATACGCTAATGTGCCAAATGTAAAATGTAGGGCATCTATTTATCACTAAAATTCACTCTAAAGCAATAACTAACACATGGAAGAATTCTTCATCATGGCATCATTTCGGGGGTGTGTGTGCCAAGCATTCATTTTCAGTACGTACACTGAATGTGCTTTTCCAATTTTTTTTCTCTCCAGTGGGGAAGAGGAGAATCCTATGTAAGACACTTCATTGTAAAATAATAAAATAGTGTCGCACAAATATCTGTGCCTTATATCTTCTTTATATCCCTTAACAGAAGAACCACAAAACAAGACTAATCTGTTGATCATAAATAAGGATATGATTCCTAAAAACGTCAGCCGCTCAAGATTATATTGAAACTTGACTCATAGATTCAGATATGACTGAGTCAGTATTTAGCTACCCACTTAAAGAGTCTGCAGAGCCTTTAAAAAATAGCTCCAGTAGATTAAAAAAAAAAATTTGCTGGGAGATGAGTTCTGTTAGGGAGCTGGATGAAAAAGACAGATCAAGGCAGAAAAACATGTCAGTCCTCCGTGTCGTGGAGAAAATCACAAACAGTGATCAAACACACAGTCACACTTGTCTCCTGCCTGAAGAAAGAGCTCTTAATTTTGAAGGTGGAACTGGACTATTCTCTTGGAGTACGTTGGTTCACTTTTTCCTACAACTTAGGATTTCTTCCATTTGGGTTAAGAATCAAAGAGGGCCAAGGGATTTCACAAATAAAAACAGAAGAAATGCTTTATGGTTCACCAAAGAGGAGGGAGGTATAAGGGATCCTGCTCACAGCTGAGAGTGATGTTGTGAAATCCTATTTTATGTACACAGAACAGAAAAAAGAATGATGGTATGCTCTATCATGGACAAGCTACCTATCACTAGGGACTCCATGGACTGCAGCAAGCCAGGCTTCCCTGTCATTCACTATCTCCCTAAGTTTACTCAAACTCATGTCCATTGTGTTGGCAATGCCATCCAATCATCTCATCCTCTGCTGCGCCTTTCTTGAAGGGAGCTAAAAATGTAAATACCAAAGATATTTCAAAGATTGTGTGTCTCCCAAGGGTTCTTAATCTTTTTGGTGACTTGGATCCTTTTGGCTGGTGAAATGTCCTTGGAATGATGTTTTTAATTGCATAAAATAAATTATATAGGACTAACAACTCAATATTTTTAATGGGCAAAATATTTAAACAGACACTATCAAAGAAGATGTACAGTTAGCAAATAAACCCAGGAAAAGATGCTCTAAGACACTGGTCATTATGAAAATTAAGACTGCAACTAGATATTATGACTCACCCAGAAGAATGGCAAAATTAGAAAAGTAAACAACTCTTGAAGAAAATTGGAGACATCAAGGGCACACCTCATCCAAGGACAGAAATGGTATGGGCCTAATAGAAGCGGAAAAGAGTAAGAAGAAGGGGCAAGAATACATAGAAGTATAAAAAAAGGTCTTGACCCAGATAACCACATGGTGGGGTCACTCACTCAGAGCCAGACGCCCTGCAGCGTGAAGTCAAGTGGGCCTTAGGAAGCATCACTACAAACAAAGCTAGTGGAGGTGACAGAACTACAGCTGAGCCATTTAAAATCCTAAAAGATGATGCTGTTCAAGTGCTGACTCAATATGCCAGCAACTTTGGAAAACCCAGCAATAGTCAGAGGACTAGAAAAGGTCAGTTTTCATTCCAATCCCAAAGAAAGGCAATGCCAAAGAATATTCAAACTACCGCACAACTGCACTCATTTCACTTGCTAGCGAGGTTACGCTCAAAATCCTTCAAGTTAGGCTTCAACAGTACGTAAACCAAGAACTCCCAGATATACAAACTGGGTTTAAAAAGGCAGAGGAACCAGAGATTAAATTGCCAGCATTCACTGGATCATATAGAAAATGAGGGAATTCCAGAAAAACATCTCCTTCTGCCTTATTGGCTACTCAAAAGCCTAGACTGTGTGGAGCACAACAAACTGTGGAAAATTCTTAAAGAGATGGGAATACCAGACCACCCTACCTGCCTCCTGCGAAACCTGTATGCGGGTCAAGAAGCAACAGTTAGAACTGGACATGAACAACAGACTGGTTCAAAATTGGCAAAGAAGTAAGACAAGACTGTACATTGTCACCAGCTTATTTAACTTCTATGCAGAGTACATCACGTGAAATGCTGCGCTCGATGAATCACCAGTTGGAATCAAGATTGTCGGGAGAAGTATCAATAACCTCAGATATGCAAATGACACCACTCTAGTGGCAGAAAGTGAAGAACCTCCTGATAAGGGTGAAACAGGAGAGTGAAAAAGCTGGTTGAAACTCAACATTCAAAAAACTAAGATCATGGCATCTGATCCCATCACTTCATGGCAAATAGAAGGGGGAAAAGTGGAAACAGTGACATATTTTCTTCTCTTGGGCTCCAAAATCACTGCGGACGGTGACTGCAGCCATGAAATTAAAAGACGCTTGCTCCATGGAAGGAAAGCTATGACAAACCTAGACAGCATATTAAAAAGCTATGACAAACCTAGACAGTGTATTAAAAAGCAAAGCATCACGGCGCAGACAAAGGTCCATATAGTCAAAGCCATAGTTTTTCCAGTAGCCATGTACAGATGTGAGAGTTGGACCATAAAACAGGCTAAGTGCTGAAAAATTGATGCTTTCAAATTATGATGCTGGAGAAGACTCTTGAGAGTCCCTTGGACTGCAAGGAGATCAAACCAGTGAATCCTAAAGGAAATTAATCCTGGATAGTCACAAAGAAGGACTGATGCTGAAGCTGAAGCTCTAATACTGTGGCCACCTGGTGGGAAGAGCTGACTCACTGGAAAAGACTCTGATGCTGGGAAAGATTGAAGGCAAAAGAAGTGGGCGGTGGAGGATGAGACGGTTAGATAGCATCACTGACTCAATGGATATAAATCTGACCAAACTCCAGGAGATAGTGAAGGACAGGGATCCTTGGAACACGACTTAGCAACTGAACAACAACAAAACAACAGACAATAGCAACTGTTGGCAAATACGCAGAGCAACTGAAACCCTCCTCCTACTGCTGGTAGGAAAGCAAATAGTACATTGCTATGGAGAACAACGTGCTTTTTTTTTTTTTTTTAAATAATGTTACACACGTGATTCAGCAATCCCATCCTGCTTACTTATCCAAGTGAAACAAAACTAGATTCACAAAGAAACTTATATGTGCATGTTATAGCCATATTATTAATGTGTGTGTTAGCCAGTCATGTCTGACTCTTTGCGACCCTATGGACTGTAGCCTGCCAGGCTCCTATGTCCATGGAATCCTCCAGGTAAGAATACTGGAGTAGGTTGCCATTCCTTCTCCAGGGGATCTTCTGAACTCAGGGATGAAACCTGGGTCTCCTGCATTGCAGGCAGATTCTTTACTGTCTGAGCCACCAGGGGAGCCTTATTTTATTTATAAGCGCCCCCAGCTGGAAACCACCCAAATGCAACCCCATGTGGAGAATGGTTAACCACAAGTGAGTATATCCATACATAGAACACTACCCGGCAATATTGATATACACAACAGCAAGAATGACTCCTAAACCCATATGCTTAGTGAAAGCAGCCAGACCCAAAAGGCTACATATTGTCTGATTCTATTTATAGAACATTCGAGGAAAAGCAAACACTAGGAATGGAGGACAGATCAATGGTTGCCAGGAGCCAGGGGTGGAGTTAGAGAATCTGTAAACATACAGCCCAGGAGAGTGTTTAGTTGGGGAGGCAAAGCTTGTTTCTTGATGGTGGTGGTGGTTACATATCTCTATGCATTTGTGAAAGCTCATGCAGCTGTATACCAAAAAGAGTGCCTTTTAAAGTTTGAAAAAATTTTTAATTGTTCCTAAGTGAAGTAAGCCAGGCAGAGAAAGACTAGTATCATATGATATCACTTTCGTGTGGGATCTAAAAAAATGATACAAAGGAACTTACATACAATACAGACATAGACTCACAGACGTAAGAAATTGACGGTTAGCAAACAGGGAAGTTAGGAGTTTGGGATTAACGTTAACACACTACTGTATATAAAAAAGATATTCAACGAGGACATGCTATACAGCACAGGGAACTCTTAGTATCTTGTAATCTTTAAGGGAAAAAAAAATCCCCTGAAAACATATATGTGTAACTGAATCACTTTACTATACACCTGAAATGAACACAACATTGTAAATCAACTATACTTCACTAACAAATAGAAATTAACCATAAATTAAAATATATATATACATATAAATTCTTCCTACCATGAAAAAAAAATGTTTAAAGATGTGAAGAATGACAAAGGAAGCCAATTATATGGAAATAAAGGTGTAAATTTCCCCCTAATCTAAATTTCCAGACCCTCTGAATTTTATCCATCAACTCCCAGGAGGCTCCAGGTTAAGAATCCCAGAGTGCAGACCAACACGCTCAGGGGTGTTACCAGAACAGTCCCTATGGCCAAAACTGTTTGGAAATGCATGCTGCGTCGCTTCAGTCGTGTCCGACTGTTCGTGACCCCATGGCTGTAGTCCGTCGGGCTCCTCTGTCCGTGGGAATCCTCGAGGCAAGAATACTGGAGTGGGTTGCCATGCCCTCCTCGAGGGGATCTTCCCAACCCAGGGGTCGAATCCATGTCCCTTGTGTCTCCTGCTTTGGCAGGCGGGCTCTTTACCGCTAGAGCCGCCTGGGAAACCGCTGGTGTCCCCACACCTCCTCAAGCGGCACCTGCTGCACCGACCGCTCTCAGCGCACCTGACCACACCCAGCAGAGACGCGTGGGGAGGGGGCGCAGTCACCAGAGAGCCCTTTGGAAACGCCATGCCGGATCCGCACTCTTGGGCGAGTGCCCATGGTTACCTGCTCTTGCGGTCCCCAGCACCTGGCCCAGGTATAGACTTGATAAACACCTATATTTGTTAAACAAGTGAAATATCCATCTTTGTTGATTTCTTCACAAAAATCAATTTTACCTGTTTACCATACAACTCATACTTCCAAGTAATTTACTTCAAATACCTTGTTTTAACACCAAGTATTTATATAATGATTTTAACATGAATCATGATTAATAACTGTATTATTTGGGCTTCCATAGCTCAGCTGGTAAAGAATCCATCTGCAATGCAGGAGACCCCAGTTCAATTCCTGGGTTGGGAAGATCCCTTGGAGAAGGGATAGGCTACCTACTCTGGTATTCTTGGGCTTCCCTGGTGACTCAGATGGTAAAGAATCTGAGGACCTGGGTTTGATCCCTGGGCTGGGAAGATACCTTGGAGAAGGAAATGACAACCCATTCCAGCATTGTTGCCTGGAGAATCCCCATGGATAGAGGAGCTTGGTGGGTTACAGTCCATGGGGTCACAAAGAATCAGATGCAATTAAGCACAGCACAGCATCTTATGGCTTTAATACTAAGGATTTATATAATTATTTTAACACAAATCAAGATTGGTAACTTTATTATTTACATGACCTATACCATGGAAGTAATTAACCTGAAAAATTACAGTTGACAGAATCTAATTACATAAATCACCATGAATGCAAAGCACCTTCTAATTTTTATTTTACAGTGCGTATTCAACTCCTTCCCCACGAATACAATGGCTTACAGTCGTAACTTGAAATGTATACCAATCCAAGGTTTAATTTTGCTTTTAAGATTAAGTAGCGCATGTGTTTGAAACGGCAAACAATGCCATTGGGCTTACAACTAATGAGGTTTTGACAACTGCAACAAATTGAATGCATAAAGCTATTCACAGCAATCTCTGGATTTAACAGACATGTCACTGTGTGTGATGATATGGTTAATTTTTGTTCTCCAGTGTGAAAGCTGATTTATGGTGACCTTGACCTCATGCGAAGAGTTGACTCACTGGAAAAGACCCTGATGCTGGGAGGGATTGGGGGCAGGAGGAGAAGGGGATGACAGAGGATGAGATGGCTGGATGGCATCACGGACTTGATGGACAGAAGTCTGAGTGAATTCCGATGGACAGGGAGGCCTGGCGTGCTGCAGTCCATGGGGTCGCAAAGAGTCGGACACGACTGAGCGACTGAACTGAGCTGAACTGACCTCTAATACTGCTCTCAGCATTTGGCTCAGTTATGAAAGTCAGGCTGGACAAAGGGCATTATGCAATCAAATGCCACGATTTCTTTCTTTCTAACTTTTTGGGCCATGCCACACGGCATGTGGATCCTAATTCCCTGACCAGGAACGGAATCCGGCCCCCTGCTCTGGAAGCAGGAAGTCTTCACCACTGGACCACCAGGGAAGTCCCGTGATTTTCATTTTTTTTCCTGTGACTTCAGTACAGCCCTTATCTACCAAACACTGTGCCTTCCAAAATGTTATTTCAAAGATCGATACACGTTTCCAGTCCACACCTCTGAGTCTGTACTCAGAGTAGGATGTTTCCTATCTACTCAGACTTGTAGATAGACTCAGCATAAACATGTATGTTGAGCTAACCCAGCACACAAATCTGTCACACCCCCAGAACAATCAGTTCTAGGTACACAGAGAAAAACCAGTAAAGACATGAAACAGGGGAATGGATTGGCACTGGAACGCTTCCGAAAGAAGGTCGCGTAGAATCAATACGAACCAATGATAATATGTGCATCTAAAAACGGGGAAAGAATTGCTAAGGTTTCACCTATTTCCTTCCCACTCAGAAGTTCCAGGCTCTAAGGAAACAAAACGGGCTTGTCAATACCAAACACGATTTACTGAAAGGGAAAGAAGGCCAGGAAGTCGACACACAGATGAGAACTGGATAAACAAATCAGGAGCAGCTGAGAGGCCACTTTTTCTGTGAAATGAAAGGAATTTTAAAGTTTGTTCAGATGGTTGTGTGAGAATGGCTAGAAAATGAGTGAAGAACAGCGATAAAAGTTTTGAAATTTTGCTCTAAGTATAAATCTGAAGGCTACCACTAATGCAATTTGCAAATCTTGGCGGGGGGGGGGGGGAGGCAAAGCAATTCAGGATTATTGTATTAGGAAGTCAATGTTCCCTCTAATAGTTTTTGCACAGTACATTAATTTTCTTGGCCAAAAAAAATGATTGTGCTTTTTCTGTTTTATACCAAAATATATACAAAAGTATGGGGAAATCCATTTAAATAACAATAGCAAAATAATAATCATAATAAATAACACACTAAAAGGCACCCAGATTAACGGAAATTGCTATTCGCTCTTAAAAGTAATCACTTCCCAGGTGGCACTAGTGGTAAAGAACCTGCCTACCAATGCAGGAAATATAAGACACAAGGTTCGACCCCTGGGTCGGGAAGATCCCTGGAGAGGGAAATGGTAATCCACTCCAGTATTCTTGCCTGGCGGGATACAGTCCATAGCGTCGCACAGAGTCGGACACGGCTGAAGCGACTTAGCACGCACTTAGACGTAAAATTAAATCAGGAAAGCAATTCACTCTAAGTCCCAGCACAGAATCAGAATCATTTGTATTCTGAAATACGGACTAAAATAACCCACTGAAAAATGTTATTTACTGTATGTTCTTTAGCCACATATTTTATCCAAAGGGGTGGCCGTCTCAGGATGTCCATCCGGAATTACAGGAGGCTCAACACAAGCGCCCTAGGTTCCCAGGCCCGTCTCCTCCAAGCTGTTCTGCTCATCACAGCCCCTCCTGCCGGCACGTCGACAGGCCCTGCTCGGACAGCCGACGGACCTGGGATGGAAGCCCAGCTCTGCCACCTTCTAGGGGACAGGGCCCCGCACAACTCATGTCCCTTGTCCAGGGCTTAGTTTTGCTAACCACAAGATGGGCTGACATCTTACACACATTCAACTTAAGAGAATTCAGCCACACGAAGTGAATCCACTCCATCCTCCTGTCCCTTCTTAGAGGGGGTGTCTTGCCACAAGGAGTATGATTCCAGGGTCTAATGTTTTGTTGTTGTTGTTGTTGTTGTTTTAAAAAACACATTGTTTTAAAAGGGAATCTACGCTTTAATAGCAGTCTCTGAAAAGAGAAGTCAGTGCCTCCTCAGGTGTCCACCAATGACACTGATGGGTTCCGACGCTGGAGGAAAAAAGGGGCTGAATCAGCCTTGCTGATGTAGTAACACGCGTGTCACCTTCCTACAGGAATGAGAGACCCGCCCTGGGGTGGAGGGCGCCCCAGCTTTCCTGTTCCCCTTGCTCTGTGCGGATGAAGACAAGAGCAGATGGACACATGGGGCACGCGGGGGCGCCTGAATGGCAGCTGTCTATCTGCAGCGTCTCTCCCATCTCCAGCGTCTCCCCCGTCTCCAGCGTCTCCCCTTCTCCAGCGTTTCCCCTTCTCCAGCGTCTCCCCGTCTCCAGCGTCTCCCCTCGTCTCCAGCGTCTCCCCTCGTCTCCAGCGTCTCTCCCCGTCTCCAGTGTCCCCCCCGTCTCTCCAGTCTCCCCCGTCTCCCGGTCTCCAGCGTCTCCCCGTCTCCAGCGTCTCCCCTCGTCTCCAGCGTCTCTCCCCGTCTCCAGCGTCTCTCCCTGTCTCTGCATCTCTCGTCTCTCTGGAAGCTTCTGACACTAGCTGCCTGACTGCCTCCCACCCCGTTCCTTATCCGATGGCTCTCCTCGCTCCTGTTCCATCCGGATCCCTCTGCACACACAGAACCTGTTCGGTCCCCGCAGAGCTGTGCCCATGTCTCTGTCCTGCTCCCCACGCCCCTCCCGTTCAGGCTCCTGTACCCAGTTAACCAGGAAACCTGAATACAGCTCTTGGAAATGGAATCAAATTTTCCTGCTATGATGTGGAAGCCTCCCACAGAAGGAAGGGGGGAACCTAACATTAAAGGTGAATTTTCCAGATCAAATTTCCCAGGCAGAACAACTAAAAATGCTTGCTTCTTCCCTTGTTCACCACTAAACATGCTCATGTTAAAACAGCCTTGTGGGCAAGAACAAAATAAAAACAAGCTCTTTAAAAATTTTAATAGCCTCTGCTTCCTTCCAGAAAACAATCAATTACAGTCGAGAAGGAAACATGAAGAAAACAAACACACAAACCCTCAGTGATTTTTTCTTCCGCACAGCATGAGACACTGCAAACAGTTATGCATAAAGCTGTCATGGTCTCTCACCATGAGCAAAAGAGGAAACCTGAGAGTCAGATCCTCTGCCTCGGGAAAACACAATACGCAGAGTCTTGACCTTAAAAAAAATCATTATGAAGTGATTATTTGTTCCCTAAAAGGATTAGCTGCTTTACAAAAGGATTATCTACAGACTTCTAGAAGGTATTAAGCTTAGCCAGTGTATATAAACCATGATTCAAATTAACATAACTTTTCAGGAATATATTAATATGTAATACAGGGTGTACTTGGAGACAAAAATAACCCTTGGCTCAGTGCAAGCCTTGCAGCATGAGCGCCCATGTTTGGGGATGCCCTCGGAGCCTCAACTCTCCTGCTTCTCAGCATCCCGCTTAGGTGCACCATGGGTGGTTCAAAGTGCTCCACCTCCGAGGGCAGGATCCCACCTCCCCGCCCTGCCCTCCAAGCACCTACAGCCCAGTTTTGACAGGGAGGTGGCCCAGGCTGCAAGCATCAATCCTACCAGGACTGACGGACTCTTCAGGGTAAGCCATGGATCCAGGGATGTCCTGAAATGGCAGGCAGAGGGCGCAGCTGCGAGAGTCCAGTAGCAGCAACGCCCAGCAGCCCCACAGGCCACATCCTTGCTGACAGCTTTCGGTGGCCCTGCCGTGACTGTCGGAGAAGGCAATGGCACCCCACTCCAGTACTCTTGCCTGGAAAATCCCATGGATGGAGGAGCCTGGTAGGCTGCAGTCCATGAGGTCGCTGAGAGTTGGACACAACTGAGCGACTTCACTTTCACTTTTCACTTTCCTGCATTGGAGAAGGAAATGGCAACCCACTCCAGTGTTCTTGCCTGGAGAATCCCAGGGACGGGTGAGCCTGGTAGGAGGCCGTCTATGGGGTCGCACAGAGTCGGACACGACTGAAGTGACTTAGCAGCAGCAGCAGCAGCAGCCTTGACTGTGGTTCAGACTGTGAGCCTGGGCCCTGCCCCTTTTCTGAATCTTTATCCAGCCTTCCCAGTGATTCCAAGGACCACTCTGTAACCTCCTGCCTGTTCCTTTTCTCAATTCTGTGCTGTTACAACTAAAAGCCACAACTAACACACCCAGGATAGTAAAAGAATAAAGGTCCCTCACCAACACCTTCCTCGTTGGAAGGACTGATACTAAAGCTTAAGCTCCAATCCTTTGGCCACCTGAAGCAAAGAGCCGACTCATTAAAAATAAATAAATGAATAAATAAATAAATAAATAAAGAGCCGACTCATTGGGAAAGACTGAAGGCAGGAGGAGAAGGGGACGACAGAGGATGAGATGGTTGGATGGCATCACTGACTCAATGGACACGAGTTTGAGCAAACTCAGGTAGATAGTGAAGGGCAGGGAAGCCTGGTGTGCTTTGGTCCATGGGAGTCGCAAACAGTTGGACACGACTTCATGACCAAACAACAAGAACCAGTACCTACTCTTTGGAAAGGACTGGTCATTCTTCTCTGCATAAGTGGGGCTAACTTGTATGACCAATGGAATATGGCAGGAAAGACCTTGTGATTTCTGAGGCTAGGTCTTAAAAGATATTTCAACTTCTGCTTCGCTTTCTCTGGGACCACTGTCTTGGGGGAAACCAGCTGCCCCTCATGAGGACGCTCAAGTGGTCCTTTGTATGTCTCCACATGGGAAGGAACTGTGGCCTCCAACCCACAGCCAACACCAGCTTGCCAGCCATGGAAGTGGGTCTTCCAGCTCCAGCCAAGCCTCAGATATGCCAGCTTCAGATAGGTGTGTATGTTCAGTTGCTCAGTCATGTCCGACTCTCTGTGACCCTATGGACTGTAGCCTACCAGGCTCCTCTGTCCACGGGATTTTCCCACCAAGAATACTGGAGTGATTTGCCATTTCCTCCTCCAGGGGATCTTCTTGACCCAGGGATTGAACCTGTGTCTCCTGCATTGCAGGCAGATTCTTTACTGCTGAGCCACTGGAGAAGCCCCTCAGACAGGTGAGAGGAGACAAAATTGCCAACTCCGTTCTGGAGCTTGGAAAACTGAGGTCTATGCCAAAGGCTACATTTGGCACAGACCTTATTTCACAGAACCACCTCATCAGTGCTGGGGAGTGTGCATTGCAAAGTAGCCCAGGGACTCCTCTGAAGGCCTCTGCTTAAAACAGCAAAGGTGCTGAGGGCGGAGGTTTTCTGGCTTTGCTCATTCATTAGCGCAGCTACTTTCTAGCAAGCTCAGCTACAGTTGTACCAATGCTTCATTACTTCTGGATGTAAAAATGATACATTGTCAATAGTTTTTAGGGAAGATGAAAGCACCAAGATGACTGGGTCAGAGCCAATGTTTCCATGTTCTGTAACCAAATGGGACCCTACTGAACATCTCACCCAAGCTGTCCTGGTTAATCTTGCAGTTTTTATTACTTAGGTCATGAAATAGCCCCTGAACACAGAAAGGGAAGTCGGACAGAGGGGAACAGGCCGGCTGTAGGCTGACGGTGAAATTCTGACAATAGTTGTTTAGCCACTCAGTCCTGTCCAACTGTTTGCAACACCATGGACTGTATCTGGCCAGGATCCTCTGCCCATGGGATTTCCCAGGCAAGAATACTGGAGTGGGTTGCCAAATTCTTCTCCAGGAGATCTTCCTGACCTAGGGATCAAACCCATGTCTCCTGCATTGGCAGACAGATTCTTTACCACTGAGCCACCAAACCTATGCTTGTGCCAAATCACACATCTCAAGAACACGTGGTCCCCCTGCCCTGTCCTTCCTGACGAAGAACCAGGTCTGTGACCCTATAAAAGTTAGCCGCACAGTCACGTCTAACTCTTTGCGATACCATGGACTGTAGCCCACCAGGCTCCTCTGTCCATGGAATTCTCCAGGCAAGAATACTGGAGTGGCTTGCCATTTCCTTCTCCAGTGACCCTATCACTCATCCCCATTTCCAACCCAAACTCTTTCTTGATAAAAATGCTTAGGAGTTCATTCCCACATGTTCCTTTGATTTGTTCAGACACGCAGTTTCCCAGAGACATGGCCCGCCTCACATCATGGTTAATTATATTTTTTATGCATCTTGACACAGTATTTAAACCTCCACCCAAAGGCTCCTTGTACTCGTCATGGACATTTTCCAGCTTAAGCCTCCTGCAGGGAAACGTTCCCCTCCAGTCAGACCAGACAGCGCCGCATTTACACAGACTTTATCCGGATCTGTGCTGCTTGATTAAGGGGCTGAGCTCCTACTGACCAGAAATCAGGCTGGGTAGGGTGAGGGCAAGGGAGCAGGTGCCCCACCTGAAGGTCAGCTCCAGTCTCAGGTTCATCCAGACCCTGCCAGAGGCAACAGGAAGTGAAATGCGTGTTGTTTGAACTTTGCATTAAAGAAAGACCACAACTCCAACACTAGGGTATCTCAATAGAATTTTTCCCGATGTGGAAACTCTCCATGGAGCTGTTAGGACTAATTCAAAATGATTCTCCAATCAGGAGCAATTGGGCAAATTGTTCTGGTATTCGGTTCTCCCGGGCTTGTACCCCTCAGCCCTGGGTATCTGCGGTCCTGTGGGCAGGGTCTCTCCCATGGCCACTGGTGGGCGGGTGAGGGGGGTGGTGGCCTGTTCCCGGAAGTCCCTCCCCCGGCCTCCTCACGTGATGAGGCAATCGGGTCTTTTTTATTTTTTGGAGACTGGACAACAGCAGGCAGGGGACAATGGGCATTTCTTGGATCAGCTTGGCTGTTACTCATTTCAAAGGAATGGCATGCCGGCGGTGAAGTGCCAGGTCCCAGGGCCACTGGCCCAGGCAGGCATGCAGCAGGCAGGAAAGCTACCCAAGGCACGAGGCTACAGCCGCTGCCACCTGTAGGCCCTCATTCCACAGTGTGAGTGTCCCCGACGCAGGAGGGTGAGCTCAGGGAGGCTTGGGGTTCTGGAAAAAAGAAGCACCAGGGGTGGAAGTGAGGATAGGGAAACATGACAGCCCCGTGGGGAGGAGGGGACAAGGCCACTGGGTGACCCTGCCACCCTCCCCGTCTGGCCTTAAGAGTCCAGCCTCCTTCAGACGTTAAGGTTGGGAACAGAGTCCTAGGAATCTGGGTTCACTGCCAGAGAGATGGGCTCTTGAAAGAGAGCCTGGCAGAACTGCAGTTCTGTGGGGTGAGGGGGGAGGGACAGCCACTCAGCCATCAACACCCAGTGGAAATGGGGACCCCGTGAACACAGTGCTCTGGGTCGAAGGGAAGGGAGGCAGGTGTGGGAGGCCCTCTCGGTCCCACAGGGGTGACACCAGGACCCCGGGGGCGGCCCCCTGGCCGCTCATGGTCCCCCAAGTGAGGCTGGGCTGTGTGCCACTGGCCTCTGAGGGGAATCCTGGGGGCAGACAGATAGACAGACAGACACGGAAGCCCAGGCCCCAGGTAAAGGCTGCAAGGGCAGGATCTGTACATTCTATTCAGCACTGGAGCCCCAGCACCCAATAGGTCTCTCCCATTCATGTTTACTGAATGATGAGTGGATGTATGTATGTACATGACTATACGTCTCCCGGGGCTTATAGATGCAGGGAGGAATGCCCACCCCAACCTCAACCATCACCACCACCATCACCATCATCACCATCACCATCACCATCACCCTCATCACCACCATGATTACCATCATTACCATGATCACCATGATCACCACCACCACCATCACCATCATCACCACCATCACCATCATCACTTCCATGATCACCATGATCACCACCATCACCATCACCATCACCACCATCACCATCACCTTCACCACCATCACCATCACCACCATGATCACCACCATCACCATCACCACCACCACCACCATCACCGTCATCACCACCATCACCATCACCACCACCATGATCACCATCATCTTCACCCTCATCACCACCATGATTACCATCATCACCATGATCACCATGATCACCACCACCACCATCACCACCATCACCACCATCACCACCATGATCACCATGATCACCACCATCACCACCATCACCACCATCACCACCATGATCACCATGATCACCATCATCACCACCACCATCACCCTCATCACCACCATCACCATCACCATCACCACCATCACCACCACCATCACCACTACCATCACCCTCACACTGCCAGGAACCAACCCTCCAATGTCTACTTGGTTTAGTTCTCCTTGTTCCAAAACTGTCATCTTTTAAAAAGCAACACTTGAAACTGGCCCCCAGGGAGTCCCCAACACCTCGTCATGGGTCAGTCTATCCAAGACCTCTCATTTAGGATGGAAGTGGCTGCAGCAGGACTGAAAGAGGAGCAGAACACAAACAAAGGAGATTCCCAAAGATTCCAGCCACCCTCAGGGCGCACCCAGGACTGGTGCCCTGCCCATGATGGTTCCATTTTGGTCCTGTGAGCCATGGGGATCAGGTAACACCTCAACCCCACCGTCAGCCCTGCAAGGCATTGGTGCTTCTTCTCCATCTGCCGGGGCAGCCACAGTGCCACCCACTGCCCTCTGACATCACAGAAAGTCCTGACCTCATTCCTAGGCCCCCGAAAAAGCCCCGACTTTTTCCACCCAGTTACAGGTTGGGATTCCCTGGGAAGCTTTGTAAGAAATGCAGCTCCTGACCTCACAATATGCAGGGGGCTCTAGGACCTGCCCTGTGACTCAGAGGCATGGCCTCACTGGAAAAGACCACCCAGAGACTCTCCTGCCCCCTGCCCACCCCTCATCAACCACTCCCAGTACACATTCATCATCAGCGCTTCCCTTCCTCAGAACTCTTTTTTGCCTCCCCCAGCCCAAGACGGAGCCCAAGTCCACCCACTAATTCTAAGACCATTCCTGGGTAGGCCCTAGGGATCCTCCCCTCCTCTCCCTGAATGGTCCACCCTCTTCCCTTCCCCTGAAGGCCCCAGCTGCTCCCCCCTGAAGGGTACAGTGGTTTGAGGGGAGCTCCTCCACCCCCGACCCCTGGCAGTACGCAGGGCCCCAGACTGGACAATCAGAATAGGGTGAACCCTGCCCCTCAAAGTGCAAGCTTTTAGCGCGGCGAGTGACCGAGGCCTGGTGCATCAGAGCCAAGGAGACTCACTCTGGAGTCCACGGCCTCACCTGCTCGGGCAGGGGGTAGGGCTCTCTCCTGCACGGATGATGGATAGGAGGCTGCTGGAGACACAGGAGGAAGAGCCTGTCCCAAGAAGGAGGAAGTGGTGGGGCCTTGACGGCGATGCTGAACCACTGGATCCCCAACCTTCAGTTACATGAGTCGGTGAGGCCCCTCGTGAGATGAACTGTGCTCCTGTCTCTGACACCCCAAGATCCCTGATCATACAGAGCCTGCCTCTCCCAGCCTGCGGGGTGACCTCACACCTTCCTCTGCACTGGGGCCCCTGGAAGTCCGGGCGGAGGGTGGGGCTGGGTGGAAGAAAGGCGGAGCACCACCCTGAGGTCCAGACTCTCTAGCAGACCCTCCCACAGACGGCCCTGGAGGCCCCAGCCGCGTCGGCCACGGAAGTTGCTTCCTCTGCCCCACCACCAGAAGCCCCCTCCTGGAGAGGTTGGTGGCCGCAGGGCGGTGGCACGCCCACCCACATCCTGGGGACAGGTGCCCTGGCTGGGGGCGGGGGGCGCAGTGGACCCTCAACCAGACTCAGAGTGGAGGCTGCAAGGGGCTCATCGTGGAAGGCACAGCCCGCTCAGGCTCCGGGGGCTGCGCCTTTCCAGACTCACGGGAGCCTAACCAGTGTCCCATATCAGAGGCGACAGGGGCTGAGCCCCAAGTGACCGGACACCAGTCACCCCACAGGCCTCCCTGCACACTGCAGCCATCGATTAGGCAACAGGGACACCCACACAGCCAAGCCATCCCCACTCTGTCGTTCGGGCCATCAGCTCAGAAGTCACCCCGGGAAGCACGGCCACACTCCCCACCTAGGGGGCCTGGAAACAGCACATGGAACCTGGCTGCGCCAGTCTCCAGAATACCAGTCACGAAAGAAAGTGCCAACTCTGTCCAGCACTTACAGATCACTGCCATACTGAAACAAGCAAACAAACGAAAAACAAAAAAAAAGGAGAAAATCCTTAGTGCAGTGAAGTAGCTAGGACTGATGCCATTGATTCATTGACTCATTGATTCATTGACTCCTGCCCAGCACTGCCCATTCATTCAGGATGTGCGTTTCAATACGACATATAATAAGTCATCTGCTAAACAAAAGCATGCCAGGCACAAGAAGCACATGTGTGACTGACCGCCTTCTGAAATACCGCCCGGCTGCAGCTGGCCGGGCCCCAACCACACCCAGAGGGCCAGGCCGGCGAGACTTGGGCCAGGCCGACAGAAAGCGCAGGCCTGGGAGTGAGGCGGGAGTCTCCCCCACTCCAGGCTCCGCTGGGAGCAGGAACATTCGACTCCTGGCGAAACAGACAGATAGGCTGGGCTTTCAGGTGATGGAAGCAGATGAGGGGCCTCCATTTCCCGAGACCCCAAAGCATGACCAGGGGATCAGATAGGGGAGGGAGGTGAAGAGGTCAGCCTACCCCTTCTCTCATGAGAACACGAGAAGGAGTCTCCGTCCGAGTCGGGACATGGTCCCGGGAATGGGCATCGTGACCCCGGCAAGTCTTAGGATGTTCACCGGGGTGCAGGCATCGCCCTTTCGCTCTAAACGGGGAGATCACGTGGGTCCCCAACCTCCTCAAACAGATAAAGCCTAAAACAAAAAGGGCAGAATTGGCGTTGTCTTTTAGTTCCTTCTTTACGGAGTGTTTTCTTCCCATCATGATTTATCACAGGTTGTTGAATACGGTTCTCTGTGCTGTACGGCAGGACTCTGCTGATTATCCATCCTACAAATAATACCTGGCATCTGCGAACCCCAAACTCCTACTCCGTCTCTCCCTCCACCCCCTTCTCCCTGAGAAAGTGCCAGCCTGTCCTCTCTGCGAGTCACTTTCTGTCTCACGGATGAGTGCACTTGGGGCGTAGTTTAGAGTCCACATCAGACACAGCTCAGACGGCGGTAAGAGGCTGGGGAAGGCCAAGCTCTTCTGTCTGTTTGGTTCCAGCCTCCCCACCCCTAGGCCCCAGGTCCCCTGAGTCATCCGCCGTTCCCCAGAGAGGTCATGCCACTTCTCACCGCTGGGCAAGCACAGGGAAGTCCTTCTGTCTGGAATGTTCTAGGCCTGTTGGCCAACATTCTTGAAAACGATGCCTGCTTGTTGGCGAAGCTCTTCCAGGCCCCACTTCACAAGCTGGTCACAGCAACTCTGCTCCGCCTCTGCGGCCATGCTTACCTTATGCACGCACTGGAAATGACCAAGTTTGCCCTCCTATGGGTGGAGGGCAGGGGACTCCGACCTCCAGGATCTAATGCCTGACGATGTGAGGTGGAGCTGATCCAATAATTACAGAAATAAAGTGCACAGTAAATGCAGTGCCCTTGAATCATCCCCAAACCATTCCCCACTTCCCACTTACAGAAAAACTGTCTTCCAGGAAACCTGGTCCCAAAAAAGTTGGGGACCATTGGACTACAGGGCGCCCACAGGACAGGTGTCGTGATTGCTTTGTAATGCCAGTGTTAAGCCCAATTTGAGTATGCCACAGATACTCAATAAATGTTTACATCCCCATTTGTCCCTTCCATACCACCTTACAGACTACTTCCCAATACTACCCACATTTGATGAAAACCAAGAAAGTTCCTTTGAAAGAATATTGTTGGCTGGCTAAGAATAGGCCTAGCTTGGCACAATTCTGTGCAAAATTATTAAATTTCTGGCTCTTGCATCTTTATATTATGTTGAGCCAAAATCAGGACTTTGCTCCAAGGAATTTAAATGAGCAGACTGATACCATCTCCAGTACATGACTGAGCTTCAGCTGATGTTCGCAACACGGCTGAAAAGTAATTTATTGAATTACTGATGCACTTAATAAAGTGCTGCCAAAAGCTCAGAAGGAGAGGGTGCTGAGCCAACTGCACTTGAACTTGAAGGGGTGACTGTTCCAAAGCATTTTTATGTCCAGGACTTAAATGTTCAGCTGTTTATTAAACTAAGGCCACTTTCAGAGCCAGAAAAACCGCCTACTGAAGAAAAGTGTCCATCACAAGGAATAATTTTACTAGTAACCAGGCAGGTTTTGAGAGGACTTGAAATAACATGGTTGCAAAGGAGAGTTTCTTTTGATTAGCCAACGTCTTAGCGAAACTAAGATGGGTTTATTTGTACATGGTTAAGCAGTTAAAATATTTTAATCTCCTTGGAAGAGCACTTAGGTGTCTAGTAGCCATTAAAGCAAGTGCCCTAAGGCAACAGTTTCAGGGCCCAAACTGAGTTACTGCAAACCCTTGAATGTCATAAAAGGACACACATATTCTGGCTTCTGGTTAATTCACGCTGATTCCCCTCCCCTGTCCCCCTGGAATTGTGGGAGAGTTTCTCCTTCTGTGATTCGGTGAGCTTGGTCTAACTGGTAGCCCTGTGCTTGAAGGCAGTGACCGGTCACCATTTTGCTCTCTGAAACCATCTGAGACCACACCCTGGAACTTAATTCCTGCCTACAGGGACCTAGAGCCAGGCCTCCTATTCTGGATTGAAAGGGAGTTTGGAGGCCTCCTTAGATGACAACTGGAAGATAAAAGCTCAGTATCTGAGTCTCTCTGTCTCTCTGCTTTGTACCAAGTGCATTAGTATAAAATGGCTATGAGCAGGCCAGCCCTGGGAAAACTGTCAGAAAAACTGACCCTTGGTATCCTCAGAGCCCCTCCTGAGCCATATGTCAAACAACAAAAGAAAAGCTTTATTCCATGACAAGCATCCAGACAGACTGGTGAGTGAGGTGGGGCGGAGCGGGGGAGGATGGCCTATGACATCAAGTCACGGAAGTGGGTGCCCCACTTCAAGACCAGCCTTTGGAATGGGAGCAGAAAGCAAGGCTGGAGCTCCCACAGTTTAACAGGGAGCCTGCTGCGCCAGGAGCCTGCACCAACCAGACTCTGCGTCCCCCAACTCCCAGGGCCCTCGTGCATGTTGGCCAAACAGTCACGGCCAAGTCTGCTGGAAGCCAACTGAACTCAGCCGAGCCGACCCGTGGGAGCCCCAGCCCAGGGACACTGCCTGAAAACACCAAGTCCCTTTGGGGCGAGGGATAAAATAAAAAGGCCGAGTCCAAAGGTCACTCAGGACGACACATTGTAACCAAGTAGCTAGGCGACGGGAATATTCACAATTCCTGGCCTAGGAGTAAAATGGAACTCGTTGGCTCTCGAGTACAAATATCAGTGACTAAAGTTACGACCAACCTAGATAGCATATTCAAAAGTAGAGATATTACTTTGCCGACTAAGGTCCGTCTAGTCAAGGCTATGAGTGGTCATGTATGGATGTGAGAGTTGGACTGTGAAGAAGGCTGAGTGCCAAAGAATTGATGCTTTTGAACTGTGGTGTTGGAGAAGACTCTTGAGAGTCCCTTGGACTGCAAGGAGATTGAACCAGTCCATTCTAAAGGAGATCATCCCTGAGTGTTCTTTGGAAGGAATTATGCTAAAGCTGAAACTCCAATACTTTGGCCACCTCATGCGAAGAGTTGACTCATTGGAAAAGACTCTGATGCTGGGAGGGATTGGGGGCAGGAGGAGAAGGGGACGACAGAGGATGAGATGGCTGGATGGCATCGCTGACTCGATGGACATGAGTCTGAGTGAACTCTGGGAGTTGGTGATGGACAGGGAGGCCTGGCATGCTGCGATTCATGGGGTCGCAAAGAGTCAGACACGACTGAGCGACTGAACTGAATGTTTGGTTGGAAATGACCAAATAGATCTCAGGACATTAATAACCAAAAATGATGCCTGCGTCTTAGACAGTGGACGTGGCGTGACTTGCTTTGAGGACACGGTAGATGCGTCCGAACAGAGATCAGAGCTCAGGTCATCTTGAGCCTGGCCATGAGGGGGTGCCGTGACCCTCTGGCAAGCTCGCACAGGTGATGGCAATCCATCCACACGGCAGCCCTGTTGGGGACGTGTGATCACGCCCATTGCAAACAGGGAGGATCGCCCTGGGAGGTGTGTTAAGTCACTCGCCCCTAACCGCAGCGCCCGGAGCCCCAGCCTTGACCCCGTCCCTCTGGTCCAGTCTGTGCTCTGAGCCCTGGGCTGGGCGCCTCCCAGTGATGAGCAGAGCCCGGGGCTTAGATGCACTGCTGGTTCTCAGATGGAGTGAAATGACTGTGAGCAGGGGAGAGACCTCAGCATGAAGCCTCCTCCCCTGGTGCACTCTGGGGTCTGTCCACTTCCCTCAGAAGCTGGGCTATTCTGGGAGCTCCGGGCACCTGGCGAGCATCCTTCATCCCTGGGGAGGATGATGCAGCCACGCACCTGCCGGGGGAGGGTGGCTGATGCTCAACACTCATTCCGGCACATCACACTGCTGTTGGAGCCCAGCCACAGGGTCCAGACTAGCTTTCCTATCAATTCCTCATTCCCCACCCAATAAACATAACAGCAAACACTTGCCCAAAATGCTTCTGGTTTTTAATCACACGAAAAGTGAAAGTGAAAGCGTTAGTTGCTCAGTCATGTCCAACTCTTTGCATGACCCCAAGGACTGCAGCCTGCCAGGCTCCTTGGTCCGTGGAATTCTTTAACCAAGGATAATTTTTCCCCTTCTGTCCCCAAATTGAGTTTATATTTGTTCCAGGGAGAAAGAAAACATTGGCCCCTTTTTTGGTTATCTCATCCAGGTTACATCCACTGGCTACACTAACATCACTGACTGGGGGATTTTTGCAGAAGGTAAAGCCTACAGCCAATGATGTGTTAATTGGCATTCTTGATTATACTTGAAACATATTTTAAAACACACATTGAAAAAATATATTTATTTGGTTCTTATTTTCTGGACATCAATATAAAAGGATATGCTGCTTTTTTGAAAGATACTGTTGAAAAAATATTTTTTTTTTCATAAGCTTCGACAACTCCTTTGAAGTGTCTGAGGAGTTGAAAGAAAGACATCAGGCTCACATTTTTGGCTCTGAGCTGGGAGCTGTGTGAGTTCAAAGAGGCTGCGAACCACATCAAAACTCCTGGGTTCGAACACCTGGGTGGGGCAGCCCTTGATGGACGAGGTTTGGGGAACAGCAGCCAGACCGAGAGAAGCAAAGGAAGCCAGCATGGTAATCCCCAAACGAGGACTCTCTTGGCCCGAACCCAGCAGACGCTGCCCCCCACAACTGTGCGCCTGCATCTGTGAAATTCACCGAAACCCCTCCACCTCTGGTGCAGCGGATCTAAAACCCCATCCATCCAGAAGGTCATCCAGCACTCTGCTATCGGAGAAAAATGTAAGTGACATGAAAGAGTGAGAAGTTACCTCTCCAGAGAAGCCTTCTGGTGTGTCTGGGGTCAGCACGTAAAATTAACAGCACACTAAACGTGCCCATGAGCCTAACTGTCCTCTGGGTAGGCCTGGCACCCAGAGCGGACAGAGAAGTGGCCCCTGTGATGGCCCAGCAATGGCAGGCAGCCCAGCTGTGGATGGGGTCGGGGCCGGGGGGCTGCACCACCTGGACCAAGTGAGTAGCGTGAAATCGGTCAGCACCCTGGCGTTAGGAGGGGCTCAGAGATGACCCAGTGCCCACACGTCTCTCTCTGGAGAAAAGAAGTGTGAAGTTCTGAGGGTTTGGGGGGCAGTCCGTGGCTTCACAGCCTTTATTTCCTAGAATAAAGAAGCCCTTCTCTTGACTTGGGGCCACACTAGTTCTAGGCCACACTGCTTCTTGACCCCGGCTTTGGCTGGCTTGCGTCTTACACAGAGCCTGGTTTAATCCAGCCCGTGGACGCAGGCTAATGTGCGTAAATGACTGCATCTCCGCCTCCCAGGCCACTCTAACACTCAAGAGTCAATGGTGTGTGTTAAAGAACGGATTGGTTCAAGGCGCACAGCTCATGTTATGAGATTAGAATACTAAATCACACAGATCTTACATCCTTGTTCAAATTATCACACAAAAAAAGTTAACTGGCATATCTTGCTGCATTGACTTGAAAGAGCACTTTGGATGGAATACAAAAGGTATGCTATGCATCTGTTAGAGTGGATTCTGCAAACACTAATGACCTCAGGTAGAGGGGTTAGGAATGCTTTGTGGAGACCCAGGCATTTGAAGTGGGCCTTGAGGTACGGGTAGGAGTCCCAAAGATGGAGATAAGGGGGAAGGAGATTCAGATGAGGAGGCTGAGCAGGCTCTACCTTCGAGGATCTGGAAAGCCTGGGGGTGCCTTCAGGGAGCATGGACCCATGGGTTCACTAGAAGGCAGCATGTCAAGGCAAGGAGTGAAGGTGAACTTGGAACACACAGGTTTTTCCTAGTGATCATCAAATATTAAGAAGGCCAGTCTTTATCTTAATGGATATATTTGTTCCTGTTGTGACAGCAAAACCTCTATAATGGTAACTCAAACATTATAAATGGAAAAGACGTGTCAAATAAAGGAACAGAAAGTGACTTCCATGGTGTCCCGACTGCTCTGCAACTTGCCTCCTGGGGAGGTCATCTGAGTTCGCTTTGGTCCAAGTCAGACGGTCATTTTAGCAAGTACGTTCAGCATCTCTAGAAGCACTGGCTGTTTGGTCCCTAGGCAGGCGTCTCTTCTCTCTCCATCAATGTTTAAAAAAAAGGGTGGCTGCCTATCAACTACAACAGACATCCCCTAAAAACACACAAACACCTCTACATCCTCAGACCAGTTCCTAAAATGTTTCCATTCATCCACAGATGAGTTTCCAGAGCCTCCTGTCAGATGCCTGGCTGGGTGCTGAGAACACAGCATTTTCCTTGGGGAAATAACAATCCAGCCCATCTTCCCACAGCAGGATGGAGGCTGGTGTGATTAGAATAAAGGAAACATTAGGCGGTGTTGGGCTGGGTGGGAGGTCCCAGGTGCGACTTGACACGTGTTGAGTTTGGGGGCATTTGCCATCCCAGAAGAAATGTCAAGTGGGTGCCTGAGCCTCGGACTCGCAGAGGACGGGCCTAGGACAGGACATGCTTCTGACCTGGAAGGAGGGAGTTTTGTTAAAAGCGGGCAAGCGCAGCATAGAGGAGATCCATATCCATGTTTCAGCTCCACCACCAACCATCAACTGTGGTCAACTCCTCACACATCTGCCTTCAACACGCCCCCTCTAAGGGACCCTGGGCCCCCACTCCACGGCCACTGCAGCCCCTCTCCGGGTGGACAATTTGTGCGCACGCACACACACACACACACACACACACACACACACACACACACACACACACACACACACACATACACGGATGGACGGGAGGGGTAAAGCATGAGGACACGGAGCTCCGGAAGGCATCCGCTGGCTTCCTTGGGGCACCGGCCAGGTCATCTCAGGGCCGGGGGAGGTCCCTCCATAAAGCTGAGAAGTGGCCCCCGCGCAGGGCTGTGGACCTGCCAGCAGCTCCACACCCTCTGAGCCTCCACAAGAGGCCTCCCAGTGACAGTCACAGGACCTCTTTATTCAGTGCCCACCACCCACGTGGCTGGGGGCGCTGAGTGGCTACGGTTTTACATCTAAAACCGTCTGGATTCAGCCAAAGACCCAGCCTACTACACGAGCAAATCTAGATCTTAGCTCTTGCTGACATGCGCAACGTTTCCGGGGTAGGGGTGAGGGGGCAGTGGTTGGTTCACAAGCATGGCTGACACCAGTGAACAAAGGCCAGAGGTCACGGTCAGAGGCAGTGCCACCTCTGGGAAGGGCCTGTCCCACTGTCACCACCTGGCTTTTTGCTCCCCAAAGCCTCCGAGCCTATCCTCAGAAAGCCTGGACTCCCAACGCTCTTTGCACACAGAGCACTGCCCCAGGCCACGAAGGCTGAGTGACCGCGCTGTCAGGACACCCACGCCCATCCCTTTGCACCCTCCTTTGGCTGAGAGCTCTGGTTCTGCAAAGGCTCAGCGCTCCCTTCACCCCACCATCCCACCCCACTCACAGTTGAAATAGGCATAGGTCTTTATTTTGCAGAATCAGGATTTCACTAACCTTTGAGACACAAAGACCTCCAGGCACCCCAGGTCAAGGGACACCCAGGGTCAGGAGCTGGCTGGACAGTGGTACAGGGAACTTCTGAAACACCTGACCAGCCTTTGCTGGTTGTTATCCCACCCCATCACCTTTCTCTCTAGAGCACAATTGAGCCACAATCCTCTTTCCTGGAGTTTCCCAGGTAGGAACTCTGGTAGAGTGGTCCTCATCTGAGATCCACGGCAAAATTCTGCGAGCACAATTGTTTCACCTTTCTAAAAAGGCTTGCCGAGCCAGGAAGGAATTTAGGTCAAGTTCAGCGCGATCGCTCCAGGTTTGGCTCTGCCTCTCCATCCGAGGGGCTGTCCAGCCCTTCCCAGATGGTCCCGGGGAGCTGGCAGCCTTGGCTTTGTGCTGCGCTCCGGCCCAGGCGCTCTGACAGGTCACCCCGCGGACACCGTGGGCCAGCCTGGGCCACAGGGGAGCGCCCACTTGCCCCAGCGCTCCCTGCCGCATCTCTGAAGCCCCACAGCGGCACCCCACTCCCCTGCCCTCCGTGGGAAGGCCAGGGGCGCCCGGACAGCAGCCCACGCCGCTCGCGGAGTTGCTGCAACTCGGAGTCACTTTCTCCGAAGGCTCGGGTCTGACTCCTGCGTGCTGCAGCCCCCAACACACGCGCCGGCACCCCCTCTGGGTCCAGCCTGCCTTCACACACCTCGCCCTGTCGCCATCGCCACCCGCAGGCACACTCACTCTGCTGGTCCGTTTACCCAGAGGGAGCCCGCGAGAGCTGCCTACCTGCTCGCCAAGTTGGGCTGGGGAGGGACCACCCCGGGGGGGCCCGATGGCCGGGCTCGCGCTCTCCCCCAGACGCCGGCACCGGGCAAGCTCCCGGGCCGGCAGAGACCCGGCTCCGGGACCCGGCACCCGGGCGCGGCCCCTCCTTCCCGCGGCGTCGGCCGAGGCGGTGTGTCCCCGGCCAGCTCGGGCCGCCCCGGGCGCACGGCCACCCGCAGGGGTTCGCGGGGGGGCCCCCGGTCCGCGCACCCTCGCGCGCACTCACCTCCCGGGAGCCGGGGCGCTCGCGCCGATCCCGCCGCCGCCGCCGCGGCGACTCCGCATCTCCCGGGGCGCCCGCCCGCCGCCCTCCGGGGCGCCCCGCCGTCCCCGCCGTCCCCGCCGGGCGCGCAGGAGGCTCGTGGGGACGCGCGGAGGCCGCGGGGTCCGGGCGCCGCCCGCGCCGCCGCCGCCGAGCAGGAAATTTGTGGGGCCGGGTCGCCGCCGCCGCCGCCGCCTCCTCCGCGCCGCTGGCTCGGGCTCCGCGGCGGGGGCGGGGGCCGGCGCAGCGAGGAGCGGAGGCGACGCCTGGTGCCCGGCGCGGGGAGCGCACCCGGCCCGCCCCGCGGGGACCGGCCGCCGCCCCGGACCTTGACCCAGGCGGCCGCCCCACGCGCGGGGACCCTGGCCGCGCGGCCCCACTGCCTGGACCCGGGCGAACTGCCGGTATCAGGGTGTGACCCTCTTACAAGCGGGAAAGGCTCTTCCTTCTCAGCCTTGGTCTTGGGCACCAGGGACTGGAGTGCCTGGACACCCGCTCTGGGTCATGCCCTTGTTTCAGGAGGGCAGAGGGCAGGCGCCCAGAACCTAGGAGAGCCCAGAAATCTCTTGAGCTGCTGTCTCCCTCCCTGCAAAGAGGGAGGAATGGTAGCGCTGGGTGGATGTTGTACTGGGCTCAATTTGCTCACGATGCAGGAAATAAGGGTTCGATCCCTGGATGGGGACAGTCTCCTTAGGGGGGGCATGACAACCCACTCCAGTATTCTTGGCTGGACAAGAAGGGACAGAGGAGCCCGGCTCGTGGGGTCGCACAGGGTTGAACAGGACTTAGCAGGCAGGCGTGTGCTTGTCATTAAGTCAGTAACCTGCAGGCACAGGAAGAGAAGGGACTACCAGGAAGGGTCTGAACCAGGCGTTCTCAGGGACTGCTTTGCAGAAGACTTCCTGAAAGCTCCTTGGAGGAGTTTCAGAGTGAAGGAACTCCCACGGGGAAGGGCAGAACGGACGCCTGTGTCAGCCTGGTTCTGAGCCCTGGTGCTGTGCCCTCCAGGTGAGCCCCAGGCTCCAGCCCTCACGTGGGAAATGCATCCTCCTTGCAGGGACCTCACTCTGGAGGGCTTGTGAATGGCGGAACCAATGGTGAGAAGGTGACACTTAGGGCACGGTACCCTGCCTGCATCAGTAGCCAGCAGACACCTCCTGGGACCCCTGGCACCTGTTCTGGACAGAGCTGTGGACTCCAAAGGCTGGGGAGGGTGGCCACCTATTGGCTGGGACCGTTTGCAATGCCATATATCTCTTCCACATGGCGTAAAGAGAGGTGAAAGAGTGCAGAATTTGAACTCGGTGCTCTGCCCATGCTGTCCCTGGGGATCTTGTCTGGTGCCAGGGCTTTAAATACCATCTGCATGCAGGGAGCTCCAAAACAGCACAGTCTGTGTGGCCCTCTCCTCCACGCTCTGGCTTCCTGGCTGTCTGCCAGGCAGACCCAGCCCTTGCTCTGACTCTGTTTCTCCGCAGGCTTCCTGTCTCCCCCTCACATCCCACCTCTAACACAGCCCCACGTCCAGGTCCTGTCTCGCTCCGTGGTGCCTCTTGACTGTGTCCCCTCCTTTCCGCTCCGCCACCTTCATCTGATGACTGCAGGGTCCTCCAACTCCAGACTCATTCTTTTTTAGGCAGTCCATTCTAAGCACACCGTCCAGGGAGACTCCCTACAAATGAAACCAGGCCCTGCCAGTTTTCTGCTTAAAAGCTTCCATTTGGAATAAAAGCCATATTGCTGGGCAGCTCTGCCTAACTTCTCAGCAGCTCCCGGGCCCTGGGTTCCAGCCCCCCAGCACCCTCTCTCAGGGTCAGAGTCCAGCTCTTCCCCACCTGGGACTCCCTGCCTTGGTACCTGGCCTGCACCTTCCTCCTGACCGCCTCTGGGAAATGACCCTGCACCACTCCCTTCTGCTCTGCATGTGAATACACACACAAGGTGTATCCCCTTGTTGGGAATACACTGATTCCCTTGTTGAGTGTCAGTCTTTCCTCCCTCCCGCCCCTCCCCCTCCTCGGGGCCGTGCCTGTCTCCATCACCTCTCCATCTCCAGCTCCTGACACAACACCATAGCTGGGAGGCTCCCAATAAAAGCCTGTGGACTGACAGATCAGAGGCAGAAGGGCCCCAGCTGCAGTGCCAGGCAGCCCGGTCACCCTGGAGCCCAGCAGGGCAGTTGGCTGCCTCCAGAGCGTGCCCTGGGGGGAACAGCCCAGGTCAGGTAGGGCCAGGTAGGCCAGTGACTCCGCCCAGCAGTCAATTCCCAGCCTCCGTGGCCTCCAGAGCCAGACTTCCGCACAGGAGGTGATCGTTTCAAACCCTGATGAGCACAGTTTTGCTTGTTAACACTGCAGGGCTGCAGAGGCGGAGACTGTGATGCAAGATGAGAGGACAAGTCGCCTTTGTCAGACATCTGCTACTGGAAAGTCCACAGCCGGGGGAACACGGCGCGGGGCAGATGGCCCCGCTCTCCCAGTAATGTCATCTCTGCGGGACCCCAAGGATGCTTCCTGGAATTAAGCAATCTCCCTCAACCTCTGAAGTCTAAAGACATTCATCGCTGTCACACAAGAGTGTGTTGTCAGAGGCATGGATCCAGGGTCATGTTGATTTCCCTTTGGAAGCCCTTTGACCCTCCATATCCATCTTCCTTCCGCCCCTCCTGACATCAGAGTCAGCTCCCTTATTCCTGAGGCTCTGAGGGCCACCCCCAGCCTCTTGCCATCCTGAACACCTATGCACTCTCATCTTTATGACTCCAGAACACGGCCCTTCTTACCAACCCAGCTTCCTCTTTAACCCTCAGTGCACTTCCTGTTTAAACTGTCTTCCGCCCCACGCAGGCTCTCCTCTTGCCTGTCTCCCCTCCTCCTCCTCTTCCCCAAGCCCTGCAGCCCCTTTCCTTTAAAACACAGCTGGAAACAGTCTTCCTGAGACTGGTGAGACGAACTGTGGTTGTGTGTCTTCCATTTTACTGGAGGACAGGGCCTCTGGATTTCTCTGCAGCAACCCAGATAATGCTTGTCACGCTTTAAGGGCTCAACAGATGCCAATTAACGTTAAGATGTTGAGGCCAGAAATAGTCTCTAGAAGAAGCCAAAAAAAGGCAAACTTGGGTCTGTAGAGAGAAATGAGCTTGTGCTTAAACATCGACCAGAAGCATGAACGTAAAATCACCCAGCATTCAGAGAAAAAAGCAGAAGGCCTTGGTGATCGTTGACTGCAGAGCAGGGGCAGGAAGGAGGGCTGGTTTCAGGACAGAAGCAGTTCAGGTTGGCTACTCCAGTCTCTAGAATGTGCCAGAATGAGTAGCCCTAGGGGATCCAGAATCTTCCATTTTCACACTGCCCATCTATCCTTATTCCTCTTCTTTTCCCAAATTATACCCAAGTGTTCACACTGACTAACCAGTGAACTCACAAGGCCAGGCCCGTTGCTGGAAGTTTCCTCTATTATCCCAGAAAAACCAATAATTCTCTTCTCTAGGTCCTTACAGCATTCTAACCCCATTTTCCCACCTTGGATTACTTTGTGTTGGTGAATAATACATCGTGTGTTATAGAGATCACTCAGCATTCAGAAAACTAAAAGTATGGCATCTGGTCCCATTGCTGTCATTCAGTTGCTAATCCGTATCCGACTGTGACCCCATGGACTGCAGCACGCCAGGCTTCCCTGTCCTTCGCTATCTCCCGGAGTTTGCTCAGACTGTGTCCATCAAGTCAGTGATGCCATCCAACCATCTCATCCTCTGTCTTTCCCTCTCTTCCTGCCTTCAATCCTTCCCAGCTTCAGGGTCTTTTCATCTTTGCATCCGGTGGCCAAAGTATCATAGCTTCAATTCAAGACAAATAGATGGGGGAAAAGTGGAAACGGTGACAAATTTTATTTTTTTGAGTTCCCAAATCACTGTGGATGATGACTACAGCCACAAAATTAAAAGACATTTGCTCCTTGTAAGGAAAGCTATGACAGACCTAGACAGCATATTAAAAAGCATCACTTTTCCAACAAAGGTCTGTAAAGTAACAGCTATGGTTTTTCTGATAGTCATCTACAGATGTGAGAGTTGGACCATAAAGAAGGCTGAGTGCTGAAGAATTGATGCCTTCAAATTGTGCTGGAGAAGGCTCTTGAGAGTCCCTTGGACAGCAGGGAGATCAAACCAGTCAATCCTAAAGGAAATCAACACTTGAATAGTCATTGAAAGGACTGATGCTGAAGCTGAAGCTCCAGTACTTTGGCCACCGGATGCGAGGAGTCGATTCCTTGGAAAAACCCTGATGAACAACAACAACAACAAACATTCAATTTAATGAATGAAGACAAACTCATCTATCAAGATAATGAACATATCATTCTAGAAATTTCTCTCGTGCCTTTTCCCTGAAAATTCTCCACTTCTGCTAAAGGTAGCTCCTGTTCTGATGTCTGTTACCATAAATAGCTTAATATGATCTAGATCTTCATATAAATGGAATCATAGTGTATATACGCTTCCATTTCTAGTTTCTTTCACCCAGTAAAATCTCCTCAAAGATTTGGTATATTACCTATATTGCCTGTAATTTAGGGAATATATATTTTTTTCCTCTCTCTAAAGATTTTCTCATTGTGATTTTTTTAGAAATTTGATTAAATTACATCTTAGTGCAGTTTTCTTTGTCTCTTTCACACTTAGGATTAGTCCTGCTTCTTGGTTCATAAAGTATATCTTACAGGTTTTAATATCAGTTTACAGTTTTCATCAAATTTAGAAACTTTTCAGCCATTATTTCTTCAAAAATGTTTTCTGCATGCCCCCTTTTGGGGGATTTCATTTATGTGTACATAATATCTCCTAACATTGTTCCATAGGTCCCTGAAGCTCTTTAAATTTTAAGACTTTTTTCTTCTGTCTGTTTCAATTTGTCCAGTTTTTACTGCTATGTATTTAAGCCTGACAATCATTTCTTTTACAGTGCTTAATCTTCTCTTAAATCCTTCCGGAGAAATTTTCATTTCAGATATTCTGTCTTTAGGTCTTAGAATTTTTATTTGATTATTTTTAAACTAATTTTTATTTCTTTGCTAAGGTTCTTCATATTGTTTTCAGCTTTTCCTTTAAACCCTTTAATATATTCATTATAGCACTTCTAAATTCTTGGCTAATTTTAGCATCTGTGTATTTGAGTGTGCATCTATTGAGTTTTTTGGTCCTTATTGATTTTCCTGTTTCTTTGCAGGTCTTTTTTTTTTTTTTTTTAATCATTTGCTGGATGCAACACTGGTTAAATCTTTTGTTAGAATAGGTCTGTAAAATCCTTACTGTAGGGCTAGAATACATGCGTGCATGGTAAGTCACCTTAGTCGTGTCTCTTTGCAACCCTACGGACTGTAGCTTGCCAGGCTCCTTTGTCCATGGGATTCTCCAGGCAAGAACACTGGAGTGGGTCACCATTCCCTTCTCCAGGGACTCTTCCTAACCCGGAGATCGAAGCTGGATGTCTTGCGTCTTTTGCATCGGCATGCAGGTTCTTTACCACTAGCATCACCTGGGAAGCCCAGGGCCCTGGAAAGCCTAGGAAGACTGGCCTTCTTTCCTTTATTTTAAAATTGTGTTGCATTGTTTTGTAATTGTCTGTATGGATCCCTTCCCCCAAGGCTGAGTCTAAGTCGTTTTTGCGTCTTTAACACCTATCAATCACCGTAAATGGTCAGAGTGTCAGAGTGAATGCTTTTGAATGAATGAACAAACACTGGTGACTCAGATGGGGAAGAATCCGCCTGCAGCAGGAGACTCAGTTCGATTCCTGGGTCAGGAAGAGCCCCTGGAGAAGGAAATGGCAACCCACTCCAGTATTCTTGCCTGGGAAATCCCCTGGACAGAGGAGCCTGGCAGGCTATAGGGTCCGTGGGGTCGCAGAAAAGTCGGACATAGCTTAGCAACAAATACACACAGATATATGGCCGTTCAAATTTCATGTTATATGCTGTTCAGAACTGCAGTTACTTTAGTAAAGTTCAGTGGTTCTGTTATTTGAACAGCAATTGAAAGTGAAAGTGAAGTTGTTCAGTCAGGTCCGACTCTTTGCAACCCCACGGACTGCAGCATGCCAGGCTCCTCCATCCTTGGAATTTTCCGGGCAAGAGGACTGGAGTGGGTTGCCATTTCCTTCTCCAGGGGGTCTTTCTGACCCAGGGATGGAACCTTGGTTTCCCGAACTGCAGGCAGACGCTTTACTGTCTGGGCCTCCAGGGAAGCCCTTAAATAGCCGCTAACTTTATACGTAAAACATCAGGAACACACACGCATGACTCAAAATGAAAAAGGGTCAACAAGCATAAAAATGAAGAATCTAAGTCTCCTTGCTTCCTTATTCCCCAGACAACCAGTTCACCTTTTTTGAGACAAACTTAGTTACCAGTTCCTCGTCTGTCCTTCCAGAGTAAACATATATGCATATGGATTTTCTGTTACCTAAGTCGCATGATATGGGTATTTTTCCACACGGGAACTTCTAGACTTGCTTTGTTCATTTAGCCACTGGAGCAAGATGTGGTGCCCCAGAATGTGTTTAATTCTGCTTCTGCTGTAGACCACACAGGTTATTCCCGGTCACTTTCTAATGCATTGTGGCGTGTATGTGTTCATATGTCATTTCTGGGTATATGAGAGCATGTATGAATATAGAATTCTTGGTCACCATATAGGTTTTTTTTTTTTTAATTGGAGTATAGTTGATTTACAATGTTGTGTTAGTTTCTGCTGAACAACCAAGTGACTCAGCTCCATGTAGACGTAGACCCCCTCCCCCCTGACCCTCCCTCCCACTTCCCCACCCCACCCATCTAGGGTATCACAGAGCGCTATGCAGAGCTTATCTCTCTTGTGCACTATACAGGTTGTTTTTTAAAAACAGATGAGCAGTGTCTCTCTCTCTCTCTCTGTGATTCTTTGGAGATAAGTTTTCACATATGTGAGTATGAGTGCTGTGGACAGTCCACCTGTAATGACAAATTGCTTAATTACTTCTTATACGATTAAAAAAGTTGGAGTCAATCCCTTAAGTAAATGGACATCTAGAAATTGGAGTAAACACCACTGAAAAGCCAAACAATAAAACAATTCAACACCTTCCATGACCCGCTTCAAGTGATGCGTGGAACTCCCACCTAGACCTCATTCAAAAAATCATAGAGCTTTATGCTTTGGAAAAAGTGTATTTCCCCCTCTACTTCTTAGAGAAACTTGAAGACCTTCAACAGATTTCTAGCAGAAAGAAATGAGTTAATTTTATTTCACCGTGAAGTAAGTATCTGTAATCCACAGAAAGTTTTCACTCATGGAATGATTTAGTATTCACCTCAGTTCAGCTCGGTTCAGTCACTCAGTCATGTCTGACTTTTGCAACCCCATGAATCGCAGCATGCCAGGCCTCCCTGTCCATCACCAACTCCCGGAGTTCACTCAGACTCATGTCAATCCAGTCAGTGATGCCATCCAGCCATCTCATCCTCTGTCATCCCCTTCTCCTCCTGCCCCCAATCCCTCCCGGCATCACAGTCTTTTCCAATGAGTCAACTCTTCGCATGATGTGGCCAAAGAACTAGAGTTTCAGCTTTAGCATCATTCCTTCCAAAGAAATCCCAGGACTGATCTCCTTCAGAATGGACTGGTTGGATCTCCTTGCAGTCCAAAGAACTCTCAACAATCTTCTCCAACATCACAGTTCAAAAGCATCAATTCTCAGCCTTCTTCACAGTCCAATTCTCACATCCATACAGGACCACAGGAAAAACCATAGCCTTGACTAGACCGACCTTTGTTGGCAAAGTAACGTCTCCACTTTTGAATATGCTATCTAGGTTGGTCATAGCTTTTCTTCCAAGGAGTAAGCGTCTTTTAATTTCATGGCTGCAGTCACCATCTGCAGTGATTTTGGAGCCCCCCAAAATAAAGTCTGACACTGTTTCCACTGTTTCCCCATCTATTTCCCATGAAGTGATGAGACCAGATGCCATGATCTTCATTTTCTGAATGTTGAGCTTTAAGCCAACTTTTTCACTCTCCTCTTTCACTTTCATCAAGAGGCTTTTTAGTTTCTATTCACTTTCTGCCATAAGGGTGGTGTCATCTGCATATCTGAGGTTATTGATATTTCTTCTGGCAATCTTGATTCCAGCTTGTGTTTCCTCCAGCCCAATGTTTCTCATGATGTACTCTGCATATAAGTTAAATAAGCAGGGTGACAATATACAGCCTTGACGTACTCCTTTTCCTATTTGGAACCAGTCTGTTGTTCCATGTCCAGTTCTAACTGTTGCTTCCTGACCTGTATACAGGTTTCTCAAGAGGCAGGTTAGGTGGTCTGGTATTCCCATCTCTTTCAGAATTTTCCACAGTTTCTTGTGATCCACACAGTCAAAGGCTTTGTCATAGTCAATAAAGAAGAAATCGATGTTTTTCTGGAACTCTCTTGCTTAGTTTTTGCCTTACTTTTGGTTTGCTTCAGGAACCAAGGAAAATGTTGGTAATGTAATATAATACAGAATTGAGATACCAAGTAAAGTTTCTCAAAAAACAGGAGATAGAGGACCACTTCTTATCAGCTACTAAAGCAGGATAGAAATTTGGTTTTTAAATATTTAGTTGTATGAAACATCACAATGTTAAGAAAGATTTTTATGTTTTAAAAAATAACTCTTTGAAAAACCAATGGCATATGATATCACTTACTTGTGGAGTCTAAAATATGACACAAGGGAACTTATCTAAGAAATAGAAACAGACAGACATGCAGATTAGACCTGCGGTTGCCAAGGGAGAGGGGGGAGAGGGTGAAGTGGGAGTTTGGGGTGAGCAGACGCCAAGTATTACACACACACACACATATATATATATATAGAGAGAGAGACTGGATAAACAAGGTCCTACTGCTGCAAGACGGGTGGGTCCTGGTGGAGAGGTCTGACAGAATGTGGTCCATTGGAGAAGGGAATGGCAAACCACTTCAGTATTCTTGCCTCGAGAACCCCATGAACAGTATAAAAAGGCAAAAAGATAAGACACTGAAAGATGAACTCTGCAGGTCAGTAGGTGCCCAATATGCTACTGGAGATCAGTGGAGAAATAACTCCAGAAAGAATGAAAAGAAGGAGCCAAAGAAAAAACAACATCCAGTTGTGAATGAGACTGGTGATGGAAGCAAGATTCGATGCTATAAAGAGCAATATTGCAAAGGAACCTGGAATGTTACGTCCATGCATCAAGGCAAATTGGAAGTGGTCAAACAGGAGATGACAAGAGTGAACATAGACATTCTAGGAATCAGTGAACTAAGATGGACTGGAATGGGTGAATTTAACTCAGATGACCATTATATCTACTACTGTGGGCAGGAATCCCTTAGAAGAAATGGAGTAGCCATCATAGTCAACAAAAGAGTTTGAAATGCAGTACTTGGATGCAATCTTAAAAACGACAGAATAATCTCTGTTCGTTTCCAAGGCAAACCATTCAATAACAGTAATCCAAGTCTATGCCCCGACCAGTAATGCTGAAGAAGCTGAAGTTTAACAGTTCTATGAAGACCTACAAGACCTGCTAGAACTAACACCCAATAAAGATGTTCTTTTCATTATAGGGGACTGGAATGCAAAAGTAGGAAGTCAAGAAACACCTGGAGTAACAGGCAAATTTGGCCTTGGAGTATGGAATGAAGCAGGGCAAAGGCTAATAGAGTTTTGCCAAGGGAACACACTGGTCATAGCAAACACCCTCTTCCAACAACACAAGAGAAGACTCTAAACATGGGCATCACCAGATGGTCAACACTAAAATCAGATTGATTATATCCTTTGCAGCCAAAGATGGAGAAGCTCTATACAGTCAACAAAAATGAGACCATGAGCTGACTGTGGCTCAGATCATGAGCTCCTTATTGCCAAATTCAGACTTAAATTGAAGAAAGTGGGAAAACCACTAGACCATTCAGGTATGACCTAAATCAAATCCCTTATGATTATACAATGGAAGTGAGAAATAGATTTAAGGCACTAGATCTGATAGACAGAGTGCCTGATGAACTATGGATGGAGGTTCATGACATTGTACAGGAGACAGGAAGCAAGACCATCTCCAAGAAAAAGAAATGCAAAAAAGCAAAATGGCTGTCTGAGGAGGCCTTACAAATAGCTGTGAAAAGAAGAGAAGCGAAAAATAAAGGAGAAAAGGAAAGATATATCCATTTGAATGCAGAATTCCAAAGAATAGCAAGGAGAGATAAGAAAGCCTTCCTCAGTGATCAGTGCAAAGAAATAGAGGGAAAGAACAGAATGGGAAAGACTAGAGATCTCTTCAAGAAAATTAGAGATACCAAGAGACCTTTTCATGCAAAGATGGGCTCAATAAAGGACAGAAATGCTAGGGACCTAACAGAAGCAGAAGATATTAAGAAGAGGTGGGAAGAATACACAGAACTGTACAAAAAAGATCTTCATGACACAGATAATCATGAAGGTGTGATCACTCCTACTCATCTAGAGCTGGACATCCTGGAATGTGAAGTCAAGTGGCCCTTAGGAAGCATCACTACGAACAAAACTAGTGGAGGTGATGGAATTCCAGTTGAGCTATTTAAAATTCTAAAAGATGATGCTGTGAAAGTGCTGCACTCAATATGCCAGCAAATTTGGAAAACTCAGCAGTGGCCACAGGACTGGAAAAGGTCAGTTTTCATTTCAATCCCAAAGAAAAGTAATGCCAAAGAATGCTCAAACTATCGCACAATTGCACTCATCTCACACATTAGTAAAGTAATGCTCAAAATTCTCCAAGCCAGGCTTCAGTAATATGACAACCATGAACTTCCAGATGTTCAAGCTGGTTTTAGGAAAGACAGAGGAACCAGAGATCAAATTGCCAACATCCGCTGGATCATGGAAAAGCAAGAGAGTTCCAGAAAAACATCGATTTCTGCTTTATTGACTATACTAAAGCCTTTGACTGTGTGGATCACAAGAAACTGTGGAAAATTCTGAAGGAGATGGGAATACCAGACCACCTGACCTGCCTGTTGAAAAACCTATATGCAGGTTAGGAAGCAACAGTTAGAACTGGATGTGGAACAACAGACTGGTTCCAAATAGGAAAAGGAGTATGTCAAGGCTGTATATTGTCACCCTGCTTATTTAACATATATGCAGAGTACATCATGAGAAACGCTGGGCTGGAGGAAGCACAAGCTGGAATCAGGATTGCCAGGAGAAATATCAATAACCTCAGATATGCAGATGACACCACCCTTACGGCAGAAAGTGAAGAACTAAAGAGCCTCTTGATGAAAGTGAAAGAGGAGAGTGAAAAAATTGACTTAAAGCTCAACATTCAGAAAACTAAGATCATGGCATCCAGTTCCATCACTTCATGGCAAATAGATGGGGAAATAGTGTCTGACTTTATTTTTCTGGGCCACAAAATCACTGCAGATGGAAATCGCAGCCGTGAAATTAAAAGACGCTTACTCCTTGGAAGGAAAGTTATGACCAACCTAGACAGCATATTAAAAAGCAGAGACATTACTTTGCCAACAAAGTATAGTTTTTCCAGTGGTCACGTATGGATGTGAGAGTTGGACTATAAAGAAAGCTGAGTGCCGAAGAATTGATGCTTTTGAACTGTGGTATTGGAGAAGACTCTTGAGAGTCCCTTGGACTGCAAGGAGATTCAACCAGTCCATCCTAAAGGAGATCAGTCCTGGGTGTTCATTGGAAGGACTGATGCTGAAGCTGAAACTCCAATACTTTGACCACCTGATGCAAAGAGGTGACTCATTTGAAAAGACCCTGATGCTGGGAGGGATTGGGGGCAGGAGGAGAAGGGGATGACAGAGGATGAGATGGCTGGATGTCATCACTGACTCAATGGACATGGGTTTGGGTGGACTCCAGGAGTTGGTGATGGACAGGGAGGCCTGGTGCGCTGCAGTCCACAGGGTCACAAAGAGCCAGACACAACTGAGTGACTGAACTGAACTGAACTGAAATTCACAATGAACCTAAAGCAATTCCAGTAACAAGACCCCCCTCCCCCCAACTCTAGGATGTAGGTGTGCAACAACATTAGTGCTAATAAAATGCAAAGAGACTTCTGGGACAGAGGCATTTATTTTACTTCTGTTTTGCCATAGTTTAAAGCTGAGAGGATGAAAGTTCTGGACAAGGAGGAAAGTTCATGAACTCAGGAGCAGAGCCAAAAGAAACCTAGCCAGGAAAGAGAACAAGACAGGTGCCCTGGTCTCTGGCCCTGCCACAGATTTGCATGGACTTATCCGAGGTGTGTGTGAGCTTATGTCAACTTGATTTACGTATTTTGTGAAAGCTCTGTTCATTCTTTCTTCCTGGATGCATTTAGTGAGAACAAAAATGCAAGAAAGTCATCCAGCCAAAAGCTGAAGCTTGGGGAAGATGAGACAAAGTGACCCCAGATAAGGTAAGAAAAATATCAAGGGAATCATTTGCGACATACTAGAGCACAGCAATGGTTGGACAGAACTGCCCAGGTTAAAAATAAGCAAGATTTTAAAAAAAAAGTGCCAAGGCAAGTATGCAGATATACAGCAAAAGGAAACAAAGACGAATGAACTGCCTGCCGCTGGAAAAGCACACAGTTCACTGAACTGTTCTTTCTGCTTGTCTTATGCTAATATAGGGCTTCCCTGGTGGCTCAGATGGTAAAGAATTCCTTTTGTATCTGGAACAGTAAGGAATCTGCCTGCAGTGCAGGAGACCCAGGTTCAGATCCCTGGGTCTGGAAGATCCCCTGGAGGAGGGCATGGCTCCCCACTCCAGTCTTCTTGCCTGGAGAATCCATGGACATAGGAGCCTGGTGGGCTACAGTCCATGGGGTCACAATGAGTTGGACACGACTGACTGACTAACGGTACTGGTACGCTATGTAAGGATTTATAATAAGAGTTTATTAAAGTAAGAAATGAATGATGAGGTGGCAAAAGAAGAAAACCCAAATGAAAGGAAAGCTTTAGAGCGAGGGAGACAAACTGAAACTCCAAACTGCATGATTTGGGATTAAATACATAAACTGGAATAAGACTTGACTGAAAGACGAGCTAGCCCCAGAGAAGAAAGGAACAGCGAGGCAGGGAAAGGAAGACAAAGAGACCAAAGCTATTAGGAGAGATGGTGGATGTGGAGGTCAAAGATAACCCAATGCATGAGTGACTGGTGTGCCTCAAGGTAGGATTTCAATGAATACAGAAATAGGATACAAAAAAAAAAAAACCCACAAAACTGTATCTGCAATGAACCAAATAAGATATTGAAAAGACAATCCCAGAATAAGAAGTAAAAAGAGATACAGAGCAATCTATACAAAATACATTCAGGCCAAGCAACTGCATTTCATGAATAAAGACTTTTGCAACTATGCTATGAGAATAAGAAAGTCATAATCAGAGAGAGGAAACAAAGCTGACCCCAGACTCTTGTATGGCATCATTCAATGTTAAAAGATAACAGAGTAATACGTACAAAATTTTGAGGGGAAGACAATGGGGCAAAACGCTGACTGCTTCTTCTGACCCTGATGGAAGAATGGGGAGCAGACTGGCCCTCGGCAATAAAGCGGAAAATTACACATAAAAGGGTGGTTTCTAGACACTGGACATCTGGCCACATACAGGCTTTCATTCCTGAGAAAAGAAAAGAATGAGGTGCGACTGACCCCTGCATCAGGAAGTTTCCAAGGAGGAACCCGCAGGGCATGGTGCAGGAGAGCAAGCCGTGGAGAACCAATAGTCACCTCGAGGTGCAGAAATCAGAGTCTGGGGAAGCAAAACTGGCTAAGATTGGTTTAAGACCCTGGAGAGAGAAAGAATCAAAAACAAGCTCTCAAGATCTGCAGAGAGCATCCCTCGAATCTTTGGTTGAGGGTTGGTCCATACGGGTGGGAGGAAGGTATCTGAAGTCACAGATAAGAGCCTCTGGAAAGCAGCATGACCAATAGTGCTTGGAGTTGACACAGAGCTGGGAAGACAGACTTTATAATGGAGAATCCAGAAAGAGACCCAAACAAATGTGGTCATCTGATTTCTAATAAGGACGCCAAGACAATCCACCAAGGAAAGGATACTGTTTTCAAGAAATCAATTGCATACCCACGTGTATAAGAATGACTCTCAGCCCTTACTTCATACTATTTTGAAAAAAACTCAAAATAAGAAAATAATCTTAAGTGTAAGAACTGAATTCATGAATATTCTAGAACAAAACAGGGGGAAAATACCTTTGCGATCTTGGGTTAGGCAAAGCCCGCATTGCAGGTGGATTCTTTACCAGCTGAGCCACAGGGAAGCCCAGACATTTAAAGTACAATCCATAAAATTAAAACAGTCGGTGCTTACTGTGTGTGTTTGTCTGTGTGCTCAGTCACCCAGTCGTGTTCAGCTTTTTGCAACCCCATGGTCTGTAGCCCAGCCGGCTCCTCTGCCTTACTGGTACTTAGATTTCATCCAGATTAGAAAATGTTTCTCTTTGAAAGATACTATAAAGAAAACAAAAACGCAAGCTAGAGATTGGGAGAAAATGCTTTCAAAACATAAACCTAGTAGAGGACTTATATGCAAAATATACATATAAAAACTCTTAAAACTGAACAAAAAGGGGTCAAACCAATTTAAGAAAAGAGCAAAAGATTCAAACAGATACTTCTCCAAAGGAAGGATACAGGTAAAAAATAAGCTCATAAAAAGATGTTCAACACCATTAATATTTGTGAAACCATCAAAACCATAGTGAGATACCACTCAGCACTCGTTACAATGGCATTTTTTAAAAACACTGGTGATAGCAAATGTTGGCGAGGACACGAAGCAGCTGGAAACACCGTGCACTGCTTGTGGGAATGCATATGGGAACAGACACCTAGGAAAACACTTTGTCAGTTTCTTCAGCAGTCAAGTACGTTTACTGGATGTCTGGGTCAGGAAGATCCTCTGGAGAAGGAAATGGCAACCCACTCCAGTACTCTTGCCTGGAAAATCCCATGGACGGAGGAGCCTGGTGGGTCTCAACAGAGTTGGACACGACTGAGAAACTTCACTTTCACTGCATGTCCCAGCAATTTCTCTCCTGTACATTTAAGTAAAAGGAAGGAAAGCGTATATTCAGAATATATGCTTTAACGTTCAGAACAACTTTATTCAAAATAGCCGATAACTTTCAGTTCAGTTCAGTTCAGTAGCTCAGCCATGTCCAACTCTTTGCGACCCCATGGACTGCGACACACCAGGCCTCCATGTCCATCACCAACTCCCGGAGTTTACTCAAACTCATGTCCATTGAGTTGGTGATGCCATCCAACCATCTCATCCTCTGTCATCCCCTTTTCCTCTTTCTTTCAACCTTTCCCAGCATTAGGGTCTTTCCAAATGAGTCAGTTCTTTGCATCAGGTGGCCAAAGGATTGGAGTTTTCAGCCAATAACTTGAATCTACCCAAATATCCATCAATTGCTGAACAGATCAACAAATTTAGAGGTAATCGGGTGAATCTCAAACTGGGAAAGGAAGACTGCATACTGTAAGGAACCATTTCTATGAAATTCTAGAAAAGGCAAAACTGTAGGGACAGAAAATCATAGAATTCCAACAGAATGCAGTAGTCCCTATAAAAATCGCCCCAATTTACGCAATTAATAGCCAGCATTTTCTAGTCCTGTAGGAAAGAGCGCTCTCTTCCATTGCTGGCGGGCTTATCAGTGAGAGGCCAATTTGGCTTTGGTATTGAAATGTCTGTTTGAACCAACAATTCTTAATCTGTTCTCAAGCAAGTTTATATGAACAAAAAAACTAAGAATACACAAAATAGCCAGAAGAGAGCATGTTAAATGAGTGGTGGCCTGGTTATTCTAGGGGGAAAAACAGAGAGTATCCGCTCATTCCACAAACAAGTTAGGTGCTATCCAAGAAAAGCGCAGGATGAAAATGTACATGTACAATATGACTCTAACTTTAGAGCCAGAGAAAGCGGTAGTCACTCAGTTGTGGCCGACTCCTTGTGACCTCGTGCACTGCAGCCCGCCAGGCTCTTCTGTCCCTGGGGACTCTCCAGGTAAGAATACTGGAGTGGATTGCCATTCCCTTCTCCAGGGGATCGTACGACCCAGGGATGGAACCTGGGTCTCCTGCACTGCAGACAGATTCTTTAGTCCCTGAGCTACCAGGGAAGTCCAATATAGAGTATAATAAAAAGCAGTATATCTAATATGCTGCGAACATCTATTTATTAACTCAAGAAATGATCTTCTTGACAAATGGAGGACTTCCTCTAAGAGCCAGAAATGATCGTTTACCAACTATTCATCATCCAACAGAGAGAACAGAGTTGCAAAGACAAAGCAGGATTGTTCAGAATCAGTTCCATCAGAGAACTAACGAGAGAGATGAAACCTCTCAAGTCACAATTTAAATAACAGATGAGTGTGATCCAGTTTGAAAGAGGAAATTTGAAAGGGGCACTTCTTTATCAAAGTCTGAAAATAAGGTGTCGGCTTTCCTCTTTCCAGTCCCTAGGACTTGTAGCAAGAGCTTCATCTCTTTAGGATTTCCTTTGGAACCTTTGTTAGGGTCACATCGTTAACCCTTGGCTGGTGGGACTCTGTGTTGTTGGCTGCTAGAATCAGTAACATTTGAGGGGTACAGGGCATATTATTTAGGAATTCTAGTTCTGTCCTGATGTGGTAGGCTGATTTTGTTTTCAAGGCACTTAAAAAAAAAAAGAGTTATAAGTTAGTTGTGTGATTGGCGATGTCTCAGGAAGACCGTGTTTACCCCTTGTTCCTCCCGGTTGGCTATAACCATAGCAACCTGTCACTCCAGACCGAAGTTCAGCTACCATAAATCTTTATGACCCTAGTCACAGTCCAATGTTCATCAGTGTAATCCTTCCTCTTGAAGAATGAGGTTTTATATTTCACAAGACAGTGTGAGACTTCATTTCTAAACACTGGACTCCAAAAGAGAAGGCCCAAAAATAGCATTAAAAGATCTCTGCTTTTTTACCCGAGGACCCTTATCGTCCTGAGAAAATGCCCACGGCGAAGAAAACGCTGACCTTCTTACTCAGCTTCGTCACCAGCCTGGGGGCTTTCGTTGTCCTTTGTGTTGTTCTGGCGACCCAGCAGTGGATCCGCAGCACGATCGCCATCAGTGACTCCTCTTCGAATGGTAGTGTGATCATCACCTATGGGCTTCTTCGTGGGAAGAGTATTCAAGAATTGAATCATGGACTTGCAGAACCAGACAAAAATTTTGAAGGTAATTATAGCTCATTTGAATGTATACAATGAGGCTGAATTAACTGGGTAAAATTGATGTCATCCTGTATTCTGGTCAGATACCCTTCAGAAATAATTTCCTGGTAAATTTTAATTGGGCTGTAGATACGATCTCATATATTTAATCTTGAAAATTCACCAAACTTTTTCAGCTTCCTCAGGTCTGGCTGGGTCTATTAGCAAAACAGTCGAAATCCTTCTGGTAGAGTTGCGTTTAAACAGTGTGTGTGTGTGTGTGTGTGTGTGTGTGTGTGTGTGTGAGTGTGTGCGTGTGTGTGCGCGTGTGTGTGTTAGTGGCTCAGTCATCTCCGACTCTTTGTGACCCCATGGATCTTAGCCCACCAGGCTCCTCTGTCTTTGGGATTTCCCAGACAAAAATACTGGAGTGGGTTGCTGTTCCCTTCTCCAGGAGCATCTTCCGGACCCAAGGATTGAACCTGAGTCTCCTGCATCTCAGGCAGATTTGTTACCATCTGAGACACTAGGGAAGCCTTAAACAGCACCAGTTAATTGACAAGAAAAAATGAAGCGGAAAATATGGGCAATTTATTACCCCTGAATCTCAGGTTCAGTACTTCCACTGATTTGAATTTGCATTCTTACTTCCAAACAATCTCATTGCTGTTGGAATTGATATTAAATTTCTATCACTTATATTAATTGAATATTTTACAGAAATTCCTATTTTTTTCTGATTTCGTACGCACTACTGCTCTACTCTCAATGCGCAGAAAACAAAAATTCATTGAGAATAAGCACAATTTAGCTACTTACTTGGCATTCAAAGTTTAAATACATACCACTGCTTTATTAATTTAGGAACATAATTTATAAACTATTTAGCATCTTAAATAGATTTGTTCTGAATGGTGCTTCATGCAGCTTACTATACAGGCTTTATCAGGTATTATGCAGTCATCACCTTTTTCTTTGTAAACATACATCATTTTTTTAAAAAACTAGTGTTTCCTGAGGCCATAGCATGGTAGGTTTATAACACAGAAAAAGCTCTCCGCTATCTTACAGAAGTCTAATTCTGTTCAAGTGCTGACTTGCCTTTTTTTCGTGTTTATTTTTATTCCTTTGTTTATTTTCAGCACCAGATCTTAGCTGTGGGACTAAAGTTGTGGGACTCCCACTTGGTTGTGGGACCTTTTATTTACAGCATGCGGCTCTTTAGTTGCTGCATGTGGGATCCAGTTTCCTGACCAGGGACGGAACTTGGGCCCCCTGCATTGGGAGCTTGGAGTCTTAGCCCCTAGACCACCAGGGAAGCCCTGAACTTACATCATTTTCTATCTTACACAAATGCAATATTTAGTCCTCATGCCATGCACAATGCTGGGAGTTTGAGCCTTTGACCGTAACTCCAAGTTCTAGCTCTAATTTGTGACTTTATTAATGAAATGACTTCCTGAATTCCAGAGCAGCATAATTATATTTCCAAATTATGAATCTGCCTTTTAGGCCTTAGCCAAAGCAAAGTCTCTGCCAGTATTTTAGCAGCATTGCGCATCTTTTCTGGTACCGACCTCAGCTCCTGGGGAAAAGGAGGAGAATTCACTCCGTGGGAACCAGAGACGAAGGCTTTCAGAGATTCAGTCCCACTTGCAGTTCTGTGAATACAATTTGCGAAACCAAAACTCCCTCCGGCTCCTGAATTTCCAGATACATGTTCAATTTTTAAAATACGAGTTAACAGTCTGGGAATTTTTACATTTTCATACAGTGTCTGTTTACAATCAATTGGTTTCCATTTGAGGTAAAGGGCTTCAGTGAGCTCCCTGACTCCCTGCCTCCTGGGGAGCTCAGGAGAGATCTGGGTGGGCCAGTCTGTCTCTAGAGCCCTGAGGGGGTGACGTGAGCACGGTGACTGTCGGAGGGTGGTGACAGCCGTGGGCAAGGATAACCCTGAAGGCGGCAGGGCCCGGTGGACACTGCAGGGCAGTGTGTGCCCGCAAAGGAGGCAGAGTATTTGCATTTGCTTTGCCTGGCTCTCTTTTTTAATTCTTGGTCCCCAGAGACCCACATTCCAGCTTCAGGTCCCTGCCTGCAGCCATACAGGTGTTTAGACGGCACTCTACTTCCCAGACACTGAGGTGCTTCTCAATTTCAGGGGCTAACAATCTGCTAGGGACCACTCAGAACCCAGGGGGCCTTCAGTGCTGGCATCTTTAGCAGTCGTTGATGTGGGAACACTTGCCAACTGTCCTTGCACAGAGGGGAAAAGCCATGTAGCCACAAGGTAGATGGTGCCTTGGCAGGTGTAGGTATGTGGACGCGGTCCCCAGGGAGCAGGATTACAAGCTTGCAGCGAGATGGTTTCCTCAGGACCACACAGGCTCATTTCCAATCAGAAACTGGCCATTGGCAGCCCAGTAAAATCATTGATATGAATGCCACTTTTCTGCCCTGCAGTGACGGATTGCCTTTTCAAATAAGAAGTTAACCAGGTCAGTTTCTTAGCCAGGAAGAGGTCTGACTGAAACCTCCAAAGCGTGATAAATATTGCTAAAACCCTGTTCTGTTCCAGCCTAGGATTTATCATATGGTGCCAATCTGGGGCTGTCGATTTCTGAAATGAAAGAGCAGCGTGAAGCCACGGTGGCTGAGCTCAACGTGCAAAAATAATTCAGCCAACCGTGTGTCACCCGGGGAAAATAATCAGTCCAACCTGGGGAGGAACCTCTCCATTGCATAACTAGACTGGGCAGCTCAGGTTCACCGGGAGCTCCACCAGCCTCGTCCCGAGGATCCCAGCTTGTCCAGCACCCAGATGAAAAGGGCCATGTGTCCACGAGTGAGCACGTTGCCCGGCTACTCCAAAAGTTCTAGTTATTTAATTTCAGTTTAAAAAAATCCTCCCTGGGCAGCTGTTACATAAGTGAGGGGCTTGGATCCTGAGTGGAACTGCACAGAGCCCCTGCCTGGGAGGATTCACCGCTCAGTCTTTCTAGAGAAAGACACCCTTATCGGTTAAATCCAGGAGCCTGCCCTACTTGTAGGTTAAAGGTGTGTGCAGGTCACTATGAGAACACAGGGGAGTTTCACCCCAAATGTGCCTCTCCTCCTCCAAGTCTCTTTCCCATCCCTTTCTGTTCTCAGGGAAGTTAGAGCTGAACTATTTGCTCACATTTAAAATGATGGAGGAAGTGAATCTGGTGCAAAAAAATCAAGTAACTGCAAGAACAAAGAAAGGAGGTTTATATCTCCAGAATGTACAGGAAGCCCCTTCTTACCATTCCTACCCGCCCAGTCCTACCCCACATACATCCCACGCTTGCCCTCGGGTAGAAGTGACTTCTTATTTGCCACTAGAGACGCGGCCCCGCAGGGCGGTGGAGCATAAAGGGGCAGAAGAGGCTTTCCCCTACTCTTCCCACAGAGATGTGTGTGCATGCCTGCTCCGTCGCTCAGTTCTGTGTGACTCTTTGTGACCCCATGGACTGTAGCCCACCAGGCTCCTCTGTCCATGGACTTTCCCAGGCAAGATAACTCCACTTCAGCCCACTGGACTGGGTTGCCATTTCCTCCTCCAAGGGATCTTCCCAACCCAGGGATCAAACCTTCGTCTCTTGCCTTGGCAGGTGGATTCTAAACCATTGTGTCGAGCCACCTTGGAAGCCACCTGCTGCCTCTCCCCCGACTGAGATAACCCTGGTCAGTTTCCCAGGCCAGCAGCTGGGACGTGCTGGGAGAGCTCCCAGGCCACACTCCGGTGTGTGTGGAGTCCTTCAAGGGGTACACTGGGGCCCAGAGATTCAGGAGTTCCCTTGGGTCAGGCCCCCTGGTGCCCAGATGGTTGAGTGGGGCATGGAGGCTGCTCCTCCCCACATAAAAGCCAGCGGCTCTGCCTCAATTTCCCGGGACTTCCTGAAAAGCAGACTAGAAGGGCCAGGTGGCCAGTGAGGCTTGAATATAAATCTTTGGGCCCAGGAAGCCCGGATGTTCAGATGACCCCTCATTTCCGCACTGCCCACCTCCCAGTGCATTCGGGCCTCTTTGCCGGAGCTGCCAGAATTGACAATTGGTTCCAACTGTAGGATGGCTTTCTCAATTCTGACGCTCGGACCGTTCAAAACAAGAAAAAAAGAACTGAATGTATTTGCTAATTTTGTAGGCAGAGAGCAGCTGTCAGATGCTGTGGAGGTTGATTGTGATTTCATTCTTGCTCAGCTTTCACTGAATTTATAGCTTTCACTGTCTGAGTTCTAAGCGGGGTTGGGGGGAAGGTTGGGTGGCTGGAAGGTACAGGAGATACAGCTGTCATACCTGTGGGGCAACTCAGAGGCTGAAATACAATTCTGAAATGTGGCAGTTAAACTTAACCTAAATTGTCACATGAATTCATAGAAAAGCATCAGTCAAATTGACTCCGCTTTGAGAACTGATGTCTGGGTGTCTGCTCAGTCGCTCGGCCATGTCTGACTCCTTGTGCCCCCATGGACTGTAGCCCACCAGGCTTCTCTGTCCGTGGGATTCTCCAGGCAAGAATAGTGGAGTGGGATCCCTACTCCAGGGGATCCTCCCAACCCAGGGATTGAACCCAGGACTCCTGCGTCTCCTGCATCGGCAAGTGGGTTCTTTACCACTGAGCTTCACCAGGTCGCTCCTTTCTAATTTACTCTAAAATGTGGAATATTAACCATTCGCAAATGACCCTCCATTTAAGATTTGATAAGGTTTCCCTAGGGGACTTCAGGCACTTGGACACGTGACATTTGACCCATGCTGAAATTTTTATTTTCTAGTGTGCTAGGTTGCTCAGTGGTATCCGACTCATTGCAACCCCTTGGACTATTGCCCGCCAGGTGGCTCTGTCCATGGAATCTTCCAGGCAAGGATCCTGGAGTGGGTTGCCAGTTCCTCCTCCAGGGGACCTAGGGATTGGATCTGCGTCTTTTGTGTCTCCTGCGTTGACAGACGGGTTCTTTACCACCAGTGCCATCTGGGGAGCCCTATTTTCTAGTTAAGCATCCAAATTATGTCTCATTGGCTAAGGACAGAGTTCCCTTAGTCCCCAGGAAACTTCTGATCTGGAGCAGGAGCTTCCTCCTTGGTGCTCAGGCAGAGCCAGGGGGTCGTGGAACGTAGGAGAAGCGGTTCTTCCCTGGGGTGACTAAGTTTGGAAGGATCCACAGCATTTGACCTTGTGCCTTGAGACAGGTGTGTCCTGCTTCTTGTTTTTTACTCTGACGTCATCTTCCACAAGTCACTAAATAGTAGTGTGCTGCCTCACAGCCTGGCAAAGCTCCTCACTCGTCTCCGGGGTGAGAGAGACCAAGAAGCCAGAGCCTCGGGTTAAGGGTCGGACCTTGGAACAGTCTCAGTGCAGATGGTCCCTCCCCCGAGGAGGGCAGGGCTCCTCACCTGGGCAACAGCAGGTGACTGAGAGGACCATGTCCTCAGCTAAGCCAAGGCCTGTCAGACTTCTCACCGAGTGCATCACCAAGAGGACATATCCAGAGTGCGTAAACCAGCAGAGCACTTAGCCCCTCCCATGGGTCACCAACAGAAATCCCCGCCCATGGGTCACCAACAGAAATGGCGACAGGGCCAGACAGTACCAGGGAGGAGCGGACCGGCCGTGTGTGTGCTGGACTCTGCCCCTGGGGCCCGGCTCCCTGGGCAGTGAGCTCATGGCCTGCATGTTGCTGAGCTGGTATTTCCCTCTCCTGTCCTCCCTGGTCCCCTGTGGAGTTGGCAGGGCTGTGGCTGCTCACCGGAGACCACACCTGGATCTCCCTTCTGGCTGTTTCCTCTCCTGCCTTGTCCTCTTCTGCAGGCTTTGGCTGCCACGCTTGCCTGCCTTCTGCTCAGCCCTGCATGCCTGGCATTGCGTCCCTGCTCCGTCCAGCCGGGGATGGTTCCAGCCCAGGCCGGGCCATGTGACCTGGCCTTCAGGATGAACTCTGTCACACACGAGGGTCTTTACGACTGTATCCCCACTGCCGGGATGTCCGAAGGCTGACTTGCTGGCTCAAATCTCTCATGTCTACCCTCTGTCCATTGATGACAAATTTAGCTCCTTCACAGAATACTGCTGGTTTAAAATAAAAATGTCTGAGCGACTAACACGTAGGTGTTAGAGATAGACAGAGATGGCACAGGGAGTGCCGCATCTTAACAGGAGTGCTGAGCCCATCTGGCCACCACGAATGGGGAGGACGGTCAGACTAGAGTGTGTGTGCAGTCAGGGCCAGGATGCCAGGAGCCGTGGAATCACGTCTTACGAATAACTCACTGGGTTTACATCCTCTTTTCAAATGTTGGGAGAAGCTCCAGGCAGGAGAGGATGGAGTGGATTCTGCATTGGTCCCAAAGGAGCATTAGGACCCAGGGTTAATATCATAGAAATGCAGGATGAAGAACCTTTGAACGGCTAAGGTACCATAGGGATGGAAAGGGCGACCTTGAAGACGGAGGGCTCCTTGTTCCCAGGACGCGGTCTGGCATGACACTCAGCAGCTCCCGCCTGCACGACATCCGGGGTCCCCTGTGGCTTCCAGGGCCCTGTTCCTTAAAACTCACCACCCACAGCAGAACAAGAAAGCTTCTGTGGCTATTTAGGTTTCTGTTCTTTTAAGCTGCTCTGGGTGAAGATGTGAGAAACTCCAGCTGTCTCCTAGGGGCCCTGAGAAACAGGAATGAAAAGAAGGAAGCTCTGACTCTTTCTCTCCCACCCCCACCCTGGTTCCTCAGTTCAGTTCAGTTACTCAATTGTGTCTGACTCTTTGGGACCCCGTGGGCTGCAGGCCTCCCTGTCCATCACCAACTCCCAGAGTTTGCTCAAACTCATGTCCGTTGAGTCGGTGATGCCATCCAACCATCTCATCCTCTGTCGTCCCCTTTTCCTCCCGCCTTCAATCTTTCCCAGCATCAGGGTCTTTTCCAATGAGTCAGTCCTTCACATCAGGTGGCCAAAGTATTGGAGTTTCAGCCTCAGCATCAGTCCTTCCAATGAACACCCAGGACTGATCTCCTTTAGGATGGACTGGTTGGATCTCCTTGCGGTCCAAGGGACTCTCAAGAGTCTTCTCCAACACCACAGTTCAAAAGCATCAATTCTTCAGCTCTCAGCTTTCTTTATAGTTCAAGTCTCACATCCATACATGACCACTGGAAAAACCATAGCTTTGACTAGACAGATCTTTGTTGACAAAGTAATGTCTCTGCTTTTTAATATGCTGTCTAAGTTGTCATAGCTTTTCTTCCAAGGAGCAAGCGTCTTTTAATTTCATGGCTGCAGTCACCATCTGCAGTGATTTTGGAGCCCCAGAAAATAAAGTCTCTCACTGTTTCCATTGTTCCCCTATTTGTCATGAAGTGATGGGACCGGATGCCATGATCTTAGTTTTTTGAACATTGAGTTTTAAGCCAGCTTTTTCACTGTCCTCTTTCACTTTCATCAAGAGGCTCTTTAGTTCCTCTTCACTTTCTGCCATAAGGATGGTGTCATCTGCATATCTGAGGTTATTGATACTTCTTCTGGGAACCCTGACTCCAGCTTATGCTTCATCTTGCTTGACATTTCTCATGATATACTCAGCATGTAAGTTAAATAAGCAGGGTGACAGTATACAGCCTTGACGTACTCCTTTCCCAATTTGGAACCAGTCTGTTGTTCCATGTCTGGTTCTAACTGTTGTTTCTTACCTGCATTCAGATTTCTCAGGAGACAGGTCAGGTGATCTGGTATTCCCTTTTCTTTCAGAATTTTCCATAGTTTGTTGTGATCCACACCGTCAAAGGCTTTAGCATAGTCAATGATGCAGAAGTAGATGTTTGTCTGGAACTCTCTTGTTTTTTTGATGATCCAACGGATGTTGGCAATTGATTTCCAGTTCCTCTGCCTTTTCTAAATCCAGCATGAACATCTGGAAGTTCTCGGTTCACTTACTATTGAAGGGTTCTGAGCATTACTGTGCTGGCCTGTGAGATGACGATAGTTCTTCTGTATTCTTGCCACCTCTTCTTAATATCTTCTGCTTCTGTTAGATCCCTACCATTTCTGTCCTTTATTGAGCCCATCTTTGCAAGAAATGTTCCCTTGGTATCTCTAATTTTCTTGAAGAGATCTCTATTCTTTCCCATTCTAGTGTTTTCCTCTATTTCTTTGCATTGATCTCTGAGAAAGGCTTTCCATCTGAACTCTGCATTCAGATGGATATATCTTTCCTTTTCTCCTTTGCCTTTTGCTTCTCTTTTTTTCTCAGCTATTTGTAAGGCCTCACAGACAACCGTTTTGCCTTTTCCATTTCTTTTTCTTGGGGCTGGTTGATCACTGAGGAAGGCTTTCTTGTCTCTCCTACCACGGTTCCCACACCTTGCCATTCCAGTGATGTTGTTAGTGTATTCCTGAGGGCTCTGAAATCTTACTCCCGGGTTAGTTTTGCCTTCTTTCACTGCACGTCCTGGTAAACACTTTACTGAATGTAGCGGCAGTCTCCTAAGGGGCTCAATGTACAGACAGCTCTTGGAGATGTTCTATAAACACGTGGCTGGGCTCCCAGATGAGTGGGGCCAATGCACCTCTGGTGTCTGACCATCTTGTATTGTAAACAGCTGAGGGAGTGGGGAAAGCAGACGCCAGGGGAGGCTGGCTGGCGGTCAGAGAGAGGAGGGTGACAAAAGCAGGGACTGATGGCAGAGGGCGCAGGGCGTCCGTGTTTCATTTCACACGTGTGGAGATCCATGTCTGGTGCTCCCCTGCACTCCAGAAATATGGAACTGTTATGGAAAGGCTGAGGATGTCTAGCCCCAGTGCCTAAGCCGGTGGAATGGGAAGGGGCCCCGAGAGGGTGGACCAGTCCTTGGGCCCAAAGCTGGTCTTTGCGTCGGGGGCACCACTTACTTACCAGACCTTGTTTCAGTTTTAGGGACATTGACCAATTCTTCCCCGAAGACTCTGCACTCGGTGGTCATCGTGTTCCTGGCCCTTGGTTTGTTCAGTTCGCTGCTGAGCGCCGGGTTCACCTTCTACAACAGCGTCAGCAACCCCTACCAGACGTTCCTGGGGCCAACGGGCGTGTACACTTGGAGCGGGCTCAGCGGTCAGTATCAGCCAGCCCCGGCCTCTGTCCCCCTGGTTCCCTCTCACAAGAGGACACACACGCTCACTGAAGGACCCTGGGCATTCAGAATGTGCTGAGTCGAGTGTGGGGGGCTGAGGCTTATTTTCGCAAGACTTCAGCTTTTTAAAAAAATTTTTTTCTTGTTTATTTTTTTTTAATTTTTATTAATTTATTTTTTTTAAGCCTTCAGCTTTTATTCAGCATCTTCAGATGTGCTTCAGGTGCCCTGGGGAGGGGCGGACTGTGGGTAAGGAGGGCGTGTTAGGTGTTAAAAATGTATGATATACCCAGTCTTTGCCTTCGAGTATCCAGGGTAAGGCGTTAAACAGGGACACGCATGTCAGCAAAGCATTCCCTGGGCTCCTGCTGGGTGCTTGACTGCAAAGTAGGCTCCACGTGAGGTGGAGAGGCACACGCGTGCGCACACATGTGCGCACACACACGTGCACATTTACTTAGTCCCCTTCTTGCCCCCACAGAACAGCAGCCGACTTGGCCTAACATGTAAACACGAAGGCGGCCCAGAGCCACCGAGAACGCCCTTGTGGGCATCTGGGCCGACGCCCTCCTTGTGGGCGGCCTGTGAATCCCGGGTGTCAGCTGGGTGGTGCTGCGAGGTTGTGTTGTCTGTGTGGGGGGAAAGCTGTTGGGGTGGGGAATGGGAAGTGGGTTTCAGTTGGGATCACAGTGTTTTGAACTCTCTGAGGGTCTCACGGGTTCTGGGGCCACTGTGCTTGCCCAGGGGCTTGGTCCAGTGGGAGCCTTGTTGCCCCTGCCCAGCAGTGGGGTTTCTCCTGCTCTGTCCCTCTCTCCACCACAAGAACCTGACCTTGAGAGTGGATCAAAAATGGCCCATCCTACTAATGGGATGCCAGCCTGGATGAGACACAAGCTGGAATCAAGATTGCCAAGAAAAATGTCAATAACCTCAGATATGCAGATGACAGCACCCTTATGGCAGAAAGCGAAGAGGAACTAGAGAGCCTCTTGATGAAAGTGAAAGAGGAGAGTGAAAAAGTTGGCTTAAAGCTCAACATTCAGAAAACTAAGATCACGGCATACGGTCCCATCACTTCATGGCAAATAGATGGGGAAACAGTGGAAACAGTGAGAGACTTCATTTTCTGAGGCTCCAAAATCACTGCAGATGGTGACTGCAGCCATGAAATTAAAAGATGCTTGTTCTTTGGAAGAAAAGTTATGTCCAACCTAGACAGCATATTAAAAAGCAGAGACATTACTTTGCCAACAAAGGTCTGTCTAGTCAAAGCTATGGTTTTTCCAGTAGTCATGTACGGATGTGAGATTTGGACCATAAAGAAAGCTGAGTGCCGAAGAATTGATACTTTTAAACTGTGGTGCTGGAGAAGACTCTTGAGAGTCCCTTGGACTGCAAGGAGATCCAACCAGTTTATCCTAAAGGAAATCAGTCCTGAGTATTCATTGGAAGGACTGATGCTGAAGCTGAAACTCCAATACTTTGGCCACCTGATGTGAAGAACTGACTCATTGGAAAAGACCCTGATGCTGGGAAAGATTGAGGGCAGGAAGAGAAGGGGATGACAGAGGATGAGATGGTTGCATGGCATCACTGACTCAATGGACATGAGCTTAATTAAGCTCCAGGAGTTGGTGATGGACAGGGAGGCCTGGCGTGCAGCAGTCCATGGGGTCGAAAAGAGCTGGACACGCCTGAGTGACTGAACTGAACTGAACTAATGGGCTGGTCCTGGCAGTGGTCGTGTGTGTGTTGCACGTGGTATATTTAAACACAGACCAGGAACTTTCAGGGAGAAGATAGCTGCTGTGGATCTAGGGGCATCAAGAAGTCTCGGATGGCGGGCTCTGGGCAGCTTCCTGCCCTTCTGTGAGGCCGTCGTCACACTGGCCAGTGCAGGTGGCTGGAGGCGCCGCTGTGCTGTGGATCCCAGCAGGGCTGTGCTGAGACCACGGACACCTGGCTTTCTGGGGAGGGAAGCCCTGAGCACAGCCCTGTGTGGTATGAGTGCACACACGCTTCCGCTGTGGCCTCTTTCAAGCTCATATTTAAGAAGCCAGCCCCATTCTGGCATGGATACAAGGGAGAGCCTCTCAACACTCTGACCAAACAAGCTGGGATTCCTAAACATCATGCAGGACAACAGGTGGAAATCCGGTCTGCCCCGGGCAAGCCTGCACACCCACGTCTCAGCTCTGAGCATCTGGGATCAGGCTGGTGTAGCCACATCCGCACATGACCAGCCCTTTCCTTTCTTTCTGTGCATTTGTGATCAAAACAAGCAGATGCCCAAACTTAAAGGGCATCAGCTGCCGGCCAGGAATGAGCGTTTGGGCTTCCCATCTCACGGTGGATCTGGAGGGGTTGGTTCAAAACTCAGAGGCCCTCATCCAGACACCAGGGTTCTGTGCCCCAAGCTGCTCCTATGACTGTAGTTCACGTCTGTCAACCAAACCAAAGGCAACACTCATTGGCACTCATTGCCAGGGTGAAAAAAATAGATTCTTTTAATTTTTGCTCATGCGATGAAGAAGCTAAGGGAAGCAGTGGCTTCAGGTACAGCTGGATCCAGGATCTCAGCCTGAGCCTTCAGACCTCTTCTCCCTCCTGTGTGCCCTCCGTCAGTAAGTAGCTAGGCTGGTCCTCCTAAAGGCAAGACATCTGCCAGTTCTTTCTGGCCCATCACAGATGCAGCAACTGCAGGAGAGAAGATGATTTTTTTTCCCCCAAAACCTGACTCTTGCTAGAGTTGGCCTCCTCCATTTCTGGAGCCGTCTCCATAGCTGGCAGGGTTGAATTCACTGACTGACCCACTTTGGCTGAGGACACTGACCACCTGGAGCTGGGGCTGAGGGGGAGGGATCCGAGAGCAATGTCGATCACTAGGACCAGAGGGATGGGCTGGGTGGGGCCAGCCGGACAAAATCCACCCTCGTTGCTCTGTCTACACCCGCAGGGTCCAGAACCCATCCCCTCGTCTCTGCAGGACAAAGCCCCTGGCTTCAGTGTCTTCCTCCACTGTTGAGTATGAGCTGGCTTTGCTCAGGGCAGAGGCCTGATGCATGTTTGTGGAGGAAGACATGGGAAGCAAGGCCAGCAGCCTCCCCACCCCCAGTCCACACCTGGTTCTAACAACAAAGAATTGTTTGATGGGCAGCAGGCTCCCGCCGCATTCCTCCCCAGGCTCAGGGCAAGTTCTGACACATAGAGCGGCTGTGAGGTGGGCAGAAGCACAATCGGAGACTTTGATATGTGAGGCGGAGGTGAGCAGCCTCCAACTCTCAAAGGGCAGACTTGGGCCCCATTTGGTTGAAGAATTGCTGAAAACTCAGGGCCCCCCGAGGCTCAGCCTGCAGCGGGCTTTGTGCACAAATACACCATCTCCAGGTCCCTGCCTTGGGTCATTCTGGCACCGGGGGCGGGGTCAGGCTGCCCTGAGGTGCCCTGTGGCCAAAGGAAGGGCCGCACATGCCTCTCCAGGCTGGGCTTGGACACAGGCTCCTTGGCTACAGGAAGAAGGGGAGCAGTTTGCTGGCTTGTCTCTGAAGCAACAGGAGGAGATGCTGCTTTGAGGACAAAAGCATGACTTGCAGCCTCCCTCCCGGGCCCCTGTGCCCTCTGAGCCCAGCCTGGCATGGTGACCCTGGCCACAGGGGACAGAACTGTCGTCTGAGAGGAGCTGGAGATGACAGCGGAGCCAGGGAGAGCACTGCAGATGGTCTGCCCTGACACACTCGGTCCTCAGCCCGGGAACCGAGAGCAGGGAGGAATTTGCGTGCCAAACTGTTTCCTGCGCTTCTTCCTCACACCTTCATCTCATGTCTGTCAGCTGCTCTGCAGGCTGGAGCCCTTGGTCTGGAGGAAGTTCGTAGAAGTACTGTTGAACTTTATGCAAAACTTTGTTTAGGTCCTTGTTCAGTTGTTCAAGCTCTAAAATCGTTGCATATCTCCATTGAAATTCAATGCCAATGGGCATGGAATATGATTTCACTTGAATGAGGAGCTCTATTGGAAAACCACCTAACGCTTCAGTGTCAGAGCCAGGAATTTTAAGGGCTTCCCTGGTGGTTCAGATGGTACGTCTGCCTGCAACGCGGGAGACCTGTGTTCGATTCCTGGGTTGGGAAGATCCCCTGGAGAAGGAATTGGCAACCCACTCCAGTACTCTTGCCTGGAAAATTCCATGGGCAGAGGAGCCTGGTAGGCTACAGTCCATGAGGTTGCAAAGAGTCGGACACAACTGAGTGACTTCACTTTCACTTTCAAGGTGACTGCCCTAATAAGGGATCATTATCTGTAATCGGCAGGTCCCACGCCCACGGGGACAGGCCAGGGGGGTGGAAGGCCAGCGCCCTGAGCCCTTGGGGGATCCTCCGTCTGCCATGGGGCTCCCTCCAGGTCCCATAAACCTTCTGTCCCAGGAACCACAGAAGCAGGCAGTGAGCGGTGTCCCCTTCCGCCGGGGGGTCAGCTCAGCATCCATGTCCATTGGCGGGTGCCCTCATGGTTTAAGTCAAAGTCGTGAGCATCCACTTCAGAGAAGAGTGTGTAGCCCATTTCTGGGTTTTGCTCCTTTCTGACTAAAGCTTTTAGAAGAAACTTCCCAAGAGCAGAATGAGGGATAATTACAGGGTGTGAGACACGCGGTGCAGAGGGGAGGGGCTTCGTGCACCCCCACTCCTGTTATTATTAAGAAATAAATGCATTAGGTTGAAGATGAAAGACTGTCCTCAAGGGGAATGAAAACGCCTCACCCAGAAGCCCTCTAATTAGGGCCTCTGGAGGGCTGGTCCTGGGTGTGGGTTATGGGCAGGGCACGTTGGGTGCCGAATGTCCTCCTAGTTTTGGGTGAACGTCAGCAGAGGAAGAGTCAGACAGTGTGTGTCGGTCTGGACCTCCGTCCTGGGGACTCCTGGATGGCCGCCCAGCACGGTCAGCCTGACTCCACTGGACGGCTCATCACGAATCCAGCACAGCTGCCTTCTGACCCTCCTTCCTCTGCCTGTTTGAACAATCTATTGAGATGTGACTCCCATACCGTACAGTTACCCATTTAAGGGTGCCATTCAGTGATTTCCAGTGTATTCGCAGAATACACGGTTGATTTTAGGATATTCTCCTGACCGCGAAAGGAAACTCCTTCCCCGGCACCCCCCATAGCCCCACGCAGCCTCGAAGCTCCTCAGGGTTTGTAGCTCCCCACCTTTGGAAGATGAAGATCGAGGTTCAGAGCAGCTGAGCGCATCTCCCAAGACCTGCGGCTGGAGGCCTTGACCCTGCTCTCTCTGACTCCAGAACCACAGTTGAAGCCAAGGGGGCTTTCCAAAGCCAAGACTGAGGAAGGTTCTCTAGTGCAGGACATTGTGAATAAAAAAGGATGAGTTTACTAAAGAGGGATTCCCTCATAGCTCAGTTGGTAAAGAATCCGCCTGCAGTATGGGAGACCCCTGTTCGATTCCTGGGTTGGGAAGATCTGCTGGAGAAGGGATAGGCTACCCACTCCAGTATTCTTGGACTTCCCTCGTGGCCTGGCTGGTAAAGAATCCACCTGCAATGTGGGAGACCTGGGTTCGATCCCTGGGTTGGGAAGATCCTCTGGAAAAGGGAAAGGCTGCCCACTCCAGGATTCTGGCCTGGAGAATTCCACTGACTGTATAGTCCACGGGGTCGTAAAGAGTCGGACACAACTGAATGACTTTCACTCACTTACTAAAGAGAGCCTTCCTGGTTAAACACTGCCCCCTGTTATGGGTTGAATGAGACCCCAGTTGCCAGGCTGGTGGGTCCCCAGAGCTTCCCAGGTGGGCTCGGCCTCTGTATCTTGTGCTCAGGACCCTCCAGACCCCTCCCCATCAGCTGGACTTATGTCTCCCAGACCAGGATGCTCACCGTGCATCACAATGGATAGATGTTTGGGCTGGCTGTTTTTCTCGTCTTGCCTCAGCCTCCCCACCACACTGGTCCTCTATAGACAGTTGTCCCGTCGACCCCCGTGATCGATCACTTGTCCCGTTGCTCACGCAGCGTGCAGGCTCAGTTCATCCCTCTGGGAAGTGGGCAGGGTTCAACTCGTTCTGAAAGGACTTGAGCTGAATGTGTGCTCCTGGTCACAGCTGCCCTGTGTTATCGTTAGCTTTTAGGGTCTAGAGTCTAGCGTGCATCTTTTGTTTCTTTTACCTTCTCCCTAATGCGGAGAAGAGAGTAAATCCCAGTGTAGATGTTCAGTGAAAGCCCACAGTGCGCATGTTTGATAAAGGGAAAAACAGTGACCTTAAAAGTGTACATTAACGCCTATATGTGGAATCCAGGAAAACAGATGAAAGTAGTTCCAAGGCAGAAATAGAGATGCAGACATAGGCAGCAGACTTGGGGACGCAGCGGGGGAAGGGAGGGTGGGAGGAATGGGGAGACTAGGACGGACACACACACACCACCGTGTGCAAAACAGACAGCTTGGGGGGAGCCTGCTCTATAGCACAGGAAGTCGGCTCAAGGCCCTGTGCTGACCTAGAGGGTGGAGTTGGGGTAGGGGGGCAGGAGGTCCAAGAGGGAGGGGACATATGTACGCGTGGGGCCTACTCACTTCATTGTATAGCAGAAACTAACGCAACATTGTAAAGCAACTACCCTCCAATAAAAAAAAAATCTTAAAAATAAAAATATTCATTGAAATATACCACCATGTTATTTACAAACTCTTTCTTCCCTTCAGCATCCTTCACATTCATAACCATGGTGCTCTTTGTGGGGAACACACAGTCCAATCGTCTCTCAGAAGAGCTGGCCCAGAGGCTGTACCCGCTCTATCCTGCTGCCACTCAACAAGGGACGTCCCACACTTACGGATACTCGTTCTGGCTCACCCTGCTGGTCATCCTCCTAAATGTGGTCACTGCGGTCATCATCATCTTCTACCAGAAGGCCAGATACCAGCGGAAGCAGGAGCAGAGAAAGCCCATGGAGTCTGCGCCGAGAGATGGAATTCTATTCTGAAGTCTGTGTCCTCGTTTGGTGGCTAGGTCTCCTGTTGAACGGCTTCTCTCAGAGCAGTGACTGGCCGGCATGGCTGAGTCGTCAGCAGGTAAAAGTGTGGCCCTGTCTGACCGTCACTCAGGGACAGTTTTCACATCTCACGACACTATGTTCTTCATAACTGATGCACCCTTGACAAAGGACGCTTCCCGTGAGGGTGGGGAAGGTGAAGAAGAAAGCTCGGCGGTCTGCATCGTGTTTAAAGCAGGGCCATGATTGTGAGCCTGTCGACCTTCTGACCTGGCCTCACTCTCTTAAGTAATAAAGGCTTGTGTTACACGCCTCGCCTTCGAGTTGCTCAAAGCACTTTGCTACCTGTGACCTCATTCCCCACAGGAGGGACCACTCATTCTGCTTCCACCCTGTGAATGGAGACTTGCATACAAGGAGGGATCCAGAAATGGTTTTTCCAAGCCCAGGTGTTAGAAGGGAAGGAGAGACTTAGGGGTGTGTGACCTGGACTTCTGGACCCTCCGCCTCTGATCTAACTTAAACTCAGTGCTGGGTAGAGAGGCTGACATTCAGTTTTGAGTTTCCAAGGTGGACTTTTGGCAGGGAAAAGACGAGGAAGGAAGAAGATCAAGGAAAGATGGAAATTATAGCTCCATAGCCTCATGCTAAGAAGGTTAAATATATTTTTGTTTAAAAGACGGTGGTTAGTTCAGTCGAAATAGAAATGTCATATTTTGGCGAGTTCTGGAACCCCCATCAGCCGATGCTCTGCTCGGCTGCTGCAGTGTCCCCGACACAGGTGAGGGAGCATCACCCATCGCAGACTGCTGGTGGCTGGAGGCTCAGTAAGCAGTGCGGTCTGGCTCTGTGACTTGCAGGCATATCCTGAGTCAGGGCCAGGGCAGGGGCACAGTGCAGTGACGGATTGCACAGGTGGGTGGAACTAGTTCATGGCTCACGAGAGGACAGTGGGTGACCTGGAATATTTTTTAAAAAACACCAGATGGATTTGGCCTACTTTACCTGTAGGATATTCTCTCAGAAAATCACTTTGAGAATCTTTTAGGCTTGCATATCCTACACTTTAGCGGGGTCAAGGATGTCAGGATTCTGAAATAATCACCTTTCACATTGTGATAGAACCAGAGCCTAAGGGAACAGAATTCCCGTAGTGTAATTTACAAAGCAGCAGTTCTCTGGACAGAAGGCAAATTCTTTAGGAAACTAGCAGAGATGAACAATCTGCCCTGGAAATAACATCGTTTTCCTTCGAGAAGCACTGCGTACCTGCAATGTGGTTAACACCTTGCTAAGCCAGGTACCCGCCCCCAGGGAGATCACTGTTGAACAGTCAAGACAGATATTCAAAAAGCAGTCAAAATTCCCTGTGAAATGTGTACTTAGTCACAAAATTATGTTCACTCTTTGAAAAGTCAGTTCTCCATAACCTCCCACCCCCAAGTTCTACAAAGTCAAAATTATAATTCTAATAACTTATTCTAATAATTCTAATAAGTTAACCTATTGTGAAACTGAATGTATTAAAAATGTTAACCTCAGTGAAAATGTTCTAAGTTCTTTGACGCTAAAACATCTATGTTCTTTGGTGGCGTGAACTTTATATCAGATTTTAATAATGGGGACAAGTAACAAGGAAGCTAAGGGTAATAACTGCTTCTCATTTCATGTATAACATTCGTGCAAAGGACACAGCAAGAGGTGAAGCCTTCATTTACTCATCTCAGCGTTTGAACAGAGTTTGGTGTCTTTAGAGGACAAACTATCTCACTCCTTAGATCATACATGGATTTGCGGAAATATTTAAGACATAGGAAAATCAGGTGAGTGGAACCACAGCTCACGGTTAGGGAATGAAGAGACAGGCTCCCCTATCACCGCTGAAGGTAGAAGGTAAAGAAGCCGATGGGTATTCAGTGAAAACCTTGGGCTTGCCCTGTGGCTCAGCTGGTAAAGAATCTGCCTGCAATGCAGGAGACCTGGGTTCGATCCCTGGGTTGGGAAGATCCCCTGGAGAAGGGAAAGGGTTCCCACTCCAGTACTCTGGCCTGGAGGATTCCATGGGCTATACAGTCCATGGGGTCACAGAGAGTCAAACACGACTGAGCGACTTTCACTTCACTCACTTCTTAAGGAACAACCAGGCCAGCTGCCTCTTCACAGTCTCAGCCACTCTTGTAAGGCCCAATCCTGGCCTCTTGCCCCGGCCTCCTGTCCATGGAGCAGTGAGGGGCTTTATTTTCAGGGAGAAGGTGCCACTGAGTAATGCTCTACTGCTCTCCTGTTGATCAGTTGCTCACTCGCGTCTGACTCTTTTGCAACCCCGTGGACTGCACCCCGCCAGGCTCCTCTGCTCAGGGAACTCCCCGCTCCATAAGGGGTGGGCTGCCATTTCCTTCTCCATCTTCCCGACCTGAGGATCACACCGTCTCCTGCACTGCAGGTGGATTCTTTACCCCTGAGCCACCTGGAAAGCCTTGCTGTTCTAAACCTGCTTAACAAACATGCATTCTCCTACTTTTGTGTTAACAGAACCAGCTGAAACATTATTCGGCAGGGGTCCAAACAGTCCTATGAAACCTGAATGTTTCAGGGATTGTCGTAGGACCTCCAATCAACACACGTGGTCCTGTTATGATGAGCTAGGTTACTATATAGAATACGGTGCTCTTCCATTTTATAGGAACATAGGGGCTATGATAACAATACTAGAGAAAGTTGCTAATGAAGGTCAAAGGGATGGGATTTCTCTAATGAGCTGATGCTTACAAAGCATGCTGGGAGAAGACCAGGTAATCCAGGTTAGCTTGACCATCAGCATTACAATTTCATTTGATCATCTCACCAAAGCCTGTGGATTGGAGTTGTCTCCTTGGATCTGACACTTCTCTGGGTCTAAATAACCATCGTGCAGCCAGCCCAGGTGCTGTATTGGTCCCCCGTGTGTGGTTCGTAGCCACACGGGTAGACGTCGGCAGCCTCCTGCTTTCTGGTTGGCCTCTTGGAAGCCCTGGAAACTGGCTATTCTGCAAAGTGTAGGCAGACACCTACCAATTTCCAGAACAGGCTCTCCTTCCTGCCCTCATCCACCCTGAGACCATCTTCTTCGTCCCAGAAAGCAGCCACTGAGTGCGGATCTGAAGCCAGGTTCTTAGTGATCTAATCGGATGGCTTTCTACAGCCTGGACCAGCATGCAGGCCTGGTGTGCGTGGGAGAGGATGTGTGGGGGAGGATGTCTAGAGTCAGTTTGGAATCGGAAACTCTAGCTTGGAGAGGAGCGAGGCTCCTTAGTCCCTGAGCCCCTCCAGGCTCTCCCAACCATGGCACCCAGGTCCCCCACCCCAGAGGGCACAGTATGCATAGGTCCCCCAGCCAAGGGTGCCACCTGGAAAGCCTTACTGTTCTACACCTGCTTAACAAATGTGCATTCTCTTACTTTCATGTTAACGGAACCAGCTGAAACATTATTTGGCAGGGGTCCAAACAGTTCTATGAAACTTGAATGTTTCAGGGATCGTCATAGTACCTCCAATCAACACACGTAGTCCTGTTATGATGAGCTAGGTTACCATATAGAATACTGTGCTCTTCCACTTTATAAGAACATAGAGGCTATGATAACAATACTAGAGGAAGTTGCTAATGAATGTGCTGATGCCTCCCTAGCAGCTGGGGCTACGGTCTGCGGTCTGGTCCTCAACCTCTGTCCTCACCCCAAACCCCTCCTCCCCCAGGACACGGGGACACAATTGGAGACTCCATTTGTAGACTGCTCTGACATCTCATCTTTCCTCTTCTCCTTTGCCTTTTGCGTCTCCTCTTTTCACAGCAATTTGTAAGGCCTCCTCAGACACCCATTTTGCCTTTCTGTGTTTCTTTTTCTTGGGGATGGTCTTGATCCTGGCCTCTTGCACAGTGTCACGAACCTCCGTCCATAGTTCATCAGGCACTCTGTCTATCAGACCTAGTCCCTTAAACCTATTTCTTACTTCCACTGTATAATCATAAGGGATTTGATTTAGGTCATGCCTGAATGTTCTAGTGGTTTTCCCTACTTTCTTCAATTTAAGTCTGAATTTGGCAATAAGGAGTTCATGACCTGAGCCACAGTCAGCTCCCGGTCTTGTTTTTGCTGACTGTATAGAGCTTCTTCATCTTTGGCTGCAAAGAATATAATCAATCTGATTTTGGTATTGACCATCTTGTGATATCCATGTGTAGAGTCTTCTCTTGTGTTGTTGGAAGAGGGTGTTTGCTATGACCAGTGCGTTCTCTTGGCAAAACTGTTAGACAGGAGGGCCTTGTGTGCTGCAGTCCATGGGGTCACAAAGGGTTGAACCCGACTGAACTGAACTGATATCTCATAGCTAGCCACGAGAAGCCAGCAAAGCCATCCACTTCTCTGAGCTTTTGTTTTCTCAGGATGAAAAAACAGTAAGTAATTAATAATAGAAATGGCAACCAGTGTGGGATTGAGCAGAGGAAGTCTACAGTCAGGATTCCTGGACTGGAGAAGTTAATCTCAGCAGGCCTCATTCTAATCATCTGTGAAATGGGATCACCGTAGTAGCAGCTTTGCTCTCAGAGACATGAGAATGAACTGCGATGAGGGATGTAAAGAGGTCTGATATCTGACAGCCAGGCCCCTCCCCCACAGAACCGGGAGCAGGCAGAGAGTGGTGGCGATTGCAAAAGCTAGAGCCTGTTCCCCTTTAGCAACCATGTTAATAATTCTTTCGTTCTGTCAACAAGCAACAAACAACTTAAACCCAGGGAGGTTAGTAAACTTGCCCAGGCATCCGAAGCTGGCAAGTGGCAAAGAGACAAGAAGCACAGGTCTCCAGGGCCTTGTTCTTTTTCTTTTTTCTTAACCAGTATTTGATTCTGTTCCACAAACATGTGTCTGCGTCTGAGTGAGGGTGGAGGCTGGGGGTGGAGGCTGGGGGTGGAGTTCAGGGACTAAGGAAGGGGTCCCTGCCCCTGAGCCCTGCCCAGCAGGACACAGGGCCTTTGTGGCGTTGCCCATGGGGCTCAGCCCCTCATTTCCACAACTGTGTGCCTCACAGGGGACCCGGATCTGGTTCATTCAGAACAAAAAGGAGCGGCTTGCTCAGGTGAAACAGATTCAACTTGCTTCAAGTACATCCTCTGCCTGACCGGAGAGGGTGGGGTCCCCCCAGCATGACCCTCCCAGGCAGGCCCAGACCAAGCAGCAGCCAGTGACCTCAGGACTTTGTGCTTTCTTAAAATAGAAAGCAAGCCCCGGTTAGTCATGCTGACCTGGGTCACTGGATTATTAAAGCTGAACCCAAGGAGGAACCGAGACCGGGGAAGTTTGTGGAGCAGTCCATGCCATGAAGGCGACTTTGCACGGGAGGAATGTCAGCCCAGCCCAGGCTGCTCCCTGCCCGTCCTGCACCGCAGCCTCACGCCGCCCACGGACTGATCATCCTTAGAGCATCACTGAGAATTCCAGACCACGTCCTAGCTACCAAAAAGATAAATGAATTTTGTCCTTGTGACAGGCTTCAGAACATGGAAGTTTCATTTTCAAAGTGCTTAAATGTTTAGCAGAGACATTACTTTGTCAACAAAGGTCTGTATAGTCAAAGCTATGGCTTTTCCAGTAGTCATGTACAGATGTGAGAGTTGGACCATAAAGAAGGCTAAGTAAGTGTCAGTCGCTCAGTCGTGTCCGACTCTCTGCGATCCTATGGACTGTAGCCCACCAGGCTCCTCTGTCCATGGGATTCTCCAGGCAAGAATACTGGAGTGGGTTGCCATTCCCTTCTCCAGGGGATCTTTCCACCCAAGGAATCGAACCCAGGTCTCCCACATTATGGGAAGATTCTTTACCATCTGAGCTACAGGGAGGAACCAGAAGGTTGAGCGCCAAAGAATCGATACTTTCTAATTATGGTGCTGGAGAGGACTCTTGAGAATCCCTTGGACAGTAAGGAGAGCAAACCAGTCAACCCTAAAGGAAATCAACCCTGAATATTCATTGGAAGGACTGATGCTGAAGCTGAAGCTCCAATACTTAGGTCACTTGATGTGAAGAACTGACTTCATTAGAAAAGACCCTGATGCTGGGGAAGACTGAGGGCAGGAGGAAAGGGGGTGATAGAGGATGAGACGGTGGGATGGCATCACCGACTCAATGGGCGTGAGTCTGAGCAAGGATAATGAAGGACAGAGGAGCCTGGCGTGCTGCAGTCCCCGCGGTTGCAAAGAGTCAGACACGATCGAGCAGCTGAACAACAACCACACAAATAAAGATGCAGCAGAAATACGTTGTCTTTTCTGACTGCTCACTTAGAGGAACTACTTTAAAAACAGACATCTCTCGCGCCTCCACCTCCCACTCCTCACCACGAGGGGTAGACAGAATTTTTCACCTTGACTCTTTCCTCTGCCCCTCTGGCTGGCCTGAAGCAGGGCACTTCCCCCAAAGGTCAGCTCGGGCATCTCTCTTCTGGAAGGGAGGGTTCTGCCTTTCTAATTCAGCGCACCGATGGTGGGGCTTCCAGAAAAGTGTGGCCCCGCACACATCACTGCCTGCCGTGTCTACCTCCCCTAAACACCCTGCAGGAGAGAGTTCAGTGGATCCTGCTGAAACCAGATACCTCAGATTGGAACGCTAACCCACGTGGCTGGGACTCGAACCCAGCCAAAAGCCAGGGTCTTCCGAGATCACAGACCTGGTTTCAGGATCTAATGAAGTGCAGGTTCTTGATGTCTCAGTGAGAAAATGTGATAGGTAAGAAGTAGATTTATTCAGAGGGAAACACACTCCAGAGCAGAGTGTGGGCCATCGCAGAGGGCGAGTGAGGCCTCGAAATGTGGCGTGGCTAGCTTTTATGAGCTGGGTAACTTCATAGGCTAATGAGCAGGAGGATTATTCCAACTATTTTGAAGGGGTGGAGATTTCCAGGAATTGGGCCACAGCCCACTTTTTGGAAACCCAGCAAAATTGGGTACTGGTTTAGAATTAACCCATTTCACAGATGAGGACTGAGGCTTACCCTAGTGAAACGTTGTGTCCGCCATCCCAAAGCAAGGGAGAAACTGAGCAGAGAGAGATTCCAGGGCAGACATGCAGCCTGGGGCTGATCACCTCCGGGTGGCCTCTTGTGTGTGCATCAAAGTGTTGCACAAAGTCCCAGGTGTGCACTCAAGCACTGGGCCCTGGCCACCATCAGGCGTCCTCCTGGTATGTGACCCTTAGGGTCAGCTGAGTGGGCTGGATCCTTGACGTGCTTAATCATCTTCCTGCGACTTAAAAAGCTGACTGTTTTCACCGGTGTTATCTTTATGATCTTTATCTTAACACAGACAAGCTTCCTGATGGCTCCATCACTGTGCTAAGCAGGGGTTACGTGTTCTGTTGACGGCAGGGGGTGAAGTGCAGAAAGCACACGCTTTTTGTGTTGAGACCTGGGTCTCAGTGAGGACTTGGTGAACAAACAGTTACCAAGCGCTTGGTCAATTTAGAGCTTCCCAGGTGGCGCAGTGGTAAAGAACCCACCTGCCAGTGCAGAAGTCACAAGAGACACAGGTTCGATCCCTGGGTCAGGAAGACCCCTTGAAAAAGGAAATGGCAATCCACTCCAGTGTTCTTGCCAAGGAGGGTCCCACGGACAGAGAAGCCCAGTGAGCTGCAGTCCATAGGGTTGTAAAGAGTCGGACATGACTGAGCATGCACACACTTAGTCCATTTACGACCGGAGACAGGAGCTGGGAACCCAGCTGGATGGACATGGAGCCAGACCTGATGAGGCTTGCAAGCAGAAACTCTGGGAGCGTCTTGAAGGAGAACCTGAACTAATTGGGAATGTTCCCCTGAGAAAGACCTGGCCTTCACTCCACCCGGAATTCTGGACCTTAGAGAAGATCTGATCTAATCCGCTGGTCACATCATGGAAAGCCAGGGAAGCTCAGATCTAGGAACTTGAGAGATTCATGTCTCTGTTTCCTCATTTGAGAAGAAATAAAAGGGTAGAAGGAGATTTAAGAGCCTTTAAGTTTTTTTCTTTTTTCTTAATTGCATTCAGCTCATGGTTTAAAGAAATATTTGCATAAGAAAATGTGAACAGGTCAAGGTTCCAAGTACAGGACGCATGGTAAGTGTTTCTGAGAGGGCGTTTCTATCAGTATTTTTTGCGGATTCTGCTGCTGTTATATTCCATGAGGACATGATCAGCCTTTCATGCGGGGGTCTTACTTTGCTGTATGGAGGTGTTGAAACGTTCCCTTCAGCATTTGCCTAAGAAAAGTCAAATAATGCCATCTGCAGCAACACGGATGGACCCAGAGATTATCCTACTAAGTAAGGCAGGCGGAGACAGACAAATATCACATGACATCACTTATATGTGGAATCTAAAATATGACGCAAATTAACCTATCCACGAGACAGAAACAGACTCACAGACTTGTGTTTGCCAAAGGGGAGGAGAGTGGGGGAGGGATGATGAGCTATTGAGATTAGTTGATGCAGATTAGCATAGACAGGATGGATACACTACAAGGTCCTACTGTAGGGCACAGGGAAATGTATTCAATATCCTGTGATAAACCCTAATGGAAAAGAACATTAAATATAATATAAATATATATATAATATATATATGAAATATATATAATATAAATATATAATATATAAATATATATATAGATATCTCTGAATCACTAGCAGCAAAAGTGATACACAGTGTACAGCAGAAATTAACACAGCATTGTAAATCAACTACACTTCAATAAAATACATTTAAAAAAGGAAAAGCATGCCCAAGAACCTCGAAAAAGGGACAATGAGTGAATGATGATGACAATCATGTATTAACAGAATATGAAAAAGTTATTCTTTTGAAAAAAATGAGGTTTGTTTGAAACAGATTCCTAATGTTCAGAGTCCTCCATTTTTTACTGACAAATAAGTGCCCTGGAGCTGGTGGTATACTGTTGAGGCAATTCCAAGGTCATGTGTCTGGGAGCTCTGGCTTTTTACTGAGAGTCCCAACCCATGTGTGTCTCAGGCCCTGCTGTGAACGCGATGCCTATGGAAGGTTTCTTTGGCTATAATATGACCCAAGTCAGTTAACTGGTAAACTGCTACTCCCAACACTGCCCAATGAATGTAAACATCTAGCTTAATACCTTTAGGAAAATTTGGCCACCCTGAATGTCTTCAGTTAAATAAAATCTTGTAGAGAATTTTGATAACCAGAGAGATGATGCTTCCCTTTTTCAGAGGACAGTAGAGATCAGTGGCATTCAAGATGCTCATGGCTAAAGAACAAACCGTCTGGGGTCAGGAGGGCCCCTTTGAAAGTGTCCACAGATTGCTTGAGAACCCTAGAGAGCTTTTCTTCATGTGGGCCGATGCTGTCGATAGCATATTAGAAATTAAAACTGCTAAGTGTTCGTCTTTTATTTACTGAAAAATAAATCCATTACATGTTAATATAAACAACACGTTTTAAAGAAAAATAGCTATTTCTAACCAAAAAGTAATTTAGAGAGAAGAGTGGCGTTCTTTTGTATTTTTGTGGATCTCTACAACGTCTGACTTAACAGAAAACGGCTAGATCCTTCTGTCTGCTCTGTCTACCATCTGCCATCAGCTGTCATGGTTGAAGAAAATTTAGCCTCGCATGGAGATACGGACAGAGTGGGGTGTTTTATGGGCCTTTATGTGTCTTTGCTTTAAGGTCATTTGCAATCTGGAATCTAAAACCATGGGAGTGAATTTTCCCTTCTCTGTTACGTTAACACGGTGTGTTCTTTGCACTGGTCTCTTGTCTAGTGTGCCTGGATCATTTAACCATGCATGCTTTTCTAACATCACATATTGATGACTTAAAAAATACTGGTTCACTGACTTACGCAGATCTTCCAAATGTTGACACGTTCATTATAAATACTGAAAACTCACATTTGTTAATTTTACCATCTATCTCATCGGAAAGGTCTGTAAAGATTGGGAAGCTGGTAAGCTCAGGATGGCAGATACAAGTTTTCCAGGATTCGAATCTTTGCTCGAAAGCTCAGATTGTATCATTGGCAACAAATACTGTCAGTTGTTTTCCCTAAAGTGACAGACTCACTTTATTCATTTCTGAGAAAATGTTGCCAAATTCTCCACACTGAATAACCACAGTTTGTCAGTCATTCTTTTGAATTGAATGGAGTTGCATGAAAAAGGCAATAAGTTTACTTCACAATTCAACTGAGTTCATAAGTGCTTTTCCTGGAGACAATCACCTTGCTTCCATACGTAGCAAACACACTGTGTGCAGATTTCCGTTTTGATCCAAGGTGTTCCTAACTAGAACTGACCCCCCTCAACCTCCCACCATCTGGCGGCTTGATGAGTATGTCTTGATTTGGGCCAAAGTGAAAGTGTTAGTCACTCAGTCATGCCCAGCTCTTTTCTACCCTGTGGACCACCGCCCAGCTCCTCTGTCCATGGAATTTTCCAGGCAGGAATACTGGAGTGGGTAGCCACCAGGGAAGCCCCTGATTTGTGACAAGGTGCAAGCAATTTTACCCACCAGTGTAAGTTATCAACCTAGTTCAAAAGGCAGATAACATTTTCCTTTGATGTTGTTCAGTCCCTCAGTCGAGTCTGACTCTTTGCAACCGCATGGACTGCAGCACTCCAGGCTTTCCTGTCCTTCACTATCTCCCAGAGTTTGCTCAAACCCATGTCCACTGAGTAGGTGATGCCATTCAACCATCTCATCCTCTGCCATCCCCTTCTCCTCCTGCCTTCAATCTTTCCTGGCATCAGGGTCTTTTCTAATGAGTCAGTTCTTTGCATCAGGTGGCCAAAGTATTGGGGCTTTAGCTCCAGCATGAGTCCTTCCAATGAATATTCGAAGTTGATCTCCTTTAGGATGGACTGGTTGGATCTCCGTGCTGGCCAAGGGACTCTCAAGAATCTTCTCCAACACCACAGTTCAAAAGCATCAGTTCTTCAGCACTCAGCTTTCTTTAGAGTCCAGCTCTCACATCCATACATGACTACTGGGAAAACCATAGCTTTGACGAGACGGACCTTTGTCCGCAAAGTAATGTTTCTGTAACATCTTACTACTGTGATGAAAATAGTTTTGACCAGAACACAGAACTCTATGGGAACAATATTTGATAAGGAAGGTTAGACAGTTTCCAAGATGTACGTGGGAATCTATGTCTTTAAAAAGCCTCAGAAATGGATGGCCATGTCTTTCTCTGTTTTTCCAGACACTGACAATTCTGGGGGTTGGAAACATGTAAAATGTAATTATATCCACATCATGGGATATAATGAAGCCACTAAAGTGATGATTGAGAAGAAAATATGTACAAATAATGTTGTGTGAAAGAGACAGGAGTTCTCCTATTGATCGGGGTATCTCTCCAGATAGGGGGAAGCACTGGGTTTTATTTTCTCTTACATTCTCCTGTGGTTCCCACAGTCGGCATGCATTACTTTCATATTTGGAAATGACGACCAACATTCTTTCATTCTTTTTAAAAAGACAGAGGACTCCTCAGGTGATCCAGTGGTTTAGAATCCACCTGCCAAGGCAGGGGACACAGGTTTGAGCCCTGGTCCGGGAAAATTCCGCATGCCACAGGGCAGCTAAGTGTGTGCCCCATGACTTCTGAGCCTGCGTTCCAGAACCTGTGAGCCACAACGACCGATGCCTGAGGGCCTGAAGCCCATGCTCTGAACCAAGGAAAACCATCGCAATGAGAGGCTTGCTTGCTGCAGCGAGAGAAACATGTGGACAGCAACAAAGATCCGGCACAGCCAAAAATAAATAAATGTTAAAAAAAAAAAGAAATAAATGAATAAAATAAAAAAGGCAGAGAACAGGAAGTGAGGAAAATCAGGTCACTGATCACAGGGTCTATATGTCTAAGTGTCATAACCAGAATCATAGAATAAAAGTAAAATCTGAGCTGCGCAGCTTGTTGAGTCTGAGTCCCATGGCAAAGCTGGAAGGACAGAAAGATGAAGGTCACCCCCACTGTGGAGGGGGTTCACCAGGATGAGGGATGGTCTGGCCTCGTCACTGTTAGCTGGATGCCGGCAGTGGCTGCTCTGGATGTTTATCGGTAGTATTTGAATCTGTAAACAGCCTCCTGTGTTTATCTGCTACAGTCCCCAGTGGCAAGAGGTATCTCCCAGGATGACCTTGAAAGCTCCCCACATTCTTTTGGTAAAGTTCTGTTGGGGGCTAAATGCTTACATCTCTCCAGGTTCTTATGTCGAATTCCTAAACCCAACAGGATGGTACTTGTATGTGGGCTTTGAGGTGGAGCAGATTCAATGGATATAAATTTGAGCCAACTCCGGGAGATAGTGGAGGACAGAGGAGCCTGGAGCGCTGCGGTCCACAGGGACACAAAACAGGAGACAATAGCACATGTTGGCAAAGATGGAGGAGAGCAAGTGGAATGCTCCGCCACTGCTCGTGGGAAAGCAAATAGTCACATCACTATGGAGAACAAAGTTGCTTTTTAAAAATATTACGCACGTGATTCAGCAATCTCATTCTGCTTACCCATCCGAGTGATTTAGATGAGGTCCCGAGGCCAGGCCCTCCTGATGGATCAGGATCCTTAAGGAAAATGATGAGGACCCAGCTCTGTCTGTCCCTCTGTGAGCATGCGCTGAGGAAAGGCCAAGACGTCAGCAAGCTACTGTCTGGAAACCAGGACATGAGTCCCCACCAGGAGCTGAGTCTTCAGGGACCTTGACCTTGGACTCCAGCCTCCCAACCTGGGAGAACGACATATCTGCTGTTTGAGCCCCCAGAATGTGGTACTCTGTTAGCAGCCTAAGCTGATGAACATGGGCTCTTCAGACCCATTCATTAGTGGAGGGCATGGCGAACTTGAGCAGACTGGAGACGCAAAGGTAGCTGTGTTTTCTGAAAAGCCCCGGAAATTGGGGCTTACTAAACAAAATGCGTACCTATGCAGCAGAATAGTATTCATCCATAGAAAGGACTGAAGTACCGACATCTGTTGCAACATGAACAGGCCGTGAAAGCATGATGTTCAGCGAAGACTGCAGACATAAGAATCCACGTGCTGTCGAATTCCATCCATATGTGATGTTCACGCCACAGAGAGATCAGGAAAAAATAGAAGACCAGTGTCACTTAGAGCTGGGAGTGGGGACAGGAGGATCGAGGAGTCCTCCATCAAGGGTACAAGGTTTCTTTGTGAGATTGTGAAAATTTTCTAAAATTGTGGTGATAGTTTCACCTCTGTGTGAATATACTAAAAACCATTGAACTGCACATTTTCAGTGGGTGAGTTGTATGGTATGTTAATTATATCTCCATAAAGTACCTCTTCCAACAACACAAGAGAAGACTCTATATGTGGATATCACTAGATGGCCAATACTGAAATCAGATTGATTGTATTCTCTGCAGCCAAAGATGGAGAAGCTCTATACAGTCATCAAACACAAGACTGGGAACTGACTGGCTGAGATCATGAACTCAGATCATGAACTTACTGCCAAGTTGACTTAAATTGAAGAAAGTAGGGAAAACCACGAGATCATTCAGGTATGACCTAAATCAAATCCCTTATGACTATACAGTGGAAGTGACAAACAGATTCAAGGTTTTAGATCTGATAGAGAGAGTGCCTGAAGAACTATGGACAGAGGTTCGTGACATTGTACAGGAAGGAGGCAGGGATCAAGACCATCCCCAAGAAAAAGAAATGCAAAAAAGGCAAAATGGTTGTCTGAGGAGGTCTTACAAACAGCTGAGCAAAGAAGCGAAAGGCAAAGGAGAAAAGGAAAGAAAGAGCCATTTGAATGCAGAGTTCCAAAGAAGAGCAAGGAGAGATAAGAAAGCCTTCCTCAGTGATCAATGCAAAGAAATAGAGGAAAACAATAGAATGGGAAAGACTAGACATATCTTCAAGAAAATTAGAGATACCAAGGGAATGTTTCATGCAAAGATGGGCACAATAAACGACAGAAATGGTATGGACCTAACAGAAGCAGAAGATATTAAGAAAAGGTTGCAAGAATACACAGAAGAACTGTACAAAAAAGATCTTCATGATCCAGATAACCATGATGGTGTGATCGCTCACCTAGAGCCAGACATCCTGGAATGTGAAGTCAAGTGGGCCTTAGGAAGCATCACTACGGACAAAGCTAGTGGAGGTGATGGAATTCCAGATGAGCTGATTATATCAAATCCTTAAAAAGGATGCTGTGAAAGTGCTGCACTCAATATGCCAGCAAATTTGGAAAACTCAGCAGTGGCCACAGGACTGGAAAAGGTCAGTTTTCATTCCAACCCCAAAGAAAGACAATGCCAAAGAATGTTCAAACTACCGCACAATTGCACTCATCTCATATGCTAGCAAAGTAATGCTCAAATTCTCCAAGCCAGGCTTCAACAGTACATGAACCATGAACTTTCAGATGTTCAAGCTGGATTTAGAAAATGTAGAGGAACCAGAGATCAAATTTCCAACATCTGCTGGATCATCGAAAATGTAAGAGAGTTCCAGAAAAACATCTACTTCTGCTTTATTGATTATGCCAAAGCCTTTGACCATGGGGATCACAACAAACTGTGGAAAATTCTGAAAGAGATGGGAATACCAGACCACCTGACCTGCCTTCTGAGAAAGCTGTATGCAGGTCAAGAAGCAACATTTAGAACTGTACGTGGAACAACAGACTGGTTCCAAATAGGGAAAGAAGTATGTTAAGACTGTATATTGTCACCCTGCTTATTTAACTTATACAGAGTACATCATGCAACACGCCAGGCTGGATGAAGCACAAGCTGGAGTCAAGATTGCCAGGAGAAATATCAGTAACCTCAGATGTGCAGATGACTCCACCCTTATGGAAGAAAGTAAAGAACTAAAGAATCTCTTGATGAAAGTGAAAGAAGAGAGTGAAAAAGTTGGCTTAAAACTCAACATTCAGAAAATGAAGATCATGGCATCTGGTCCCATCACTTCATGGGAAATAGGTGGGGAAACAATGGAAACAGTGAAAGACTTTATTTTGGGGGGCTCAAAAATCACTGCAGATGATAACTACAGCCATGAAATTAAAAGACACTTATTCCTTGGAAGAAAAGCTACGACCAGCCTAGACAGCATATTAAAAAGCAGGGACATTACTTTGCCAACAAAGGTCCATCTAGTCAAATCTATGGTTTTTCCAATAGTCATGGATGGATGTGAGAGTTGGACTATAAAGAAAGCTGAGCACCAAAGAATTGGTGCTTTTGAACTGTGGTGTTGGAGACGACTCTCGAGAGTCCCTTGGACTGCAAGGAGACCCAATCAGTCCACCCTCAAGGAAATCAGTCCTAAATATTCATTGGAAGGACTGATGCTAAAGCTGAAACTCCAATACTTTGGCCACCTGATGTGAAGAACTGACTCACTGGAAAAGCCCCTGATGCTGGGAAATATTGAAGGTGGGAGGAGAAGCGGGTGACAGAGGATGAGATGGTTGGATGGCATCACCGACTGGATGGACATGAGTTTGAGCAAGCTCAGGGAGTTGGTGATGGACAGGGAGGCCTGGCGTGCTGTAGTCCATGGGATGGCATAGAGCTGGACACGACTGAGCAACTAAACTGACCTGAACTGAAAGTTATTTTAAGTCTCTTACATTCCCTTCTAATATTTTTACATAAAGTAAACAAAAAATTGCCAAGAATGTGGGTAGAAGCCTCCTCTCTTCCCAGTTCCTGGATCTGTCCCCTTCCTTCTTCACCAAGGCAGCCATGGTCACAGATTCGGTCCTGTCTGGGGTTTAGGCCATTGTTCCATAGCTTCAAAGCATCTTTTCTTTCCACTACAGAAGTTCCGGGAGACAGAATCATTATTTGCTCATTTCCATTTGACAGATGAGCAAACTGAGGTCCAAAAGGACAAAATTGAGCTGCCCAAGGTCAAAACTCCAAGTCAGCTCCCACAAGCCACAGTTGTGCTGTGTTACCAACCTGCTTTTTGTTCCCTATTTTTCTAAGCCTCTTTGGCAAAATCTCACAAGTGGTCCCATTAATCCGTTTCCATGAGAAGAATGTTATGCATAACATTAGCAGTGAATATGTTACATGCAGAAATCTCAAAACATCTCCGGCATTTTTCAGGAAACATTTTTACAGTCTTAAGGTGATTTTACAAATCCTTCTCTAAAAGGTGAAAATCGCTATTCTGAACAGCTCGAGCAGACAATCCAGTTTTCTTAAGTAGAACTCGATTAATTCACACCTGCCGGACCTGCAAATGTCACAAATCTCCCGACAAGCCGTGAACATTTTACAGCTTTTGTCTGCAAAGGGCGAGAAACAGGAGGAGCTGAGAGCCTTTGCATTTCACATATTTCATCACAGAGGCAATGGACGTGCTCTGAGCCATGAAATATGTGCTCAGAAAGGGATGAATAAAACCCGTAAACTCTGCTAGAATCCCAATTCAGGCAGCCCCTGACCACTTCCACCCCAGCACCCCTCTGTGACTCACCCTAAAACCCGCCACTGTGCCTCGGACAAGCCACTATGCCCGCTGACTTTCAGAGGGCCCCGAGGATCTGCAAGGCATCCTGGGTAGACACAGAGATGGACAAGACTTGGCCTTTGCCTTCAGCGTAGTATTACTTGTTAATTGATGCTGATTTGCTTCTTATTAAACTGTGGCCCATAACAGTGAGAAATAACATTTTTTAAAGGCACCCTTTATATCCAGGAATAGAGACGCACACTTTGGCTGGGGCCTCAGTGCATGGTGCCTGGCAGATGAGCCAGAGGCCCTGGAACCCCAGCTCCGCATGGACAATCCAGGTTCCTGTGACCTTATATGACTTCATATGGAAACAAGATCCTTGCTGATGGAATTAGTGAAGAGGAGGTCCTCCCCGGCTCAGTGGGTAAAGCGTCCACCTGCAGTGCAGCAGAGCTGTGTTTGATCCCTGGCTTGAGAAGATCCCCTGGAGAAGGAAACGGCAACCCACTCCAGTATTCTTGCCTGGAGAATCCCCTGGACAGAGGAGCCTGGCGGGCTACCATCCATGGAGTCAGAAAGAATCGGACACGACTGAGCGACTAACACTTTCACTTTCACACTTAATTCAGCAGAGTGTCCTTATAAGACCTGGGGAATTTGGACAGAGAGGCACACACGGGGGAGACGGAGACGCTGGGATGAGACAGCTGCGTGGGAACGAGGCAGAGATGGGAGAGATGCAGCCACAGCTGGGGGATGCCCGGGAAGATTCCACTGGGACCTGGAAGAGGCAGGAAGATCGCCCCGGTCTCAGAGGGAACGTGGCCCTTCAGTCACCTGGAGTTTGGATCCCTGGCGTCCAGGACTGTGAGGCTAGAGGCCCCACAGAGTGTGGCACCATGCATGGCAGCCCCGGCGAAGCAGCACTCATCCGTCTGAAATCGAGGTCCCCTCCCCAGGGACCATGCTCCCCACTTTGCTGAGCACGGCGTCCCAGACTTGGTTTTTTCCCTGCTCCCCGCTGTGCTAGATTGTCACCCCCACTCCTGAACCCTGGATCCTAACCCGCCTGCCTGCCCTCGATGACCGGGGGGTCCTAGCCTGGCCGCCTCCATCCCAGGGCCCTGCAGGAGCCACGGAGCCACGCTTGTGGGTTTCAGGCCCACAGACTTTGCCGTCCCTCCCTGAGAGGCTGTGACAGAGACAGGACACAGAGCTGAATCAGCCAAGCCTCCCGACTAGGCAAAGGTCTCAATCGGGGGTCCAGACAAGCTCCCCCAGGGCTGGAGACGCTGGTCTGCTATTCCCAGGAACCCAGGGGCCCAGGCCCTGCAGGACCATCTCAGGTTTCCAGGCCCCTGCAGCTTCCGGCCTCCCTGCCCCTCCCAGAGGTGTGGCTCTCCTCCACAACAGGCGCCCATCTGGTAGGAGGCCCCCTATCCTGGACCTGGGTCTTTGCGCCCCCCAGTGGTGCATCTGCAGCTGTGCTGAGCGCTCCAGCTGGACAGGGGTCCCGGTGACCCAGGGCCACTCCCGAGGGGACACTCCTCACCGGTGTAGCAGCCACCAGTGACGGTGATCACAGGGACAGGCACGGCCACAGCACTTCAACCAGAGCACCAGGCCTTGGGTTCTAAGGTGCCTCCTGAGAATGAAGATCCCCAGACCTCAGGAGCCCCACCCCTGCCATCCCCGGCAGACTCAGCTGACCCGAGCTAAGGCTGCAGACAGCTTTGCAAAGGAGCCAGAGGGCCCTTTCCAGACTTGGGGCCACAGGCCTTTACTCTGCCCATCGGCAGGCAAGGAGAGGGACTGATAGCTTAGAAGGTTTAACAGACATGCAGCAAAATGAATTGATGCCCATTTAATCTAATTACACATCCGATAGGAGTTTTTAAAACATTTTCCAGCTTTCATATTTAATGATTTTTTTTCAGAAGTATCAGTCCAAGAGGAACTGAACAAAAGAAACAAAACCTAAAAAAAAAAAAAAAAAGAAAGAAACAAAACCTATCTGGGATGCACTGGTCTACATCCCGGCCCAGAAGCAAGTAGATCCTGGTGTGGGGGGAACGCTGGTGGTGTGGCCGTTTGCGGGGGTTGGCCCCACCAGGCTGTATGGCCAGGTCACGATGCTGAGCACCTGCTTCGGGACCAGATGCCCTGGGAGACGTGGAGGCAAACAGGAAAACCCCAGAGCTGCCCGCGTGGCTGCTGGGGGAGCTGGGGCTGTGGGACGTCTCTTAAGACAATGGCTGTGCCCTGAGGGGGCCGGCTGGCCAGGAGGGCAGGCCTGAGGCGGGAGTGAGCAGGTTCACCAAAGGCCTGAGTGAATGGATGAATGGCTGAGTGTTGGAGTGGGTCAGAGGGCAACTGCAGGAACCCCCTGGGGTCGGAGCTGAGCCCACTCCTCATCACCCCTCACCCCCCGATCCCCACCACACCCAGCTGAGTGACACTGGGGGCTCCAGGAACTTGGCTTTGCTCTCACTGGGTCAGAACCTCACTTCTCAGCCTTGGGCACTCTCTGCCTGCCCGCCCCAGCCTGCACCCAGGGACACCCCCCAACCCCAAGTTTTCCTTACCTGTAACTTGAAGCTCTAGACCAGGGGTCATGGGTCAAATCCAGCCAGGCCCCTGCTTTTGCAGACCTTTTACTGGCATACAGTAAAGCTGGGTGGAGGCCCTGCAGGGTGAGGGCTCGTGATGACAACCCAGAGACCCGCAAAGCCCTTGTCTACAAGCGAAAGGCGCTCATAGGCATGTCCGACTCTTTGTGACCCTATTGATTATACAGTCCATGGAATTCCCCAGGCCAGAATACTGGAATGGGTAGCCATTCCCTTCTCCAGGGGAGCTTCCCAACCCAGGGATCGAACCCAGGTCTCCCACATTGCAGGCAGATTCTTTATCGGTTGAGCCACCAGGGAAGCCCAAGAATACTGGAGTGGGTAGCCTATCCTTTCTCCAGGGGATCTTCCTGACCCAGGAATTGAACCGGGGTCCCCTGCATTGCAGGCGGATTCTTAACTGAGCTGTAAGGGAAAGGGAAAGTGAAGTCGCTCAGTCGTCTGACTCTTCGCGACCCGGTGGACTGTAGCCCACCAGTCTCCTCCGTCCATGGGATTCTCCAGGCAGGAATACTGGAGTGGGTTGCCATTCCCTTCTCTAGGGGATCTTCCCGATCCAGGGATCGAACCCGGGTCTCGTGCAATGCAGGCAGACGCTTTAACCCCTGAGCCACCAGGGAAGCTCCTCACAAAATAGTCTGAGGCAAAGTAGTTACGACAAAGCCCTTAACTATTAATATTTGCATATTTACTCTGAGTCTCCCGCGCTAGAGGCACCTTTCTCAGTCGGAGCAGCACTGTCTCCTAGCAGGCAATCTGGAAACTGTTTCTGGTGAGTCACGGAAATACTCTTTCTAGTATATTTATTTTCCGTTCTGTTCTTGTACCTCCGCTGCCTAGTGGATTCAAGAAAATATTTTTATCTTTTTGAAATTCGGCGCATAAGCAGGTGAGAGTCTCTACGCGTTCACGGCGGAGGCCTCAGAGACGATTTTTCACAACAGCGGGACCACCGCATCCGCACAGCCCCTGGCATCCGCATCCCGCTGCCCTTCCGAGGCGCAGCCACGAGAGGGCGGTACAAGCCCGCGAGAGCGCGGCGGGAGCCTGGCCCGCGGCCCCGCGGATGTGCAAGCGTCTGGGACTGGCAGGCGGTCCTGAGTTCTCAGCGGGAGTTGCTGAAAAGTTGTTTCAGCGTCTGAAACACTGAAGGGACCGCTCTAGTATGTGAGACACACGCCGGAGCACATGCCCATCTGGATGCTCCCGCCCCCAGTGACTCGAGATGGCTTGTCCTCAGGGAGTCCCTTGGCCTGCAAGGAGATCCAACCAATCCACCCTAAAGGAAATCAGTCCTAGGTGTTCATTGGAAGGACTGATGCTGAAGCTGAAACTCCAATCACTTTGGCCGCCTGATGTGAAGAACTGACTCCTTGGAAAAGACCCTGATGCTGGGAAAGATTGAAGGCAGGAGGAGAAGGGGACAACAGAGGATGAGATAGTTGGATGCCATCACCGACTTGATGGACGTGAGTTTGAGTGAACTCTGGGAGTTGGTGATGGACAGGGAGGCCTGGCGTGCTGTAGTCCATGGGATCGCAGAGTCGGACACGACTGAGCGACTGACCTGCCCTGCCCTATCCTCAGAGATACTCCTCCTGGGAGGGTTCTGTCTGGCCCTCCCCAGAGGTCAGGCAGCGAAGGCATCCGCCCCTTCAGCTAAGCTGAGCCTTCCTCTCGTGTATGTGATGTAAGGGTCTTGAGTGAGTGTGTGTGTGTGTGTGTGTGTGACACCCACACCATGTAACATACATTGGCAAATGCTAACTGGCCATTTTGGAGACCACTTGGCCTTGGGTTTTGCTTGTTTTAAGTTGGGTTTCTTGTTCATTTTCCAGGGCTGGGGGGTGGGCAGTGGAGCCCACTCAGTGCTGGTTGGCAGGGCCTGTCCCAGCAGCACCGGAGGGAGCAGAGCCCAGCTTCCTGGGTGAAGGAGCACATGCCGACAGGGGGAACAGGGCTGGTGGAGTCCACGGGCTCTGGGACTACGTCCGTCACCACCGTGGGTCAGTCCGTCTCTACGGATTTCTGTGTCTCCCTTCAGCCCCCTCTTGTCTGGGGAAGAGGGGGATGACTGGTAAAAGAAGCTGGTGACTAACAAGAGAAAGTTACGCAGGAAATGAGCAAGGACCGCCCCTCCCGGCATCGTGGTCCTGCTCTTCCCCTCGGCCTGAGGACGGTGAGCCCCTGGATCCCTTCCTCGGACCACGGCTCCTGGGATGGGCGATGGGAGGGCTGGGGGCCGTGTGGTCCTCCTCTCCACCTCCCCAGCCTGGGAACACAGACGGGGCCATGGATGAGGTCACTGGGTGATGCCCAGGGGACACGCAGACCTCTGCATCCCAAGGCTGATGGCTTCAGGCTGGTGGCAGCCCCTGAGCAGCTGGACTAACATCCCTCCTCCAGGAAGTGGAGGGTCGCCTGCCGGACAGCTGCCCGGGGATGTTGCCATCACCCTTAACGGGTGTCTCTGTGTGGCTGATTTTGGCTGAGATCCTTTTGAAATTCCATGCCAGTTACATCCTTTTAGATTGGGAGTGTTGGAAACCCCCCTTTCTCCCCCTGACCTCAAGTGCTGACCTCATCACCCCACAGGGGGCCTTCTCAACCCCACCTCACATGACCATGAGAACCTAAGCTTCTTCCTTCTTCCAGTGTGTTGTTCAAAGCTGTGAGAGTATGCCACTTCCTCCAAGAAGTCCTCCAGGACTTCCTTTGCGTTGTGCATCCCCAGTGTTTCATTGGCTTCTCCTGGGGGCCCGCTATGACAGACTGGGGGTGGGGGGTCCTTCCTGTGTGGAGCATGCTAATTGGATTAAACAAGCAGCGATGAAATAATTTGCTTCTCCTGAAAGTGTCACTTCTGAACAGAGACGTGTTCCTCACAGATGCTCCAATGAGCAGGAATATTGGTCCGTAACAAGAGTGTTGTTAGATGGACCGTGAGCAAGCAGGTCTGCAGCTCTATCAGGACTTAGCAGCGAGGCTGTGGGCTCTGTTTGGGGGGTTTTGTCCCCTTCCCATTGACCAGCCCCCCTTGGGGGTCCCTCCCCCCCGGCGGGTGTACCCCCTACTGCATCCAGAGAGGCATCTCCCTGGCCGCCCCCCTCCCTTGGGCCCCCCTGCCCTCTCCTCATGGCGGGTGCTGCCTTTTCTCAACTGGGGTCCGTCTTCTCCCAGCAGAAGAGAGGGGAGAGTGACCGGGGGGTCCTGCCTCCCTCTGGAGGCTCAGTCCTTCCACTGTGGCCTGTCCTGCTGGACGCCACTTCCTCCTGCTCCTGGGATGCTCTCAGACATCCCCACCAAGGTGGGGCCTCGTCACCTCCCGTCCCTCTGGGAAAGCTCTCAGCTTGGACTGGAGACTACGGAAAGCTGCGGAAAGCCAGAGAAGTCTTTGCACATGGACAGAGCCCTCTCTCTGACCTGCCTCCTCCTTCCTGAACCCCAGCCTCCCCATCTGCAGCTCCACACAGCTCCTGTGAGCATCCTCTGGGCCCTGTGTTCAAGGCAGGCCTCTCAGGGGGCCTCACGCCTGCCCTTGCCTCCCCATCCTTCTTGCAGGGCCCCTGCCACCGCCCAGCCTTCCCCTGCCTGCCCACTGCCCTGCCCCTGCCAGTGGCCCCAGGCGGCCTCATCACCCCATGCTGTGCTCTCCCAGCTCCACCTCCTGTGACCTCAGCCCCTGCCTCCTCCGCAAAATCTGTACTCCCCGGCACCACATCCCGGCCAGGACCCTGTACCCCCAGCCCTCTGCACCCCACTGCTGGCTGCGGCCCTCAGGGTGCTCCTGGGGTTGGGAGGTGCTCTGGAGGTGACGTCTGATCCCCGCTTGCCTTTGACATGGGCTGGTGGGACCTGCCCAGAACTCTGCGCCCCGCTAAAGCCCAGACCTTCACCCCTACACCCAGCCCAGCTGAGGTGCATCCTCTGCCTGACCAAGGCCCCTGGCGCCTGCGCACAGAAGGTGACAGGGGCCGCCCCAGAGCAGTGGTCAGGGGTTGATAGACCCTACTCGGAATTTACCTGAAATCCGCGTGCTCAGACCACTTGATGGCATACGCGTGCTCAGATTTGAGTGTTCACTTCGTCCTTCTTAGAGAGTGACTTTTATGAGAACCTCTTTCTTCTATGCCTGCGAGATGGACAGCGGCCACCACTGGCCCCTGACCATCTGTCCTCCCGTGAAGAACAGTCACCACCAGCAAAGCCCGGGAATCCCCGATGCAGAAAGCAAATCCCCACAGCCTGCGCCCCTGGGCCCCTGACCACCACCTCCCCACCTCCACGCAGGCCTCCTTTCTTTCTCGCAGAGGGTTCCACCAGCCAGGGCGCTGCTTGGAGAGACCAGCTCTCCAGTGTGGAAATTGAGCTATAAAAGTTAACTGTTTCATTGGGCTTTAAAGAGCAGAAGAAGAACAACCACACGGCAGAAGTGCTGGGGAGTTGTTTTCTAACTTATTTTTGTGATGAATTTTCACTTGTTATTGATTTTTGTGCGCTCGGGGGCGGGGGAGCAGGGGGGAACACGTGCCTTGGCCCCTCTGAAGGGCTCATAGAGTGAAAGGGCAACGTGGCTTTTGGTTTATAATTAATTCCTTTCTTTTTTAAGGAAAATAATCAGGAGAGCTCTCATGAAGTTGAGTATTTTCCCTGAGTGAAATGGTCTCAGAGGCATCATCCCAGGCTTTCTGGAACAGATCAGAGCAACTCCTGGGGGCCAGCGGAGCAGAGCAGCAGCTGGGGGGGCAGTGATCGGGAGCTTTGGGTTCCTGTGAGTCTTGCTAATCCTTCCTGGAGTGGAAACCTGCTTACTTTTGGAGCAAAGGACTTCCTTCCCGGCCTGGGGTGGGGTGACCACACCAGCTCCCCCCCACCCTCTCTCTCCACTTTGATGGGATTAAGCGGCTGGGGAGATTCATTTCAGCTAACAGGCTCTGACTGACAGCCTCTGGCGGGGTCAGCTCCGAAACATCCCCCAGCCCCAGGGAGAAACTCACGTTTCCTCTTCTTGAAAAATTACTCCTCTCAGGCTCCATTTAAAATCTTTCTCAATAGAAATTTCCCATAAATTTACCGCTCTTAGAGAGTCTCATTTTCTCCAATGGAACCCGAGGAAGGAAAATAGATTCTCCTTTTTTTGGGGGGGCGGCGGGGGAGATGTCTTTCCTTTCAGGTGTTAAATGTCCATGTGTGATTTATTTGAATGAACATGGGTGGGTTAATTCTGTAAGCATGGACCCCAGAGGGGCCAGCATTGCTGTAAACGCAGCAGAACTGTTTCGAGAGACAGGTTGTGGAACCACGTTGACGGGCTCAGAGGATGTGTAGACATCACCTCCACCAGCTGCCAGCCCAGAGGCTACTGAGCAGCACCTGGGGAGGCTGAGGACCCAGTGACCCTCAAGGGCTGCGGCTGGCTCTTCCCTGTGCTGGTCAGTCTTCCACCGTCCGCGCTTCTCACCTGCCAGGCCTCTGAGCAGGGGCCACCCCCGCCAACCCCTCTCCTCACCCTCTCACTCTCTGCCTGGTAGCCCCTCATCCCATCGCCAGCACTTTATCTTCCACTTGGTTTGATGTTCCGTCTCCACCTTCTGGCTCTAAAACCCAAGTTCCTTGAGGGCAGGCTCAGGGCTGGCTGTGCCAGAAATGGCCCCAGACCACAGTCAAGCCCGGGACGGGGCTGATGGGTGAGCGGAGGACGTGGACGACCTGGGAGGGGGGCATCTGGTTAAGGCAGCCTTGTCTGGCTCTTGGGGTAGCCTTTGGAGTCCAGACATCAGAGCCCCACCTGCGCTCTGTAGCTGCTCGGGGACGGCTGGAAGGGGGCTCCGGAGCCCACCTCCTGGCCCCGAGGACTGAAGGGAGAAGGGCGGACCCCTTCTCTCCAGGTCCTCATCGTGGGACGGGGCAGGGAGGAACAAGGTGAGCCAAGAAGCCTGAGCACGTTCCCTGATGGGAAGCGTAAGGAGGAGGAAGCGTCCAGGGCGACTGGGTGGAAGATGCGATGCAGGGGCCAGGCTGGGGGCTGGGTCTCCCGAGGAGCGCCAGCGGGGATGAGGCGTCATCTCCCGGGAACCGCTCTCCGTGGACTCCCAGGGCGCCAGGCACCTCTGGGCGCTCTGTCACACAACAGCGGCCTTGTTCAGTTGCCTGCGGCCCCGCCTCCCGCCCCGACCTGCCAGCTTGTGACACGGATGCATCTGGTTGATGTTGGCATCCCGGTGTGCCCCAGAGCGGGTGCCACGCCAGAGGACCCCCTCAGCCAGGGGCTGTTCAGTGCAGGTCTGAGATGGGCCCCGTGGCGGCAGGGGTGGGGGGGCTGTGTGTCCCCATGCACTGGCCTCTGCTGGGTAGGGCGACCGGTGAGGACCGAGCTGGGAAAGGGGCCCAAGGCAGGGGTCGAGCACCCTTTCAAAACTGCTGAGCGGCCTGGGGCCACTTGCCAAGTTCTGTCTTCTCAGGATCTGCCCTGCCGGGCCGCTGGCTGCCCCAGCCCGCCACCGGCTCCAGGTGACAGGCAGCCCATCCTACACGATTCAGCTCGGACAGGACACCCCGGTTTTCCTCTTGCAGGTAGATTCTGACAACTATTGGAGAAAAGAAAAACAGGCAGAGTCCCCCTTGTGGAGTAATTCAGTCCTACAACTGCTGAGGGATTGCTGTCCAAACACCCGGCACTTCCGGGTTTGAGGAGAGTGCGTGGAAATGTAAAAAGATGAATCCACACAGCATATCGCTGAAGACCACGGGGAGGAGATGCTCGGCGGAGGACACGGGTGTTAGGTTAAGCAAAACAAAGCCAGCGCTTCTGGACCCCTGTCTTGCTATGGGCATTATATAACTTCATAGATGTAATATGAATATGAACATAACTTCATAGATGTAAAGTCTTAGGTTCTATATGTGTGTGCACATGTAATAAAGATGGGCTATAAAATTTGTTATTTTGTATACATGTAAAGGCGAGAGGAGAAGGGGACAACAGAGGGTGAGATGGATGGATGGCATCACCAACTCAATGGACATGAGTTTGAATAAACTCTGGGAGTTGGCGATGGACAGGGAGGCCTGGAGTGCTTTATTCCATGGGGTCGCAAAGAGTCAAACATGACTGAGCGACTGAACTGAACTGAATCCATGTAAATAAAATCAAATATATAACAAACATATACACATATACACTACACCAGTGCGCCTGCTGAGTCACGTCAGTCATGCCTGATGCTTTACGACCCTGTGCACTGCAGCCTGCCAGGCTCCTCCATCCATGGGATTCTCCAGGCAAGAATACTGGAGTGGGTTGCCATGCCCTCCTCCAGGGGATCTTCCTGACAAGGAGGCCCTCGTGGCTTCTGGGGGTGGGGCAGGGTGTAGGGGGTGGGCCTTCCCCTCGGGAAGGGTGGCTGAAGGAGGAGCAGGTCCTGGCTGATGGGGCAGACTTCACTGTTGGAGATGCTGAATTCAGGTGCACGGGAGATGTGGGAGGGAGGCAGGTTGTCCAGGAGGCAGATAGAGGGTCATGCCAGCCGGCAGCCTGAGGATGATCGGCGAATGCTTCTGGAGTCATTGTTCTGGGGACGGTGGTGAAGGAAGACACATGGGAAGACATTCCTCGGCCAGAACACAAGGCTGGGAGCTGAGCCCGGGAGGTGTGAAGTCCTTGCCTCAGAGCACGCTCTCCAAGGCCCCAGGAGGCGGTCCCCCTGATACTGAAGCCCTGAGTGGGGGGCGGAGAGTGGGAGGCCCCCTGCCACCCGCCAGGACCCTCTTTCCAGCGCTGGGAGATGCTCTCAGTCCAGTAGACTATGCCCGAGGAAAAGGTGAACCTGCAGAGGCTCTGATCAGTTTCAGAGCCGTGGGCCGCTGCAGAAGGGGCGGCTGACAGCCCACCCTAGAGATCTCTCCCTGTTTACCTGAAAGCAGAAACCTGCTAATCTCTTCCTCTCTTGCCCTTTCATTAAGCAGAAGGTGACGGGGATGAAAAGGTCCCCAGAGAGGGGAGAAGTGTTGGGCTTTGTCCTTTTCTGAGGGATATGGGGGCCTGGAACCCCACCCCCCCAACCCAGTCCAGGGACTTGTTTCCCTTTTCTGTCCACGCAGTCGCAGCCCAGGTTTCATGCCAAGCTGGTTGTGAACAAACTGAGCACAAGGACTGGCGAATAATAAAGGGAATGGCAGTCAGGTTTCTGCAGGAAAACTTGCTTCTGAACTGTGGTGCTGGAGAAGCCTCTGGAGAGTCCCTTGGACTGCAAGGAGATCCAACCAGTCCATCCACAAGGAAATCAGTCCTGAATATTCATTGGAAGGACTGATGCTGAAGCTGAAACTCCAATCCTTTGGCCACCTGATGCAAAGAACTGACTCATTGAAAAAGACCCTGTTGCTGGGAAAGATTGAAGGCAGGAGGAGAAGGGGATGATAGAGGACGAGATGGTTGGATGGCATCATTGACGCAATGGACATGAGTTTGAGCAAGCTTCAGGAGCTGGTGATGGACAGGGAGGCCTGGCGTGCTGCGGTCCATCATGGGGATGCAAAGAGTCGGACATGACTGAGCTGACCTGAACTGAGTAGGGTTTCTGCAGGAAAACTGATGAACTTGGAGATGCTACCACTGGGGGTGCTGAGGGGAGGGGAAGCTGATTGCCACAGAAGTTATTGGCAAAATGCCTTGCAGGGTGTTCTCTGGGTGAAGGGGCTCCCTTTGCTCTGGCAGGGTCTCCCCAGGTTGACCTCTCACCTCTACCACACAGGATGGCCCTGGAACCCCAGTTCCTTTCTTCGTCTACAGGGAAGAGAAAGCATCTTGTGCAGAGTTTGGAGGAGGGTCTCTGCTGGGCTTCTGCACTTTCTCATTTACCTCTCATTGCTATTGATTGCATTTATTCTTTGGCTAAGATTCTGAAGACGAGACGCAGGAGGAGGGCACGGGGCTGGGGTCTTTTATGGGAAGGCTCCAGAGGGTCCTGCTCAGGTCCAGCTGGAACGTCTCTCATCATCTTTTTTTTGTTTGTGTTAATATTTGTTTAGGTACTGGCTGTGTTGGGTCTTCCTTGCTGCACAGGGCTCTTCTCTAGTTTCAGTGACTGGGGGCTTCTCTGCGGGCTTCTCATTGTGGTGGCTGCTCTGCTCATGGAGCACAGGCTCTAGGGTGCACATGGGTTCCTTAGCTGCTCTTCCAGGCTCTAGAGTGCAGGCTCAGTAGCTGTGCCCTGTGGGCTAAGTTCCTCCATGGCGTGTGGGGTCTTCCTGGACCAGGGATGAAACACACGTCTCCTGCGTTGGCAGGTGGAGTCTTTACCACTGAGCCAGCAGGGAAGCCCCCTTCGCTTGTCTTGTGCTATCTGGTCTGGCCAGATCGGCTGTGATGTCTGTCAGCGGGAAGCTTCACAGCGATTGCCCAGCACACGAACCTTCATTCACCATTTGTTTACACACCCTTTGCTGAGTGCTGTCTCCTGGGTTTACACACGGTACTAGGAAGGATGCAAACCAAAGACAGGACTCTGTCCTGCAACCCTGCCGGCATCTCATAAGTTTGTCTTAAACCCCTGCACACTCGCCTGCTTTCCAGGTTTACGGAGGAAACAGCTGTAGGATAAACCCTTCCCTGAGAAGCACTCTTTCAAAACTAGGCATACACACACATACAGACATACACACACACATACACACATATACACACACATACATACAGGCATACTGTCTCTCTCTGTCACACAGACACGCATTTTGTTTAGCAAGTCACTTCAGGGTGCCCTAGAAAACCTCAATCATAAATTCTGCACTTATGTGATGGAAGATTTCCAAATACCACCTTTATTTTAATCTTGGGATATAGGTCTGTGGTTTTCTCCTGCTTTCAAAGCACATATTCATAAAACAGAACAACAACAAAAAAAACACGTCTCTTTCAGAGACAGAAGCATCACTCGAGGGAACAGCTGAAGTCAGGTTCCCACTTCCGGGTGCACCACGCTGCACTAGGGGCTGACCCTGGGGACAGCGCTGAGCACGCACGGCATCCTCAAGGGGGACCATGGCCACCACAGCCCTGCTTCCGAGGCTGGCCTCCCCACATCAGGTCAGTTCCGTTCAGCTCAGTTCAGTCGCTCAGTCGTGTCTGACTCTCTGCGACCCCATGGACTGCAGCACGCCAGGACTCCCTGTCCATCACCAACTCCCTGAGCTGGCTCAAACTCACGTCCATCGAGTCAGGGATGCCATCCAACCATCTCATCCTCTGTCGTCTCCTTCTCCTCCCGCCTTCAATGTTTCCCAGCATCAGGGGCTTTTCCAGTGAGGCAGTTCTTTGCATCAGGTGGCCAAAGGATTGGAGTTTCAACTTCAGCATCAGTCCTTCCAATGAATATTCAGGACTGATTTCCTTGAGGATGGACTGGTTGGATCTCCTTGCAGTCCAAGGGACTCTCAAGAGTCTCCTCCAACACCACAGTTCAAAGACATTAATTCTTCTGCGCTCAGCTTTCTTTATGGCCCAGCTCTCGCAACCATACATGACCACTGGATCAGGTCGCCCAGCTTTCAGAACAGTGACACCTGCTGGCAACGGTGGTGGAGGAGGAGGCCACGCTGGGGGGTCCAGGCCTGTGACTGGCTTGAGTCTGGCCTTGCTTTGCTGCTCATCAGCCCTGGAACCTTGACATGTCGCTCCTGTGGCTCCCGCCTGTTTCTCCCTGGATCTGAAGGGTCAGTTTCCTGCAGTTCAGAGACAAATGACTCCAGGATGCAGAGCCTGGGGACCCATCCTGTTTCCTTACTGACCTGCGCTTTTGGATTCACCTGGCCCCCTGGTGAAAGCCACATCGAGGTCCCGTAAATCACGCTGACAGGGCACCTGCCAAGCCTGTTCCATCTATCTCCATTCATCTTTCACCAGCTCAGGAAGAGGGCTCAGCCAGTGGGGCCTCCAGCCCACCCTGACCTCGTAGGAGGGGATTTTAGAAGCCCCCAAAACAAACAGAATGAGCCTGCTGATGGCGATTCCTCACAGAATCTCTGAGCTTGCCTTCTCTTGCTGGGAAGAATCGTATCTACCTGAACACATTTACCAGGCTTTGTTGACTGAGGGAGATGGACACTCTCCCTCTTGCCGCAGGAACTAAAGGAACAGCCGTTCCTATTACAAATTAAGTGACTAGAGAAACTTTAAAAGCACTGTAATTTATATTTAAGAATATCGTGGCTTATATGCCCCATGAGGAATGGATGGGCAGCACACAGTGAAAATTCCATTCTCTCCGGAGTAAGAGAGATTCGAGCTTTGCTCGAATATTGTGTTTAATAAACCTGTTTAGTAAAATGCAGAGACAGCCTTCTCTTTTCAGAACAAGGTTGGGTTTTCAGCTTTATATGAATGCATGCATGCTTAGCCGCTCCTTCATGTCTGATTCTTTGCGACCCCATGGATTGTAGCCCACAAGGTCCCTCTGTCCATGGGACTTTCCAGGCAAGAATACTGGAGTGGGTTGCCATTTCCCCTTCCAGGGCATCTTCCTGACCCAGGGATCAAACCCAGGTCTCCTGCACTGCAGGTGGGTTCTTTACCATCTGAGCCCCAGGGAAGCCCCTTCAGCATTATGGAAGGGTGATTTTTGGCCACACTTGGTCTTCATTGCAGCGAGTGGGCTTTCTCTAGTTTTGGCCCACTGACTTATTTGCCCTGTGGCATATGGGATCTTAGTTCCTTGACCAGGGAGCGTTCCCATGTCTTCTGCATTGGAAGGTGGATTCTTCATTGCTGGACCACCAGGGAAGTCCCAGCTTTATGAAATTGATGCAAATGCCTGGGAGCTAAGGATCTGTGGGATGAGTGATGCTTTGAAACTGAAGCCAGAAGCCAGCATCTGCCAAGAAGGAGGCAGTCTGGGAAGCAGGTGTTGGGAGTGGTCCAGAGGGAGCCCCAGGAGGTGATGGTCTCCTGCAGACCCCCTCTAACTGGACTGAGGGCTTCCTTTCCTACTGAATGTCAACTTTTGGCAAGTCCAGTGGATTCCTTGAGTCCTTGTAGTTGTTCAGTCGCTCAGTCATGTCTGACTCTTTGCGATCCCATGGACTGCAGCACACTGGGCTTCCCTGTCCCTCACCATCTCCCAGAGTTTGCCCAAGTTCATGTTCACTGAATCATGTCCATTGCACCCTATTTTGAGTCCTATATTTCCCTAAACTGAGGTCTAGGCAGCTCTGTCCCATGGGGCTGCAGTTCTGGGACTGGAGTCCAGGTCTTCCCTGGAGCTGAATCCCTTCCTCTTCTCCCCAGATTCCACTTGTCCCAGTCTTGGCTGCTTCACCTCTTGCCATCACAGAAGGTACCAGAAGAAGCATTTCTGCAGAGCTCGCGCCTGTTCTCCAAGAAGAGTATCTAGTGAAGGAGTGCGTTTCTTCCCTAAAGAAACTATTTCAGGCAAGTGTCCAAGGATCTATCTGTTGTATACTTTCAGTAGTAAAAATTCATCAGGATTTCTTAAATCGGTGTTCTGAGAATTTGGAAAGCTTATCAGCACACACACAAAAGAAAAAAGGAAAGAGAAGTGAGAATGTTTGGAGGTTCCTTTTTGCTGTACCCCTTTAAACAGAAAACCAGCTGAAACCTCCCCAGAGAAGTTCAAGTGCCCTGTCCTTAGTGCAGTCAGTTTCCTGCTGCTGCTAAGTCGCCTCAGTTGTGTCCGACTCTGTGCGACCCTATAGACAGCAGCCCACCAGGCTCCCCTGTCCCTGGGATTCTACTTTCAAAGATATGAGCGAGCCTTCCGGCGGCGTCAGGGGTGAGTGAGCTGGCAGCTGGCCCTCCGCCTCCTGTTGCTGGCGATGCCTCAGCTCCACCATCCCCCACCTCCTCTCCTTCCTCCAGTCACTGAGCCTTCCTGCCTGTTCACTCGATGCCAGTCCCTGCATGCCAGCTTTTGTCCTGCATCACTGTACTTTTCAAGGTACTCTACTGTAAGATCAGAAGTGTTTTCTGTATTCTTTGTACTTGTTTTTATATATCATTTGTGCGAAAAGTATGATAAACCTATTAGAGTACGACACTACTATATAGCCGATTGTGTTAGTTGGGTACCTAGGCTAACTTTGTTGAACTTGAGAACAAACTGGACTTACAAACACACTCAGGGATGGAATTTGTTTGTATGTGGGGGACTGGCAGTGATTCACACCACCAACCAGGAGAAATGAAGGAGAACTGAATTTCTCCTCCAAACCCTTCCAAATTGAATGAAGGGTTTCTAGGATTTTTTTTTTTTTTTTTGGTTTCTAGGATTTTTAAAGCATGAGGGTCACAGTCGTGAGCAAACTGGACACTCCCTCCATCTGGCTTTTCCTCAGGCTTTCAGATGAAGATGAGGAAGCAAAGTCCCTGAGAGAAGAAGGCAGAATGTTTTTCTCTGCATGAAATTTGCTTGGTGGCTTTCATTTGTACTGAAAGCGAGGCGACCCCGTTGAGAATCTCCATGGCAGTGGAGTGTAATTGCAGTGAAAAATGAGTCTAAATTAGTGAAAAGACAAATGCTGCCATCTGTCAAGTGACATTTCAATTGTCTTTATATCATCATCCATCTTTTAAAGTTTGAGCCTTTCAACCCAAAGAAGCTTTTGAACACCAAACAAAGAGAAGATGTACTCTCAATTCGTATTTCCGCTCTGCATATGAGGGGGCGAGGAATTATACCCTCATAGGGATTACACCATCCTGAGAATTTTTTCTAACTTCCTTAGTGACTGGCAATTTTTAAGGGCTCTGAGTGTGTCTCTGTGATCACTCTCAGCATTGCCAAAGGGACTGGACTTAGGGTTTCCACTAGGAGAAAGAAATAGGCTGTGTGTTCTCAAGGGAATGCGTTTGGTATATGTGTGTGTATGTGTGTGTGTGTGTGTGTGTGTGTGTGTGTGTGCACCTACAGAATCTTACAAAGTGGTTGAGAAAGAGGGCTGACTTTATCAAGGGCAGACATCTACATAGACTGATGTCAACAGCACAGGTATGTGTCTACATGCACCGATGCCAACAGCGCATGTGCGTATGACTGGTAGAGCCTTGGCATGGTCCCTTCAGGGAAATCCCAAGGTCTTTTTAGCACAAACTCGTAGGCAGCTTCGTCATTTTAGAGCAAGGATTCTCACCCCCCGCACAACTGAAGTGTTGGGCCCCATGATTCTCTGTCTCAAGGACTGTCCGCTGCATAATAGGATGTTTAGCAGCACCCCTGACAGCTACTAACCGGGTGCCCATAGCATCCTTCCCCACCCTAAGCTGTGACAAGCAAAGATGCGTCCAGACATGGCTGCATGTCCCTGGGGGCAAAACTACCTGAATGAGGTCCACCAGTGTACAGACGGGTGTATGTTGCAGCGTGGGGGTGTGTGTGTTTCTGGTGATGGGTTGTTAAAAGGCCCCACATACTCCAGAAAGCCCTCCACAGGGCTGTCTGTGTACAAGCCATCTGACACGTCTCTAAAGGACAGTGATCTCTTTCGTCCTGTTTACCTTACTGGCAGGTGGCTGGCTGGGGTCTTTGGAAAGATCAATCAGATGCCTCTTGGAGACGCTGCCCTGACTTTGCCTTCGGGCTCTGCCTTCTGCCCCACCAAGGCCCTCTCCTCCACCCCCACCTGGTCCTCGGGATTCTTTGGGACAATGGTGACAGGGAGTGTTGATTTCAGAAGATGCATGAGCTTAGTGAGTGCCTGGCGGTTCCCAGGAGCCGTGTCTCTGGCGTCAGCCCTGCCCTCACCTGCCCGGCCAGTCTCCATGGCCCCTGACAGCACTCTCCTGATCGGTGAGGGACAGCTCGCCCCAGGACACGGCTCCTCCTTCACATTCTCCGAGGCCTGTGGACCGTCCTACGTCCCCGTGGACGTGACCGCCTGGCCTTCGTGCAGCCACGTTCTGCCATCCCGTGGCCCCGGGAACCGCCTGTGCTCTGGCTCCTGGCGGTGATGCTGTTGATTACAAAGCTGTAAAAGTTTAGCGCCAAACAGACCATCCTGGAAGACGAGGGAAACCAAGTCAGCTAGTGTGGACCGAGCTCCCACTCGGGCTGCCTGATCTGAGTCTCTCTTGGCCTCCACAAAGCCAGAAAGGGGTGCCATCTACACGGAAGAAAGGCCACACAGAGCAGCTGTCCCTTTGGGACGCATCGCCACTCCGAGGACTAGACCCCAGGGATTCAGAGAGGAAGGACCCACCCGTCCAGGCCTTGAGGATAGAACGTCATGGTGCACAGATGGGGGTGGGATGAGGGAAGGTGATGAGGGACCCAGACTGATCTCCAAAGACTTTTCTCAGTGATCTGCCCCCCAGCCAGCCACTGATCACAGACCACCCGCTCTGCCAAGCATTGTGTGTGTGTGTTAAGTCTCTTCAGTTGTGCCTGACTCTTTGTGACCCTATAGACTGTAGCCCACCAGCCTCCTCTGCCCATGGCTTCTGCAGGTAAGAATACTGGAGTAGGTTGCCATGCCCTTCTGCGGGAGCTCTTCCCCACCCAGTGCATCTCTAATATCTCCTCATTGGTAGGCGGGTCTCTTTACCCCCGGCGCCACCTGGGAAGCATGCCAAGCTTTGTGCTAGGACTCAAAGATACAGAAGAGATGGCTCCTTCTCTCCAGGGGCTCAAGGTCAAGTGGACCATCAATGCTGCTGTGGTCAGACATGGGGCCTGCAGACGTGGGCAGGCAGCTGGCACCCGCCTCCTCTCCCTAAGGAGGGCCCCCACCCAGTCCCTGGAAGGTGACTCGGGGCCATGACCCCTGAGAGGTCAGCCCCCTGTCCTTGCCAGGATGGGCTTGGCAGAGATTTGAGCCTGGTGGGCAGAGACGTGGCCTGTTCTGCACCCCCGGGGGAGCTTCCTTCAGAGGACCTTGGGTGTTGCCGAGGAATTTAAGTGGTTGTTTAGAGAAAGAATTTAATGACCATCTTTGTGTAAGGGGGGCTTCCCTCATAGCTCAGTTGGTAAAGAATCTGCCTGCAATCCAGGAGACCCTGGTTCAATCCCTGGGTAGGGAAGATCCCCTGGAGAAGGGAAAGGCTACCCACTCCAGTATTCTTGGGCTTCCCTGGTGGCTCGGCTGGTAAAGAAGCTGCCTACAATGCAGGGAGACCTGGGTTCGATCCCTGGGTTGGGAAGATCCCCTGGAGAAGGGAACAGCTACCCACTCTGGTATTCTGGCCTGGAGAATTCCATGGACTGTCCATGGGGTTGCGGAGTTGGACACGACTGAGCAACTTTCACTTTTCAATTCTTTCGTTTAAAGACAAATATCATATGACATCACCTATGTGTAGAATTTTTTTTTAATGATACAAATGAACTTATTTACAAAGCAGAAACAGACTCACAGATGTAGAAAATGAACATATGGTTAATAAATGGGAAAGAGGAGGACGGATAAATTAGAAGTTTGGGATTAACATATATACATCGTTATATATAAAACAGATAACCAATAAGGACCTGCAGTATAGCACAGAGAACTATACTCAATATTCTGCAAGAACCTATAACGGAACAGAACATAAAAAAGAATAGATGTATATAAATGTACAACTGAATCACTTTGCTGTATTCCTGAAACTAACACAACTTTGTAAATCGACTAAATTTCAGCAAATTTCTTTTTTTTCTTTAGAAAAGAAAGAATTACTTGGCTGAGGACCAGAGGGAGCGGGCTTGAGGACAGAGGCTATGAATCTTCTTAAGCAGCGTCATGCAGACGCTTGTCCGTGTCTCTGCTCCCTGGGGCCCGATGTCTGGTTCTTGTCTGGCCTCGTTCAGGGGACAGAGGATGGTGGAAAGCTGACAACGTAAGCAGCTCCCCTGGGGAGTCATTTGCCCCTGGAGGCCTCGGCTAGCCTGGGGCCTGGGCAGTAGAGTTGCCCCACTGAGCAAATAAAAATACAGGGAAAACAAATTGAATTTGAATTTTGGATAAATAACAAATGGGACACATTTATACTAAAATTATTTGCTGTTTCTCAAAAATTCATACTTAACCTGGCACTCCTACCCGGTGCACTGGGTCAACAGACTCCTAGGAAGCCCCCAGCCCCCAGGTCTTACCCCAGGGGCGCCCAAGAGGTGAGTGTCCATCTCAGCCCCAGGCTAACTGCCATCAGGCGACCTGAAGTGAGTCATTCACGTCTCAGCTTCCCCTTTTGGACAAGATGAGCTTACCCAAGCCATCTCCAAATTATCAGTTCACAACTTCATCTCCCTTTGCTTTCAAAGAGTACCATCTGTTACACTGGGCTACCCCAGCGGCTCAGTTGGTAAATAATTTATCTGCAATGCAGGATATATAGGAGATGTGGGTTCAATCCCTGAGTCAGAAAGATCCCCTGGAGAAGGGAATGGTAACCACTCCAGTATTCACGCCTGGAGAATCCCATGGACAGAGGAGCCGAGCTGGCTGTATGGGCCATAGAGTCACAGAGAGTCAGACATGACTGAAGCGACTGAGCAAGGATGTACCCATTACATTAAGCCTATACAAGTTGGTAAAAAAACAAAACAAAACAAAAAAAAAACCAACAACAAAAACACCTTCCGTGAAGCTGCCTGGTTTATAGATCCAATGCCAGTGTTTTCCAAACCGTATTCTTAGGACAGCCATAGTTTAGACGAAAATGAAATGTATTTTCTCTACCCAAAAGTACATTAAGAATGGCCAAAAGGAAACTGAGAATACTCTACAACTCTCTTTTCAAAGAAAAGCTACCTGTCGACATGAAGTAAGGCATGCAAATTGCCAAGCCCAGTATTCAATGAAAATACATTTTAAAATGAAATTTGAGTAATCTCTAGCAAGTACTTAATTTATGCAACTTACATGGGCTCAGTGAGAAGACATTCTAAGAGAGAAACAGCATGTGATCAACGTGCATCCCGTTCTTCCCAAGTGCATGCTCCAGAGTGGGTGTGGGCCGAGGCACACCCCGAGGGCCTGCAGGTCTCTGCTGGAGGCGGGGGAGTGGGATTCTAGCCTCTGCGGCTGTGGATGCAAAGCTGGTCCATATGGCACCTTGAGATACAAGATGACTATTTCAACGGCTCTCAGAATGGACCAGCCCCCGCCTCCCCCACTGCACATACCAATCTCCAGCGAGACCTTGGTAATTCCAGCTGAGTTACCTAAGGGAATGTCATGTTAGTTTCCACTGAGGCATCCCCTTAAAGAATGTTCAAAGTAATGTTCTAGGCTAATTTTGATCAAACTCTCTCTCTCTTTCGAAAATATTTATTCATCAGTTTGGCTGTGCCAGGTCTTACTTGCGGCATGCAGAATCTTTGGTGGCAGCACTAGAACTCTTAGTTATCATATGGGGGATCTAGTTCCCTGACCTGGGTCCCCCGCAGTAAGGATGAGGAGTCTTAGCCACTGGACAACCAGGCAAGTCCTGATGGTCTCTTTAAACTTAGCAGTCAATGACTGACCTCCAACTAAGCACCTCAAAACTTCAAAAAATCAGTTTGTACCTCATATTCTCTATTATTATTATTCTCTCATGTTGTCTGATGTTGCTGCTGTGGGTCAGGAATTTGGCCATTGCTTGCTGGATGATTCTATCTTGGGATGTCTTTTGAGGTTGCAGTCAGGATTTCAGGAGGCTGTGCAAGGATTCACAGGGATTTCAGGAACTGGCAGGGGGCTGAAATCAGCTGTCTGCAGGCTGGACAGGGGCTGGAGGAACCATGTCCGAGATGATGCCTTCATATAGCCACTGTCAGAAAGCCTCAGCTCCTGGCCATGTGGAACTCTCCAAAAGACTGCTTGAGCATCCTTACAACATGGCGGCTGGCCTTCCCCATAGCAAAGGAACCAAAACAGAAAACAAAGAATGTTCTAGCCAGGGACCACACGAACCTTCTCTGTGTTTTTCCCATTCTAGTATATGTACTGCTCTACACCTGAAGCCCTGGTGGCTCAGACGGTGAAGAATCGGCCTGCAAGGCAGTAAACCTGGGTTCTATCCCTGGGTCAGGAAGATCCCCTGCAGAAGGAAATGGCAACCCACTCTAGTATTCTTGCCTGGAGATTTCCTGGCGGGCTACAGTCCATGAGGTCACAGAGTCGGACACAACTGAGTGACTCATACTGAACTACTAGACACCTGAAATAAATACATTGTTAATCAACTATACTCCAATATAAAATAAAAAAGTTCCTGAAGCCTTTTATAAATTAGTCATACCCACCATGGTCTATTCATTGGCATTGAAAGGCAAAATCCAGCCCATGACCACAGGGAAAGGAACTGGGCTCCACATGTTGAAGAGAACAGTGTTGGCAAATGTGTGTAAGTAGTTTAGAACTACCAAAAGGATGACAAATTCTCAAGCTACATGCCTAAACCTCAGACAGGCGGGGTTTCAGGCTTTAGCTGGAGGGAAGGCAAGGGTTGGATCTGGGCTCCTGGGTCCTCAGCTCCCAGGTGGCCGGCTCTGCCTCTGCTTGGTGACTGAGAGGCTGCCTCTCAGAGTCCCTTGGGGGGCATCCCTGGAAGCCCTGGGCAAGGAGAGTCTCCCCTGTGGTCAGGGAATCTGGAATGTGAACGAATCTCCCCCAGGGCAGTCCCCTTGGTGCCCACAGGGCTGGGGAAGGACTGATGATGGGGAAGGACAGGCCACATGGGCTCAGGGGCTCCCCTCTCTTCTAGAATCTGAACAGACCGTGCTGAGTGGAAGCTCCCCAGAACCCTTGATGAGTCTGGGAAAGGACATTTTGAGACCAGCTAGGGCTTGAGAGAAAGGAAAAAGGAGCAGGAAATGACAACACAGAGGCTGGGCCCGAGGGACCCGTTTCTGGAGAGGCTGTCGTGGGCAGGGACAGATGGAGGCAGGCTCAGCTCTCAGGTCTCAGCGATTCTGTCTCTGGGGGACAGGAGGTCGTCTGGCCGATCTACTGTTCAAGACTAGGGCTCACTCTGGGAGCCCAAGAGCCTCTTCTGGGCCATGGAGCCTGGGCCTCTGTGATGCCCAGGGTTTGTATGTTGTACTGAGCGATTCTGGGATGGTCCCATGAGAGTATGGGACAGCCGTCATAACTGTCCCCCTCAAGTAGCGTCTCAGGATGAGCCCTTGGGTCTGAGGAGCATCACAGCCCCCTGTGCCCCTGCCCCATCTTCTCAGACCCCTTCTTCCCCAGCCCCCTGAGGCTGGTGAGCAGGAGTCTCTCTTGGTCCCTGTAGCCCTCAGCTCTCCTCATCACAGGCTGCATCTTCTCTGGGCTTGTTTCCCCCTCAAGCTGGTGTTCTCCGGTCCAGTGAATCACCCTCTTCCAGGTCTCCTGGGGGCTTTTGTTCGTGGGCAGTGCTCCTGAGGACTCCAAACAGTAGCAAAGCCGACGGTTGGTTACCGGTTCTTACTCACACTTGGCGCTAGTGGTTAAGAACGCACCTGCCAATACAGGAGATGTAAGAGCTGTGGGTTTGATCCCTGGGTTGAGAAGATCCCCTGGAGGAGGGCAGGGAAACCCACTCCAGTATTCTGGCCTGGAGAATCCTGTGGATACTCCCTCTGAAGCACAAGCCCTAAAGACCTCCCTCTATGCCTGGACCTTGCAACAACCCCATGAGGAGAAAGCAGGAGGTGGGCGGAGCTTCCAGACCCAGTGGGCGGAGGGCCAGCCCTGGGAGCTCAGGGCCTCTGACCCAGTGTTGCCTCACAAATCTCTCGGCAAGGGTGGAAACGCTCTGTCCAATATGCAGGCATCAGTCACAAGTGGCTGCTGAGCCCTTGAAACATGGCTGGGGCGACTGGAGAGCAGAGCTTTCACTCTTCTTTAATTCTAACTTCTTTAAACAGCCACAGTAACTGTGGTATGGGAGACTCTTTTGAGAGTCCCTTGGGCTGGAAGGAGATCCTACCAGTCCATCCTAAAGGAAATCAGTCCTGAAGATTCATTGGAAGGACTGATGTTGAAGCTGAAACTCTAATACTTTGGCCACCTGATGGGAAGAGCTGACTCATTGGAAAAGACCCTGATGCTGGGAAAGATTGAGGGCAGGAGGAGAAGGGGACGACAGAGGATGAGATGGTTGGATGGCATCACCGACTCGACGGACATGAGCTTTGAGCGTTGATGATGGACAGGGAGGCCTGGCGTGCTGCAGTGCATGGGGTCTCGGAGTTGGACGCAACTGAGTGACCGAACTGAGCTGAACAGCCACGTGTGGCTGGCGACCACCATGTTGGACCACACAGGTCTGGCGGTCCTGCCCCTTCATTTCATGCCCATGGAGACTGAGATGCAGTGAGAGGAAGTGGATGGTGTCAGACTCCTCAGGAGTCCCAGAGATGGGATTCCCTCTGGCTACAGGGTCCTTGTCACCCACAGCAACTTGTTGACAGAGGTGGGCATCTGCGGGGCTGAGTGGCTGATGGAGACAGGGCCCAGGTGGGCAGGGAATCCCTGCTTTGTCCAGACAGATGCTCAGCCCTGCTGGGAGTACAGAATCAAGACCCTCGACCTCTAAAAAGCAGGGGAGGGTCTAGTGCTGGCGCCTCACAGCTTGGAGCCCCAGGTGGCCCCCATGAGGTCCGGCCTCCTTTGGGGTCTTCTGTGGAGTTCCCTTTTGGGCCTGAGCACTCTGATGACTCTTCCTCCCCAGCTGACTCCCTCAGACACACCGAAACCCTGGATGGATATGCAGCCTACATCACCCTTCCAAGCAACATAAAGGCCTATGACAGACATGCCAAGCAGTGAGTCCCGGGGGGATTTATTTTTTCCACTTAAGCACACAGACGATGCTCTCTTATTATGCAACCATTTGTGGACCATACAGGCCAGGGGCGTAGGCAACAGGGTCGAGCCTGTTAGCCTCGATTAGTTGGAAAACCCAGAGTCACTACTCTTCTTAAATGAAATGGGGATCAGGGTGAGGAAAAGACTAATTTGAACTAAATTGGTAAATGCTTATAATTTACAAAGTTATGCAAAATCAAAGACTTCAATTTCCTTTCCATCAAGGCATATTCTGTGGGAAAAATCAAATTGCCTCAGAGCTCTGCTTTTGTGTTGTTAGAGGCTAGGACTAATTTGAGGGAATTATTTTGTAGAACTCTGAGCTGTTCACCCCAGGAAGCCTATGAAAACTCTCAGGGGCTGCTCCGGGGTGCTGCAAACACAATGAACTTCTATCAGCAATAATTCGCCCTCATTTCCTGTGGGCTGTTGCCCTGGCAACCCTCCCGTGGTGCCTCACTGCTCCTCCCTAGGTGTTCTAGAATGAAGAGCTTCTCTTCAGAGCTGGGACAGGTCTCAGGTGCCAGATCCTCGGAAGGAAATTGCTTTAGTTTCCTGAGAGTAAAATCCCATTCTTACACTGTCCTAAATTTACAAAGACAAAACTTGATTTTGTGGTCCGAGGACCCTAACAGAAGCCAGCAGTGAGCTCCACGGGATGGCTCTTCCCTGCTTGTCACCAGCCCCTCGCCCCAATCCATTTCCAGCCTGTCTGTCCTGCTCTGGGCCCAGGAGACCCACCTCTCCGCTGTGGGAACAGAGGACTGTCTGCCTGCCTCGAGTCCCAATGCTGCCCTGGAGGGGGCACGCCCCTCCGTGACTCCGTTCCTTTGAAATGGGCCCTGTGCACACAAGGGTGTGTCGACGGGCCCTCATGTCAAACATGCAAACACATCAGTGTACTGTGGGACAAGTGGTCACCTCTGCCACTTGAGAAGGGGACTGGAACACCCACCCAAACTGGGCCTCTCTGTCATGCCAGTTATTTTGAGCTGAAGGCAACAGAGAAAAGGCAGATGTGGGGAAGAGCTCTTTACTTCCTTAACCGCCTAAAAATAGAGTTTAAATTTCTCTGCTGTAAAGAGTATTTCCATTTATAAAGATTTCTCCCACCAGGAAGAGAGCGATTCCTGGAGACAAAGTCTGTCCCCTGAGAAAACGTATCTCTGCTGAAGAGGACCCGTATTTAACGCACACTTCCTCTCCTCCCAAGACTCCCCTCCCAACCCAGAGGCCTGATCCTGTTTTCTATTTTTTAAAATATAGTTTGAGCCATTAACATGCACCTTGTTTATCTGCTTGTGTCTCTTTGGCTGTGCTGGGTCTTCGTAGCTGTGCGGGCTCCTCTCCAGTTGCCGTGAGCGGGCTTCTGGTTGCGGGGGCTGCTCTTCTTGCAGAGCATGGGTTCAGTTGCGGTCCTCGGACTCTAGAGCCCAGGCTCAATGCTTGTGTCCCCCAGGCTTAGTTGCTCCACAGCAGGCAGGGTCTTCCCGGACCAGGGATCAAACCCGTGTCTCCTGCGTTGGCAGGTGGATTCATTACCACTGGGAAACCTCTGACTGCTTTTTCTCTGTTTAGTCTAAGATGATATATAAGTCTCAAACTCCTGGTTACCTCCAAGAGCCACATTTTTTCATTGCAATATCCTTTAAAACTGTGTTTTCTTTCTTGTCTGGATTTGGGGGCTGTACCACCTCCAAGAAAAGTCAGAGGAGAGTCAGATTAATTCCTTATCAAAACCTTTCTCTCAAGGGCAGCTGGGTGGACTCTTGCATGACGGAGCATGAGTCAGTCCTCAGTGGTGCCCAGGAACCACTTCCTGACTTCTCCTCCTGCTCCGATGTTTGGGTCTGGTGGGCCTCATGTGGCAGCCACCGACACATTTGTCACCAGGAGACATGACCTCAGCTTAGCCAAACCCACACCGTTCTTTGGCACCATTCTAAGGTCATATATGCTGTTTTCTGCATCTGGCCACAATGGGACATCTGGATAAAACACATATCAAATTTGACTTTGCAACCACTTTAGACACACAATGGAATGTCAAAGAAATGCTGTTAAAGCACTTAGGTTCGATTTAGATGAGATAAGAGACACACTGGAGGATTAGGGAATAAGAACAGAAGATTCTCAAATAAAGATTCTGGTCTGTCGTGAAAAGTCAGGTTAATTTTGAATTTGTGATGCCCACAGTTATTTGTTATAAACTGTTGCTTGCTGTTACTCATATGAATAAAGTCAAGCCACCCTCCAAAGTCAAGTAGATTGTAATTGGGTTATTTTCACTTTTTAAAATGTTAAAAATGATTTAAAATGTTTAAACAATTTTTAGGAAAAAAAAAAAGGAAATAGAAACTACTTGTGAAGTATAAACTGAAGTGACATTCCACAGAGCATATCCGAAAATTAGAACAAAAATGAAAATTTCTGCATGATTGTGAAGGAGAAATTTCTATAAAATATTCCTGAAATTAGCACCTGTAAATAGAACTGTTGTGTCAAATAAAAAGAGAATTGAGCATGTGTACTATACCATATTACTATTTCAGTTTTCTTTATAGAATTCCAGCACTGAAAAATTTGAAGGAGGAAAGGAAAACTTACACTGAGTACATCTGTATGTTGTTTTAAGATACATGAAGTTGCTTAATAAGTAAGAATAATTTACGTGATAATCTTAACATGTTGTGAGTGTTTTTCAGTAAGGATAATTTATCATGGGAGATCCCATTATAATGTATTAGTATGATACATAAAATCTGTGGTTTCTTTGTGAATTTAATCATTGCTTAAAATTTGATTGCCTGTTCCAATTGCTACTGCCTCAGCAAGGCAAACATCCCCCAAATTGAACTTAATAAAATACATAACTAAAAACTACATTAACTCTAGAAATGTTGTCTAACTTAGCATTATTGTCTATATATAAAAAAAAAAAGAGTACAACTTTTCTTTTGTAAAACTTTTCTTTGTGAAACTCTTGAATATTAAACATAATTTGTGATTTTCCTAAAACAGAGCCAAGGAAAATAAATCTTGTGGGTTAAGTATATAAACATGTATGGATTATATAGGCGTTTTGCTATTCATCTGTATATGGCTAGCCTATCAGAATCCTCAGAAAGGTGTAATAGTAATTAAATTTAGTTAAATTCATCGGTATTTTGTTGGCTTTATAGCTTTAAGTGTACATTTCTATTTTGTCATCTTGTAGATCCATTTATCACGGTAGGAGGATAAGACAAGCTTTATCTAGCAATTTGTTAGCTCGATACATCACATGAAGATGTTTAGATCTGTGGTGCTCAGGCCTCCATCTCTGTGCTTGCTGGGGCTTTGGGGCTCCCTTTTCCATCCCCAGGCTCTCCATGACCCAGTTCCATCCTCTCCCACCCCTTCAGGCCCAGAAGGTTCTGCCTGCCTCTTGTTACTAGTTGCTGGGACCTCAGCCTCCTTGAGGAGGTCTCCAAAGCCAGCCCATACCTCCACAAGGGCCCCTTCCTCCAGAAGTTTTCAGATCATCTTCTTAACCCCTAGCCAGCCTCTCTCCAGATCCCTGACTGATACCCCTGGTGTGTTAGAACATTTAACAACACACCCTATTGTCACGCATCTTGCGTCCTTTCAAACTGCTGCGTTTTCTTCACAACACTGATCTCCTCTTGACATTATAGGATGTCCTAGTGGATGCTGGTTGCCTGTCTTTGCCCTAGGCTGGGAGCTCCCCAAGGGCAGGGCTCTGGCTGGTCCTCTGCCAGAGACCCGGAGCTAGAAAGAGTGCCCATCACTTACGTGCTCGAGAAAGATTTTCTAAGTGACTCTGATGGAAGAAGAGTGCATATAAGGAAGGTCTGTAAGATCATCCAAAATTCTAAACAACGTCTAAAATTCTCCAAGAACTGGCCCAGGGTATGATTTTATATGTAAGTCAGGGAGATGTGAGTTGAAAGTGCGAAATGTCTCAAAAGGACCTGGACACCCACCAAGCACGGAGTGTCTGACCACAGCCATGTCAACAGCAGAATATGGTTGGTGGGTGTCCAGGTCCTTTTGAGACATTCTCCACTTTCACTCATATCTCCCTGACTTATATATAAAATCACACCCTGGGCCAGTTCTGGCTTCTGGCGGGCATCCAGTCTGCAGTTTCCCAAATGTCCTTTCCTTAGTTAAGAAACGGGAAAGGGGACTTCCTTGATGGTCAGTGGTAAAGACCCTGCCTTCCAACGCAGGGGGTATGAGCTCCATCACTGGCTAAGACCAAAATGCTTCTTTGCCAAAAAATAAAACAGAAGCAGTATTGTAACTAGTTCAATAAAGACTTTAAAAGTGGTTCACAATTTAAAAAAAAAAAAAGACTCTTAAAGAAACAGGAGGGATTTCTCAAGGTCGATTCCTGCCTCAGTTACTTTCTTGAATCAACTACTTTAAAAGTGGGGTGAAAGTGAAAGTGAAGTCGCTCAGTCGTGTCCGACTGTTTGCCACCCCATGGACTGTAGCCCACCAGGCTCCTCCCTCCATGGGATTCTCCAGGCAAGAGTACTGGAGTGGGTTGCCATTTCCTTCTCCAGGGGATCTTCCCGACTCAGGGATTGAACCCGGGTCTCCTGCAGTCCAGGCAGATGCTTTAACCTCTGAGCCACAGGAAAGCCCTAAAAGTGGGGTACAGAATGCTAAATCAATGAGGCTAAAATTGGCTGAGCAGAAAATTATAATCTTAAGTTGAAACAAAGAGCATGTGGATCAGAAGTGTTCCATGCGTCCATTTAAATGGGACTTTTATTAAAATAAGAGTTGCCTGATGTTTGACTCACCTAGATCTTTTTTTTTTTTCTTTCTCCCATAATGAGCTGCCAAGAACTGTGATGTGTAATCACACAGCAATTATTTAGAACCCGTGACCTGATGAACAGTGTTTATGAGTTGCAGGGATTCCTGCAAGGAGTGGATGGAACTGTGCCAGAGTTGAGCTGCCTGGTGAGGCCCACCCCGATCCCTGCCACTCACAGGAGAGCGGGTCAACAGCTCCAACTAGTGAAATTGCTACTTGGCAGCGCAGGGTGACAAGCAGGCACAGCAGGACTGTCAGAGCAGCATGGGAAATAAACGGGTGTCATGGCGAGGTGTCAGGAGGTAATTAGTAGCCCCTCTGCTGTCTGTAAACAAACATTTCAGATGCATGCCATGAAGAGCTGGAGCTATTTTGGTGATCAGTTTTGCACTCCCAGGAAGCGGAATTTAATTACTTCTCTGATCTCCAGAGCCCTTCGTCAAGCCTGCACTAATGCAGGAAACAGACACCCCACCTGCAGAGGTGGCAGCTCTTTGGGTCTTTATTGCGTCGTTTTTTCACTCGTTTACAACAGATCGTCTGTCTCTACCAGTTCTTACTTGAGAATAAAAAAGATTTTTCAGTTTTCGTTTCTAAAGTCAATCAAGAAGGCTCAAAGCACCATTGAAAGGCAGCAGGAGATAAATATAAGTTACACAAACTTTTACTGACCGTCTCCTACAAACTGCATTCCTGGCTCCATGTAGGGGCTGTGAAGACAAGGCAGAGTAAAGACCCAGTGTCCAGGCTCCAGGAGCTTATAGTGAAAGGGGAGAGGTGGCTGCAATAAACACAAAATGTCGAGACACGGTTTAGAGTAGTTTCATTTCCCGTCTCGTGTGTCTTAGCCCCAACTAACTCCAATACTTTGGCCACCTGATGCAAAGAACTGATTTATCTGCAAACACCCTGATGCTGGGAAAGATTGAAGGCAGGAGGAGAAGGGGATGATAGAGGATGAGATGGTTGGGTGGCATCACCGACTCGATGGACATGAGTTTGAGTAGGCTCTGGGAGTTGGCAGTGGACAGGGAGGCCTGGAGTGCTGCAGTCCATGGGGTCGCAGAGAGTCGGACACGGCTGAGTGACTGAACTGAACTGAACTGAACTGAAGTTTATTCATTTATTTTGTATTTTTCTATTTATTTTTGGCTGTGCTGCACCCCCGTCGCTGTGCTGGGTCCACGTCGCTGTGTGGGATTTTCGCTCGTGGCGGGTAGGGGCTGCTCTCACCCTCCTGTTGCGAGAGGGTTTCAGCTGCAGCAGCTCCAGGGTTCTAGAGCACAAGCTCAGCAGCTGTGGCATGCACTGGCTTAGCTGCTCTGCAGTGCGTGGCACCTCCCTAGATTAGGGATGGAACCTGTGTCTTTTGAATCGGCACATGGATTCCTTACCACTGAGTCACCAGGGAATCCCAGCACGTTTTTTTTGTTGTTGTTGTCTTTTTTAAAATCTCTGCTTCTGTCTGGGCCTCTGCTGCACCATTTTGGGTCAAAGAGTGAAAAGTAACCAGGCTGCGCATCACCTTCCAGTTAAGAACTCTTCTCAGACTAAGTCGGTCTCGATATCTTTCAGTTGTCTAGAGTGAACGAATCAGAAAGGTTCAGACCAGCTACTGGCTTCTTTTCTCTGGAGTCAGCTGTGGCCTTTCATCCCATCATTCGGTACAAACAGAGCACCTGAGACAGTGGGAGACAGACTCTCCCAGAAGACTGTGGGCCAGAGAAGGCAACGGCAGGCCTCGTGAGGGCTGGGAGATCTGAAACAGGAAGCCTGGGAGTGCAGATCCAACGAGACGAGTCGCCAGGTGAAGGTTTGCATAAGTCCGGGGGACGTGGGCTTAAAGGTGAACACCCTCTCATTTTCAAATCATTCTCTCCAACCTTTGAGATGTTTTACCAGGAGAGAGAGTATTTTTTCAGCCATATGGGTTCAACCTTTCTAGTTTAATACCTGTCTGAAAATTAGGGAGCATTAAATCTCTCAGTTAATGACCCTTTCCCCTCCTTTTATCTAAGCAATTAAATATCTGCTAATAGTGTGTATCTCCCGAAACTAAGAGGACTTCACCTGTAAACGTATTTTTACTCAAGCAGCTGCCACGACTATGTGCCAGCCGCTATTCAAATTGTGCTTTCAATGGGCCACAGTGAGAACGCTCCTCTTTCTTCTTTGCCCACTTTCTCTGTCTGTCAAAACGAGGCAATAACACAACCCCAAACTTGGCGTGTGATTCAGAAAGTGAAGAGGGCAGCTGTGCAGCCTCCAGAGATCCGGAAGCATGTGGAGTCCGTGGAGGGCCCACAGGGCTTTCCTTTTAAAAGATACCTGTGGGCATCTTCCTGTACGTTTGTCCCTGCAGCCGGAGGTGGAGAAAGAACTGAACCTAAGATTCCACGGGCTCCTGACTGGTGAATGCCTGAGATACTCTGACATCTCACTGATCAAGGAAGTGAGACGTGTGTCTAAGAATGCAGGTTTTCTGTAACGCATGTGGCCTTTTTATCAACTGGCCACTCTGTTAAGTTGGAACACACTCAGGTTCAATCCCTGGTCACAGAACTAAGACTCCACATGCCATACACCCCCCCCCACCCCCCAAATGATGATATTATTTAAAGCAAAACAACCCCAACTTTCTCCCTGCCCACTACCCTCGGAGATTTGGTAACAAGGAACTTCAAGATGTTGGCAAAATTTTTCAGAACAGAAGGGCTACCTGCCCCAACTACATGCCAAGCCTCCAACGTGCAGTAACAGAACACTTTTCTTCAAAATCTTATTTGGAAACAGGTTTGACATTGGTAAGTAGGGAATGGTTAAGATGACCTTACAGGAGCTCTGTGCCCTAGAGGAGATGGAGGGCTGGCTTCACCCTTGAGAGGCACACACATCCGGGAGCAGCGTGAAAGAAACACAGCGGCAACAAAACCAAAAGGCCAGTTAGACAGGCTCGGTCAGCCTGGCCTTCCACAGAAGGAATGAGCTCTGGGTGGGCACCAGGGGCCGGCCTGCCTTCATCTTCTTACAAACTGAGGTTCAGCTGCTCAACACTTGAAAGTCAATACTCAAAAGACAAGTGTCAATAGGAAAGGAAAGTTTGCTTTAGCAACCTGGGAAGAAGACAGACTCATGTCCAAAAGCCAACTCCCAACAGCTGGTCAGGGAGCAAGAGCTTCTCATGGAGAATTTCAGGGGTGCTCAGGCGGAGGGGTCTACGTACATGAAAGCACAGTCAGCTCCAAAACCAACTTGAAATTGGTCCTGGTCAGCATCATCTCGAAGGCAATGGAACCCCACTCCAGTACTCTTGCCTGGAAAATTCCATGGATGGAGGAGCCTGGTGGGCTGCAGTCCATGGGGTTGCTGAGGGTCGCACACGACTGAGCGACTTCACTTTCACTTTTCACTTTCACACATTGGAGAAGGAAATGGCAACCCACTCCAGTGTTCTTGCCTGGAGAATCCCAGGGATGGGGGAGCCTGGTGGGCTGCCGTCTATGGGGTCGCACAGAGTTGGACACGACTGAAGCGACTTAGCAGCAGCGGCAGCAGCATCTGGACTGTCTTAAGCACAATTAGTCTTCAGCTCCAGGGTTGGATTGTTCCTATTTCCTTAAAACCAGTTCTCGGAATTGTGCAAGATGGAGTAGCTTATGTTGTAGCTACAGTGTGGTCATCGAGCAGCTAACTTCTTCCACCTGGTGGGAGTCTCAGTACCTGCAAAACATCTCAAAGGTTATGGCTCAGAATATCGTCTACAGCCCCGGAGGTAGAGCTGAAGGTACTTGGCTTTATTTAATGACTAAACCACGGGGTTACACAGAGTCAGATGCAACTTAGTGACTAAGCACGAGCAAGAATCTGTTAGGATTTTGTCTTGCTTGACTGTTTTCATTTGTTTCTGCATTTTATCACTTCTCTTATTAAACCTGTTCTTTGGCTAAAGTTTTTCTACAGACGAAAGGCAGGTGGAGGATCTTGGTGGCAGGGCGGGTGGTGGGGGGTCTGTCCTGAGAAGGCCCCACAGGGTCCAGCCCTGTTACTTTTTCTCTCTTTCACTCTTTCTTTCCTTCCATCCATCCTTCCCTTTTTCTCCCTTTCTGCCTCATTCCTTTCCTCCTCTTCTTCAGTTCATTTCCTCTTTCCCTTCCTTCCCTCTTCCTTCCTAGTCTTGGTGAATCCTGAACATCTTCCAGCAGAGGTCACACTTTCCTTTGAAATGAAGCAAGGCACTTTTCACTTTGAGAGAATAACTTAGCTGCTTACTCTGGGCTGGAAATTTCCACACTACTTGGAGAGACTCCACAGTGACCCAAGGCCACTGTGGAGAGGCAGGGGGCATAGTCTTAGAAATACAAGACCACCGACCAGCTGTGCATCACACATCATAATCAAGATGATAACACCCGTGCTGACCATGTCCGGGTGCCCAGCACTGGCTGTTCACGAGAACTTTGTGTTTATCCCCTCTTGATGTGTTGGCTGAGAGAGTGATGGAGACCCCTGGACGTTAGCCTTTCCTTCAGGGGTGTAAGTATCACTGGGTCTTCCCTATCAAACCTACCTTATCCACAGATGGGAGGGGTCCCATGAATTCCTTAGGACGACTGCTGCGGGGTCTCAGCAGAGTCCTACGGAAGGGTCTGACCTTAGCAATAGCTGTCCAGGTACTTCTGGTTTGGTGGGTTGTGAATTCATCATTCATGAGTTTAGACAGGGCTTGATGGTGGAGGTGAGAACAAAGCACAGCTTTAGGAGATGCGTCAAAACTAGACTGGCAGAGGAAAAGAGGTAAGACATGACTCGGGAAAAGTCCGAGCAATTTCCTTGGGAAGTCACATGGGGCATGTTTCTGGGTGATAAGTCCATTTGGCTTCTAGCACTACACGCATTGGAGAAGGAAATGGCTACCCACTCCAGTGTTCTTGCCTGGAGAATCCCAGGGATGAGGAGCCTGATGGGCTGCCGTCTATGGGGTTGCACAGAGTTGGACATGACTGAAACGACTTAGCAGCAGCAGCAGCAAGATTTACTGAGCACTTCCTAAATCCCCTCCTCTGAGCTAAGTACCTTCCATTCATTAGCTCAATTGGATTTTGGAATTAGGAAAAACAAGGTTAAGTAGCCAGCCTGAGATTGTGCAGCTTCTCAGCAGGAGAGTCTACAGTCAGATCCAGCAACCTAATTGAAGAGACTGAGCTTTTAACCTTTATTCTAACCTGTCCTCTTATCACAGCTCAGCTCACAACATGATCACTCAGCATTGCCTGGACTGGGGAACTGGCGTTTAATGCATTTAAAATATGACAATCTTTTGTCACGGTCAGCTTCCCAATACTACCCGACTCCCTTCAACTTCTTTACACTCAGTTTACAAACAGTTCACACACACACACATACACCTACCTATCAATTTTAATACTTTAAAATGAGCTGTGTATAAGTTTCCTAGAGTTAGGCCCTTGAGTACTTGACTGATGTAAATTTGATGTCATGTATCTACAAAAAGACTCTGATGCTGGGAAAGATGGAAGGCAGGAGGAGAAGGGGACGACAGAGGATGAGATGGTTGGATGGCATCAGCGACTCAATGGCCATGAGTTTGAGCAAACTCAGGGAGCTGGTGAAGGACAGGGAAGCCTGGCGTACTGTAGTCCATGGGGCTGCATAGAGTGGCAACCCCATGGTGGCTGAACAACAACAAATCTACACACTGAAGGTCCCAGGGCCCCGAAGAGAGATAAGGGCTGGTGATGCCCCGATGCTTCTTCCTCTAGGCTTCCTCGTTCTTACAAGCTACAGTAGTTCCTGCCAGGATTTATGGCCTCCTTGCACTGCTGGTACATGGATTGCAAAGAAGAAATATTCTTCAGTGGCTGATTTTGGGGACAGGAAGAGAGTTTGATGGTGTCACACAGGAGGTACTGTGAACTTACCCAACAGAGGCCCTGGTTTTCACTTCGACCACATACAGATTTCTAAGGGATTTCACCATCTCTCTCCTAATCAGCAACAGCCACAGAACCCTGCCCATGGCAGGAGATCTGGGACAAGGTTTGTGCTGGAGTGATCACGAGGCAGAGGCCAAGTCTGTCCCAGGAAGGGGTGAATAAAGCATGGTGTTTCAAGGCTGGTCCCAGCAAGGTGTGAAAATGTTCGTCGCTCAGTTGTGTCCGACTCTTTACGCCCCCATGGACTGTAGCCCTCCACACTTCTCCACTCAGGGAATTCTCCAGGCAACAATACTGGACTGGGTGGCCATTTCCTTCTACAGGGGATCTTCCCAACCCAGGGACTGAACCGGGATCTCCTGCATGGCAGGCAGATTCTTTACTGTCTGAGCCACCAGGGACCCAAAGGCTAAGACGCAGAGATAGAACTCACAGAAGAAACCCCGCCCAAGCTGTGCCTGCAGGCCCGGGCAAGGGCCATCACCAGTCCTTCGGGGAGAAGAAACCAAGATTCAACCTCAGGGCCTGCTACGCGTACCCTTCACATGACCTTGCATAAAGACATGCAGAGGAAACACACATAATTGTCATTGAGAACCGCCTAGACCTCGTTGGCTACCAATGTTTCTGGCTCATCTTGGAGTCTTTAAATAAGAACCCCTTGAAATAGTTTTCTGTTTTTACCTAAGGAGTCTCTGTGTAACCATAAAAGTATAGATTCTGGAATATTGACCGGGCAAACTAGAAAGAAAACAAATGAAGCACCCCCAAAAACCCCTCTCTCCTACCATGAGCTTGTCCTAATCGCGGCCATGTGGTCTGACTCCAGGTAGACTACGCACACAATCGAGCAGTTCTTTCTTTTTTATTTTTTTAAAATTATTTATTTATTTTTGGTTGCTCTGGGTCTTTGTTGCTGTGGGCAGGCTTCCTCTCGCAGTGGTGAGCAGGGCCTGCTCTCTAGTTGGGACACGAGGGCATCTCATTGCTATGGCTTCTCTTGTTGCAGAGAACAGGCTCTAGAGCCTGGGCTCAGAAGTTGTGGAGCATGGGCTAGTTGCCCCTGGGCATGTGGAATCCTCCCAGACCAGAAATGGAACCTGTGTCCCGTGCAGGGGCAGATGGATTCTTATCCACTGGACCGCCAGGGAAGTCCTTGAATGGGTATTTCTAACCTAGGATTTTTATGCCTTGCACACATTTGAAGGTTTCAATTCATTGTCTACCTCAGGGGAAGGAGCACAAATGGGGAAAGTTCTTGTATGGGGTGGGCAGGTAGGCACGCTGGAAAATCAGAATGCTAGCCCATCGAGATCAGAGATCAGATCAAGATCAGAGGGTAATCACCCTCACCTACAATGGCCACTCCACGTGAATGAATAAAAATTACACTTTAATCCCATCTCTGAGGATCCTGGAGTTAAACTATACTCTACACTACAGAGCCCATGTACACAGATCCTATATATATGAGTTCTACGCTTTGTACAGAAGCCCAGAGAAAGTCTGAGATGCTGAGCAGAAGAAAAGGCTGGAACATCAAACAGTCTGAATATAGGGACTCTGAAGGAGCTTCCCAGGTGGTGTTAGTGGTAAAGAATCCACGTGCCAATACAGGAGATGTGGGTTTGATCCCTGGGTCAGGAAGATCCCCTGGAGGAGAACGCGGCAACCCTTTCCAGTATTCCTGCCTGGAGAATCCCATGGACACGAGCAGGCTACAGTCCACGGATGCTACCGAAGCGCCTGAGCACAAATGCAGAGACTCTAAAGCATCGCCTTGCGTGGACAGCATCCGGTGAACAGAGTGTCAGATCCAAAGTGCTCAAACGCTTTGGAATTATTCATTAAAATCTCTGTGACACAGAGCTTTCTTCTAGAACAACCCAGGACCCAGGTCCACTCGGAGGAGCCAGAGGAAGCTAAGCCTTCTCTGTCGTCAACTTGGGGACACCAGGTCACTTTTCAGAGCAGAGGTGCTTGCCCTGGGGTCCTGACCAAATCTGTGAATTGTCAGTGAGATCTCACAGAAGCCTCCAACCAGCTCTTCTTTAGTTAGCTCGTGGGGACTGTCTTCTGATTTGATGGTTTGTCGTCTCCTCTAATGTTTCCCCTTTTACGGGGATTAACGCCTCCAATATTTTCTGGTTAAGTGATGATTTGTTGATTTCCTGTCCTCCCATTCAGTCTCAGGAATGTTGACACGCGGTTAATTTCAGCTCCTGTTAAATCACCAAATCGCCCTTAGGGCTCAGATCCCATGGTCCCGGGACCTTGCTAAGACATTTGAGAGCCAAGGTCTGGGGCAGGGGCGGCGAAACTGGAGAAGCCTGGGGTTTAAACTTGCATTATCTGTCACACTGCTAGCGGGAGGTCACGGCTGCACCGTTCCGAGATTTTTGGTCTCCACAGCGGGAAGCTTATCACAAGAAAATGTTAAAGGAATTATGCTGTGGGCTTCCAGAGTCACTACATGGATCTCGGGAGAACCAAGAACTGGACTTTTAATCTCCTTTGTTGGCCTCCTCTCATCTATGCAAACCTGAGATTGACGTGCTGGCGGGTGGAACTCACCTCACAAAGAGCGGAAGCCCCAGGAAGCAGAGATCCGGCTGTTATCCAAAGGGTTTGAGTCAGTGTTATCTATCAACTCAAATTGACCACAGCAGCAAAAGATTCCTTTTTCAATTACTTATAATAGTCCAATCACACACTAGCTTGCTCTACACCTTTTTATTTCTCCCTTGTACAGACTCTCCCAGATTTTCCAGGCTATTTAGGAAATAATTGCCGTATAGCACCATTCGTTCCATAAGTTAACAACTCCTGAAGCTTTTACCCAGTACCAGGTATCATTGAAGTAAAAAGTATGCTTTTCTTCATCATTTGCTCCTGAGATAATAGAGGTTTTTTCCAAAACAGAGCAGCATTCCTTCATTCAACAAGTTCTTATTAATAACCTACCATGTGCCGGAAACTCAGCTTGGTGCAGACAAGCCCTTTCCGCCATCCATCCTATATGATATTATTAGTTAAGCAAACTGACATGATACGTGAGCAAAACACAGTGTGGTGGGAAGTGCTGCGGAGACAGCTAAGCAGAGAAGGGGGCTCGGAGAGCCAGGAGCCTCTCTCTGAGAAGGCGACATGTGAGTTTCAATGCTAGAAGCTCCGTTAACAGGTCAAGGCTTCTCGTGGTGGAGTCTGGGCCGCTCAAAGCTTGGATTGTACCTAAAAGCAGTAAAAGGCTATGACTGGAAGTGACCCTGCTATGTAGCCCTGTCCATTGCACTTGTAGAGACACCAGCCCCTGAGATGTTAACTGACCAACCGTGGCCCCACTCAGCCACGGGCCCTGTACACTGTGCCTCATGTGCGGACACTTAGGTCTAATTACCTTTCCTTTCCCTGAGAATCTGGAGTCTGCTTGCCCTACCCCGACAATTTTGTAGATTGCTTATGGAGCAACCTCTAATCTTTGTCAGGAACCAAAAGGCAAGCAACACCCTGAAACCACGTCCCTTGCCTTGGACCCAGAATTGGCTGCAGCCCCCCATCAGGGTTCATCAGGTGGTCATCTCCCCGGAATGGAATTTTACCTTTACCACTTTACCTTTCAGAGCAGCTATAGTGCATGCTCCCTCATGCACCGGAAATATAAAGTGCTACCTGCCTTGATCTCCAAGCAGGAGGTTAATTACACATAGAGGACCATGCACACCTCTGCTGTCTTTACACACCAGCACATGTCTTTAGCTAATGTGTTATGATGCTAAAAGCGCTGGCTCTTCTCTCTATGGTTTTATAATGTATGTCAAGCATCCGTGCCTTGTTTCTACCTGCTTCGGAAAGAGCAGGTGCAGAATTTGACACGTGTAAGCAGTTGGGGCTCTTCTGCGGTCAGCGTGTGCTACAGGGTGGCAGGTCTGCAGTGTTCTATCAGGCAAGCCGATGCAGCCCAGGGGCTGTCATATCTCTGAGAAAAGTGAGAGTGAGGCTTCTGCTCAACCATCCAGACAAATCAGGGGACAAAAGAAGACACTCATACTTTGGATGACCTGCCTCCTGAGAAATCTGTATTCAGGTCAAGAAGCAACAGTTAGAACTGGACGTGGAACAACAGACCGGTTGCAAATAGGAAAAGGAGTACGTCAAGGCTGTATATTGTCACCCTGCTTATTTAACTTGTATGCGGAGTATATCATGTGAAGCGCTGGGCTGGATGAAGCCCAAGTTGGAATCAAGATTGCCGGGAGAAATATTAATAACCTCACATATGCAGATGACACCACACTTATGACAGAAAGTGAAGAACTAAAGAGCCTCTTGATGAAAGTGAAAGAGGAGAGTAAAAAAGTTGGCTTAAAACTCAACATTCAGAAAACTAAGATCATGGCATTTGGTCCCATAACTTCATGGCAAATAGATGGGGAAACAATAGAAACAGTGGCAGACTTTATTTTGGGGGGCTCCAAAATCGCTGCAGATGGTGACTGCAGCCATGAAATTACAAGACACTTGCTCCTTGGAAGAAAAGTTATGAGCAACGTAGATAGCATATTAAAAAGCAGAGACGTTACTTTGCCAACAAAGGTTTGTCTAATCAAAGCTATGGTTTGTCCAGTGATCATGTATGGATGTGAGAGTTGGACTAAGGAAAGCTGAGCACTGAAGAATTGATGCTTTTGAACTGTGGTGTTGGAGAAGACTCTTGAGAGTCCCTTGGACTGCAAGGAGATCAGACCAGTCCATCTTAAAGGAAATCAGTCCTGAATGTTCATCAGAAGGATTGATGTTGAAGCTGAAACTCCAATCCTTTGGCCACCTGATGCAAAGAGCTGACTCATTTGAAAAGGCCCTGATGCTGGGAAAGATTGAAGGCGGGAGGAGAAGGGAATGACAGAGGATGAGATGGTTGGATGGCATCACTGACTCAATGGACATGAATTTGAGTAAACTCCAGGAGTTGGTGATGGACAGGGAGGGCTGGCATGCTGCAGTCCATGGTGTCGCAAAGAATTGGACATGACTGAGCAACTGAGCTGATACCTTGGATGAAAAGCTTGTAAGATGCTAGTATTTGCTGGGATATTAAAGTTAACATATCATCCTGATTCCGTTATCCTTTAATTCCCCAAGTGGGGGGAAAGAAGTCCTGTGAATAAATAGTTCAGCTTGGTAAGTGTTATAAATGTGATAGGATACCAAATCCCATAGGGTTACAGAGAAGAGAAACATAAGCCCTGCTTGGGTTGGACTCAGGGAACGCTTTCTACAGGAGGTGAAATTCAAGCTGGGTCTTGACAGATGGGAACTCATTGTTGGAGGAAAGAAAAGGCACTGGGGGGAGCGGGCACACCATGCGTGAAGGCATGGAATTCTGCAAGAATAGACGTGGGTCTGGGAACAGGAGTCATTCCAGATGGTTGGAGTCTGAAGTGTGGAAGGGACAGTGCAGGGAGCGTTGAGGCCACAAGCCAACAGGACGCCGGGAAAAGGGTCTATGTGTCCCCCTGTTCTTTGGTGGGTGGATCGTTACCTATACAAATCCCCATCTTCAAAGGTGAAGACTGTCTCAACCACGTGCCCATCAGAATCATGAACCTACACTTCGCACCAGGCTCCTACGGATGTGCAGATGCGCCCACTGCTTCCGAGGGTCGTCAACTTTCATGGGTCCATGGTGGAGCAGCAGATTTTCAGCTGTTCTGGAATTGGTGAGCTTTAGCTCTTTTCCAAAGACTGTCTGCATACCAGCTCTTCCCAGCATCACTGGGCAGCCTGAGCTCTCTCAGTGGCTACGATCGCTATCACCCTAATAATGAGATGGGGCTCCGTCACGGAACCAGACCCTGTTACGCAAAGGCTGCTCAGCTTAGCCTGGGGTCTCCACGTAACCGTCGGATGTGGCACTGGCAGACAGAGCTCACTGGGAGCTGGCAGCTTCGCCAGCCCCGAGACAGGACCGCATCACTGCAGTGATTTCACACGAGAGCGAAGGGCAGCTTTGGGTGGTCTCCATCTTTCTCTGTGAAGCAATAGAGCTGTTTGAATGTGTCTCAGGGCAGGAGCAGAGGGCGGGCAAAGCTGCAGCAGATGTGACAGACAGACCTCCATGTGGAATCCTTCACGTGCTCCTGATGGCTGCCTGGACTGAAGACGGAGACGGATGGAGGCACATTTTCTTTCTTCCTCTGCCTCTGCGTTTCTCCTTCCCAGCCGCACCTTTTGTGTGAGGAGACAATCAATTAGACCACAGCCAAGAAGCACCCACATGCTAATCCCTTCTTAAGGAAACCAAAGGCACATTTAGAATCCCTTAGAGTAAACCTCAGTGCAAGGAACAAACCTCATTTAAAAAAAAAAAAATGCCTATTCACAGTCTTCCTAGAGTATAGGTTTCATGGCTGTAATTAAAAAACAAGAATCTTATTAAAAAACTTAGATTCTGTTAGAAAGCACACACAGGATGAACAATCCCACACACACAGGCTCAAAAATAGAGGGCTGTGGATGGTGGAGGTTGCATTTTAAAAGTACTGATGGAGAGAACCAAATGGTCGTCGTGGTAGAAGTGCCCCAATCTATCAATCAAGTCTAGAAGATTTACTGAGGACAGAATAGGGCATTATTGCTTTGGATTAAAATAAACAGAGAAGACAGTATCCCTACCCAGTAGGAGAAAAAGCTTTTTTTGAGCAATATTTGCACTAAGTCCAAACAATAGACGTGGTCCAAGTAATGGAGTACACTGCGGAGTGATGCAGTGGACAGCACCCAGAGGGGGGCTCTGACTGTGAACCTGTCCCACCAGACAGGTCGGTTCTGGAGACCCAGCACTCTGTGGTTGCCGGGAGACTGGCAGAGATTGGGAGGCAAAAAGACTCACAGGCTGAGCAGTAAGATTCCAGGACCCTGCTTAGGAGTTTGCAGAGAGAAAGGGGAGTCTGGTCAAGGAGGAGGTGGGCCACATGGCCAGTGCTGGGCAGGGAGAGAGGCAGGAAGTCTTCCCCGGAGCCTCAGATGAGCCCTCCTCAGTCCCCCGTGGAGGCCCAGGGCTCCGCCGAGGCTGTTTGCTTTGCATATCTTCCCATGCGCTGGCATCCAGACTCAATGGATTCCCAACACCCTCCTCTCTCAGAGTGACCACAGAGCAGCCACAGTTATGACCCCGTCCCAGCCACTGTTTCTCTCCCTCCCCCACTCCAGTCCACTTCCGGGTTTATTCCCCCACATCTTCGGGAAGGAATGCCGTGGGAATTCCGAGACTGAAAACAAACAAACAGAAAACCGTCTTTTGGACTTTTTCACTAGCCAAGTGGTCGGAGCACCGCCTTGGGAAGCTGCGGTCCTAACGATGCCCACTGGAGGTGACCTTGGGAGGCACCCCTGCGCTTTGCCACTGTATTGACGGTCAACAAGGAAGGAGCTGCTCAGCTGTTCAGAATGTCAGCGAAGGCAGGTGCGGTCGTGTTATTCTCACCAGCGTAAAAATAATATTTACTGTAAATCCTTCAAGTTGCTTCCTATCTGCCAAACACAATCGAAAAGGAAATTAGGTTCTCTGCTCGATAACAAATATTATGTCCCAGGTAAGTGACTGGGCTGTCAATTCATTTTCATCCAGGAGCTCTGGGCATTGGGGTGGAAAGAGAAAAACTACAGGAGGTTCAGCATCAACTCCAACGTCATTGAAGGAAAGCTCCGGTGTTGGACAGACTAGTATTTCAGTCCCCAGAGAAACACTCTGATGAAGAAATTAAGCCGGACTGATCTGCCTCACATCAGAGTTCTGAACACAGATTTAGGAATGCTGTTTTGTTTTTTCACTGGAAGTGAGACAACATGTCGGTGCTTACCAGGCTGTAGGCTGTGTCAGAAGCTCAATGCTGTTACTGTGGCAACCAGATGCGCTCACACATCTCTGCAGTACAGCCTTGGCTTTGCTCGGGCCATTCCCCAAAGTGTCCAGAGGGTCATTTCCAAGTGGTTATTCTGACCTGACATTGCACTTACAAAATCCACCAAAGAACTCACGCAGAGTATTCATCTTAGATTCAGAAAAGCTCAGAAATTTCGCCAAAGGGGGGAAATAAAAGAGATGGTCACTCAAAGAGTCCATGTAAAGTCTAGCTTAGCAGTCGGGGCAAGGTAAAAGGTCAGCACATTCTGTACTGAAGGGCATAACTTTGGTCCAAGAAAATACAAAGGAACCATTTGTCGTACATCGTAGATGATGTCAACCTTAAGAGAAAGCCAAGACCCAACACAAGATCCCAAAGCCTCTGCCTGAGCTTACAGAAACCTCAGAGAGAAAAAAAGCAGGAGCAGCTAGAAGGAAGAAGAGAGAGATTTTAGGAAAGTAGATACACAGGTGTAATCTTGAGAGACCGTTTAGTTCTGCCTAAAGGCTGTGGTCTTTAGCATGACATGGGCTATGCTTGCTATAGGTTCTACCAAGTATTACTTCTGTAACTTTGAGAAGGTTACTTGACCCTTCTGAGCCTCAATTTCCTTATTGGAAAAGCGTGGTTTATAATTCCAACCTCTGCAGGCTTTGGGGAGACGCCAATACCATATCAGAAGCACTGTGTCATGGTGTCTAACACGCCGTAAGGGCTCAGTGACCCCCCGGCTTTCTCATTCACTGTCTGTTGGGCGTTGTCAGGTGAGGCAGACATGCACATAGACGTGTTTCAATTCCTACCATCAAGGAGCTGAAGATTTAACTGGGGTGGGAGGAGGGGGATAGGTATTCATTGAATGGTCATGCACTGTGACCAGTCTGAGAGAAAAGGAACAGAGTGGCTAACCATATCAGAGGAGTTGGGAAAGGCCCCAGAAGAAGTGGCCTGTGAACCCTGCCTTGCAAGAAGCACCAGAATTTACCAATAGAGGTGGAGCTGAAAGGGGGTTTTGGGCCAGAATGGCACTGGTGCAGAGAATGGGACTTCCTGGTGCATGGAGGAGGTTCGAGTGCCCAGATGAGGTTGCCACACTGGGCAGTCACCCAGTACCCTTCAGCACCAAGGCCTCTTGGACAGTTCCCTGATCCCTGTGTGTGTTTGGGGGTGGGAATGGCTGGGGTCCTGAGGGACCATAGCCCACCTTGTCTAAAAGTAATCAACATACACTAACCACCAACAGGAAGAAAGACTTCTCTTTGGGCCTGACAAGGAATCAGCCAATGAAAAGTCACAGCTTCCTTGTTCACTCCTGACGTTGTTGTCCCCTCTATAAAAGTATCTCCTTTCTTTGCTGTTCAGCAACTTGCACGTGGCTCACCATGGTTGCAGACTCCAAATTGTAGTTCTCTGCTGACTCTGAATAAACCCATCTTTGCTGAAGAATATCTGGCAGTCTATTCACTTCAGGTCAACACATCCAAGGTCACACAGTAAATTGTGAAGTGGAATGGATTTGAACCCAGAAGGTACTGGCTCCAATACCTGTTCTTTTTCTACCAAGAATGTATCACACCATCATCATGCATAAAAAGTCTTGCAGATATTTTTGTTAAAACCCTACTCTACAAAGAGCACTCACAGAGTGTCAAGTGGTTTGGTGGAAACTCAGAATAAAGGAATCAATGATATTTCCTGAAAGTGTGAGGTTAGGAGGTTTTCTTTCTGTTATTTGCAAGTTGAAACTTGACTGGATGCCAAGTGATTAATGACATAAAATTTCACTTATGAATTAAAATCCAGAAAAGAGCATTCTAGAGCAAGAGGGGAAGTCAGCCAAGGTGATGAAGAGGGTGTAGGGAGGTTGATGTGAGAATTGTGTAATATCAGAGGTGAAAGCCACCCCCCGCTTCGAGTAAATGACCCTTCTGGCACCTCGTTTTTCAGAAGACCTGGTCGGAGGGGTGGTGGCTTGGTAGAAGCTCCTTGTAGGGCTCCTTTGTCCTTGGCATCAACTTGGTAACGTGGCCTCAAGCAGTTCATCCTGGGAAGCCATTCAGTAGACCCTAGAATCAGAAATCGATTATCTTGATGTGGACCAGACGCCAAGAGCTGACTCACTGGAAAAGACCCTGATGCCGGGAAAGATTGAAGGTGGGAGGAGAAGGGGACAACAGAGGGTGAGATGGCTGGATGGCATCACCAACTCGATGGACATGAGTTTGAGTAAACTCAGGGAGTTAGTGATAGACAGGGAGGCCTTGCGTGCTGCGATTAATGGGGTCTCAAAGAATCTGACAGACTGAGGGACTGAACTGAACTGATTTTTAAAGTGTTTACTGAATTTGTCACAATGTTGCTTCTTCTTTTTCTTTTTTGTTTATGCTTTGGGTTTTCCTGGCCTGGAGGCATGTGGACTGTTAGCTCCCCATCCAGGGATTGAACCTGCACTCTCTACATTGGAAGGTGAAGTCTTAACCACTGGCTCACCAGGAAAGTCCCATGAAAGTAATTATTTTGAAGTGCTGGTTAAAACACACTTTGGCAGGAGTGGAATGCTGCAGGATGGCGAGTTTAACTGATTACAAGAGGTGGTTTTTTCTTGAAATGACAAGCCACCTTGTGCATTTGTTTTCTGCTGACACATGTCAGGCAGGCAGGATCTGAGAGTGGGAAGTCTTTGCTCCCTGTGAGTGGGAAGTCTTTGCTCCCTGTGAGTAGGAACAACATTCATTAAGGTGACCGATTCCCTTGCTGATCCTGGGGCACTTCCTGTTCTGAGTGATATGGAAGTATTTAAGGCCCCAACAGCCCCCTTGAAAAGGCTCTCAGCCAGGACTAAACCAGCGTCCCTCCCCCAGTGCCCTGGGTTCTGGCCTCTGCCCCATCACTGTGCAAATCCAGGATGCCTGTTTGCCCTTCCTGAAGCCAGAGCAGGTACCAGAGTTGGCCCCGGGGCTGCCAGATCACGGGTCACCATCAGCCCCTACTGTTTCTGTACCCTGAGGGTGGCGCTGTGCTGGGCTGGGCTCCCCCGTGGACTCAGGTGGAGTGATGCCTGGGGTAAAAGTCCTCCGTCTGAAGTGCCTCTCCCCGCGGCACCGTCTACCTGGCAGGAGGGAACTGCAGAGTTTTGCTTTTCACGTTTAGTTGCCCGTCGAGTTCATAAATGTTTCTATGTTCCTGGGGAAACTGCCAATTCCTCTAGTGGAAAAAAACACCCTTTCAGCAATTTCAAGTGTGATTTGGCCTTTGGAAAAACTCCCTAAGAAGAAAAATCTCCCAAGACTGCCTTTTTTCCTTCTGATGAACAGCACCAGTTTCTGTGCAAAATGAACTTTGGGGGAAACAAAAGGAAACAAAAATAACAACAAAAACCCCCTAACTGTTGCTTTAGACTAAATGAATGCTTATCCCAAGCCTCCAGCTTTCCAAAGATCACATTCAAGGTATCTCTGGAGAACACCGGGTGATTCCCTGGCAGGCTTACACAGCCTTTGGCCTGGAGGGATGCTCATAGGAGGGTCTGGTCCACTGCCAGCTTGCAGGCAAGGAAGCCTCTGATCCTGAGCCCTCCTTCCATCGCAGGGAGGGACGGCAGCTGTGTGGCATCCTTGGACACAATTTCCATGGGAAGTTCTGCTCGGCTCCAGGGAGGTGAGGTTCCCTGGTCCCCAAAGGGACCCCACCACTTCCCTCCTCCTTCATCTCTTCCCAGTTCTATTTCTAAAGAAGACCCATCTGGTGCCATAATCCAGAGATGTTTCTTAATCATTGATAATTTATTTTAGCCATCAGGTTGCTGCTGCTGCTGCTGCTGCTGCTGCTGCTGCTAAGTTGCTTCAGTCGTGTCTGACTCTGTGCGACCCCATAGACGGCCTCCTACCAGGCTCCTCTGTCCCTGGATTCTCCAGGCAAGAACACTGGAGTGGGTTGCTGTTTCCTTCTCCAATGCATGAAAGTGAAAAGTGAAAGCGAAGTCGCTCAGTCATGTCCAACTTTTAGCGACATCAAGGACTGCAGCCTACCAGGCTCCTCCATCCATGGGATTTTCCAGGCAAGAGTGACATCCTTCATAGATGAAGGGAATTACAGATAACATTACCCAGGCCTCTTAGTTTTATAAATGAGACCCAGAGAAGTCAATTTTCGATTCCAGTCATGGATGGCAGACCTAGAACTAGGCCACGGTCTCCCGACCCTCATCCAGGGCCTGCTTGACGGAGTCTCCATCAGTTCAATTCAGTTGCTCAGTCGTGTCCAATTCTTCGTGACCCCATGAATTGCAGCACGCCAGGCCTCCCTGTCCATCACCGACTCCCGGAGTTCACTCAGACTCGCGTCCATTGAGTCCATGATACCATCCAGCCATCTCATCCTGGGTTGTCCCCTTCTCCTCCTGCCCCCAATCCCTCCCAGCATCAGGGTCTTTTCCAGTGAATCAACTCTTCGCATGAGATGGCCAAAGTACTGGAGTTTCAGCTTTAGCATCATTCCTTCCAAAGAAACCCCAGGGTTGATCTCCTTCAGAATGGACTGGTTGAATCTCCTTGCAGTCCAAGGGACTCTCAAGAGTCTTCTCCAACACCACAGTTCAAAAGCATCAATTCTTTGGCACTCAGCCTTCTTCACAGTCCAACTCTCACATCCATACATGACCACAGGAAAAACCATAGCCTTGACTAGACGGACCTTAGTTGGCAAAGTAATATCTCTGCTTTAAATGGTGGCCAGGTTGGGGTTCAGGACTGAGGGGGTTGGAGAGTGGAGGAATAACATGGTTTTGACCACGTGGAGTAACTGACAAAATGGTGGGAAGTTCAGATCAGCTGGGCCTCTAGTCTTCTCTCCCAGACCAAGAGGTCAGTATCTCCAGCTTCAGGCAGGTTTGAAGGGGAAGGCACACAGGAAGGGCTAGCTTATGTTGAAGAGTGGCTTAGCTGACTTTCTTCACGTATTTGATTCTCAAGATCACTAAAATGAGCAAAGCCTAGTGCTGGGAGGGATTTGCAAAGTTTACGTTGCAAAATGAAACTGTGTCTTTAAGATCCTCAAGGAAGTGGGTGCAATGTCATTGCTTCTGCCGTCTTTATCCTGTCTGGACCCAAGCTGTTGTTCATGTCCAATTTTCCTCATGTTCTGGCATTCTCTAACACAAGGATAGAGACTGAGAATGTCCAAACTTCTGTCACCTTTCACACTACTGACTTGATGTGAAATTTTGAGGAAGGGCAAGTATCTGATACTAAGGATTGAAATGTGCTTTGAAATGTTCTCACGAACAAGAATGTCCAATATCATTGACTTCCAGACAGACTGGAGAACTGTTTTCATGAAAGAAATCTCTTTGACCTCTGGTGCCTAAAGGTGTCTGGGCCTGAGAAAAAAAGCCAACAAATGTATTTGCAAAATGAAAGCTGGAGCCCTTCAAAGACGAGTCTGCCCCAGCCTTGGCACCTGTTCCTACGGGCATTGGGTTTCAGGTGAAAAGTATCAGTCAATAATATTTGCTTTGGAGGTAAATAGTGGGTTAGGAGGCTGAGGAGCAACAACTAGCTTGCTCTGGTTGGAAGCAAATTGCTAGCTAAGGTGCAAGCCAAGGGCTCTAAGTGGTTAAACTCATACAGCACTGCTGGGCTGAGCCACCCCAGATGGTGTGTGAGCATGCGTGTGTGTGTGTGTGTGTGTGTGTGTGTGTGTGTGTGTGTGTGTAGTTGGAGTGGGGTGGTGGTGGTGGTGGTTTAGTCGCTAAGCCGTGTCTGACTCTTGTGACCCCATAGACTGTAGCCCGCCAGGCTCCTCTGTCCATGGGATTCTCCAGGCAAGAATACTGGAGTGGACTGCCATTTCCTTCTCCAGGGGATCTTCCTGACCCAGGAACCGAACCCAGGCCTCCTGCATTACAGGCAGATTCTTTACTGAGTGAGCTATGAGGGAAGCCAGAATTCAAAAGTTATTGTCTCCAGGCAGATGAGTAGAACCTTCCTCCCCAACCCACCCCCATTTTATATCTCTTCTTTCTTCCTTCCCTCCTCAGTGAATCAAGCCTATGAAGTATCCGTCCAACCCAGGCATAAAATGATGTTTTCAGTGTCTTCTCTTTGCCAACACAGGTTGGGCTCCAAGCCCGAGTGTCAGGACAGCAGGGCTGGCATGCCACTGCTTGTCACTGAATCTCCAGACTCCACGCTCGGCGCTGCATAGGCTGGACACTCGGCGAACGCTTGAGGCAGGGCTGGGAGAACTGGCAACCCCACCGTCATCTTCTTGGTGGTGCAACGCAGGTGTGAACTGGCAATTTCCCTTTGGTCCGGTCTGGCAGAGCGAGTGAGGCAGAGCTTGGGCGTGCCTTCATCAGCTGCTCCCACCCCCACAGGCCGCTTCCCAGGCTGCAAGAACTTTTCACGTCTCATACATTTATTTTGAATTTTGACCAATTTTTCCTTGGAAAGTCATGTTGAGGATGAGCTGAGAGTTTGCACACTCTAGCCAGACTAAATAGAACTCTTGTTTTGCTTTGATGTAAAAATCATCTGCAAGAGGCCAGTCAGGCCTGGTGAGGTAGTGTTTCCACAAAATCATCCAGGCTTCAGACATCTTCCACCTTCCTTCTCTGCCATTCTCCAGGGATCCCGCGCATTCTTGTGCTCTCAAAATGGCTTCTAGAGCTCCAGCCATCATGACTGTATTCCAGGCAGGGCAGAGAGGCAGCACACAACCTGAAAATGCCCCTCCCTCCCCAATTTTAAGATTTTTCCAGACCTTCCCCAAACAACTTATTATCATATTTCATTTACCAGAACTTAGTCACAGGGCTACCGTATTTACACAGGATAATGAGAAGTGCAGATTTTTTTTTTTTTTTTTAACCAGGTATGTCTCCACCTTCCCCAATAGCAATGAGATCTTGTAGATAAAAAAGAGGAGATTAGCTATTAGGTATGATTATCTCTATTTTCAACTGAAGCACTTAATTGATGAACTTTGAGGATGAAGTCCTATCTCCCATATACCTAAAATATATATAAGCCACTAAATTAAAACGCGCATTACAATAAAACTTTGGGGATTTTTGTCATGATTCAGTTATATATGCAGTTTAAAAACAATTGGGTGACATTGCTGGGTATTTTTAAAAGGAGACATTGGCTTAGAAAACAAAGTTAGAATTGCAAACGTTCCAACAATGCACTGGGATTCACGTCTAAGATTTATTACATTTCATACGACTCCTTCAGAAACTTTTTAAAGAATGTTGTTAGTTAAAGGGTCATTAAAATGTTAAACTCAGAATTTCTCCCAAAGGCGGAATGACAGGGCGAGGAGAGTTCACGTAACTATTTGAAGAAGGCGGGGAGGCTCTTCATGTTTGTGTGCCGACAGCTCCATTTTTATTTCAAGAGTTACACTTACCGAAATTCATCCATATACAGCATTTTAAAAGCCCTGGGATATGTTCTTCATTTAGCCATCCGTTATTATTTAGACTTAAATGTACAAAATAGCATGAGGCTCTAGAATGCCGCACTGTAAAGAATTCGTACTTGCTTTTCTCTGTTGTGTCTCGCTGTCCTTAGAGTAACCAGTGAAAATCATGCCAAGAGCTACCTACAGGAACTTCCTGGTGGTCCAGTGGCTAAGACCCCATGCTCCCAGCGAGGGGGCCCTGGTCAGGCAACTAGATGCCACATGCCACAGGTAAAGACCCTGAGTGCTGCAGTGAAGACCCAGCGCAGCCAAATAAAAACATAGAAGAGAAACCTACAAAGCCACCAGATAAATTAAAAATGGAATTTAAAAATGTCTGATGAACACCTACGCATATGCATACAGGGGAATAAAGAGAGATGAAAAGTACACTGACAACAAAGAGCAGAATGGCAATCTTAAATCAAGTGTCAATAATTAAATTAAAGGCAAATGGACTGAACGCCTGACCAAATGACAGGATAAAATTCAAGAACTAACTATATAATGTTACAAGATATTTACTGTGTATACGAAAACAAATAGACTGAAATAGACGATAAAGACATACTGTGAATATTTGAAACAGAAGTGTCTACATTAGCATCACACAAATACACTTAAAGGTATTGGCCACCTGATGCAAAGAACTGACTCATTGGAAGAGACCCTGATGCTGGGAAAGATTGAAGGCAGGAGGAGAAGGGGACGGCAGAGGGTGAGATGGTTGGATGGCAACACCCACTGAATGGACATGAGTTTGAGTAAACTCCAGGAGTTGGCGATGGACAGGGAGGCCTGGTGTGCTGCGGTCCGTGGGGTCGCAGAGTCGGACACGACTGAGCGACTGACCTGAACTGAGTTGAACACTTAAGTGAACCTGTTTGCAGGGCAGCAGTGGAGACACAGACATAGAGAAGAGGCTCGTGAACACAGAGCGGGAGGAGAGGGAAGGATGAATTGAGGGAGTAGCCCTGAAACTCACACATCCCCGCATATGAAAGACCACCAGCGGGAATTTGCTGTATGATGCAGGCAGCTCAAACCCCGTGCTCTGTGACCACCTAGAGGGGTGGGAAGGGGTGGGTGGGAGGCTCAGGAGGGAGGGGCACATGTATCCCTATGGCTGATTCATGTGCATGGATGGCAGAAACTAACACAATATTATAAAGCAATCACCCTCCAATTAAAAATGTTAAAAAATTATTTTTAAAAAGCCAAGGAATATTGCTACAAAGGAGAACACTTTTTATATCAAGGCAGTATAAATTTGCTGTTTTTGCAATGCAAAACTCTTCTTGTGAAATCAAATTTATCTTTTTCCTTATGACTGTGGATTTTGAGTTTGCTGCATTTAACCTGTATCAACTTATATAGAGAAATTCATTTAGATTATCATCCAGTATTTAAAAGTTTTTATTCTTAAAATATTTACATCTCTGGTCCATTTTTATAGGGATTTAAACTGTAGAATTGTCACTAGAAATTCTTGCCTCAAAATAAACAGAAGGTCTTGATTCAGTGCAACTGAATTAAGCTGACATTTGTTAGTTAAGAATGATTGTATTTTTACAATTCCATTTTCCTGTGCATTTAATTGATGAATAACCAGCATTTTATTGGATATGAAAGCAAAGTTCTCCAAACACAGTCCCTTTTCACGATCAAAGGGTGGGAAATTTTACAAGCTTGAACTAGCTCAGGTTCCTTACTGCTTTCCGTTAGCTTACTTTAAAGTCAGCTGGAAGTTGCTCAGGTGTGGCTTGGGAAGGATCATTTCTAGAAAAGACTGGGCTGTGACTTTGGTTTCCCAGCATGATGACAGTCTTTGAGTCCCTCTTTGGAATAAGTCACTTTCAGCATCTCCCATAACTGTCTAGCAGGTGATGCGTGGCTCCATGCTAAGCCCAGCCCTAAAGCATGAAGACGGGTCAGGTTATACAGTAGCAATGAGCCAGGCAGACCCCCGTGGGGGAACGGATGAGGCGCTCTTGATTCCAAGGGGTTTCCATGTCTGGCTTTTCACAGCTATAATTTCTTAAAGGCATTAGTGAAGTCCTGGTTAAGTTTCTTGTTTTACAGAGGACTTAGGAAGTACATATTTTTGTCTTTTTAGAACACTACTTTCAGGATTAGACTACACATATACATGTACACACAGACACAGTCTATCTTCTATCTCATCTGCCCCTTAGATCAAGATTTAGTGCTCTGCTGTTTCTTTTGAAAGCCAAGTAGATTTGGATATCTATAATTTTTATCGAACAGCATGTGTAAATAGTATATGCAATTTGGGTATAAATTATATATGATATTTTATATATATATGGCTTCTCTGTTGGCTCATTTAGTAAAGAATCTGCCTGCAATGCAGAAGACCCAGGTTGAATCCCTGGGTCAGGAAGATCCCCTGGAGAAGAAAATGACAACCCACTTCAGTATTCTTGCCCAGGAAACCCCATGGACAGAGGAGCCTGGTAGGGTACAATCCATGAGGTCGCAAAAACTGAAATATGACTTAGCAACTAAACCACCACCACCACCATACATATGTGTATATATATATATATATATATAGAGAGAGAGAGAGAGAGAGAGTTAACTAAAAAGTTTGTTCAGGTTTTTCAGTAAGATGGTACAGAAAAATGTGAACAAACTTTTTGGACAACCCAATAAATCGTCAATATAAATCACACTTCCATGCAAATGTTGGAACATGTGAAGACCTCACAGTCAAAGGCACTAACTCAAACACTTTTAATGCCACACAGGCACCAAGCCTGGGGTAGGAGGGAGAGTGATGTTCTTTGACTATCCCTCAGTTACTAGATGTTTTAAGAGAATCGAGAACAGATGTGTGTTCCTGCAGTGAAACTGGACTCTGCTTTCCCTTATCTCTGGGAGGTGGGCATCCCCTAGAACACAGTAGAAAGGGTCCAGAAATCAGTCCTCTGGCTGAGTGCTGATGTGGATTCCTCAAGGTTAACTGCTCAGGCAGAGACCAGCCACTTAGACTGTCAGCCTCGACTTCTGCGTGTGGAAGATCGTGATGGAAAGAGCCTTCCTTAGGGCTTGTTTGGTAGGCTCATTTATACGTAACAGTCCAGCTGCTCTTGTGGTGGACTTGAGCCACACCGTATGGGTCCACATCCCAGCCCGGCACTTAGTAGCTGTGTCATTTAGGCGAGTTACTCAGACCTTTCTGTGCTTCGGTCGCCTCATCTGTAAGATGAGTGACAAGTCCTACTTCACAGGGTGGGAGGGTTACACAAATTCTTTGACAAAAACCAATTAGAATAAAGTCTGGCACATGGGATGTTGGCTATTATGATTACAAATAAAGGGAATTTTAGAAAACTCCTAGAAGCATAGAGCATTCTTTGGCTCTGCCTTTCTTTGAGATTGGAATGAAAACTGACCGTTTCCAGCCCTGTGGCCACTGCTGAGCTTTCCAAATTTGCTGGCATATTGAGTAAGCACTTTTATAGCATCATCTTTTAGGATTTGAAATAGCTCAACTGGAATTCCATCACCTCCACTGACTTTGTTTGTAGTCATGCTTCCTAAGGCCCACTTGACTTCATATTCCAGGATGTCTGGCTCTAGGTGAGTGATCACACCATCATGCTTATCTGGGTCATGAGATCTTTTTTGTACAGTTCTTCTGTGTATTCTTGCCACCTTTTATTAATATCTTCTGCTTCTGTTAGGTCCATACCATTTCTGTCCTTTATTGAGCCCATCTTTACATGAAATGTTCCCTTGGTATCTCTAATTTTCTTGAAGTGATCTCTAGTCTTTCCCATTCTATTGTTTTCCTCTATTTCTTTGCACTCATCACTGAGGCTCAGTTTGGCTTACAGCTCAACATCCAGAAAACAAAGATCATGGCATCCGGTCCCGTCACTTCATGGCAAATAGATGAAGAAACAGTGGAAACATAACATTTTGGGGGGCTCCAAAATCACTGCTGATGGTGATTGCAGCGAAGAAATAAGATGCTTACTCCTTGGCAGAGAAGTTATGACCAACCTAGACAGCATATTAAAAAGCAGAGACATTACTTTGCCAACAAAAGTCCATCTAGTCAAGGCTATCATTTTTCCAGTGGTCTTGTATGGATGTGAGAGTTGGACTATAAAGAAAACTGAGCACCGAAGAATTGATGCTTTTGAACTGTGATGGTGGAGAAGACTCTTGAGAGTCCGTTGTACTGCAGGGAGATCCAACCAGTCCATCCTAAAGGAAATCAGTCCTGGGTGTTCATTAAAAGGACTGATGCTGAGGCTGAAACTCCAATACTTTGGCCACCTTATGCAAAGAGCTGACTCGTTTGAAAAGATCCTCATGCTGGGAAAGATTGAAGCCAGGAGGAGAAGGGGATGACAGAGGTTGAAATGGTTGGATGACATCACCAACTCAATGGACATGAGTTTGAGTAAACTCCGGGAGCTGGTGATGGACAGGGAGGCCTGGTATGCTGCACTCCATGGGGTCGCAAAGAGTCAGACATGCCTGAGGGATTGGACTGAACTAACCTGAGAAGCATAGAATAAGTAATTAGGAGGTATTGTGCCCCTACCAAGTAGCAGGCATATTGCAAGTGCTTTCTGCACATTCTCCGTTCGATTCTCCCGGAATCGCTGTGAGATGTCTTTCACCCTGGGGGAAAGAGAGACCCAGGGGCCTAGGAATTAAATGATTTCCTCCAAATAATCCTGATGGTAAACGTAGAGCCAGTGTGTGAAGCCAACGTCCAGGGACTATGCACTCAACCAAAACTGCTTCTCAAAGAGACCACTATGTCTAATCCCATCTTCGTGAGGCCAGTCCTTCTTGGCACTGTAAGGACCCACCCTTTTCCTCTGGGGGTCGAGTCCTAACTGCTCAGAGGACTCAGCCCATGTTTAGCCTTTCAGCCTCTTCTTTTATCTACCTATCTACATCTACATTATTTCTCTTTATATGTATATATGTAGACGTGTGTGTGTGTGTGTGTGCGTGTGTGTGTGTGTGTGTGTGTGTGTTATTTACTCAGTCGTGTCTGACTCTTTGTAACCCCATGGACTGCAGCCCATCAGGCTCTTGTGTCCAAAGGATCTCCCAGGCAAGAATGCTAGAGTAGGTTGCTATCTCTTTCTCCAGGGGATTTTCCCAATCCAGGGGTCAAACCTGGGTCTCCTACTTTGCAGGCAAATTCTTTACCTTGTGAGCCACCAGGAAAGCCTGTGTGTGTGTGTGTGTGTGTGCATGCACACACACGCACACGCATTAAGTCACTTCAGTGAGCCCACCACGCTCCTCTGTTCATGGGATTCTCCAGGCAAGGATACTGGAGTGGGCTACCATGCCCTCTCCCAGGGGATCTTCCCAACCCAGAGATAGAAACCAGGTCACTTGTGTCTCCTGCTTTGGCAGGGGGGTTCTTTACCACTAGCGCCACTGGGGAGCGTGTGTGTGTGTGCGTGTGTGTGTGTGCGTGTGTGTGTGTGCATGTGTGTATGCCTATATTTGGCCGTGCAGGCTGTTTAGTTGCAGCATGTGGGATCTAGTTCCCTGACTGAACTTGGGCCACTTGCACTGGGAGCTCCGAGTCTTAGCCCAGCCGCTGCACCAGCAGGGACTCCCCAGCCTCTTCTGTTAGTGCCCCCACGCTGGGCGCCACCGCACTGATCTTTCACGTCCCTGGGACATGCTGGCTACTTTCTTGCTTCCAAGTCTTCATACTGTCCTGCTGTCAGGAATTCTTTTGCATTCTTGTTCAACATTTTATTTATACAAAAGTATAGGTCACCATGAAACACAGGCACAGGCCTGGAAAGCAACCTCAAGGGCCTGACAAGCCTTCCCTTCGTGAGTGGGCTGTGCTGGAAGTTGTCTTGCTCTGGGAGAGAAAATAGACAAGGACACAGAATATTTATTACTCGCTGAGCTAAACACAGAAAGCTGTTTATCTGACTAATCAGGATGAAGCTGTGGACTTAAGGAAGAATCATCTTGACTGTCCTCTGTTCTCTGTCGTTAATTAGAGATTCTCTTCTGTGTTCCTTGACATTCAATGTACGGAAGGAATGACTCCCTGAAATGTCAACTTATTTTACTGCAGAGCCTGTTTTAATTTCTTAGGAATATAACCTTTCAAGGAAAGGCTTATGTGAACTCTGAAGTTGGTAAAATGTTTTGGAAAAGTAGCATGAAATCATTAAAATGTTGATTCCAGGATAACAGTATATACAGCAGTACTTCATAAAAGACATCCATGATTATTGGATTACACTGGGAGAAAACACACTCGGCTTTTATCTTTTCTTCTTTTGTTCCTCCAAAAATGGAGCTAAATCTTGGGAACTTACTGGTGAGGAAAAAAATACACCCACGTCCAGCTACTTGTGTTTAAAAGGCCTCTGGAAGTTTCTGATGCAAAAGATACCAGAAAGATGTCTTTCTTCCATCCCATAAATCCTGTGTCAGAGACAATTTTCCGATGCTTCCAACTGCCAGTCCCAGAAGGTGCAGCTCTGTCTACACCGGTTTGCTCATGGGTCCTGAAGAGCACTTCTGCAAGACGGCACAGCCCATGTGCACACAACTATGAGCACTCGGAACACAATAAAATGTTTAGAGTTGTTGTTCAGTTGCTAAGTTGTATCCAACTCTTTGCGACCCCATGGACTGCAGCATGCCACGCCTCCCTGTCCTTCACTATCTCCTGGAGTTTGCTCAAACTCATGTCCATTGAGTTGGTGTGCCATCCAACCATCTCATCCTCTGTTGCTGCCTTCTCCTCCTGCACTCAATCTTTCCCAGCCTCAGGGTCTTTTTTGATGTGTTTGGTCTTGGCATCAGGTGGCCAAAGTGCTGGAGCTTGAGCTTCGGCATCAGGCCTTACAGTGAATATTCAGGGTTGATTTCCTTTAGGATTGATTAATTTGATCTCCTTGCAGTCCAAGGGACTCTTAAGAGTCTTCTCCAACACCACAGTTCAAAAGCATCAATTCTTCAGCACTCAGCTTTCTTTATAGTCCAAGTCTCACGTCTGTACATCACTACTGGAAAGACCCATAGCTTTGGCTATGTGAACATTTGTCAGCAAAGTGATGTCTGTACTTTTTAATATATTGTCTAGGTTCATTGTAGCTTTTCTTCCAAGGAGCAAGCATCTTTTAATTTCATGGCTGCGGTCACCATCCACAAGCATTTCAACAAGGACAAGGAAATGTCTACTGAGCACTTACTAGGGACCAGGCTACTTTCCTACCAGAGCTCCAGGCTTTGCAAGTCACACAGAGTCTCCATTAGATGTTCTTTGTTCTTTCTTTGTTTGACTTTGTTTCTGACCCTCTAGAAACTTAAAAGCCATTCCTAGCTCAGAGCTGTACAAAAACAGGCAGTGGAATGCATTCGGCTCCTGGTGATATTTCAAGGTGTTTTCGGTAATGATAAATCTAAACACAGCCCCACCCTCCAAAGGTGATGGACAGTGATGAGCCATCTGCGAGAGGAAGTAAGGGGTTATGAAAACAAAGACCCAAAGACCAAACCCAGAGAGGCTTCCTGGAGGAGGGACACTGCCTGTAGGGGGTTAACCGGGTTTGTGAGGATGACTGCAGTGGGCACCCTGGCCGGGGGGACTGGGGCTGAAAAAGCTGTGTGTACAAAGTCAGTGAGGCAGGAGAGAAAAAGAGTAAGGCCCTGTATGGCTGCACACGGTAGACTGGGAGTGTCGTCGTGGCCTGAGGAAAGATAGCCTTTCAATATGGATTTTAAAGGAAGAATGAATGACTGCAAAGTGGGGAGCCAGGAGGCCAGGAGTCATCAGCCTGGGCTGCAGAGGTGGGCAGGCAGAGGGGGCCACAGGGCCAGATGGTGTCCACAGGGGGGTGGTGGGGGGAGCAGGGGTGAGACGATGGGGTGTGGACTGACCTTGAGGCCTGCCAGCCTCTCTTAGGTTAATAAGCCAGAGAGAACGACTGAGTGTCAGCCTAAGCCCTCTCCTTGTAGGGGAGACGGGCTTTGTGATCAGCCTGGGATTTTTCCCACAGCCCTTTGGACCCTCCAGAGATGAATCAAGCCCCCATGCTTCCCCAATTGCTTAGTGATGGGAAGCGAGATTCCGCTAATGGACAAAAATGTGCCCCAATTTTTGAGTGTGCGCCAAACCTGGGCCGTGGGGTCTTGAAGAATAACTAGCCTACATTTCTACACAGAGTTGACAGTCTGGTTAGGGTGACAGGTAGGCCATGAAGCCACAACACAAGAAAGAATGAAATGAGGTTGATCACTAGTTTTAGGATTGAAGTGCTGTGGGAGGAGAGGGGATGACAGTCTGATGGGAAGACAGCTTCCCAAAGCCTGGTGCCCGAAGCTGCAAGAACTTACTGCCTCTTCTAATGGAACGTGCATCCAGAAAAAGGTCACTGTTTTCTGGACACCCTGGATATTTCCAGAGGTGAATCAAGTGACCTCTGTTTTGATCTGAATCACATGTTGGGAAGAGGAGTGACCGGTGGGACAGTTGTCCTTGTTCTTTGGTTGCTAAGTGTATCTGACTCTTGGCGACCTCATGGACTGTAGCCCATCAGGCTCCTCTGTCCATGAGATTTTCCAGGCAAGGATACTGGAGTGGGTTGCCATTTGCTTCTTCATTGGTGAGGCAGAGGACCTACCTAAATGCTGTTGGTATCTTAGCCACCTTGATGAACTTGGCTACCTGTCCATCAGTTTGGGCCTAAAAAGTAAGGCAAGAGTGCAAATGAATCTTCCCTTTCTTGCGTTATTTCAAGCCAACAGCAGCCCCTGTCCTGAGTTCTGGAAGGAGTTGCTAACAATCTCAGGGCAGAAAGATGGGAGCTGCTTGACACCCGTTTTTGAGTGTCAGTGATGACTCAGGGGAGACCAATGACAAATTTTCTTTCCCTCAAAAAAGGAACTTTATGAAAACTGGTTTCTGATGAGGCTTGAAAGATACTTTAAAGCTCTTTTCCCAGTTTTGTGTTTCTGGTGCATAAAACTTTTAAAGAATCAGGTAGATTTACAATGGATAAAAACCTGTAGAATTCTAGATCTGATTTTTTTTTTGGTTATGTATTTGTTGATGAAATGTACAGAAATATGCATGTGATTTAGCCAGACCTCTGATTATGCTTTTCACTAATATATTTTCTCCATAATTATGGGCTCTTCAGTATGATGCTGAACTGGGGCATAGAAGTACAAACTGGATGCCCTTTCATAGTCTACACTGACTAGAGGACCATTCGTCACCCTCCTGGGAAAACAAAGACCCCGAATAGAGACACATTTTATGGCCCATAGAGACAACCAGATGAAGAGGGGCCCTCTTGTAATTTCACATAGTTCCTGTAGGTGGAGGACTTGGGTTCTTAGAGATGAACCCAAGTTTCATTGTTAGAATTACCCCTATTTATAACCCACTCCAGTGTTCTTGCCTGGAGGATCCCAGGGACGGGGGAGCCTGGTGGGCTGCTGTCTATGGGGTCGCACAGAGTCGGACACGACTGAAGCGACTTAGCAGCAGCAGCAGCATAAACTTAGTGAAAGTGAAAACGTGGGTTTCCATGGTGGCTCAGAGGATAAGAAATCAGCCTGCAGTGCAGGAGACCCAGGGATCAAACCTGGGTCAGGAAGATCCCCTGGAGAAAGAAATGGCTACCCACTCCAGTATTCTTGCCTGGAGAATTCCATGGACAGAGGAACCTGGTGGGCTATAGTGCATGGTGTTGCAAAGAATCAGACATGACTGAGCAACTAACACTTTCACTTCCTTTTCATAAACTTGAGGTTGAAAAAATGAGCCTGTGACCCACAGAGCCTTCAGCTAGCAAGAGAAATGAAATACAGACATTCTTTTTTAAAAACTTTTTCTTTTGTATTGGAGTACAGTCTATTAACTGACTCATTGGAAGAGATCCTGATGCTGGGAAAGATTGAAGGCAGGAGGAGAAGGGGATGACAGAGGATGAGATGGTTGGATGGCATCACCAACTGGATGGACAGGAGTTTGAGTAATCTTCAGGAGTTGGTGATGGGCAGGGAGGCCTGGTGTGCTGCAGTCCATGGGGTCGCAAAGAGTCGGACACAACAGAGTGACTGAACTGAACTGAACTGAGAATCTATTAACAAGGCTGTGATAATTTCAGGTGGAGAGCAGAGGGACTCTGCCATACATAAACATATATCCATTCTCCCCCAAGCTCCCCTCCCATCCATGGTGCCCATGACATTGAGCAGAGTTCCCTGTACTCTGCAGTTGGGCCTTGTTGGTTATCCATTTTAAATACAGCAGCGTGTACATGTCCACCCCCAACTCTCTAACTATCCCTCCCCCCTCATTTCTCCCTTGGTAATCCTAAGTTCGTGAAAGAGAGACATTCTGACACAAGCTTCTTGGAGGCTTGTCTGATGGAGAAAAGTTGGGTTGGAGGAAGGAGGGAAGCAAATGTCAACTGGACACACCCCCCGCCCCCACTCCAACTCGTCCCGTCACTAGCATGTGACATTGCCATCGGCCTGGGCATCTGGGTGTCTGCACCACTGTTGAGACAAGCAACAAGCCTGGCTTGCAGCCAGTATAGCCAAATCAAGCTATCTTAAGTATTTCATATAAAAGTCATTTAAAAGAGGTTTTCCTAGTTATAATTTCTTAGTTTATTTCCATTTTTTATCAACTTATCTGTAAGTCTAAGTGGAGAATATTGTTCAGAGAAATGACATCAGGAGGAATAGTCTTAAAAGCTATTTTATTGCATTTTATCCCTTCTGATTTCAAGAGAACAATAAAACTTGATCATGTGTGTAATCTATGCAGATTTTTCACTGTAAACTCATAGAAGCTGTAAGCTCACTATCGTGATTATTGTCAGTTAAATATCTGAAGTCAATAGGGAGGATTTAGGAAAGAATTTTGCCTATCAGATATCACCTTCAGAAGCTGTGCTGCACCATCAGCTCTGAATTACTTCTGCTGATATTCGATGCTTAAGCTTGACTAAATCTGGGTCATGGTAATGCCCCCTACGGCCTGAGTGGTGAGATGTCTCACTTGCAAAAAAGAGACAGAGCAAGATTTACCCAGTGTCTGACTGCTGGCTCATCATTCATAAAGAATCTGAGTGTCAGTGTCGGGACGGAGTAAACACACCCGTGAAAATTGCCTAGACTGGCTGAAATTGGAGTAAAATAGAAATATGAATAATAGTGGTTGGAGACCCTCTTCACCCGAAAGATTATCATCTTGCTGGGAACAGTCTTCTTCAGTGGAAGCACCTAGTTCTGGGCCTGGAGTGAACAGATGCTCAATATTGAAGGAAGATGGAAGAAGCAGAGAAGATTCAGTGATGATTAAGTGAAAACACTTGAACTGAGTTTTACTAAAAAAAAAAATTCTGGTTCCATTAAGCCCCTTCCGTGGGAAGGTCTGAGAGGTTAATCTGGATTCATCTCCCAGCATCAGTGCCCTTGGACTTGATTTCTAGTTCTTCTTCGTAGCAGGTCTGTGACCAGAGCCGTCTCATGCTTTACTGCCTCAATCCCATATGCAACGATGGAACCTCAGGAACAGGGGTCAAGTGCTCACCCCCACATTCCCTGCACATCTGACTGCTGTTTCAAGACTCTCAAGCCGTACATAGCTCACCTTGTTGCTGCCGCGAGGGGTGCCGGCCCCTCAGCTCACGTGCTGAATCTCCACTTAACCTTCTAGGGCTCACGATGTGAAGTGAAAGTGGCTCAGTCGTGTCAGACTCTTTGTGACCCCATGGCCTATACAGTCCATGGAATCCTCCAGGCCTAGAATATTGGAGTGGGTAGCCTTTCCCTTCTCCGGGGGATCTTCCCAACCCAGGCATTGAACTCAGAACCAAGATTGCCTACATTGCAGGCAGATTCTTTACCAGCTGAGCCACCAGGGAAGCCCAAGAATACTGGAGTGGGTAGCCTATCCCTTCTCCAGCGGATCTTCCTGACCCAGGAATCAAACCAGGGTCTCCTGCATTGCAGGCGGACTCTTAACTGAGCTATCGGGGAAGGGCTCACCACGAGGCTCCCTCATAATGGGGTCTTTGCTGGGCCAGATGTTGCCATGGAGATGACAACAGCCTCCTTTCCCAGTTTTATTGACCCTCTTGATGTAGTTACTCCCTTTTCTGAGGCTCCTTTAGGCTGTTTTCATAGAGTCCCAAATATATATCAAGCACTCAGTCAAGGATTTTTTTAGTGTTTTTAATTTATTTATTTTTAATTGAAGGGTAATTGCTTTACGGCATTGCATTGGTTTCTACCAAACATCTGCATGAATCAGCCTTAAATTTACCCATGTCCCCTCCCTCTTGGAGAAGGAAATGGCAACCCTCTCCAGTATTCTTGCCTAGAAAATTCCACGGATGGAAGGAGTCTGGCGGGCTACAGTCCACGGGGTCGCGAAGAGTCGGACACAACTGACCAACTTCACTTCACTTCCTCCCTCTTGAATCTCCCTCCCACCTCCCTCCCCATCCCACCCCTCTAGGTTGCTACAGAGCCCCAGCTTGAGTTCCCTGAACCATACTGCAAATTCCCATTGGCTCTCCATTTTACATATGGTAATGTATGTTTCCATGTTACGCTCTGTATACATCCCTCCCTCTCCTTTCTCCTCCCCCGCCAGCTGTGTCCATAAGAGTGTTCTCTAAATCTGAAGCACTCAGTCAAGTCTTGCTGAGAAAATGATTACACAGATTTGTTCATAATTTTATCCAAGTCCCTCCAATAGAGCATCAATTCAGTCCCCAAGTAATTAATCTGCCTGGTATTTACTCCCCTCTCAACTATTTAAAATATAGCTTGACTCCTACTTAATTAACCAGAAGCTGCTGTCTATTGTTTTATGAGGCGAGTCTGACCAGATTTTAAAACACATTAATGGAGAGTTTGTTTATCTCTTCTCTTTCTCACAGCAGTCCTTCATGTTGGGCCTCCTACATTTATGTCTTGTAATGTCCCCAAGAAATTAAAAACATGCAAAATGAGACAAACAAATGTTTAAAGATGCATGGGATCCTGCTTATTTTTCCCAAGTTGTGATATTGGTTAATGCAAAGTTTGACTGTTTTCTCAGTGTCTTTCTCTGAGACCATGATAGTAAGCATCCCGTGGGCGAAGGCAGACCTGGAAATCAGCCAGGTGACCTTCAGGCCGGGAAGAAGATGAAGTCAGTGGTAAGTGCAGACCCTTCCATTTTATAATAGCAAGTGTGGTTTCTGTGCGATAAAATCCCATTTTCAATTAAACATTTCAATTTTCACATTGGAGCTTAGTGCGAGAGCTAATTTTTTTTGCTTGTGGTATACTGTCAGCTTCTCAGATAGCAAGAGGTAAATGGTGGATGCTTTTTCTCAAAAAAAGTGATTTTTTTTTTTTTTTAGCAGAAGAGAAAAATAGGACAAATCATGCCTGAGGTTGTGCTGCGGTCTGAATGTCTGTGTCCCCCACTATTCATATGCTGAAATCCTAACGTCTGGAGCAATGGTAGTAGAGGCAGGACCTTTGGGAGGGGCTTAGGCCACTGAGGGTCGAATCCTCAGTGAATGGGGTCAGCACTCTTGGAAGAGACCCTTCAGAGCCCCCTTGCCCACGCCTGTGTAGGGGGTTAAAGAGAAAGACAGCCATCTATCAGGAAACAGGCCCTCCCGAGATACCAAATCTGCTGGCGCTGTGTTCTTGGACTGCAGGCTTCCAGAATGGTGAGAAAGAAATTTCTGTTGTCTATGAGTCACCTTGCGTGTGGTATTTTGGGATAGCAGCTGAAAGGGACTGAGACAGGGTGTCAAGTGTCACAGAAAGTGTGCCTGGGGGGGAGGGGCGGGGAGACATGGCCAGGGAACTGATCCGTCCCGTCTGGGAACTGAGGTAAGACCTTTAAGGATTATTCGGGATGCGGTGGAAGATGATGAAAGAGAACAGACACTCAGCAGAGGGGCTGGCCCTGGTGAGGGTGGTGGGGGGAGGTACAGAGGATGGGGACTGAAGCGTGCAAGGTCAGGCGATGAAGGACCTTGTGGCAAGGAATGATAAGGAACTGGGGCTTTATCTGACGCTCGTGGTATTTTAAGGATAGCGGTCAAAAGACTGGAGGCCACTGAAGTCAGGACACCATTGGACACCCTAGTCAGAGACGGTAGAATCCTAAGCCAACCTTGGGGCAGTAAGGATGGAGAGAAAGCCTGTGAGTTAAGAGTTCTCTAAGAATTAGGCTTGTTCCTGTGGCTGATTCATGCTGATGTTCGGTAGAAACCAATGCACCATTGTAAAGCAAGGATCCTTCACTTAAAAATAAATTAATATATACAGTCCAGCTGGAAATAAAATAAAAAGCAGACAGAAAAGAGTGGATACGTCTATGTATAACTGATTCACTTTCCTGTACATCTGAAACTAACACAATATTGTAAATCAGCTATCCTCCAATAAAAATGCTTTAAAGTTAAAAAAAAAAAAAAAGAATTAGGTTTGTTGACAAAATAGAGGGATGAGGAGGAGGGAGTGGTCCAGAATGTCAGTGGACCGTGGTGAATACAAGGCTAGCAGTCGGCTTGGTGGAGGGCGCACCCAGGTCCAGGTGGCAATGCAGAATTTGAAAGGCTGATGTGACATCTCCTAGTAGCTGGAAGGAAGGAAAAGGTCAACCTTTTCCAGGGACTGTTGTTTCTTGTGTTCACTACCTCATGACCAGGTGCATCATGGGCATCCGATAAACTCTGAAAAAGATAGGACGGAGGCTTCCAATGTCAGCTCTATACGTAGAGCTTATAAGTCATCACTCCCCTTCTCACCACAAGAAAAAATTGAGCCCACTGAGGACCAATGACCTTTCTGCGAGCCCCCAGAGAGCTGAGGTCACAGAGCAAACCATCCACCCTAGGATTTAGAGAAAGGTCTGCTTACCTGGAGTAGAAGCCCCAGGAGCTATGAACTGTTAGACACCCTTAAAGCGGGGATTTGATAAATTGCTCAAGGCTGAATGCAGATGAGAATAAGAGTGAAAAGCCTCCGGGAGGTCACAGTTAAAAGAGTTCCTCTAGACTTTCCAGGAACCCCTCCACGTTAAAATGACAAGGAGCCAAGACAATCCCTTGAAAGTCAAAAAGAAAAGGACAATTGCTGAGAAATACACTGAGTGTCCTCCCTAGTGAAGGCCTACTTTCCAGGGAAGATGGACACTGCCAGAGCCTTGCCTCCCTTGTGTGTGTGTGTGTTAGTCGCTCACCACCAGGCTCCTCTGTCCATGAAATTCTCCAGGCAAGAATACGGGAGGGGTGGTCATTTCCCTTCTCCAGGGGATCTTTCCGGCCCATGGATCAGACTCTGCGTGGCAGGCAGATTCTTTGCCTTGTGAGCCACCAGGGAAGCCCCACGGTGGAAAAGCACTTCCCTGACTCTAGCGCCCTCTGGTATCTGTGCCTAAGAAAAGTGAGGTGGGTTAGTAAGCAACACCTGTGAAGCTCACAACACAAGGACACAGACACACTCAGAGAATAAGACGGAAACACAAAGTGACAGAAACATCTCCCCTCTCTCACACAGTGGATTAGAGCCTGAACAACCACAAGACGCAGGCTTCTGAGGAAGAGGGCTTCTAAAAACCCAGGGGCAACAGGGAGACAAAAACAGAGAAACGTGAAGCTTCAGGCACCTCCAGCAAATATTAAATGCATCCCAGCCTCTAGCCAGATTTAACCATGCAACCAGCCTCACCATGAAGGCCAGTTTACCCCATCTACTATGTTTGGCTTTCAGCAAAAAACAACCAGGCATGCTAAAAGGCAAGAAAAAGCATAGTCCCAGGACACAGCGCAAACACTAGAACTAGTCTCAAATATGACATAGACGTTGGAATTATCAGATAGGTGATTTAAAATAATTTTAATTAATATCATTACGTGAAAGACTTTAATCAAAATATAGACAACACGTAAAAACACATGGGCAATGGAAGCAAAGAGATGGAAACTAAGAAAAAATTCAAAGGAAGTGCTGGAAATCAAAGAAATGAAGAATGCCTTTGACTGGCTCGTCAGTAGACTGGCCAGGGAAAGACTCTGTCATCCTCGGAAAAATGTTGGCACGTTTTTTTCTGCAAAAGGTAGATGGTAGACATTTTCAGCTTAGCGGACCAAGGGGCAAAATCAAGGACATTTTGTGATACTTACACAGCAAGAGAGAAAAGAGATTTCCACAAAATGTTATTGATGGCATTCGACTTCTAGTACCTAATTGCAATAGAACAAAACTGAGGATGAAAGCTAATAGTCTTAAATAAGTTTATTTTTTCTAGACATTTTCTGGGCACATTTCTGCAGTTGCTGCTCTCAAACCTGATTTAATGAACTCATCATGAGTAAAAGCAGCTTTTCTTGCCCAGAAACTTGCTTCATTCGCAGCTGCATTTTCATTTTTTGAGTTTTTGTGAAGAAATTCTGCTGCGGTGAGATGGGATACACTTTCTAATTTTTCTGACCATCACCGTGCTGAATGAGGAAATGCTTAGTCTGGTAATGCTGATGTAGAGAGTGTCCTTCCACACGTGTCTGATAAACCTGGCGCCTGACCATAGCAACATCATCCACCCTCTCTTGTGTCTTAACATTGCAACGCATGATGTCCACTTTTCACTTGTTTTCCTGTCTTGATATGGGCTTCCGTGACGGCTCGGGGATAAAGAATACACGTGCAGTGCAGGAGCAACAGGACACACGGGCTCGATTCCTGGGTTGGGAAGATGCCCTGGAGTAGGAGATGGCAAGCCACTCCAGTTTTCTCACCTGGGAAATCCCATGGACTGAGGAGCCTGGCGGGCTATAGTCCACGGTGTCCCAAGAGTCGGACATGACTGAGCTCACATGTGGCTGTTTTGATATAATGGGTATGCACTAGTATCAGGCTTCCCCGATAGCTCAGCTGGTAAAGAATCCGCCTGCAATGCAGGAGACGCCAGCTCGATTCCTGGGTTTGGGAAGATCCCCTGGAGAAGGGATAGGCTACCCACTCCAGTATTCTTGGGCTTCCCTTGTGGCTCATCCAGTAAAGAATCCGCCTGCAATCTGGGAGACCTGGGTTTGATCCCTGGGTTGGGAAGATCCCCTGGAGAAGGGAATGGCTTCCCACTCCAGTGTTCTGGCCTGGAGAATTCCATGGACTGTGTAGTCCATGGGTCGCAAAGAGTCAGAAATGACTGGTAGTAAAAAAAAAAAAAAAAAGTCTTAGAACATGAACATACACAATCCTTAAGATGCGGGCTACAGCTATTGATTCTGTATCCACCTTTGGGATCTGCAGGGTGGGACCGGGAGAGCCACCAGGGTCTCAGGAGCAGCTCTGGTCTCTGATGCAAGACCAGTGCAGCCGTGGACAGGCATGACTGAATGGGCAGGCTGTGTTCAGGAAATCTGTATTTACTGGTGCCAAAAAAAATGTGATTTCATGTAATTTTCACGTCATGAAATATTTTTCTCTTATGTTCTTTATAAGTCATTAAACAATGTAAAAGAACTCTTAGTTCATGAGCCATACAGAAACAGCTGGTGGGTCAAATGCAGTCATTTGGAATTCCCTGGCTATAATTTTCTGCTCCTTCTCTCCTGTTTGAAACTTATAGATTGTATTTCTACTCATTTAATGACATCCCTTAATTTTTAAAAATTATGCTACTAAATTCTATTTTATAATAAGAAGAATAATGTTCCTAGTTTTTAAATCATGCCTAAAGAATTATGTTGTTTTATACAATGCAAAGATAATGATGTTTCCTTCCTGTGCCTGAGCTTTCTTGGAAATGGGACACAATGGATCAACATCTCTGAAACTGAATTTAAGGACAGAGAATGTGGCTTTTCTCTGCCGCTCCCTTCCCTGCTCTTTGTTACAAGAAAGGCAGTGTGGATGATGGGAAAACTGGTGAGTTTTGGAGTCCGGGTAGTTTAGCTTTAAACCTGTTCTCCAGCACTCTGCCTCCCTCTGGTGAGTCACTTGACCTCTCTAAGCCTAGCTTTCACATTTGTGAAGCTGAGTTAATACCACCTTCCTTGCTTATCTGCTTTTAGTAGAAGCCATATCTTTGAGGCCCTTGCTGGCAGTGGGTACTCAGTACCAGGGCACCATCCTTCATGACCCAGGCCTGCCCGGTGCATCTGAGAGGATTTCATTTCCACAGCAGGAGTCTGTGTTCCTACATTCAAAACCCCAGCTCTGCAGCTTTGCTCTCTCTTGAAGCTGGCACCTATTTTGCAGCATGTATGAATGAAGGCTCTAAAGTGAACATCTTGACTTCACAATGTCCACAGCACCCTGTCTGGATTTACCAAAGCCTTCTCCAGTGGAAGGTGCACAGGGCAGGGGTCTCAGCACCAGCTCTTGTCATTCTACACCCAGTTATGCTGAAAGTCTTTTTTTTTTTTTTTTTAAAGTGTAGATGGCCCAAAGGGAGCCATGGGGTTGCTCTATGAAAGAGCCTAGGTGAAATCTGAGCCAGAGTCGGGTCCCTCCTGAGAGGTCAGAAGAATTCAGAAACATCCATCTTACTAGATACTGGAAAATGTGTGACTTTTTCCTGTTATAAATCTCATTTTAATTTTGTGCCTGCAATGAATGCATAAATATGATATGTGTACTAACAGACTGATACATTCAAGCCCTGAAAAGGAAGAAACATTCCTGCCAGGAATGAAAAAAATTCTTGCTAATGAAGAAATACTATTGCTGTAGATTCTTATATGTCTTACATTTCTTTACATATCATTCACGTATTATATATCCTAGCCAGACTGAATGAAAAAAAAGGTTAATAATAGTGTATTTCTTAAAATTTGTATTACAAATGATTCTTTAAAAGTTGTCTTCTTTCTTGCCCTTATAATTTCTTTCTTACATTGTATTTTTTAAGTAACATACCAAATTGTTTTTAATTTCACTCAGTTAAAATGCGTGATGAAAAATATACAATGTGATTTATTATTCTTGACAAAAATTTTAAAACAGTAAGTCAAACAAACCAAAGTAAGTAAAACAACAAGGCCATTCTGTTGCACTCAGGATTCCAAAAAGAGCAGAAAGAATTAAGCTCCAGCTTTCCAAGAATCCTGAAACAGAAACCATTCATTAAAGTATTAATTCTGTTGCCTTGAGAAGTCTAGCTTCCCCTAAACCGACCTGCCCTTAGGCTGCAAGGACTGAAGTGTTCCCAGCCCAGTAGAGCGAGGTCCAGTCAAAGGGCACCCTTTGGTTCAGGTGGAGAAGTTAATGTTTGCCTTAGGCAGAGGCAAACCACCCGTGCGTGCAGGGATGAGGGCTGGCTGCACCTGATGAATTGCTGGGACAGATCAGGGCCCTGGGAGCCAGGCAGACACCTGAACATTTCTCGAAGATGCAGTTGAAATTATGAGTCATACGCACACTCAGAAATGGTATGGACCTAACAGAAGCAGAGATATTAAGAAGAGATGGCAAGAACACACAGAACAGAAAAAATCTTCACGATCCAGATAATCACGATGGTGTGATCACTCACCTAAAGTCAGACATCCTGGAATGCGAAGTCAAGTGGGCCTTAAGAAGCATTACTACAAACAAAGCTAGTGGAGGTGATGGAATTCCAGCTGAGCTATTTCAAATCCTGAAAGATGATGCTGTGAAAGTGCTGCACTCAATATGCCAGCAAATTTGGAAAACTCAGCAGTGGCCACAGGACTGGAAAGGGTTAGTTTTCATTCCAATCCCAAAGAAAGGCAATGTCAAATAATGCTCAAACTACTGCACAACTGCACTCATCTCACATGCTAGTAAAGTAATGCTCAAAATTCTCCAAGCCAGGTTTCAACAGTACATGAACCATGAACTTCCAGATGCTCAAGCTGGATTTAGAAAAGGCAGAGAAACCAGAGATCAAATTGCCAACATCTATTGGATCATCAAAAAAGCAAGAGAGTTCCAGAAAAACATCTACTTCTGCTTTATCAATTATGCCAAAGCCTTTGACCCTGTGGATCACAACAAACTGTGGAAAATTCTGAAAGAAATGGGAAATACCAGACAACCTGACCTGCCTCTTGAGAAATCTGTATGCAGGTCAAGAAGCAACAGTTAGAACTGGACACAGAACAACAGACTGGTTCCAAATAGGGAAAGGAGTACATCAAGGTTGTATATTGTCACTCTGCTTATTTAACTTATATGCAGAGTACATAATAAGAAATGCTGGAATGGATGAAGCACAAGCTGGAGTCAAGATTGCCGGGAAAAATATCAATAACCTAAGATATGCAGATGACACCACCCTTATGGCAGAAAGTGAAGAAGAACTAAACAGCCTCTTGATGAAACTGAAAAAGGAGAGTTAAAAAACTTGGCTTGAAACTCAACATTGAGAAAACTAAGATCATAACATCTGGTCCCATCGCTTCATGGGAAATAGATGGGGAAACAAGGGAAACAGCGACCAACTTCATTTTTTGTGCTCCAGAATCACTGCAGATGGTGACTGCAGCCATGAAATTAAAAGATGCTTGCTCCTTGGAAGAGAAGTGATGACCAACCTAGACAGAGTATTAAAAAGCAGAGACATTACTTTGCCAACAAATGTCCATCTGGTAAAAGCTATGGTTTTTCCAGTGGTCATGTATGGATGTGAGAGTTGGACTATAAAGAAAGCTGAGCTCTGAAGAATTGATGCTTTTGAACTGTGGTGTTGGAGAAGATTCTTGAGAGTCCATTGAACTGCAAGGAGATCTAACCAGTCCATCCTAAAGGAAATCAGTCCTGAATATTCATTGGAAGGACTGATGTTGAAACTGAAATTCCAATACTTTGGCTACCTGATGCAAAGAACTGACTCATTGGGAAAGACCTTGATGCTGGGAAAGATTGAAGGTGGGAGAAGGGGATGACAGAGAATGAGATGGTTGGATGGCATCACCGACGCAATGGACATGAGTTTGAGTAGCCTCCAGGAGTTGATGATGGACAGGGAGGCCTGGCGTGCTGCAGTCCATGGGGTCACAAAGAGTCGGACATGATGGAGCGACTGAACTGAACTGAACACACACTCTTTGCCTCTCTCCATCTTTAAGTCTCATTAAGCCCAGACCCTGTGTGAGGAACACAGAGCATGAACCCATTTGTGTCTTTAAATTCTTCCTGCCTTCTTGGAATCTCAGCCTTGTTCTAATAATGGGATTAAGGTCTGGGAAGAGCAGAGGTGGTAGGAAAAGGTAGCCTGGCAAAGGCCCAGGCATCTTTGGCAAATAAGAACACATGTGGCCTTGGAAATGTCAGCCTGGATTCTCTAGGACATAGTTTGTATTATCACAGTAGCTGTCATGTTCAAAGGGAGAGATTAATCAGCCATTATTGGCCTCAACATCTCCCATCACATCTCTGGCTTTCCCTACCTGCAGCTCCACACCCCTCGGTGCGCAGCCTGTCCGCACAGGGCACTCTGCACAACAGTGGTCTCCAGGGCCGTGTCTCCTCCTGTTCTGTATCTGCAGGGTCCAGCTGAAGGTCTGGCTCTATGTAAGGAGGAATCAGGCCTGTTACAGGAGACCAGAGGGCCCACGAAGGGAGGGGGAGTGTGCGGAAAGCTTAAGGCACAACTGCCAACTCGCACACTTATTCATTCACTCAACTGCTACCCCCCAGGTGTTTGATTAAATAGAGCATGTGACTCCTGCCCACATCGACCCAGGAGAGGACCTAGGCAAGAGCAGGGCCTTCTGGAGGTGTGATACAGTCCACCAGGGGCCACAGGTGCAGAGCAGAGGGACACTTAACTTTGATGCCAGGGAAGGATCCCTGAAAAATGAGATAGCTCTCAGACCTGAAGGACAGAGTGGGAGGGGTGGGAGTGAGGGCAGGTGGTAGGTACGTTCTTGCTGCCACAACTTGACGTATCTGTGGCCTCTGGGACCACTTAACCTTCCTGAGCCTCAGTTTCTGCATCAGTGAAATGGGGATAATAACACTTGGCTCCCTGGGAAGTCATGAGGGCTTAATGAGATGATGACCAATAAGCAGATAACAGAGTCCTTGTCACCTCGATATTCAGCATTGGAGGGATGCACGGGTGATTCTTGGGAGTAGAAAAAGCCTCCAAGACTCATTAGTTCAATTAGCTCCATATTAAAGAACAGATACAACTCTGATTTTTGTAATGAAAATCTAATTTAATATTCTATTCATTTACTCTCTGCAAACTGAATGAGATCATTTCACATTCTTGGTGTTCAGTCCCTGATGAGCTTACCAGAGACAGCAGTCAGCTTATGGCAGGTGTCAGGAAATTAGCCTTAAGGAACATTCTTTAGCAAATTTTACATTAGATTAAAAGAGAGAGAGAGTTCTCCAAGCTTCAACAAATGGATATAGGGATGCACCAAAAGAATCCATACCCAGGGGCCTTGGGGAAAAACCAGCTCTGGCCACATGAGTGGCTGTCTCCTGTGACCCTCAGTTGATTGATCTTCTAAGAGCACAGGATTTGTGTTAAAGTTTCTGAATGACCCTATGGAGAAGGGAGCAGAGCACACTGGCTCCAGCCCAGGGCAGTGCTCAACTCCCAGCCTAAGTCACAAGTAAGTTGAGAACCCGAGAAGGCAAACCAACACTTTCACGCTTTCAGGGTATAGGAAACACAGCAATGCAGTGATTTGGTATTTGCAGATGAGATGGCTTATGGACTCGATCACAAAGCCTTTGCTTTGGAGCCGAATAGCTGCCGTCCAGCCTGTAACTGCTCCCTGTCTTTGCCTCTCCCACAGGGAGGAGGCCTTGGAAAGGGTGTTCACTGCAGGGCTGAATGCAAAGCCAGATGCATAGCTGACACTCAGAAGATTTACTGGACGCATCAAATTTTCCTAGGATGTGTGGCCAGGCCCCTACCGCATTCTGTGATCGTTACACATGCTCCTCTCCACCTAAAATCAAACCTAAGTGCAAATGAGATAGTCTCACAGTGCTGTTTGAAAATACTATGCCTCTGAGTATCATGGGTTGGTGCTGTCAAGGCTTTCCCCTTGAGGATCCTGGCCAAAGCCTGGCTCTATGACTTGCGTGGTGTATGTGTGTATGTGTGTGTGTGTGTGTGTGTGTGTGCATGGGCATGCTCAGCTATGTACACATGAAGGTGCGTTTCTGAGTATGGACCATAAAAAGGTTGTGTGTCTATCAAGAGTCCTTTTTAGTTCTGATTAGATGAGTTTCTGAAGGTCATTTAACCTCCCCCCGCCCTTTTTAAAATTGTACAACATCGTGTTGGTTTCTGCCATACAATAACACAAGGCATATCCCCTCTGTCTTGAGCCTCCCTCCCTTCCCCACATCCCACACCTCTGCATCATCACAGAGCACCAGACTGGGCTCCCCGCGCTACACAGAAACTTCTCACCAGCTGTGCACTTTACACACGATGGTGTACCTGTGTTGATGCTGCTCTCTCCATCCGTCTCATCCTCTCCTGCTCCCCCGGTGCCCACAAGTCCATCCTCTACATCTGCCTCTCTGATCCCTTCCTGCAAATAGGCGCATCGGTACCATTTTTCTTGATTCCATATGTATGCATTAATACACTGTATGTGTTTTTCTCTTTCTGACTTCACTCTGTATGGGGCTTTCCGGGTAGCTTAAGTGGTAAAGAATCTGCCTGCAATGTGGGAAACCTGTGTTCGATCCCTGGGACAGGACGATCCCCAGCAGAAGGCAGGAATGGCAACCCACTCCAGTATTCTTGCCTGGAGAATCCCATGGACAGAGGAGCCTGGCCAGCTACAGTCCTTGAAGTTGCCAAGAGTCGGACACGATTAAGTGAATAACACTTTAACTTTTCTTTGATTCTGAATAACAGGCTCTGGGTTCATCCACCTCACTACCACTGCTTCAAATTCATCCTTTTTGTGGCCGAGTAATATTCCATTGCATATATGTACTACATCTTCTTTACCCACTCATATGTCTATGGACGGCTAGGTCGCCTCCATAATCGGGCTGTTGTAAACAGTGCTGCAATGAACATTGTGGGTACACGTGTCTTTTTCAATTATGGTTTTCTCGGGGTATAAACCCAGTAGTGGGGTTGCTGGGTCATATGGTAGATTTATTCCTAGTGTTTTAAAGGAATCTCCATGTTGTTTTCCATTATGGCTGTTGGGCAGATAGAGGGACTGTGCCAGGAGAATCCTCTCTCTGGGCCTTGGAGCCCCATGGTGGTACCCAGACCCCATCTACAGCTGCTTGTCTCCTTGGTCTTTGAAGTAGTAAAATACTGTGCTTTTGCATCTCGAGGGTAGGTGCTGCAAATTACGGCTTTTAAAGTTTACATTCTCACAAGTCAGAATGGCCGTCATCAAAAAGCTTCACTTAATCCTTTGACTCAGCTTTTCTATGGACAGAATCACAATGAACTTCAGACTCTTGTTACAGTGAAGAGTTACAATAATTAGGTTATTTCATTGAATAAAACAAAGTCACTTGATAACACTGGATGTACTTAGGAAATTAAAGATTAGAAGTTGAAGATGAATATGCTAAGGCAGCATCACCAAAGTGCAAGATTGTATTCATCATAGATGGACACATTTAATATTTAATCCATATGGGAATCCCTATCTTGAAATCCAGTGCCCGCTTCTTAAAATTTTAGCTACTACATTAAAAAAAAAAAACTTTTAACAAATATTTGAGTCTTCATCACAAATGCTTCTTTTCTGCCTGAGGACCTCTTGCCATCCCATTGAAAATTTCCATAGGAGGTAATACCACAATTTACATTATTACTATGCTTTTTGGTTTTCAACCACCTGAAGATTTCCACTACGGTTTGGCAAAATGAAAAGAATTCTTAACAACCCATATCTTCCCCCTCTGAAGTTGGAAACATGCCATTTCTTTATTTGAAACTATTCAATGCCACAGAAATGCTGATTCAGATGAAGAACTGAGTGTCTCAATGACACCTGTCGTGTGCCTATACCATCATACCAAGGCACTCTTTTTGGAAAGGTTTGCACTTAGTTTTAAAACAACTTGAAATTTCCTCAAGAGAAAAGCCATAGCTTACAGCGCCTACCCTCGAGATGCAAAAGCGCAGTATTTTACTACTTCAAAGACCAAAGAGACAAGCAGGTGTAGATGGGGTCTGGGTACCACCACGGGGCTCCAAGTCCCAGGGAGAGGATTCTCCTGGCACAGTCCCTCCATCTGCCCAACAGCAGCTGGCCCTTCGGCTGCCCACATGCAGCTTGCTCGAGACCTATAGTCAAATTCCCGAGACCTGGCCCAGAGAAGATATTTAGTTGTAAACCGATGACACGCTGCTTTGCTTTTCTTATTTTGATTTCAGCAGTTTCTTTCCTCAGAGAAAACCTATCTTTGGGATCATGTGAAGTGGGGTCATTTGGGATCATTCCAAAGTTGACTGCCCCAGGGCCCAGGAACTGCATTTTGGCTCCCTCCTCCCTCCTACGCCGACCCCCTTCATTGTGAAAATACATCAAGACAAATAAACTGTCCTGGAAATGAGATGGTTTCTGATTCCCAAATACCTTGCATTGCTAGAATTAAACTATGTATTTCTCAGGAAGAATCATCTCTTTGGTTATACCATTACTAATTAATGGTATAAAGCAGGAATGGAAGAACTATTTTTCAACATCAAAATTTGATTTTTAGTCAAACAAACTAAAAGTTGAAAGATCTTTGTGAAGCCCTTTTCCCTGTACTTTAACAGAAAAATCATAGTTGGAAGAACAAAAATGGCAGCTTCATACCAGTTTCGAACAGCCATGCAGCTTTGATGTGTGATGTTTATATATACATTTATCAGCCAATTCGCTGAAAGCTCCATAAATTGTAACAGTGTGCATTGTACTTTCTCAGTGTTGTCAAGCTTATTTTTAAAAATTCCTTTACTCTGAGTTTCCTGCAAATGCAGAATCTAGACTGAAAATGCTGAAAACATTGGTGAATTCTTCAAATGTACAGAACAGCAGGTACATTCAAGTTACAGTCTGTTGGTGTTTATTTTTAGCATTTTTGTTAATTAAATAGGCCTGAGAGAAGAAAATTCTTTCCTTTTGTAATGTGAGGATTTTCATTTTCCTTGCCGGTTTTCTTAAATTGTATTACCTTGAGGGGACCACTTAGGGTTGATTGTCAGTTTGGCAACAAAGTATCACAACAGAGCTCCTACAGGGCTCTCCTTCCCCAGCCTGGCGGCAGAGACAAGACGTGAAGCAGCCACTCTATGTGTCCAGAGAGGCTCAAAGGAACACAACCTGGGGCTCCAAACTCACCTCAACACTTGGCTTGTTCTATTCACACCCAAGCTCCTTCCCTTCCTCTCTTGATCTTTCCTCTCTCTCTCCCCCTCACCCTGCCACCTCCCTTACATACACACACACACACACACACACACACACACACACACACACACATCTGGATCACAATTGGCTCAGCCTTAAGAAACCATCAAACCGTTGGCATCCTTTCCAGCAGCAGCAGCTGCACTGGGCCCTGAGGTCAGTCTTTGGAAAACTGTAGCAGCTGCCTGGATGCAGCGGCGCCGCTGGGGCTCGCCAAATCCTCTGCCCTCCCCCAAGTTCACGGGGTCCTCTCCCCGCTTGGCCTCCCCGGGAAGACACCTCTCCCGCGCCCTTAGCGCACAGAGGGTGGGTGTGCCCCGCCAAGAGCCCTCTGCTCCAGGACAAACCAATGACCCCGGGGCCTGGGCGACAGAAACTCGAGGAGTTACGGAGGCAAACATGTCTCCTCCCAAAGACTGCTGGCTCCAGAGATGACCTTCTGAGCAAATACAAATGGGGGGAGAGGCTTACATTTGCACGGAAGGCTCAGGGGTGGGGAAGCTGGGGCCCAAACTGGGGGGTGAGTGGTGGGCACCAAGAGGAAAACAGGAGTGGCTTCTCCAGGTGTGAGCTTGGCTGGGGAGGCGGGAGGCAGGCAGAGAGGTGGGAGGGGGCAAACCTAAACCCAGCCTGCCACTCCAGGGCGCTAGGCACTGCCCCTGGCTGCGCGCTCCCCCCCCCCCCCCAGGTGATGACCTGGCCCTAGGACTCGGTGAGGGAGGTGGGCGCTGAGTGGCAGGGAAGGGACTGGGGTTCAGGACCGCCTGCTGCCCTCCTCCCACCAGCGCAGCGTCAGCCATCAGGAAGTCCCTCTTACTCGCCTTCAGTTCCAGACCACCCTCGATGGCTGACCGCACATGCCGCTGAGGGTGAGGGAACCCATTCGGTCCCCCGGGGGTGCTCCTGAACCCCGCGGGCTTCCCTGGAGCTCCAAGGAAAGGGCCTGTGTGCCGGGTGGGCCAGGCTGGAAAGGTGGGAAAAAAATCCCACCCAGATGGGCTCGGGGGTCCCCAGGAGCACCTATCTAAGACACCGAAGTATCTTTGAGGGTGGGTCAGGCTTCCCTCGGAAAATCTGGGGTGAGCGCCAGCCTGTCGCCCCTTTCAGATGGAACCCTCTGGGAGCCTGGGAGCGTGGGTTCCAGGGCCAGGCCAACTGGAAGGACAGGGGGAGCGCCCATTCGCCCCACCTGGATGGTCGCTGGGTGAGGGGTGCCAGGCAGCGGGGACCCTCGGCCCTGCACCCCCAGCCCTGCCCTGACTCCCGCCGGGGGCGCTCGCGGAGCCTTGAGCTCAGCGCCTGTGGTCCCCGCACTCGGGAACACTCCCCGGCCTCCCATCAAACTTCGGTCCCTTCCCGGGTGTAGACGAAGTGACCGACGTGGAAGCCGGTGGCCGCCATCTGCTGGCCAGCGGCGAAGCCGGGCGCGGGGCGGGGGACTTGGGGGCTGTGAGTGGCGACCGTCGTGGGTCTCCCGAAGGAAAAGTCTCCCGCCAGGCCCCCGGCAAAGGGGTTGAAGCCACCGGCCAGGGAGCCCACGGCCGAGGCCAAACTGGAGAAGCAGGTCGCGGCTTCGGGCGCGGGCGGGGACGCCGAGGCCCGCAGGTCCGCGGAGGCGGCGCCCAGGGGCTCCAGATCCGGCGCCCTGGCTCCGGCCTGGCTCCGGGGACCCGAGGGTGCGACTGCGCTCGCCTCCCCCCTCCGCTTCCTTTTCCTTCGGAAGTTCCCGTTGTCAAACATCTTCTCGCAGTTTGGATCCAGGGTCCAGTAATTGCCTTTACCTGCGGAAGAAGAAAGGGACCGGCTCAGAAAAAACGGGGTCTGGCTGAGGGGATGGGTGAGAAGGTGAGAAAGGGAGGTCAGCTCCAGAGGGATTCCCACCGGCCCCTCCATGAACCCTTACCCCACCCCAAACCTTGAGGGGACGCTGTGTACCGGATCGGGCGTCCACAGCGAAGGACGATGCCCGAGAAATACAGAGCCTCGCCGAGGGCAAGGCCAGAGAGGAGGCCTATGAACTGAGAAAGGAACTCGCTCTCTGGGCATCGCTTCGCCAGTGGGGTGGAGCACACCTCGCCAGGCCTCTCTGCAGCCTCCCAAAGCGGCATCGCTTTTGTCTTAACCTTCGTGGGGGGAGCCGCCGTCATCCCCACTTTAAGCAGAGGGCACGCGCCCCCGAGAGAGGCAATTCCGAAGGTCGGTCGCCCCGGCAGGCTAGCTCTCCCGGGCTTCTCCTTCTCGAGAGCGCCCCAAGAATTAGAGACTCAGTTGCCCTGGATGTGAAGTCAGGGCTGCGGTGGTCGGTTGGATTCCTGGAGCCCGTGGGCGGCCCAGGCCGTGTCTCCTCCCCACCCTCCTCCCGCCTCGGCTTCCCTAGCTGGGAAGCCTGGACGGTCCAGGGCCGCCAGGTCCCTCGAGTGCCCGCAGCCCGGAGTCCTGGCCTCGCGCGGGGGCGCGCCTCTGTTACCTGGGTCGTCCTCGTCGCGGGGCACCTTCTTGAAGCAGTCGTTGAGGGACAGGTTGTGGCGGATGGAGTTCTGCCAGCCCGCCTTGCTGCGCTTGTAGAAGGGGAAGTTGCCGGCCACGTACTGGTAGATCTGGCTGAGCGTCAGCTTGCGCCGCGGCGCGCTCTGGATGGCCATGGCGATGAGCGCCGAGTACGAGTAGGGCGGCCGCACCAGCCTCAGCAGCTCCTGCTGGCCAGGCAGGCTCAGCCACGCCAGGTCGGCGCCTGCCAGGCCGCTGGGGGCCGCGAGGAGCGGGCCGGGGGCCCCGTAGGGGGCCGCGGGCACTGGGCCCGGCGCATAAGACGCCGAGCTGAGAGCGGGCGCGTTCAGCCACAGGCGCTGGCCGGCGCCCACTGCGCCCAGATCTCCGCGCGCGTAGCCGGAGGGGCGCGCGGCAGCCCGGGCCTGGCCGTGCGGGGCCGCAGAGGGCCCCGAGCCGTCGCCGTACTCGGCCATGTCCTGCCGCTCCCGGGCCGGGGCGGGTGGCTCGGCGCCCAAGCTCACGGGGGCACCATCCAGTGAGGCCGCCCGCAGCAGCTCCCGGTGTGGCGGCCGGGCCTCGCCCTCCGCCCTTTAAATGCCATCGGGGGCCGGAGCCCCAGGTGAGTGTCGGCGCACCGAGCCCCCGCCCGCGACAGCTTTGGAGGAGTGCTGTCTGCATTCCCGCCCCGGGGTCAGCTTTCCGCCCCGCCCAGGTCCGGATGCGCTCGGGCCGAGTTGCTCCGGTAATTCCCAGACCCCGCGTCTCCTGCGCCGCCTGACACCGGCACCCCGGGCCCCGGCGTTACCAGCCCCGTCAGGCCTTTAGGGCCCCGCGGCCCTGGCTGTCCGCACCCTCCAGCAGCCACCGCGTGTCCTCCTTCAGGCCCCAAGGGTGCAGCGTGGGATTCCCCCTTGCTCGCCCGCCAGAGACTCCCTCCCGGCGTCTTGGGGGACACCCGGCAAGGAGCTAAGGCCCGCTGCGTGAGGCACAGAGTAGAGGGGTCGAGGCGGCGCGGCGGCGGAGGACGCGAGGGCGGAGGGCAGGCCTGGCTGGAAGCGACCGTGGCGCTGGAGTCGTCGGATGTCCCCCGGCGATCTGTTTCCAGGTGGATCAGACCCCCTGTAAAGGGTGGAGACGCTGGAAGCTCAGGACACCTCGCTCGTCTAGGGAGCCCGAGATGCGGCCCGGCTAGTCTGCGCGGTGGCCTTGGGCACAGGGTGCCGTGAGCGGCAAAACCCTCCGCTGGGTTTCCCAGGACGCAGGGAAAACAGGGACGTCCGGGTGGGGCGCCCGACGCCCTCCCGCGGTCCCTGGCTCCCGGCTTCGCTTCCCCTCGCGGAGGCTGATGCGAGGAAGACCAGGAGCCCCTGTACCCCACGTGCCCTCGCTCGGAGGATCGCTGATCAACGTTCAGAGATAATTAGAGGGGCCCCGAAATTCAGCGCCCGCGGTGGTAATACCCACGTTGGAGAAATCGGTCTCCCCTGGAACTTCCCCAATGTCTCCGCACTTTGGGAGATGAGGAGGGAGCAGGAGGCGGCCCGCGGGTGGGGCTAAAGGTTAGAGTGAAAAGACTGGAGCTCTGGGGGAAAAGGGGGCCACGCTAGAGTTTCCTGTTTCTCTCCGTGTCGTCTTAGGCCGCTCAGGTTCTAATTTAGAATTTAATGTAAAACAACCAGCTTGTGGAACTGTTTCACAAGCAGTGAAAGGGAGGGTCCCTCCATGGGCACACGGGATTCTCCGCTAAGAAGTAACAGCCCGTTGGGAAGTGGTTGGCGAACTACACGGATTTCTGCCTTTGGAGAGAGTAGAGAACAGAAATCCCAGTCTTTTGGCCAAGGACAGGAAAGCAACAGACCCCAGCAGATCACTGAAGTCAGCGCCTCATCCCTCCCTGCGCCCCCTTCTGGAAGATTCCTAATTGATGGCAAAGGCTTAGGAGATGGGAAGGCCTTTCAGAGCACCACCCCCATCCCTGCAGGGATGGTTTAAGAGGGAGGAGGACAGCGGTACCTCCTTTGGGAAGCATGCCCCTGATTCTTCCTGTTTCTGTGAAGAAACAGCAGCCAGAACCATCGGTCTGCCAGTTAAGAGATCTTCAGAATGTGCTCACAGTGTTACGCACACCCTGTCTCTGTAGACATGACAAGTTTTCTGGTGACTGCCCTGTCTAGGAGTCCTAAATAGGACTGGTCCTCTCCCTCGCATCTTTAACCCATCCCCTTTTCCTTTATTCTCAAACATGGCCCCACTGCCTACTTTGCAGGCAGGCCTTCCCATCCTTCCTCTGCCAGATTTTCAGGCGCACCTGTTTACCTTCCTCTGGTCCCCGTGGGAGAGGTGTCCCTGCTCCCTTCTCTCCTTGCTTCTCTTCAGCAGCCCAGCCTCCCAAAGGTTTGTCTCTGTCGGCTGTTGATGTCCCTTCTGTCTGGAGAACACTCTAGTGCGGCCCAGATAGGCGTCCGCCCCCAAGACTCCACTGAAACTGCTCAGACACAGCCTCCAGTGGCCTCTGTCCCCCCGAGTCCAATGATAGCTCTTCCTCATGTTGCTCAGCTCTCAGCAGCTCCTGACACTTTCTAGAATCAACAGCCCCTTCCCACCAGCTTCTAAACTCTGTCCTCTGGTTTACTTCCTCTTCTCCAGCTCCTTCTCGGACTCAGCTCTATTGCAGGCCCTTTCCTCACTCTTTTTGCTTGAATTACTGGCCCTTAGCTCACGGTTTCTCAGCCTCATCACTATTGGCATATTGGGCTGGATAATTCTGTGCCATCCTGTGCACTGTAGGATGTTTAGAAGCATCTCTGACCTCAACCCACTAGATGTTGGCAATACTGCTCTGCTGAAACAACCGAAGATGTCTTAAAACACTGCCAACTGTTGCTTGTGGGGCCAAGTCTCTCCTGATTGAAAATGTCTGCATTAACTAATGATTCTGTCATCTTTATCATCCATTTGGATGTCTTTCTCTCCAATACCTTGTGTCTCATGCTAATTTATTATCTTCTACATGAGACCAGCCTCCAGCAGATGAGAGCTCCTCTCGTCCCCACAGCCACTGAGGAAGCAGGAACTTCGGTCCTATAGCCACAAGGAACCGAATTCTGTCAATAGCAGGAATGACCTCGGAAGCGGACTGAGATCCAGATGCAATAACCAACACTTTATTTTAGCAGAGCAGAGAAGCTGCCATGCTTTGCTTGATGTTTGACCTAAAGAATGTGAGATAGTGAATGGGGATTGTTTTGAGCTGTTAAGTTTGTGGTAATTTGTCACAGAGCAAAAAATAAAATAAAAAATTTAAAAAGCCCTTAAAGATACAACTCCAAAATCAAAAGGGGCATGTCATCCCAGTTCAGTACCCTACCTTTGTGGTCAGAAGGAGGTTCTCACTTCTAATGGGGCTTGTGCCTCCCCTGAGAAAAGCCCTGCTCTGCCCTGACCTCTCACTATCTCCTGTGTAGAACTCCACCCAGCCACTGATGTCCAAGGCTGATTAGTGGGGTCTACATAACTTTTTTAAACATTCAAGATTGGAGAGAACTCGAGGATTTTCTGTCATTGAATAGATCGTTTACAACATCAACAAAAGCCGTCCTTGATTTCTGCAATTCTGTCTGCAAAATAATGTCCCAAGTTCTGAAATTAGCTATGGGTTTCCAGTCCCTCCCTCTTGAAGGGGTTGGGTCAGGGGTAACTGTGGCCAAGAGCCTAGACCCAGATCAAGCAGATTTTGGCTTGAGCCTTACCTCCATCAGTGGAACTTAAGTCAATCATTCCATCTCTGAGTTCCATTTTTTTCTACCGCCGATGAAGTGCTTTGAGGCATTAGGTTTCTCAATGAATATACATACCCTACTTCCTTACCACCCCACGGTAGTTGATAACCAGAATTTACCTCAAACTCTTATCACTTAGAGAAAAACTGAAGCAACACCCAGACTGTGCAGACTTCCAGCTGACAAATGAAGAAGGTGAGAGCTTTAGCTGCAGATAGACCTGGATTCAGATCCTGGCTCTGGTCCCAAATACCTGAAGGTGTAGGCTGCTTGACTTTGCCAAGTCTTAAGTTTTTCTCTCTGCAGAGTGGGGCTAATACTGCCCAATTAATAGGTTATTAGAAAGACTAAATGAACCATGCGTGCCAAACACTTACACATAAGAAATAAGTGCTTACAGTATAGGGTCTACTGGTATTTTCTCTGTGTCATTCAATCATTTGCTGGTTTGGAGATCATATCCTGAGTTTACAGTTTGTCTCCCTACATGTTAAATACACTTTCATACCAAAAGTGTCATCCACATTCTTAACATAAAACTTCGGAAAGGTTTTATTATAATATCTTTTCTCCAATTTTCCCTAAATAACTTTTTAGCTTTTTTCTTTTCAAATCAGAATCCAGTGTGCTCACAAGAGCTGACTTGTACTTGTCAGGTCCCTTCAGTTTCTTTTGTTCTGGAACAGCCCCTTGGGCGGTGACTGCAGCCATGAAATTAAACGACATTTGCTTCTTGGAAGGAAAGTTATGGCCAAACTAGGCAGTGTGTTAAAAACCAGAGACATTACTTTGTCAACAAAGGTCTATTGAGTGAAAGCTATGGTTTTTCCAGTAGTCATGTACAGATGCGAGATTTGGACCGCAAAGAAGGCTGAGTGCTGAAGAATTGATGCTTTTGAGCTGTGGTGCTAGAGAAGACTCTTCAGAGTCCCTGGGACTGAAAAGAGATCAAAGCAGTCCATCCTGAAGGAAATTAATCCAGAGTATTCATTAGAAGGACTGATGCTTAAGCTGAAGCTCCAATACTTTGGCCACTTGATGTGAAGAGCCCCTGATTCTGGGAAAGACTGAGGGAATGAGGAGAAGGGGACAATAGAGGATAGGACAGTGGATGGCATCATTGCCACAATGGACATGAGTTTGAGCAAACTCCAGGAGATAGTGGAGGACAGGGAAGCCTGTTGTGCTGCAGTCCATGGGATCACAAAGAATTAGACACGACTGAGCAACTCAACAACAATAAGAACAGCCCCTACCTCACTGCTCTCAAATTGTTTACTTTTAAATGCCTTCAGGCTTTGACTCTTTGAAAAGATCAGTCCCACCATCTGGATGTGTCTGTTTTCTTATGCTGATATTTAACTTATTACCATATTCCCTCCATTTCCTTTATATAGAAGTTAGGTCTCAGAATTGGTGCAGATTCAGGTTGCATGGATTTTCCGCATCTCCTCAGGAAGCGCACGATGCCAGGTTGGTCCTCTCTCAGTGACTCTGAGCTTGTGTGCATGTTCAGCTGCTCAGTTGTGTCCGATTCTTTGCAGCCCCATGCACTGTAGCCCACCAGGATCCTCTGTCTATGGAATTTTCCAGGCAAGAATACTGGAGAGCGTTACCATTTCCTACTCCAGGAGATCTTCTGGACCCAGCGATCGAATCTATGCCTCCTGAGTCTCCTGCATTGGCAGGAGATTCTTTACCATTGAGCTAACTCTGAGTTTGATCACTGGGCTAAAGGAGTGACTCTGGAAAGGCAGTTAGGAACTAACCCACGGGGTGATGCTTGGAGATGATAAACGTTCCCTGGTGGTCCAGTGGTTAGCACTCTGCGCTTTCAGTGCTATAGCCTGAGTTCAATCCCTGGTGGGAGAACTAAGATCCTACAAACCACGCAACATGCCTCCCCCCACACCAAAAAAAACCAAAACACTCAACTCCTTGTGTAAAGTTATCCTTCCCAGGTGAGAATCGCTATTGATTTTATTTTCCATTAATGGTTGCTAGCTAAATCAACTCTGTTGGAAGTTGCAAAATATAAATTTTCTCATTATGTCATTCTTTTACATTCATCGTATCATTTTTCTGTAAAACAGAGCTTTCTGTCATCAACTGAATTTATCTGGTTTCCCTGAACTGTATATTTAAAAGACCAGAAAATTGCATGATTTTTTCCATTTATTGATCTATTTTAAGATTAAGGTGTTGCTAAAACAGTCATCTTAATTGGAAACAGTGTTTTCATTTTGCCTCACTGGATTTCCCTGTGAGTATCATTATGGACTCATACATGTTTACATATTTAATATTTTAATAAATTTTCATTATTTTTGTGATATTTATATTGTCCACAAGTGAGGCATTGGAAGCCCCTTGGAGCCAGCCTCTGTATCCTTTTGACATGGCCCCAGCAGGCTTTGAACTTTTTTTGCTGTTTGATACAAGCAGGTCTGGGATTATTTTGTACTTTCCTGACCTAGATCTGTAATCAGCTATATTTCTCCAGTGGGCCTTGGTTCCTTTTTAGAAGGAAAAGTATTAAGAAACTAAAATGTATGGCATAGGATATTTTGGTGGAGAAGGGATAACAGTGCTTATAGAGTTTTCAATGGACAAATATAGGAAATGCATTTTTAAAAATCATGGTTAATATACTTCTTATGAAAGTTTAACCCTTACAAGATTTTCTCTTTTTTAAAAACTTTTACTCTATACCTGTGTTTTCTTTCTCTTACACTGGAGATCTGACTCCTAGTAACTTTAGCACAATTAATTCTTGCTTGATCTCACAGCCTACCTCTGTGGTTTCCAATACCATATCTGTATCATTATTAATAGGGAAACTATTGAATGATTTCTCCGAGCTCTTTTTATCCTTAAAATGCATGCAGCCATGAAATTAAAAGACGCTTACTCCTTGGAAGGAAAGTTATAACCAACCTAGATAGCATATTCAAAAGCAGAGACAGTACTTTGCCAACAAAGGTCCGTTTAGGCAAGGCTATGGTGTTTCCAGTGGTCATGTATGGATGTGAGAGTTGGACTGTGAAGAAAGCTGAGCTCCGAAGAATTGATGCTTCTGAACTGTGGTGTTGGAGACTCTTAAGAGTCCCTTGGACTGCAAGGAGATACAACCAGTCCATTCTAAAGGAGATCAGTCCTGGGTGTTCTTTGGAAGGAATGATGCTAAAGCTGAAACTCCAGTACTTTGGCCACCTCGTGTGAAGAGTTGACTCATTGGAAAAGACTCTGATGCTGGGAGGGATTGGGGGCAAAAGAAGAAGGGGACAACCGAGGATGAGATGGCTGGATGGCACTGCCAACTCGATGGACACGAGTCTGAGTGACCTCCGGGAGTTGGTGATGGACAGGGAGGCCTGGTGTGCTGTGATTCATGGGGTCACAAAGAGTCGGACGCGACTGAGCAACTGAACTGAACTGAACTGAAGGAAGTATAGTGAAAGGAATATTTTGTAAAGCCCTTTGAACATTTTCTTTTCTCTGTGAGGTCTGTTGCTGTTTTGGCAGATTGTTGAGTTCATTATATTTTATTCCATGCATGTTTAAAGCCTGGAATTTGCTAAGAAGTTGGGAAGCACCTTGGTCATTAAACTACACAATGATTATTTTCTTTCCTGTATGTATTTAGTAAATAGATGTGGTAGAATTCATATGGGGGTTTCTTGAATGTTAAAAGTTATGGGAATACACTGTCAGTGGCAATGTGAACTGGTGCAGCCACTATGGAGAACAGTATGGAGGTTAGGGACGTTCCTTAAGAAACTAAAAATAGAGCTTCCGTATGACTGCAGTCCCACTCCTGGCCACGTATCTGGAGGAAACCATGGTCTGAAAGGATACAAGCACCCCAGTTTTCACTGAAGCACTGTTTAGCCAAGATATGGGAGCAACCTGAATGTCCATTGTCAGGGGAATGGGCAAAGAGGATGTAGTACCTATTCACAACAGAATATTCCACAGTCAGGAAAAGAATGAGACGATGCCACTTGCGGCAACGTGAGTGGACCTAGAGAGCGTCCTACTGAGCGAAGTAAGGCAGACAAAGAAGGAGAAACATTTCATGACATCCCTTACATGTGGAATCCAAAAAGAAATGACACAAATGAACTTACGTGCAAACCAGGAAGAGACTCACAGACTTAGAAAACAAATTTACAGTTGCTGGTGGGGAAGAGATAGTTAGGGAGTTCTGGATGGTCATGTGCAATGCTGTATTTAAAACTGATAACCAACAAGGACTTATTGTTTAGCACATGGAACTCTATTTGATGTTATGCGGCAGCCTGGATGGGAGGGGGTTTTGGGGTAGAATGGATGCATGTATATGTATGGCTGAGTCCCTTAGCTGTTCATCTGAAACTGTCACAACATTGTTAATTGACTATGTTGTTGTTTAGTCACAAAGTCCAGCTCTTTGCAACCCCATAATTGGCTACACCTCAATATCAAATTTGGAGAAGGCAATGGCACCCCACTCCAGTACTCTTGCCTGGAAAATCCATGGACGGAGGAGGCTGGTGGGCTGCAGTCCATGGGGTCGCTAAGAGTCTAACACGACTGAGCAACTTCACTTTGACTTTTCACTTTCATGCCTTGGAGAAGGAAATGGCAACCCACTCCAGTATTCTTGCCTGGAGAATCCCAGGGACAGGGGAGGCTGGTGGGCTGTCGTTTATGGGGTCACACAGAGTCGGACACGACTAAAGCGACTTAGCAATATCAAATTAAAAGGTCAAAAGGAAAAGAAAATAATGTCAACCTTTGGGATCATGTAAGGATGTTCTTTGGAAGGAATGATGCTAAAGCTGAAACTCCAGTAGTTTGGCCACCTCATGAGAAGAGTTGACTCGCTGGAAAAGACTCTGATGCTGGGAGGGATTGGGGGCAGGAGGAGAAGGGGACGACCAAGGATGAAATGGCTGGATGGCATCACGGACTTGATGGACGTGAGTCTGAGTGAACTCTGGGAGATGGTGAAGGACAGGGAGGCCTGGAGTGCTGCAATTCATGGGGTCGCAAAGAGTTGGACACGACTGAGCGACTGAACTGAACTGAACTGAAGGGTGTTCTAATTTTCATAGTAATATTTATTATCTTTTATCTCTGCAGAGAGGCAGATACTGTCAGACTGAGTGGGACCATGCTAACAGTGGTTGATTTTGATGGCAAGGAACTGTCCGATCGATTCAGGTTTGAATCCTGGTCCCGTCAATTATTAGCTATTTGCTTCTGGATGAGTTAACTGGGGCCTTTATTTTCTTCATCAGTAATAGAGTAATAGTAACCATCTCCCAGGCCCTTCCATCCCCACTGGGGCAGAATGATATCAAGCACATACAGCACTGTGCACGTGTCCTGGCATAAAATCCATGTCAGGGACTGTTACTAGGGTATCAAATAATAGTGCTTTTTCTCTCTTCACTAGTTTTTCAAATTTTAAAAAAAAAATGAATATTCCCTTCCTTCATTGTAGCAAATAGTAAACTCCAATATGCTTGGTGGGACAATGATTTTATTCTCTTTAGAATCACGTAATCACTTTGTTTATTCATCTTTCCTCTTCCCTCTGTAATTATGTGACTGTACTGCCATCTAGTGAAAAGTTGTAGAGTCTATTTCCTCAAGTAGCCCCATTTCATAGAGAAAAATCCCATGTTTATGCTGCAAAATGGCTTCAGTTCCATTGCTTCCTTGTTACAAAGGTAGTGAAATAAACAAGAGAAAAGAATATTAATAAGAATCAGAATGCACAGTCATCACTAAAGATGTTTTCAAATGACAAAAGGAATAACCTACACTTCTCAAGGTTTTTCAAACATATTTTTTATGTTTGTATTAATTTTAATGTCAATTTTCATGAGCATTCTCTTGAATATTTTTAACATAATAGATACACATGACTTTTTAACAGGTGAAGACATTTTATTGACGAGAGAGACCTATTTAAGTACCGTCAATATTCCTTTGATTTTTTTTTTAAATGAATGAGATACTTGGGATGAGTATAACGTCACACTGATCGTGAAGCTAAGCCCATCCAGTGTAGTGGTGACAGCGGAAGTGTCGGGGAGCCAGAGAAACAGAGCTCCCATCTGGGTCGTGCGTCTCCCATCTCGAGTGACCTTTGGTGGGCAGAGTCCCCCTCTGAGCTTCATCTGTAAATGGCCAGGTTGGAAGAGAGGGTCTGTCATTTTCCATCTGTTGCATCCTGTAATCCTTGGCTATGGGTTTGTGAAAGTGTGGCCTGCTCCTCATGGCTCTGACCAGTGGTGTGAATATCTAAGTCATATGTTTCCTATGAAATGTGTATGACCACACACAGAATGAATAGATCAGGTTGGAGACTAAGATGCTCCCAGCTAATGGATGGGACATTTCTGCTCCTTCTTTGCTTCCCACCCAGCTGTAACTCTGAGCTGCATCTCGTAATGACTAAAGGTCAGAAAATCATTTTCTTTTCAATTTCTCATCTACTTTATTTCTTCACCTTAATCGACGTCCCCTGATCCCTGACCACTCTGGTTCAGGACTGAAGTTTTCATGTTAGTCTCCCAGTCGTGTCCAACTCTTGCGACTCCATAGCCTGCCAGGCTCCTCTGTCCCTGGGATTCTCCAGGCAAGAATACTGGAGTGGGTTGCCATGCTCTTCTACAGGGGATCTTCCCGACCTAGAGACTGAACCCTGGTCTCCCACCTTGCAGGCAGTTTCTTTACGGTCAGAGCTGAATCGGGCCAGCAAATGCAGAAGGACAAAGGGGCTGGGCTTCCAGTTTCTTCTCCCCGAGATGCGGATGGAGATGATGTAAACGTTGAGAGGAATAGTGCCGTTTGTCCATCACCAGCACTTGGTCTGTCTAGGGGCCACGAAGAGAAGGTCCAGCTCTCATTTCTGGAGACTGCTGCCCCTCGGAGAAGAGAGGTCTCCCAGACCTGGTTGATGCTCAGACTGCTTTTACTGTTCTCCCATCCTAACCCGGAGTGTAAACCGAAGATGATTGTGCCGGGAATCAGACGGACACAAGAGCTCACACCTTGCCTAAGCAGCAGGGAAATCAGCATTTAGGAGCATGGGCTCTGAAGCTAGGAAGTCCTGGCTTTGACTCTGGGTTCCTGCTCTGTGCTTAAGATGCTGAGCCTCTCTGAGTTTCATTATACTTGTGTGACACGCATATCACGATACTACCTTCTTCGCTGGGTCATGAGAAGACAAATCAAGTACAGCAAGCACCTGGTTAGTGCTGAACACATTGAGATTAAAGTCACAAATATACATATATATTATCAAATCAAATATATCAATAGGAATAATGCAGTAATCACATCTTTATATTTCATTGCATATTTTGTTATACAATATATACCTATTATATGAACATACTATTAATATATTAATTATTATATGTTATATAAATTCGGGCTTCCCAGGTGGCTCAGTGGGAAAGAATCTGCTTGCTCATCTGCTTGAACAGATGATGCAGGTTTGATCCCTGGGTTGGGAAGATTCCCCTGGAGGAGGAAATGGCAACCTACTCCAGTATTCTTGCCTAGGAAATCCCACGGACAGAGGAGGCTGGTGCGATGCAGTCTATAGGGTCGCGAAAGAATCGGATACAACTGGGCAACTGGGCACATTATATAAATTATTATACCCTATATTCGGAGAAGGCGATGGCACCCCACTCCAGTACTCTTGCCTGGAAAATCCCATGGATGGAGGAGCCTGGTAGGCTGCGGTCCATGGGGTCATGAACAGTCAGACACAACTGAGTGACTTTCCTTTCACTTTTCACTTTCATGCATTGGAGAAGGAAATGGCAGCCCACTCCAGTGTTCTTGCCTGGAGAATCCCAGGGATGGGGGAGCCTGGTGGGCTGCTGTCTATGGGGTCGCACAGAGTCAGACACGACTGAAGTGACTTAGCAGCAGCAGCAGCATACCCTATATTATTAAGTAATACATTAAATTACATTAAAATGTTGAATTAATTGTTTATGATAATATATAGCATAATACTAAGATATGAGAATTTATTGATGATTTATTTATTGGGTCAGTTTCCTGGGATTCCTGGCCGAAGGAGGTGATGTTCCTATTTCCACGTAATGATTCCTTGTACCTTAGTCCTAAACTTCTGCCCTTTCCATGTGTATGTCAATCAGATCAGTCTGGTTCTCCTCTCTTCTGTTTCCTCTCCAAAACTGCAGCATTTCTCAGGGGTTACACCCATAAAGTTTGCTTGCTCAGTATTTTTTAAACCTTTGAATTTCTACACTTTGGTCAATTTTGCATTCAGACTCCAGAGACACGCTCTGGAATATACTGGTTTTCTCAGCTCATTCCCTCTGACCTCGTGGACTTCATCTGGAGGTCCCCTGTGCCCACATCAGCTCAAGCAGCTTATCTGTAAGGATCTGGAATTGAACAAAAATGCTCTGAGTCCAGAGGGTTTCCAACCATAACCCTTTTCCGTGCCAGGCACTGCTTTCGCTCTAGTTAATGACCGAGCATTGCTCTATGTTCATCAGATTCTCCCAGGGGCCGGTGGGAAAGAAGTCATTTTCTTTGGCATTTTAGGAAGTCCCCTGGGTCTCTGGTTACCATTAGCTGCTTCTCACAGAATGGCAACTCTGCAGACATCTGTCCAGTGAGGCTGCACATCTGTACAGAATTGCATTAAAGAAAAAGGGAAACTGGTCTAATTACAAGATGATAATTAGCTGTGTGTCTCTCCAGGAGCAGTGTAGAGGGCAGGGCATGGTTTGAGGTTGGCCCATTTACCCTGAGGCATCACTGGATGGGAGGGACCCACCTATCCTACATAGGTAATGAGGAACCGGGCTGGTGGTCCAGCTTCCTTTCGCACCCAGCCTGGCCTTTTCTGTTTTACTGGAACTTCTTTTACTTTAGAGATGCTCCTGAGGGACAGAGAGCCTGGTCAGGGAGGAGCATCGGCTGCCCCCAATGCCCAGTTAGGCCGCCAACCTTCCCAGTGCCGTTGGGCACATCCCTTCAACTTTTCCCAGCCTCGATTTCTTTATCTGTGAAACATGCCTTATTTCAGAGGGGTTTTGCAAAGGACCAAAAAAAAAAAAAAAAAAAGTGAAAGCACTTGTAATGTGCTGCCCAAGTCTGTGTTTTTCCCCCACCACCAGAGAAAGAAGTCAGTGTTCATCGCTAAGTCGTGTCTGACTCTTTGTGACCCCATGAACTGTAGCCTGTCAGACTTCTGTTTATGGAATTCTCCAGGCAGGAATACTGGAGTGGGTTGCCATTCCCATTCCCTTCTGCAAAGATCTTACCAACCCAGGGATCGAACCTGGGTCTCCTGCATTGCAGGCAGATTCTTTACCATCTAAGCCGCCAGGGAAACCCTGAAAAGTAAACACGCACGCCTTTTAAAAAGAAATCATATTCAATGAAGCTTTCACAAAACCAACAGCATTTTAAAGGCCTGCACTTCTTACCACTTATTTATAAAAGAAGAAAGTGTAAAACTAACTTCAGCATGATGAGTTTAATTTCTCCTTAGAAATCAATGTGGTTGCAGTGATCAGGGCTGGTTACTTTTAAAAATTAACAAATATTTGCTATTTAGAATGCACATACTGTCTGTAGTACTCGTTTATACTTCTTCCCCTTTAGGTTTTATGTCTGTTCTTTCCTTCTTCCAGGAGACAAGCCTTCAGGAGCAGCTTTTCCTTTCAAGCAGAGTTTCAGTTGCTTTTCAGTCGCTCAGTCATGTCCGACTCTTTGCGACCCCGTGGACTGCAGCACGCCAGGCTTCCCTGTCCTTCACCATCTCCCAGAGTTTGCTCAAACTCATGTCCATTGAGTCGGTGATGCCATCCGACCATCTCATCCTCTGTCGCCCCCTTCTCCTCCTGCCCTCAATCTTCCCCAGCATCAGGGTCTTTTTCAGTGAGTCCGCTGTTCACATCAGGTGGCCAAATTATCGGGGCTTCAGCTTCAGTATCAGTCCTTCCAATGAATATTCAGAGTTGATTCAGTGAGCTTCTGCAAATGGGAGGTTGAACAGGCAGAGGAAGGTGAGAGCTGCTGTATTTCAGATGGTGCCTCCAGGCAAGACAGGGGGCTGGGGCAGCTGCAAGCCCTGCCACGAGCGCCTGCAGCCACGGCAGGAGGGCTGAGCTCTTTCCATGGAGTCGGGGGCCAGTAGAACATGACTCTGGGAACCCTGCTCAAGAAAGCAGAGACACTAACCGTGGGCTCAGAGGAGCACTGGCTCCAGCAGGGGTGCGACGGCTTCCTGCAGCTCCTGACGTATTGCAGCACCACCTTTATGCAATTAGTTTGTTACCTAATTCTCTGTTAATCCTCTCTGTTCATAATACCTGGAGTAGTCTCTGTCTCCTAATTAGACACTGATACTGAAAAAGTTCAGTTCAGTTCAGTCGCTCAGTCGTGTCCGACTCTTTGCGACCCCATGAATCGCAGCATGCCAGGCCTCCCTGTCCATCACCAACTCCCGGAGTTTACTCAAACTCACGTCCATTGTGTCGGTGATGCCATCCAACCATCTCATCCTCTGTCATCCCCTTCTCCCGCCCTCAATCTTTCCCAGCATCAGGGTCTTTTCCAATGAGTCAGCTCTTCACATCCGGTGGCCAAAGTATTGCAGTTTCAGCTTCAACATCGGTCCTTCCAATGAACACCTAGGACTGATCTCCTTTGGGATGGACTGGTTGGATCTCCTTGCAGTCCAAGGGATTCTCAAGAGTCTTCTCCAACACTACAGTTTAATTTGGTGCTAATTGATTATTTTGCTATTGCTGTGTTACCTTTAATGGTATGATTCTGAATCAGTGTGTGTGTGCACGCGCGTGCTCATTCACTCAATTGTGTCTGACTCTTTGTGACTGCAAGGACTGCAGCCAGGCTCCTCTGTCCATGGATTCTCCAGGCAAGAATACTGGAGAGGGTTGCCATGTCCTCCTCCAGGGGAATCTTCCCAACCCAGGAATCAAACCTGAGTCTCCTGTGTCTCCTGTATTAGCAGGCATATTCTGAATCAGTGCCACCAGCAAAAATGGTCATTCTTCTCATCTGTATGTCCTTTGGAACATACAAAACAACCTTATAGATGTTGTCTCGTTTGAACTTTTCCGGTAGTCCACGAGACAGGAAAAGTGGGTGGCCTTCTCAGCTTCATACAAGTAAGGAAACAGAGACCAGGGGGTGGTTCAGTGAGGTCCCTGAACTGTAAATCTCCTGCTTTAGGGCTGGTTCACCTCTCTGCGGCTGAGGTATGGTGCCCAGAGGCTGATGTGCTACTGTGCATGTATGCTCCTAGAGAAAGCAGTCCCAGAGGGAGAAGGTGATTCTCCACTTTAAACTCCACAGCCTCCTCCACCCTTGGTTGCACAATACCCTTGGGATCATTTCCTTTTCTGCAAGTTTTGACCATGGTCACCACTTTAACGAGGTAGCAGCTGCATGAAATGTGCAAGGCTGTGCCAGTTTCTGTGATTTTTTTTCCTTATCCACACATCCTAGTTCTCATAAATTACCACAAGACCATGTGTTAATTCTCAGTCACCAGGAGTTTACTCAATACCTACTGTAGGCCAAGATCTGCTAGGTTCTGGAAGGCATGACCCTGTTGAGAAGCCTGCAAGTCCGTGAGGAAGATCTCAGGCAAGCGTCTAACTGCAGTGCAGGGCAGCAGAGGATTGGAGGGTGCAAGGGTGTCATACTGACTCACTGTGGCGACATGGTGTTGGCAGGGTCAAGGGGGCAAGAGCGAGGAAGCAGGGACAGAGAGAGCCCAAGTGCTAAGACAGAAAAACCTAGGACAAAAATTTGGGGCGGATGAGGGACAGCTCAGCTCGTTATGGTAAGATGTATATGCACTAATGTTCTCCTTTTGCCTCGAGCCCAGGAATTTATAAGGTCCTCAAGTTGAGCTGGAGGTGGACGTGCCTGAGAAGATACCAAGACTTCTTCTCTGATTCAATTTGTCAGGTTTTTTTTCTTTTTTTTTGGTAAAGATTATTGCTATTTGTACAGAAAAGTCCACAAATCAGGTGTACAGATTGACAAACTTTCAGAGCGAATTCATCCATGCCATCAGCACTCAGAATGCTACAGCATGATAGAGAATTCCAGAAGGCCCTTCTGCCCCCAGTCAAGGCTGCCTCTTTGGGGGAGTAACCAAGACTTCTAATTTGGATAAGTGGTACCTGGTTCTGAATGTTACATGAATGCTAACATCAGCATGTGCTGTTTTGTCTAATTCCTTCATTCAACAATTATTTTTTATTGGCGAAATTCAGCTATATTGTTGCAAGGACTTACAGCTCATTCATCCTTCCTTTTTTCTGTAGTATATTCCACTCTGTGACCATACCAAAATTCATTTACCCGTCTCTCCTCTGGGTGGATAGTCACGTCGTTTTCAGTATTTTGGCTATTAGATATAGTGCTTCTGTGAACACCGTAGACAAATCTCTGGGTGAAAATGTGTATGAGTTTCCAGAGTAAAATTACAGACTCAAGAGGTGTGTATATGTTCAGATTTATTATCTATTGACAGTTTTCCAAAGTGGTTGTGCAAATGTATACCAGCCCCATCTGAAATTTCTAATTGCCCTGGTCCTCACCAACCCTTGATACGTCCAACTTTTCATTGTATTGACTCGATACCCTTGGGTGTATGGTAGATGTAACGTAGGGTTTGTCTTTAAGATTCATAATGGTTAGGTTCCATAAATGAAGTATCTTGCCCTGAACCCCAGTAATTTAGATTGGCAGTGGACTTTCTTTCTCTGGATTACATCACTGAATTTTGAAACCTCTGACATTTTCTTCCCTGATTGCTCATATTTCCAAAATGAGAGCTTCTTCTTATAGCCTGATGTAGCTAAATACCCTAACACAGACCCCCAAATCCAGGTTCTGGAGGAATTTTTTTTTCCACATACATGCTTTTATGTGAAGAAGTTTAGCAAAAGTGAAATGTAACACGTGAAAATCTAGTCAGAAATGTCTTCAGACCATTTTTCATTTCTGCTGCCATTTCGATAGAGAAAGACCATGAATCCTTTTTGTATCTATCTACCTGCGGAGGAGTAACATGGTGATGAAAAGTGGCATCACTTTCTGGCTAGGGATTCAGTTCACTTCAGTCACTCAGTCGTGTCCAGCTCTTTGTGACCCCACAGACTGCAGCATGCCAGGCCTCCGTGTCCATCACCAACTCCCAGAGTTTACTCAAACTCATGTGCATCGAGTTGGTGATGCCATCTAACCATCTCATGCTCTGTAATCCCCTTCTCCCACCTTCAATCTTTCCCAGCATCAGGGTCTTTTCAAATGAGTCAGTTCTTCACATCAGGCAGCCAAAGTATAGGGGTTTCAGCTTCAGCATCAGTCCTTGAAATGAATATTCAGGACTGACTTTCTTCAGGATGGACTGATTGGATCTCCTTGCAGTTCAAGGGACTCTCAAGAGTCTTCTCCAACACCACAGTTCAAAAGCATCAATTCTTCAACACTCAGCTTTCTTTACAGTCCAACTCTCACATCCATACATGACTACTGGAAAAGCCATAGCTTTGACTAGACTGGCCTTTGTTGACAAAGTAATGTTTCTGCTTTTTACTATGCTGTCTAGGTTGGTCATAACTTTTCTTCCAAGCAGCAAGTGTCTTTTAATTTCATGGCTGCAGTCACCATCTGCTGTGATTTGGGAATCCCAAAAAGGCTGTCACTGTTTCCATCGTTTCCCCATCTATTTGCCATGAGGTGATGGGACCAGATGCCATGATCTTAGTTTTCTGAATGCTGAGTTTTAAGCCAATGTTTTCACTCTCACTTTCATCAAGAAGCTCTTTAGTTCTTCTTTGCTTTCTTCCATAAGGGTGATATCATCTGTGTATCTGAGGCTATTGATATTTCTCCTGGCAATCTTGATTTCGGCTTGTGCTTCATCCAGCCCGGCATTTCACATGATGTACTCTGCATAGAAGTTAAATAAGCAGGGTGACAATATACAGCCTGGACTCCTTTCCCAATTTGGAACCAGTCTGTTATGATTCCTCCTCCAGCATGACTTGTAACTAATCAAGTTACCTAACTTAAACTTTAACTTCCTTATGAGTTAAATTGGGAATAAGTCAGCAGTGACCACCCGTGGCATTTCATTTAAAATCAAACATGGTAACTCACTTAAGAACATTTAGCATTTAGGACCAATTTCAGTAACTGGCCCTCAGTAAGCATTCAATATTTGTTAGTTTGTGTTCAAACTCACCTTTTGGTGGGTTGCTGGATATTTTGGTATCTATTTTTAAAATTACTATAATAAACTTAAATAAATTAATTTTAACCCTGCAGTAATTTTGTTTTTATTTGTTATTAAAGTAATATGTGCATAATGCTAAAGATTTAAAGTGAAACTTTAAAATCTCCTCCCCCTCCAATTTTTTTAAAAGAAAAAGAAAAAAAATTAAAAATAAAAAACAAGAATACAAACAAAATCTCCTTACCTATCACCAATCTTATTCCCAGGGGTAATCACTTTTTTTAAATTAAATGTATCTTTTATTTTTTAAAAAAGTTTTTATTTTATTTTATAATTGATCAACAATGTCGTGTTAGTTCCAGATGTACAACAAAGTGGCTCAGTTATACATATACATGTATCTGTTCTTTTTCAAATTCTTTTCCCAGTTAGGTTGTTACAGGATATCGAGCAGATTTCCCTGCGCTATACAGTAGGTCCCTGTTGGTTAGAGGTGAACACTTTTCATTCTCTCTGTGTTAGATGTTCTGAAGTTTCCTCTCTAACTCTGAGTTACATGCTTGTACCAGTTAGGTCATTACAGGATGTTGAGCAGCGTTCCCTGTGCTCTACAGGAGGTCCTTGTTGGTTAGAGGTGAACACTTTTCATTCTCTCCATGTTAGATATTCTGAAGTTTCCTCTCTAACTAAATTACATGCTTGTACCAGTTTCCTTTTTAAAATTTTTTTTTATCAAAGTAATATAATATTATAACAAAACCTTATCTCCTTTCCCACTCACATGCTACATCTGCTTCACAGAAATAATAGCTTTTAAGCACTCTTACCTGATTTTTAAAACATTGACCTCCACCTTTCAAATAACATGCAGATATTGTTACTGCCCAGTTCATCAATTTTCAGCTTTACCCACTGGCTTTAAGAGAGATGAAATCCTCCAACTCATTGCCCCAGTGTGGTCTCTTAATTTTTATTTAAATCAATTTCAGTGTTTTAGCTATTTTAATTATGTAAATATTACTCACTCTGACCAAGCAGAATGGTGAGATTCTATTTTATTTTATGTACATTTTTATTTTTCCAAGTTAATGATTGCCTCAGTTTTAAAAATTTACCTTGTTTTTCTTGAACAGCTGACTGAGTTTTCTAAACCTCTAGTACTTCCTCCAAGGCTTATTGGTACAATTCTTTACATAGTCTAACTCGTGAGATAATAAATTACCTAGCTTGTAGTCTTTCTGGAATCCTTGTAATTAATTTCTCTAAACCAGGCTGTCTGCTGTTTTCATGGGAAATTTTCTGTCTGGGAATTATGCTGGGAATTTCTTTTTTCTTTCCTTTTTGAGTCTCCTACTTTCTGTATCTCATATCTTTTTCTTTCTTGGATTATTCACTTCCTTTAATGTAGAACACTTCTTCTTGTTGCTTCTCAAAAATGGTGGTTGGGAAGTACTTGTTTTTCAGAATTTCACCCTTTGAAATTTCTACGTTCATTTTGATTAGTAGTCTATTGGAGTATAGATTTATATGTTGGAAATTATTTTTGCATAGAATTTTGAAGATATTTTCCCATTATAATCCAGCTTCCAAAGCTGCTGAGTTTCTTGATCCTTGGGCTGTGGTGTATTTTTCCTCTTCGAAATATACAAGCTCTTCATTCTGTTCTTGGGATTCTGAAGATTCATGATTATGGGCTTCTGTTTCTCTGATTACCTTTCTATCCAGTAGCTCATGTCCTTTGATTATGACAATAATCAAATTGACATTGTTTTTGGATCATTTTTTTTCCATTCTTCTCTCCTCACTCTTTCTTTAATGCCTACCAGTCAGATGTTGGACATCTTAGATTGCTTCAGTATTTTCTTGTCTTTTCTGTACTATTAATTCTCCTTTTTCTTATCATTATTCTATTTCTTAGGAGAATTCCTTGACTTTATGTTTTAGTTCTTCTATTAATTAAAAAAATTTTTTTTCATGGATATTTTTAATGACATTTTTAACCAGAGTACTTTCTTCTTTTTTGACTGTTCCTTTTTCCAGCTTCTTGTTCTTGTTTCATGGATGCAAAATTCTCTCTTGCCTCTTTTAGGATGTTAGCTGTAACTGTTCTGAAACTATCTTCTTCATCCTGAGTTGCTTCTACTTCCTTCAAATTCATTTAAACTTTTTAACGTTTTATTCATCTCCGTGTCTATCTTTCATACTGGAACCTGTCATTAAAGGTTTAGTTATCCTTGGCTGACCAATCATATTTGGGAGTAAGATAATAAAAATGTTGGTCGGTAGCTGCATGTGTGTGTATGTGTATGCAGAACACAGGGCATCTTTTGGTTTGAACTCTGGATGTCAACTCAGAAAAAATATGTTATGGAGCTGGGGAGGGAAGAGGGCTTATGTCTCACTGTTCATTTTGTGGACTCCTACTTAATCTCCAAGGTGTGGCATTTTTCTCCCATCTTTCTGTGTGTCTGATGTCCTTAGTCTGAGCCCCTCTGGTTTAGTGTTCTTTCTTTTTTCTCTTACATTACACTTATTTAATTGTCTTTAAAAGAAAATACTAGTGTTATTTCTTCTGTGAGTAAATGTGCTCACAAACATTGAATGGTATACTCGGTCTCTCATACGGGCTTTCAAACAAACCATCCCTCTGTCTGTAGCTGCTTAGCCGTACCTGCCTTTCTCTGTTGTATTTTTTGTTAATATGTGTTAACTTGTTGCCAACAACATGTTGAGTCTAAAGTTTTCTAAGGACTAATACTTGGGGACCGTACTCTCAGCATTTCCTGCATCCCTATCCCTGCCTTTATCAGCCACCCTTCTATCCATCCTTATCTAAATTTCAAAACCTGTGAGAAGTTACAGAATTCCTAAAGCAATGGTTGAAACCAGAGCTTCTGACCTCTTCCCTGTGAAACAGCTACTCTAGGCATTAGATCGAGACCTCTCTGAGTCAAGACTCAAAGCTTATTTTACCATATTAAGTAACAGGTGAATAGCTATGTGTGGGAACCAAAAGTGTACTGGCTGAGTGTCTGTGATCTTCGGTTAGGGCAAGGTGTAATTTCCCAGACACTTGAGTGTTGTGGAGGAGGAAATGAATGGAAAGACAATCCCCCTTGTGCTTTAGGGAAAGATTCTCCATCTGAGTCTCTGCAGGGCACTGCAGGGGTGCAGGTTAGAGGACACCCTCTGGTTCTAAGGAAGCGGCTGACACTGCCTCCCAAGCACTAAACAGACCCGTTGGATACCTCTGGGGGGTCACTACAGTGTTTGTCCCTAATGAGCAGCTCCCCTCCTCCCCAGCAGAGAGCCAGCCCCAGGTAACCTAATCCTCAGGACACCTTCACTGATGACACAGAAAACCTGAGAACGGGAGGCTTGAACAGGACACCGTTTAATCGTTCACAGTGAGCGCTGCTCTTGGCTGGTGAGCCGACAACCCCAGATGGCAGGACTCCACCTGTCAGCAACTAATCACTCAGAGGGCAAAAGAACCAGGGCTTCCCATCAAGTCAAAGCAGGATGAATGAACATGCTTTCAAGAAGTTAACCTGGGGCCTAGAATCTGCGTAGAAGGAATCACCGTTTTATTTTCCAAGTCCCTTCCTTTAAGTGCAGAGGTGATCAGGTTACTAATTACAAAGGATAGCTCCAGTTCAGAATGAACAGCCCAAACCACCTTTGTGGTATTAACTTCCTATAATGTGCTTGAGTGTAATTTTGCCAGAAGCTACAGCAGATTGAATCTCCAGGAAGGTTCTCCAGCCCTGTAACAAGCACTGACGATGCTTTAGTCGATACCAGTGTTGTTTCTAAAAGAGAAGATCATGGGTTTAGTCTTTGCTGAAATAAGGTGGATGTGCATTGTTCGGCCCCTTACAAAGCTGCTGCTTTCAGAAAAAAAAAAAAAATCAACGGCTGTATCATGTGTCCTTTACAGTAACTGATGAAACAGCTGTCAAAAAACCAGACTGGATCCTTCTGGTTCTGATTTTATTGGAGGCATAGCTGGAAAGCACGCACGCTCCCAGGTTTAGTGCAGCATCCTTGAAGCCCTGGGCGGCGACCCCAAACGTACGTGAAATTACTGTGAAGGACGATGTTGTCAGAATGCATTTTACAGGTTTAAAGGCAAGTGTTAAAACATGTGTTTTCACACATGAGTCATATCCTTAATGTAAGAGATTGCTGCTATTTTTTTCTTAGACTGAAGTCATTGGAGGGGGATTTGTGTTGGTAGAAATTTACTCTTCCCTTAAACTATGTTTTAAACTGTGTCTTGTACACCTGTGAAGAGCAGACTCTTTGGAAAAGACCCTGATGCTGGGAAAGATTGAGGGCAGAAAGAGAAGGGGGCAACAGAGGACGAGATGTTTGGATGGTATCATCGACTCAATGGACAAGAGTTTGAACAAGCTCCGGGAGATGGTGAAGGACAGGGAAGCCTAGCTTGTTGCAGTTCATGGAGTTGCAAAGAGTCAAACACAACTTAATGACTGAACAATATCACCACCTTATAAAGAGGAGTGGTTTTTCATTGTTGTTTGATTAAAGTGCTGTTAATGATTCTTTCTGAAAACATATTTTTTTAAGAAATAAAATGTCCCAAAATGTCAATATACACTTTCATCTCTTCATTGAAATTTCAGAAAAAAAAAAAAAAAGGAAGCAGAGACATCTATATGAGAGTGTGCATTCAATATGAACAGGCAGGCCTAATTTTAGGCCTATCAACCTTGACAGCTCCTTTTTAATCATTTGGTTTTGAACAGATATGCAAATAGAGGAGTCAGAAGTAAAGAATTCACAGCTTAGAAGTCACATCAGGGCTGAAATCGCTTGAGAGGTGCATAGATTTGTAATTTGTTCATTACGCTCTGATTCCAGAAATCCATGGTTCTATTAAAAATGGAAAGCAGAAACCATGTGTAATGGTCAAATCCATACGAATGACGTGCTTGTTTGTAAATGTCAAGTGTGAGGAGCCACAGACGTGCTCTCCGCAGAAAAGCCTAGCCTTGCCTGTGCGTGGAGGGTCCACCCACCCCTTGGCACTGGGAAATTGAAGACTTAAATAAATGAAACCTTTAGCATCCTCCTACACAAGTCTTTAGGGGATAAGATGGCCTTTTAAAAAACACCATAACAGAGTTTTTCAAACTTGAACTTCTCCCGTCTTCTTATTCCCAAGTCAGAATTGGTCATGTACTTTATACCGGTTGAGTAATGCTATGGTTTGACCTTAATACAAATGGAGGATGTAAGAATCCAAAAGGTATATCTTCTAGGGATCGAATGAACCTCACGATTCTACAGCTGTGTATAACATGAAAGTAGAAAGCACTTAGCCAGGTGAGCTCTGTGTTTTATCTTCTAGATGGAGCAGGACGCTGTGTGGCTGGCTGTTGTCCAGAGGCACTTCCATTAAATCACGGGTTCTCTGAGCCCTCGATGCTCAAGATATGGTGCCGCGCAGGCCATTCATCTTCCAGGCTAGTGAACCGCCATATGATCGATTCCTCTGCAAAGGATGGTCGTAAACATTTTTCAGGGGTAACTGCAGAATTCCCATTTCATGAAACATCATGAAGTGAGGCATTATGATCAATGTTTAATCAAATACAGGGTTTAAAATATACAGCCCAGGCATGTTACGGTCGAGGAGGTGTCTCTGAAATGCTGGTGCTAAGCAGACACGAAGCAGGCCCAGTCGAGCTCCCAGTGGGCCTGGCCGTCTCCATCATGCAGCTTCTGTGAAATGACTTCAGGCTTTGTCTGGCACGTCCTCCTCCTCACTCCTCCCACCCCACTCCACCCAGCTGGCCCTTGTCCTGTGAAAACTTCACACTTGCGCTAACTCATATCTCTGCTGGAATTCTCTGGCCATCAGGCTTGAACTCACCAGGCAGGAGGGCTGAGCCACCCACACAGAAGCAGGATGAAAGGATGCTGGACGCCTCAGAGACAGCGGTCCAAGAGGATGCTCTGGGCTGGCCGCAAGCTCCAGGGCCGAGTAGTGGCATTTCTCTCTCTCTCTTTCTCTCTCTCAAGTCTCTCAGTCTCTCCCAACTCTTCGTGACTCCATGGACTATAGGCCACCAGGCTCCTCTGTCCATAGAGTGCCCCTGGCAAGAATACTGGGAGCAGAGAGCCCCTTCCCCAGGGGATCTTCCCAACCCAGAGATGGAACCTGGGTCTCTCGCACTGCAGGCTGATTCTTTAAGATCTGAGCCACCAGGAAGAAGCCCATTCCTTTCTCTATGACCTTTGGAAACAGGAGAGGTGTAGGAGTGGACGTTCTAGAAGCCTCTTCAAGTTCCAGGGTGTTGATGTCTCATTGCTACTCAGCTTCATCATAGAGAACCCTGGAGAGAATGTGGACTCTTCATTCTTCACGTGGCCCCGTGTCAGTGGCACTCATATCACTCCGCTGGGTGCCAGTCTCCCTTACGTTTTATGAATAACCCTATAATATGGAGGAAAAGGGCATCCCAGGTGGCTCAGTGGTAAAGAAGCTGCCTGCAATGCAGAAGACTCAGGTTCTATCCCTGGGTCAGGAAGATCCCCTGGAGGAGGGCGCAGCAACCCACTCCAGTACTCTTGCCTGCAGAATCACGTGGATAGAGGAGCCTGGTGGGCTGCAGTCCATGGGGTCACAAAGAGTAGGACACAACTGAGCGACTAAACAGTAACAACAAATGGGGAAAGAAGCAAACAATAGTGCATGGTAAAGCACTCTGATTTCAGAGGGGTTTCCGGGAGGAGGGAGACTAGCCTTAACACACAGGACTCGGAGCTGATGACTGTTGCCAATTTCAGGATTCCCAGTTTCTGTGGATTGAACGGCTCTCTCTGCTCCCACTCTCCAAAGTCAGCCAGTGGAAGTGATGGTCTTTTGATGGGATCATTTCTGGCAGCCAGGATGCCTTTAACTCACCTCTCACTGTCACCTAACACTCGTTTTCTCTTTTTCTTTTCCTGTTCTTTCTTCTTCCCTCCGAGTGATACACACACAGCCGCACTTACGATGGGCACTTCCTTCTTGTGACGTTCCCTTTATGACATGCAATACAAAGGCTTCCGCTAGCATTTCCTCCATGGGTAATTCTCAGCATCTTTGGAAGCGTATTTTATGTGGGTGAGTAGGTTGTCACTGCTACCTGGCACCCTTCAGGGACATTGATTTCCTTTTTGTGGACTTTTACAGACACTTATCTAAATTACCATTTATAGGTGACTTGTGACCTATTGTATAAGAAAATGACTCAAACATTTTTCTGTGTTTCAAAGTTTATGACTCAGTAATTTGGCTTCCATTCTTGACCTAATCTCTTTTTTTTTTTTTGAAAAAGTAAAGAAAATCTATACCTAGCCATCATCTTATTGTGGTTCAGCCACTAAGTCATGCCCAACTCTGCGATCCCATGAACTTCAGCATGCCAGGCTTCTCTGTCCTTCACTTAATCAAACTCATGTCCATTGAGCTGATGATGCAATTGAGTCTCTACTGTTGTTAAATATTTTCTATGTTTTTAAGGTGTATTGTGGTAGCATCAGCAGGCTGATAAAATTATGGTAAATTGTATTTTAAGAAGGTAGATAATATACCTTTCAGTGAAAACATAAAGTGTCAAACACCATTTTAAAAAGCAGTAGTAGGTCAAACTGTAAATATATGCATAAACACATGTCTTTATAAACACACATGTACGTATATAAAAACAGACATATGCATAGACACACATTTGCATATGTATAAATGCATGTGTGCACACATAGTTTCAAAAAATTATGTCTATTGCTTGGCATTTTGGTTCCTTAATTTCACAGAGTCTCAGTTGCTTATCTCCTTTGCAAGAGTGGATTGGTTTCTTAATATTTTCCTATGGGTTTATTGCATTTTATTTGTTGCTATTGAAACCCTGCCTCATTTTCTCTTGGGGCTGGGCTGGAATGTCAATGAAAAATATTAAATAGCAACAGGAAAAATAACTCACATCCTTCTCAGTTTTCAATATGTACTTTTATCTGTTTTGTTGGATCTCCAATTCCTTTTAACTTTCGTATTTTCACTCATCCTACCAAGACATAGATTTCACTGAAAAGTAAAATTTCTGTGGATTTTAAAACTAATTGAGCTGTGTGTTTCCCACCCTCTCACTCCAGTGCTCTTGCCTGGAAAGTCCCAGGGACGCGGGAGCCTAGTGGGCTGCCGTCTATGGGGTCGCACAGAGTCGGACACGACTGAAGTGACTTAGCAGCAGCAGCAACAGCAGCAGTTATCCCGTTAGCAGGAATGCTTTTGCATCTGAATAAATAAATGTCAGCAAACAAACATCTTGCATTGGAATGAAATAAAGTTTCCTAAATACATATAAAACTCAGTATTGTTTTTAAGTTTGCAATCTTTAAAAGATATTTTTTCACTCTGTGATTCTAATTTTCAGCATACTGTAGTTTGGTTTATAGGCTTGTAGGTCATCTGCGTATGCATTTAGTCAATGAATGAATTTATTATTATCATTTAAAATTATTTTCAATTGAACTTTGGTAAGGATCACTTGTTACAACTGAATAGATCTAATTTTTATAGTATATGATTTTACCTTGATACACTTTTAAAAATGGACTTGGTAAAGGTGACTGATATTATTTCGGTGCTTAGTGGCTCAGTTGTGTCCTGCTCTTTGAGGCCCCGCGGACTGTAGCCCACCAGGCTCCTCTGTCCATGGCATTTCCCAGGCAAGAACCCTGGAGTGGGTTTCCATTTTCTCCTCCAGGGGATCTCCGCTGTTGCCATGTGAACGCTGTCAGCAGGGACCTGGCACTTGCTGTAGCCAGATCACCGTAATGGCCATAATTAGTAAATAGGTGTAGAAAAATGTTCACAGAAGTGGACTGTTAGAGCAGAATGCATTTAAAGCAATTGCTTCTCAAGACAAGTCCTAATAGATATTAACATGTTAAATCAAGTCCCATTATTGAATCTAACCTGGCCCTGAAGAAAGATGGACAATACAGTGGAACAGAGCAGCAGATGAACAAGAGAAACAAACTCAGAAGGTAATTTATAATATAATATAGGTAAGCACGCCAACTAAGTAGGGGAAGAGAAGATGATTCATTCAAAAGTATAACCAAACTATAGGCTGGTCTGTAGAAAGACAGTAAGAGAGAGAGTTCTATTTACTTCTTACATCATGCTGCTGCTGCTGCTGCTGCTAAGTCACTTCAGTCATGTCTGACTCTGTGCGACCCCATAGACAGCAGCCCACCAGGCTCCCCCGTCCCTGGGACTCTCCAGGCAAGAACACTGGAGGGGGTTGCCATTTCCTTCTCCAATGCATGAAAGTGAAAAGTGAAAGTGAAGTCGTTCAGTCATGTCTGACTCTTAGCAACCCCATGGACTGCAGCCCACCAGGCTCCTCCGTCCATGGGATTTCCATGGGATTTTCCAGGCAAGAGTACTAGAGTGGGGTGCCATTGCCTTCTCCTTCTTATATCATAATCAGGCCTAAATAGATTGAAGAATAAAGCACAAATACAATAAAATGAAATAAAGTCATAAATGACAAAAACCCTCTACACATGAATTTTTACATAATCTTGCAGTGTGAAACCCTTCTTAAGCAAGGCATGGAACTCAAAGACATAAAAGAATATTGAAACGTTCCATCACTTTCAAAATTAAAATTTCAGCGTAATAAGATACGGCAAGTAATGTCAAAAGGCAAATGACAAACTGGGAAGAAATATTTGTGACACATACGGCCAATTTCCTTAATTTACAAAAAGCTCATAAAATAGACGCAAGAAAGGTAGCCCAATAGGAAAGGAAACACAGGTAGTAAAAACAAAGTTTATGGCGAAGAAAGTCTCTACCTAATTAATCTAATAAAGTCTTATGCATAATTAAGTAAACGTGACATAGCATCTAAAAATCTACCCGGGACTTCCCTGGCGGTCTGGTGGTTTCCAGTGGTTAAGAATCTGCCTGCCAAAACGGAGGACGTGGGTTCGATTCCACATGCCATGTGGTAAATAAGCCTGTGCACCACTGGTGCTCAAGCCCAGGAGCCTGAAGCCCGTGTTCTGCAGCGAGAAGCCTCCACAGTAAGAGGCCCACACACAGCAGCTGGGGTAGCCCCACCTCCTGCAACTAGAGAAAGCCTGCACAGAGCAAGGAAGACCCAGCCAAAAATGAACACCTTATTCAGCAAATCTACCTGATGGTTGAAAACCTGACAGTACTCAGTGCTTATTTAAGGGTGAAACCTGGAACCCCAGTGACCACTGCTCAGAATATCTATTATGACAACAGTTTTTCAAGGGCTTTGTTCTAATATTTTGAGGTTTAGGAAAACATGAGCTAAGATTTCTGCTCACACTAATGATGGAGTAGCTTACTTTAGGGGCTTGCCCGGTGGCTCAGATGGTTAAGAATCCGCCTGCAAAGCAGATGTGGGTTCAATCCCTGGGTCAGGAAGATCCCCTGCAGGAGGAATGGCAACCCATTCCAGTATTCTGGCCTGGGAAATCCCATGGACAGAGGAGCCTGGCAGGAGACAGTCCATGGGGTCGCAACGAGTCAGACACGACTGAGCGTCTGGTGCTGCTGCTACTCCTATTAGCTTGGTTTAGACGAATCCACATCAAAGAATCATCAGATATTTTAAAAATAATTTTTCAAGTGTACTAGAAAGTGACTCCAAAATGCATGAATGCTGAATGTTTACATGAAGGGAATGCACCGGGTGATATTTGCATCTCTGGAGCCTTTCGCTTGAAGGTGCTCACCAGTCTTTACTGGGTAAGGTAACTTAAAATGAAACAGAAACCTTTTACTGCACTGTGAGCAAATGAGACCTGAAATGAGGGAAGAAAGCCCTTTTTCTGCCAGGCACATCAGGGCTTGGTGGGCAGAGTTTGGGAGGGGACTTAGACTTCACTTGATCCCTTGGCTGGGCAAAATCGTCCCCTGTTCAAACTGCCCAACTGTACACACAGCCCTGGAGGAAGCCACGATACCTTGGAAGATGGGTGTGACTCTAGTCAAGGGCTCCAGCTTTGACCTCGGACAGCTGTGATCTTTGTGTCCAATCGCGGCCCCCCCTAACTCCATCACTTGGTAGATAGGAGATTTAGAGCAAAATATTTAAAGGCTTCTTAACAAGAGAAGAGAAAGTCTAAATATGGCTTTTGCTCATTTATCATTTCTGAGTTTCCCATTGTTTTTCTTTTCAAATGAAAATGTCTGGAGGCATTTAGGCCTTAATGTTCTTTTTCAAAAAGTGGCAGCGTTATTGAGATATTATTCACATGGAATCCACTCATTTAAACAATTCGGTTGTTTACGAAAAAGGCAGTTCTGCAACCACTGCCACAATTTTAGAACAGTTTTATCATTCCAAAAAAGAAAACCCCTACTGTTTGAAGAAAACCCAACTGCACGCCCTGACCTAGACACATATTCTGGACACAATAGAAGTGAAATCATAAGACATGTGAGCTTTTGTGACTGGCTTCTTACACTTAGCATATTATTTTCAAGGTTCACGCATCCTGTAGCCTGAGTCACTACTTTATTCCTTTTTATTGCCAGATAATATTTTATTATTGGACTTCACTAGTGGCTCAGTGGTAAAGAATCTGCCAAGCTGGGAACACAGGTTTGATCCCTGGGACTGGAAGATCCCCTGGAGGAAAAAAGGCAACCCCTCTGGTATTCTTGCCAGGGAAACCGCATGGACAGAGGAGCCTGGCAGGCTATGGTCCATGGGGACGCAGAAGAGTTGGACATGAGTTAGTGACTAAACAACAAGAGTAGCTTATTGTCTGAATATACTGCCTTTTAAATCCATTTGTCAGTTAATGAATCTTAGGTTTGTTTCCATCTTTCAGCTCTTCTGAATATTGTAGCTATCAACATTCACGGACAAGTTTTTGTGTGAACATGTTTTCATTTCTATTTATACTTAAGATAAAATCACAAACCCATGGTTTTATTGTTTAGTTCACTAAGTCATGTCTGACTCTTTTGAGACTCCATGGGCTATAGCCCACGAAACTCCTCTGTCCATGGGATTCCCCAGGCAAGAATACTGAAGTGGGTAGCCGTTCCCTTCTCCACGGGATCTTTCTTACCCAGGGATCGAACCTGAGTCTCCTGCATTGGCAGGCAGATTCTTTACCACTGCTGCTGCTGCTGCTAGGTCGCTTCAGTTGTGTTCGACTCTGTGCGACCCCATAGACGGAAGCCCACCAGGCTCCCCCATCCCTGGGATTCTCCAGGCAAGAACACTGGAGTGGGTTGCCATTTCCTTCTCCAGTGCGTGAAAGTGAAGTCGTTCAGTCGTGCCTGACTCGTAGTGACCCCATGGACTGCATTCCATCAGGCTCCTCCATCCATGGGATTTTCCAGGCAAAGCCCGAAGCCACAAACCCATGTCCTATTCTAAAGGCCCCACCTGGTTGTCTGCAAACATTCTTGCTCCTTTCCTAAGCCCCAGACATTTGACAACTTCCAGCTCCTTGAAGAACCCCAACCAGGTTCTCTGCCTGGGAAGTTTATCTGCCTAGAATGATCCTGCTGCAGGATTTTCCTGCCCAGACCTACTCTTTCTTCAGGTTTCAAGTTCAGGGTCACTCCTCAGAGCAGCCTTCCCTGACCCCCTTCAGAAGCCAGCCCCCTTGGAATCCTCATGGTCCTTGTGCTTTTTCTTGATAATCTTTACTGCAATCTCTAGCTCTGTTTTTATCTATGTGATTTTTATTTGTAATGTCAGTCTTCTGAAGGGGTAAGCTCTCCTGTAGGCCAGGGGTCAAGCATGCTCTGATTTTCATTGTTTTCCAAGCACTTAATATAAGCCCTGACGTGTGGTTAGAGGGTTGGAAAGTACTGAGGGAATGAGGGAACAAATGAGTGAATGCTGCACGGATGGAGGGATGAACGTATGAGGCAGAGGGAGATCTCTTAGAAAAATCAAAAGCCCAGACATCTAGGCCTTAGGGATGAACCAAGACTCAGTGTCGCAAAAGGGCAGTCTGAGCATAGAGAGAAGTGGGCCTCCTGGCATCACTCTCCCTGTGGATTCCAAACATTCATGCCCATTCGCTTCATCCTCTAAGCAATTTAGTGGTTTCTGGTGCTTGATTCCAACCAAGTCAATGCAAATCACATCACAGCCTTGATGTGTCCTTTCTGAGAGCGCTAGCAATCAGTTGCCTTCCTGATTACCTCTACCACCATGAATAATTATTAATGTTATTATTAGACTTAAAATGTGACTAACAAACAGCCCTCTCAAAAGGCCTCTTACATTATATATAAAGATCCTCAAGATGCTATTGACATTCGATCTGTAAGACTGGGAGCTCTCCCTGGACTTTCTTTTAAGGTCAGAGAAAAAAAAATGGGCTCTTTAAAGGAGGTTTCTAAGACCTTGCTGCTCCAAGGTTAGTTAGTGAAAGACTCTGAAACTCTGCTCACTGCATGCAGAGCACCAGCTCAAGGACTCTGCTTATGATTCCTCATTGAAGCTGCACACTAACCCAGCAGGAGGCGGGTGATATCATTATGGCCATCTGTGGGTGAAGGAACAAGCCAAGTGGTGTGAGATAGTTTGTTCCAGGACACCCAGGGAACCAGTGCCCGAGCTGGTGGGATCAATCATAGCCCACTCTCTCAAGAGCAATCTTACTTGTTGGACTTGAGAGAGAATTCTGCTCCTTGACACCATGAAAAATTCCAGCCATGATCTTAAAAAGGTTCAGCAAAGTCGTATCCATAGTCTTTCCTTAATCACTGTTCACAGTGTGTGTTATTGAAGAAGAGTCTGGACCACCCTGGTATTTCCCTCATAGGCACCCCCATATTTCCCATGAGATTCACACACAAGATCATTTTGGCCCAAGAGGGTAAACAATTACTGTATCTTTACTATTCTTCACAAGGCTTCCCTCGGGGCTCAGTGGTAAAGAATCTGCCTGCCAATGCAAGAGACGCAGGGGACATGGGTTTGATCCCTGGGTCAGGAAGATGCCCTGGAGTAGGAAATGGCAACCCTTCCAGTATTCTTGCCTGGGAAATCCCATGGACAGAGGAGCCTGGCAGGCCACGCCATGGGGTCGAAAAAGAGTTGGACATGACTTAGCCACTAAACACAAACAAAACCAAATTCTTCACAAAATAGTTAAAATAAAAATTTAATATCCTATTAAAAATACAATTCTTCTAGATTTGCATGGTTTTATTATCTACTCCTATGAGAAACCATGAAACTTCACACAAATTAGGTCTTTGCCTAAAAGTGAAGAAATGTGAGGATTTCCGTGCTGGTCCAGTGTTACAACTTTGCCTTGCAAGGCAAGGAGCACGAGGTCAATCCCTGGCTGGGGAGCTTGAATCCCACGTGCCTCAAGGCCAAAAAATCAAAACGTAAAACAGAAGCAGTACGTAAAAAGTTCAATAAAGGCTTTAAATGTGGTCCGCTTTTAAAAAAAATAAAAAAACTTCATAGAAAAATGAGAGAAATGGGAAAATTGGGGGTATTAAAGATAAGATTTCTTAATTTTGAGAAGCACAACTATTGTTGATGGGAAGATTAGTAAAATACTCAGGAAACTAATTTCAGTAGCAGGGAAGGCAGATTAATTCCTTTCAGATTGTGAGGACATTAGGGAAATAGCCAGAGTGAAGGAGCCTCCAGGCTTGAGGTGACATTAGAGATAATCTCACTCAATATGTTCATTTCATTGATGAAGATCCAAGTGGGATCACTCCCCACCTGCACACCTGATTGTCTCTTTAACACAGAGCTCGTCTGCTGAGAGAGGACTCTAATTTCTACCGTGTAACAGTGGTATTAAGGCAAAACAGGAGAGAATTGTCTTGTCTTGAGTTCATTGTCAGTTGGCTCCTGGCTTGTGTTCAACTCGACTTTCTCTTAAAGCCAAAGGCCCCTGGGATAGTTATTCTTTTATGATGTGACTCAAATGTCAAGCTAGATGTTTGTACTTTTCTTTTTTGTCCTCTCCAGAAGCAACCATGAAGCCCGACAATCCAGCGATTTGTTGAAGGAAAATGTATAACAGAGATGCTCAAGCAAGCAGATCTGAAGGCACAAGAGAAATAAATCCTTTTTAGCCCAAATGTTACTGATAGCTTCAGTAGATAAAATTTATACTGCAAGCATTTTTATTTGCAAGAGAATCACAAAAGAGCTTACACATTTTTTTCCCAAGAAAAAATAACTTGAGAAAAGAAAAAATTTGATCTAATATAGTCCATGAGTTGAAGTCAATATTTGGAAAGTTTTTATTTTCTGTGCTTGATAGCAATTGCCTCACCCACTCTTATTTCGAGTGATTCCTGGAGACAGAAAGCAAACTGTTTCTGGTTTGTTGTTTCTTTTTACTGTATATTGTGATCATCACTCTACATTACAACACTTAGTATAGAGAAATTCAAAAGCTCCATTTCCAACCTTCTCATTAGACTTTGTGTGTGTGTGCGTGTGTGTGTGTGTGTGTGTTGAAAATATGCAGGTTCTCATTCCATACCACATTTAATTGGAAGCATTTTGGCTTCATTTTTAATTCCTAGTCAGAACCATGTGTTACAGAGTCATTTAAAACAGACTTGAGCTGGGTGATGATCAAATAAATTCATTCCACAGAAAGGAGATCTATTCTGCTGTGTGTTTGGGAATTATACCTTTTAGCTCGTATTTACCACATGCTACAAAACTGGTAGCAAGCTGCAGGCTGTGTTGTACTCTTGGGGATTTGGGGAAGGGAAAGAAGTCAAGGACATCTTGCCAGAAAAATGTTTCTACATGAGGCAAAACACACATGTGATATTCCACGGAAACTTCCTTCCCCCTCGCAGCCTCTCTAAAGGTACTGCAAGAAGGGTGACTCGATCTTCTTTCTTTCTTTTTTGTTACTTATTTATGTAACTGTTGGCTGGGCTGGGTTTTCGCTGCTTTCTGTGGGCTTTCTCAGCTGCAGCAAGCCAAGTGATGGCTACTTCTCTCCTTCCAGCGGCTTCCCTTGCGGCAGAACAGATTCCAGGGTGCTCAGGCTTCAGCAGTTGCAGCGCACGAGCTCAGAAGCTGTGCACGAGATTAGTTGCTCTGTGTTCTTATGAAATCTTCCCGGACCAGGAATCAAACCCATATCTCCTGCATGGACAGGCAGATCCTTATCTCCTGGGCCATGAGGGAAATCCAGACATCTTCTTTCAGCCTCCCCCCAGTGCCTTTAGAGAGGCTGCGAGGGGGGAGGAAGTTTCCATGGAATACCACATGTGTGTTTTGCCTCATGTAGAAACATTTTTCTGGCAAGATGTCCTTGACTTCTTTCCCTTCCCCAAATCCCCAAGAGTACAACACAGCCTGCAGCTTGCTACCAGTTTTGTAGCATGTGGTAAATACGAGCTAAAAGGTATAATTCCCAAACACACAGCAGAATGAGAGCCGGGGCCCTGGGCTCCATGTCAGAGCTCTGGGTGGACTGACTGCCTTAGTGAAGGATGGAAGTTGTTGAAATTCTTATGAAAGGGCTTTCAGACTCCATTTCTCCAGGTCAAGCTGCCTCTGACCTGAGCATAGAAAATGAATTTCAAGGAAGAAAAGAAAGCTCAATTTTCAGGCCCATTAGACCCCTGGCCTCTTCCTAAGACCCACTGGTCCTGCAGGAGAGCTTCTTGGTAGGTTCAGTTCACTTCAGTTCAATTGCTCAGTCGTGTAGGACTCTTTAAAATGCTATGGACTGCATCATGCCAGGCCTCCCTGTCCATCACCAACTCCCGGAGTTTACCCAAACTCATGTCCATTGTGTCGGTGACATCATTCAACCATCTCATCCTCTGTTGTCCCCTTCTCCTCCTGCCCTCAATCCCTCCCAGCATCGGGGTCTTTTCAAATGAGTCAGCTCTTTGCATCAGATGGCCAAATGATTGCAGTTTCAGCTTCAACATCAGTCCTTCCAATTAACACCCAGGACTGATCTCCTTTAGGATTGGCTGGTTGGATCTCCTTGCAGTCCAAGGGACTCTCAAGAATCTTCTCCAACACTATAGTTCAAAAGCATCCATTCTTCAGCGCTCAGCTTTCTTCATAGTCCAACTCTCACATCCATACATGACCACTGGAAAAGCCATAGCCTTGACTAGACAGACCTTAGTTGACAAATTAATTTGTCTGACAGAATGTGGTCCACTGGAGAAGGGAATGGCAAACCACTTCAATATTCTTGCCTTGATAATCCCATGAACAGTATGAAAAGGCAAACAGATAGGACACTGAAAGATGAACTCCCCAGGTCAGTAGGTGCCTAATATGCTACTAGAGATCAGTGGAGAAATAACTCCAGAAGGAATGAAGGGATGGAGCCAAAGCAAAAACAACACCCAGTTGGGGATGTGACTGGTGATAGAAGTAAGGTCCAATGCTGTAAAGAGCAATATTGCATAGGAACCTGGAATGTCAGGTCCATGAATCAATGCAAATTGGAAGTGGTCCAACAGGAGTTGGCAAGAGTGAACGTCAACATTCCAGGAATCAGCGAACTAAAATCGACTGGATTGGGTGAATTTAACTCAGATGACCATTCTATCTACTACTGTGGGCAGGAATCCCTTAGAAGAAATGAAGTAACCATCATGGTCAACAAAAGAGTTCGAAATGCAGTACTTGGTAGGTTGGGAAATCTTTTTGTGCCTGTGGCAGGCTCCTGTCTGGTGGATGGTGAGGGGGTTCAAGAAGCCTCCTCGTTCAAGACATGTTGCTGGTTGTCTACAAGAGCAGTGTGCTGTCACTGACAATTTGGGCCTCCTTTAAAGTAATGAAAAGATTTCAACGAATGCTGAGTACAGAAGAAAGGGGAGGAAATCCAATGTTAATGCTCTTGAATTTTATCAGAGTGGTTGGGTAGGAATGGGAGAACTGTGAAGTGCGTAAGTCCATAGAATGCTGGAATGAGGAAGGGCTTCAGAAAATGGTGGTGCTAGTGGTAAAGACCCTGCCTGCCAATGCAAGAGACACAAGGGATATGGGTTCAAATCCTGGGTGGGGAAGATCCCCTGGAGGAGGGCATGCCAACCCACACCAGTATTCTTGCCTGGAGAATCCCATGGACAGAGGAGCCTGGTGGGCTACAGTCCATAGGATTGCAAAGAGCTGGGCATGACTGAAGCAAAACATTCTCATTCCTTCTTCGGAAAATAAATATCTGGGACATCTACTCCATTTCATGGATGAGAAAATTGAGACTCTGGGGAAGAACTTCAAGTTTATGAAGCAAGTTTGCCCTTTTGATCATATACTTTGTTCAACACTGAATATAAAGACTGGACCTTTTCACAAGATGTGGGGACTAGATGCACAAGAAATTCTGGAGACAGAGGAATAGAGAGGTTGCAAACTCCAAGGCTTAGTGGAATCTGGCACATAAAGTAATGGAATGGCTGTAAGGCCAGTGTTAACCTCAGTGGTGTGGAGGGCGACAGGGAATGGTGGGGTTTCCTATCCAAAGAGGACAGCTCCTATCCAGCTCCAGCTGTTGTTGTCTCTTAGGAGAGAGAACCAGGGTACCCTTCTTTCTCCTTTCCACAAGAAGCCAGGAAATGAAATGTTAGGTGGAATTCTCAATTTTAAAATGCCAATAATCAATCTGATTGTGAACCTTGGTTAAGTTGAACAAAGCACATCTGCATGGGACTTCCCTGGTGGTCCAGCGGCTTAGATTCCAGGCTCCCAATGCAGGGGACTCAGGCTTGATCCCTGGTCAGGGAACTAGATCCCACAGGCTGCAATGAAAGATCCCGCAGCCATAACTGAGACCCAGTGCTGAGCTCTGCTGTGTCACTTCAGTCGTGTCTGGCTCTCTGTGACCCCGCGCACTCTAGTCCACCAGGCTTCTCTGTCCACGGGATTCTCCGGACAAGCATACTGGAGTGAACTGCCACGCCCTCCTCCAGGGGATCTTCCTGACCCAGGGATTGAACCCCGGTCTCTTACGTCTCTTGCACTGGCAGGTGGGGTCTTCACCACTAGTACTACCTGAAAAGCCCAAGACCCTGTGTAGCCAAATGAGTAAATATCAAAACAAACAAACAAAAATACCCACAGGCTATGTTCAGCTAGTGACCTACCATTTGAGACTTCTGGTTTAGAGGGCGAAGAGAATTTGCAGTCCAGAAGCCCTGTCTCCTAGGGGCCTGCCAGCCTATGGACCAAGAACCTCCACAGGCATGGAGATCTTTGCCTTCTTGGTTCATGGGCAGCTGTGAGTCGAGGCTCGAGAGATGAGGTACAGCCTCGTGGCACAAAGAACTTTGTTCAGCTATTCCTTTTTCAGTCCCAGCTACAGCACAGGCCTCTAAGGAAACTTCTTCATCTTTTGGCGTTGCTCAGCCCAGAGAGGTTTCTATTCATTTATGCTGCTTTTAGGGGCTGGATTTGACACCCAGTGTTGGATACAGAGCATGGGTGTAATAGGAGCTATTGTTTGGTTGACCAGATGTTTCTTGTAACTCTGGGGTCCTTATAATTTTGCATGAAAATGTTTCTGTATTATGTCGAGGAAACATGTAGTATGTTAACCTACTTCCAAGAAGAGAAGAAATATTCTGTCGTTTCCCGTGGACTCCCAAACAAGGAAATGGTATAGGGATTTTTAAATAATAAAATATGTTTGCATATTTACAAATTTGCAATTATTTCCCTACCCTCCAGATAAAAAGAAATAAAACAATAAATGCTAAATTAATACATGTAGCTGTTATCAATGCATGAGACTCAATTTTTTTCATTCTTGCTTCTTCTCTTAAATTTTTTTCTTTCCCTTCATGTGTTTTTCCTTGTGAGCCATTTTATTTTCTAGTAATTCCATCCTGCATGACTTGAAATGTGTTCAATAGCCTTTGCCAACGGGAAGTTTCTTTATTTCTAAACTAAGAGCTCCCTGTAATGGGTTAAACCTTTATTTATTTTTCCTATAAGGGTTGAGAATGTGATGAGAACACTGAGATTTAATTCCACATGTGCCACTAATGAATTGCATGCCTTTAGGAAATTCCTTAGCATCCCTGGGATCTGCTTTCTTTGTATAAAATCTGGGTGGGAATATATCTGACTGTGCACTGCTATTAGAATGTAAGCTGGTTAGTGCCACTGTGAAGGCAAGGAAGAAATTTGCTTTACCCAGTAATACACACTTGCTGGATTAGTGTATGGAACATATATTTACTCATGAATAAACTGGAAAAGCAATTCAATAGGTGCATATGCTGATTGTTGAGAAGCAGTTTTATATATGAAAGGTATAATAGTATATCAAACATTTCATTAATATAACTCTAAAATTAAACTGCAGCCTGGCTCCTCTGCCTTATTGTCCAGTTCATTTAATCATCTTTATGACTTTCTTATGGAGCTTGCCACAAAATCCCTGTATTTCTTATATTTTTTACCAAATTAAGTTCCATCATCTTTAAATGAAACTTCCAGAGGATAAAAATTTCACTTATATTTACACAATTCAAAACAAATTATTTTATTTTTCTGTTCACTAATAATAGTTATCCATGTATCAAACTTAGTATAGGAATATAATCATGATAAATACTTTATGTTTTGATTTATTGAATCATTATCTAGCAATCAAGATACATTTTGTGCTTCTTCTTCACTTTGATGCATTTCAGTGTCATTAAACTACCTCATGGGGTTCCCAGGTGGCTCAGTGGTAAAGATTCCACCCGCCAAGCAGGAGACGTGGGTTCAGTCCCTTGGCTGGGAAAATGCTCTGGAGAAGGAAATGGCAGCCCACTCCAGTGTTCTTGCCTGGGAAATCCCATGGACAGAGGAGCCTGGAGGGCTGCAGCCCACGGGCTTGCAAAAGACTAGGACACAACTTAGGGACTAAACAGCCACAAACGGCCTCGCACGTTATCTCAGCAGTGTTAACACACCATCATCCCTAAAACTCTGCTATTGGTGTATGCTTAGGTAGGTAAAACCTCTCCTGCCTGACTACAGACTCTGAGATCCTGAAACCAAGTTTTGTTTACCGTCTGTAATTGTCAATGTTCCATGCAAGAGACCGAGAGCAAGATATTTTAAGCAGATAGAGATTTAGTACAGGGGAGTAGCAGTTACACAGCTCTGTTGGAAAGGCTAAAGGCTAACAAACGAGGAATTAGACACTGTCGCAGGGACCGCCCTTTCAAAGAAAACAACACCTCAAGAAGCCAAGAAGGCTGCCGCTGCTCCACCTCTTAAGATCCATGTCTCCACACCTGGTCTCACTACAGGACTGGCCAGGAAGCAGAATCAACAATGGCCTCCACTCACCTTCTTCCTTTGACTCATGAGTACATTGAACTTCTGGGCCATAATTTGCATCTGGGTTCCCAACTGGCAGAGTGTCTATAAAATGTGAGTTCTCACCTTTCCAGCCTCTGTAGTGAAGGCTTTCCGTTTCTTCCCACACTGGAAAGAAATGGGCATGGATGTTGAAAGGCCACTTTCATATCACACACCACCCATCACCATCCACTACCAAGAATGACGCTGGGCATGAGGAGGTGCTCAGTTCTTCTGTTCTGAGTGACTGTATTAGTAGCTAGGTCTCCTTTGTGAAGGTGTTTGTGGCCCATCTGGCAGATGATATGATTCAACCTACAACACAAAGCCAGTCAAGTGATTTCTCAAGGAAGGCAGTGACCATTCGCTGATTAGAAAGACAGAGACAAACCTTTATAAAGGATTATTATTAATTATATGTGATACTAAAAGATACTTAAAAGTGAGCTCAAACACCATTCTTGTGCGCGTGGATATCTGTTTTTTTCAGCAGCTTCCCTAGTGGCTCAGTGGTAAAGAACCTGCTTGCGATACATAAGACTCAGTAGGAGATGCAGGTTGGATCCCTGGGTCAGGGAAGATCCCCTGGAGAAGGAAATGGCAACCCACTCCAGTATTCTTGCCTAAAAAATCCAATAGACAGTCCATGGGGTCACAAAAGAGTCAGACATGACTTAGCAACCAAACAACAATCTGGTTTTTTCAGCATTGTATGTTGAGGATAGTATCCTTTCCCCATTGTGTAGATTTGGTTCAACAGAATTTTAAAATAAAGATTGCTTGACAAGGTGTTGTTGGTTTCAGTTCAGTTCAGTTGCTCAGTCGTGTCCGACTCTTTGCGACCCCATGAATCGCAGCACGCCAGGCCTCCCTGTCCATCACCAACTCCTGGAGTTCACTCAGACTCACATCCATTGAGTCGGTGATGCCATCCAGCCATCTCATCCTCTGTCATCCCCTTTTCCTCCTGCCCCCAATCCCTCCCAGCATCAGTCTTTTCCAGTGAGTCAACTCTTTGCATGAAGTGGTTTAAGCTCTGTTAATTTCTGTTGTTTAAACTCCCCAGTTGTGGTCTTTATTACAGCAGCCCTAATAAAGTAACACAAGAGGGATGTTGTGGGGAAAGTGGTTGAAAAACGCCATTAGGGGCCACATCAAGGAATTTGGATATTCCATTTACTATTTACTAGTACATTTTACAATCTATTTGTGGTCCGTGCTTTGAGCCATCATTGACTTCCTGGGGTAGCTATTGCTTCTTTAAGGTGAACTAGTCTCTGAATTCATGACTTGATTTCCTTGATTTCCTTTATTATTATTATTTGTATAGAAATGACATGAAGAGAGAAGTGAGAGTGATAGTTTGGAGTAGAAAAGGGAAGCACATGCTTTGTGTATCAAGAAAACATCTGGTGGAGGGCTGGCTGCAGTGGCTGAGATGGGAGGCAGGGAGCTCCAGCACTTGCCTGTGGTCCAGGCAGGAGGAGGAGAGCCTGGTAGAGGCAGGGCTGTGGGACAGGAGGCCTTGTTGCTGACGGATTCAAAGGTACTGCACGGGAGGTGGCCAACCGGGTGCTGAGGCTGCAGTCTGGTCAGAGCAAGGAGGAAGGGCTGTCAGGGACTCATTTTGGAAAAAATTGGTCTTGTGAAAAACTCCATCCATATCGAAACTGCTCAGTCATCAGCTTGGAACTGGACCTGACGGCAAAGGTAGAGATGTCTATTCCAGACCTGGCAGCTTTGGGGTGAAGCTGAAGCTGCCACCGTGGACAAAAGCAGAAAAAGCATCATAGGGAACAATGGGCAGAGGGAAGAGAGCACAGTGTTTGCCTTTAAATGAGTCCCTTAGGTGAGATTCTCAGAAAGTCCATGCACAATTTTATGCCTCCTAAGATGTATTGCTAAACAGCTCTTGAAAAGGACTGTACCAACTTATGACGTCACAGACCAGCATCGCACAAGTACACTATTTGCATTTTACAATCTATTTGTGGTCTGTGCTTTGAGCCATCATTGACTTCCTTGCTTCTTTAAGATGAACTGTTCTCTGCATTCATAACTTGATTTCCTTGGTTAGAGTTGTACTGTGGTTCACATCCTTTGTTGCTGTTTTCCATGATCACCATCACCGTATCATTTTCTACCATGCTGGCAGAAAAGCTTGGGCTCACCCAGTGTTCTAGGGATGGCTGCCTGGGTGGTCCTAAACCCATGGGTGCAGTAGTTGCTGCTGTTTAGTTGCGATGTTGTGTCCCCATGAACTCTTTGCGACCCCGTGGACTGAGCATGCCAAGCTTCCCTGTCCTCCACCATCTCCTGGAGTTTGCTCAAACTCGTGTCCATTGAGTTGGTGATGCCATCCAACCATCTCATCCTCTGTTGCCCCCTTCTGCTCCTGCCCTCAATCTTTCCCAGCATCACTGGCTTTTCCAATGAAACAGCTCTTCACATCAGGTGGCTAAATTATCAAAACATCAGCTTCAACATCAGTCCTTCCAGTGAATATTCAGGGTTGATTTCCTTTGTGATTTGGAAATTTTGGTTTGATCTCCTTGCTGTCCAAAGGATTGTCAAGAGTCTTTTCCAGCACCACAATTCAAAGGCATCAATTATTTGATTCTCAGCCTTCTTAATCGTTCAGCTCTCACATCCATACATGACTACTCGAAAAACAATAGCTTTGACTATATGGACCTTTGTCAGCAAAGTGAGGTCTCTGCTTTTAATATGCTGTCTAGCTTTGTCATAACTTTCCCTACAAGGAGCAAGCATCTTTTAATTTCATGGCTGAAGTCACTGTCCACAGTGATTTTGGAGCCCAAGAAAATAAAATCAGTCACTGTTTCCACTTTTTCCCCTTCTATTTACCATGAAGTGATGGGACTGGATATCATGATCTTAGTTTTTTAAATGTTGAGTTCCAAGCCAGCTTTTTCACTCTCTTTACCCTCATAAAGATGCTCTTTAGTTCCTCTTCTCTTTCCACCATTGGAGTGGTGTCATCTGCATATCTGAGGTTGTTGATATTTTTCCTGGCAATCTTGATTCCAGCTTGTGATTCATCTAGCCCAGCATTTCACACGATGCCAAAGAATGTTCAAACTACCACAAAATTACACTGATTTCACACACAATTTCCCGGTGTACAAACTGGGTTTAGAAAAGTTAGAAAAGGCAGAGGAGCCAGAGATCATATTGCCGACATTCGTGGGATCGTAGACAAAGCAATGACCCAATATATGGGCTTGCGTACGGACGTCCCTGATGGCTCAGATGGTAAAGAATCTGCCTGCAGTGCAGCAGAGCCTGAGTTCAATCACTGAGTTGGGAAGATTCCCTGGAGGAGGAAACAGCACCTCACTCCAGTATTCTTGCCTGGAAAATTCCATGGACAGGAGACCCTGGCGGGCTACAGTGCTTGGGGTTGCGAACAGTCAGACATGGCTGACTGGCTAACACTTCCACTTCCACTCTGCATAGAAGATTAATAACAGGGTGACAATATACAGCCTTGACATACTCTTTTCCCAGTTTTGAACCGTCCATTGTTCCATGTCTGGTTCTAACTGTTGCTTCTTGACCTGCATACAGGTTTCTCAGGAGCCAGGTAAGGTGATCTGGTATTCCCATCTCTTTAAGAATTTTCCACAATTCGTTGCGATACACACAGCCAAAGGCTTTCACATAGTCACTAAAGCAGAAGTAAATGTTTTTCTGGAATTCCGTTGCTTTGTCTATGATCCAATGATGGTAATATGATCTCTGGCTCCTCTGCCTTTTCTAAACCCAGATTGTACATCTGGAAGTTTTTGGTTCACAAACATCTGAAGCCTAGCTTCAAGGACTTGGGGCATTACCTTGCTAGCATGTGGATGAGCACACTTTTTTGGTAGTCTGAACATTCTTTAGCCGCCTGATGCGAAGAACTGACTCAGTGGAAAAGACCCTGATGCTGGGAAAAATTGAAGATGGGAGGAGAAGGGGACGACAGAGGATGAGATGGTTGGATGGCATCATCGACTCAATGGACATGAGTTTGAGTAAACTCCAAGAGTTAGTGATGGACAGGGAGGCCTGGCATGCTGCAGTCCAGAGGGTCACAAAGAGTCAGACACAACTGAGTGACTGAACTGACCTGAACATTCTTTGGCATTGCCCTTGTTTGGGTTTGCAATGAATACTGACCCTTATCAGTCTTGTGGCCACTGCTGAGTTTTCCAACTTTGCTGACACATTGAGTGCAACACTTTAACAGCAGTGGACCTTCAGGTGTCTATTCCCTTCTTTTACAGTCTCTGCCTTTTCAGACACTGAAAACAAGCAATGTGTCATGAGACCAGCCATGCCCCGTGCTGGAGTGAGTTCAGTTGGGAACTGAGAAGAGAAGAAATGGAAGTTGAGGCAGCCAAGGAAAAGGAGGCTGGATAGGAAGGAGTATGTTCTACTGGTGATCCAGTAGCCTGATACCATCGTTCTGTTCAACTAGCAGACAAACTGAAGCAGGGAAGGATAGATTCCCGCTTACCTAAGTAGACTCGTGTAGAGCATCCTTTGTGGTCACCGACATAAAGCACCATTCTGAAGGTCAGACATTCTGGCTGTTTTCCTTAGAACTTAGCCCACAGCTTCAGGGTCCTCTGGGCTCAAGTGCAGTCAAGGGAGGTTGTTTCATGTGCACTTGGCGGCGGAGACTGAGGCTTGGAGAGAGACAGTGAGACAGCCCCTCCCGTGGGAGCATTCTGAGATCTACTGGACTGCCGTATTGCTCTCCTCTACCTCCCGACCTCCCGTGAGGTGCTTCCTTTATGACAATTATGTGCCTAATTCAATGCCCAGTGAACACCTCCACCATTGCAAATGCTGCCTAAGGAGCTCATCTCTGCCACAAGACCAATTATGTCCATAGAGAAACAACTTGTAGGGTGGACTTTTTCCACTTATGGTCTGTGATTCCTTTACCAAGTGCAGTTGTGGTGGTGTAAATGCTACGTTTTAATTAGTTTCTATACATCTGTTAATCCAGTTAGCAGCATGTTTTCCATGCCCATGATGAGTGGAGTTTGGCTAATGAAGTGCACATGCGCACAGAGGGTGGGAAGGGATGATCGATGGCCCCACACACGTGGCAAATAAAACATCTGACAAGCAATCTTCTGTTTTTAATAACATGAAACATTTTGAGGGAAGGGAAACCGGGAGGAAAATAAATCTATTTTTATAGAGCAGAAGAAGCAATGAAACACCATAGGAGAAGGCCAAGTATGTATTCAATAAGATTATCATTATAGGTGATTTCAATTATTCCAGACTAATTGAAAAGCCTCTTAAGATATTCTGCACCACAACCCCCCTGTAAGAAAGAGACATGCAGAAGAGAGCTTGGCTATCTTCTGATTCAGAAACTCCCCAGAGCAAAATTCCACATTCCTTGCCCCTGACCAAGATGGTGCCTGCAAATTAGAATTAGCCAAAGACACCAAGGTCAGATTGAGCTGCAGATTTATTACAAAGATGACAGGAGATTTAATTTAAAAACAGTATTTCTCTCCGCTCCTTGGAAAGTGCCTTCCCTCGTGTGGTGCTTGCTGGCTGATTGTAGATGGGATGGAAGCCTTCCAGTCGCCTTCTAGGGTACCCGGGCTCTTCTCGAAGACTTACTTCAGTAAGTAGGGCCATCTTTCCCGTAATACATCATCAGTGTGTCCTGTGTGGATTATTGCACTAATATATCATTAGACCAACAACTTGCTTTGGTGATGGATGGTATAATAGACCCTGGGAGGTGCAATTTGCTCAGTGATGGAATGCCCCCTCATTCTAATATATACTCACAACACTGCCCTTTGGGTCCTCGGCAAAGGCGAGAGGACGGACTTCAGAGTGGGTTTTGTTTAAGGAAGCACAAATGAAGCACTTTACAGTGGAGTGTTCCTGGTAGATCATCCCAGAACATGATTCATATTCTGATTGTCAGGCGATAAAAGGACAAATGCATATAAATCCAGCCTTCAGCTAGATTCTAAAAAATCCTTTCTTGGGTAAGCTCTGGGGAAAGTTTTAAAGGGAGTGACCTCTTTAGGACTTGTGTGCTGCAACTATTGGGACAACACTGGATGCTCTTTAATGCTCAGTGAATGTGTTACCCTGGGTGTCCTGCAGGTAAGCTTTGAGCGGAGTGCTACAGCAGTCCTATTTTCTGATAGATTAGGTGCACTCTTAGGTAAGGGAGACATTCTTAAAAGTCAGGCTCTATCAGTTATAAGAAGGGTTTGATTTCTGCCTTCTTTAGCTACGGATTATAGGTGGGCCCACCTGAGCACAGGAAGAGGGACACCACATCCACATACGGGTGTCATTCACCCCTAATCTTCTGCTATTCACAATCCTCAGGGTTGTCATTCCGACAGTCAACTAATAAGATTCCCCAAATGTCTGAATGATTCTTTTAAAAGAAGCTCATAGCACAAGGGCCAACTTTGGGGGCATCATTTAACCTTGAGGCTTGTTCCAGTTTAAGATTATTTCAGTGAATAGGTACAGTGAAAGATATTACTATAATATACTGACCTATATGTTTTTGGTTTTGTGGAAATGATTAAGAGCAAACAGTGATCTCATATTGTGTGGCTGCTCTGGTGGCTCAGCTGGTAGAGAATCCACCTGCAATGCAAGAAAGCTGAGTTTGATCCCTGGGTCGGGAAGACCTCCTGAAGAAGGGAATGGCAACCCGCTCCAGCATTCCTGCCTGGAGAAATCCATAGACAGAGGAGACTCGCGAGCCATGCTCCATGAGGCTGCAAAGGGTAGGACACAACTGAGTGACTAACACTTTTTTCTTAGAGGGGCTTTATAAATGGGGATTTCTAAATGAAGACTTCTTGTGTTTCTATCATTCATGAAAACAGTGCATTGGAATGATTCCAAGAGCATGCTCTTCTTATGTATAATGCAGTTTCTTCAATGGGTTACTTTTTTCTGGAGAGGTGTGCACACTTTGACTTTATTTTTATTTTATTCTGTCTTGCAGAACTTTAAATTTCCTCCTCTTTTTCCATTCATTACCAGTCTCCGAAGTCTCTTCTTTGTTGTTCTTTTTCCTTCAGAAACATAACTTTGCAAACTCTCTGTAGGGGTCCCAGGTTCACCTTCACATTTCTCCCTGTCAGTGCTCTTGTCTACAAGGGTCCTTTTGCAGTATTTTTACACTCACAGTGAGATTTCTATTTCTGAGGGTAATGTATCTCAGATCCTTTTGTTCTTCCCTGTGCAGCTTTCTCAGAGTCTTTATCAGTTCTCCTAGCAAAGTTTTGTGGTAGATGTTTGAAAAGAAGTTCTGCTGGATCTTGACATATATGGGTAAAGAATCCAGCTGCAGTGCAGGAGAGACAAGAGATGTGGGTTCGATCCCATGGTTGGGAAGATCCCTTGGAGGGGGAAAATGGAAACTCATTCGAGTATTTTTGCCTGAAAAATCTCGTGGACAGAAGAGCCTGTCTGGTTAGCATCCAAAGGGTCGCAAAGAGTCGGACACAACTGAGCAACTAAGCGCACATCCACACAGGAAGTCCTGTTGCAAGCACAGTGTGCTTGGAGAGAGAGAGAAAAGCGTTTCGTGTTCTCTGGTTTTTATATTTTGCAGAAAGCATAGGCCTGATGTCATTTTATTTGTTCTTCTTGTTGATTGGTAAAGTTTGTGGCAGATGTGTGGAAATGATTTGTTAAGCATTCAGTCTCCATTGCTTTGGCTACCAGGAAATTCCTTTGATGCATTTTAAATTTATTCTTTACACAAGACCATTATAGAAGGGAATAAAAGATACCTACAGAATAAATGGAATTACTTCTCTAGAAAATTGATTTTTTGTAAAACAAATACTTAGGAGTAAGACACATTTGTTTACTAAACCTTCATTAACATAAGATATAAATTTAATTGCTAATAAAGTTGGAATATCATTTAATATTGGGTATCCTATTGAAAACCTCATGATTTCTAGAGACAGGTATCAGTAATGGAACCAAGGAGAATTAAATAGGATTAAACTGTACAATCCACAGGATCTAACCTTGTTGAAAACTTTTCAGTGTTATGTGTTCATAAATAATTTCTTAACAGTGATTAAAAGTTTGTTTATACAGTATAATTGAGTTCTGTAACAAGTCTTTCTGTTACACAGATAATAAAGACAACTGGGATGCACTCTGGAGAAAATGCTGAAGTTTATTAAAGATATAAATTATGGATTCAACAAATGCAAAATAATAAGTTCGAACCATATTGTTTACATACTCAAGTAATTATTCTATTTTCTTCTAATATCCTGTTGTTATTAAAAATGTTATACCCTATTAATCTTCCTTGACTTTTTCCCAGAGGTAACATTACTATTAAACACACACACATTTATATATACTCAGATGTTCACAGACAACTAGACACCTCGTGAGTATAATTAGTAACACTGGTAACGAGGAACAGCACCACTGAAATGCAAAAGAGATAACAGACATACCTTCCTAGACTATAACAGACTGCTTTCCAGTTTTATCCTAAAATGTGTGAATTAGGAGAATTTCAACTTGGAGAAAGATAGATGAGTAGAAGTTGGAGGGATATTTCCTGTATGAATCTTTGAGCTTGGCAGGAATTCAGGTTAACGTGATTTCGAACAACATCTGGCAGCCCCAAGATTTCTGAGGTGTTTCTTTCACAGTCACGGAGAAATCTTGATTAAATGAATCTTCCTTACGGATCTTCGTGATTCCTCGTGAGAGGCATGATCCAAATTAATTTAATGTCACCTGAGGAAAAAGATTAAACTTATTGGCTGTGCATCCCTATCTGTGTGTAACATTTATTCTCTAAATATGAATAATCAAGTGTTGATTACAGGATCAATTCAGCTTATTTTAAATCAAACCTTTTTCTGAAATTCCTGCATGCTTTTCAGAGTATGTAGAAAAGGAGGGGATGAAAAGGAAATGATTAATTGCAAAAATGTTCTGTGATGCTTTATGTTTTCTAAAGTGTGCGTCTGTGAGCCCCCCTAAAACTTAACCCTGACCCTAACAGATGACAGGACAGGTACTGACAACCCGTGTCTGATACCTGGGGAACACACAGCCGCAGTAAGCTGCAAGAATCACTTAGCTACACTAACGTAACTGGGGCTGGGGCAGAAGTCTTCCGTCTCCTCCTTCAGTAGTTTCTCAGCCATATTCTTCTGCCTAAGGAAATGGGAACCCACTCCAGGATTCTTGCCTGGAAAATCCCATGGATGTAGGAGCCTGGTGAGTTACAGCCCATGGGGTCACAAAGAGTCGGACGTGACTGAGCGACTTGACTTTCAGTTCAGTTCAGTTCAGTTCAGTTCAGTTCAGTTCAGTTGCTCAGTTGTGTCCGACTCTTTGCGACCCCATGAATTGCAGCACGCCAGGCCTCCCTGTCCATCACCGACTCCCATAGTTTACTCAAACTCATGTCCATCGAGTTGGTGATGCCATCCAGCCATCTCATCCTCTGTTGTCCCCTTTTCCTCCTGCCCCCAATCCCTCCCAGCATCAGAGTCTTTTCCAATGAGTCAACTCTTCGCATGAGGTGGCCAAAGTACTGGAGTTTCAGCTTTAGCATCATTCCTTCCAAAGAACACCCAGGACTGGTTTCCTTTAGAATGAACTAGTTGGATCTCCTTGCAGTCCAAGGGACTCTCAAGAGTCTTCTCCAATATCACAGTTCAAAAGCATCAATTCTTCGGCACTCAGCTTTCTTCACAGTCCAACTCTCACATCCATACATGACCACTGGAAAAACCATAGCCTTGACTAGATAGACCTTTGTTGGCAAAGTCATGTCTCTGCTTTTTAATGTGCTGTCTAAATTGGTCATAACTTTTCTTCCAAGGAGTAAGCGTCTTTTAATTTCATGTTTGCAATCACCATCTGCAGTGATTTTAGAGCCCAGAAAAATAAAGTCTGACACTGTTTCCACTGTTTCCCCTATCTATTTCCCATGAAGTAATGGGACCAGATGCCATGATCTTCATTTTCTGAATGTTGAGCTTTAAGCCAACCTCTTTCACTTTCATCAAGAGGCTTTTTAGTTCCTTTTCACTTTCTTCCATAAGGTTGGTATCACCTGCATATCTGAGGTTATTGGTATTTCTCCTGGCAATCTTGATTCCAGCTTGTGCTTCTTCCAGCCTAGCATTTCTCATGATGTACTCTGCATATAAATTAAATAAGCAGGGTGACAATATACAGCCTTGATGTACTTTTTTTCCTATTTAGAACCAGTCTGTTGTTCCATGTCCGGTTCTCACTGTTGCTTCCTGACCTGCATATAGGTTTCTCAAGAGGCAGGTCAGGTGGTCTGTATTCCCATTTCTTTCAGGATTTTCCTCAGTTTCTTGTGATCCACACAGTCAAAGGCTTTGGCATAGTTAATAAAGCAGAAATAGATGTTTTTCTGGAACTCTCTTGCTTTTTCCATGATCCAGCAGATGTTCAACTGTTTGCAAATTGATCCAGCATTCTCTAGTTAGAGTGCATTTTGGAAGCGGGCACTAAAGCTTTAGTCAACAACCAAGGCATCTTCATTGACTTAGCTCTTGAATTGTTTTTTACTTCACAGAGAAGTTTGGAGGATGGATGCAGAGGACACAGGGAGTGAAAGAGTGAAGATAGTTATTGATCAGTCAATTATGGATGAGCCATTTGATCCTCACACACACTCAGAATGGCAGGTTAAACTGTCCTGTTTTCTGATAACTTGGATACTCAATCAATGAAACAAAAGTCCCTGATACACTAGGCCTCTAAAACCATGTGTGCCTAAACATTTTTCAGCTGATAGAGGGACAGCAATTTCTGATGAAGCCTTCAGCGTCTCAAGTCATTGGGTGAATTTCCTTTCAAACTATTTTCTGGGCCAAATTTCACCTCTGTTCATAAGTCTTGATAAGATCAATATGAACCCAGTGCCCACACTTTCTGACACATTCATCTAAATCATTTTTTTTTCTTTTCCCACTATGGAAAAATCCATCTTTAAGACAAGGGTGAAACATAATTTTTCCATGTCAAACAGTGCACACAGAAAGTCATATTTTTTTTGTCATATGTAATAGACACATTATTTTTACCCAAGGAAGAGTCAGATTTCATTCCTGCAAAGGAAGGGTCAGTAATAAGAACCTGATGAGTTTTCCAAATTTCTAGTCAGACTTCTTTAAGAAAGGTTGGTGCTTAAATATCTGGTCCTATGGTTGGAAACCCAGTGTGGAAAACACAGACACACATGCAAACACATATTACTAAGGATTCTCAGCACAAGAGAGAAAATTACTCATTGCATTTTTATATTGGTTTGCACTGTAATTTGGGCTGTAAAGTCAGTATTTGAGGGCAAGTATTCAGGGAGATGAATTCCTTTTGCACTAGAAATTAAGACCCAGCTTTCAGATTCATAGCTTACCCATAGGAATATATCTCAGAATGATATTTGACACACAGTAGCACTTGATTTATTGGAACCCACTTTGTGCATTTTGGAGGGACAGCAATTTGGTATCTGAAAATTCACAGCCAAACCTGTTATTATAATAACAGGTCATATTATTGCTTGCTATGTTATAATGGCAACTATAATTGCTATTGTAATTGAGCCTCCCCAAGGTGTTTTTAAACACTATTTTGCTCTAAGTCTGTAAGCATAAAAATCCTGTTTTCCCCTAGTCTAAAAGTGAGGATAATTCAGGAAGGAGTGCATCTTGCTTCTGCAGGCAGCACACTCGTCACACAAAAGATAAATATACTTGAAATGCATTCAGTTCACTTTTCCGGAACAGGATAACTTTCAATTTATACATAGGTCATAAAATAGCTTTGCCAGCATTCTAAGTATTTAGTCAGGCTAAAACCGAATCTCTAAAAGTTTGGAATTCTGGCTGAAATTCTTCTAATCAAGAAAATTCATTTCCTGGGCGTTGAACCTTGGCATTCTGATGTATGTGATATACTGAAAATGGTTAAAAGAAAGTAAGTAGATAGAAATATACCTTTGTGTTTCAGCAGGTTGGAGAATTTAGACATTTTATGATGGCTTTTTCTACAACCTGATGAAGGGTTGCGTGTGTGTGATTAACTTAGATAAATACGCTGCTTTGCTATTTTAATTCTCTTCTTAAATATAAGGTCTAGATATGACTTTCCTTCATCCTCCTTTAAGTACTATTCTAAATTCTGTTGGAATATTTCTAACTTTAAAATTTTATATTTGCTATAACTCAATTTATATCACTGCTCTCTAAGTTAGGAACTTCAAACTTTCATTTTTGTGAAATCATTTTTCATCTTTCCTGAATTCATCATCCAGCTGAATTTAGAGACCTGGACCCCAGGGTAAATCCATCTTCTCAGGACTGAAAGACTTGCCTTCAGGTCTCACGGGCACATTTCACATCTCCCACTTTTATTTCCCATACTCCATCCCTATGTACTCATAGTTATCCTAGCAATTTGAGTTCCATCGGCTGAAAATGCTTGATACGCGAAGGCAGGGGATCACCAGTTAATTTGGTTCATTCACCCGAAGAGAACTTTGAGAAACAACTTATTCCCTAAAATATTTTAATATTTGTATCCAACTGCTTTCATCATATGTGTGAAGTATGCAAACAGGCATCATTTCCAGAATATTGTTAGTATTTACATTTAAGAATAAAATAGCCTATCATTCTTTTTCATGGAACCTGATATCATAGTGATTCAATATCCATTATCACCCATTTGAGAAATACACAAGATATTATTTAACAGCTGGAAATTATTTATAATGTATACACACATATGTATAAATGAATTTTTTTTCTCTTTGAACTTGCATTTTCATGCCACTTTTGGAACAGAATTTTCTGAGTCTAGTGTATTTTATTATTTAATATCTTCTCTTGATCAGTCTTTGATACTTCTTTATAAAAAATAAATATGACAAATACTTAAATTTAAATTTAAAAAATTATTGTGATCATAAGCCAATGTTAAAAAATTTATTCCTGCTGTAGCTATTATTAAAAGTACTATTAATAATAACACACAATTGATCAACATAGTGCAAATTTTATAAGTTAACTATTAAACATATCGGAGATATCAAATGTTTTTGAAAACACATTGTTGGGTAAAATGGAGATTTTTATAGTTGACTTAAAATGCATAATGAATATGGCTATATATGATATTGCTGGAGAGGTGGCAGAGTCTGCCTCTATTTTAAAAATAGATGTAAATGCTGAGGGGACTTGTCGACATCAATGAGCAGGTAAATGCTTCATGATAGAAATTCCCTGAAATGCTTCTGAGTTATATGTCAAAAATCTTATTGACCTAAAATTTCAGGAAATTAATTAAGTCAACTGCCAGGTTCTATTAATTCCTCCTCTAGCTTTGCTGAAAGCAAAGATTTTGGAAATACCTGAACTGAAAAGGGGGTTGGTACCTATTCATTAGAGTGATTCCTGTTCTCAAAGTGACCTGGATATTTCCAGTTACCCTTTGTGCAGGGCTGGGCTTCATACCCCAGAGCAATATACCAAGTAAGATATAGTCTTTTTTTCTTTTTGCTAAAGGGAGAAGGTGATTGTGATAGGAAAGAAAAGAAAGGAGAACTTGCATTCTCCGGGCCATTTTTAAGAAAAACTAAATGTGGATGGGGAATCCTATCAAACCATGATTGTTGCATGTCCTTGGGAAAGCCCAGGGACCTGCGTGTCCCACCTGAGGGTGGCTGAGCCAAGGCAACACGGTGCGGTATTGTGGTCCAAGAACTTTGGTGTGTGAGCAGAAGTCCTGGATTCGGGGTGAGGAGAGACTGACAAGACAAGTCTCATCAGGTCCCCTTTGCCTCTTATTTCTTGCTCCTCATTAGAATTCAGCATGCCTGGAAGGCAGCCCAGGAACATGCATTTTAGACCAGACTCCTGAAGCTTTTTGTTGCAAGAGTCACAGACAAGTCACCCTTTGAGAAACACTGAATCACAGGAAAGTGGATGGACTATGACCTTATTAGCCAAGACTGTTCACTCTCCTGCTGCTGCTGCTAAGTCACTTCAGTCGTGTCCGACTCTGTGTGACCCCATAGACGGCAGCCCACCAGGCTCCCCCATCCCTGGGATTCTCCAGGCAAGAACACTCGAGTGGGTTGCCATTTCCTTCTCCAATGCATGAAAGTGAAAAGCGAAAGGGAAGTCGCTCAGTCGTGTCCGACTCTTCGTGACCCCATGGACTGCAGCCCACCAGGCTCCTCTGTCCATGGGATTTTCCAGGCAAGAGTACTGGAGTGGGGTGCCGTTGCCTTCTCCGTCACTTTCCTACCTACTAGCTGGGCAGATCTTGGGCCAACAGGTGAGCCTCTCAAAGCCTCAGTGGTTCCGGGCAGCTTTTTGAGGGAAGTGATTCCGTGAGGCAGGAGTAAGAAGGGAGAGAGAGGGAATAAAGATGCTTCGCTGGGTTGGCCACTGTGGATGGCCAGTGTTCCATGCTGCTGGGACTTTCTGAGGCGTCCTAATGAAAGCTGTTTCACCACCATCCACCTGAGAAGATGCGTCAAACCAAAGAATCATTCTGTCCTCCTTTACTGCTAATTGTCAACACAAGTGAGAGTACCTGGCAGGTTCTCAGCCATGGGAAAGGATGGAGAAGAAGCCCCAGAGGCAAGAAGTAAGAAGTATAATTGCTCAATAACGGCTCTCCACCCAACATACTAGTATGCAAATTGTCTGGGTAGGCGATTTGGCAGTTTTTTAGAGTGCTTTAGTGTTCTCTTTTAAAACACAATCTCTATTCCCATCTTGACTTTCAGTTCCCCCTGACAGATTCTCATTCTACAATTTTTAACCAGAAGATCCGGCCTCACAAACAAGAGAAGAGTAACTTGGCACCTGAATGGTTCCCCCATCACATCACTGGCGCCGATGGCTGGTTACTTCATTTCCTGATTATCGCTTTGCTTTCTTCGTAACTCTCAAAGCTCTTAGTTGATCCTACTTTGGGATTCGTGTTTCCTTCGATTCTTGCTGCTCCTTCTAGTCTAAGAGCTCAAGCATCACCTTCTCATTTTAAACAACGCTGACTGTCCATTTAAAATTACAACCCACAGCCCCCCGTCACTCCTGATCCTTTTTCTCTTCTACTTACAAAACAGCACTTAGCACCTTACAACATGCTGAGATTTGCTTCTTATTTACGGTTATATTTAAGTTCCATAGGACAGGGTACTTTAATTTTGGGGTTCACCCATGTATCCCCGGCAGTCAGAACACTGCTCACTGACAGTAAGTGCTCAATAAACATGTATTGATTGAATGAATAAATGATGAAGATTTTTGGCACATTACTTAGTAAATAATAGCAGGGTTTGACTTTCAACAAGCATGTAGGAACTTTGTATAGATTGAAGCTTAATGAATGCAGTCACTGTAATCAATGTCAAGGCCTTAGTCGAATTAATAACTTGCCTTGAGAAGAAAAGTTTAGAGAGATGCACAGCAAATAATATTTTTGACTGTTTACCATCAGGAAGAGATGAAGAGCTAGCGTAGGTGGCTGGCTCCCTTCCCAGTCCAAACTTGAAGGTGCTAAATAGGGAAAAGGAAACTGTGTCTCTTTGGAGAAGGAGAATAAGGCCACGAGGACCCCTGGGGACTCAGATGGGGGCTGGCTGGTTTTCGGGGGGAAATAGCAGTGAAGGAGCCAGTGGCGGCTGGACTGGGGAAGGAACAGGTCGGGCAGGAGATGCTGTGGCCCTCTCATCTTGGCTGCACTGCCCTGGGCTGGGCATTGCTCTGCTCATCACCCACGTGGCACGGAATGACAGCAGAAACACCCTGGCACCATGGGGATGTGCTGGGCACTGACCGTGAACCAGCAGAGAGCCCCAGGGCCAGGCATGGGAATGTCAGCTCAGCCCTTCACCTTCTGCAGGCTGGGTGATTAACGTGCAAGTAGAGGGCGCTCCAAAGAGAGGACTCGTGGGACTTTGGTTTAGACATTGAATACGGACAAAAGGACCACAGTGAATCGGGCTGAGATGAGATAAACCCAGCTGTCCCTGTCTGGTGTGCTCTATGAACTCAGTTAACAATGACTGTCATTTATTGAGCACTTACTCTGTACCCGTATTTACTGTTCACCATTCAACTTCATGCCAACAGTAACTTTGCAAAACAGGAGGCACGCTCCCATTTTTCAGTGGGCAAGCCTGAGGCTTTGAATATTTGAAGACATTGTGAGTGCAGCCAGCAATACTTAACAAAGGCTAAGAGGATAAATTCTTGTTGTGTATTATTTTACCACAATTAAAAAAAAATCATACCTCAGATTAAATTAACCATTTAATTACATTTTTTAAAAAATGGCAATATGTGTCAGAAAAAAGGACTTGGCCCCAGGCCAGTGAGAAAGACCCTACTTTTCCCCCTGTAGGTGGGTTGCATTTTTCCCTGCCTGACATAAATTGCCTTGTACTGTGTTTAAAAATATCCTCTCAAAATTCCGGGGCTTATTATCTTTCCATGGATTTCTGGCGTGGGCCAGTGAATGCTTCTGGCCCGGGGGTCTCTGGTGCGACTCATGTGGGTGTTAGCCAGGGATGTGGCCGTGACAAGGCCGGGCTGGACTGCAGGGTTTGCCTCCAGGATGGCACGGGCACAGGACCACCAGCGTGGTGTTGGCCGTTGGCAGGGGCCTCAGTTCCTCTCCACAGGGACCCCTCACAGAGCTGCAGAGGACTTTTGACTGCATAGCCTCTGTCCGTCAGAACAAGAGGGTCAGGCAGAATTAGGAAGGCTGGCATTTATTGAACACTTCCTCTGTACCCACACTTGCTGTTCACCATTCACTTAGTGCCAACAACAACTTGGCAAAATAGGTGGCATGCTTCCATTTTCCAACGGGGAAGTCTGAAGTTTTGAGTGATTGATTACTCTGTGAGCGTACACAGTGATACTTAAAGATGGCACTTAAAGGTCATTTTCTCTTAATGGTCTACCCTTGGAAATGACATGGCATCATGTTTGCCACGTCATACGCCAGGCACTGAGTCTGGTCCACATTCAAAGGAATAAGCAAAGAAATCAAAATATGCATAGAAACTAATGAAAATGAAAACACAACAACCCAAAACCTGTGGGATACTATAAAAGCAGTGCTAAGAGGAAAGTTCATAGCAATACAGGCATACCTCAAGAAACAAGAAAAAAGTCAAATAAATAACCTAACTCTACAACTAAAGCAACTAGAAAAGGAAGAGTTGGAGAACCCCAGAGTGAGTAGAAGGAAAGAAATCTTAAAAATTAGGGCAGAAATAAATGCAAAAGAAACAAAAGAGACCATAGCAAAAATCAACAAAGCCAAAAGCTGGTTCTTTGAAAGGATAAATAAAATTGACAAACCATTAGCCAGACTCATCAAGAAGCAAAGAGAGAAAAATCAAATCAATAAAATTAGAAATGAAAATGGAGAGATCACAACAGACAACACAGAAATACAAAGGATCATAAGATACTACTATCAGCAGTTGTATGCCAATAAAATGGACAACGTGGAAGAAATGGACAAATTCTTAGAAAAGTACAATTTTCCAAAACTGAACCAGGAAGAAATCGAAAATCTTAACAGACCCATCACAAGCACGGAAATTGATACTGTAATCAGAAATCTTCCAGCAAACAAAAGCCCAGGTCCAGATGGCTTCACAGCTGAATTCTACCAAAAATTTCGAGAAGAGCTAACACCTATCCTACTCAAACTCTTCCAGAAAATTGCAGAGGAAGGTAAACTTCCAAACTCATTCTATGAGGCCACCATCACCCTAATACCAAAACCTGACAAAGATGTCACAAAAAAAGAAAACTACAGGCCAATATCTCTGATGAACATAGATGCAAAAATCCTCAACAAAATTCTAGCAATCAGAATCCAACAACACATTTAAAAGATCATACACCATGACCAAGTGGGCTTTATCCCAGGGATGCAAGGATTCTTCAATATCCGCAAATCAATCAATGTAATTCACCACATTAACAAATTGAAAAATAAAAACCATATGATTATCTCAATAGATGCAGAGAAGGCCTTTGACAAAATTCAACATCCATTTATGATAAAAACTCTCCAGAAAGCAGGAATAGAAGGAACATACCTCAACATAATAAAAGCTATCTATGACAAACCCACAGCAAACATTATCCTCAATGGTGAAAAATTGAAAGCATTTCCCCTAAAGTCAGGAACAAGACAAGGGTGTCCACTTTCACCGCTACTATTCAACATAGTTCTGGAAGTTTTGGCCACAGCAATCAGAGCAGAAAAAGAAATAAAAGGAATCCAAATTGGAAAAGAAGAAGTAAAACTCTCACTGTTTGCAGATGACATGATCCTCTACATGGAAAACCCTAAAGACTCCACCAGAAAATTACTAGAGCTCATCAATGAATATAGTAAAGTTGCAGGATATAAAATCAACACACAGAAATCCCTTGCATTCCTATACACGAATAATGAGAAAGTAGAAAAAGAAATTAAGGAAACAATTCCATTCACCATTGCAACGAAAAGAATAAAATACTTAGGAATATATCTACCTAAAGAAACTAAAGACCTATATATAGAAAACTATAAAACACTGATGAAAGAAATCAAAGAGGACACTAATAGATGGAGAAATATACCATGTTCATGGATTGGAAGAATCAATATAGTGAAAATGAGTATACTACCCAAAGCAATTTACAAATTCAATGCAATCCCTATCAAGCTACCAGCCACATTTTTCACAGAAGTAGAACAAATAATTTCAAGATTTGTATGGAAATACAAAAAACCTCGAATAGCCAAAGCAATCTTGAGAAAGAAGAATGGAACTGGAGGAATCAACTTGCCTGACTTCAGGCTCTACTACAAAGCCACAGTCATCAAGACAGTATGGTACTGGCACAAAGACAGACATATAGATCAATGGAACAAAATAGAAAGCCCAGAGATAAATCCACACACATATGGACACCTTATCTTTGACAAAGGAGGCAAGAATATACAATGGAGTAAAGACAATCTCTTTAACAAGTGGTGCTGGGAAAACTGGTCAACCACTTGTAAAAGAATGAAACTAGATCACTTCCTAACACCGCACACCAAAATAAACTCAAAATGGATTAAAGATCTAAATGTAAGATCAGAAACTATAAAACTCCTAGAGGAGAACATAGGCAAAACACTCTCAGACATAAATCACAGCAGGATCCTCTATGATCCACCTCCCAGAATTCTGGAAATAAAAGCAAAAATAAACAAATGGGATCTAATTAAAATTAAAAGCTTCTGCACAACAAAGGAAAATATAAGCAAGGTGAAAAGACAGCCTTCTGAATGGGAGAAAATAATAGCAAATGAAGCAACTGACAAACAACTAATCTCAAAAATATACAAGCAACTTCTGCAGCTCAACTCCAGAAAAATAAACGACCCAATCAAAAAATGGGCCAAAGAACTAAATAGACATTTCTCCAAAGAAGACATACGGATGGCTAACAAACACATGAAAAGATGCTCAACATCACTCATTATTAGAGAAATGCAAATCAAAACCACAATGAGGTACCACTTCACACCAGTCAGAATGGCTGCGATCCAAAAATCTGCAAGCAATAAATGCTGGCGAGGGTGTGGAGAAAAGGGAACCCTCCTACACTGTTGGTGGGAATGCAAACTAGTACAGCCACTATGGAAAACAGTGTGGAGATTCCTTAAAAATTGCAAATAGAACTACCTTATGACCCAGCAATCCCACTTCTGGGCATACACACCGAGGAAACCAGAATTGAAAGAGACACATGTACCCCAATGTTCATCGCAGCACTGTTTATAATAGCCAGGACATGGAAACAACCTAGATGTCCATCAGCAGATGAATGGATAAGAAAGCTGTGGTACATATACACAATGGAGTATTACTCAGCCGTTAAAAAGAATTCATTTGAATCAGTTCTGATGAGATGGATGAAACTGGAGCCAATTATACAGAGTGAAGTAAGCCAGAAAGAAAAACACCAATACAGTATACTAACACATATATATGGAATTTAGGAAGATGGCAATGACGACCCTGTATGCAAGACAGGGAAAGAGACACAGATGTGTATAACGGACTTTTGGACTCAGAGGGAGAGGGAGAGGGTGGGATGATTTGGGAGAATGACATTCTAACATGTACACTATCATGTGAATTGAATCGCCAGTCTATGTCTGACGCAGGATGCAGCATGCTTGGGGATGGTGCATGGGGATGCCCCAGAAAGATGTTATGGGGAGGGAGGTGGGAGGGGGTTCATGTTTGGGAATGCATGTAAGAATTAAAGATTTTAAAATTTAAAAAAAAAAAAAAAGGAATAAGCATTAGGCTCCACTGTTAGAAGGTAAGAATGTGAAAGAATTTGTGCATTTTTTTATTCAATGTAGTTTTCCATATTTTTAAAATTGTGGCAAAAAATAAAAGTAGATCCAGCTTCAGACATAAGATGTTATAGGTTATGACTTGATGTAGAAGATTAGTACACTTCATAATAATTTTTGCTGTGTTCTATATATTTGCCCCCAAACAAAATTTAGATTCAAGGCTGCAGTTTAAAACAATAGCTGTATTTTCAGTTGATCACTGCATGAAGCGGAGGTCAGTGCATATAACTAGCTTAAAATGGGTATTCTCTCATGTGTGAATATTTCAAGTTAATATTTCATATACATTCTGACTTTGTGATTTGAATTCCTTTCCAGGGTATTATTTGATCATATTTGAGAATAATCCTTATATCTACTGTAAGGTAGATTTATGACTGAAGAATTATAGCATTTTTTGGTAAGATTCACTTATTAGGCTATATATTGAAAAAGAAAGAGGAAAAAGAGAAAGAGAAAGAAAAAAATTAGAATTTTTTTCAGTTGTTTCCAAAGGATTTACCAAAGTTATCTCTCTCTCTTTACATATATATAATATATATAATATATAATATATAACAATATAATATATTATATAACATATAGTAATACAATATATTATATAATATATTATAATATAATACATTATATTATAATTATTACAATTATAATTATATATAATTAATATAATACATATATAGATATATGTATGTATGTGTATATATTATATAATATATATAAAACATATTATATATGTATATGTATACATATATGTATATATGTATATATATATAATATAATTATATAATACAGTATATACACATATATATTACATATATAATTATATAATATATAATATAATGCATTATATTATAATTATAATATAATTATAGCATAATAATTATAGTATAATATTAAATATAATTAAATATAATTATATTATGAAATATAATATAATTACAATATAATTATAATATACAATATATTATATATATTATATAATTATATATGTAATATATGTATATGAATAATATAATTGTTATATACATATATACACATATATATGTATATATATAAAATATATGTGTAAATATAAACCCGACATAGCTATATAAAATTTATTTAAATTATACTTGCAAATACATATATATATATAGTTTATATTATTTATTATGCCTATTTTGAGTTTATAATTTTAGCTTCATAGTTTCATAATCTGCAATGGCAGCCCACTCCAGTACTCTTGCCCGGAAAATACTATGGACAGAAGAGCCTGGTAGGCTGCAGTCCATGGGGTCACAAAGAGTCAGACCTGACTGAGCGACTTCACTTTCACTTTTCACTTTAATGCATTGGAGAAGGAAATGGCAACCCACTCCAGTGTTCTTGCCTGGAGCATCCCAGGGACGGGGGAGCCTGGTGGGCTGCCGTCTATGGGGTCACACAGAGTCGGACACGACTGAAGCGACTTAGCAGCAGCAGCCGCAGGTACTTTTTAATTCAATTGGATAGTACAGTTTGTCAAAGTTTAAATTTGCAGTTGAACATAAATCAAGTTTTATTTAGTAAAATTTCAGATCTGCTTAATTTCATATATATTTTAATGAACGGAAGGTGTCAGTGAGAATAACTATTTATAACAAAAGTAAGCAGTCCAAACATTCTTTAGATGCACATTTGATTAAATTGTTGGAATCAGCTCCAGCATATTCACACAGTCACATACACGGACACTCACCTCATGAGGAATAAAGCACATTCTCCAGGTCTCAAAGTTTCCAATAAACTGAGCATTTTAGAGCATCTCACCCAGTAGCGCCCAGGATGTTAACAATCCTAAGGAAACTGGTGGGATTTAGGTTTAATAGGAGCCTGCTGAAGGCTGCTTCTGCTTCTAGAATAAGAGTGACTAAGTGCTATTGTCGTAATTTCTTAGGCACAGAGTCCCCGACCTCATATTTCAAACATATTCAAAAGAGGCATTCAAAAAGGAAAAGAAATAAACAAGGGGATTAAGCCTCTTTGAGTGGTACTAAAATATAATCCCTCAAGCATTTAGCACAGCAAGCAATTGGTTTGTAATGAATAGAACATCCTGAACAAGAAATGGGACATCTTTTGACAAGGTGAGCATTCTGAGGCCCCAAAGAGAGGTTAGAAAACAATAGCTTCTAAAAGTGTGAAGTGCAGGCAATTCACTGGGGCCATGCTTTCTCTTACTTGGCCTTGTCCTGTACGTTTCTTAAAAATTAGAGAAAGTGATGGATGTGGATTTGCTCTAGGTCAGCTTTCTCTCCTCTTTCCCTCTCTTGCTTTCTTTCCTCACTATTTTATGTAGATTTGTAATAAACGTATTCTGCATGTAGGTGTGCTAAGTGGCTTCAGTCGTGTCTGACTCTTTGCGACCCTAAGGACTGTAGCCGACCAGGCTCCTCTGTCCATGAGATTCTCCAGGCAAGAGTACTGGGATGGTTTCCATGCCCTCTTCCAACGGATCTTCCTAACACAGGGATTGAACCTGCATCCCTTGTGTCTCCTGCATTGGCAGGCAGCTTCTTTACCACTGCTGCCACCTGGATACCCCAAAATGTATTCTGATCACTCTGAATTAAAAAGTGAAAACACAGAAAACCATATAAAGTCCTGTCACGCTAACAGAATAATTTAATCCCGCTTGGAATATTTGTCTCACTTGATTTGGTTGTTGCCTTGATTAAGACACACACAGAGACAATTAACTATAAATTTTTCAGATCACATAAGAGTTTCTTCAACTCTTCCTACATTGTTCAGCATTTCAATTATTTTTAGTTTTTCTAAATTATAAATGATGCTAAATTATAATACATTCTTATGAATACATTCCTCCACCCATATTTAGAATTGCTACCTTCAAGAAGTAGAATTATTGGATCAAAGAGTATCAACTTTTCAAAAATGTAATGCCCCTTACAGAATTGCACTCAAAGGAATTGTACCATTTTACACTGTCCACCTCACCTCACCCTTGCTGGCAGATTAAAATTAAGAGTTCGCCTTACTTTACTGGAGTGAAATGAAGCCCATTCATTGAGCATACTCTAACTAATCACCTGGCGGGGATAATGATGAAAGACCCACCATCTTGGTCCTTGACAGTCTCCCTGTCTGGTGGTGTGAAGGCTGCAGGTAACTCTTGCTCCCTTCATCCTTGCAAGAGCAGCCTACCTGAGCCTCATGACCAGGCAGAAGGCTCTGGCTTGTTGTCTCCCTCACGACTGCCCATTGCTGAAAATTTGGCTAGTTCGAGGGATGGTTACACTGTTTCCAAATCTTTGGGGAAGGAACGGGCAAGGGTCACCAAGCCCTGCACTCAAAGGTGGACACGGATTCTCCTGGTTGGGTTCCTTTGCAATGTTTTCACCACCATAAGCTGCCCATGCACACTGAGGCCTTACTTGGAACCCACCTGTGGCCGGTGAGCAGCCCTCTCCAAACCAGTCGTTCAGTTTTGAGAATAACCCAGTTTGGATTCAAACTGGGAGGAGATGGTTCCTTTCCACGGTCCCATTGTTCTACAGAGGGATGTCTGTTTCCTTTCTGCTTCTCCTGGATCCTGTTGCTGCTGCTGTTGTCTAGTCACCGAGTTGTGTCTGCTGTGGACCCTGTGGACTGTAGCACGCCAGGCCTCCCTGTCCATCACCAACTCCTGGAGACTGCTCAAACTCATGTGCATCGAGTTGGTGATGCCATCCAACCATCTCATCTTCTGTTGTCCCCTTCTCCTCCTGCCTTCAATCTTTCCCAGGATCAGGATCTTTTCCAGTGAGTCGGCTCTTTACATCAGGTGGCCAAAGTATTGCAGCTTCAGCTTCAGCATCAGTCCTTCCACTGAATATTCAGCATCGATCTCCTTTAGGATGGACTGGTTGGATCTCCTTGCAGTCCAAGGGCTCTCAAGAGTCTTCTCCAGCACAATTCAAAAACAGCAGTTCTCTGGTTCTCAGTTTCCTTTATGGTCCAACTCTCACATCCACACACTGGATTCTACCTGATCGAAAAAGGTGAGGAGTGGGTCATGGGCTTCTCTGGGCCTGGGGTGTTGTATCTGTAAAGTGGGCATAGGCATCATGGCTCATTCTACCTGACTGGTGTAGTGTAAGAAACAAGTGAGGTAAGATATGGATAGTCTGTAGCTCACCATTGTTTCAACTATAATTTTCAGCACTTCCTCTACAGGTTATTTTGAAACAAATCCTAAGCATATCATTTTATCTATAAAAGCATCAGTATGTCTCACTAAAAGCTGAAATATCTTTGTGAAAAAAATCTTTGTAGTACCATCCTAAAGGAAATCAGTCCTGAAGATTCATTGGAAGGACTGATGTTGAAGCTGAAACTCCAATACTTTGGCCACCTGATGTGAAGAACTGACTCACTGGAAAAGGCCCTGATGCTGGGAAAGATTGAAGGCAGGAGGAGAAGGGGGCGACAGAGGATGAGATGGTTGGATGGCATCACTGACTCAAAGGACATGAGTCTGAGTAGTCTCCAGGAGTTGGTGATGGACAGGGAGGCCTGGCGTGCTGCAGTCCTTGGGGTCTCAAAGAGTTGGACACGACTGAGTGACTGAACTGAACTGAGTACCATCATCAGACTTTAAAAATGAGCAATGATTCCTTCACATCAAATATCCAGAGTTTGAATTCTGCATTTTCCCATCCTTGTTTTAAGGTTTTTCTGTTTGAAGGTTTATATATGAAGTCAATACCCAGCAACTGATTTATCTCTTTAATCTTTTAAAATTCAGTCTCTCTTCATTGCTATTTATTTGTTGACGAAATATATTTTGAACACAAGGCCTTTTGACATAAATATAGATGTGCATTACGTAATGTAGAACATATTCTTCCATTGTGTGACTTGCCTCATTGTCTTCCGAGCAATGCTTTTTTTTCTTAATTGGGGGTTTCTCTTTGTCCTTTTTTAATGTTTATTTATTTTTGGCCACATTCATGTGGCATGTGGGATCTTAGTTCTCCAGACAAGGATCAAACCTGCACCCTCACTGTGGAAGCCTGGAGTCTTAACCACTGGACCACCAGGGCAGTCCCAGCAGTGCTTTACAAATATTAAAAATTTTGAATTTTGATGAAGACCAGTTTATAATATCTTTCTTTATGGTTCATATTTTTTTTTGTCCTAAGAAATATTTTCCTAAACCAGGGCCATGATATTTCCCCTATGTTTTCTTCTAGAAGTTTCATAGTTTTAAACTTTACATTTAAGTCTACCATTTATGTTAAGTTTTCTGTATGATATAAGTAGAGTGTCAATGCTTGCTGTTTTATATGTGAATATCCAGATGTTTCAGCACCACTTGTTGAAAAGAATGTTTCCCTCCAGAATCGCCTTTGACAAACATCTGCTGATTTTGTATATGAGGGTTTGCTTCTAGATTTAATTTTGTTTATGTCTGTTTTCCTTTCAGTGTTCAATATTATTCTTATCACTGTAGCTTTATAGTAAGTCTTCCATCATGTAACATAAGCTTATTATTTTAAGAATTACTTTCATTACTCTAGCTTACTTGCAATTCTATATAAATTTTATAAATAGCTTTTCAATTTCTATCAAAAAAAAAACCCTACTGGAATTTTGATTGAAATTAGAATGAGTTTATATACTAGGTCCTAGAGAGGTGACATCTTAATAATATAAAATCTACCAATCCTAACTGGGTATATCTCTCCTTTTATTTGGCTCTTTCTTATTTAGGCAGTGTTCTGTAGTTTTCAGTGAAGAAGTCCTGTGTGTCTTGTGTTAAATTTATTCCCGAGTATGTTATGCGTTTGATTCTATCACAATTGGGAGGGTGTCTTAGTTTTCTGTCTCCGGTTCTCTTTTGCATCCTTTTGGCATGCTCTCTCCCCCAGAGTGTGTGAGTCCAATCTTGCTTTCTAAACAGTGAGATGTACTTTCCTTGCCTCAGGCCTGGAATGCAAAAGTTTCTCAGATAATTCTAGTTTCCCCTTTAGTGGAGAATGAGATGTACAATCAATGCATTGAGTCAAAAGACCCTTGAAACACTGTCTTATATTACTTAGCTGATATACTGCTGGGTTCATTTGATCCCATTTAATTTCAGTTTTAAGTCTGCCTTTTCCTATTGATTCATTTCAGTTTTTGAATATTTATGATACTCACTTGGTTCAAAAGTCCAGCCTGTATGATATCAAAGAAGTATTACATCTTCATCTCCTCCATTATTTCCCATACAATAACCATCCTTATTATCCTGGGCATTATCCTTCTGAAGGCTTTGTTTTTTGCTACTATGGGTTCTGATTTCCCCCTTTTCTTTTACAAATTTGCCATGATCCATAAACTTAATTTTTTTCCTCTCTATTATGGTTTATTAAAGAATATTGAATATCGTTCCTTGTGCTGTATAGTAGGACCTTGTTGTTTATCCACTTTATATATAATTGCATCTGCTAACCCCAAACTCACAAGCCATCCCTGCCCCGGCCCCCTCCATCTTGGCAACCATTCTCTGTTCGTGAGTCGGTCTCTGCCTACCGTGGTACTATACTGCTCTGCATCTTGTTTTCATCATTTTGCATATCCTGGAGATTACTTCATATAGAAGAAGATGACCTTCTCATTCATTTACATTGCTCTACCACATTCCTTTGGGTAGATGTACCATGGAGTTGTCAACCAGCCTCCTGCTGAGGGAAATCTGGGTTGTTCCGCATCTGCAGCTGTTGTAAATAATGCCACTGTTATTAACCCAGGTATGTGCTGTTCATATTTGTGGAGGTGCATTTTCCAGGCAGGCTTCCAAAGGGATTGCTGGGTCAAAGGTAAAAGCATGTGTAATTTTGTTAGATATCGCCTAGGTTAGAGTTTCTACTATTTTGTACCCCATTAACAGTTAAGAATAGCCTCCCTAAAAAAATGTTGATTCTCATAGTTATGACTAGAATATATTCTGAAACTACCACACTTTCAAAGATGGTGGGATAAAACTCACAGATAAAACTTGTGAAGGTAAGAATTTGAGTGTGTTCCCCAATAAGGTAGTGAGTGCGTGTGGCAGTCACTCAGTCAGGTCTGACTCTTCGAGGCCCCAGGGATCCATCCAGGCCTCCTGCGTTGCCGCGGACTCCTTACTGTCTGGGCCACCAGGGAAGCCCCTAGGGCAGTTAAGTTCTATTCAAATCATACAATCCGTATTTGTTATTTTTATGTAACTTCTCACTGCAACCCAAAATATGTCTCATAATTCTTGGCAATCAAAAATATACTAGATTGGCCACAAAGCTTGCTTGGGTTTTCTGAAAGATGACATGGAAAATCCAAATGAATTTTTTGGCCAACCCAATAATAAGCTAGCTCCTGAACAGACTGAATTTTGGTGGTATAGTAATTTTCTTTTTAATTAACCATGTAGGAAAAGCTTAGTTTTGATGTATATTGAAATTAATGACATTATTCTGACTTTATATCCATTTTGTTTATTTTCAATAGCCAGACACCAGCGTTTGATACATGAATATACAAACACACTTATTGAAGACTGTCACATAACATTCACTCTTCACTTTAATTTTAGTTACACATTAGTTAACTATTACGTCTAATCACACATAATCTTAGCTCCACATTAATGTATGAATACTAATTAAGTGATGAGACAAAACTTGTTGATTTATTTCATCTTCAAAATTAATACAGTTCCTTTGCCCATTTTTTAAATCAAGTTATTTGTGTTTTGCTACTGAACTGTGTGAGTTCCTTATATGTTTTGGATATTAACCCCTAACTGGATATATAGTTTGCAAATATTTTCTCTTACTCACAGGTTGCCTTTTCATTCTGTTGGTTGTTTTTCAGATCCATTGTTCATGATGCTGACTTTCCTTCTTACCGTGGGGGTCCCCTGTTGTGCACTGATATTGAGAATGACCGGCTGGAAGATGATGTGGGAACTGCAGGCTTCTTCTGCAGTGTTAGCCAGGAGCTGGGGTTGGGGAGCTTGAAAGCCTAGTGAGCAGTTCTGTAAGCTCGCTGTTTCTACTAAAAACCTTTGCACTATGTGAGCAGGAGTGGAGCGACCCTAAGACTTAGTGATGTATCTAATGAAGAAATCAAACTTCTTGGAAGACAACTATGATCAGATATAAGCATAATCAGAGAAACATTTCCTCAGTTTCTTTTTAAAAAGCCTGATTATATGCAGATTGAAAATGACCACCATGTTCCAGACAGAACTAATTAGAAAATAATTACATTTCTGAACAAGGTAAGTAAAAGGCAGATCTAGAAACACCTGAGATAATAGATGAGGTGCTGTGTTCATAAGGACAGAAAACTCGGCGGATCTCAGACGTCTTGGAAAAACCAGAGTCCAGAAAACAAAGAATCGTGGCTGACATGCTCCTGGGAAAGCAGTGTTTCGAGGTCCGATTTTATACCCAGCCAAATTTAGATCATGTGCAAAAGTAACGCATTGACATCTCCAACCGTGCAAGGTCTCAGATACAGTCTTTTAAAGCTCATGTTGACATATAGACCCCAGCTAACAGAGAAACATGTTCTCATTAAATGCTCTAGGTTGGGGTACTTATTAAAGCACAGCTTGTGAGAGGTAAGCCAATTTAATAGACAGCTAAATGTGAATACTCACCGCTAGAGTTCTAGAAAGACTGTGAATATAAATAAAACTTTTTGAAACAAGAGAACCACACACCATAAGAAATGCATGCCATGAGGAACGCATGCTACATGACTGAAATGAGGTTGAACGATGATAATAATTATAGCCTCAAACCAAGAATATGTGGAATTCTTCCTTTTACTTGGGGCAAGATGAAACAAGAAGAAATAAATTAATTCTTGACTTTGTAATTCAAGAAATGCAGGTTTACCTATTTCTAAGAATGCTTAAAGTTATACTCCATTAGTATTTAAAGAAAAAAAAAACAGAGAAAATAACCAAATATAGTTAAGCCCAAGGAGAAAAAATAAACAAAGAATACAAGCATAAAATGAAACTATACGTAAGATAGGATGAGAGAAATGAAGTGAAAATAACCCTTTGTGGCAAGAAATGAAATGCTTTAATGAAAATTATTAAACATGTTTTATGGCTTGGATGTTTCAGAAAACTGGTTTTCACCATTAAAATGCAGACTCCTGGGGTCTACAGGAGTCAATTTTCTGAAGTTTACCAGAAGTGAGAACTTGTAGTTAAATTAATTCCTCTAGAAGCTCTGTTTGAGAATCTTGACTTAAATATTTGTAAGAGTTTGGATTAGACTGAAGAATATCCAGCTGTACGTGGCCTAAAGATGCATAACCAAAAACACAACTACAGTTGAATGTCACAGTCAAAGGATGAATAAGCACTGACTAGGCCAATATAAAACTCAACATTAAAAAACTAAGATCATGGCATCCGTCCCATTACTTCATGGCAAATAGATGGGGAAATATGGGAATAGTGACAGATTTTATTTTCTTGGGCTCCAAAATCACTGCAGATGGTGACTGCAGCCATGAAATTAGAAAATACTTGCTCCTTGGAAGAAAAGTTATGACCAACCTAGACAGCATATTCAAAAGCAGAGACATTACTTTGCCAACAAATGTCCATCTAATCAAAGCTATGATTCTTCCAGTAGTTATGTATGAATGTGAGAACTGGACCATAGAGAAGGCTGAGGGCTGAAGAATTGATGCTTTTGAGCTGTGGTGTTGGAAAAGACTCTTGAGGGTCCCTTTTACTGCAAGGAGATCCAACCAGTCCATCCTCAAGGAAATCAGTTCTGAATATTCATTGGAAGGACTGATGCTGAACCTGAAACTCCAATACTCTGGCCACCATGCGAAGGGCCAACTCATTAGAAAAGACTCTGATGCTGGGAAAGATTGAAAGTGGGAGGAGAAGGGGACAACAGAAGATGAGATGGCTGGATGGCATCACCAACTAGATGGACATGAGTTTGTGCAAGCTCTGGAAGATGGTGGAGGACAGGGAAGCCTGGTGTGCTGCAGTTCACGGGGTTGCAAAGAGTTGGACATGACTGAGTAACTGAATGACAACAAGGCAAATATAATCGTAAAAAGAAATGGCCAAATTGATTTCAAACACAGCAAAATTTAATGTCAAAATCATTAAGTAAGAAACGAGTAATTTGATATTGATGAAAGATGTCATTCACAAGGAATATAATAAATAGTGGACAATGTTGAAATAAACAAACAATAAAAACCCAAAAATATAAAGAAGTTACAAGAGCACTTAACTTTTCTTTCTTTCCCTCCCCTCTCTTTGTATCCTAAAACAAGAAACATTCACAAAAATTAAGAGCATCTAATACATAACGTGCTGTGCTGTGCTTAGTCACTCAGTCATGTCTGACTCCTTGCGACCCCATGGATTGCAGCCCCTCCTCTGTCCATGGGATTCTCCAGGCAAGAATACTGGAGTGGGTTGTGATGCCCACTCCAGGGGATCTTCCCAACCCAGGGATCAAACCCAGGTCTCCCGCATTGCAGGCGGATTCTTTACCATCTGAGCTACCAGGGAAGCCTGTGAATACTGGAGCGGGTAGCCTATCCCTTCTCCAGGGGATCTTCCTGACCCAGGAATCGAACCACAGTCTCCTGCATTGCAGGTGGATTCTTTACCAGCAGAGCTACCAAGGAAGCCCTATAATACATAATAAAAATGACCAAATGAACAATTCAATAAATTTTGAAAAGCAAAACTTATGGTCCAGATCATCAGACTGTGCTGTTAAAAACATGTTTTTCTGGAAATTCTACGATGTAGCCACATGTTGGGCTATCTGTATTATAGTTATCATTTCCATCCTCACCTTACACCTTTCAGGAAAGAGTATTATATTTACTTAATGGATTAAGAAACTGTGAATCAGAAGTATTACAAAGTTTTCCCAAGGTCACTAAGTGTGAGAACTTAGAGCTGTGTTGGCCTGAAATTTTTGTCTATCATCACAGCTCATTCATCAATGAACTCAACACATTTTTTTCTGAGCACCTGTAAGGTGCCAGGCACAGTTCTAGACGCTGGAGTCCAGTGATAAACAAAACTCACATGACCTTACCTAATGCTCTTATAGGATGTAAAACAGATATAAAGACAGATATGCATAATTAAACTTGTGGCACAGGCTAAGGGCACAACCAACTAGAGGGAGGCATGTTTAGACCTGGAGAACAAGGAGACCTCTCTGTGGAGGTGACTTCAAAAAGGAAACTTGAAGGATGAGCAGAAGTCAGCCCGGTAGATAGCTGGGAAGACAACATGCCTCTCGGGGGAACGGGATGTGAAAGGGCTTCAGGGTGAGAGGAGCTCCTGTAGGAGCTAGAAGCCCGGAACAGCAGGTCCCAGTGACTGAGAGGAAGGGCAGTGAGAGCTGAGCTGTGAGAGTGGACAGGCTCTTCATCTTGAAAGGACTAAGTTGTCAGGATTTCACTTCAAGCAATTAGCAAGGTGGGAGGATCTTCGGGTGGGTTGAAAGTCATCCAGTTCGGTCTCTTGCTACTCCCTGGAGAACTGATTGCAAAGGAAGTGGGCAGAATGATTAGAAACCTACCAAAGTAGTCTCACTGAAGTATAATGATTAGATGGGGTTATAGGAGTAGAAATGGAGAAAGAAAAAAATCAATGCATTCGAGATATGTGTTAGGGATGGAATCCACAGGAACAGGTGATGGATGTGAGGAAGGATGAAGATGCTAGAATGGCTCTCAGTTTTCTGGTCTGAACAATTAGATGGATGGCAGTACCATATTTTAAGGTAAGAAGATATTATTTATCATTTTCCAGAACATGTACATGTATCTGTCCAGAGAAACTAATAAATACTTGAGCTTTAAAGATAGCACAGAGCAATAAAGAGAAATGAGTTGATACACCATAAATAAGCAAGGATGAATCCTAAGTGTATCTTGCTTAGTGAAAGAAGTCAGTCCGAAAAGGCTACATAGTCTATGATGTCAACTATGTGACATTCAGGAAAAGGTAGAATCACTATTTTAAATAAACAAAATTTAGGGCTTCCTGGTGGTCCAGTGGTTAAGGTCCATGGCCTTGATCGGGTGCAGGGATCACCGGTTAGATCCCTGATTCGGGAAGATCCCATGTCTCGGAGCGACTAAGCTTGTACACCACGACCACTGAGACTGAGCTCTGGAGCCTGAGAGCTACAATTACAGAAGCCCACGTGCCTAGAGCTTCTGCTCCACAAAGAGACGGGCTGCCACGCACTGCAGCTGGACATGACCCCGCTTGCCACTGCTGGAGAGGAGCCCACCTGCAGAGTCAAAGACCCATCACAGCCAGTAAATAGTAAGTAAGCCTTTGAAAAAAGTAAATTTCATTTTTTTTCCAAGTAAATTTATTTTATCAAGCTAGTAAATGGCACCCCACTCCAGTACTCTTGCCTGGAAAATCCCATGGACGGAGGAGCCTGGTAGGCTGCAGTCCATGGGGTCGCGAAGAGTCGGACACGACTGAGCGACTTCACTTTCACTTTTCACTTTCAAGCATTGGAGAAGTGTTCTTGCCTGGAGAATCCCAGGGACAGAGGATCCTGGTGGGCTGCCGTCTATGGGGTCACACAGAGTCGGACACGACTGAAGCAACTTAGCAGTATCAGTGTGCAATAGGTGAATTTGTTAATTAGAAGCTATTTTAATTAGTCTATCAATTTTGTATGCAAATGAATTCATGAAAACACTTTGTTCTCTTGAGTAGTTTAAGCATTCCCTCTCTAATCTTATTTACATTCTTAATTTGCTTTGCAAATTCTTCATTACAAAGGTAAAATTCAAGTGGTCACAAATGGAGACTAGAAATATCTGAATTAATGAGGTTTTGTCATAACTGACTTTTAGACTGTGTTCTTCCCAGTTTCTTAAAAGAAAGGAATTTGGTTCCAATTCCAGTGTCCCCTTGGAGCCTGGCAGACCTCACTGGACTTCCTTCCAGCTCTGAGTGCTGATGTCTTTGCCAGATACATGTCAATGGCTTCACCTGCAGAAAACATCAATTTGACTGTTTTTCCCTTACAGATGAAATTGATTATGAAGAGTAAAGAAAAGCAGAAAGCAATATTTTGGAGAGCTTATCACGATTATTTTATGCAAATCAAGAGCTTGAAGATTAAATTGTGTTTAAATGTTTATTACTTTCATCAGAATGTTGACTTCTCTTCAAAAGTATCCATTTGGTTTGTAATCCTGGATTCCTTTCCAAAATCTCCAAGCCATCTGCAGCCCCTTGGCATGGTAGGGGTAGGATTGTCTCATTGGTTTAAAGCACTTCCATTCACTTTCCCTCTGCATCCCTGCCCTCGGTCTTAAGTGTGGATCGTCATGCCTGCCTTCCTTCAGTCTGCTACAATCCCCTCTCCTCCACTGCCAAGAGATTCCATTCCCCTGATGCTAATTCTGTCTGCAATGCTTTTTAATGTGCTCACTCATCAGGGGCTCCTTGAGAGCAGAGTCTGGGCTTAATAGAAACTATGGACTGAAACGAAATGCATGACCTAAAAGTTGGGAGTTTTGTTTTATTTGGTGGACTTGCTGAGGACTTAAGCCCAGGAAGAAGCCTCCTAGCTCTGAGAGACTGTTCCAAAGAGGCAAGATGAGGGGCCAGGATATATAGAATTTTTGCAACAAAACCAGGTAGTTGGAGCATCAAAAGATCAGGGTTAAAGAAAACCAGGTGTCTCAAGTTAAGGAATTTAGCACTTTGGGGTGTACGGGAAGATGCGAGGGTCCAGACTTACTGAAACCATCCCCTTCCTTTGATCTGCACCTCAGCTCTCTGGGGCTGACATCCCGGGCTTTCTCATCCTGAGTCTCCCCAGATGCCCCATCTGGGGTGGCTGCAGGGGGCTGACTGCTAGACGGTGGGCTTCCTGTTTCTGTCCTGAGTTCCCTCCGGGCTTTCTGCTGGGGTGGCTGTAGTGCGATGGCTTGATGGCTGAAGCATCTCTGTCTACTGATGCAGCAAGTGGCCTTTTTTTTTCAATCGACCTGGGCAGTAGTGGTGAGGGTGGTTTGCTTTCGCAGCAACCTCGACTCACACCGTAGGTCCAAAGTCCTCCTGTAAACCTGACATATCCAGCTCCTGCCAGCCATCCTGTATGGTTAGTTTTTCCCCGCAAGTGTGGTAAGCACCTGCTTTGGCTGTAAGAGGTATTCTGGGACCTCAGAGAGACAGTGAGGAGAACATACAAAGCTCCTGATTTCATGGGGCTCCTGCTCTAGGAGGGGGCAAAAAAAAAAGAGGGATGTAAATAACAAACAAAGTGATTTCAGAGGCAAGTGATGGAGGTCCAATTCGATCAGACTAAAACTAAAAGAGAATTGTTCAGGTCATGTGATTGGAAAATCCAAGCGCTAAACCAGCTTTAGGCGTCTGGTCAACAATGTCATGGAGGTTTTGCCTTTTTCTACTTTCTGTGTCCTGTCCTGCTGGGTTCATTCCCAGCGGTCTCTCTGCTCACAGGGCAGAAGGCTTCCGGCCGTGCCTACCACCCACTTCAGCCTTTTCCTCCAGGAGGACTCTGACTGGCCTGGTTGAGTCTCAGGCCCACCTCCCAACAATCACTGTGGCTCAAAGGGTTTTGGTTTGCCATCTTGGTTCATGTGCTCACTCTTGGGACCAAGGAGGTGAGTCCAGGCTCTCTCAAATCAAAGGGATTAAATGGGATTACAATGAGGTGGGGAACTTGGCTTCCCAGGGAGGTGTGCCGGCAGACACACATCTGCTCAGCCCATGGTTCTTCCTTTCGCAACACTTGGCATCTTAGCAATGATAATCTGTTATCACATGCCCCCTCAAAGCCCCCCAAAGAGGAAAACCATCAGAAGAGGAGGGGAACAGACAGCCTGGCCACAGCTTGCTTGACAGATGAGTTTTTATCTTTGCTCTGGGGGAAGAATGATATCACAGGCTTGGAATTCATTCATTGCTAGATCTTGTAAATGTCCCGTTCACTTGCTAGGCAGGATGGGGGCTCCAGGGTCTCTGTCCCAGGGCAGTTTCACCCAATCAGAGGATGAATACTAAGGACACATTGTAACTCAAAGAGAATCCTTCTTTCAGGTTGCAGATGTTATGGACTCCGTTACTAAGCCCTGTTCAAAAGGGAACAGATTGTTTATATCTTTTTAAAAAAACCCACAGCTGCCCATGTACTGAATGGGGTCATCTCACAGGGTTTTGCCAGGGAACGCCGGGAACGCCAGCAGGCTGGCATTCATTTCTCTGAGTAAGCCGAGAGGCTGTGTTTGCATGCACGCTGACCCGAAATTCACACGAGGCAGCTGTTCATCAAACAGCTGTCATATCACCATGCTGGGAAAAACGTCCTTGATGCATTTGCTGCCAGCCTTGCCAGGTCTTAGGAGAGCAGATTAGACCCTTCAAAGGGGGCGGAATGCAAAGCTGTAATTTGAGCCAGGATCTTGTCACACTTACGTGCAGCTGTTGCATTTAGAAATACAATATATATATATTTTTTCGCCTTCTGAACAGGCTCTGTTCATTTCAACTGCTTCATTGACTACCTTTTCCTACTACTTTGGCAGTTGGGTATAATAACGTTAACTGTTGAACTATCTGCTGTTAACAACTGTTTTCATGGCAGTCTTTGAGTGTTTTAGGCACTTTTGTAGAGAGAAATATTTCCCTTTCTGTAGTTTTGTCAATCTTGATTTTCTTTTTAGTAGTATTTCATTCTTCCCTGCATGGTTTAAAATCCCCAGTACAAGCAGAGTCAAACTATCTGCTGATACAAAAAGCCCTAGCTGACTTTATAACATGGCCAGCTCGCTTTGCTATGATGGCATTTGAGAGAAATGAAGGTACTTCTGTCTTGAAGTGCTACCGTCTGAGATACTGAGTCCACTCTAGTGCTTGTGGGAATTTTTTGTATGTGTTTGCAAGTATGAATTATTAAAAAATTTTTTTTCTTATAATAAAAAAGGAGAAGATTTCCAGTCTCTGAACTCTGGAGTGATCGTGATGTCCCATTTACCTTCAGCTAGCTGATCCATACAATGCAGTGTGTTTATTAAGCACCTGCTATGGCTTAAGCCTTTGTGTCTCATGCAAGGGGGGAGGGGATTCAGTGATGAATTGTTCACCCTCTGCCCTGGGGGAGCTTGTGTCCCAATGAGAGGGTCAGACAGAGCAACAGCTCTTAGATAGCAAAGCAGAACCTGGATATATTGTACAATACAGAGAATATAGCCATTGCTTATGGTAAGTTTAAGTAGAGTATATTCTATAAAAAGATCGTATCACTGTGGTGTTGCTCACATGAAACAAATAGAATATTATGAATCAATTATGCTTCAATATTTGTTGATTTATTTTATTTTTGGCTGTGCCAGGTCTTCATTGTGGTCTGCAGGGTCTTCCCTGCAGCAGCCAAGCTTAGTCACTCCTCAGCATGTGGGACCTTTGTTCCCCGACAAGGTATAAACTTGCGTCCCTTGCATTGGAAGTCTTTACCACTGGATCACCAGGGAACTCCCAATCAACTATACTTGAATAAAAAATTAAATACAGAACACAGAATACTTGGAGGGTTATTGAGTAGAGAGATGCCTACTGCCTCACAGACCATGACACTGGGGGAAGCATTCACTGGGCCTTAGAAAGTGAGTGGAATAGATGTCAAGGCATGAAATGGGCGGTCAGAGGCTCAGCAGCATCAAGCTGTTGGTGTTGAGTGTCAGGAATATGCAGCCAGCAGTGGTGGTAAGGAGATGTGACTCCTGGGGTCAGACATTGGGAGAATCATGCACTGGCTCAGGAGGATGACAAGCTTTCCAAAAGAGAGGGATTCCAAAAGAGAGGGCTCATCTGAACTTCAATTTGCCTTTTGGAAGAAGGTAATCCAGAATATCCTTCTCTTGATGTCCTCATTCTCAGGAGGTGCATGTCAAGGAATCTGAGAGTGACTTTCATGGTGTTTGCAGTTTATTCTCAAATTTTCCAGCCGAAAAGGTCACACACACCTACACACAGAGAGAGAAAGAAGCAAGGCACTCACAAATATCAAGCCTAGAAGAAGAAGGCATGAATGTTCACTGTACTGCGCTTTAAACTTTTCTGAAAATGTATAAGTTCTCATGACAAAGCTTGTGAATAGAAAAGAAAGGCCCCTGGTAGACCAGTTGGTAACACCTGGGTCTTGGAACCCAGTGGTGCCAGCAACACTCCAATGAACAGTCCCAGCTTCGCCATCCACAAGCCACGGGGCTATGGGGAAGACACTAAAACCTCTTGAACATTAGCTTTGGCATCCGTCCAAAGAGTGCAGGGACAAGACCTGCTGGCCTCCAGGGCTGTGGGAAGATTAAGGCAAAGAGCTGGTGGTCTGGGGCCTGTCACACCCAGCTGCTCAGGAAATGGAGCTGACCACTGTTATTATTGCGACTACTGTTGCTAAGCTTTATGCTGAAATCGTCTAAGTCCTATTTCTGCTCAGCATCCATGATGAGTGTTATAGCTCAGAGCAGCATCCCAATGACTCTGCTGATGCCACATCCTCCAGTAAGTGCTGAGTTATAACATTCACAGCATCTTGCAGTGAAAAGCATGCTCTGTCTGTCCAGCCTGATACATGGGATGGGCCTCCCAAATGACACTGGTAAGCAGCTTGTGAATATTCAGATCAAAAGTCAGTGTCATTTGGTTTACATTTAAAAAATAATCAAATGAGTTGAGAAAATGGCACTGTTCTTTCAACTTCATCAGCAGCCCCACTGTCCTTTTTACAATTTACTGTTTCTAAACAAATCAAACATTTCAGCATGACAGTAAATTGTCATAAACGGGACATGATGGATTTGAAGACGGCCAGAAACATCTCAAGGCTCATCTTTTCCCTGGTGCGTTCTGGCCTCTTCCTCGTTCCCACTTGACCCTATGAATGGCTTTACATTGAACCAGGAGGTATTATGCACAAAACACGAAAGATTTAAGAGCATTTGCTGAACAAATCAAAAGCAAGCTCAAAAAGTCTGCATTGAAGCCACGTGTGTTTTTGTTTTATGTTTGCAAGTGTGCCTAAACATACGCGTGCACACGTGCCTGAAGTACTAAGCAAGATAAAACTAGTGATTCAGCACAGGTATTAACACCTGCACAGCTGCAATTTCCCAGGTGGCGCTGTTGGTAAAGAACCCGCCTGCCAATGCAGGAGACATAAGAGACACGGGTTCAATCCGTGGGTCAGGAAGATCCCCTGGAGGAGGGCATGGCAACCCACTCCAGTATTCTTTTCTGGAGAATCCCATGGACAGAAGAGCCTGGTGGGCTACAGTCCATAGGGTGGCAAAGAGTCGGACACAACTGAAGAGACTTAGCATGCTCGTATGACTGTACTGCTCCAAGAAAACGGAACTCCAGCTATGAAGGTGACTAAATACTGTAACTACCTAAGCAAAACCACTTCAGTGCAGCTCCACAGGAATTCTAGGCCACCAAAGCTCCTTTCCCATTATCTCTCTACTTTTAAGCAGATTTATTTTTTAGAACAATTTTAGATTTACAGAAAAATTGGGGAGATGGGACTGACAGTTAACAGATACATCATACCAATTTCCCCTTTTATTGCATCTCACATTATTACGATTTGTTTGTTACAACTCACAAACTAATATTGATGTATTTTTAACTAGTCCACGTTTTACTCAGCTATCCTTTGCTTTTGTTTTGTTTTGTTTTAATCGAATGTCTTTTTCTGTTCCAGGATTCCATTCAGCGTTACATGTGGTTATCACGTTCCCTTAGTTTCCGCTTGGCTGTGGCAGTGTCTCAGATATCCCTTGTGTTTGGCGACCTTGACAGTTTTGAGGCCGGCTCATCTTGTCATTGGCCTCACTTCTCAGCCTTATTTCTAGTCACTTTCTCCTGTAAGACGATTAGCCTTCAACATTGCTCACGTGCTTTCGATGGTCTCTCATCATCATGTCAGAGCAACCGTGACTGACTCGTAGTTATCTTCAAAAATGTGCTCATGTTTAATAATAGGTTAGGGCATTTGCATTCAAAACTGCTCTCTGGTAATTAGATGTTTTGAGATGTGTTGTAGACCCCCAATTTTCATTTTATTTAAAATTACAGTTTACTGTAATTATAAACATAATCTATTTACATCAGATCATTCTAGTAGCGGTTATGCATTATGGGTGTAATTACAACTATCCTGTACTCACGCTCCCCTCGTGCTGCAAAAATGTAACAATTGTCAGAAAACTAGAGTTGGAGGAAATTGTTAGAGGGAAGAGCTGATGGATGGCTTCCTATCCTTCTATCTCCTTGCTTCCGGGTTGTAAACTCTTAAATCAGAAAAGCCTGTGTCAAGAGTGTTTTGCTCTAAACATAGCTGTGAGGCCCTTGACAGTCCACGGGCCTGCTTCCTCCACTTATTTACAGAGATACCCAAGAGCTCTGTACCAAGCTCCTGGCATGAATAGACAGACACCTGGCCTATGAGACCCTGGACCGTATTCATGGCAGATTAGACACTGCAGAAGAAAAGAGTGGTTGAAGATGTAGGAACCACAACTGCCCATAATAAAATACAGAGAGAGAAAGGCTGAAAACAATTAGTAGAGAATTAGTGAGCTGTAAGGAAAATTCCTTTGGCCACCTCATGCGAAGAGTTGACTCACTGGAAAAGACTCTGATGCTGGGAGGGATTGGGGGCAGGAGGAGAAGGGGACAACAGCGGATGAGATGGCTGGATGGCATCACTGACTCGACGGACGTGAGTCTGAGTGAACTCCAGGAGTTGGTGATGAACAGGGAGGCCTGGTGTGCTGTGATTCATGGGGTCGCAAAGAGTCGGACACGACTGAGCGACTGAACTGAACTGAACTGACTGAAGGAAAATTCCAGTGGCCTACTGTATGTGTAACTGAAGTTTGCAAAGATGAACAGAAGGGGGAAAGACAGAAAAAACATTAAAAAAAAAATAGCCTATATTTTCTAAGCCTTCAAATGAAGTAGATTCTAGGGCAAAGAATATTACCAGAGATGAAGTCATTTCATCATGATATATGGGTCAATTCATCTAGAATATACAACAGTCCTAAACAGTTATGTACTTATTAAGAAAGTTTCCAAATATGTGAAGCAAAAGCCTAATATAATTGAAAAGAGAAATAGACAAGCTCAAAGCTGTCAGAGATTGCACTCTTCTGTTCCAATAACTGCCAGAACAAGTAGACAAAAAATGGAGTCAGGAAATCTGAAATTCACTTTGATATTAATATAGCCAATTCAGCTTTCTTTTGATCAGTGTAATCATGTCTTTTAGTGTCTTGTTATTTTTAACCTATTTCTGGCTTTTTGTTTCAAGTGCACATCTCATATGCAGCATAGAGTTGAATAGAACCTCATCATAGTCTGATCAATCACGTTGCCACAGTCAACAGTTTTAGGGCAGTCCATCAAACATAGCAGAATACACATTTTTTTCAAGTGCACACAGATTGTTTACCCAAATTAACCAAATTCTGAGCTTTAAAATATATCTTAACACATTTAAAAGGATTTGATTTATGCAAAGTATATTATTTAGTCACAGTAGTATTAAATTAGAAATCTATAATAGAGAGATAACAGGTAATTCCCAATTATTTGGAAGCTCGATAATATATTTAAAAATAATCGGTGGGTTAAAGAAGAAATCAAAAGGGAAACAGAAAGTATTTTAAAACAGTAGTTTCAAGCAAAAACACAGCATTTTAAAAATATGTTAATATATCTGAAGAACAATATGCCAGAATTTGCAAGAACAATATGCCAGAATTTGCATGATGCGATTAATGTAATACTTGAGGGAACTATATATCACTAAAAATCACAATTTATGAGCTCAGGTTCCTCCTTAAGAAAATTTAAAAAGTAGAGAGCCACTCAAACCCAAAGTAAGCAGAAGAAAATAGATAATAAAGATCAGAGTAGAAAACAGTGAAATGCAAAATAGGAAGTCAGATGAGAAAAATCAATGAAACCTAAAGCTGTTTATTCAAGAAAATAAAAAAGGTCAAAAAGCTTCTAGCCAGGCTGAAAGAAAAAAAGAGGGCAGGCAATAATGATCCATATCAGGACTGAAATACACAACAATACAACAGATTTTATAGGTATTAAAAATAAAGGAATATTATGAACCACTTTATGCCAATACATTCAATAACTTGGATAAAATGGACAAACACATAGAAAGACATAAACCTACTAAAGTTCATTTAAAAAAGAGATTAAATTTGTAGATTAAAACATGTTCCAGGGAGAAAACTCCAAATAACATCATTGATGATTTCAGGAAGAAATAATACTAATTTTACAATCCCTCACTTTCCCCTCACCTCCTTTCACCCAGTACCTCATGCCTGCCTTTCAATAAAAGATTGAAAGCTAACTAAACAACAAACAAAGGCAAGAAGTACACGGGGAAAAAACAGACGCACACATCATCAGAACTGCACATCTTACCGTTTCCACGGCTCTTACCCTGGTCCCTTAGAGAAGGAAATGGCAACCCACTCCAGTACTCTTGCCTGGAAAATTCCATGGTAAAGGAGCCTGGTAGGCTCCTGGTAGGTCCATGGGGTCGCAAAGAGTCGGACACGACTTGAGCAGCTTCACTCACTACCCTGGTCCCTGGTCTCTGGGCCCAGCCACCATCAATTCTCTGATTTTGGGTCCTCTTCAATTCTGGTCCCAGCTCTCCTTTACAATTTGGTGTCTCCTCTTTCATCCCCTGGTCCTGGAAGTCAGGACATCCAAACACAACTTTATCTCCTGAACACTTATCCCTAAACCTGACTGTTCTGGTGAGCAACAAATGCTTGGCTCATACAACTTCCTCTTTGGGGGGAGGCGGACCTGCTGCACCCACTGTTGAAGATTCAGCTTCCTCTCTGACCAGTACATCCTTTTCTGTCCCGCCCCCCCTCCCCTTCCTAGCCATTCTGGGGGAGGTCGTTTGGGGCACTTTCCCACTCCTCACAAGTGCAGTTCAGCGCAAGGCACCCTGAGGGAGGGCATCCCAGCTCCTGTCTGGGATAAAATCCTGGGCAAAAGCTACCAGTGTCTGAGTCCCACTCACTTCAGAACAAAAGGACTATCTCCCCTGTATCATTACCTCCAGGATTGCTGGGTGAGATCTGTGAAGGATTTATGAAATAATTTATTGTGGTTTTTTTTTATCTTTGTTTTATTCTTTAATCACATTTTAATTTTTTTATTTTTATTTTTTTTAAATTTTAAAATCTTTAATTCTTACATGCGTTCCCAAACATGAACCCACCTCCCTCCCCACAACATCCCTCTGGGTCATCCCCATGCACCAGCCCCAAGCATGCTGCACCCTGCGTCAGACATAGACTGGCGATTCAATTCTTACATGATAGTATACATGTTAGAATGCCATTCTCCCAAATCATCCCACCCTCTCCCTCTCCCTCTGAGTTCTAAAGTCCGTTATACACATCTGTGTCTTTTTTCCTGTCTGAAATAATTTATTGTTTTAGTCACCAAGTCGTGTCCAACTCCTTTGCAACACCATGAACTCTAGCTGGCCAGGCTCCTCTGTCCATGGGACTCCCCAGGCGGGAGTAATGGAGTGGGTTGTCACTCCCTTCTCCAGGGGATCTTCCCGACTCAAGAACTGAATCTGCGGCTCCTGCCCTGGCAGGTGGATTCCTTACAGCTGAACCCCAGGGAAGCCCTTATGAACTAGTAGAGTGGGGTTAGTAAGAAATCATGCACAATTATTGTGTTTTCCACGCATCTGTCTTTTCTCCGTATGAATTTGCAGGCTCTTTCTGGGCAGCATCTCTGCATCCCCCTTGGTATGCGCTGAGCGCTTTTTGCCTGTAGCAGCCCCCAGTGAATGCTTTTCTGAACCAGTCACAGGTTTGGTGGTTCAGAGGTGATCTTTCTGCAGCCCGAGACCACTGGCGTGTTATCCCTTCCCTGTCTTCAGCAGCGATATTTGTCATTGCCTATTTCAGATGGAAATCTCGGCAAACAAAATTCGCCTCTGTAATTGAGTTAACATTTCATTATTGCTTTCGATGGTGCTTTGTTTTACAAACAAAACAACATGAAGTGGCTTCTCCAATTTTTTAAAGCAAAATATGAAATGAAGAGTCTTTTTGGACCAGTTGCTGCGTCACATCTCCTTTGTTTATCATTTTGTAGCAGGCGTATTTCTGGTAAAATGGTAGTGATCCTGCGGTCGCTTCTGAGAGCATGAATAAGGCAGATTTCACACAGACTTCTAGCTCTCAGTTAATCAGAATTTCAAAAGGTATGGATATCCACAGGCACCTAAAAGGCTTTTCCTAAAATTACTGTATTTGAGGGAGGTAAATTATACATTCCATACTAACCTGTTAACAAAATATATGAAACTGCTCTGATTGTTCTTTTCAGTCTTTACCTTCATATCCTATGCATCCATGGTCTTACCAGCCCAAATATTATCTCCAGTCCCTCAGCTTGTTGGCATCAAACTACCCTTTAAGACCCACTTTTAAAAAGAATAAATTAACTGTGGTGTATTAACTGCTATTCAGTAAAAAGCAAGAGTTTTCGAAATAATATGGGTGAATCTCAAAACTATGATGCTGCAAAATAGAAGAAGCAAAGAACAAAATGAAACATATGACTTTTAAATAGGAATTACAAAAATTGGCAAAACTAATCTGTGGTAGTAAAAGCCAGACTAGTGGTTATCTGAAAGATGATGAATTGGAAACGTTCGGTACCTTGAGTGGGATGGTGGTCACTGTGGGTGCCTACAAGTATCAAACATTCATTAGCTGCTCATTGGAAATGTGGGGATTTTTCTGCATGTAAACTATATGTCAGTAAGTTGAATTTAAAAGGAATCAAGTGAAAAAAAAAAGTAAAAAAAAAAATAAAAGGAATCAAGTGCAGACTTCCTTTTGCTTCTGGAAGGATGAAGTAGACATACTTTCCCCTCCTTTTCCAACTAAGTACAACTAAATATCCCTGACATTATGTATGCAAAATGAACATGAGAGAACTCTAAGCTATGGGAAGAGGAGGGCAAGCTAGTTAAGGCCCTCAGGACCCAAGGAACAACAGAGTGAATGTTCCTTGGGATTTCTTTTTCCCTCATACATCCCAAGCCTGAAGCAAAAGAAGCCACAGCCTGGATCACACATTCATCACTGGTAAGAATACAAAATGGTCCAGTCAGCATGGAAGACAGCCTGACAGTTAGACTGCAAATACCACTTAACTCAGCAATGCCCAGAGAAACGAAGCCTACTAGCCACACAAAGATCTGTACACAGACGTGGATAGCAGCTCCACTTACAATAACCAAAACCAGGGAGCCACCCAGGTGCCCTCCAACAACCAAGTGATTAAACAGCTGGGTGCATCCACACCATGAAAGACCACTTAGCAATAAAAAGGGAATGACTGGCTTATGCAGCAACCTGGATTAACCTCCAGAGAGTGGCAGAGGGTGGGGCTGGCTGGGGCTGGTGAGGAAAGCCAATCGGAAAACCCTACATACGGCATGACAATATTTACAGACTTTTCTTTAGCTGAAAAAATTATAAAAGTGGAGAACAGATAAATGGCTGCTGGAGGTTAAGAGGGTGTGAGGAGAGAAGTGTGGCTGTAAAGGAGCGACTTGAAGGGTTGCTGTGGAGATGGAGATGCTCTGTGTCTTGACTGTATCCGTGTCAGTATCTGGCTGTGAAAACGTGCTTCAGCTTTAAAAGATGCTTCCCTTGGGGAAAACTGTGGGAAAGGCACACAGGGTCTTTCTATGTTATTTCTTACAACTGCATGTGAATCTACAATGATCTCAAAATTAAAAGCTTAATGAAAAAATTTTGAACGTCATAGCACAGCATGGTTTGACTGGGGAAGGGCAGGAGGGAAATTTATGGAGTTATGATAATGCTTCTTACCTTGTATGGACTCAAAAAATGATTAACAACCTAAAAGTTGAGAATTATGTTTTATTAGGTGGGAATTTTAGGACTTCAAGCCCAGGAGGTAGCATCTTAAGTAATCCTGAGAGAACTGCTCTGGGGAGGTGATGGGGGAGCCAGATTATACAGAAGTTTTGCAACAAGAAGCAGGTAGTTAGAACATCAACAGATCCTTATTAAGGGAAGAAAACCAGATATCCTGAGTTAGGAAATTTAGTGCTTTTCTATGTATGGGAAGATGCTGGAGTCTGGGCTCACTGAAATCATTGCTTTGATATGCACCTCAGCTATCTGGGGCCAGCACCCTGTGTTTTCACACCCTGAGTTTCCTCAAGGCTCACCATAGGGAGTGGCTGCAGTCTGATGGCTGATAAATGATGCGTCTTCTTTGCCTTCCCGAGTTTCCTCAGGCTCACAGGCACACCATCCATGGTGGCTGCAACCACTGATGACTGTGACAGCCTTGCTTACTGATATGGCAGGAAAAATCCCGCTTCTCACTTGATAGGGATCAGAGTCATATAGATGTATGCGCTTGTCAAAACTCGGCAAATGTGTGAGTTAAGCTGTGTGCATATTATTGTATAGTCATTTTACAGTTTAAAAAAGAATTAAGCAAAAGTGTCTAGAGCACCAAGTCCCTGCTCTAGGAAAGCTGAGAAAGTCCCCAGCCCTTCAAGGATAAACTGGCCAAAACAGATTTGGAAACAGACACCCTGACAGAAAACTCAGCTGGTGGAGAAAGAATGTGCTTGGAGCATCTCACTGGGAGGTGGGGTTTGAGGAGACCACCATCTACAAGTTAGGAATTTATCTCAGGACTTCCATGGAGGTCCAGTGGTGAAGACTCTGTGCTTCCAATGCAAGGGGCATGAGTTGGACCCCTAGTCAGGGAACTAAGATCTTACATGCCACGTAGCATGGCCAAAACAATAAATAAAATTTTAAAAATGCATCAGTTCAGTTCAGTCCAGTCACTCAGTCCTGTCCGACTCTTTGTGACCCCATGAATGACAGCACGCCAGGCCTCTCTGCTCATCACCAACTCTTGGAGTTCACTCAGACTCATGCCCATTGAGTCAGTGATGCCATCCAGCCATCTCATCTTCTGTTGTCCCCTTCTCCTCCTGCCCCCAATCCCTCCCAGCATCAGAGTCTTTTCCAATGAGTCAACTCTTCGCATGAGATCCAACCAGTCCATTCTGAAGGAGATCAGCCCTGGGATTTCTTCAGAAGGAATGATGCTAAAGCTGAAACTCCAGTACTTAAAAATGCATGTCTCCTTTTAAAAAATGAATTAATCTCATGTGCAGGAGACCCATTCAGGCCATGTGTGTGTGTGTGTGTGTGTGTGTGTGTGTGTGTGTGCTCAGTCATGTCCAATCTTTGCAATCCCGTGAACTGCAGTCTGTCAGGCTCCTCTGCCCATGGGAATTTCCAGGCAAGAATTCTGGAGTGGGTTGTCATTTCCTTCTCCAGGGAATCTTCCTGACCCAGATCAAATCTGTGTCTACCGCATTGAAGGTGGATTCTTTAACACTAGTGCCACCTTGGAAGCCTCTCAGCCCAAAGGAAGGCTATTAGAAAGAATGTGTTCACAGAGTTGTGAAATTTACCAATATGAAATATTTTAACTCCAATCGGCTTTAACTACTGCATGTTTCAGCTGCAATTTCTGCTCATTTTGGGTGGTGTAGAATGGTCACAAGCATTTGGGGGGTTGGTTCTAGGAATCTGATTGAGGATGCATTTTGTTTGGGTTTCATGGCAGACGTGATTTTCAGTTACCTTTATGTGTAAAGTTAGTACAGCCGGTTTCAAGCCTGCAAAACATAGAGTTGAAGCCGTACTCAGGCTTTCAGTTCAGTTCAGTGCAGTCGCTCTGTTATCTTCAACTCTTGGGGACCCCACTGACGGCAGCATGCCAGGCCTCCCTGTCCATCACCAACCCCCGGAGTTCACGCAAACGCATGACCGTTGACTCGGTGATGCCACTGAGCCATCTCATCGTCTATCATCCCTTCTCCTCCAACCTTCAATCTTTCCCAGCATCAGGGTCTTTTCCAATGAGTCAGTTCTTCACATCAGGTGGCCAAAATGTATCTGGTATACCGAAAGCAAAGCTTAGTACATGGAAGGGCTCATAAAAGGCTACAGAAAACGAAGTGACTCTTCTTTAAGTCAGTAAAGAGATTGATTAGCAATAAGTATTGGAGCTTCAGCTTCAACATCAGTCCTTCCAATGAATATTCAGAACTGATTTCCTTTAGGATGGACTGGTTGGATCTCCTTGCAGTCCAAGGGACTCTCAAGAGTCTTCTCCAACACCACAGTTCAAAAGCATCAATTCTTCGGCACTCAGCTTTCTTTATAGTCCAACTCTCACATCCATACATGACTACTGGAAAAACCATAGCCTTGACTAGACAGACCTTTGTTGGCAAAGTAATGTCTTTGCTTTTTAATATGCTATCTAGGTTGGACATAGCTTTTCTTCCAAGGAAAAAGCTTTTTTAATTTCATGGCCATAGTCACTTCTGCAGTGATTTTGGAGCCCGCAAAATAAAGTCTGACACTGTTTCCACTGTTTCCCCATCTATTTGCCATGAAGTGATGGGACCAGATGCCATGATCTTCATTTTCTGAATGTTGAGTTTTAAGCCAACTTTTTCCACTCTCCTCTTTCACTTTCATCAAGAGGCTCTTTAGTTCTTCTTTGCTTTCTGCCATAAGGGTGGTGTCACCTGCATAACTGAGGTTATTGATATTTCTCCCAGCAATCTTGATTCCAGCTTGTGTTTCTTCCAGTCCAGCATTTGTCATGATGTACTCTGCATAGAAGTTAAATAAGCAGGGTGACAATATACAGCCTTGATGTACTCTTCCCAATTTGGAACCAGTCTGTTGCTCCTTGTCCAGTTCTAACTGTTGCTTCTTGACTTGTATACAGATTTCTCAGGAGGCAGGTCAGGTGGTCTAGTATTGCCATCTCTTTAAGAATTTTCCAGAGTTTATTGTGATCCACACAGTCAAAGGCTTTGGCATAGTCAATAAAGGAAAAGTAGATGTTTTTCTGGAACTCTCTTGCTTTTTTGATGACCCAACAGGTGTTGGCAATTTGATCTCTGGGTCCTCTGCCTTTTCTAAAACCAGCTTGAACATCTGGAAGTTCACAGTTCACACACTGTTGAAGGCTGGCTTGGAGAATTTTGAGCATTACTTTGCTAGCATGTGAGATGAGTGCACTTGTGCAGCAGTTTGCACATTCTTTGGCATTGCCTTTCTTTGGAATTAGAATGAAAACTGACCTTTTCCAGCCCTGTGGCCACTGCTGAGTTTTCCAAATTTGCTGGCATATTGAGTGCAACATTTTCACAGCAGCATCCTTTAGGATTTGAAATTGCTCAACTGGAATTCCATCACCTCCACTAGCTTTGTTTGTAGTCATGCTTCCTAAGGCCCACTTGACTTCACATCCCAGAATGTCTGGCTCTAGGTGAGTGATCACATCATCATGATTATCTGGGTCGTGAAGATCTTTTTTGTACAGTTCTTCTGTGTATTCTTACCACCTTTTCATAGTATCTTCTGCTTTTGTTAGGCTCATACCATTTCTGTCCTTTATCGAGCCCATCTTTGCATGAAGTGTTCCCTTGGTATCTCTAATTTTCTTGAAGAGATCTCTAGTCTTTCCCATTCTGTTCTTTTCCTCTATTTCTTTGCACTGATCACTGAGGAAGGCTTTCTTATCTCTCCTTGCTATTCTTTGGAACTCTACATTCAGATGGGTATATCTTTCCTTTTCTCCTTTGCCATTCACTTCTCTTCTTTTCATAGCTATTTGTAAGGCCTCCTTGGATAGCCATTTTGCCTTTTTGCATTTCTTTTTCTTGGAGATGGTCTTGATCACTGCCTTCTGTACAATGGGACAAATCTCTCTCCATAGTTCTTCAGGCACTCTGTCTATAAGATCTAATCCCTTGAATCTATTGTTACTTTCACGGTATAGTTGTAAGGGATTTGATTTAGGTCATATCTGAATGGTCTAGTGGTTTTCCCTACTTTCTTCAATTTAAGTCTGAATTTGGCAATAAGGAGTTCATGATCTGAGCCACAGTCAGCTCCCGGTCTTGTTTTTGCTGACTGTATAGAGCTTCTCCATCTTTGGCTGCAAAGATTATGATCAGTCGGATTTTGGTATTGATCATCTGGTGATGTCCAAGTGTAGAGTCTTCTCTTATATTGTTGGGAGAGGGTGTTTTCTATGACCAGTGTGTTCTCTTGGCAAAACTCTATTTGCCTTTGCCCTGCTTCATTCTGTACTCCATGGCCGAATTTGCCTTTTACTCCGAGTGTTTCTTGACTTCCTACTTTTGCATTCCAGTCCCCTATAATGTATTTTTTGGCTGTTAGTTCAGAACCTTGCGCACATCAGGACCCAGGAGAATGGAGCAGTGATGCCACAAGAGACTGATCCATACTTGCCCGTGAGTGTTCAGGAGTCTCTGGCTGAGGAGTAGGTGGCGGTGGCCTGCTGCAGGGTTGGGGGCACTGAGTGCAGCAGTGCATCATGGGACCTTTCGAAGGAGGTCACCACTATCCTCATTACCTCCACCATAGTTTGGCTTCAGGTCAAATAACAGGGAGGGAACACAGCCCCACCCTTCAACAGAAAATTGGATTAAAGATTTACTGAGCATGGCCCCGCCCATCAGAACAAGACCCAGTTTCCCCCTTGGTCAGTCTCTCCCATGAGGAAACTTCCATAAGCCTCTTATCCTTCTCCATCAGAGGGCAGACAGACTGAATGCCACAATCACAGAAAACTAACCAATCTGATCACATGGGACCACAGCCTTGTCTAATGCAATGAAACTATGAGTCATGCCATGTAGGGCCACCCAAGGTGGACAGGTCATGCTGGAGAGTTCCGACAAAACGTGGTCCACTGGAGAAGGGAATGGCAAACCACTTCAGTATTCTTACCTTGAAAATCCCATGAACAGTATGAAAAGGCAAAAGATAGGACACTGAAAGATGAACTCCCCAGGTCAGTAGGTGCCCAATATGATACTGGAGATCAGTGGAGAAATAACAGAAAGAATGACAAGACAGAGCCAAAGCAAAAACAATACCCAGTTGTGGATGTGATTGGTGATGAAAGTTAAGTCCAATGCTTTAACATTGTATAGACACATTACAGTATTGCATAGACACCTGGTATGTTCAGTTCAGTCGCTCAGTCATGTCCGACTCTTTGCAACCCCATGAATCACAGCATGCTAGGCCTCCCTGTCCATCACCATCTCCTGGAGTTCACTCAGACTCACGTCCATCGAGTCAGTGATGCCATCCAGCCATCTCATCTACGGCCGTCCCCTTTTCCTCCTGCCCCCAGTCCCTCCCAGCATCAGAGTCTTTTCCAATGAGTCAACTCTTCGCATGAGGTGGCCAAAGTACTGGAGCTTCAGCTTTAGCATCATTCCTTCCAAAGAAATCCCAGGGGTGATCTCCTTCAGAATGGACTGGTTGGATCTCCTTGCAGTCCAAGGGACTCTCAAGAGTCTTCTCCAACACCACAGTTCAAAAGCATCAATTCTTCGGCGCTCAGCCTTCTTCACAGTCCAACTCTCACATCCATACATGACCACAGGAAAAACCATAGCCTTGACTAGATGGACTTTAGTCGGCAAAGTAATGTCTCTGCTTTTGAATATACTATCTACGTTGGTCATAACTTTTCTTCCAAGGAGTAAGCGTCTTTTAATTTCATGGCTGCAATCACCATCTGCAGTGATTTTGGAGCCTCCCAAAATAAAGTCTGACACTGTTTCCACTGTTTCCCCATCTATTTCCCATGAAGTGATGGGACCAGATGCCATGATCTTCGTTTTCTGAATGTTGAGCTTTAAGCCAACTTTTTCACTCTCCTCTTTCACTTTGATCAAGAGGCTTTTTAGTTCCTCTTCACTTTCTTCCATAAGGGTGGTGTCATCTGCATATCTGAGGTTATTGATATTTCTCCTGGCAATCTTGATTCCAGCTTGTGCTTCTTCCAGTCCAGCGTTTCTTATGATGTACTCTGCATAGAAGTTAAATAAGCAGGCTGACAATATACAGCCTTGACATACTCCTTTTCCTATTTGGAACCAGTCTTTTGTTCCATGTCCAGTTCTAACTGTTGCTTCCTGACCTGCATACAGATTTCTCAAGAGGCGGGTCAGGTGGTCTGGTATTCCCATCTCTTTCAGAATTTTCCACAGTTTATTGTGATCCACACAGTCAAAGGCTTTGGCATAGTTAATAAAGCAAAAATAGATGTTTTTTCTGGAACTCTCTTGCTTTTTTGATGATCCAGTGGATGTTGGAAATTTGATCTCTGGTTCCTCTGCCTTTTCTAAAACCAGCTTGAACATCAGGGAGTTCACGGTTCATGTATTGCTGAAGTCTGGCTTGGAGAATTTTGAGCATTACTTTACTAGCATGTGAGATGAGTGCAATTGTGCGGTAGTTTGAGCATTCTTTTGCATTGCCTTTCTTTGGAATTGGAATGAAAACTGAGCTTTTCTAGTCCTGTGGCCACTGCTGAGTTTTCCAAACTTGCTGGCATATTGAGTGCAGCCCTTTCACAGCATCATCTTTCAGGATTTGAAACAGCTCCACTGGAATTCCATCACCTCCACTAGCTTTGTTCATAGTGATGCTTTCTAAGGCCCACTGACTTCACTTTCCAAGATGTCTGGCTCTAGATTAGTGATCACATCATCACGACTATCTGGGTCGTGAAGATCTTTTTGTACAGTTCTTCCGTGTATTCTTGCCACATCTTCTTAATATCTTCTGCTCCTGTTAGGTCCATACAATTTCTGTCCTTTATCGAGCCCATCGTTACATGAAATGTTCCTTTGGTATCTCTAATTTTCTTGAAGAGATCTCTAGTCTTTCCTATTCTGTTCTTTTCCTGTATTTCTTTGCATTGATCACTGAAGAAGGCTTTCTTATCTCTTCTTGCTATTCTTTGGAACTCGGCATTCAGATGCTTATATCTTTCCTTTTCTCCTTTGCTTTTCGCCTCTCTTCTTTTCACAACTATTTGTAAGGCCTCCCCAGACAGCCATTTTGCTTTTTCGCATTTCTTTTCCATGAAGATGGTCTTGATCCCTGTCTCCTGTACAATGTCACGAACCTCATTCCACAGTTCATCAGGCACTCTATCTATCAGATCTAGGCCCTTAAATCTATTTCTCACTTCCACTGTATAATCATAAGGGATTTGATTTAGGTCATACCTGAATGGTCTAGCAGTTTTCCCTACTTTCTTCAATTTGAGTCTGAATTTGGTAATAAGGAGTTCATGATCTGAGCCACAGTCAGCTCCTGGTCTTGTTTTTGTTGACTGTATAGAGCTTCTCCATCTTTGGCTGCAAAGAATATAATCAATCTGATTTCGGTGTTGACCATCTGGTGATGTCCATGTGTAGAGTCTTCTCTTGTGTTGTTGGAAGAGGGTGTTTGCTATGACCAGTGCATTTTCTTGGCAAAACTCTATTAGTCTTTGCCCTGCTTCATTCCGCATTCCAAGGCCAAATTTGCCTGTTACTCCAGGTGTTTCCTGACCTCCTACTTTTGCATTCCAGTCCCCTATAATGAAAAGGACATCTTTTTTGGGTGTTAGTTCTAAAAGGTCTTGCGGGTCTTCATAAAACCATTCAGCTTCAGTTTCTTCAGCGTTACTGGTTGGGGCATAGACTTGGATAACTGTGATATTGAATGGTTTGCCTTGGAGACGAACAGAGATCATTCTGTTGTTTTGGAGACTGCATCCAAGTACTGCATTTCGGACTCTTTTGTTGACCATGATGGCTACTCCATTTCTTCTGAGGGATTCCTGCCCACAGTAGTAGATATAATGGTCATCTGAGTTAAATTCACCCATTGCAGTCCATTTTAGTTCGCTGATTCCTAGAATGTCGACGTTCACCCTTGACATCTCTTGTTTGACCACTTCCAATTTGCCTTGATTCATGGACCTGACATTCCAGGTTCCTATGCAATATTGCTCTTTACAGCATCGGATCTTACTTCTATCACCAGTCACATCCACAACTGGGTATTGTTTTTGCTTTGGCTCCATCCCTTCATTCTTTCTGGAGTTGTTTCTCCACTGATCTCCTGTAGCATATTGAGCACCTAATGACCTGGGGAGTTCCTCTTTAGGTATCCTATCATTTTGCCTTTTCCTATGTTCATGGGGTTCTCAAGGCAAGAATACTGGAGTGGCTTGCCATTCCCTTCTCCAGTGGACCACACTCTGACCACAACCTGGTATGTTGTTAGGTCCATGAATCAAGGGAAATTGGAAGTGGTCAGACAGGACATGGCAAGAGTGAACATGGACATTTTAGGAATCAGTGAACTAAAATGGACTGGAATGGTTGAATTTAACTCAGATGACCATTATATTTACTACTGTGGGCAAGAATCCCTTAGAATAAATGTTGTAGCCATCATGGTCAACAAAAGAGTCTGAAAGGCAGTACTTAGATGCAATCCCCCAAAATGACAGAATGATCTCTGTTCATTTCCAAGGCAAATCATTCAGTATCACAGTAAACCAAGTCTATGCCCTGACCAATAATGCTGAAGAAGCTGAAGTTGAATGGTTCTGTGAAGACCTATAAGACTTTCTAGAACTAACACCCAGGCTTTAGAGGTCTTGAATTCTAATGATCTTAACCTTGCTCTTAAGCCTACAGCCTTTCATATGCTCCCAGTGTGTCAGGAATTACAGAGAGTCTAAATCCTAACCCCCTTGCACGCCAACAAGTGAGCCTGCCACTGTTTCATGAGATGCTGGTGGAAGACACAAGAGCCCCAGGTTAGAAACGAGGAATATAGCCCACACATCAGAACTTCAGTTCCACAGGGAGACTTTATTATCCTGTCAGGAAACAAATTGGCCCTTTGCCACAAGGTACTCTCTCTGTTCTTCACGGTCACTTGCAAACATTCTTGGAAAGCTTGTCGTTCAGTTGCTTAAGTCATATCTGACTTTGTGACCCCATGGACTACAACACACCAGACTCCCCTGTCCTTCACTGTCTCCTGGCGTTTGTTCAGACTCACATCCATTGAGTCAATGATGCCATCTAACCATCTCGTCCTCTGTTGCCCCCTTCTCCTACTACCCTCAATCTTTCCCAGCACCAGGGTCTTTTCTAATCAGTCATATCTCTCATCAGGTGGCCAAAGTATTGGAGCTTCAGCTTCAACATCAGTCCTTCCAGTAAATATTCAGGGTTGATTTCCTTTAGGATTGACTGGTTAGATCTCCTTGCTGTCCAAGGGACTCTCAATTGTCTTCCCTAGCACCACAGTTTGAAAATATCAGTTCTTCTGTGCTGAGCCTTGGAAAGCTAGCCCTGGGAAAAAGCCATCAGTCACTCTGCTGAGAAGATGTACAGAAATACTGGAGACCTTGAGGAATTGTTTCTCCAACATAGAGGTTCACATACAGGCCTTGCACCTTGACCTTGAGGCTGAGGGTCTACTCCCAACCTCTCATAAGCAGTAGACAGCTTCTTCTTTCCCTCCTTGGATCTCACCCACTTTCCCATTTTATCCCCTCATCCTCCATTTAAAGGGTCCTACCCAGGCACATTTATACAGATTCTTTTTCAAGTTCATGATTTGACATGAAATTCTGACATAAAAGGTAAAACAATAAGCCACTACAATGTGAGTACTGACAACAAACTGGTTAGTGAGGTGTCATCATTTCAAAGAGTAGTCAAGATTAATCCCTACAGAAGAGCCAGGCTTCAGTAATATGTGAACTGTGAACTTCCAGATGTTCAAGCTGGTTTTAGAAAAGGCAGAGGAACCAGAGATCAAATTGCCAACATCTGCTGGATCATACTAAAAGCAAGAGAGTTCCAGAAAAACATCAATTTCTGCTTTATTGACTATGCCAAAGCCTTTGACTGTGTGGATCACAATAAACTCTGGAAAATTCTGAAAGAGATGGGAATATCTGTATGCAGGTCAGGAAGCAACAGTTAAAACTTGACATGGAACAACAGACTAGTTCCTTGAGTCCGTCAAGGCTGTATATTGTCAGCCTGCTTATTTAACTTCTATGCAGAGTACATCATGAGAAACGCTGGGCTGGAAGAAACACAAGCTGGAATCAAGATTGCCAGGAGAAATATCAATAACCTCAGATATGCAGATGACACCACCCTTATGGCAGAAAGTGAAGAGGAGCTAAAAAGCCTCCTGATGAAAGTAAAAGAGGAGAGTGAAAAAGTTGGCTTAAAGCTCAACATTCAGAAAACAAAGATCATGGCATCTGGTCCCATCACTTCATGGGAAATAGATGGGGAAATAGTGTAAACAGTTTCAGACTTTATTTTGGGGGGCTCCAAAATCACTGCATATGGTGATTGCAGCCATGAAATTAAAAGACACTTACGCCTTGGATGGAAAGTTATGACCAACCTAGATAGCATATTGAAAAGCAGAGACGTTACTTTGTCAACAAAGGTCGGTCTAGTCAAGGCAATGGTTTTTCCAGTAGTCATGTATGGATGTGAGAGTTGGACTGTGAAGAAAGCTGAGGGCTAAAGAATTGATGCTTTTGAACTGTGGTGTTGGAGAAGACTCTTGAGAGTCCCTTGGACTGCAAGGAGATCCAACCAGTCCATCCCAAAGGAGATCAGTCCTGGGTGTTCTTTGGAAGGAATGATGCTAAAGCTGAAACTCCAGTATTTTGGCTACCTCATGTGAAGCAAGTTGACTCATTGGGAAAGACTCTGATGCTGGGAGGGATTGGGGGCAGGAGGAAAAGGGGGCGACAGAGGATGAGATGGCTGGATGGCATCATGGACTCGATGGACGTGAGTCTGAGTGAACTCCGGGAGTTGGTGATGGACAGGGAGGCCTGGCGTGCTGCGATTCATGGGGTTGCAAAGAGTCGGAGACGACTGAGCGACTGAACTGAACTGCACAAGGAAACTTGAAATGCCCTGAAACTTTGCATCTCATATTTCAGAAACCTGATAGAAGTTCTTCTAAGCATGACACTCACTCTAGTTAGTTCATTACACTACCAAAAATGAGCTTGGGAACGTTAAAAATAAACGTTTTTAACTCTCAATAACAGAAAATAAGGATTGCTCCTTCATGACAGAATAAAGACTAGTTACCTTCCTAGTCTTGATAAAGCCATTCATTTCACACTACAGCCACTAGCCACATGCCTGCAAAGCACTTGAGACATGGCTGGTGTGATTGACAAGTGATGTATGTGTAAAACATGCATCAGATTTTGAAGACTTACTAAGGAAAAAAATGTAAAGTATATCATTAATATTTTATTAATAATATGCCCAAATATTCATTGGAAAGACTGATGCTGAAGCTCCAATACTTTGGCCACCTGATGTGAAGAGCTGAATCATTGGAAAAGACCTTGATGCTGGGAAAGATTGAAGGCAGGAGGAGAAGGGGACAACAGAGGATGAGACGGTTGGAGGGCATCACTGATTCAGTGGACATGGGTTTGCGTGGACTCTGAGAGTTGGTGATGGACAGGGAGGCCTGACATGCTGTAGTCCATGGGGTTGCAAAGAGCCAGACATGACTTAGCTACCGAAGAGCAACAGTGCTGATATCACAGTGTAATCAGAAGTGCAGTCCAGCTTCTTGCTGCTCAAAAGCCATTAAAGAGTCCAAGTTGGTGGAAAGGAAAGTTTGGTTTATTTTGGATGCCAGCAATTAGGGGTGAGGGAAGAGCGGACACCTGTCCAAAGGCTGACTCCCTCACCACCCCACTGACAAGTCAGGTGACAAGAGCTTGTACAGACAGAGGGAAGGGGCTACCTGTGGAAACAGCACAGTCAGATCTGACAGTCATCTTGTAACTGGTTATCAGTGGTCTGACCAGCGTCACCCTGATTGTTTCAAGCACAGTTAATCTTCAGTTCCGGGGTGAGTTGGTTTCCATTTCTTTGAGGCAGTTCTCAGAGTCGTGGCAACTTATGTCAAGGCTACAGTCTGGTTATCATACAGTTAACCTCTCCACCTGGTGAGGGTTTCAATATCTGTAAGACAGCTCACAGGATGCGGCTCAGAATATTATCTACAGCCTTGAAAAGGAACTAAAGTTCCTTGACTATGATTAATGACTAACCTAGTATTATTTGATCTCCTTTAACTGTTTCCCTTTGTATCTCCATTTTCTCACTTTTCTGATTAAACTTATTCCTTGGCTAAAGTTTTTGCACAGGCTAAAACGCAGGATGGCGACATCGTGGGGTGGGGTTGGGGCAAGGCAAGGGCTACAGAGTTCAGCTCCATTTCAGTAACACTTGGCTATATTGACATAGATGAAACATAGGATTAAAATACTCCCACCTCTTCCTTTCCCCCCGTTTTTCCCCTTTTAAATACGACTACCACAAAATTGAAAACCATACATGTGACACATTGGAGATTTGCATGATATTTCTAATGGACAACACTGTTTTACAGAAAATGATGGCCAAATTGTTTTGGATAAAAAGATAATCAGAGTATGTGGCCAAATATACAGGAAAATGTATTACTTTTTTTTTCTTTCTGGATTTTGTAATGTTTGTGGACTTTTCTGGCTCTTAAAATTTTTTAATTTGTTGTGCTTTGTCATTTTACATAAACATTGAGTTTCATATCTATTTATGTGTTTATAATTCTGCAGTCCTCTTCTTAAAGAAGTACCCCCAAATTGTATAAGCTTCATGTCCCATGAAACCTGGACTTCCCTGGGATTCAGGCTCCATGCTGTGCAGAGGGGCTGGAGAGAACTAACCAGTCCAAAGGTGGGAGTCCTGTAAGTTGATTCAGAGACGTTTTACTGTGTTATTTTCAGTTTGTCTCTCACGCGGTTCAAAGCAGCTGTAGGGTGAGAGAAGGGAGGTGGGGCAGACTGATGGATGGATGGAGAGGGGAGGGCAGGCAAGATGAGAGCAGAGAGAGGCGGAGCACCACTGAGGGAAACACCGCTCCCTATTCGCATACTGCAGAAAAGTCCTCCCTTTCCATCAGCACTGATGCTAAAGAACAGGAAGGAATGAGTTAATGGAATTCAGTTTATATAAATAGAGCAAGAACAGAGCACCTCTGGAAGGAAAGGAAAATGTAACCATAAAAAACGCCAAGCAAATTTGCAGGAGTAGTGATGGGGGAGGTCACCCACAGCTCACGGTAGGAGTCTGCACTTACGCTGCAGAAGGACAGGCGTGGGAGTTTTCCAGGAACTGAATTTAAGGACAATGCAGAAAGGCAGGAATTAAAAGGGCCAGTTTAACACTGAATCAGAAAGTGAAGTCACTCAGTCGTGTCCGACTCTGCTACCCTGTGGAGTATAGCCCACCAGGCTCCTCTGTCCATGGGATGTTCTAGGCAAGAATACTGGAGTGGGTTGCCATTTCCTTCTCCAGGGGATCTTCCCAACCCAGGGATCAAACCCAGGTCTCCCGCATTGCAGGCAGGTGCTTTAACCTCTGAACCACCAGGGAAGCCCAACACTGAATCAGAGACTTCCTTAAACTCCAAGTTTGAGCCCCCTGGAGGCAGGGCTGTGCTTTAGCCCCCTAGAATAACAGGAAGTGAGAAAAGAGCAAAAATAGGTGCAAAAAGGGAGGTTGGGCACGGCTGAGATATCAGTCCATGCAGAGATGCAGCGTATAGTGCACTCCTCGAGTGGTGGGCAGTGTGTTATACATAGCGTGTGTGTGTGCACAGCGCAGCAGACAGTATACGCATGCGTGTACATGCAGCCCGTGCACGCATGGCACAGAGCATGTTATGCTTATGCACAGCCCAGTGTGCAGTGTGGGCAGCCAGTGGGAGTGGGCACAGCTTCGGGCCGAGCAATCATCAGCACTGCTGCTTTACCTTCTTTATATATATATATATATTGAGCTCAAAATGGTACAGATGAACTTATTTGCAAAGCAGAAATAGAAGCACAGATGTAAAGAACAAATATGTGGACACCAAGAGGGGAAAGGGCGGGCGGGGTGAACTGGGAGACTGGAACTGACATATACATATACTGCTATGTACACAATAGGTGGCTGATGAGAGCCCACGGCATAGCACGGGAGTTCCGCGCGATGCTCTGTGGTGGCCTAAATGGGAGCAATTCAAAATGAGGGGATGTGTGTATCGGGATAGCCGACTCACTCTGCCACGCAGCAGAAACTAACGCAACACTGTAAAGCAACGATACTACAATAAAAATGAATTTTAAAAAGTGTGCTCCTTGAATTGAAACTGTTAGCCCATTCGGTAGATTTGATGGTCATAAACAGAGACAGCCAGCCGGAGCAACTGCTATAATGTGCTGAGAGTGAAGAACGCCGCTATGATGAAAGCGAAAGTAGCTCAGTGTCCGACTCTTTGTGGCCCCATGGACTATGCAGTCCATGGAATTCTCTAGGCCAGAATACTGGAGTGGGTAGCCTTTCCCTTCTCCAGGGGGTCTTTCCAACCCAGGGATCCAATCCAGGTCTCCCGCCCTGCAGGTGATTCTTTACCAGCTGAGCCACAAGATGATGAGTCATTAAATCCTCTCGGATCTTCTCCAGAGGGTGCCTAGTATCACTTAATTTAACTTTGGTTTCTTGAATTCCGATCTACAGAAATGTCTTCATCTTTTTTTTTTTCTGGTTCATGCTATGCTATGCTATGCTAAGTCACTTCAGTCATGTCCGACTCTGTGTGACCCCATAGATGGCAGCCACCAGGCTCCCCCGTCCCTGGGATTCTCCAGGCAAGAACACTGGAGTGGGTTGCCCTTTCCTTCTCCAATGCATAAAAGTGAAAACTGAAAGTGAAGTCGCTCAGTTGTGTCCGACTCTTAGTGACCCCATGGACTGCAGCCTACCAGGCTCACCAAAGCCCTGATCTCGCATCCCTCTGTGGCCGCTCCAGCTCTCAGAATTGCTGCCGCTTTTCCTTTTCAGTAAAAGTGCTTTACTCCTCATCTTCATTGCTTCATGGTGACGCACCCTTCTCTGAGACTGTCTCTTTGAAACTCGAAAGACCTCGAATCCCACAGATTCCCTTCTTTTCAGCTCAAACACAGAAGCTGATGAAGGAATAGAGCAGGTGAGCCTAGATAAAGAAGGCCCTGGGGAGACCTCTGGTAATCCCTTCCAGTTAGAGCAGTTATTGGGTAAACCCTTTCCATGGTGAGATTCACAGAACTCTCTCTCAGTCCAGCTTCACGACGATGTCTTTGCAAAACCCCACTCCAGGTTTATCAGCTAAGCTTCTTTAAGGAATGATGCTGGTATTTGAAAAATCTCCTTTCTTCGAGTTATTCAAAACTTACTTTGAACCTAAGGGTGGTTTCTCAAAGCAGTGTTTTCACAATGAATATCATCACACAACTTAACGACTGTTGCTGTTTAGTTGCTAAGATGTGTCCAACTCTGGTAACCCTGCGGACTGTCACCCACCAGGCTCCTCTGTCCATGAGATTTTCCAGGCAAGACTGTTGGAGTGGGTTATCATTTCCTTCTCCAGGGGATCTTTCCAACTCAGAGAGCGAACCCAGGACTCCTGGTTTGGCAGGCAGGTTCTTTACCACTGAGCCACCAGGGAAGCCCAACTTAACAATTAACCTCCAGTCTATTTCCCAGCTCCACTGAAATAGGACATGGTGATGTAGCTAGATTCTCACTCCTTTGTTTTTTGCATTTTCCCTTGTATAAAAAAATGTATCTGAATCACAGAATTTTATCCTTTTGTAAAGAGGGAACTTTCTCACCAACAGGTTAGGGAATTACATGCATCCTTGGGATCACTTACATTCACATTGAAGTGCATCTCAAGGTTATCCATGGAAAGCACAACAAATTGGCATCTTCAGAATCCATTTATGGTCTTGGCTTACAAGCGAGACCCAGGAAACCTGTTTACAACATTGCTTCCTGTAATTTGAACATTCTCTGTTGCTTGAATATTTTTATCAATAGAACTGTCATTTATTGAATGCCTGCTATGGGAATGGCTCCATGCTAAACAGTTTCATTTAAATATTACTGCAGCGTAATATATCTGGAGAAAAGCATGACCTGCAATATGCTCTCTCATGTTCATTGTAGCACTGTTTACAATAGCCACGTTATGGAAGCAACCTAAATGTCCAAGAACAGAGGAATGGATAAAAAACAAAAGTTGTGGTATATATCTTCAGCGGAATATTAGTCATTAAAAAGAATGAAATAATGCCATTTGCAGCAACATGAACAGACCCAGAAATCCTCATACTGAGAGAAATGTCAGAGAAGGAGGTACATGGTATGACATCCCTTATAATTGAAATCTAAAATGAAATGATACAAACAAACTTACTTGCAAAACAAAAAGAGACTCATTGACTTAGAGAATGAACCTATGGTTCCTGGAGGGGAAAAGATGGGGAGAAAGGATAGTTACGGGGTTTGGGATGAACACGTACACATTGCTATATTTAAAATGGGCAACCGATAAGGACCTATTTATACCACAGGGAACCCCGCTCAACACTCTGTGGCAGCCTAGATGGGAGGGGAGCTTGAGGGAGAATGGATACATATATATGCATGACTAAGTCCCTTTGCTGTTCGCCTGAAACGTCTTAACATTGTTAATCTGCTGTACCTCAATACAAAATAAAATGTTTTAAAAAATAAATATTACTGCAGTCTGGGTATAAGCAGAGCCTTATTTAGAAAAGTTTTGTTTTTAATCCTCTTCTGTTCATTTCAAAATTATCTTTCAGTCTCCAAAATGTCACTCAATCTTCACTTTACTGATAAATCAGGCTGTTCAACTAGAGGCAAAAAGAGGTCCTTAAAAAGAAAAAGCACCCATGTAAGCATTCTAATTCTGAGCTGTAATTGGAACCAAAGCTTCATTTTCTGATACTGTAATTCAGCATGATCTACAGGAATGGAAGTCAGCTTGCTTACCCATTGAGGACATGCAGATTTTGCACCGAGTGTGGTGAGAGAGTCCCATGGTTCCTTGAACCAAAGATTTCAGGAGTCTCCAGTCTTGTGGCTGCAAATCACAACCACAGACATATACACATAACAACAATAACTCGTTTTAACTGTTTATGTATATGTATAAGCAGCTATGTGACAAATTTTCATTTAGAAAACTCACTTTCAGCAGGGCAGTAAGAGAAATGAAAACCTTTGATACTTTAAAAATTGTTAATGATGCGTAATAAACAGAATCACAAATGAGGTTATTTTGCAAGTTCTGTATAAACAGGGCTTTATTGCCTCTGAAACGACGCAAGAATAATAAATGGATATTGGACTCATTTGTCACCGCTGAGGAGATTCTACACTTGAAGTAGTTTATTAATTTAAGACTGTTTCTCCTCACACAATTGGGAGTGTCACACGACAGGGGTGGGTCATTTTTGTGAACAACAGTCCTGAGGTGGCAGATACCATTATTTTATCAGTTCAGCTCAGCTGTGTCCAACTCTCGGTGACCCCATGTACTGCAGCATGCCAGGCTGCCCTGTCCATCACCAACTCCCAGAGCTTACTCAGACTCATGTCCATTGAGTCATCTGACCATCTGACCATCTGACTAACCATCTCATCCTCTGTCGTCCCCTTCTTCTCCTGCCTTCAATCTTTCCCAGAATCAGTGTCTTTTCAAATAAGTCAGTTCTTCGCATCAGGGGGCCAAAGTATATCTGGTATAATAAACACAAAATTCAGTACATGGGAGGGCTCATAAAAGACTACAGAAAGCGAAGTGACTCTTCTTTAAGTGAGTAAAGAGATTGATGAACAATATGTATTTTTTAACCTAAGGAAGTGAAACTATTAGTCATTCAATCTTGTCTGACTGGGCAACTCGGTAGACTGTAGCCCATCAGGCCCCTCTGTCCATGGAATTCTCCAGTAAGAATACTGGAGTGGGTAGCCATTCCCTTCTCCAGGGCATCTTTCCAACCCAGGGATCGAACCCAGGGCTCCTGCACTGCAGGCAGATTCTTTACCAGCTGAGCCACCAGGGAAGCCCCCATTTTAACTTAGGTTAAAAGATAAACATTTTATTTCCCCCAAAGTTTTGTTTCCAAAGAGCAGCTACTTTTAAAAATGTCCTGGGTTATAAAGTACCTGATATCTTTAATCACCTGTGGCACATCTGAGTTTAGAGGAGCAGATGGAAGGCAATGGTAGTGGGTGATACGGGAGAGTGGCATGTGGGCTTAGACGAGTCTGGACTGGAGACAGCCTCCACGTGACGTGATGCTCACCCTGGAGCATTCTCACCAGTTTTCACTCACTGATCTCATTCTCAAGAGCATATAATCTCTTGTAAGTTGGTACAGCCACTATGGAGGGCATGGAGGTTCCTTACGAAAATTAGAGCTACTGTATGGTCCAGAAATCCCACTCCTGGGCATATATCTGGAGAAAATCAGAATTCAAAAGACACCTACACCCCAGTGTTCATTGCAGCACTATTGGCGATAGCTAGGACAGGAGAGCAAGCCAAGAGTCTGTCGGTAGAGGAGCGGATAGACAAGAGGTGGTGCATAAACGCAAGGGGATATCACTCAGCCGTGAGAAGGGGTGAGACTGAGCCACGTGTAGAGATGCGGATGGACCTAGATTCGGTCACACGGAGTGAAGTAAGTCAGAAAGAGAGAAACAACTATCATATATTGAGGAATACGTGTGGAATCTTTAAAAAACGATTCAGATGAGCCTGTTTGTAGGGCTGGAATAGAGGTGGAGACATAGAGAATGGGTGTGTGAACAGAGGGGAGGAAAGGGAGGAAAGCTCAGCTCAGCGCTCTGTGACGACCCACGGGTGGGGGAAGGGGCAGGGGAGAAGGAGGTCCAAGATGGAGGGGATATACGTATACACACAGCTGATTCACTTCGTCATAGAGCAGAAACTAATATAACATGCTAAAGCGATTATACTCCAATAAAGAGAGGGAGCAAGAAGAGTATATAATCTCTTGAAACCCCTTAGGGGCTGTAATTCTGTAATGGGTTTTTAGAAGCATATTACTTTCGAAATGTATTTCATGTGCGGAACATTTCATTTCTGATCAGTGTACTAATAATGGTTTTATTCAAATTAATTTTACTATAATCTAGGATGTTATTTTATAAACACACCTGGCTTTTTTTTTTCATTAAAATGCATCCTTTCAATTAATTTTAAAAGCCAAGGCATAACTTGACAAAGATAAAAATTTAAATGGCATCTAGTATCACCTTTAGGTTAGAGACCAAAAATGTACATTGAAACATGGGCTGATGGTTAAATATACATGGCGGCTGTATTCCTTGGATATGACCAGCTGCTTTGACCTTCCCACCTGGAAGGGGGAGACTGGGAAAAGGAGTCCTCCCTTCATCTTTGGCTACATAAATTCTGCTTCCACCCCCAGCCTTCAGCCTCATGCCCCTACCTGAAAACCTTGACAGTAGATATTTCCAAACTCATCCTACCGAGATTTTAGCTTGGATGGTCTTTCATTGCGTGCAGCCACCCTGTACTTTACAGCATGTGCTATATTTGGGGGCACCTGTGGTCTGTACCCACTAGATGCCAGTATCCCTTCCCACAGCCATGCTGGGACAACCACAAGAGTCTGTAGGCATTGGCAGCTCCCCATGGGGGACAAGCTCTCCCAGAACTGAAGACAATGTTTTATACCATCATCTTGCCTGCTCTCCAGGAGGCCCCAAGCTATAGCCCATGTTCATCCCTAGACTGAGGAGAGGAAATTTCATTTTCTAAAGGCACAAACATACTAAAATTTTGTTTGAAAATGCTTTGTTTAAAAGATTTCCTCCCAGATATGCTCAAATCTAAAAAAGCAAGTGTTTACTTCACGCTCATTTTTGCAAAGCATCGAGTTGGTCCATTCTTCTCTATAATTTGTTTCCCAAGTTCTTTCGTTGTTCAGTCACTAAGTTGCATTCAACTCTTTGTGACCCCATGGACTGCATCACGCCAGGCTTCCCTGTTCTTCACTATTTCCTGGAGTGTGCTCAGATTCATGTCCATTGAGCCAGTGATGCTATCCAACCATCTTATCTTCTGCTGTCCCCTTCTCCTCCTGCCCTCAATCTTTCTCAGCACCAAGGGCTTTTCCAGTGAGTCACCTCTTCACATCCAGTGGCCAAAGTGTTGGAGCTTCAACTTCAGCATCAGTCTTTACAATGAATATTCAGGGTTGATTCCTTTTAAGATTGACTGTCCAAGCTCTTTCCATGTTTCTTCATCAAACAAATAATTTCTGAATACAGAAACAGCCTACGTGAAGGATACCTTATTTTGCCTTTAATGTTTCAAATTTTCCCTTGCAAAAAATACTCTTTTTGTAAGAGGAGAGGAAGACCTGGAGCTGCCAGTTTATTTAAACTTGTTTCTTTGTATTCATATTAACATTATAAAGATTTGATTTTGCAAAATTTGGTGAGATTTTGCTCTACAATTTGTTTCTGCTGAAAGTGCAGCATTATTAATCTCAGAGAAGTGAGGTGTATACAGAGATCTCATTTTATTTGTTCCCTGCAGTGTCACTATGGACTGTGAATAAAGGACAAGTGCCTTGTGATGCAGGAAGCATCTCTAAACAGCCCTTACATGGAATTTGCCACATGCAGATAGCACACTGGATACATCATCTAACTAATAAGACCAAGAAAGAAATGTCATTTATTTCTAAATAACCTACGCATTCACCTTGCTTTCCTATATAAAATCCTAAGAATTAAAAGGCTTTGCTAACATCTTTCTGAAAATAAGTTACAAATCTGGGAGGTCAAAATGGAATCTTTTTGTTTCATCCAGCTATTTTAAAATAAGAAAGTATATCTTCATAATTAAATCTGCAGAGTCAGGAAACAACCAGTTCATAGAAATGCTGCCAATGCAAGGAAAGAAAAAAAATAGCTTGAGCTTTCCAAATAAACAAATGGCTCTGAGGATATCTTCTTTGAACTGGTTGCCTCTCTAGGTCTTTTCCACTAGGACTTGTCCTCCAAGACGTCTTTGTAGTCAGGTTTCTCTTTGGGTTGTTTACAGCCAACTTTGCTGCGTAGAGAAAACTCAGTTTTATTTTTGGTTGGTAAGTTTTTGTCCATCCACCCACCCATTTTATCCAATTATCCATCCCTCTATTCAATTATTTATCAGACATCAGTCCAATGGCTTCTCTTGGCCTCTGTGGGATTTCTTTATGCCAGGGGCCGTAGTAGGTGCAGAGACTGAGAGATCGGCTAGATGCTCTTGTTATCACAGACTGTACAGTCCTAGTTGGGGGCGGTGTCTACATACCCTGGGCTTTTTAAGACTGCCAGAGCCATGTCTCTGATAGAAGATTAGGTATGTATCTAGTAAATGTGGTTTACGTAGAACTGGGTAACTCGGCATCTTTTTGCATTTGGAAATGGGTGTCCGTATGTTACAAGTGTTAGCCAGCCCCCATTCTCTCGTTCAAGTCCGCCTGCAATGAGGGAGACGTGTGATCGATCCCTGGATCATGAAGATCCCTGGAGAAGGGAAAGGGTACCCACTCCAGCATTCTTGCCTGGAGAATTTCATGGACAGAGGAGCCTGGAGGGCTAGAGTCCACGGGGTCGCAAAGAGTTGGACGCGACTGAGCGACTTTCACTCACTCATCCTCTTGTTTTAAATTTGCAGCAGTGACGGCAACAGGAAGCAATTTCTTCTCAACTTAACCTCTTACCTTCATTTGCTTCTGTGCCCACTTGCCAAGCCCTTTTGAACAATTGTACAAAGTTCATGAATCTGTCACTTCAGGATACGCTAATAAATAATATCAACACCAGCGCCTTTCTTGCCACAGAATTTCTTAGACATTCCAGTGGCTTATTCAGTGGAATCAGATTTGGCAAAGGGAAGAAAATACTAGAGTTTATTTTAAAAATTCAATTCAATTTTCTAGTCTAGAAGTAGTCTTCATCTTATAGAACAATCAACTGAAAGAAAATCTTTTCTTCTCAAAATGTTAGCTCACCAGAATTCAGTAAAACCTGAAATGTCAGGTCAACAAGAAGGCAATTTATCCCATGAAATGTTCTAATATTAAGCAGCTTCTAAAGCATTTTACCTGAATATCTACCAATTAAAATTTCCTTGACTATTCCATGAGATTGCCCAACTAACCACATCATCACTAGCACTCTCTCTGCTCATCACTGGCTCTCCCCACTCCTGGGGTCACCCCATAAATACACACACATCAAACACACTGGACTTTCAGTAAGAAAATTCACAAAAAAGGCAACGCAAAGAACAGCAACAACACAACCTTTTCTAGCAGTATCAGACTTATACTTTGGGCTCTTTAGAAGCCTGCCAGCCCTGAGGATAGGTCCAAGGAGGATAAAAAGAAGGATAAGCCACAGGCCATCTTGAAACCAACATCAGTAGGCGAGGTTAAGATGAGGAGTTATTAATTGGGAACTGGGCCAGGGGGGAAAGAGACAACCAAGGTTTTGTATCTGTCATAGCTTTAGAAATGGGAGTGTTATTGTCTCCTGGTGGCTCAGAGGTAAAGAACCCACCTGCTAATGCAGGAGACGTGGGTTTGATCCCTGGGTTGGAAAGATTCCCTGGAAGAGGGCATGGCAATCCTCTCTAGTATTCTTGCCTGGAAAACTCCATGGACAGAAAAGCCTGGCAGGCTACAGTCCATGGGGTCTCAAAGAGTCGGATCCTACTTAGGGACATTTCAGCAACCACAACACATAAAAAGACATCTTCCTAAGAAGGCATAGCTTTCCTTTTAATCTGGATTTGCCCTGAGACACCCAAACTCCAAGTAGACTAGGGTTTGAGTCTCAGCAGCTGGGAAACACACTGACTGCCCCACTGAGCTCCGGGTGAGGACTCTGGGACAGAACCACAGTCTGGAGTGTGAGGAATTCCAAATGTGGAGAATGAAAGGGGATTCTAATGGTAGAATTAACTTTAAGGTCCTGATTCATCATTATTCATGTCAAGGGAGTTTTAAGTCCCTGTAAAACAGATGGGTGAGCACAGACTTCTTTTTCGAGAGTCCTTCAGTTTGCTAAAGTGAGCTCTTCACTGACTGGCATGGCCCAGTAGCCCTTGGCTGCATATAAATTTGGACAGAGAGCATCTTGGCATGTTGACTGTAGTTAAAAGAATACCTGGCAGATGGCCCAATTGGTTCAAGTCAGAAATAAACGGGATTTGGAGAAGTTCTCACTGCGCCTGTGCGTCTCACCCATCTGAACTCCAGGAGGGCGGAGGTGGCTCCTAGTTGCTAAATCTGCTCCACCAGCTCTGCAGGGCAGAGAAGGCAATGGCACCCCACTCCAGTACTCTTGCCTGGAAAATCCCATGGACGGAGGAGCCTGATAGGCTGCAGTCCATGGGGTCACGAAGAGTCGGACATGACTGAGTGACTTCCCTTTCACTTTTCACTTTCATGCATTGGAAAAGGAAATGGCAACCCACTCGAGTGTTCTTGCCTGGAGAATCCCAGGGATGGGGGAGCCTGGTGGGCTGCCATCTATGGGGTCGCACAGAGTTGGACATGACTGAAGCGACTTAGCAGCAGCAGCAGCAGCAGCTCTGCAGGGAACCCCGGGGGAGGGGGTACCTGGCTGCCCACACAGGGTGAAGCAGGAACTGTCAGAACCAGCTTCTCCTGTCTGCTGGGGCTTGGTACGTGGTTGACACACAGTAGCTGCTCAATAAATGTTTAAAGCCAAACTTATCCTCTGCTGGTGGCCCAGCTCATTAAGGCGGAGAGTCTTCGTCTTGCACCCTGGAAGACACTTGCATGGCTCAGAAGTGGGGTCAGTGTCAGGCATGGAGGGGCCTCAACTAAGCCCCGCACATTTGTACCCCAACGCCTACTCATTCCAGTAATTTCCACCTTTGATCTAGATGCTATCCACTGGGAAATTGTGTAGCTGCTTGATTCCAGTTCCCTGGGTGAGTCTTCTAAGGTAGAAACCCCCCTGGCTTGGGTCATCTAGAGCAAGAGTCCCCAACCTCTGTGATGTAATGACTGATGATCTGAGGTGGAGCTGAGGTAACAACAGAAATAAAGCGCACAATAAATGTAACACACTCGAATCATCCCCAAACCTTACCCACTCCCAACCCATCCATGAAAAAACTGTCTTCCATGAAACCCATCCCTGATGCCAAAAAGTTTGAGGACTGCTGATCAAGAGTCTGGAGTCTAGATGGGCATCAGTCTTTGACCCACTGAATACTTCTGTTGAGTGTAACCCCCTGAAGTCCTTCCCTATGAGCTCAGTGTGTTTCCCACTGGAGGGGGTTTAATGTGTGGCTCAGGGCTCACCTTCAACTGAGGGATGAGATTTCGGGAGCAATGTGATTGTCACCCGATGAACTGGTGTTGAATTCAAAGACTGCCCTTGAATCTTGCCAATCAGTTGAAGAAGTTGTGCTCCATCAACACTTTGTTATAAAAAAATATGACTTAGCTAAGGGTCAGGCACACAGAGTTCCCTGATAGCACAGACATGCTGAAGAGTAGAGGGTTTTATGCATCCCTGCCATTCTTCATTTGCCATTTTAAGGTGTAATAATATTTTTTATGAATTGATTCCCTTTTGTGCTTTTTTAAAAGCTGTCATTGGAAGTTTATTTGGAGGAAGTAAAAACTTGTCCTCGGTGCAAAATCTTGAACTGGAAGCCATTTTTCAAGGGAATATGTCACTTCCTGGGCCAGTGTTTGATTACAGAAAATAAAATTGGCCCACACAAGTCAGTTTAACTTCCTGCCATTGTTGTGTTGGCTCAAATGTTCTGTTTATCAAAAAGCAACTTTTGCCTAGTTCCAGCTGCAATGAATTCTCATGACAGAAAGGACTACAAATTTAGCTCTTGCTGAGTTAGTGCCATTCTTCATTTGATCTGTTAAAGCATTGTAATTTAAAAATTATATTTTAGGTTGGGAACTTGAAATGGGTTGCTTTTAAAAGGGAAGTTAGAAGTCTAGCCTTGAAACAAATGAAAATGTACCAGATAATGAAGACATTCGGGGCTTCCCTCATAGCTCAGTCGGTAAAGAATCCGCCTGCAGTGCAGCAGACCCAGGTTCAATCCCTGGGTTGGGAAGATCCCCTGGAGAAGGAAATGGCAAGCCACTCCAGTATCCTTGCTTAGAAAATCCCAAGGACCGAGGAGCCTGGTGGGCTACAGCCTACGGGGTCGCAAAGACTCAGGCACGACTGAGTGACTATCACTCCTGCTCAAGAGGAAAGGTTAAAATCTGACATAACCTCCTGCTCCTCTAACTCAGCTTGCCCCTTGCACAGTCTAGACCATGTGGGTCATGTAGTCTCAGAAAGTGGGGACTTGCAGTACTAGGAACTGGAGTTTACCTCACTCACCCTTGTCCTGCTCTTTACAACCACCGGGCCCCTGGAAACCTGCCTAATCATGCCTGTCCAGGTCAGGCATCCCCCTCCCCATCTTGACTGCTGTTCCCATGCGCGAGTGAAACCCCTTAGTTTAAACCAGCCAATTAACAGCTAGCATTGCCCACTACAGTCTGTCTGTAAAAACTCTGTAACCCCCTTGTTTGGGGCTCAGATCTTGGAGTGTTAACTCCTCTGGGCCCACCGGCGTAATAAACCTGAGCTCTCCAGCTCTCAAAGCGTGGTGCTTGGTTTCTCGAGCACTGGTTTCTGCAACACTACTACGACTAATGAGGACATTCGGAGCCTTCTGAATGAGGATCAGAGCCTCATTGAGGACTGAGGCAGACTTCCCTTCAACTCCGAAGCTTCAGACGTTGAACTTGCTGTACCAGAACGTGCTTTCAGCACAGTCAAGACACCAGAAGCCAGCAGCATCAGCCAATAAAGAAGGCATGGATGTTCTTAGAAAGTTATTTGAAAGATGAATTTTGTCATTGTGGCAAAGCAAATATGCTTAAATCTTTTTGTCTCCTGTTCAACAAAACTGACAATAAATTATATCAAATCAAGATCATGATGGGATATGTGAAAACAGTCTGTGAGCTGTAAAGAAATCTGAGAATATATAGCTAGGAAGGGGAGTCTTTTAACTAGAAACAATGAGTGAAAAGTACAAGCAAATAAAACAAAATAAGTTGCTTGTCTCTTCCATCAAGTTTGGTTTCAGAAATCACTTGAACAGTGAAATTTACATTTTAGGAGAAAAACTGGTGAAGCTCTGCCCTGTCAGTATGATGGATTCTAGTTTGGGATCAAATACAAGCTGCCTTGCTGGAAACAGACCCTTCTCAAACCACATGAGAGGAATGAATTTTATCCTGATTAATACTCACCTGTGCTCAAATAAATGGCTAAAGGACAGAGTTTAACTCAATACTTTCCTTTGCAGTTGGTTGATCCCTTTACACCGATCTATGTTCGCAGCAGTGCTTATGATGATGATACCTATAAACATTAATTTTTCCACAAAACACCTGATGGTTAGATGTGGTGCAGAAAATTTCAACAATCGGGGAACATTTTTCTAGTAATTGCTGAACTGACTGAAGAGAAAATGATGTGCATTCAGTTGCACTGATCAGGCTGTGATAACGGCAGCTGATGTTTCGGTTTGGGTTCCTGAGAGATGCAGATGCCTGTGAAAGTGGTTTATGAAGAAGTGGTCCCAGGAGACCTGATACAGGAATGAGGAGGCAGGACCAGAAAGGCAAGGATGTCAAGTGAGATGAGCATAGGACGAGTCCCCAGAAGTATAACTTGGCTCAGTCCCTGGGGGAAACTGCGGAGATAAGTACAGTCAACCCTTGAAGACGCAGGGGTTAAGGGTGCCCACTCTTGGTGTAGTTGAAAATCTGAGTATAGCTTATCATTGGTCTTCTGTGCAAGTGATTTCTCTCTATGCCCGGTTTTGTATCCCCAGATTCAGCCAACCTGCAGATCCCTTAGTCTTGTAGCATTCACTACTGAAAAAAGTCTGCGTGCAAGTGCAAAAAAAAAATAGCTCAAAATCCTGATGTTCAAGGTCAACTGTAGTTCACATGCCGAGTCATTCCTAGGAGTATAAAGAGAGCTGAAGTCCTTATGCTGCTCTTTAAGGGCTGACCCTGGGGGATGTGAATTCTCAAGCACTTCCCTTCTTTTTCTGTACAAATAAAGTAGCCGCCACCGCAGCCCTCCAACAAAAAAACAAAGACATTACCTAATAGGATAGACAGGGAGGGCTTCCTGATGGCTTAGTGGGTAAAGAATCCACTTGCAATGAAGGAGACACCGGAATCACAGGTTCAATCCGTGGTCCAGGAAGATCCCCTGGAGAAGGAAATGGCAACCAACTCCAGTGTTCTTGCCTGGGAAATCCCGTGGACAGAGGAGCCTGGTGGGCTACAGTCCCTGGGGTCACAGAGAGTCAGACATGTCTGAGCGGCTAAGAGAGAGAGGTTAGGAGTGAAACAGGTGCGCATGAAAATGCTAAAGAATCAGAGGAAATGGGCATTATTGATCTAAGGCCCATTGCACTATCTAAATCGCACATCTCCCGTCAATTAACTTGTGCTTTGATTCCTGTGTGTTTATGGCAGAATCTCTCCTAGTTGCCTGGTCAATATCCATTCCTGTCCCCCTCCCTTCCCTGCCCCCTGCTTTTCCTCATTAATGGGGCCTTGATTATGTTTCAGGCACCAGGTCTCCTGCTAAAACAGGCACATTTCCAGACTCCCTTGCAGTTAAAAGTGGCCGAGGTGATGCTTCTTCACCTCCCTTCCTTCTTGTCTTCTTCACTGAGGTCAGCCTGCAGGGTCAGTTTGTAAAAGGAGAAGACAAGAGTTCTGATGAGGAGGACCGCCACAAAGGCAGTGCAGTGTAAAGACGGAAATAATTGCCTAGATCCTGGAGGCATCTGACCAGCCTTATTTGGTGGCCTCTAAATTTTTATGTTGGGGGTGAAATAAATCCCAAGCTAAGCTATTGCAGGCCATTATTTTCAGAGTGTTATATGAAACTGGAAGTATTCTTAACCAAGGCAGCCCTAAACACAGTGGTAAGAGCGATATATTGAATAAAATAAACAGTGCTTTATGGCTTATTTTTGGTCACATTTTAATAAAATGGGAAGTGGCCTTGAATTTTTGTCCTGATCCATGAATATTAGCTGATTGTGATGGGGAAAGGCACTGGTCAGGGTTTTCCTCTTCATGGCCAAATTGTTTTTCTTCAAGGAGGAAAAAATAACAGACATCACTTGGATAATGGGAATGAATTCATTGTTCATCCAAATGCTAAAGAGTAGCTCACGGAGGTGGTTTATTTTAGCAGATGTTTAACATTCTTAATCAACAATTTCAAGGGAAATTGGAATACATTTATTGCAGATGACAAGACTGTTGAAGATGAGCTTGGGAATTGGATGAAGACAATTGATCATGAAGGGGATTAATCACTGGAGACTGTCGGCTCATCTGCATGTGACGAGGCACTGCCTTTGCAGCAAAATAAAGTACATCATCAGCTGCCTCTCCTCACTCGGAAACAGTTGCGATGGTCGCGTGAAGGACTGACCGTGGTGCACTCCCTGTGCGCAGCCCCCAAGCCCCTCATTGTGTACCTTGCAACGGGTGAAATTGTCAGCTTTTGCCACCAGGCTCCGATCTCCAGAAAAGTTAAGATGTGTCCCTTGTTTTATTCCTTTGACCACACGACAAACTTGCAAATATGGAATGAATAATCACAGAGAGGATCGGAGACCCCTTCAGTCTGCCATTTGTACAAGCAACTGGCCTCCAATCAAAACAAGGTGTTTTTTGAGATCCTCACTGGAGGCAGCCTAGACATTGCACAGTACAATAACCTGGGCAGCTTTGAGGGTGTCTCTCATCAGAATTACTCTATGGGTAGAAAAGTGATTAAAAAAAAAAAAAAAACACTGCTGCCATTGATATTCAGGCGTTTATGCTCGCCTGGATTCTTGAGATACTGAGCTAACAAGTCAGGAGGTGAAAGGACCTGGATATGGAACCTGATATGCAGAGACAGCTTTTCTGCAGTTCAGTCCAGTTTGGGGAAATTGGCAGAATCACTGCATTAACATTTCATCTGTTAAACAATGAAGCAAAAAGAAAATATTTTGTTCCTTTGTGATATATTTAAGCCATTATTTTTCATGGAAAAGCATGCATAAATCCTAAACTGGGATACAGAATTTACTTGTAATTGAGTGGCAGCAAGAAACTCCCAGGGGAAAAAACAACTGAAAAAATCAAAAGATGCTAAAATTTTTTTCCATCTAATTATTCTTTAGAGCAGAAGGAATCACTGGTATGCCCAGGGTTATACAGTGAAAGGCAAAGAGGCCCCGTGGATACAAAATTTCCCTGAAAGTCTAATAGTTCTGAAAAACTAGCATTTTATATATTAAATTGCTTTTAATCTATAAAAACCAGACTAACAGCACAAATATTTTGAAGGAGTAAGAGTTACATAAAGCGTTTTACGTTTTTGTTATGCAACACTAAATTCAAGTACTGAAGGACTGGCGGTTACATGCCTTTCATCCTTTTGTTTATAAAAGAGAGCAATTCAAGGGAAAAAGAAAACTATTCAAACACCATGCTGAAATAACTGGACATCTATACCCAAAGCAATAAACATTGACTTACATTATGCTACACACCAAAATTAATTCAGGTGGATGGTTCTAAACGTAAAACCTAAAATCTTAAAACCACTAAAAGAAAACGTATGAGGAAACCTTTATGATCTTGAGTCAGGGAAGATTTTAGGTACAAGCAAAAACAAGAGCCATAAAAGAAAAAAAAGATATTTGAACTGCTCTTTGAAATACATCGTTTAAAAAATGAGAAAACAAACCATGGACTGGAAAAACATGTTTTCAAAACACAAAATTGATAGAGTACTTGTACCCAGACTATATGAAAACCTCGCAAAACTCAGAAGTATTAGGAAAAGAAACACCTGTGGCTGAAAGTTTGGCCAAACAAGCACTTTACAAGATAGATGGATAGAAAGAACATGAGAAAATGGCCAACATCATCATTCATTAGGAAAATGCCAATTAGCACTACAATAAGATCCATGGCATACCTTGCTTAACAACTTAAAAAATAGAAAACAAACAATATCGGAGCTGGCAGGGATACAGAGGAAGTGAAGCACTTACATACTACAGAGGGGAATTCAACACTTGAAAAGCAGCTTAATAGTCTTTTATAAAATTAAACAGATGCTTAGTTTTAGTTCCAGGAATCCCAAACCTATATATTTATCTAAACGAAATTAAGTGCACAAAAATCTGCATGCGTATGTTCACAGCAGCTTTATTAATCATCCCCTAAAACTGGAAAAAACTTACATGTCCATCCACTGGTAAGTGTATAAATGTACAAACAGATTGTATTCCATTCATGTGACGGAATGCTACTCAGTGACGAAAAGGAACCAACTGCTGATAAATACAAGGACTTGGGTGATTTCCAAAAGCAATGCTAGTTTTAAGACGTTAGCTTCAGCAGGCTACTTACTGTATTATTCTGTATTTATATGACATTCTGGAAAAGGCAAAACCGTAGAAATACAAATTAGATCAGTAGCTTCCAGGGGTGAGAAGGGGCGAAGGACCAGTTATCCAAGGGCTACAGCGGATTTGTGGTATGATGGGAGCGCCCTGTTTCTTGAAACTGCCACTAACGTAAACGTAGTTTCCTTATTACATAAGCTTGCCAAATTTATAGAGCCATACACCTAAACAGAGTGTATGTTTTACTCAAACTAAATCCTCCCACAATAAATCTGTGGGGAGAAGAAGGAAAAAGACTTAATAGACAAGTGCAACGTGTGACCTCAATTGGATCCTGAGCCAAAACAAGAAGCGCATAAACAACATTAAGAAAGGAAAAAAAAAAACAACCAGCTATAATGACATTATTGGGACAGTTGGGGAAAAAAATCAGTGAACTGTATACTGGTTCATATTATCATATAACATAAACAGTGAATTTCTTGGACATGATTGTGTACGAGGGTGTCTTTTTTTTTTTGAGTTGCAGGTTGCAGTTTTGAGGAGTGAGCAAATATCATTGTGGGTACAGGTTACTTTCCAAAGTTTTAAATTGTTCACGAAAAAGACTCTGTGTGTGTGTGTGTGTGTGTGTGTGTGTGTGTGTTTGGGAGGAGGGCAGAGGAGGAAAAGTATATGAGCAAAATATTTACAATTGGTTAAATTTTTTATTTTTTTATTTTTATTTTTAATATAAATTTATTTATTTTAATTGGAGGTTAATACTTTACAATATTGTATTGGTTTTGCCATACATCAACATGAATCCGCCACGGGTGTACATGTATTCCCCATCCTGAACCCCCCTCCCACCTCCCTCCCCATCCCATCCCTCCGGGTCATCCCAGTGCACCGGTCCCGAGCATCCTGTCTCATGCATTGAACCTGGACTGGCGATTCATTTCACATATGATAATATACATGTTTCAATGCCGTTCTCCCAAATCATCCCACCCTCGCCCTCTCCCACAGAGTCCATGCAATTGGTCAAATTAAGTGAAATATTCATTATGCTATACTTTCTATTCTGGGGGAAGGTTTGAAATTTTTTAAAATCAAGACTTGGCAAAAAAAATCTGTTAATCCTTTTCCATCCAACCAATACCCTTGAACAAATTTATCCTAAGAGATTAATTAAAGTTACACACAAAGATGTATGAAAAATATACTTAACACTACAAGATTCATAAAGCTAAGATTTAAAATGTCTAACAACACATGGCCCTTGACACAAAGTGGCACTCGGTACATTTTATTGAAAAACAAAATGAGCATTGCACTAAAAAAATAATGGATAAATAAATTACAGCATAACATAATGGAATAACATGCAAACATTAACTGTTTTGATAAATATTTAATAAAGTGGCAAATGCTTATGGTATGTTAAATGAAAAAAGAATATCAAAATGCAAAACCTGTATATGTTAAGCTATATTCTCAAAGCACTCTTAAAAAATAAAAAAAAATACATGGAGTGAAATTAAACTAAAAATTTAAAGAAAGTTGACTCTGGTGATAGGGTTTATCTTTCTTTTATAGTTCATTCTATTTCCAGTTTTCTACACTGAGTATATTCTTTTATTTTCTTAACCTCTGAAAATAAAGTGAATTTAGCAACAAATGTATCCGGAAGAATGTCTTAAAACAAGTGTTATAGGTAATGAGACAACAAGGATGAGCTGACAGCAAGTTTGTGTGAGTTCAATATACACACGGGATATCTACCTAAAGAAACTAAAGACCTGTACATAGAAAACTATAAAACACTGATGAAAGAAATCAAAGAGGACACTAATAGATGGAGAAATATACCATGTTCATGGATTGGAAGAATCAATATAGTGAAAATGAGTATACTACCCAAAGCAATTTACAAATTCAATGCAATCCCTATCAAGCTACCAGCCACATTTTTCACAGAACTAGAACAAATAATTTCAAGATTTGTATGGAAATACAAAAACCTCGAATAGCCAAAGCAATCTTGAGAAAGAAGAATGGAACTGGAGGAATCAACTTGCCTGACTTCAGGCTCTACTACAAAGCCACAGTCATCAAGACAGTATGGTACTGGCACAAAGACAGACATATAGATCAATGGAACAAAATAGAAAGCCCAGAGATAAATCCACACACATATGGACACCTTATCTTTGACAAAGGAGGCAAGAATATACAATGGAGTAAAGACAATCTCTTTAACAAGTGGTGCTGGGAAAACTGGTCAACCACTTAAAGATCTAAATGTAAGATCAGAAACTATAAAACTCCTAGAGGAGAACATAGGCAAAACACTCAGACATAAATCACAGCAGGATCCTCTATGATCCACCTCCCAGAATTCTGGAAATAAAAGCAAAATAAACAAATGGGATCTAATTAAAATTAAAAGCTTCTGCACAACAAAGGAAACTATAAGCAAGGTGAAAAGACAGCCTTCTGAATGGGAGAAAATAATAGCAAATGAAGCAACTGACAAACAACTAATCTCAAAAATATACAAGCAACTTATGCAGCTCAATTCCAGAAAATAAACGACCCAATCAAAAAATGGGCCAAAGAACTAAATAGACATTTCTCCAAAGAAGACATACGGATGGCTAACAAACACATGAAAAGATGCTCAACATCACTCATTATTAGAGAAATGCAAATCAAAACCACAATGAGGTACCACTTCACACCAGTCAGAATGGCTGCGATCCAAAAATCTGCAAGGAACCCTCCTACACTGTTGGTGGGAATGCAAACTAGTACAGCCACTATGGAGAACGGTGTGGAGATTCCTTAAAAATTGCAAATAGAACTACCTTATGACCCAGCAATCCCACTGCTGGGCACGAAAACCAGAATTGAAAGAGACACATGTACCCCAATGTTCATCGCAGCACTGTTTATAATAGCCAGGACATGGAAACAACCTAGATGTCCATCAGCAGATGAATGGATAAGAAAGCTGTGGTACATATACACAATGGAGTATTACTCAGCCGTTAAAAGAATTCATTTGAATCAGTTCTGATGAGATGGATGAAACTGGAGCCGATTATACAGAGTGAAGTAAGCCAGAAAGAAAAACACCAATACAGTATACTAACACATATATATGGAATTTAGGAAGATGGCAATGACGACCCTGTATGCAAGACAGGAAAGAGACACAGATGTGTATAACGGACTTTTGGACTCAGAGGAGAGGGAGAGGGTGGGATGATTTGGGAGAATGACATTCTAACATGTATACTATCATGTGAATTGAATCGCCAGTCTATGTCTGACGCAGGATGCAGCATGCTTGGGGCTGGTGCATGGGGGATGACTAAAAAAACAATATACACACGGGGAATTAGCTGATTCACAGTAATCTACCCCATTGATAGCAAAACTTCTGGACTTAAACTGAGTTGCTACCTTCACTGAGAAAACATTTTCAAATAGGCTTTAATACAATGCTAGCACTAATTGTGTATTACTGTTATGATGTAAAAACAGCATGAAATAAAACCTTCCATCAGATGAATTCGGAAGCAATCCAGCTCTGTTTTCCTCATGTTTTCTTGGGGACCCCCTTGACCCCAGCCATGCTCTGCTCTAACCTGGGTGGCAATGCAGAGGAAGAGCCTCTTTCCAATTTTCTTCCACCTCCAGACTGTTCCTGTGCCAGCTGAGTCACTTCAAAGAGGGGCAAAACTTTTTTTTTTTTAAGAAATATGGCTCAAAGGAGTATGTACAAATTTTCCAAGTGGAAAACGTGTAAAAGTGCAGAGTTGTTTGTCAAAATTTCCCAGCCAGGGACAGTCCTAGCACCTAAATCCTGTCCCCTCAAATCAAGTTCAGGTCACTGAGTGGAAGCCTGAGAGCCCTGGATTTCAGGAAAAAGGTCCTTTTGTGAAGCCAAGGTTGTTGTGTCTCCTGGAAGGGGAGGGCTGTGTCAGGGCCCCAGGTAGCATGGGGGAAGGAACTTGGCAGACCTGAAGCACAGTAAGATGTGCTCAAGATGTGTGTCTGGAAATCACGGTCCCAGGGTGATGAAGTGGAGGCAAGAGCATCTAATTTGGGAAAACTTGTCTTCAGGAAGGACTTTCCTGGTGGTTCAGACAGTAAAGCATCTGCCTACAATGCGGGAGACCTGGGTTCTATCCCTGGGTCTGGAAGATCCCCTGGAGAAGGAAATGGCCATCCACTCTAGTATTCTTGCCTGGAAAATCCCGTGGACAGAGGAGCTGGTAGGCTACAGTCTTCAGGAAAGTGTTGGGGGTGTGTTTGGTTTGGAGATTTGATCACTACAGTGGAGGAGAAGCTCCAGCCGCCCAGACTCAGGACAAGCAGAGCCAAGAGAACCAAGCGCATCCTTCTATGTCTTGGAGAATCTGCTGGGAGGACCAGACGGTGGGGCAGCGAGGATCTGGGATGCCTGAGAAGAGCTGGAACCATTTAATAATTAATCACCATCTCTTGCTAAAACTAATACCATGAATTCCTTTAGGTCTTGGTATTATTAAAGCGTCAGGCTGCTTGGGTGTTAGAGAAAAGGTTGGCAGTACCCCAGCAAAGTTTTCTAAGCAAATTATCCTTTTAAAAAGTTGCAAGACTTTTCTTTTTGAGATTAAAATTTTTTGAATAAAAAATGTTTTTTAAATTTTTTCTGGGGGTCAGTGTGAAAGTCTGAGAGAAACTCAAATTGTTTGCTTTGCGCCTTATTTTAGAGTTAATTCTACCATGAAACTCAAGTCCCATCAGTCATTTATAAAACCTTGAAATGAACACTTGCCCTTAAATAATGTAATGGTGTTACAAAAGTACTTTTCAAGCTCGTGAGCTCAACTGAGTTAAGTGTAGAGTGTTCTACAAATCCATGCAGTTAATAAATGGTGTTACAGCTTAATGTGGGTGCTTTGGAATCTTTGAGAGTTTTTATCTTCGTATTTTAAATTCTTAATGATTCCTCTCTGTTTCTTATTAAAGCCTTTTGCAAAAATGAATCCTTTTATTCCAGGAAATTCTTGATATTTTCCTCTTTAGTTGGAAAGAAAAGGATCTCAATGGATGCCATCTCTGTTCCTTTCTCTCTCTCTGGCTTCTATCTGAGTTCAATTGAAACAACTGAAATTAGGTTTTAATGTGAAAATTTGGTTGATATGATCGTGGTGTAAGAGTGGGGAATCTACACACTTCTCCCACCCCACGTTACTCTACTGAGTGCCCTGTGGTTTTGGATGGACACACACAGACACACACACACACAATCACGGTTGTGGGAAACCTTGAAACATGAGGAGAGCTAAAGTCTTCAATTGATCATTGGGGTCCAACTCTTTAAGTTTAGACATCAGAAAACAGAGGTTCAGAGAGGCCAAGTAAAGTGTTCAAGCTCACCAGCAGGTTCCAGAAGCTCCGAGGTCATAGCCCAGTCTCCTTGTCCTTCTGTCTGGCCATGTGGCATGGAAGGGACAGGAGCTTATGAGTCTGAATATCAGTCTTCCACTTGCCCACTAAGCGGGCTTCTCTGAGCCCAGTTCCCACCCCTAAAGTGGGGCAGGCGTCATCAACCCCACAGGCTGGGAGGTGGGAAGCGTCATGCATCGCAAAGCTTTCTAATGTGCCTCATGGAAGCGGACTCCTAGAAACGTTGGCCACACTCTGGCCCCTGTTTTCAGTTCCCCTGTGCTGATGCACTCTTGCATGGATATGGAGGAGATGCAGCTGGCATGGCTGGTCTCCCAGTGGGCACTCCCTGGACACAGTCCTGCCCCACACTCTGTACAAAGGGACTTTGTAAATGGATACATTTGGGGAAGACCATGCATTGTTCAGCTTTGGTTAATTCTGCATTTTCTTGAACGATTGGACCCCATCCACCAGCACCCTATTGAAGTAGTATGGTCAGGAACACTCCAGGCTTTGGGACTCCTGCTGAAGGGAGGCAAAATCAAACCAAACCTCACGAAAACAAAGCAAAAGCCATTTCCAGGGCTGAGAGCCTCCAACATGGCCAACGCTGTCGTCCCTCCCCACTCTATGGTTGCCGTGACTAAAGAAAGGACCGCTGCCTCTTGTTTACACCCGCCCACCCTGGCCCCATGCATGATCCATAATTGACCCCTGGCCCTCCTTCACTGCTCACATGAACTTGGCTTCACTCCCTTCCCTGGAGCCCAGCATTTCCTACCTGCTGAGGAAGAGCTTAGAATGTGCCTGCTACACGGAGCATATTCAGGGTGTCCTTCATGAAACACGAGCTCCCTCGAAGGCTCCCCACCCTCCTAGTGGGGACATCCTCCTAAAGAAGGACGTTTCTGAACCAAGTGAGGGGCTCCTGCTCCTGGTCACGTGTGACCCGGATGAATGCACACAAGCATTGAGATGGTGGCTCCAACTTTATAAAGTTTTGTCAGGACATGAATTCTACTTCATACTTGTCCGATGTAGCTATTTAGGGTTCTCCCCTCCTTTTCTGTTGTTCTGCGTCTTAATACCTAAAGAAATCTTAGGTCATTTAAACATGTTCTATAGCCGAAACAGCTTCTTTGGGGGTACACCATGCACCAATGCAGAGAGAAAGCCGGATCCCATTTCAGTGGAGGAGGAAGGACCATGCCCAGGACATAAGGCATTGAAAGCTGCCAGAGGACACTTGCTGTGCTGGTCAGGCCCCTAAACCAGGCGCCCTTCCTTTTATGGGAGTGAGGATAACTGTCCTATGAACTGGAGGATGGGCCCTGTGTGATTCACAACTGAAATCAAGAAATTCAATGATTCTGGCTATAAGCACAGAAGTGCATCAGTGTCCTTGAACATGTTTATACTTTTGTCCAGGGGTGGCCAGCATAGGCCTTCTCCAGATCATTTTTTTCTCTTCAAAGGACTGAAGAGTAACAGGCATTATGAGATGCAAATAATTTTTATGAAAAGAAGAAAAATACCTAAAACTAGACATTGTGCTCCCTTTTTAAATGAAGGGAAAATGACTCATTCATCTCACCTAAAAAAAAAAAAAAAGTTGTCAAGATCATTTATTAACCAGCTGGTGGCAGTGTTTTCACGAAGAAAAGATAAAGTGAAATTATGCGCACTTTACTTCTGATCCATTTTATCAAATGTTTAAGAGGAGCGATCTTTAGGTCCTTCTCGCTAAAATGCTCAAAATGCCAACTAAACAATGGAAATCAGAATTCTGGATAGTTCTTGAATAAGCTTCTACTGCCAGGAAGTAACATAAATTGTATGGGGCAAGGTTATACTATTCGGCATCTTTTCCATTGCTGATCCCTTTGTTAAGCTTTATACAAATGGACAGTAGTACCAAATGACTGGGATTATACGTCCACTGACTGGTTTACCAGTTGACTACAGCTGTATGGCTAAGATGCTTCTTTTAAAGTTGAAGTATAGATAATTTACAATGTTGCATTAGTTTCAAGCGTACACTGAAGAGATTCAGTTATACATACATATATATTTTCCTTCTCAGATTCTTTTCCGTAAAAGGTTATTACAAGATATTGAGTATTTACTTCTCTGTGCTATGCAGTAGCTGAAGATATCTTAAATATTTCTCTTTCCTGTCTTCTAACAAAAAGAAGAGTTGTATCCAGCTTTCTTCTCTAAAATTATCCAATGAATCCTTTTCTCATGCATTTCCTGCAGACAGCACCACTGAGTCATACGTCGCAGACAAGCAGAGCACTCTGTTTTATTTCTGTAAGGCAATCAGGTGACAAGCAAGCTAGCATCCTTGCCAACGTGTAAGTTCCATTATGCCAGAAAGGACTGCCAATCAGGTCTGGGAATAAGGCTGTCCTCCTACTGAAAGGCACCTAAAATATCCACAGTCTTGACCTCTCCATCTGGGAATAGGATTTCACTCCTTCTCCAAGGGGCTGAGTCCTCCCACCCACATGTGCTACCAGCGCCATCTGCACTGTCTCCATCTGGGAACTGGATCCCAGACCCACACAGACACGCTCAGAGCCGGTGTCTCCACCCAGCAGACCCGCTGACCCCGGGGCTCAGCAGGAAGCACTGAGCGGTACAGAGCAACGTGCCCTTCCATATTATCCCTCCTCAACTGGAATCTGTGTCTTCCTACTCTCCCTGGGATCCAAGTGGGGCTATTTTGTGTTCAGAGTTTTATTTCCAAAGCTATGTTGGTGCAATTGGCATTGCACTTAGGATCATCTTTACTAACCGTCATTGTAAAGCTCCCTTGCCCTCCTTGGCTGCCTGTAAGAAGCAAGGCCTCTGTGTGGATGGAAGATTGCAGTCACCTGCCCAGAGATGCACAGAAAATTGCAGAAGCGTGGAACCGGCAGCCTTGAAGTTGCAGTTTTCAGTCCATGAACATAGTGTGTGTGAGTGAAGGGCACTTTGTTGATTTAAATTTGCAGGAATACAAAACCTGCTCCAAGAACAGGAGCGACATAAGCAAGAACAAATGGGCCTTGAACACTTTTCTATCGAGTGGTTACTCCAATCTTCACACTGTTTAACCTCACATAAAGTTGCATAGATGACTAAGTAAGCATAATACTTGGAACAAAAGCTGTCACAAAGAGCCTATAGCAAGGCTGTGTGAGGACCTGGAGAACCCAATATCCAGCAGGATGCTTGAAACGGCCATCAGAGAGGAGAAAGCTTCCAAACGCCCTTGAAATACACCTTGGCTGATGGTCCAGGACGCTTGTGTGCTCATGGGTGCTGGGGCCTGGAGGACAGGTGGCACTGACCCAGAAATGGTGGTAATTGAGTCTGAGCTTCAGACGGTTGCCTGGGAGCTCAGGAAGGCATGGAGAGTACAGTAGTTACTCCTAAGGGTCATCAGATCAAGAAAGAGTTGACTTCATTAAGTGGCTGATTCCAGCTCAGTGTTTGCAAGGGCTTTCTAACAATACAAACCACCCTTTAGACTCTACACAAGCAAAACCATTCTTGCATGAGGTATTAGAATGATTTGAGAGCCTGGGTTCCACTCTTTACCAGCTAGATGACCAGTTGGATGTTATTTAACTCCTCTGACCCTGGTGGCTCATTGGTTAAGAGCCACCTGCAACACAGGAGCCTCAGAAGGCTCAGGTTCAATCTCTGGGTCAGGAAGATCCCCTGGAGGAGGAAATGGCAACCCACTCCCATATTATTGCCAGGAGAACCCCACGGACAGAGGATCCTGGTGGGTTACAGTCCATGGGGTCACAAAGAGTCAGATACGACGAAGTGACTTAGCAGGCACACACGACCCTCTGTGTTACCAGCTCATCCGACTTTTTAGGACTGCTATGGCTCAGACACTAACGAAACTGCCTGCAATGCAGGAGACCCAGGTTCAACCCCAGGGTCAGGAAGATCCCCTGGAGAAAGGCATGGCAACCCACTCTAGTATTCTTGCCTGGAGAATTCCATGGACAGAGGCGCCTAGTGGGCTACACTCCATGGAGTTGCGGAGTTAGGCACGACTGAGACTGACACTTCCACTTTTGCTTTCATACTGGCAACATAAGAAGGTGTGTCGTGTATCCCAGTTTGAATTGTCAGTGGCATTGCTTTGAAGTGGTCATCTTTTTTAAGGTTCTAGATGAGGCAATTCATCAGGTGATAATAGCTTCATTCATTGAACAACAAATATACTAGACACTGTGGTGTGCTTGTTTACGTGATCTCAGATAATCCTCTCAGGATCTTTGAAAGAATGCTGGAATCCTCACCTCATAAGCAAGGAAATTGGGGCTTGGAGATATGACATCAGTTGCCCAAACGAACGTTGTGCTGTGCTTAGCCGCTCAGTCGTGTCTGACCCTCTGCAACCCCATGGACTGGGGCCCGCCAGACTCCTCTGTCCATGGGGATTCTCCAGGCGAGAATACTGGAGTGGGTTGCCATGCCGTCCTCCAAGGGATCTTCCCAGCCCAGGGATGGAACCCAGGTCTCCCGCACTGCAGGCAGATTCTTTACCATCTGAGCCCCCAGGGAAGCCCAAATGAACAGTGATGCCAAAAGTGAAAGTGTTAGTCATTCAGTTCTGTCCGACTTGGGCTTCCCTTGTAGATCAGTCAGTAAAGAATCTGCCTGCAGTGTGGGAGACCTGGATTTGATCCCTGGGTTGGGAGGATCCCATGGAGAAGGAAATGGCAACCCACTCCAGTATCCTTGCCTACAAAATCTCATGGATATAGGAGCCTGGAGGGCTGCAGTCCACGGGGTTGCAGAGTCGGGCACGACTGAGCGACTAAACTTACTTACTTGTGTCCGATTCTTTGCAACTCCATGGACTGTAGCCCGCCAGGCTCCTCTGTCCATGGAATTCTCCAGGCAAGAATAATGGACTGGGTTGCCATTCTCTTCTCCTGGGGATCTTCCTGACCCGGGTTTCCTGCATTGCAGGCAGTTTCTTTATGGCCTGAGTCACCCAATAATGCTGAAATTTAAACCTGAATCCAGGGAACCACTTAGCTCCCCTCCCACTCATCTGTTCTCTGCCTCTCCCACACCCCTTTTAGTGGAGAAAGAAGGTTGATATCCAGTGATTCTGACAGCAAAGCAGAAAGAGGATGGTACATATATATGCGCACCTGATTACAAGCCTCCTTCCACTGAAGTCCAACAACGTGCAGGAGGCCAGCATCCATCTGAAGACTGCTTGCCTCTTACTACGCCACAGAGCTGGACTGCTCCTCTCTCCACATGGCAGCCAAACCTGCAAGTGTACAAGGCTTGAGAAGATCAAAGGGTTGTCTTCAAAAATCTGTTCTAAAGAGCTGTAAAATACTCCTTTAATTTGAATTGTAAATTCTGCAAACACAGCCGTGGTCTCCCAAGTGTACCACAAATGTGTGAACAGCTGGGCAAAAGCAAGACTGGTGTTAATTGACTCACCTCAGACATGTCCGTCTGAGCCCAGCCTAAATTGGGAGAACTTGCCTGTGATACTCATTTGGTTTGTTAATGAATGATTATAGTCAGTTCAAGAGTGAGCTAAACCCGACAATTAGTGTCGTGAGGAAAGGAGGGAACGGTGCCAAGGCACACATGGCACCCAGTCGTGCAGCCTGAAGATTGCAGCCTGAGCTCCCCAGCCTGGCTCGCCACCAAGACCGTGGATCAGTCAACCCAAGGGTGGTCTGCCCGGGAAAGCCTGACCCCTAAGTTCTCAGTAGTGAGTGAAGTCACACAGTTCTATCCGACTCTTGGCAATCCCGTGGACTGTAGCCTACCAGGCTCCTCCATCCATTGGATTTTCCAGGCAAGAGTACTGGAGTGGGTTGCCATGTCTGTCTCCAGGAGATCTTCCTGACCCAGGGATTGAACCCAGGTCTCCCACATTGTAGGCAGACACTTTACCGTCTGAGCCACCAGGGAAGTCCTCTCAGTAGAGGACCCCTCTGTTTATCATGCCTAATTCCTTTGATCCAAAGACTCCTTTTTATCCCTGCCAAAGAATAAACTTGCAGCTTTGGACCATGCCAGGGGGGCAAGGTGAGAGGTGCTCACAGAGAATGGGGATGGAATCTGGAGGCCTAACCGTCTTTCCAACGGACTTCTAAAATTCTTCCTTGTTTTAGTCACCCCGCTTTAACCTTCTTCCAGAGGCATCCAGTGCCACTAATCACCAGGTCACCTGAGGATTATGCATTAATAGTAGAAATCAGCCTAATTCCACAAGCTTCCCACTGCCAGTTTGGGATGAAGTTTTCAGGGCCCAGCAGGTCCTTTGTCCTTTTCTGTCCTCTTTCCAACTCCCTGTTATTTCCTCTCTCATTCTCTTTAGCCTTGTGGGTTTAAAAGTTACTTTGTGGCCTTCCTTGGGGGCTCAGTGGTAAAGAATCCGCCTGCCAGGGCAGGAGGCGTGGGTTCAATCTCTGATCCAGGAAGGTCCCTGCAGGCTGCAAAGCAGCTGAGCCTGTGCTCCGCAACTACTGAGCCAGCGCTCTGAGCCTGAGAGCCACGACTACTAAGCACGGGTAGGTAGGACTCCGTGTCCTGCAGCAAGAGAAGGCATCGCAATGAGAAGCCCTCCCGCTGCATCTAGAGAGTAGCCCTCACTCGCCACGACTAGAGAAAAGCAAGTGATGAAGACCCAGCACAGCCAAAGTAAAAGCAACAAAGTGAAAAGAAAACAGAGAAACCGATTTTTTAAAAGTTGCTTCGTTGTGATTTCAGTGCAATTGATGGAGTATGTTAACAGATGCATGCTTCTTCTTCCATTTGTATTATCACTGGAAGGCCAATCAACAGCTCCCTGATAAACTTATTAAAAATCAATGTCATCAGCAATCATCTTCTTATGTCTACCTCAAATATAACATGTTAATGTCTGACTCACTTTCTCTTGTCGCATTTTCCATGAAGATGAAAGACAGCTAATCAATGTCTGCTGGGGTCCTGCCCCGGTGGATCCAGGGAATTCGAAGGGTGGACGGCATTGGCGAGGAAAGACTCATTTATTTATTAATATAAGATCAGATTAGGAAGAAATAGTGTAGTAGGAAAATTAAGTGGAAAAAGAGGGCTGAATAACTTGGATTACGTGGAAGACCAATAAAAATCCAGATAAGGAATTTGCACCATCTACGTTGGGACACCTGCCCTCGCTTGAATATCTAAGGGTGCCTCGCCTTAGGGTCCCTTTCGCGCGGGTCTTAACAGCCAGGGCAAGTAAGTAGACTTGGCGAGCTCCGTGCCCCAGATGGGAATTCAACCTGAAATTAAAGTAAAGAGGAGAGGGAGGGAAAGGGAGAAAAGGAGAGAGAGAGAGAGAGAGACACAGGGGAAACCAGTCCAGCGACTGGCTCCATCCTCTATTGTTCAGAAGGCCTTTTATACATTTGATAAAACATGGAGATCAATGGGTAACACAAAGTTATGCAGCATTAGCAGTCCAGACTCTTATCAAAACCAGGCTTTCTTTCTCAATTCCATATATATGTGTTAGAAAGATGGCAATGATGACCCTGTATGCAAGACAGCAAAAAAGACACAGATGTGTATAGCGGACTTTTGGACTCAGAGGGAGAGGGAGAGGGTGGGATGATTTGGGAGAATGGCATTGAAACATGTATACTATCATGTAAGAATCGAATCGCCAGTCTACGTCCGATGCAGGATACAGCATGCTTGGGGCTGGTGCACGGGGATGACCCAGAGAGATGTTATAGGGAGGGAGGTGGGAGGAGGGTTCATGTTTGGGAACGAATGTACACCCGTGGTGGATTCGTGTCAATGTATGGCAAAACCAATACAGTATTGTAAAGTAAAATAAAGTAAAAATAAAAATTAAAAAAAACACACACAGGCTTTTCTCTCTGCATACCTAGTTGTATACACAAATCTTAGGTAATTTACATCATCTTCCAGCCAAAAGGGCCAATTAACATTTTACAGCCTTTTTCTGATAAGGGTTTGTCAACCAGGAGACTTATTTGTGTTGATCTTCCCAAAGTCTGGTGCCACTCTCAGCACTAAATAAAGTTACATTCTTACATAGCAAGGACACAAGAGGAGTGCAGTGATATATAACAAAGAGAAAAGTAATTAACTCAAAAGTCTAGTATTGCTAACATCAAAACTATTATATATCTTTTTCCATATCCCATTTACATTGATTAACATCCTCCCAGGTGCCTAAAAGATAAAGAATATGGAGGCCTGGCAGCAGTCATTGAGTCAACAGTGAAAACCCTCTACCAATATGATTTTTAGCTCTTTAGAAAAGGCTCTGTATCTTTAAGATGCTTTTAAGCTTTGTGCCTCTCGCGGTTGGGGGGCTGTAAGCAATTCACAAGCTGTAAGAGGTCCGGAATGGTTAGGCAAGCTAGAGAGCTATCAGAGGGGGTTTAACTGAAACATCCCTTTCAAATGCAGAAGACTAAAGCCCTGATTTAACTTTTTCCAGAGAATATCAGAAGAGTGGAAAAGCAGAGTACAAAGGTGGGCAGATTTTTGGTTTGGGGGGTACATGCTCAGGAAATGCCAGGGGGAACTCCTGAAGTCTGATCACGTCCTTGCGTATGTCAGCTTCCTCCCTCATGACCTTGTCATGGGTGGGATTCCTCACGCTGGCTCCCGGCAAATGTCTTCCCTGTTCACATTGTCAGGCGTGCTATGAAATCACCATCAAATGTAAATGACTCCTCTCTTTCATTAAGAATCATCTTAATTTTTAACTTGTGCTTAAGTGTAACTTATGATCCATTGTGTTTCCTTAGGTCTTTTTTCTTTTCTTTTCTTTTGTTTAGCCCTACTTATTTCTAGCTGGTCAGTTCTTAAAAATAAAGCAAGGTATCAATAAATAATTTATTTATTTAGTCAGTAAGCATTTACTATTTTCCAGTCACTGTGTTAAGTACAGGAGTTGCAAGAGTAAATAAGAAAACTATATTCAGTCCACAAGGACTTTACAACCTATCCTAGCGGAGAATAGGTTCTACTGTTTACTTTCTAAACTGCTCATTGAGATTGAACACTAAAGTGACCTGTGTTCTTCTGAAGGGCTATTTCTCAAAAGTGTCTGTGGTCCAGTTTGAATTCTCTTCTGAGGTTCTCTTTTGCAGCGTGATAATACCACTGATGTTTCAAAACTTTCACCGAAGAACTGAATAATTCATATAGATGCTATGGGAACAGAGAAGAGCTTAGACGTCAGATTCCATCAGTTTGCAACAGGAACATCATTGTTCTTGGGACTTCCCTAGTGGTCCAGTGGTGAACAAACTGTCATCCAAGGCAGGGGACATAGGTCTGATCCCTGGTGGGGAAACTGAGATCCACACACGCCTCTCCTGAGGCAACTACTGAGCCCGCACACCAAAACCAGAGAAGCAACAAAGACCCAGCAGAGCCAGAAAGAATTATTTTAGCGGATCATCTCTGTTCTTCTTGGAATCCCAGCTTCCATGTTTGCATACGGAAGGGCCATTGCATTAATTCTCTTTCCCAAGTTCTAATGGATATATAAACGAGAAAGTAACATATTCTTCTGCGATTTGTTATTGTTGTTCAGTTGGACTCTTCTGTGATACATAATTATAATTTTTAATCTTAAACATTTTACATAATGCATTTAGATTTGCTTGTCACTAAAAGCTGCTAAAATCTTTAAGTGTCTATAATAACTATGTTTGGGACATGGTTATTATTACAGACATGAAATAAAAAGAGCGAGACATCCTAGAGTGTAAAATCAAGTGGGTCTTAGGAAACTTTTCTATAAATAAAGCTAGAGGAGGTGATGGAATTCCCGCTGAAGTATTTAAAAATCCTAGAAGATGATGCTGTTAAAGTGCTGCATTCAATATGCCAGCAAATCTGGAAAACTCAGCAGTGGCCACAGGTTGGAAAAGGTCAGTTTTCATCCCATTCCCAATGAAGAGCAATGCCAAAGAATGCTCAACGACCATGCAATTGTCCTCATTTCACATACTAGCAAGATTATGCTCAGAATCCTTCAAGCCAGGCTTCAGCAGTAAATGAACTGAGAAGTTCCAATGTACAAGTTGAGTTTTAAAGAGGCAGAAGAACCAGAGATCAAACTGCCAACATTCATTAGATCATAAAGAAAGCAACGGAGTTCCAGAAAAACATCTACTTCCGCTGCACTGACCACTCTAAAGCCTTTTATTCTATGGGTTATGATAAACTGTGGCAATTTCTTAAAAAGATAGGAGTGCCAGACCGCTTTACCTGTCTCCTGAGAAATCTGTGTGCAGCTCAAGAAGCAACAGTTAGAACAGAACATGAAACAACTGACTGGTTCTAAATCGGGAAAGGAGTGCGTCAAGGCTGTGTATTGTCACCTGGCTTACTTAACTTCAATGCAGCGTACATCATGCAAAATGCCTGGCTGGAGGAATCACAAGCTGGAATAAAGATAGCTGAGAGAAATGTCAACAACCTCAGATGTGCAGATGATACCTAATGAGAGAAACTGAAGAGGAACTAAAGAGCCTCTTGATGAAGGTGAAAGAGGAAAGCGAAAAAGCTAGCTTGAAACTCAGCATTCAAAAAATTAAGATTGTGGCATCCCATCTCATCACTTCATGGCAAATGGAGAAACTGGAAGCAGTGACCAATTTTCATTTCTTGGGCTCCAAAATCACTGTAGGCAGTGGCTGTAGCCATGACATTAAAAGACCCTTGCTCCTTGGAAGGAAAATTATGACACACCTCAGTTCAGTTCAGTTCAGTCGCTCAGTTGTGTCCAACTCATTGCGACCCCATGAACTGCAGCATGCCAGTCCTCCCTGTCCATCACCAACTCCTGGAGTTCACTCAAACTCATGTCCATTGAGTCCGTGATGCCATTCAGCCATCTCATCCTCTGTCGTCCCCTTCTCCTCCTGCCCCAAATCCCTCCCAGCATCAGGGTCTTTTCCAATGAGTCAACATGAGGCCACATGAGGTGGCCAAAGTATTGGAGTTTCAGCTTTAGCATCAGTCCTTCCAATGAACACCCAGGACTGATCTCCTTTAGAATGAACTAGTTGGATCTCCTTGCCGTCCAAGGGACTCTCAAGAGTCTTCTCCAACACCACAGTTCAAAAGCATCAATTCTTCGGCACTCAGCTTTCTTCACAGTCCAACTCTCACATCCATACATGACCACTGGAAAAACCATAGCCTTAACTAGATGGACCTTTGCTGGCAAAGTAACATCTCTGTTTTTCAATATGCTATCTAGATTGGTCACAACTTTCCTTCCAAGGAGTAAGTGTCTTTTAATTTCATGGCTGTAATTACCATCTGCAGTGACTTTGGAGCCCAAAAAATTAAAGTCTGACATTGTTTCCACTGTTTCCCCATCTATTTCCCATGAAGTGATGGGACCAGATGCCATGATCTTTGTTTTCTGAATATTGAGCTTTAAGCCAACTTTTTCACTCTCCTCTTTCACTTTCATCAAGAGGCTGTTTAGTTCCTCTTCACTTTCTGCCATGACGGTGGTGTCATCTGCATATCTGAGGTTATTGATATTTCTCCCGGCAATCTTGATTCCAGCTTGGGCTTCTTCCAGCCCAGTGTTTCTCATGATGTACTCTGCATATAAGTTAAATAAGCAGGGTGACAATATACAGCCTTGACATGCTCCTTTTCCTATTTGGAACCAGTCTGTTGTTCCATGTCCAGTTCTAACTGTTGCTTCCTGACCTGCCTATAGGTTTCTCAAGAGGCAGGTCAGGTGGTCTGGTATTCCCATCTCTTTCAGAATTTTCCGCAGTTTATTGTGATTCACACAGTCAAAGGCTTTGGCATAGTCAATAAAGCAGAAATAGTTATTTTTCTGGAACTCTCTTGCATTTTCGATGATTCAGCGGATGTTGGCACTTTGATCTCTGGTTTCTCTGCCTTTTCTAAAATAGGCGTGACACACCCGATGGTATATTAAAAAGCAGAGACATCAGTTTGCCAACAAAAGTCGATATTGTCAAGGTTATGGCTTTTCCAGTAGTTATGCTCTGATGTGAGAGTTGGACCATAAAGAAGGCTAAATGCTGAAGAATTGATGCTTTTGAATTGTGGTACAATAAAAGACTCTTGAGAGTCCCTTGGACTGCAGAGAGATCAAGCCAGTCAGTCCTAAAGGAAATCAACCCTGAATATTCATTGGAAGGGCTGATCCTGAAGTTGAAGCACCAATATTTTGGCCACCTTATATGAAGAGACAAGTCATTGGAAAAGATTAAAGGCAAGAGGAGAAGAGGGCAGTAGAGGATGAGATGGCTAGACAGCATCACCAACTCAATGGACATGAATCTGAGCAAGCTCAGGGAGATTCTGGAGCACAGAGGAGCCTGGCGTATTGCAGTCTATAGAATTGCAAAGGATTGGACATGACCTAGTGACTGAACAACAACACACACTGCATAAAGCAGACAACTGCAGCTGCTGTACTTTTGTATCAGGCTGGAAAACTGGCGTTGAACTTGTATCTAACAAGAAATGAGAGAATCATATTGAACCTTGGACATCAGTGTGCTCTGTGGATATACATAGTTGTGAAATTGCCTAAGGATTTCCTAATTACCCGGTGGAAGTGGCTACTCAGGCCAAATGTGCCCATAGCTGTACGTGGCCTGGAATCCAGGGAAAGGCGTGTGCCCTGAGGCAAGCACTCTTGATGGCTTCTTCTTCCATGAGAAATTGGCTGCAGTGGTTGCAGAGGCTGGAAGACTTACAATTTGCTGTCTACATGCTTGAGACCCAGGAAAGCCCGTGGTATAATCCAACCTGAGTCAGGAAGCCTGAGAGCCAGGGGCTTGATGTCTGAGGGCAGGAAAGAAGGACATCCCAACTCAAGAAGAGAGAAAGAATTTGCCTTTCCTTCACCCTGGGCTATAAATTGATGGAATGATACCCATCCATATTGGTGAGGAGAGAGCTTCATTCAGTTTACTGATGCAAATACTTATCTTTTCCAGCAACATCCACATAGACACACCCAGAAATAAGGTTTTACCAGTTACCTGGGCATTGCTGAGCCCTGTTACCTTGACACACATAATTAACCACCAGGCATCTTTTTCCGATGCTCAGGCCACTGTCCGAATCCAAAAACCTGAGGGGAGGTGTGTAGGTATGACCAGCCCTGATGACCAAGTCCAATACACAGGACAGCAAAGCACTGGCTGCTTCACTGTTCTCCCCGACTGACGTGCCCTGGCATCTGGATGTTCTGTAACTCTACAGGAGACTCAGTGAAATGAGAGATCAGGGCACAACCTGCCATATAGTGCCCCTCCACGGGACTGTCTCCGTAAACGGCTCCCTTCTGAGAATGACCCTCCATATCACGTTTCACCCATAAGTGAGATTTGTTCATACATCAGTGTGGTTCTTGGGGCTTCCCAGGGGCTCAGTGGTAAAGAATCCATCTGCTCTGCATGGATGGGAACTCCATGAGGGAAGCTCTTGTGCAGAATTTTAAAAGATTGAGGCCAACACAGAGGGAGAATGGAGGCAAGCTATCTAGACAGAGAGGGTCTGGTTGAGACCACACCCTGGTTCCAGTGGCTTCAGAGGTTCAGCCAGTCCCTACTCCATATCTTCATAACACATTTATTCTAAAACCTGTTTGAGTTGGGTTCTTGTTACCTGCTGCCAAAAGAGTCTTAACCTATGCCCTCCCCCCCCCAGCAAGCACCCTTCGGCTTCCTCGGGAGTAGCTGTTACGATTTCCTGTGGTTCTCCTCCAGGACATGAAGCCAAATCATCTTGGGAGGCCAGTGCGCCTCTTCCCCTGGCGGTGTTCTTTTCCCAGGGCTCACCTGGAGCAGCGATTCAAGTGAGAGTGAGGAAGGGGAGGGACTTCCTTGGCAGTCCAGTGGTTAAGACTCCTGCGCCACTGCTGGGGGCGCAGGTTCAGTCCCTGCTCAGGGAACTAAGAACCCACAGGCTGCGGGATGCAGCCAGAAAAACAATAATAGTAAAATAAAGTAATAAGGGTCTTAAACAGAAGGGGAAAACAAAGGAAAGGAGAGTCTGTTTGCACTAAAGCTGTCTTGAAATACCCTGGACATACCTTGCTGAGCCAGAAGGATGAGGGAGACTGGCCACCATGAGAGATCTTGCTGCCCTTAGAAAGGAAGCTTCTTCCTCTGCTTACGAAAAAGTTCTTTTGTGGAACGTGGAGCCAACCAAGGGCGACTCATCACATTGCTCTCTGCACTGGTTTACCTGCTCGTGCAGTGTCTCAACAAGCCCCCTACTTGGTGGCAGCTGCTTGAGGACGGGGTTCATCTTCTCTTTCTCCATCTCTTCCTCCTTCTTCTTTGAATCCTGTCATATACAGCAGATCACGACAGATCCTAGTATATTAGTAGATAATCATGCGTCTTCTTTCACCAAGTATCTGATTGTCACGCAATAAGCCAAGTGTTTTCCTGGTCCCCAGGAATACGAAAATCTTGTTACGCGATTATGCCTATATCCCAAGAAACCAGAATGATTATGTTTCAGTGTTTGTATTAGTGGCTTCTCTTGCTCCAAATCCCAAAACCAATTATAGAACAACCAGAAACAAAACCACCGCCTCCCTCAGAGGGTTGTGTCTGCAGTTTCACAAGAGTTAGAATTTGGACTTTATACTCACAAAGAATTGTTGTGTCAATAGGATTTTGCATTAACTATTGTGTAATATACACTTCTTTTTCTAGCTGTAAATATTTTCTGCAAACTAGAGTACCATCCTACAACTAAATGTGGAAAAAGAATATTGTGCATATAACTTAAGCATAGAAAATTTGTAGCCCAAAGTAAATAGAAATCCCACACAGCCATACCACCATAAGAATTCTAAAAGCCTATGAGTCTTCAAAATATATAGTCCAACTTTTATAATTACTTTTCTTCTTTGGAGTGGCTTACTATGGAGAAGAGGAGGGAGAGAAGAACAAAATAGATTCTTAAAATCTATTATTCTTGATTTTTAACCTGTTTTGTTCCATCTGTCTCAGATCATTCCAACGTGGTGGGGGGGAAGGCTTTCTTTTCTTTCACTAAGTCACATATCTGGGAGATTCGAAAGTTTTCAGTAGCACTTTGCACCAGTATTTTCTTAGTGAAAATACCCAGCTGGAGGGGGTTCTCCTAATCCAAAGGGATTTTCTAAGCCATGGCTGTTTTTCTTTGAAAAATACAGTTGATCACAACACAGAGGCATGAGTCAGCAGATCCAGGGCAAAAGGAAGATTTCAGATTTAGCTCCAAGCAAAATAGAGTCCTGAAGTTTCCCCTGGGCTGTGCAGTGTGAGAGCCCCCGGAGGAGCAGAGTGAAAGAAACCAGTCGTCCCCGCAGATCGCCATGGAGGCTGATTTCAAGCCACTTAGGGTTAGAGTTATACAATGGAAAACACCCGCAGGACCCACAAGTTTGTAAGTCGAGTGTTTGCAGAACAACTGAGTCATTTGGCTTGCAATGACATGAGACAAAATACTAGTGTGAAAATGTATATCTCTTATGAAGATGTATGGAGAGAGTAACATGGAAACTTACATTACCTCATGTAAAATAGATAGCCAATTGGAATTTACTGTCTAGCTTACGAAACTCAAACAGGGGCTCTGCATCAACCGAGAGGGGCAGGATGGGAGGTTCAAAAGGGAGGGGATATATGTACACCAATGGCTGATTCATGTTGAGGTTGGACAGAAAACAACAAAAGTCTGTACAGCAGTTATCCTCCAATAGAAAATAAATAAGCTAGAAAATTTATTTCTCTTAGGATATTTAATTCTGACTCCTGTGTACAAGGCTTGAGGTATGTCCATCATGGGCAGACAAGCAAAGCCACGGATTCCTTGATCTTTCATGTTGTGGTAGACCACAGGAAGATAGCCAGCTAGATTTCCCAAAAGACAGACCCAACTAGCCCGATGACAAGAACCACAGTAATGAGGCTGATGTCACTGGTGCTGGGCTAAGATGACCCCAAAAGTGACAGCAACATTTGTTGAGTACTGACTGGGTCTCGGGCCTCATACTGAGTGTTTATACGTCTTGCCTCCATGGGAGGTTGGGATGAGCAGATGTAAGGTTTTCATAGAGAATGGATAAACAACAAAATTTCGCTGTATAGCACAGAGAACTATATTCAACATCCTATGATAAACCATAATAGAAAACAATATTATAAAGTATGCATATAGGTATACCTGAATCACTTTGCTGTACAGCAGAAATTAACACAGCCATCTAAATCAACTATACTTCAGTAAATGCCCAAAGTGAAAGTGAAAGTCATTCAGTCGTGTTCAACTCTTTGTGATTCCATGGACTGTACAGTCCATGGAATTCTCCAGCCCAGAATACTGGTGTGGGTAGCCTTTCCCTTCTCCAGGGGATCTTTCCAACCCAGGGATCAAACGCAGGTCTCCGCATCTCAAGCAGATTCTTTACCAGCCTGACGCCCAAGAGGCACATGAAAAGATGCTCAGCATCACTAATTATTAAAGAAATCCAAATCAAAACTATAATAAGGCATCACCTCAAACCAGTCAGAAAGGCCATCATAAAAAAATCTATGAACAATAAATGCTGGAGAGGGTGTGGAGAAAAAGTAACCCTCCTACATGGTTGGTGGGAATGCAATTGGTACAGCCACTATGGAGAACAGTATGGAAGTTCCTTAAAAAAACAAAAATTAAAAAACAAACAAACAAACAAAAACAAAAATAAAACTACTATATGATCCAGAAATCCTACTCCTGGGCATATATCTGGAGAAAAATATAATACCAAAAGATACACACACCCAATATACATCGTAGCACTATTCCTAATAGCCGCAACTCAGAAGCAACAGAAATGTCCATCAGCAGAGGGATGGGTAAAGAAGATGAGGCACACACACAATGGAATATTACTCAGCTGTGAAAAAGCCAAAATAGTGCCAACTGCAATGACATGAGGGGACAAAGAGATCATTAGACTGAGTAAAGTAAGTCCGATAGAGAAAGGCAAATATCATACATTATCACTTACACATGGAATCTAAGAAAATAGCTTAAATGAACTTGTTCACAACACAGAAATAGAGTCACAGATGTAGACACCAAATTTATGGTTACCAAGGTAGAAAATGGTGAAGGATAAATTGGGCAATTGGGATTGACTAGTATTAGTACATTACTGGGCTTCCTGGATGGGTCGGTGGTAAAGAATCCGCCTGCAATGCAGGAGAAGCAGGAGGTGCAGGTTCGATCCCTGGGTTGGGAAGATCCCCTGGAGGAGGGCATGGCAACCCACTCCAGTATTCTTGCCTGGAGAATCCCATGGACAGAGGAGCCTGGTGGGCTACAGTCCATAGTGTCGCAAAGAATCACACACGACTGAAGGGACTTAGCAACTATAAGATAGACAGATAACTAACAAGAACCTGTCGTATAGCATAGAGAACTCTCCTCAAATCTCTGTAATGACCTATACAGAAATAGAGTTTAGAAAAGGGTGGAAGATGACTCAGTGGAAAAGAATCCACTTGCCAATGCCGGAGACTCAGTTTCGATCGCTGGGTGGGGAAGATCCCCTGGAGAAGGAAATGGCAACCCAATCCAGTATTCTTGCCTGGGAAATCCTATGGACACAGGAGCCTGGTGGGCTACAGTCCATGGAGTAGCAAAAGAGTTGAACACGACTTAGTTGCTAAACAGGAAAATAACGGATTAACTTTGGTGTACAGCAGAAACTAACACAACATTTTAAGTCAAGTATACTCCAAGGAGAATTAATTAAAAAGACTATAGCTCAATAAAATAAATATTGAAAAAAAAAAAACCCTGCAAAATAGTTTCTGTTGCTAAGGACGTTTTGCCAAATAGGAAACTAAAGGCTAGAGAAAATGGCAGTGTGCCCAAGGCTGCCAGGGAGTCCTTGGTAAGCTGTGACTGCCCCTAGGTGTATGAGACAGAGCCAGGATGCTGACAGAGAAGAGATGGAATCCAGGGCGCCGCCATCCCAATCCCACATAAGCTTGCTCACTGATCTGAGACCAGGAGCCCAGGGAGATCCGCCCACCTACACTCTATTTGCAAAGTCATAGCTGTTTCTATTTGTCAATTAAAGTACTGTTGTACTTCACCTGTCATCTTGCAAATATCTGTCCCTCCTACCTGATACAATGTGCTGCCTCTGAAATGATAACCTTAAAGAGGTATGGATAATGATTTAAACTTTCTGAAAGTTCTTCTAAAACATTGACGGTAGCCTTTGTAATTAGTTAATTTTAGGAGTTACCGATGAAAATGTAATCGTAGCTGTAAATCTGGCCCTTTGAAAGTCCTTCTACAAATTAGAAATTTCTGGGATCCTGAACAAGAGATTCCGTGTTCTCGGTGGCAAGTTCGTGCATGCTCTGCTTGAAATAGAAAAGGTTAATGTCATCTGCAAATTCGGAAACAGACAGTGCTTACTATGAGAACCCACAGAAATGACTACTCAAGAGGTACAGATTTCTTGATACAATTGATTTTACAAAACAGACTCACAGACTTAGAGAAGGAACTTGTGGTTGTGAGGGTGGGGGGAAGGGAAAGTTAGGGAATTCAGGATGGACGTGTACACACTGCTCTGTGTATTAATAAAACCAACAAGGGCCTACTGTATAGCACAGGGAACTCTGCTCAGTGTTATGTGACAGCCTGGATGGGAAGGTAGCGTCGAGGGGAATGGATACATGTATATGCATGGCTGAGTCCCTTTGCTATTTACCTGAAACTCTCACAGCACGGTTAATCAGCTATATCCCAACATAAAATATAAAGTTTAAAACATCGAGAGGGAGGGGACATAGGTATGCCTGTGACTGATTCATGTTGATGTAAGGCAGAAACCAATATAATATTTGTAAAGCAATTATCTTCCAATGAAAAATAAATTAATTTAAAAAAAAATTACCTAGGCTAGGAGGGCTGAAGGGGAAGGGTCTTCAAGGAAAGAGTGAAAAGGGTCAATACTTAAAGGTCTATATCTTAATTGGGGTGGAGTTTACACAGATGTATATGTTTGTCAGGTAACTATAGAGTTAATGAATCCAGTTTATCATACGTAAGTTATAACTCAGTACGTTGATGACTAATGAAAAATAAACAACTTTTTGAAAGGTTAAAACAAACAAAGTACAGATTTCTAATTAGTTATATGTCCTTGGCTTATTTCTAAGGATCTCAGTTTCATCAACTGTAAAATGGAAATGGCAATATCCTTTCTACCCATGTCAGTTCAGATATTGTAAGTGAACTCTCCTCAAGAAATAAAACGATAACAGCCTGATCCAAATGGAAGACATTACTTTTTTATGGTTATACCCACAAAATAAAACAAAAAATTGTAAATGTCTCCTCCTCCTTCTCCCGCTCCTCTGTTATGTCACCATTTTTCATGCTCTTTGGCAGGAGTTTATCACAGAAGATGCCACCGCCTTTATTATTCCTCACTGCTCCCAATTTATACCAGGCAGAGGTTGAGTGCACATTTGAGATGAAGGGTAATTCAAAGCCTTCTTAGACCCATTCTCGCCCTTGGAGTTTATTAGCCTTCGCTTTGCAGCCAAGGGGTGGAAGTCACCGGCCTAAGAGGAGGATTTGTTGTTGTTTATTTGCTCAGTCGTGTCCGACTTTTGTGACCCCACTCACTGTCGCCCGCCCGGCTCCTCTCTCCATGGGATTTTTCAGACAAGAATGCTGGAGTGGGTTGGCATTTCCTTCTCCAGGGGATCTTCCTGACCCAAGGATCGAACCCAAGTCTCTGCATCTCCTGCACTGCAGGCAGACTCTTTACCATGAGAAGCCCAAGAAGAGAATATCTTAATTTTGGTTGTTGAAAGCTTTATGTAATATTTGTAGTGAAACAGCACCCCAAGGCAGGTTCCTTGGGCAAATGAAATACTGTGGCCAAGTTGTTAGAGAACATCAAAGTTATTTAGTAGAAACCAAGACCTTGGAAGGAGGGCTGACATCTGACTTCAGCAGAAATAGAGAACAATGAAGTTCTCACTCAGGTCCAAGCTGCAGAGGTGCCCAGGGTACGGGAGAAAGTGTGCCAGCAGCAGGAAGCTAAACTAAAGCTGTTGAAGTGAAAGGGAATTTTACTGGCTCGCATCAAGAAAAGTGTTGAGTGGATATGACTTCAGGCATTACAAACTCAGGCTTCTCAGGTGGCGCTAGTAGTAAAGAACCCACCTGTCAGTGCAGGAGACGTTAGGGACATGGGTTTGACCCCTGGGTCGGGAAGGTCCCCTGGAGGAGGGTATGGTGATCCACTTCAGTATTCTTGCCTGGAGAATCCCATGGAGGAGAGGAGCTTGGTGGGCTACAGTCCATGGGGTCACGAAGAGTCAGACACGACTGAGGGACTTAGCGCCCACAGTAGAAACTCCGGGGTCTCCTCCTTTCCTCTGGGCTTTGTTCCCATGTCTCTGCATCATCCGCTACCATTTGAAGTCCCCTCCTGGGACTTTCCTGGCGGCCCAGTGATTAAGACACCATGCTTCCAATGCAGAGGGTGTGGGTGTGATCGCTGGGTTGGGAAGCTAAGATTCCACATGTCTCGTAGTGTGTCCCCCCAAAAAAAACTTTTTTTTAGTTTAAAAATTTGTTACAATGTCCACTCCGAACATGGAAAAGTGGCTACCAACAGGACCTGTTCTCACAGCCCCAAGACCATGGAAGATAGGGAATTTTCCTTACAGGCAAGTTTAGTAAAATTCTGGGCTGCAGGTACTCATCCTTGCATCCCATCCTGTGAAGGGGGACTTTAAACGCTGACTGGCCCAAGAGGAAGAGGGGCAGAGCCCCAGGGGACCACAGTTGGTAAAGAGTGTGCGTCTCCAAAGTGAAGTCTTCCCGTTTGGTTCCCAGACAAAGAGGTGGGTGAGGAAGAGCTCAACAGTTCTCTGGGTCACTACCCAAACCCAGAGAAAGTATAAGAATATCATGACCAAGTCACTTCATAACATCTCCTTGCTTTTTGGAAACAAAATCCAGATACTGGGCTTGGTGGTTAAAAATCAGGCGTCTTGCGGTCCCTAATGGAGAACCCATTTCACCAGCTCTGTCCCTACCCACATGCCTAGCATCCTCAGATTTCATCTCTGGAAAACCCAAGGAAGCTGCCAATGAAAAGAATTTTGCATTTTCTATTTTAATCTGCGGAGCCGTAAACACACATTCCCCCCCCGTACCCCCTACAACAGGACAGCATTTTAGGTTATTGAGAGAGCCCGCCTCACCCTGGTCTCACCCAGGGTCTGCATTTTTGCCCGAGCTCGGAGCTATGCTGAGGACATAGGGTAAGTACTTGACCTACATGAGGTGGTCAAGAGGATTTCCTGAAGTGGCTCTTCCTAGGACAAAGAAACCATCTTCTCCCCAAAGCTGTGTCCACCCTTCAATCTCTGGAAGGCAAAATTCTAGTTGTTGTTGCGTTTTTCCTGCTTCTAGTAATTGGTGGTTCATTGCACTCCCCTGCCTAATTGAGAAAATGTTATGGGGACAATGCGGCATTTGAGCCCAGTTTTCAAGAGTTCTTTTTAGCAGAGAGGAGCTGAGAGTGCAGCCTCGCTATTTCAATCCTGGATGAGCAGCAACCCAAATCAAAGTCCAGATTAGGGACCGCAGTGCAGAGTATGGTGAAAGAGAGGCAGGTCACTCTGAGCTGGAGAGAACACGACTCACGTGGTGTCACAGAGGAGGAGGCTGAGCACACACAGTGCGATCACCCGGCTGAGGTTCTGCAGCTAATTTGATAAGCAGAACAAGGCTAAAAAGGCAATACGTGGCCTATTTGGGAAGGTGTAGCCAACATCATACGTAGAAAACACTCAATAAATGAAAACAGGCTCTGGAGTCAGGCACAGCTGGTTTAAGCCTTGGCTTCCCCGGGTTTTTGCTCTGTCACCTTGTGCCCAAGTGATTTAATTAATCTCACTATGCCTCTTTGAGATGATACTATGGATGTCACCTTGCAGTTGTGAGGATTACAAGGTAACTTATGCTAAGTGCTTAACAAAATATTTGCCATGGTAAGCACTCAAAATGTACGAGTATTTTGTTTGAAATTATTATCTTAAATATTATTTGAATTTTTAAAATATTTAAATTTCAAATATTTTAAAAATATTATTTTGTTTGTTTATTGTAAAGTTTTTGTTTGTTTGTTTGTTTTAGTCTTCACTGAATTTGCTACAACTTTGCTTCCACTCCATGCCTTGGCTTTTTGGCCACAAGGTATGTGAGATCCCAGCTCTCTGACCAGGGAATGAACCAGCACCCCTTGCCTTGGAAGGTGAAGTCCCCCCCACTAGACCACCAGGGAAGTCCAAAGTTTTATTTTTTTTAACAAGAGAAAGGAAAGAGAATGAGAGTAAATATCCCAAAGCAGTCATTTTTGGAAATCAAAAAAATTAGAAAATTTTCTTCACCTCCTTAGAGAGTAAAACAGGACAAAAGATGAAAAGTGAAAGGAGAGAAAAGAAAGAGGTTAACATAGGTCTGTTGGCCTGAAGATAAAGACAGTCTTATTGCAGAAATTAGAAATATTTTCGATGCTGCGGTTATCAGAATCAACACTACAGAAGCCAAGCTAACGACATTCAGGGTAGGAATGAAAAGCTGCAGGTAAACGTGGAAGCAAAGTAGCAGAAGGGCAGAGACCACGGTCGCGCTGGGCCCAACAGCTGAGCGCCCCAGTGTCTGGGCTGCACACGTGGGGTCAGACTTCCCGGACCAGGGGCTGCAGGCGCACCAGTGCACAGCCAACGCAACCCCCGGTCCCAGGCCCACACTTGGCTATGTCTCCACCTGTCACTGGCTGTCTGCATCTGCACCCAATGCCCCCAGGATCTGGAGTGGGGGGCTCCCACTCTCCCCGCTTACAGGCTTAGATGAAGCGTCCACGCTGGGACAGGGCACCTGGTTTCCCTGGGAGCTGCCTTGGCAGGGTTGGGGAGAGGGGCTGAACACCACAGACCAGCAGTGCAGAAACAGGAGTATTCCTGGGGAAAAGCTTTGATGGCAAGGAGCGAGAAGACCAGTGGGAACACAGACTCGGCAGACAAGGGCCTCGCACCCCACCCCTTCCCCAATGACGTGTCCTGAGACCAGCGGGGTCTGGAGCCACAGCATGCCTTGGTGCTTTATGATGATGGTGCAACCTTGAATTTGCTGTTTTGCTGGGGGCCAGGGTGAGGAACTCCACCCATGGCAAAGGTCATGAGGAAGGAGGCTTGGCATATGCAAAGGCGTGATCAAGCCTCAGGAAACCCCCTGTTCCCGAGCATCTACCCCCCAAACCAGAGTCTATCTACTTTACTGTGTCACGCTCTCGCCTACACCTCTGACTTTATGAGGGGCTGTTCCCTACTGGTTTTCTCGGAGAAGGAGTAAACGTGCAGCTGCAAGTCAATAAAAATTCCTGGGCGTGACAAGAGTGTTTCAACTTACAAACTTCTCTGAAGGTTATCTAGCCCGCCTGTATAGGTTTGTCTGGCCACATGTGATTGTTTATAGCCTCCCAACCTGAGAGGCACGAGATGTTTTAGACTTACTAAAGGCAAATTCTTTTGGGAAGTTAGAAATTATTAGTATAGTGGGTTGGTTAGGAATTATATTGGTGAAGGATTTTTCATTTGTTGTGCCAATAATTGCTGCTAATTCCCTGCCCTGGGTGTGACAAGGGCGTCTCAGGTCAAACCTCTCTGCAGACAGACTAGCTTGTGTGATAGGATTATCCATACTCCTGCCACTACTAACATGATTGTTTACTACCTCTCAACCATAAACAGCACAGAGAGTTTTGGAGTATTTTGAGAGTCTTAATTAGCATAGGGCTTTTCTCATTGTTGAGTCAATGATTGCAGCCAGGCCTCCATATCCGTAGGCACCTGGGAATATATTAATCAATGTATTTGGAATATAGAAAAGGAAATATAGTAGTTTTTAAGATTAGCAATACTAGACTTTTTGAGTTAATGAATTTTCTCTTTTGTAATAGATCACTGTACTTTGTTATAAATCACTGTGTCCTTGCTGTGTAAAAATGTAACTTTATCACTATCTTAAGACTAAATGGATCTTAAGGGGAACATTGGTGAAAGGATTTTCATTTGTTGGGCTGATGTTTGCTGCTAAATCTCCATATTCTCTGCCCTTATAATGAATATAACTAACATATAGGAGAAATAAGTATTAACCTTTAAGATTAATCATGTTAACCTTGGGTTAAATGAATTCCTTTCTTGATTGTAACTTGCTACACTCTCACCCTATAGGAATGCAACTTTATTTGGAGGGTGGTGCCTGGTTTAAGAAAAAACACCCTTGGAAAAAACAAGTTTTTTGGTTATCAGAAAGAAAGGATCGTAAAATGTCAGCAGGTCTCATGGCCAGAAGATGATGTAAAACCCCTAAAAACTTTTTTTTTATACATTTATGTGAAGCACCTGATTTTGATAAAGGTCAGGACTGCTGACCCCCGTGTGACTCTGTATTCATCCCTATGTGTAACAAAAGGTATATAAGCAAACCCCAAAATAAAGAAATCGGATCAGTTTCCAGAAAGACTGATTCCTCCATGTCGTTCTTTCTTGCTCCCTGTTTTTCTGGCTGAATTCCCATCTGGAGCATGGATGCTCGCCATGTATACTTACTTGTCCCGGCTTTCAAGCCCTCACAAGAAGGAGCCCAAGGAGGGGCACCTTCCGATATTCAAATGGCGCTGGTGGCCCAATGTAGATGGTGCAAATTCCTTGTCTTGGAATTTTATTGGTATCCCACATAAACCAAGTTATTCAGCCTCTTTTTCTCTCCTACTATTTTCTGGCCGAATTCCCATCTGGTGCATGAGTACCCACCAAGCCTGCTAATTTTGTCTGGGCTTCTAAGATCGGACCGGGGGGGCCTCAGTGCCTCCTCTCCTTTGGGAGAACGGGAAGACACCTGCGGCCTATGTAGGTGGTGATTGGTATTTCATGTGAACCAAGTTATTCAGCCTCTTTTTATCTGCTAATTTTCTAATCCCTCTCTATCTGTAATTAAATAGGTTATTTCCAAGGATGCCGACTCCGTCCCCACCTTCTAATCACCCTGGATCCACCGGGGCTGGACCCTGGCACTGTTCCTCCCTCTTTGCTCCGCTCACATTCCTCCATCATCCTTGCTGTCCTGGGATTCCGCTCCAGAGGGCAGCTGTGAGGTTTTTGCTCATGTTGTGTGTTCCAGGGAATTCAGACTAAGGTAGTGATCCAAATGTGATAGACACTGGATATTCGATAGGGATATTGGGTTCTGTGGATTTGAAAATAAGCAAGTAGAATTAAATGATAATGAAAATTTAAGAGAAGAGAGCATTCAAGGAAGTACTGTGACCTAGACAATGAATAGAGAATGATAAATACTGAGATTTATCCTGGTAAGATTATGAAACTTTAAACTTTCAAACTGAACTGTTAAAGAAACTGAAAGAATTTTACAAATATGCAATAAGAACAAACAGGTGACTCACAAGCAAAAAAAAAAAAAATTAAAGACAGATTTCTCAATAACATAAGATTCCAATAGAAAATGAAGCAATCGAATGTCTACAAAATTTTGACAGAAAAAGAAATGCTAACCTCAAAATGGTATACTCAATAAGCTGTTATTTACATTAGAAGTCAGCTGAAGGACATTCTAAATATGCAAAGAGGGCTGATGTACCTTTATGTAAATACACTTGAGGATATAATCTAACTCAGCAAGAGATGATGTCCTGGGTCAAAGACTTAAATAAAATCTTAAAACCTTTTATTATCTTGGAACGGAAGTACTTTCTTTCTCATGACCTAATAGCCGGAAAAATTGAAGGAGAAAAACTAAAGATATTCGCAAGCTAATAAATACAAATAAAAGAAAAATATAATTACAAAATATGACACAAATGCTTAATAGCCTGTTACATAAGTAAGTTTTAAAATCAATAAGAAACGGCATCGAATTGAAAAATAGGCCAAGTACATAAAAGGGCAATTCACTAAAAAAATTCCAAGCATGTATATGTATGTAGGTAGGCAGGTAGATTGATAGATAGATGAAAGATAAATCTTTATTCTTACCCATAATGAAAAGTGAAAAAATGCTAATTTAAACAATATGATATTGCTTTTTATCTACCATATTCGCAAAATTGAAAAAGATAAGCAATACCCAGTGTTCCAAATGGGATGTGAATTTTTCAGAGGCCACTTTGGCAGCAGATGTTGACATTTTAAACGTGTCTACCTGTTTATCAGTTTTACCGCTTCTAGCGCTTCATCATTACAAGCAATTGGCCAAATGTACAAAAGCATGTATCGCAGCATTTTTCCTATCAACACAGTATTGAATGATCAAAATGCCCATTAGCAGAGAACGATTCAAGCTGTGATACGCTTGTGCAGTTGTATACAATGCAGACCGTAAGCAAAATGGTATCTTTCAACACTGACAGACATAGAAAGCTATCCAGGCCTGTTGTGAACTGATTAAACAGATTTCAGAATCTGAATTGCGTAACTGCATTTATGGACCTCCCAGGTGGTGTGAGTGGTAAAGTATTCACCTGCCAGTGCAGAGGACATAAGGAGACAAGGGTTTGACCCCTGGGTTGGAAAGATCCCCTGGAGGAGGGCGTAGCAACCCACCCCAGTCTTCCTGCCTGGAGAACCCCATGGACAGAGGCACCCTGAGGATTAGAGTTCATAGGGTTGCAGAGAGATGGACACAACTGAAGCAACTCAGCATGCTCTTACCACATTTATATAAAAATATCCATGCGTGCATGTGTGCGCGCGCCTATCCGCATCACACAGGTGTCTGAAAATGGTGAGAGATTACTGACGGGTGGTAAGTTTAGTGTTTTATATATTTATTGCTTTTAGGAGGGATTTTTTGCAGACATTTTCTAAATGTCTGATTTTTAAATTTATAGTAAGTGAATAATAGTCTTTAAAAAAAAAAAGACATTGAAAAAATCTTAAGCCAGTGGATATTTACTTTCAACCAATATTGTAGAGTTCCTGGGAAGCTTTAATATTAAGTATAGCTTTGCTATTAAGTCGGCCACCTCAATCATACCTATTTATGGAGACAAATAGATGACACAAGTTGGAACAAGCCTGCCGCTCCTTCACAGCTCGCCGTAGCAAGAGGCTCGGCCCCCATCACTCACCTCTGGCAGAGGCTTAAAGACAGGGGAGCACAAAGGCCGTTTCGTTGGAAGGGGGAGGCTGCAGGTGAGCCCCTCTGGGGGCTGTTGGTCTGCAAAAGCTGGAGGAAGGCTGACTAGAACGGGGGCATCTTATCTGACTTCAGAGCATATTTGACTTTTTCTGTTGGCTACGAGATGGATGTGGGGGTTTAAAAAAAAAAACAGAAATTGGCAGTCATTGACCAAGTCCTGACCGTTCTGCACCAATTGCTGCAGAAATTGGCTTCCTGGGCTGGCTGCTGCAGAGGCATGGGTCTGCATTGTCCTATTTGGTCTGGTTCTTGCTGGTCTGTATCTTTCATCTCTCCATGGATTTCAATTAGTCTACGTTATGGACCACACTATTTCGAAAGGACATAGAAAATTTCCCTTGCAGTCAGCCTTACTAGCATCTACAATAGCTTAGTTATATACTTGGGATAACACCGAATCTATATACCTCTCATCAACAGACGATCTCTCTTCATTGTTCAGTCATACCTGACCCTTTGCGACCCCACAGACTGTAGGCTCCTCTGTCCATGGGATTCTCCAGACAAGAATACTAGAGGGGACTGCCATGCCCTTCTCCAGGGGATCTTCCTGACGCAGGAATCAAACTCATGTCTCCTGGGTCTCCTGCATTGCAAGCAGATTCTTTACTGTCTGAGTCACCAGGGAAGCCTCAATAAACAATATCTGCCTCCAAATCTTCCCTTAATTTGTAATTGTGAGTCAGATACCCCATTTCCTATGCGACGTGAAACTGAGATGCTTGGTGCGTTCTGCAGCAGCTGGCCGCCGTTTCTGGAGCAGGCAGAGATGGAACCCTGTTAGGTGCCTGACACATATTATCTCACTTCCCTCTCACTGCAACTTTACTGTCCTGTCACTGTGAGTTCCATTTGACAGATGAGGAAACTGAGGCTTGGAGAAGTCCAGGGCTGTGTCCACAGCCACGGAGCTTATCAAGTGGAATGCTGTCTGAGGGCATACAGCTCTAAGTCAAAGCCTGCGCTTCTAAATCTCGAGAACAGGGGACCTCTCGGCATTGACTTGGCCACGCACAGCCTGCGTCACCAAAGCCCAGAGGAGCCTGGGCAGAGAACACGGTGCGCTGAGTCTGAGCTGCAGATTTGGTTTCTTAAAGGCTATAAAACCACCTTCATCCATAATTCTTTGATGTACCTGGAGGTTTTCCATCATGGTGGCAGGAAGCAGGATTCTAGCTAATGTCATCCTTTGGCAGTGACCATAATTCACTCTGGTAATCACTGACCTGCTTGCCCAAGGACGTGAGAAGGCCCATCATGGACAGAAGACTAGAGTTACACACCTCCTGCAGGCTGTCTTCGCCAGTGAAACTTCTAGCAGTTTTACTGCTGTAGACGAAAATACTCTATCTCTTGCTTATTTACAGATAAGTTACTTTCTGATAGCAGGCCGGTGTTAAGTTCAAAGGCAGCTTCTCCATAATTTCTGAATTTTCTGATTGAACTGGAGACAGTCATTTTCTAACTGCTTCTTTGCTCTCTCCCATCAGAACACGTTTCATCACGGGAAACCTGTCTTGGAAATTTCAAATGCATCTTCATTTCCTTTCACTGTGCCCTCTTTGCCCAACTGTCTACCCCATTTCTCCTCTACTGCAGCTGGAGCCAGCTTTAAACGGCTGCACACCCCAGGGAGAAGGAGGCTTTCTTAAGGGCTTCAGCAGCTGAGTTGAGGAGGCTCCTCCACTGCTGGAGTCAGACCACCTAGGTCCCATCTTGGCTCTAGTGCTCATGAGTTGTGTGACCCTGGGTAGGTGACTTAACCTCTCTGTCCCTAATGCCTTATCTGTAAAATAAGCCAGTAAGAACCCCTACCTTAGAAGCATTTTACTGCATTTTTAAAGGAGTTATGGGAACTGAATGAGCTCATACATGTAAACTTTTCAACCAGGGCCTGGCATATAGTAGGACTCCAATAACTGAATTTTCACTCTACATTTACGCCTTAAAATCAGTCTGTCTTCCTTGCAGACTGCCAGTCACTTTGGTCTGTATCTTACTCCTTGTCCGAGCTCCAGCCTGGAGGCAAGCGGCTATCTCCCACAGCAAAGGCAGTCACCCATAATTTCTGTATCGACTGTGGTCCCTGTTAGTTCTCGCCTCCTGGTGTTCCCACCCTTCTGCAAACCTTCCTCTTGAGTGTAGACGGGACCTGTGACTTGCTTTTAATCACTATAATAAGGCAAAGGTAAGGGATGTCACTTTCATGATGGTGGGACGTAAGACTGTCTTGTCCATCTGCTGCAGAATTCTCCGCCTTGCTGGTCTGGATGAAGCTGGCAGCCATGACTAGCTCGGTGGTAAAGAACCCACCTGCCAATGCCGGAGGTGTGCGCGCACTTGGATTCCATCCCTCTGTCAGGAAGACCCCCTGGAGGAGGGCACGACAACCCACTTGTCCTTGAGCATTCTTGCCTGGAGAATCCCATGGACAGAGGAGCCTGGTGGGCTGCAGTCCACGGGGTCGCACAGAGATGGACATGACTCAGGGGATTTTGTATACACACATATGCACGTAGCAAAGACTGACGGTAGCCTCTAGAAGCCCAGAACAATCTCTTGCCAACAGCCAGAATGAAACCGAGGCACTGGGGTCCCCACACACAGAGATCTGAGTTCTGCCAACAATTACTGAGTGTGGAGGTGGGTCCTTCCCCTCTTGGATCTTGGGTGTGGCCACAGTGATACCTGTACCACCATCTTCTGAGGCCCTCAGTTAGAGGACACAGCTCTGTCTGGCCTCCTGGCCATCACAAGTTGGCAAGTATGTGTTGTTTGAACCACTACGTTTCTGGTAATCTTTTCATGGAGCAACAGAAAACCAATGCACTGCGTTCGTCAGGGTTCCTCACAGAAACAGGAAGTACAGGATGTATATGGAGAGAGAGGGGAAGGTGTAGGAAGGGAGAGACGTGAGAGAGGCTGCGCAAAGCTGGCTCTTGCAGTGAAGAGGGTGAGAAGTTCCAACACAGGAAAGCTGGCAGTACAGGTCCAGGCGGAGTGGTGAGTTCAGCTCAGTTCAGTTGCTCAGTCGTGTCCCATGGACCGCAGCACGCCAGGCCTCCCTGTCCATCACCAGCTCCCGGAGTCCACCCAAACCCATGTCCATTGAGTCGGTGACGCCATCCAACCATCTCATCCTCTGTCGTCCCCTTCTCCTCCTGCCCTCAATCTTTCCCAGCATCAGGGTCTTTTCAAATGAGTCCGCTCTTCGCATCAGGTGGTCGAAGTATTGGAGTTTCAGCTTCAACACCAGTCCTTCCAATGAACACCCAGGACTGATCTCCTTTAGGATGGATGGTTGGATCTCTTTGCAGCCAGGGATTCTCAAGAGTTCTCCAGCACCACAGTTCAAAAGCATCAATTCTTCAGCACTCAGCTTTCTTTATAGTCCAACTCTCACATCCATACATGACCACTAGAAAAACCATAGCCTTGACTAGATGGACCTTTGTTGACAAAGTAATGTCTCTGCTTTTTAATATGCTGTCTAGGCTGGTCATAACTTTTCTTCCAAAGACTAAGCATCTTTTAATTTCATAGCTGCAATCACCATCTGCAGTGATTTTGGAGCCCAGAAAAATGAAGTCAGCCACTGTTTCCAGTGAATGTAGAAGACCAATGTCCCAGCCCAAAACCAGTGAGGCAGAGAGAGACTTCCATGGTACTCGGGCCTTCAGTGGACTGGCTGACGCTCACCCATGCCTGGGAGGGCAACCTGCTTTACTCAGCCTGCAGATTCAAATGCTAATGTCAGCCAGAAACTTGGACACACCTAGAAAATGTTTAACCAAATATCGAGGCTCCCCAAGGGCTGGTCAAAGTGACACATAAAATTTGCTGTCACAAAAGTCAGAGAAAGACAAATATCGTGTGATATCATTTACTTGTAGAATCTAAAAAGAATGATACAAATGAACTTATTTACAGAACAGATAGAGATTTATGGACTTAGAGAACGAACTAACGGTTACCAAGGAGGAGGGTCGGGGAGAGGGACAGACTGGGAGTTTAGGACTGACAAGTGCACACTTCTATATTTAAAACAGATAACCAACAAGGACTTACTGTATAGCGCAGGACACTATGCTCAGTATTCAGTAATAACCTAAATGGGAAAAGAATAATATGTATAAGGGAATCGCTTTGCTGTCAACTTGAAACTAGCAGACACTATAGATGGACCATACTCCAGTGTAAAATAAAATTTTTTTTCAAAATTAACCATCACATACGCTTTCTCTGGTTTCCAGTTTCCTTTTCTTCTATTTACGCCTGATACCTTTTGCTGTTGCTCAGGCACTACTTCGTGTCCGACCCTTTGTGACCCTGTGAACAACAGCAAACCAGGCTTCCCTATCCTCCACTATCTCCCAGAGTTTGCTCAAACTGATCTCCATTGAATCAGTGTTGCCATCCAACCACTTCATCTTCTTTGCCCCCTTCTCCTGCCTTCAATCTTTGCCAGCATCAGGGTCTTTTCTAATGAGTCAGTTCTTCACATCAGGTGGCCAAAGTATTGGAGTTTCAGCTTCAACATTAGTCCTTCCAGCGAATACTCAGGGTTGATTTCCTTTAGGATTGACTTGTTTGATCTCCTTGTAGCCCAAGGGACACTCAAGAGCCTTCTCCAGCACCACAGTTTGGAAGCATCAGCTCTCCAAGGCTCAGACTCCTTTATGGTCCAGCTGACCCCATAACTGCGGGCAATTGGACATCAGAGACCACAGGGCACCTTCTCTGGAGTCAGGCCAACCTGCCATTTGCCCGGTATTTGATCTTGATCCCATATGAAAAAACCACTGGGTCTCCCTGAGCTTCAGTTTCCTTGTCTATCCATGGAGACAAGAGCAACCCCGTGTCCTCTTCCAGAGCTGTGGAGAGTGTAGACAGGACATTGTATAGAAAGCACTTAGCGCAAAGCCCCAAACCTGGTACACAGGGATTTGACTACATGGCAGAGAAGACCGTAACCGTAGGTTGAGTCCACTGACACCCACTTAGCAAAGATGGCTTTAGGTTTGCTTTTTGTTTGTTTTACAAATTTTCTCCATTGTGGGCATTAATGTAGATGGGCAGAGATTAGCCAAGAAGACATCAGCCAAAGGCCCAGCCTAGGCCTCAGCATCACACCATGGAAGGCAGAGGTCAGAGGCAGAAAGCCCAGCAGCGGCACAATGCCTGCAGGGCCTGGTCTGGGGCCCTCAAGGAGGTGAGCTTCCATTTCCATGACTGGATTCATTCATCACAGTTTGTGCCACAGGAAAGAGGTCCTGCCAACCTTCTCACTTTTTGTAGGGCAAGCAGGAGAATGGATTTATTAGCTGGGAAAAAATAGTCTGAGCTGAATTGTCAGCTGCTGCAGTGTCTGCAGCCGTGAAATTAAAAGATGCTTGCTCCTTGGAAGGAAAGCTACAACAAATTTAGGTGTGGTTGCACGTTTAGTGGCTCAGTCACGCCCAGCTCTTCACGACCCCATGGACTGTATCCTGCCAGGCCTCTGCCCATGGGATTGCCCAGGCAACAATACTAGAGTGGATAGCTATTCCCTTCTCCAGGGGATCTTTCCAATCCAGGGATCAAATCTGCCTCTCCTGCATTGCAGGTGGAATCTTTACCATCTGAGCCACCAGGAAAACCCATAACAAACCTAGACAACGTATTAAAAAGCAGAGCTGTCTCTTTCTGACAAATTTTCGTATAGTCAAAGCTACAGTTGCTCCAGTAGACATGTCCAGATGTGAGAATTGAACCATAAGGCAGCCGCTGAGTGCCGAAGAATCGATGTTTTGAATTGTGGTGCCGGAGAAGACTCTTGAGAGTCCCTTGGACAGCAAGGAGATCAAACCAGTCAATCCTAAAGGAAATCAGCCCTGAAAATATTCTTTGGAAGGGCTGTTTCTGAAGCTGAAGCTCCAATCCTTTGGCCACCTGATGTGAAGAGGCAACTCATTGGAAAAGACCCTGATGCTGGGAAAGATTGACGGCAAAATGAGAAGGGGGGCTGCAGAGAATGAGATGGTTTGATAGGATCACAGACTCAAGGGAGATGAATTTGAGCAAACCCTGGGAGAGAGTAGAGGAGAGAGGCGTGTGGCATGCTCCATGGGGTCACAAAGAGTCAGGCATGACTGAGTGACTGAACAGCAACAAGCGACAGCAGGAAAGGTGCGGATCCTGGCTTGGGTGTGGGGACTGTTGAGAGGATGTTCAGCTCTCATGAAGTGGAAGAAACATACGCTGCAGGGTCATCCCAGGCAGCCCAGGGGGAGCTGTCCAGCACCGAGGTGATGGTCTGTCCTCCATAGAGGAGAATTAAAGCACGAGTCTTCCCTCAACGGGGGAACCTGCCTCTGCACTTGGCATGTGAGTCTCTCTGAAATTAGCAGAGAGAAACGCACCTGGAGGAGGAGATGGAGAAAAGCCCCCAGATATTTCCTTTTCCTGTTATTGTCTGAGGACCAAAAGGAGATGAGAATATTGAGTGTAGAAATGGGACTTTGATGTCAAACCGCTCTATTCTGGGTCTTACTGCATGAGGGAAATGAAATTCAATTGTTTTCAGATTTTCCTTCCCTGAATTGTTGCTTCTTCTGTGACAGCTCAAAAATGAATGAGTCTGAGTGTTTGGAGTGGAAATTTTGTAGCAGACATCCTTGTTTGTTTTTTAATGCTTCTGCATTAGAAATAAATCACTGCCAGAAGAAAAATGAGAAGAGCATCTCGAAAATTCAAGTGTGTGTGAGTCAAAAGCTTAATTCTGGTATTTTTTTTGCTTGAGTTTCTAACCAAAAATTTACACACCTCCCTCCCTCCCTCAAAATTTGGGACGTTTCCACAGGAATCTCAATAAACGTTTCACATTCCTACATGAGAGAGAATGCGGTGAAACAATTTCACCTTTAAGGCGAGTTTTAGTTATGGGACCCTTTCCCTGATCATTTGCTTCTCAGAGTTTGGGGGTTTTACTGATCATTCTGAATGATGCCTTTCCTGATGACAGTATCTGAAATTGTGCCCCTCCTCCTAGAAGACAAGGGGACAACAGAGGACGAGATGGTTGGATGGCATCACTGACTCAATGGATGTGAGTTGGAGCAAACTCTGGGAGATGGTGAAGGACAGGGAAGCCTGACGTGCTGCAGTCCATGGCGTCGCAAAGGGTCAGACATGACTTATCAACTGAACAACAATGACGGACTATGCCTCTGCCCTTCCTCTCTCACTTCCTCGCTGTTTCTCCTTATCACTTAACCCTCATCTTCATGTAATATACATAATCTTTTCTCCAGCTCCCTTCCCACTCCTGTAAAAGGTCAATGAGAGCAAGACTTTGGTCAGTTTTCTTAGCTATTGCATTCCCACTGCCTAGAACACTGTTCCTGGAATATAGAAGGTGCTAAATAAATATTTGTCAAATGAGTAAGTTGGCAAATGAATGGACAGTCTGGTAAGGTAAGTAAAATTAGTCCTATTTCAAAGGATTCTAGAAGCTTGAGCAAGGTCGTGCAGCTGAGTAGTCAGTGATGCTGACTCCAGGCACTGTGTGTGTGTGGCCTGGGGGTCTTCAGGATCCTGCATCCCCAGGCTCTGCTCTGCGCTCAGCTTCTCACCAGCATTCTCCCCCTCAGGTGCCCATGGCACTCAGTGTTGCAGGAAAGGGGACCCTTTCCAGGGCCAAAGAGAGGGCTCTTGTCTAACAGTCAGAAATGAATTGTCCGAGGAGACATACATGCGGGCAAAGCAAGAGACTATTGGGAAGGGGCGCCCGGGTGGGGAGCATCAGGGTAAGGGGCCTGGGAAGACTGCTCTGCCATGTGGCTCGCAGTCTCAGGTTTTATGGTGGTGGAATTAGTTTCTGGGTTGTCTTTGGCCAATCAGGGCCCTTCCCAGTTGCAAACTCATTGCCCAGCCAAGATTGATGCCAGTGAAAATGATTCTGGGCAGTGGTGGGACACATGGCATCTCCTTTTGACCTTTCCCACTTTAGTTCCATGTTTCTTACCAGGACCTCTTAAAATAATTCATGCAAATTGTTACTATGGGACCAGGTCAAGGTGGGGGGTTTCCTTCAATGTGTTTCCCCTAACATCAGGGCTCTTTTCCTCCCCCTTCAATAAACTATTTCTAGGTAAGAAATGAAACTCAAGGAACTTGCTGTCAAGGGGATCAAGATGAAGTTACAGTTACTCTTCTCTTGGAATGTTTGCATTCTGTGGGACTTTAACACCTTGCCTGGGGAAGCTGGCTCTAAAGGTGCAATTCTGGTTTTCATCAACACTTCAGTTCAGTTCAGTTCAGTGGCTCAGGGGTGTCTGACTCTGCAATCCAATGGACTGCTGCACGCCAGGCTTCCCTGTCCATCACCAACTCCTGGAGCTCACTCAAACTCATGTCCATTGAGTCAGTGATGCCATCCAACCATCTCATCCTCTGTCATCCCCTTCTTCTGCCACCTTCAATCTTTCCCAGCATCAGGGTCTTTTCAAACGAGTCAGCTCTTCGCATCAGGTGGCCAAATATTAGAGTTTCAGCTTCAACATCAGTCCTTCCAATGAACACCCAAGACTGATCTCCTCTGGGATGGACTGGTTGGATCTCACTGCAGTCCAAGGGACTCTCAAGAGTCTTCTCCAACACCACAGTTCAAAAGCATCAATTCTTTGGCACTCAGCTTTCTTTATAGTCCAATTCTCACATCCATGCATGACTACTAGAAAAACCATAGCCTTGACTAGATGGACCTTTGCAGACAAAGTAATGCCTCTGTTTTTTAATATGCTATCCAGGTTGGTCATAACTTTTCCTCCAAGGAGTAAGCATCTATTAATTTCATGGCTGCAGTTACCATCTGCAGTGATTTTGTAGCCCCCAAAATAAAGTCTGCCAGTGTTTCCACTGTTTCCCCATCCATTTGCCATGAAGTGATGGGACCAGATGCCTTGATCTTAGTTTTCTGAATGTTGAGCTTTACACCAACTTTTTCACTCTCCTCCTTTACTTTCATCAAGAGGCTCTTTAGTTCTTCACTTTCTGCCATAAGGGTGGTGTCATCTGCATATCTGAGGTTATTGATGTTTCTCCTGGCAATCTTGATTCCAGCTTGTGCTTCATCCAGCCCAGTGTTTCTCATGATGTACTCCACATGTAAGTTAAATAAGCAAGGTGACAATATACAGCCTTGATGTACTCCTTTCCCTATTTGGAACCAATCTGTTGTTCCATATCCAGTTCTAACTGTTGCTTCCTGACCTGCATACAAATTTCTCAGGAGGCAGGTCAGGTGGTCAGGTATATCCATCTCTTTCAGAAATTTCCACAGTTTATTGTGATCCACACATACAGTCAAAGGCTTTGGCATAGTCAATAAAGCAGAAATAGATGTTTTTCTAGAACTCTTTTGTTTTTTTGATGATCCAGTGGATGTTGGAAATTTGATCTCTGGTTCCTCTGCCTTTTCTAAAACTAGCTTGAACATCAGGAAGCTCACGGTTCACGTATTGTTGAAGCCTGGCTTGGAGAATTTTGAGCATTACTTTCCTACCATGTGAGATGAGTGCAACTGTTCAGTAGTTTGAGCATTCTTTGGCATTGCCTGGTGACATCATCAACACTGCCTGGTGACGAAGGGAAGGTCAGAGAGTCAAAAACCTTTGACCCCAGGCCACTCTGCTGGCAGCCCTTGGGAGCAGGCAGCTTTGCTCAGAACCCTGCATAAAGCTGGTTCCAATGACTGGATGTGACCTGGGGGCCCTTGGGTGCTACCCTCTTGGGGTTCACTTTCTCCAAAGGTTTCCATGGTCATCCTTCCTTCATCTCTCTAATGACACTATCTAAACATGACTTGGAAGTCTTTTTATCTTAAGCACTTTATTCCTAAAACCTTAGCACGAGACATACCTTTTCCTTGGAAAGCAAATTTCCCGCGTGCCAGGTCTCCTGTGCTGCAACGGTTAGAGTGCAAATACGTTCTCATAGGCCTGTTGCCCTGCACTCCCCCCTCGAGGTTAGAATGATATTTCAGATCCAGAAACGGGAAGAGAATTTTTCCAATTATGCTTTCGGTGTTTTATTATTCCAGCCCATCCATATAAATGCAAGCAGAGAATTAGGAAGATTCCTCTGCAATAAAAGCTCCTCTCTTCCCTACACGATGGACCTCATGATGCCACGAGCTTCCTAATGCAGTCACTGTTCTTCAGCTCTGCAGAAGGAAGTGGTGTCTATTGGCCTGTCTAAGTAGCTTCCCCACCAACAATGCTAGGAAGATTTTTTTTAAAGCCGAAAACCAAAAAAACACCGTTTTCCTTGACGATCACCTGTCAGATTTTCCACCATTTCTTGGGAGCACTTTACATCTCCTCTACAAAGCCTCCTGGGGCTGTGGAGCCTGTCTGTATGGATTCCCTCCTGGCATTTCCAGATGCCCTGAGGAGAGTCCAGGCTTGCAGTGGAGGATAAGGAGAGTGGAGCTGCCAGTAGAAGTGCCAGGGAGGTTCTAAAACTGCCTTCATCGGGATATTGTGAACAGTAAGCAGGATAATACATATCAGATGTCCAGCACATAGGATGTGGGCTTCCCAGGCGGCACCAGCAGTAAAGAATCCACCTGCCAGTGCAGGGGACACAGGGGACGGGTTCGATCCAGGGTCGGGAAGATCTCCTAGAGTAGGAAATGGTTCTTGCCTCGGAAATCTCGCGGACAGAGGAGCCTGGCAGACTACAATCCAGGGGGTTGCAAACAGTCAGACACGACTGGGCACACACGCCTGCAGTGTGTACTCACCAAGTGCTGGCTGTTACTCTCATATGCACTTTAAATTAAATTCTAAATATATATACAAATGTATATTGAATGTGCCATCAAATTTATAACTGTCAGTTTTTATTTCCATTAAATATATTTTCCTTAAATCCATGTCTTTCTTTAGAAATTTGATATTTTCAAGAATAACAATAATAAAAAAAAGCAAAGTTGCCCTCATAGACACAGAGGCCAGGACCTTAGAGACAGAAAGCGAAAGGTCACATGGATCCTAAATCCTAAAATACATTAGGACTTGTTCATCTCATCTGTGTCTGTACTAATAGAGTGAAATGGAAAATATGTTTTCTTGGTTAGCATTTTTTACAGAATTAAACATGCACATACATATTTATTAAGGTTATGCATTTGAGGTGATAAATCATCAACCAATGTTGCATTATCCTTTTTTTTTTTTTTTTTTAAAAAGTAATGTCAAGAGTTTCTATGGAAGGGATGCCTGGTCTTCTCTGGAGCAGGAGGGAGTGGGGCTTTAAGAAGCACAGATTGGGAGAACTGACTCACAAGGGGCTCGCCCCATCCCCATAGCTACGGTGGGTCATCAGTAGTTTTTTGGTTGTCTTGATCTTTACCAGCCATATTTCTGTGTTTTAAGATTTAAAAAGAAGACAAATTTCCGAGACAAAACAATGATCTATGTCTAAGTTTATTTGATGGAAAAGGGTAGCAAGATTTAGACCCGGAGGGCTCTGATCATATTTGTTTCTGGTGTCAATCGACTGAGGAAAACACACTTGTGTCATCAGCCTTAACTTTGCTTACTCTCACAAGACTTTTTTAGAAGCTGAAATAACACATTCCCAAAGCATTGGCCCAGCTAAGCCATTTCAGAAAACCATATTGAAAAGAAAAAAAATCAGTATTATATTACAGGCACGGGGTGACGGGGGGGCGGAAATCATACCATTGTCATCATAGTAAAAATACTCCTACTTTTTGGTCAATTTAAGATCAAAGCAAATGTGTCTATCCCTACTCAGGCAAGCTGCTAACTGATCACATAAATATTTTATTCTCTCACAGTGAAAGTTTGACACAGGCTTACATTTTTTAAAACTTAATTTACTCTGTACCAGTAAGGAGAGAGAAGATACTTAAGAACTGACCGTGTGCTAACACTTAATGATAAAGATATAACTGACTTTCAGTACATTAGTCACACTATACAAAATCTGAGATTAATTCCCAGAGTCCTTTGCACACTTATTCATGATTTTGCTCTTCGAAAGGAAGTTTTTTTCATCCCTGTGCCGACACCGTTGCGAAAGGACCTTTTCATAAGTGTCTTCTCCAAAATTGGCTTTAGAAAATCTAGCCCCTCTCTCATGTCCATCCTGGTTGGGCAGCTGTTCAGCAGAATGACAAAATAATCAGATTTTCCAGACACCTGGCAATTAAGATGGGGAGAGAGGGAGAGAATACAGCTTTAGAGTTCCAAGCTTATCTCAATTGTAACAATCTTCAGAATCTTATGGTGACAAATCCAATATAGCCAATATTCAAAGAGGGTTTTACTAAAACACTTTTTTAAATATAGACTTTATCAAAATACAAAATACTGTTTGAAGCTGTCTACCCTCTTCTCTACATTTTGTACTACTTATGTGATTGCAGCTATTCAGTATTTGCATCGTACACCCTACAGTTATCTTGTTGCTCTTACTTTATAAAGAACCTTTCAAGTGGCACTAATTAGTCTTGGGAATATTTTTTTTTTTAATTCACTGAGAAAAACAACCCATGATAACCAAACTCCAGGTTTCAGTTGCAGCCACTTTCCTTCTGAGGCCTGTCCTGAGTCACTTTCCAAGTCTCTCCACAAGGATATCTTTGAACTTGAGAGTTGACATCTTTGTCTCTTGACTTTGGCTCAGTTCCACCAGGGGCTCAAAGGCCTGAATGATTGAATATTGTGTAGGGGGCACTTAACTGTGAGAGAAACAAGTCTGACATCTTAGAGCTCAAGTTGGCCATCAAGAACATGCAATTCAATCCCATACTTTGTAGATGGAGAAGCTAAATAAAGACCTGAGGGGCATGATGGGTAGTCTTTGTGCTACGTGCTTATTTGTATCACCTGATTTTAACCCCTCAAAAAGCTTTATGAAGTTGATACTATTATTTCCTTGCTTATAATTTCCCATAAATAAGGAAATTAATTACATGGCTTATGGGTGAAGCAGGACTTGAACTGAGGAATCAGACTCCAAGCCCATGTTTTTCAGCTGTGTGAGAGCTACAAGAAGAAAGGGGGCTGAATGCTTTTATTACAGATAAAGAACATTCTACAGTGCCAAAAGCACATATTTCCTCTCCTGTTACAGGAAAACAAGTTTGATTTGGAGTGACTTTGAAAGTTGAGACAGGACCAGAGTGCATCCCAAGGTTCTCCACCCCCAACTGGGGTAGAGGCTTCTGGAGGGGTCCAGCAATCAGAGCCCCCAAAAAAACCATTCCTACTGGTCTCTGTGGGAATGCATGGGCACTTAGGAGTTTTAGATCTGGGAATAATCAGAGAATTTCAGAGGCACTGGTCATATTTGTCATGGAAAAACCAATCAAAAACTCTTACACTCTTATGTCTTACCCTGTATTAGTAGAGAAGATCTAAGCATGATATAATGCCATCTATTTTAAATTTCCAACAACAAGGGCCTATGAGTCATTTCAGGAAGGGGAACACTCCAGTTCTTTCCAGAAATTCTCATAATTCCACATTTATATTGTAAATATATATATGTAATCCTAGTTACAACAACCCCAAAACATCAGTGTGTGAGTGAGCTCAGTCATTTGGCCGTGTCCAACGCTTCTCAACCCCATGGACTATAGCCCACCAGACTTCTCTGTCCATGAGACTTTCCAGGCAGGAATACTGGAGTGGGTAGCCACTCCCTACTCCAAGGGATCTTCCCGACCCAGGGATCAGAACTGTGTCTTCTGCATCGGCAGATGGATTCTTTACCACTGAGCCACCTGGGAAACCCAAAACACCAGTAAACATCCCTAAAAAGATACTTTGCTGATCAGTGAAGGGAGTCCTTGTCAGACAGACTCATTAGCTGCATAATATGGTATGTTTGCCTGCTTGATAAACTTTATGAAGTTTACAACAAATATTATAAAAGCCTCTATGTTCTTTGCATAATCACTCACCCGAAACAGTCAAATTGGCACCATTACTATGTGATACAGTTATAATGAGAACAAAATTGTCACATGAAAAAATAGAAATATGGAAAATTCAGTGAAGGAAGAAACATTTCATTTATGGACAAGACGATCTCATAAGAACAATAGAGGAAAGAACATTCTTAATTTTTAAAAAAATGCACAAGTGCCTTTGTTCAACAGAAATGTCATGAACAAACCTTTAGGGAAAGAATAGAAAGTAATTAGGAAGGCATTTGAGAAAATATACCAATTTGTGGATTGTTACTCATCTGTTTGATCAATGTGCTGTCTTATAGAATCAATGGCTAAATTAGTGTGGAATGCTCATAGGAGTAAACCAGGTAAAAAGAAACTAGATTAAGTGAACAAGAAATAGAAAAATGATGTGCATAGATCGGTGAGAAGACTCATAATGTAAATAGCTAGGTCATGATGTTGGGACATATAGTTATTGTTCAGAATTCATGTGGTATCTCATTATCTTAAAAGTGGCTTTATTAATTACACTGATTTCAGTAATTACTGTGTGCCATGTTAAGTTTTACTGAAGCAGAGTTAAAGCATAAAAATCTATCAATGACAAAATGTATTTTAAAATTTTAAATGAAGTATTGACATAACACAACTGAAATATCATGTAGAAACAGCATTAAAAATTCCAAAAAAAGAAAATGTCAATTTCTGAATGTCTTGATTAGTTCAATGAATACAGTTAGGAATTTAATCAATATTCTTCAATAAACATATGAATTCGTATTTTATATTATGTTTCATTGAGAACTGACATATTATCTATATCCTGTATCTGAAAAAAGTCAACATTTTTGTAAAATTAAGAAACTTGCTGCTTTTGAAAAATAATCCTTTGTATCTTTAATATAGCTTCGAGTGTTAAATGCTCACTTTGATTATGAGTTGATGCATGTGAAACAAACAATTTATCATGAGCAAAGTAACTTACATTTTATGTTGAAATTATTTTCTTATGCAAGGCCAACTCTTACATAATTCAAAGCAAAGTTTAATATAACCTGTATTACTATTGTAAAAATCTTCCTTTTTACCTAATTTTATGGTTACTCATATTTCTTTCATTGTAAGCTCTAATAATAAAGGAAATAACTTTCGTTACATATTTCTAGAGATTATTTTGAATTTACATACTCTACAATATTAGTTATTTAGTCAAGCATCAAAAATAGAGGCAAAACTCTTACCTTAGAAGATGAAATTGGATGACACCAAAACATATGCATTGTAGAAATCAACAGAAATAGAATAAGATTGAATTTTAATGAACTGCAGAGTAGGAAAAAAAAAATCAGAAAAGTCTTATTCAGGCAAGTATAAATTAAAAAGCATATACAAATTCAACATTTTTCTTTGTGGAAAAATGCAATCTCTTACCTAATCATTCTGGGCTTCCTGAGATCTCTGCAGATGGGTGATTTTATTCCCAGATTCCTCACTGTTACTCTCAGATCCTCCTTGAGTGATCCTTTTATACCAGAAAATTTCAAGAGTGAAAATGTCATCATGTCCCATCATAGGTGACTAATTGATTCTGGCTGAGGCCTTTTGTTCCTCTTAAGTTGGAAAAGGACAATAACATATAAGCATTGTCATTGAGCTACCAACTATTGACTTTATTTAAAGTTTGCCATTAAAAATGACCTTCAAAAGCCCTGTCTTCTAGACCAGAGGTCTCAAAAGAAACCAAAAGTTTGTTTAACTCAGAGTTTAAACACTTAAGAAGGAAGACATTATTTCCTTGAATATCCAGATGTCTATTTTCAAAGAATAATGCACAAAGAGTCTTTACAGGAATGAAGAACATCAACCCAAACAATGTGCATACATTGAGTTTCCCACAGCAGATGGCCTTTCTCAGGACTTCCGTGATTAGAGGAGGGAAACAACTGTCTCCCACCTGCTATTTGCCACTCATCCTCCAGATAAAGGGAAAGCACAATCGCTCCTCCATTTCCATTGTTGTTATTCAGTCACGAAGTCATGTCCAGCTCTTTGTGACCCCATGGACTGCAAAACACCAGACGCCCCTGTCCTTCACTGTTTCCCAGAGTTTCCTCAAATTCAAGTCCATTGAGTTGGTGATGCTATGTAACCATCTCATCCTCTGCCAGCCCCTACTCCTTTTGTCTTCAGTCTTTCCCAGCATCAAAGTCTTTTCCAATGAGTCAACTCTTTGCATCAGGTGGCCCAAGTACTGGAGCTACAGCTTCAGCATCAGTCCTTCCAATGAATATTCAGCATTGATATCCTTTAGAACTGACTGGTTTGATTCCCTTCCAGTCCAAGGGATTCTCAAGAGTCTTCTCCAGTACCTCAACTCCAGAGCATGAATTCTTCAAGAACACCCAGTCTTCTTTATGGTCTAACTCTTACATCCATCCATGACTACTGGAAACACCATAATTTTGCATCCCCAAAGTCCTGGGGCCAGAGTTCTGGGAGGGCCTGCCTGTCACAGCCACTGTTTTCTCTCCAGGGCATGAAATTCTTCAGGAAGCCTCTCCTGTCCTTGTGTACCACATTAATAAATGGCACCCACATTAATGATGGGTGTCCACATTAATAAATGGATTCAGGAGCACTAAGTGTGAGCAGATGTTACTGAGGCTTACAATGGAGGGAAACACCAAGCAAGGTGCTGCTTCCTGCTTGGGTAACTAGTACTTCTGAGACAGAGCCAATATTTTTGCAATACAAAGCAATGGAGGAAAGTCCTTGCCTTCTCAAGATCAGCATCTTTTGGAGGACAAAGCTGTCCTTCGTCTGGGATCTTCGATGACCATTGGTCAGTGCTTCATCCCTTTCTTTTGGGAACCGCCCTGCAATTTGATTCTCACGGGATTTTCAATCACACAGTCACACTCCACCTTCCACAAAGAAAAGTAGTCGAACTGACTCTCAAGAGAATCTGGAAATTAGTGCCAAGTTGGGAGCTGGGACATGTGATCCAAAACTTTTGATAGCCCTTTTGGAGACATTCTACAGAGACTTAAGACACCAAGCGACTCAACACCCATGGTTACTTTTGGTCTCTCTTTAAACCCAGCTAAAATTTTAAAAAGCAATGGAGAAAATCAATGAAACCAGAAGCCTGTGCTTTGTAAAGATTTTTGTTAGCTAAATTGGCCAAAGACAAGAAAAAAGAGAAAATACTTAAATTGTTAGCATCAGAGATGAAAGAAGCAGGATTGCTACCAACAGTTTGAAAAATTAGAACTACAAAGAAATACATGGGTACTCAGTATCTTGTAATAATTTATAATGGAAAAGAACCTGAAACTAGAAAGAAAGGGAGAGAAGACGACACAGATAGCATTTTGCTGAGTGAGGGGAAATCACTGAAGCAGGCTTGAGAAAGGTGTCTATTGAAATGGAGTTCGGTAACAGACTCACAACAGACTTGAGTATTCACGGAACGTGTTATTGCCAGATGGGTGACGGTGGTACTAACGAAGGAGGATCCTCTGGAATGTTGAGAATCAATTCAGTCTCACCTCCCCTCCCCAGTTCCCATGTACAGACACCTTCTGCTTTGTCAGAAGACCATAGATTTATCCTGAAAAGAGGGTAAGGCAGAGGACCTCCTGATGGGGTGACTCAGGTACAGTGGCATTACGGAGTCCTCTCCCACCAAAAGGAAGGTTAAACAAGCATTTTGCTCAAAGCCAAGGCCCATGGATCAGTTCTCTAACTCAGGTCCGAGCACACCATTAGCTCTTTACTCTGGAGACAAGTGAAAGGAGACTCGTCTCTGCGGTCTACCCAATGCTGTGGGTGTCTGATGCAAGGTTTTTCTGGAAACTAGGATTCGATGGTGGGGAGAAGACAGAAATTTGAGCACTGAGTGTTGCTCAGTTGTGTCCAATTCTTCGTGACCCCATGGACTATACAGTCCTTGGAATTTTCCAGACCAGAATACTGGAGTGGGTAGCCTTTGCCTTCTCCAGGGGATTTTCCCAACCCAGGGATCGAACCCAGGACTCCTGCCTTGAAGCCGGCTTCTTTACCAGCTGGGCCCCCAGGGAAGCCTGGATGCCTGAAAATGTGGGGTGGAATCTGGGGGTATCATGGGACAGGGGGATGAGACTGGAGTCAGGGGTATCTAGAAAATTCTGCCAGACACTGGTTCACAGGGCTTTGCCTGGGACCACCACCTCCTTTGGTAACTGTGCCGGTCAAGTGACGTCCAATGAGAGGCATTTCTGGCTCAACTGGAACCTGCAGAGACCCATTGTCAACACCGAAAGGGCAGGTTAGTGCTCCACTCAGCCTTGGAATTTAATAGACTTTTCATTGAAAGTTTATCCTCTTATTTGTCACGACGCAACCATCTTTGAGTCACCCAAGCCCTTTTCACATATTTCCTCATGGCATCCATGTGAACGCCAGAGGGAGAAGGGACACGTACTTTTTGACTTTTTCTTCTCGTTGGTCAAACCTGAAGTCGAGACACGCGTTCAGAACCATGTTTCAGAAGTTCAAGCACATCGTGTATTTTGGACAGAAAAGGTCAACAGGAGCCCTTTCTTTCCTAATTTCCAGTGCTTCCTTCCGGTTATGACCCCAAGAAATGTCCCCCAAGTACCACCTTGATCATTACTGCATTTGGCTCCTTGCTGAAAGCAGGACTTGGAAATGTATTAAAATGATTTTAAAGGAATAAGTGACAAGCTGGAAAAGGTCATCAACTCAGATAATTTAGGGTTTTGGCGTCTTAAAAATAATTCTACAATTGATTCCATTGTCCCTAATTATAACACATATTAAGCCCTGCATCCTTCAGCATCTATGGAAAAATCAATTTCATCTTAACGGCTTCTTAATTCATACAACTGCTCTATCCTCTGAAAGTATAATTAAAATGCAGAAAGTGGCTGAGCGCATTTTCTGGTTTTATACCAGAGTAGGGGAAATGAAGGCTTAGGCAGAGCTTAGGTTAATTTATTGAAATAAATCATCTCTCCGGTGCCTGGTTGCTCCTAAAATGCTCTGTTACAGTTTTCACTTGGGCGTTCAGAACAGGCCCAGTGTTGGAGACCAAGGTTCTATGAAAATAAAAGGCAAAGACAATCCAGAGGGTGCTGGTGGGACATAAAAAGTGAAAGCAAGGCTCCTTGCTTCTGAGCATCATTTCTCAGTGTTGGCGCTGCTGATATTTGTAGCTGATGGTTTTCGGAGGTTGGTTCCTATGTGTTGGAGGAGGTGGCAACAGCCTCTGTTCAGTAGAGACTGGGAGAACTACCCCCTGCCCCCCGAGCTGGGACAACGGAAAATGTCTCTAGACATTATCAAATGTCTCCTGGGTAGGGGAACCAAACCACCTCCATGGAGAACCACTGTTTAGAGTTAAGTTCTCTGCTCGCTCTCTCTCCACGGATGTGGAGTCCGTGGGTGGACATACATTTCACAAGCATGGCATCACTGTCGGGGGACAGTATGTTTTTGGTGATGCATAAAATAGTGGTGTATCTTCTAATGGATAAAATCTTAGGTTCAATGGAATAGTACTTACTTTTAGAAAGGAACTATCAAAGGCAGTATTTGAGGCATGTTTCTTAATATTACATGTTCATTTAAATAGTAAGAAGAACTGTAAAAAAAGATCTTCATGACCCAGATAATCATGATGGTGTGATCACTCACCTAGACCCAGACACCCTGGAATGTGAAGTCAACTAGGCCTTAGGAAGCATCACTATGAACAAAGCTAGTGAAGGGGATGGAATTCCAGTTGAGCTATTTCAAATCCTAAATACTGTGAAAGTGCTGCACTCAATATGTCAGCAAATTTGGAAAACTCAGCAGTGGCCGCAGGACTGGAAAAGGTCAGTTTTCATTCCAATCACAAAGAAAGGCAATGGTAAAGAATGCTCAAACTACCGCACAATTGCACTCATCTCACACGCTAGTAAAGTAACGCTCAAAATTCTCTAAGCCAGGCTTCAGCAATACATGAAACATGAACTTCCAGATGTTCAAGCTGGATTTAGGAAAGGCAGAGGAACCAGAGATCAAATTTCCAACATCCACTGGATCATCAAAAAAGCAAGAGAGTTCCAGAAGAAACATCTACTTCTCCTTTATTGACTATGCCAAACCTTTGACTGTGTGGATCACAATAAACTGTGGAAAATTCTGAAGGAGATGGGAGTACCAGACCACCTGACTTGCCTCTTGAGAAACCTATAGGCAGGTCAGGAAGCAACAGTTAGAACTGGACATGGAACAGTATTGTCACCCTGCTTATTTAACTTATATGCAGAGTACATCATGAGAAACGCTGGACTGGATGAAGCACAAGCTGGAATTAAGATTGCCGGGAGAAATATCAATAACCTCAGACATGCAGATGACACCACCCTTATGGCAGAAAGTGAAGAGGAACTAAACAGCCTCTTGATGAAAGTGAAAGAGGAGAGTGAAAAAGTTGGCTTAAAGCTCAATATTCAGAAAACTAAGATCAAGGCATCTGGTCCCATCACTTCATGGCAAATAGATGGGGAAACAGTGGTTGACTTTAATTTTTTGGGCTCCAAAATCACTGCAGATGGTGATTGCAGCCATGAAATTAAAAGATGCTTATTCCTCGGAAGGAAAGTTATGACCAACCTAGACAACATATTAAAAAGCAGAGACTTTCTTTGCCAACAAAGGTCAGTCTAGTCAAGGCTATGGTTTTTCCAGTGGTCATGTATGGATGTGAGAGTTGGACTATAAAGAAAGCTGAGTGCTGAAGAATTGATGCTTTTAAACTGTGCTGTTGGAGAAGACTCTTGAGAGTCCCTTGGACTGCAGGGAGATACAACCAGTCCATCCCAAAGGAGATCAGTCCTGGGTGTTCATTGGAAGGACTGATGTTGAAGCTGAAACTCCAATACTTTGGCCACCTGATGCAAAGAGCTGACTCATTGGAAAAGACCCTGATGCTGGGAAAGATTGAAGGCAGGAGGAGAAGGGGACAACGGAGGATGAGATGGTTAGATGGCATCACTGTCTCAATGGACATGAGTTTGGGTAAACTCCAGGAGTTGTTGATGGACAGGGAGGCCTGGCATGCTGCAGTTCATGGGGTCGCACAGAGTCAGACACGACTAAGAGACTGAACTGAAATGAAAAGTGAAATGAAGCTAAAGTGTTAGTTGCTCAGTCGTGTCTGATTCTTTGTAACCCCATCAACCAAGCCTGCCAGGCTCCTCTGTCCATGGAATTTTTCAGGCAAGTATACTGTAGCGGGTAAACATTCCCTTCACCAGGGGATCTTCCTGACCTGGGAATCGAGCACGGGTCTTCCACACTGCAGGCAGATTCTTACTGTCTGAACCACAAGGGAAGCCTGATTAATAATGAAGTATGCTCTTAATTTTTTTCACTGACATACATTCTTACACACTTCTGCACCTTGTCCTATTTTTCTTACACTTTGATTTTATTTTAATAATACCCTGAAGTTGTTTTCAAGAAGGCAGACGTCATATTAGACATAGTGTCATCATATCATAAGTGGCGTTTTTATAAATAAATTCCATTAGTCACTGATGTGATATCTACGGTATTCTACTGAGGCACCTGGTGAACAGCAGCCAGCAGTGGCCTTTATAAGGAAGCACCATGAGGAGAGGAAAACCTGCTATAAAGCACCTTTTTCTGCCAGAGACTGGACACCTCCGGAAAGCATTTTCGAGAATGATCTCTGCAGCAGCCAACACTTCATTTATGAATTCATCCAAGAATCAATGAAGGCCCACTCTTCCGGGAATTGCGTGAGTTTCTGGGGACACAGCCATAAAGAACTCCACAAAGGATAAACACAGGGGGGAAAAGGGCAATTCCAAGGTTAGGGTGGGGATGGGAGCGGCCCCTAACAGGACTTGGCCTTGACTGTGAGGAAGGGCACAGCAGCACAAGCCCCGAGGGGACAGGGAAGAAGCACGTGGTCATCTGAAGACCCGAAGGAGGCTCAGTCTGGTGACCACAAGGATTCACTTGGGAGGGCCCAGGGGTTCCCCATGGGGCAGGGGATGCACATCCCGCCCTTGAATCTGAGGCTCACAAATGCTGTCAAGCTGGGGAGGAGACCTAATTGGACCTGCGCTTTAGAAGAATGCTGCGGCTGCCAGGAGCGGGTGGAATGGGAAGACTGGGCTTCAGGACAAAGAGGCCCCCCTGCAGGCTATGTGGTCACGGTATAGATGGGATGGTGGGGCTGTGCACCAGGGTGGTGGCCCTGAAGCTGGACAGAAGTAGATAAAACCGAGATGTTTGGGAGACAGAAATTAATGGACACCATTACTGACGAGACATGTGGGGCAATGGGGTGATTCAGAGAGATCTTTTTCACCAGCTCATCATAGCCACTCAGAAATGCAGCACCTCCAAAGGTCAACAGTGACCAAGCCTGACCACATCCTCCCATCCTCCCCATCCCTCCTCCACCCTACTCCTTCTTCTCCAGAGTCTCTAAGCCAGCTTCTGTTCCAGCTGCATCCCCACCATCCTTCACCCTCATCAGGGCCTCTGCTCCATCACCCAGCTCAGAGGCCACGGTCCATCATTACAATGATGGTCCCCCCAAAGCACCCCCCCCCCACAACAGACAAAACTCCAACCTTGAGTGAACCCATGTGACCCCATCTCTGAGCCTCACTCAAGTTATAACCATAGCAAAACCTTACAACAATGGTTCCCAGTCTCATGTAAAACTTCCTGACCCTAGGTCTCCCACGAGCCCCAATCCTGCCCAACCAACATGATGCATCTGCTAAACAGGCCCCTCCTCTCAGTATGGAAAAACGAGATTTCATACTTCTCTCCTCTAATGCTCCTACAGCCCACAGTCCTGTTTTACACTGACCCCCGCCCCACCCCACCCCCACACACACACAAATCTGTCTGTGGGAGTGTGCTCAGTCGTGTTTCTTTGCAGCCCCACGGACTGTACCTATGAAGCTCCTCTGTCCATGGAATTTTCCAGGCAAGAATACTAGAGGGGGTTGCCATTTTCTACTCCAGAGGGATCTTCACAACCCAGGGATCAAACCCAAGTCTCTTGTGTCTCCTGCCTCGGCAGGTGGATTCTTTACCTCTAGCACCACCTGGGAAGCCCATACAGAATTTTGAGCTCGCGGTTTTTTGCTGAGAAAACAGAGGCAGAGGCAGGCTCTCTTTGCTCTTTCCACTATAAAAAGCAGTGGCTCCCTCATGTCAGTACCCATGTCCTGACTCTTGCCTGGCTGTGATGGAGTAAAGTCCTTGCTCCTGTCGGGGGCCAACCTCCCCTAACTTCTCGGGGATTTTGTGCCCATGGCTCTCTCTCCTTGCTCCACTGCATTCGCTCTGGCTCATAGACTACTATCATTGAGCCCTAGGTCCCCTTCCCGCTTCCCTCCTGCACCTTTCAGAGGCCGTTTCCCAGATGATCTGAGTGTCGTAAAGAGGGAAGCAGATGGGAAGAAAAGGAACAGGCTTTGCCCAGCCACTGGTACTGCACCCACCCCCACTACAGTGCTCTGGGCCAGGGGTGGGGCGCACATCCCCCACAGAACTTCGCTGGGATCCCCAGCTTAAAGGTTCAGAGTGGTAAAACCCTCAGCCCTTCAGGGATACTGAGCAGAGAACCAAGGACTTGATTTGCTGAGTGAAGGCTCTTGTCTGTAGGCAGCAATCCAGGACTTGTAATTCCTGTAAATTCTAGCTCTCAGGATGACCCTACTGACTACATTCTCGCTCTTAACCTCTCTCCTCATCCTTTTCCCCCAAGGGTTAGACATCACATCCATAGATCCTACCATCCAGTTTTTACGAGCAGCGTAGTTATTTTCCAACTATGTACCCATTTAAACTTTACAGTCTTTTATTAGGGTTGTATTCATGGACAAATAAATACAAGACTCTTGAAACTTTATATACTGGAAGCTTCTGCCTCTGCCTACAAAAGGATGCCGATCTCCTGGCTCAACGATTTTCATGTCATTACCTCTGACAGGGAGAGTTTTCTAAACTTCAGGTCCCTAAACAGGATGAGGATAAATGTCGATCTGACCCTCTTGTTATTTTGTGGATTTTGTTTTTACGTTTTTGAAGCTATCAATGAATATTAAGTACATATAATTTCCTGCAAAAAGGAACATTAACTTGATTGTAAGTATGAAATCTACACTACATATATTTTGGGTTTGGGGTGGATGACTTACCATCCATATGCCGCAGCAGTTGCATTGCCTTATTGCACATTTAAGCTAGCTACTTGCATACAGTCACCTGTGAACATTTCAAAGGCGTCTAACTAATATCTTAGCCATATGATTAGGAACAGACGCTGTAATCCACTCTTGAACAAATGAGAGGTTTTGGAGTCCAGTGAAAGCATCTCATTTGCTTTAAATATGTGTGTCATTTCTCTTGACTAATGTTTAGTTGAGAAAGATTTGTAATACAGGTCAGATGCTGGCCAGCAGGAAAAGGTAAATACTTGAGAGGAGTGGGGAGGAAGGAAGAGAGACAGGAAAATTCAGGCTTGGAGTTGCTTCATCCAGCTGCTAATCCATCTGGGCAGGAAAGCCAGAGGGCACGATCTCTCCCCCCAGGACAGAAGTGGTCCCACCCCATGGGTGTGATGAGGAGACAGTGCTTTTTCCACATCCTCGCCAACACTGGTTGTTTGTGGTCTTTTTGCTGACAGTCACTTTGGATGGTGTGAGGTGACATTTCACCATGGCTTTGATTGGCATTTTCCTGGGGATCGGTGATCAGCATCTTTTCATGTGACCATCAGCCATCTCTATGTCTTCTTTGAAATGTCTATTGAATTCTTCTATTTTTAAATCTTTTCTCTTGCTCCCCCGCCTTTTTCTTCTTAAGGAACAGAAATGGCTTCCTTTTGCCTACATTGTCTGAATTGCAAGGGATTCCCAGAATGATAGCGTAGTCCTTCTTAAGACGGCAGTCTCACTGCCCTTCCCCAGTGCAAGGGTGAAAGAGAAACATGAGTGATGGGTTATACAGGTTACAGTTTTGGTTTCCCTTATTTAACATTCTCAAACTATACCCCAGCTGTACAAGGCTGGAAGGCCAGGGAATACCCCTCCGAGTGAGGACCTGACATCATTTCATGTACTTGTGAAGAGACAATGATGATGGGAAAATGTACTGAAATGGACTAAACTGGCAGAGTTCTTTACAACTGGCTTCCGTCGCTGAGACACCTAGTTTAGGTAGAGGAAATAATGTATCAGGAAGTATCAGGACTCTTTGATTGGCAACAAAGAATTCTGGAATATCCTCTTGATCAAGTTGACCTCAAAGATTTAATGATTGTGAGACAACTCCCAAGGGTCAGAGCTGATGCGGTTTAGGATTCTTGACTATGTCTGTCTGCCTCCACGCTCTGTCCCAGAGCCCCACCCTTCTGTTTCCATAGCCCCATCTCTCCTATTGCCCAGTGGGACCCTGAGGGGCTTTGTTGCAAATCAATCCTTGAGCCTCCATTTGCTCTTTTTTCTTTTTCCATTTGCTCTTAAACTTCCCTTGGAAGGAACCGAGCCTCCTCCTGAGACAGGCTGGGACCTGGGACCGTTTGCTGCAAAACTTGCCCCTGGGCACACCTCTCCTTGAGCAACAAAGTACAGAGGAGCTATACGGGACTAAAAAATAGCTGTACGCATGCGCAGTTTGGGCAAGCTCTGGACTAAATGACATAAAGACCGAAAAACCCCCATGCCATGTCTGAAGAGCCAGGAGCAAAACGCTGGGTGTCCAGAGCAAAAAATAACGGTGCTGCGCCAGGCCCCTGCACTGGCCACCACCAAGGAGTGTGCAAGCCGGCTAAGCCAGCCCCCCAGCCCGGCGCCTGGATGCACTCCTACTCTCATAAGAGACAAGCTTGCCCTCCTAGGGAGCAAGCAAGGAAAGCTGTTCTTTGCTCTTGCTCCCTCCGCTGCAGCAGGGACCCCAGTAAAGCCTTGCCTAAGTTTCTTGCCTGGCCTGTGATCAGTTTCTGTTTACTGGGGAGACCAAGAACCCTAGTCTGCATTGCTCCTTCTTTTGAAACTACTCCTCGGGTCTTGTGCTGGACTCTGCTTGGTCAGGTCACTTTATCTCCCCGTGGCTGTCCCAGCAGCCTCCTGGAGCTCCCTCGGGGGTGGGAGGGGCCCCCCATAAAGGAGTCCACTGCTCCTCATAAAGCCCCACCAATCACCCCATTTCTTCAATGGAGAGAGCTCTGCTTGTCTACCTCAGAGTCTGCCTCCTCAAGAAATTGGCAATAAAACCCGCTGTGGAAAACATCGCCGGTGAGAGGGGCAAGGCTCAAGCCTGCAGAAAGGAACCCGTTAGGGTCCCACTGTTCTGCTTCTCTCATTGCACCCCTCAGCCAGGAGGTGCCCCGGGAGCCGGCTCTGCCTGCCTGGGCCCCACCATAGCCCTTCCTGCTGTGCCCATCCTTGTACCAACCCTCTAACAGTGCTGGAAGCTGTCCTGGCTTCTTGGTGCAGCCTCCACCGTCTCTAAATGTATGCGCTGCAATCAGAAGATTTGATAAATCAGGGAGGTTTATCAGCCCTTCCCAGGCAGCCAAGTGTAAGAGCCCACCTGCCAGTGCAGGAGACACAGGTTCGATCTCTGGGTGGGGAAGATCCCCTGGAGGAGGAAATGGCAACCTACCCCAGTATTCTTGCCTGGGAAATCCCATGGACAGCGGAACTTGGTGGGCTACAGTCCAAGGGGCTGCAAAGGGTCAGACACGACTGAGCGCACACACACGCGCGTGCACACACACACACAGTCCTTTTAATAGTTGCACATGTGTTTCCTTCTTTTAAATACAGGTTTATGGGTGAGTCCTCAGCATGGAGCAAGGGTGGCCTATGATTGGGGGATTTCCAACTACAGGACTGAGGTAATCCACAAGGGAGGGGCCCAGAGAGGAAGCGTCTCCAGCCCCCACTGGGCAGCGAGAGCTGGGAGGACCTTGGAGCAGCCAACTTCAAGCCCGGATTCGAATAACAACCGCGAATAATGTGGTTTTGAAAGGTCTGTGAGGACTATTGAATTCTGCTCTTCTGGGGGAGTACTTTACTTCTTTCCTATGAATGCCCATTGAAGACGTGCCCCTTTCAGCCTAAAGCATCCACGCGTCTACGTGGCAGATCATTCATTTCCTTTACATTCATACGTGTGCTCCTGGAGGAGGGCAGGGGATACAGGCAGGACACAGGACAACCTCCCAGTGTTCCGAATGTGACATCGGGCGCCCGGGCCGTACCACCTCTTCTTGGCAGCAACTAGGGGACCTGAGGGTCTGTCCCTGTCTGCCAACACAGATGGTGATTTCGCAGGCTGCTCTGAGAGATTCTAAAGGAAGTTGCTGCTTGAGAAAGATGTCAGCACTCCGAAAAAGACACCTGTCAAAGATGAAACCTCCTTACACTCTGGAATAAAGAGCTCCTTTGGAGTCTCAGCTGAGTGTATGATAAACATCTAATTTCTCAGTGCAGCCGCAAGAATGAATTTCCAGTAACGCTGTGAAAAAGCAAAGTTGCAGGAACGTGAAGAACATATTATCTAACTTTTAACTTAAATGGCTAACACGCCCTTTTCCTGAATCCCTGCTCTGCCAGGTCCGGGCCAGGCAGGTGCAAGCTTCGTTCTGTCACCATACCCCAGTGTGACAGTGCTTGTCACCTCAGGCTTCACAGAGGAGCACCCACGGCCCTGCATAATGAGGGTTCTATGGTTATAAGAGATGGATGTGGGCCCTAGCTTCATCAAACCTGGAGAGATTTGCAAGGCTCAGAAATTAATGGAGGATTTGAACATCTATGCCTGGGACATGACTGGGTTGACCCAGCATCTCAGTGGCAGGAATGCACGGATCAGCAAAGCAGAACTTAGCAATGCTGCCCTGGGGAAAAATGGCCACAAGAGAAAGTCAGATTAGCCTGGCTGGGCCACAGGACCTTACTAGGTGGGTTCACAGAAAGCAAGAACAGCTGCCTCAGTTGTTCACCCCCTATATCATATCCGACTCATATCCCCTGTCCCCCACTGCCTCCTGGAGTTTGCCCAAATTCATGTCCTTTGAGTCATTGATACCATCCAACCATCTCATCCTCTCTCATCCCCTTCTTTTCCTGCCTTCAATCTTTCCCATCATCAGGGTGTTTTCCAGTCAGTTCTTTGCATCAGGTGGCCAAAGTATTAGAGCTTCAACATCAGTCCTTCCAATGACTATTCAGGATTGATTTCCTTTAGAATGGACTGGTTGGATCTCCTTGCAGTCCAAGGGCCTCTCAAGAGTCTTCTCCAGCACCACAATTCAAAAGCATCAATTCTTCGGCGCTCAGCCTTCTTCATGGTCCAACTCTTACTTCCATATGTGACTACTGGAAAAACTGTAGCTGTGACTAGACGGACGTTTGTCATCAAAATGCTGTCTCTGTTTTTCAGTACACTGTCTAGGTTTGTCATAGCTCTCCTTCCAAACTCAACATTGCATCAGAACCACCCAGAAAAGGGGCGGGGCCTCCCCAGAAGCCAAGCAGAGTGCCTGTTAGCACAGAAGCCCAGGGACCCACGGCTGCCAGCAGCACAGACAGACCCAGAGAGAGCAAGCTCTAGCCTGAGACGTAGCAGAACAAAGACCATGAGGACTGACCGGGGCTTGTGGCCCAGAAGGACCCCTGTCCTGCCTGTCCTAGCTCCGTGACCCTTGACAAGTGGCCTCACCTCTCTGTGCCCCAGCATCCTCATCTCTTAAATGCAGCTGATACAAACTCCAGCAACCGTCGTGTAAGCTTGTGGTGGGTGGGGGGGAGAAGCTTTAATACAAGTAGAATGCTTAGAACAGGGCCTGGTGCCCTGTGACAGTCTTATCCTCACAGTCTTGCCCAGGATGCAGGGATCGCTGCATCACTTGCAGAGTCCCGTGCAAAATGAAAATGTGGGGTCCTTGTTCAAAAATAGTAAATGGGCACTTCCCAGGTGGCTCAGTGGGAAAGAATCTGCCTGCCAATGCAGGAGCCACAGGAGATGCGGGTGTGATTGCCAGCTGGGGACCATCCCTTGGAGGAAAAAAAATGGGAATCCACAAAGGTATTCTTGCCTGGAGAATTCCATGGACAGAGGAGCCTGGCAGACCCCAGTTCATGAGGTTGCAAAGAGTCGGACACAACGGAGCGCCCATGTGTGCACACACTCACACTCGCACAAACATATATATGCACACAATGGAATACTACTGAGTCACAAAAAGAATGGAGTTTTGCAATTGTACCAAATAAATGGACCGGGGTGGTACTTGCTAAGTGATAAGTCAGACAGAGGGCGAATCCAGTATGATATCACTTACTCGAAGAACCTAAAAATACAACTATTGAACATAACAAACAAGAAACACACTCAAACACAGAAAACAAGCTGGCAGACACCAGCTGGGTGGGGAGGACACTGTAGAGGCGGACAGAGGAGTCCATGGGGCTGAGCACGCACACAGCAATAGACGGTTACACCAGCCCTGGGGCCCCAGGGAGCAGGGGGCCCCGTGGGACTCCGTGGACCACACACATGTGAAAGCAGCCCTGCCTGGGTCACACGACGGGCAAAGCTGGAATTTCAGCCCTGGACCATTTCCTACCGCACCTGTGCACCTCCTGCTTCCTGGCATCGACTCTGCACGGTTTCTCCTTTTCTAAAGGACTGCCTCTGGAAAGCAGCTGGGTCCTCTCGGGAGCCCAGGAAACAGACAGCAGGGGCAGAGCATGATGCCGACAGCGGCCCCTGGCTCTTTGGAAGGAAGATGAGCAGCCTGAGCCTGAAAACTGTGGACAGACCGAGGTGCAGGCTTAGGGCCGAAAGCAGCCAGACCACCTCGAAATCTCTTATGCTTGCGGTTCTGTGGGGAAACCTGTGGGCAGAGTTAGCTATGATGTGATGGGAAGAATGCCAGGTGGAAGGAGAATAGCCAGCGGGAGTTCGGCCCCGCCATCTCAAGGTGACACTGTTTATGAAGAAGTGACAGGCAGGAGCAAGAAGCCGCCGAGACTGTAAATGTCAGTGGGAGCCCGAAGTTGATGTATATCTTCATCTGCAAAAGGGTCCCTCTGAAAGAAAACAGAGGTGTCACAGCCGCACACTCCCAGCCAGCGTGATGAGCCTTGTCTGAGTCTGAGCCCCTGGCCCAGTCTCTGCTCCCATGTGGACACTTGTCCAAGGCTCCCAGACTTTCTTGGGGAGGAGGCATTCCGTTCTTGCCCACTTTGCACCAAGTCCGAAGCTTCTGCCTCACAGGCATCATTTTCTGGATGCTTGATGGTCAGGCCACAAGTAGTGATCTGGGACAACTTGTTGGGAATCTGGGAAGAACCAATGCGTTTCTTCCTCCTCCTAAGCCCCTAAGTTCTGAGTCTCAGCACTGGCTGTCCCTGGCTAAACTCCCCGGTGACCCCACGGTCCCTTTTCCGTGCCATCTTCCCAGCTCCCGACCTAACTTCAGGGCTTGTTTTTCTTTCAACTATGAATGAGGAGTCAGTCCTTTGCAAAAAACTGAAGTATGTAGATACTTTTTTACCCCAAACACCATCACATGGAAAAAAAAATACTGATCTTAATTCCAAGTTTGAGAGAATAAGGAAGACTATTCCTTTGCATTCCCTCACTGTTCAACCATTTAGTCTTGGACTATGTTGACTTTCAGGAAAAGGAAAAAGTCGTTCAGAACCAGGGCTGGGAATTCAGTTGGGGGGTGGGGGCCATCAAATAGAGCACTACCTAGGATAAAAAAATGAGGAAGGGCTAGAGGCCACGAGAGTGATTTTCTGGAGTTTCAAACAATGTGGCTCTGAAGAACAGATCAGACAATTGCTTGAGCAATCCCAGAAATGCTGGAAAACAAGAGTCGACTCAAAAAGTGATGATTTTGAAAGGGTGTGGCACTCTCCTGTATGCGTCGGGTCAGGGTTATCTTGAAAAGCACATCCTTACCCCGTTGTAATCATATTTTATTCAATGTCTGAAATATGGCCTGTGGTGATGATCTGTTAGTTTTTTTTTAATGTGATGTATTTTTCGGAGTTTAAAAACCAACAAAATAGCAGCTTATTCAAGCACATTGGTAATCACCGATAACAACCTGGGGTGTCGCTAACTCCTTATTGCTGTGATAAAGTAAAAATTGGATCACACACACACACAGACACACACACACACACTTCATAATGCTTCATTATCACAGCACTGATACTGTTCGGAGGCTGGAACTTCTTCTGTTGATGTGGCATGCAGAGGATTTTTGATCCAGCAAAGACTAAATCTGTATTGAAATTGGCAACAACCAAGAATTTTCACTCTTTTCTCTATATTGTAGGTCTTTGACATTCTCAAGTCTGATTTTCACATTGGAGCGCTAATCTGTGATTTCAAATAACTGCCATATTATTGATATTTTCTTCTTTTAGTAACACTTCACAGCTCAGAGTCAGGACCACGTTTTCAGAGTATCTTCATAGTGTAGGTGTGTTCGGCTGCCTTAAGCAGGGCTACTTTTGTGACTCTGCCCACACCCGAGACTCCGCCCACAATGGGACTCCACCTGCAAAGAGGACCCATTCCAGATAGCCTGGGACCCCCTGACCCCTGCCCTGCAGCTACACCTAACTTCCTCTCAGGAACACAAGGACAGCTTGAGACAGGAAGTGGCTTTTCAAAATATGCCAAAAAGATGAAAAGGAAAAAAAAAGACACCCTCTTACATTTCATTTGTCTCTTCTACTGATGAGGATTCTCTGACAGTTATCTCATCTGACACCTGTGACCAGGAGAAAATATTAAAGACAGTTTGTCCTCTCAGAGGGACCCTGTGCCTGACACAGAAACCCGCTGCCTGTCTGCCTCTGGGAGCTTCTTCTTCTTCTTTTTTTTTTCCTGCCCAAGGAAGAGGTGTTCTATTCCACCCTGAGGAAATTTGAGCATTGGAGTTCTATTGCTCATTTGATGGGACAGCGTCTCTCACTCCTAGATTCTGTGAATTCAGTTTCTTTCCTTTCCCTGAGGAATGTTTTGCCAACCAGAGCTTTTAGCTTTTCGCATCATGTTGCAGAATTGGAAAGAGGTGGGGTGTGTCCACTGAGCAGGTGTGGAGAGGCATCTAAGGAGAGAGAAGCCGGGAGACAAGGAGCACGTGAGACAGGCAGATGGAAGAAGAGGGGAGACCCTCAGGCACTGTGTAAGCTGTTCACACTAGTGAGCACACAAGTGAAGACCTGAGTTGGTTTGAAATTAATTTCTGGTGACTGAGTGGGTACTTGATCTTCTGAGATCAGGCTCTGAGTGTTACAGGTTCAATAGTGATCCATTCCCAACCCAGTCGCCCTTCCCTCCTTCAATCTTAACCAGCCTCAAGCTCTGTCTGAACTCAAGTTCTGTCTGCTGAATCTCTGTACCCACTTGACCCTGTCGTCTTCTTTGACATTGTCCTACTGGTGCTTCCCAGGGGGCTCAGTGGTGAAGAATCCACCTGCCAGCATAGGAGATGCAGGAGACATGGTTGATCCCTAGGTTTGAAAGATCCCTGGAGGAGGAAATGGCAACCCACCCCAGTATTCTTTCTTGGAAAATCCTATGGACAAAAGAGCCTGGCACGCTACAGTCCATGGGGTCACAAAGAGCTGGACATGACTGAGCAACTGAGCACGCGCGCGCACACACACACACACACACACACACACACACACACACACTGCAAATGACCGGCATCTTCCATCCGGATGATGAGAGCAGCCTTCTAATTGTTGTCTCTGCTGCCGCTCTCTAGGCCCACAGGTACCATGGGTCAGATACAACAGAATTGCCCAGGCATCATCCATAGGCTGCTCCTGGTCAGCGGGTGGCTCTCCTCCCACTTTGGAGAGGAAGGGCTGATGTTCCTTCCGTGTCAGGACTCCAACTTCATCTGTGTCTTGTTGCTGCTCTGAAGCCTCGGTCCTGAGGTGGCACCTACCATGCATTCACTAGATCTCAATCAGATGGCTGCAAGGGGGACCAGAAAGGAGCCCAGGAGAGGAAGTGGGTTTGGATGAAGAACAGCCATCTCCACCTTGGTGAAAACAGTGATGTTCCCTGGTCAAGAAGAAGGGTTCACAAGCCAACCTCAGCTCAGTCACTAACCACCTGAAAGGCCCAGAGCACTTCACTTTGAGGGTTTAGTTTATCTGTCACATGGGAGAGTTTGATGAGGCAATGCCTAGGTTCTAAGAAATCATGGTCAATGTTCACTGTGCTTCAGAACCATCCAGAAATGTTGAGGCAGTGCTTTTTAAAGCGGGGCCTTTGTCTCTGCTGTCATGAGATTCCTCTCTCTGTCTGTCCCTTAAAAAAAATCCATGATGGAAATTGCTAATGAGTAGCATTTATTATGAAGTTCTTAGAAAGTGAAAGTGAAGTCGCTCAGTCATGTCCGACTCTTTGCGACCTCATGGACTGTAGCCCACCACGCTCCACCGTCCGTGGGATTTTCCAGGCAAGAGTACTGGAGTGGGTTGCCATTTCCTCCTCCAGAGGATCTTCCTGACCCAGGGATTGAACCCAGGTCTCCTGCATTGTAAGCAAGATGCTTTACCATCTGAGCCACCAGCGAAGTCCAATGAAGTTCTTCTTTGCTCCTAAATCCTTAAGCTTTCACTTGTTGTCACTTCCCCTTATTTTTATACCCATATAACCATTCCCAGTTGGAATTTTAAACACAGGTAATTCAAAGTGTATCTTGTAGCTGGGTAATAAGTGGAGAGCTTGTCCATCTGTTGGCAGAGAAGGTAGGTAGTGCTTGCCTCTCCATTGAATCTGCCTTCTTCAATTTGGTTTGCAGATGGCACCATCTGTTTCCAAAACCCATTTATCTGCAGTTGAGCAAGAGGGTAATAACCTTCCTGGGCCGGATTCAATCGCCCCTCACTTCTGCCCAGCCACCATCCTCCTGTCTCATCTGCAAGAAAGATGGACAGCTGGATCCCATGGACAGCTGGGATCTCAGGCCAGCTCAGCCAGGAGATCACGCTTTCCTCCAACAAAAGGAATTCATCCGGCTCCCCACAAAACCCTCAATCCAAGGTGGAAACAGGCTGGAAGAGCACCCTGAACTGGCGAATCCCAATACGTTTCTGTTGCCTGGGAAACGACTCTCTTGGGGAGCGTGTCCTGGGATCAGCACAGACATGCTTTGTATGTTTTCCTCTCAATGATATTCTCGTCTTGCTGACGTGCAACATATTGAGAAAACCCTGACATTTGATAAAACTTGGATGGCAATCCACTAAATCTGATTAACCCTTTTTAGCATTAACTGTCACTTCCTGCCACCCACTGTGATGCTGAAAGCTTTAAGCATGAGTACAACTCATTTCAAGTGATAATACAACATCTCAGTTACAGGGCATCTCGCTTTCCAGTGTATATGGAGAGTGGGGGAGGTGGCGGGAATAGGGTTGAAACCATCTGGTGTCTTAGCAAACTAGAAAGAAGTTTGTAAGATAAGACAGCTGGTTACAAATCAAGCCAAAGAAAGGTTTGGGGAGAATTAAACTCTTACCAATTCATTTAGCTGAGTCATCTGTGAACAATGGTTAAATATGGGAAGATCATTAAGAGGAGATTTACTTCATTGAAATCTGCATAATAGTCAATCCATTCTTCAACACAACTGGTTAAGATTTGGGATCATTACTGCTGCTAAGCAGGAGGAGAAGGGGATGACAGAAGACGAGATGGTTGGATGGCATCACTGACTCAAAGGACATGAGTTTGAGCAAGCTCTGGGAGATGGTGAAGGACAGGGAAGCCGGGCGTGCCGCAGTCCATGAGACTACAGGGTCGGACATGACTGAGCGAGTAAATAATAACGATAACAACCAGAGTCACAAATGCCACTTTATCAACAACCTATGCTACATGCTCATTTCAAAAACATATAATAAAAAAGACACTATTGGTGTGCACATAGATCTTCAGCTTTATGTACATAAATTTTCAGGTATTTTCCCCCAGATTGTTGACTAACAGTGTCTCTATCCCATTGGGCTTTCCAGGTAGCTCTAGCGGTAAAGAACCTGCCTACCAATGCAGGAGGCATAAGAGACGTGGCTCTGGAAGATCCCCTGGAAGAGGGCATGGTGATCTACTCCAGTATTCTTGCTTGGAGAATCGCATGGCGGGCTACAGTTCATAGCGTTGCAAAGAGTTGGACACGACTGAAGCAACTTAGCACACACACATGCACGCATCCTACCTAAAGAATTAACCTGTACACTTCAATGCCAGAGTTATTTGTACATCTGCAACCTTAATAGGAGAGGCTTCAAAATTTTGGAGACTAGAATAAAAAGAGCTCACGTGGAACTGGGAAAATCCATCAGAAGGACATAAACAATGGTGAGGTTCGTTTGAGTGACCAGTAAACAAAGCAGGTTCACTGTTGACCCTGGGGCTCCCTGCTGTGAAAAGAGGAGATAAACCAGACAAGACTGCTCTCCGAGGGGATTGACAACATGCATAAGAAATTCTGGTTCTACTTAAGCCTGTATTTCTATTGCCATACTCTGAGAACGATAAAACAAACCCATCTATAAAAGGCGTATGATGTGCCAAGCACTACACCAGGTACTAGGGAATCAAACAATCTACGTCTTGGTTTCTGTCTTCATAAGATTTGTAATTTTTGAGGAGAGAGGTATGCAGAAGGAAGATGGATGGTCCAAAGCCCATGAAAATGCCAGCAGGAAGGGAACTTTGTGATGTCATTTCTACCCCTTGTGCCCAATCAGACAGCACTAACTGATCATGGCACTCATTTGGTCTGAAATGAGTTGCAGTTGCTGGGGGGGGTGCAGCTATAATTTATTTAAAATGTATATATATGTGTCTCCTTGGAGGCAACCACGGTAAACCAACTAGTGTCCTGCTTTCATTGCTTCTTCGCTCTTCCTCTCTGGGAAAGGTAGAGAGCTGAGCACTGTTCATGCTGCATCACTTACGCAACATCAGAGAAACTGACACTCCCTGTTCGCTCCCTCCTTACCTGTGGCCTCACCAGGGTGAAAGAAAGTGAAAGTATTTAGTCGCTCAGTCAGGTCTGACTCTTTGCAACCCCAGGGACTCACCAGGCTCCTCTGTCCATGGAATTCTCCAGGCAAGAATACTGGAGTGGGTAGCCATGTCTTTCTCCAGGGGATCTTCCCAACCCAGGGATCAAACCTGGGTCTCCCACATGGTAGGCCAATTCTTTACCATCTGAGCCACAGGGGAAGCCCATTTTGCCTTCATCCCAGTGTCCTGCTCAGGTAAAACTGTTGCCCTTTCTTTACCCACGTTCTGGGCTCCGATCTTCACAGTTAGCCTCATGATGCTGGTAGGAGAATGATCAATAGACTTCCTAAATCTGGCTGGCAGCGCTCATGGTGTTTTCCACATGTGTTGTTTGCACTGATCATAACACAGTGGGCTAGGACTTTTCCCAGCATGGGCCCCCACCCAGGAAGCCATTGACCAGCTGCAGTTGTCATGTACAAGGACACTCATGTGCCATCCCTGGTGGGGACCGTCAGCTGGGAGGAGGAGTTCATGTCTCTGGGGGTTTGTGTTCACTGATATTTCAGAGGTCAGTCTGCCCACCTATTTAGAGCAGAAGCAGAGGTGACAGAAAGGTTAAAGCTCTTAGGAACAAAGCAGCTGAGTGTGGAAGAGTCACCATAACTCCTCCGGGCAAGTTCAGATTCCCTGATGTAGGGCTGCTGGGATGGGTGTGGTTGCATTCTGGGTGACAAATGAGGCCACTTGTTTTTCTTTTTTTCCAGCAAAATTCATTATATATATTTTTCATAGAAATGTAGCTGATTTACAGTGTTTCAGGGGTACAGCGAAATGACTCAGTTGCACAAACATATGTGTGCTTTTTCATATTCCTTTCCCTTATATGTTATTACAAGATGTCGAATCCCTGTGCTATATGCAGTAGGTCCTTGTTTATCTAGTTTAGACATAGTAGTCTGCATCCTTTAAAACCAAGTTCCTGCTTTAATCCCTCCACCCCCACCTGCACCTTCTCCCTTTGGTAACCATAAGTTTGTTTCCTGTGTCAGTGGGTCTGTTTCTGTTTTGTAAATAAATGCATTTGAACCATTTTTTGAGATTCCATATATAACTGATACAGAGAAGGCAATGGCACCCCACCCCAGTACTCTTGCCTGGAAAATCCCATGGATGGAGGAGCCTGGTAGGCTGCCGTCCATGGGGTTGCTAGGAGTCAGACTCAACTGAGCGACTTCACCTTCACTTTTCACTTTCATGCATTGGAGAAGGAAATGGCAACCCACTCCAGTGTTCTTGCCTGGAGAATCCCATCCCCCTGGTGGGCTGCCGTCTATGGCGTCGCACAGAGTCGGACACGACTGAAGGGACTTAGCAGCAGCAGCATATAACTGATATGTGATATTTCTCTGTGTTTGACTTAGTAAAATTATCTTTGCTGCTGCTGCTGCTGCTGAGCCGCTTCAGTTGGGTCCATCCATTTTTCTGCTAATGGCATCATTTTGCTCTTTTTAATGGCTGAATAATATTCCTCTGTGTGTGTGTGTGTGTGTGTGTGTGTGTGTGTGTGTGTACACACTACATCTTCTTTATCCATTCATCACCTGTTCTAAGTCATTTGAGAGGGAATAGGATGAGGGAGTATGAACTGAGTCCCCATAAACAAATTCAAAGATGAGCAGAGAGTGTAGCCTTGTCTGAAAGGGGTAATGTCAATGTCTCATCAAGTATCCCAGTCTCTACCACTTGTCAAGGCTAAAGTATGATCCTTGGGACAGAAATGAGGGCTGAGATGGCTGTGTTTTGACCTTGAAAAACAGATATGATAGCAGGAAGTAAGACACTCACATTTTGCATAGACCAGAGGCCAGAAACCACCAGATTGGAAAGATAATGGGTCCTTGAGATTAGCAGACCCTTATCTTAGGAATAGAAGCTATCTTTGAGAAATGTCCTGAAGAAATTCATTCATTCAACAAATATCTCCACAGGCAGACCACAGTGGCAAGCAAAATAGACCTGGATTCTGTACTTGGTGGAGTTCATATCCTACTGCAAGAAATGGCATTCTTCACTCACACCCACAAATGGTGACATGCCGCTGGGTAATCTGGATTCTGCACTTGGTGGAGTTCATATCCGACTGCAAGAAATGGCATTCTTCACTCACACCCACAAATGGTGACATGCCGCTGGGTAATGTTTTGATATATTTCTGTAGTGCTTTTCTATGGCTGCTGTAATAAATTACCACAAATGTAGTGTCTTAAAAAGCAATTCAAATTAATTTTCTTAGAGGTCAGAAGTCCAGAATGAGTCATATGGGACTAAAACCGAGATGTTAGCAGAATAAGAAAGAAGAAAACCCTGCCATTTGCCACAACACGGATGGACCTAGAAATTATTATGCTGGGTGAGATAAGTCAGAAAGAGAATGACAAATACCTTATTTCACTTATATGTGAAATATGAAAAAGCCGGACCCATAAAAGCAGAGTATATTGGTCACTACCAGGGCTGGGGGAATGAGGGCATTGGGGAGATGGTATTTAAGGGGAAAAAATTTGCAACCAGCTGGTCAATAAGTTTCAGAGATCTACAACACAGCTGCTAAGAGACTGGATCTTAACTGTTTCTGCCGCAAAAGAGAAATGAGAGTTATGAGATGTGATGGGCGTGTTCGTTAACTCTGCAGTAGCAGTCATTCTGCAATATACAAAGTATTGAATCAGTGCCTTGTACACCTTAAACTAACACTATGCTGTATGTCAGTGGGGCGTGCCTGTGTGCTAAGTTGCTTCAGTCTTGCCTGACTCTTTGCGACACTACGGACCATAGCACATCACCAGGCTCCTCTGTCCATGGGATTCTCCAGGCAAGATTCTCCGGGCAGTTCTCCAGGAGTGGGTTGCCATGCCCTCCTCCAGGGGATCTTCCCAACCTGGGGATTGAACCGAGTCTCATGCAGCTCCTGCATTGGCAGGCAGGTTCTTTACCAATAGCACCACCTGGGAAGCCCCTGTATGTCAATTATTTGATTTTAAAAAGGTGTCAGCAGGGCTGTGTTCTTTCTGGAGGATCCTGAAGAGGATTTCTTTCCTTTGCCTCTTCCAGCTTCTAGAGGCTGCCCCAATTTCTTGGCCTGTGGCCACTCCCTCCATCCTCAAAGCTCACCCCTCCAAGCATTCTTTCTGATGTCTTGTCTCTTTTTTCTGACTCTGATTCTCCTATCTCACTTTTGTAGGGACCTTTATGACTACACTGGACCCACTCGGATAACCCAGGAAAATCTCCCATCTCAAAGTACACACAACATAGTCCCCTCTGCAAAATCCCTTTTGCCCTTAGGGTAACGTCACTGGTTATAGAGATTAGATTGCAGAGATGGTCATTTTGGGGCAGCTATTATTTACCTATAATAATAACTATCTGTTTTACCTTTTAATTCATTTTACTTCTTCCCTCTTCCCCATCACTCAAGGAGCAAGAAGGGCTTTCTCTATGGCAACCCCCAACAAAAGGAAAAAAATAGTAGCAGTAAGAAGATAAGAGGAAACTGAAGCCTATGAGGGTCTTGAAAGCTGCAGTGTTCAATTCCAAGAGCCAAGCCCTTGAGAGAGAAAAGCTGATTTGAATTCCAAAATGCTTCATTTGGAAAACCAAAAGCTCAGTTCTGAAGGATGAGGGTGCAATGTTAATCCATATATAATAGATGAGAAGGAGAACTCCCTTGTTTCTGTCCAAAAGTGGGTAAAGTCTTGCCCAGCTGGTCACAAAAGAGAGACCAGAGATGACTGTCATGAATTTAGGTCCCTGAGAAGGTCACAGCCCTGAGCCCTGCTAAGGTCAAAACCCCTGAGTGGGTGGGATGAGCCATCAGTTGCCAGGTCCCTGTGGAGTTGCCCTCAAGTCTGTCTGATGTTCGGAGCAGCCAGGGTCTTATCCTGTGCACCCCATACTTCTGTGCACCCCACGTGAGGCAGGAGGACACCTGAGACATTGTTTCCCTCCAAATGGGAGTGTAAGGACCTGGAAAGGAACTGACGGAAAGGTCCCATGGTTTAGGAAGAAGTGGGGTCAACCTTCAGAGGCTGTTGTTGACACACAAGGAAAGGACAGGAAGGATGAGCCTCAACCCAGGAGAAATCAGCAAGGAGCAAGGCTGCCCACACCCTGGGCCAGTTCTGGTTCCTGCTGACACTGGAGCAGCTCCTGCTGGATGGCATCTGGACTGCCACCAGAGAGTGGATCCAGGGGTGAAGGGAGGGGACCCCGAGTGCTTTTGCTCAGACGCCGTTCTGGCCATAGTTAAGGCAGAAGGCAGCTGGGTTACCTTTAGCGGGACGAAGGGGACATGGGAAGGTGATTTAGGTTAGAGAGAACCCCTAAAACTTAGACCTTGAAACCAAGGGTGACTCAGGTCTCGATGGCTTGAGAGAGGGTCACTCAAGAGGAAGGGGTGAGGGGGTCCGCTCACAGGGAATGATGCTGAGAGGCCGAGATGGGCAGCTTTGCGTTGTTTCATCGTCACCAGCTCTCTGATCCCATTTAACACTTTTTGAGGCATCAACCCTGTGTCTTGTCAGTACCCAGGTGGGGAGCGATAGCAACCAAAAGTAACTGGTGGAGACTTGGCCGTGGGAGGCTTACTCGGCCCAGAGCTCCGCGTGTATCGTCTCATGGGCTCATCGCCTTAGGGCTAGGAAGCAGACTCCTTCTCGTGTCTGCTCTGCATATAAGGACACTGAGGCTCCAAGAAATTGTCGCTTGCTGAGGTTCCACAGGGACACATTCTCTATCTGGCCAGAGTTTGTGGCTGGAGTCCACAACAAAAGAGGTCTGTGTTCACACCGTTTGGAAGGGGGCAGCTGGGCAGGTCCACGCAGAAAGCCCACAGGGAGGAGGGTTCCATTCCCCCAGGCCTGGTGATGCAGAACCACACCTGGATCTCAGCATGTCGCCAACCGTTCTCTGCTCCTAACATTGGCGTGCCTGCTTTGGGGTGGGGGGCCGTTCTTAGAGTTTCTGAATAAACAACGCACGATTTCCTATAGCGCCAATATTCCTACAGGATTTAAGAGAGACCAATGAAGCATTTAATTAGAAAACAATTTTAATGTTTTCTTAATATGATCAAGCATACAAGAAGTTTTAGCATAATTACCATACAGACAAGCTGAAGGAAGAGTAGCAAGTCCAAATAAAAGTTGTCGTTGTTCAGTCCTAAGTCATGTCTGATTCTTTGTGACCCCAAGGACTATACACGCTAAGCTTCCCTGCCCTTCACTATCTCCTGGAGTTTGCTTAAACTCATGTCCATTGAGTCACTGATTATTATTTGAGTCCAAATAAATACCCATCATCTAAATACACACTTGTCAATAATTCCTTACCTGCCCAGGTAAGTTGCTGAACCATTAAAGTGTGAGTCGCACACATCTTGACACTTCAATACTGAATATTTCAGCTTGTAGCTCTTGAAAATGTGGACTTTGAAAGTAGGGACCTTGGTCACAGCTGAGAGTATGAATGATGAGCTCCCAGTCTTCTCTAACGCTCAGTCGTGTTCATGGTTCATCTGTGGTCTCCAAATGTGTTTTATAGCTAGTCTGAGCTTTCTCTCCAGGAGCCCGTCACATTTCCTGTACTGCATTGACTTAGTTATGTTTCCACATTCTAACAAATTTTAAGTCTGCCCCTTATTTTTATCAGCAGTGGCTCTTTGAAAAGACAAGCCCAGTTGCCTCGAATCAATGTCCCATATTCTATATTTGCTCGATTGTTTCCTTGAAGTGTGGCTTAATTTGTCCTTAATTCATAGACTGCCAAGTTTTCACAATTCATATTTTTAATGTCTGTATATTTATAATTTATCTATAACCACAAGAGGATGAGAATTTGCTTTGATCCAGGTAACTGTGCCTTACATGCATTGTCTCATGGAATCTTCACAACAACCTGTGAGAAAGACATCCTGACCCTTTCATTACGTCCATTTGCAATGGCTTTTATTAGAGGTCAGAAGTCCTTGATGTCCTTCACCTCCACAAAATTTGTAATGACTGGTCTTTGAAGTGTTCACTCACCCGTCTTTGAAATGTTCAGTCACTTTCTCTTTTTTCCTTTAAAAGCATTTAAAAGGGTTAAAATGCACCTGGAATTGAACCCTTTTCTGTCGCCAAAGCCCAAGCACACTCAATCCTTATGCCTTTGACCCACGCTGAACACAGGTACTTTGAGGATGAGGCCACAATTATTTACAATTAGCTTTGATTGAAGTATATCTGCTTTACAATGTTGCGTTAGGTTCTGCCACAAAGTGAGTCAGTGATATGTATCCAGACATCTCCTCTTTTTAGGGCTTCCTTTCCATTTAGGTCACCACAGTGCCCTGAATAGAGTTGCCTGTGCTATATGATGAGTTTAATTAGTTTTATCTGTTTTATACACAGGATCAACAGTGTAAATATGTCCAGAGGCCACTTGATAAGCTCTCTAATCTCCTGACATGTGGCATGAAGTCTCTGGCCTTAGCACAGACTCAGATCCAGGAACACTGGGTAAAGTTCATCCTCTGCAAGAGCCCACGATAATGACTGATACATAGGACATGCATTTCCTCAATGAATGAATGATCATCTTCCAAGTTATTAATTCAGCCTGAGATATCTAAGAATCATTAAAATCCTCAATGGGGCATAGAGTAACAAACGGGACTGGGTTTAACACCTGGCTAGTCCAGGTTATCCTTAAAGAGGGCTTGGCCACCTCAGGAAGGACATCACTGACCTTACTGTGATCGTGTAATCCTCTTGCAAATATCACAAGATTTCAAACAGTATATGACTAAGAACAAGTAGCTTTGATGCTTCACACCTTGTCATAGATCCACATTTTACTAAAACATTTCTCTAAATTCAGATTTTCCTCGCACTGTCCTTTGAAATCATGGCACCCAAAAAGCTGACTTGGGAGAATGAAGAGGCGTCAGCTCTTTGTGGAGCTGGAGCATTTGCAAAATGAGCATTGATGAGTCGAAATCTACCCAAAATTCTCAGGAGGCCAGTGATAGATGGCAGCCATGAGGGAACCATGAACTTCTTGCCTTCCCAATGGAATGACAAGTGCTCTGGGATCCCGCAGGGTGGATGCTCTAATCTCATCCTGGCTTGGGGCACTGACTCCACACTGCCCAGAATTAGACAGAACGTGAAAAATGAAAGTGAAGTCACTCAGTCGTGTCTGACTCTTTGAGACCCCATGGACTGTAGCCTACCAGGCTCCTCTGTCTATGGAATTTTCCAGGCAAGAATACTGGACTGGTTGCCTATTTCTTCTCCAGGGGATCCTCCCAACCCAGAGATCGAACCCGGGTTTCCCACATTGCAGGCAGATACTTTACCATCTGAGCCACCAGGGAAGACATCCATATATGCGCATCAAATGATGTGCGTTTTCAGGAGGTATTACAATATTTTATGTGCTTACTTTCTCCTGAGAATACCGAAAAGGAAAGTATTGCAGAAATGCTCTCATTGTTCTTTGATCACTGTTTCCCCAGCAGGATGCCAGGAGGGAAAGGCCCCGTCTGATTCATCAGTATTTTCACCAGCAAGCACCTGCAAGGTGTCTGCCCAGCATAGGTCTCATTGCTTGATAAAGCCATGTTGAATACGTAAAGGTTCTTGGGAGGAATTGAGATATAAAAGAGTGATTTCTCGTGGACTCAAATAGCACACTCCATTTCCTCTGCCTTGTTTGGGTTTTCAAAGGAGAACTCTAGACCCCGTGTTCATTGCTTCTCCTGATAGGCGATCCCTTCAAGAGTAACTAAAGAGGCCTGCTGGCATTCAGATAACCACTTAAAGCTGGGGAGCTTATAAAAGACTCTGATTTCGGGTCTTTGCTCCTAAAGCGTCTGATTCAGCAGACCTGGGATTTTGCTCAGAAATCTCCACTTTTAAATACCTATTGGGATGATTCTGAGCAGGCCTATTGTGAGAGCCACACATTTATTATTATTCAAAGCCAGCTGCAGGGTCAGCACACTTGGAGGGATTCATTCATTGCGAGATAAAAGTTCGATCATCTCAGGCTGTAGCTGAGCAGCTGAGGCATCTCAGTCCTGGCTACACATCTGAGTTACTTGGAGGAGCTTTTTAAAAACAGGATGCTCTGCTCTCTTTCCAAACCACTGGGGTCAGATTTCTCGTGGCAGGGTTTGGGTGTTATGTTTTAGAGCTTCTCCAGAAGATTCTAGACCAGCCAAGATTGAAGACAATGGAATTAAACAAACATGTTTAAATACACATCAGATCGGACATCAATCTGATTGCCTTGCATTGACTTTCCAGGTCATTCAGATTAAAAAAAAAAAAAAATCCTTGCTTGCCATTTACGTTAATAAAGTGAAAAAAAATGAAGAAAAAGTGAAAGTCGCTCAGTCGAGTCTGACTGACTGTGACTCCATGGACGGTAGCCCACCAGGCACCTCTGGCCATGGAATTCTTCAGGCAAGAACGCTGGAGTGGGTAGCCATTCCCTTCCCCAGGAGATCTTCCTGACCCAAGGATCAAACCAGAGTCTCCTGCATTGCAGGGAAATTCTTTACCATCTAAGCCACCAGGGACGCCCTTATCTTAATAATAGTCTTTACAAAGTGCAGTCTATACCATTCTGAACTAGGAAGGGCTGATTTTACCAGCTCCATTTTTTACAGATGAATAAAGTGATGGTAAGAAAGGTAAAATGAGCACATAAGATAGCACAGCTCCAAGCGATGGAATCAGCGTGAAGGCGTTCAGCCCCTGCCCAGGGGTTTTGCTCCTGCCCCACACAGCCTGCAAATTATTGAAGATTTACTGCTGAGTTTGGTCTCCCTCCAGTTAGAGATTATTTGATAATTGCTTGTTAAAGGTCCATGTGATTCTTTACGGTTGACTTTGAGTGGTAGGTAAATGTCCAGGGCAGAGGGGAGAATTCACGTGATCATGTACTCTCGTAGAAGATAGCCAGCCAAGGAAGGACTGAATTTTCTGTGATGTCCGTAACACACATCTGATTAAAATATGATTCAAAAAGAAAATATCTTCAAAGACAAGCAGCTAAGGAAATCAAAAGTTTGCAGGGAAAGGAATAAATCACTTAGGGAAAGAGAGCAAAAACAAGATAACATAATGTATATATTTAGGATCAAGTTTTCTAATTTACTGCAATCTGTAGTACTCTGAATCTGACTACATTGGGTATAATTATTTCTGTCTAAATAATTTTGCAGGCTTGCAGCATAATAATTCAGGATCACAAATAGGAATCAACTCTGCTGTGCTCACGACATAGCAGTAATTACGTTCTTGAGTTGGTACAGCTCCTCACAGCTCACTGCAAAGTAATTATGTTGTGTTTTTTTTCCCCTTGGTGCAAAGCATATTAACCTGTGGAAATTACAAACCATGAAGTATAAAAAGAAGTCTATTTCTAATAGGAAAATACTGAATTTGGCCCACTAAAAATTCCCATCTAAGTGAATTAGCTGGTTCTGTAAGAACTTGCTGAAAGAAACCAGAGGTCAGTTCATCAGCTTCCCACTTGGATGGAGAGCACTTTTCAGTGGACAAGATATGGAAACAGCTACCTCCATGGAAGATCCCCTGGAGGAGGAAATGGCAGCCCACTCCAGCATCCTCACCTGGGAAATCCCATGGGCAGAGAAGCCTGGCGGGCTACGGTCTATGGCATTGCAAAGAGCAGGATACGACTGAGTGACTGAGTGTGCATACATGCCCAACAAAGATAAAAAATGCGCATTTTCCTGTGGGGTATTTCAGGCCTATCCAGGGTGATACCTACGGTCTTAGTCATTCGCTTCCATGGCTGTATTCTCCATTCTGTGAATATACTACAAATCGTTTATCAACTAATAGTGGCCTCCAGGGAGTTTGCTAAGGTTTGGTGCAGAACTGAGTGAAATGTGATTGAGGAGAAGAGCCCCAGTGAGTTTCTGCCTCAGCTGTGATGCTTTACTTCTTAAGCTGGATGGTGGTCATGCAATACTTGTTGTGTGTCTTTGGTTCACCTGACATCATTTATAATTTCTATGATGGCTAACTTTATGTGTCAGTGTGGGCTAAAGGATACCCAGGTATCTGATGAAACACTGTCCCTGGGATGTTTCTGGAAGAGATCAGCATTTAATTGGTAAACTGAGTAAAGTAACCCGCCCTCCCCAAGATCATGACCGTCATCCAAACCACTGAGCGCTCAAACGGAACAAAAAGGAAGGGAGGGGCTGGCGCTCTCTGCTTGGGCTGAGACGCCCATCTTCTCCTGTCTCTTCTGAGCTCCTGGTTCTTGGCCTTTCAGTCTCAGACCAAGGCTTACACCACCAGCCCCCGCTTCTCAGGCCTTGGACTCTTTGGATGGAGTTGTACTACCAGCTTTCCTGGTTCTTCAGCCTGCAGACGGCAGATGGCAGGACTTATTGGCCTCCATAAACACATGAGCCAATTCCTATAATAAATCTCCATTTTTTTCTGAAGAACCCCAATAGTTTTTCTTTTTACAAAATTAAAAATACAATTTAGGGAAGATGGCAGGGAGTATATTTGGGGAATTATCCAGAATCTGCATAAAAAAAGCAGCTGCACTGCAAATCAAAACCAATGGACATAATTTGCAACAAAACTAGGCGGTGAGATATTCCTGAGGACTCCAAAATGCAAGGCGAAGGAGCCCTATGAAGTTAGGAAAGCTACATTTGAACCAAAGTGAAAGTCACTCACTTGTGTCTGACTCTTTGCGACCCCATGAACTCTGTAGCCTGCCAGGCTCCTCTGTCCATGGAATTCTCCAGGCCAGAATACTGGAATGGGTAGCTATTCCCTTCTCCAGGGGATCTTTCCGACCCAGGAATCAAACCAGGGTCTCCTGCATTACAGGTGGTTCTTTACCAGCTGAGCTACCAAGGAAGCCCCATATTTGAGCCAAGCCTCCTGCCAAGCCTTCTTCTAAAAGTTAAGAAAAACTATTTTTCATTAAAAAAAAAAACAAAACTATAATTCAATCAAGATCAAATCCAATACAAAGTTACATAGGAAAAAATAGATTATGAAACAGAATAACATCTTTACAGACAATGAAAGCACTCTAAACATTCATACTAAGAAAAAAGAAGCTTGTTTTAAAATGAGCTGAAAGACACAAAGCAAACAGCATAAGACAGAAAAGAACAATGTAAATCAGAATTAGGAAAACTCAGGATGAGACACAGAGCTCAGAAAACACTTGAAAATAAAATTTCTTTTACATGTAATTGGAAATGAGGATTAAACTAGAAGCGATGCAAGCATCAATAAGCAACTGATTTCTTAGTAAAAATAGTAGGTTAAAATTGAAAAGAAATAAAATATTATTTAAACATTTGTGATAATATGACAAATATTGAAGATAGGCAAAGAAGATCCAAAATAAAGACAGTAGTACCTAAAGAAAAATCTTAAGGAAGGATGCAGAATAAATTGTATACACTCTATTGTAAGGAAACATTCTTGAAATAAAGACAAAGATCTGAAACTACATACTGAAACAGCACACTGTTTATCTGAGAATACTGCCACAGAACCAACAAGAAGATATTTTCTAGTAAAATTACTAGATTCACTTTGAGAAAAAAAAAATCCTTCTGATAACTAAGCAAAAATAAAATGTGATTTATAAGGAAAATAAAATTATATTATTATCAGATTATTTCTCCAGTGCTTGTTTGCCTGCCAGAAAAAAATGAAGTAGCATATTTAAGATATTTAAGGAAATAAAATGTAAGCCAGGATTTTATATACAGCAAAACTGATATTCAAGTAGAAAGAGCTCAGACAAATGGTTACAAAGATAAAACAGCTCAGAGATGACTGTTTATGTGAGATCTTCCCAAGGACCTGACTAAGGAAAGAGCTTCAGACAACAAAATTATCAGGATCACACGCATAAGGACTGTCAGTGAGCATTAAACATATAGTTACTTAAAGAAATAGAAGAAAGATTAAATAAGAGCTAAAGGGAAATATGTATGTAATGGCTCTATGATCTGAAATATAGCTAGAGGATCAGCACAGTGAAAAAATTAAAATTTTTTAAAAATACAGTCGGCAGTAGCATTAGAATTGTCATCATAAAACTCCAGTGTGTATAAGTGGAAAGAGGTCATTTTGGAGTATTCTACCTTTATCATCCCCTGTGTCCTTTATAATCAAGACTTGGTGTAAAGGAATAGAAACTTCCAGATGAAACTGTTGTTGTTTTTTAGTCGCTAAGTCATATTCAACTCTTTGCGACTGTATCCCACAAGGCTCCTCTGTCCATGGGATTTCCCAGGCAAGAATACTGGAGTGGGTTGCCATTGTCTCCTCCAGGGGATCTTCCCAACTCAAGTATCAAACCCAAGTCTCTTGCAGCTCCTGCGTTGCCAGGTGGATTCTTTACCACTGAGTCCCCAAGGAAGCATGTCATATAGTCGAGGTCAAGTTAAATTCCCTCGTAGCCTTGAAGATAGTTTGGAAATACCAGTATGAATTCACAGATTATTATATCTTTATTTGGAGGTGAAATGTATATGTCTTGTAATTCTGTATGCTATAGCTGTGTACATCCGTTAGCACTGATCATTCCAAGAAACCAAACTGTGGTGCTGAAATATCATTTCCCAGGAAAGACATCTAGGACTTAGAGAATGTATTGATTCCAGGTCTCAAGCAGGAGATGTGTAAGATGAATTTGGAACATCATGTAACAACCAGACAGCAAGGGAACTACTACAACTGCCTCCACTGATCAAATATGGGATAATCACAGTGAGCGCCAGCAAGAAAAAGAGTTGCAGCGAATTGAACTCTAACAAATGTTAAATCCTGAAACAAATGACAGGGACCAACTCACCATCTTGGAAGCCGGGAAAATAGAGAAAAGAATCAAAATGTATCCCAACTTGACTATGTAAACTATGCCAGTGGGTGACCAAATGGCAGGTGGAGGAAATATCTCCTTAGAAAATTATTCTGTGAATCCTTTGAAATGAAATGGTAGAGTCACATTTCTATAATACAACCTCCAGTGAATTAAAGGATCAAAGCGTTGAACACCATGACTGCTAACATTTAAAAGAGCCTAAGCCAGCTCCTCTCTCCTCCTAATGAACAAACACAACTTGTGGTCTTTGCCAAAGGTGTTTAACCTGAGTCTGACTCATCTGTCAAGTTCCAGGACATGCAGAAAGCTGAGGCATATTGAACATGCATTCAGCGAAGTCCAATCTATGGGAAACCATAGGTCAATGACTACACAGGTCATAAGGAAAAGAAAAGGATGTTGATTACACAAAACTTCAGAAAATATATTGCTTCAATATATGGGTGGGACTTTCCTAGCCAATGCAGGAATCCAGGTTCAATTTCTGGTTGGGAAACAGATCTCACATGCCTCGAGGTGCAAGCAATACGTGTATGTGTGTATATATATATATATATATGCTGCTGCTGCTAAGTCGCTTCAGTCGTGTCTGACTCTGTGTGACCCCGTAGACAGCAGCCCACCAGGCTCCTCTGTCCCTGGAATTCTCCAGGCAAGAACACTGGAGTGGGTTGCCATTTCCTTCTCCAATGCATGAAAGTGAAAAGTGAAAGTGAAGTCACTCAGTCGTGTCCAACCCTTAGCGACTGCATGGACTGCAGCCTACCAGGCTCCTCCGTCCCTGGGACTCTCCAGGCAAGAATACTGGAGTGGGTTTCCATTTCCTTCTCCAATGCATGCATGCATGCTAAGTCACTTCAGTCATGTCCAACTGTGCGACCCCATGGACAGCAGCCCACCAGGCTCCTTTGTCCATGGAATTCTCTAGGCAAGAGTACTGGAGTTGGTTGCCATTTCCTTCTCTCTCTCTCTCTCTCTCTCTCTCTATATATATATATATATATATATATATATATATAGGCAAGACTAAACTATATCAAAAGATGACTTGAGTGAACAAAAAAAACCCTCCCTAGTGGTGTTGTAACTCAAAGTCAGATAGTAGTAACTTTGGGGAACAGGGAGGTCTATAATTGGAATGGGGCACTGGAGGAATTTTTAAGGTGGCTGGAAAGCTTCTATTTCTCAATTACTGACTGCAGGATTATTTACCTTCTAACAATTTACTAAGCAACTTCATAAATAAATAAATGACTAGATGGTACAAAGAAGGAAAGATTACTAAATTTGGAATTAGAAACCCAGGGATTAAAAGCACAGCCCCTCTTTCACCAGCTATTTCACTTGGGCAAGTCACTGAGCTTTGCTGAGACTTAGCTTTTCTCTTCATCAAAATGGAGTTGAACTTGCAGAGTAATGGTAAAAAAAAAAAAAAAAAGTTCCTACCTCTATATTTTTGTCAAGATGGAATGAAATATGATAACGTCAGTAAATTTCTCTGAGCCTCACTAGCACTGAAAAGATTTTGGGAAATGATCTTGGGACATGAATATGGATCCTAGAGGCAGCTTTGGTTTGAAAATAGGAGTTCTGGATTTGCCAGTCATGGCCTTAGTGACAAGGGAAAATCGTTCCTAAAATGAGGATTAAAGTCATACTTGCTTCCCTGGGGGACTGACAGCAAAGCAAGAAGATGGGCAGGGACCCTGGTGAGCTGTCCACTTGCTGTCCACAGGGACATGGCTTGCCTCTAAGCCATGTTTCCAGCTGCCCAGGGAGGGCCCGTTTGTCATCTCTGTCATTGTTACTCTCCACCACGATGCTTCAACAAGGCTGCTGCTGTGTTCCAGCACAGATCGACTCTGCAAATGTTCTCATTGGAACATAGACACTCTCATCCTCTACTTGCTTCTTAAAGTGGGAGATAAATAGCCCACAGGGCAAGACTGTAGGTTTGGGGCTTCCATTAACTGAGGTTCAAATCTTACCTCTATCTCACACCAGGCAGATGGCCTTGGGCCTGCTCCCTAACTTCTCCAGGAGGCTCAGTTACCTCCTTGGCAAAATGGGAATAATATGGACTACTCCATGGAGCTGGTGCTTGGCACAGCCACGGGCTTGGAGTAAGTGTTCAGTGATCAAAGGCAGCTCTCATTATTGCAACGAGGTCCACATGACAAGCAGTCTCTGAAGTATTGCAAAGGAAGGCACGTTCCTTACTTAGCATTGACCGTAACAGAGAAAGCTATTTAAGTCTCACATTTTATGTTCAAAATTCACGTGATTACTTACTTAACTTGATTTTTTAGAGCAACTGTTAGGTTGACAACCAACTTGAGGGGACATCCAGAGATTTCTCATATACCCCCAGGTCCCCCACGTGTACAGCCTCCCCCCCATGGCCAACACTCTCCTCTGGAGCAGTAGATTTGTTACAACTGGTAAACCTACGCCGATGCATCGTAATCACCCAGAGTCCATGGTTTATATTAGAGTTCACTCTGGGTGTTGCTTCCTCTGTGGGTTTGAACAAATGCGTAATAACACGTGTACATCACTGTGGTATCATAACAAGTAGTTTCACCACCCTAAAAATCCTCTGTGCTCCACCTAGTCCTCCCTCCACCCCTTCCTGCCTATTCATATGCTTTTTACATTCTCCTTCTTTGTTTTCTGGGAGAAAATACTTATATACTAAATCTAAGACAAATAGTTAACCTCCTAAGACACAAAAAGTGATTTAAAAAAGAAACATAAAAGGGTCATAAACCAGATTTTAAAAATAAGTCCAAAGCACAAAAAGTTTCAAATGAAATAAAGATAAACAGGACTTCCAAGTGGTGCTGGTGGTAAAGAATCTGCCATACCAGGAGACATGAGAGATGCCTGTTCGATCCCTGGGTTGGGAAGATCCCCTGAAGCAGGAAATAGTAACCCGGTCCAGTATCCTGTCCTGGGAAATCCCATGGCCAGAGGAGGCTGGTGGGCTATAGTCCATGGGGCCGCAGAGAGTGAGACATGACAGCACGCATGCGTGCAACGATAAATGATTGTTCAACATATGAAAACACACTCAATCTCAATCATAAGCAGAAAGGCAAATTAAAGCTAACTGAAACATTATTTATTACCTATTTTCTGAAAAAAAATGCAGATATGGAAGAACACACTCTGTTCATATGACTGTAGAGAAATAGACTCTCTGGATGTTGCTGGCAGAAACACACAATTATATGAACTCCAGGAGAATGTGGAATTATCTAGCAAAACTGCTGTATCTGCCCTTGACCAAATTATTTCTTTTCCAAAAAGCTGCCTTGAAGACACACCTCCACAAATACAAGAACAGTTGTGGTCAAGTTTACTAATTGCGGCCTCTTTCTGTAGTTGTAGATTGTTGGAACCAATCCAAATGCCATGAACAAGAAGCTAGTTGAACAAATGATGGCATGTCCATGTAATGGAATACTACACAGTCATGGAAAAGGTAGGGCAGTCTCTGTATTGCTTTGGGGTGTTACATGAAGAAACGTAAAGTGCAGAACAGTATGCATAGAATGATGCTTTGGGGGTAAAAAGGAAGAGGAAATACAGAGAAACGTATTCTTTTCCTATTTTTGAAAAACAAAAAGAAACTCTGCAAAGATAGCTAGAAATGAATGAAATGATTGTCTGGAAGAGTTAGGGGAGTGGGAACAAAGTGAGAGGAAACATTGACGAAAATGTGATTTCTCAGAGGACCCCTTTTTTGTACAATTTTGACTTTTGAATCCTGAAAGTCTTTTTATATATTCAAAAAGGAAATTTATATATGAAAGAACAAAACACAAAGAAAATCAAAACTAAAAATCAAACGGAATCTATAAAACTAACCACATAGCAAGTTGGTAAAATAATTACACAGAAATGAGTTATTCTGAGTGACATTTGAACATAATATTCTGTGAGGTCTATCTCCTCAACAAATTGAACAGCAAATAAATTTAAACTTCCTTTATTTATTTCATTGATAGAAATTATATTGGTATAGTAAGTTTGAAATATATTAATGTATGTTGTAGGGTAAAGAAAATAAGTTAATGTGTTATCAGGAACCAAGATATTTAGTGTAAGAGAAAAGAGGAGCTAGAATTATAAAATCTAAAACATTTGTATATGTTAAATTTAAGTATCAAGTAATATATTTTTTAAAAATCCTGGCTTTACTTAGTGAAAGGGTCTATAGGCAATGAACCTACCTAGCACCAAGATCTTGGTCTCTACATACCATTTTTCCCTATAAGGAAATGAGGTTTCTCAAGGCAGGAAATAATGATTCAAGATAAAAATAGATGGTGATTTTGGGGTAAAAATTTAAGCTAGAAGACACAGAAATACTCCAAGACTAAATGGATCTTGTCAAGACACCCTAGAAATCATCATGGAACCTCACTGGCTAAATGGGAGATGGGTGGCAATCTGAACTTGAAAAAAAAAAAAAAAAGACTAATTCATAGAATAATAAATATCATGGCTTCCCAGGTGGCGCTAGCGGTAAAGAACCCTCCTGCCAGTGCAGGAGACGTAAGAAACTTGGGTTTGATCCATGGGTCAGGAAGATCCCCTGGAGGAGGGCATGGCAACCGATTCCAGTATTCTTGCCTGGAGAATCCCAGGGAGCCTGGTGGGCTACAGTCCATAGGGTCGCAAAGAGTCAGACACGACTGAGGCAACTTAGCAGGCACAAACGAGTCCATAGGGATACACTGGAGGTGGCAGGGTTGGGGGAATCACTTCCCAGTGTTGGAGGTGGCTTTACACCAGCTTCTTACTCTGAAAATTGGTAAATGAAGCGGCGGGGCGGGGGGCGGGGGGTGGGGGGAAGCATTAACTCTGTGTTTTTTGAGAAACTATAGTTTTACTTCCTGTTTATACTAGCAAGCTCTTCTTCCATAAGATTAATGCTACCAAATGTATATTATAATAAGAAAATCACAAGAATCACCATTCTGCAGTTCTGAAGGAAATAACTGATACAAGTAAGAAGAGTCAAATGATTCTAAAACCATTCTGAAATGTTTGGAGCAGAATATATCGCCTGGTGCTAGAGTATCCCCTCACAGACTCTTGACTTCTCCCAAGGGGAAAGCCTACCTTTACAAGGTGAGATCCCACGGTCACCCCTTAACAATGTGGTCAGTCTGAGCATCACTAAGAGAGCCATAGGCCAACATCACAGTCCTCCAAGTGATGTGTTATGACCTGGACATCACCTAGAAAACATTCTTTCCAAAATGTTTAACCTGAATATAACCAGGCCACTGAATGAACTGCCAGTTGACAGCAAATTTAGGGAACATATCAAATGGTGTCATAGGAGACAACCCTACAAAGCCAAACACTAGAATTTAGCAGGTTTTATTCACTCAGTGGGCCTCCCTGAGGGCTCAGTGGTAAAGAATCCGCCTGCAATGCAGGAGACATTAGACATGCAGGTTTGATCCCTGGGTCAGGAAGATCTCCTGGAGGATGGCGTGGCAAGCCTGGAGAATCCCACAGACAGAGGAGCCTGACAGGCTATAGTCCATGGGGTCACAAGGAGTCAGACACGACCACGGAAGAGACTTAGCACACACGCATTCACTCAGTATGCCCATGGGGCCAAGGCAGAGGTTAAGTCACCAGCTCATCCCCAGAGGGCATGTGTTCTGGTGGGAGACGCAGGCCTGGTCCTTAGAGCTTTCACTGGCTTTGGAGACAAAAGAGGATAAAATCCTGGTGCAATCACTCCCGCTGCAGGACTGAGAAAGTAACTGGACACCTCAAGGACCATCTCCTCATTGTAAAGTGGACCTGATGAGAATGTCAGGATGACTTTTCCTTAAAGAGTCTGTGAAGAACCTGCGAAACAATGCATGCAAAGCTCTTAGCAAGCTTATTTGGCCCAAGGCAAATGTCCAATACATTTAGCTTCCTTTTTCCGAGGTCCATTCTTCTTTTCATAAAAGCTTGAAAGCCACAAAGTGTTGGAGAGCAGCCTTTATCCCCTGGTGTTCACAGCTGGGGGGACAAGTCTCATCACAGTTGCCACCTCCAGTAACTGAGGGGAGAGTCCAACAGCACTGGGTGGGGGAAAGTTTTGAGAAAAACACTGGATCTTTCGAAAAAGGAATTACTTAATCTGAGTCTGGTGGACCAGAAAGATTGTTTCTCAGAGTTTCTTCAGAGACTTTCTGATCTTCATAGGAGATTTGGCACAGAAACAAGTGTCAACCTCTAGAAACTTCTGGCATCGAGGAGAAAATGCTGCTTCTTTTTTCCTCCCAATTGTAATTCTCCCTTCCTGGGTAATTGATTTGATGAAGATACGGTTGGGCAAACAGAACCAATAACAAGCTACATGTGTCGAGATCTCCCGTGTCTGAGGTGACGCATGACTTCTGTTGCAGAGCTGGTGTAGGAACCATATGGCCCACAACTTCTGCCCCCCTCCATCCTCCAGAGGAGCCTGCCTTGCTTTGGCTGTGGGTGCAACTGATGACAGCAATAGGGAAGTGAGTTCAGCCTTCCAAGTCCTGCCTGTGGTTTTCTCTCTGAATCAACTGGAAGCCCATGAAGGCAGGGGACTTGAGTACCAAGTACCTCCTCCTGGTACCCCCCTGCCCCACAGTTCAGTTCAGTTGCTCAGTCGTGTCCTACTCTTTGCGGCTCCATGGACTGTAGCACGCCAGGTTTTTCTGTCCATCACCAACTCCCGGCGCTTGCTCAAACTCATACCCATTGAGCTGGTGATGCCATCCCACCAGCTCATCCTCTGTCATCTCCTTCTCCTCCTACCTTCAATCTTTCCCAGCATTGGGGTCTTTTCCAATGAGTCAGTTCTTCGCACCAGGTGGCCAGAGTACTGGAGTTTCAGCTTCAGCTTCAGCATCAGTCCTTCCAATGAATATTCAGGGCTGATATCCTCTAGGATGGACTGGTTGGATCTCCTTGCAGCCCAGGGGACTCTCAAGAGTCTTCTCCAACACCACAGTTTGAAAGCATCGATTCTTCAGCACTCAGCTTTCTTTATAGTCCAACTTTCACATCCATACATGACTACTAGAAAACTATACATACATGACTACTGGAAGACTACTGGGTCTGTGTGGGATCCCCTCCCCCCCACCCACAGAATTAACCAAACATAGCCTACTCTATGACCAAAGTTCACAGATTTCAACTTATTTACTGGGTCAGTGATGCAAAAGCATTGCAAAGGCAGAGAATCCAAAGTTTCCCATTTTAAGGATACATTCAAAGGGTTCAATGGTGTGAAAAATGCACAGTAACATAGCCTCTTCCTACCCCAGACTCCAGGGTTTATCCGATAGCTCAGTGGGTGAAGAAGCTGCCATGAGGCAGGAGACACCAGTTTGATCCCTGGGTCAAGAAGATCCCCTCGAGGAGGAAATGGCAGTCTGCTCTGATATTCTGGCCTGAACAATCCCAGGGACAGAGGAGCCTGGCAGGCTACAGTGTATAGGGTTGCAGAGAGTCGGACACGACCGAGCAACTAAGCATGCGTAAATAAATACCCTGGACTGCTAGTCCTAGAAGAAGCCACTGTTCCCACTTTCTTTGGTATTCTTTCAGATATTCTCTCTCTATATATATATATATATGTACTATATGTAATAAATACATATTTTATATACATAAAATAAACTTACACTGAGCTTCTTTACATATATTGGAAATATTTATAGTGTCTCACCCACTAGCTATATGCTAGCTTTCGATCTTACATTGTGGAAAGACTTTTATCACTTTCTAGTTCATTAAGAAAAAGATTTTATATTTCAAGATTGGATGTTAAATTTTTTAATATATATATTTTGCCACCTATGGAGAAAGCCATTTGATCATTGTTTTTTGTTCGATTGACATCTTGAATTATATTAACCAAATATCTATGTCAAATTTGCCTTATGTCAAATTAAGTATGCATTCCCAGGAAAAAAAATGTGGTAGTCGTAGATTTCGATTTTGTGATATATTGCAGAATCCATTGGTAATATTTTATTTTAAATTACTACATCAATATATATTGCCTTAGCCTTTTCCATTGTTCCATGTTGTGTTTCTCAAGTTTTATTTTCTATGTGATTCTAGTTTCGGTATATAATTTAGATTATGTATATTTTGAGGTTTTGACAAAATTTACCTCTGAAACTGACAATTCTTTTTTCATAGAAATGTATATACGTCAATGCTCTATAGCTTTGTATTAGTTTTCTATCACTGCTGTAACAAATAACCACAAACGTAGCAGCTTGAAACAATATTCATTTATTATCTCACAGTTCTGTAGGTCAAAATTCCATGCAGGCTCAGCTACGTCTCCTGCTTAAGGGTGTGCAAAGCAGAAATCAAGGTGTCTTCTGGCCTGGGTTCTTACGTGGACACTCTAGAGGAGAATCGTCTTCCAGTGGCAGTCAGGTTGTCAGAATAAGCCAGATCCTTGCGGTTGTATGACTGATGCTCACATTTCCTTGCTGGCTGTCAGTCCAGATCCTCCGCTTCTAAGGGCACAGGCATCCCTTGCCATGTGACCTTCCATCTCTGCTCCAGCAGGGGAGCCAGGAGTTCTGCTTACACTTTGAATCTCTCTGACTTTCTCTTCTACTATCAGCTGGACAAACTGCTCTGCTTTAAGGGCTCATGTGACAAGAAAAAAGTGCACCTACATAATCTCTGTACCTTAAGGTCAACTGTGCCATATCAGAGAACAGTCATGGGAGTGATAGCTCACCGTAGTCACAGATTCCAGGGATCGGAGTGCAGTATCTTTGGGAGACCAGTTTAGATATTCTACTTCAGTATTGTAGGACCAAAGGCTGATTATTAATTTTTTCCAATAAAGCATTCTTTCCACCAATGGTATAGGATACCCCATGGCTCAGATAGCAAAGATTCTGCCTGCAATGCAGGAGACCCAGGTTCAATCCCTGGGTCAGGAAGATACCCTAGAAAAGGAAATGGCAACCCACTCCAGTATTCTTGCCTGGAGGATTCCATGGACAGAAAAGCCTGGAAGGCTACAGTCCCTGCAGTCGCAAAGAGTCAGACACAACTAAGCGACAGACACTCTCACTTCCCCTTTCTTGCACTTTCCATCAGTGGTATTTATGCACAGCATTAATGAAATATGCTCTTATTCTAGGGCATCCCCCATGGCTCAGCAATAAAGAGCCCACCTACAATGCAGGAGATGCAAGTTGAGACCTTGAGTGGGGAAGATACCCCAGAGCGGGGCAAGGCAACCCACTCTAGTATTTTTGCCTGGAGAATCCCATGGACAGAGGAGTCTGGGCGGGCTATAGTCCACGGGGTTGCAAAGAGCCAGACATGGCTAAAGCATCAGAGCACAGATGCACACACTTTTCTTATAACACTTATTTTAATGCCATTATATCTACTCTAAACTTTCAATCTCTTTGGTGATTTTTTCTATGTGTGTTTCTCTGGAGTGGGTTTGCCATGCACTCCTCTAGGGGATATTCCCAACCCAGGGATTGAACCCAGGTCTCTCTCACTGTAGGCAGCGTCTCTTAATTATTTTAGTTAGGATTTATCTTCCCCACTGCAAAGAACCATCTCTTGAAGTAATATATTGAGTTTACTGGATTTCTATGTTTTACACATTAATTTCTACTTTTATCTTTATTATTTCATTATGGTTTTGTCTGTCTTAAATATGGTTTGTTTTTACACTCATTATTTAAATGAAAATTCACTTATTTTCAGCCTTTCTTGTTTCATAACAAAGGTATTCAAAGTTATGGGAAAATTTTTAATCCTTTCTCTACTCAGAAGTGTTGACATATACAATTTCTACTTTTTAAAAATTTTAATTGTTTTTAATTTTTAATTTTTTTAACTTTTTTTTATTATTTTAGGAGTTATTGTCTTTACTTCACTTACCATCTTTGAAAGCACTTATTAAAAATTGAAGAATCTGGAACTTCCCTAGGGGTTCAGTTGCTAAGACTTCACTCTCCTAACGCAGGGGATGCAGGTTTGATCCCTGGTCAGGGAGCTAGGTCCCACATGCTGCAATTAAGTGTTTGCATGCTTCAACTAAGGGTCCCATGAGCTGCAACTAAGATCTGGAGCAGCCAAATAAATTTTTCTTTAAATCTTTTAAATGAAAAATCCATGCATTTGCAATTTTTTTCTACCTCCTCAACACTCTCTATCTCCTGATATTTATACTTGGCTTATTCTCGATTTCAAGGTTTGCAATATATATTCTGTTGTGTAGACATAATTATCATGTTTAGATAAATTCAGTGCTCACGAGCAATCATTGCATCCTGATTGTTCCATTTTGCTGAATTTTGTTGCCATGTAATATTTCAAAGAAGGGCTCAAATATTTCGTACGTACTTACATTACCAAATAACTTCTTTGAGTTTCTTTTGTTTGATACCCATACAGTGTATTCTTTGTCTTTAAATTTCAGACCATCTCTCCAGTTTATCTTCTGTACCAGCTTTTCTTCTTGTTCTTTCCAAGTTCATATTCCGATATCACAGGAGTTTTCTTCTGTCATATCCTTGAAAATGCCTTCAGTTCCATTTCGTCTTTTCTTTTTCCCGAGAACACCAGTTTTCTATACTGCGCATCTCTTTGGTCTGTATTCTATATATAACATTTTCCCTATAATCTTTTAAACGTTCCCTTTTTTTCCATTTTATTTCTTTAGATTTCTTCTTCATATCCCTAACCAGAATTTTAGCAACATCAGTCTCCTTTTGCATTGATTCCAATTTGGCATTTATTTCTGAACTTTTTCTGATTTTTCTCTTCCATTTATTTCTTAACCTCCCTCAGTTGACTTGTCTCTAGCTTCTGTGTCTTATCATCTGCTTTGGGGTTTCTATAGCTCATTAATGTGTGCTTATTTCAGGGTAACCATACTGTCTTTTGTTTGCTAACACAGAGAAATGCTTGTCCATGAACTTCTGCTATCTCAGGGCATAATTCTTCAGTTGTGTAGTTCGGATCTACATTTGGCTTCAGTTCAGTTGCATAAAACGAAGTAGATCAAAGGCTAACAATGCCAAGAGAACGTGCTGGTCATAGCAAACACCCTCTTCCAACAATACAAGAGAAGACTCTACACATGGATATCACCAGATGGTCAATACTGAAATTAGATTGATTACATTCTTTGTAGCCAAAGATGGAGAAGCTCTATACAGTCAGCAAAAACAAGACCAGGAGCTGACTGTGGCTCAGATCATGAAATTCTTATTGCCAAATTCAGACCTAAATTAAAGAAAGTAGGGGAAACCACTAGGCCATTCAGGCATGACCTAAATCCAATCCCTTACGATTGTACAGTGGAAGTGGCATTTGGCTTAGTAAGTTCTTTTTATTTGGCAGTATCATTTTATTTTGCAATTTTACTTCTGAAATTCATGTAGTATTTTTTTTTTTTGGTTGCTACTCATCTTTAAATGAGTTTTTTTGAAGTCAGTCATTTGCTCAAGAATAGCATGGGAGATGGGCCAGGAGAGCAAATTGGAAGAGAACTGAACTGCTGTCCTATCCAGCAGAAGCTTTCCTTGGCTCACTGAGAAGCAAGTATTTACCAGGTCCTTCTGCTGGTGACAATGTTCACATTTTTTTCTGTTGACGGAGATCCACGTCTACAGAGAGGCTCACCTCCAACTGGCTTCCTTACAACATAACACTCATATGCTCATCTTGCAAACACACCGTGTCTGCATGAGTCCTGCTTCGACACTGCCTTCACCAGAATTCTGCGGTGTCACGACCTGCTCAGGGATGCTCCACCAGAACCCAGGGTTCCGAGTGGTTTTGTCGCTCAGTCCTGCAGAGCTGGGTTTCCTGCCTAACATCTGCAGAGCTTGTCCCCTTGCCTGGCACCCACGCCGCATCCTCCCGCTGCTAAATTAGCAGGCTCACAGGTGTGAATTCTCCGTAAGCAATGTTTGCATCCTGGCAAAAAAGAGACTTCTCACTGAAAACCCACTCATTTTACAATAAGCCAAGATAACACTTCCAAAAATGTTTCTTTGAAGCCCAGAATTAACAGGTGGGGCTCTGAATACAGCAACATAAAATGACATCTGAGTCTTTGCCGATGTTTATCGTTGATGATATGTTGAGCAGGAGTATTAGCATTTTATGTTCTTCCTGAGGTTTTCCACTGCTTTTATTTTCTGTGAGTCAAGAAAATCAGGCCATACTTCGTAAAAAAAAAAAAAAAATCTGCCGTCTACACGTCTTTCTGGGCATTTACACCCTGGTCAGACAACTCAGCTGTGATGGCAATATGTCGGATTTCAACCTTCCGAGTGTTAATTGGGAAACTTTGCTGACACATAGCATAATAAGGGTGGAAGTGATGGATGCAGTAAATGATTACATGTCAGAGGCATTATCGGGAGTGCTTAATGTCTAGATCCATTTCCAGCTAATGACCAAGATGGTGTTAGGAAATCAGTGAGAGCTAGACACCAGGGTCAGGCCACTGTACACTGATGAAATTGATGTAGTGTGGAAATAAAAGTAATAGCTATTGGCAAAAATTAAACTGTGTGACTCCGATAGTCAGGAAGGAAGCTGGGGGAGCACACACAAGTCGGGGGAGCTCAGATCCTGTGAATAACTTTCATCTACAGAAACAGAGCAAACAGAGAAGCACTGGCTTCCTTGAGAGGCCGTGATTTGTTTACACAAGTAGCAATACAAACACAGTTGCATGAAAATGAAAGGCTGATTATAGAGGAGCTTCTGCAAGAAATCGTATAAATATGGTGCAACATGAAGAAATGGTCATCTGCGCTCTGAAACAGAATTGGGCTTCTGGAGTAATAGGGACTCCGCTTTGATTAGGGACCGTGGTTGCCGCAGACTGGATTCCTGAACCCACTCCTTCACTCCTATCGTACGGTTATATATTGATACAAACACAGGCATGGGCGTGTTACTTTGTGGGCCCTCCCACTGCTGGAAGAATATTCTTCCCCTGCCCATTGTTTGGATCTTGGCCATATGACTGGTTTTGGTCAATGGAATGTTAGTGGATGTGACGTGAGCCCAGGACTTAACCCAGGCCGTAACTGCTAGCATATTGGCACCAGGTCCCTCCCCTGGCACCACCCCTGTGGCAGTGCAGGCATTTGCCCCTCCATTGTGCTACTTCCAGTCAGTCCTGCTCACTGCTGCCCAGGTGGAATGTCGTGAGCACCGAACCCCTGCTCTCAGTACCTGCTGGCCTTTGACCCTTAAAGCGCCAACAGACTCCTGAGCTGTTGCCAGCCCTAATGCATCCTCCTCTTCTTTGCCTCCTCAGTCCCCGGCCAGCACTGGAGAGAGTAAGTCCTGGTTCCAGCGTCACTTAAACGTCACTGGGGAGAGAGCAGAGAAACACCCAAGGCATGGCCTCAGCTTTAAAACGTGTTGCTCTTTTCTGGTTTAGAGAGAGTGAGAGCTCAAATGTCCCATCTCTGCCCAGACTGGGGCCCTCGTCCTTCCCTCTGTTAGGTCCCGGGTAGGGTTCCTCTTGCCTCCCAAGCCTCCCTGACAACCTGCTTCCGGCCTGGGTTTGGCTCGCAGTTTCATCCCAGGAGCCATGAGATGGCAAGCCTCCCATCCTCCAACTCCTCTTTGTGCTGCAGCCAATGTTTCCACCTGCACCTGAGGTGCAGACATGGGCCCGATCAGGGTCTTCATTTCGGACCCCTGACTGTTGGACTAGCTGCTAAACACCATTCCGCAGGCTGTTCACTCCCGCCCCCACCTCGGGCATCACGGAGGGATCGCAGGAAGAAACCAGTGCCTGGGGCCACCAGGATTAGCGCGAACGGACAGATGGCCTCCTGCCTGGAAACCCTGACAATGTGCTCGGGCTCAGCTGTGTGTGGGGGTGGAAGGGTGGAGTGGGGTGGAGTGTTCTGGACTCAGCTAAGTCCGCTCTGGACCCCCAACCAGCAGCTGGGGTGCTACCAGCCGAGGCCTGCGAAGATGACGGAAGCACAGCATGCCTTAAGCAGCTGTGATCACTGAGTCTGCGCAGGGAAATGGAGCAGCTCTCTGAATGCACCAATCGCTGGGTGCTGCCGTTGGGGCTCACAAGCCTCTTCGATCATACAAGATTAATTTTCAAGAGGCAAAGACCACTAGGGAAGAGAGGACACATTCCGGGGCGGTGGATCTCAGAAGAGAGAATCCATTACAGACACAGATCCTTACTGGTGCCAGGACCGCTTCCAGAAGCCGCAGTCTACACTCTCAGGCCCAGGGCCAGAGAGGGGCAGATCTAAACTCCGACAGGCGGAGTTGGCTGGCTAAGGGAGAACAACACCCAGAGGTGGTGCAGATGTGCGCTGCAAGAGTAAATTCAGGCCCAGCCCCTTCCTTCCTCTCCTCATAAAAAAGAAAAAAAAGTAAAAAGTAAATCCCCTCTGCTCTAAAGAACAGGAGATGGTGCACATCCTTCTCCTGGCCAGAAGGGCGTGGTCGGCTTGGGAATGTCCTTGAATCTCTGAAGTGGCCTTAAGACACTGTCAGCGACATGCACATCGTACGACTGACGCATACTACATCAGCTATCTGGGTTCCTCAGAGGAGACGCTGATGGACTGCTGCCTGTGGAGGCTCCTGCCTAGGAAATGAGCCTGGAGAACACAGCCAGGAGGTGCGTATGGAGAAAGTGACAGTTCATTACCTAAAGCAGACGCTTCTAACCCATTCAGGAGCCGAAGGGAGGCTTGGCAGCAACCCGGGACGGAAGCTCTGGGGAGGCACGAGCGAGGAATCCAACGAGGGCTTAAAGGCTGTCACACAAGTCATCTAGGGCAAGTCACCCAGAGGAGGCTGGTGGGGAGTGCGGGAGGGTGGGCAGAGGGCAAAGTCATCAGAGTCCTGCCGGACAGGGAAAGGGCCTCCATGAAGAATTTGGGGGCGGCGAACCACGGCGGGACAGGCCAGAGCCCAAAGAGGGACTGGAATGAAGCCAAAGCCTTTAGGATCTTGAGAAAACAAAGAATCTGAGACGGATAATCCTTAGAAGACGAGGTAGAGCATATACGGGCTCTTGCCACCTGAAAAGGCAGTCCACATGGGATTTTTCGGGCAGTGAAACTAACCTGTGTTAATTCACTAGAGTGGCTCACAGAACTCAGGTAAACAGTTCACTGATAGATTACCTGTTTGTTACCAAAGGATGTAACTCAGGAATTGCCAGAGAGACGAGATGCTCAGAGCAGGGGAGGGGTGTGGAGCTATGCTGCCCTCCTGAGAGGCAACTCTCTCCCAGGCCTTCCGCGTGTTCACCAGCCTGGAGACCTGCACTCCAGGGTGTTCGCGAAAGCTTCATCACGGGGCCATGACTGATCCTTTAGTCAGTATCTAGCCCCTTCCTCTTCTTGGAGACAGGAAGGGGAAGGAGAGTCCCAAGCTTCTAACCACAGCTTGGTCTTTCTGGTGACCAACCTGCACTCTGAAACCATCCATCAAGTCACTGCATTCGAGTTAAGTCACTCCCACCACCCAGGAAACCCGCCCACGAGACCTAGGAGCTCTACATTGGGAGCTGGAGTCAAAGACCAAATATCAGAGCAAAGATGCTCCTAGTGCCCTGACTACTTAGGAAACGACAAAGGTTTTAGGGGCTCTGTGGCAGGAGCAGGGAGTAGAGACCAAGCACGCACTGGCTGCTATTTCACTGAGACAGAGAGGTGATCAGGGAAATCCTTTGTGACAGTCCCTTGGCCTGTTGCTGGCTTTGAAGAGTGAGGAAGGGGCCACACAGCAAGGAAAGCAGGTGCCACCAGAAGCTTAGAAAGACTAAAGAAACGGATTTTCCTCTAGAGCTTCCAGGAGCAGCCAGCCTTGCCCCTCCCTGAAGTTCATTTCGGTGAAACCTGTATTGCACGTCTAACCTACTGGACCATTAGCTAATACATTCGTGTTGCTTTAAACCAATAAGGTTGCAGTAACTTGTTCCTTCCACCCTAGAAAACTAATCTGTAAAGAGATAACACTGACTCTACCAGTGCTGGCGGAGCACAGTCCATGCACCACGTACCGTGCTCAGCTGTTTTCCTGTTCCATCCTGACAACAATTGTAGGAGAGTACCTTATTTACTCTACTTTAGAGGTGAAACGACTGGGTCGTAAGAATACTGCTTCGAATATAAAAGGTGTTGGGACACGAGTTGGAGGGTGGGCGCGTGGAGTCCAGCTGCTCCCCAGCAAGGGTTTGCAGTTAGAAAAGGAAGGAGGTAGGAAGGCCCGCAGGCCATCCCAGAGGCTCTGATGCCTCTAGACAAAGCACCTAAGGGGTGGGGAAGAAGCCGGAATGGGCCACGCGTGCCCAGCCTCCCTCCAGCTGGAGGCCTTGGGCCCTGGACCTTGGCTCTCAAGGCTCTCTCAGCACACTTCTTCTCTGATGGTCTGACTCTCTAGGAGGCCCATGAGCAAGCCGTCCTCCTCACTGACTTTCCATCTACACCTCCCAGCTCAGTGGAAGTTCACCAGAGTGCGGTGGTGATGTCAGCGTGTTGGCGTTCCAGTCCTCCTCTGCCTGCACGGGTGGCCATGACCAGCGTGCCTGCAGGACCTGTCTAAGCAGCCAGCGGAGGTGCATGAAGCCCAGGCCACGCCCTTCCAGAAAGCTTTGCACCAGCCAATGCAGTGATGCACGCTGATGGGACGACCTTCTGTCCTTCTGATGAAGTTACACCACTGATTAAACTGCCAAAGAGAGTGAGACAGCTTGAATTTTCTTTGTTTTTTATGACTTCTACTCAGTTCAGTTCAGTTCAGTTGCTCTTTGGGACCCCATGAACCACAGCACACCAGGCCTTCCTGTCCATCACCAACTCCCAGAGTCCACCCAAACTCATGTCCATTAAGTCGGTGATGCCATCCAACCATCTCATCCTTTGTCATCCCCTTCTCCTCCTGCCTTCAATCTTTCCCAGCATCAGGGTCTTTTCAAATGAGTCAGCTGTTTGCATTAGGTGTCCAAAGTACTGGAGTTTCAGCTTCAACACCAGTCCTTTCAATGAACACCCAGGACTGATCTCCTTTAGGATGGACTGGTTGGATCTCCTTGCAGTCCAAAGGACTCTCAAGAGTCTTCTCCAACACCACAGTTCAAAAGCATCAATTCTTCGGCGTTCAGCTTTCTTTATAGTCCAACTCTCACATCCATACATGATCACTGGAAAAACTATAGCTTTGACTAGACAGACCTTTGTTGGCAAAGTAATGTCTCTGCTTTTTAATATGCTGTCTAGGTTGATCATACCTTTCCTTCCAAGAAGTAAGCGTCTTTTAATTTCATGGCTGCAGTCATCATCTGCAGTGATTTTGGAGCCCAGAAAAATAAAATCAGCCAATGTTTCCACTGTTTCCCCATCTATTTTTGCCATGAAGTGATGGGACTCGATGCCATGATCTTCGTTTTCTGAATGTTGAGCTTTAAGCCAACTTTTTCACTCTCCTCTTTCACTTTCATCAAGAGGCTCTTCAGTTCCTCTTCACTTTCTGCCATAAGGGTGGTGTCATCTGCATATCTGAGGTTATTGATATTTCTCCCGGCAATCTTGATTCCAGCTTGTGCTTCCTCCAGTCCAGTGTTTCTCATGATGTACTCTGCATAGAAGTTAAATAAGCAGGGTGATAATATGCAGCCTTGACATACTCCTTTTCCTATTTGGAACCAGTCTATTGTTCCATGTCCAGTTCTAACTGTTGCTTCCTGACCTGCATACAGATTTCTCAAAGGGCACATCAGGTGGTCTGGTATTCCCATCTCTTTTGGAATTTTCCACAGTTTATTGTGATCCACACAGTCAAAGGCTTTGGCATAGTCAATAAAGCAGAAATAGATGTGTTTTTCTGGAACTCTCTTGCTTTTTCAATGATCCAGTGGATGTTGGCAATTGATCTCTGGTTCCTCTGCCATTTCTAAAACCAGCTTAAACATTTGGAAGTTCACGGTTCATGTATTGCTGAAGCCTGGCTTGGAGAATTTTAAGCATCACTTTACTAGCGTGTGAGATGAGTGCAATTGTGCTCAATTGTGTCCAATTCTTTAGCTACCCCATGGACTGAAGCCCCCTAGGCTCCTCTGTCCGTGGAATTCTCCAGGCAATAATACTGGAGTGGGTTGCCATTTCCTTTCTCTGGGGGATCTTCCCCACCCAGGGATCAAACCCACGTCTCCTGTGCCCCCTGCCTTGGCAGGCAGATTCTTTACCACTGAGCCACCAGGGAAGCCCTGAAATTGAATTATTTTGACCCTCATTTATTTATTTTCCTGTGAAATTCTGAAAACAGTGAAATTGGAAAAATAGAACCCTGGTGATTAAAATTCCCAATAGAGCCCACCTAGATGTCCCTTCCTTGTGAATTACTGGTTACCTAAAACTAATAGCGGGAAGGCAGATTCACCTCTAGATGAGAATGACCATTAGAGATATATCAGCACACCACCTGTTGTTGGATAATGAGAAAGAGGAGCCACCATTCTGTCTTTGCAGGATGGTAAGTTACCACCTTGGGGAAGAGGAGCCAGGAAAGGGGGTGGGGACAGGAAGGGAGAGTGACAGCTTCAGAGGAGATGCTCACGAGACGCCTGGGAATAAGCTGAGCTGAAACCTGGGAAAGGGCACCATCTGACTCAACTGAGAGAACACAGCCTTGGATTTAAACGACAATCTATACAGCCCATAGCAACAGATACTAATTGTGAGTCCACTGTGAACCAGCACGGAGATACAGGGGCGTCCCCCCATCAAGGAGCTCATACATTGCTGGAGACAGAAGGTGAGCCATCTACAAGCAGAAGCAGAGCATCAGTAACCCCATTGCCATAATTTCTTATATCAAGAGGTTAAAAGGGAAAACCATATGGCCATCTATATGGATGCCACAAAAGCCTTCACCAAGATTGCGCATCAGCTTCTGAGAAACATGCTCAGTCCCTGGGGAGTAAAAATAAATTTTCGAAAATTAACAGCATCTATTAGAAGCATCAGGCAGGCACCATCGTTAATAATCAATCACGAGACATTCCCATTAGACTCAGAGAGGCAAGCTGCCAAAAATGGGCACACATCTGCCTGCCCGTGTGTGTGCCCCGCTGTCACAGTGTTGCTTTGCCGCTCATCCCGTAAGCGGGGCCGTGTCTGCCGGATCACTTGAATACAAGCTGCCCTTGTGACACACTTGAATCATGGGATATAGAAAGAGTGACATCGTGTGAGTCCAATCCGAGGACCCTGGAGGCCTTGGGTTCCTGTCCGTGCACCCGGGGAGTGTGCTCGGAGAACACCCTGTGGGGGAGTCTAGCCTCACCCACAGGGGATGCAAGGCCACGTGGAGCTGACAAGGACGGTCCCACCTGACAGCCAGCACCAACTGCCAGACTTGTGAGCAAGGCCCTCTTTGGCCACTCTGCCCCGGTCAAGCTGCAGATGAGCTCAGGGGACTGAGGAGTCCCGGGTGACACCAGCGAAGGACGGACAAGCCCAGACCAAACTGCTAACCTACCATGTGACGAACAAACGAAATAGCGGCTATTCTTTTTTTCTTTTGTAATGAATTTGTATTGTAGTATAGTTGCTTTGCACTGGTGTAGTTCCTAGTGTACAGCAAAGCGAATGATAGATATGTATATGCACATATATATGCATCCCCTCTTTTTGTGTGTTTTCTTCTCATTTAGGTGAGCAGAGCGCTGCGTAGAGCTCCCTGAGCTGTACCGTGGGTTCTCATTAGTTACCTATTTTATACACAGCATCAGCGGTGTATATATGCCAACCCCAGTCTCCCAGTTCATCCTGCCACCTCCCTTCACCCTTGGCGTCCATGTGTTGGTTCTTTGTGTAACAGCGGCTGTTCTAAGCCACTAACTGTGGGGTGATTCATTGTATGTATGAGTTTGTTCGGGCTGCAGGAGCTAAGTACCCAACCTGAGTGGCTTCGCCATAAAGAGCAGAAAGTATTCTCTCACTGTTCGGGAGGCCAAATGTCTGGAATCAAGGCGTGGACAGTTCCAAAGACCGGGAGGGAAGGGTTTGTTCAGGCCTGTCTCCTTGGCTTGCTGCTGGCCATCTTCAGTGTCCACGTAGCATTTTCCCTGTGTGCCCAGTCTCCTCTCTTTATAAGGCCACTAGTCATACCGGATTACCCTCCACCCTTATGACCTCATTCTGATTTGATTACTTCTGTAAGGACTGGGGTTCCCAGCTGGCGCTTTTGGTAAAGAACCCACCTGCCAATGCAGGTGATGTAGGAGACACAGGTTCGATCCCTGGGTCGGGAAGATCCCCTGGAGGAGGACATGGCAACCCACTCCAGTATTCTTGCCAGGAGAATCCCATGGACAGAGGAGCCTGGCGGGCTACAGTCCACGGGGTCACAAGAGTCAGACACGGCTTAGTGACTAAACCACGACTTAGCAACTAAACCATGTGTAAAATGAATAGTTAGTGGGAAGCTGTTATGGCACGGGGGCTCAGCTTGGTGCTCTGTAATGAAACAGAGGGTGGGCTGGCAAGTGAAAGGGAGGCTTAAGAGGGAGGGCATATATCCATACCTATAGCTGACTCACACTGTCATATAGCAGAAACTAACATAACGCCGTAAAGCAGTTATCCTCCAATAAAAGAATAAAATGCCTTCTCTTCAAATAAGGTCAGATCCTGACATGCTGGTGGTTGTATCAACACATGAATTGGGATTGGGGGTGCAAATAATTCAAGCCCTAACATTATATGACAATTTGTGACGTTATGTAGTAAGGAACAAGAATATTGCTATTATTCAACTTTTGTTCTGAAAGTTTAACTAATATAATAAGGAAAGAGAAAGAAGCCACATGTTTAAATATTGAAAGGAAAAGACAAGATTATCATGTCTGGAAGATTATCTTACCATCTGACTGAAAACTATTGAAACTAAAAAGAGCATTTCCTAAGATTCCTACATTTAACATTAAAATATGTTTCAAAACCCTTTCCTTTATATCAGTAATAACCAGTTTGAATATATAATTTTAAAGATTATATTTATACAAAGTTGTAAATAAATGTTCAGATCAGCTTTATTAATAATAGCCGCTGAATAGAAAAGAACTCAAACATCCATCAGTAGTCAAATGTCTAAATAGCAGCATATTCATGCAGAAATGATTATTCTATGAGGATTATTATTATTCATACTTTTGAGGATTATACATATGTGCTATACATATTTTTACATAAAAATGTATTGAAAGTATAAAACTCATCAGCTTAATATGGATGCATTCATTTTATTGTATGTAAATTATGCCTCAACGATATAACTTTCAAAAATTCTGATTTTATTAAAGGGATAAATCTAAAAATATTAGAAGACATTAAATGCCAAAGGAAAATTTAGAAGAATATTTTTATAACCATATGATAAAAAAATTAATTATCATGACAGCAAAGCAAAAGCCACAAATTAAAGGATTAAAATTTTATGTTATATAAAACATTTCCAATGATTTGTATATCAAAAGGCATCATCAAAAAAGCTTGAAAATGAGCCACAAGCTTGGAAAACTTGCAACATAATCGGCAAAGAGGAGAGCCTCATGAAAAACCCTGGTCTAGGGTGCGAAGTAGGAAAAGAAAAAACCATGGGAACGGTTGGAAATTAGACCCTGGAACGGAGCAGATGGGGGTATTAGATCCAAGTGAGTCTTCCAGGAAGTAAAACAGGAAGGGCTGGCAGATAGGTCCTGCCTGGGGTGTCCACCCCGGGTTGTGGGGAGCAGTATGGACACCCCCCCCCGATGTGTTTAGCTCGATTCATGGTGACCTGGCTCAGCAGCTAAGGTGATAAATCAATAACCTACCTCCTCCCCTCTTAGTGTAAGAGTGAGGACTAACGAGTCCTATCTTCTACCCCAGCTGTTCTCAAACCTTGTGGTCTCAGAAACTCTTGACATGCTAAAAAACTGTTGAGGATCCCCGACAGGATATATATTGTATCTGTCAATATTGACTCTAGTGAAATTAGAACTAAGAATGCTCCTACATGCTGCGACATCCCTGGCTGTCCAAGTGGTTAAAAATTTGAGTTTCCAATGCCGGAACCTAGGGTTCAATCCTTTATTAGGGAACTAAGAGCCCACATGGTGCTTGAGCAGTGTGGTCAAATAAAACAAAAATAATAAAATAAATAATAAAAGGCAATTATAAAACAGACTGCTTCTAAATGTTTATTAATGCATTTTAGAAGAAGAATAAACCCATTATGTGTTAACACAAATCATTTTATAAAAATTAGCTATGTTTTTCAAAACAAAATGTGTGATGAGAAGAGTAGCATTCTGCATCTCTCTTTAATTCTGGCTTAATAGGAGACAGCTAAACTGTACTGTCTGCTTCTGCGTGCAATGTGTTGTGATACGGTGCCTTGGTTAAAGTATATGAAGGTAATTAGACCTCACACAGGTGCGTAGTTGGAAAAGAGGGCAATGTTCTAATAGCTTCTCGGATCACTGTGGATGCTACACCAAAACTCACCAAGTTATAGGTTCTAAATGTTTAGTTGCCGTGTGGAACCCAAAACCCCATCAATCAATGGCTCCTACTTCAATTTCTTACATGCCATTAGTCCATCGTGTACTTGAAATGGATTTTTTTTTTCTCTCACAAAACTTTGTCCCATCGTGCATCGGTCTTTTGGAAAAATTTTGGTTCACTGAGTTTGCAGGTCTTCCAAAGGCTGACACTTTTCATTATACAATATTTAAAAGAAAAAATCATGCTTGTTAAAATCAGCACCCATCCCCTAAGTAAAGTTCTGAAGTACCAGGAAGCTGTCAAGCTCCTGGTGGCTGATACAAGGGTTCCAAAATTCCAATTTTCACTTGAAAGCTCGAATTTTATCACCAGCAAGAAAATCCTGTCAGTTGCTTTCCTTGAAGTGACAGGCTCGCTTCATTTCTTTTTGAGAAAATGTCTAGCGAAGACCCCAGCCTAAGAGCCCCGGCGTGGCTGTCAGTCATTCTTTGAAGGCAAAATGCTGTGCCCAGGAAGAAGCGGCTTGTTCAGCTCTGAACAGAAATGATGGCACAAAGAAATGAAACGAAGTGTTTTCCTTGAGACGGTGCTCATTCCGGGGTGGACAGCGGAAATGGTTTATACACATGCCCCAAGGTAGAAAAGAGATGTGTGCATGAGGGTCAAGATTAATAAAACTAATAGTTTTTGCTGCTTCATTAAGAGCATTTTGAAGCGAACTTGTTCAGTCACTAAGTCGTGTCCAACTCTTGGCGACCCCATGGACTGCAGCACGCCAGGCTCCCCTGTCCTTCACTATTTCCCAGAGTCTGCTCAAATTCATGTCCAATGAGTCAGTGATGCTATTCAATGATCTCTTCCTCTGCTATCCCCTTCTCTTTCGCCTTCCATCTTTCCCCACATCTTTTCCAGTGGTCAGCTCTTCACACCAGGTGGCCAAAGTACTGGAGCTTCAGTTTAGCCTTTCTAAATTGTTAAGCACGTGAAACGGCCATGAGGACAGTTTGGTGCTACTGCTTGGATTCCTGCTAAGCCACCGGCTACTTTACTTACCGCATTTGCACCCTAGCTACAAATGTCAACATGGAGAAATGGCGTCTTAGCATAAACATGAAAAAAGTTTTGACTTCACAGACTCCCTGTAAGAGTCCCAGACAACTTTAGGGTCTACATTTTAAACACATTATACTATGACACTCCAAAGAAATAATGAGAAGTTGTTCACAGATGTATAGTCAAGCAATTCCACTCCTGGATTCTCATCTGGAAAAAAAAAAAAAAAGAAAACACTAATTCAAAAAGACACCTGCACCCAGTGTTCATAGCGGTATTATTTGCAGTTGTCAAGGTATGGAGGCAACCTAAGTGTCTATCAACCGATGAGTAGACAAAAAAGATGGGATGGACATATATATATATATATATATATATACACACGCATATATATATATATATATTTAAGCTACTCAGCTTAAAAAATGAAATTTGACAATTGCAACAACATGGATGAACTTGGAGGATATAATGCTTGGTGAAATAAGTCAGACAGAAGAAAGACAAGTACCATATGGTCTCATGAATGTATGTAATCTGCAAAAAGAGGTATCACTAATGTGTATAATCTGAAAAACAAGCTAGGGAATATAACGAAAAGAAACAGCCTGACAGATATAGAAAGAAAACTAGTAGTTACCAGAGGGCAGAGGAAAGGGACGGGGAGCCTGGTGGGCTGCCGTCTATGGGGTCGCACAGAGTCGGACACGACTGACGCGACTTAGCAGCAGCAGCGGCAGCAGAGGAAAGGGAGAGAGGCAAAATAGGGGCAGTAGATTAAGAAGTGCAAAAACTGCTATGTATAAAATACATAAGTTACAGCGATATATTAAACAGCATAGGGAATATAGCCAATGTGTTATAGTAACTATAAATAGCCTATAACCTTCACAAATTGTGAGTTACTATGTTGCGTGAGTGAGTGGAAGTCACTCAGTTGTGTCCGACTCTTTGCAGCCCCATGGACTATACAGTCCAAGGAATTCTCCAGGCCAGAATACTGCAGTGGGTAGCCTTTCCCTTCTCCAGGGGATCTTCCCAACCCAGGGATCAAACCCTGGTCTCCCTCATTGCAGGTGGATTCTTTACCAGCTGATCCACAAGAGAAGCCCAACTATGTTGTATACTTATATAATACTGTACATCTAACAATAATACTTTTTAAAAAGATGTATGGTCAGGGATGTCAGTTTCAACTTTGCTTGAAACAGTGAAGAATCGAAAGTAATCTGAATGCCCTTAGTGAACAGTGTTTAACTAAATGTTGATACATCTAAGCAACAAAAGAAAAGCAGGTTGGATGTCAGGGGAATCAGATAAAAGTAGGATCTGCACCCTGGAGTTTTGTTGGGAACTGCACCTGGGAACATCTCTAAGGACAGACAGGAACAGGGGTTGAGCTGATGCCGTTAAGAAAGAGACCTCAGCTCGTCACACCCTTCAGCAGTACCCAAAGGGCAAGGGCAGCAGGCCTCTGCACCCTCCCATCAGCCAGATGTGTAAGTGGCTGGAACACAGATGCTCTCTCTGTCAGCATCTCTCAGGCTTGCTGTGAGCCACCAGCGGAGCACGCTCTCTCTCTCTGCCTCTGGGGGAAAGAGCGCCCTCTTGCTGGAGTGATGAATCCACCGCAAGCTATTGAGATGAGGCAATCCTGTAACTTGATGTGAAAAGATGTTTTCAGTGGAATAGAAGTTTCTAGCATAAGTCCACATTCTGTACTGAAAAGCAAGATCTCAAGGGTTTGTAATAGAAATGCCTTGAAGGATAAACCACAAACCAATCACGTAATTACCTCTGGTGGTAGCATGTAAGAGGAATGTCTTCTTTAAAAACTCCTGGATTCTTCTAAAATTTTAATTACATCTACACTGCTTTTTAGATCCAGGTGGCACTAGCGGTAAAGAATCCACCTGCCAAAGCAGGAGACACAGGAGACGCAGGTTCAACTCCTGGGTTTGGAAGATCCCCTGGAGGAGGAAATGGCAACCCACTCCAGGACTCTTGTCTGGGAAATTCCATGGACAGAGGAGCCTGGGGGGCCACAGTCCATAGGATCGCAGAGTCGGACACAACTAAAACAACTTAGCAACAAAAATATTACTTTCATAACCATAAAGATATTTCCAGTTAAAGTAAAAGTGTAATAAAAGAAGTGTCCCCTTAGCCACAGAAGCGGAATCACAGGTGAAACCCTGCACAGGGCCTGTCCAAGCCAGAGTCCTCATAGGTAAGCAGACCTCACCCAGAGAGGCAGAGAGGCTCATCCGTATCATGCGTAAAGCATAAAGGCCCCCGGATCTAGGCTCCTGCCCTCCTCAGTCCCCATTTGGTTCCCTACAGTGACAGAAGCAAGTTGCTAGGGGGGAAAGAGCAGAAGTGCCTCGTGGAGCCCCGGTGCTCTCAGAACTGCAGGAGACGGTGGAAAGGGCCTTCTGAGCAAGAGGAGGCACCCAAGCAGAGGCTCAGAGGCAGTGAACAGGGAGAGGATCCTGAGGATAAGAAGGACAGCCACTAGGCTCCCTGATGAATGAGAAGCCAGGCCGTCAGGCTGGCCCGGTGGCCTGGGCAAAACTGCGGCACCTCCAGGACCCACTGCAGCGGACTGACCAAGCAGCAAGGCTGAGGGGCTCTGGGAAGTGTTCCAGTGGGCCAGCCTCTGATTTTGGGGAAAGGATGCATGCTCCAGGAAAAGGAATCTGGCAGCTCAGCAGTGCAGAGAGAAAAGAAAAGCAGAAAATACCAGCACGGAAAACTGTGCTGTGAAATTGCCATTTCCTCCTCCAGGGGATCGTCCCAAGCCAGGGGTTCAACCCGCCATCTCCTGTGTCTCCTGCACTGGCCAAGTGTCTTCTTTATCTCTGCAAAGTGGAAACGTTAGCTACTGGACTTTGAGAAAAACAGAGCCCTTAGAAATGACACTCTTGGAACCGTTTAAGTGACTTTGCGGTGCCATTCCGGGTCTGATCGCGGCTGTGGCACCGAGGGCCATCATCAGAAAGCATCATCAGTCAGCAGGCGGCCTCATTCTTCCCACTCCGGTTTCCTGAGGGTCTCCTCCGTGCTGGCAGGTGTTCGATTGTGTTCAAAATGCACTGAAGCTTCCCATTGCAAGCACGTCTAACCTGCCCACGGAGGTGATCCGAGAAATTTCCAGCCACGTTTGAGGAGATGGAAAAACACTGTCATGAACTTTGAGAAACTGCTGTAATTGTGTTATTTAATCCTAGGAACACAGAGGAGTCACCTTTGTAAAATTACCTCTCCAAGAAATTCATTCCAGGAAGTTTAGGACTTCAGTTTATGATTCAGTGAGAACAAGCACAGTGGTGGTGCGGGGCAGGGTGGGAGCCACGGCCTTGGGGGACACTCACGGCCTGGCTCAGCATGGAGACGGATCAGCAGGGAACCTGGGGGCCAAGCCAAGCCAGGGGCCCTGGACACGGAGGCAGAGGTTCTGCTGGAGACACGAGTCCTCCTGGGGTCTGCTGCTCCAGGAGGAGGCCCAGAGTCAGCTCCCAGGCCACGTTCTGCCGGGGGTGCCAACCGTTGGCCATCGCATCTTCTGTCACTGGCTGGTGAGCCCTTTCACGTCCATGACTCTGCGTAGGACTGCACTCTGGACTGGGCCAGGCGGCAGGGACTGAGTGAGAACAACCTCCATCCTTGAGGAACTCAGAGGGATGGACCCAGAAGCCACGCATGGAGTAAGCTCCAGCCCCGGCCAGGTGCTGGCGTGTGTATGATGGGGGAAGCGGAGAAGGGCAAGGACGCCTGGTGGTGCAACTGGCCTGCTGGAAGCCTTGGCATTTCTGCTGATGAAGGTGGTTTTAAGGGAAGGGAAGTGTTGCCATGAGGCTTTCTGAAATATGAGATGCTTTTCTTGTTTTTGAGCATGACATTGTTTGAACGCCACTCCCTAGGAATGTGTGAGCCTGCATTTAGACAGCCCCTCTGCCCTCGTTTATCCTGGAAATGATCCCCACTGAGCTTCAGAGCTGGCTGAAAGAATGTTGCTATTTACAATGTCACCCCAACATCCTAGATCAAAGTCCTGCCATGAGCCTGCATTTAAACGCTTTCGAGGTCAATGGAGTTGAGAAATACTCTAAGAAAAGCATGAGCGAGCCCTGCTTTTGAAGCAGCTCTCCTAAGAGAGGGCGAGGAATTGCAGAGACTGACTCTATTAGAAGCCGGGAGGTGGCCCATTAGCGTCCAGGCGAGGACTCTTGGAGCCCAGGAGAGGCGGAACTCCATGGGTGGGGTGGCACCCCATGAGTCTGGAGGGCTGGGCTTCCCTGTCTCCAGAGAGAGAGAGAGAGAAGGGCATTTAAAGGGGATGTTGGCAAATGGGGAGTCTGCAGAAGGGGCAGAGAGGATGAGGGAGTCTGATTACCATGGAGATGGGAAATGATGGGGAAGGTGAAGTCTCTCAGTCATGTCTGACTCTTTGCAACCCCATGCACTGTAGCCCACCAGGCTCCTCTGTCTATGGAATTTTCCAGGCAAGAATACTGGAGTGGGTAGCCATTTCCTTCTCCAGGGGATCTTCCCAACCCAGGGATTGAACTCAGGTCTCCTGCATTGTAGGCAGATGCTTTACCATCTGAGCCACCAGGGAGCATAAACAATGGGGAAGGGGCGAGTTTTCACCTGGAGAGGGGCCTGTGGGAGCTGGAAGCCTAGAGGTTCCCCTCCAGCAGGAGTGGCATCTCTGGCTGCACCTCCTGAGAGCAGACGGAGGACCAGCAGTAAAGAGTCACATGACATTGTGTGGACGTGGGCTCCGTGAGGGGGGGCATTTCTGGGTGGATCACGGCAGACTGAGCAGAGAAGTCATTTCCGAGCAATCACACGTGGCCCTGCTCTTCCTCGTCGTTTGTCCTTCCCCGCGGCTCCCCAGGAGACACTGGTGCAGCATCACCTGTCCTCAAGCAGGGGACACAGTGTGACCCGTGGAGACAGGTCCTGTCCTCATGAAGCGCATGGTCTAGAATAGAGCAGGGCTCAGCAAACAACAGCCCTCAGCAGGTCCAGTTCAGCCCACTTTGTGAAATGTTTGGCTGACACCCAGCCACACTCGTTTATTTCAGCAAGATCTGGGATGCTTTCAGGCTAATAGAAGAGTTGAGTCGTTGAAGCTACAACAGAGACCTTATGGTCCACAAAGCCGACAATACTGATATTTAGGAGAAGTTTGCCAATCCCAACTCCAGATGAGTAAATGGGCTGTTAGAGTTTAGTGTGTAGGCTTGAGAAGACTCTTGAGAGTCCCTTGGACAGCAAGAAGATCAAACCAGACAGTCCTAAAGGAAATCAGACCTGAATATCCACTGCAAGGACGGATGCTGAAGCTCCAATACTTTGGCCACCTCATGGAAATAGCTGACTCATTGGAAAAGACCCTGGGGCAGGAGGAGAAGGGGACAGAGGATGAGAGGGTCAGATATATCACCGACTTAGTGGACATGAGTCTGAGCAAACTCTGGGAGAGAGCGAAGGATGGAGAAGCCTGGAGTGCTGCAGTCCATGGGGTTGCAGAGTCGGACACAACTTAATGACTCAACAATAGCAACAACAGTGAGCATGCCGCCTCTCAGGGGCTCTGTGCGTATTAACGGAAATGATTTATGTTGAGTACTTAGCACAACTCTTGTTACATAGTGAGTGCTCGAGAACTATTGATGAGGAGGAGGAGGATATCCGGGGCGCTATGGGAGCGCAGCAATAGCAGCAGTAGGGGACGCCAGGGAAGGCTGCCTGGAAGCAGTGATGCCTGAGATGATATTTGAAGAATTCATCAGTATTACCAGGCGAATTCTAGTTCCCAGGCAGCGGAAGCACATGTAAGAGCCAGAAGTGGAAAGCATGACACGTTTGTAAGAAATTCAGCCTGGCTGGAGTGACTGTCATGAGACAGGATGCTGGCTGAGTCTGAGCCGGGAGAGCCAAGACACATGCGGAACTTACCTCGAGGCTACGGGAATCCAGTAAAGGCTTACTAGGGCTTGGTGTCACCAGGCTTGCATTTTAGAGAGAGCTGCTCTGGCTGCAGCATTAAAGGGGCAGGCGCAGAAGCTGGGGGGCCCCACGGCAGGCAGGCAGCGTGTCGGGCTGGAAGATGGAGGCGGTGGACACAAGGGCTGGGGCAGTGGGGATGGAAGGATACAGGGTCTGCAAGAGCTTGCATGGAAAGGATATGGGGCTGAGGGAGAAGAAGAAGACGCCAAGGAGGTATCCCGGTATCCCAGGGTCCCAGCCGGCAAACCTGGGCAGCGATACGACATTCTCTGAGCTGGGGGATGGGAATGCAGGTTGGTGCACAAGGGCCAAGGCGGGCAGGGAAAGATGCAGAGCCAGTGGGCACATCATAGCAGGCTGGCAGGGAACGGAAGGCACACCCATCACGGTAACCAGGGAGCATGGTGAATGCACCCATGATGATGGCGGGGGCAGGACGTCAGGGGCAGAAGGATGTGAAGCTGCCAGAAGATGGGGTGGGAAGGCCACCACCACCTCAAGGTCGGAAGGAGAGGGGGACTCAGAGAGGGGAGTAATTCGGAAGGGGAGACGAGGGCAGTCTCCAGCTCCCTAGGGAGGGACCTGGGGAGAAAACCCCTGACCTCAGTCTCTCAATCCTGACAGTCTCCTGAAGAAGAGGGTGAGGGAGCCAGCCACCAGCTGGGCACCAAGCGGCGGGGAGGGGGTACCTGTGAAGGGCCCAGGCAGCATCCAAGTGGAGCTGTGCCCAGGTAGTTGAGTACAGACATGCGAAACCCAGGGGACCTGAGCTCAAGACACAGAGGAGCTGTCAGCCTGGGCCGGCAGAGGAAGATCCCAGGGAGGGTCCCTGGAGGGGCCATCAGGGAGGTGGGAACCAGGAGGGTGTGGCTTCCTGAAGACCTAGGGAAGAGGGTGTTTCTCCAAGGGAAAGGTGTGCTGGGTGGAAGGCTGGTCAAAGGGTAGGACCCTGACTGTGTAAACACCCAAGACTTTCCGGGCAGTGCTGAAAGCCAACCGATGCTAGCCACCTTGAGAAAACCCCTGGGCCCCCAGGATCCCCCACTGACGTCATGCACTAACTGAAGATCATGACACCCCCTCCATGGTGTTAGGGTGACAAACGGGGTAATGACTGTCAGGTGCTGGAGATGGACTGGCACACAGTAAGTGCACGACATGTTGCTTGCTTCCCCAGACTCTGCACATTTCTGGAAACGCTCATCTTGCCTCTTCCATCAGCAAAGAAGACTTAAAACGTATAAAGTCAGAGGAAACAACTTGAGCACCGCAATAGGAGAACAAGACAGATAATAACTCACCTTCTTCTAAAATAATAACTCACCCTTCTTCCAAGACACCCAAGTGTCTCTATGAGAGGAACATTTTAATCTGCAGACATTCTGACAATGGAAATCCTTAATGACTTAGAGCAATGAAAGAATCATGCTCTATCAGATAGCATTTCACCTGGTATTTAAAATAACAGAATAAACCTTTTTGTCAGGTTATTCAATCCTTATTTGATGTTGGTTTTAATTAGTTCAAGCTGTAGCTACCTAAATTATCAGAGGAAAAATTAAACCAAGCCTGCTTAAAAAAAAAAATTGTTTGGCTACTAGCAAACAATTGAAGAGGGCGGGGAGAGGGCATTCTATTTTTTTTGTTTTTCAGCATCTCTTAACTGTTCTTGTTGGACAGGAAATATTTTATTGTCAACAGATTCGTTACAAATTTACGAACCATTTTAACCTTTTTCTGTTGCAGGGAGAACGTTCTCTGGTAAAAGGTTTGAAGAAATTGTTCAGAGGCGACTCTTGGCTGGCTGTTCTCCCACCCTCCCCGCCCGGGGAGGGTGACGAACTCTGTAGAACAATCACTTGAGTCTGTCGAGGGGAGCGTAATATTTAGGACATTTAGAAGTCATCTTCGTAATACAATAAATAGAATGAAGCACCAAGAGATTATTCATGCCTATTGACCTATGAAAGTGAAAGAAATGTGACCATATTAAAAAAAAAGAAGAAGAAGAGGAAATAAAATCCCCTTTATGGAAACATTTTAAAAACACTTTACATTTCATCATTGGTCAAAATGCCCCCCGAACTATTGGTTAATCCGCTTTTCCTAAGCAAAACTTGCCTCTGATAATCAGCAGAGGGCAGAGCCATGTCCAAGATTAGCTGCTAGAAGCAGAAACAGAAGTGTTCATTGAGCTGATTGCATTGTCCTCTTTAGGCAGTAATCTTTGTCAGAGAGCTCTAAAATAAGAGAAGAGGATTACAAATCACGCCATCACTGTTTCTGCACAATGAGGTAAATGGAAACATTTTCTTTTGTGTAGAAATGTCATCGTCTCACTAATGAGTTTTGAGCATGAACAGGAAGATATGATCATTTAGCCAGTTGCCCCTTCTCACCTGCAGAACGAAGGCTCTTGAGCCATTTTCAAGCAGTGATTAGACTCTGGCTGTGTGCAGTGCCCTCCTTAAGCCGTTCAATCTACGACAGGGTTGATCCAACAAGTATTCCGGGAGTCAACAGGACGGCAGCTGCCTTCCCATGTTTGGGCATGTTTGCGAATTAAAACAGTCTCCAAAAGGAAATTCTGCATTTAAAAAATTCTGACGACTTCTCTGGTGGCGCAGTGGATAGGAATCCACCGGCCAATGCAGGGGATAAGGTTCAATCCTTGATCCAGGAGGATACCACTCGCTGCAGAGGAGCTAAGCCTGCGCACGCGACTGCTGAGCCCGTGAGCCCGAACGGCGGAAGCCCCGCACCCGGAGCCCGCGCTCCGCGGCTGGAGCAGCCCGCGATGAGAAGCCTGCGAACCACAGCAGGACAAAGACCGAGAGAGCGGTGAAGACCCAGCGCGGCCAAAAGTGAACAGACTTAACTAATTAAAAAATGAAAAATCGTTGAAAGTGAGCATCGTAAAGAAAGGGTTGCAACCTAAGCTCTCGGTCATGAAATACCTAGAAAAGGAATTGTGCTTCTGTAACATTCAAGGTAGTGGTAAATATTCTTTCTTAAAAATACCTTTGTATAACACCATGTGGTATCTTGTGCGTGCCACATGGACCAGCAGTTAAGGCAACTAGGTACTGCGGTTCCGTCGCTCAGTCCTGTCTGACTCTTTGAGACCCCATGAACCGCAGCATGCCAGGCCTCCCTGTCCATCACCAACTCCTGGAGTCCACCCAAACCCATGTCCACTGAGTCGGTGATGTCATCCAACCATCTCATCCTTTGTCGTTCCCTTCTCCTCCTGCCCTCAATCTTTCCCAGCATCAGGGTCTTTTCAAATGAGTCAGCTCTTCTCATCAGGTGGCCAAAGTATTGGAGTTTCAGCAATTAGGTAAGCATTGGGTAAAAGTTAGAAACCACGTCCCAAGGATCTTAAAGCTACCAGGTACATTAGACCTTCACAGTTCAGTTCAGATGCTCAGTCGTGTCCTACTCTTTGCGACCCCATGGACTGCAGCACACCAGGCCTCCCTGTCCATAGCCAACTCCTGGACTTTACTCAAACTCATCTCCATTGAGTCAGTGATGCCATCCCACCAGCTCATCCTCTGTCGTCCCCTTCTCCTCTTGCCTTCAATCTTTCCAAGCATCAGGGTCTTTTCCAATGAATCAGTTCTTCGCATCAGGTGGCCAAAGTATTGGAATTTCAGCCTCAGCATCAGTCCTTCCAATGAATATTCAGGACTGATTTCCTTTAGGATGAACTGGTTGGATCTTCTTGCAGTCCAAGGGACTCTCAAGAGTCTTCTCCAACACCACAGTTCAAAAGCATCAATTCTTCAGTGCTCAGCTTTGTTTATAGTCCAAGTCTCCCATACATACCCGACTACTGGAAAAACCACAGCCTTGACTAGACAGACCCTTGTTGGCCTTCACAGGCAGTAGCAATTCACCTAGTTGGCTACCTGTAGGAACCAGGTAATTTGAGCAAGGCAGTGGATGTCTTTTTAACCTCCAACTGTCAGACTGGATTGAGAATAATGAAGCTTGACAAGACTCAAGTTGAAAAAGGGTTCATCACGACAGATCGGCTACAAGATCTGAATTTTAACACAAAGGAAATACTGTGCTGTGATTGAAAAGCTGGCTAATCTGTGTGTTTTTCTATAAAACACAGCACTTCACGGAAAAAATGTACACCCAACCGACACTAGAGTTATTGGCTTTGGAAATACATGATTTAATAAACATTTACAGGTGAATATATTTGAATAACATGTTATTTTAAAAAAAAAGAATTTGCTGCTCTGTGTCACGTACGATGCCTACCCCTGTGGATGCAAAAAGGAGGGATCCCCAGCCTGTCCTCAGAAAGGAAGGAAGGAAGACATTGACTCAAACTGCTGGGACCACTCCAGTCAAAGCGCTGTGAATAGCCAGGGGTGATTTGGGAAAACACTCTCCTGAGCCTGAGGGTCAGAGAAAGCTTATCGAAGAGAGGATGTCTGTTTTATCTCTTAAAGAAGACTTGAGGGTATGACAGTGGGGAGGAAAAATATTTCAGGCAGATGGAACAAAGCGATCATATATATTTTTGGCACCCCACTCCAGTACTCTTGCCTGGAAAATCCCATGGATGGAGGAGCGTGGTAGGCTACAGTCAATGGGGTCACAAAGAGCTGGACATGACTGAATGACTTCACCTTCACTTTTCATACACATCTAAATAAGCAAAATAATGTATAAATGTAGAGAACTTTATACAGTTCAGGTAGTACACATTATTCCAAAATATACATGGGCCAGGTACAAAAAGTTTAAAATATTCTAAAAAGTAAAGAATGCTTAAGTCACTTTCTCAGAGCACAATGCAATCAAATTACAAATGTATGATTTAAAAGAAATCTTAAAATATTTTGGAAGTAAGAGTTTTCAGTCCTGTAGTTAACATTTGAGACAAGAGGAGATCAGAATTGCAATCATAGAATATTTATTTAATAATGACAATGGAACTTCAAAGGTAAAACCCTCAGTTATCCTCTCATATGTTCTTTATTATTAAATCGAAAAATTTTAAACATGCTTATCATTCAACTAAAGAAGTGAATGAGAAAAGTAACCTGAGAAAAACATGATGAATAAATCAATCAAAAGAGAAAATAATGAAACTGGAATATATTTTTAAAACTCAAGACACAGGCGCAGTATTGTAAGGTAAAATAAAGTAAAAATAAAAATAAAATTAAAAAAAGACACAGGCAGACCCAAGCACTGTTTCTATAAAAGAAATAAAGAAAAAACAGTGAAACAGACCAGCCTCTCGAAAATCTAATGAGGAAAAATGATTGACGACGGAAGCACACCTTTGTGAGTGAGAAGAGGATAAAAGCCAATGCAATCATTTCAAAGACGAAGAGTAAGCAACTCTAAAAAGGCAAGGCATTTTAAAATTTGAATGAAACAGGTGATTGTTTCAGGGAAGCACAACTAAGCCAAAGCCAAGTTCAGAAGAAGGTGAAAACAAATAAGCCAAAAATAAGTTTTAAACCTATTGAGAAGATATCACAAAAATCAAAACCCCAAACTCTGATGCTATTGAACACGTCTGTCCATCACATTTAATTCCGTCCCCCTTTGCCATGAATACTGGGGTCCCCCGCTCACACAGCACCCCATCTCTGTTTCCCTCTGTTTCTGCCTCCATCTCCGCCTCTCTCTCTCCATCTCTGCCCCTCTCCTCCATCTTTGCCTCTCTCCCTCCATCTCTGCCTCTCTTCTCCATCTCTGCCTCTCTCCCTCCATCTCTGCCTCTCTCTCCCTCCATCTCCGCCTCTCTTCTCCATCTCCGCCTCTCTTCTCCATCTCTGCCTCTCTCTCCATCTCTGGCCCTCTCCCTCCATCTCTGCCTCTCTCCCTCCATCTCACCTCTCTCTTCTCCATCTCTGCCTCTCTTCTCCATCTCTGCCTCTCTTCTCCATCTCCGCCCCTCTCCCTCCCATTCCCCTTCTCCCCTCATGACCCCTCTCTGCCATAGTCTCCCCTCAGGCCTACTGGCCCAGCCCCACATACTTATACAAATGAGTGACTTTGAGGATGTGCATCTTCATTTCTTACTTGATAGAAATTAGTCTTCATCCTTCTTTTTGGATTCTAACTCCTGGTTTATTTTGCCGTGGATGGATCATGGTATGGAAGCAAAGTAGGGAAATATATGCAGCCATGTGTGAGTCTGAGGGATGCCCTGAATGCTTCAGTTACTATTGATTCTTATGACAAGATTTGCTTCAATTCACCCAGAGTTGCTTTCTATGTGGATTTCCAAAAACACATTTGTGGCCAAAAGCTGCTCCTCTCTAAAGCCAGTTAGTTGTTCAATAAGGACTCACTACCCTTCAACCCGGAGAAGGCAATGGCACCCCACTCCAGTACTCTTGCCTGGAAAATCAAAAGAATATTCTTTTGATTTTCAGTCCATGGGGTCGCTAAGAGTCAGACAGGACTGAGTGACTTCACTTTCACTTTTCACTTTCATGCATTGGAGAAGGAAATGGCAACCCACTCCAGTGTTCTTGCCTAGAGAATCCCAGGGACGTGGGGAGCTTGGTGGGCTGCCATCTATGGGGTCGCACAGAGTTGGACTGAAGTGACTTAGCAACAGCAGCAGCAGCACCCTTCAACCAGGGGCTTTCCAGATGGTGCTCATGGTAAAGAATCTGCCTGTTAATGCAGGAGATGCAAGAGATGGGGGTTTGATCTCTGGGTCGGGAAGGTGCTCTGGAGGAGGAAATGGCAGCCCACTCCAGTGTTCCTACCCGGGAAACCCCATGGACAGAGGAGCCTGGAGGGCTACAGTCCACAGGGTCGCAAAGAGTCGGACATGGCTGAATGATTTACCTTGCATGCGTGAATCCTTCAATCACACTTGCTATGATTTGATGACTTCTTGGCATGTCAGGGGTGGGTGAGACATGGGACCTGGCACCGGTTGGGTATCCAGTGGCGCACAGGCCCAGGATGGAGTCCCTGAAGCAGGGAGTTGCCTGGGTTGTTTGCCCTGTGGAGTTCTGAGTCCAGGTTGAATTAATTCCCAGGACAGAGAGGCAGCAGGAAGCTCTGCCAAAGTGGTCTTCCATGTGGTCCTGTAAGTCAAGCCTGCATTTCTACCCTGCTTGTTATTTCTATTTCCCAGGGAAGGATTCCTTCTCTCTGACATATTCCACTTTGCAGGGGGAGGGATGTTGTTCAAGCCAGTCATCCATTCTGCCATCTCATTCTGGCCAAGCACCCAGTATGGGCAGAGGTCCAGGTGCTGAGGGGCTGGGAAGCTAGACCACCCCCCAGCCCACCCTGATGGGTGGACTGTGGCCCTGGAGGCTAAAACCAGGCAGTCTTTTGCACTCTCTCCTATCATAATAGGGTGATATGCACCTGGGAGTAATGAAACCCTTTTCTCACTGATGAATACTATCCTTAGTATCGTGTTCAGCTCCTCTGGAGATGAGGTCTATAATACTGTTGAGGACACAGCTGGCAGACTTCCTGGGAGCATTGCTTTCATGATGGGTGGACAGCACGCTTATCAATCAGGCAAGTCTCAGGGGCTGTGACGGAAGGGGCTGGGTTGAGAGCAGAGAGCAGGGGATTCTGGGAAACTCCTCTGCCTGTTGTGTGGCCTAGCTGGGGAATCAGCATCTACACATCCCGGTTGTGAAGTGAGGTCTTCCTCTCTGCTGAGCCCCCAGGGACAGCTTTCCTCCACATGATCCCAGACCACCTTCTGAGGAGCTTCCTGACTCAGGGGCCACATCTCCTAAAAGCTCACCGTGTGACCCAACAAGACTGGGCCTGCAGGGGTGCCTACAGAAGACCTTCAAAGGGAAAGTGGGGCTCAGGACTCAGAAGCTCAACAGTGGTGGAGTGAATGGACCTGGCTGGCACTGACCAGACAGCTGTCATCGTGAGAACCAGGGCGGCACCACTGTATTCAGCCTGCTCTGAGAGTCCAGCTGTCGTTTTGAAAGAAGACCCCCTGCAGCAAGCAAGTTCTAGGGTGGACAGAGAGAAGGAACTAGAGGCTGGACCCTGGCTTGGTTCATAAAGGTGAAAGGTTCTAGACCACGAAGTCCGGAGTGTTTCCCTGGACTCTTGGAGCTGACCTTGCATCTGTGCAAAATCTGAAACGGAAGACTCTCCGTGCAATAAAAAGGCCTTGGTAAGGCTCACACTGGCTATCATGGCCAGGCAGGGCACCGTACAGACCTATCTTGGATTCTGGAATTCATTACTGAGGAGCTTAATGTTTTATAATACAAAGGAGTTTAGCAAGATAGGCACTTGGATGTTTTCAAAGTCAAAATGCTCAGGAGAGAGTCATATATTAAAGATTATACGTTTTTAGTTTGTTTTTTTTTCTTGTTATTATTGCTCGTGACCTTGGTTTCTGCTGACTTCTTTTTTCATTCTCAAAAGTTTCTCATAACTTAGTGTGATGGTTTAACTCATGCAGCAATTATTAGTTGTGTGTTTAGCATTGAAAGAGCCTGGAATGAGGGGCTAATGGGAGACTGAAAATGTTAAGGTTATTGAAAGCCAAGTCCACTTTCTTTGGGAGTGGAGTTGGGTGAGCTATGCAGCTGGTGGCAGCTTGGACCCGGGGACCAGGCTCAGTTTGAACTAGGTTTGGAAGGAAATGATGGGCGAGGCCCTAAGGATACGAGAAAGGAAGGCATGCCAGGTAAGACGGGACAGCGTGAGTCCAGGTGCCTTGGGGTTTGAGATGGGATGTGAGAGCTGGACTATAAAGAGAGCTGAGCGCCAAAGAATTGATGCTTTTGAACTGTGGTGTTGGAGAAGACTCTTGAGAGTCCCTTGGACTGCAAGGAGATCCAACCAGTCCATTCTGAAGGAGATCAGTCCTGAATGTTCATTGGAAGGACTGATGCTGAAGCTGAAACTCCAGTACTTTGGCCACCTGATGCGAAGAACCGACTCATTGGAAAAGACTCTGATGCTGGGAAAGATTGAAGGCAGGAGGAGAAGGGGACGACAGAGGATGAGATGGTTGGATGGACATGAGTTTGAGTAAACTCCGGGAGTTGGTGATGGACGTGGAGGCCTGGCGTGCTGCAGTCCATGGGGTCGCAAAGAGTCGGACACGACTGAGCAGAACTGAGAGAAGCAGGCAATAGAGGGACAAGGGGGAGCCCTTGAGTCCTGAGTCTTCCCATCCACTGGTGACCTCCAGCGCACTCTGCTGGCAGATTGTGTGCACTGCAGTTTGTCCTGTGCCGCTCTGGTTTCTGAAGGCAGGCTGTCTCTGCTCTTAGTAAAACCCCAAGGCCTTTCCCCGAGCCGGTCCAACACACAGGTGGAGGGTGTCCACAGTGTTTCCTCTGGCTTGCTGTCCTGTCCTGGTCACTGACACCTCCTGCCCCTGCGTTGATGTGGCTGGCCTGGGTTTCCAATAATTAATCCCTCCTGTGGGGGCAGGGGCTTCTCCCCGGGCCCTTCTTCCAGGGGAAGGAGGAAGCTCTGATTCACACTGTCCCACAGCCTCTGCTGCAGCCCAGGTTTTTCCAAAGTGTGGAACCTGAGATAGGTGGTTTGTGCGGGGAAGTGAAAGCTGCATACGGAGGAGATGGTGGAGCAGGACTCACCTGCCCACTTCAGCACCGAGGATCTGTAAGCCGGTCACAGACCACACTCTGCAGGGATGGGCGACTTGTCAGGGCGGTTCCTGGGCTGTGTCATACGCCGTGAGGACGCTGCGCCTTCTCCATACTTGGAGCTGCTGCTGATAGAAGGCCTTCTCCCGTGACCCTGTATGTGGAGGGCAGTGCTTGGGAGGAGAGGGGGAGGCTGAAGCCCTCACTGGGCCCCAGGTGGATTAGCACATCCTTCTCACCTCCTGCAGACAGCTGGGAGCAGGGTGGCGTGCAGGGTCCTACTCGAAGCCAGTTAGATCCGGGCTGAAGTGCTGGGTGTCTGCTCAGCTTGCTCTCCTGTCAAGTGGACATGATCCTGTCTAATAATGCAGAGAGGGTGTCTGGTGCGTTGAGAAAGAGAAAAACAGGTGCTCCACAAATGACCTTTCGGTTTCAACAGCTATTTGTTAGCAGCAGCTTCTACAGCATCTCGCGTGTGCTTGCACACCAACACACGTGCACACACACATGCTCAGACACTCGAGGTCCCAGGAGACGGGCCTCTGCAGCATCTCCCAGGAGCTAAGCAGGGCTCTGCTGAGCCTTCAGCTGCTGCTCAAAGCAGCTGCCTGGCCCCATCGCCTTCACTTACACAGGGGGAGGAGAGGAGGTGGCCAAGCATTCTAGAACCACTCACCTACTCTGTGCAAGCCTCCACCTGGGGCAAAGGGGTCCCTCTGGAGCTCAGAAACACTAATTCATTTTGCCACATGTCTTGTGCCCTTTAAAAAAATATTTTGTTGAGGTATAGTTGATTTACAGTGCTGCGCTGATTTCTTTTGTGCAGCAGAGATTCAGTTATATATATATACATTCTTTTTCTTATGATTTTTTCCATTATGGTTTATCAGAGGATGTTGAATATAATACCATGGGCTCTACAGCAGGATCTGGTTGTTCATCCTTTCTATACATAATTGGTTGCATCTGCTAATCCCAAACTCCCACTCCATTCCTCCCTCTGCCCGCTTCCCCCCTCTGCTCCTCTGAGGCATCACGGGGAACACGTGTGCTGAGCGAAACACTACCTGGCCTGTTGGCTTGGAAATGGGGACCTTCCTTTGATGGGAAAGACTTGGCCACATCCTAAGTGAAAATTGTGGTTAATTGAGAGAACAGCCCCCCTCCAGTGTCCCCACTCTTTCATTCATGTGCAAATACCAATGAGGTGGGGCTGGAGTTATCAAAGCAGTTTGAGAAACTCACTGATGTGAGAGTCAGTGCTTTCAGGGTGCGTGGGGCTGAACTCCAACAGCCCCAAGAGAATCCCTTCATTTACCAGCCCGGGTCAAGCTCAGGGTGACGGTGGTCTTGTAAGAGCCTCACGCCATCCCAGACAGCAGAAGACCTGCACAGCCTGGCCCCACCGAGTCCTGCAATGAGTGTTCTTTGGATCCACACGTCTTCTTCCCCAAGAAAGAACACCCACCCGCGGCTGCGTGATGACGAGTCAGTTTCAGTCTTGCTGCCCCGTCGCCTCACGCTCCGCCCCGTCGCCTCACGCTCCGCCCCGTCGCCTCACGCTCCGCCCCGTCGCCTCACGCTCCGCCCCGTCGCCTCACGCTCCGCCCCGTCGCCTCACGCTCCGCCCCGTCGCCTCACGCTCCGCCCCGTCGCCTCACGCTCCGCCCCGTCGCCTCACGCTCCGCCCCGTCGCCTCACGCTCCGCCCCGTCGCCTCACGCTCCGCCCCGTCGCCTCACGCTCCGCCCCGTCGCCTCACGCTCCGCCCCGTCGCCTCACGCTCCGCCCCGTCGCCTCACGCTCCGCCCCGTCGCCTCACGCTCCGCCCCGTCGCCTCACGCTCCGCCCCGTCGCCTCACGCTCCTTGTCTGGCAGAAAGGAGAGCAGTGGAGGCAGGGCAGTTCTAAGGGGAAAACTGTTTCTTTAGTGCAACTGTGACCTGAAGGACAAGCAGCGCTCCCAGGGAAGCGGCTTAACGATGGGTGAGGAAGCACCCTCGCCGCTCGGCAGTGGTGGGCGCCGCCACGAGGAGCAGCGGAGCTTCCATCAGCTTCCTGTTCGCGCCCGTCGATAGGGGAAGCCGTCAGCAACAGCTCACAGACGCGCCTCCCCCAACCAAGACATTGAGTCGTGGGAATGTGGTCTATGCCCGGATAGCCTAACTGAGGAATTCGATCCAGGCTGGAATCCCAGCTTCTCTCCAATGAGCTTGGGGACTTTGGCAAAGAGGCTTGACAGACATGCTGCCTCCACCGCAAATGGAGTCAATCATAGCACCCGCTCCCCTAGATGTAGATCTCCAAAGTCCAAGGACACACGCTGCCTCCATTGTGTCCGGCACTGACTGCACGTTCCGTCCCTTCATCTTCTCAGCCAGACCAGAGAGGAGGCCACGGGCATGCTTGCAGCCATAAGAAGCTAACACCTGAGAGGAGAACAAGCTAAACACACAGCAAGAAGAAGCAGAGAAGGACTGCAGGTGAACGAAGAAACAAATGAAATAGAGAGCAGAAAACCAACTGGGAAAAATCACCAGAACTAAGGCTGGCTCTTTGAAAAGAGACCAAAGTTTAAGACTTTTCTATGATCCATATCCCCAGACTAAAGATGGCATTTCCTGTCCCATCAGAAAAATCTCTAGCAAGAGATGCAAAGGGTGAGATTTAGCCTTGCCATAGAGGCAGGAGAAGAAATGGAAAAGAAATGCAAAAAAGCAAAATGGCTGTCTGGGGAGGCCTTACAAATAGCTGTGAAAAGAAGAGAAGCGAAAAGCAAAGGAGCAAAGGAAAGATATAAGCATCTGAGTGCAGAGTTCCAAAGAAAAGCAAGGAGAGATAAGAAAGCCTTCCTCAGCCATCAATGCAAAGAAATGGAGCAAAAGAACAAAATGGGAAAGACTAGAGATCTCTTCTAGAGAATTAGAGATACCAAGGGAACATTTCATGCAAAGATGGGCTCAATAAAGGACAGAAATGGTATGGACCTAACAGAAGCAGAAGATATTAAGAAGAGGTGGAAAGAATACACAGAAGAACTATACAAAAAGATCTTCATGACCAAGATAATCATGATGGTGTGATCACTCATCTAGAGCCAGACATCCTGGAAAGTGAAGTCAAGTGGGCCTTAGAAAGCATCACTACGAACAAAGCTAGTGGAGGTGATGGAATTCCAGTTGAGCTATTTCAAATCCTGAAAGATGGTGCTGTGAAAGTGCTGCACTCAATATGCCAGCAAATTTGGAAAACGCAGCAGTGGCCACAGGACTGGAAAAGGTCAGTTTTCATTCCAATCCCAAAGAAACGCAATGCCAAAGAATGCTCAAACTACCGTACAATTGCACTCATCTCACATGCTAGTAAAGTAATGCTCAAAATTCTCCAAGCCAGGCTTCAGCAATATGTGAACTGTGAACTTCCAGATGTTCAAGCTGGTTTTAGAAATGGCAGAGGAACCAGAGATCAAATTGCCAACATCCGCTGGATCATGGAAAAAGCAAAAGAGTTCCAGAAAAACGTCTATTTCTGCTTTATTGACTATGCCAAAACCTTTGACTGTGTGGATCACAATAAACTGTGGAAAATTCTGAAAGAGATGGGAATACCAGACCACCTGGCCTGCCTCTTGAGAAACCTGTATGCAGGTCAAGAAGGAACAGTTAGAATTGGACGTGGAACAACAGACTGGTTCCAAATAGGAAAAGGAGTATGTCAAGGCTGTATATTGTCACCCTGCTTATTTAACTTCTATGCAGAGTACATCATGAGAAACGTTGGGCTGGAAGAAGCACAAGCTGGAATCAAGATTGCTGGGAGAAATATCAATAACCTCAGATATGCAGATGACACCACCCTTATGGCAGAAAGTGAAGAGGAGTTAAAAACCTCTTGATGAAAGTGAAAGAGGAGAGTGAAAAAGTTGGCTTAAAGCTCAACATTCAGAAAACTAAGATCATGGCATCTGGTCCCATCACTTCATGGGAAAAGGATGGGGAAACAATGGAAACAGTGTCAGACTATTTTGGGGGGCTCTAAAATCACTGCAGATGGTGATTGCAGCCATGAAATTAAAAGATGCTTACTCCTTGGAAGAAAAGTCATGACTAACCTAGCTAGATAGCATATCCAAAAGCAGAGACATTACTTTGCCGACTAAGGTCCCTCTAGTCAAGGCTATGGTTTTTCCAGTGGTCATGTATGGATGTGAGAGTTGGACAGTGAAGAAAGCTGAGTGCCAAAGAATTGATACTTTTGAACTGTGGTGTTGGAGAAGACTCTTGAGAGTCCCTTGGACTGCAAGGAGATCCAACCAGTCCATTCTAAAGGAGATCAGTCTTGGGTGTTCACTGGAAGGACTGATGCTAAAGCTGAAAGTCCAATACTTTGGCCACCTCATGCAAAGAGTTGAGTCATTGGTAAAGACTCTGATGCTGGGAGGGATTGAGGGCAGGAGGAGAAAGGGACAACAGAGGATGAGATGGCTGGATGGCATCACCAACTCAATGGACATAACTTTGAGTGAACTCCAGGAGTTGTTGATGGACAGGGAGGCCTGGTGTGCTGCGATTCATGGGGTCACAAAGAGTCGACTGAGCGAATGAACTGGACTGAACTGAACTGATATAGAGAGGGAAGCCTGGGCATCTCATGAGCCTTGATTGAGACTTGCTGATTTGCTTTTTTTTTTTTTTTTTGGCTCTATGAATCTGTGAAATTAATGGCAGGTTTTTCAGTGAGTGCAAATTAGGCAGAGGTGCAGGGCAGTTGATCCCCTGGGTCACCCTAAACCAGTGGGAATCCCAGTCTAAATGCCCCCATCTCCACACTCACTGTCAGGTCAGGGAGACCTAAGGGCTGGTGACGAGAATAAGGCATATCATTGGCCACAAAGGGGTAAGGTGACTGTGTCTGCTGGTCTTACACAAGGTGTAAGGACAAGGTGGATTCACTAACATGGTGAACAGTTACAGTTGACCCAAGCTCCAGTTCCAGAGAAAATGGACGGCTTCTCTCTGCATCCAGCCTGCCCCTTCCCCAGTAGAAAGAGCAAATGGCATCTGAAGACACAAAACCAGGGACAAAGTGGACACCGGGCAGCCAGCAGCTCTCCGCCTGCAGCAGGAGCTGAGCGTGTGCGGAGGGTCTGGTGGGGGCTGCCCACTGGGGAGGAGGGATGCCCAGGAAGAGAAGGGGTGGTAACTGGCAAGAGGGAGGCAGGGGTCTTCGAAGCAGGAAGATGTCCATGTCCTTTCTCAGAGTCGTCGCCCTTCTTTGAGTCACGTGTGCCGTAATCACAGAGCAGGAACCCATGGGGGGCGCACAGCCCTTCCAGGCTCCTCCTTGCCCACCCAGGAAGAGTCTCCAGTTGCCAGATGGCTTCTGAGGTCTTCAGGGAGGCTGACAGGACCCTGGGAACAAAGAGCGCAGAACTGGAAGGAGGAGAGACTTCCAACAGAGGGGAGAATGACCCGTGGAAATGTGTAGACACACCAACATTTGGGGTAGGAAGCTGTGAGCTCTCCCAGAGGTTCTAGAGGGAACAGGGAAAGGGGAACAGAGTGTAGGGACTCAGGTGCGTGTGGGTGGAGGCTGAACGGTGACAGGGATGGGGAGAGGGCATTTTTTTTTGAGGAGGAGAGGGTATTTTTAAGTTGCTTTGCAGGACTTTCATAAAACATGCCCGCTGCTCCTCCCCTTCTGTTAGACTCATGGATTTCTGCAAGACAGTTGATTTCAATTCTCATGCTTCTTTGAATCAACTTTTCTCAACGATGGAGTCACCCAAGGTCTTGGCTACAGTGTGAAGATGACTCGGTCCCTTCTGTCAGTGAAGGTATGCACTGGGGCTGGGGGAGACCTGGCCACCCCTGCCCTTAACCATCTTCTTATTCTTTCATCATAGATATCTGTGAGAGGTAATGTGAGATGGTCACTACCAAATTATTGGCAGGATAATACCTTTGAGTAGTTAATACACACATGATTTGGTAAGGTGCTGTAGCATGAACAGCCATCTTCAAGAACTGCAGCTCTGGCTCATAATAGCATCACTGTCAGAAAACTAACTGTAACCCCGTGGGCTCCTTTGTCACACTTGTAGAGAAAAATAAAGTGGCCCAGTAAAGCAGCCCAATCTGTTGCTGGGTTTTAGTACTGAGTGATGCTTAGCACCAGTTGGGGAGGCTTGGAGCCTTAAGGAAAATGAGACTTGCCTACTAAACTGCCCATTTCTAATCTGAAGTGAGTTCTAAAATTGTCACCATTGGGACTTCCCTGGTAGTCCAGTGGCTAAGACTTCACGCTTCTAATGAAGGGATCCAGGTTTGATCCCAGATCAGGGAATAAGATCCCACATGCTGCAACTAAGATTCAGTGCAGCCAAATAAATACATAAACGCTTAAAGATGTCACCATATAGAAAACCAGCTGCGGGAGGCTGGCCCAGTGCCTTGTGCCAGTCAGATTCACATTACACATCCTGATGAGGGGAGAGTCTCATAACTGAGGATTTTGAGCCATGTGAGCTCTAAGAGTCTCTCCGGGACAAAGCTCTGGGTCGGTTTTCCACTTTTCTAAAGCAAGTATCTTCTACAATTGTGGACCCCACATTCTTTACTACTGGTGGCAAAGCAGTCAGAAGGATGACCGTGGCGAATGTGTGCTCTCCAGTACAGCAGGGTTTGAAAGTTCAAGTTTGCCTTGCAGAGGAAGTGGGCCTCCCATTTCCTCTCTGCTGGCACATCACCCACCCTGAAGTTCTGGGAGCTGGGCCTGGAATGACTCTCATATCATTGAACGTTCTCTGTAATTTATTTCATGTAAACTTTCTTTTCACTCAGCAAGAGGGACTGAGGTCCCTGTTCCATTCAGTTCAGTCGCTCAGTCATTTCCGACTCTTTGCGACCCCATGGACTGCAGCACGCCAGGCCTCCCTGTCCTTCAACCTCTCCTGGGGCTTGCTCAAACTCATGTCCATCTAGTCGGTGATGCCATCCAACCATCTCATCCTCTGTTGTCCCATTCTCCTCCTGCCTTCAATCTTTCGTAGCATCAGGGTCTTTTCCACTGAGTCAGATCTTTGTATCAGGTGGCCAAAGTATTGGTGTTTCAGCTTCAGCATTAGTTCTTCCAATGAATATTCAGGGTTGATTTCCTTTAGGATGGACTGGTTGGATCTCCTTGCAGTCCAAGGGACTCTCAAGAGTCTTCTCCAACACCACAGTTTTCGGAGCATCAGCTTTCTTTATAGTACAACTCTCACATCCATACATGACCGCTGGAAAAACCATAGCTTTGAATAAATGGACTTTTGTCAGAACAGTAATGTCTCTGCTCTGCTTTTCAATATGCTGTCCAGGTGGGTCACAGCTTTTTTTCCAAGGAGCAAGTGTCTTTTAATTTCATGGGTACAGTCATCATCTACAGTGATTTTGGAGCCCCCCAAGATAAAGTCTCTTACTGTTTCCATTGTTTCCCCATCTATTTGCCATGAAGTGATGGGATCAGATGCCATGATCTTAGTTTTCTGAATGTTGAGTTTTAAGCCAGCTTTTTTGCTCTCCTCTTTCACTTTCATCAAGAAGCTCTTTACCTCCTCTTTCTGCCAAAAGGGTGGTGCCATCTGCATATCTGAGGTTATTGATATTTCTCCCAGCAATCTTGATTCTAGCTTGTGCTTCATCCAGCTCGGCATTTCACAGGATGTACTCTGCATAGAAGTTAAATAAACATGATGACAACATAGAGCCTTGATGTACTTCTTTACCAGTTTGGAACCAGTCTGTTGTTCCCTGTCTGGTTCTAACTGTTGCTTCTTGACCTGCATACAGATTTCTCAGGAGGCAGGTCATGTGGTCTGGTATTCCCATGTCTTGAAGAATTTTCCACAGTTTATTGTGATCCACACAGTCAAAGGCTTTGGCATAGTTGATAAAGCAGAAGTAGATGTTTTTCTGGAACTCTCTTGCATTTTCAATGATCCAATGAATGTTGGCAATTTGATCTCTGGTTCCTCTGCCTTTTCTAAATCCAGCTTGAACATCTGGAGGGTCATGGGTCATGTACTGTTGAAGCCTGGCTTGAAGAATTTGAGCATTACTTTGCTAGTGTGTGCAACTGTGTGGTAGTTTGAACATTCTTTGGCATTGCCTTTCTTTGGGATTGGAATAAAAACTGACCTTTTCCAGTCCTGTAGCCACCGCTGAGTTTTCCAAATTTGTTGGCATATTGAGTGCAGCACTTTCACAGCATCATCTTTTAGGATTTGAAATAGCTCAGCTGGAATTCCATCACCTCCACTAGCTTTGTTCGTAGTGATGCTTCCTAAGGGCCACTTGACTTCACATTCCTGGATGTCTGACTCTAAGTGAGTGATCACACCACTGTGGTTATCTGGGTCGTGAAGATCTTTTTTGTATAGCTCTTCTGTGTATTCTTTCCACCTCTTCTTAATATCTTCAGCTTCTGTTAGGTCCATACCATTTCTGTCCTTTATTGAGCCCATCTTTGCATGAAATGTTCCCTTGGTATCTCTAATTTTCTTGAAGAGATCTCTGGACTTTCCCATTCTATTGTTTTCCTCTGTTTCTTTGCACTGATTGCTGAGGAAGGCATTCTTATCTCCCCTTGCTGTTCTCTGGAACTCTACATCCAAATGGGTATATCTTTCCTTTTCTCTTTTGCCTTTAGTTTCTCTTCTTTTCTCAGCTATTTGTAAGGCCTCCTCAGACAGCCATTTTGCCTTTTTGCCTTTCTTTTTCTCAGGGCAATTCCAACTTTCCATCTTCGCATTTAATTCCCAGTGGTCCTCCCTCAGGGAGGCATTGCTTTCCCCAAGGGATGATCAAGGGAGGAGAAGCTGCCCCATCTCCACCCACTCTGTCTCCAGGGCAGTGATTGAGCCTCCTTTGGAGTCTGTCAGACCAAAGGAAGCAGCGTCTCTTTACTCGAAGGCTGAACTAATATGAAGAACCCTCACATCACTAGTATTTCTGAAACACTGAGAGATGAGTCTGATGTTCCCTCTCTATGATGATAGCTTTGCCTTCCAAAGTTTACTTTTCAGGGGAAAAAACTTCAGCAAGGCATTAAAAACCCACGGACATCATCTGTGTTCCCTGCAGAGAAATCAAAAATACGTAGGTGCTTAAAAATAACCCTGCCTTTTCCAGGTAGCTCCTCACTCGATATTAAGTGCCCTCGTCTCCAATGCAAGTGTTCATGATGCTAAATTAACTGTTAACAAGCACTTTAAAATAGTATAATTTATGCTAATTCAGAAATATTCCCATTCCCAAACTGATTATTTTTAACCTCCCAAATTGCTGTGCTTTTGCATCAGCAGCTGAGGAGTCGGGGCGCTGTGAGCAGGCATCTCTCTGAGTGACTTCTGAATTCCTGGTCCTTTCCACACATGGTTTCCAGGGATGCCCACGGCTCGTGTGCTGTGCCCTCTGGCTATGCTCCATTGTGATTCTGGGAGAAGGAAGGACACCTCCAGCCCTGACCTGTGCTGAGTGTCATCCCTTAAGATCAGGGCCACGTGGGACAGGTCATCTGCTCCTGCCAGAGCCGCCATCATGGGATGGAGGCTCAGGTTGGCTTGCTGGCCCCTGCTGGGGGTGCACATTTCTCCCCACTCACGCCTCCCTACAAAATGCATCAAAAACTCTGATGGTGAGTGGCAGGGGAGTGTGTAATTTCCTCGGTTCTGTCTCATCACAACAAAAATTTGAAGCGACAGACCAGCTTTACAGCTCTCGGATGGACCAGTGTTACAGCTCCATGTTACAGCTCAGTTTTATTTGGAAAATAAAGGAAAATACCTCGAGACTTGAGGGCATGACCACCCATAAGACGCGAAGAGGAGAGAGAGACAGAGACCCCCAGCCCTTTGACCCCTTTTTATGTGTTTTTCCCTCCCCTGGGCCTGCCCTGTGTAAACTGGACTAGCCAGGAGACTGTTTGTTCTACCCGAGGTCCTCACTCTGGTCCTCCGACCTTCCTTTGTTCTGTTTTCATGAGCTTTTCCCTTCCTGTCTTTCAGCCACCGACATTCTGGACTCCTGTTTCCTATTCTAACCCCCTAACGGTGAGGACCCCCCAAAGTCTGTGTGAAAGGCCTCTCCGCTCACCCCTGCCTGGTCCTCACTACATGTCCTTCGACAAACTAGCTGCTTGTTGGGTGTCCTTGGAACACGCAAGGCCCGCTGCTGCTGTGGGGCACGTTGAGGTGTAGCCATGACGAGGCTTCATCTAATGGAGTAAAGTTTAGCAGACCCCGTAGCCATACCTTCTTCCTTCGAGGGATAGTCCCATGTGCCCCTCTCTTGCCCTCAGCTCCTCATCCTATGGCCCCCCCACTCTCTTCCCCAGCATGGATGCCCATCTTGCTCTTGTCCCAGTCATGGCCTAAAGGCAGAATTGTTTAGGAAAGAAGGGAAGGAAAGAAAAGCAGCTTGATGTTTTGGAGCATGACATCGCTGAGAAAGTCCTCACAGAGGAATCACATGCACCCGGAGTCACCCACGAAGAGAAGCAAGTCTACCTGGGGAGACGTGGAGGGGACCCACAACTGGACGCCGCGCAGCTCCTCAGCCTCCCTGAGCCACCTCCTCCCTGCTCTCTTCCCGCTGTCCCTTCACAGTGGGGGCTCCCCCTCGTGTCCGGGAGGGACCGATTACTGCTCCTCCCAACTCCTGACTCTCTTGCAAGTCTGTCCGTCTACTCATTCTCCGGGCGTCCCCCAGCGTCTGTGTGCAAGGCCCCTCTGCTCTGCCCTGCCCTGCCCAGTGCTCACCACTTGTCCTACTTGGCTGCGGTCTCATCCATCCCCTAACCAGACTCTGAGATCCATGAGGACGGGACTGGGTGTCTCCTAGAGCATTGTGCAAAGTACCTGCCATGGAGCTGTAGACATGCTCAACATGCTTTATAAAATGGCACAGCTAGTTACAAGCAAGGATGAAGAACAGATGAAACTCCGCCCTCCCCAGTACTAAAAATGTGCTGTGCTCAGGCGTTCGTCATGTCTGACTCTTTGTGACATTATGGATTATAGCCCACCAGGCTCCTCTGTCCATGGAATTCTCCAGGCAAGAATACTGGAGTGGGTTGCCATTTCCTCCTCCAGGGGATCGTCCCCACCCAGGGATCGATCCAGCATCTCCTGCTTCGGCAGGCAGATTCTTTTTACCACTGAGCCACCTGGGAAGCCCTATATTGAAAACAACTGTTAAGTATTAGCAACGGCTAAACAGGTGGCCCCGGAGAAGGCGATGGCAACTCACTGCAGTACTCTTGCCTGGAAAATCCCAAGGACGGAGGAGCCTGGAAGGCAGCAGTCCATGGGGTCGTGAAGAGTTGGACACGTCTGAGAGACTTCACTTTCACTTTTCACTTTCACGCATTGAAGGAAATGGCAGTCCACTCCAGTGTTCTTGCCTGGAGAATCCCAGGGGCGGCAGAGGCTGGTGGGCTGCCGTCTATGGGGTCACAAAGAGTCAGACATGACTGAAGCAACTTAGCAGCAGCAGCAGCAAACAAGTGGCCCCAAGTGTTCAGAACCAAAGGAGACAGGGAGGTGAAGAAATGTTGCCATGGAGCCAGGAATGAGATCACTTCCCATGATGGGAAGGCTCCATGACTGCTGGAGGGTGGCAGGATGAATTTTAGACTCTTCAAATCTTGCAAAGGAGTCAAGAGAAGAGAAGGGCAAGAGAGCAGGACTGCTACATGAGGCTGTCTCCAGGACTGGCCAGTGCCAGAGCCGGTTTTAGAGGAGAAATTGGGTCATCCTGCCACTTGGTTGAGAGGCTGCAACTCAACTGTGGGGGGCAGGGAGGAGCCCAGACCACAACGGGGTGGAATGAGGTGAAAGGCACCCTGAACCCCTGCTGGGTCACATGGGACGGTCACAGCAACAGACTCACAATAATTTAGCAGAGAAAATAGTTCTGACTATTTAAATTCTTGGTCATGCAAAGTAGTCTCCTATACATGAAACAGTAATGGAGGGTGAAAGACAGCCAAAGGGGAGAGGAGAGAGACAAACAGACAGAGACAGGGACGGGGACAGGGAGATTAAAAACAAAGTAAAAGGGATATATCACTGCATCAAGAGAAGCAAGCTGTGCCCTGGAAACTCCTTCTAGAAGGAATGCCTCCAGAAGACACTTGACACAGAGGTCAGTTTTTCCTTGACTAGTTCTATAGCCCAACCTTGATTTAAAAGGCAAAACTAAAAAATAAAACAAAAAAAAACAAAAAAAAACTGTCTGCCTAGCTTGAGAAGTTCATTTTTTAAAAAAATACACTTACATATTTATATTAGGAAATTTCTGTAACATGCGTAAAATGTGTCCACTTTTCCTGTTAGATTTGCCATGCACCCAGCCCTCTGGAGCCCGGGGTGGAATTCCTGGCGACTGGGGGGATGAGGACACAGGAGAGGGCCCTGGGTGGGGTGTGCAGTCCAGGGACTGTCCAGGGAGACTTTGTGGGGGGATTCGTGGTGCAGGGCAAGAATAGAACCCAGATGCTATTCTAGAATAAAAACGGGCCAGGAACTGGTTCTATACATTTCAGCTATAGCTTCTGCTATGTGAAATGCTGACTATCCAAAAACTCCCTGAGGCCAGGGGCTGGCCCCTCCCAGGTGGGTGTGTCCTTGTAATCATCTTAGGATGGTGGTGCATAGCCAGTTTCTAACATACTCAGTGGAGGATGAATATTCATGTTGGTCAAAGAGTAAAAATTCAAGCAGAAAACTAATCCATGTTCACGTGTATCTAAAATGTTCTAGGGTGGACTGGATTTTGAAGACAAGTTCAAATAAACGGGGGCACCAGCCGTTGATCCAGAGGAGGCTCCTCTGAGTCGCCTGGGTTCTGTCGCAGCCTCCTGGGAGGCCTGGCTGGAAGGGACAGAGTCACATCCTGTGCTTAAGCCAGGACACATCTGGATGGCATACAGGACGCCAGTGCCTTCTTTGTTTCTTACCATCTAAGCTTCAGAGAAACCTGGGAAGTCTGATGCCTCTCAAGTGAAATGGCACATCCCAGGAAATGAAGCCCCTCTCACCTTAAACACTGAGAAGGTTAAAAGGAGAGGTTAACGAGGCTTAGCCAGGGGGCCCTGGGGCTGGGTTGAGGGAGTTGCAGCCTAAGCTAGGCTCAGCTCTGTCTGTAAGGACACACAGAGGGTGCTGGGACGTGAGTGCTTTCTGGGCTCTGGGTCCCAGAGAATTAAACAGAGATGAAGAGCAGTGTTTGAGGAAGACGCACGCGTGTATAAACCTGGGTCACAACGCTCTTTAAGGAGGCAGTGCTCAGACTGGCACTCGCCGTCTCCCTCTACAAGGATTAAGTCAGGTAGATGCTGCTGCAGCTGCTGACCTTCAGCACTTCCTGAAAAGAGTTCAGGGTGGAGAGCAGAAACGAGGCACTCTGTGCTCTGGAACAAACTGGCAGAACAGGTCTTCAGATAGTTTTTCAGGAGCCGATTTTATGAGCCCAATTCTTGTACCTCCTCATCTAGAAAAGCACTAAAATCCTTCATGGGGATCACTGCTCCTCGTGACTAGCAGAAGCCTCCTGCAAAAAATACGTGCTTGACTGCACGCACTCCATTGACGTCCCCCCGCCGTCTCTTTGGAGCAGTCTCTGAAGTGCTGTCTCCTGGGCTATAGTTCTCACTTTGCCCCAGATAAAACTTAACTTGCAACTCTAACTCTCACGAGGTGCATTTTCTTTTTTTAAGTCAGCAGCAGAATATAAGCAGTGGCTTTTATATTCTACATCAGGGGATAATAACATAATATGTCGGACACTGAGACTTTTTAAACGACAGTTTATTTTTTGTTGTCAATGATTAACTCTTGAGCCTACTAGAAGAATACCATGATTATAATCAATAAAAAAATATAGATGATGGAATAAAATATTAGGTCATACAAAGTTAGTTAGTTTTTTTTGAATCATTGTCCAGGAACATTTTTAGGGCTTGCGCTTTGGAGAAAAAAAAAAATCAGAAAATTTAATTTGTGTTTCTTTTTTACACTTCCCTCAGTTACAAGTTAAGAACACATATTGAGAATCATTTGCGGGTGCCTAGGACAATAAACAGAAGGACCACAAAAATTAAAACAAGTTCTAAAGACCCTCATATACACAAACTTCTGTACAGAATGAGCACAAGAAGAGTTCCCCCAATTAAAACCATCGCCTGTGGTCTACATATCCTTTCTTTAAAAAGAGAGAAAACGATCTTCCTACACTCATACTTATTTTTTCCACCTGATCCAGTATTTTTAATGGTGTCTCCACTCCATAAATTAGTAAGTGTTCAGTAGCAGAGAAGTATCCTATTTTAAATTATGCCGAGGGAAACCAGGAACTTCCCGGAAAGGGCTGACCACAGTTGCCTGACGGAGACTGAAGGAGCCCTCAGCCCACAGCAAGTCACACCAGCAGGTGCAGGCAGGAGCGCTCCGTGAGGCGTCCCGGGAGAGGCACCTGGGGTCTGGCGGGGAGTGAGGGTCGTCCACTGTCAGCGCACAGCTCTAACCTCTCCTTCCTGCTCCGCTCAGGTCGGCTGGGCTCTCTGCTAATGTGTCATCTGGCGCAAACAGTAAGGGCTTTGGGGCAAGACTCAGGCTCTTTCAAGATGGACACACTCGGACGCTGATAAACACAGCCGCGTGTCCCGGGCCGGTACCCGCCTCCTTACTCCCTGATGCTAAAGCCCGCTCACCCTGTGGCTGGAGACGAAATCCTGTTAGGGAAAAACAATTGCACTAAAGGTCAGACATCACAGGCCCCATGAGGTAAACGCCGGACATGGGAGGAGGTGGGAGGAGATGCGAGGGACGCGAAGGATGCCAGCTCGCCCTTCGGGGGGTGCCGCGGCTTCACTGCACGATCCCCGAGTCCACCGAGTTCTGCTTGCGCGTCGTCTTGGGAGGGGGTGGTGGCGGGGTCTTGCTGGGCAGAGGAGGAGGCAGATGCTGGAAGATAGAAAATGAGGGGACGGCTCACTGCTGATGCTCTGGCAGGAGAGACATGGTCTCCGGGAGGTTCTGACCTGGTAGGGGGGTGGGGAGGGGGGGGTGGGCCAGGGAAGATTGACCTGCAGCCCTGGGTGGGAACGTCCTCTCCCCGCGACATGGGGCTGGCAGGTCACCTCTCAGGACCGGGCTGCTGGTGGCCACAGGCCTTTCCAGGGTCTCTGATGAACCACTTTTCACAAAGCACATACGTCAGACATCTGAACAGCCTCTGAGAAGTGTAGCCACTGCCCTTTGGGTGGTGGTTTTAATCGCGATGCTTGCATGTTCTGTTGTGTCTGACTCTTTGCAACCCCATGGACTGTAGCCCGCCAGGCTCCCCTGTCCATGGGATTTCCCCGGCAAGAACACTGGAGTGGGTTGCCATTTCCTCCTCCAGGGGGTCTTCCTGAGCCAGGGATCAAACCCGTGTCTCTAGCACCTCCTGCCAGATCCTCAGCTGTGGCATCTGAACTCTTAGTGGGAGGATGTGGGATCTAGTTGCTAAGACCATGGACAGAACCCAGGCCCTGAACTGCAGGCGGATTCTTTACCACTGAGCCATCTAGGGTGGTTCTAAATCCATGTGCTCTTGATCAAGGGGCACCTGGAAATGGACTGGTTTCAGACCTGGGCAGTTGAAATGGTCAAGAACAAGGGAAGGGGGACAATGCAGGACCGAGGGCCACCCAGGCAGCCTGGCCACGTCACAGCTGAGCCCCCCTGGGAAGAGGACCCACAGGCCCTTCCTCATGTCCCTTGAAGATGCTCAGGGACAAACAAGTCCTCGGAGGTGCTCTCCGGGGCTGGGCCAGAGGCCTGCCATACTCTTGGAAGTGGAAAGGCCACACGAGAGAGGGTCGGCCAGGCCACACGGGCCCCTGCGGCCACCATCCCCCGACCTGTTGACAAAACAGTCTCTCGCCCACAGTCTCTTCTGCATTGGTAAAGAATGGGGATGAGCAAGGCTGCTGCTGCTGCTGCTAAGTTGCTTCAGTCGTGTCCGACTCTGTGCGACCCCATAGACGGCAGCCCACCAGGCTCCCCCATCCCTGGGATTCTCTAGGCAAGAACACTGGAGTGGGTTGCCATTTTTTCTCCAATGCATGAAAGTGAAAAGTGAAAGTGAAGCTGCTCAGTCATGTCCGACTCTTAGTGACCCCATGGACTGAAGCCTACCAGGCTCCTCCGTCTCTGGGATTTTCCACGCAAGAGTACTGGAGTGGGTCGCCATTGCCTTCTCCGTGAGCAAGGTTGAGGGGATATTTAAACTCTTCATGGAGGAGGCACCGTTCATCAAGAAGTGGCTGCAGCTGTCTTCCAACGCTACAGATGAACGTTTGCAAAGCAGAACCAGAGACACAGATGCAGAGAAACAGTGTATGGACCCCAGGAAGGGCAGAGGGGGTGGGATGGATTGGAGGACTAGGGGTGACACACAGATGTGCCTGCATATAAAACAGATCCCTAATGAGGAAGACAGGAAAGCCTGGCACGCTGCAGTCCACGGGGCTGCAAAGAATCAGACACAGCTTAGTGGCTGAACAGCAACACCGAGACCCTAATGAACAGCAAAGGGGGCTCTGTGATGACCTGAATGGGAGGGAAATCCAACAAAGAGAGGATATATGTACCTGTATAGCTGATTCACTTTGCTATATAATATAAACTAACACAACGTGAGAGTCCCTTGGACTGCAAGGAGATCCAGCCAGTCCATCCTAAAGGAGATCAGTCCTGAGTGTTCATTGGAAGGACTGATGCTGAAGCTGAAACTCCAATACTTTGGCCACCTGATGCGAAGAGCTGACTCATTTGAAAAGACACTGATGCTGGGAAAGATTGAGGGCAGGAGGAGAAGGGGATGATAGAGGAGGAAATGGTTGGATGGCATCACTGACTCAATGGACATGGGTTTGGGTAAACTCCGGGAGTTGGTGATGGACAGGGAGGCCTGGAGTGTTGCAGTTCATGGGGTCGTAAAGAGTCAGACATGACTGAGCGACTGAACTGAACACAACATTATAAAGTAACTATACTCCAATAAAAAAAAAATTTTTTTTTTACAGAAACAGGTGGCTGGCTGGATATAGCCCAGTTTGCCTTTCAGTCATAAGCATGAATTTACGACTGTAACGGTGAGAGGAGACACTGAATGGACCTGCCAGGGCGTGAATGACCGAGGGCAGCTCGTGCCCTGCTCTTGGCGGGCATGTCACATGCGTGAGAGGCCACGTGCTGACCACCCAGGTAAAAGAATGAGTGAGTGAACAAATGAACGCATGAATGAGTGAGCAGAGGAAGAAACACACAGGCCAGGATAAGCGGGCACGAGCCACAGGCAGAGCAAAGCAGAGGGGCTCGCAGAGCATTGTCCTGTGCGGGTGAGAGCGCGCTGTCAGCAGCCTCAGGGCAGGCGCACGTTCAGCTCAACGTGAGAAAAGAAGTTTCAAGGGCAGGACGGTGACAAAGCAGCGTCTAACTCATCACCCAAGTTCCTCCTAATTCGCAGACAAATAAATACTAAAGTGACCCAGGGCTTAACAGAGAGAAGAGAGTCAAGGTGGAAAACAGAACTGATATAACGATTTTTAGACATCGTAACAAGAGGAAAAAGAATAGCTTTGTAGTGCTCAGTTATTAAGTCCTGTCTGACTCTTTACGACCCCCTGGACTGTAGGTCACCAGGCTCCTCTGTCCAGGGTATTTCCCAGGCAAGAACACTGCAGTGGGCTGCCATCTCCTTCTCCAGGGGATCTTTCCAACCCAGACATGGTAAGAATGGTCAAAAGAGGGTCAAAAGAGGGTGCCCAGTGGCTAAGACTTCTTGCTCTCCATGCAAGGGGCCTGGGTTCTATCCATGGTCTAGCAACTAGACCCCACATCCTGCAACTAAGAGTTCACACACCACAGCTAAAGATCCTGTGTGTTGTAACTAAGAACCGGCACAGCCAAATAAATAAATGACTATTAAAAAAAATGACAAAGAGAAAAAGAATGGTCAGAAGAAACGCCGATTTCCAGGTTTGATGAGACGGTTGCTTGTTTACCTGTGTAAGTAGACGGAGAGGGCGAGTGTGAGCCATCTTTAAAGAAAGGACGAGTTAAACTGGCAACAGCTAGACAGCTGAGTCCAAGCCTGAGGGTGAGAGTGACAGGAGGCTGTGGACCAGCCCCCAGAGCGGGTGAATGATCGTGGTCCTGCAGCAGCTCGCAGGGCCTGCCGGGGAGGCAGCCCCGTAAACCGGGTGATGACCCCCTGGCTCACAGGCCTGCATCCTGAAGGCGCACTCATGCTGCAGGTGAGTCAGATAGGAGACCAAGAGCAAGGAGACTCGGGTGATTAACATCGCGGCATTCACAGCGCCTTTACACATGGCGCCGAAGCTGGAGTGTGTTTGCCCTTCCACTAACAGCTGTGCTGGCTTCCCAGGATATTTGCATCAGTAGGCAGGCCCAGGGGCCCGAGCAGTGAGCACACATCAGACCAAATCAATGACAGATGCCATGGGGGGACTAGCCTCAGGACTGATGTTTAGGAGGGCCCAAGCTGGCTGATCATGCTGGTGACAGCTAGCATCCCGAGTCTAAGTGGGGTGGGGACAGGTCCCAGGGCTAGAGGCGGGGCTAGGAACGGGCAGCCTCGAGGAGCTGGGGTGTGCTCCAGCTGGAGCTAAATCCCGCGCTCGGCTACAGTTTCTTTGTGTGGTGAGCACCTGTCCCCACACACACACGGCCAGTGGGAGAGCGAGGCTGCCTGGAACCAAGCTGGGGCCAGGGCTTCTTCAGGGCAAGGGCAGTGTCCAGGAGTACGACATGTCCCCCGTGTGTGGCATCAGCCAGCTTCTTCAAATGAAAAATGTCTTCATACAAAAAGCTACTTTTCAAAACCAAACTTTCATAAGAACTGCACCTCAAGGCAATGACCTCCAAGGTCACGAGAGTGGCCTGTGGACCCGCTGGCTGGAATTCTGCCCCCTCTGCATGTTCCCCCTGGGAGTGTATGTTCCTGTGGGGATGACACAGGACCCCCTGGGAGCACACATTCCCGTGGGCATGACAGAGGACCCTGGGCCACACACAGCCACGTTCTAACCACTGCCACTCTTTCCTGGAAATCAAGCCTGGGCTTGCCCAAAGTAAACACGCCAACGTCAGGAAGGAAAGAAGGAAGAATTCCTGTCTTGTGGAGGGAAAGAGAGGATGGACCCACGTTCCTGAGCCCTGACTTACCCTCTGATGAGGCGGAGGGGGCGGGGGCGTTGGCGAGCCCGTCAAGTCCAGGTTCTCGGTCAAGGTCCCATAGTCCGTGCTGGTGCCTTTGAGAGGCAGAGGGGGCGGAACTTCAGCCACGTCCAACCCAGCCACAGCCATGCCGTTCAGCTCCAAACCTGGAAAAGGGGGAGGATGAGAACCACACCCCCGTCCCCACTGGGAGTGATGTGTGTCCCCACACGACTGCTTCGTGCCCTCTCAGGACTGGCAGGGTGGTGGGAATCCTTTACCCCCCTGAAATGCCCATCAGTGGGCAGCAAAGAGATCGGGAGGGGGCAGAGAAGGCCAGGGCTGTGTCCCCTGCAAGGGAATGTTTCACAAGGAGAATCACGGGATGCTGAGCCCCGAGCTTAAAGGGTGGATCAGATCGCTGGAAAAACAGCCACGTCCACCTGGGACCCCTCTGGTCCCTCCTCGACTGCCACGCCTGGGGGCGTCTATACAGCTCAGGGGTCACAGGGACCATCTCCGCCTGGAGTGTTCAGAGTCCGCCAGGTCGCTGCCTCAGCCTCCTACAGGGAGCCGCACTCAGCTGAGTCCAACAACACAGCTCACCACCAGCCCACCTGCCTGTCAAAACTCTCACAACAGGAAAAGCCACGATCCTACGAAAGGCAGGTATTAGTAGCAGCTGCCGCTGTGACTGCTGCTTTAAATAAGCCAAAGGGAAGCAGTACTGATTTTTTTAAAGTAAACTGAAAAGGAGTCGTTTTCAAAGGAGGAGTGATCATTAGGACAATCTATTTTCTCAGCCTTTGTTGAGACTCTAAGAAATCATCTGCCTTTTATGTTAGAGAGAGAAGTGGGCATTTTTGTTGTTGGGTGTCCTACCCAATGATGCATCTGATGGAAAGTCGTTCATTAAGAGCGTGCTCCCGAGGACGAGGGGTGTCAGCTGATAAGGAGGCCTTGCAGTTGAATCGAGGCGCGAGAAGGTGGCCTCTGATGGAATAGTCGCTCTCCTAACTGGCTGGCTGGTTGCTTTTACTCTGGCCTTTATTTAAAATTTGCCACTTTAATCATTTTTAGGGGTACAAATCGCACTCAAGTATCTGTTTGAGCCTGTGCGTCCAGGTCTCCAGGGTGAATGTCTAGGGGCGGGCTTGCTGGGGGTTATGGTGACTCTAGGTTTAATTTTAAGGGACCACCAAAGTGTCCTCCACTGCAGCGGCAATGTGCCTATTTATTAACTATTTATAAAAAAAATCAATAAAATATTTCTGATCTCTGGTTACAGCATAAGGATGTACGAAGTGAAGCTGGGACATCCGCCTGGAGACGGTCTCCCTTCCAGCACCCAGCAAGGCCTGGCTCCCTGAGGCTCATCCCCAGGGCAGCCCTGACTCCCGACCAGACAGACTGTCTCGGGAATGGCCGCTGCTCCCCTTGCAGCAAGAAGAAACCAGGAGCTGAGGACGATTGTTGGCGGCCGGCACAAACCACTGCCCAGGACCAGGCTCCCCGCCCTGTCTCCAGCCACGGGGAGGACAGTGGGTCCTCCTGGCTCTCTCGTCTGCTGCCATCCTCAGTCCCTGAGACCTCCTTCCTGCCAGGACGTCACCTCTCTGGCTGGCCTGACTTCAGGGGTGAAAACTAGGGTACCACTTGCATCCCTCCACAATTCACATCCACTCGGAACCTCAGAGGGCTTTCCAGGTGGGTCGGCAGTAAAGAACCCGCCTGCGATGCAGGAGACACAGGGGACTGCAGGTTCGATCCCTGGGTCGGAAAGACCCCCTGGAGAAGGAAAGGGCAACCCACTCCAGTGTTCTTGCTCAGAAAATCCCACGGACAGAGGAGCCTGGTGGGCTGCCATTCATGGGGTCGCAACGAGTCAGACACGACTGAGTGACTAAGCACGCACTCAGAACCTTAGACCTTCTTTGAAAAGATCGTCTTTGTAGAAGGATCTGGAGATGAGATCATCCTGGATTTATGGGGAGCCCTGAACCCCATCTGCAGTCTCCCATAAGAAGAGGAGAAACACAGAGCCTGGAAGAGAGGGGTGAGGGGACTGGAGGAGTGAGCATACAAGCCGAGGAACTCCGAGGTCTGTGGGAGCCCCCAGACCACCAGTCCCCACCCTTTCTGTGGAAGACAGTTGTTTTCCATGGACCTGGGGGTGGGGCTGGGGATGGTCTGGGGATGATTCAAGGGCGTCACACTTACTGTGCACTTTATTTCTATCATTACTACATCGGTTCCCCCTCAGGTCAGCAGGCATTAGATCCTGGAGGTTGGGGACCCCCGCACTAGATGGAAGCAGAACTGGAGAGACCTGGATTTCAGACTCCTGGCCTCCAGACTATGGGAGAATAACTTTCTGATATTTGGGGCCACCAAGTCTGTAGGAATTATGCTGAGCAGCCCTAGAAATCGGGCAGAACTGGAAGGAAAGTTCTACCCTTAGCCCCTCAGCATGGCCTGGAAGGGCTCCTTCCTTCCCACTCCTCCTGCACACAAACAGGCCCCTTCCCCACCCTGTGGGCTGCGTCATCTCATGACACAAAATGGGGGGTGCCCCACGTGCTCTCGAGTCACCCCCAGCACCTAGGAGGTCCGGAGTGCTGGCTGGGTCCTGCACCGTCCACCCAGGGAGCACAGGAACCCGGGACTCGGCTGTGGCCTGACCCACTCCAGTCCCGGGGGACACTTCTGAGTCAGGGGCTCGCCAACTCTCTCTCCGGCTGCTGGACTGAAAGGAAGCAGGTCTAAAGTGAGAGCCTTCAACAGAGGGGGGAGGCCACGGCGCAACGCCAGGAGCTCACACGGGATGGCGTCTCACTTACTGGACTGCAGGCTGAAGCTGAGCTTGGCTCTCGGCATGACTGGGGGCGGCGTGGACTGGGAGGACGGGGAGGACGGGGACACCGAGAAGCGCCGCTCGCCACCCATGGCGTTGATCACCTGGCTCTTCGGTCTCTGGGGCCGCAGGGGGCTGATCTACGTGGGAGGGACAGAGAGAGCATAGTTAGGGTCCGTCCTAGGTGGCTCAGTGGGAAAGAACCACCTGCCAGCGCAGGAGATGCGGGTTCGATCGCTGGGTCTGGAAGATCCCCGGGTGAAAGGCGTGGCAACCCTCTGCAATATTCTCGGCCGGAGAATGCCATGGACAGAGGAGCCTGGTGGGCTACAGTCCATGAGGTCAGGAAGAGTCGGATACGACTGAGCCGCTGAGCACTGAGCAGACACTGGGCTGACTTAATGCCACTTCAACACTTCCTCTGCGGAAGTCCTGACCTGCAGCGCCGGTGCAGATGACCACATCTGGAGACACGGTCTTGCCGACGGTCAAGGTCGGGTGATGCTGTTACAGCAGACCCTGATCTAGTGTGACTGGTATCCTTATAAAGTGGGGAGATTCAGACCCAGACACAAGCGCACGGGACGGCACTGTGTGAAGATGAAGGCAGAGATGCGGGGAGAAGAGAATGCTGGGCAAGGGGCTGGAGCAGAGCCCCCGCAGCCTCAGAGGAAGCCAGCCCTGCTGGCACCTTGGCCTTGGATGTCCAGCCTCCAGACTGTGAGACCATCGGCCTCTGCTGAAGCCACCCAGCCTGTGGGATGCCATTCTTGCGGTCCCGGCAAACTAACCCCGGCCTCACCCAGTCTCCTTACACAGTCGGGGGGGATGTCACATCCGCGTCTCCTGAACAGGAATGTGACGCGGACACTTGGTGTGAGGGAGTGCCCCACCGGGTGGGGAGGGGACTCAATGACCTGCGCAGTGACCAGAACGCCCCAGGGGACTAATTTCTTGGTCTTTCTTGGCAGGTGTGTGAAAGTCTGGAAACTTGCTAAAGGACTTCCTTCACTCGCCTTCTCTTCCTCCTCTCACGCGATGCTACGACCGACAGGAGTCCTTTCCATTGCTCATTGCACTTGTCTCCCCCACCTCTGACTTCCAGACGCACCTGACTCTAAGCAGCTAAGCCTGTTCCCGTGTCTGCAACATTGGGAACTTTTATTTCCCTACGTCTTACAACTTGGTCTCAGATTGTCAGGTCTAGGGGAACATGAGCAGTCCAAAATCCTCTCAGGTAGGAGTAACGAGGACAGTTATTAACCCAGCTGAGAAAGAAGAATCAAGATTTTGGCCCCAGGATGGGCAGGGCTTTGGGCTTGGCACTGGGGCTTGATTCCCCAGGGTAGGGGCAGGGCGTGGATGGGCCTGCTGGTGAGGGCCAGCTGCAGAGTGGGTGGGCGGCAGCGTGTTCCACTGGGAGGTCTGCAAAGACAGGGCCTCCCTGGAGGTTGGAAGGAAGCAAGGAAGGCTTCAGTCCTTTTGTAAGCGGGGTGGTTGAGGGGACACTGGCCAACAGGCTGGCTTCTGGAACTGTCCTACGCCAACAAAGCAGATCCTGGAGTCCAGGCACCACCACTCATTTGCAGTAAACAGCCCACCTGCTGTGGAAGGCCTGGGACAGCCTGGCTGAGCTTGGGGCTCCCCTTGGGTGCATGTGTGTGGGGACTGAAGATGGATTCAGGGTGTTCTTCCCACCCTTCCCTTCCCATCAGGGGACATCCTGACAGTTCAAGGGGCAGGGGATGGTTTACTGGTGAGATGCAAATGGCACGTGGAGGGCCCCTCCCCTGCTCCAGGTCCTGAGAGGCTCAGCCGGAGGTCATGACATTGCTGATGATGCGAATTCAGGTAGGAAGCGGAACTCAGCCCCAAAGAGGAAGTAGAGAAAAACCTCTGCAGAAGTGTGGAGAGGTGGCAGGTGGGTGCCAAGAGTGCAGCAACCCCAGGGGCCCAGGGTACCACCCTGGGGCCGGGGCTGCTGCCACCACTCAGTCATCTTCGCTCCCTGAGACCTCCACCCCCTGCCAACCCGCTCTGTCCTGTAGCACCTGGCCGGTCATGGGCACATGGAGGCTTGAATAGGAAACTCCAAGTGCCCAGCTGGACCCATAGACCTTGCCAGCACCTGTCACCCAGAGGACAGACTGGGACTTCGGCTGGACCAAGAGCAGCCAGCCTGCCTCTGGCAAGAAGCCAGGGTGCCTGGCCCCTAGCATTGCAGCTGCGGCTATTCTGAGACTCCTCAGAGGCTGAGAGCAGGGGCCAAGGTTCTGTGCTCTGACCTCGGTGGGTTCTGGTGCGTTTTCGGAGAGTACTCGGGCCCGCTGGGGTTTGGGGGGTGGGGGTGGCGCTTTGGGCTGAACTCAGCCTGTCTGCAGGAAAGCAGGACCACAGTGGGGAGGGACAGAAGTTATACTGTGACGATGGCCGAAGCTGGCACATCCTTTATCTTATCACGGAACTCAATTTGGATCAACTCTGCCACTTGTCTCAAATCCTGTGAGGCCTTCCGCTTTACCATCTCAAAGTAGAGCTTAAAGAGAAACGTACGACAGACTTCCACAAGGTCTGCACTGAGCAAATGCTCAGAAAGTGTTGCTGTTAGTTTGCCTGTCCAGGTAGGGCGTCTGGACACTCGGGAGAAGGAAGCGGGTGCTGGGCAGCCCCAGCAGTGTCGCTGGCCACTCAGCTTTCCAGAAGAGTGGACAGAGCCCACCGGGAGGTGGGGGGAAGGGGCGTCATGAGAAACCTCTGGATCACACCGCGGGAGGTCACATCTAAGCCCCGCACCCTGGGCCGCCAACTTCTGCCATGAAACACTGCAGCCCAGATGCAGTCAGAGCTCTGTCCAAAGGCCTCACAAGAGCATTCGCCTGCAGGAAGACCACGTGTGGTCTGGGGTCTCCCTTCTCCTCTAGACATCCAAGCAGCACGTGACTGCTGGTCTCCATGACTAAGGGTCTGGATGAAACATGCCTTCCGGTGTTGAAGATATAAGCAAGCAGTGAAGTGTGTCTTATTAAACAGGGGTCCCACCTGAGCCCTTTGATAAGCAACCATTCAGTAACCGCCAGGGCTGGTCAGGGGTCGGGGGCTTCCGCCCAGGGCAGGCACATTCTTGGGCACTGTAGAGGCAAACGGCCTTCCACTGCAAGGAGGTGGTAGCTCCAGGCCCAACTTAACCTTTGAAGTTGATGGCCTGTGAGAGCCTCCTCTTTGCTTTGTCTCCAGTCCACAAATAGCATGTTCTGAATAAAGTTCACCCCAGAAGCCGCCCTCAGTTTGCCCCCAGACTCCAAACACTGCAACACACTGCTGGGAGTATCAGCTGGCACCCCTCCCAGCCCCCGCCCCAGCCCAGGCCTGGGAGGAGAGCGTGCCACTTCCCTGTTGCCACACACCCTGGTCTCTGGAATGAATGAGAGTCCCTGGGATGGGTTTTTAATGTCAACTCACCAGCACCAGATAAGTCCCCCCAAATCCTTGTGAAAGATGGCCAAGGGATTTAAGCATGGAACAGATGAGGCGAGGAGGATAACACGGAAATGAGTATGGTTGGCAGAACCTGTGGGAAGGGGCTCTGGGACTCTAGCTGAGCAGATTATAACACTCCCGCAGAACACCGGCTTAGCAATTTCTGGTCAGGAAGGGGTGGGGGAACGGCATTAGCTGGCCTGGAATTACTGTTTCCTGACAACACAAGCACCCTGTTCATCTCCTGAGATGTCTGGGTGTCTAATGAATGAGTCCCACTTCGCTGCAGAGCCTGGAACCCTGTGGGTCCCTCTGACAGCTGCCCGCCCTGTGCCCCCACCCACTGCCACTACCCCGCCCAACACCGGGGTGGGGGGGGCGGATGGAGAGAAAGACCAGCATCCTCCAGAGAGACGTGGGTCTGCTCTGAGCCTCTGATGTCCTGGAGCATCAGTTACACAAGGGCGGGATGCGAGAGACCCTGGATTCTCAAATGACTATTCCCAGCCCATTCAGTGAAATCTGATGGACAGGCCCCTCGGCAGAATGTGGAGCAAAGACAGGCCCCCTGCGGCAGCTACCAATCAGTGAGGGAGAGCTCCCTGTGAAATTACCGTTTCTGAAAGGATCACAGCCTCAGATTGCTGCAGGGGAATGTCGGTGGGTTTAAATTCTTTATCGAATATCTCTTGATGCTTGCTGTTCCTTTTTTCCTTCTTCTTGTCCTTCTTCTCTTTGTCAGGGTCATCCTTGTCCAGCTTGTCCTGGGACCGGGAGTGCATTTTCTTCGGCAGGAGGGGTTCCAGAGCGAACCTAAAGAAAACGTTGTGTGTTTTTTCCAATCAATGATGTCTTTCTAGGAGAAACTGTTGCTTTTTGCCCTGCGGATCCATGTAAAGTCACTCACAATGAATCAGGTGCTGTCTGGGGACCGCCCAACTTTACAAGGAAAGAAATAATTTTGAAAGGAAGCTCAAGGGCCACCTATGATACTTATTACCAATTGCCATGGTGACGGTCTTGCATCACGATAGAAACAAACTGGGGGAAAAAACCACACTGACAGGACAACACGGAAATGTAAAGCCTGAATGCATTATGGGATGATGACATCCAGGGATTATTGTTGATTTATGGCTGGAGGAACGTATTTGAGGTCTATTTCCAAAAGGAAGTTCTCACTTTTTAGAGATTCACACTGAAATATTTATGAATGTGAACAGGAGAAATAGGCAGATGCTGACACAAAGAAATGTCTGTATTGGTACACAGGGAGCTTCCACTCGAAAGCCTTTGATGGCTCAGTGAGAAAGAAGTCAGCTCTAGCTCCTAAGGATGTGGAGTTGCCCTGAGATTTTCAGCCAAGAACTGAGCTTGAGAAGGAGGATTTGGGTCCCAGCTCTGCCACCTACTGGTAAGGGTCCACCACCTCTGAGCACTGTGGACTGGACGACCCATTCACAGAATGAAAAGAAAATGGTATTTAAAAAGAGATGTGACCTATTCAAAGAAGCGAGTCATGCAGTCCTATAGGAGAGACAGCACGTACTGTGATTTCTGATTAGAGTGTTTTTAAAGTGTGGTCCACACCTCATTTCTATATGGTTAAAAAGAAGCAAAATGGTCAGCTGAGAGGGTTCATGGAAGCTCCCTGCCTTCGAGCTCCTCAGGCAGTCCCAGAGCCCCATGGGAGGGCAAACTCCATCCCCCGTAATGTGGGATAAGAGGCCAGGTTCCCAAGCCAGCCTATGAGAGGCCCCCGTCCTCACTGCGACCTTCCAAGACTGACTTCCCGAAACAGCCGGAGAGTAAATGGGTTTCCTCGAGGGGAGAACGATTGTTAAGAGAAAGCTGGGCACATTTCCATCCTAGCTGCGGTTTCTTTCAAAGTTACTTGTGAGCAGGAAACGGAGAACTAAGCCCTGCTCTAATCAAAAGGCCATTCCAGCAGCTTGGTTCCCTAACATGAGAGGTACCACGGACATCCACACTGCGCTGGACCTTTCAGAGAAGCACATTTCAAACCCACGGAAGATGCTGACCGCCGAGAGCAAGAATCACATCTCCTTTGTTTTGTTAAAAAAAAAAAAAAAAAAGAAAAAAACTGGATGGGCAGAGGGATTTGAACAGGAATGGTACTGAATGTAGGCATTGATTATCAATAGCTGCTAACATCACTGCGAGAGAGATAGTCAGGCACAATGTCCTTCTGAATGGAAGAACCTATGAAGTCATTCTGCCCTGAAATCAAGCCTGAATCTGTGTAAGTCTCTAGATGGGACCACCAACCTGAAGGAAATAGGAGGGACACGGAGATACAGTCAATAACCCTGTCGGAGATGCAGTCAAAACAATCTGGATTGCAGCAGCAGCAGCCTGCAGTTTTCAACAAATAAACTACAAGGAAGAGAAATGGAAAGAAGACAGTGGAAGGAGGAAATCTATTGATTAAAAGAGAACTAAAGAGACAGAGCAGGGCTGCCCAGGTGGCACTGGTAGGGAAAAAAAAACCTGCCTGGCAATGCAGGAGATGTGAGAGACGCGGGTTCAGTCCCTGGGTCGGGAAGATCCCCTGGAGGAGGGCATGGCCACCCACTCCAGTATTCTTGCCTGGAGAATCCCATGGACGTAGGAGCCTGGTAAGCTATAGTCCAAAGGGTTGCAAAGAGTCAGACACGACTGAAGCGATCCAGCACGTACACAAAGAGGTATGGCAGCCAACTCCAAAGTGGGAGTCTTATCTGGATCAGTTTCAAGCAAACTCAAAAAAAAAAAAAAAAAAACCCAACCATTTATGACTCAGCTGGAAATAAAAACCAATATCTGATGATGGTATGGAATGACTGTTCATTTTTCACCTGTGCTAAAGGTAGTTTTTTCCTAAGTTCCTACCATTTAGAAATTCACATTGAAATGTTTACAGATGAAGTCACACGATGTCTGAGACTTGCTTCATGTATAATATGGAGGAGGGAGAGGGTGGAGTACAGACTGAAAGATGGGCTGGGAGGTGATCACTATTGAACCTGGCTCACAGGCAATGGGCACAGGGCCTCATTATGATATTATGTTTCCCGTGAAACTTTTTCATAATAAAAACTTGAAGATGATTGATGAAATACACCAGTGTTGACTTTGATTATGAAGGCATTTCGGGACATCTGGATATGCAATTAGCAACAAATCAACATCCATTAGGTGTTACATCTCTTACAAAAAACAATTTTAAAAACCTTTATGATTTTATTCTCGGTTTTACGGAACTTGAGACAATTGATGTAGGGAGATAAAGGATTAATGGACATCTTCTAGCTCGGGGCGAAACCTGTGCTATGAAATCCAGACAAGTACACAAAGCATCCAAGAAGAGGCTGAGCTGTAAATGTTTCACAGGATGAGAGGCAACTGCCAGCAGGATGAACTTTATTCTGCACATCACCAACGCCATCTGAGACCGCAGTCTCACTTCTTCCACATTAGTCAGGTAGCTAAGGGTGACAACCCTGTGAATGAACGAAAATCTGGACTCTAATAAAGATGCCTTCTAGTTTAAGGTTAAACATATGGCTCCAGGGGAGGAGACAATGGTTTCCACTCATGTAGTCACATGTGCAGGACGGAACTCTTCCATCTAAAAATCTCTAGCTCACTCTTTGCTCTCGCCCCTACATTCCTGGAAATATAAAACCCTTTTCATAAGTAGCCTGGGGATTTACTTGGGGAGAAGTTGAATTAAGTTTCTTTAGCAATCTTGCTCTAAATGACAAGCGCACTTGATTTAAATACCTCTAAATTGAGATTTCCATATAGACTTGGCCTTATAAGTAGCAGACACTGACAAAAATTACTGTTAGGGGAAGAAGAAAAAAAACACGTGGGAAGAGTTTTCTCTCCTCCATTGGGCACGCTAGCTGTTGGCTACAGAGGGCACTGGGGTTGGAGCTGTCTCTTGGGGTGCTCCGGGAGTTTGTGTCTGCGGGTTGCAGGGGCCAAGAGGCTGCGGGTTTGATAAGATGATGGACTGTAAACCAAATGGGCTTGGACAAACACACAATTGTGCAGACTTGACGGTAAAACAATTAGAAGTTCTTGGATGTTTAAACTGCACGTGGCATTTTTTTCTTTCTGTATAATCAGAACAAGCTTTACATGTAGGCTACTCACTAAATGCACAAAAATGTCAACATCGAGGCTGTCTTTGCAGAAGACACAGTGGGAGTGCAACGAAATGTTTACTCATCTATTCCATTTTTGTTCCCTTCTTAGTGACTTTGGCTTAAGAGCAGGGCTCAAAAGCAACACTGGGTCTCAAAAAAGATCTTGCAGCAAGAAAGTGGCCCTGCCGGCCTTCGGGGAAGCCTGCCTGAGTGTGACAGGCCTGCCCTGGTGTGACGCCTTGGAAGTGAGCAGGGGATGAAAGCACAGCCCACCACTGGCAAGGAATGCACCTCACTGTTTCGGGGTGTGCTGACGAGGACTGGACACTCACTGAGGCTTTATAGTTTGATGGAAGTGTTACCCAAAGTGGAGCCCAAAGCGAGAGATTGTTCTCAAAAATTCCTAAGACCCTACAAGTCTTAGTGGCACTATGGTTGTAAAGGTCTTGGATGATCTCCATTTCAAAGGGAGTGTTGAGTTTCAGAAATCCTCTCAGCTGTGATGAAACAAATCCAGGACCCTGGAGAGCTCCTCGCAACCCCTCCAGCCCTTCTCTTCCCTCCCTACTGCTGAGCCAGACTCACCCATCGGAGCCAGGCCTGGAAGGGGTGCTGTCGGACGAGAGGGAGGAGACAGAAGCCACGGATAGAGGCCGGGACGAGGAAGGCATGGTGAAGGATCGGACCATGGACCGGGGACGGCTGCCTCTTCTGTCGTCCAGACTTGAGGGCTGGGTTGGGGCAGAGGGGAGAGAAAGAGAGAGACTTGCTTGATGTCCATGCCAAAAGATGTCCAGCCTGGCATGGTCAGACACCTCAGACCGAGTGGTCTTAGCAGCCTGGAGTCTATACCAAAGTAATCCACACTTTTATGAACAGCTGATGTTCCTGTCCAAAGCTGAAGGTGAAAACCATGGTTATCCGGAGATTTTTTGAAATATGACTTGATACTGTGAAAAATACCAGAAAAAACTTTCTTGTTGGTTTTCTTTTTTTTTTTTTTTAATTTAAAATGCAGTTTTCTTTACCAAGACCACAATGCCTTACCATGCTCCAAAGTCAGCACAATGCACTGATCGACCAGGAACTGTACCTTACAGAGGACATCTAGAGTGAGGACTTTGCGAGATGTTTAGGTGAGCTGTGCACACCTCTGCACGCTGACAAACCAAGCAGACCGCCAAAATACGTGGAGGCGCAGGGACCCAACTGCTCTAGACTAAGATGAGATGCTCCTGCTGCTTAATTGAGGCGGGTTCCTTCCCTGCCGGTGACCGGCACAGCAGGTTAGCTGGATCCATGGCCGGAGTTGCCGAAGCTCCTCCTTCTTAGCAGGAAGTGGACCAGTGATGCATTCTAGAGAAAAACAGTCTCTGGATCGAGTTTTCCACCCTCTGTTTGTCATACGACTATATATTAACAAAATAAGTGTCGCTGAAATACAGCACATGTCAACACCTAATTAGCTATAAAATGCTCGTGTACCTGCCCCTCAAGCCAGATGTTGGCACAGCTGGGACAGCAGCTGGTGCAGAAACTTTTTGTTTTAACCCTCAGGATGTGGAAATCAAATGTCTGTAGAGCATGCCCTCTCTGTGTGGCTCAACCTCCCTCAACCCCAGCCCCATGCTACCAAAGCTGGCGTTCATTCAGCCCATCTCCAATAGAAAAGCTGCTTGGGACCAGGGCTGGTGACAGATTATATAACACCACTGATAAGAGGACCTGTTTCTTGACTACGTTTTGCCCATGAAATACTATTGGACCTGTACCTTATCTCTTCAATAGTAAAAGGCTCAACAGACTTGGGGGTGCCAAGGGGGACAGGGGTTCGGGGGGGACGGGATGGGGAGTTTGGGATTAGCAGATGCAGACTATTACATAGAAAATGGATAAACTGAAAAGTACAGGGAACTGTTTTCAACACCCTGTGATAAATCCTAATGGAAAAGAATATGAAAAACATATATATGTATAACTGAATCACTGTGCTGTCCAGCAGCATTTAACACGACACTGTAAATCAACTATACTTCAATGAAATAAGCTTGTAAAAAATAGTAACAGGTTCAACGTCACAAAAGAACACTTTAAAGCAGGAGCTGGTAAACGTTTTCCGCAAAAGGGGAAAATGACAAGTACTTTAGACTGCGGGCCGTAAGGTCTCTGTCCCAAGCATGGAAACAGCTAGCTATACACAATACAGAAATAAATAAGTACGGCTGTGTCCCAATAAAGCTTTATTTACAAAACAGATGTCAGGCCGTAGTTTGCTGACCAGTGGCTCAATATGCAGCTGCAGTCTGCCAGTACCGAGGGTCTGGTCAGCCTTAACTTTAGCACCGATGACGGTGCATTGCCCAACTCCAGGGAGACAGCCTTTGCCATGAACTGGCTTTTACAAGGCAACTAAAAGGAAATGGCGACTTGCAGATTAGCCTGAATTGTAAAAATGTTTCTAAAGACTCAAAGTCTACAGTATCTGCTTCTCAGCCTTTAAGGTTAGATTCCATTTCCGGTGATTATAAAATACTGACTGTATCCCTCCTGTTGTACAATGTGTCTTTGTAGCTTAGTTGTACAATGCATCCACTTCTCTGATGAAATGATCTTCACAGCAGCCAGGGTCAAGGGAGTGGGCACACAGGAGCCAGCCGGCCGTGGACCAGGAGGTGCATATGGCCACAGGCTGCCCTCATCCAGCTCTTGGGAAGACCCAAGCAGCTGCAAACGCCCCCAGCCACACAGGGCTGGCGATGCGAGCCCGAGAGGCATCCTTGAGAAGCTTGAGAGGCTGCCCGAGAGGCAGCCTTGAGTCTTGGTCAGGATGCATGAGCATGGATGGGAAGACTGTGAAGAATGAAGCAAGGGGGATGCAGGTGGGGGTTCTGGCTGGGGAGGGCCAGAAGCCACTGGTGGTCTTGTGACAGCAGGGCACCCACTGGGAGTGGCCCTGGGCCCTCCTCCTGGGCCATTCACCTCGCAAGCCCTTCTTGACCCAGCAGAGCCTCTAGAAATCGAGCAGCCAGGACTTCTGCTTTTTCATCTGAAGCCATCAGGGCCTCCCACTCCTTACCGGGTAGCTCCAGTGCTAGGACATTGTGAGAGAGGGGACATCTGTGTCCCTGCAGCAGGACAGGCACTGAGTGGGGGCGGAGGGGCGGGGAGACCACCAGGTGGGAATGTTGGTCCCGGCATGGACTGCGTGACCTCTCATAAAACAAGGAACTGCTCGGACACCTAGCTTCCTCCTGAGCATACAGGGGATAGTCATGTCACCTTGAGAGGCTGGCAAGGATGACCTGCAGTGACACAGGTGACAGGCAGGGCGGCTACACAAATGGCAGCCTCCAGTGCCCTGCTCGCATTACAGACACGAAGCACAGACGCGCTCCAGCCCCTCACAGGAGCATGCCTGCGTGTCCCAGGACGCACGTGGTCACCATCCTCATCTCCAGGGTGGTCTGGAAGGCCCTACCTACGCCCACCATGGGTGCAAACTGCCCATGGCATCCTGGGGATGGCTGGTTTCCCTGAGTTTAATCATGGTGATGGGGTTTCATGGGGGTATGGTGAGACGCGGGACCGTTTCACAGTCTTCTAGAAACGTCCCTTTCCAAATGCTGCACAAATGCCAGCTGTGGACTGGACACCCAACGGGACAACAGGCTGGGCCCTAGGAGGGGGTGCGTGCACAGGGGTGCATTAGGAGGGAGGGGTGGGGCCAGGTGGGAGGGGGAGAGATGGGGTGCTCTAGGACATGCAGCCTCAGGGTCACCGCCCAGAGCCCACACCTTGACTGCCCTCCAAGCCTTATCAGCCACTCTTCTCTTGGTTGGAATATTCTGTTGAACTCCAGCATACAGAAGAGGGCAAGGGGATCTTCTCTCTGGAGGTGGGGGTCATCAGCTTACCTTCCCAATGCACACCCCACTTAGTGGCCTCTGAGGAACCCCAGGGTTCCATGGATCTCAGTAAGAAAACCACTGGAACAAAGTCTCCCTGGCAATGGTGGGGGAGGCCCCCTTGTTGTTGTTGCTTAGTCATTCAAATGTGTCCGGCTCTTTTTGAGCCCATGGACTATTATAGCCCGCCAGGCTCCTCTGTCCATGGAATTTTCCAGGCAAGATGATTGGAGTGGATTGTCATTTCCTCCTCCAGGGGATCTTCCCAATCCAGGGATCGAACCCGTGTCTCCTCCATCTCCCGCACTGGAAGGCAGACTCTTTCCTGCTGAGCCACCCGGGGAAGCCCCGAGGGAGAGCTGGAGGGGAGAGTCCTGGGGGCAGGGGTGACGGGTGGACCACAGCACCGTCTGTGCACACCATGGCGAGGACTCGAGAAGGATGAACAGCATCTTCTGGGCGTCTTGTCTGCTGACGGTGGTGGAGGGGGACCAGCCTGGGCAGCCGGAGGGGGTGGACGGCGTGGGCTCTTCTGGGCACAGGGGTGGAGGGGCCCAGAGGCAGGTGGATGGGTGGGTCTGAGCTCAGGGCCGTAACCAGGTGATGCAGAAAGCAATAGAGGAAGACAGTGGAGAAGGAGCAGGGCCACGGGAGGCTCCCTGTTCTTATCAGACTCGAATGAACCAGAGAAGGAAGGAGTGGAGGACAAACTCGGAACTCTTTCAGGAGCCTATGAGCAGACACCTCCTGTACGGCCAAGGGCCAGCGAAGGCAGGGGGCTGGTGCTGAACGTGACTGAGGTTCGTGGCCTCCACTCTGGGGGCCCCAGGCTCTGCACGCCTCCCTCCCCAAGTAGCAGGAGGACCTGGGGTTCCTGTGCTTTCCTTTGGGAAGTGGCGGCTCTTCAGAGCTGAGGGCTGGCAGGATGAGGCCAAAGCTGAGCAGGCTGGACAGGTCTGATGGAGCTGCTCACGGATTAGGAGTCAGAGGGCGTCCAAGTCTTCCCTTTCTACAGCTTAGGCTGGCTCAGAAAAATTGACAAAATGGTTTATGTCCTTTCTATGGGGTTTTTATTTTTAAATCCATCTTTTCTTTTAAACCAGATGACAGTATATTTCTTTTTAAAGTATTCTGAGATGCTTGAAAGTTCTCAAAGTAGATAAGAAGGGAAAGCCTCATTTCAGACTGCATTTTATCACCACATTTTTCAGAGAATGACAGGGTATCAGGCCTCCTGTTTGCTCAAGGGAGGCTGGCTGCAGAACCTGCCTTGGGGGTCCCAGGATGAAGGGGGGACTCAGGAAGGCAGCTCCAGGGGACGAGGCACCGCAGGTGAGAAACGCACCCTTACTTAATTCTGTTCCTGACGGCATTCCCAAGATGCTCTGGCTGCCCCTACGAAGGGGTCGGACAGTGGTGGAGAAGATGCCTTCTCAGGGTGTGGTGCAAATGGCTTATCCCCAGCTAAGGATGGCAGACCACTGCCCACATGACAGCCTCGCCTTCCTGCCTACCCCCCCTACCCGCGCCCCCATGGTCAAGAGCAAGCCTGCACCAAAGTAATGAATCACAGCAGAAGACAGGGATGTGAAGGATGTTCTGATGAGCCAGACAGATTTCCATCATTTTGAAATATACAGGAAATGATTGATCAAAGAGGAAGCGTTTCACTTAGAAAGAGAACATGGAGCTTGCACAAGTGTTTATTTCTTAGAAAGAATTAAAAGTGGCATCAGACTTTGGAAGAGGTGCACCGTGATGCTCTCTGAAACTCTTCCGGCCACTCGACACTGATTGTAATGAGTTGCAGGCTCCAAAGTGATCAAGCACGGCTCGAGGACTCTGACTTACATGAAGGGTCCTCTGGGGTGGCTGGGCAGGAGAGTACCCTGATTCCTAAGCCTGTTCATCTGGAGCTGCTCCTGTGGGGCTGACAGTCTCGGATTCCCACCTGCTGGGTCTTCAGACCACAGCCTGGCAGCTGAGTTACTCTCAGCTCATGCTCTGCTCTGGCCAAGGCCATAGACACCTCATCTGATGAGCACTAGGCTTGGAGGCACTGGGGCCTGGGCATGGGCAGCAGGGCTTGGGGCGGTGGTGGGGGAGCACAGGGTGTAATCACAGCCAAGTCAACCCATCTGGGGAGAAGTCCTGCTCCTGACTTGTCTCCAACCACAAGGGCAAGAGAAGAAGAGCTTTGCCACTTAGGAGCCTGAGGCCTCAGGCTAGGGGCCCTTCTCAGGTTCCTCTGCCTCTAAAAGAGGTGGGTTCCCCCTTGAAATGTCTGCAGCACCTCCTTCCTCAGGCTGCACTTCCTACTTGCAAAATGAAAAACTCAGAAAGCTCCCAGGCTCATGGTAAGCACTAAATTAGCGTTTGCTAAGTGAGATAGATGTGTGGAAAAAGACGAAGTCAGCTCAACACAGAGTAGCAGAGAACTTTCGAGAATGGCAGACGGAGCTGGGCTAAAAATGAAGCCAGAATGGCGTGCCTGGTTGGACAGGTGGTTCTTTAGGGGGTAGAGGGCCCTGGGTCCTAAGCGGTGGAGTAACTGCAGCAGCCTGCCTTCCCTTTGCAGGATAACCTGTTAGACCTGCTCGCAGACACCCCGTCCATGCCAGCGGGCATGGGATTCCAGGAGACCAGAAGAGGTCTCACTGCCTCTTTTTGCCACACTGATGTTTACCTCTCAACAGTGGAGAAAGGGGACCATCTGTTTGGGTAGACACCCCCCGAGCCCACAGTCAAGGCTAAGACGCACCAAGATTCCCAGAGACCCTAAGTAAGGAAGGAAGTGATGCTCTGAACTGCACACCACGGGGGCACTGTGAGGTGCGGTGCCTGGCCCTGCCCCCAGAGGTGCTAAGACCCAGCTCATGAAGACTGTCTCAAGCCCACCACAGGCCTCACACTGTCAGGTACTCTGCATCAGTAAGGACGAAACTCTGCTCCATGTTACGTGGCAGGCTGCATGGGAGCAGAGTTTGGGGCAGAATGGATACGTGTATGTGTATGTCGGCTTCCCCCATGGCTCAGCTGGTAAAGAACCCGCCGGCTAGTGCAGGAGGCATGAGACGAGGGTTCGGTCCTTGGGTTGGGAAGATCCCCTGGAGAAGGAAATGGCAACCTGTTTCAGTATTCTCGTCTGGAAAATTCCACGGACAGAGGAGCCTGGAGGGCTACAATCCATGGGGTCGCAAAGAGTCAGACACTAGAAACTATCACAACATTGATAATCAGCCATTTTCCAACATTAAAAAAAAAAAAAAAAAAAACAAAACCCAAACCAAAAAAGATGCATACAATATATAAAAAAATCACCAGCCATTCTTTTATGATGCTCTTGATGTTAGCCTTGGCTCAGAAACCTTACACAAACTCTTAGTAAAAGCCCAGGTCTGCCCTTTACCCGAGAACAGAGTCTCCCAGCAGTCCAGGCTCTGTGAGGCTGGGTATCTTTCTGGGTCTGCCCTAAGAATTGTCTTCTGCCCAAGGCATAGCTGTGTCTGCACCAGCCCCTGGCTTGCCATTCAGGTTCCTGCCACCAGCCTTTGCTGAGTGAGTCCTCTCTCTGGGAGTCATCCTGCCCACCTCCTGCAGCTTATCCTTGACTTAGATCAACGGCCACTTCCTCCAATAGGTAAGATTCAGACTTCAGTGAACTGTTCCTCCCCTCAACGACTCTGACCTTGGCCTGGGCACAGGCTCCGTCTCAGCTCTGGGACATCGTGAGTGCTGTTATCCTGTGTGTGCTTTAACCCTCTGCCTGTGCTGTGTGATTGGAAGTAGGGTTTCCATGAACCAGCCTGAGTCCCATGCGTTGATGAGATTTTTCTGTTGCTCCCTGACTCTAAGGGGAGATTGCGTTCACAGCTGTGGGCAGGGTACACGGTGATCAAGCACATTTACTCAAGCTTGCTCACCCAGACATTTCCAATTACTGAAAGGAGGTGACTAGATTTGCTGGCAGAGGACCTGAGGAAGGGGCAGAGGGCCCTTGTCCTAAGTGGGCACCACGGGCAGGACTCAGGTACTCTGCCCTGTGGGCCTATCATGGTCAGACGGTGTGATGAAGAGACGTGCCCCCCGACTGCTGCCACGCCAGCCACTCACCATGGTCCGGACGCCGTACTGCTTCTCCACTTTCTCCTTTAACTGTCTGAAACAGGCTTCCATTCTCTCATGAAATGGCCTCAGTGCTTCTGTGACTTTGTCTCCGTGGATCCTGATCCCTTCGGCCAAAAACGGAATCTGGAAAACATGCCCGTCGACATTCCTCACCTCCTGCTTAATGTCTTGAAAGAGCAGTGTACACCCGGCGGAAAGCGGCGACCCGTGTGCAAAATGCATCTGTTTTGGTTTTCCAATCAAACCAGCTGATTAAATTCATCAGCCAGGCACGCTACTCTCCCAAACCAAAATGTGTAAATGAAAAGCATTTAAGTCAGACACATCTAGCACGGCGTGCAGGGCACGGATGTGTCATTGCTTTGCCTGACTTGCATTTGACCATCAACCCCAGAAGAGACGGCTGTGTGTTCTCCCCTTGAATTTGAGAACTGCATTTTGGATTTGTTTAGCTGTAACTTGATGTACTCACAAAGGGCCATGTCACAGTGCCAAGATTCCTTTGCTAAGAATATTGCCTCTATAACCCGCTCTAGTATTCTTGCCTGGAGAATCCCCGTGGACAGAGGAGCCTGGCAGGTTACAGTCCCTGGGGTCACAAAGAACTGGACATGACTGAAGTGACTTAGCATACATGCACAGCTATAACTTGACCTACTTGCAAAGGGCCATGTCACAGAGCAAAGATGCTTTTGCTAAAAATATTGCCTCTACAGGCAATTGAGAACTCTATTTCAAAATGTAAAAACCGAATTATATGTGATCTATAGTCCTGAAGGGTATTCTTATTTGGAAAGGAAAACCAAATTTATCCTTCCTTAAAACTAAAAATAATCACCTCTCTGCCAACACTCCTGTCACAAATATCCACGCCGACGCTTCACATCGGATCATGGAGATGTAGCTGACCTTTAAACGCGTTGTAGAGACATTTTTATTCCCCAGCCCCAGAGACCCTCCAGAGTCCCTGCCGTTGGGGGTGGGTGTAGGAAGGCTCTTTTCTTCCCCCAGCTTCTGCGTCCCCCGAGGCTCCGACTGGGAGGTACATGCTCTCCAGTGCAATCAAGCTAAGAGGCTTCCTCTTAATAATTTATAATTAAATCAAAATACTGATTAAAAACAGATTTCCTTAATATGCCAGAACACCAGTGTAGATGAGCAGATTTATTAGTAAGAAGGATAATAAGTCCACAATTGAATTTCATGTGAACAAATTCAAGGAATCTTATCAGGATGAATCAACGCACAAAACGTATTTGGCTGCCATTTATAGCAAGCAGCTGGAGCCTCTTGTGGTGCTCCGGAAGAGGACAGGATAAGTGAGCACCCCCCCAGGGTTGACACCCCTCAGCCTCCTTTCGGGCTGCACTGGCACAAAGCGTGTTCAGCTGACAGCTGGGTCTACACCCAAGGTAAACTCCAGGCATCTCTTTCTGGCCGTTATCATCAGGAGGGCAGTGTACAGCTAAGATTTCAGACGAGATGGGACCTTTTACTTTCCCATGCATATTACTCTTGCAGATGGCAGCCTCCAGGGGCTAGTTGCAGTTTGTGCAGGTTCAGCAGGAGAAGATGCTCGCAGAAATTTTCTTGATTGCTGGGGGGTGGCAACGGCAGGCTGGGGATAACCTGCTGTGGGACGGGGAACATGTCCTGTCTATCCTAGAATGAAGGCAAGGATAGGGGTGTGGTCTCAAGGTGACAGCCCAGCCACTCTAGACACTGAAAGCATTTTGCTCTAGAATGGACCTTTCTCAAATGAGCAAAATGAAGTCTAGTCATTTCTGTAATTTTTTGTGTTGGTTTGACAAAACTCTTAATTGGCCAGATGCTTGACATCAAAGAAGCTACTTGCTGGACTAAAGTGAAGACCTTTTGGTTCAGGTCTTAGGAATGAATGAAGGGCGATTTGGCGGGTAAAACTGATCCTTTCAACTGGTCTCTGACATTGGTTAGTTATAGCTTTCTACAAGAAGGGTGGGATGGGGCCCTTGTTCTATGTCTGCTTAGGGCTGAACTGAAGCTATGAATAAAAAGATGCTCTGTGTAAACACTCCAACATATGAGGTGCTTAGCACATGAACGGAAGCCAGGGACTGAGGCCTGGAATGGTCTTTGGATTCCAGCAGGCTGAGCATCAAAATCTCTCAGGCAGATTCCTGAACCCATAGTCCTGATCTGGTCTGGAGCAGGTCCCAGGAATCAGAACATCTAAAGAGTTTCCCAGAGCCCAGAGCAGGAGGAGGACATCCCCAAAAGCCACACGTGTCTTCAGGTACGTGCTTAGTCGTGTCTGAATCTGTGTGACCCCATAGACTAGCCCGCCAGGCTCCTCGGTCCAAAGCATTTCCCAGGCAAGACTACTGGAGTGGGTGGCCATTTCCCTCTCTAGAGGATCTTCCCCACCCAGGGATGGAACCTCTGTATTTTGCGTTGGCTGGCAGATTCTTTACCACTCAGCCACCTGGGAAGCCCAACTCAACAACATGTTGAGTTGTTCAAAGTGAGCACGCGGCCAGCTCTCAAAATAGCGGTCCTATATGTGAAATCTGTTCCAGTGTGTCTCCTACACGGGTTCACGGCCTGCTGGTGGCACAGAGCACTTAGAAGCAACGCGAAACGCTCCAGGAGCACCGCCCCGGTGACCTCAGTCAGGCCTGTCATCAGCTGGGCATGGTGAGAGGGTCTAGGCTTTCATTTCTGTGCATTTCAGAAGACACATATGCGGGCACCTCAGTGGGCTTGTCTGAGCCTACACGGATTCATCCTCAGACCCACAGCAGGGAGGCTTCGTGAGACAGCTGTGTCTGTGGAAAGAGGGAGCTGTGCCTTTGAAGAAGGGGCTGGTGCTCCTGGCTGCAAACCTGGAAGAGCCCCACACACACAACTGGCCCCTGATGGACCCTGGCTCCCACCCCCAAGGGGCTCAACACCCCCTGCTTCAGCATAGGCAACAGCAGAGCCAGGAGCTGCCTGGAACTTAATAACCAGCCTTTGCAAGTGATTTTAGGCTCCGAGATGTGCTGATTGTACATCAGGGATGGAAACTCTGCCCAGGAATCCTTGGGATTCCCAGCAGGAAAACCTTGCTTTGCCCTGATGGAGCTTCAGGGAAAAAAAACAAATCAAACAAATTAACAAACAAAACCAGAAGAAAGCATCCCAGTAACCCCGAACTTCTTTCTGTTACTGACCATATGACTCAATTACTGATATTAAAATATGGATTTTCAAAACATCGGCAAATGAGAGCAAGATCACAGGTAATGTTTTGAATATGTATTTTTCATCACTCTTTGATTTAATAAAGAGGCTAGAAAACAGATTTTTTTTTCAACTTTCCTGTGAACTGCTTTAAAATTCATCCTTTAATATAGTTATTAGGGGTGATGACATAGTGCTGATATAAAGTTCTCTCTGGGGAACAAATTACTTTCTTCTGTAGGGCCTGAAACTCTTAAAATCCAATTTGCTGTAAAAGCTTACAGGGAAAAAAAAAATCAATATAACTTTTTGCAGACCAAACTAGTTTTTGTGTAGCAATGGTTTTACAGCCTTCAGTAGAGTTTTGAATTTTGTACCTTCTGGTTCCCACAACATCTAAAATGGAATCATTCAGACCTGTAAATCCTCTCCCTCTTTTTCTTAGTTAGAGACGGAGACTGCCTACACAAAGCTTATATCCTGTGCAAAGAAACCATTCTGTAAAAAGTCCCCTTAAATTCAGCTCCCAAGGTGTCTTGCCAGAGAAGAATTCCAAGGCCAAAGTGATATCAAATGCCTAAGTCACACCCATTAGGATGGCTGTTATAAAACAAAGAAAAAGAAAATCAGAAAATAACTGTTGACGAGGATGTGGGGAAATTGGAACCATGGTGCCTGCCTGGCAGCGGGAACAGAAAGCAGTGCAGCTGCCGTGGAGCAACGCGGCGCCTCCTCAGAAAGCTAAAGATCGATGCATCACACAACCCAGCAATCCCACTGCTGGGCACACATCCAGAGGAAGTCAAAGCAGGAGACAGCAGGTTTGTATAAACCCGTGTTCATAAGAACATTGTTCACAACAGCAAAAGATGGAAGCAACACAGGAGGCCATCAATGAAAGGACAGATAAGCAACACGCGGTCCATACAGACAGTGGAACATTCTTCAGCCTTGATACAGGACAACATGGAGGAACCTGGAAGACCTATGCCAACTGGAATGAGCCAGTCACAAAAGGACAAACAATATATGACTCTACTTATATGAGGTCCCTGCGGCTGCTGCTGCTGCTGCTAAGTCGCTTCAGTCGTGTCCGACTCTGTGTGACCCCATAGTTGGCAGCCCACCAGGCTCCGCTGTCCCTGGGATTCTCCAGGCAAGAACACTGGAGTGGGTTGCCATTTCCTTCTCCGATGCATGAAAGTGAAAAGCGAAAGTGAAGTTGTTCAGTCGTGTCTGACTCTTTGCGACCCCATGGACTGCAGCCCACCAGGCTCCTCCGTCCCTGGGATTTTCCAGGCAAGAGTACTGGAGTGGGGTGCCATTGCCTTCTCCGATGAGGTCCCTAGAATAATCCAAATAAGAGATGAGGGTTTGATCCCTGGTTGGGAAGATCCCCTGGAGGATGAAATGGCAACCCACTCCAGTGATCTTGCCTGGAGAATCCCATGGACAGAGGAGCCTGATGGGCTACAGTCCCTGGGGTTGCAAAGGGTCGAAAACGACTGAAATGACTTAGCAGGCACACACAGAATAATCAAATGCATAGAGACAGAGCGCAGGGTGGTGGTTTCCAGGGGTGGGGAGCATGGGGAATTATTGTTTATTGGGTGTCGAGCAGTTCTGCAAGGTGAGAAAGTTCTGGAGGTGATGGTGGTAATGGTTGCACAATGATGTGAATGGACTTGACACTGAACTGTGCACTTAGAAATGACTGAGGTCAACTATATGCTACATGCATTCTATCACAACAACACACACACACACACACACGTTATACATACAAAGTTAAGTACTTGTAACTTGGCTTGAAACCGAACAGGCCCACTCTGCCCTAATAGGTCCCGTAACCCACGTGCTGATGGTGAACGAGCCAGGACAGTGAGGCTCCAGGGAGGCCAGGAGCTGGTGCCCACAGAGCGCTCATCAGGAGGGAGAGCCGGGACTCCCGGGCTGTGGAGGGGTGCCGCCCAGGCACAGGGTGACCCTGGTCTCTGCCTCCCTCAGCTCTCTGCCCTCAGCCTGGCATGCGGGGCACAGATCAGCAGTGCCCTCTCTGCCTCCCAAGGGAGAAAAGGAAGCCTAAAGAAGCCAGCTGATGCTGGGCAAGATTGAAGGTGGGAGGAGAAGGGGACGACAGAGGGTGAGATGGTGGGAGGGCATCACCGACTTCAATGGGCATGAATTTGAGGAAGCTCCGGGAATTGGTGCTGGACAGAGAGGGCTGGCATGCTGCAGTCCATGGGTCACAAAGAATTGAACACAACTGAGCAAGTGAACTGAACTGAAAAGAGTCAGCTGCCCGAAGTCCAGAGCAGGTGGGCAGAGTTCCCACAGGAGCTGGGTCTGGACATTCCCACTACACCAGGCTCACAAAGACTCCAAAAGCACAGACACAGGAGCCAGGAACATCCCACGGAGCCCAGGACACCCTCTAGAGATTCCCAGACCACATCCCTTGAAGGAAGTACTGAGAGCCCTCAGGAGCACAAGCAGAAAAGCCCAAGAATATGCAGAAGTATCTGGAACACTCCCTGCAACCCTGACCGCCAGCAGAGGGGACAGGAGGGTGGGCACTTGGCGGTTCCCCACCCCCACCTGCCACACCACCCGCCTGAGACAGGCTGGGGCCACGACCTCTGGGAGTCACCCCTCGACCTCACCCCCAACATTCTGTTCTGTTGATACCAAAGATTTTCCAGCAGGCAATACACTGATTGAGGGGAGGAAACAGACCCAGCTCATTTGTAAGAGCGAACGTTCTAGGTGTTCACATTCATGACAATGGCCAGGAGTCCAGTTAATTGCAGTGGCGGTGGGTGGGTTTATCCAGTACAAACACGGTTGTGTGTACTTCGTGGCGGCTGGCAGGTGTGCTAAGGAGGCCCATAGGGATCTGGTCCCAGGCTCCACTTTCCCCACCCCGACCCTGCAGCTGCCGTGAGACGTTTACCTGCCAAGCAATCAGGTCCTTGAGCTTCTCGATCTTTTCGTGGGCCTCGGGGTGCTCCTGCAGGTACCGCTCGGTGAAGAAAGCCTGGTGGGGACAGAGAGAGTGGCTGAGCCCACCAACATACCCCGGCCGCAGGCAGTTTGGCACATCTGGAGTTCCCCAGGCCCGGGGAGAGAGCCGTGTGGAACACAGGACCACAGCCCTGCTGTCACCAGGCTCACGTCCCCCCAGGTGGGGCCCTCTCCACCAAAACATTCGGGAAGGTCAATACAACCTAAGGACTCTGTTCACTCACTGTGGAGGCCCTGTTCAGAGAGCCCAGCAAGGCTGCTGCTGACTGGCCCCCCGCAACCCCCAGCTCAGGTCATGGGCAGCAGCCCCCAGCTGCTCCCGGGCTGTGATCATCAGCCGGGCCTGCTCTGCACCTGAGGATGGCTGGGACGCAGCACCACCTCCCTGTCCCCTCACAGCCCACCTTCGGGCAGCGCCCTTCCTGCCTTGGTTTCCCCTTAGTCTAGACCAGGGGGGCTAGTGAACCCCTCCTGTGAAGAGCCTCAACTCTGCAGCCGTTGTATCCGGAAGACGGCTTCGGACACTAAGAAGCGGATGGCCATGGCCACATTGCAAACTCCATGTACAAAATCAGGCGGACCCTGTGTCTAGATCACCAGCCCATGACCTTCAACTTCGGCTCCATCTTACTATTTTTCCAGAGAGATCAGCTGGCTGTCCCCACTGCACCAGTCCCCCAGCTGCTCTAAATATTCTAATGCCGTTGTCTTCCACTACAACTGTATATTGTGGTCTTTAATAACCCCAGCTCTCTGGACAGTCAGGCGGGTCACTCTCCATCAGCACAGCCCGGTAGGGGAGTGGGGACAATGTCCAGGCCAGCCATGCCTGGGGTGGGGTCCTGACTGCTGGCGGCGGGCAGAAGTTGCCCCCGGGGAGTGGGCCCCGTTTGGCCCACTTCAGCAAGCCCGGCGAGGTCTCCGGGCTTGGAGGTGGGGTTTGGAGCTAGCCTGTCGCCGGGGGCGGGGCTGCAGCTAGGAAGCGGGCATGTCACGTGCCTTCTCGTAATTGGCAAAACCTCCCATGACCGCGGGGTCCACGATGCCGTTCAGGAGCATGGAGAGCGGGTTGATGGGAAGGCTGGGGTCGTCTAGGTGCTGCTGTACCATGCTGTTGATCTTGTCATTGGTCAGCTGCATGGTCTCGATGGCGTTCTCCAGGGGGCTGATCTCCACCTGCGGAAGCGGGAGGACAGGGATGACTCGGGCCGGCGGCCCCGCCCCGCCCCGCCCCACGCCGCGGGGGGCCCTCGCCCATGCCCCCCGGCACCTCGCCAGAGGAAGGGCATCCAGACTGTGGCCCGGGCTTCCTACTCCCTGTGTACGTTTCCTTCCAGCGGATCTTCGGGGCAAGGTCTCTCATCACCCAACAAGAGGAGCCGGGCGCGTGAGCGGCTTTACGCGCTTCCACTGACCCGGTCCCCACACGCAAAGTCCAAAGGCACGATGCAAGGTCAGCTTGTCCCGGGGCGCGCGCGCGCATGCTCATCTGCATACACGTGTGTGCAGGCATGTGTGTGCACGCATGGTCGTCCCAGGAAAACACAGCCCTGAGTGGTGCTTGAATACAGCTGCTTCACAGATGAGGGCTTTTAGCCATGGTCTTGTCCGCTGCTTGTTTTAAGGAATCTGGGGCAATCTGTCCTGTCCCTGAGGCAGGAGGTCTGGGCGCTTTGTAAGCCCCCCTGGACCTGCTTGGTTCGAGAAGTTGGGGGAGGGGTAGAGAGGTCCCGCCACAGTCTCCACCTGTGATCATGTGCCCTCCAGGGAATAAAAGAGCTCGCCCAGCGCCGGGGGCACAGCTTCAGTTGGATCTCACAGGCCTCCCTTGCAAACCTGATACCAGTCAGCAGGACCTTCAGGGCAGGAGGCAGGGCGGTCCACCTCAGGCCCACCTCTGCCCACACCACCAAGGCCCTTTTTTCACTGGAGGCCCTGCAAGGCTCTGTGATGCTCAGCCCCGCCCTCCTCTTTGGCTCAGCTCTAACTGCCAGGAGAATGTGACTGGCTTTAAAACAGTAACACCACCTTCACGCTGGGTCTCCCTCCAACAGACCCAAGGCTGGGCCCCTGAGCCACATCCAGGGGTGAACTCAATGTAAGATAAACTGGTCCTTGCCCTCCCCAAGGCCAGTGTGCTGGGGCCCCCCTCCTGTGCCAGGGACCCAAGGGTGTCTTTAGCAAATGGCAAAGAAGAGCAGCCTGTTTTCTTCTTGCTCCAGCCCCTGGGGGCTGTCTGAGAGGCAGAGGGAGGGATGGAGGTGCAGAGACACTCAGAGAACAGTTCTGCTCATGGCTAGATCCCAGAACGACACCCTCAGCTGCTAGGCAGGAAGTCCCTGCTTGTCAAAGAACGGTGTCCTAGATTCATCAAACCAAGAGGGTCAGCTGCTGCCCACACCGTATCCCATGCTGGTCTGTCCTGGGAGGCAGACCCTCGGCAAGAGGGGCCTGTGGTATTGACAGCGGGATTATTTCAGTCATGCTATCCGGGGATTATCCAGCTTCCAGCCCTCTTAGTTCACTAAAAAAAGGGCCAACACAGCCCATGGCAGAACCATATCCTTACAGAAAATCAGGGATTGCCTCTCTCCACCTCGAGCTGTTAAGCGCCTTCCTTGCACACCCTGGCTGGCTTGCGGAATCCCCGATTACAAACGGCTTATGGGCAGAGGCTCATTAGGAAGATAGGATTGTGCCTGTTTATGGAAGGGCCTCCTGGTTCATCTCCCACCCACGTACATCACCAGCTCCAAACGGTGCCAGCAAAGGCTTGCGTTTCTGCCACCTGCCACGTGTCTCCTGAGCCTTTTTCAGCTCAGGGCCCGCCAGGTGGCTATAGGGGCACAGAGCCCTAGGGCAGGCTTCAGAGCAGGAGGAGAGGGCGCTGGGGTTTGGGGAAGGGGAAGTTGCTGACCACAGGCATACTCAGCCAGAGGCCCAGAGCTCAGGTGGCGAGGACAAAGGTCAAGAGTGGAACCAAGGCTGGGTGCAGCCATAAGGTCTTAGGATGAATCAGGAGCATCCAAGGGGCCTCATGGTAAACTGAACGGTGAGAACCACCCTTCTGGCTAAGATTCTGCCAGGTAGATATCCAAGGCACTGAGGCACAGGGCAAAGTGTACATATTCTAATCAGATCATTCCATACCGGCAGTTGTCAGTATGCTGCTGCTGCACAAGAACCTTTGGCCCAACTCTGGTTCCTGTCATTAAAATTGTCCAATAGTAAGGCTTAGCTGATGAGATGCGAGTCATTCTTACTTTAAAAAGTGTGGGCGGCGGGGAGGGTATATTTGAAATGAGCAAGTACTATTAATCAAGTTGTTTGTCATGTAAATGACAATAAGACCATCAGGAAGAAAGATCTTAAAAAGGGTATATGAATTGGAATTTGTCTTAAACTTTTCACTTTGTTAGCAGAAAGAACTGTCAAAACAGCACAGTGAAGGCTGTGTTTAAATATTTTGTAAGAAGAGATGAAATCTTAATTCTCTGGTTTTCGTCTACATTAGAGGTGGCTGTGATTACAGCATGTCCACTGTGGTATCTGTGGGCAGGGAGAGAGATTCTGGGTTGCTAAGCCTGACGTGGTGTCTGCAGGGTGGGACAGGCCCCAGGAAGAGGCTGGGTCAGACCGCAGCAGAGGGTGACGGGCAGGCTTTCTGCAGGGTGTCCTTACCATAAAAACAGACTTGACCTCAAACCACCTCAGGATGCCAGGCAGCTTATACGCAGTGGTATAAATGGTCCTCTCGATCCACATATTCTGCAAAGGGAACACAGACCCACGGTGCTTAGAAGAAGGATGTTGCAGGCGGCTGACAGCTTCTGCCCTCGGGGGGATCTGCTAGGCTCTGGGAGGCAAGGTCACCAGCCACCCAGGGAACACCTCACGCTCTGCTGAAGCCAGACCATCACACACGACATGTGGTCCCCTGTCCCCTGGCCAACGGCGCCCACTTCCCTGGTATTTGGAAAAGAAAAATATAACAGACGAGTCAGGAAGAATTTTCTGCACCCAAACAGGGGAGGCTCCCTCTGAGTGAGCAGATTTTTGGAAAGGCTCTGATGAGTTTAACGTTAGCCTTATTGAGTGTTCAAAAGAAACCCAAGGAAGCAAATCCGTTGAGGAAGATGGGGCTTCGTAAAAGTGATGTCTCACATTCTAATAAAATCAGTTAGCATTTTAATGATTTTTTTCTTTGTATAACATATATTTACGTCAGAAAATAAAGATATGGAAATAGAAGGCAGAAAAAGGAAATGGCAACCCACTCCAGCATTCCTGCCTGGGGAATCCCATGGCAGAGGAGCCTGGCGGGTACAGTCCATGGGGTTGCAACAGTTGGACATGACTTAGCAACCAAACCACCACCATCACCACCCAGAGATGACAACCTAAACTTTTACTATCTATTGTTAAGCGTACTTATTAAGCATTCATAAACGTGTATATGTGTATTTTCAGTGAAAATACCATTTAATAATCTGCAATCTTCCTAAAGAAGTTTCCTAGGTGACACAGTAGTAAAGACTCTGCCTGCCAATGCAGGAGATGCAGGTTTGATGCCTGGGTCAGAAAGATCCCTTGGAGCAGGAAATGACAGCCCATTCCAGCATTCTTGCCAGGAAAATCCCATGGACAGAGGAGCCTGGAGGGTTACAGTCCATGAGATCACAAAGAGTCGGCTACAACAGAGTGCGCGCGCGCACACACACACACACACACACACACACAAGCTTGCACACACTTCCTGAAATGGTACATCTCAGATTGAGGGAAATGTATATAAGCTGATACACATAATTCCACCTCTGTCCCGTGGCTGCCCTGAACTCCACTGCGGAGTAAACAGTGACCCTTCCATCCCGCCCCCTGCTGCAGGATGTTGAGCTGGTGGTGTCCTTTGCCAGCGAAAGCTCCCAGTAATAGAGAATCACTGAGTCTGTCCAAGTGGTCCAGATACACAGAGACGGCATAATGCAGTGGCAGCATTTCCAGAAAACTAGGCTAGAACTTGGAAAGCATTCTCCCCAGACCTCAGACTGCTGGGGAGGGGAAGGAGCAGGCCCTGGTGCCCCCAGACACAGGCTCCTGCTGCCCCCAGGGGCTGGCAGTCAGGGGCCGGTCTGGAGACAGCAGTCTGCACGTTCGGAGCTGCCTGCAGCCACAGCTCATTATTCTCCTCCCCAACGCCTCAAGCCAGCACCCTCCTAGAGGCCTTCAGGCTCCACACTGACTCCTCTCAGCCTTCGTCCTCTTCTTCTCTGGCCATGGGTTCCAGAAAGTCATCCCCTGGCCATGTTTGGATGCCCTGAGCTGCTCTGAACTCCCCGGCTGGCCTGGTGGGGCAGTACGTAGACTCCCCACCTCGGGCCCCAGCCTGGCTTCCTGCGGCCACCAAACCTGCATGCTTATCTGGAAGCCAGGAGCTTTGTCAGGCCCATGAAGGACTAAACCCCGTGGCTTCTGAAAGCCTCATCTGCGTGTGAGAGGACCTAATGGGGCCATTACGGGATTTCAGGGCCATTTAGAAAAAGCCCGGCTCTGAGGCTTAGCGCAGCCCCAGTGTCAGGAGCCGAGGTTATTCTTAGCTCTGCTCCAACGGCTGCACGCTTGTCGGCAATTTGCCTGACCTCCTTGTGTCTCTTCCTTCACAGTATGAAAAACCTACATGGCTGTGAGATGTGAGAAGCGTGAGGGAAATTCAAGGAGGGCCCGTACATTCTGCCTGGAGGATGCTACATCACGGATCGAGTTACTGCTGAGATGATCAGAGCAGAGATTTCCGTAAAGCCCGGCCCTGGCCTGGGGGAATGGGAGCAGACCTGTCCCTCTTCCCATCACAGACGATGCCACAGTGAAACCCATCACCAAACAGGAGCAGGAAGCCACAGCAACCAAGAAAGAGGGGACTGACAGGGTTTGAAACAACCAGTGTTGACATGGGGGAGCTGCCTTAGAATTTCCCGATTCTGAGCTCCTGATTGACACACAGAGGAAGCTGGGCTGGGGGAGGAAAGGGGCTTTCAGGAGCTGTGGCTAGAGGCCCACAGGTGTGGCCCTGAGGATGGAAAGATCACAGGAAACAGGGAACGTGGTGGAAGCTTTGCTGACAGCGCTCTGAGCTGCCCTTTGAGTCAGCAGGCGCTACTTCAGCTTTGTCCTCCTGCACCCCCAGATACCTGCAAGCAAGGCGCCTGCCAGGGGTCCTCAAAGCAAATGCTGCCTTGAAATGTGGGCCAATCTAGGGATTTCCAGAGGAGGTTTTCAGGGCAGTAAGAGAGAGAAATAATGACATTTTAAACAAACAAACAATGTTTGATTTCATGCCTTTTCAAAATGGAATCCATTAAACTGGTTGTGCATGTATTTTATTTCTATTTATTTTTTGTTTGTTGTTTGTTTTTTCGGCTGCACTGGGCAGCATGCAGGATCTTAGTTCCCCGATCAGGGATGGAATCCCGTGTCTCCTGCATCGGGGGTCCAGAGTTTTAACCACTGGACTTACAGGCCAGTCCCTGTGCCTATATATGTTTTTAAAAGGCTGCAGGAACCTGTGTTAATATTCCCAGGTCTCTGATGCAGTGTTTTTAACAAGGCACAGACGTTTAGCAACGTGTGGAAACATTTGTGATTGACTGTCATACCTGGGAGATTGCACCTTGCACCCCGTGGGTGGAAGCTGAGGATGCAGTTAAACATCCCTCGAGGCTCAGGACGGTCCCAGGCCTTTGCTCAGCTGCCCAGGGGCACCCCGCTCTGGCATGTGGTGCCAGAGTGAAGTTCAGGCTGGGCACTGCAGAGTGAGCAGAACTCTCCTCCAGGCTGCGTGCCCGAACAGCAGAAAGCCACGTAAGCACACGGTGCCTCCGTGAACTTCTTTATAACAGATACCAGCACCTGCTCCAGGACTCAGAGCCCAGAGGGAGGCTCAGGTACACGCGGGAGGGAGGCGAGTGTGCTCTGAGCGCAGGAAGACTCTAAAAGTGCCAGTCACCTTCTTACAGCATCACAGCGTTACTTGGTGACAGCGTCTGTGTAATGGTCATCATTGCACTGAATTTGGAGGGGTCAAATGTCAGGATCTCTGTGCATAACACACACAGGCATCAAACCCTGCATTGTGGGATCTCTGAGGACATGTTTTTTTTTTTTTTTTTTTTTGATGGGCAGTTTTGTGAATGGTGGTATGAGGTTGGGGGGAGGGAGGCCATTTTTGCTTTTTTACCGCAAATTCGTTGTCTGGGTTTTTCTCTCCCTTGCGGATCGGACGAGAATATTCAAATCGCTGGACTTCGTTGACTCTGTAGAAACTGCAGAGACAGGGACATCATTAGCTGCTTCACCAGAGAAGCGGCCGATTTGCTTTTAGCCCTGGGCTCTCGTCTCCCTACACGTCACTGCATCTCTTAAACACCTCCAACCTTGACCTAGAGCGGTAGCTGGGTTGTTGCTCCCCACCAGCCTCACAGGAGAGATGTTGGCAGGTGGAAAAATTACCTTGGATTCTTTGCCTCATCTCTGTCCCTGCCAACGCTCAGGGGAGAAGAGATGCTGAGTAAGAGTGAAACGTGCAAAAACTGAGGAAAGGTGAGGCAAAGGAGAGAGGAAAAAAAACCCCAAAACAAACCTTTGTTCTTCATTCTTGTGTTTGTTATTTGAAAGTTTTAATTCATGCATCAATAATCAATGTATTAAATAATTTACTAAGCTTATTGAACTTCTAAGAATGCATCCTGATTATGTTTTAAAGGTTTTGTATATTTTAACTGCAGATCTATGGAAGGCAGATTCTGCAACCACCAAGGGTGGCAGACGCGGATGGACAGTTGGCCTTTCTCCCGTGGGGAGGAGGTGGGTTTCATGCACACCCCAGAGGCAGGCTGGGAGGCTTACTCATCTGCCTGCTCTGAAACACAGGGGGGCATTCCACCCCAAAGGGAAATACAGGAGCGTGTCCATGGTTCACTATCACTTAATGCCTCTCTGTGAGAAAAACATATGTTGCAAACTTAAAAATCTAAGCTTCATTCCTCAAAAAGTCGAGTCCTGCTTTATTCCCCATGTTTGCTGAAGAAAGGTTAAAGAAATGGTAGTGAATTTTGCAGAAGAACCCAACCTGCCAAACTGCAGGATGTAAAACAGCGTATCCTGTGCATTAGTTGGCCATCAATGAGGTTACTTTTTTCCAGCAGAACAAGGACCAAGTAGAAAAAGAAACCCTTCACATCAAAGAGACATCTAGGGTATGTGTTTCTACACTGCTGCTAAGTTAGGGGCAGTTCAATGCAGACACATACAGTCTCACTCAGATTCGGACACCTGGCCTGTGAGTTTGAAAATCCACCTCTGAGTCCCATATTATGGAATCACCCTGCAGTAGAGGGGAAGGGTCTCTTCACCCGGCACCTGGTTCTCCATCAGGAGCGTATGTCTGAATCCCTTTGCCTGCCTTCTGGGATCCAAACACTCAGGCCACCATGCAGGTACACAGACTCAGATCTCAGGCTGTGGGGCGGGGCCTGTGCCCTGGAGAAAAAGTCTAAGGGGGGGGTCTCTCACCTGGTGGGTCAAAAGGAGACTGGAGTACGCCCTCCTTCCCCTGACTCTCCTTGTCTCAGTCCCAGGTAAGGGATGGCTTCCCACCCTCCCAGCCACACTTGTTAACAACATCTGCCTTCCCTACTTTGATGCTGAAGAAAATTAGCTTCCCCTGCTTTTCAAAGTAAACAGAGCATCTGAAAAGTTCATCAAAGGCTGACATACATCCTTCCACAGGTGAAGTTATGAAAAAGAGATCTGTGTACGCCTCTTACCACCCTCCTGTTGGGTCAGGGAAATGGGTTGATTACCTTACAATCTGCTCTGACACGGGCCTATGAAATTTAGGAGGCAGATCAAGTTTGGGCTTTACTGTGAAGCACTGAATATCTGAAGGTCAAATGTTAAGGTCATCAACCCCACGTACACCCAACCATCTGAACCAATGGCTTGGCCATCATTTTCTATCCCATGTGGTTGTCTGAAAGGATACATTGGCCAGGAGAGTTTTTAATGTCGTCGCCTGGTGGAGACGTTGTCTTCATCTTCTCAGCGTTTGGAAACTGAGTCAGTAGCCGAGCTTCAAAATCCTCTCGACGTTCATATTCTTTCCCTCGATAAATGAACACTTTCCCCTGCAAACAATGACAAGCATTAAACGACCCCCCAGGGATTGGGCCAGGAAAAGTGCACACATAATTGCATTGATCTCCAGAATGGGCTGGACAGTGTTTTAAGTGTCACTGAATCAAAGAACAGCTTGTAATTGCAGGGGTCTTACTAATCAAGAACTCGGGAACAGAAGACAGGTTAAGTGGATACTGTTGAAGCAGCACTAAACACAACATTATTGAAGTCTAGTTATACACTTCAGCCTTAACAGCAGTAATCAATTGACACAATCATGAAAAACCAAGTGAGTGATTAGCATCCAAATCCTAGCGGGCAGGAAACGGTCAGACGGGATAAAGGCACTACTGCAAATGGAGAATGGGGTCCATATCTTCTTCTTGTTTCCAGGTGGTGGTTGTTGTTGCTGTTGTTGAGTCACTCAGTCGTGTCCGACTCTCTGTGATCCCGTGGACTGCAGCGTACCAGGCTTCCGGTCCTTCACCATTTCCCGGAGCTTGCTCAAACTCTTGTCCACTGTGTTGATGATATCATCCAATCATCTCATCCTCTGTCGCCCCCTTCTCCTCCTGCTTTCAATCTTTCCCAGCATCAGAATCTCTTCCAATGAGTTGGTCTTGGCATCAGGTGCACAAAATATTGGAGCTTCAGCTTCAGCACCAGTCCTTCCAATGAATATTTAGGACTGATTTCCTTTAGGACGGACTGGTTGGATCAGTTTGCAGTCCAAGGAACTCTTAAGAGTTTTCTCCAGCACTACAATTTGAAAGCATTGATTCTTTGGCGCTCAACCTTCTTTATGGTCCAACTCTCACATCCGTACATGACTACTGGAAAAACCATAGTTTTGACTATATGGACCTCTGTCGGCAAGGTGATGTCTCTGCTTCCATAAGCAGTTTTCACTTTGCCAGAGAATTAGGAGAAAGCATGAAGTTAAGGTGGGGCCTTGGAGCCTGAGCATGACTTTCCAAGCTGACTCCTATAGGTCACTGCCAGGAGATGAGCAGAACCCAAGGGACAGGGGTCCAGACAAAGCAGAGAAGCCCAAGGGTCCTGGTGCTGAGAGGCTCTCATATGAGCAGCTCTGAGGAGTTTTTCAGGTTTTGGGGCTCAAATGGCACCCAAGACCCTCCTGTGGCGTCCCAAACGATAACAAACAAGGGGTAGAACCCTCTCCAGTCTGCTGACCGGAACCCGCCGTGCGAGGGCTTGTCTCAGCCTGACCCAGCAGCGGGCCCCCCGTGAATTGTGGACGTGCTTCCTGTCCGAGGCTGCTCAGCGAAGCTGGTCAGTCCTGGGCCCGGGCACCCAGCACAGCACTGGAGCTGCGCCCGGCCTTGCTCTGCGGCTCTCTGCTGTTGTGAACAGTAAGGGGGTCACGCCGGTGTCACCCAGCTAGTCGGCAAGGTTCCTGCCTCTGCCCAGAGAGCCCGCAGCTGGGCCGAGTCTACTTCCTGTGTGATGACCTCAGGAAATGAATGCCCTTCCTTGACTTAATAAAAGTCAAAGGGAAAAAAAGGTCCAGCGGGTGGTGGCTGGACTCCCCTCACTGAAAGTTTGGAGCTGTCTTATGGACAATATTCCGTCAACGACAGAGCAGAGCATGTAGCGTTCTCCTCCCAAAGACTGAGTTTGGTCCCTCTCCAAGGCCACGTCTGTCACCTCCGTAAATTCTGAAGAGTCCACCTAGGGATTGTTTCGGCTGGAGACCTTGAGGTGGGTGACCGGGAAGCCCTCCTCTCCGCTCAGGCTGCCTCGTTGAGACCTGTCTGCTGATACAGTCACTCTGTAAGTATGTCAGTAAGGAAAGTTCTGGTTCTAAGAAAAACAGGTCTCTGTACCTTCATGGATTCAACATGGGTATTCCGAGCAGTAACTGAGTCATGAAAAAAGGTGTTGTTAACGGGTAGCATGATGCTACAGCTCCAGAAGGTTCCTGAATTTTCCCCTCCCCACCCATCTGGCCCCATCTGAGGGTGGTCTCAACATCACCAACTGCAACAAGGAAGGAACCATGAGCAGAAGCCACAGGGCTCGAGGAACCAGAGGCTGGGAGCTCTTGGTTCTCCTCCCTGGACTTGGTTGTTGCTTCCATCAGGGATTGTCGGGCAAGAGGCTCCAGGCCGGCTGGTCAGGAGTTAGGGGCAGCCTTGTCATCTGCCCTGACCCTGGAGGGACACCAGTGTGGAGGAGGGGAGGAGGGAGGGGGTGAGGAGGGGAGGAAGGGGGTGGGGATGAGGGGGAAGAGAAGACAGACAGACCAACAGTTGGATCCTGCGGTCTCAGCTCAAAGTCAAAATAAAATCTGTCTTAAAAAAACAAAAAAATAGAGCTCCTATGAGGCTCCATTTTTCCCCTTCCCCTAGTCCAAAGTTATTCTGAGTCCTTTTAAATCACAAAAGAGGGAACAATTTAAAAATTGAATGCTTTTTTTCCCACTTTGTGCTTAGGTATGTCTTAACACACCCATTACAAGAGAAAAATGTTCTCTTTTCTCTAAAAAAATAATTTCAAGTAGAAACCAAAGTAATACGTAGTCTTAATTAGAAATATAAATACACAGCATGAGCATCTTTTAAGGCTATAAAAAGGCAAACATTTCAAAAATTCAGGATGATTTAATGTATAACAGGCTAGGACAAAACTAGCATGCATTTATTAGGCTTTACACTCGAAGGGAGACGTAATAATAAAAGTGTATATAAAGGCTTTAATAGAAAAACACTAGTGAGTTATAGATGGAAACACTAACAACATTTTCTAGAAACATCAATTACTTTGCATTCTGAAGTGTTCCCTTCAAGCCTGAAAAGAGGAGGGCAGTGTAGGTATAGTCAAAGATATTTATTCCTTGTAAGAACCATAAATATTAATATAAATGCAAAAAGCTCCACATGTGATCAGTTCTGAAAGAAACACAAAGGGGAGAGCCAGCAAGTCAGTCCTCTGAGGCTGCGCCCCCAGCGCCACCCGAAGCAGACAAATATCCTGCCCCCTTTCTTGGAACTGCCAATGGCATCGTCAGATCGACCCCGGACAGGTAGCCTGTGAAGTATAATGAATACATTGCTGTAGCCCCACAAAACCAGCCAGGTGTGGCGGGAAAGTCAGTTCAACGTTAATCAAGCCCTTTAAGCTAGTTATTCCTGCTCTGCATCGTCCTTTCGACGGGCAGGTGACCCAGTGTGGTCCCTGGAGCATGGGTCTCACACACCCTCCCAGGAAATCCCTGGCATCAGCTGGCTCGGGGACCAAGAGGTGCTCCGCCCACAGGGTTGCCAGGTCAGGACGCCGAGACAGAGTGTGGTGGCCTTAAGTCCTAGCAGTGTCCACAGAGGGCGGCACACACTCCACACCCAGCACCACTCAGCTCAGCGGGATGCAGGGCTTGTCTCTCCCTCTCGATCTTTCTTAGACACACACACAGAGGTATATGTACAGATTCATACACCTTAATCAAAGCCTTATTCAGTAAATTAATTAAAGATTGGCTTTTAGCTTAATGCTGAAATCTTCTTAATTCAGGGCTATAACCAAACATCTTTTATTCATTCTTTGGAAGGGAGGACTTTCTCCAGAATCTGAGTTTCTAATCAACCACTCTCTTCAGTGTTCATGGCCAGAGCTGCATGACCAAGACTTCGGGGTCAAGGAGAGAATGACAGGGAGCGACAGGGACAGCCCAGATGCCCCAGCCACCCAGCCAGGACCCTGCGTGTGTGGATCAACCGACAGGTCACCTCCTGGAGCAGGTCAGTCCTGCACGGGCCACCTGCTGATATTTCTATAAAGAATGACAGGTTTTCAGCAAGTAAGTCCCTTTTGCTGGTGCCAGTGTGAAGGGATATCTTATACCCTCAGGGACACCTGGGGGTTCGGAAATGCTGGGGCCAAAGAAACACACGTTTGAGGTTGGGAGAGTCTCCTAGCTGGATCTACCTGCCCCAGATATCTGGGAGATCTGCCTGCCCCAGACATCTGGGAGATCTGCCTGCCCCAGACATCTGGGAGATCTGCCTGCCCCAGACATCTGGGAGATCTGCCTGCCCCAGACATCTGGGAGATCTGCCTGCCCCAGACAGGTGTGCCCTGGGTACAGTGCCTGCTTCCCTAAAACCAGAAGGATCAAGCATGGGCTCAAAGGAAGACAGAAAACCAGGTGCCATTAAAAAAAAAAAAAAAAAAAAAAGCGTAAGAAATGACAGGCAGACACAGTCAATGGCATCCAAGAAAGAGTTTTTGAGAAACTCTTTAACTATTGTATTGGGCTCTTTTTTCTTCCTTTTTTTTTTTTTTTTTCCTATTTGAGAGACTGTTTCCATCTCTGGGTTGCAAAGATCCCCTGGAGATGGAAATGGCAACCCTCTCCAGTACTTTTGCCTGGGGAATCCCACGGACAGAGGCGTCTGGCGGGGCAGGGTGGGGGCGGGTCTACCATCCATGGGGGTCACAGAGAGTCATACACAGCTCAGTGACTAAACCACCAGCACCAAGCAACTGTATTACCAGGCGGCTGCTGCTGCTGCTGCTAAGTCGCTCCAGTCGTGTCGGACTCTGTGCAGCCCCACAGACGGCAGCCCACCAGGCTCCGCTGTCCCCGGGATTCTCCAGACAAGAACACTGGAGTGGGTTGCCATTTCCTTCTCCAATGCATGAAAGTGAAAAGTGAAAGGGAAGTCGTTCAGTCATGTCCGACTCTTCACAACCCCATGGACTGCAGCCCACCAGGCTCCTCCGCCCATGGGATTTTCCAGGCAAGAGTACTGGAGTGGCACCTTCTCCTAGGCAGCATTTATTTACAAGATTTCTGGGCTAAAGATTATTGGGTGATTTGACTGATGATCACACTATTTCTTCAATCATGTCAAAGAGAACATGCTTGTCTCAGGGATGGAGTGTGATTCCGAGTTTCCAGCACTGGAAATTCATTGCCAGTTTCTCATATACTTTAAAATATACATGCTTGGAAATTCCCTGGCGATCCAAGGGTTAGGGCTCTGTACTCCCACTGCTAAGGACCCAGGTCCGATTCCTGGCCAAGGATCCAAGATCCCACAAGCCACACAGCCAAAGGAAGAAACAAAAATACACACGTTCGTAGCAGCATTATTCATATCAGCCCAGACAGAGTCTGCCAAGGACGAGTGGATAAACAAAACGTGGTGCGTCGACATGAGGGGATATTACTCTTCCATAAGAAGGAATGAAGTTTTGATACACACTACCTCGTGGATCAGCCTTGGAGACATTATGCTAAGGGAAGTGAGCCAAACACAAAGGACACGTTTTATACGAATCCACTTAAATGAGGTCCGTAGAATCAAGTAAATTCTGAGACAGAAAGTAAGGTCTGGGGTGGGTGGGGAGGAGAGACGGGGAAATTATTGTTTACTGGGATCGGAGTTCCAGGTTCAGAAGGTGAAAATAATCTGGAGACGGGTGGTGGGAACCGTTGTACAACAGGCTAAATATATTTAACGCCACTGAACTGTACACTTAAAGACAGTGAAGACGGTAACTTCTATGTTATGCATTGCTGTCCTTGAGTTGCTCAGTCATGTCTGACTCTTTGTGACCCCATGGACTATAGCCCATCAGGCTCCTCTGTCCATGGGATTCTCCAGACAAGAATACTGGAGAGTGGGTTGTCATTTCCTTCTCCAGGGGATCTTCCCGACCCAGGGATTGAATCCGCGTCTCCTGCATTGGGAGGTAGATTCTTGACCACTGAGCCACCAGGGAAGCCCTATGTTATGTGTTTCTCACTATAATTTTTAAAATATACATAAATCTCTGAAGAAGAGCTCAGAGATTGCATATAATCTCTGAGCTTATATGCAATTAAAAAAAAAAAAACAAACACACATTATCAGCCCCTCTCCGGCAACCTGAGCCAAGTACAGAGGTGTGAAAACAATACTGAGTCGCTTCCCTGATAGCTCAGCCGGTAAAGAATCTGCCTGTAGTGCAGGAGACTTGGGTTCAATCCCTGGGTCAGGAAGATCCCCTGGAGGAGGAAATGACAAACCACTCCAGTACCCTTGCCTGGAAAATCCCATGGGCAGAGGAGCCTGGTGGGCCGCAGTCCGTGGGTTGCAAAGAGTCAGACATGACTGAGCGACTTCACTGAGAGTCGCACTTGAGAGGCAAACCAAATCCTCAGAAAGAGGAGGTGCTGGCTGCCCAGGGAGCAATGGTGGCCCAATCCAAACAGAGCCCAGAGTTACCCGAAGGAAGGTGGGGAATCCTTGTCCGTAGTATCCGACGGCAAAGTAGTCAGGCTTGGGACGAATCACCTTGACGATGTTTTCATAAAACTGAGCCTGTTTCTTCTGAAAAGAAGAGAAGAAATGCATTTCAGATTTGAATGGAGTATCTGAGCATCCATGTGTCTGGATTCTTCCAACTTTGGCAATTCTAGGGGGTGGGAGGGGGAGAAGGTGGGGGAGTGTGGATCCGGGCGTGGAAATTAATCTCACCATGAAGCTTTGACAGTACTTTCCAATCATCGCCCAGCATTCAGCAGGTGAATTTGACCAGAAAGCCAAATTCAGCAACTGGCTGTGATTTACAGGTGTTTTCATCGCCAAAGAGGTGCCAGAGAGATGGCTTTTGTTCTGATTCAATGTCCGGTCTTTAGTATTTTTGAAACATGGTATCGGTCAGATAATGGGATACATTAGGAAAGGATTTAAAAGGGCAGAGTTCTGTCCCACATTCATGACACACATTACAAGATCGTTAAGTCGATCTGCTGGATACAAAAACCATTCAGCAGAGAAAGTAGTAATTAGAAGCTGGTAGCTTCTAGGGAAGGACAAAGGGTTGGGCCACCCTCCATCAGTCCTTCATGGAGATGGGCTCAGAGTTGAAACCACTGGAGCCTCCTGGAGACCTCTGAGCTTCCAGACCACTAGACACCTGGGCTTAGCGGTTGTTCACACGCATACCCTTCAGAGGCATCTTCGAGTTTGATGACAAAAGCTCAGTGCAGAATGCTGCTGAGCCAGAATCAACCAGCAAAGAAATCAAAACTGTCCTCCTGGACAAAATGAAGGAGAATCCCGACGTTAAAAGGAAAAGAGGGACTTCCCTGGCGGTCCAGTGGTTAGGACACGTCCATGCTTCCACTGCCGAGGGCATGAGTTCCAACCCTGGTTGGGGAACTAAGCTCTCGCACGCTGCTCAGGGAGGCCAAAGAAATGAATATAAATTAAGTGGCTGTTGCATTAAAAAAAAAAAAAAAAGAAGAAGAAGAAGGGAAGGAAAATGTTCAGAAGAACAAGTTGGGATTGCTTGTTTTTTTTCAAAGAGAAGGAAAGGAAGACTTACCAGCAATTCGCTGAGCTGTTCATAATCAAACATTTCGTTCTCATACTGTTCTGCCAGCTCCTTGCCCAGGGCGATGGCCTCCTCCCACATCTGTGAGGGAAGAGAGAAAAACAAGGGCAAGAGAAACGCAAACCCGAATCATATGGTCAGAGAGGGAAACAGCAACACTGCCATTCACGATGCAACAAGCTGGAAACACGCCTGCTTAACCTGAAGACGCTGGAAAAATACAGGTCTTTTCTACAGGCTCATGTCCTTTGGCTTAGGCCTCAGTTGACCAGACTGGTCAGCTACTGGCTCATCAATCACACTGGCTGTTGCCCCTGGTCAGAGCAGCCAGCCGGCTGGTCCTGCCCCTCTGGGGGCCGGCCTCTGAGGTCCATCTGCCAGGGCAGCCGTGGAGCCCAGCAGGGAAACCGCTGGGTGAGGCTGAGAGCAGCGTTTCTGCAGAAACCAAGGACCGGATTTTGGTACTTTCCCAAATCATCCCACTTAAAAGAGCTATGCGTTGGTGGTCAGAAAGACAAGGATCTATTTCAACTCTGATTTAAGGCTTGTAAGAAGTTCATGTTATATGGGCAGATACCATTCAGAAAACTAAGATCATGGCATCCAGTCCCATCACTTCATGGCAAATAGATGGGGAAACAGTGTAAACAGTGGCTGACTTTATTTTTCTGGGCTCCAAAATCACTGCAGATGGTGACTGCAGCCATAAAATTAAAAGACACTTGCTCCTTGGAAGAAAAGCTATGACCAACCTAGACAGCATATTAAAAAGCAGAGACGTTATGTTGCCAACAAATGTCCATCTACTCAAAGCTATTGTTTTTCCAGTAGTCGTGTGTGGATGTGAGAGTTGGACTATAAAGAAAGCTGAGCGCTGAAGAATTGATGCTTTTGAACTGTGGTGTTGGAAAAGACTCCTGAGAGTCCCTTGGACTGCAAGGAGATCCAACCAGTCCATCCTAAAGGAAATCAGTTTTGAATATTCATTGGAAGGACTGATGTTGATGCTGAAACTCCAATACTTTGGCCACCTGATGAGACGAACTGACCCATTTGCAAAGACCCTGATGCTGGGAAAGATTGAAGGTGGGAGGAGAAGGGGACGACAGAGGATGAGATGGTTGGATGGCATCACTGACTCGATGGACGTGAGTTGGAGTAAACTCCAGGAATTGGTGACAGACAGGGAGGCCTGGCGTGCTGCCGTCCATGGAGTCGCAAAGAGTTGGACATAACTGAGCAACTGAACTGAACTGAACCATGAGAATGTAAACCCTGCCATCGTTTTGAATGGGAGAATTTTGAATGATAATAGTTTAAAAGTGGGTTTCCTAATCAGGTAACATTTATTAAAATGCTGGTAAACTTTTGACACATGTGAACTAATTTATTGACACATGAGTTAGGCCTGAATTTCCCTTATTTGGGTAGGGAAAGGAAATAAAATACAGTGGTCTGCTTGAGAACATGGAAAACTTGGAGGGACTGTCTCCTCCAGGAAGCCTTCCTGGATGCCACCCACACTTCTCTGTACTATCACAAGGACCCAGGGTTCCCCTCTTTCAAACCTTTGAGTATCAAAAGTGACAACTACAGACTTAGAATTAGCAAAGTGTCAGACCACCTCACATACTGGGTCCCCAGAGATGAACTGCCCACTTCTCCACTGGAAGTATCCCCATAAGTTAGTAGCACCAGTCATGAAGGCAAGTGATTTCCAGCTTACTCTCTGTCCAGCAAGACACCATCTGCATCGTCTCATTAAAGTGTCACGTCAGGTGGGTGTTATTATTACACTTGTTTTGCAGATAAGGAAGCCTGGGGTCAGACAGGCAAGCTACCTGCTCAAGGGAAGACAGTGGGGTAGACTCATCATTTTCCAAAGTTCCTGCTCTTGATGACCGTCTTAGTTGGAGCTGCTGTAAAAAAAATCCCACAAAACAGACACTTCCCTCTCACAATTCTGGAGGCTGGGAAGTTCAAGCTCAAGGTGCAGGCAGATTCAGGTCTTGGTGAGGGTTCTCCTGGCTCACAGACAGTCACCTTTCCACTGCATGCTTGTATGGCCTTAAGCGAGATCTCCTTCCTCTCCTCAAAAGGGTACTAATCCCATCATGGGGGTCCCACCCTCATTATGACCCAATCTAAACACAATGAACCCCCCAGAGCCCGATCTCCAAACACCATCACATGAGGTGGGGGGTCAGGGTTGTTCAACATATGACTTTTGCAGGAATGCAAGCATTCAGCCCATAACAATGACCATCTGCCAGCCCTTCCAGCTGCCCTCCACCCCCTCCTCCTGAAATAGGTTTTCAAGCATGCTAAGCTAGTCCCTAACTCCAGGCTCTCACTCGGAACACAGGGAGCTGGTCCCACACCTGGCATACCCTTGGTGCTGAATCCTCACCTGCCTGCCAGTCTTTGCCTTTTCTTAGCAGAACCACCCGGTCGAGGGCCTTACTTATTACTGAATCACCCAATAGACTTAAAATACTCTTTACACAGCTGCTGCTTAAAGACACCATCTGCTATTTTTGATGAGAAAAAAAGCTATTCCAAAATTGTATTTTAATACTTTGAAAGACATCATAAAGATAAGCTCAGAGGAGAGGAAGATTTCAGAGATAGGACCAGCAGCTAGGAGAGAGAGAAAGTGGCTGAGATGCTCTTTGGAGGACCACATGCCCCTCTCCCCAGAAGCCCCTCCTGGCTCCTCCATCCTGCCGAAGCTCTCACCCTCCGGACGTCTGCACTCTCTGAATGTCTCCAGCTGCTGCTCCAGCGCGCTCAGGTCCTTTGCCAGAGTCCCAGCCTCCATCTCTCAGAAGAGGGAGCTTCTCCACTTTTTATGTTTCTTTTAAGCTCCAGTGACCAATTCCTCCCTCAGTACATTTCCATTTCAAAGAAATCATTACCTCTAGTTGCAGTTCTCACTCAGTGGCGAATACACCACTCCCTTAGCTGCCTATAATCTTAGGGCTTCTAATTCACTACTTAATCTGTTTCTAGACAGAGGAGCTGCTTTAGATACCTAGCAAAAGTAATTGTTTTTTTACAGAAATACAAGTGGAAAAAGAGAACGTTGCTCAGTCACGTCTGGCTCTTCGCGACCCCATGGACTGTAGCCCGCCACGCTCCTCTGTCCATGGAATTTTCCAGGCAAGAGTCCTGGAGTGGGTTGCCTTACCTTCTCCAGGATATCTTCCCAACCCAGGGGTCAAACCCACACCTCCTGCATTGCAGACGGATTCTTTCCCATCTGAGCCACGCGGCACAGACACATCTTGAGTAAATATCCAACTCACTCAGGGGTCACACGGTTGTGCTCTTTGTCAGATTTTCTATAAACATATATTCCTCTCCCCACCCCTGCATGTTTTAAAGGCTCCTGCGTTAAGGAGATCTGCTTCTACTTTCACTTGGCTAGGGCTCTACAGAGCGTGGGTCACTCATATTTCCCATGTGAATACCTTGGAAAATATTTCTGTGCCGGAGAGAAAACAGATTCCATATAACAGAGATTTAGATTATCTTGGTAGAACAGTCGCTTTAACCTGTGTGATTGAACATCCTGCCTGGGCCCTGTTCTTAGACATGCCATAGGCCGATGGGGGTCACCATGGGCACAAATGAAAAGAGCACCCTATCAATGCTCAACTTCGTATTCTGATTTGAAGTCCAGAATCCGTTTCATAGCATCCTTGGCCTTTCAATGTGGAGCACACCCTTCCCACTCTCCGTTTTCATCAGATGATCTTCGGCTATATTCTCTTGAGATGATCGCCTTTTATTTCAGAACCTCTGCAAGTTTCATGAACAGAAAATCCTTTTTCCCCCTGGTGAAACTTCTTCATTAGAAGTGGCCACAGAGAGCATATTGGCAGTTGCTTTCTTAGACAAAACTGTGAGGTTGATGAGCGACCAGTTAGGTGGGGGGACAACACTGATCTCACTGGGTCAGGGAGTAGCAGCAGGTGCAAGGTGAGAGGGCAGCCTGGACAACAGCCCCTTTAAGGAAAACGCAGCCCAGCCACGACCCACCAGGATACTGATGGGCAGCTCTGAGCGAAATCACTAACTAGCTGTGAGCCAATCGGCAGTCAAGATGTTTCATGGGATGCTTGGATTTCAGTCACTCTAAAACTCACCTGGTTTTCTGGATGCTTGTTGGGAAATGAGTCATATTCTAGCACCTTCTAATTTTCCAGGGTCCTGCACAGGTCTCTGACATGTAAAGAGATGTAGATTCAACACTGTTGAAGATTCCAGAGAACTGGTTTAGGGTCATCAGCAGCGAGGGGGCCAGGGTGGCACAGAAGTAGCCTTCCATCCTGGTTAGTGAGGGCTTCACTGCAGGAGTGATGTGAGTGAGCATCTCTTCCCAGTCCCCCGAGGATGAGGGGCTGGAGTCCTCTGGAAAGATGTGTCTCCATGGCGACTCCGAGGGGTGTGGTCCAGCAGGGAGAGGGTCCAGCAAGTCCTGTCCTTTACAGAATGGAGACCCCTTGTGGGCTCCTCCCCGCTCTCTAAGCCTCTCCTTCTCTCCCTGAGCCATGCCCCATCCTGGGTCTTCCTGCTGGTCTCCCTTGGTTTCCCCTGATCTGAGCAAAGGCTGGACACTTTCTGAAGATGTTTCTGAGGTCCAGCATGGAGCCTCTTCACTGAGGTCTACTCCAAAGTTGCCTGGTTTTACTAAATGACACCACCCTCTCTGAGAGCACACACATCACCGCACCAGCCGCCTGAGAAAGGTGGCTGGGCTGCCTGCCCTCCAGTAGGACAGAAAACACAGCGGGATCTGGGACTCAGGCCAGACTTAAGAAGCCTTGATGGGAGGCTTCTCACACTGACTCGAAGATGAATCCTGCCTTCTGGGACTGTCACGTACCCAGGAATTACTGCCCCTCAAAAGCATGTTCCTCTTTGCCCCACAGCAAGTCTTTATCAGTCTAAATGGAAAATGATATGCTCAGTTTTAATGCCCTGGGAGGAAAATAGGAAACGAACATTTAAAAACAAAACAAAACAAAGAGATTTTTTGCCTTTTTCTTTAATAAAGGACCTTTGCAGTTCTGCAAGCCCTTAGAAAGCCTAAACCAGGCACTGAAAGAGGCAGCTGCGTTTTGCTTGGTAGTTTGATCAGAAGGAGAATGGACCCACTCTGCCACTCACCCCTCACTCTGCAGAAATTACTGGGCACCTGTGATGGGGTGGGTTCAGAGAGCATAAGGAGGGGTACACACAGTTCTTGGAGGAGGATTTGAGGAATAAAAGAAACAGGCAGTAGCTGGAGAGGGGAGTTAGAATGAAAGATAACTTTTTTAAAAGATGGGGGAAATAACAGCATGGTTGCAGGCGAGTATGTGCGCTTCCCAGGTGGCGCTAGTGGTAAAGAACCTGCCTGCCCATGCAGGAGACGTGGGCTTGATCCCTGGGTCAGGAAGATCCCCTGGAGGAGGGCATGGCAAGCCACTCCAGTATTCTTGCCTGGAGAATCTCACGGGTGGAGGACTCCGGTGGGCTACCGTCCAGAGTTGCAAAGAGTCAGACACAACTGAAGCAACTTAGCAGGCAAGTATGTATTAGCCAGTAGAGAGGAAGACAGTGCGGCCAGTGGGAAGAAGACAGATGGGCCCGGAGGTCCGGGGCCTAGGGGGTGGGAGCAGCCTTGGACGGAAGCACAGACAGACGTCCCTGGACCAGAGGGACTGATACAGACCCACGGCCGAGAGTGCGACCGGCCGAGTGAGGCCAGAGATGTCCCACAAAGCCTGGGGACCGCCAGCTAGAAAATCAATGACTGACCAAGAATTCCCACGTGCAGGAGAGGGGCTGAAACACTCAGAGCTGCCGGAGCTGCCTGGAAGGGAGTCAAACCTCCCCGGACTGACTGGAAGTCGCTCTCCTGTCAGCTCTGCAGCCATGGGAGGCTTGTGCTCGGGCCTCTGAGCTGCGCTGGGGACCCAGCTCCCCCGGGCGTGCACACACCTGACACTGACCCCACATGAGAGACTCTGTGCAATCAGCTCACTTCAAGCCTCTGGAGCTGTCCCCTGCCTCTCCTAGTCCCCACTGCCCCCACATCCCGGGCCTGGACCCTTGCCCCAGCCCCCCACCCACCGGGCTTCTGCCACCGTGAGCCCAAATCACTCCCCGAGAGGAGGACAGTAAAGGCAACCTTCTTATGTTCATAAAATCTCACTGGCTCCTTGGGTCTATGTGTGAGCATGCTCAGTCGCTTCAGTCACGTCCAGCTCTCTGCGACCCTATGGACTATATAGCCTGCCATGCTCCTCTGTCCGTGGAATTCTCCAGGCAAGAAAACTGGAGTGGTTGCCATGCCCTCCTCCCGCGGATCTTCCCAGCCCAGTGATTGAACCTGTGTCTCTTATGTCTCCTGCACTGGCAGGCAGGTTCTTACCACTAGTGCCACCTCGGAAGCCCCCTTTGTGACTGTGGAGCAAGTCAAATCTTTAGGAGACATGTAAGGCCGTGGACAGACTGGCTCCCAAGTTCTCTGCATCTGTGTCTCCCAGGACCCCCTCCTCACCCCCTTGATAGACAGACTGGCTTCGGAAGCCCTGGCCTTGATCAAAATGGTTCCCACTCTTTGGAATCCCTGCCCATCCCCCACACTTCAGAATCCCAGCTCCTCCCAGCTATCACCTTGCAAGCTTCATCTCTTTCTTCAAGACCCAGCTTGTGCTGTGTGCTAAGTAGCTTCAGTCATGTCCAACTGCTGGGCTCCTCTGTCCATGGGGTTCTCCAGGCAAGAATACTGGAGTGAGTTATCATACCCTCCTCCAGGAGGTCTTCCCAACCCAGGGATCGAGCCTGCGTCTCCTGTGGCTCTGGCATTGCAGGTGGATTATTTACCCCTGGGCCACCAGGGAAGCCCAAGACACAGTTTACAAGTCACCTTCTGATGAAGTCTGCCCTTCCTCCTCAGGAGGGGGAATCATTCCCATACCTGTTAGGTCGGCAGACTCTGAACCCGCCAACGCAACAGTCAGGGGGCAGGCTTTGCTCTTTGCCTGCTCACCCATTAGCCCTGGTTCTAGACTTCCCCTACCCCCTGTAATTCATGCAGGCAGGTGGCACCTGGCACCCCAGAGACTGGGTTGCAGAAACACAAGTGAGGGGTCATGCAGGGTGGGGAGATGGTGGGGGCAGGGTTGATACCAACTCCAAACCTCGATTTTTTCTGCGCTGATCACAAATAGTTCTTTTCTGGGAGCCCAGTCATAATCCACACACAATCTCTATGCTCACTCCAGCCAGATTCTTGCTAATTGAACACATTCTGGCAAATATCAGGATTTTCAAAAATTCTGGAAATGCTGCGACTATACCAAGAAAGAGGGTGATGGGATGCTCGTACCTGTAATTCCTTTGACTGACAACTGTGCTTTCAAGAAGGAAACTCAGAGGGTGAGAAAATGTCAGCCCCAATACTCAGAAAAGCACCCCAGCCATTTCACTAAAAGTGGAAACTTGCTTCCAAACCCCTATTTTTAGCTCACGGGATGATGTAGGATGCCTCCTTTTTTTTTTTTGACTTGGGCACAAGGCAAAGTGCAAACTTCGTCGAGGCGAGGTTATTTTAAGGGAAGAGAAGACAGAGCTCCAGTCGAAAATAGTCCCAGAGCTTCAGACACCACGTGGGCCGTCAGCCATGAGCCCCTTTGCCAATGCCAGGCTGGCTTCTGGTTTTTGAGGCGGTGAACATCAGGTTCACCGCCTCCCTCACTCCGACTCCATTTCCCTGAGAGCAGGGCTTCTATTTTCAACGCGCCCTCCATAGAGAAGCCTGGTAATTTTCAGTGAAGTACTTGGATTAAGAGCTTTATTGAAAATTACTAGGCCTCAACCAAACACAATAAGACAGACAACTCAGAGCATCTTCGGAACAGAACGCTTGACTGCCGTGATAAGACCTGGCGGCGGGCTTTCCGGAGGGGCTCAAACGGGTGGTGAAAGGAGAACAGAAAGGAGTGGGGGCTAATTATTAGTCCAGGAAGGAATAAGGCAGAAGAGTGAAACGGAAAACAGATGGAAATGACATTTCTTTCTTTTTTTTTATTTTTGGAGAGAAAGAAAAAGATGAAAAGACCAAGAGCTGGGCTGAAAGACATTCAAAACTTTTAAACAGTGAAAAAGCAAAAATAAAAGAGTGATTTTTTTGGGCAGAAGAAATACAGAAAGATAACAGAGCCTAATTCAAAAGCTGGAGTGTCCAATATAATGGAGCAGAAAATCCATTCAGCGTTGCTGCTTTCTGAGCACAGAGGTGGAGAGACTTTGAATATAATCCGACCCCAGTCCCATGCTGGTGCCCTGGGCTATCCCCGCAGATGCCAGTATCTGATGTATGAGAGATCTGATGGACACCGGCTCCTTTAAGGGCCTGTGAGCACAGTTCCCAGGACACAAATCTGCACTGGATTCTGTAAGTTCTTACTTCCCCTAGAAAGCTGCACACACTTAAAACACTCACTGAAAATGAGCTCTTGGATGAGTAAGGTTCCCACCTATTAAGGATAGAGAGAAGGCTTCCTTAATCACCCAAGGGGACAGCCTGTATCAATGGAGAGATACCCCAGTCACACCTTTGCCAGGTTCAGATACCATTTATTTTACAATTGCATGCCCAGCCATTTCTAGGCTTCAAGTTCAACTGTAGTATGAAGGCCTCTCACCCGAATTATTGTTGTTGTGCAGCTGCTAAGTCATGTCCAACTTTTTTGCAACCCCATGGACTATAGCCTGCCAGGCTCCTCTGTCCATGGGATTTTCCATGCAGAAATACTGGAGTGGGTTGCCATTTCCTACTCCAAGGGATCTTCCTGTCCCAGGGATTGAACCTAGGTCTCCTGAATTGGCAGGTGAGTTCTTTAACCACTGAGCTGAATATATGGTTTTAAACCAGAATTTTTTCCCCTAATATAAAACAGGTGTAAAATCAAACCAAAGAAATTCTTGTGATTTCAATATAATGCAGGAGAAAATTCAAATGTGGGTCTTGAACGAGCAGTGAAGTCAGAGTCTATTTCTTTTAGATTTATTTCAGTTTTTCAAATATTCATTTAGGGTAAGGAATATATCCCAACAGGCATGTAAGCAATGCCACTGCCAGTGAGGACCCCAAACGGAAGGGCAGGCAAGCATTAATTTCCCAACAGTCCGTGGATGAAAGCACTAGCAGAAACCATCCTCAACGATAGCAAAGTCTGGCTCAGAGCAGCACCATCCAACGGAACATCAGCCAAGACACACATGCAATTTTAAGATTTTCTAGTAGCCACATTTTAAAAAGTGGCCTTCATTTTAGTAATATTCACTATATCTGGACTATTGCCATTTCAACAGGTAATCAAAACCACAAAATTCATGAGATATTTGACAGGCTGCTGTAACAAAGTACTCAGGTGGCATGTGTGGTAAAGAACCCGCCTACCAACGCAGGAGATGTCAGAGATGTGGATTCAATCCCTGGGTCGGAAAGATCCCCTACAGAGAGGGATGGCAACCCACTCCAGTATTCCTGCCTGGAGAATTCCATGGACAGAAGAGCCTGGTGGGCTACAGTCCATAGATTTGCAGCAAAGAGTAGGATACGACTTAGCACACACTCATATACACACACATACACATACACAATAAAGATCGGGTGCCTTAAACACATTATTTCCTTCCTGTTCTGGAGCCTAGAAACCAAAATCAAGTTGTCAGAAGGGTGGTTTCCTCTGAGGCCTCTCTCCTCAGCTTGTAAGGCAAATCCTCAGCCATATCCTCACAGAGTCCTTGTTCAGTGTGTCTGTGTCCAGGTCCCCTCTTCTATAAGATCAGCCATCCTGGATCAGAACCCATCTCCAACACAGTCATATTCTGAGGCAGGAAGGTCAGGGCTCCCACACATGAATTTCCAGGGGACACAATTCAGCTCGTAACAGGATCCTTTTCTCATGCTGAGCCTTAGGATCCAGTGCACGTTGTATATTTAAAGTGTTAATGGCTGCCTGGGGCCCGTGACTCTCATAGCTGACAGCTCAGGTCATGGTCCCCCATCGTAGGAGAGCTGGCTCCCTGGGGCTCCTCGGCCAGGAGGGTCCCTACCTTCCAGTTTCTGTGGGTTGAATCACTTGCCACCTGTCACCCATTTTGAGATATTTTTCCCCCAAGAATCGGCAGATAAATGGATAAGGAAGATGTGGTATGTAAACCCAATGGAATAGTGCTCAGCCATAAAAAGGGATGAAATAACTACCTCTGCAGCAACATGGATGGGCCCAGAGATGATCATACTAAATGAAGTCAGATAAAGACAAATGGCATATGATATCACTTATATAGTGGGATCTAAAATATGTTACAAATGAACTTACTTACAAAACAGAAACAGACTTGCAGACATAGAAAACAAACATGTTTACCAAAGGGGATGGAGGGGGTTGAGAACAGATAAATTAGGAGTTTGGGACTGACATACACACTATTTTATATCTAATAGATAACCAACAAAGACCTACTGTACAGCACAGGTATTTTGTAATAGCCTAAAGTATCTTGTAACAGCCTAAAATGTAAAATAATCTAAAAAAGAATATATGTGTGCGTGTAACTGAATCACTTTTCTGTACACCTGAAACTAACTCAACATTGCAAATTATCTGTATTTCAATAAAAATGTTTAAAAAAAAAGAATTTCAGTCTGGATGTGCAGGACAGAAATGTGGGCATCCAGTCCTTCCCGATGTCAAGTTCTTCATCTTTATCAATGACCTCAGCCACTGTCTTATTCCAGAAAAGTCAAGGAGAGTGTTATTTCTCAAATCACCATATATACCCACACCTGGCAGGTATAATAAGACCATGTCTTGCTCTTATTTCTTAAACGAATGTGTCTGGCACGAAATGCTGAACTTTATCTTCTACTGCGACCTCCCGCTGCCCAGACTTCTTGCCTGCCGGGATTTCGGGCATCGCGGCCACTGGTTCTCTGGTGCTCTTTTTCTCGCACTGCCTGGCTGCAACATGTCGTTCCCAACCCCTCCTTAACCCAAGAAAGAAACTCCATTATGGAGGAACTGGGCTCAAGGCCCATTGCCAAGTTCTGGAGATTGCTCTGTTTTCACATGTCCAGTTGTGGGAAGTGTGCAATTGAGGGATTAGAGTGAATGCTGCCTTTTTCAGAACATACATATACTTAGGATATTTCCCTGTCCCTTGAGAGCCCTTGGTTAGAACCCCGGCTCACCTGTCTGATTAAATGTACAGGTGGTCTACCCGCTTTACCTGGCACATGCAGGTGCTGCTACATGGCCCAGTGGCCAAGACTCTGTGCTCCCAATCCAGGGGGCCCAGGCTGGATCCCTGTTCAGGGGAGTAGATCCCACCCAGTGCAACTGAGTTCACATGCTGCAACTCGAGACCCCACGCGCTGCAGCTGAGGCCTGGCACAGCCGAATAAGCAGGAAACAAGAGACACAAGAGCACAGCACGCGGGCCTCTTCTGAGCTAAGCGTGTAGGGGCCAGGCAGGAACTCACTGTCCCTTTGAGGCTGCTCTCACCTGGGTCCCCAGAAGCGAGGACAGGCAGGCAGGATGAGTGAACCACCTGGGCTGTGTAGCATCAAGAGGTTGAGACCCCAGCCGATTCTAGCCCATCCCAACTGATAGAGAAGATGGATGATTACTACTTCCTCCTGTTCTTTTGTTCCCAGGAAACTGAATGCTTGTTGATGCTAAATTGATTTTATTTTCTTTGCTTCGGAGCTCATCATTCAGGTACTTCAGATTTTGTTAGATGAAATCTTCTCCCTCACCTGCATTCTCCCTCATGTTAGCTCATGGATGAGTGAACATTTAAAAAAAAATATTCTCCCGGAGAAGTTATGGGTATTCAAAAGTGACTTTCCAATCTCTTTGGCCAACACAACCCTAACAGCTGCCATGAAGACAATTCTCCTAAACTTTGATGAACAAGTTGAATCAAGTTAACCTTCCAGACTCCAGGTGAGCCAAACACTCACTTTTCCAGAACCATCTTTCTGTCTCCTCCAAAACACAGGAGCGTGTGAGGACATTCCTTCAGCCCCCGTCTTTGGGCCGAGAATGCTTTATCACTTGAAATGGCTTTTTCCAAAACCAGGATTTCTCAGCCTGGGTACTACAGACATTCTGGGCTGGATGCTTCTGCGCCCAGGGAGCTACCTGCCTTCCAGGGTGTCCAGCAGTGTCCCTGACCTTGACCCACTTGATGATGTCAGTCTCATCCATTCCCACCCCGCTCCCCCAGGGAGTGTCAGCCTGAAAGGTCTCCTGAGGGTCTGGGTTCAGAGCCACTGTTCTCAACCAAACGTGCTCATTTTTTCCTCCACGTGAAGCTGGGCTGTGCTGTGCTTAGTCCCTCAGTCGTGTCCAACTCTTTATGAGCCCATGGACTGTAGCCCGCCAGGCTCCTCTTTCCATGGGGATTCTCCAGGCAAGAATACTGGAGTGGGTTGCCGTGCCCTCCTCCAGGGGATCTTCCCGACCCAGGAATCAAACCAGGGTCTCCTGTATTGCAGGTGGATTCTTTACCAGTTGAGCTCCCAGAAAAGCCCCCAATATGAGGCTACACTGGCTTAAAACAAAAGCAAACTCACTTGGCTCCTCCATGTATTATTTACTGAAGGCCGACTGTCTCACCATCCATGGCCGTCCCGTACCTGCCAGAAACCATCCTTAAACGCTGAGTACTTACTCATTTGTTGGTTCATTCATTCTCTCATTGATTTCTCTGTCCGTCTAACAAATGCCCCCTGCATTACGTGCCTAGCTCCATCTCAGAGTTAGATTAATGTGCAGGATTAATAGGTGTGGTCTTGGTCTTCATAGAGCTCACAATCTATTGGGAGACTCGCTAAAGAAATCTATGTGCAAATTATTGTTGTTCAGCTGCGAGGTCCTATCAGACTCTTCATGACCCCAGGAGCTGTAGTATGCCAGGCTTCCCTGTTATTCACTGTCTCGTAGTTTGCTCAGATTCATGTCCACTAAGTCAGTGATGCCATCCAATAATCTCATCCTCTGTCACCCTCTTCTTCTCCTGCCTTCAGTCTTCCCCAGCATCAGAGTCTTTTCCAATGAGTTGGCTCTTCACATCAGGTGGCCAAAGTACCGGAGCTTCAGCTTCAGCCACAGTCCTTCTAATGAATATTCAGGGTTGATTTCCCTTAGGATTGGCTGGTATCCTATCTATTACTGCAAATCGTGGTGAGTGCTGTACACGAACAGAAGGGGGCATGATGGGTGTTGGAGCAGAGGTGACATTAAGCGGAGATGGGATGAGATGACCAAAGGCAGGGGCAGCAGAGGCCTGCTGGACAGAGGCAGGAAAGGCTGCAATGGCTGAGGCCCCAGAAGTGGGGGTGCGGCTGGAAGATGCAGAGTGAGGGGAGGAGGAGAGCCGAGATGTGATCGGAGACATCAGTGCTGGCAGAGAACGTGAGAGCTCCGAGGGACCATCAGCAGAGTCGCACCTCCCTTCAACCCCAGTGGCCTCTGGCCCTCAGGCTTCCTAGGCCTCTGCAGGGTCCCGCCTCCTGTTCTGCCTGCTCCATAGCACCTGACCACCCTCCTTCTCTAGGACACTATAAGCCAGAAAGCCACTGGGGAAATGAATGGATCCACACTTTCTTAGCAGTTTGTTGAAAAGCTGAATTTCTCTGGCTAAGCTAATAAAATCTTAATAATTGGCTTTAACTGTGAAACCATCTCATTTCTATGAGGAAATATATTCTGCTCCTCTACAGGACCAAGTATAATTCCCTGACCGTTTCCAAGTGGCCTCTGGTCAATCCCCATGCTATTCTGAATGTTTTGATTTGCATCCCGTATCAAGGGCAGAGGGGAACAAGTGAAATACATGTGATCGTTTTAAAAGGGTTTGGTTTATGTTGACAGCCACAGACAGAGCAGCTGTCATCCTTCCCTGATACAGGTGCTGCCGGGGGTTAGAACTGTGTCCCCTCAAAGGGCATGTCTCAACCCCTGGGATCTTTGAACCTGACCTTACGTGGAAAAAGGGTCTCTGGATGTAATCAAATTAAGATGCAGTCATACTGGATCACATAGGCCTTAAATCCAAACTGATGTTCTTAGAAGAACATACAGAGACACACAGAGGGAAAACTCCCCATGAATAAGGAGCCAGCAATGGAGTGATACCCAGTGATGCCAAGGACTGCCGGCATCATCAGAAACCAATAGGGAGGCAGGGAGCAGATTCACCCTGGCACTGACCTCTCTCGGAGAGCACGGCCCTGCCAACACCCACCTCTGTAGCTTCCAGAACAGTGAGGGCATAGTGTCCTGAGGTTTAAAGGTGCCCAGCGGGCAGGACTATGTTACTGCAGTCCTAAGAAATGAATATAAGTACCTTCATGGAATTCCCTGTTCACTTGTCTCAAAGTGTTTAAAAAAAAAACAAAACAGGGATCTAAGATGAGTTAAAGGGGTTTCTCTGGTGGCTCAGACGGTAAAGAATCTGTCTGCAATGCAGGAGACCTGGGTTCAATCCCTGGGTTGGAAAGATCCCCTGGAAAAGGAAATGGCAATCCATCCAGTATTCTTGCCTAGGACATCCCATGGATGGAGGAGCCTGGTGGGCTACAGTCCATGGGGTCGCAAAGAATCGGACATGACTCAGCCACTAAGATGAGTTAAGAGTCCTGATGGCACAGAATCAACTAAGAAGTTGGGTTGGGGAAGATTTTATACCCTGAGGAAACCAAAATTGAAAAAAGACATGTGTATCCCATTGTTCTGGAGAAGGCAATGGCACCCCGCTCCAGTACTCTTGCCTGGAAAACTCCATGGACGGAGGAGCCTGGTAGGCTGCAGGCCGTGGGGTCACGAAGAGTTGGACACAACTGAGTGACTTCACTTTCACTTTTCACTTTCATGCACTGGAAAAGGAAATGGCAACCCACTCCAGTCTTCTTGCCTGGAGAATCCCAGGGACGGGGGAGCCTGGTGGGCCGCCGTCTATGGGGTCGCACAGAGTCGGACAGGACTGAAGCGACTTAGCAGCAGCAGCAGCAGCAGCAGCCGCAGCCTACTGTTCACTGCAGCGCTATTTACAATGGCTAGAACATGGATGAAACCTAGATGCCCATCGACAGATGAATGGATAGACAGGCTGTGGTACATATGCACAGTGGGGTATTACTCTGCCATAAAAAGGAATGCATTTGAGTCAGTTCTGATGAGGTGGATGAACCTAGAATCCATTATACAGAGTGAAGTGAGTCAGAAAGAGAAAGATAAATATCGTATTCTAACGCATATATATGGAATCTAGAAAAATGGTACTGAAGAATTTATTTACAGGGCAGCAATGCAGAAACAGACATAGAGAATAGACCTGAGCATGGGAAGACGGGAAGAGAGGGCGAGCTGTATGGAGAGAGTAACACGGAAACTTACATTACCATGTGTAAAATAGATAGCCAACAGGAATTTGCTGTATGGCTCAGAAAACTCAAACAGGGGCTCTGTATCAATCTAGAGGGGTGGGATGGGGTGGGAGATGGGAGGGAGCTTCAAAAGGGAGGGGACATATGTATACCTATGGCTGATTCATGTTGAGGTTTGACAGAAAACAGAAAACAATAAAATTCTGTAAAGCAATTATCCTTCAATTAAAAAAAATTTAAAAAAAAAAAACCAACAAACCAAACTTCTGAACTGAAGGCACCCACCACCCCTAGCTTTTTTCCCCCCTTAAAGTGTCTGCTAATTAATTAATTTATTTATTGGCAGCAGCACAAGGGATCTTAGTTTCCCAACCAGGGCTTGAACCTGCACTCCCTGCACTGAAAGTGCCAGGAAGACCTAAGGAGCCTCCCACCTTTTTAAAAATGGTTACTAGTCATCTGAATTACATGAACTACAGTGATGAGATCTATTGCTGCCTGATTAAAAGGACGGCAGGTTTCCTTTTAGTAGAGGTCAACGGTTAAATAATTTTGTTTGAGCCAATTAACAGAGAGGCCATCAACAAGAGCAGCATTGGTCTTGACACGGGACTAATGTTTCAGTGACAACAGAAAACTCAAACTGTCAAAGGAACGCATTAGCTGTAACACAGCCAGTGCGCATGTGCTCAGTGGCTTCAGTCGCAGCCGACTCTTTGTGACCCTGTGTATCATCAGCCCGCCAGGCTCCTCTGTGCATGGGATTCACCAGGCAAGAATACAGAAGTGAGTTGCCACTTGCCCTGGGTTCTTTACTCAGTAGTGCCCCCTGGGAAGCCCAAATTCCCCCAAATCCTTGGGCTCAGTCTTTGAGCAGAGCAACTACAAAAGGGTGATTATTATTATTGTTTTTTTGGTAGGATTTCTCCTTAGAAGCACCAGCTGGAGGGCCATGCACAAAGCTTTCAGATACACAATCTGCAACAAATTTCTGGTTCCACAAACACCATGTGTTAAAAAAAAATGTGTTTACAACATGGCAGGAAGGTGCACAGAAAAAAGAAAACAACAGAAAACCTGCATTTTTCTTTCCTTTTTTTTACCTTGCCTTTGTCGAAGTAGTGGATGGTCTCCTGGTAGAGCCGCTCCTTCAGCTGCCCCTGGGTCGTCGCCTGGTACCCGTCCCGCTGGGTGAGGTGGGCCGCGCACACGTCCTCCGACCACTGAGGCAAAAGCAAAGCGTGAGTGGTGCTTTGGGAGGGCCGGCCGTTGCAACCTATCCCTCCCCTGGACTCAGAAAGCACAGGAAGCCTGGAATTCAGGGCAGCATTCCAGCCGTGATTCCGGGCACCGCTGGAGCAGCTCTCGTCAGACTTTCAGGCCTGGAATTGCACCCAGAACCTCCGTGTAGAGGCTTTAAGGTGAGAAAACACTCGAGGAAGGCAGAACTGGCCAAGGTTCACACAGAAGAGAAACCCAGCAGGTTCTGGAACTGTCAGCTTGCTGACGAAACCTGGGAAACTTCCAGATGAATGAGGCCCTGGGTGATTCGTGGCTGCCTCAAGAGGGGCTTCCCCGGGCGCTGGCCCGGCTCCTGTGCTGCTCAGTATTTTAATCAACAGCAGAAGGCACGTGGATCCCAACGACTCGGGGCTCAGCTGCTGTTTGCAGATGTGACGGAGGACTTAGGGTACCAAGGAAGGACACATAGAGGTCTCGGCGAGGAGCGGAGGTGAAGGTGAGGTCATTTAACACCTAAACTCCTGAACTTATGCTCAACAAATCCATGGCGCTGAATATAAAGTTCAATAAACGTCACCATTTAGTGGGGACCTACTATGTGCAAGGCATGGGCTTCCCGGGTGGCTCAGCAGTAAAAAATCCTCCTGCCAACGCAGGGGACACAAGTTTGATCCCTGGGTTGGAAAGATCCCCTGGAGGAGGAAATGGCAACCCATTGCAGTATTCTTGCCTGGAGAATCCCACCATGGACAGAGGAGCCTGACAAGCTATAGTCCATAGGGAAGAGTCAGGCACAACTGAGCAACTAAACAGCAACAATGTGCAAGGCACCAGGTCAAGGGTGAGTGCCATTACACACTACAGCAGTGTGGTACACAATGGAAGTGCAAAAGAAAGTGTTAGGAGCTCAGTCATGTCCAGCTCTGCGCGACCCCATGGACTGTAGCCTGCCAGGCTCCTCTGTCCATGGGATTCTCCAGGCAAGAATGCTGGAGTGGGTTGCCTTTCCTTCTCCAGGAGATCTTCCCGACCCGGGGACTGAACCTGTGTCTCCGGCATCTCCTGCACTGCAGGCAGAGTCTTTACTATCTGAACCACCAGGAGTAAGTCTGCAGGAAACATGTCACAGTCATTATGGGCTTCCCTGATAGCCCAGTTGGTAAAGAATCCGCCTGCAATGCAGGAAACCCCAGTTTGATCCCTGGGTTGGGAAGATGCCCTGGAGAAGGGAAGGACTACCACTCCAGTATTCGGGCCTACAGAATTCCATGGACTGTATAGTCCACGGGGTCACAAAGAGTCAGACACAACTGAGTGGCTTTCACTTTCACTTTCTAAGGGCAGGAGGCAGGACAAGAGGTCTGGGGAGGCCTCCTGGAGTAAAGAATCGGGATGGGCTTACTCGTCGGTTGGACTCAGGAGGTGACGTCTGACCCAGTCTTATGAGAAGACAGGGGGGATTCTGCCAAGAAAGCAGCAGCTTGCAGGCTGCCTGGACCACAGTTGGGGTAGAGTACCCCACCAGGTGGGGGGCACCAGATTCAGGGTTGGTAAGGCCACATATGGAGCAATGGGACGAGCCACGGGGCCACATTTTAAGGGGCATGACAAATGGACAGGAACCACTGGGGCAGGGGAAAAGTCCGAGGGACAGGCCTGCAAAAGTGGGGAGGAGAGGCCTGGGGAGCACGCTGGGCTCCCTAAGAGGCTGGTGCTCACAGCACATTCTCCCTCCACCTTCCGGAAGGCAGAGGGGCTCTGGAGCACCCCAGGAGTGCCCCAGGCTGGACCCCAGGGCTCCAAGGCACAGGGTGCAGGGCACGGGGCCAGAAGGGCTCCCCAGGTCCCGGGCTGTCAAGTAAGTATGAGAAGCCTTAGGCTCCTGCATGTTTTCCGCCTTCAAACGAGACGTGTGTAGCCCAACCACAACCTAGAGTTCCAAACTCAACTGACTGTGGCATCTTGACCACGGGGCCAGATTTTGACTTTTCTGAGCCGTAGAATTGTGTGTGATTCCGAACTGTAACTACAATAAGAGAACTAAGAAAGTTCAGAGGTCATATAACTTCCTTGGAGTTTAAAATCACCTAAAAATTTTTAAACACCAAAAGGAGATATGCTTTTCACCTTCCCTTTAAACATTAAGATGAAATAACTTCACTGCTAAAGGCTAAAGGCTGATGTTTTTACTGCCTTTTTTTTTTTTTTTTAAATAGCCTTAACCAAAATAGAAGATCCTATTTGAGGATTTTTACTTCACGAACAAGACTATATCAATCATGGTGAATAATTTTCATAAAGATACTAGTAACGTTCTTTAGTGTGCTGATTAACCAGCATGAATTCACATTTACTGCAATATCAAAACATATTTAGGAAAAATTGCAAAATGTAATGATGTAAAAGATATGGAGAGCAATTATGTGTATTTAACTGGAAAATTCCAAACCCCAGTGAAAAAGATAATGGAAATGGGCCGACTGATTTGGTTTGTGAAACATCCTTGAACCGTTTGTGAAAAACCCGACTGTGCTGAATAAATGTAATTATTAAATAAATGATACTTTACACACACATACACATTCACACACCACAGAAAAGTTTATGTACGATGAGAGAGAGCATGGGTGCCCGAGCAGCTTGTCAACCCCGTTTTAATTTCCCTGGTGTAAAAGAAATATTTCTGTAGTTTCAAAATGGCCTTGTTACTAAAATTTGGGTTTCTAACAAATGAAAGCCGTTAGAATTCAAAGTGGGACAGCTGGTGTGCAGTGACCCAGCTGGAATTCCTAGCTTCAGAAATGACGTTCCTTGGCAGAGTTTTATGTGGTGCAAACCAAAGGGCTACCACGGATGACTAGAGATGAGGTTCAGTCTGAACCGAGTCTTACTGCACTTGATTTGGAACGGACTCTCATTTTCAGGCGGAGGTAATCCAGCTTCTTTTTATACGCGTCATGCAAGTGACTGGAGAGCTTAAGACTGGACCAGGGGCTGGGAGATTCTTGCTGGAGGTTCGCTGCCTGACGTGGCCTCTGCCTTGTTCCTCTCATCATCAACAGACACTGCGCATCTTTAGCGTAATCTCACCTGGTTTCCTTCCATTCAGGCTTGTCTGGTGGCTCAGACGGTAAGAGGGGGAACTGGCTTGAGTTTAGACACAGGATTTCTTGAATGAGCAGTCTTTACATGGAGATACAACTTAATTCTAATTCTCATACCTCTTCCTCTTTATCTAGTTTATAATTTTTCAATTTTTTATGAGAATATAATGGGAAAGATGATCTAGTGACTTGCTAAAGTTTTAAAATATAAAACTAGAAGTTGTAAAGAAATTTCCTCATTTATCCAACTACTCACCCAGAGAGCCATCCACCCACACACCCATCCATCACCCACTTGTCCCACCATTCATCCACACATCCACCCATCCACACAGCCAACCCTCCACCCATACTTCTGTCTTTCCATCCATCAATACAAACTTCCACCCAGCTATTTACTGTGAGTTCACTCTGTAAGACTAACTGGGCTGAAACTGGACATGGGGAAGAACATGAATATATTATGGCAAAACACACACACACACACACACACCAATGTCCACAGCTATCTACATAACAAAATGATCACTGAGAACTGAAAGCTGTCAAGCCAGACTCAAGCTCAGGAGCAACACCCCCAGGAGAGTCAGGCAGGAGGTCTCATAAGCACTGATAGACCAGCAGGAGACCTCCATGGATGCCCTTGGAGCACAGGGAAAGAGAAGTCAAGATCTGGTCCCTACACTGTTTTCTAAGGTTACAAGCAGTAGGCTCATCCTCCTAGCTGTTCTAACACAGAAATTCCTTCTTATTGATGTTGCTCTCCAGCATTACTGGGTCCTGTTGATAGGAACGAAGAAAAAGAGAGTCCCTAACTCACTGCAAGCTGACAGACTAATGATCGGTATTTAAGATGCTTGGTGATAACTCATTCTGACATCTTGTCAAATTTGCATTCAGTGGAGTCAAATCTATAATCAAAATACTTTCTAACTCTCTTTGTTAATGTCACTACATTGAGTCAATATCCATAAACTCTTAAGTTACAGGTTTACTAAAAATTTGTCATGGGAAAAATCAAATATTAAACGATCTTATAATTTATAAGAACAGGATCATAAAAGTATATGTAAATTTTACTACCTTCAGAAGCTTTGCATGGAGGAGCAAGGTATAGGCGGCTTCAGTGTAGTTATCACATTCCTTGTGCAGGTCACAGAGCTTGTACAAATACCTGAGATGATAAAACACAGGGATATTCTGAAAGCGTCACAAAATAATTTGTGTTGAGAACTGCAACAGCAAAACTCTACTTCAACAGTAAATCATCGCTACGCTTTCTTTTTACAAAGTTCACAATACATGATGCCTTGGAAGCTTCTGGTACACAAAGCATTAAGAAAAATCAACCAGAGTAATACACAATAGATATATTTTTTAAAATTTAAGTATTCTCTTTTCAGGACAAAACTGAAGATGGCCCAAGAAGGCGCAATTGTGCTTCAAGCTTTCTCATGCTTTCTCATCTTTTCCAGACTTCTCTCCATACATGTGAAATGAGCTGACACAATGTTTCACTGCGATTTCTCACATGTCTATTGAGTCTGAATACACACACAAAATCCATAAAAATACAGATCCATAAGAATCAAGAGCTCCAGTGATCACAGTGAATGTGATCAAAAGAATTCTTCTGCCATAAAAAAAGGAGGCTTTTTAATACAAAGTAACCTACATTTGGATAAAAGAAACTGATTGTTTTCCCCAAAGTTTATTATATTCACATGTATTGATTTTAACGGAGAAAGTTAAAAAGTCTCAGAAACCAAAAGTTAGAAAATCATGCCTTTGTTTACTCTTTATACAAATAAATAGAGACTTAAAAAGAAAAGAGAGAAAGAAAACCATGTTGAATGTAACTAATCCATCATTAAACACTAATGCTGTGTGGATCATGTAATTATTCTGGTCTTCTAAGGGGTAATCTTGCTAAAATTTGACACGGCCACTAAAAGAGACCAATACGGAGAGGGTATCAATCATAGTCCAACATCCTAGAGAAAAAGGCAAGTGAAGCAGAAAAATCCAGCAGAAAATACAAAATTGAGAATTTGGTATCCAGGTTAGAATAGACTGAAAATGTATAATATTGTCCTATTTCTGATGGAAGTTAAAACTAGATTCTCATTTGATCATATGACTTTCTGTGAAATGCTAAAATCTGTAGTGGTGCCTTTTGCTATAAGGGTCAGTCAAGAGGAACAAAAACCCTTTGCAATAATTTGCTTCTGAGCTGACTAAGTATGACCCCCTTCACCCCCAAATCTCTACATCAGCCTGGACACACTGCCCTAGGCTTGGCAATACTTCCAGGATCTCCACCAAATTCAAACTCCAGCCTTCACGATTTTCTACAAGATAAACTCCTATGATTATAAAATACTTTTAGCATGGATTTGACAGACAGCAATTATCATCAACAGGTCAAGGGTGTAGAGAAGTCTGATGCTCACGTACCGTATATACATTTCTTCCCTTTCAATCTCTTTGTAGAAATTCTGAAAGAAATCAAACCACAACACTATCTTAAGAAACCAGTTCTATAAAAGGTATCACGTGCACATTAAAAATTCACAATTCTTCAACTTGTGTTAAAGACAAACAGACCCAACTCTTTGGATCTGAACCATAAATCCATATAAAATGCAGAAACCACTTACATTGCTCTTCATTTTTTTGGGGGGTTGGGGAAAGAAATTCTAATGAATAAGTTTTCTGTACTTTAAATACTGTAGCATGTATATGCTAATTTCAAATTCCCATTTATCCTTCTCCCACTATGTTTCCCCTTTGGTAACCTTAAGTTTGTTTTCTATGTCTGTGAATCTATTTCTGTTTTGGAAATAAGTTCATTTCTATCATTTTTTCCCCTGATTCCACATATAAATGGAATCATATGATATTTATCTTTCTCAATCTGATTTATTTACTTTAGTATAATCTCTAGGTCCATCCATGTTGTTGCAAATTTTCATTTTTTATGGCTGAGTAGTAGCCCATTGTGTGTCTACACCACATCTAAATAGATAACCAATGAGGCCTATTGTATAGCATAGGGACCTGTACTCAAAATCTTATAACAACTTATAATGGGAAAGAATCTATGCTGTACATCTGAAGCTAACACAACACTGTACATCAACTATATTTTAATAAAATAAAAAGAAAAAAAATGCCTGGCAAAACGTCTTTAAAAATTAAAAGATAAAAAAGCCATGATGGCTTAAATCTACTTCTGCCATTTGAAAGTTACCTGCTTTCAGTTACAACAAAGCATCACCCAAAGATGTGAACTCTTAACCATTCTTAACCACTGTAATTTCATTAGAAGTGGGAGAAAATTCATGTGGGAATAAGCATCATCAACAGGATTTAAAGCATGCTGGGTCTGGCCTCAGTCACCAAGAGCCGTAAGAAGGCAACACAGTGGGGTGACTTGACTGGACACAATAGCCACAGATCATGTGTACTCAAAGAGAAAGTCAACTTACTTAAAGTTGAATGGAGTTACAAATTCACTTCCTCAACTGCACTTGCCACGCACTCTGAGGGCCCAGCAGCCATGTGGCGCCAGGGCCACTGCGTAGCATAGTGAGTGGACAGAAGCGCATCTCCATCATCAGGAAATTTCTATTGGAAAGTGCTGTTCTAGACAGGCCTTCCAAAGCACAGTGAGAAAACCGGTCACTGCTTAATAAAGCACCTTGTGTACAGCACTGATGGACAGGAAGGCTGGTTAGCCCATCAGCAACAATGGGCTAATTCTACGTGTGCTCGGTCACGTCCAATTCTTTGCCACCGTATGGATGGTAGCCCGCCAGGCTCCTCTATCCAGGGTATTTTCCAGGCAAGAATACTGGAGTAGGTCATCATGTGCTCCTCCAGGGGATCGACCCCACCCAGGGACTGGACCTGCATCTCCTGAGATTCCTGCATTGGAGGCGGATTCTTTACCCATTGGGCCACCAGGAAAGCCCTAATTCTACATATTGCAGACTATTTTCAGATGAGCATAAACACGGCTATTACAGTTACATTTCTTTATTTCAAAATGTTTATTGTACATAAGGCACCAGAAAGGTACAGAACAGTCATCTAACAAGGTCTAAGCTATGGAAACACCACTGCCACTTTCAGTGTGAAACTTGGCACCTGCAAACAAAGTGAGCACTCTCGAATGGGGGCCTGAGATAACTAGCGAATATCACTATCATAAATGCATGCAATTATCCAGGAAGATGAAATAGCCTGTTTTATTTCATTAGCCAAAAAAAGACATTGCTTCCACAATCGATCTGTCTGAAAAGAAATGCTAAATACATGCAGAGAGTAAGAGGTGGCGCATTTAGATAGACGCACCAAAACTTTCACGTTTTGCAGCCTCTCAGCTGTGAGTGTCCCCTGGTTCTGGGTAATGAGGATATTTTTGGCTGACAACTCGGAGCCACGTAACAAAGGCAAGCTACATCAAAGGCCAAGGATGAGCTGTTCACTTCCAGCTCTGACTCGCCAGTGTTTACAAGCTACGATTTCACACCACTCTCTTTTGCCCTCCTATTTTTAATCCTTTCCAAAGCTTTTGATCATTCTCCTCTACAATTTCACAACAGGGATATCATGCGACTTTCATTCCTCTCTGAGATATGGAAATGTCTTTATTTCCTGCCTGCGCTGAGTTCTGTTCCCTGCCTAGGACTTCAAAACCTCCCTAGACCTGACGGATGTTCATCTCAAATTCCAATTTCTATATAAAACTTTTGAGTTCCATGTATAAAAGTTCACACTGCTCAGCAGGGGCCCCACTTCTGGGCCCCCCCACCCCCATGGTCCTCTCTCTACCCCAGCGCTGCCAGCTGTGTTTCTCCAAGCAACTCCACTGGCACCAGGCCCCCAGCTCCAATCTAGCGCTATGCATTAATCTTTCAGAGCACATATATTTCACTGTATTTCAGTTTTGTACTCCTTCATAACTAGGACACATACTATTGATAAGATTTTCAGATTTCTAGTTGGAAACACCTTAATTAATATAAAGGGGCCAGAAAGTACCTGACTTACATTTGTAAATTAAGAATGATCCTACTACTCTCTGGTGCAGATATAATTGCGTAGATGAGCCAGGGGACATACAAGAAAATCATCTACCAGTAACTGAAAATTGCGTGACTATAAGGTGACGATGAAATTCTACGTCATTACAAATACACATTTTGTCCAGTGGGAACTGTGATCCACTATCTATACAGACTTGCTTGCAGAAGTCTGTCCATTTATATTGTGCTCAGTCAGTCGTGTCCAACTCTTCTCAATTCCGTGGACTGTAGCCCACCAGGTTCTTCTGTCCATGGATTTTTTTCCAGGCAAGAACGCTGGAGTGAGTTGCCACTTCCTTCTCCAGGGAATCTTCCCGACCCAGAGATCGAACCTATATTTCTTGCATCTCCTGCATTGACAGGTGGATTCTTTACCACTAGCACCACCTGGGAAGCCCCAAGAAACAGACTCAGACTTAGAGAATGAACCTACGGGTGCCAGTGGGGAGGGGAAGGGGAATGGATAGTAGGGAGTTTGGGATAAACATGTACCCATTACTATATTTAAAAGAGATAACCAACAAGGACCCACTGTATAGCACGGGGACTCTGCCCAATGTCATGAGGCAGCCTGGATGGGAGGGGAGTTTGGGGGAGAAAGGATACGTGTGTGTGGCTGAGTCCCTTTGCTGTCCACCTGAAACTGTCACAACGTTGTTAATCAGTTATACTCCAACACAAAATAAAAAGTTTAATTGAAAAAATAAAGGACTTAGGCTACTGGCCAGAATAACAGCCTCTGTCTCTTATTTTTATTTTATCTTTTTAAGTGATAGAAAGAAAAGGATGTTAATAAGCCCACACAACTTAGAATGTTCCATCAACTCCATAAAAAAAGGATAATACCCACTGGTTCTAATGGAAATTTGGCAATGGGCTTACATTTCTTTATTGATGAATATATTTTATGTTCTTTGGTTGTTAACCTTAGGATTTCAAGGGAATTTTTGCTTAGTAATCAGTTGAGTACATTTTATATTTTTCTAAACATATGTTTACACCTCCGTATTCATTTAAAGATAGAAAGACTCTTGAGAGTCCCTTGTACTGCAAGGAGATCAAACCATTTAATTCTAAAGGAAATCAGTCCTGAATAGTAATTGGAAGGACTGATGCTGAAGTTGAAGCTCTAATACTCTGGCCACCTGATGTGAAGAATTGACTCATTGGAAAAGACCCTGATGCTGGGAAAGATTGAAGGTGGGAAGAGCAGGGGACGACAGAGGATGAGATGGCTGGATGGCATTACTGACTCAATGGACATGAGTTTCAGCAAGCTCCAGGAGTTGGTGATGGACAGGGAAGCCTGGTGTGCTGCAGTCCATGGGGTCACAAAAAATCGGACATGCCTGAGTGACTGAACTGAACGGAGAAAGACATATTTGCTTCTATGAAACTCTGTTTCATAAGAAAAGTACCAAGATAAAGGTAAAAATGGACCAGGAGGTTAAAAATATATTTATAAGATTAAATGTAATCTTAGCAGTGAATATTAGGAGACAGAGTGTCTACCTGTAAAAATTTAGTTATGTTTCTCTGAAATGCAGAGATCTATTATATATTTTAAATGAAAGAATCGTGATAGGTTGGAATCCATCTCATCCTCCCCAGGAAATGGTTAAGAACAGAACACTTGACTCTTCATGGGATGATTCAAGGATGTTTCAAGCTGAAGGAGGTGAACAATATCAGATAGTCTCAGAATGAGAGAAGAGCACGGGATACAACATCAGGAACTCTGAGCTCAGGTGTCCTCACAAATGCTTACTGTTCCGACCCTGATTCTGATTCTGGTAAAAGGCCCCGTTCAGAGCTCATCACTGGTGCACTCAAAAAGATTGTGCTTGAAACAAAGATTAATAGTAGTGAATCATCAAGGCTGGAAACCTCATCAACATAATAATAATTCTTCCTTCAGGACACAAAAGGGCCTCTCAGATCCCCTCAAAGATCAGAGGGAGCACTAGAAAAGGATGTCCGTGTAGGGAATGATTTTGAAAAGTTGTCTGTTTCTCTCCTGCATAAAAATACTGATTTCTATTTTGTGTTAAACACATGGGCATCATCAAAGTAAATTCTTTTGGACAGAGGAAAGAAGGCAGGAAGATAAGAGCTGGGTTCATTTCTGAGCAAATGATTGAGGCCTTAATTGGGGGAGAGCTCACTGCCACCCCAGCGCACAGTCAGGCTACAGATGGGTGGAGAGGCAAACAGCCAGTGGGCCAGATCTCAAGGATGGAAGCCTGTACTTCTGACAGTGGTCCAAGACCCTTGCACATGCAAATGCAGTTAGATGTTTCAAGCTCACTGATCTTACCTCGACCATGTCCAGTCTATTGATGAGACCAAAGGCATTCTTCATGCTCCAAGTGTTCTGGAATTTCTAGCATTTTTCTCTTTGATTCTTTCTGAGAGCTCCCATCTTTCTGCTTATATTACCTATTCTTCCCCCATTGCTGTTGTTCAGGTGCTCAGTCATGTCCTACTCTTGGTGACCCCATGGACTGCAGCACGCCAGACTTCCCTGTCCTTCACCACCTCCCGGAGTTTATTCAAACTCATGTCCATTGAGTCGGTGATGCCATCCAACCATCTCGTCCTCTGTCCACTCGGCCATCCTGACACACTGGTCTTCCATAACGTCTATTCTTTCTATTAGTGCCCTTAACATGTTAATCATGACATACTAATGCCCATTAGTATCATTCTAAAATCTTATGTCCAAGTCCAGATCTGATGTTCTGATTCTTCGAACTGTGTCTTTTGCCTCTGAGACACCTTGTAATTTTCTGTTGAAAGTGCTGGTTAAAAGGAGTCAGGTAGTGGTTCCAGCGGTAGTTTCTGCTCCAGGGAACTGTGATTCTCTGTATCCTCCTGTCTCTCCCATTCGGGGAGCAGGCATTTTCCCAGTGGATCAGAGACGATGACTCTAAGGAGAGTTGTTGATTTTCAGTCTGCCAGCTTTTCTTCTTGTAGTGAGGACGGGGGTAACCACTTCCAAGCTCCCTTACATACTGGACCAGAAACCCTAAGTCCCCTGCATTTAGATTTTCAAGGGAAAGAAAACTTGCTCTCAAAATGCGTATCACAGGCCAAAACAGATTGGCCTGCCCCAGAATGGAGGGCTGAGACTGCACAAGCTTTCAGCGGCCAGATTCAAATCTGCACGGCAAAGCTCAGATTCAATGTTGATACTCAAGTAGAAGGAAGATAAAAAGTATTCTCTTTTGCTTAACTTTTTAGCCCAAACCCCTCTGGTGATTTTCAAGAATGAACGATGTGTCCTGCTCCTCTTGGCACAAAAGTCCACTCCCATGAGCTCGAAGGGCCCACAAGTCCATACAAATGGGAAAAGTCAGGGCAGGGCTTCTACCCTCTGTCCAACGATCAGGCGGTGATGACAACAATCCAGGGAAGTAAAGAGAAGAAACCAGGAGCAGTGTTTCCTGGCCTTCCTGTGTCGGGACAGGCAGGGGAAATTGATGAAAAGGCTACCAGGGCCAGCCATCTGTTTGTCTGGCTCCTTTAGGGGGAAACAAAGAAGGAAGATGCAGAGAGAAGCAGAGAACTCTGGAGCCAGACATGGGGTCATGTGGCTCCATAGGGCCATGAGGTTTGTCAACCACTCCCAGCAGCTGAATTTGTTGTAAAGCTTCCTAAAAGCTCCTCACCCTGTAGCCTTGCCTGATGCACCATGACCGTGTCAGGAACGGGGTGTCCTCAGAAGCCGGCCAAGTCCAGTGACTGCAGCTGTGCCAGAGGCCAATGGATGGGGGTGGTTGAGTTCACCCGAGGCTTTATGTGGCCACGCACGGGTTTCTTGTGGCTGTGCCACAAATCGCCACTATCTTGGTGGGTTGACACAACAGCTCTGCATTCTCTCACTGTTTTGGTGGCTCAAGTGTGAAATCCACATGTCAGCAGGGCCACGTGGCCTCCAAGAGACAGATCCTTCCTGCCCCTTTCAGCCGTGGTGGCTCCAGGAGCTCCTTGGCTGTGGCAGCGTCCTTGGCATCTCTGCTCCCACTTTACCTGGTCTTCTCCTTGGGGTCCCTGTCATCTCCTTTGCTCTCTCTTAAAGAATACCTGTCACTGGACTTACCCCCACCTGGGTAACCCCAGCTGGTCTCATCTCAAGATCTTGAGCCACAACTGCTAGCAGCCTTTTTTCCCAAATAGGGTCACGTTCACATTTCTGAGGATCAGGACGTGGACATCTCTCCTGGAGGCCACCATTCCCCCCATCAGAGTTTACAAGGCTCCTAGTAACGAACACACTTAGAGGGACTTCCCTGGTGGTCCAGGGGTTCAGAATCCACCTTGCCATGCAGGGGACACAGGTTGGATGCCTTGTCTGGGAACTAAGATCCCACATGCCGCTGGGGCAACTAAACCCATGGGCCATAGCAACTGAAGACCTCCCACCCTGGGGCCCATGCTCTGCAATAATAGAGGCCCTCACGCTGGAACTAGAGCAAGCCCACGCCCAGCCCATGCCCAGCAGCAAAGACCCAGCGCAGCCATCAGTAAGTGTTCGAAACAAAACACACCCAACTCCCCACTTAGGACCTGGAATCAGTGAGGGCGCTCCCTGGTTACAAGATAAGATGCATCTTCTTATCTTCTGAACCAGGGAACAACTGTGCAGACATCCAGAGCAAAGAAGGTTGCACAGACATGCCTATTGTGCAGACATGCTTAAAGAGCAGATCTGCAAACGGTCCTCCCTTCCTCCTTCCCTGCAACAGATGAGAAAACGAGCGAAGGAAGCCACACACTGCCCTGCAAAGCTCTGTGGCCAGCTGTCCCGAAGCTCTGAAATTCTTGGTTCATCTCCCAGCTTCCTGGACAGATGGGATATGCAAGCTCTCACTCACCAGCACGTTGACCGTGCAGCTCATGCGGTTTTCTTTGTTCTCATCGTGCATGATGGTTCTGTAGTCCAGAAGTCTCTCCATTAGGCGCACGACAAGCTTTACGAAAGTCTCTCCCGTTTTGGCGAGGTATTTGTGTTTCCTGCAGTGCTCCAGGAGGCTGAAAAATAGTTACACACACCTTGCTAACCACACTCAGAAAAAGAAACCGGACTGAGGTGCAGTTTAAAATATTTTCCATCATTAACACTTTTTAATTATTTCTGGGCTACAAAGTTCATTGTCGTCTAATTACAGTCTCTCTCTCTCTCCATTCTGACATAAATCCCACTGTTAATCAACACTTACATTTTATCAAATAACACTTTGTACTGCTCATCGCCTCTGCCTCCTTCCACTTCATGATCCAGCTTGGTGATGATCTCATTTTCAAACTATAATTAAACAGAGGAAGCGTAAATAATCAGCACAGTGGCTATTTCATTTCATGACTTGAGTGTCAATAATACATAAATCGCCGACAGATCGTCGTTGGAGAGTTGCCCTGCACCTTTGAAGCTTGATTCTGTTTAAGAGGTGCCCTTCTTGAACCCCTGGGGGTTTCTGATGAACCCGTCACAGGGGAAATCTTTCATTTCCCTCCCTGGTTGATGAAGCTTCAATGCATCTTCTGATCCGAGGAGCAAGCGCCAGAAAGAGAAAGACAAGGAAATCGTAAGGGGAAAAAAAAATCAAGGAGCAACATAGGAAAAAGTCCCAAACTTCATCTCTATGAACAAGTAACAACTAAAATAGCTCCTTGGTTCCTGGAAAAGAACAGACGTGGTGTCGATTGGCAGCAGAGTTCTCTGCAATCTGAAAACAGGCAAAGGGCCACTTCCCTGCCACGCCTGGATAGATCCCAGTGACACAGCTCATCCTGGATGACGTGATGCCTTTAAGTCAGACCAGCAGACAGCAGAAGAAGGCCCCTCCCAGGCCTCTCTTTGAATCCCTCAAAGCTTCTGATTGGACTCCCAGCATATTATGGTGGGAAAGGACCCTCAGGATGGATGGTCTGTCTGTGTCTTGCTTTCAGGACAAATTCTGGGGAGGAGCGAAATCTCCAAAATGTTTTCACAGAGGCCATGGACTCCGTGGCTGATCAGGCTGGAAATAACTCCTGTACTAATGATGGATGTGCTCCCCCCACTCAATCCTTGCGGCTCTGTCCTCATCCCTGCCACAATTCAAAGCCACCTGCGTGTGGGGATTCCGGCCAGGTGAGGGTCCCTGCAGTTACTCATGGATGTGGGACAGATAGGAATGAGAGGCTGCGAGAGCTCTTGATCCTGAGAGATGAGGCACCCACACTGAACCCGAAGGAAACAAGGGCTGGATTCAGGGCTCACAAAGCAAGCAGACAGGGCATGCGTGTGAGGCTTTCTGGGACCCTCCTTTTACAAAACTGTGTTGAAGTAGAGCTGATTTTCAATGCTGTGTGGATTTCTGCTGTGCAAGGGGACTCAGCTATACAAGTGTATCTTCTTTTTCACCTTCTCTCCCGCTATGGTTTATTAGAGAAGACGGAACACAGTCCCCCGTGCTTGTTGGGTATCCATTCTACATGTACCAGTTGGCATCTGCTAACCCCAGACTCCCATCCATCTCTCCCCATCCCCCTCCTGCTTGGCAACCACAAGCCGGTTCTCTTGGTTTGTGAGCCTGTTTCTGTTTTGTAGGTAAGCTCATTCGTGTCATATCTTAGCTTCCACATATCAGTGATGTCTTATGATATTTATCTCTCTCTCTCTGACATACTCCACTTAGTACAATCATCTCTAGTGGAATCCCCTGAAAATATATACACTCAGACATTGCTTCTCCAGGCAACTAGTCCCCTACTGTTACTGGGATCCCATAAGAATTTAAGCTGCATGAGAAGACTTTTCTTCTCTATTGGTCTCTGCTGTATTCCCAACCCCTAGGATGGCACCTGGCATGGATGCTCTAATGGGATGAACATGCTGTGTACATATAAATGACTGCATAGAGTTGGTGTTAAATTGGAGCTGAGGAGGACTTAATAGGGCCCCCAAGGAGTGGGCCAGTAGGTTGCTAAGATACAACCTTGGCCACACAAGCCAAGTGGTGAACACACTCATTGCGGTGCTTGCAACTGGTCCATCCAACACCGTCCACCGCACTGCGGACCTGGGGCCCCACCGCTGCAGTGACACCTGCAGGGATATCCCTGTGAAGCAGGAGGCAAGGGGGCTGGTGAGACCCAAGGAGCCGCCTCAAAGCACGACCTCGAACATGCTGCCTGAAGTCACAATCTTATCATGCTATGGATGAAACAAAGGCTTAAAACAGGACTGGAGAGAAGTATTGATTCTTGCTTGACATCAAGGACTTAGCAACATCACAAAAACTGGGACTTCAGTAAATCCCTGCAATTCTCTTCTTGATCTGCTCCATTGCCTCCTCCCCCCGCAGTAAACACTCTCTTTGATTCTGCTGGGCTTAAGAAGTTCAGAGAATTTAGGAACAGAGAAAAAAAGATGGTTCTTTCTACTGAAGAAGAAAGAATGAGTTGCATTTTTTTGGTTCACATGAGGTCTCAGGAGAATGACTTTTACTATATAATAACAAACGTTGGATACCAACCCACTATTACTTGTCTCTTTACAGGAAAAAAAAAAAAAAACCACAAAAAACAAAAAAAATACTCTGCAAAAGGTGGTTCTTTCTGGGGACTAGCACAAGAGAAATGTCTTACTACTGGACCAAAGTTGGCATTTCAAGGCAGCCCCATCTTCCATGATGGCACCATGTCGGGGATGCCAACGATTAAGTGATGAGTGCTGATTCTTCAGAAGAAGCCATCGTGAGGTAAAGCAACTCTAAATTTAATTAAAACACACAATTCAATTCCATACATGTTTAAGGAGCATACAACAGAGAAGGCTTAGAGAGTGAAGGAAAACATACCTCATCCTAACACAGGCAAACACATATCGGCATTTCAAATTGTTCATCACTAAGTTAATCAGAAGGTATTTGAATTTAGAGTCTACTTTCTGGAAATGGCATGTTTTCTCTGCTTCTCCACAAACCTCGCTGTCACAAAACAAGGGCAATAAAGGAAGCCAGCTCCCTAAGTAGGCTGCTTATCAAATTTCGACTGATGAATTTAATGTTTTCTAAAAAGAGTGGATGAATGATAAGTAAATCAGAAGAACACAGCTGATTCTAATTTCACTAACCTCAAGTCTAAACTCTGTAATTTGCACAAACACCTGGCGACCCTGTTCCGTTTATCAGTGAGGATTCAATTCCACAGACATGCAGCTTAGCCTCAAATTCCAGGGCCTTCATCAATGTTCACCGAATATACTAGCATCAGGTCACTCCTGTGCTGTGAACTGTTACCATAATCAGGATTAAATGATCCTGTCCAAATAAACTGGAGAAAGTACATTTGCTGAAAGAGCAGGGCTGGTTTTCTAAAAATCATGTTTATTATCTTATTTGTAAAGGCATGCTGTCTGGTAATTTGAAACAGGATTCTCTATGCTTGGGATAAAATTAGCAAGGGTTTACTGTGTTGCTCGGAAGGTAACAGAGGCTCACTCATGTGATAAGTAAAATCATTATATTATCCCCTCTTTTCTGAAACACTAATATCGCCACAGAAATATCCACGGGGTGTCCAACTTAAAATATTGAACAGAGCATCTCTAAGCACCCGATACCAGTGGCCCTAGGAGAATATGAAACATAAGAGGCCACATAGAAACACAGGCTTTTCAGAAGGTTGCTGTTGAGTTGAACACAGGGGAGGCTGAAGGGAGCTATGCTTGGCGGAGTAATGTATGATATTGACATCAACTCAATTAACTTGGAAAGAACCACTGCTTTCACCACTCAGTGCCAACATGAACCGTGAGTTATCGGCTCTAACTTGAGAGGTCATGGAATGAAAGGTCTCAGTACAGGATAATCTAAAAGCCAGTTCTCCTTGGTTTGGAATGCATCATCGCTGTTGGGGGTTAGACTTACCATTCTTGTTATACTGCATTTATAAATGTGGAAAACCAGGCTTGCATTCTCCAGGTATCCAGGGACACGTTTATAGAAGAGATCTGGGGTTAGGTCAGAGCAAAGCAGGGAGCAGGACCAGGATGGAAGGTTGGAATCGGTAACTCACCACATGGGTCAATAGCTGAGAGAAAGGTGAGCTCCAGGACTGCGGGAAGCGAAGCACATTAGCAAAATGTTCTTCGACCCTTCAAGAAAACCTGAGTGCAGGCAAGCAGCTTCTCACTGCATGCTGCTTCACTGCACTTCGCAGATACTGCATTTTCACTGACTGAAGATTTGTGCCTTGAGCGTGTCTCTCCGTGCCATGGATCGAACGGCATTTGCTCACGTCTCTGTGTCACATTTTGGTAATTCTTGCAATATTCCAAACCCTCCACCAGCTTTTAAGGCTCACAGAAGGCTCAGATGATGGTTAGCAATTTTTAGCAATAAAATATTTTTTTACTTTTTTAGCAATAAATTGTTTTTAATTAAGGTATGATCATTGCTTTTTTAGATATAATGCCACTGCACATTTAAGAGACTGCTGTATAGTGCAAACACAACTTTTATATGAACTAGGAAACCAAAAAATTCATGTGATTCGCTTTGTTGAGATTTCCCTTCATCATGGTGGTCTGGAACCAAACCCACAATATCTCCTGGGCCTGCCTGGCTGGCTGCACTTTGTTCTAATTTGTGTTTCTTACAGCAAAGCATCTCACAAGATCCTGTGCCGGGAGCCACCACGGGAGATCCCACCCATGACAAGGTCATGTGGAAGAGAACTGTTAAGCAAGGCTTCAGGACTCAACGGGCTCCCTATGCTTTCTCGAGCATCTACACCAAAACCAGAATCTGTCTGTATTACTATTTCATAACTTTCACCAACTCCTCTGACATTAACAGGGGGCTATTCCTGACCACATTTCTCTGGAGAAAATTAACTTAGGGCTATAGCTCATAAGTCTCCTGGACATGAGAGGAATCATTTCCAATCAAAATCCCTCTGTTAGCATTCTAGCTTGCTTGGCAGGTATATCCAGACTGTTGCAGCTACGCATGATTATTTATAGCCTCCCAACTGTGAGAGGCATGGAAAGCCTAAAACATAGAGCCTTTCAGAGAGTTAAAAGTTATTAGAGTAGTGCTAACGTAGGATTTCATTATTGGGCCAATGCTTGTTGCTAAGTTCCCATATCTCTTATCCACTGTGCACCTGGGAATGCATTAGTTAACATAGTTGGAAAGTAAGAAAAACAAGTGCAGCCTTGAAATTAACCACATCAGACTTTTGAGCTAATTGGTTCTTTCTTGTAACTCACTGCACCTTTGCTCCATGAGAAATGTAACTTGTTTAATACTTTTTGAGGCTGACGTAGATTAGAAATATAAGAAAAAACATTTCAAGGGAAAATAAGTTTTCTGGTTGAGAAGCCTTTATCAAAAGAGGGTCATAAAATGTTCACAGGCCTCCAAGGCCAGAAGATAATGTACACAATATTGCTTATGGGAAAGGTTTGCAGAAAAATCCTGGTTTCGATAAAGACAAAACAGATGTAATGTTTGGGCTGACTCTGTATGACTTTGCATCTTTTATTTCCCTCTATGTGTAAGACAAGGTATAAAAGTACCTTTTAAAAATAAAGCTTTTGGGCCTCGCTTGAAAAAGCTTGGTCACCCCCTGTTTTTCTTTTTTCTCTTTTTTTCTCTCTTACCTTTTTCTTCAGGCTGATCCCTTGGAGCATAGAGGCTCCCTGCGTTCACTTATCTGCCCAGGTTTCTAAGACCTGAACGAGAAGACGTTCTGCGTTTTCACTCCCTCGGGAGACCGAGAAGGCACCTATGGCCTCTGTGAACAGGGCGAACTTCTTCGAAGTTTTATTGGCTTTCTATGTAAACCAAGGAATATCAGCCTCTTTCTCTCCTCTATCTTCTTACCTACCATATTCTCTCCTTATCTCTCTCTAAATCATCCGCCGACGCCGTTTTTCCTTCAGGTTCCCCTGGATCCTGCGGGGACTGGACCCCAGCAATCCTGGAGGTATGACCAAGGTTTTAGACCATCCCCTGGCATTAGAGGCTCCAGAATTAGATTCTCTTTCGTTCTGTGGCCCCAGATGGAACTGTCTAAGCCAACAGCATTGCAGAACCCTACCCTTCTCTTTAGCATCACTAGAAGGCTGGGGTAGGGTGGGTGAAAGTCAGTTAACTGTCTATGGATCACATGGCCAGGCGGAAGGCACAGGCTTAGCAGAGAGTGCCCTGGTCTCCCACACCCTTGGGGCTCCGTGCTTATAGGTTGACACCTGAAAACTAACTGACGCTCCCCAAATCTGTCACTCAGCCTTCAATCCTCGTGCTCAGACACACCACTGTTTTGAGGTTTATTGCATTCCCCTGGCCTAACTGTTCTGTAAACTTAATTACACACTTAATTAGTCTCTGGCACTCCATAGCCCACGTCCTGTCAATAAAGTCCCCACATCCCTCTAGGTTTAACAAGCAGGCAGCTCAGTGACCTTGAAGCTTCTGTGAAATACCCAGGAACCTATAGTCAAGCCTAAGACCTGCAGCAGCCTGGTAGGGGACTGTCTGCGGCGTGGCCACACCTGGCGACACCTCGGACAGGTGCAGCTGTGCCCCTCTGCTCCACAGCACAGACCAGGGACTGCCTTCGGGGCTGTCTCCATTGACAGTGAAACCCAGGAGCAAGCCTGCACTTAAGTCCTGTGGGTTAAAGGGGATTATGGGTGTCTAGGCAGATCTTTCGGAGAAGGCAATGGCACCCCACTCCAGTACTCTTGCCTGGAAAATCCCATGGGTGGAGGAGCCTGGTGGGCTGCAGTCCATGGGGTCGCAAAGAGTTGGACATGACTGAGCAACTCCACTTTAACTTTTCACTTTCCACTTTCATGCATTGGAGAAGGAAATGGCAACCTACTCCAGTGTACTTGCCTGGAGAATCCCAGGGACGGGGGAGCCTGGTGGGCTGCCATCTATGGGGCTGCACAGAGTCAGACACGACTGGAGTGACTTAGCAGCAGCAGCAGCAGGCAGATCTTTGGGCTTCCCAGGTGGTGCTAGTGGTAAGAACCTGCCTGCCAATGCAGGAGATGTAAGAGATGTGGGTTCGATCCCTGGGTCGGGAAGATCCCCTGGAGTAGGAAATAGTAACCCCCTCCAGTATTCTTGCCTGGAGAATCCCAGGGACAGAGGAGCCTGGTGGGCTGCCATCTATGGGGTTGCACAGGGTCAGACACAACTGACATGACTTATCAGCAGTACCAGCCAATATTCTCACCTGGGGAATCCAATGGAGAGAAAAGCCTGGTGGGCTACAGTCCAGGGGTCACAAAGAGTCAGATATGACCAAAGCGACTTAGTATGCACACACTCAGGCATCTCTTTGCTGGACAGCTTTTATAATATTAACACGATTCAGTGTCGTCAGAACTCTCAGGGTCCAGGGCGTCAGTGTCCATGACCTCTTGGACCACTTTTGAGTTTGGGGTTCAGTGAAATGAAAGCCTAATTTGGGGGCCATATTTCCCCTCTAAGCATCCAAAACAACAGAATCAAGTATTATTTTTTAAATGAAAGCAAGAACAAAGCAATCAACAAAATCCCAATGAACTGAAGAAGAAATAAAAAATCACCACCGAACATATTCATATTACAGTGCAAACTACATTGGCTTTGCCACCAACAGGCAGAAGCTGCCAACACCCACTTGGGTTATTCAATTATTTGCTTAAGGTAACCAGCCTGGGCAGCAAGAAGAGATTATTCAAACAGGAATTTGCAACATTTAGGACACAAAGATTACTCATGTTATAATTTTTTACAACTAAATAGGAAGTTCTGAAAGTCTTGGAGCATTTTGCTGACCCTCAGGAAGAGAACAGAAAATAGCTGTGACCGAAAACACTATTTTTCTGTGGAGTCTTTTCCATCTCATTTTTATTAAAGGTTGAGAGCCCACATGGCCATTTGCTACGATTCTTAGCTATTAGTTCTGTATTTTCCAAAGATAGAAAGAATGGAATTCTTCAAAAAAAAAAAAAGAAAAAAAAAAAGGTGCCAAGGGAGAATTTAAAAGGTATGCTTTTCTTCTGAATCAAAATCTAGTGAGGCTGACGCTCAGGATGTACTCATGTGGGGGGCAGGGTCTGGTGGCTCAGACAGTAAAGAATCCGCCTGCAATGTGAGAGACCTGGGTTCAGTCCCTGGGTTGGGAAGATCCCCTGGAGAAAGGAATGGCAACCCACTCCTGAATTTTTGCCTGGAGAATCCCATGGACAGAGGAGTCTGGTGGGCTACAGTCCATGGGGTCCCAAAGAGTTGGACACAACTGAGCGACTAACACTTTCACTTTCCCACTTTCTCAGCGAGATAGGGGAGAGGTTAGTTAAGGTTCATCTTTGCAACCCCACAGACTGTAGCCTGCCAAGCTCCTCTGTCCATGGGATTCTCCAGGCATGAATACTGGAGTGGGCTGCCATTTCCTCCTTCAGGGTATCTTCCTAGCCCAGGGACTGAACCTGTGTCTCTCACGTCTCCTGCACTGGCAGGCGGGTTCTTTACCACTAGCGCCACCTGGGAAGTCGGTTGCTATGCCCTCCTCCAGGGGATCTTCCTAACCCAGGGATCAAACCCATGTCTCCCGCATGTCCTGCATTGCGGGCAGATTCCTTACCCCTGAGCCATCAGGAAAGCCTGCCTGACGACATGAAGCAGACTATTTTCTAGGTGGGAAGGGTTTCTAGAATGCAAGGCCACTTGGTACATATGTGAGCCTCGTAGTTCACATGCTCCTGTCTTGGCCAAGCTCTTCCATGACGGATCAGATCACGTGTACCTGTTAGGACCTGCCCAGAGCCAACAGTATCGAGGTCAGGAATTGCCTGCAGCCATCGAAATAGGGTCCCAGGCTACCAGGAGGGCATGTGAAGCCATAACTGCAGGCCACACTATCCCACCTCCATGCCATCCTTTCCCAACTCCACGCCAGACCCCCCAGTGCACGAACATTGGGGATAAGCAACATCCAGGACACAGAAAAGGGGACACTTATTTTGAAAGAAGATTCATGCTCCTTCTTGCAGAAATGGAGACAAGGAAGAAGCAGACTCTTGGAGAACTGTACGTATTAGAACATTCTAATGAAATACCCTCCACTGCCACTGGAGACCCTAGGAGCAACAGCCCTGGGGAACTTTTTAAAAAACCCAATGCGTAAGACATGCTTCTGAAATTCCAGTGATGGTGTGAGTCGGTTTAAACTTCAGTGAAACGGCAGGTGTGTCGTCTGAATGCAGCAGGTCACTCCACTGCACCTGTGAGAGTGTGAAACAACTGCTCGCGGGGCACAGTTCACAGGAGGGTCTCAACAGCCCCATCCTGAAAGCTACAGCAACCTCTCAAAAAAGAGGCTCTGTCATATGTTCAAAACAGTAAAGTTTTGTAAAAATGAAAAACCTTCATGCCTTCCCCTCACTCCATTTGGTTTGCACATCTGCTATGAACGCAGAGCCAATTTAAGCCTTGTTGATGTGACTAATAAGGTTAGATAATTGAATTGGTGGCAGATTAGACAGCAGTCGGCCAGGCCTGTCCTAGAAACTCCCTGGATGGGGAGGGGGAGGGGAGCAGGGGAGCAGGGTCAAGGCGTGCCCCTGTGCGCACGTCAGCTACACACATTCCCCAACGTCACCGACAAGGAAAAGAGGGCACACCCTGTGCTTCAGGAGAGGGGCCGCTGGAGGACGAGAGCTGAACCGAGGACAGAGAGGAGTCTGAAAAGATACGGCGAGTGGAGAGACAGATGCTGTGGTCCAGGAGAGGCTGGAATGGGGGGCGAAGGGAGCAGATGGACCCTGCGGCTGAGACAGAGGAAGAAGCACAAACCACGGCAACCCACCAGCGAGGCCAAGAGAGCAAGCCAAGGCCGGGCCGGTGGAACGGGACCCGTGAACCGGATGACAAGGAGCCCGGCAGGAACGAGGGCCCTGGGGAAGCAGCAGATTTGGGAAGGATGACATGCCCGGGGTCATCCACATGCCGTCCCCCGCAGGGAGGCTGAGATAGGTCAGTAGAAAATCTGAGCTGTTCCAATGGAAAAGGAAAGTGATCATTTCCCAATTCACAAGACCAGATTACTTTAGCAAAGAGATTTTTTTTTTTTCCACTAGTTTTTTTTCCCCCTGATTTTACTTTCAGGGTGTCTTATCACCTGTCTATGAAGGTACAAACAGAAGATAATATAAGTGAACAAATGGTCAAGGATCCTTGACCGAAAATTCATGGCCTTGGGCATGCGGCTCTGAGTTTGACAGGGATGGAGCCTGTAGCTGCTGCAGTGGAGGCAGGAAGTCTGGACCACCAGGAAAGCCCCTACATATACCTTCATGAATTTCATCTGTCTCACTGCACAGGCAAAAACATCAAGGCACACACTTAGAAGAAGAAAGGCAAAGACTTTAGACTTAAAAATAAGGTAACTCAGCATGAAGCCGCCAGTCAGAAATTAACAGTCAGGTCTGATCAAACCTTCCACTGCACCTGTGAAGGAGAGTGAACGAATTTTACCCAGTTTTAATGTGTAAGTAAATCCAGAAAAAAGTAACTGAAAGCTAAAAACAAAGAGCAATGCTCCATAAAGCTGAGAGCAGTCCTCCTTAAGAACGACAGGCTTCCTCCACAAGGAAAACCTAGGACTCTTCTCTCTTAGGATGTAGGGAAGTGTTTTCCATATTCGCCACATGTAACTACAGAACTATCTATGAGTCCTCAAGAGGACACACCAGAGCACCTTGAGAAAGTGGCTTGTGTCCAGGCCACTTACCGCACCCCCACGTCCTTACCATCTGGAAGCTTCGGGTGGAGTGGAATTCACACTGCATCATGTCGAAGAAGATGGGGATGGTGGCTTTGCGAAGCTCTGTCTCTGGAATCAGCGTCATTTCCAATATGGGACCAACCATCTCTGGAATGAACTTGATCTTGTGTTGACCTTGAATAAAGAAATGCATTATTCAACAATTTTTGTTTTTTGTTTTTTGTTTTTTTTAAAAAGGACTCTGAAATGGGCTTCAGTGGACAAAACAAAACTACACAGATCACTGAAATTTTGAAGGATAGGATCTGGAGAATATATATCCATTTCTCATCCACAGGCAACAATTTTGAATGTGTCCAGCCTGTAGTATAAGAAGTGGACAGTACTGCAAATTAAAGTAAAGCCATTAAAAAAATCCATCGAGTACAAGGCCTGTAGTCATGGTTTGTCTGTCATAGACAATAAAAGCCATTTCACAAATAGACAGTTACATCACACACATAAGAGGCGTGAGCTGCCAGTAGGTACCCAGATTTGGAAAGAGCAGGGCTGGGAGATGGGACACTGTGCATCTCACTTTGTAGATAATGAACAGAGTTGATAAAGTGAAGGCAGATAGGGTAGATGGTCTCTTGGGCCCTCTGTGTCTGCAACATCATTTGAAAACCAGTTTACTATTTGGAACCTCTGTAAATAATGTTGAGTGATTTCTGTAACCTTCTGAATGACTGCAATCAAAGAAAGCAATGCCAGACCTCAGAATATGAAGCTGTGAAAACAGAAAGGACTTTGGTTTTTTTTGACTAGAGATGTGATTGAAAAATGCTTGTTTATTTAATATTTATTTCTTTGGCTCTGTCGGGCCTTCGCGGAGGCAGGTGGGGTCTTCACCACGTCATGAGGGATCTTTCACTGCCGCTGCGGCGCCCAGGTTCAGTAGTTGAGCATGCAGGCTTAACTGCCCCATGGCATGTGGGATCTTGGTTTCCTGATCAGGGATCAAACTTGTGTCCCCTGCATTCGAAGGTGGATTCTTAACCACTGGACTGCAAGGGAAGTCCCCAAAAATGCTTATTTAAATAACTCCTTTATCTTATAAATCACCTATCTTGTCCAGATATAATTTTTTTAAGTATCAGATTATAATATTCATTATGATTCACAGGGCAATAGTATTTGCTTAAAAAGAACTTTTGAGAAACCTTCTCAAACACGATTGCCCCATCACTAATAATGAATATTACAGTATTAGCTGACATTTACTAAGTACGACTACAAGACAAGCCTCATGGAAAGAGCCTCACTGATTCTCAACATCATTTTGTGAGATGACGACCACGCCTCCCTCAATTTTAAAAACTGAGCCTTAAAAAAATTTTAATAAACTTTATATTTGATAGCAAAACTGAGCAGAAGGTACAAAGATTTCTCCTTCATTCCCACCTCATTAGCACCACCCTCTCCCAGGGTGGCGGCCATTCTGAACTCTGTTTCACAGACAAAGAGTCTGCAGGCTTCCCTAAACCAGCATGCTGTCCACTGGAAACAGCAGGGCAGGATGGGAAGCCGGGTCTGGGATTCTGAAGCCTCGGCCGTGCCCCCCATTCCCTGCCTGCTTGTCACGGCACCTTTCCAGGGGAGTGACACTCGCCGACCCTCCGTAAAAGAAAGAGTGCTGGCTGCCCATAGCGTTCCCGCATCTGTCTGCTCTAACAATTACCCAGGGGCTGGGAGCTCCCTAGCGGTCCAGTGGTTACAATGGCTTGCACTGCTGTGGTCCTGGGTTCAATCCCTGGTCTGGGAACTAAGACTTGGCTGCACAGACAAACAAACACAGATGAGCGGACAAGGGCCTGTCATTTTCTCTAGCATTACTGCAGTAACACGCTTCTAAATGTGTCCCTCAGAAAGTAGAAACTGGCTTCTTTCAGGTTCCAAACCTGTTTATTTTTCTTTTCTATTTCAACTACTTTCTTGGAAATGCTGGTATCATACCTTTTGAGGCCTCTGCTTTCGACTGCTAACTCAAAAATCTCAGGGTTTTTTTTTTTTCATTTTTGCTGCCAATTTTCCTTCCCCCGGGCAGTGGCTCCTAAACCTTGCTAGACCTAAATTCCTGAGGGCTGGGAGTGACGAGGGTGAGCTTCCAGAGAACCTGCAGTGATAAGAGGCCAGCAGAGGGAAGGAGCTGGGAGACCCCCTTCCTCCTTACCCATGTCTGGAAAGAATATACTGGAAACCTCATTTCTAAAAAACGGAGGTGTTCGCCTCATATGAGATGACATAATTAAATTTAGAGGCAGGGTTATCCAGTAAGAGGTCTTTTAAATTCCTGCCTTCTTATCTTTAATTTCAGAATTTCTGATTTATTTTTATTTCACTCCATTAGAATTTATATCATTTCTTTCCAACATATAATAGAAGAATGCATAAGAGTTAAATTCTTGAATGAATTATTTGCAACATTATGTTATTAAGACTTGTAATTTACCCAGAGTTAATCAATATTACTAATATTTTTACATAATCTGGAAATGGAATGGATACAATAAATAATTTAGCTTTCCTTAGAACTCAGCTACTGCAGATTTCAGAAAAGAGAACCGTTAAACGAATTTGGCTATTATAAATGAAGACCCTTAACAAAACATATAATCCTCATCAGTTCAGTTCAGTTCAGTCGCTCAGTCGTGTCCGACTCTTTGCGACCGACCCCATGAATCGCAGCACGTCAGGCCTCCCTGTCCATCACCAACTCCCGGAGTTAACTCAAACTCAAGTCCATCGAGTCAGTGATGCCATCCAGCCATCTCATCCTCTGTCATCCCCTTCTCCTCCTGCCCCCAATCCCTCCCAGCATCAAAGTCTTTTCCAATGAGTCAGCTCTTTGCATGAGGTGGCCAAAGTACTGGAGTTTCAGCTTAAGCATCATTCCTTCCAAAGAAATCCCAGGGCTGATCTCCTTCCGAATGGACAGGTTGGATCTCCTTGCAGTCCAAGGGACTCTCAAGAGTCTTCTCCAACACCACAGTTCAAAAGCATCCATTTTTCAGCACTCAGCCTTCTTCACAGTCCAACTCTCACATCCATACATGACTACTGGAAAAATCATAACCTCGACTAGACGGACCTTAGTTGGCAAAGTAATGTCTCTGCTTTTGAATATGCTATCTAGGTTGGTCATAACTTTCCTTCCAAGGAGTAAGCATCTTTTAATTTCATGGCTGCAGTCACCATCTGCAGTGATTTTGGAGCCCAAAGAAATAAAGTCTGACGCTGTTTCCACTGTTTCCTCATCTATTTCCCATGAAGTGATGGGACTAGATGCCACGATCTTCATTTTCTGAATGTTGAGCTTTAAGCCAACTTTTTCACTCTCCTCTTTCACTTTCATCAAGAGGCTTTTTAGTTCCTCTTCACTTTCTGCCATTAGGGTGGTGTCATCTGCATATCTGAGGTTATTGATATTTCTCCCAGCAATCTTGATTCCAGCTTGTGCTTCTTCCAGCCCAGCGTTTCTCATGATGTACTCTGCATAGAAGTTAAATAAGCAGGGTGACAATATACAGCCTTGACGCACTCCTTTTCCTATTTGGAACCAGTCTGTTGTTCCATGTCCAGTTCTAATGGTTGCTTCCTGACCTGCATACAGATTTCTCAAGAGGCAGGTCAGGTGGTCTGTATTCCCATCTCTTTCAGAATTTTCCACAGTTGATTGTGATCCACACAGTCAAAGACTTTGGCATAGTCAATAAAGCAGAAGTTAGTGGCCTAAATGAAACGAATTCTGAAATTTGTACTGCGTGGACATATACACAAAATGTGACATTCAACAAGGAATCTGAATACTACTAAAATCTTATTTTAAAAATCTTATTAACCTCTACTAAATAAATAATACTTTGACTAAAGCTCTAATATAATGTGATTTTCATCACTTCCCCCAAAGCTTATTGTTTCTGAAAGGCATGTAACTGAGGCAAAGCATTCTCTCAAAAATGCTATTATATTCTGTCTCTCGGGTGTCATTTCTCTTGTATTCTGTCTAAAAAAATGCCAGAGCCAGTGTTTCAGAAGACAGATGCTGCTGACAGAGAGGTGCTCATCACGCACAAGTGCAGTTTCACAGCGGACTCTGGCACCGACAGTCTTTACTGCTCCAGGCTGGGAGGAGAGGATAGCATAGTAACAAGTGGTGGTGAACGCAGGGATTGGAAAAGTATGTTCCAAGAACAATGGCGTCTCCAATTTCACTGTAGTTGTTACAGTAATAATCTCCTGTTAGGACCAAACTGGAGCCAGGACAGGCTCTAAGGGGCAGGCGAGGCCTGAGGTTTAGCCTCTAGGAAAGCTGAGGCACTGGGAACTCCTGCAGGCAGTGTAGCTCGGCCAATCAGAAAAAATCCCCATAGCCCCCCGCCCGCGCCAGACCTGAGCCAATCCGGATAGGGATGCGAGGTTAAAAGTCCCGTGCGCGCGCACGGTTTAACCAATCAGCTATGCTGTTACAGGAAGAAAGAACCATCTGTATAAAAGTAGATGTGATTCAGAGCTCGGGGCTCTCAAGACTCCACTGCGCTGAATGAGACTTGAGCCCTAGCTAGCAATAAACCCCTTCATGCTTTTGCATTGCTGTGGACGTCTTATTCTCTCAGTTTCGGGGACTCGGACTCTGGGCACAACATTTGGGGGCTCATCCGGGATCCCTTTAACTGGGAAAAAGGGGTTTCCTCACTAGGAGGAGAGATATCTGAACACCAGTGTTAGTTCTGGTTAAGACCAGCGTAAGGCCGAGGCCCGGCATCGTGCTGGGGAGGCGGCTGGCTCTGTTCTCTGGTTAAGACCAGCGTAAGGCCGAGGCCTGGCATTGTGCTGGGGAGGTGGCTGGCTCTGTGGACGCCTTGTTGGTAAGATTACCTCGAGGGGAAGAAAGTTTCAGGGGGGCCCAGGAAGACCTAGTGCTGTGTTCTCGGCCGATGTGTAATTGTTATCTGTTTGTGGTGTCTGTGTGAGTGCCGGCATTGTCTCTGCTCTTTGTGTGTTCATTTTGTCTCCTGTGTTCTTCTCTGTAATCATGGGGCAAGCGACTTCTACTCCTTTGTCCCTTATGACTGACCATTTTTCTGATTTCAAATCTAGGGCACAAAACCTATCGTTATTGGTGAAAAAGCCAAGACTGACATCCTGACCACTCAGGGTACTCAGGGGCCAGCTTGCCTGCCAATGGACCAGACCCAGCGGCCGCAACCGGGACCCTTTTGTCCCTGGTCTCCTCCTGACGCAGACAACTGGCCAGAGTGCCCCGACTGGTAAGGAACAAGAGACTTTATTGACCTCTCTCCCCTTCCCTCTCTCTTTCCTCTCCTTAACCCTTCCTATCCTTCCCTGTTTTTCTAGTCCCTCCCCTGGTCCTGGACGCAGGAATCTGGTCGAAGGGCCCTCAGCCTGAGCTGAGGATTGGAGACTGATCACCTCCTCTTGGCGGAGAACTCAAATTCTGGTTCTGATTTCTGGTAGGGCCGAGTTCCAGTCCTCCCTTCTCTGGAGGCCCAGGGAACTGTCCCGTAACGCCTGGGTATCTGTAGGTGGCAGGAGACGTTTGTAAGGCCACCCCTTTTGCCCCCCTCTCCTGCCTCCTCCCCCTTCTTTCAACCTGGCTTCCTTTCCTACTTAGATCTGAAGTTCTGTGTCTCTATAGGAGGTTTCCTGAGAGACTCTACAATATGGGAGATCTGGGTTCGATCCCTGGGTCAAGAAGATCCCCTGAAGAAGAAAATTTTGCTTTGTCTGGCCACCATGTGGTTTAGACTGCCGCCAGTTTGTTAGAACTTGATTTTCTTTCCCTGTGCCTTGAGACCAGGGCTCTCAGGAACACTTATCTAGACCATCTCTAACTCCTGACACTGAGGAAAAAGGGGGGGGGGGGGGAAGACTTAAAGCTAGATCTTGCACTGTGTCTGTCTAAATATGTCTTGGTAATATTTCTGTGGTTAATATGTATATGAGCTCTATTTATTTGGCTTAAAAAAAAGGGGGGGTAAGCGCTTACAAATCAAGTAATTCTAAATTAAACAATAAGTTCCAGGTTCATGTGAACTGGGAAATATTCAATGTTAAATACCTGATATTAATGTTTGCTGATCTATGTAATATAGACATAGTCTTAAAATAATTAACGTTAAGTAGAATATTTTCATTGTACCTAGGATTAATATAAGTTAAATATTATATCTGTTACAAGTTTGTCAACAAGGAAATTACCTCAAGTGAAGAAACTTCTAAAAATGTAAATGAGATATGAGCTTTTATATCTCTAGCTAACTTTGGGGTGCTTCAGAGGGCCCCTGGAACATCCCAAGGAGAGATATTAAACTGTGTTTATTTGGTTGGTTAAATTACATGGAAAAGATTATCAAATGAGTAATAAATCTGCTCATGTTATAATATATGGTAAATTGAGTAATATAGATATCCTAGAAATTATATGGAGTTTTTAACATTCTGATATGCCCTGGTATTTTAATGAAAAACCTGATGACTTCACAAAAGGTAGCAAAAGGACTGAATGAACCAGTAAATATGCTTATAACTTTTATGGTTTCTATCTGAAAAATTATGGGTTTGAATCTTATGTTTTCAGGAAGTAGGAAAAATCTTCCTCTCAAACTAATTATGACAATATTTTGGTAAAATTAAATGTTATAAACAAAACAATTATATTTTCTGACTCCTCTAGAAATTGGGAGTTCTTAGGTTTCCAGTAAGTTCATCAAATGAGTTAAGAAGGTTATCTCACGTATACAAAAATCTCAAGAAATTTTTGAGACCTTAAAAAGGGAAAAATTCACCTAGATTTGTTAGGCAGAATCTGTGATAAGCCTTTGGTGTGAGCTTCCCAGCCCTGTTTTATTTTAAAAGTTCAGTCTGAGACTCTTATAAATGTTTCAGCAAAATAAAAAGCCTATAATCAATTATGGTTATAAAAATCATCAGATCAAAATCAGTGAGAACAGACCTATTTTGCAAATAAAGTAGCCTTAATTTGGTTATATTTAATAAAAATAAGGATAACTATAAGGAGAAAAAGATATTTCAAAACGTTAAATCCCAGTTTGTTAATGGAGGTCTGCATCTAGTAAGAGTCATCTCTTAGATAGTTCTTTGCTATTGTGTGATATTGATGTAAAATTTAATTAAACTCTTGAAAAACACCCTAAGTTTGTTTCTGAAGCTTATCTCAATAATCTATCTTTGGATGAAGATCAGATGCCTCATGACCTGCAACCAGGACTGGAAAAAGACATAATTTAAGGGACTGTCTCCAACCTGGACGGAAGGACTTTTTTATCAGGAGAAACTACACTACACCAGGATGAAAATACGACATCAGAGGTAGACAGCTTCCCCGAGATGCGGGACCCAATTCGTATGATCATTTATGTTTTCTTGACTTCTTAGACCTTTGCATATAAGTCAAATGCTTTTCTATCATAGGCCTGATCCTATACTAGTTTTAAAAATCAATCCAATTGTTGGGTTTGTGGCCAATTAACTGTGTCTAGTTCTGGGTTACCTTGGTAAATTTCTCTACTACCAGACTCTAACTGGTTGGCCCTGAAAAAATTTACTTAAAAATTATAGTCATATTCAGGTCACTATGAGTATTACTAGATAGGATCCCCTCACCGGGCCAATTAATAATGCCTGCTCTGACTCTGGCTATAAATTTGAGCTTTTTTCTACTACCCAAGCTCAATCAAAACAAGAAAAGTTTCCACAAAAAAGGGAAAAATCTCCCACAATTATGGGATAGATTTATATAGATAATATCAGGCTACAATAATTTAGGTTTAAAGTCTCCTCTGTTGAAAAAATAAATAAATAAATCATACTAAAGATAATCAGTCTAGTAACACTAAAAAACTGGGCTATGTGCCTTATAGATGGTGCCAATATATAATTTCCCTAAAAGATAAAAGATTCTACAGGACAGACTAAGTCAGATGACCTGAAGATATACTGGGCTACATCTAATGGAAGTTCTTAACATAAGTCTTACTTGTGACTTTACTAATACTGCTGGCTATGTTATTTGTATTTCCCCTGTCTTACAAAATTGCTGTTTCTTACACTGTCAAATGTGTATATGAGGTCTCTAATAAAATAATATATAGTCCCATATGAGATCGATGATGATAACAGTGTGACTCTAGATATGGCAAGAAGCAACAAGAGGAAATATTTTCCTGGACCAAGATGCTAATAAGACAGGTGGCCCAGAGAATTTTAGATACTGTTTTATGGCCTAATCCAGTAACAGCACATTGAGTGGCCTGTCAACAGAATCTTTGCCAAACCTGAGAATGGATATTCTCAGCACCATGGGATAAAATGGTCATAAAGTGCCCCCCCCCCCATAATCATGGTCAAGTTTATGAGCAAAAAGGGGCTCTGCCAACTTAAGACTGATACTCGCTATCTGCATCTACAAAGATTAAATCATGGCCGCTGCAACTGCTGACTTTCAACGCCCCTGAAAAGAGTTCAGGGTAAAAATCAGAAATGAGGCACTCTGTGCTCTGGGAAAAACTGGCAGAACAGGCCATCAGATAGCTAGATCTTTTCAGGAGAAGATTTTATGAGTCCCAATTCTTACATCTTCTCATATCTAGAAAAACACTGACGTCATTAACGGTAAAATCTGCTTTGGCTATTAAAAAATAGTTTACAATTAAAAGTCAAAATAGAGTAGCTACGGTTCAGATATCCTGGAAAATAACTAGGTGATGCTATGGGTGTACTTTCAGATTAGAGCTTGTATTGCTCCAAGCTGGGGCAGTCCTATGCCCCATTTTGACAGAAAGTTATCATAGTCATTGTTGCCTAGTTCCCTAAAATTAAAACTGAGCGGGACTCTGTGGGGCTCTGGAGTACAGATCTGCTCCGTGTTCTCCATTTCTTATCTGTAGGGTATAGACTTTGTTCAGCCTCCTTGGCCTTCCCTGAATTCCAAAGCATGGATTCAAACAACTGCTAATCAGGGAAGGGAGGGGATACAAAAACAAAAACAATCAAAGGTTGGTACAGCCTCCAGACAGAGTCCTGGTTCCTACTCAAAGAAATATGCATAACAATGTCTTTGAGCCCCCACCCAGGTGGAAGATGGCGACTTCAGACTGAACACAAGATTCTTGGAGCACAGCTCTGTTGCCTCACAACCAACCAATCAGAACGGGTCACAGACCCTGTAACCCTCACCCTAAATGCTGCCTTCTGTTTCCGGGGACCAGAGATGACCATCCTGTTAGGTCTCTTGTTTGGCCCTTGTCTACTTCATCTCTGAGAGGGGCCAACTAAATTGCTGTAACTACAAGGGTAGAAGCTGGTTTCAGATGTGAAAAACCCCAACTTAGATCAGGTAGAGAGACTTCTGCTCTGCCAGGCAGGCCTACGCCCATGCACAGCAGAAAGAAGTTACAGAAGAAAGAGACCTCCGCCCTGATTCCCAAAAAGTATCTTGAGTATGAAGTCTCTCAGGGGGCCTATGTGCTGTGTTAGGGAAAAAACGTTGTTTTTATGTAAATCACTCAGGGATAATCAGGGAGTCCCTGGCCAAGATAAAAAAAGGGCTAAATCAAAAAAAAAGAAAAATGTCTCAAAATTAATTTAAGTCCTGGTTCCAATAGTCCCTGCGGTTAACAAAGCTAATTTCCATCCTGGTGGGCCCTCTAATAGTGCTACTATTAATACTTACTTTTGGTCCATGCATAATAACTAAGCTTGTTGCCTTTGTAAAAGACTGCGTCAATACCGTCCAACTGATGGTACTGAGGCAACAGTATCAGGCCCTGCCCCAAAATGAAGAGGAAGATTCCTCTATGTAGCTGAAGACAGGGGGGAATGTTAGGACCAAACTGAAGCCAGGACAGGCTCTAAGCGGCAGGCTAGGCCTGAGGTTTAGCCTCTAGGAAAGCTGAGGCACTGGGAACTCCCGCAGGCAGTGTAGCTCGGCCAATCAGAAAAAGTCCCCGTAGACCCCGCCCGCGCCAGACCTGAGCCAATCCGGATAGGGATGCGAGGTTAAAAGTCCCGCGCACACACGGTTTAACCAATCAGCTATGCTGTTACAGGAAGAAAGAACCATCTGTATAAAAGTAGATGTGATTCAGAGCTCGGGGCTCTCGTCAAGACTCCACTGCGCTGGACGAGACTTGAGCCCTAGCTAGCAATAAACCCCTTCATGCTTTTGCATTGCTGTGGACGTCTTATTCTCTCAGTTTTGGGGACTCGGACTCTGGGCACAACACTCCTACTCCTCCTATTAACGCAGGACCCACTGGCTGGGCACCAGTGATGAGCCTCAGCCACAATGAGGTCCTAGAGTTGAGCCTTGGAGAACCAATGGTCCTCAAGATGAGAGACGGCTGGATGCAGTGCTCCAGTATTCATCTTTTTTTTTTTTTTTTCCCTCTTGTTCTGGCATTTGCATTATGGATTTCCCCTGGAGCATCTCTTGTTCAAATTTAATGATGAAATCAGGCTTGGAATCAATGGGGATCAAGGTGACTCTTGAACTGGAGACTTTAAGAAAAAGAAGATTTATTTTTCTGTTTGAATCCTTTTGAGACAACGGAAGAACATGGTAATTATTGGATCACAATAGGACTCTTTCACCTCTGGTCACCTCTGCCAAACTCCTGGTTTGTCGTCGTTGTTCGATCAATAAGTCAAGTCTAACTCTTTGCAACCCCCAAGGGCTGTAGCCCTCCAGGCTCTTTTGTCCTTCACTATCTTCCAGAGTTTGCTCAAATTTGGGTCCAAAATTCCTGGTTACCACTCCCCAATTCTTAAAACCCCACAGGGAGTCTTTCTTCTCCTGACAAAACATGGAGGTTATTCTTTGGGAACCAGACTGCTCTGTCTCAGGGAGGGGCTGGCTTCTGCCTCCTCCCCCCGGGGTGTCTGGAAGATCTCTCGATGATCACGAGTGTTCAGAAATCCGGGAGGTTACATGTTAAACATCGTTTAATTCTGGGAAAATCTTCATACACACAAGGGTAGACAAGAGCCAAAATTTCCATCACCCCATCAAACAGGTTCCTCCCCACTGATTATGGGTTTTAATGGGACACACACAATTTTTCCAAGTCTCCAAAAATATCCCGAAGGGAATCTCTGCATGACAAATACCCCAGGCCCAGCCTGGCAGATAAAGATCTCTGGGCTAGCACATTTGTTCCCGCCAGATCCCAGTGACTGTGGCTCCAGGGTGCTGTACGTAATAAACAAAATGTAAATCGAGGTGAGAAAGGGGTGCTCCGTGGGCTGTTGCATGGAGCGCGCTTTGATAAATAACTGAAGAGCTGGGTAAATAAGCACATTTCTCCCCCCTTTTGGGGAGAGAGTCTGCCTTTGATTTCTCCTTTTGCACTCAAAATATGACAGGTATGGGAGGAAAAAAAAAAGAACCAGGACATGCTGCTCGGTCCCATGGGGCAGCGCTGTGTGTACTTGCATGAAATTCAGGAACAGAGACGCCGGATTCTTTCTCTGAAGCTTGCTCTGTACTGAGGCGGGTTCTGAGTCATGCACACAGCACACAAGATTCAAGGGAGAAGTCTTCTCAGGGTGTATTTGGCTCTGGGTGATAGATAAGTAATTTTAAGAGGATGAATATATCTGACTTGTATTTTTTTAAATTTTCTCGGTGGAGCTGGCTAGATCAGAATGCCAACGTGGTCCCAAACCTGAATCCATTTGAAAAAAAAAAATTCTATAAAAAAACTGTGTAGAAAATAGATTGTGTACATCTTGGGAAACTGAAACGTGCTGTCGTAAATATCTAGAGTGGTGGCCTCAGCAATGACACTTGGCAGGCAGGCTTCAATCCAACACGTGAGATTCACAACAGCAAAGAAAGAGCCAGGTGGCCGGAGGTGACTCCATGGAGTGACCTCACTGTGGTGACCCCCAGAGCTGGCCTTAGTCATTTTGAGAGGCTGCTTGGGCCTGATCTTGTGAGCAGCTGATATGTTTATTATTCTTTAAATGTTCAAAAATAATTATTATTTTAAACAAGGAACCCAATCACGTGGGTTGATGATTATTTCTTTCTGGTACCATATTCCTGCCCCTCATGGATCACAGTCATGGTTTAGGTTTACATTTGACCTCCTGGCTGCTTCTTTTGCAGAGTCAAAGGTCCCAGGTGAAAAGTTGCCAAACACAGCTCAGATGTGTGAATCACCGTATTCCAATCAGCAATGGACAGGGAAGAATTGGATACATTCTCTCTTAATGACATCATTTACACTGCAAATCAAAAGCCTTCCTTCCTCGCTCAACTCTGCCTACTTGGAGCAAAAGGACAGGTGATGTTAAGAGAGCCCACCGTGCTGACCAGTGGAGCCTTCATGAAGACCTGGAGATGGCTTCACAGAGGAGCTCAGACTTCCCCAGGGCCATCTCACCTTGCTTCACTGAGATCACACAGAGCACGTGAGCAGTCAGTTTCAAACAGTGATCAATCTCAGGGATTCCAGAGATGACTTCGAAAACACTTTGAGTTGAAAAAAAAAAAAAAAGAAAGACCACCCAAGTGTCAGGAGTGCCCATTGGTCTGCTCAGCCGGGGCTTGAGCTGGCTTTTGGAGGCTCCCTCTGTGCCAGGAAGGGGTCCTTCAGTTGAAGGACAGAGAGAAGGAGGCAGTCCTGGGTGAGCTGAGCTGAGACAGCAACTACTAATCAAACAAGAAGGATGCATTTTAGAGTGTTAATAACCTGAGTATCTACCAGGATGGCCGTCTCTTCTTATCCTAAATGATAAAAAGACTACCAAGGCATTTTGGAAGGAAGCATTTGAAAACACACCTGGAACTGTCTTTTTAGGGAAAACAGACTAGCTCCCAGTTTGGACTTTAGAGTTGACACTGGATAATTCAGAAGAAGGGGCTGCTACTCTCTCAGGAAGGGCCAGGGTGAAAGGTGAGTTCAGAGAGGGCCCTGGTGCAGAAGTATGTTGGGTACCCACTGTCGGCCCAGCCATAGAAAGCAGAACCCACAGCATACTTGGACCCTGGCATCTGGAAAAGCCCCTGGCTCCCACTTGTCCAGCCAGGAACAACTCCCTCCATCCCTGCCTGCCCTCCCCTGCCCTTCCCTCAAATGGGGGAGGCCCGAAGTCTCTGACCGGCCAGGAAGCATGACAGATGCGCCCATCAGAGCTAGATCAGTTAAAATGAATCATGAGAAGGCCTCCTCCCTATCCAAGCAGCCTGAGCTTTTCCCTACTGAGATCATCATATATACACATATAGCAAGAATTATTGAACTTCAGGTTTGGAAGGCTCTTGGAAGCTTCCATCCAACCTCTTTATCTTACAGCCTAGAAAGCTAAGTGAGGAAAGCCCTGTGAGTCAGGTGACAGAGGCCAGGCAGCCAGACAGGGTCAAGGCAGGACGGGGGCTGGGGAGGGACTCACTTGGTCTCTTCCCTGGGAACTCGGGGTGCCTGCATTCTCCCCAGGGATGGCAGGAAGATCGAGGACAGGACAGAGCCTGGAGGGCTGTGTGTTGGGGATGTAGCCAAGATCTTTCACACCAAGAGCCAGTACTTTGATTCTAGATGTTTAAGCTGCTTACGGGGTCCCCTAGCAACTCCAGGACTCACACCCATACATGCACCATACTGGCTAACATTTTAATAGAGATTTCTTTGTTATATTAACTCTCTTATTAATAAAACTGCTTTCATTGTGCTAACATCATTTTACTTCTCTTTTTTATTGTAGAGGTCTACCTTCTTCAATTTTTACACGTACAACACAGCGTCGTTAATATGTACAACAGCGGATCTCCAGAACGCATGCATCATGCAAAAATGAAACATTTCAGCTTCTGATCAGTACCTCCATGGCTCTCCCGGCTGACCCCTGCCCCTAGCAACCATCCCTCTGCTCTCTGCTCTCAGGAGTTTGACTCCTTTAGAGACCGCATATAAGAAGAGTCTTGCGGTGTTTGTCCATCTACGACTGGCTTCAGTTCAGTTCAGTTCAGTCGCTCAGTCGTGTCCGACTGTTTGCAACCCCATGAATTGCAGCTTATTTCACATCTAACAACGGTCTTCAGGGTCTGTCTTTCCTTTGCATATGACAGGACTTCTCTCTCTTTTAAGACTGAACAGTATCTCACGTTTCCTTCACCGGTTCTTCCATCGGTGGACCTACAGGTCTCTTCTGCACCTGACTGCTGTGAACAGGGTTGCAGTTACATGGGACTGCATGCCTTATCAAGATTCTGATTCCAGTTCATCAGGATAAGCAACCTGGACTAAGATTGCTGGGGCATGGGACCCTTCTGTTTTTAATTTATTGGGGACCCTCCATGCTGTTTTCCATAGCAGATACACCATTTTACAATCCCACCAGCTGTGTATAATAGTCCCAAATTCTCTACCTCCTTGCAAACATGTGTTTATCTTTTTTTTTGTTTTGTTTTGTTTTTATTTTTTTATTTTTTTTTTATTTTTTTTTTTTTAAGGTTTTTAAAATAACATTTATTTCTTAAAAGTTAACATATACATAATAGGAAACCAAAAAGCACAAGAAGCAAAAAACGAAGTCATTCATAATCACAAGCAGTTTACCGTTTGACATCTCCTTCTAGGTCTCATTTGTGTATTTTCACAACTAAGCATTCATTTTTATGTAATTAAGACCATACAGTTATGTATCATGCTGTTTCACACATCATGAATATTTACCATTTCAAAGTCCCAAAGCTATGAGTATTTTGATAACCAAGAATACACTACACCAACTCAATCTGGAAGGAAAAAAAATGTAATCTTGCCTTTCTTGGCAACAAAAATTTTAAAGACAAAAATGGCAACAGGCCTCTAGATAAACATATTGGCAGAGCTATGATTAAAATACTACATTCCCTTAATGTTCAATTAAAATGAGACATAAAGTAACAGAGTACACAAAGTATAATAGTTCTAAGAGGATTCATCATCTGATCTAAACTATTAAGGTATTAGCAAGGAGGTATGTTTCTGCTGAATTATTTAGCAATGCATTCCTCCCCTCAGCTGCCAACCTAAATGAACAAGTCCTGATGTACATTTCTCAGAGAAGGTATAATTCCAGGTCCAAGATGCTGCCTTTTTAAAAAAAATCAATTCTAACATAACAAAGATATTTACAAATTGTTAATTCACTAGTTCTACTTTATATCATACCTTGTCACCTCAGGACATCTAAAAAGCCTAGATGCTGCAAAGTAATGAAGCTTGTCCACAATAAACACAGGTACGTCACAAAAATGCACATACAGGCCTATAGTTAAAACCTAAAACTGTCTTCCAGATAATGGGAGATATTAGCCAAGAGCCCACTGGTGTAAGGCGATGGCCCGCTGTGGTTTTGATTTGCATTTCCTCAATGACTTGTGATGTTGAGCATCTTTTCATATACCTACTGGCCATCTGTCTGTCTTCTTGGGAGAAATGTCTATTTATGTCATTGGTTCATTTTTTAATTGGTTTATTTGCATTTGTTTGTATTTTTGCCATACAATTGTAGGAGTTTCTCAAATACTGTTGATATTCATCCCTTATCAGACCTGGGGTTGAAAAATTTATTCCCCCACTTCATAGGCTATCTTCCTCTTCTACTGTTCCCTTCCTCTGTTGTGTAAACGCTTTTCAGTTTCACGTAGACTACTTGACTTTTTGGTGTCATTTCCAAGAAATCCTTGCCAAGGCCAATGTTAAAAAGTTCTTCTCCTATGGTTTCCTTTAGGAGTTCTGTGGTTTCAGGCCTTATATTTAAGACCTTAGTGCATTATGGGTTGATTTTGGTATATTTTATTCCTAAATATTTTATTTATTTTTATGCTACTATAAATGGGATTGTCTTCTTAATTTTACAGAGAGTATGTATAGAAATGCAACTTTTTTTTCCTATGTTGTATCCTGCAACTTTCCTGAATTTATTAGTTCTAATCCTTTTTGGTGGAGTGTTTAGAGTTTTCTACATACATATCATCTGCAAGCAGATAATTTTACTTCTTCCTTTCTGATCTGGGTCCTTCTTATTGCTTTTTCTTACCTAACTGGTCTGGCCAGGACTTCCAATATTAAACAGAAGGGGTGAGAGTAACCATCTTGTCTTATTTCCAACCTTAGAGAAAAGTTTTCAGTTCCTTATCAATGAGTATGATATTACTTGACAATATATTTCCTTTATTAAGTTACATTCCTTCTATACCAAGTTTGTTGAGTTTTTAGCACAAAAGAGTTTTGAATTTTGTCAAATGCTTTTTCTGCATCTATTGAGATAATCTTACTTATTATCCTTCATTCAATCAATGTAGTATATCACTTTAACTAATTTTCATGTGTTGAATCATTTCTGCATCCCAGAGATAAACCCCACTGATCCCGGGGTATGACTCTTCCAGTGTGCTGTTGAATTTGGCTTACTAGCATCTGGTTTAGGATTTCTGCATCTGTGTTCATCAGAGATGGCAACCTCTAGCTGGCTTTCTTTGTAGTGTGTTTGACTCTGGCATCATGGTAATGCTCATGTCATGAAATGAGTTCGAAGTATTCTCTCCTCTTCAATGTTTGGAAAAAGTTTGAAAAGGATTGGCATTCGTTCTTTTTAAAATGTTGGCTAGTATTTATCAGTGAAGGTATCTGGTCCTGGACTTGTTTCTGTTATAAGATGATTCTCTTTACTCATTATTCATCTGTTCAGACTTTCTATTTCTTCATAATTCAGTCTTGGTAGGTTGTATGTTTCTAGGAATTTATCCATTTCCACTAGATTATTCAATTTGTTGGCATATAATTGTTCACATTGTCTCATATGATCCTTTTTATTTCTGTGGCATCAGTTTTAATGTTTTCTTTTTCACTTATGATTTTATTTATTTGTGTCTCCTTTCCTTTTTTTCTTAGTAATACAGCTAAAGGTTTATCAATTTTGTTTATCTGTTCAAAACCCCAACTCTTAATTTTACTGAATTTTTCTATCCTCTATTTTGTTTATTTGTGCCCTAATCCTTATTATTTCCTTCCTTCTGAAGACTCTAAGTTCAAGAATATTGAAATCATACCAAGTATCTTTTCCTACCACAATAGAGTAAAGCTAGAAGTCAGAAACAGAAGGAAAACTGGAAAGCTCACAAACGCATGGAAGTTTAAAACCACACTCCCGAACAACCAACAGGTCAAAGAAGAAATCAAAGAGGAAATAAGAAATTATCTCGAGACAAATGAAAAATGAAAGCACAACATACCAACACTTGGCGAGGCAGCAAAAGCAACACTGAGAGGGAATTTATAGTGAGAAAGGCCTACGCTCATTTCTTATCTCAAACACACACAGCCCTGGTTGTTTTGACTGCACAAGTACCCATCCTACCGCCACGGAAAGATAGAGCCCCGTTTTGAGCTGGCAAATAAACCCCTCTGCAGGTAGATTATGTGAAACTGAAGTCAGTAAGTGATGGCGTGCATACCAGTAGGATGAGTACATGGTTTGATTCATGGAAAAAGAGGAAACGGTAGTGACACCCAGGAGCAAGCGTTCCGAGGCAGAGCTGCACTTGCCTGACACGAGAGGGCGCGCTGCTGACTTTTCTGTCTCCTCCACAATCAGATTTGCTTCCCTTTACTGTGGTCTCCCATCTCCTACTCCCTGAAAGCACTGACTGCAAAGGTAGCCAGGAGTTGTTCGGATTTTTAAGATACCACAAAGCTGATAGGCGGGGCCAGCGTCACTGCCCACCACAGACCCACGAGGTTCACCGCGATGCCCTGAAATCCCAGTTACTCACCGAGATTGTACCACATGTCCCTGATCTCGAAGCCAATCTGCCGCCGCATATCGCCGTACCTGAAAACCAGCGACAGGAAAAGCAGAGTCACTCGCGCAGCACTGGAACATCAGGCGTGGACTGTGTTTATTCATTTTTATCTTTGGCTGCACCATGCGGCACGAAGGATCTTAGGTCCCCAGTCAGGCTTTTGAACCTGTGACCCCCTGCCCTGGAAGCGTAGAGCCCTAACCTACTGGGCCGCCAGGCAAGTCCAGACTTGGATTATTTTTACGAGCAACGAAGAGTCTCCCATCCCTGAGGCCAATAAAGAGGGTGTCGAAGCATCAACTTCTGCCCCCGAAAGGAATTGCAAGAGGAGGAATCCAGCTGAAAACCTCACTTTCCCATCACCACGGATCACAGAAGGACCCCTCCTCTGTGGGAACGTGCGGGAGATGGTGCACACGGATCACATAAGGGCCTCTCCTCTGTGGGAACGTGCGGGAGATGGTGCAGAGAAGTTCCTTTCCTTCCTTCCACCTCTCACGGCAGGAGAAAGAGAACCTGGTCCCTGGGCCCGAGGGGGAGTTTGCCTTGCATGCATATCATTAGCATCTAGGCACCAGACACCAGATGAAACTGCATAGCCCGGCACACAATAAACAGGCCTCACATGTTAAATGAAGCCCTGGAGTCCTAGGCAATCAGACCCGGGAAGGCCTCTTCCGTGGAGCTCCCGGTTCCCATCCTTCTTCATCATTTTCAATGTAAGGAAGGACTTAACACCAAGAGATGTCAACAAACATTCCCCCCGCCCCAGCCCATTTTTGTTTATCCCGGGAAAATAAATGCTAATTTTCTTCCCAGTGGGTCAGCAGAGGGGGTGTGTGTTTCATGAATAAACAGAATTTGATGCTCCAGAAGATAAACCTTTATTAGGTTGTGAGCAATTTAACGTTTCCCTTTATTGCCTAAGGAAAAGGCTGATTATATTAAAAATAATAATTTGCAAAATTATCCCACAGTGTTGCAGCATCACAGCTGTGGATCGGCGCCTGCCCCGTGTGTCCCCGTGTCAGCTGACATGGGAAGAAAGCTCTGATTATGGATGACCGAGTTGTGACTCTGGAGACAGAGATCGCGCTGGTACCTCAACAGCCCCAGCTGGTGCCACCTTTCATCAGAGTCTTGTGTGCCCGAAGCACCTGTCTGTCACTTCCAGCAGGAAAGGACTACAGACCCTGTGATCATCACAACCAAGAAAGATAAACAAACCCGGCAGCTCCCCTTGGAGAAGTCACCCTTGGGAACATCCCAGTCGGACAGGTGCCAGGAGGCTGTACACGTGGAGAAACTGATCAGAGCGGGCAGTGTTACCGCCCTTCCTCTGTGGACAAGCCGGTCTTCCAAGGTGAATGCAGCGCTGCCCAGCAACTGGGATGGGTAAATTCTGTGAGTGAGAGAGAGAGGGCTCTCCGCCCGGGTCTGCACCCACGACCAAGATACAGTGAGCAGGGACCCGCCACCCTTTGGTATCTAGCTGGCACCCCAAAACACCCCAGGGGCACACAATCTGAGCACCAGTAAGGTGTGCTTCCTTTTGAGGCTCAGAGAGCTGTTTTTCATTCCCATTTTGCTCCCCTAGGAATGACAGAGGGGTCCCAGCAGCCCAGGCCAGGCAAGGAGGCGGTTGGCCGCGTAATGACTGAGAAGACCATCCTCCCAGGATTTGCCAGGAGAGGAGGATCGGGGAGGGAATACTGCGCTCCATCCAGTGCAGATGCTTCCTCCCCAGGCTGGGCGGATGCTCGCTGTCCAGGGGTACGAGCTGCCTCCCAGTAGAGCACATGTCTGGGGTAGCAGGGAGTACAGCTTTGCAGGGAGGACTCTGAGGACACCAACACCCCAGCCCCTGCCTCAAGGTGTTCAGACTGCAGCACAGCAAGGTGGGAGGCCAGAGGCCCAAAGGAGGTGACAGCTGGGTCCCAGGCAGGTGCTGTCAGTTACTAACACACACTCTAAAGACCCTTGGAACTGCCAAGCAACTGCTTCCCAGTCTGGAATGGTATCTCTTGAACAGTACGAGTGGTGAAAGCCAGGCTGATCTCCATCAGTGTCCGAGCCTCTCTTGCCCTGACCAAACTCCCTCTCTCAGGTCTTACACTGATTCAAATTAAACCCCGAGGTTCAGAAAGGTAACGGGCAGGGGAGCCCCAGCGGTAGCACGTTCGCCATTTCGGTCTGGATCACCAGGAGGGACCTGATGGATGTCTCAAGCTCTACGGCGACCGGCCCCTCGTCCAGAGATGAGGTTGATGCAGGGACCGCAGGAGAAGGGAGCCAGCTCCGTTCCCTGCTTCTGCACACAGCATCCTGCTCCCAGTGCTGGCTGAGTGCTGGGCGGGGCTCAAGGATGCTTGCCTTACACTGCTCAGTTACGCTTCGCCATCTTCTCTGCGGAAAGTGCTGCGTCTTCACAAGTATTTGAGAACAGGGAGGGTGAGCAAAGATCTGAGCATATATCCCTCATGAGAGTTAGGCCTCCTGGATAAAGATGATAAAAATGCCGTTTTAATAGTCAAGTAAGACACAGGAGTGCGAGGCTGATACAGGAGGCATAAAGAGCTCGAAGGTGAAGGACAGGACCGCATCTCCCTGGCAGCAAGACTGATCTTTTCTCCAGCTTTAATAAAGCAGGCAGCTTTGATGAATCCATGCACATCTGAGCGTAATCCACAAATGGAGTCACAGCTGTCACCAGAACTTAGGAGGGATTCCTGAACCATTCAGATACTGTCTCCCAAGGAGGAGAGACAAGCAGCAATGTAGAGGACCTGGGATCCAGAGCTGGCGGCCTCAGGGTTCATGAGAGTCCATCCTGAAGACTGATGGTTGAGAGCTAGTCCTCGGGGGCAGGGGAGCAAGATGACTTGGCCAAGGTCACAGGGCAAGAGGAGAAGAGACTGCAAGTCCGCAGACTCCCACAAATCCCTGTCCCTTCCCCCGGCCCGCACCTTGAGGACCAGAGAGGCGGCACCCATGAGTCACAGCACAGCACTGTTCCATCCCTCAAGGTGCGCGTGTTTCGTTTCATTCTTGCGGTAAGCCCACGCGGTGAGGAAAGAGACGCTCCCACAGCCACTTTCCCACTGAGGAAGCAGAGATTCCGGCTGGTGAAATGACACACCTGTCTCCGCAAAGCTGGGGTCAGCAGGCACTCCTACCACACCCAGCTGCCCTGCGCCCAGCCACACGGTGAGCGGACACCTCGGAAGGGCCAGCCCGAGGGGCCCCGAGGAGGCATCCTTCAGATGTGAGCCTGGATAGATCTCAGACCCCACATCCAGGCCTATAGCTCTAACCCAAAACAGCTTGACTCTGGTCTCCCCGGCCTCATCTCAGCACCTGCTATCCTGAATCTTCACCCCAAGAAGCAGAAACAGCATGTCCACCACAGACAGTCGTCCAAGTTGAGGGGTCAGCAAACCGAGCCGCAGTCCCAGCACACGGGGCAAGTCACCTGACCACCCTGACCCACGGCCTCTTCATCTATGGTGTTGCGGTATTGATGGTATGACGCGTGTCTCCCAGGCTTTGGGGAGAACGAGATGCTGCCCTTGTTTGTTTGAGCAAACAGTGAAGTCAGGCTGGTCCTTCCTTTAGAGGCTTAGGCCGGGCCTCCTCACAGCATCCCCCCATGGTCTCCATGGTCACTGAGACTAATTTGTTCAGCAAGCATCACTCGTTGCTTCCTGATTTACTGAGTATGTCCTGGAGGCCCGCACAGCGCTAATGTGGGAACAGTGATGTCGTGAGCAGAAGACACACCGTGCACAGCCGTGCGGGGCCTGTTTGCCTAGTAGCAGAGGTGGGCCCAGGACACGCATGTACAGGTATCTAGTTTTCTCAAAGGGCCATGATCACGGTGCGTTAGGAAAAAGGGGAGTGGGTCCAGGTTGGCTGTGGGTGAAGTCTGCTCTGAGAGTAACTCTGACTCTCAGATTTGAAGAAGGAAAGCTGTAATTCAGACAGATATGGGACGTAACCAGCAGGTGCAAAGGCCCTGTGGCCGGGGCAAGGTGGGGATAGGTAGGTATATGGACCACAGAAGGCAAGGAGGCTGGAGGACAGGGAGCTTGCCTTACTGTTTCCCCTTAAGAGGAGGGCTGTGTTGTGAACCAAGGCTTCAGAGGCAGATTGGCGAGTTTCAAAAATTTTCTTGAAATGAGAAATATACTAAGTGGCACACACATAAATATACGTGCACAAAAGTTTCATGAGATGACACTTAACTTTACTACCTGCCATGAACTCGAATGCTTTCTTATATTCTATTTGAGTGGGGGATAAAAAGGCAAGAAAGAGGTATGTTGGTCTTGGCTGGTGTGGGTTGAATTGTGTCCTCCATAAAAATCTGGTAAGACCCTAACCACTGCTGTCCATGAATGAGAGCGTGTCTGGAAGAGCATCTTTGCAGAAGTAATCCTGTTAGCATGAAGTCATGCTGGACGGGGCAGGCCTTAAATCCAATGACTGGCACACTTATCAGGAAAAGGAGACGTTTAAGGACACAGACACAGGGAGGAGGGCCATGTGAGGATGAAGGTGCAGCTGAGGAGCATGAAGGATGGGAGCCCCAACCATCGCGAAGGATGGGGCCATCCTGGAAGGTAGGAGAGAGGCAAGGATGAAGGGCTCCCTCTGAGCTTCCAGGAGGAACCAACTCTGTCGATGCCTTGATTTCAACCTCTGGTGTCTGCAACTGGAAGACAATGCATTGCCGTTGCTTCAAGCCACTTAGTTTGTGTTCATTGTTACCTTACGGCAGATGGCTCTAAAAAAACGGGCTGTTAGGTTGCTATCCTGGCCCAACAAAGGATTGAGATGCACAAGGGCTGATACTGAAAAATGCTGTCTTAAGGGGAGACCACAGAATCATCGAGACTTGCGGAGCTCCATCACTGAATGGTAGGGTGGAGGAGCCTGACAACAGCGCGGAGAGGCTAAGACAGGAGAAGGAAAACCTCGACGGGGTTCTGGGAGCCCAGACAGGAGCCGGCTGGCAGCCAGGGCCAGCAGCAGGGGGAGGACGGGGAGAGCCGGGAGGCATGCGGGGAGCAGGGGGAGATGGTCGGTGGGCTGAGACATTTCCGTTTTTATGGGAAAGACTGGTAACTTCTGGGGAGGTAGGAGGAGGGACCCCAGACAGATGGGAATAAGCCTAACTAGACATAGGGTCAGATGTGTCCTCCACTGCATAAAGGTTTATCACGGTCGGTAAAAACCACATCACTAAAAGAAGTATGGTATGTATTGACAACGGAATATTACTCAGCCATAAAAATGATGGAACGATGCCACTTGCAGCAGTTTGGATGGACCCAGAGATGATCACACTAAGTGAAGAAAGCCAGGCAGAGGAAGACAAGAATCATAGGATATTGCTTACGTGTGGAATCTAAAATGTAATACAAATGAATTTATTTACAAAACAGGAGGAGACAAAGAAAATAAACTTGGGGCTACCAAAGGGGAAAAGGACAGGGTGGGGTCATAAATGCCAAGTATGGGATTAACAGATGCACAGTGCTTTGCATAAAATTGATAAGCAACAGTGATTTACTGTACAGTACAGGGGAATATATTCAATATCTTTCAATAACCTATAATGGAAAAAAAATCTGAAAAAAAAATACTGAGTCACTTTGCTCTATCAGTTCAGTTCAGCCGGTCAGTCATGTCTGACTCTTTGCGACCCCATGGACTGCAGCACGCTGGCCTCCCTGGCCATGAACAACTCCCGGAGCTTGCTCACACTCATGTCCATTGAGTTGGTGATGCCATCCAACCATCTCATTCTGTCCCGTCCCATTCTCCTCCCACCTTCAATCTTTCCCAGCAACAGGGTCTTTGCAAATGAGTCACTTCTTCGCATCAGGTAGGCAAAGTATTGGTGTTTCAGTTTTAGCATCAGTCCTTCCAATGACTATTCAGGACTGATTTCCTTTAGGATGGACTGGTTGGATCTCCTTGCAGTCCAAGGGACTCTCAAGAGTCTTCTCCAACAGCACAGTTCAGAAGCATCAGTTCTTCAGTGCTCAGCTTTCTTTATAGTCCAACTCTCACATCCACACATGCCTACTGAAAAAACCATAGCTTTGACTAGATGGACCTTTGCTGGCAACGTAATGTCTCTGCTTTTTAATATGCTATCTAGGTCGGTCATAGCTTTTCTTCCAAGAAGCAAGTGTCTTTTAATTTTATGGCTGCAGTCTCCATCTGCAGTGATTTGGGAGCCCCCGAAAATAAAATCTCTCACTGTTTCCACTGTTTCCCCATCTATTTGCTATGAAGTGATGGGATGAGATGCTATAATCTTAGTTTTCTGAATGTTGAGGTTTAAACCAACTTTTTCACTCTCCTCTTTCACTTTTATCAAAAGGCTCTTTAGTTCTTCTTTGCTTTCTGCTATAAGAGTGGTGTCATCTGCATATCTGAGGTTATTGATATTTCTCCCAGCAATCTTGATTCTAGCTTGTGATTCATCTAGCTCGGCATTTCGCATGATGTACTCTGCATATATGTTAAATAAGCAGGGTGACAATATACAGCCTTGACGTACTCTTTTCCTGATTTGGAACCAGTCTGTTGTTCCATGTCCAGTTCTAACTGTTGCTTCCTGACCTGCATACAGGTTTCTCATGAGGCAGGTTAGGGGGTCTTGTATTCCCATCTCTTTAAGAATTTTCCAACAGTTTGTTGTGATCCATATGGTCAAAGGCTTTGGTGTAGTCAATAAAGCAGAAGTAGATGTTTTGTTGGAACTCCTGCTTTTTCCATGATCCAACAGATGTTGGCAATTTGATCTCTGGTTCCTCTGCCTTTTCTAAATCCAGCTTGAACATCTGGAATTTCATGGTTCATGTGCTGTTGAAGCCTGACTTGGAGAATTTTGCACATTATTTTGCTAGCTTGGGAGATGAATGTAATTGTGCAGTAGTTTGAGCATTCTTTGGCATTGCCCTTCTTTGGGACTGGAATGAACACGGACCTTTCCATTCCTGTGGCCACTGCTGAGTTTTCCAAATTTGCTGGCGTGTTGAGTGAAGCACTTTCACAGCATCATCTTTCAGGATTTGAAATAGCTCAGCTGGAATTCCATCACCTCCACTAGCTTTGTTCATAGAGATGCTTCCTGAGGCCCATTTGACTTCACATTCCAGGATGTCTGGCTCTAGGTGAGTAATCACACCGTTGTGATTATCTGGGTCATGAAGAACTTTTTTGTACAGTTCTTCTGTGTATTCTTGCAACCTCTTCTTAATATCTTCTGATTCTGTTAAGTCCAAACCACATCTGTCCTTTGTTGTGCCCATCTTTGCATGAAATGTTCCCTTGGTATCTCTAATTTTCTTGAAGAGATCTCTAGTCTTTCCCATTCTATTGTTTTCCTCTATTTCTTTGCATTGATCACTGAGGAAGCTTTCTTATCTCTCCTTAATATTCTTTGGATCTTTGCATTCAAATGGGTATATCTTTCCTTTTCTCCTTTGCCTTTAGTTTCTCTTCTTTTCTCAGCTATTTGTAAGGCCTCCTCAAACAAACATTTTGCCTTTTTGCATTTCTTTTTCTTGGGGATGGTCTTGATCACTGCGTCTTGTACAATGTCATGAACCTCTGTCCATAGTTCTTCAGGCACTCGGTCTATCCAATCTAATCCCTTGAATCTATTTGTCACTTCTACTGTATAATCATAAGGGATTTGATTTAGGTCATACCTGAATGGTCTAGTGGTTTTCCCTACTGTCTTCAATTTAAGTCTGAATTTGGCAATAAGGAGTTCATGATCTGAGCCACAGTCAGCTCCTGGTGCTGTTTTTGCTGACTGTATAGAGCTTTTCCATCTTTCGCTTAGAGCATTCATCTTCTCCTGCGAGAACTCCAAAATTATAACTCACTGCTGAATAAGCGTCTACCGGAGAATGTTGGATTCCACCAAGAAAATATACGCCATATCCAAAGGCAAAGGAGAAGTCCCAGCAAGACTTTGTTATACACCAGAAACTTACTATCGTAAATTAACTATACTTCAAATAAAAGGAATGTAGTATCACTAATGTATGCAAGCCAAAAGCAGTTCACTTAACTCTCTCAAAAGGACCTTGGCACAGGTTACAGCTTGTTGAGTCTATCTCCTCTGGTTCCCTTCTAATTCTTATTATATAGTGAATTTATTTGCAATAATTTGAGCCTCTTGGGGAAAAAAATAGCATAAACACAAATTAAACATCATATTTTCTTTTATAATTTGGAAGGCTCTACCACAGCTTCTGATTAGATCACATGCAAAGCAAGGCTTGTCACTATGTACTTCTTCCTTTCAGTTTCCCTAAAAAGTAGCATGTACAGCAGTGTGCATACACTCAACTCCTCACTATTGTTTTAGAACCCAGTGTTTGGAAAGATGATGATTTTTTTTTTTTTTTAAACATATGGTATTTGGTCCAGTAGTGAAACCTGTCCTTTAAGAACAGGCAGGTATCTGAGGATGGACTTCTTTAGTTAAAACAAAATGAACTAAAAAGAATGAGAAGCACCCCGGGACCAAGTGAGGAAGAGGGTAATGGGAATAACACGTTAGTCACACAAGTTCACATGCACCAACCCGGGGTGGGCCATCAAGCATTACGCTCTCAGCAGACAGTTGTAAATGAGCATTTTATGCTTAGATCTGCTGGAGGCCCATTCATGAACCGCTTCCTCTCTCAGAAAGAAGTCTGGTTCTGAACACAGAAGCCCATCTGCAGCCACAGCACCCCACGGTCCCCACCAGGACACATGATGTCTTAGAGATGAAAATGTCCACACTGGCTGATAATTCTAAGCCAGATCTTTCACACTGGACTCAAAATATCCTGAGCCCCCGGAATGTGCAAAATGCATGGGAGGATGGAGGTGGGGGAATTAATGATGGCCAGGTTCTGTCGACTACTTTGTCCTTTGTTAGGAGTCACTAGTGCCAAGGATGTCTGAAGGTGAGTCAGTTAAATGTTCTTATTATGGACTTTGATTCCTAAGGGTTATTTATTTCGTGGTTCATTGCCAAATCTTGTACTCAATTTGGGTTGGACATAATCAGTGCTCTGCACGGTATGGCCCATTCTTTAATGTTACTCCCGTGCGCTTTGGGGAACGCCTCTGGAATAAATATCCTAATTATCTCCCCAACCTAGGTCATCAGGAGGACATGCAGCTGAACAGGAGGGAATGATCAGGCAGATCTTCCGATCCTGGCATTTTCTGTTGTTCTTGGCCACAGCGCTGTCGACCGGGAAGATATGAGAAGCTGAGGGGCCTGCAGAGAGGAAGAGGAGCCGGGGGCATGTGGGTTCCACAGTGAATCCTTGGCTGGATTCACAAACCCGGCAGCAGCAGACAGGCTGATGGGGAGACAGTCACAGGTGATAGAACAAGTGGGCACGACTCCACTTTCGGACCCCCTGGCCTTCCCTTCTAGAAAAAAGTAGCCACCCGCATTACAATGTCCACTGTACTAGACATCAGCACCCAGCCATTTGCCCTGACCACTGGGGTTAATCCCTGTGCCCTGCGCCAAGTCCCAAGTGCCCCAATCCTGGCCACTCACTCACGCAGAGCATCTCTGCTTAGAGAGGGGGCCACACCCCTTTGGACCCCACAGACAGCCCCTTTTGGGATGGCTGTTCGCTGGCATGATGCTCTCAGGTAAACAACTCAGCCTCCTTCACCACTGAAGCTAAGTACCACCACATGCCAACTCCAGGTTGCAAAGGCACCTAGGCGGCACTTGCGATCCACTTCAGTCATGCATTTAAAAAAAAACAAAACAAAAAAACCCTTTTTGTCTTGTATTGGAGCATACCCACTTAACAATGTGGAAGCCCTCCTAATATTTCTTATGCAAGTTTTGCTATTTAGAAATTAAAATTGAACACGGATGGTAAAGTGTTTAAGGTGCAGCCAGAGGCAGACGAACCTGCCTCGCGTCTCAGCCACGCGGCCTCGTAGGCCAAGAGCACTCTTCACAGACACTGGAAATGGGGTCTCCTCGGGGGCCCGTCACAGCTACACACTGAGCCAGCAGCCCCAGAAGAGGAACCCTGAGGCTGCCCCTGAGCTGAGACACTCCTGCAAAGACACCTTCTGGAGCGCTTGGGGCTTTTTCCCTCAGGGCATCCATGGGACAATTTCAAAGGGGCAATCCGGCATTTCTCCTCCAATGGTTGTGAGAGAGAATTCTAAAAGCCCGATCAGAGGCCCTGCCGGGTCAGGGAGGGCAGACACCAACCGGCCATGTTTAAATTTCTGTGGCTCTGAAGCTCAGAAGGTACAGCGTGATGGGGAAGCAAACGTCTCCTTGGGCGGCCAAGGCCCATTTCCTGGCGTTGCTTTAGCTTGAATGTTAAGGCTCTTGCAGCAGCAAGTAAAGGGCCCAGGGAATGAGGGGCTGCACCCTCATCTGGAGAATGCTCAGAATCAAGCCTTTTTATTCTCCAAAGTGGGAAGGAGACGTCAGCTCTTTTCAGGCAGATTTCCGGTTTAAACATAGGTTTTCTCTGCAGGCGTCTCTAAGGGTGGACTGTGCTGGGAACTTGGTAAAGACTGGGCCCCATTGTTGGCTCAAGCTGTCTGGATCTCAACCTCACCTCCGTGAGGGAGACACACGCTCCCAGGATACAGGGACGGCTGAGCAGCTTTCCCCTTTGGAGACACCTTGGAATCTCTAACCCCCAGACGCCGGGCTGGCAACGCTTTGGAACAGCATGGCACAGAAGGATCCCGAAATGCTGAACAGGGACGGCTGACTCAGCACCATGATGTGCTGGCAAAATACTGCTGTATCGATGAACAGATCCCCCAGGAGGGTTCACTGTCTTCCCTCTGAGCACCCATAGAACTGAGATGCTGGTGAAACGGAGGCAGAAAGAGGATACAGGTCCTCAGACAGCCCAAGGGTTGCAAAGAGCCCCACGCAAGGGTTCTTTTCCTGACCCTGGACCCGGAGCTGTTCAGGATGCACTGCTGAAAGAGCCAGGTAGGAATCTTGTCTTTCCTGGGGTTCTGAGAGGTTCTTAGGATGATAACAGGGAGAGTTAAGCCCTTCAGATCTCCTGCTGGGAAGAGGCCCAGGGACATCTCTGGCAAAGAAGGAACCTCAGACCATTCACCACTGCACAATGGGCTGTCCCCATCAGTAGCCTCCTTGCTCGAAACTAACATTGGAGAATTAAGCCACACACAAACCACACGTGGCATGACACCAGCACAGCGCAGAGCAAAAGCAATTACGTCCCCAAACTCCCATTCTGGGCGGCGCCAATAGTCTTCAATGGCAGGGACCGGCAACCCACCAGAATGAATCCAGCAATCTTCGACCTGGACTCACGGGTTAGAAAAGGCAATACCCAGTTCATGACCTGAAACCACCCTCTCATTACACCATGATTACATCTCAGTTGGTACCGAGTTGGCTTAGAGGTCATGAGAAGATGATTCTAATAGACTCGCAGGCTCCTGCCCATGAATCCGGAGCTGTGTGGACTTACTTGTTAAGGATTTTCGCTCTTTTAGCACTTGAAAAATTCTCCAGCTGCAAGGACTCTTGAGTGAGGAAGGCGACGGCCAGGTGAAAATAGTTGTTCCACAGCTGAAAACCAAAAAGGGGAGATGCTAAGGCACAGAACTGATTCATACAGGATCTCAAAAACGCTTCGAGACATTTAGCGTTTGCCCAGCACACGCCTGTGAGATGTTAAAAAGCTGCATCCTCTACGTGTACACGGCTGACCAGCCACCCACAGTGCGGTTCAGGGCTGAGTGCGGGCTCTGACTGCACGTGCTCAAATCCCAGCAGCTTGGCCACTTACTGAGGCAAATAACCCAATCTTTCTGTGCCTTGGTTTCCACAGATAAAGCGGGAACTTCAACAGTACCTATCTGATAGGGCTGCTGAAGGAAGGATCAAAGGAATAAAGATACCTAAGGCCCCCCAGCGGTGCCGAGAGGGTGGTGATGATCATGTAATATGTTTTAGCTCTTATTAACACATTACTGACCAGGGGACTTTTGCAGAAACTAATGCCTGTGGCTATAATACATCTCAGGTCAATAATGTATTAATATTGTATCATGGAGCCCCTTACCTAACAGTATACAGATTTCTATAATTTATCATTTTTATGATACTAAAATATATATATAAACACTAGATGACTGAGAACAACATAAAAACACCCAATAGTTCATATTCCAAGAACAGCTGTTGTTCAATCGCTAATTTACAAACAGAGGTGAAAGTGAAATTGTTAGTCACTCGGTTGTGTCCAGACTCTTTGAGATCCCATGGACTGTAGCCTGCCAGGCTCCTCTGTCCACGGGATTCTCCAGACAAGAATACTGGAGTGGATTGCCATTTCCTTCTCCAGGGGATCTTCCTGGCCCAGGAATCAAACCTGGGTCTCCTGCATTGTAGGCAGATTCTTTGCCATCTGAGCCACCAGGGAATCATAAACAAAGGTAATAATTATTGCATCAAGTGAGATGATTGTAAAGAGTTAGATAAAAATAAGGTGTTAACAATAACTGGCTATCTTCAGTTGCCAGACGAATGGTGGCAAGTTTCAGGCATGGATGTAGCTAAAGGGTCCATGTGTCTGCTACTCTTCATAAGCGGCATTTCTTCAGGACTAGAGCATCTCATTGGGTTGCCAGGGAACCAGGTAAGTGCTGGTCCCCTTAGCTCACAGATGAGGTTCAGAGACTTGCCCCAAAACACAGAATACAGAGAATAGAACAAGGTGAGGCAGAACAAGGGTCCCCAGCGGCCCACCCCGGACCTCACAAGCCAGTCTTTCCTGCCTACCAAGGCACTTTCTCTTTTATTTCGGCCCTTTTATTGGGTTGCCAAAATGTTCACTGAAGTTTTTCCATAGGGTGTCACAGAAGAAACCTGAACAAACTTTTTGGCCATCGCAATGTAAGAAACAGGGTGGCTCAAATCAGTAACGTACAAGTTTCTTGTTTTCGGAACTAACACCTGCCCTGACGCCCACCCATCCCCTCGCAATGCCCTTCTCTCAGAGCTCTAGCAGGGATGTCTGGGCCATGTTGGAGTCAGGGTCATCATAAGAGCAGGACCCAGAATGTATTTTAATGCATACCTACTGCTCTTAAAAACAGCATCAACAGAAATACGAATGTGTCTTTTTAAATACCAGCTTCACTAGCTCTCTCTTCCTTCCCTTCATTCACACAGGGCCAGGACAACAGCTGAGCTACAGGTAACCTGAAACCCCACCTTAGGAGATGTTTAGGGGAACAGAGTAGTTGAGCACCCTGAAGGAGGTTCCCTTGTGGACCGTGTGCCTGGAGACTCAGCATGTCCACCTATAAAGCAAGACTGGAACCCACAGGAGACTTTTGTACCCTGAGGAACTAGGAGGCTGACTGCTGCTCACCTCAAAACTCCCCTGGCCACTACTGGGGGCCCCCGGGAGCTGGGAGCATCTGTCCTGGGGGAGGTGGGGTGATAACTGCTGTGATGTCTCTCTCCCAGGGTGCAGCCTGCATCTATGCCTGGGGGATGTGAGGCGGCCAAGTGTGGGGTGGTCTGCAAAGCCAGGCCTGTGCTCTGCTGATGTGTGGGGGACAGGACAGCCTGGAAAGAGGGAGGAGCTGTTCAAGGCTGGAGCGGACCAAAGTCACACGGAAACTGAACACACAGGGCAGGGCGGGTATGCAGGAGGAGCACAGGGGGTGTTCAGGGCAATGAAACTGGATGCACGTCGTTATACATTTGTCCAAACCCACAGAACGGACAACACATCTCCAGGGAGCCCTGATGCAAAGTAAGCACTCAGGGATTATGATGGGTAAGCGTGGGTGCAGCAGTTGTGTCAAACGCACCATCTGGTGGGGGATGTTGATGGGCGAGGCTCTGGGTGCTAGAGGCAGGGCGTTTCTGGGAAATCTCTGTACCTTCCTCTTAATTTTGCTGTGACTTTAGAGCTACCCACTCATAAAATACAAAAAAATTTAAAAATCACATAAAAATACAAACATTAAAAAAAACCTGTCGGGGCTTCCCTTGCAGTCCAGTGGTTAAGAATCTGGGCTTCCACTGCAGGGGGTGTGGGTTTGATCCCTGGTGGGGGAAGTAAGATTCCACATGTTGTGCACTGCAGCCAAAAAAAAAATAAAATAAAACAAAAAACCAACCAAACAAACAAACAAAATCCCTGTAAGCTATGCATGATTTGAGTTGTGACAACTAACAGCATTCACAATGCTGACCTGAGAAGCAACAAGTTCCGTGATTGGGTTAATGGAACTTGAACGTGGCCTGGGGGCTGGTGAGCGCTGAGAATGGTGTGAGTGTGGTGGTCTTACTCTAGTTACGTAGGGGAAGGCCTCTGTTTGTATGAAATATATACTACAGACTGGGGGAGGTGACAGGATGCAAGCTGGGAGCTCACTTGGAGAATGCTGAGAAGAAGAGCTCTTTGTGCTGTACTTGCTGGAAATGAGAAGCAGGATAGGGAGGGGCAGAGGGAGGCAGAGGGCAGAGTAACAGCCCACAGGGAGGAGTGGTTTAAAGGAGAAAGAAGTGTCTGGGAACACCAGGACATCAAAGCATGGAAATGTGCCTTGTGGGAGGACCTGCTGCCTGGAGCACATGTGGAAGCCAGTCTTGGCCGTGCAGCACCCAGGCCTCCCCCTGGGTATGGGAGGATGAGAACCTCCTAGAGTGGAGCAATCAAACCACACCTGTCAAGGGATAAGGGCCCAAAGAGCTCATTGCAGCCAAGATGTTGGGCATGAGGGGAACTTCCAGAGGACCAAATGCATGAAGACACTGCACAGGGTCAGCAACAACCCATAACACACAGTCAGCAGCCACATCTGAAACACACAGCCATCGGTGTATGTGGCTCAGCACCTGACGGGCATGGCCTACCTGGATAAAAGGAGAAAACCTAATGAAGGACAAGAGAAAAGGCATAAATATCCCTGTGTGGGATGGGGAAAAATAAATGCTGCCAAGTATTCTCCCAAATGCTGTTACAATTCTACTATGATCTTTTATAAACTCAACCCAATTAAAATGTAAACAGCATGCTTAGAAAGTTTAACAAGGTGATTCGGAATTTCACATCGAAGAGGAAATGCACAAAAAGTCGAAATAATTTTGCAATAACATCCTAACCAGGAAGACATGGCTCTACTAGCTGGGTATACAACCCATAGTTAATAAAACAAAAAATAGAACTGATACACACGTGCATCTGTAATTGTGGGTTTTCTTGGTGGCATTTCAAATCATTGGGAGAGAATAATTTATTCATAAAACCATGTAGGGAAAAGAAAACTCAAACTCCAGCCTCCAGCAGATGGAGATAAACAACAAGGACGGGGAACTACATTCCATGGCTTGTAATAATCTACAATGGAAGCATGTGGAAAGGAGTCTATATACATAGATATATGAAGAGAGAAATCTACAGAGAGGCATATACAATTGAATCACTTTGCTGTACACCTGAAGCTGATGCAGCACTGTAAAGTAACTACACGTTGATGTAAAAAAATGCTTAAGGAAAAGAAATCACAGATAGATCCATGTCAGAAAGTTTTTTTTTTTTTAAAAGCAGAAATACAAAGCTTTATCAGATACCAACTATAAACAAAACAGTTAAATTTATAATCAAAGAAGGATTTGCCAAGCAAAAAAATAAACCCCCAAAAGCCCTTTAAAAGAACCGACAAATCTGACTACAGAAAAATTAAATATTTCTATATGATAAACCTAAACCCATGACTAGACTATATCAAGAATTTCAACGTACAAAAAAATATGACATATAGCACAAGAGAAAAATGAGCCGAGAAAATGGACAGTTCGTACTAGAAATCCTCACAGCCAGGGAGCACTCTCAACCCAACTAGCAATCAGAGAAATACCAACAAAAATAAGAACCAACAGTTTTAAAGAAATTGGTATTGGAGAAGATCTAGACAATGGTGCTTCGCAGAGAAGGCTGGTGAGACCGCAAACTGCTAGAGCATTTGCGGATGGTGATTTATCAGTGTCCATCAAACTTAAAATTTCTTACCATCCAGTCTGGCAATTATGCTTCCAGCAACCAGCAACGTTGCCCTGGATGGCTGTGTCACACTGCTCACAGAAGCAGTGCCTGGAAAGGGGAAAAACTGGAAACAGCCTCCCGGTCATCAGCGCAGGCATGCCTGCACCAACGTTGATGTGTTTACACTGTGGAACAGGACAGAACTGAAAACCAGGAGCGCATGACCCCACTCATGCGTAAAGCCAAAAGAATCCTGGTCTTGGCCCAGATACAGCTGACGCTTGGGTGTGAACTACTCGAGTCCACTTACAGGCAGATATTCTTCAGCAGCAAATACTACAGTACTGAACCATCGGTTGTTGGTTGAATTATACTCAGATAAACCACCTTCCTCAACCTTCCCACACTGTTCAAGGGCCACCTGCACATGCTTAAAGAAGCCTCAGAGATAACACACAGCAATTATTCTAAAAGTTAACCAGCAATTTGAAGGAACTCTAAAAAAGAGGGGATATATGTATACGCAAGGCTTCCTTGGTGGCCAGACTGTAAAGAAACTGCCTGCAGTGTAAGAGACCTGGGTTTGACCCCTGGGTCGGTAAGAGCCCCTGGAGAAGGGAATAACTACTGATGCCAGGATTCTTGCCTGGAGAATCCCTTGGACAGATGAGTCTGGCAGGCTACAGTCCCATGGCGTCACAAAAAGTTGGACACAACTGAGCAACAAACACTCTCACTTTCTTTTCACGTGTGTGTGTGTGTGTATATATATATGTATGTATATATATATATATGTATGTATATATATGTGTATATATATGAAGTGAAGTGAAGTTGTTCAGTCATGTCCGACTCTCTGCGACCCCACGGACTGTAGCCTACCAGGCTCCTCCGTCCATGGGATTTTCCAGGCAAGAGTACTGGAGTGGGTTGCCATTTCCCTCTCTAGGAGATCTTCCCTGATCGAACCCGGGTCTCCTGCATTGTAGGCAGACTCTTTACCGTCTGAGCCACCAGGGAAGCCCTCATATATATATATATATATATATATATAGCTAATATTCATTGGAAGGGCTCATGCTGATGTTGAAGCTCCAATACTTCAGCCAACTGATGCAAAGAGACGACTCATTGGAAAAGATCCTGATGCCTAGAAAGACTGAAGGCAGGAGGAGAAGGACACAACAAAAGATGAGATGGTTGGAAGGCATCGTGGACACAATGGACATGACTTTGAGCAAACTCATTCAGGAGATGGTGACGAACAGGGAAGCCTGGCAAGCTGCAGTCCATGGGTCATAAAGAGTTGGACATGATCTAGCGGCTGAACAACACCACCATACAGCTGGACTTCCCAGGTGGGACTAGTGGAAAAGAACCCACCTGCCAGTGCAGGAGACAGAAGAGACATGGGTGCGAGTCCTGGTTAGGAAGATCCCTGGAGGAGGGCATGGCAACCCACTCCAGTATTCTGGCCTGGAGAATCCCATGAACAGAGGAACCTGCTGGGCTATAGTCCATGGGGTCATAACGTGTTGGACATAACCGAAGTGACTTAGCACACAGCACACAGCTGATGCACTTCATTGTATGGCAGAAAACTAATGTAACATTGCAAAGCAACTATACAAAGTGAAGTCGCTCAGTCGTGTCCAACTCTTTGCGATCCCATGGACTATAGCCTACCAGATTCCTCCATCCATGAAAATTTCCAGGCAAGGGTACTGGAGTGGATTGCCATTTCCTTCTCAAGGGGATCTTCCCAACCCAGGGATCGAACCCAGGTCTCCTGCATGGCAGGCAGACGCTTTACTGTACTCTAAGTTTAAAAAAATACTAATTGGTAAATTCTAAGCAATGAATAAATATTTGTTGACATTTAAAAAAAAAAAGCTACCCAGCAGAGGGAGAAAAAGGTGAAAAAATGGGAAGGGAGCTTTCCTATTTTATTCAATGGATTGACTTACACTGCACAAATATTTCACAAGAATGTATCTGTGTATTAGGACGTGATAACAAACATTAAGCAGAGAAAAAGATAAAAAGTTTTAAACTGAAAAATAGTAATATTTTTAGGTACACAGTACCTGATATATTACTACATACTTATATACTATAATACTGATGAAACATTTTTAATTTAATAAAATGATACAAATGAATTTACTTAAAAAACAGAAACAGATTCAAGCTTTTGAGAATGAGCTTATGGTTGCTGAGGAGAGGATGGGGGGAAGGGAGAGTATGGGATAAATAGGTACACACTGCTGTATTTAAAATGGATAACCAACAAGTACCTACTGTATGCCGCACAGGGAACTCTACTCAATGTCACGGGGCAGCCAGGATGGGAGGGGGGTTTGGGGGAGAACGGACACGTTAATCTGTACACCTGAGTCCCTTTGCTGTTTACCTGAAATCATCACAATATTGTTTGTTAATTGGCTACACTCCAGTACAAAATAAAAAGTTTAAAAAATTGAAATTAAAAAAATGATATAAGAAATAAGGGCACAGGCACCTAAGAACTTAATCTAATAACGAGTATCACATTTAGCTCTAAGTTTTCAGAAGACAAGGCGAACAGGAGAGTAGATGGGTGCCTAATTTTTGCTATCTGTTATTTTTTGTTATCTGTTAACCCAGGAACCCCTTATTGCCAAATTCAGACTTAAATTGAAGAAAGTAGGGAAAACCGCTAGACCATTTAGGTACGACCTAAATCAAATCCCTTATCATTATACAGCGGAAGTGAGAAATAGATTTAAGGGCCTAGATCTGATAGATAGAGTGTCTGATGAACTATGGAATGAGGTTCGTAACATTGTACAGGAGACAGGAATCAAGGCCATCCCCATGGAAAAGAAATGCAAAAAAGCAAAATGGCTGTCTGGGGAGGCCTTACAAATAGCTGTGAAAAGAAGAGAAGTGAAAAGCAAAGGAGCACAGGAAAGATATAAGCATCTGAATGCAGAGTTCCAGAGAATAGCAAGAAGAGATAAGAAAGCCTTCATCAGTGATCAATGCAAAGAAATAGAGGAAAAGAACAGAATGGGAAAGACTAGAGATCTCTTCAAGAAAATTAGAGATACCAAGGGAACATTTCATGCAAAGATGGGCTCGATAAAGGACAGAAATGGTATGGACCTAACAGAAGCAGAAGATATTAAGAAGAGGTGGCAAGAATACACAGAAGAACTGTACAAAAAAGATCTTCACGACCTGGATAATCACGATGGTGTGATCACTCATCTAGAGCCAGACATCCTAGAAAGTGAAGTCAAGTGGGCCTTAGAAAGCATCGCTACTAACAAAGCTAGTGGAGGTGATGGAATTCCAGTTGAGCTATTTCAAATCCTAAAAGATGATGCTGTGAAAGTGCTGTACTCAATACGCCAGCAAATTTGGAAAACTCAGCAGTGGCCACAGGACTGGAAAAGGTCAGTTTTCATTCCAAATCCAAAGAAAGGCAATGCCAAAGAATGCTCAAACTACTGCACAACTGCACTCATCTCACATGCTAGTAAAGTAGTGCTCAAAATTCTCCAAGCCAGGCTTCAGCAATATGTGAACCGTGAACTTCCTGATGCTCAAGCTGGTTTTAGAAAAGGCAGAGGAACCAGAGATCAAATAGCCAACATCTACTGGATCATCAAAAAAGCAAGAGAGTTCCAGAAAAACACCTATTTCTGCTTTATTGACTATGCCAAAGCCTTTGACTATGTGGATCACAATCAACTGTGGAAAATTCTGAAAGAGATGGGAATACCAGACCACCTGACCTGCCTCTTGAGAAATCTGTATCAAGTCAGGAAGCAACAGTTAGAACTGGACATGGAACAACAGACTGGTTCCAAATAGGAAAAGGAGTACGTCAAGGCTGTATATTGTCACCCTGCTTATTTAACTTATATGCAGAGTACATCATGAGAAACGCTGGGCTGGAAGAAAGACAATCTAGAATCAAGATTGCCGGGAGAAATATCAATAACCTCAGATATGCAGATGACACCACCCTTATGGCAGAAAGTGAAGAGGAACTAAAGAGCCTCTTGATGAAAGTGAAAGAGGAGAGTGAAAAAGTTGGCTTAAAGCTCAACATTCAGAAAACGAAGATCATGGCATCCAGTCCCATCACTTCATGGCAAATAAATGGGGAAACAGTGGAAACAGTGGCAAATTTTATTTTTTTGCTCTCCAAAATCACTGCAGATGGTAACTGCAGCCATGAAATTAAAAGACGCTTACTCTTTGGAAGAAAAGTTATGACCAACCTACACAGCATATTCAAAAGCAGAGACATTACTTTGCAGACTAAGGTCCGTCTAGTCAAGGCTATCGTTTTCCAGTGGTCATGTATGGATGTGAGAGTTGGACTGAAAAGAAGGCTGAGCGCCGAAGAATTGATGCTTTTGAACTGTGGTGTTGGAGAAGACTCTTGAGAGTCCCTTGGACTGCAAGGAGATCCAACCAGTCCATTCGGAAGGAGATCAGCCCTGGGATTTCTTTGGAAGGAATGATGCTAAAGCTGAAACTCCAGTACTTTGGCCACCTCATGCGAAGAGTTGACTCATTGGAAAAAGACTCTGATGCTGGGAGGGATTGAGGGCAGGAGGAGAAGGGGACGACAGAGGATGACATGGCTGGATGGCATCACTGACTCGATGGATTTGAGTCTGAGTGAACTTTGGGAGTTGGTGATGGACAGGGAGGCCTGGTGTGCTGCAATTCATGGGGTCGCAAAGAGTTGGACAGGACTGAGCGACTGAACGGAACTGAACCCAGGTTTGAGTAGGACCACCCTCTGGGTGTACCTAAAGTAGTTCAGGTTCTTTCTCCATGAACAGTCCTACCCAGGAAACTAAAAACCTGTTTGCACCTAGATGCTTTGATTTGCAAACTTTAGTAAATGAAACTAAATAGTAACAACATGAAACTAAATAATGACATGATTAGCAGAAATATACCTGAAATTCAGCGGAAATGAGAGTCCCAAATAATAGATGCATAGTAAGAAATCACGACAGGCAAAAATCAGTTGATCAGTTAAATCACACACACATGCCCACGCATACACACGCAATCCAGAAGCACTGGAGGAGGAGGGCCTGGATGGGAGGATCAGCTCACCACAGCCAAGGGCTGTTGAGGGGCTGGGATCTTTTGCCTGCGAAGGGCCACTTCAGGCAGCACAAAGCCGGCAGGGAATATATCAGGGGAAAATCGAGTTCTACGCGCAAGCTGGGCTCAGTGATGCAGACACACGGTGCCTCCCGGGCTGATTCTCATCACATTAGGATGGCCTGAGACGATCTTGGCAGCCAGGTCGACTGAGACGCGGCCGCCTCCCTGCTCAGAGAGTCCCTAACTTGTCACTCTGATTCAAGACTTTCTCTCTGAAACAGCTCCATCTCCTTCCTCGCTAAATTGAGCAAATACCCCAAAGGCATCATTTTCAATCCTCGCGTTCCAGTAGCACGTATTGTAAATTCCATTTCCACACCTTAAATGGGAAACCGATTAAGTTCTAGGATTAGAAATATAAGATATGGGCTCAGACCAGCAATTTATTTTAACATGATTTCCCAACAAAGGTTGTGTCTACCCCTTTTCTCACCTGCAGCTCAAAGTTGGCTTGATCCAGAAATTTTTTGTTCAGCATATCTGCATACTGATTAATTGCTCGCAGGAAGACTCTGAAAGATCAAGAGAAAATTACATAATTACACACTTCTGCTCTGGCACCTTTGGAGGTTTGGCATTTCAATTAGCTACAATCTGAGACTGTCTGGCAAGGGAACTCTCTAAGTCCTGTGAAAAGCTGCGAAGTTTTGCCACTGCAAAGCCCAGAGAATTATATGCAGATGTTCTTCAAATTAATCAAGGAAACTAGCACACGCAGAAGAAAAGAAACAGACCAAAATAACAGAGTCTGAAAGTAACATATGAAAAATATCACTAAAAAAAAAAACCTATTTTTTTTTTTAAAGAAGAGGTGCAAATTAAATCTTATTCTCGAGTCACAATATATTATTGTTGTATTATAAAATTGGTCTTTGCTTAGCTGGCTTTTTAAAGTTAAGCATTCAAAAGTGCTGTTACACACGATCTGGCTTGGATTGACTTGGTATGTAGACTGGAAGAAAATGCAGAACAATCTGAAAAAGGTGAGAATCATGTTTCATTTGGCAGAAAAAAATGAGGACTGAAGCCTGGAACATAGCATCTCACATTGCTCTGAGAGACTGCTCAGAAGATGTAAAGGAGGAGCTGGGATACACAGGAGTTTTGCAATGAAGATCAAGTAGTCAGAACTTCAGAAGATTACTGTTACTTAAAGGAAACTTGATTATCCCAACTTAAGGAATTTATCGGTTTTTCTATAGATAGGAAGATGTGAGTCTGGGATCAAGGAAACCATTGCTTTGATCTACACCTCAGCTCTCTGGGGCCAGAGTCCCGTGCTTTCTCATCCTGGGTGCCCTCAGGGCTTACCGCCTTGGACAGCTGTAAGGTGATGACTCGACGGGTGTAACATTTCCTTAATTTACTGATGCGGCAGCAACATGTCTTTTCTATCAACAGGTGAAAAATCACGGAAGCTCAGAAGTATGGCTGACCTCAGTATCATGTGTCTGCCAAATGCTAGCTTTAGTCACTGTTTACTAATTTAAATAAATTTTTAAAAAAAGCTGTAGTAGATATGAGAGTCATTTGACAAGAGTTTCAGCAGGAATTTGAATACATCCATTCACCAATGCGGTACCACTGTGAGCACGCAGAACAAAATATCACATCCTTCCATACCCTGACTTTTACTTTTCCGTGATGAAATATGCAACTCAAGGATGTAAGTGACTCAGTGCTCAGCCTTTCACAAGCTTGTTCAGTAGATTTGTCTCATTGTTCTGAAGAGTGTTTACAACAAAGCTTCGTCCACATCCTTCTTTTTAAATGACCCTTCTCCCTCTGCACAAAGGTAGGATGCAAGAGCAGCGAGCATCAGGTCACAGATAATAAACTTCATTATCCTCCCTCTATTTAGACAGCAGGAAGCAGCCACAGAGTGTAAGGGAAATCCAGGTTCCTTACTAGGAACTGACGCTGATAATAGGATCTCCTGAGCTATGCATGCCTGGAAAAGGTCCCCAGCCTGGACAGTCCCAGAGCCACTAAAGGCCAGTTAGCTCGGCAGGACAGGGAGAGGACAGGGCCACCTGGGGCTTTAAGGAGGTCCCCATCACCACCTGCCACCACCACCTCCTGCCCAACACTCGCTGTCATGCAGATTTCTCTGGCACAAGCTCCAAGAAAGAGGATGTGCAGACGTCATTTCGTTGAGAGACCCATCAGGGGATCCACGACCAAACAAGTGTGGCAAGCGGCCTGTGCTGGTGCTTGCTGTCTTCGTGGCTGAAGAAAAACGTAGCCAGAGTTACTAGGATCCTTCCCTGAGGATGTTAGGACAAAATCAAGAAAGTCGGATCTGGTATTGTAAGTGACTACTCACAGAGGGGCATGGAGATGCTGGCTTGTCTGGGACCAGGAGCATGGCCACAGGGTGGCCGGACTCTGCCATTACAGAATGCCCAGGGAAACTGGAAAAACAGCTCTCCTTGATGAATGCTGTAATTTATTGAGTGGGGGTGGCCGTGGGGGGAGCTGAATACAGGGTATTGAAGGATCCTGATAAATTAATCGAGGAGCAGGACAAAACCACTATATTCAAGATAGAAAAAAAAAGTGAAACTGTTAATTGCTCAGTCATGTCCAACTCTTTGCAACCACACAGACTACAGCCTGCTAGGCTCCTCTGTCTATGGAATCCTCCAGGCAAGAATACCGGAGTGGGTTACCATTCCCTTCTCCAGGGGATCCTCCCCACCCAGGGATGGAACCCCGGTCTCCCGCTTTGCAGGCAGACTTTGCCATCTGAGCCACGAAGGAAGCGTGTATAGACAGGTCGCCTAGCAACCCTAACCAGCCCCCAGTCTTGGGCCTCAGCCCACATCATGTTCAGCCCTCAGAAGTACAACGCTCCCTGGCCCAGGTGACCCCTGGCAACTGTGCTCAGATAGCATCTGTGGGTGTGCCCTGCACTGACCCCAGCAACCTGAAGACTGCCTCCAGTGCCAGTGGGGTAAAATGACTTCCTGTCACGGGGGGGGGGTGTCACACAATGCAAAAACACTAGGCTTATGGCCTTGAACGTTTTGTTTTTCTGCTCAACTTTTCCTTCGGCTTCAGAACTTGGCTGTTCACTGGAGTACCCCAGGGCCTTTACGAGGCTTCAGAAAGCCCCTCTCTCCAGCCCTCCATGACAATAACAAGTTCACTTAGACGTGCATTATTATTACAGGGCTAATTATTGTGCCTCAAGATAGCACCCAAAGAGTTGCAATATGCTACTTCTAATTAAGCCCTGGAACAATTTCAGCTAGTTAAATAAAGATATTGCTCAAAATGACTGGGGGAAAAAAAAAAAAGATGCCACGCTGAAATAATATGAAAGCTGAACAAAAACTTTTTAATGAACTGACAGCTGAGAAAGAGCGGTGCTGAGAGAGATTCTATAATTTAGACTCTGCATAAATTTTTTAAAAAGCCAGGACAAAGAAACAAATAACATGGCATATCAGGGCAAAACTGAAGGGATGATCAAACAAGAGCATCATCAATGCTGTCGACAAAGGCGAGCCACTCAGGCTACAGGTATCAAAGGCCACATCACCTTTACAGAACCATCATTATATCCTACGTTTCACACTTGATGGAATTAAAATCTTAGCGATGCCCCAAGTCCACTTGAAGATAAGTCAACTAACCAGGCAAAAAGAAACATACACAGAGGCTTTTAGGTAAGAATATTTTCTATCTGTTGTAATTCATGAGTTATTTCTGATACATATCAAGCTAAGGGAGACAAATACGAAAATCACATTAGAAGCTTCTGCAGAACAATCTGCTTTCAGTCAGTGATTATGAAAGATATCTCAGCTAAGCCAGGCGATCACACAGCAGGAGCAGGGTGCCTACTAGTCTGGAGTGAGGGGCTTCAGCCTGGCTCAAGGGAACTGACAAGCAAGTCCTGTCTGTCAGGAGGGGGGTCATGAGGTGGGGAAGGGGTTGTAAGTGGGCTCCGCTCTGCATCCCTGGTGACCCTGTCCACACTGGGCACCGCAGGCATTGCACTCAAGGACAGAAAAGCCCTCCAGCCTGTTCCCGAATGGACCTGTTTATTCACCCCTGGCTGCAATGCCTAATTGACATCTGGCACGTCACAGATGTTCACTAGGTATTAGCCACAGGAAAAGAAGGAAATGATGGATATAGGTGGGTGGACAGACGGATGGGTGGACGGATGGGTGGATGATGCATGGATAAGCTGGCTGACCCACGTCAGAGTGAAACTGTTTACTTCAGACTGGAACGTAAATATAGCCAAAACCCACGGGCTTCCAACTGAGGTCACAGATGTGGTTTCAGGACCTAATGAAGCTCAGGTTCCTGATGTCTCATCACAGAAAGAATTCAGTGAGAGAAAAAGTGATAGGTAAGAAGTAGATTTGTTCAGAGAGAAACACACTCCAGAGACAAGAGTGTGGGCCACCGCAGAGGGTGAGTGCGGTGGCCTTGAAAGTGGCGGGCTTAGTTTTTATGGGCTGGGTAATTTCATAGGCAATTAAGTGGGAGGATTATGCCAACTATTTTGGGGGAGGGGTGAAAATTTTCAGGAACTGGGCCACCACCTAATTTTTGGACTTTTGACAGTGCCTTGGAAGTGTCAAGGCACCCCTAGGTGTGTTGCTCAGCTTGCTGATTGAGGAACCAGGTCCAGCTGAAGTTTAACTTGTCTGTCATCTTGGACCCATTTGATTCTAATTAATTTATATTATGCCCTTGGGCTATGTCATTCTTTTAAAAATTGTGCCCTGCCCCCTTCCTTCCTATTTCAAGAAGGCTCAGGGAGACCAAAATATCTGGTAGCTCCTGACTCTCCCTGTATTCTGAGGTTTTCCTCTGCGGGTTCAGCTCTTAGAGGTTCTTCAAAACCAAATTTTGCAGTAGGCATTGACATTTAATGGCTGGGCATTGTTCCCTCACGCTTCCCTCCACTTCCGGAGTAAGTTCCTGGGCAGAGGGAATCTTGCCTTGTAAAAGGCAAACATCAGGATGCCCCAAAGCATCTGAGAGGACCACTGGCTTCTGTGTGTATTCAGAAATGTTCTGGTCTAAGGATGCATTCATTTATGACTGCACTGAGAGACGTCTCAGAGTCAGCGATACGTCCAGGAATTCCTTGCAGGTAAACACACACGCATACACAGCCTGCTCTCCTGGGGAGAGAGAAGCCACCTTGTGGCAACCTGTTGCTGTTGTTTATTCACTCCGTCGTGTCCAGCTCTTTGCGACCCTGTGGACCATAGCCCACCAGGCTCCTCTGTCCATGGGATTTCTAGGCAAAAAGGAAGAAAGGATGGCTATTTCCTTTGCCCGGGGATCTTCCCGACCCAGGGATGAAAACTGCGTCTCCTGGATTGGCAGGTGGATTCTTCACCACTGAGCCACAGGGAAGCCCAGGAAGGGAACACCAGCCCTGAATCACAACAAGCACAACGTGGGGTCGTCTGGGTTGGTTTTGATGCGCCCCATCCATCATTACTATACGTGAGCAGCAGGACCCAGGGAACGGAGCTCATGTCTGCTCTTTATAATGTTCCCAGCTTTCAGGAACAGGAGAGTCAGACACTTGCAGGAGACAGAGAACTTGGCGAGAGGAGGGCAGGGCACAGGGCAGACGCGTGTTGCTGCTCCCCTGCCAGAAAAGAGAGACGGGGTGGGGGAATGTGAGCCAAGCAAGTCCTGTCTCATGCCAAGCCACGAGCGCAAAGTCATTTCTAAAAAATGAAGTTAATGGCGTGAGAACTAAATGCTTTCATGGATATTATCCCACAGGATCAAAATGATTAAGAAAAAGGGCAAGCCCATCTTTCACAGAGCTCTTTTCAATCATTTTGAACCTACGAAAGGTTTTATTTAAAATCTAAAAAATTTAAAGGTAAAAAACCAAACACAAGAAATAAATAATGTAGGGAGAGCCAGGGGCAAATCTTATAAAGATTCAGAAGCCCTAAGTTCTGGGTGTACAGTCTCTAGATATTCAAATTATTCAAAGCAATGACTGCAAATTGTCTTGTTAATGGCCCCAAGGAAAGAACTTTATCTCACTCTGCTTGGTAAGTGATTCCTGTCCCCAGAAAGTCAGAGTCACAACCTTCACCAGCCTCCCCACAACATCACTCCTTTTAAACAATCTAGAAACCCTGAGAGACCAAGAACGTTCATTCCCAAAGCTCATACAATTAAAAATGAACAAGGAAACAAAAAGGCCCAGGAAGTTTTCCTTGACTTCCTTCCCTCCACCTGGATATTTAACTACAGTGAGCATTCATTTGCTGGAAAGAAAATGCTGTGCTATAATTCCTAGTGGTGTCAAATGTCATCCACACACACACACACACACATATTCAATTACAGTTTTAATCTGATTCTGTTAACTATCATATACCTATCTCTCCACCCATGCATCCATCCACCTGTATATCCATCTATCTACCCACCTCTCTCTCTCTCTTACATCCATGTAAACATTTGGTTACCAGGCCTTCAAAAGTTGCTCAGGTTTTTAAGATTCTCCTATTTTCAACCAACACATAAAAGTACTGAACTATGAGCCTTTAAGTTTCCTAGAACTTTGAATCTAAGTGCTTAGGTTGGTTTGTTTGTTGTTTTTCTAACTTTGAGATTAAAGGTAAGGATGATGTATGCCACATGATTCAAAGTCATTTGAGCACTGTGACCTCCCCTGACACTTTACAAAACATTAAGTAGCATCTGCTAGAAAGAGGAGGCAAGCCCTGTGACTTGACTTTGGCATGTGTTGGGGAGAAGGCTGGGCGAGGTGGGGAGAGGCTCTGAGAAGGAGGCAGCTGCTGAGGTTCAAGCGTTCCAACCACAGGCGTTTCCCAGAGGATGCCCCAGTGGCCCTGCCTCTCCCCCACGTCCCCTCTGCATCCCAACACAAAAGAGTCCTGATCCCTCCTGAGCTCCATGGGAGACCATCCCCCAAAACTACCTATTGGAAAGCAGTGTGTCCGGAGCCATCACAGTCGCAGTCCTAAACAACTGTGTATTAATTGAGAAGAAGGGAACTCAGAAAGCAGAACATAATCAGACACCAATTTAACTCCTGGAAACTCCTGGCACAGTTACAGCCCCTAAAATGACTTTATTATGACAGGGCTGCAGGCATTTCTGTGTTTCTGTTACCCAGGGTTTGCTGTCAATAAAACAGGAAGAAGAGGGACCTCATTACTGCAGAAGGGGACGCATCTATGGCGAGACGCCCCAAGAATCCTGGGCACAAGGCGAAGCCCACGTCTCAACGGCTGAAGCTGTGGGGCTTCTCTTGTTCCTCCTCTGAACTGACTGTAAGTTATATAATGAGATTGTACAGTTCAATCCGAGGGCACTTAAATACCTCTGGCACCCACCCAACAGTCACTCTAGGGGGGAAAAAACTGCATCTTTTAACAAAATGTTTCGCCCGAAGTGGTTGGGAAAAAAGGCAGCAAATGCAAAGTGACAGCGTCTCTCCCTGCAGAACACCGAGGCAAGGAGTCGCAGCTGGAAAACTGCCTGAGCGCGGCTTCCGCGTCGCTCAGGAACGCTGGGAAGGAGAGGTCACTTAGGGGGAAGCGAGGGAAGGGATGCAGACTGTGGCTTCAGTCCCGCATGACGGGTGCCTGCCCCCAGCCAACAAGTCTCTTGGCACCTCCCACAAACATCTGGGTGCCAGGTCAGTGGCGAAACAGCATCAGTTGCTGCCTCTGGTGGGATCTTGGGCAGAGAACGAAGACCACGTGAGCACAGAGAACTGAGTTCCAGGAAAGACCCTGGAGCGTCCTGATGGGTAGCGATGCGCAGGAAGTAGAAGGCTTGGGTGAGGGGCGCCTGCAGTCTTTGTGGCTTGGGAAACAGTGTGGAGACTGGTGTCAGGAGAACTTTCTGGGAAGGAGGCTGGAAGTGTCGGTGGGGGCTGTGAGAGGTTGTAGACGCCAGGGTACAGAGTTTGCACCTTGGGCAGCGGGTGATGGGGCTCCTGAAGACTTTACAGTGGGGACCGGGCCAGAAAAGCCGAAGGGTTAACCACCCTTGAATGCCAGAGATTTGCTTCGTTTCTTTTCCTAATCAATAAGCCCACAGTATCCATTAGACTCTTAACTGCAACTCGCTCTGCACCTTTCTGCTTGGCCAGCCCTGGGAGACGCGGGCTCCGTCTACGAGGCCCGGCATCATAGAATCCCCAGGGAGCACCCCCTAACGTCTCATCCCTGCTGAGGGAGAGGGGGTGTCCTGGAGCAGAAATCAGTGGGTCCGGGTCAGCTTGTCTGACACGCTCAATGCACTGGTGCTCCCGATATGTGTTCTCTAAGTCCCCACCAAAACAGTGCCTGTTGCCCATAAACCACTGCGGGCTGAGGGCTAGACGTCCTGAAAGTGGCCACACCCACCACAGCCCTCCGCTTCCTCTCCCACTGGACCACCCCACTCACTTTCTGCTGCTTGAGCATCTTCTCAACACCTTGCATGCTCCACACAGTGTTGCTACTTCACAGACATCATGGTGTTTGATGCCACAAGTCTTGTGAGGTACGAATTACCTGACATTTTATAAACCAGGAAATAAAAGCTCAGAGATGCAGAAAGCATGCTCCCAGTGGGCTTAGAACAAGGTCACAATCGGTCACAATCATGTACTGCCTTCCTTAGGAAGGTTAACCACCGTGGTCAGCATGATACGAGTACAACCCTGCAACTACCTGTGTTCCTTTTACACTGCATGGAGGGAAATTTCCAGCAGATACAAAAGTAGACAGCCAAGGACTTCTCTGATGGTCCAGTGGCTAAGAATCCAAACTCCTAATGCAGGTGGCCCGGGTTTGATCCCCGGTCAGAGAACTAGATCCCACGTGCTGAAATGAAGAGTTTTGCAGGCCATGACTGAATATCCCACGTGCTGAAACTAAAAAGATACCTACTGCACGCTGCAGTGAAGATCAAAGATCCTGTGTGGTAATTCGTACCTCCCAAGACTTGTGGCATCAAACACCATGATGTCTGTGAAGTAGCAACATTATGTGGAACATGCAAGGTGTTGAGAAGATGCCCAAGCAGCAGAAAGTGAGGAGGGTGGTCCAGTGGGGGAGGAAGCGGAGGGCTGTGGTGGGTGTGTCCACTTTCAGGACATCCGGCCCCTGTGAAAGTTGCTCAGTCATGTCCAACTCTTTGCGACCCCATGGACTATACAGTCCATGGAATTCTCCAGGCCAGAATACTGGAGTGGGTAGCCTTTCTCTTCTCCAACTAGGACAAATACATAAACAAATAAATATCTTTTAAAAAGTAGACAGCAAAAGAGACCCATGTACTCTTCACTCAGCTTCATCGACTATTACCGTCTGCGCATGGTTGACTCATTTCTCCCCAACTTCGTACCCCCTCCCACATTATTATTATTGTTGTTGTTATTTTTAGACAGACTATTTCTAAGAGCAGCTTTAGGCTCACAGCAAAACTGAATGAAATCTACAGAGTTCCCCACTCCACTGGGTCCCCCATGACCGACATCCCGCACCAGGGCGGTGCCCACGTTATAAACTGTTGGACTCACAGTAATTCATCATCGTCACCCAAAGTGCAGAGTCTCGTTAGGGCTCACTCTTGGGGTTGTACGTTGTACGGCTTTGGACAAACATGCAGTGACACCCGGCCCCACGACAGAATCATACGGAACAGAGTCACTGCCCTAAAGACCCTCCGTGCTTGGCCAGCTCACCTCTCTCTCCCGTTGAGCCCCTGGGAGGCACTGATCTTTACTGCTTCATCCTGGCTTTTCCAGGATGGCATACTGTTGACTCCTAGAGGATGTAGCCTTTTCATATCGGCCCCTATTATTTCAAGAATGTTTTCTAAGTTAATTTTCCCCAGGTTTAAAAGCCTTAACATTTAAGGCAGTTTACGGCAAGGGCTTGAAACACATTCTCTTGTCAAATTCTTTTTCTAACTTGTCTGAGCAATATAAGTGCCTGCCTGAGAGAGTTCAGGGGTCAGCATGGCCTCAGAGCTCACCCTGCTCCAAAGTGCCCATTAACACTCAGGAAGCACCCCCTTCCTGATGGTCTGGATGCTTGGGGTGGGTTGCTCCCTGGAAGACGGGGTATTAACACAGATCTCATGGGCTTTTCAGAGGAGGCAATGGCACCCCACTCCAGTACTCTTGCCTGGAAAATCCCATGGATGAAGGAGCCTAGTGGGCTGCAGTCCATGGGGTAACTAAGAGTCAGACATGACTGAGCAACTTCTCTTTTACTTTCCACTTTCATGCATTGGAGAAGGAAGTGGCAACCCACTCCAGTGTTCTTGCCTGGAGAATCCCAGGGACGGGGGAGCCTGGTGGGCTGCCGTCTATGGGGTCGCACAGAGTCGGACACCACTGAAGCGACTTAGCAGCAGCAGCACAGGCTTTTTTTTTATAAATAAATTTATTTATTTTCTACATTTAGAAACTGTTAACCGCTGATATTTATTTATTTGGGCTTCCCCGATGACTCCCTTCAAAATTCTCCAGGCCAGGCTTCAGCAATACATGAACCAGTGAACTCCCTGATGTTCAAGCTGGTTTTAGAAAAGGCAGAGGAACCAGAGATCAAATTGCCAACATCTGCTGGATCATCGAAAAGGCAAGAGAGTTCCAGAAAAGCATCTATTTCTGCTTTATTGACTGTGCCAAAGCCTTTGACTATGTGGATCACAATAAACTGTGGAAAATTCTGAAAGAGATGGGAATACCAGACCACCTGACCTGCCTCTTGAGAAACCTGTATGCAGGTCAGGAAGCAACAGTTAGAACTGGACATGGAACAACAGACTGGTTCCAGATAGGAAAAGGAGTACGTCAAGGCTGTATATTGTTACCCAGCTTATTTAACTTATATGCAGAGTATATCATGAGAAACGCTGGGCTGGAAGAAACACAAGCTGGAATCTAGCTTGCCGGGAGAAATATCAATAACCTCAGATAGGCAGATGACACCACCCTTATGGCAGAAAGCAAAGAGGAACTAAAAAGCCTCTTGATCAAAGTGAAAGAGGAGAGTGAAAAAGTTGGCTTAAAGCTCAACATTCAGAAAACGAAGATCATGGCATCCAGTCCCATCACTTCATGGGAAATAGACGGGGAAATAATGGAAACAGCATCAGACTTTATTTTTCTGGGCTCCAAAATCACTGCAGATGATGGGTGCAGCCATGAAATTAAAAGACGCCTGGAAAGAAACAGTTATGACCAACCTGGATAGCATGTTGAAAAGCAAAGACATTATTTTGCCAACAAAGGTGCCAACAAAGGTCCATCTAGTCAAGACTATGGTTTTTCCTGTGGTTAGTCATGTATGGATGTGAGAGTTGGACTGTGAAGAAGGCTGAGTGCCGAAGAATTGATGCTTTTGAACTGTGGTGTTGGAGAAGACTCTTGAGAGTCCCTTGGACTGCAAAGAGATCCAACCAGTCCATTCTGAAGGGGATCAGCCCTGGGATTTCTTTGGAAGGAATGACGCTAAAGCTGAAACTCCAGTACTTTGGCCACCTCATGTGAAGAGTTGACTCATTGGAAAAGACTTTGATGCTGGGTGGGATTGGGGGTAGGAGGAGAAGGGGACGACAGAGGATGAGATGACTGGATGGCATCACTGACTCGATGGACATTGAGTCTGAGTGAACTCCGGGAGTTGGTGATGGACAGGGAGTCCTGGTGTGCTGCGATTCATGGGGTCGCAAAGAGTCGGACACGACTGAGCAACCGAACTGAACTGAACTGATCTGAACTGATGACTCTGTGGTAAAGAATCGACCTGCTAATGCAGGTAATGTGGGTTCAATCCCTGAGTCGGGAAGATCCCCTGGAGAAGCAAATGGCAGCCCACTACAGTATTCTTGCCTGCAGAATACCATGAACAGAGTCTGGCGGGCTGCAGTCCATGGGGTCGCAAAGAGTTGGTATGACTTAGTGACTAAACAACAACAATAATTTATTTTTTGTTTATTTATTTTTGGCCACAACACGAGGCTTGTGGGATCTTAGTTCCCCAGTTACGGATTGAACCCTCAACCCCTGCGTCAGAAGGGCAGAGTCTGAACCACTGGACTGCCGGGAAAGTCCATCACAAGGCTCTTCTGAGGGCTCCGGGTCTGTGATGTAGCAGCTGCCTTGTGAGTGGCAACGATTACTGTTCTGACTAATATACATACACACGTCTCTCCATGGACGGAGTAAGTGGGACAGGCAGCCTCCTCCAGCTGCTTCTCACCAAGCTCACCTGGTTTCTCCCCACACTGTCTACAACCAGCTCTCCATCCTTCACAGCACAGTCCCCATCCTTCACAGAACAGTCCCCATACCACAACCCCTGGCTTAATTTTGAAAAGTTTTTTTATTTCTTATTTTAATAAAGCCTTCTGAAAAAAACGTGTGGTGAAGATCACGTAACACAGAATTTACTGCCTTACCCATTTCTAAGTGTATGTATAGCTCAGGGGCACTTAGTGCATTCACACGGTGGGGCAACCATCACGGCCACCCATCCGCAGAACTCTTCACGAAACGGGAACTCTGTCCCCATCAAACAGCCACTCTACTCCCTCCAGCGCCCGCCCGCTGGCAGCCACTCTTCTCCTCTCTGTCTCTACGAATGGGACTGCTCTAAGGACCTCATTCAAGCTGAATCATACAGTGTGTGTCATTCCACGTCGGGCTTACTTCCCTCAGCATCGTGTCCTGAAGGTCCATCCGTGCTGCAGCACGTGTCGGAATGCCCTTCCTATTAAAGGCTGGACGGTATTCACTTGCATGGATAATGACACATTGTATTTATTGGATGATTGCATTCATCCATCGTCCATGAATGGACACGTGGGTGGCTTTCCCCTTTTGGCCACCTGGAATAGTGCTGCTATAAACATGGTTGAACAAATATCTCTTCAAGTCCCTGCGTTCAATTCTTTGGGGTCTACACCCATAAATGGAATTGCTGGGTCACATGCCAATTCTATTTTTACCTTTTTGAGCAACTGCCAAACTGTTTTCCACAGCAGTTGTGCCATCTTACATGCCGGCCAGCAATGCAAGGTTCCAATTTCTACACACCTTTGCCAACACTTGAGGGCTTTTTTTTGTTGTTGTTTGTTTGCTTGCTTGTTTTGGATAGCAGCCATTCTAATGGGTGTGAGGTGGCATAAATAAAGTTTTATCAGAACACAACCATGTCCATTCATCGAGAAACTGCCCATGGCTGTCTTCCCATGACGAACACAGAGTTGCGCAGTGGTGCCTGCAGAGGTACCTGGCCCTTAATGGAAAGTTTTGCCAAGTCCCGAAAAGCTGGGCTTCAGTTCTGACCTGTTCTTCATGCAGGGTTTTGGAGGTTTCTTCACCTATTTCAGGAGGGAGCCAGGGCTCATGTCTGTTTCTTGACATCAGAAAATAAAAGTTGTTGATAAAAAGGTGTTAAAAAGCCCCCTCCAAAGCTTAGAGAAAACAGCTTCCCTCTTTACACCAGGAAGTGGTGTTACCAAGAGTTGGGAGAAAAGTGATTTGGAAACCAAAGTCAGTAGGTTCCCTCCATTTGTACCTCTGGGAAACCAAGCATGTCAGCTAACAAACTCATTTCAGGGTCAAGTTTTCAGAATGTACAGGCTCCCTCTTCCTCTACTCTCCAGCATCGCCTTCATCGTACTGTCCTCTTCATCGCCAATCCTGCCCGCCTCACCTATTAATCTCATACAAACTCACACAATAAGTGGTGAGTGATTTATGGGCATCCTGCATAAAGAGGGAAAATCCCCAACACAGACACATCAGGAAAGAAACATCTCTACAGGCGGAGGGGCCAGGCAAGGGACAGTCACATCCTCACTCTAGAATCCGCCATGGCGAATAAGCAAGGATCTTGGTTGACCCCAGAGAGCCCCGCCATGAGCACCCCAGCAAACATCCGAGAGGCCTCCTGCCTCCCCTCCCAGGATCCTCCCGTTGTTCCTGGGATTACTAGCTCCAGCATCAGGACAGCCCCAGTAGGGAGGCTGGGGCAGAGGAAGCAGGAGGGAAGGGTGACCGCTGACCTGTCCCTTGGGCATGGGTGCCGACTGCCCCGGAAGATCGGCTTTCTAGGGTGTAAGAGTGTGCAACTGTCACAGAAGTATTTTCTGAGTTCCTCGTGTGTGGGAGCGGGGAGTGAGGGGTAGAAATGAGGACTCAAGAGGCTCTCCTTAGTGAGGAAACACTTTGGGAATAAAGAGTGGTGATGGCTGCAAAACACGGTGAATAGAATTAATGAAAACTGTACACGTCTGCATGATTAAAATGGCAAATTAGAACTGGACATGGAATAACAGACTGGTTCCAAATAGGAAAAGGAGTACGTCAAGGCTGTATATTGTCATCCAGCTTATTTAACTTATATGCAGAGTACGTCATGAGAAATGCTGGGCTGGAGGAAGCACAAGCTGGAATCAAGATTGCTGGGAGAAATATTAATAACCTCAGATATGCAGATGACACCATCCTTATGGCAGAAAGTGAAGAAGAATTAAAGAGCCTCTTGATGAAAGTGGAAGAGCAGAGTGAAAAAGCTAGCTTAAAACTCAACATTCAGAAAACTAAGATCATGGCATCCAGTCCCATCACTTCATGGCAAATAGAGGGAGAAACAGTAGAAACAGTGTCAGACTTTATTTTTCTGGGCTCCAAATCACTGAAGATGGTGACTGCAGCCATGAAATTAAAAGACATTTACTCCTTGGAAGGAAAGTTATGACCAACCTAGATAGCATATTAAAAAGCAGAGACATTACTTTGCCGACAAAGGTCCGTCTAGTCAAGACTATGGTTTTTCCTGTAGTCATGTATGGATGTGAGAGTTGGACTATAAAGAAAGCTGAGCACCGAAGAATTGATGCTTTTGAGCCGTGGTGTTGGAGAAAACTCTTGAGAGTCCCTTGGACTGAAGGAGATCCAACCAGTCCATCCCAAAGGAGATCAGTCCTGGGTGTTCATTGGTAGGACTGATGTTGAAGCTGAAACTCCAATACTTTGGCCACCTGATGCAAAGAGCTGACTCATTAGAAAAGACCCTGATGCTGGGAAAGATTGAGGGCAGGTGGAGAAGGGGACGACAGAGGATGAGATGGCTGGATGGCATCACTGACTCAATGGACCTGGGTTTGGGTAAATTCCAGGAGTTGGTGATGGACAGGGAGGCCTGGCGTGCTGCAGTCCATGAGGTCATAAAGAGTCGGACACGACTGAGTGACTGAACTGAACTGAATTGATGCTATATAGATTTTAAAGTGGAAGTCGCTCAGTTGTGTCCGACTCTTTGTGACACCATGGACTATACAGTCCATGGAATTCTCCAGGCCAGAATACTGGAGTGGATAGCCGTTCCCTTCTCCAGGGGATCTTCCCAACCCAGGGATTGAACCCAGGTCTCCCACATTGCAGGTGGATTCTTGAGCCACCAGGGAAGCCCAATACATATTTTACATCAATTTAAAAACAAAACAAAACAAAAAACACTGGGAAAGGAAAGAGAACAGGGTATTTCTAGAAACTCCAGCAGCAGGAATCATGACTTCTCTGTCCATAACCCCAACATCTGTATGACTCAGGATCACGATTTAAAAACAAAACAAACAAACACAAATAAACAAACGAATGAACAGAAACAACTTGGGAATAAAAACTTCTGACCTTTACTCCCCCAAGAACCAGGTGGGGCATTTAGGAAAAGCATGAATATAAACAAATAGAAACAACCACAATGGCCTGGTAATGACCACACCGTCCACCAGAGCCATTTAGGACCTGCGCGAGTCCTTTCTCACTTGACAGGATAACCACTCCAGTCCCCTGAGAGCCCCCTGAAGCTTTGCTCCCTATGGCAGTTGGCAAAGCATCGCATATAAAACACAGTGTAACTGAATCCATGTAGGAAGCCCAGGAAAACAGGAAGCGGTCAGAGGCTGTGAGCCAGCTGCAGGGTTCAGGGCTGAAATTCTTAAGAGAAACTAAGATAGTTAACCCAAAGAGGGTGATTCTTTCCAGCTATTTCATGCTCAGAATGTACTAGCTACGCCTAGAGTTTATTCCGATTCATTTTCAAGACTTGCTAACAGACACTGTCGTCATTTAGCAAACGAATATAATTTGTTTTAGGCTCATTTGCCAAAGGCTAAACACTGGGGCGAGGTTTTCTGTCCATTCAAGGGGCGAGGTGCTTACATGAGTGCCCGGAAGAGCCGCCTGGCAGCTGCTGACACGGCTGCATTTCCACATCCTCGCTGGTGCTCAGCTACTTCTACTCCTGGTTTGTTTAGTCTCCCTCTCACTGGGCTGGTGGGCCTCGTATGTGGGGTACCCCTGGGAGCACTCTGTGCTGAATCACGCCCCATCCCTCAGGCTGCGCAACCTTGGGCAAGTGAACGAACATCTCTGAATTTCTTTTCTTTGAGGTCTGTGGATGGGGGACTTAAACGGCTCAGTGTTTGCAAATGACCTGGGTCTTACTGTGTGCATGCCTGCTCAGGCACATAGTCATGTCCGACTCTTTGCAACCCTATGAACTGTAGCCTGCCAGACTCCTCTGTCCAGGGGATTTTTCCAGGCAAGTATACTGGAATGGTTGCCATCTCCTTCTCCAGGGATCTTTCCAACCCATGGATGGAACCCACGTCTCCTGCACTGGCAGGTGGATTCTTTACCACGGCACCACCTGGGAAGCCCCTGGGTCCTACCACCTACTCAATAACTGGCACGTGTTATCTAGAGGATGATAAAGATACAAAAGATGGGGCTTCCCTGGTGGTCCAGTGATTAAGAATCTGCCTGCCAGTGCAGGAGACACGGGTCCTATCCCTAGTCTGGGAACTGAGCTCACACCGGCTGCGGAATAACTAAGCCCTTGCATCACAACTACTGAGCCCACAAGCCACAGCTACTTGCCCGCCTAGAGACTTCCCTCCACATCCAGAGAGGCCATCGCGACAAGAAGCCCGTGTATGGCGAGTAGAGTGTAGCCCCTGCAACTAGAGAACACCCACGTGCAGCGATGAAGAACAAGCACAGCCAAGATTAGTTAATTAATATAAACAGAAAAGATGATGGCCTCTGCCCTCTTCTCTGCTATTTATGTCCAAGGAGATTCTGAAGGATCTCCTTAGCATGCAGTGAGCAGAGGAGAGTTCAGAAGACCAGTGTTCATGAAAGCTCAGCTGGTGTTGAAGCTCAGAGAAAAGCAGAATATTCTGTAATTTCGCTCTTTGATTTTACTGGGGCTCAGAATCCCCATCACTGACGCTGAATGGAGGGAACTTTCTAGCTTCCCAAGATGGAAAGAGTGGCCTGGTGAGGTTTGCCCTCTGGTTTTGAGGCTAACAGTGCCGCAGGCCAGTGCACCAGCCCAGGGCTGCAGCTCGCCCCTGCTCCCACCCAGGCGGGCATCACATGAAGGTCACGTGCCCTGGGGAGGGCTGCCCTCTTCGAAGAGTATGTGCTGGTGTGGAACAAATCACTGCAGATGCAGCGGCTTCCACAGCCATTATCTCACAGTGCCAGGGGTCAGAACTCCCTGTGGGCTAAGTCGGGTCTTCTGTTTGAGGTCTCAGCAGGCCTTGGTCCAGGAGTTGGCCAAGGTGAGTTCTGATATGGAGGTTCTGGACTTCCAGGCTCATCCGGGCAGAAGCCAGTTCTCCGCAGTTGTAGGTCTGAGGTCTCGCTCTCCTGCTGCCAGTCGGGGCCCCTCTCTGACCCTATGGGCCACCTGCATTCCTTCTCACCGAATCCATCATCAAGTTCTTCTGATGCTTCACACCCTCCCTTCCTTCTGCCATGAGCCAGAGAAAATCCTCTCCTTTTCCCAGGCTCCGGGGATGACATGAGGCCTGCCTGGATAATCTCCCGAACTTAAGATCAATTAATTATTATATTTGCAAAAATCCCCCCTTTCCAGGTGGTGCAACACAATCGCATGATGATTGTGTATCAGTTCAGACGCCCATCCGCACTCCAGCAGGAGCTTCCCAAGGACCCTCACTGACGACCACAGACCTCGACCCCAGACTGATTTTTCTGAATCCCACTTCCACTTTTATTCTTCTGTAAGCCCCAGAGAGAGAGACAGGGGGTGGGGGAGACAGTCATCTTAGAACTCTTTCCTCTGTTGGCCCTCCTGCTGTTCTGAGTATTAGTGACAAGAAGAAAGACTCAGCTTAGAGAAGGGGCGGTTGGAAGCTCGAAAGCACGAAAAACCAACCTGAACCAGGTCTTGCAAGAATGAAGTGGCTCTTTCAGGATTCCTTTCTCTGCAATCCACCGAGTGACACTTTCATTAACAGGCGTGACCTTATTCTAAGCCCAGGATGTTGTCTGATTCCAAGCTCATTTGTTCCCTGGATTCGTGTAGCAACCCAGAACGTAAGAGCTCAAGAACTGAATGATGACTTTCCTCCCCAAACAGTCCATAAAATCACCTAAACAGCTGTTCATATTAACATAATTCCTCTGGCTTATCCTAAAAAGATGAGGCTTTCTTTCTGGCGAGAATAGCATGGCCCTGAGCATCAAGTATGGGACTGGAATTCCCCACACCCGTGTCATAACCCTAAGCAAGGAAATATGAAATCATTCAATATCCAATCTCAGAGGGCAGCAAGCTACAGCTCAGGGGTCAAGTCCATCCCTCTGCCCGTGTATGTAAATAAAGTTCTACTGGCCAAGAGCCAGGCCCGTTCAATTACAAGTTACAAACAAGGAAGACAGAGCTCACAAAGCTGAAAATATGGCTTGTTATGTAAACAAATGATATTCAAGGAGAAAAGATATAATTACCTTCTCTGATCTCTAACAACAGTTTCTACTCCATTCCCTCTGTAAACTAATTAATCCTTCCCTACTTTCTAGTTAAAATCTGTTTACCTTTTACCACCAAGACCATTTGATATGTTTATTCTTTCTATTGTTTATTCTTTCCTGGACAGAACAGTGAGCACCTCCACACCCTCAACTACAGTCATCAAGCAACCTTGAGCATCCTTCTCATCAAAAGTCTTGACATGAGATAGGAAGACTGGGAGTTGAGCCTCAGTTGGTGCCAGGAGGTAGGTGAGCACAGGGGTTAGAGCAGAGACTCCAGGTATAAATGGACTGAGATGAAATCCAGACTGTGCAAACCTTGAGCTGATTCCTTGTCCGTGAAATGGATACAAACGAGTATCAACCTGCTACGTGGTAAAGGTGAAAAGATCCAAAACATGGACAGTGCCTAGAACCCTAGAACAGTGGCTGGACTACAGTAAGCTCACGGTGAGTGTTGGGAGGTCTGAAAATTACTCTCAAGGACTTCAACAGAGAGTGCTGGTTGAAGTGATATATTCAACTGCTACTGTAGACAGTTGGTTACCAGCCTTTAACCAGAAAACCCGTTCCAGACAACGGCATGGGCTAAGCCTCACCTTGATCAAAAGCAGAAATTCTAGCATCGTGTGCATGCTCAGTCACTCAGTCGTGCCCAGCTCTCTGCAGCCCCACGGACTGTAGCCCCCCAGGCTCCTCTGTCCACAGGATTCTCCAGGCAAGAATGCTAGAGCGGGTTGCCATTGCCTCCTCCAGAGGATCTTCCCGACCCAGGGATCAAACCCATGTATCTTGTGTCTCCTGTGTCTCCTGCACTGGCAGGCAGATTATGTTACCACTGAGCCACTTGGGAAACCCCATGAGCATAATAATTATTCATAATAGTTTTCTTTTGTGAAATGTGTGCCTGCTTAATGAATAGGAAACAGAAATGGCCTATCCTGATGGAACTCGAGGCTATGCAAGGTAAGTGGATGAGCTACAATACTGTAAGGACTCTGCCCGCTCCTGTGTGAATACGGTGCCTGGTTCCAAGGTGCCTGGTACTGAGACATGAGACCCAAACCTTGAGCTTCTGCTCTGGTCTCAGGGCACTGGTTTGGAGGACTCTGGTTCCTGATGGTGACTATAAGTTGCTATCAATCTTGCCTCCAGATGATTCTCTCAACCCCTGAAATGACAGACAAGTGGTGCTTCCTGAAGTCTCAGAGCAGACTGTATGCCCTGATTGTTGGTAAAAGTGTTTCATGAATATCTGTGTGTGGAAGGCTTGGACCTGAAGCTTTCTTTCACTAAAACTTGGTAGTGAAGTGCTAAATAGCTACCTTTTATCCAGTTTTAATGATGAAAAATTGATGGTATCTATTTAAAAAAAATAAAAAGGGAACCTAGAACTTGCCTTTGGTCAGTTCCCAATTGTACAGCTCTGTCCCGTTCTTACAGAATGCTTGCTTGTAAGGCATGTTTATCTGCTTGGGCTTCCCTGGTGGTTCAGACAGTAGAGAATGTGCCTGCAATACAGGAGGCCCAGGTTCGACCCCTGCCCTGGGTTGGGAAGATCCCCTGGAGAAGGGAACGTCAACCCACTCCAGTATTCCTGCCTGGAGAATTCCATGGACAACTGAGTGACTAATGCTTGCTTGCCCCCTTACAGAGTTCGGGACTGGACTTCAGCTTCCATATCTGTAAAACGGGCTTAGAGAGGATGCTGACGGAGAGGTGACACATAGGGGTCCCCAGTCCTGCCCTGGAACCTCAGTGCGGGCCACACAGAGCTGTCTTCTCCAGCTGCCCCCTAGGAAATCAACTTTCTAGTCGCTTCTGAATTCTAATATTGACACACTATGTTAACAAATGCCCAATTAATGCCCCGCCTGAGATGACAAAGAATGACAGCGAAGGCTGCTTCCTGTCTCCCAGGAGAGGCACCGGGTGCTAGGTTGTCAACTGAATCTGGATGGGTTATTTCTGCTCAGCCCACCTCTGTCATTTCGGATCCAGGGGTTCAAGGCGTCAGAAGCAAACTCCTCTTCCCACACCACGCTCTGAGTCAACACCTACAACACACTTCTTCCCGAGGGCCTGGGGAACGTCTCTGTCTCCTGACCCAGTGACAGCACATAGTGAAGCTGGGGAGAGCTGAAGGACCCGGGCACCTCCCCTTGGCACCTCCTCAACAACCAACAACCAGCATCAGGGACTTGTCTGGGGACCCAGAGGCTAAGACTCCGCACTTGCAATGCAGGGGACCCAGGTTCGATCCCAGGTCGGGGAACTAGATCCCACATGCCCCAACTAAAGATCCTGTGTGCTATAGCTAAGATCCAGCGCAGCCAAATAAATAAATAAAAACAAATAAATATATATATGTATATTTTAATAAAGAAGAACCAGCACGCTCCCTGCAGCAGTTCTTTTAACCTCTGCTGTGGCCCCTCACCCTGGGGCGATGGCCCAAGACTCAGATGCACAGAGGATTACTCCATGTTGACTTGACACCAGCCAGCAGTGAGAGAAAGCCTAGACACCGGGGAAGACACCGAGACGCACAGTTGGAGAAAAGCGGGAGCTTGCTCATCCCACGCAGGGACAAGGGAGCTGACACTGACAAGCAGCTCTTGCCCGCGCCTGGTGGGCCAGGATGCATCTGTACACTCAGATGCCCTCTACAGGGCACAGTGGGAACCATGAGATCAGCCCAGGTCCCCGGATAGGAGGTGCGGAGCCGAGAAGCCAAGTGACTGCCCATCCTTCTCCCCGCCCCAGGTGTGGAGAAGGTGGGGGCTGGTGCCTGGATGGAGGCACCCCACGCAGGAGGCACCCCACAGGTGGGCGGAGCTGCCCGGCCTTACCACGGAGGCCCCCTCTATACAGAACTTACCATTGACCTTTAGGAGACACACAGGGAAACTGTAGTTTCTACAGCCTGCCTGCCTTCTCTCACGCCATGTCACGTGTTAGTCACTCAGTCGGGTCTGACTCTCTGCGACCCCCTGGCCTGTAGCCCGCCAGGCTCCTCTGTCCACGGGATTCTCCGAGCAAGAACACTGGAGTGGGTTGCCATTTCCTTCTCCAGGGGACCTTCCCAACCCAGGGATCGAACCTGGGTCTTAAAGAGCACAAAGTCTTTCTCAAAACTTTTCTACAACTGGCTTAAAGGAAATCCATGCACTTGGCTCAAGGTCCAGAAGCATCCAAGGGCGAGGCAGCCCTGATGAAAGCGGATGTCCTGAGAGGCATGGAGCAAGAATGCACGCTGGGGCAGAGTCTTGAGAACAGCGTCAAACCCGCCTAGAGGTGGGGAAGGTAACGTCTCCAGCTTTCCTAGGAAACGTTAGTTTGCACGCGTCATGAAGCAGCCACGCAGTCTGGTGCTGGGTGCAGCTGGGGGCGCCGCGCTTGGTGGGGGCTGGGGTAAACTGGAGGGAGCCAGAGAACTCCCGGTTACGGCGCAGCGGGTGCAGATGCCCTCATTCTCCACTTTACAGGAGAGCGTGGACGAGTCGAGAGAGGAGGGACGGGGAGAGGAGGCGGGATGCTGTACCACGGGGTGACTGAACGCACCCTCTATACGTGCCCGTATCGGGCTAGATTATCCTTAAGATTCCTGGGGCTCTGAAGGGGGTGATGACATCTGGGCACCCAGAACTTGTGACACAGGTTGTGAAGGACCCAAGGGGAAGCCCTCATCCAGGGCCCCAACTCCACCGAGCCTTCTGCTCCCCACGCCCCTGCCCCAGAGGATGGGCAGGTTACTCTAAAAGGCAGCCGAGGGTGGGAGGGAACTGGGGAAGGTCCTCAGAGAAGGGGGTGGAGCCTTTTGAAGAGTCCAGGGCATGAGCGAGGAGAAACACTGTGTATCTCCTGCAGGCTGAGCCATCCCACTTGCCCGCTGTGTGAAGCAGCATCGCAAATTCACGACTGCGACACATCTAATTGCTTTTCTGCATTGAGACGAAAAACATCTTTACGATGTTCAGAACAAGATCTACGAACATCAAATTGAAACAGGAGGAGGGGGCAGCCGACCTGCTAGGTGCTGACTTATTCTCAGACACAAGCGGACCTCACTTTCCATACCAGACAGTTTATTCCAGAGAGTGGCAAACGTTTTCTATAAAAGGCCAGATAGTAAATAAGTTAGGCTTTGCCGGCCATCTGGTCTCTGTTGTAACTGATCGACTTTACTGTTGGGGCAAAAACCAAATGATTGTGGCTGTGTGCGGATAAAACTTGATTTATGAACACTGGGACGCTCAGGATTCATATAATATCTGTGTTGTGCTATTCTGACTTTTTGCTTTCAGCCCTTTTAAAATGTGAAGTCCGGGGCTTACGTGGTGGTCCAGTGGTAAGAATCCACCAGGCACTGCCGGCGACACAGGTTCAATCCCTGGTCAGGGAACTAAAATCCTATGGGCCGAGGGACAACTAAAGCCACACGCCACAACTAAGATCCCAAGCAGCCAAATAAATAACAAAATAAAGCTTAAAAAGTTGCTGTGTAACACAGGGAGCTCAACCCAGGGCTCTGTGACAACCTAGAGCGGTGGGATGGAGTTTGGGGGGCAGGGGGAGGTTCAACAGGGAGGGGACATGTGTGCACTTAGTCCTGACTCACGTTGTTGTACGGCAGAAGCCAACACAATATTGTAAAACAATTATCCTCCAATTCAAGATACATTTAAAAAAGAAGAGAAAATTATAAAGTGCTTAGAATCTTGCCCAGTTCAGCTCCAGGCCAGCATAGACTAAACACAAGAGAAGTGTTAGCTTAAAAAAAAAAAGTAAAAACTATTTTATAGCTTGTAGGTCATCAGTTCAGTCGCTTAGTCATGTCCGACTCTTTGCGACCCCATGGACTGCAGCAGGCCAGGCCTCCCTGTCCATCACCAACTCCCAGAGTTTACCTAAACTCATGTCCATCGAGTCTGTGATGCCATCCAATCATCTCATCCTCTGTCGTCCCCTTCTCCTCCCGCCTTCAATCTTTCCCTTTCTTTGTAGGCCATAAAAACAAACAAAATTGACCCCTGTCCCCAAAAAGGTGGCGAGCAGATCTCGCCCATGGGTTGTGAGTCGCCATCTTCTGGTTTAAACACTGTGTGGATTTTCCAATTACCCCCATTCTCTGAGCACTACCATGGGATGGGACTGTGATGATCAGGGAGCAGTGATGGACGGAGCTGGGGTGTGGGTGGAGCAGGATGTTTCTAAGGTGACCAGGCCTGTGCGTGCCCAGCGCACCAGGAGGGCACAGGCACCGTGTTCCACGGGAATGACAGGGAGGGGCCAGAGTGCCGAGACGGCGCCTCTAAAGGTGCTGAGATGTTGGCTTCTGGCTCTGGGTCGCTGCTGCCAGTGAGGTCATAGGTGGGATTTACCTTTGAAACCAGATCTGAGTCCAGGTACAAACAGATTCTTGGGAATGGAAGGAAAACATGAAAAAGAGATTTCAGAATAAGGAGAGAGGAGGGCGTGCGGGGGGCCAAGCAGAGAGTCTAGGGAACTGCAGCCTTTCAGGGCAGAGGAAGATGAACCCTGGAGGGGAGAGAGGAGCGGAGGGGAGAGAGGAGCGGAGGGGAGGGGAAACGATGGGTGGGCAGAGGCGGGCCGGTGCCTGCGGGTTGGGCTGACTCTCCTTGCAGCCCCAGCCGTACTGACTGCTCCATGAATATTTCTTAAGCAGACCAACGCCCAGAGGAGCAACAGGAGGCCTCATTTTAAACTGGCCTCTGCCGCCAGTTACCACTGCTGCTCCAGCTCCTCCATCGCTGCCCTGCCAGCCTTCGGGCCCATCGCCCTCCCCTGGCCTGCTGCTGCCCATCTGCCTTGGGCCCACTTCTCAGCTTGCTCTCCAGGGGGCAGCCCCATTGCCCAGCCCTGACCTCATTCTGGGCCTCCATCGGGTCCACGGTGTTGGATTTGATGCTACCACCGCTGACACACTCCCCGCCATACGGCCACACGCAAGGGAGGGAGCCCTGGACATCCTGTTCTTACCCAGCCACTCGCTGGCTGCACGGGCCCCTGTGTGTCCACAGCCCCAGCCTGCCTAGCCAGCCTTCTGGAAAGGCTAGAAATAGATTTAAAAAAAAAAAAAAAAAGACTCCACATCTGTCTCTGCTTTCCCTGCCAGGTTCCTTCTGTTTCCGTTTTTTTTTTTTTTTTTCAAATGACCTCTTTATCTCTTCCAGGCTCTCACCCTAATCATCTCTGTCTGTGCTAAAGAGGGAGGGGAGCAAGGCAGAGCTTGAGAGTCTGCAAGCTTAGGCCCCAGAATCTTGTCCTCCGCAGACAGCCACTGGGACGAAGAGAGGGGAAGGAATCGTGATCAGAGAGTAGGGGCAGAAGTGCTCCGGGCCCTACCGAAACCCAACGGGCAGAGTCCACAGCCTGTGAAATAAAAAGGATCAGGGCTCCATCACACAGGTTGATTTAAGATTAACGAGAACCGGGACTTCCCTAGCAGTCCAGGTGTTAAGACTTTACTTTCCAATGCAGACTGCGCAGGTTCAATGCAGGTTCAATCCCTGGTAGGGCAGCTAAGATCCTACATGCCTCGGGGCCAAAGAGGCCAACCATAAAACAGAAAACAATTGTAACAAATACAATAAAGACTTTAAAATGGTCCACATCAAAAGAAAATCTTTAAAAAAGAAAAGATGCAAGATGAGTGGATAAGGGCAAGCAACTTTTTTTTCTTTCCTTAAATTGTTTTAAAATTGAAATATAGTTGATTTACAATGTTGCATTAGGGCCAGCATCCACCTTCCCCTTTACCTAGGCGTCCATGAGGCTTCCATGCAGGAAGCAAGCTGTGGAGTGAAGACTGAATTCTGCCTGCTTCAAAGCCCACGCTCCTTAGACACAGTACGTAAAACAACACAGTCATGCTGAGCTCTGCTTCCAAAAGGCCTGGCAGGTCGTATGAGAGGCCCCCTTCTCACGTGACCAGGACGGACGGGAGGAGGCAGAATGCAGGGCTTCCTGGTTCTATCTGAGTCTGTGTACGCGCTCTCAGTCGTGTCAGACTCTCTGGAACCCCGTGAATCGTGGCCCACCAGGCTCCTCTGTCCATGGAATTTTCCAGGCAAGAATACTGGAGCAGACTGCCACTTCCTCCTCCAGGGGATCTTCCTGACCCAGGGGCTGCACTCGTGTCTCTTGTGTCTCCTGCACTGGCAGGGAGACCCTCCACCCCTGAGCCGCCCTGGGTGCCTCGACACCTGGCGTCTGGTCAATGGCACTCACCAACACCACGGCTCCATTTTCTGCATCTCTCCCCTTTCCACCCCCTGAACTCGGCCACAGCCGCGGCCGCAGCAGGCATTTACTTTGATGTTAACGGGCGGCCACTGGGTAATCGCAGGCTAATGATCACCCACCTTCCTAATGCTAAGTGACTTACTACTCATAAACACATGCGGAAAGGGCCCCGGGAAGCCCCGCCGGCCGAACACTCACAAGTTAAGCTTCTTAATTGAAAATATAATCTGTATTGCAGAGATTAAAATATATTGGATTCATTTTGGCTCAATTCTTCCCCATTGTCCCACATACATTTTCTTTATGCTACACAATCAAATTAGTTCCCCTGCTACGGAAATTATTTCCACACAATAAATCAATTTTACGGTGAAGCTGCGTCTGAATGTCCTATTTAAAGGGAAAGCAAATCAGGGCTGGAAACAATTTTCTTACTGATGCGATCACTGTTTGCACCCTGTGATTTTGGTGATCTCTGCTGGTTTTATCTCTTTTTGAATTCTTAGCTCTCTTGTCTTCCCCTTCATTGTCCTTGGGAAGGTTTGGTTCAGTGTGATGGGAAGAAGCAGGTAGGAGCAAGTGGAGAGGGAAAACCTTGGTATTCTGGCTCTGATCCAGGGATGGCCCCTTCCCACCCTCCCCAGAAGTTTTCCCAGACCCCCTGCCAGGAGTAACACAGCCCTCTAGGTGCCTCCTAGTCCCTCATCATATTCATTTATTTTTTTCACAGCACTTATTAATTGCTGATGTTATATAATCTAGTTGTATATTTGCTGGATTAACGGCTCAGCCCCCATCAAAGGGAAGGCAAACCCAACGAAGGCAGGGGCTTGATCCCTCCTATTAGGTGTTAGACCCCTCATGTCTACAGCAGAGCCTGGCACAAACCTAGACCAACAGTCACGACCTTACAGAATGAGGCCAACATCGAGGCCAACATGCAGTGAGCTTCATTCCTGCTGGAAGCGGGTGAGGGAGGGCAAGTGCTTATCAAAGGTGTCCTCGGGGCCCGAGCACGCTGTGAGACGTGTGAACTTGCAGGATGAGCCTGGGCCCCATGGACCTTTCAGTGCCTCCCACGCACAGGGCCTTTGCACATGCTGTTCCCATCCCCTAGAGGGTGCCTCTTCCTGCCTGGACCCACCTGGTCAATTGCTTCCAGTTACTCAGCTCCCAGCCTTTCCAGGCCCACTGAATGGTCATAACCTGCTCTTATAGAACCATGAGCTTCTCCATCAGAGTGCCCGATCCTGTCTATCATTAGACGCTCACTTGTTTGGTGGTCTAAGCCAAGCCCAGCATTTTCCTGTGGACTCTCAGCTCCCTGACAGCAAGCTCCACACCTGCCTTTGCTCACATGTACCCCTAGCATCAAGCAGTGTATGCAACCCTAGTAGGCACTCAGTAAACACTTGAATGGAGAAACAATGAACCAAGGCTGCCACAAAAATGATCCCCAAGCTTATTTTTCATTTTAAATTCAAATGAGGCTGAATTTGACAAATTGCAAATTTAGCAAATTGCAAATCAAGATCCATTTGATATCCCATGTACATCTCCACATTAAGATGAGACAAGAAAAGGTTACTAATTGCTGGGCACAGACTGTACCCCCGATAGGCTGTGAGCTTCACAACAGACACCCTACCTGCCTTTAGAATAGGGGCTGATCATGACCCAAAGGCCACCAACCTCCTGGTCCTTTAGCATTGCTAAGGGAGAGCCCACAGCTGCTAGAGCAGCAGCAAGTTGCCCTCGTAGGGACCACACTGTATCTCACAGCACAACAGCTGCTAGGGGCTCCAACACCCTGAGGTGTCCAAGTAAGAACTCAGGTGACCGCCAGCAACACATGGCACGGGAAGGGCACAAGCATTAGTGGCAGGCACAGAATACACACAGGCGTGTTCAGAAGCTTGAAAGAGTGAATGTTGTAAGGTGTTCACTATCTCAACTCCCCGAACCCCATGAGATGGCTCCAGGACTTGTCACTGTCTTGAACTACCAACCCAAGATGCTGCAGCCCAAGCTAAGCTTTGAGAGAACGATCTTCTCTATGCTGCATGTGTGTGTGCTAAGCCATTTCAGTCGTGTCCAACTCTTTGTGACCCTATGGACTACAGCCCGCCAGGCTCTCCTGTCTAAGAGATTCTCCAGGGAAGAATACTGGAGTGGGTTGCCATGTCCTCCTCCAGGGGATCTTCCCAACCCAAGGATCGAATCCGTGTCACTTACATCTCCTGCACTGGCAGGCAGGTTCCTTACCACTAGCACCTGCCAGGAAGCCCCTTCCCAGTGTTACCACTGAATAAACCGGAAGTAGAATCCAGAGTGCCTAACTCTGGACGTTGGACATGGTGTGTGTTCTCACCAGCTGACTGCCACTTTTGTGATTAGAAATTAATTTAGGTGATCAGAGCTGCAGTGGTCTGCATGAGCAGTATGACCCCTGGACTCTGAGTTAGACGTTTGATAATTACCTATATGAACAGGGCAGGCAAAAGAAGATAGAAAAATCTGTACCATTTCAACAAAGCAAATGATTCCGTATTGTAAATCAAGTTTGAGGAAAACAACAATAGCAACACTGTTTTAATGCTGTTTTGTAAAAGCTGTAGTGGATTCAGTCTTTCTCTAGGTCTAATCAAACTCTGATGCACAGGATGAGCTGAAAGAGCAGGGCAACTCGGGATCCTGGAATCAGAACGGAGCGCGTGTCATTGCACCCAGGCCCACAGGCTTATACAAAAATACACCCCTAATGAGGTCACAGAGTTAAGATGGAAATGGCTGAAATGCATAGTGTGGGCCCAGAAAAACTGTCAGCAAAGTGTAAAAATAGCTTTACTAAGGTCTGTCAAATTGGGGGCAATAATTCAGGAAAATGATGCAAGTACATATACAGACGCAGCAGCTCATTTGAGCACAAGGCGGCTGGGGAGCCAGGTTTGGGGTGAAATGTTTGATCATTTACGGGGAGTTTCTTTATTCCATGCTGACGTTTTTTATGGCCTCAGGATTTGGGGGGGGGTCTCTGTTCTCTATGGGGTTGGCTATTTCCAAGCTCACCTGCACAGACTCCTGCACATGCCTTGGGGGTAGGCTGGGGTCGGGAAGGGGGGCAGCGCCCCTGGCAGCTGCCTGGGGAAGGCGAGGGATCCCGGTCTTGGGCCCTAGTCTGTGGCTGCCCCATCCTTGGCGTCTGGTTTTTCTGCAGGAAAACACTGTTTTTCATAGACTCACACTCAGTTGTGGTCTTGTTGACACTGTCCTTTTGGGTTAAAGTCATATGTCTTTGCTAAAATAACCCATGGTCTGAAAAAACACACCCAAGAAATCACAAAAATAACAGTCCCAACACAGCACTTTAAGATGCGAAAAAGAGAGAAGCAGCAGTGCTTTTTGTTTTTAATGCTCTGTTCAAAATGAATCCAGATAAAAGCAAGACAGAATCTGCATGGCTTTTTATACTCTCTTCTAAACATGACTTCTGACTTCCAAAAAAAATTAATATTCCCTTCTATTTTTTCACCAACGTTGTGGAATTTTCATAGTGAATAAATAAGAATCCATCCAGCTCTTTCCTCTGAAATTCTAAATAAAAGTAAGTATTCAAATGCTTGCTGGCTGAGAGGATGCATAAAACCTTGAAATTCAGCTGATGTGACTTCAGGGGCTGCCCTTATAAGGGATAAACAAAACCAGGAAAATAGGGTTCGGTATTCACTTGCTAGGCTTGCCGTTAACAAAGTACAACATCACAGACTGGGAGGCTTACAATGGAAATGTACTTCCTCACAGTTCTGGAGGCCGGGAATCCGAGGTCACAGTGGCGGCAGGGCTAGTTTCTGGTGAGGCCTCTGCCCATGGCTGGCAGATGGCCGCCTTCTCCCTATGCTCACACGAGGCCCTCGCTCTGTGAGTGTCTGTGTTCTGATCCTCTCTTCTTACAAGGACACTAGTCACACTGGATTAGTGAAGTGAAGTCGCTCAGTCGTGTCCGACTCTTTGTGATCCCATGGACTGGTAGCCTACCCGGCTCCTCCGTCCACAGGATTTTCCAGGCAAGGGTACTGGAGTGGGTTGCCATTTCCTTCTCCCTTAATGATCTCATTTCAATCTTAATTCTCTCTTTAGAGGCTGTGTCTCCAATACAGTCACATCCTGAGATCCTTGAGTGAGGACTTCAACACGTGAATTCTGGCAGAGACAATTCAGCCCATAACAGGTTCATTCCTGTGGGATCTTTGCATATCTTTTTAACAGTCCACAGAACATGGTTACTATGATGCCCGTACGGGTTTGGTGGTGCTCTTCCCTCTTGCCAACACTGGATGCCACCAAACCCCATCCTTGATCCTGGGAGAGGGGGACAGTCCTGAACTGTGCCTGCTGGACAGCATCCTTGGCATAAGGAAGAAAGAGCTGCCTGGTCCAACCCCAAGACCAGGAAGCACCCCGGGCTTAGCACCAGCTCCCGGGTTCTCTGCTTTGCTGGCACTGCCCGTGGGCTACAGTCACCACCTCAGTGCCAACTGTGTATTCACCCGTATACCTGCCCGTCTCCTTGAAACCAGAGCCTAACTTCATCTCCGAATCCCTAGCACGGAGTGGAGGCCCAGCACGCCTTCTGGACATCAAGCACCACACTGTGTGCAGCACCTGTGCTGGTCCTCGGCGGGGCGAGCCAGGCCAGGGCTCCCCCTCAGGGAACATCCAGGTGAGCCAGACAAGGCTCCTTCCCCCACAGCCACCTTCTAGAAGAATCTGGGGAGACTCAGACCCCAGCTTCCCTTGGAGCCACTTCCTGAGCCCGTGGGGCCCTTCCTAATTTGCTCACATCATGATCCCTAGTTTTTCAACAGAAACCTAACACCAGAGACAAGAGGCTTGTGGCTTTGCCTGTCTATACACATAGATTCAAAATCACTCAGAGAAGCAGCAGGTCTAGCGCCAGAGAGCATGCAAAATAACTTAGAGCATAAAGAAACCCACTTACGATGGAAATTGCTAGACTTGTTCAGACTCTCCCCAACTCCAGTGTGATGCTCATCTCAGAAATCAGCAGGTGCAGTTTTTGGTGGTTCATCCAGAACACACCCCAGTAGAATCATCGTTCATTTCCAAGTGACCTTGGCCTTTCTTATTCCTTTTCCCTTCCCTCAGCTTAAAGCTGAGGAAAAAAAAAAAAAAAAAAAAAGATCTCCCAAATCATACTTAAACACACACAAACACACAATGCCAACTGACTCTAAATACCACCCCCTCCCAAGAAAAGCATTTCTATGGCCTGCCCTTCCTTGTTTGCAAGATGCACTAAAAATAGACATCATTATGATAACCCAGGTCCCGGGAGGAATTTCATGTCATGAGCAGGCTCATCAGCCAAAGTGTAAAAACAGGTGTGAGCGAGATGTTCCGAGTCAAGAGGAATATTTCCAGTTTCAATATTCCTGGGCATGAAAAGTCATTTTCTCTGAAGGGGTACAAAGCTCTAAAAAACACCACATAAAATCTGTTCCACACAAAACCTCTTAAGAGAACAAATCAATTCTGTACATCAGAGAGCGGCTATACAAAAATAACACACACACAGAGACCCAGCTCAAATGTAAACATGCACACGCTCAGAGCTGAGCCAGGTGGGAGGCCCGGTGAGAGGGGAGCCTTTGTGATCACACAGTGGGGTTCTAGTTCTAGATTGGGTCCCTCTGCCCTCGGGCAAATCCATCCCAAGAAAATGCACTTGGCAATACCTCCAAAGGGAGGTTCCAAGCAAACCCGTGACAATATCAGAAAATTAGAAATGAACTCGAGGAGGAAATATTCCCCCCAACAAAGTCTCTGATAATGTATGCGGATTTTGGAAACATCATCGACTATTTTGTTGACTTCAAAAAACTCAAACTTGCACTGTCAGTAGCCTACTGCCTTTCTAGTCCCCTTTGAAGTCTCCAAGTCCACGTGTTAGAGGACTTCGGAGAGTGTGGCTGCCAGCAGGTTACAGAGAAAGCAGGAAGGGCAAGAGGCCGGGGGTCACCCTCTCTGCCAGCATCCTGACAAGCGCCTCAGCTCCTTGTTGAGAACTCCTGTCTACAGAATGAGGATAAATGGAGGAGTTGTGTGAGAATCAGAAGCGGAAACCAATGTATTTCAGTGAAAATGGAGCAAAACACACCTTGTATTCATTAGGATGGCTGTTATCAGGAAGGAAGGAAGGGAGAGAGAGAAAGGAAGAAAGAAAATAAGGAATGAAGAAAGAAAAAGAACTGTTGCTGAGAATCTGGAGAAATTAGTCTTTGTCTGCCATAGTGGGAATATAAAATGGGACACCTACTGCAGAAAGGAGATCCAACCAGTCCATTCTGAAGGAGATCAGCCCTGGGATTTCTTTGGAAGGAATGATGCTAAAGCTGAACTCCAGCACTTTGGCCACCTCATGCGAAGAGCTGACTCATTGGAAAAGACTCTGGTGCTGGGTGGGATTGGGGGCAGGAGGAGAAGGGGACGACAGAGGATGAGATGGCTGGATGGCGTCACCGACTCGATGGACGTGAGTCTGGGTGAACTCCGGGAGTTGGTGATGGACAGGGAGGCCTGGCGTGCTCTGATTCATGGGGTCGCAAAGAGTCGGACCCGACTGAGTGACTGAACTGAACTGAACTGCAGAAAATCATATGGAAGTTCCTCAAAAAACCAAAATACAGAATTATCCTCTGATTCAGCAGTCATGCTCCTGGGTATGTACGTAAAAGAACTAAAGACAATCATGCTCTCACACTCAGAGCAGCATTATCCACAAGGGCCAAAAGTGGAACACAAGACTGTCAACAGCTGAGGGGATAAGCAAAACGCAGTCCATCCATACAGTGGGATATTTCTCAATCTCAAAAAGGAAGCAATCCTCATGTGCTTTAACATGAGTGATCCTTGAGGACAGAGTGCTCAGTGAAACAAGCCAATCACAAAAGGACAAACCCTGTATCATTTTATTCATATGAAGTATCAAGAGAACTCAAACTCATAGACAGTAGGAAGGTGGGTGTCAGGGGCTGGGGGTGGATAAAATGGAGAGTTAGTGTTTAATGAGTGCAGATGAAAGTTCTGCAAGATGAAAAAAAATTTCTCACAGTCATATGAATCTACTTGATACTAGTGAATTCTGTATTTTAAATAGTTTAAGATGGTAAATTTTATATTATGGATATTTTTGCCACAATTAAATCTTTTAAAGTTTTAATTGAGGAAAAAAAAAAAAAAAAAAAACCACACCACCACTGTCAGCGTGCCTATGACACAGGAAGGGCTCCAAACACTGTCCTGTTAATATCAGCCCTTTTGGTGCTGTATCAAGAATCCATTACCACTGATCAGCACTGGATACTCTTTTAAGTGAACAAACCTCCAGTTAGGTGTTCTCTTTTCATGCTGCAAGGTGAGGAAAACCTTATCTCTCTGGGTGCCAGAAGCCCTGGGCAAAGATTAAAGAAGATTCCCAGAGGATTGCTAGGCTGCAGAATTGGAGGCCAACTCGGATACCTAGAGAGAACGTCAGGGGCCAGTATCAAGACCACGGTTCACAGACTGATCACAACAAGCTCCAGGACTCCTGAGGAAGGGAGCAAGGCTAACTCAGGCCTGAGAAAAGATGGAAAGAAAACAAGAACTGAAGGAGTTAAACCAAATCCTGGACCCCTCACCTGAAAGGTAGGGACACCTGCCTTCTCTTCTCTGGGGTTGAAGCGAGAAGGGAATGAGCCTCAGGGGAGAGACAGGGGGAAACCTCTCCTCCAGGGAGGAACAGGGGAACAGGTGGTGGCTCATTCCCCATCAGCCGTGGGCAGAACACTCTCCCTAAAGCATGAGTTGTTGGCGGTTTGCCTGTAGTCAACAAGGATGATGAGAACCTTGCTCCTCAACGTGTATGCCTCCTGGAAGAGCTGCCTCGGAAGTACCTGGGAACTAACTAGAAAATGCAGAGCGCCAGGCTCCTTCCCAGATCTTCTGGATTTGAAGGTGTATTTTGATAACCTCTCCAGGAGATCTGTATGCACAAAAAAGCTTGGGCAAGACTGGGGTAGAAGGCCCCCTGATCCACTCTTCCTCCCATCTCATCATATCCAAATATATGTGTGTGAAAAAAGTAAAATCCACTGGAGGAATATAAGGTCTAAACTCAACTGGAACTTAAGAACCTCCCTGACGGTCCAGTAGTCCAGTACTTAGGACTCAGCTCCTCCACTGCAAGGGGCGTGGGGTCAATCCCTGGTCAGGAAACTAAGATCCTACAAGCTACACAGCCAGAAAAGAAAAAAGAACAACATGTGTCTGCCTGCATCACACTCATTTCAGATTAATTTTCTGCCATCAGCTCTTTTTTTTTTTTTGGTTGGCCTTTTTCTTTTCTCCTGATTGTCATCTAATAAGACAAAACAGGAGATAAATCAGTGTCCTAGTTTGGGGCATTAAGAGATTGTAGTAACGTGTTCCAGCAGCCCACTGGAGTTTATTTCCTTCTATTTCATGACAGCCGAGGCATTAAATAGTCTTACATCATCGGGCTGTCCCCTGCCTTCTCTGTGACCACTCCTGTGGCTTTGAAAATCCAATATGAGACATCATTCTTTATGGCAACCTCCATAGCTGCAAGCAAAGCAATTTTAGAGAACACTTTTCCGAGAACAGTTTCTACATACTTGGCTTCTGTTACAAATTACTCTCTGGTTTTGACAACACTTATAAAATACGGAGTTTAAGTAATACAAATGAGTTGTCAAATTTCCATGATGTAAACAGTCAGAAAAGTTGTTTCCTATCAACAAATCCATAATAAGCAACCACAAAGCTAAACGATCGGACTTCCCTGGCGATCCAGTGGTTAAGACTCCACGATTCCAATGCAGGGGCTGTGGGTTTGATCCTTGGTCTGGGAACAAAGATCCCACGTGTCTCACAGCATGGCCAAAAAGAGAAAAAAAATTCTTTAAAAATTATATATTTAAGAAAGACTGAACTACTTATTTGCTAACCAGCCATTCCTGCTAACTGGGCACTCAGTGGTTGGCAGAGACCTTGAGACCATTTCCTTAATTTCCCAGAGTAAATTCCCAGGGGCAGTGGTTTCTGGGCTACAACATACCCCATCCACAGGAAATCCCAGGTCCTAGCTCTCAGAGTTGATTATCACCAGAACTCTAATAAAAAAAATAAAAAAAAAGAAGAAGAATACAGAATTCCCTTGACCTTGAATGTAAGATGTGCAGGGAATTTTTTAATGTTGTGAGTCATCTCATTGATTCCAAACATTAACCTTGAAAATGAAGAAGGTCCTCCATAGAGGAACCCTAGTAAGTCCTGGAAACAGTTAAGGAAACAGAGAAACATGCTTGGAGCTGTGTCATTTCCTAGTTACATGGTACAGACAATCCCAAACTGAGATCAGAGAGCGGGTCTCATACCTTGGGTCCCCTCCATCATAAATGAAGAGCAGGATGCAGGGTCACATATCAGAGAGGCAGCTGGCCAGACGCCCAGGATGCAGACTGTGTCCCAGCCAGGTGCGCTCGAGATTAGCAAGAGAAAGAGTGAGCTCAGGGGCAGCCACTGTGCCAGGGATGGCCTCGTGGCAAATCAAGTGGTTCCTGAATTTCCACAAATCGTGAAACCAGCAGCATGGAATTCAGAAATACAGTCTGAGACTCACTCTATGAAACTGAGCAAGCCCGCCCACCACCAAGCAGAAAGAACAATGCCAGCCAGGTCCCCACCGACCTTCTCCTGGTTCCAAATGCAGCCTTAAATAGAGCCAGTCCACCAGGGGGCCGTCCCATTACCAAGCCAGATGGAGGGCTACCTGCCCACCCTGTGCACACAGAGCCTCTAGGGAAAGCTGAGATGAGGGGCTCCCAGGAGAAGGCTGCACCTACAAGGCAGGGGGAAGAAGAGACCTGGACAGGGCGCTGTCCCAGAGACGGCGGCCTTGTCTGGAGATATGTTCAGACGCTCAGAGGGAGGTCGCAGAAGCAGGGGGGTTAAATGCAAGGCCCAGGAAGCGGGCCGGGAGCTCTGCAGCAGAAGGCGCACTCAGTTCAGAGCACAGCCGCCCTGGGGGAGAAGCCAGGGCCGCAGAGGTAGCTGGCTGCCACTTCTGTACAGGCCACGCTGCTGAAGGGTCAACCCCTCAACCCCCCATCTCCCTTCCAGGATCAGGCAAGGATGCAGACAGCAGACTGGGAACTGCTCACTAGGACAGACAGTGCCTCGGACAGGGGGATTTCTTTTAAGGATTTGGTGTCCAGTTTAGAGACCAGTTGAGATCGAAAACATTTCAGAGGAGGTGGGGGTGGACAGGAAAGAGTCACAGCTCCCTGAGAAAGCGCAGATCCTGAAAAGGGAAAGTGCCAGAACATGACAGTGTGGCACTGTGTTTCCACACCACGTGGTTCAAAGAACCTCTCTGCCCAAGTGTGTGGAGAAGAAGGAAGGATTCTCAGCGGTCTCTCATAAAGTGACAAAGCTGTCAATCAAAGTGATGAAAGGCCAGAAAAATAAGAAGGGCCTTCAATCTCATGTGGATGGTTCCAGTGAGCTGTTTCCACCTCTTTCCACCCACTTTATATTTTGTTATCAAATTAACATTAAAAACTAAAATGAAAACACTTTCTTACAAATGGATCTTACTTTTAATCCTAAAATGCTTCCCAAATTATTGTCAGTATATTGCATCTTTTCAATTATGGCTAACTTAACGGTTACACTTTGCACATAACACATGTAAATATTTTTCTTAATTCTTATCCAGAGAGACATTACTGTAAAATTCTTTTTAGGAAATCAAGACGTTCTGACTCTCACACTTCAATTTTAATGTCCCCCCACGGCTTTACTTTTGGTTTAATTTCATAATAGCTAAAAACCTAACACACAGAGATAAATTTAAAAGCCCCCCAAACAGTGATTCAAGCTTCTCGTAATGTAGTCATTATAAACAAAACGTATTTCCCTGATAAATTCCTAAGACCATAAAATGCCAAAGTCAGAAAAGTAGGCCAGTGCTGAACTCAGGACAAACTTCTAGGTGAAAGAGAACACACTCTCACTCGTGACAACACAAATACATTTTCAGGTAGTCAACCTCCTGAATGCTGCAAAGCTCTCCCATGATACCTCAATTCTGGCTTGTACAGGTGACTATGAAACAGGTATTAAGATGACTGCTCACATTCCTGCTCTTGATCATGTGGGCCCGAGGCACTGCAATAGCACATAATACCAAGAGTTCATTGTGATCAAAAAAATAAACAAAGAGACGTGTCCCTAAGAAGGGCAGAGTTTTCTAACAATCCACGTTCGAGGTTTTCAAATTTCAATCCAACTCAAAATCAGGTATATATCTAAAATATACTGGAGCTAGCCACATAAAACATTCAATCTTGGATTTAGATACAAAGATCCTGCAATCCTGGGTTCAAGCCATCTAGTCAACCCAGTAAAGGCCAGGGGCCTGGTCTATGAAACGAGCATATGAAAAGAACCCGGTCCTGAAAAACACTACGTCTGAAACCAACCAGAAGAAGCAAATCAATAAACTCCTACCTCAGTTTAGACATGGCTCAGACAATGGACATCTGACTCTGACTCTACAGCCGAAACGCAGTCCCTCTGGATTCTTTTCTGAATGCAAATAGATGGCCAACCTAACATAAGATTCTGTTCTAGAGGATACATTTTTGATGTTGGAGAGCATGTTCAGCTACTTTTTGCCTCAGCTCCCTGAGGACACATCAGGGTTTTACCGACTCGATGGACATGAGTTTGAGTGAACTCTGGGAGTTGGTGATGGACAGGGAGGCCTGGCTTACTGTGATTCATGGGGTCGCAAAGTCGGACATGACTCAGCAACTGAACTGAACCGAACCGAACCAGATTACCATCCTCTGTCCTAAACTGCATGACCTTAGGGCGGGGCCAGGTCATGCACATCACAGGTATTCCCCCGGAGACCTACCCAGGGCTAGGCATGTTTAGGCACTCATGCACCTGAGAAAGCCCCTGAAATCATTTTCAGGGAAACCAAGCTCTCCAGGTCACCTACACCCTCTGCAGAGCCTTGGTATAAAGCATGTGGGCCAGCGTCCAGGTCATGAAGACCACTGCAGCCATAGGCTTCTTTCTAGACTCCTGGGCTCTGCTGACCATCCTCAGGGCACACAATCCCCTTGTCAGCTGGGCAATAAATAAGATATGAAGCGACAAACTATGACTGCCCAAAAGGGAGAACTGTCTTTTGAAGACTAAACTGAATGCTTTGGAGGCAGTGGTGGTTTAGTCGCTAAGTCCGATTCCCGCGACCTCAGGGACAGCAGCCTGCCAGGCTCCCCTGTCCATGGGATTCTCCAGGCAAGAATACTGGAAATTGCCATTTCCTTCTCCAAAGTGAATGCTTTAGAAATATTATAAAGGTAAATAGCATAGAAAAGTCTGCAAAACTAGGCATGGGTGAGACAACCGGAAAAACCAGAAAATGTGAAACTTGCCTGCTGCTGCTGCTAAGTTGCTTCAGTCGTGTCTGACTCTGCACGACCCCATAGACGGCAGCCCACGAGGCTTCCCGATCCTTGGGATTCTCCAGACAAGAACACTGGAGTGGGGTGCCACTGCCTTCTCCAATGCGAGAAAGTGAAAAGTGAAAGTGAAGTCGCTCAGTTGTGTCCGACTCTTAGCGATCCCATGGACTGCAGCCCACCAGGCTCCTCCGTCCATGGGATTTTGCAGGCAGGAGTACTGGAGTGGGGTGCCATTGCCTTCTCCAAAACTCGCCTACCTCCACTTTAAGAAATCTGAGACAGAACTGATGGGCTCTGCATCACAAAAGTGGATCAGAGGACCCTCATTCGCTGACTTTATATTTTGCTGTTGTTCAGTCACTTAGTCTCGTCTGACTCTTTGCAACCCCATGGACTTTAGCCTGCCAGGCTCCCCTGTCCTTCACTTTCTCCCTGAGTTTGCTCAAGTTCATGTCCATCGAGTTGGTGATGTCATCTAACCATCTCATTCTCTGCCGCCCCTTCTCCTTTTGCTCTATATAAAAAGATCAAGGGGAAAAAAAGTGAAAAGGGTAAATCTCTGTGTTCAACGTAAAAACAAAATAATTAAGAAGTGTGATAATCAAAAGAATAGCTTCCACTTTTTCAATTAATCACCTCACTTCTGGTTTAACCACACTGCAGAAGACACCTTCTACTCTGGAAGACCTTAACATTTAACTGGAAGTCACAAGTGCATAAAAGAAACTTCAGGAAAAGAGCTGGCATTTTCCTCTTTGGTGTGACTCCTGAAAAGGCAAAAATACACTTGAATGTTGCACACCATAAAAGAGAAAATTATTTTCTGAAGCACATGAAGGTCCCCGAAGATAATCTCAGATCCAAGAGAGCAGAGTAACAAGTTACTAGTGTACTTTGTCGGAGAAGGCAGTGGCGACCCACTCCAGCGTTCTTGCCTGGAGAATCCCAGGGACGGAGGAGCCTGGTGGGCTGCCGTCCTTGGGGTCGCACAGAGTCGGACACGACTGAAGCGACTTGGCAGCAGCAGCAGTGTGTCTGACTCTTGTGTCTGACTCTTTGCGACTGTAGCCCTCCAGGCTCCTCTGGCCATGGGATTTCCCAGGCAAGGATGCTGGAGTGTGTTGCCATTTCCTTCTCCAGGGGATCTTCCTGACCCAGTGATTGGACCCAAATCTCCTGCGTTGGCACACAGATTCTTTACCATTGAGCCGGGTAAAGGCACAGGGAAGCCCTCTGAGGGTACTACCTCATAGAAGAGCATTTTTAAAAAAAATCATTTGATAACAGTTTTAACTCCTGTCCCTCTGTGCCCCTTGAGCCACGTGGAACTCCACATCCTGAGAGGCAAGAACGCTCTTGTGCTATTTGCACTGCTTTGCACATGCAGTTCCTTCACTCCCAGGTCCCTTCCACTCTCAAACACTCTTATCCTGTTAAAACTCTTGTAAGAACAACCCCCAAATAGCTTCTCCCCTGAACTCCCCCAGTGCCAGGCTGGCCCAGATCAGTCCTTCAGTCCTTCCAGTTGATAAACAGACACTGTGTTTTGTACCTGCTCCATCCATAAGCATCTCATGCACTGTGACTGCATAACACTCTCTCATCCTCCACTTAAAAGAAAACAAAACACGAAATCCCAGTACCTAACCCAGAAGAGGTCAGTAACTGTTGGATAACAAGACGAAGTGAAGTGTTAACGAAGACTCTCTCTTTGACAAACTTGACTCAGGTTCCTCTAAGCCCTCTTCTTGATCAGGCTTTGACTTTAGTCCCTGTTGTTGCAGCCTTAAACAACCTGCTTGTAGCAAGTCAGGTCAGACAGAATCCCTCCTCCTCAATATCTAATCAAAGCCTTCATCCCTCACTTTCCATGCACAATCAGTCCTCTATATCCACAAGTTCCTCATCCATGGATTCAAACAAGCATGGATCAAAACATCATTTTATATAAGGTACGTGAGTATCCTTGGGTTTTAGTATCCACAGGGGATCCTAGATTCAATTACCTGTCCGTATCAAGGGACAGACACAAGACACTGGCCTGCCTTCAGCAGGAATCCTGGTAAGTTGCTCTAGCAAGACTTTCCCATAAGCTTCCATCAGAATAACACAAGACCACACGCTTCTCTGGTGACTGGGCAAAAGCTGCTTCAGCCTAGCTGGGGAGTCCTGATTCATCCACCATATCCACCAGGCACTGCAACACCAGGTGTCCGTTTATCTCAGTCTTTACAAGATTCTCTTTATAGGAAAAAGTTCAATTCCCTGGAAGACTGTAAAAGGCACCTAGAACAGTTCTTTGTTCAAAACGATAAAAAGTTTTGGGAGGATGAAATTATGAGGTTGCCTGAAAAATGGCAAAAGGTATTGGAACAAACCAATGAATCTACTGCTCAATAAAATTCTTGGTGAGAAAAAAAAAAAAAGGAATTCCCCAACCCTTTTATCCTCTTAGTAATCCTCCATGCATTCACTCTACCAAACCGCTCCTTGGCTTATAATCCCCACCGGTTCTTTTTGTGTTTGGAGTGGAGCCTGGTCTTTCCCTCCTACTACAAGCCTGTCTCTCCTATTACAAGACACCTACCACAGCAGCTCTGAACAGAGGCTTCCTCACCATTTCAACAAGTGTCACCATGATTATCTTAACAATGCAAAGTGTTTTTGTATTTTATTGCAAACTTAAACACAATATTTCATCAAGCAACTTTATGATAAAAAAATGTTAATATCACACTAGTATTTAAAGAAATTCCCCAATGGCTCAGCAGTAAAGAATTCACCTGCAGGAGACGTCGATCCCTGGGTTGGGAAGATCTGCTGAAGAAGGAAATGACAACTCACGCCATTATTCTTGCCTGGGAAATCCCCCGGACACAGGAGCCTGGTGGGTCACAGTCTATGGTGTCACATAAGACAACTTAGCGACTAAACAACAACATTTAAAGAAAAAGGCAGCTTTTCTAATGACCTCACACCTGCGTTTTCATTGCATGCAGAGCTGATATCCCACCTGGAAGCTGTCATGATGAGACTTATTTGGAAATGTTTCTTTTCCGTCTGTTTGAAGGCCCACACCCCTACCTCCTTCAGGTACGAGCTGCACTGAGGTATAAGACGGTTCACTTACAGAGTATCCAATTAAGCACCAAGACTTTAATGGAGCAGTAAAGTCAAAAAGCCAGTCTGGATTGTGGCCCTGGGCATTCCACTTCTTAAACATAATGGCTTAGACTTTTGACACGGTAGCAGGTGAGAACGGATGCTGGGCGAGGTATCCCTGTCACCCTCAACAGGCCTCTAACTATGGAAACAGCTGCAGCTTTGATTCAGAGACAGGCAGATAATTATTTTCTTTTTAAAAAGCCCCAGGATTCCCTGGGAGAGGAGCGCCAGCGCCACAGGAAACACCCTCTGGCGCCCGCCTCCAGCTCAGGGCCCACCATGTCTGTCCAGTGATGCCTGAACACAGGGGTCAGCTCAGCACCTCCCTCACCCACCTGCCTGCCTGCCTCACAGGTGGAGGGCAGGCACTTGGGGTTTCAGGTGGGCCAAGGTTGGCTTGAATTCCTCCAGGGCAGACAGGCTGAGAAACACAGGCTGTGGAAAGAGTTGGGCCAGCAAGGGACTTGGACAAGCATTCACGATTCTCACCACAGGCAGAAGGTTCCCTGGGTTCCGAGACCTGCCGTACTACCCTGCAGAGTCACCAGAAGGAAGCAGGTGTCTGAGACCATCCTCAAAGGAAAACTCAGAGGCCTGGTGGTGGCAGCATGCCTTCATGAACCCTTAAGTAGCTGACTTGATAGAAACCCTGGCCCACAACATTCAATTTTTTTTTCAAATACTGAAACCTGGATGTTACATGTTCACAGGGGAGCACAGTGTTGAGGAATTATTAGTCCACACAATGAAGGGAAGCTGTTTGGCAAACACTCATCATTCCTCCTACCCATCCCTCGACAAAAAGAAAAAAAAAAAAAAAGCCCTTAGTACAGTATTTGCATCAAAGTTAGTTTGACAAACTCATGTTCGCTAAATTAACGAAATATTTGGGTCATTTTGTTAGGGTCAATACACATGCTAGATGCTTTAAAAAGGAAGCAAAATCTACTTTTCAAAGCCCTTGTTGAATCACATTGGTGTAAAACGGACTCAGAGAAACTCAACCATTAACCCGCATATCTAGATAAAACCTTCACTTCAATCCCTGCATCCAAGTGCTTTATAAGCTGGGCCCGGCGTGCGCTGAGAAATGGATGTCAGCCTCTCAACTGGAAAAAGCTTCCAAAACACTCCTCTGTGTTGATCCTGGAGACTCAATCACACAGATGCGTGTTGAAGACAGAAACCTTGGCCGTTCTTCCCAAGGGAGGTGTGATCCTAACCTCTCAGCTCCAGTGTTTGAATGAGGCTAGAAGGTTAGGAAAAGCTGGGGTCCATTCTGGGGACTGCAAGGAGGGGTGTGACTGGCTCTCCCATCAGCTTGGCTGCATGGCAGATCTGAAGGGTCTGCCATCAGCTTCAAAATGGCCAGGAAGAAGCTCAGATAGAACAACCTCTGCTGCTGCTGTTAAGTCGCTGCAGTCGTGTCCGACTCCGTGTGACCCACAGACGGCAGCCCACCAGGTTCCTCTGTCCCTAGGATTCTCCAGGCAAGAATACAGGAGTGGGTTGCCATTTCCTTCTCCAATGCATACATGCATGCTAAGGCGCTTCAGTTGTGTCTGACTCTGTGCGACCCTATGGACAGCAGCCCACCAGGCTCCTCTGTCCACGGGATTCTCCAGGCAAGAACACTGGAGTGGGTTGCCATCTCCTTCTCCAAGAACCACCTCTACCAAACACATAAAGCAAAGAATGTCAGGTGGTGCGGGGGGAGCACGGGGTTGGGGGCAGGGGTTGGAGCTGGAGAGGAGGAAGGAAAAGGCCTGCACAGCCATCTCGGGTGACCAGGGTAGAGTCCAGAGGTTTCCCCAAGTGAAAAACCAGAAAGAATGCAAAGGCAGATATACAAGGAGTCCCAGAGCCCACGTAAGAAAAGGAAAACACACTGGACCATAATCCCCGACACCGGCACGACTGTGCGCTCCATGCCCTAACATGGAGGGGCAGCCCTTTTCTTTTTTCTTTTTTCCCCAAAGTATCACCTCCAAGATACCCATGAATTACAAAGGGGAACCTTATAACTTCTCAGCAGAGAAACCCAACAGGCACAGACTTGACCAAGTGACCAAGGTTAACCAGTAATGAGACGTGTGGACGTCGTGTAGGCCCTGATAAGACACCATGAGGACGCACCATCGCTTCTGTGCTGTTCTTGCCAAAGATGCACAAACTCAAAGTAATCCTGAGAAAATCCCAGGCTAACCCAAAGGAAAAGATAGGACTGACTGCTACTCATCAACTGAAGGCCATGAAAAACAAGGAAGGTGGAGAAATTGCCACAGATTCAGTTTAGTTCAGTCGCTCAGTCATGTCCAACTCTTTGCAACCCTGTGGCCTGCAGCACGCCAGGCCTCCCTGTCCATCACCAACTCCCGGAGCTGTGTCAAACTCATGGCCATCGAGTGGGTGATGCCATCCAGCCATCTCATCCTCTGTCGCCCCCTTCTCCTCCTGCCTTCAATCTCTCCCAGCATCAGGGTCTTTTCCGATCAGGATCACAGATTGGAGGAGACCAAGAAACAAACTCCAAAACACTGGACTGCCTGCTTCTGTTTTGCGACCCGACAAAATTTCCCCAGAGGGCAGTCCAAGGTGGATGTGGTCTGCCTATTTGCTTAAGAGCCTCCTATGGTCCCTGGGCCCTTCAGTCTAGAATACACTGACCTTTGCTACTCTGGCTGTCTCTATCTATACCCAGCCTCTCGGGGGCTCTTTTCCTGTTTGATTTTTCCGGAGGAGCTCAGGAGAGAATCAGAATGATCAGAAAAAGCCCCAGGCAGGAGGGGTAGGTGGTGGGGAGGAAGGCAGAGCGGGGCAGACAAGGGAGGGAGGTCTTCCAGGTCAATGTCTCCCTCCACATCGTGATCTCCACCTGGCAACTCCCAGGAGCCCAGGTGGGGACCCACACTCCTTGACTGCTGCCCACCCCATCTGCCACTGGGCACTGCTGCCAGCTCAAGCCCGACGCTGCCACCAGCCTGTGGAATGCACCCGAGAGAAAAGACCAGAACTTGCTGAGCCCACTGGGGACATTGCTTACCTTCCCTTCTGTGGTCCTGCTGGCTGCTCTGCTTGAATCCCACTTAATGTGTGTGCGTGGGGGGTGGGGGAGAGCTGGCTTTGCAGAAACCAAGTCCGCTTCCAAAGGCAAGGACGCGCCAAGGAAAGACATGAAAACTGGGAGAAGTAACACTGCCCAGATACTGTTCTACTTTAAAACCACATCAGCAGAAAGGCAGGAGGACATGGGGTGGGGTGCAAGGTTTGTGCTCACCAGTGGAGACTTGTACGTGCTACAAGAACTCAGTGGAACTGAGCAAGTCCCGTCCACCCTTGACCACAGCATGGTGACCTTCCAAAGTGGCCACAGTGGAACCAGGAGGCCACACTGAAACTCGACTCAGAATGGCTAAGGTGGCGGCCTAGGTGTCCTAGGACTGTGGTAACAAAGGACCACAAAGGGCTGGCCTGAAACAGCGGAAGTTTAACCTGTCACACCCCTAGAGGCCAGAAATCCAAAGATAGGGTGTCAGAGGGCCACGCTCCCTAAGAAGCCAGCCTGGGAGACTCTACTGCATGCCTGTGTCTTAACGTGTGGTGACCTGGCCTCCCCGGGAGACACTCCACCCCAACCGCTATCTTCACTGCCACATCCTCGCCCTGTGAGCTGGCGTCTGGGCCTGTTTTCGCTTCTCAGAAGGACATCAGTCGCAGGATGAGGGCCCCCCCCCCCCCACTCCAGTGTGACGTCTGAACTCGATCACGTCTTCAGAGATGCTATTTCCAATAATTCACAGACCCTACTCCAGTATGACGTGTTATCTTGATTGCATCTTCAAAGATACTATTTCCAAATGATGTTATATTCACAGGTCCCAAGGGATAGGAAGTCAAGGTCCCGTCTCAGGGCATAATTCACCCCGAGAGGTGCCAAGGCAGGCTGCACACTACCTCCCCCAAGCTCCTCTGCATCGTGTGATGCTTCGTGAGTGAAACTTTACGAAACTTTACGAGTGAAGCAATCATCAGACTTTTGTCACCGTCTGGTCCATTTTCTCATCTCTCAAGAGTAGGGCTTTGTGTTCCTTCCCCAGGCCACAAAAGGCAGGAATTGCTGACAAATGTGCCCAAATGAGTTCCAAAGTAATGCTCTGTTCGCTGCAGGCTCTGGATCTTGCACTATCAACCCAGAGAAGTCTGTGAGGTGTTTCTCTTGAAATCAACCAATAGTGGCTTTTACGCATCTTCATCAGATTGAACGGAGCCCGGCTCTGAGCAGATCATCAGCTTCCATGCTCCCCGGGGCAGGAGGCAATCTCGGGTGTGAGACAATTGATGGCCCAGTTGGGGAGGAGAGGAACGCTGAGGGGAAATGCTTTCAGGCTGACAATGGTCAAAGCAATTGCTTGGCTCACTCAAGGAGAGCTGAAGGATATGCCAGGAAATTTAAAAAGAAAGGAAAACTCCCGATTAACTCAACCATGAGAGATAATTTAATGAACAGATTTCATTTTAGTTAATGAATGATTTATTGAAAATGCAAGCAAATTTACCCTCAGCTACAATTAACACTAGATAATTTCAAAAGAGGGAATGCACTGTCTAATTAGTCACAGTCTTAAACTAACCTTAAACAAAGGGATTTCATCTCTGAAACATTTTATTAGCTGATCTGTGCTTTTTGATACTAATTATCATGCAGGTATTATTTGTATGGCTATTAGGTTTTAAGGTCACAGAACATGGTGTCATTAAGTATACATAAGCAAAGACTAAAATGATGGTGTTCATAACTAGGCATAAATGTGATCTGAATAACAGTTTTTAAATTCACACTGATTCACACTTAATGGAGTATTTCCCTTACAGATAGGTTATCAGACAAGGTGGGAATAATTACTTTTCCAATATGATGTTTGGTGAGATAATTAAGTAGTTTTTGTCTCCCCTCAAGATAAAATAAACAAAACCTTGAAATTAATAATCTTCAGATCAGGAAGCAGAGAAGGCATCTCAACAGGTCATGATGGTGGAATTGGAATCTTGCTGGAAAAGGATGCTCAGAACTGTCATCACTTTCTTCTAAAAATGCTTTCTGCCTCCTCCTGTCTCACAGAACTGACCTTCACTGCAAGGGTTTCTTAAGCTAACTGTAGAAGAGTTTGGTTTTCAGTATTCCAAGATGCTTACTACAGAGTCACTAATGTTTATTACTATAAAAGTGATATAACATGATGGAGAGGTGCTTCCTTTCTCCGAGAAACATCATTCTGTTGTTTAATGAGAAGAACTCGATGAGAACACACCCTATCTGAGGCTTCCTTCTTCAGCATCAGTTACACAGGCTGGTCCTTCTCTTTCTTCTCCTTCCCTGCTCAGTGGCCCCTTCCTCTCTCCTCAAGACAGTGTGCCCCACATCTAACCACGACCCTGGTCCTGAATCAGGGTTCATTATTCCCGTGACCTACTGCCTCGCTGTCTTCCACCAGGATAACCTACGACTGACTTCTCGGCTCCAGGGCTATACTTGCATGATCCTCCTGGTCACTGCATCCTACCTGTAGGCGTCTCAAACCATGCGTGCGTACATGCATGCTCAGTCCCTTCAGTCATGTCTGACTCTTTGTGACTGCATGGACGATAGCCCTCCAGGCTCCTCTTTCCATGGGATTCTCCAGGCAAGAATACTGGAGTGGGTTGCCATGCCCTCCTCCAGAGGATCTTCCCGACCCAGGGATCGAACCCACATCTCTTATGCCTCCTGCACTGACAGGCAGTGCCACCTGAAAAGCATTTCCCAAGTTAAACTTACAACGACCTTCTTCCCCGACAAGCCAACATCTAGAATGACAGCGCCCTGCCTTGCCGTACACATGCTCCTTCCTCATAAGGACGTCACCCAAAGGCCACCACTGCCAGCTTCGCTCTCTTCATCCTCATCACCTGGTCCTGAAGTTGGCTGTGCACAGGCCAGCCTTTCCTGGGAACCAAGGTTTGCAGAAGCTCAGCAGTGAGGGAGATGAACAGAGAACACGCTATGCAGCAGCCACGTTCTAGCTGCGGTGAGTGTGGGCTGAGATCAAGGTCACGCACGGGCAGGGAAGACTCCACCTCCCCTTGGTGGGGCAAGGGGGGCACGTTAAGAGGCGATGGCAGGTTTCTGGTGTGCTTGCTTGGCAGATGGGCAAAGAGAGAAAGGCAAACTCAACTGCTGGATAATCCTGTGTTGCCAATTATACCACAACTAGTCAAATGTTGGGCACTGACATGGGATGGATAGGGGGCCTTGCTGGGGCCCCAAGAGGAAGATGAGACTTCCCAGGAGAGGCAGCTGCCACCTGCTCTGCACAGAGGAGGGGCTCGCTCCAGGTCCCTCACCCTTTTCTTCTGCTGTCTCTCAGGAGGAACTGTGACATTTCGGTGTTTTGTAAGAATCTTTGTGAAAACCAACTGGAACCTCTTTTTCGTTAATGGAATCCAGTGCCACCCGGCAGGTGTAGGGAGGATGAGATGGCTAAATAGCATCACTGACTCAATGGACAGAAGTTTGAACAAACTCTGGGAGACAGTGAACGACAGGGAAGCCTGGAGTGCTGCAATCATGGCGTCACCAGGAGTCGGACATGACTCAGCGACCGAACAAGAGAGGAAATCCCAGATTGATTAAGCACAAAGGCAGACTTTTTGAGTGAAAAGAGACCTCAAAAATCATACATCAACAATCCTCAAAAATCATACATCAACAATAACACTCATTTATTTCATAGATAAGGAAGAGAAATTCCAGAGATGTTAAGAAACTTGCCCCAAACAACACAGCAGAAAGCGAGAGTTTGTCTACCCAAGATAGAACCTTTCTGTATTTAACTTTACCTAAAAGCACAGAGTCGGACACAACTGAGCGACTGAACTGAACTGAAAAAGCACAATTATCAGTGTCCCATGGGGAGATTTAAATACCAAAATCTGACTTTAAGTTTTTCACATTGTCAAGACCTTAATTACACCTCTAAAACTGTTTTTAAAAATGAAGACAATGTAATATAGTCTGTTACCCGAATGGGTGATCTAGAGGTGAGGTAGGAATCTGGAGCCTCAGCAGCAGCCCTGGGCTATGTTTACTAAAGGGGCTCCTCTCTGGCCCCAAAGACTTCCCATCGCAGTTCTGTCATCATGATTTAAAAATAAGAAAATTCACAGTAAAGGAGGCCTTCATTTCATCAAATGGGACAAATACAGGTCTCTGAAGAAAGGGCTCAACTTGTACATAAAATGTGTTCTAAATCCAAGTCTACTTGTGAGAGGCCTTAAAATAAGCAGGCAAGGTCCACCCAAAGGATCATGAGAATGGGGGCAGGAGAAGTGACATAATTTGAGTTGGGGGACAGGTGGGCTGCGGGGAGAGGCACCCACACCTGCCATGGAGGCCGAGGGAAGGTGAGCAAGCACTGCACATCCATCATGCGGTCCCCAGAGCTTCCCTGAGAAGCTGAGACGCTCCATGAACAGGAATGCGGTGGGTAGACCAGATGGTCGGAAAGCGTGCGTCACCACACTGGAGGTGGAGCCCAGGAATTCACCGAAACTGAAGAGACCTCTCATCTCTGCTGCTTTCTTCCCTCCTGCGATGCTGCTCCACAAGCATCCACTGGGTGCCACCCACATGCTAGGTCCTCTGCTGCATCTAAGGGTGATCTGGTCACAGAGGCCACTGGACAGGTTCAGAGGGGCTGACCCTGTGGCTCATGTCCCCACCACACCACAGCCCCACACCCACCCCTCCCAGACCCGCCCAGCAGGTGGAAGGGTCTGACCTGCCCATGAGGGGAATGGGGACAGGAGGGGAGCGGAGGGGTGTGCCTTGGTCAAGGACACGCGTCACGTCCACCTCGGCTGTCCCCGAGAACAGACCGTGAAGGCAGTCTGGGCGGGATGCACCCAAGGAGGATGCCGGTGACCCGGCCCTGGCCCTGCAGAACCCAGACAAAGGGGAGGCGTTCCTGCAGGACCTGAGCCTCAGGGACGGGAGAGACACAGCTGCCTGAAGGCTGCCATGGAGGGCTTGCTCCGCAGAGTGGGGCCTTTGCTTCTCTTCCCACCTAGATCACTGTCTCCTCGGAGACAACATGAAATGCCAGCCAGCAGGACTCCACGTCCCCAGGAAGACCACTCCGCCAAGTCTAGGGTTTTTCTGAAGATCCAGAGCAGGGGGAGCCCCATGTCTGTGAAGCTTCCAGACCCCAGTACCACCCAGCAGTGCCACACGGAAGGCATCCCAGTAGGATGTCAGGACACCCCCGCCTCTAACACCCTGCCACCTCCTCTCCGTACCACCCGGCAGTGCCACACGGAAGGCACCCCAGTGGGATGTTGGGACACCCCTGCCTCTAACACTCTGCCACCTCCTCTCCGCATCCGGCTGAGTTCCTAGCCGTCCGCTCAGGCAGGGCCCTGCTGGGCATTTGGATGGTCTTTAACTCTCAGAGCCTTTCATGTTACAAATTGAACCTGTCAAGTGGGGACCCTCCTGGCCCTGTTTCTAATGTCCCTAACAACTGCGGGGCAGCAAACGGGTGGCCAGAAGACAGGGCATGAAATCTGTCTGCCAATATCAGCTCCCAGGGGGTCCAGAGTCACTTCACATCATCGGCAGGTTTCCTTGGCCAGAGCAACGCATAAAGCGCATCGTTGCCACTGAGTCATGAGAACTGCTTTTATTTCTTCCTGAATTAATGTGGTCGATGGCCTGACAAGTGGGCAGGCTGCAGCTTTCAGCAGTCAACAGGAAGAAAAGAGCATCCAAAGAACTTATTTACATAACAGAAACACACACAGAAGCAGAAAGCAACCATGGTTACCAAAGCGGGAGGTTTGGGGTTAATAGATACACATCAGTATACTGTATAGACCAGGGAACCATATTCAATATCTTGTAATAACCTCTAATGGAAAAGAATCTGAAAAAGAATATATATGTAAATATATATCCTAAAGGAAACCAACGCTGAATATTCATTGGAAGGACTGATGCTGAAGCTGAAGCTCCAATACTCTCGCCACCTGATGGGAAGAGCTGACTCATCAGAAAAGACCCTGATGCTGGAAAAGACTGAAGGTGGGAGGAGAAGGGGATGACAAAGGATAAGATGGTTGGATAGCATCACCGACTCAATGGACACAAGTTTGAGCAAACTCCGGGAGATAGTGGAAGTCGGCGTGGCCTGGTGTGCTATAGTCCATGGGGTCGCAAAGAGTCGGACACAATTTACTGACTGAACAACAAATATATGCAAAACCAACCGAATCACTTTGCTGGACACATGAAATTAACACAACATTGTAAACAAACTATACTTCAATTAAAGAAAAGAAAAAGGTATTCAAAGATGCATGCAATGATGCATGTGAAAAGAAGGACTTCACAGGCAGGAACACCACCTCTGTGATTTGTCAGTAAAGAAGGTCCTTTTCTCCACAGTGTTGGGAATGGGACTGTGCCCACTGGTCCCTGGTCACCTTCGGGGCAAGTGACCCCAAGGCCCTGTGACAAACATCGGGGGCCCATCTCTCCTGTAAAGACACACACAAGCCCGGAAGCACTATTTCACACTCCAGGATCTAAGAGAGAGAGTAAGGGAACTCTGCAGCCAGGAGGTCAGTGGACATCAACCCCAGTGGGTGTCCCAACCCATGGAGAGTGGCCAAGTCCCTCTGTGTCCAGGGAGGACCTGCAACTTCCTTCCCCGGAGCTGGCACACAGGGTTGACAGAACCCACAGGGTCTGGAAAGGTCCCATTTTGGTAGACGTGGAGGCCCTAGCAAACATTTACACAGGGTTTAAAATGAGAAGGAAAAAAATAAAATTTGGAGAGCCCAGGAATGGTCTTATTGGAAATGCACATAATGAGAACTGTCCAGAGTTAGTGTGGTCTTCTAGAAAGGTTGCCAGAGGCCAACAGTGACTCAGCTCCAGCCAGTGGATGAAACAGACCCACAGGCGCTTGGACACACAGACCCTCCAAGGATCGGCGGCCACTCCGTCCTTGTCAAGACACAGAGCCTCACTCCAGAGTGGCAGCGGGCCCAGGGCCTGCCGCAGCCAAGGGTTGGTGAGAACACCATGCAGGAACAGAGGTGGCCCGGGGGTGGCCCAGAGAAATCCTTGTCCTCACCACCCCCCGACCGCCAGCCCTCTTGTTAACACCGTAAACATGTGCTGTTTATTACAAGCCTTAGAAGATAGCGCACAGAGGAACAGACGGCATCTCGAGGTGCAAGCCAAGTGGCATGGAATGCAAGCCGGAAATCATGTGTTAAAACTGGACATGGAACAACAGACTGGCTCCAAATCAGGAAAGAAGCACATCAAGGCTGTATATGGTCACCCTGCTTATTTAACTTCTATGCAGAGTATATCATGCAAACTGCTGGGCTGGATGAAGCACAAGCTTGAATCAAGATCGCCGGGAGAAATATCAATAACCTCAGATAGGCAGATGACACCACCCTTCTGGTAGAAAGTGAAGAACTAAAGAACCTCTTGATGAAAGTGAAAGAGGAGAGTGAAAAAGTTGGCTTAAAACTCAATATTCAGAAAACTAAGATCATAGCATCTGGTCCCATCATTTCATGGGAAATAGATGGGGCAACAGTGGAAACAGTGACAGACTTTATTTTGGGGGGGCTACAAAATCACTGCAGATGGTGAATGCAGCTATGAAATTAAAAGATGCTTGCTCCTTGGAAGAAAAGCTATGACTATATATACCTAGACAGCATATTCAAAAGCATAGATGTTACTTTGCCACTAAAGGTCGATCTAGCCAAAGCTATGATTTTTCCAGTAGTCGTGTATGGATGTGAGAGTTGGACTATATAGAAAGCTGAGCACCAAAGAATTGATACTTTTGAACTGAGGTGTTAGAGTAGACTCTTGAAAGTCCATTGGACTTCAAGGAGATCCAACCAGTCAATCCTAAAGGAAATCAGTCCTGAATATTCAATGGAAGGACTGATGCTGAAGCTGAAACACCAATACTTTGGCCAGCTGATGCACAGAGCTGACTCATTGGAAAAGACCCTGATCCTGGAAAAGACTGAAGGCAGGAGGAGAAGGGGACAACAGAGGATAAAATGGTTGGATGGCGTCACTGACTCGATGGACATGAGTTTGAACAAGCTTTGGGAGTTGGTGATGGACATGGAGACCTGGCATGCTGCAGTCCTTGGGGTCACAAGGAGTCGGACATGACTGAGAGATGGAACTGAACTGAACTGATATAATAAAATGGTGGTATTTAAAAACTCTTACTTTAAGAGGGACAACTAAAATATTTATGTATGAACTGATATAATGCCTGGAATTTGCTCCAAATAATGGTAAGAGAGAAAAAGTTCAGGTGATACCTAGAACCAGCTTAGTGATGGTTTATAACAGTTAATGCTGAATGGTGGTTATAACAGGGACACTATACTTCTCTAATTTTCCATATATGTATAAAAAGCTTCCATAATAAAAAGTTAAAAAAGCAAAATACATTGGCATTGAAATCCCATTGGAGAAGAAGACATATCACCTTCAGACAAATAATAGGACTCTATAGAATAAATAAAAGCCTAAAGATAGCGGAATAATTGTCTTCATGAAAATATTTTTTTCGAACAGAAAGAAGTCACTACCAGCCTAAATTTATTTTCCTAAAATACGTTTCAAAAATGAAGTAAAAACAAAGACATTGCATGGTAAAGAGAGAATTCAAAAACAGCAGACCCAGGTATTCCTCAAGCAGGAAAAAAAAAAGAAAGAATCCCAGATGGAAAGTAAGGGATACATGAAGCTCATGATTTAATCATTACTGAAAGGAAAGAAGGTGGAGGCCTGCACCGAAAGTGACCAGGAGGGAAGGCAGGGAAAGTGGAAAGGCAGAAAAAAGGTCAGCAGCTGGCATGCTGGGGACCGAGTCAGTTGGAAAGTCCACCAGCGAAGGGCACCGGGAACATGTGCGTGGACCACAGGAGAATGGTCACTCTGGCTTCCGCAGGATGCTGTGGGAGGGAGGCGCCGCCCCAGGCTCACGGGAGCCCGAGTCTATCACATCAGCTCCTTGAATAATCAGTCCGCTTAGACAGCTCCGCTAAGTTCAGAGTGAGGTCTTTCAGGTAATTCCTTACTCTAAAGCTGCATCGGCACAGAGAGCATATTGTCAGGCACTGTGGCAGGGATGCAAAGAGTGTTCTCCAGTCTGAAGGGCATCCTCAGATCCCCCAAGTCACCGCCACCCCACCTAGCAGCAGCTGATGGAGACCTCCGCTATCAGAGGACAGCGTGACCTCAGAGGTCCGACTATAACTTCAGCTGACTGCACCTGCACTCCTGCTTGCCTGGGCTGGTCCCCTGCACCGGGACAGACGGCACCTCAAGTCCACAGCGTGGAGTCCGTCTCTGACCTCCAAGCTGGAGGCTGAGCTGTGAGGCCACCCCCCACCCACTGGCCATGCCAGGAAAGTGGGGGATGTGTGCTCATGAAAGACAGCAGGGTCTGCTGAGCCCCCTGCCACCGTCTTCTACCCGGCTTTTGTCTCTGGAAAACTTTAGCCAAAGAACAAGCTTCATCAGAGAAGTCAGAGAGTAAATTTAAGCAGAAACAAAGGAAAATGGTCAAAGGAGACCATAATAGAGCCATTAAGCCCAGTCAAGGGCCTTCAGTTCCTTGTCAAGGCTAGAGATAATACTCTGAGCCACATCCTCGGAGCTGTCTTACAGATTCTGAAACCCACAGCAGGTAGAGAGGTTAACTGCACGATGACCAGACTGTAGCCGTGATGTAAGCTGCCACAACCCTGAGAACTGGTTCAAAGAAATGGAAATACACCACCCCTGGAACTGAAGATCAGCTGTTATCTGTGATGCTGCTCAGACCACCGACGGCCAGCTTGAAGACGACGGTCAGAGCTGACTGTGCTGTTTCTGCATGTAGCCCCTCCCTCGGTCTATAAAAGCGCTCCCCCCCCCCGCTTGTCAGAAGGGGGTCGGCCTTTGGACAGATGTCTGCCCCCCCCCACCCTCCGCACAGTTGCCAGCATCCGAAATAAAGCAAACTCTCCTTTCCACCAACCCAAACTGTTTATTGGCTTCTGGGTGGTGAGCAGCCAGACTCTACCTTTCAGTGACACATACCCCAGAGGGTCTCTATTGCATCAAGGTCAGCAAGGTCATTTGCGGGTCATGAGACACTTCACTTTTTATCTTCCAATATCTTCCATAATAAACATGGATTTCTTTCATGAAATTAAGAAACAAATATATTATGCTTAAAATTCAGCACCATAAAATGTGCCTGCTTCACACTCAGATCTAATGCAAGTCCAATCAGAACTTGAAAAATATTATTTTTATAGGAGATTTAACAAAATGATTTGAAACTTCACTTGGTAGAATAATAAATTAGAATACTAAAGAAGAATCAGAGGAAGAGTGGTAAGAGAGAACTCGTTGATATTAAAACATACCACAAGCAGTAACAATTGTGACAACGTGGTTCTGACCCAAGAATAAAAGATTATGTCATAGAAGCAACAGATTGCCTAGAAATGACCAATAATATTACCTAAAACATTTGATTGAAAGATGCACTTTTATATTAAACAGGTTTATTTAACAAATGATGTAATAACTAGCTGTAATTTAAAAATCAATTCAGAAACTTTCACCTCAAAAAGTCAAATTCAGACAAAACTAAAACCTTAAGTATAAAATAATAAAATAAAAATAAAACCTAGGATTTCTCTGATGGTGTAATGGATAAGAATCCACCTGTCAATGCAGGGGACACAGGTTCGATCCCTGGTCTGGGAAGATTCCATGTGTTGGGGAGCAACTAACTCCATGTGTCACAACTCCTGAAGCCTGAGAGCCTAGAGCCTGGGCTCCACAACAAGAGAAGCTTGACAGTGAGAAGCCCACTCTCTGCAACAAAGAGCAGGCGCCACTCGCGGCAGCTAGAGAAAGCCCTTGTGCAGAAGTGAGACCCAGGGCAACCAAAAACAAGTAAATAAATAAAGCCTAGAACTGAGTATCAAATCTGAAAATAGAGAATGCCATAAGAAAAAAGATGGAGAGACTTGATAAGCTAAAAAATTTGGATATAAAATAACAAAAGCAAATTAAAAAAAAATCAAATGAGGTAGCAAACAACAACATAGGAAAACCAGCTGTAGGAATATCAAGTAGGTTAGCTAATAACCGTCCAAAAATGCTAATAAAATTTTAACAAAAAACATTAAACCTCAATAGATAACTAGGCAAAGGATATAAACAGTTTGCAGACCAAAAACTGCAGTTAGAAAATGAATGCAAACTATTTTCTCTTGCAGAAAACTGAAAGAGTGGAGATGTAAACAAAATATGGCCGCTTTTTGCCAATTAACAAAACTTTTTTTTTTTTTAAGATAATACTAAACGCTGGAAAGCGTGCAATAAAATTGGTAAAAACCCTTTTGGAAAGTAATTCAATAATATGTATCAAATTCCAGTAATCCCATTTCTGGGAATGTGTCCTAGGAAGTAATCCAAAATGCAGAAGCCATATGCCTGAAGACACTCATCACAATGTTATCTACAACAGAAAAAACTCAAGAGCAACCTAAGTACGAGAAACGAGAGAACCTCCTGGCAAGACACCAGGTAGATTAACTCAGCCAATGAGAACGCTGGTGATGACAATTCTGTAGTGACATGGAAAACTGTCTGTGATAGACCAGCAAGTAAAAACTGTAGTACCCAGATGATGCTTATGCCAGGGATGCGCTTCCCAGGTGGCACCAGTGGTAAAGAACCCTCCCACCAATGCAGGAGACATAAGAGATGTGGGCTCGATGGGCTGGGATGATGCCCGGAGGAGGGCATGGCAACACTCCAGTATTCTCGCCTGGAGAGTCCCCGTGGACAGAGGAGCCTGGTGGGCTCCAGTCCACGGAGTCACAAAGAGTTGGACACGACTGAAGTGACTTCACACGCACACATAAGAAAGTAAAACATACATGTAAAATGATCTGCCTGACCCAATGAGACAAGAGAATTACGTGTGCTTTTCTTACTCCTCTCAGGCTAGGTATAGGATGGCCTCATTCCTTGAATAATTACTGAATATAACATATTGAAAGCAAACACTGCAATTCTCCTGTGCCCTGGGAGGTTGGGAGCAGGCAGCTTGCCTTCTGGAGACTTCTATAACCTCCACGGTGAGAAATCAGGTCAAGACCACAGAATGGGGCTTGGCCCCTGTGCTGGGCTTTGCTCGGATCTCACTGGTTTGCTTGACTGCACGTCTTCTCCTTCCATCCACACTCTGACCTGCTCCTTCCAATAGTGACTGCCCGTGGCAGACAAGGAACCCAGCAGCTCCAACCAAGAGCAGGGCCGCGAAGGCACAGCGGGGCAAAGCAAACCAATGATTCATCATTCTGTGCAGCAGAGCAAAACCCCAGTGCAGGTCTCCATGAGCAGAACTCCCAACTGGCGTTCAGGGCATTTTGCAGAGCTAGGCCAAGGGCACCCTAGCCCAGCACAGCCCCAGCAAGGCTCCAGTCTTAGCCAGACAAGACCCACAGAAGCACTGCGCTTCCAGCACGTTTTCAACTCACAGGACACGTGGCCCTTGGGTGGAGAACTTTTCATATTTATCTGTTCTCACCTGGTAGGGGGAAAAAGGGTGGGGAAGTAGTTGGTAAACCTGAGTTACCCGGGCCCCCTCTGGCAGACACCCACCTGCAGAACCCTTTTTTTTTTCCTTTTCCTTCTTCTGAAGTCTGCCACTGAAAAATGACAAATGACTGTCACCCGAACAGAGCCTGCTCTCAGGACACCGGGTGAGAGGAGAAGGATATAGAGCCAAGGGAATGTTGTTGCTGCTGAAGAAGCAAAGAAAGGGATGATGAGGATAGAGGGGAGAGACAGTGACGCACGGGGAAGCCTGGAGTGCTGCAGTGCATGGGGTCGCAGAGAGTCAGAAAGGACTCAGCGATGGAACAGCAACAAGATTCGAGAGAGGGGTGGCGGGAAGGAGAGCTGGCTGGAGACACAGAGCGGAACAGAGAGGGGAGGGCTGCTGTCGTCCCCTCAGGTGGCCTCCCTAGGCCTACACGTTTGTTTGTTTTTTATCCCTCCCGGTTATGTTGCCCTCTGAGATTCCAAAACTGCCCACAGACCCGCCGGTGAGAGGCTTTCCTGGTGTGGAAACTTGCCCTCCTTCTTGACTCCCTTCCCCGGGTGGCTCTCCATCCCTAACTCTTGTCTCTCTTTTTCTCTTTTATACTTTGTCCTACCTCCTTTCGAAGAGAATGGGCTGCCCTTCTGGGTGCCTGGCGTCCTCAGAAGCTGTTTTGTGGAAGCTGCTCGGCATTCAAATGATCTTTTGATGAAATCGTGGGGGAGAAAGTGGTCTCCCGTCCTATTCCTCTGCCATCTTAGGACTTTCCCATTTTCTGTTTCAATCTCTGCAGCAGAATTCCGACCACTGTTCCTGGGCAGACCACTATCTGGTGGTGGCTGAAGCCTCAAGGATTCTGAGCCCAAGTCCACCAGAACCCAGCTGACGCGTGCTTCCTCGCCCAGCCCCATGAGGGGGAAGGCGGCCTGCGTGCCTCAGGTTCGCGGGAGCCCACCGCCACGTCCAGGGACCACAGAGCCCCGTGCCAGCCACACCCGCCTGTGCCTTTGTCCTGTCTTCCAGAAAAAGGAGAAAAAACAACCAGCGGAGGGAAAAGGCCCCGGGGTCATCTGTACTAGACTTGAAGGCCCAGAAGCTTGGAGCCGTTCAGAAGACCTCTGTCTCTGTGTGTCTGGCATCCTGAGGAACACGACGTCGCCACTGAAAGATGAAGTAACAGCAGTCTTTGCAGGCATGTGGGATTTTGCCATGCAAAGGAATCCAGATCACAGCTAACAAGGATGTTTCTCCGGATTGCAAACACCAAACATCTCCACTTATTCTTCCAACAGGATCTTAGAAGCAAGTAGGCTTTGAAGACCATTTACCCACTTAAAATGGGTGAATTTTATCGAATAGGCATTAAACCACAATAATGTTGGTCAAATTAAAAAGTCACTTAAAGAGGAACGGACTCTAACTCCTAGGACAATGACATTGCTGTACAGCAGCAACTGACTATTTCCTCCTCGCACGAGGCGTAAGTTTTTGGTTCCTCAAAGAAACCTGTAAACCTCCCCTGCCCCCTAAAATAAAATAAAAAGAAGGTTTAACCACATCAAAACATGAATCATGCTTATTTATCCACGTAAAACTTCACGTACTCTAACCAGCTCTCAAGATAACATTGTCTTTGCTGAGTAAAAATCTTGTAACCACCAAAACAAATGAGTCTTTCCTGACATTTTGGGAGGCTGGGGTGAATGTCATGATAGGGTAAGAGTGCACAGGTGCAGAAAAGGGTTAAGCTGATTAAGAAGTTAGCTGACTGGAGACTAACTCAGCTGAGCCAGAGTCAGCTCACCTTGCCCCAAGCAGGAGACTCAGAGGAAGGGAAAACATCTCCACGGAGGATGCAACTGGCATGTAATTTGTATGAAAGGAACCTTTTTGCCCAGTGCCCCCATAAACCTTGTACCAGAACCTCCTAGAATAGAATAGGTGTATAAATACATCGACATATCTCCCAGGGGCAGGAAGGAAAAAAAAAAAAGCGGACATTCATGCTATCCCTACTATGTGCTGCAGGATAATCTGTGAGCACCTACTGAGGACCAGGCCCATTATAGACCTTCGTACATTGGGACCAACAAGACAAGCCTTGCCTGTTTCGCTAGGCACAGCGAGAACCTTCTCCTGCCGCAGTCAAAAGTATCTCTTTTCTCTGCAGGAGCTGGGAATGTGTGTTTGGTGGGGTGGCAAGGGAAGAACGAGGGTGCAGAGGAAATTCAGGGTGCTAATCAGCTGACCTCAGGACCCGAGCTTGTCAGCCAGGACTCCTGCGATGTGGCCTGAGCACACCTCTCCAAGGCCCCATCCTGCTGAACCCTGCAAGCCCCTTGCTGGGCCATCCGGGGTCACCCACAGATCCCCTGACCCAGGCCCTGCAGGGCTGCATTCCCTCAAGCCACAGGAATCCTCCCCTGCTTCCTGGCGGAATCCTGCTCTCCCCATATATCCCAGTTCCCAGATCCCTCTGCTCAGGGATTTTCCTGAGCCCCTGTGAGAGGAACCTGGATGGACCCCACAGTACACGGTATGCACCTCCATCCTGAGACCATTTCTTCCCTGTCCCAACAGTTTAGCCTTGGTAGTTTACACATTTGCCCTAGAGTTCCCAGACAGAAGGAGTATAAGTGTGGGGAAGGGTGAGGGCCAGCTGAGCTGGGAGCTGTAACGTCTTCCCCAGCCTCTTCTTGGACACGGCACACCGCCTCTGCCTATTGGGCAGTCAGGGTCTTCATCCCTGTCACTCTAGCATCAGGGATGGGGCCAGGGCCCCTTGAGGGTAAGGCAACATCTGCTCATCTGAATCAACTTGGTCCATTTGGATGTCAAAGCATCCTGTTCAAAGAGGTATCCGATTCTTGAGATGAGGCTGCATGCATGAGCCAGGGCTGGCCCTGGGAGTCTTCTGCAGGCCCCGGACTCCCTCAGGCCCTCTGGGTCTCCTCCCCAGCAATGCCAGTGGGGCCTAGAGTCAGGAGGAATCCCGTCCCAGCTGGGCACCTATCAAGGATGTCATACATCCGTGTAGCATCTGCTACCTGTTCCCAGGGACAGCACTGATCCCCGGCGTGTAATGAGACACGTGCTCCCTAAGCCCTACTGGAATATCTGTCCTTTTATGTGGCTCCCGCAGGGTCCAGAGCTGTCCAGTAGCAAGTTCTCCTAGCAAAGGCAGTCTTTGTCACTACCCAGGGGCTCACGCACTCTAAATTCTGTATTATTCTCTCAAACAAGCCACAAAACTACCTGAGACCATGACGGTTTGTTGTGCCACGGCTCAACAAGCTAATCCCCCTTTCTTGGTAACTTTCTACTAATTATGACTTTGGCAACGCCTCTCAGGAAAGCTGCAGCTCTATGAATCTGCTCCTTGAAGGACATTAAACAAATCCACTTTTCAATTTAAAAATAAAACTGTATCTGTGCAGCAGAGCCCAGGGGGGCTCCACACTGGGAACACAGAGACAGAATCTCCAGCACAAACCAAACAAGGAAGCCAGGGAAGTTATTTAAAACAAACACTCCCTCGATGGAATTACATTAAAGTAAGGCCTTACTGTAAATTCCAGCAGAGTGACTGGCTAAACTAAACAGTGCCAGTGCCTCACCAACCCAAGGAATGAAATAACGGACCGTGGGGCGGACCTGATCTTCATTTCCTCTGGACTACTTTATAAATGGAAAAGCTGAAAATATTCCTGAATTTCCCTAGTGTGGAGTGAACAAAAGGGAGGGGAAAAAAGACAAACTTATTTTTCATTTCAAACCAATACAGATTATCAATGGCCATATTAAGCCTCTCAGTAGATGCTGAAAAACCAGGGCATTCCGCATTAGTACTGTGAACTACTCACTCACTTACCTGCAGATGAATTTGCCTCTGCAGTCAGTAATCTATGCCCTGAATTCTCTGATTTCAAAGTGCCTGGCAAGAGGCTAAGTGTCTGCAAGAACGGCAAACAAATCGCCAACTTTGTCCCCAGGAGTTGTCAAGGCTGAGTGAATCCCCAGTATTTGAGCCTTCAGTTTCTACAAGCGCCTGAAAGCTGTCTGACTGCAAGGTGATGGGAAAGGGTGGCGATGATGCTGTGTGAAATGTGTGGTATTTTTCTCTGTGTTTTCAGAAGAAGAAAAAAATCCTCTTAAACAACAACAACAACAACAAAAAAAAAACAGAGCTTCACTGCCAGAGCAGAGCATTTTACTCAAAGCACAAAAGCTTCTCACTTTTATAAAAGTACAACATAAAAAATAAATGCTTTAAACCACAAACATAACGTGCTCTCAGAGTATGGCGCCTGAACTCAGTATTCAGGTCATGGCTCTCCACAACTCCACTGATACGGAGATACTATGGAAAAGCCCCCACTGTGATGAATGAGAGAGGATGGAGTGAAATACACAACTTCGCGTGTGATGGTCCTTCTGGGGCGGCCATGCTCTCAAGTATAAGCATGTGAGCCGCTCTCCTAACACAGCTGCAGTCTGGAGAAAGGGCATCAGGCTGACAGGACCTTCCTTCTTTCTGGGCTGGCTTTCAAAGCGTGTTGCAAAAAGGCTCTGCAGTGAGCCCTGGCATATTTCTTGACTTGAATTCCAGCCACAGTTCTGCCCCCGACAAAGATCTTCTTGACCAGACTCAGGCTCTTCTGAACTCTCTTCTCGACTAAGCCCTGACCTGTGAGCTTCCGCATGCATCTCAGCATTTTCCAGTTTCAGCAAGAACTGCCCCCATACCCTCCACAGCGGATCGCCCCGGTCTGCCTTCAACAAGAAACCTGTGCAGTCAGTTCAGGCAGGGTCTCCCCTTTGTTGTTTAGTTGCTCAGTCGTGTCCGACTCTTTTGCAATCCCATGAACAGTACCCCACAGGCTTCTCTGTCCATGGGATTTCCCAGGCAAGGATACTAGAGTGGGTAGCCAGCCCCTTCTCAGGGGCTCTTTCTGACCCCAGGGATTGAACTCATCTCTCCTGCAGTGACAGGCAGTTCTTTACCACTGAGCCACCAGGGTAGTCCAGAATCGCCCCTTACATCTGATGTTTCTTTCCAGTGATTTTACGTCCACTGATTCCACTTTACACCTCTGCTAAAAGGGCCCACTTTTTCTTGTTGTGTTTAGAGCAAGTTGAACCCAATTTCTCTCCACCACTGAAAAAGCCCACTGTGGTGGTCCCTACACCCATTAACATGGGCCTGAATAAAGTCTGCCATACAATCGCTAACAAGTGAAAGTGAGTGTCGCTCAGTCATGTCTGACTCTTTGCGACCCCACGGACTATACATACAGTCCATGGAATTCTCCAGGCCAGAATACTGCAGTGGGTAGCCATTCCCTTCCCCAGGGGATCTTCCCAACCCAGGGATCCAACCCAGGTCACCTGAGCCACAAGGGAAGTCTAATGTCTAACAAGGGTCAGGGGAAATTTTTTAACACCCCAAACATTTATTTCACTGACAATGGGGCTGGAAGTTCTCTATCAAAACAATAAGGGGAAAAAAATGTTTATGTAAGCAATTACATTACTGGATAATCTCATGCCTTTCTCTCACTCACACCCCAAAGGGTAAAGAAGGTACAAAGGATCTGAACAATATAACAGGAAATTAAACAGTTAGAAAGTGAACTGTGGTGTCGGGCAAACCTCGGCCTGAATCTGGTCCCCTCTGACTTGTTAGCCATATAACCTGGTGTGAACTGCTAAAATCAGTATCAACTTCAGCTCTCTCACCTGCAAAATAAGGACCATATGATGGCCTTCTATGGCTACTGAGAGGAATGCCAAGGATGAGAGGAAAGTGAGGCCCCGACTAAAGGTTTGATAAATAAAATGCTTTTGCTATGATCTTTATTATCCTGGATGGTAATTCCTGTCCAATACACTTACAAGTCTAAGATTACAGTTGGGGCTTTTGAAGTTATTTCAAAGCATCATGAGTGGTATTTTATTGTGGAAAAAGTCAACTATATTGATTTATACCCCTTTGTAGCGGACACTACATTGGAAAAGCACTAGCTAACTATAAGGCAGGAACAGGAGGCTCATCAAATGCTTTTTGGGGACCCAGGTGTCCAGGGCGCCTAGCAGATGCACTGGGGACATTGAGAGGTGGCTCTCATGTTGGCGTTAGTTGGTTCACACCTTAAGCATCCCTTATTTTTGCTCCCATCATCTTGTAAGCAGCAGATCTAACCACTTGATCTGATCTCCTGCTTGTCATACAGAGGGAAACTTTTTATTTGGTAAACAATGCTCAGAGCATCTCAGCAGTTTGCTGACACCAGTGATTACATTTTGACAAGAAACACATCCTTTGAAAGGGAAACAAAGGAACATTTTCTCCTCTCCTCCCTTTGCCCCTCCCTGCCCTGCCCGCTCCCCTGCTAGTCACGCAGTCTGGGTGATGCTTTACCACGCGATTGGTTTGCACATGACCAGGTACCATGAGAACCCCTTTGTTACCACATGATCAGCGGTGCTTTATCACGTGAGCAGTTTCAGTACTCAGGGTTAGGAAAGAACATACACTTTTTAAGTTAAATCAACCTTTTTTTACAATTTTTTGAACTTACCTTCCTGGTACTCCCCAAACCTCACGCGATCTTCCCTGAGACTGGATGAGATATTTAGGAGAAAAGTGAGAACACAAAACCCTCGGGTCTGTTGAACCCAGTCCTGCTTCATTTACTATTTTCCTCTCAGAATGTAATAAAATTTAGCCTCATTTTCTAAAGATCTGAGCGCTTACCTGCCCCCTTTGAGAGGTTGGAAAAGAGGTAACCAGAAATGGTAAAGGCCAGTGATCACGTAATTGCCAACACTGTGGTCAAAGTTCGACGATGTTTCTCTTTTGGGGAAGGACCATCACTATCTCGTTAGGGCTCTTTCTCCTAATGTACTCAGGCTTAGGAAACATCTGTACACACAATCCTCTACACCCTATACCAACTGAGGAGGGCGTGATTTTCACTTTTTTGAAGATTTTTCTATTTTTACGCGGACTGTTTTTAAAGTCCTTCTTGAATTTTATTACAACATTGCTTCTGTTTTACATTCTGCTGTTTTGGCCATGAGGCATCTGGGATTGGAATTCCCTCACCAGGGATTGAACCTGCAGCCCCTGCATCGGAAAGCAAAGTCTTAATCACTGAACCCCCAGGCAAGCCTCTTAGTTTTCACTTTCACAGAGATTTGCCCCTCTATAACCTACACAGCAGTGACGCTAGAGGTCACAGTGAACAGCTCTCCTGCACTGTGACTGTGCACACTGCTACAGCTAAAGACAAAGCACACACACACGTCCGCTTTGTACACCCAGGTGCGTGTGTTCCCTGCCTGGTTTATATTCACAAAACCTGCTATCACAACTGCTTGAATTACTTAAAATTTATATGAAATGAGAAAACTGTGACTGTGAAAAGAAAGCTGACTTCTATGTGACAATGAAGTCAAAGCTTTGAAAGGACTAGACGGCTGACTCGCTTTAAAAACGGCTGTCAAATCAGATGGGCGTGAGAGGGCCTTGGAAATCCAGGAGAATTCAAATCACTGTGCCTCTGGTCTTGGATTTTTCACTTTTAAGGGCATGGAAACTCACTTACTGAAGATGCTTCATGCCAGAGAGACAATGTGAAGCGGTAATCAGTAGACCCGTCTTAAAGCAGGCTTCCCTGGTGGCGCAGACAGTAAAGAATCCACCTGCAATGCAGAAGACCTGGGTTTGATCCCTGGGTTGGGAAGATCCCCTGGAGAAGGGCATGGCAACTCACACCAGTATTCTTGCCTGGAGAATCCCCATGGACAGAGGAGCCTGGTGGGCTGCAGTCCGTGGGGTCGCCAAGAGTCGGACACGACTGAGTGACTAAGCACAGCATCTTAATGTCAACAAAGTTAAAAAACATGGCAAATACTTCTAGATATTTCCAGATTAACCTTCTTTTCTAAAAGGGAACGGGATTATGTTCCAACTGAGGTCCACTCCTGACTCTCATCATCAAGGCAGCTCAGATGGGAGCCCTTTCATCAGAGCTGCCCCAGCCAGCATTGGCATTTCCAGCTGAACCAGAAGGAGGAGACACGTCTATACAGACACCATCAGTGAGAAGCATCGAGGCCATTAGCTCTCTGGACTCCATGCACCCTGACCTGCTGCTCGCCGGCAGCCGAAACACACATCTCACATGACTGAGGAGCTAGGAAGGTGAAGTTGGCAACAGGAAAAGGCCCATTACACTCAGCATGTGATTTCTAAAATGCCTCCATGCATTCTGCAACTGAGCACTGGAAAAATGCAATGGCATTACGGAGACTCAAGAGCAACTGGGATGATGCAGGAAGAATGTGCTTCTCAAAATTCTTGCTGCCCCTGGGACTGATCAGGAAGCGCCAAGCAGGGCTGTATACTCTGTGCCTCTAAACAAAACAGAAAGGGTGACAAGCCTCCAGCCTGGGGAGCTTCACCACTGGGACCCGAAATGTCCACTGCGCCAGAGTGCATCCTGGGCCCGCTTTTCATCCTTAGCGCCTGGGGGGGGGGGGGGGGGGGGGGGGGGGGGGAGAGGGATAACACAAGATCATAGTCTTCAAAGAGAGAAGACGAAACATACAGATGCTCAAATCCAGACATCAGAAAGCCCTTGAGTGCTGAACAGTTGCCAAAGGGAAGGGGGCCCTGGAAACAAGTCCTCTCCAGGGGGCTCTGGTCCCTACTGGTACAGCCGACACCCTGTCCCAGCCTCTCCAGGACCACGCAGCCATGATGCAAAGACACGGGAGGAAGCTGGGAGAGGGCTATTTTGAGAAACTAGAGGGTTTTGATGGCTAATAGGGTTTGCTGAAGCTTAAAAGACAAGATCCATCTAGAAATGTTCACAGAAGGGTGATTTTACATGAGTTATTTAAAGCAGTGTATCGTGTTAGGCTCATCTGCTTGTGAGGCCTCTCCTGGGCTTTACGTAAGAGGGCAGCGTGGACCACAAGGAGTCATCCGTCTGCACCCGTGAGTGTGGATTAGCAGGATAAAGGGCTAGAGGGGAAAGCTTCACATGGACAGCACATAGATACAGGTGCACTGTGACCACTCTTCTGAAAATCCCTTCTGATAATCTTGTTTTATTTTTTAGTGAAAAAAAAAACCATGCTGAAATTTTCTCATCGCCCAACTGTCACATCTATGCCTCTTGACATCTGAACTTGGTCTGTCCTCCCTCTTGTTACAGCAGATCTGTGTCTGGCTCCTATTAAAGGCCAGCCCCTGCCCTTCCAACAACCCCTGTACCCGGGACCCCACAGTTCTTACTGACTTCCTGGACCAAGCCCAGAGCCACCACTCACCTGTTTCTCTCTCCACCGGATGATTCCTGTGTCAACAACAAACACTTACATCCAAGCCAGCTGGCATCACCGTTTCCCCCAGACAGCAGTGTCTCACTGCATCCTGACAGAGGTGCCTGGTCAGCAGGTGCACGCTCTCCATGACCCTGCCCCCTACCCCCTGCAGGTTGGTGTCCTCCTTGGCAATTACGGGGATACTGCTCCGGTCAGCAGCAACAGTGGCCCCTGTGTGGCCGATGGCTCCGGTTACATCTCTGTGACCTTACACATCCTCTCATTAGAATTCAGCCTCGCTTTCCCGCTCCTGGGTTCTCTCCTTTATTGATATCCCTTCCGCTGCTAATCCCCTACATGCACGAGTGTCCTGTGGCTGCAGCCTGATCTGCGTCTTTTCTCCAGCCACACTCGCTGCCCTGGTGGCCTTGATTTTATATGAACGCCTGGAGCCACCTCACTGTATCTCAGAACCAACCCTTCCTTGGGAGTTCCAGCCTGCATTTTGACCCCTAATTGCAACTTCTCTCTCTGGCCATCTCCCAGATATCTCATTACTAACCAGGCCGTGCATTCTCCACGGGGCACTGTCTCTCCTTGGGGGTGAAAACTGGTTCTCGGGGCGGATGTAGAACATTTTAGACATTACACTGGCCCTTGGCCCTCCATGCAGGTCCCATCCTCCTTCTTAGCACTTAATGTCTCTTCTTAATTAACTTAAATCTAATTTAATCCTTCTCCTTAGAGGGTGATAACGGGGGGGAAAGGCTGAGGAACACTGAAGGAGCCAAAACAGAGCTCTGCCCAAACCTGATTTTCCATCTCGTTAAGATTTCTACCTATCCATTTTGGTTCACGCCAAACATCTAAGACTTTCCTTGATTCTCCACTTTCCTTCCCTCCCTACACACAGTTCACCACAGGCCCACTGGACCCCGCCTCCAAATCACGATCGAAATCCCCATCCCTCTTTCTCTCCCCAGAGACCATCTGAGCCTGGGTCACAGCATCTCTTGCCCAGATTTTTCCAGAGGCACCTAATGGGCCCTCCAAGTGGCCCAGCTCCCTCTTTCTCTAGACTTTCAGCAAAGCAACCCAAACAGCCTCATAAAAACAAACGTCAGTGATGCTATTTGTCTGATTTAACGTTTCCAGCATCTTTCCATCTCAAAATAAATCTCTGACAGGACAGCACAACCAGCCTTTTTTCTGCTTCTCCTCTCCTGCATCCATACTCACCCCAGAGGAGGGTGGGAGAGCTGAGTTGCTCCGCAGCACATGGGATCTTCCTGGACCAGGGATGGAACCCACGACTCCTCCATTGGCAGGCGGATTCTTTACCACTGAGCCACCAGGGAAGGCCTGGGTCACTGTTTTTAACTAGACTTCATGTGATTCAGATTTCACTACCCTTCTCCCCATGTCCGTTTACTGCCTCCAGGTTCCCAGCCAGGGTATGACATTATTTATAGTCTCTTCCTATCTCTCTGGGTCCCTCTTGGCTGTGACAGTTTCCCAGACTTTTCTTGATTCTTGATGACCTTGACAGGAGCACTTGTCAAATATTTTGTAGAAAGTCTCTCAATTGGAGATGGTCTGAAGCTTTTCTCATGGGGAGATTTAGCTGTATTCATGTGCTTGACCCTTAGCTCTGGACCCCAGATGCCCTTGAACTGCGATGCCTGACACGCATTCAGCTCTTGGAGACTGAATCAACTCTGCCTCACTCATCGTGTGTCCCCAGAGCCAGAACAAGACCCATCCCACTGCAAACGATCAATGCCTCTGCACTGACACGTGGGCAAGCAGACACACACCCCACAATTGAAGCCACGTGAAACGTTCTTATGCTTTTACAGGATCGAGCAAAATCCTACATTTCATGCTTGCTTAAAGATGTCCACATGTAGTTAGGATAAAACTCCATCTTCCATCTATTTGTGGCATCTTTCTCCTTATCTCAGTGGGAACAGTGCACCTTTTAGAAAAGTCTTCCTTCCTAGAGGCACTCAATTCTTCCCCTATTTCCTGGCTTTGCTTCTTGTTTTTCCTTATATTGAAACACAGGCTTCCCAGGTGGTGCTAGTGGTAAAGAACCCGCCTCCCAATGCAGGAGACATAAGAGACCTGGATTCGATCCCTGGGTCAGGAGGATCCTTTGGAGGAGAGCATGGCAACCCACTCCAGTTTTCTTGCCTGGAGAATCCCAAGCACAGAGGAGCCTGGCGGACTATAATCCATAGGATCAGAAAGAGTCAGACAAGACTGAAGTGACTTAGCATTCTGCATGTGTATTAAAAGATCGTGTGTTTCTATTGCAGGCCTGTTCTTGGCTTTACAGTATTTTTCTGGAATGCTCCTGGCAAGTCAATACTGTGTTCAGTTCCAGAATGAGGAAGCTGCAACTCCACGAATTAATGAAGTCATCCAAGGCTGTTTTTTTGTTTGGCTTTTGAATTAATTTTTATTTTGGCTGTGCTGGTCTTCACTGGCACACAGGCTTTCTCCGGCTGCAGCGTGTGGGGCTTCTCTTGCTGCAGCTCATGGGTTCTAAAGCGCATAGGCTCAGGAGCTGTGGTGCCCGGGCTCACTGGCCCCGCAGCACGTGGGATGTCAGGTCCCTACCAGAGACTGAACCCGTGTCCTGAGCACTGACAGCTGGATTCTTAACCACTAGACGGTGCAGTTTCTACGTGAAGGAACTCAGGCTTGAAGCTGTAGCCTGAGCCTTGGGTCAGGCCCTACACAGCCTTGGGGATCATCCATGCCTCCTGGCTTCACCTCCTGGAGCAGGCCCATCGCGGGGAGGAGCCGCAGCGTTCTCTAGGACAGACGTCCATCCATGCCTCCGATGGAGGAGACCGCCAAAACTCAAAGGAAAACACCACGTGGGCAGCCAGGGGAGGGATGACGGCAATGAGAGCTGGGACCTCAGCAAGTACTGGTGTAAGACTGCGAGGGATGTCAAGAATATGCAGGCAGAACTGGGGTGAGAGAGGTGAGCAATAGCGAGGAAGAAGGGACACAGGTCAGGAGGAGGGCGACCTGATGCCCGTCATTCATGGGATGAAAAATAGAGGCGGCTCAGGTCGCTTACAGAAGGCGTCCTTTTTGCAAATACAGATTGCCAAACTGTAAAGTCTGGGAAACAGCAAACTTGAAAGCTCTGTTCTATTTTCATCCCTTTGTTGAGGATTTCCAGAAGACCAGAGGCATCCTTAGACATCCGCCCCTTCATCTCCACGTCCATCAAATCACATTTCTTTAAATCCCAAATGTGTGTGCAGCTCTGAGCTAGAGGGTTGGGCTGAAGGTGGGAGAGGACCTGTCCTTGAATAGCTCAGCTTTGAAGCTGAGATGGGTATTTCAAGATGATGAACCTGGAAATTCAAAGGCAATCACTTGAAAGAAATAAGGACTGGAATAGAGTGCCATGCAGCAGTGAGGCACAATAGGATCCCCTTTGTCTAAACCAGACACAGTCATGTGCACGTTGTCCCATAAAAGGATGGGAAGGTGGTCTCTACTGCCCACGGGGGTGCAGTAAGCCGCCATGCGCTCCCCAAAGCATCCATACACAATCAAGAGTGGAAATAAACTCTTCCCTCTTGGGAGCAGCAGATTCACAAAGGAATGAAAGGACAGCGTGGTGCTTGCTCACGCTCCTTTCATCTCAGGGATGCCTCGTGAGCGTGGATGCAGAACCTGTTCTTGGTTCCCAAGCCTCATTCCCGCCTCGGGCGGTCCCTAGCCCTGGGAGTATGTGATCTTGAACTGTCTCTCAGAGAACAAATCCAAAATCCCGTCAAATAAAAATAGTTCCCCTTGAATCTGAACTCAAGAATTTTCACTAACCTCAAGGCAATCGCTAGGAAATCAGCCTCTAACTTGGTCGTCGCAATCACAGCCAGTGATCCTTCATGGTCAGTCCAGCACGTAGCTGACTGTAGGCTGCTATGAGGCTACCAGATTCCTCTTTCTCAAGCCCAGAGCTCTGAGAGCCACCCTGGCCACCAGCCCTGGCGGGCTCACCAGGCTGAGACCCTGGGCACACTCGCTCAAAGCGTGGGTGTCCACTGGACCTCAGCACTTTGATGTGGATGATCACAGCTCCTCTGCTAAGGAGCCCTTGTGTGGCCCCAGGAGACCCTGTCACTTTCCTCCAAGAGAGGTTTGTGGATCCAACACCTCACAGATCTGTAAAGGGTAAACAGGAGTCAACCCCGAGGGCGATTTTCTTTTCAAAGCTGCATAGATTGAGCAGCAAGACAAAGAGTGTTGCCCAGTGACAAGCCCCAGGCTTGCAACACAGACTGCAAACTCTCTTCAGAGGGCAAGAGCTTAGCATCTTTGCAACTTCCGTTGTCTGGGGTGGCAGAGAACTCAGGTTTAAGGGCACTGACACTGCCAGGCCAAAAGAGCTTTGGGCTTCATTCCCCAGGAAGCCCACACACCTCAAGGAATCAGAGAACTGAGGAACTGATTCCTCAAGGAATCAGCTTCCTGGAACCTTAAGGGGACACAGAGCAGGGATGGATGACCCCCTTGCCCTGGATGCCAGGAGCAGTGTCTAGACCATAGGAAGCCTGATTCCCCTCTGAGGTCAGGGAAGTGGGTGGGTGTGCACTGAACTTCACGTGTGAGGTTATCCCAGCCACCCAGCAGGGTAGGGTCAGGGCTCTCTCAGGACAGGACACACGGAATCACAAAACCCTGCCTCCTGCAGTCCCCGCTGTGATTCATCTCCATGCACTGAGCGGGATGTGTAGCAGAGAGCCCGATGCAGACAGCTTGCTTGCTGCCCTACCCAATAGGGGAGAGAGAGGGGGCCTGAGCCATCGTAGCAGCTGGATCTCCCAGCTCCCAATGCACAGTGAAGACCATCCCATCATACTCATCACGTGGACACACCCTCTGGCACTGGGCGATTCTTTGCTGGGCACTGGCACAACCATCATGAACCCTTCCTGGAGACTGTTAGTCTACAGAGGATGAGGGGAAGCAAACCACCAGCCTCAGGCTCCATCCGACAGGCAGGGTGTGTTTGAACCAGGGTCTGTCTAACTCTACAGTCATTAAACTTCGTCTGCAAAGGGATCTCTTACCTGACATGACCCTAGTGACCCTGACAGCAACATTACAGAACTGGGATTCACTTTTCTACTTTTTCGAAATCCCTGGTGGCTCAGACGGTAAAGCGTCTGCTCACAATGCAGGAAACCTGGGTTCAATCCCTGGGTCGGGAAGATCCCCTGGAGAAGGAAATGGCAACCCACACCAGTACTCTTGCCTGGAGAATCCCATGGACAGGTGAGCCTGGCAGGCTGCAGTCCATGGGGTCACAAAGAGTCGGACACAGCCGAGCGACTTCATTTTGACTTTCCTTTCTATCCTTTCACCGGTGATGGAGAGTGACACAGACAGACGGCTTGGGCCAGCTTTAGCAGGTGACATGGAGAACATGTTCGGTGATGGGAAACAAAAGCAACCGCAGCCTCATTGCTAAGGACAGTGATAAGAAACCTCCTTAGAAATTAACATCAGGGAAACATGGGCTTCCCCTGGAGAAAGCAGGAGTTCCCTTTCAGATCAGAGCCCAAGGAGGGTGACATCCATACTGCCCCTCAGTTGACTGGGTACCTGGTGGCTCAGACAGTAAAGAATCTGCCTTCAATGCAGGAGACCTGGGTTTGATCCCCGTGTCGGGAAGATTCCTGGAGAAGGGAATGGCTACCCACTCCAATAATCTTGCCTAGAGAATTCCACAGGCTACAATACATGGGTTGAAAAGAGTTGGACACACAACTCGTGACTAACACACACACGCACACACATATATTTGTGAGCACACATATATTTGTTTATGTATATAACACATATAGTCATACATATTTGTTTTCGAGTGTTATATTATATATATGGTTTCTTAAACTGAGAAACCACTCAAATTCACCATATAGGCAGACCATCCATAATAAGCAGGGCGTTTGCCTTCTCTCCCCTTTTTCTCGGTATGAGAGGCTCACTTCACAATGCACTGGATATTGGGGAGCTGAGCTCCAGGAGAGAACACCCACCACTTGACAAACACTGCTTAGAAATGCCAGGTCCCCATAAATCACAACAGGCAAACCATGGTTACCTCCGAAAGTGTCTCACAAAAGGAGATTACTCTATTTCCTCTGAATCAAGCTTAATTTGTGGGTCTAATATCAAAAATAAAGAAACCTCTCCAGCATGTGGCTGGCTTCACATATTCCATTTCCAAATCGTCTGCAGGTTAATGGCTAATTAGAAAACACCTTGCACACAGTACATTGCAGGATCAGATGGGAATGAGGTGGCCATTTGCTTTAGTGGAGCAATAACATTCAGCCTGAATAAGCCAATCAGACTCCTGACCCTTAATCCCAGGGATGTTGGGGAAATCAGAAAGGCAGCCAGCTCCTGCGTGGCAGGGAAGGGGGAGCTTCTGAGGGAGGGCGAAGCTGTCCCCTGCCTCCGTGCTGCCTAGCCCTGCACAGCCAGGACAGAGGAGGAATCATGAAAAAGGTGTGCAGGACAAAGGGGTAGAAAGGCCCCTGCGGTGAAGGCACCATGGGAGGTAGCGACGGTTCCCGCCTGCGCACTCAGTCACTCAGTCATGTCTGACTCTTGTACACTCCATGTACTGCAGCCCACTAGGCTCCTCTGTCCACGGAATTTTCCAGGCAAGAATATTGGAGTGGGTTGCCCTTTCCTCCTCCAGGGGACCTTCCTGACCCAGGGACCGAGCCTATGCCTTCTGAGTCTCCTGCCCTGGCAGCTTTGACCAGCTGAGCAGTCAGGGAGGCCCACGGAGGGTTCAGCCTTCATCAAAGGAGCCAAGCCCTACAAACCTCCCCCCACCAATGCTTTCAACACATACAACCTACCCACCACATTGCAGGTGAGGAATTCAACCAGAGAACTTCAGATTTTCTGGCTCTTGCACGAAACCTCACTACGTGTTTTCCCCTGAACACAATGAATCAAGAGAGACTACAGACTGCTGTGTATCATCACAGGAAAAGAGAGGAGGGGGCCCCCTAACCACGTCCAAACCTCTGCATCCCAAGCAGCCCCATGTTAGGGATGCGGTGGCCACAAGTCAGAAAAAAATGGGGGAAAGATAATTTCTGCCTATGAAAAATGGATTGAATACTGAGAAAGCGCCAAGTGCTCAAAAGCTACCCGTTGATCAGATGGCTGGAGTCCTCCAGGGATGGTAAATAATATTTATATTCACAAATTTCAACATGTAGTGTTATCTATTCCTTCTAATATCCTCTGTACTCAAGACACGGAGTCAGCGGCCACTGGTTCTTGAGAAGGGAGCAGGGCGTCTCTGATACAGCAATGGGGAAAGATGCTGTGGGGTGCGGGGACTTTTGTTTTGGAACCATTAGAATCCACTGAACTGAAAAGAGCAGGGCTGTCAGAGTTCATTCTCTTCCCAAATCAACCACACTGTAGAATCACACAAAATATTTCACTTTACAATATAATTTGTATTTTCAATTTTCTTGCAGCTCTGGGAATTTGACAGGTACAGTATTAAGTAAAAACCCTCCTCTGAAGTCTCGCTGGAAAGGTTAAGAAGAAACAGCAAGCTCCAGCAGACAGCAAGCAACCCCCTGCAGCTGCCTGACCTGCAGTCAGCGGCTGGCTCAGTACAGATACAGGTCTCCCGTGCAGTGTTATGATACACTGAGAACAAATTTCAATTAAGGAAATTCACTAGCCAATAGAGCCTCAAAAGAATAAGAGGCTTCATTTGTTTAATGCATACCTGCATCTGGAGTTATTTACGTATTTATTTGTGGACCTAAAAATAACAAGGGTAACTGTGTTTCACTCCTGGAAAAGAACCACTATGGAGCAGGTCCTGTGTGTGATCAGCTGACCTTGTAGTAACATTTCCTATTGACATTCATTCTTTTCAGTCAGGCAGTTAGCCACTGTTCGTTCAGCACCTACTGTGTGTTGGACATCGACGCTGAATTCATCATCTCTGAGATAAGTGATTTCCCCAACATAGCATCCAAGAGTCCTGCACAAATGCACACTATTCCATGAAAACATATCACATGACACATGAGAGCATCTTATACAAACAAAAATAGAGAGAAGCTGTCACAGTCCTAACATTTCAAGTCTATGGGGAAAGTATATTAACTATATTATCATTTCTTTATAGACCTACAAATGTACCACATATGTGATTTTTTTAAAAGTATTCCACTGTCAAGCTGAAGATGGAGACAAAATATTACTCAACTTTATTTCCGATCTTGTGTCTAGAAAAGAAGAGGAGCTTGACACATAATGACGTCATTCTATGTTCAATCTTCAAGATGATTTCATGTCAAAAACTGCATTTCCTGGAGCTTCCATATGGGAAAAACACGAAGCCTCACCATCTGTGCAGTCACCATGCTTGTTACGACAGATTGACCAGCAGGAAGGCCACTGAGTTTCTTTCTGCAAGAATCCTCAGAGATTTTAAAATTTTACTTATTCATTCACTCTGGTGGCTGTGCTGACTCTTTGGCGGCAGTGGGCAGGCTTTTCTAGTTGTGGCCCTGCGGCAGGTGGGATCTTAGTTCCCCGACCAGGGATTGAACCTGTGTCCTCTGCATTGGAAGGAGGATGCTTAACCACTGGACCACCAGTGAAGTCACTTCAAAGAATTTTTAAGAAATTGTATCAGACAAAAAATTGTAATGTCAACCAACAGAAGCTACTATTCAGTTGGGTGAGGGGAGAAGTCACTAAGAAAAAAATGACTGCAACACACATCCTTGAAACGAGGTTCAAGGGCGCGAGGATAAAGAAGGTGTGGTGCATATTACAAAAGAACGCTCCTCAGCCCTGAGACAGAAGGAGACCCTGCCATTTGTGACAACATGGATGGACCTTGAGGGCGTTATGCTAAGTGGAGTAAGTCAGATAGAGAAAGACAAACACTGGATGATGATATGTATGTAGAATCTAAACCAGAAACAGCAACTCCCCCGTGAGACGCTCACTAATATTTTACACCTATGTGCCAGGCACCAGGGAGGACAGCCTCGGGATCTATGTTCTTATCAGTGTGATTCCCAGACCCGCCTTACTCTCCTCATCACGTGGGCCACGCCCACAGGGATCTGCTGCTAAACTGGGGCATCTCGCAGGGCATCTCTGGGAAAACTGCCCTCAATCTTCACCCCATTCAGGAAAGCTCAGCCCTGGCAACATTAGCAGACAGCTGCTATTATTTCTGTTAACGACTCCTGTCTTCACTGGGGTCATGACACAGAGAAATGGCTGAGAGAAGTAGAAATAAGAAGAGGGTCACTGAAATGGATCACATATTTCTATTAATTACTTAACATTGCTGAGACTCAGTCTGTTCATCCATAAAATGAGGATAAAACTGACTTTTGCTGGGGATGATTCTTTGCAGTAGGTACATGGAAGTACGTTTAGCGGCATCACTGGATGCTACCCACAAGGTGTCAACAGTCCCCACTGTGATAACAAAATTGTTGTCAAATATCCTCTAGGGGGCAAAATCGCCCCTGGCTGAGAACCACAAACAGATATCTAGCATAATGTTTTTGGCCACAGACAAGCATTCAGTTACCACGGGTTTCCTCCTGTACACATCCCAGACTTAAAAGGATGACCCTAGAGGGTCTCGCATTGCATGCAGGCTTTCTTCTAAGTCCCAGGAGCATCGGAGGTAAAAACTGAGAATGGAAAGATTTGGGATGCGACTTAATAAAATGTATTTCCTCCATGAGAGCTGGACCATAAAGAAGGCTGAGCACTGGAGAATGGATGTTTTCAAATTGTGGTGCTGATGAAGACTCTTGAGAGTCCCTTGGACTGCAAGAAGATCAAACCAGTCAATCTTAAAGGAAATCAGTTCTGAATATTTATTGGAAGGACTGATGCTGAAGCTGAAGCTCCAGTACTTTGGCCACTTGATGTGAAGAGCCGACTCACTGGAAAAGATCCTGATACTGGGAAAGATTGAAGGCAGGAGGAGAAGTAGGCGGCAGAGGATGAGATGGTTGGATGGCATCAATGACTCAGTGGACATGGATTTGAGCAAATTCCAGGAGATGGTGGAGGACAGAAGCCTGGCGTGCTGCAGACCATGGGGTCACAGAGAGTTGGACACAACTCAGGGACTGAACAACAGCATTTCCTGCTTTATGCTTTGCACGGAGAGCAGTCTCAGGCATCAGATAAAGAGGGTGTTTGGCTTCATTCCTGCTAAAGTGAAGTGCATCCTCCAGCATTAAGTGTCTGCAGGGCGGCCTTGTAGACACCAGCCAAGAGCTCACGGCAAGGTGTGCGCTGTCTCAGAGAATCCTCACACCGATTTTGCCCTTTTAAAACTTTCCTCTAACGCAAGCTTCCCTAAATAAGAGTCCTGGCTAAGAGTGCTTCATCACTGCCATTCCTTGGAGAGTACTCTGATTTTTCATCTCAGGATTAAATGAAGAGGCAGTTTGAAAAGCTGGTATAAAATATCTATGCTGTGTGCAATAAATTGGTTATCAACAACCAGGTAAAAGCTGGAGTTATCTGTTTTAATTTTAGGCCAAGTTTAATTAGTAAGCAAAAGCAGGCATGCCAGGGAATAACTATATGGAAAATAATAAAATAATTTATGAAAATGTCATGAAGGATAAACAGAACTCCAAAGCACCCTGCACATGGGCACCTCTTCCTGCTGGGGGACGCAGAGCACCATTCCCAGACCCAAGTCAAGAGTTGTCCTTGAAGCTTGGTGCATCACCACGGCCACCTCTGCCCCAGAAAAAGAGCTTATGTGCTTCTCGGTGAGATCAGCCAGAAAGGTGCTCAGCCACAGTCCAGGTGAGCCCAGCTCCAGATGCAGGCCTGGGTCTCAGCACCTGCAAACTGGGATCTGAGCTGCAAAACATCTCTGTGCTTTAGGCCAATTTTCTGGGAGAGGACCAGGCATCCCAAGAGGCACCAGTGGAAAAGAACCCGCCTGCCAATGCAGGAGATGTCAGAGATGTGCGTTCAACCCCGGGGTTGGGAAGCTCCCCTGGAGGAGGGCATGGCAACCCACTCCAGGACTTTTGCCTGGAGAATCCCATGGATAGAGGAGTCTGGCGGGCTACAGTCCATGGGGTCACAAAGAGTCGGACATGTCTGAAATGACTTAGCACGTCTGCACAAGTTGGGAGAGGATTAAGGTTGCCAGAGTGATATTATGAAGTGTGTGAGCTAAATAAAATGCCGGCATGCTGAGCTCTTGGGAAATTTTCATTGCAGAATGCTTTCATTATACTGACTTTAAATTCCCGTTTCTTTGCTCAAAAACAATACATATACTCTTCTTTTTGGGCCTTAGCTAATGGTATCGTGACAGAGTTTCTGTCAGCTACTGTACTACCGTTTCCAAGGGAGAAATGATACTTAGGTGCACTTAAAATCTTCAAGGCACCAGATATGCTAAACCTCAAAAGGAATAATTTCAAATAATAAGTTAGAAACATCAACTAAAAGCTTCCAGCAAAGAAAGGAAAAAAGATATTGAGAAGAAATGATTCAAGAATCTCTTGAGCCCCAATGTTTGATACCCTCACTTTGAATTTGCACAAAGATTTCACCTCCGTGCCTTTTCCTGTGAGGAGCGTTTCCTGGAAGGAGGCTGAGCTGGAAACATAACATGCTGCGTTCCCGGGCCAGCCCGTCTTCTGGCTGGCACTAGTGCTATGCCCCCCGAGGCAGGCCCCTAGAAAGTGGGGCCCCACCTCCCTGCCTCCCTCCCTGAGGCCAACGGTCTCCGATCCAAGGCCAAGATACAGAGCTGGCCAGGACCAAAAATCTTCCACAGCAATGAAACCAAATAATACAATACCTACAACCAATATACCCTGAGAATTTGCCTGCCGAGCATTTTCACAACTTACCCCTAAGAAACCTGGCATCTCAGAAGTGGAATCCTGAAGTCTTACTGCTCTTTCCTGCCCCAACTATACGCCAGATTGATTTTGGCAGATGCATCCATGAGCTTGCCTTCCTGGAGGTAGACACATCTGACGGAGGCCATTTATCAGTGGGGAAAATGCATGTTTTCGAGGAGGGAAATAGCTAGATTGCATGAACATGTATGGAGGGCCTCTTTGGTGGCTCAGTGGTAAAGAGTCCGTCTGCCAGTGCAGCAGAGATGAGTTCAGCCCTGATCGGGAACGATCCTGCAGGCCCCAGAGCAACTAAGCCTGTGCGCCACAGCTGCTGAGCCTGTGCGCTAGAACGCAGGAGTTGCGATGACGACTGAGCCCGGGGCCCCCAGAGCCTGTGCACCACAAGGAGAGAAGCCACCACAGTGAGCAGCCCACTTACCAAATCAAAGGGAAGCCCCCCTCACTGCAGCCAGAGAAACGCCCGCACAGCAACAAAGACCACACACAGCCATAAATAAATAAGATTATATAAAAAAGCATACGTGGAAAATTGACCCAATGAAAGAAGCCATACGCGATTCTAAGTGTATAAACATGTACTGCATACATCAGGTTGGTGGAAACATAATGCACTGTGCTGACGGGTTGAGCAAAACACTCCTTGGTCCAAAAATGCTGGACTCACAGGTGAGGGAAGGAGGAGCAGAAATGCGCCAACACAATCAAACAGAGGTAATCTAGGACCCAACCCTGCACTCATTATGCTAGACTGTTCTGCCTCCATGCCGCCACGACCCAAAAACAAGTAAAACCCAGACACGTGCAATCAATAGCAACGTGATGTCATAAATTCCAAGTTGGGAAGAAATTACAGTGTTTTGTTTTTAAAGTCTTCATTGAATTTGTTACAATATCGTTTCTGTTTTATGCTTTGGCTTTTTGACCCCAAGGCACGTGGACTCAGTTCCCCAACCAGGGATCGAACTGGCACCCCTTGCGATAGAAAGGCGAACCCCTGGACCACCAGCCATGCTTCGACATTTCAGCGTTTGAAAGCACACATTTAAGATGAAGACCTGACTTCAGATAAAGTCGAACTAGACAGTAATTTTGATTGGTTAGTCTCCAGTATTTGCATGGTCAACAACTTGCCAAGACTAAATTGGGTAGCTCAGAAAATCCACTACATTCAAGAAGCTTTAGGACAGGTCCAATGATGACCGACTGCTCTTAAGGATCAGCGTGCTGACCCGTAACATCTCAGGCATATCAAAACTGAAATACCAATGCCCTCCATTTCCTGTGGGCACAATTTTGAGTTCTCAACTGATTCCTTTATGGTGATATTCTCTTGCTCAATATGTTATACATAAGGATCTTCACCATAAATTGCCAGTCTTCCCTGACAAACTGCAAGGATCTTTTTTATCACCCAGTGAGAATTTTGCAACCCATTATATTTTCCTTCGTGCTTCATCTCCCAGGCAGCTTCAAACATTTTGGCTTCTAAAAAGTTTCCAGTTTTCTCTATCATTTTACCTGGTCTATTTTATATCCACAGTCTATGAATCCTTACTTGCAAAATATACCAAGTTCTTTATGAATGTACATAGGATAATAAATCACAAATTATAAACATAAGCTCCATTAGACCCCAGCTGAATACGGACAAAATCAAGAAGAATGAGACACAAAACCTACACCAACAGAGAAGGACCCCGGAAAACACTGATAATCACAGCTGCAAATAATGAGACTTCTGAGGAAGTAAAAGTGATCGTTTAATTTATTTTTCATCCTAAGAGAAGAGGATCTGGGGAGAAGCTGAATCAAGGTAGCTGAATTTTAAAAAGTCTGCTGCAAGTTTGAATGGTGGACAGATGTAAGAAAGGTTTTATTTCCACATAAATAAGAAAGTCTAATTCTAAAAATCTGAAAATTACACCCAATCCTGCCCCTGTTTTCACCTCACGGTACACAGTAGAGATGCCTATCACAGGTAAATAAAAGCAGTTGATAACAAATGCTCCTTCAAGGTGAAAAAGGAATTCAGTCAAACCAACAGACTCATTTCCTACCAGGTCACTCCTCTGCCTTAGAAATCTAGTCTGGGGACTTTCCTGGCAGGTACAGTGGCTAAAATCTGTGCTTCCATTGCAAGAGGCATGGGGTTCGATCCCTGGTCGGGGAACTAAGACCCTGCAGTTCAGCCAGAAGGGGAAAAAAAAAAAAAGCAAACAATCTACTCAGGATTATTAGTCCACAAACACCACTGGGATGACGTCAAGCTCTGAGACCAAAAGAAACCCACAGAAATGCAACCAAGAGGCTGCATTCATGTTAACAACCAGAGAGAACTCTAACAAAGCTACAGCATAATTCTTCGCCATGAGACCAGGCTACACACTCCGCAAAGCGTAAACCTGAGAATTCCAGCTGATCCAAGTTCAAAAGTAGTGGACAGCACTTACACGCCAACAGTGAAGATCTAGGCTTCCAATACCACCTGAGATCCTAAACGGAAACTTAGCGTCTGCTTCCCTCTGGGCAGATTAACCAGCACTTCTGCATGCTAACACACAAGCACACATCTCCTGTATCTGAACTGTGCTCATCTTAAATGTCATCCCACCATCTGGCTCCCGTATATCCTAGAGCAGAGTTATAATGCCAGGCTATCACCAATCACTTGCTATCTTGAATACAGCAGTTGAGTGACTACTGTCCTTTGGGATATTCATTATAAACTATAAACTTGATGCTTGATTTAAAAGCTGTGGCCCCAAAACTAATGGACACTGTTTTTAATTACATTTTACAAGCCCCATGGACTGAAGAACAGTCCTATTTGCAGAGGCGAAGCTGAACAAGCACACATTTAAGGGACCACAGCGGCTGGTTCTGTCAGTTTCTGAGCCGTAGGTGGTAAAGCTGCATGTCCAGCTGTGCTGTTAAAACTTAAATACAGACTCCGGAAGCTGCTGGGAATCACTGTTTATCCCAAGGAGGCAAGGAAGTCTGTGATGCCTGCTAGGAAGAGAGGAGCAGGCGAGTCTGGCAACATGTAAGATAACAAGCTCTTACGTTAAAGGAATTTGTTGTTCAGTCACGAAGTCGTGTCCGACTCTGCAGCCTCAGGGCCTGCAGCATGCCAGGCTTTCCTGTCCTTCACTGTCTCTCAGAGTTTGCTCAAATGCATGTCCACTGAGTCAGTGATGCTATCTAATCATTTCATCCTCTGCCGCCCCCTTTTCCTCTTGCCCTCAACCTTTCCCAGCATCAGTGTCTTTTCCAAAGAGCAGGCTTTTCTCATCAGGTGGCCAAAGTATTGGAGCTTCAGCATCAGTCCTTCCAATAAATCTTCAGATCATGAACTCCTTATTACAGGAATAAAAAGGGGCAAATAAATAGTGACATAGAAACAATGCTCTATGGTATCTATGTAATTTCTACAGGAAATTATTTTATGATGATATTCTGTCCTAAAAGTCCACAGGAGGACTCCACAGAGCTCAGGAATGGATGTGATCCTCTGGAACACATACAGACGTTTAATGGCACCAAAAGGCTTAGTAGGAACTCCTTGACTTCTATGCTTAAAAGTCATTCAGGTTAAGCAGTAAATCTTACAGAAAAGTTGTGTTTCAGAGTCTATAGGATTAAAAGCAAAGGCATATTTAAGGGGTGTGTGTGCTAAGTCACTTTGGTCATGTCCGACTACTTGTGACCCTATGGGTGTCGGGACATGGCCGCTCCGCAGGGGACATAAGGCAAGCCAAGTCCACGTGCAGCTGGTGCACACCCACTGCCTCCTGATGGAGCCAGAGCTGCCTTTAGTTCTGTGGCTTCACTACTGATGTGGCAGGCACATCTCGCAGGCCTGGTTAAATGCAGAGTGTGTACCGTGTGTGCTAAGTTGCTTCAGTTGTGTCCGAGTCTGTGCGATTCTATGGACTGTAGGCCACTGGGCTTCTCTGTCCATGGGATTCTCCAGACAAGAACACTGGAGTGGGTTGCCATGCCCTCCTCCAGGGGATCTTCCCCACCCAGGGATTGAACCCGAGTCTCTTATGTCTCCTGGGTTGGCAGGTGGGTTCTTTACCACTAGCGCCACCTGGGAAGCCCCTAAACACAGAGGCCCCTACTTATTTCACTGCTAGATGGGAAAGACAGGACGGTCGTTTTCATCCAGCAGAGTAAGGAGAACCCAGGCTTTCATGTGCATCCAAGACAGTGGGTTCTGTTTGTCAGTGTGTTTGTTTTATGTGGAAGATAGACCACTGAAGACGTGAAAACTGCAGCTCTCGAGCCTCATGCTAAGCCGTCACTCAAAAAAGTTAATCCCAACAGAGAAAAAGGAAGAGAAGCCTCGTGCTTTAAGTTCCTCACGTTCTGGGTAACAATGCAGATCCCAAAAGGCAGCAGGTGGAAACCCAGGAAGCCGAGGCCAGGACCCCTGCTCTGCGCCGCAGGCCGCCCTTATCTCTGCAGCTGCGGGATGCAGCTCCTGCGCCTCCCCACTTCTCTGGTGTCTTCAGACCGAAGGAGGTTTCAGCCACAGCAACAGATGACTTCAGAGGGACGACACTCAGTGAGGCTCAGCCCTAGCAGAGGCCTGCTTAAAACAGCCACTGCTGGTTCCCAGGGCCTATTTCATCCCTGTTGTCCCAGAAAGTGGGACTTCCCTGGTGGTTCAGCAGGTAAAGAATGTGCCTGCCAATGCAGGAGACATATAAGTTCAGTCCCTGGGTCGGGAAGATCCCTTGGAGGAGGAAATAGAAAGCCACTCCTGCATTCTTGCCTGAAAAATCCTAACGACAGAGGAGCCTGGTGGGCTACCGTCCATGAGGTTGCAAAGAGTTGGACAAGACTGAACTAAGCATGCTCATTCTAGAAAGTACTGTAGCATCACCCAGAAAAGACAAAGAGAAAGATCCTTGCCGCTACAAATCTGCTCGTGGGGTGGACAAAATCATCAAAAAGAGGCAAAGTTATCAGGGAAAATGCAAATGAAAACCACAGTGAGACCTGGTACACATCCGCCAGAAGGGCCAGAATAAAAACGCCAGCGACAGCAAATGCAGGTAAGGAGGCAGAGAAGACGGACAGCTCTTCCAGGGAATGGGGATAGAGAACAATGCAACCAGAGTCTGGCAGTTCCTGATAAAACTAGACAGGCAATTACCATGCAATCAGCATTTATAGGCCACACTAGCGTAAAGAGCCCGCCTGCCAAGGCAGGAGATCCAAGAGGTGCAGGTTCGAGCCGGGGTCGTGAAGATCATCTGGAGAAGGGAACGGCTACTCACTCCAGTATTCGTGCCTGGAGAGTCCCATGGACAGAGGAACCCGGTGAGCTACAGTCCATGGGGTTGCACAGAGTCTGACACGGCTGAAGTCAAGTCGCACAAGCACGGCATTTACACCCCTGGGACTTTTGTGCCAGGGAAATGAAGACTCGAGTCCACGCAAAAACCTGAATGTCCATAACAGATTTAATTGTAATAGATCTATCTGTAGTAGCCCCAGACTGAGAAAAGACTAGACGTCCTTCAGTGGTTAAAAAAGAAAAAAAAGGTTAAACCATCTGTGGCACATCCACACTGTGGACCACCATGCAGCAACGGAAAGGAACAAACCACTGATACAACAACTTAAAAGAGTTCCAGAGGGATCCTTACAGTGAAAGAAATGTGTGCTTACCATGGGGGTGGATTTGAGAACACGCACCACATGAAAAAAGTCTGTAAGAAAGGAAACACAAGCCCTAAAGCATATAAGTCAAGCCGGGAAAACCTGAATAAGACGGCTACATTGTATCAATGTCTGTTCCCTGGTTGCAGTTCAGTGTTGCAGTTTTGCAAAATGTTATTGTCAACATTTTACCTGGGTCAAGGGTACACAAGCTCTCCTGTCTTATGTCTTACCACTGCACTGACTATAAACCGACAGTCATCTCCATAACACTCTCAGTAACAAGGAAGGGGCAAAAAGAAATCAACAGACATTCCTTCTAGAAACCACATGTGATGGAGAACCCCATGGTCTTTGATGGCACTTACAGAAATTATAATACCCACGTGCTAGAAATTTAACCAACAGCCCTCACAGGGAGATGATGAACACGGCACATGCTTAATATTTAATAAATATAATGAAAATGCTCATGATTTTTTTAAGCTGAAATATGTGAAATGCAAACACTCTTCAAAAGCCTCCCATAGAACTGAGAATCACTTCGGCTAATAAACACATATGGTTAAAATTGGATGGCAAACAGAAGCCCCGGACAAAGGCAGAGTGAAGGATGGATCACAGTCATGTTCGCTTTCTGGGGGGTGCAGAGCCCAAGTTCTCAACCCCAAAGCCCTGCGCTGACATAAGAAAGGCACTCAATCTCCAAGCCCATTTTTCCAAAGAACCACTTGCATCGCAGAAGCAGGGCCACCCTGTGGTACCCAGGCAACACCTCCGTTGCCACCAGCCGTGAGCCGGGCACCTCCTCCAGGAGAGCCCCCCCGTACTCACTTATTCTGCATCATGTTCATAATCACCCAGTCGAACGGGTAGACATTCTTCCCAATGAGGTTCTTAAACATGATGAATGTCTCCATCAGGAAATCCTGAAATAAAAGCAGAACATTCAAACAGCCCACTGAGAAAAAGGTGAAAGCCGATGCCCACCTCCACCCCCAGAGTAACTGCATTATAAATTTATAAATGACCTTATTATTATTACTTTTTTTTAGCTGAATGAAAACATAGCACAAAGTAATGAAGATGTATTTCACAGAGCTGCATGTGACACCTTCTGCCTTTCTATGTATGTACCTGAGCACCTCATGTCCTGCAGAACTTTTTCAAGGATATACTAAAAGAGAGTCTCTCGTCATGTCCCTCTAAGAGATACAAGGAATAAACCCCTGAAAGTACATATATTCACACTCTTTCTGCTTAAGGAAACACTTTCAATCAAATATAATATGCAGGCTGTAACTACGTCTTATATCAAATATAATATACAGGCTGTAACTACATCTTCTATTTATCTGAGTGAGTGGAAGTTACTCGGTCGTGTCCGACTCTTTCCGACCCCATGGACTATACAGTTCATGGAATTCTCCAGGACAGAATACTGGAGTGGGTAGCCTTTGCCTTCTCCAGGGGATCGCTCCAACCCAGGGGACGAGCCAAGGTCTTCCGCATTGCAGGCGGATTCTTTACCAACTGAGCTAATCAGGGAAGGCCATATTTACCTACATTTTAATTATAAACAGGGCCCATCAAATTCAACCTGCAGTATTATTATCCTTCCCTTTTTCTTACATAATTTAACAAATGAAAGGTGCAGACAGGAACTCCTGACAATCTGCACCTAGTCAGAACTCTGTAAAGCAATCAAACACATGGTCAAGTTGCCAAAGTCTCTTACGTGGCATCATCAACTCCATAAGCTACTCAGTGATGGCTCTCTTGTCTCCTAGATGGTCCCCTGCAGTTCAGAGCGGCGGCCTGCAACCCGACCTTGCTTCCACACTGATTAGACTGCTCCTGGCATTGGGAGAGGGTTCCCTACTCCTAGAGGGTCCACTCTGTGCTGTCAGAATTAGGAGATTTTCTTGAATCTGACAGTTCAGAGCTTATTCTGAGCTCACCTGAACAAAACAAGCAGGTGTCCCAAAAGTGCACACCCCAGTAATAGAGGGCACTTGCTCCCTCAAGATCTGGGTGGAAAGGGGACAAGCAGCTGAGAAGTCATGTTAGGAAAATGAGGCCGTGGTCATAGATGAGCAAATGAATGGATGTTTCCCATTTATTTCATCTACTGATTCATAATTAAGTGCAATGGCTGTGAAGACCGAGGAGGTGAGCAGAATTTAAGCATCCCAGAAAGCAATTCCCAGCACAGAGTTCTACACAAGACCTTCTTGCAAAAAGACACAAGTTCCATTTGATGGTAGGAATAAGCCAAGGATCAAAGACACCTTCTCTGCCACCTTACCAACAATGGCCAGCTTACAGAGTTACAGCGAGTCATTTCTGCTGCAGGAGGGCCTTGTGGAGCCCCTCGCATGAATAAAAACTCCAGGAGCCACCGTGATCACGCTTGTTACAACAGAGGCCTCCAGTGCCGAGAGGTTAGGATAGAAGGCAGAGTCAAGAGGGAAAAGTGAGTCCTGTGTCCTCCCAACGCTGCCCCCAGCAGCCCCAACCAGCAGGGCTTGAGAGCAAGAGGTGTTCTTGATGACCCCTGACACAAGAAACACTTTTCTATTCCCAGTTTAATTCCTGAAATTCACATTTCACTACTTAAGGTTCCCCACTTTGTCAAGAGTTTCCCGTTTTAATGACCAGGTTGCCCCCTTTGCAAGCTGAGGGCCATAATTTAGTCACATCTCTATTTGCATGAAATTGCTGGCTTTCTTGCTGATTACTCCTCAAAGCCTAATAATTGAGATACAGGGTCTGGTTTTTATTATTCTGGAAGAGAAGCATATTTTCCCATACCAACTCCTTTTTTTTTTTTTCCTCTAGGAAACACAGTCCCATACTTCATTAGTATGGCTCAGCTATTAAATGTTGGTACTTTGCTGATCAAACAAAATGCTGCAGATTGTGGGAGATGAGGTTTTTCAAGGCTTTCCCTGTTGGTCTGCATAAATTAGCAGCCATGGTGGTGGTCCCCACCACCGCCTTTACCGGAATGGCTGATGAGGCTGAACAGGCTATTACAACTGCCATCTCCAAGTTGACAAGAGGAGTTGGAGGATTTAATACACATTTTGTGAAATTTTCATCATTTTATATCAATCCATTCCTGCTGCATTTTTAGCTAGATTGTACACAGGATGTTCCATATAATAAGGGAACAACTCTAATAAGAGCCATCAATGCATTCCATAGGCAAAGTCTTCTTGTTATAAAACCATCTGCTTCTGTCCATCTCTGGCCCCATCCACTTGGATAATTGGTCATCATTTTTCACCGGGACTCCCAGAGGGAAAGGGTAGCCCATCTACCTATGACCATTCTAGTCCGTCTTGATCCCCACACTTCATTCAAAGTGGCCTCTTCAAATCTGATCAAGGCATCAACACTTCCTCAATCTTCCACTGAACCTATGTCCTCAGCGGCTTCCAAATGTTCTTAGGTAAAAGCCAAAGAGTCTTAATTCTCAGAAGAAGGAAGACACCCTTCTCTTAAGTCAAAGAAATAACTGTTTCAGACAAGGACCATCAATAGCTGTTAACTCAACTGATGAAACTGCTAGAGGATAAGACTCCTGCCAATTTACTGTGGACAGCAGTGTATTACCCAAAATCTCCATGATGACCTTCAAGGGCCATGTATCTTCACAACAGAGAGATCCAGAAGTTATTCCCTTTTAACCAAGTGATCAAACCCACTATCATCAGTAGTGGTCAGCCTGGAATTCCTAGCCTCCCGACAGACATAACAGGGCATGCTTAACCACAACTTCTCTTCCGCCTGCCAAAAGGTGACGTTGGATTTTAGATAAAGCTTCCAGTTTGTGGAGGGCTTCCTTGTTGGCTCAGATGGTAAAGAAGTCACCTGCAATGTGGGAGACTTGGCTTTAATCCCTAGGTTGGGACAATCCCCTGGAGAAGGGAAGGGCTACCCAATTCAGTATTCTTGCCTAGAGAACTCCATGGACAGAGGAGCCTGGTGGGCTACAGTCCACGGGCTCAAAAAGAGCAGGACATGACTGAGTGACCAACACTTTCACTTTCCAGATTGTCAGTCACTTCAGTTCAGTCCAGTCGCTCAGTCGCGTCCGACTCTCTGCAACCCCGTGAATCATAGCACGCCAGGCCTCCTTGTGCTCACCAACTCCCGGAGTCCACTCAGACTCATGTCCATCGAGTCGGTGATGCTCCGTTTGCAGGACATATGAATTTGAAGAAACAAATCTGCACACAAAGCAGCAATCAAAAATTACAGAATGGGGGCAGGCGGAAACGGGGGGATGGTGCGGGCGAAGTCTGCAAAGCTAATGGCTCTATCTGTTCAAAAGCAGAAAATAAGTAAAAATGAAATTGAACTTTAAAAAGCGATGCCATGAAAGGGAAAGAAAAACAAGGCGATCAACTTATTTTAGAAAAAAAAGAGATTAATGAGAAGGAAGCAAAAACCATGAGCGAATCTGGACTAGGTGCAGCTTAGAGGAAGCCTGTAGTCAAAGAGCAGAGACCGGGGAGGACCCAGGGAGAAGAGCATGCCGATGGTGTGACGAGATGACAGCAATGTGCCGGAAGAACAACGAAGCCACTGCACATTGTCTTCACCCTTGAGAGCTACCTGCTGAGCCACTCACTTGCTTCTCACATTCTGCCAGGATTTGGCTACGTGTTCATAGAAAAAGACACCTAGAGATACATAAGTAAGTGTTAGTCGCTCAGTCCTGTCTGACTCATTGCAACCCCATGGATTGTAGCCCACCGGACTCCGCTGTCCATGGAATTCTCCAAGCAAGAATGCTGAAGTGGGTTGCCTTTCCCTTCTCCAGGTAATCTTCCTGACCCAGGGATCGAACCTGGGACTTCCCACATTGCAGGTTGGTTCTTTACCATCTGAGCAACCAGGGAGGCACACTAGAGATAGATAGTAGAGGCCAATATGGCAGAATGCTTGCAACTGATGAATTCAAGTGATAGGAATAATGGTTTTCATTGCACTATCCTTTCAGCTTTTCTGTATGCTTGACATTTTTAATGATGAAAGGAAGAAAGCTTGCAAGCTAAATGGGGACACTTAATATGAGATTAGTGGACTGTATCACCATCAACATTCTGATTTTGATACTCTTCCATAGATCTGCAAGACGCTACCATGGGGAGAAACTGAGCAAAGCATACGAAGATGCTCTGTATTATTTTTTACAGCTATGACTGACCCTACAATCCTCTCAAAATAAAAGTTTACTCAAAAAAATATATGCTTTAAAATAATTAGCGGAAAAATAGTAAACCAATGACATAGACGGAGGTTTGTAACCCTGCACAGGAGGCCGTGATCAAAACCATCCCCAAGAAAAAGAAATGCAAAAAGGCAAAGTGTTATCTGAAGAGGCTTTACAAAGATCTGAGAAAAGAAGAGAAGCAAAAGGCAAAGGAGAAAAGGAAAGATATGCCCATCTGAATGCAGAGTTCCAAAGAATAGCAAGGAGAGATAAGAACGTCTTCCTAAGTGATCAATGCAAAGAAATAGAGGAAAAGAACAGAATGGGAAAGACTAGAGATCTCTTCAAGGAAATTAGGGATACCAAGGGAACATTTCATGCAAAGATGGGCTCAATAAAGGACAGAGATTGTATGGATCTAACAGAAGCAGATGATATTAAGAAGAGGTGGCAAGAATACACAGAACAACTATACAAAAAGATCTGAATGACCCAGATCACAACGATGGTATGATCACTCACCTAGAGCCAGATGTCCTGGAGTGTTGAGTAAAATGAGTCTTAGGAAGTGTTACTATGAAAAAGCCAGTGGAGGTGATGGAATTCCAGCTGAGTTATTTCAAATCCTAAAAGATGATGCTATGAAAGTGCTGCCCTCAACATGCCAGCAAATTTGGAAAACTCAGCAGTGGCAACAGGAATGGAAAGGTCAGTGTTCATTCCAGTCCCAAAGAAGGGCAATGCCAAAAAAATGTACCAACTCCCGCACAATCGCACTCATCTCACATGCGAGCAAAGTAATGCTCAAAATTCTCCAAGCTAGGTTTCAACAGTACCTGAACAGAGAACTTCCAGATGTTCAAGCTAGAAAAGGCAGAGGAACCAGAGATTAAATTGCCAACATCTGGTGGATCATAGAAAAAGCGAGAGAATTCCAGGAAAATATCTACTTCTGCTTCATTGACTATTCTAAAGCCTTTGACTGTGTGGAACACAACAAACTGTGGAAAATTCTTAAGGAGATGGGAATACCAGACCACCTGACCTGCCTCCTGAGAAACCTGTATGCAGGTCAAGAAGCAACAGTTAGAGACAGATATGGAACAATAGACTGGTTCCAAATTGGGAAAGGCGTATGTCAAGGCTGTATACTGTCACCCTGCTATTTAATGATATGCAGAGTACATCATGTGAAATGCTTGGCTGGATGAAGCACAAGCTGAAATCAATACTAGCAGGAGAAATATCAATAACCTCAGATACGCAGATGACACCACCCTTATGGCAGAAAGTGAAAAGGAACTAAAGAGCCTCTTGATGAAAGTGAAGAGAAGAGTGAAAAAGCTTAAAACTCAACATTCAAAAAATGAAGATCATGGCATCTGATTCCATTACTTCATGGCAAATAGATGGGGAAGCAATGGAAACAGTGATAGACTTACTTTCTTGGGCTCCAAAATCACTGCAGATAGCGACTGCAGCCATGAAATTAAAAGATGCTTGCTCCTTGGAAGAAAAGCTATGAGCAACCTAGACAATATATTAAAAAGCAGAGACATTACTTTGCTGACAAAGTTCCATCTAGTCAAAGCTATGGTTTTTCCTGTAGTCATGCATGGATGTGAGAGTTGGACCATAAAGAAAGCTGGGCACCAAAGAATAATTTTGAACTATGGTGTTGGAGAAGACTCTTGAGAATCCCTTGGACTGCAAGGAGATCAAACCAGTCAATCCTAAAGGAAATCAGCCCTGAATACTCATTGGAAGAACTGATGCTGAAGCTGAAACTCCAATACTCTGGGCACTTGGTACGAAGAGCTGACTCACCGGAAAAGACCTTGATGCTGGGAAAGATTGAGAGCAGGAGGAGAAGGGGACGACAGAAGATGAGATGGTTGGACGGCATCACTGACTCGACAGACATGAGTTTGAGCAAAATCCAGGAGTTGGTGATGGACAGGGAAGCCTGGCATGCTGCAGTCCATGGAGTTACAGAGTTGAACACAACTGAGCAACTGAACTGAACTGAACTGAATGGCACAGAAAAAGAGATGAGAGAAACATAAAGACACAAAGCCGCTTAGCATGACCTCTGGGGCCTTGTGCAGTTTGAAACCCCAGTGCCTCTCCAGGCCCATCACCTTCTTTCTCTCCCACCTACAGGACTCCTTGTTCTCTTCCTACACATTCCACAATCCTCTCTTTTGCAAAACAACCCTTCCTGAGGGCTTCCCTAGTGGTCAAGTAGGAAGGGGACTGGACCATGCAATGCAGGGCACATGGATTCAATTTGTCCAGGGAACTACAATCCGATGCGCTGGGGAGGAATTAAGCCCACGAGCATCAGCTACTGAGCCTGGACAGCATAACTAGAGAGTCCTTGGGCTACAAGGGAAAACCCTGGTAGCTAAGACCCGACACAGACACATAAATGAATAAATTTTTTTTTAAAGCCTTCCTTAGGACTTCCCTGGTGGTCCAGCGGTTAAGAATCTACCTTCCAATGAAAGGGATGTGGGTTCGATTCCTGGTTGAGGAGCAAAGACACTACACACTGAGGGGCAAATAAGTCCATGCATCGCCATTACTAAGCTTGCAACCACTGAGCTCATGTGCCACAGCGAGGCACCAACACAGCCAAGTAGAAAGACAAAAATCTTTCTTAATTTTGATTTTTAAAAAGACTTCCTGTCCACCTGACTCAGTCCAGTGTGGCTGATTTACAACGACCATTCTTTTGGAGCATGGATAACCTGGGGTGCCTGACGGACTCCCGGGTAAACTGTGATGCCCTCCACTACACTGGGGGCTCAGGGCAGACGTGGGCGCTCTGCTGCTCTCATTACCGCCACCTTCTTAACACAGTTGCTCTGCACTAAGCAGCTTGTGAGTGAACTCACTGCAAAAGGATTCTGCACCCTTGGACTCAGCATCCAGGGTAGAAAGTCTTCAGTAGATTTCTTCTCTGAGGAATGGTCACAGGGATAAAGAAACAGATGCCCAGCACCAGGCTCCTCTTGCCCACTCATGATGGTCTCTACACAGGCTTGCAAATCACCCTTTGGTGGCTGTTTTCACATGGAACTCAGGGCCTTTAAGGCCAGGCCTGGCCAAGAGCAGAAGGCTTCCTAGGCAATGACACTCACACAGCAAACATTCTCGCTTTCATAATCCCTGTGAGCATCATCACCGCTTTCCATCAGTTGAGAAGTCACCCCGGACCACACCGACACAGGCTGGTGGTTGATGGGGCCAGACAAGAAACAAGACAAAGAGAAGGGGCAACAGGTGATACCTGCCAGGTGAGACAAAGACAGGCATCAGGAGGGGTTCTCAGAAGAGGCTGGACAGATGGAGACAGGAGGCATTTCAGGAAGAGGGCCCTGAGGTTTCAGAGGGCTGCTTGGCCGGGCTTCCCCAGGTCACCCACAAGCAGACAGGACTGGGAGAGGCCACAGGAAGGAGGAGGAGCGCGTGGCAGACTGTGGCTCCCCCTGGGTCCTCCTCGGAGATGAGAAGGGCTGGGTAGCCTGGTTCTCTGAACCTTCCCTGTCGTGTCTCCTGGATTCACTCAGCCTGTAACCGACAAACATCACTTCTACCTGCAGCGTTCATGGATAAGTCCTTACTCACTCAGTCACTCCACAGGCATTCCCTTAGGGCCACTTAGTGGGAATTTGGGACACATGAGAACAGGCCGCCCTGGAAGGTCCAGAGTACTCCTCATCACTCGATCTCACAGTGGACACTGAGCAAGTTCTCCACTTGTGGCCCTGACTCTGTGACTTGGACCTAGGACAGCTAGCAGCCACATCTTCAGACCAGCATCTCCAATGCAGAGGAAGAACTTAAAGACCATTCATCGCTGCCCATCCTAAAGGGATGATCTCTATTATGACAATTTTGAGCTGAAATGTCCATCCTCTTTCTTTCCTGGCTTGGTCTTTCCATTTCATGCTGTGTTCCATCCTCTCACGGTCTGGGGGTCCAAGGGGTCATCTGAGAGGCCGTAAAAATAACAGTTCTGAGGCTGGTGACTTTAGTGTTGATCATAACTGCAATTCTGTTTGAGAATGACTCATTCATCCAAAAAAAGGGCTAAATTTGAAAACCTAAGGTAGCACTTTTAACAAGGAAGTCGTCTTGAGAAAAGAGTTGAGTCTCTTTGCACATGGCATTACTGATTAACTTCCAATTATTTAACACAAAATATTTTCTGTTTTTGTGAGCAGTTGTCCAAGTAGAAAAATAGTCAAATCCTCTCTACGGATAGTTAACAGATAGGAACCCATTTTACGAAGGTTCTGACAGATTAACAACAGTAAAAAAGGTTTAAAATCTTTGCAGTATGAATTCGTGATATCCAAACCACAAATGCCATTTCATAATGGAAATCAAATTGTTCGCAAATAATTGATGCTCTGAACCACTGTGTCTACAGAAATAAACCCCCTTGGGAAATCAGGGCCACAACACATAACAAGTATCTGATGATCTGTTTCCTGCAAGGAGAGAGGGTACATGCTTGGAATTCAGGACGTTACAGTCATTTTTAAACACCATTTTGTAAAATCACTTTTTCATGATATTCTGAAGCTTCCCTATCCACAGCACACTTGAATGATCCAGATTAAATATTTTTAACAGTTTGCATGAATCATATGATTTTGATCACATGACTAATCTGTAAAGGACAAATGATTTATTGGAGCCCTGAGTTTTCAGCATGGGTAACGCTTCTCATTCTAAAAATGTTTATCCTTCAGCTTGAACCATTGTCTAGGAAATTGCTCATATAGATTTTGCTACAACTGGCTTAAAGCTAAACATTCAGAAAACTAAGATCATGGCATCCGGTCCCATTACTTCATGGCAAATAGAAGGAGAAACAGTGGAAACAGTAGCTGACTTTATTTTGGGGGGGGGGGCTCCAAAATCACTGCAGATGGTGACTGCAGCCAAGAAATTAAATGGAAGGAAAGTTATGACCAAACTAGACAGCATATTAAAAACCAGAGACATTACTTTGCCAACAAAGGTCTGTCTAGTCAAGGCTATAGTTTTTTCCAGTAGTCATGTATGGATGTGAGAGTTGGACTATAAAGAAATCTGAGCACTGAAGAACTGATGCTTTTGAACTGTGGTGTTGCAGAAGACTCTTGAGAGTCCCTTGGATTGCAAGGAGATCCAACCAGTCCATCGTAAAGGAAATCAGTCCTGGGTGTTCATTGGAAGGACTGATGTTGAAGCTGAAACTGCAATACTTTGGCGACATGATGCGAAGAACTGAGTCATTTGAAAAGACCCTGATGCTGGTTAAAGATTGAAGGCGGGAAGAGAAGGGGACGACAGAGGCTGAGATGGTTGGATGGCATCACCAACTTGATGGACATGAGTTTGAGTAAACTCTGGGAGTTGGTGATGGACAAGGAGGTCTGGAGTGCTGCAGTCCATGGGGTTGCAATAGTCGGATACGACTGAGCGACTGAACTGAACTGAATTGATCCTTCCGATGATCAAACAGGAGGCATGAAATGTTTCACAAGGCAAATTGGACTTCACTATGACATACCTGCTGAAGAATCCCAGGATAACATCACATGTGATATGTTACATGCGTGAGAAGAGTCCTATATGACACTGCTCCTTAATATTACACAAAAACTAACCATATAACGCCTGAGAATAGTCCTACATTGAACTGCTGGTTAATATCACACAAAAGCTAAACATATAGACACACCATCACATACACATTCTTGCTCCTTGACTCCTTTGTAAGATTTCTTTTTCTGATGTGGATCATTTTTAAAGTCTTTTTTGAATTTGTAACAATCTTGCTTCTATTTTGTGTTTTGGTTTTATTGGCCATGAGGCATGTGGGACCTTAGCTTCCCGACTAGGGATCAAACCCACAGCCCCTGCACTGGAAGGTGAACACTTAACCGCTGGACCACAGGCAAGTCCCCCTTGACTTTGATTGAAGGAAAATTGCTATGATTTTAAGGTATAAATCCGTTTGTGTATCTTTAGAAATTTAAATCTATGTATTTATTATCTATTATATTATTAAATATTACATCAGTTCAGTCCAGTCGCTCAGTCGTGTCCGACTCTTTGCGACACCATGAATCACAGCACACTAGGCCTCCCTGTCCATCACCAACCCCTGAATTCTACCCAAACTCATGCCCATCGAGTCGATCATGCCATCCAGCCATCTCATCCTCTGTCCCCTTCTCCTCCCACCCTCAATCCTTCCCAGCATCAGGGTCTTTTCCAATACGTCAACTCTCCACATGAGGTGGCCAAAGTACTGGATAAATACAAACTTAAATATACGTGTGCATACACATAAGCATTTGTAATGGCAGTGATGAGTGAGGTAGCTTTTTTTAATTTAAAAATCATCCTTTGAAAAAAGTCTTAAATGCCTTGTCTTCTGACCATCCCTTAATAAGACTGACGTCAAGTGTAATAAACGTTGTTTTGGAAAAACTAGTAGAGCTTCCTGTGGTTTGTAGGAATCTGGGGGCCTCAGAAATGGAATTGGTGCCCCGAGACACAGGAGTGGAGGGTGTGCATCTACTTGGCAACTCTGCAGACACACTGGCGGTGGCTTCGCAGAGGACATCTGCCATATGGCCCTGCGATGTCAGCTTGTCAGGGACAGGGCCTCTACGGATACGTTCCTCTCTATTGTACTTCTCCTAATTAAGTTGTATCACAGTGTCACTGAAGATGACTAGAGAATTATTTCCAGAAATGCTAATGAGCCTCCGTGATGAAAGTTAATTAATAACAGAGCACAATTTAAGGCTGAAAATCCTCCTTGGCTTCTGCTATCGAGTGTCAATCGATAAATAAACAGGAGCTTATGGTAGCTCTCCATGGTAACGACTTCAAATTTATCATGACCCCAAAGCAGGGAAGAGGGAAGAACAGAAAAAGGATTTTTTCTGGGCTGACATCCTGGATCACTCTCCAAGTCAGTACAAGGAGTGAGCCTATCTCAGGAAGCTTTTCTTCTCTCTCTCTCTCTTTTTAATTTTAAACCTTGTGTGTTGTATTGGGGTACTGCTGATCAACAATGTTGCGATAGTTTCAGAAGAGATTCAGCCATATATATACACATGTGTTATGCAGATGACACCACCCTTATGGCAGAATGTGAAGAGGAACTAAAGAGCCTCTTGATGAAAGGGAAAGAGGAGAGTGAAAAAGTTGGCCTAAAGCTCAACATTCAGAAAACGAAGATCATGGCATCTGGTCCCGTCACTTCACGGAAAATAGATGGGGAAACAGTGGAAACAGTGTCAGACTTTATATTTTTGGGCTCCAAAATCACTGCAGATGGTGACTGCAGCCATGAAATTAAAAGACACTTACTCCTTGGAAGCAAAGTTTTGACCAACCTAGATAGCATATTCAAAAGCAGAGACATTACTTTGCCAACAAAGTATGGTTTTTCCAGTAGTCATGTATGGATGTGAGAGTTGGACTGTGAAGAAAGCTGAGTACCGAAGAATTGATGCTTTTGAACTGTGGTGTTGGAGAAGACTCTTAAGAGTCCCTTGGACTGCAAGGAGACCCAACCAGTCCAATCTAAAGGAGATCAGTCCTGGGTGTTCTTTGGAAGGAATTATGCTGAAGCTGAAACTCCAGTACTTTGGCTACCTCATGCGAAGAGTTGACTCACTGGAAAAGACCCTGATGCTGGGACGGATTGGGGGCAGGAGGAGAAGGGGACGACAGAGGATGAGATGGCTGGATGGCATTACTGACTCGATGGACATGAGTTTGAGTGAACTCCGGGAGTTGGCGATGGACAGGGAGGCCTGTCGTGCTGCAATTCATGGGATTGCAAAGAGTCGGACACGACTGAGTGACTGAACTGAACTGAACTGATACACATGTTATCCATTCTCCAAACTCCCCTCCCATCCAGGCTGCCACACTGTTAATAATGAGCAGAGTTCCATGTGTTATACAGTAGGTCCCTGTTAGTTATCCATTTTAAATAGGACCCTTATCTTCTTACAAACACACTTTTACCTAGACCATCTCTAGGCTTCTGAAGTCAAGTGGAGGCAAGTCTAAAATCAAACTGAAAATGGAAATATTGATATCAGCATTTTGTCTTAAAGGCTGAGCTCAAAACAAGGTTATATGAAAAGTCAGAGTCACACTCACCACCACATCGGTCCTCATCTTCCCAAAAGTCTTGATCAAATGGGCATAATGATAGTCTTCCATTTGTCGCAGAATAGCTGTCATACAGGCCACGAAATTCCCCTGCGAACAAATCAAAAGATATAGTTGGATGATGAGAGAACAACACTCAAATGTTGATGTAAACTGACAGTACCTTCTTTTGTTTCTCCTCTGCTGTAACAGTAGGTTTTCATTAGCTATCTATTTTATACATATGAAAGTGAAAGTTACTCAGTGGTGTCTGACTCTTTGTGACCCCATGGGCTATACAGTCCATGGAATTCTCCAGGCCAGAATACAGGTGTGGGTAGCCTTTCCCTTCTTCCGCACTGCAGGTGGATACTTTACCAGCTAAGCCATCAGGGAAGCCCAAGAATACCAATACAGTATTGTAAAGTAAAATAAAGTAAAAATAAAAATTAAAAAAAAAAGAAAAAAAGAATAGTGGAGTGGGTAGCCTATCCCTTCTCCAGAGGATCTTTCCGACCCAGAAATCAAACCGGGGTCTGCCGATTGCAGGCAGATTCTTTCCCAACTGAGCTACCAGGGAAGCCAGTTTATACATAGTGGTGTTTGTATGTCAATCCTAATCCTTAAAAATGCATTCAAATATACATCAGGTGCAGAAAAATACTGTTTGATTCCACTTATATGTGGTATCTAGAATAGCCTGATTCATAGTCAGAAAGCACATTGGTAGATATACCAGGGGCTGGGGGTTTTGAGGGTGCAGAGTGGGGAGGGGGCGTTAGTGTTTAGTGGGGATAGTTTCAGTTTAGGAAGGTGAAAAATTCGAGAGGTAGAGCAGGAGGGTGAGAGCTGCTTAGTGCCACTGAACTATACAGTTAAATATAGTTAAAACAGTATGTGACTTCTACCTGGATGAAAAAAATAAAAACTCTGGTTGGCAGAGGGGAGGAGAATTGATGTGGACTAAGAGTCTGGGATCACAGCCCATCAGGGAGACACCACAAGCATGGGTGGCCAGGTAGGTGACCAGTCACGTCAGCCTCAGCATCTTCTCTTTTGCTACATTTCTGTCTCTCTGACTCCATTAAATGCTTGCTCATACATGACTGTCCAGTCTGGAAAAAACAAACTTGAAAGGCTTTTTGCATTAAATATGTGCAGATGGGAGACAGGATTGAAATCACTGCCGCTTGTATTTTGTGTTCTCTGGAAAGTCGCTGCCCTTATTATCAGGCCAAGTATATGTGCAGCACCTCCTCTTGGGCTGTGGCAAAGAAAGGCCTTTTATTTCTCAAATCTGCCTGTATCCCCCTTGGCCAATTTGGAGGCAATCACCAGTGACTCCACAATGAGTTATGGTCCAGTTCTCCTCCAGGAGAAGCATGTGGGGAGGAATGCAGCCTCATCAGAATGTAAAGTGGGAGAGACAGGAATTTCTCATAACAGACAGAGCTGGCAGGAAAGGGAAAGAAGGGGGAAAAAAGAAACCACCGAAGGAAATCAAGACACGGAGAAAGGATGGGACCAGAGCACTGAGCAACGGAAGTGTAGACGTGTTTGCATGTGTAGGACTGTGCACCTGTGTGTGTGCAAACACACCAAGGCAAATTTGGTCTAGTGACTAGGCGGGGGTAAACTGTCCGTTGCCATTTACTGGACTATATCACTCCTGAGGTTCATGGCTAACAGCATCCTAACAGCCTTCCTTGCTTTTAAATATTTTCCCCTAAAGTAATGACGTTGCAAGAAACATAGGATGTATATTTTCTCCCATTAAAGCAGTACAAGTCTGGTAAAATTATAGGATGAGACATACTCTGAGACATGCCCCTAATTTTGCCTCGCTAAATGAGTTCACAGATTGTATTCTTTTACTAACTCTGCTTTTACAAGCAATTTATTTGAATGCCTGAATATCTCTTGCATGAATTTGGAATGCATGCTCTGTAGTGAAATATCAAAGTCCACTATTTTTTTCTGAGCCATTTTATATCTGTAATATACATATATGCTTCCACATGAGTCCTCAGGGAATGCATTACGTAAGTTGGCCAAATCAAATAATGATAATATGGTATCTTCCATTTGCCCAGAAGTGTAAATTATTTGTGAATGATGATAATTGCTGAAATCCAGATTCCAAGTTGGTGTTCAGGGAAAGAGCTTAAATAATGCTTGTTTTCCACTGGAGGAATGATCTGTAAAATGGCAAGATATCCATTTATGAAGATGAACTTTTGAAATATACAGGTGTTTAGCATCTCGTTGAGCACAAGAGAAGCCGCCTTTGTATCTTCTTTACTCTTGATGAAAGCCATCTTCCGGATAACAGTCTTCATCATATTACATGTTGATTGATTGCCACGTGTCAAGCGCTATGCCCGGGCCACTAGAAACATGGCCTCATTCAATCACACCACAGATTTTCTTCTTGTTCCCAGATTATGAACAAAAGTGTTCCCCTCTCAATGAAAATAAGGAAACCCAGCTGTGAACCCAGAACACCGCCTATGAGGTAGGTGCTGAGGAGCTGGGCTAATTTTCCAGTTATCTAGGTATGCATTTTCATTAGTTTTCTGAGAAATCTGAGGTCACTGCTAACGGCCAACTTGAAACAGAGATGCACTTGCTCATACTTCTGCAGTCACTAGAGAAAGCTGGGAAGAGCACGAGGAAACGGAAAAGGTGGCCGTCGACAGTGTCCCCAGTTCTCCCCTGCCCCAGCTGGCTACGACCTGGACGCCTCCCTCCCAGACAAGGAGCTTTTCTAGAACAAGAAGGTTCACCTGCCAGGGGTTCAAATTAATTTTCTGCAGGTTAAAGGGGTTAAAGAATCGGGACTCCCATAGTACAGCCACTGAAATCACAAAGCCAGCTGTGTATAATTCAGAGCAATGGACTCACGTACTGTACTTTAAATATGAAGTTCAAAGTAGAAAGAAGACCCCAGAGCAGTCTTGAAAATGCAAAAAACATGAGCAGGGAGTAATATCCATGAAAAAACAACAAAAACACAGAACATCCAGAATCCGGCCAGATACTCAAACGGGTGATGTGGACATGCTCAATTTAGGGAGCAGACTGCCACATAATGCTGAAAGATTCATGCAAGGCAAAGGCTGGGGGAACTGACATGATGCAGAAAATGAAAACCTGAAGAGAACATAGCAATTTCCATAAAGCAAATCCTGGGAAGGCTTCAATAGCTGGTCGGGAAGCTTTGCATTTGCATGAGAACGTCACAGAGAGGGCAGCCAAACGGCCTCTTGTCTAACTGCCATGGGGACTAACTGGAGGACAGGGGCAGGTCATTGCCCTCCGAGTTAGAGGTCAAAAGGCCGCAGGTACAATGCACTCCCTACTTAACCTAAGGAAACGTTATGGAAAGCAATTTGTACAGTTCAGTCTTGCTTAGAGGAAGCAAATCTTTCTATTTCAGTCCTTTTCTAAGCAGAAATTCTGGACCCCACCAAGAAAGAGGTAATATGCCTGTCAAATTTCACAGAAAGGCCCCCTCTTTCCTTCGGAACGGAGTCCATGCGAGGGGGCCAGCATCTTCAGAGAAGATACGGGGCGGACACCATGGAGCATGACTGCCTATGTGAACTCAATGGAACCCTCTGGAGCAGAGTGGTGGGTTTCTAAGGGTAGATGGAAAGCAGGTATCTAAGGAAGCTGTATTTGAAACCAATCACACACCAGAAACAGAAATGGGGGTGAGCTGTGACACAAAACTTATTCTGCAGGCTCAGAAGAAAATTGCTATTCGATGCCTGGCCATTGATTTATTGGAAATGCATTTAGAAGTCATAGGATGCTTTTAGTTTAGACAGTGGGTGGGCGGCAGGTCGGCTGGGGGTGACTGTACAGAATTCCTCCTAGAAACTGAGCCTGGGGGTCGAGTTCTAGTCCCAGTGGCTGAGTAAAAATGAACAAATAAATAAAATAAGACATATTCCTTATGACTTCAAAGCAATGCAAAACAGGGAGAGAGAAGTCAGGAGGCAGTGGGAGAACTTTTAAAAGCCAAGACATGGAAGCCTCATAAACAAAAAGATGTGAGCTTCATTAGCAATCAGAGATGAAAATGGTATATCATTATTTGCCTGCCAAAATAGCAGAGGAGTATTTAAGTGATGATAATGTTCGCAAGGGCACAGGGGATGAGCACTCTTAGACACCACTGGTGGGAGCATAAATTGCTATAACCTTTTTAAAAAGCGATTTGGCAATAGGTTTAAAAAGTCTTGGGAAAAAATACTCATCTCCTCAGGGTAATTCTACTTCCCACAAGCCACCTAAGGAAGTAATTCAGAATCAGAAATTTTATGCCCAAAGATGTCCACTGCATCTCTGAAAACATCTCAGTGTTCAACAGCTAGGAACTGTATAAGTAATACAATATTTTGTAAGATTGCAAGGTAAAATATAGGATGCCCAGCTCAATTTGAATCTCAGAAAAATATGTCCCAAAGATTGCAATGGAAATTTTGCACATGACATTCATATACTACGGAAATTATTTGTTGTTTACCTGAAGTTCATTTTTTATTTGCTAATTCACATAAACATACCAATAGTTTTCTGATGAAACATTATGTAACCATCAAACAATAATCATGAAAATATGAACTGTTTTAAATAGTATAAGAAAATGCTCATAGATGAAAATCAGACATAATCATGGTACTGATAGTTTTCAGCAAAACAAAAAAATATAACAGGAAAAAAATCAAAAGAAGAAACAATTCAAAGAAAAGACATCACATATGATAAGGGTGGGAGGATGAGTCCAGATTACTTTTAACACTGGAAAATATATTAGCATTTTAAAAGGTGGGACAGGAACTGAGAGTTGCACTGACATACATACCCCACCAAATGTAAAACAGATAGCGGGCGGGAATTTGCTGTGTAGCAAAGGTAGCTCTCTGCAGCCTCCCGTGGTGAGATGTGGCAGAAATTCTGGGGAGGGTGGGAGGGGGGTTCAATAGGGAGGGGACATAGGTATACTTATGGCTGATTCACATTTTGTATGTCAGAAACCAACACAACAGGGGAAAGCAATTTTCCTCCAATTAGAAAATAAATTCTAAAAAAAGGTAGTCATTAGATAGGACAGCTGAGATCTCTACCTTCTTCTCCTGACCCTTAGTGTCCTTAGGGGTGCCCTTATTCTCAAAAAGTTCTTTCATTGGGCTTCCTCTGCCCACGTGAACTAGGTCACTGCTCCTCAAGCCCTGGACTGAACTTGTGTCTGTGCCCTCTTGGAATTTTCTTTCTGACCCTCCTCCAGCCCACTTTAAGTCTGGAACACCAGGGCTCTAAGCAGGTGGACAGGCAGACTGGAGGACAGGCAGAACGCAGCGTTGCTGGTGGAGCAGGGGACGCTGTGTGGCAGGCAAGTGAGTGCAAAGTCCCAACAGGATACAGACAAAAGGTTTCTAACAAAGGGCAGATTTTGCAGAACGATGACTTAGGGCGAGTTCTTGTCAATGGTATCTTTGCCATCTTTGCCTAGTCTAGAGTCCAAGGCCGTGTACATGAATTGGAAGGAAAAATCCCAAGGATTTGTATTCACAGTCCTGAGCTGTGAAGGGGCGCCTCTTTTATGTAAAGACATCAGGACGGAGTCATGAGGCTCAGAGAATAACGTTTGACATTGCTCTTGGTAACCCCATCCACAGTCCAGAACACTTCATACACCCCTGGATCTCACATGTGCATGGGGCCCGCAACACAGGCAGAAATTATAAGTCTCCTCCAAGTGCTCTCAACGCCAAGGGATTTGGGGGAGCTCCAAACTGCAGAAGCTGTCAGAGCTGCAGACAGAGCTCCAGGGACATGTGGTCTGGAGGGCAGGCTTGAATAGGAGAATCTGCTATTTATATCGGGGATTACACTTCTTGGTGCCCAGTGATGATGTGTCAGAAATTTTAAATGTGTTTTCATGAAAGCAAGTGCTTTGAAGAGGAATTCTCATTTATATATTTCATTTCAAATATATCGATAAAAACAAACCTACTTCATAATCACCATCAAAAGTTGAAGAAAAAGTAATCCTCCAATGATACTGCTAAAGGACACTAGGCAAGAACTGTAGCAAAGGTGAGAAGATGTATCACTTGGTGGATTCTAGATGACTTCCATACTGGGGAGCATTTCAGCCAAAGAATCAATACTGTATGGCAACATTATGAGGACTAGGATCTGGAAAAGGGAATGTGGGTGAGAGCTGAGCACTCTGTTTCAAAGGCAATTGTTGTTGCTGTTCGCTCACTAAGTCATATCTGACTCTCTGTGACCCCATGAACTGCAGTACGCCAGGCTCCTCAGTCCACTCTCTCCCGGAGGTGGCTCAAATTCATGTCCATTGAGTCGGTGATGCTATCGAACCATCTCATCTTTTGCCACACACTTCTTTTGCCTTCAATCTTTCCCAGGTCTTTCCCAAAGAGATGGCTCTTCACATCAGGGGGCCAAACTATTGGAGCTTCAGCTTCAGCATCAGTCCTTCCAGCGAATATACAGGTTGATTTCCTTTCAAAGGCAGGGGTGATATGAAACAAATCCCCATACAGATAAGTTCTTGGACAGATAAGAAGCCCTAGAGAGTGCAAGGCTTTCTGTTTTCAAGAGGGAAAGCCAATGGTGAAATGTTTAAAGGTTCTATTTGTTATAAGGAAACTTAAGAGAGAAACATAGGGAGTACAGACAGATAACACAAAGAATATCTCAACATATCGTTCAGTGGCCCAAAGCATCCTCCAAAACCTCTGTAGAGATGATGTTTGTGAAAAATATACATGGGGGTGTCCACATAACAAATTATAAACAACCATAAACACAAACTTATCTGTTTCCTCACATTAAACTGACAATGTTTCTAAAATTCACAAATGCACAAAGACCAAGAGAAGAAGAGAGACAGAACCACAGAAGAGAGAATTCTGGAAGCTGACAAGCGGATGCACAAATGATTACTAGCTGTGCTGGAAGCAGGAAGGGAGTGGATATCTATCAGGAATCCTGTTGATTCTGGGCAGAGAGTCTTGGAAAGTCTCGGAAACTGGAGCTGCCAGTTACTCAGAGAGCGAGGCTATGTGTCAACTGGAAATCCAAAGCCCTGATGTCTTTAAAACCTGGCCAATATGTCCACCCCAGCAGGTCCTCTAAGGGGAATGGCTCGCTCCCAGCAGGGAACCACGTGTTTACCCTCCTGACAAAACAGAAGAGACAGCGGGGCAGGACCACTTGGCTGAGACTGTCCACTGATAGGAAGCTGATTATTTTAAGTCCCCACACTGCTCTATTCAGCTGGGCTCCCAGCAAAGCACCAAGTATAAGCAAACTGGAACAGGCAATTGGCAGAATCCTCGCTGGAGAAACTGACCAGCCTAAGAGAATACCCAATAACTTTCCATCAAGGTTCTGACAGCATGAGGACCCCGTCCGCATGGGCTCCTCATGCAGTGAAGCCCAGAGCCTTCAAGGTCTGTGCATCCATGGGGAACAGAGGGTCTTAAAGTGACTGCAGTCCTCAGGAGAAAAATCAACCAGATATTAATAAAGGAGGCCAGAACAAGCAAAAACAAAAGCCAGAGGAATGAAAGAAAATTGAGAAAACATAAGAAAATTCAATCACTATTATCTTCAGCTAGGTAAGAGATGATATCCATAAAACAAGAACATAATGTTATAAAAAGAAAAACAAAAGGAACAGATACAATGAAATGATTATGGAATGTTTCAGCTGTATTAGCAGAAATAAACATCTTAATAGAAGTTTGGGGATATACAATTAATGAAATCCTCCAAAAGTAGAACAACAAGACACACAGAGAATAAAAACATCAGACAATCCATTCAGGCGTCAATACTGAATAAACAGAAATTCCAGAAAGCACACAGAAACTGGGGAGACAAAAGTATTTTTACAAAATAATAGAAAACTCATTAAAGGATTATTAGAACTAATAAGTGACTTCACAGATTATGGGATACAGGATCAAATTACAAAACTCAATTGTTTTTCTAACACTAGCAATGAATAATCTCAAAACAAAATTCAAGGGAAAAACTCCTTTTACTAAAGCATCAAAACAAACTTAAGAATAAATTTAACAAGATTATATAATACTTGGACCCCTAAAACCAGAAGGTACTGTTAAAGGAAATTAGAGAGGACCTAAATAAATAGAAAAATACCCCATGTTCATGGAATAGAAGACTTAATATTGTTAAAAGGGCTATAGTCCCCAAATTGAGGTACAGATTCAACCCAATTCCTATCAAAATTCCAGCTGGCTGCTTTGCAGAAATTGACAAGTTAGTCACAGATGACTGTATTTTGCCTGATTTCATTCTAAAAAGTGTCCAGGAGAGGCAAACCCATAAAAACATGAAGTTAGACTTGGGATTGCCAAGAGCTGGAAGTTTAAGGAGAGAATGGAGAGCAACGGCCTTCGGGTATGGGTTTCCTTTGTGAGTGAGGACAATATTCTAAAGTGGATTATGTGCCTATAGTTAAACCCTTATATTCTTATGTTAAATAGATGAATTTTATGGCATAAAAATTAGATCTTAACAAAGCTGTCAAAAATTCTTAAATATAAATTAATTAACTAAACAATGTGAGATAATCATTCTAAAATGACAAGCATATCCAAAATGAAAGGGCCCACTGAGGGTCAAACACAATCAAGACTCACATGTGTGAGATTTTGAAATATTACAGATAGAACAATAATTCTCAAGCATTCGAGAACAAAAGAAGAGGTCCAGTGGTTAAGACTCCAAGCTCCCAATACTGGGAACCTGGGTCCATTCCCGAGTCAGGGAACTAGATCCCTCATGTTGTAACTAAAGGTCCTGCATGCCGATATTAAGACCTGGCACAGCAAAATAAATAAAAATTATTAAAAAAGAAAAAAAGAAATACACAAATAGTTGCAAGCATGGACTAGGAATTGATCATGGAGAGGACAGTGAAGAAGACATTTAATTCTCAGGACAAGTCAAGCCCTTGCAAACCCTCAGATTTAAAATGGTAATAACCCATTTGGAAAACTCCTTCCAAATTCTAGGATCCTTGTGAAATTGTTCTTTCTCTTTAGATTTGTGAAATAGACACAAGGAAGTTTTTCTCACCTTTGCTTTGGTTTCTTCATTCAAGTATTTTGACATCATGGGAAATCACTTACCCCTTTTAGGATGGGGTTGGGGGTTATAAGGAAGAAACGATAATGCAGATACAGCAATGGTGTCAGACGAAGAGAAGACGGTGCCCGTGTGAGATGCGGCAGAAGACACAAGTCACTGCTGTGCTTCACAGAGTATTCAGCATCTTGTTAATTAAATATGTGTTTAGGCGTAACACATAATGAAAAGGCTGAATCAGGTACTATTGTTAACACTGAGGTTATTGGAAAAATAAACATTCACTCATACCATTTGAACTTACTACATCTTTCCACAAAATACAGTCCACGGTGAAACTGAGGGCAGTCCTGTTTCTCTTCTCATTTCAAGAAAAAGTCAGTCCCATGAATCATCTATCCAAAGTACGGTTAATTTTTACTCATATAGTTTCCAAACTATTGTGATCTCTTGTTTTATAAAGGACCATAGAGTGAGGAATGTTTGTAAAAAGATGCTATACCAAATTAAAAATAGTATGGTTGAGAAATGAAACTAATGTCATCTATTAGCTCCTTTCAACCACTAGCAACAAATTAAACCTGCATCTTAAATTTAAATTGAATGCTATAGCTCATATCATTGCAGACACGATGAAGAAAAAATTTAATTTTTAAAACAAAATCAATTTTAACTTTACAGTGGTAGTAATTGTAGGAAGATGTTTATAGGAAAAATATACCAAAAGGAACCCTCTGGATCTTGTATTACCCATAACAATTATTTGCTGCTTATTCCACATAAGAAATTAAACACGTATTCACATTTGTTAAGAAGAGTAAAAATAAATTACAATCAAATTTTATATATACACAAGTATACTTTGTGGTATAAAGAGGAATATACATATATTGTATAGAACTTGTTGATATAATTCATTTGATGCTAACATAAGTCAGATTACTACAGAAAATTTTATATTTATTTTCATAAACAATAAGTCAGATAATACTAGAACCTTAGAGAGCTTTCAGATCTTCTCCTACAATATATAGTAACTGTAAATACACTGTAGTAAAAACAAGAGTAATCCAGTCTTAATAAAATTTTGCCTTTGAAGGGGGATCAATGTACTACACATTTTTAAACTCTCTTTTGTCCATATAGGACACTCTTGTCATCATAGTTATAGATTAAAATTGAAACTCTTTATTGGATGAAATGAAATTCCTCTCTATGAATCAAAGAATGATGCTGTGCTCAAAATATCTATATTGGTTAGATGAGCTGATGTGAAGAAAACTGTCACATACAGAATGCTAAAAAAAAGAAAACACTAATGAATCATAAGGAGAACAACATCCATTTTGGAATATAAGATTATTTTAAAATAGAGGCAATGACAATCTAATTTATAAGATGTTATTTCTTAGGAAATAGTTATTTATACATAAACATATACATCTACAGTGTGCAGATAAAGGCTCAAATGCTGCCTATCACAGTGCGTCACTAACAGCTTGTCTGCTCATGACTCCAGAAGCCCTCAAAGTTCTTTGAGCGCTAAGTACCTTGAGGTTTATTTCCAAAATCTCCTACTGTGGGGAAGTGGAACTCAGTCTAGCGGGGTGGTACCCAAGAGAAATTCTGCAGAGCAATGCGCCGGCTGAGCAGGCGTGCAAGAAAACACACACGGCATGAAAGCCTCCCATGGGGGCTGCATGCCCATCCCATCTCCCCTTCCTCACAGCCCTGAGGAGATCAAAGGGTCCTCAGATTCTGAGGTGATGGGGCCACTTGGAACTTAGCAGAAGAAATTGAGGAGCTAAGGCAGAAATGATGAGGAGATTCAAAATGTTACCGAGTATTAGTAAGTGCAACACTCAACAGACACTCAAAGAGTGGGCGCTGTGTTGACAACACAGAGTTTGGGGGCCTGGCCAGGTGGATACACACGGTGCCCCCAGGACGAGCACACACGGGGGCCTGAGGCCAAAGGACTAAGTCAGGAGGACCCAGAAGGATGCTGGAGGAGACTGTCCTGGCAGAAGTGAGAACAGAAGCGATGGATCACGACACAGTGGCAAGTCCGAGAGTCTACACCGGTACTCAGACAAGGGGTGCTGGCAAGGCAGGCAGTGTTGGAAAGAGAGACAAAGGTAAGACCCTTACCCTACAGATCACAATGTGTACACGAAACCAGAAAATAAGGAAACCACTCGTTCCAACCCCTAAAGCAATGGTTGATTCCAGAAAGGATTCTCAATGGGGACTGAAAAGATTCGGATAAATGTCCCTGGGGATAATCTGAAACTATCACCCCCACGTTCTTCCTCATTACAGACTGTGGCCAAGGGTGTGACGGAATGCAGAGGACGCATCATCCGTGAGATGGTATTCTGTGCCAAAAATGTGAGATAATAAGGAATAATTGTTTGAGGAAAACATCCTCACCCTAGATGGGGGAAGAAGTATGGAAGATAATTAACTCCTTTTTATATGTGAGAGTATAGAGAGAGTTGGCCAACACACACTTAGGAGAGGAGAAGAGAAAGAGGCAGTGCTCAGAGCCCAAGTTAAAGGAGGAGGAGAAGGAGATGGAGGAGGGGTGAAGAGGGGAAAAGGGACACGGAGGCTGCAGACAAATCCAGGTTATGCGACATTGGATAAGACCATTGGCCTGTGCCCTTAAACAAGGCCAATGAGGAAACCTCACTAGAATTGCTAATTTTTGTAGATGCCATATTATTACTGACTATGCAGCAGAATTACTTTCTTAGCAGATGCAAGAAACAATGAGGGACGAACGTGCCATCATGTCCGTGACAGACTTTTCCTCTGGTGAAAAAATAAATTTACATTTGATATTTACAAATACACAATGGAGAAAGGGCGGATTTAATGCATACCTGACGGACTGTTAATAAAGAATGGATCTAGCTGACAGGTATTCACGTTTTACTGTAAGATTTTTCCAACATGTCCGTACCTATGCAAACTCCAAAATAAAAAGCTAAGGGGAAACAACTTCTACTCACGGACTACTGGAGAAGGCACACGTGGCAACAGTTCAGTAAGACACAAGGCCACAAATGTTATAAAAGGCAGCTACTGCAGACTGGCAAGGGAGTCTAAGAGCAAGCAGTTCTTTTCCAATCATAGGAATTATTACTGAGTATAATAACAGGAAAACAAGCAACAACTTAGCTATTTAAAGACATTTAGGGAAGGGAGAGAGGAGGAGTCAAGCTTCCCAACTCAGAAATATTCACTCGGGAAACTGAGGAGCAAAAATGTAAGTGAATGGAGAGTGCTAATGCTTTCGTATATAAAGCTCTGACACATGCATTCTTCTTCAATGCAAGAATGATTAATTTACACTGTAGAACTGTTTGCTGGCCTTGACAAAATACTCTTCAGTGACAGAAGGAAGAGTAACGATATCCCGTCTCCATACGAAATACAGATCTTAATATCACGCACATTCCTTTCATTGTTTTACAATACTTTTCTTTCTATGGTAAAGGTCTACAGGCAGATGACAGAAAATTAGCTTACGAGACAAGACTAAAAGGCTTGAGGCAGACAGTTTATAATAATCACTGGACCCAGATCAAGAATGCTATGTAAAGTAGAACAGGCTATGTAAGCTCTTTGAGCCTCAGTTTCCTCATCTGTAAAGTGGGTACACTAACTTTAAAATCCAGAATTGCTGGAAGATTTAAATTGCTTATTGATGTAAGGATATTAGCCCAGTGTCTGGCTACATATGCAAATGCTGGTTATGATGGTGGTGATCATGATGACGGAGAATACAAGAATATTTTAAAGTCACAAATTTGTATATAAAGTCAGGAGACATTCATAACAGAGTCCAAGCATGCTTAAAAAAACCTGGAGATATATTTCTGTTCAGGGTCTGGAAGAATCAATATAGTTAGGATGCCAAGTGATCTACAGTTAGCAGGAAGGTATTATACAAATTAACAATCTAATTCTAAACTTTATATGGAAAAGCCAATAATGTGAAACAGCCAAAGAAACTTTGAACGACATTAAAGGACACACCACTCCCTGATTTTAATATTTATTACAAAACTACAGATAGTAAGACTATGGTACTGGTGAAAGAACAGACCGATAGATGAAAAAAGCTGACCACATACACACGGTTAATGGATTTTCACCAAAAGTGCCAAGAAAATTTAATGAAAAGTATAATGCCTTTAACAAATGGTATTTTCAAATGATACAATTAGACACATATGAAAAGTCAGAAAGAAAAACGAGGGAGACATGGAGGAAACTACGGTTGACCTATACCCTACACCATATACCAAAGTCAGCATAAAATGCATCATAAATGCAAAACCTCCAAAACAGCAGAAATTCTAGAAGAAAACACAAGGAAAAACCTTTCCAGCCTTGGTTCAGGTATATATTTCTTGGGATACAAAACGCATGAAACATACAAGAACAATTGACATCCTCCTATATTGCTGGTCTGAAAGGCAAAAGGGTACAGATATTTTGGGCAAAGTCTGGCAGTTTCTTGTACATTCCATCATATACTGACCACAGGGCCCAATCATCCTGCTTCCAAGTATTCACGCAAGAGAAAGGAAAACATACATCCACACAGAGACTTCTACAGAAATGGTTACAGACAGTCTTAGGGTTAAATGCCAAACATCACCTCATATGTCTATTACCTGAAAAATGGATTAACAAACACGGGACATCCATATGGTGGAACAGGGCTCAGCAATAAAATGAACATTTTGCTTATCTACTGATAAACAGATGTAGATCATTCTCAGACACCAAGTCTTTCTTTTGTTAAAAACAAAACAAACAACAACAAAAAACTGTGCTAACTGAGAGATGTCAACACAAAAGGCGATACAACGTATAAATCCATGTATGTGACGTTCTAGAAACACAGAACTACAGCGACAAAATGGAGAAGGTCGACTCCAGAGGGGCATCAGAAAACATTCTAAACCCTGTATCTGGTGGGGCTAATACAACTGTATCGAGAAGGCAATGGCGACCCACTCCAGTACTCTTGCCTGGAAAGGAGGAGCCTGGTAGGCTGCAGTCCAAGGGGTCGCGAAGAGTCAGACACGACTGAGCAACTTCCCTTTCACTTTTCACTTTCATGCATTGGAGAAGGAAATGGCAACCCACTCCAGTGTTCTTGCCTGGAGAATCCCAGGGACGGGGGAGCCTGGTGGGCTGCCGTCTATGGGGCCCCAGAGAGCCGGACACGACTGAAGCGACTTAGCAGCAGCAGCATACAACTGTACAGATCAATCAAAATTCAGAACTAAAGGGGTGAATTTTACTGTATGATCTTATGTACATGTGTGTGTACATATACACACACACACACACAAAGAATACAAATTGAAAACCATAAAATACCCTATAAGTGATATGCAGCTAATATTGACATTTAGTGGATTCCTTCTTGCTCTCACATATAGAAACAAACTAGTTGATGAACATAGGATCATAGTTCAGTTACTGCAACTTTCAAATGGTTCATTATTCAAAGTACAGGCCCTCCATCACCACCCTTGGTTTTCACATCTTCCATGGGTATCCATGACAATTCATACTTTCACATGAGCTTTAGAACCACACTGCTGAGTTTGAAACAAGTCCCACTGGAACTGACACTGAGGTTGCAATGAACTTTTAAATTAATGGAGAAGGCTTACAGATACCAGCCTTCTCATTTATATATACATGGTGTCTTTCCATTGGTTAGTCTATTTTGATGTCATTCAGGATGTTTTGTGGTTTTCATCACATGGATCTTAAGCAGCTCATGTACTGTTGATTCCTATAGGAAAGAGAAAAACAATTCCCCCCCCAAAAAACCTTTAAAATGTTCAAGACATTTTTATTCATATATTTGGGAAAACCATTGAATTTGATAACTAAATTCTATTATTGAACTTTTCATTACTCTCTGTAGTTTGAGCGGGGAAGGATGTTGAAACAAACTGAACCAACATCTATCAGTAATTTTGTGTTGTCCTTTCCAAATTATGCAGGCTATGTTTCTATTTCTGGAAGTACTACATAGGTTCTCACAACCAACTCAATGTTAAATTGTAATAATGAGAATGAATGTCTTTGTTTCCTTAGAGATTTTAATGGGCAGGCATGCCTTTAAGGTCTAATATTTTATATTTGTTTTTAATACTTGAAATGTCAACAAATATTTATTGAACACCTGTGCTAAGTTCAAACTAGCACACAGTTGTACTCATCTCACACACTAGTAAAGCAATGCTCAAAATTTTCCAGGCCAGGCTTCAGCAATACATGAACTGTGAACTTCCAAATGTTCAAGCTGGTTTTAGAAAAGGCAGAGGAACCAGAGATCAAATTGCCAACATACGTTGGATCATCAAAAAAGCAAAAGAGTTCCAGAAAAACATCTACTTCTGCCTTATTGACTCTGCCAAAGCCTTTGACTATGTGGATCACAATAAACTGTGGAAAATTCTGAAAGAGATGGGAATACCAGACCACCTGACCTGCCTCTTGAGAAACCTGTATGCAGGTCAGGAAGTAACAGTTAGAACTGGACATGGAACAAAAGACTGGTTCTAAATAGGAAAAGGAGGACATCAAGGCTGTATATTGTCATCCTGCTTATTTAATTTATATGCAGAGTACATCATGAGAAACGCTGGGTTGGAGGAAGCACAAGCTGGAATCAAGTTTGCTGGGAGAAATATCAATAACCTCAGATAGGCAGATGACACCACCCTTATGGCAGAAAGTGAAGAAGAACTAAACAGCCTCTTGATGAAAGTGAAAGTGGAGAGTGAAACAGTTGGCTTAAAAGTCATCATTCAGAAAACTAAGATCATGGCATCTGGTCCCATCACTTCATAGCAAATAGATGGGGAAACAGTGGGAACAGTGGCTGACTTTATTTTTCTGGGCTCCAAAATCACTGAAGATGGTGACTGCAGCCATGAAATTAAAAGACGCTTACTCCTTGGAAGGAAAGTTATGACCAACCTAGACAGCATATTAAAAAGCAGAGACATTACTTTGCCAACAAAGGTCTGTCTAGTCAAGGCTATGGTTTTTCCAGTGGTCATGTATGGATGTGAAAGTTGGACTGTAAAGAAAGCTGAGCACTGAAGAATTGATGCTTTTTAACTGTGGTGTTGGAGAAGACTCTTGAGAGTCCCTGGACTGCAAGGAGATCCAGCCAGTCCATTCTAAAGGAGATCAGTCCTGGGTGTTCATTGGAAGGACTGATATTGAAGCTGAATCTCCAATACTTTGGCCACCTGATGCGAAGAGCTGACTCATTAGAAAAAGACCCTGATGCTGGGAAAGATTGAGGGCAGGAGGAAAAGGGGATGACAGAGGATGATGTGGTTGGATGGCATCACTGACTCAATGGACATGAGTTTGGGTGAACTCCGGGAGCTGGTGATAGACAGAGAGGCCTAGCGTGCTGTGGTTCATGGAGTTGCAAAGAGTCGGACACGACTGAGCGACTGAACTGAACTGAACTGTGCTAAGTTCTGAGGATAAGGTGATGGACAAGACAGATATAGTCCCTACTTGTCCTACAGAAGAGTTAAGTGAAGTGAAGTGAAGTGAAGTCAGTCGTTTCTGACTCTTTGCGACCCCATGGACTGTAGCCTGCCAGGCTCCTCCATCCATGGGATTTTCCAGGCAAGAATACTGGAGTGGGTTGCCATTTCCTCCTCCAGTATTTGTTTTTAAATTGAGATTTAACTGACATAGGTTAAGAGGAGAGTGGAATTCTCTGGTGGCTCAGAAGCTAATGAATGTGTCTGCATTGTGGGAGACCCACACTATCCCTGGGTCAGTTAGAAACATTGGAAAAGGGAATAGCAACCCACTCCAGTATTCTTGCCTAGAGAATTTCATGGACAGAGGATCCATGAGAGATGGACCATAAGGAAGGCTGAATGATGAAGAATTGATGCTTTCAAACTTGGGTGCTGGAGAAGGCTCTTGAGAGTCCCTCCGACAGCAAGGAGATCAAACAGGTCAATCCTAAAGGAAACCAACCCTGAATATTCATTAGAAGCACTGATGCTGAAGCTGACGTTCCAATACTTTGGCCACCTGATGCAAACAGCAGACAGTGGAAAAGGCCCTGATGCTGGGAAAGACCAGTGTCAAAAAGAGAAGAGGGCGGCAGAGGACGAGATGGTTGGACAGCATCACGGACTCAAAAGACGTGAGTGTGAGCAATGCTGGGAGGTAGGGAGGGACAGGGAGGCCTGGCGTGCTGCCGTCTCGGAGGCGGGGGGGAGGTCACAAAGCGTCGGACACACTGAGTGACGGAACAGCAATAAGGTCTACAGCGTGTTGACCTGACACATTTATATACTGCGACGCGACCACCATCGTGAGGTTAGCCAACGCCTCTATCAAGTCCCATAACTGCCATTGCTTTTTGGTTGTGAGAACATTTGACATCTAGTCTCCTGGATATTGGTTTAAGATAGAATTTATGTATGATGTTAAGGAAAACTCCAAAACTAGAGATCACCTCTCAGAAATATGTGAAGCTAAACAAATAGAATTATGGGTATTATTAAAATAAAAGAGTTTTATCACTGAAGAACAAAAAGACAGGCAATAAAACTACGCATCAAAAGAGCACATAGAGATGCTGCTGAATTCCGACTAAGGGAGCAAGAAAGGCACCACTCCCCTCCAAGCTGCAATAAAACCAAGCTCAGAAGAGGGACAAGCCATTACAATTCCTGCTTCCTAACAGGAGTATCATGCTACAAACATTTACAGAGGCCTACTATGTGTCAGGTGTTATTCTTCGAACCCTCATGAAGCTCACATTCCACTGGCCAGAGTGTATTGACAGGGAGCTTACTGTCAGCTGTATTTAAACCTGAGTTTCCCTTGTCAGGGCGGAGGTCAATTAGTATCTTAAGGAGATGCTCTGGGCCATGGGTGAGGCACCATCACACACGTGCCAAGTCCACACTGTAGATACTGTCATAACACATTTTGCCAAAATAAGACAAAACCTTCCAAGATGTTGGAAAAACATTTAAGGGGTATTTCAATCAAAATACACAGCAAGTACCCAGAGTTACATATGCATTATTCACACCCATCTATTTCTACACAGACGTAATTGAAACAGTAGAACAAGCCAAAAATGTAGAGCTGTATTTCATAATTACCAGTTAGAACAGGGACCATAATACTCTTAATTAGGAAATACAAGACATTGGTTTTTTGAGATTGATCTTCTTGAACCAAAATCATATATGTTGAAGATTGATTTTTAACATGACAATCGTCGACATTTTGGTTATCTGACTCAGGCATAAAAATAAAAAGGAGGCTTCACTAATCACATTGGTTTCCCTTCAGGTGAACCCCAAGCTCTAATCACAAGTCATATTGAGCAGATGCAAATTGGAGGCTACTTTTCAACAGATGTTCAGCCTAGATTAAAAAAAAAAATTTATTAATCTTCCCTAGATGAGATCTTAACAGCATGCTGCTGCTAAGTCGCTTCAGTCGTGTCCGACTCTGTGCAACCCCATAGATGGCAGCCCACCAGGCTCCCCCGTCCCTGGGACTCTCCAGGCAAGAACACTATAATGACTAATTTTAATTACTTTGCAGAATCACCACTTATTTGCAAAATTGAGTATGTTTTTCACAAGCTAATTATCTGGCTACACAGTTAAAAGCTTGCAGGCTGTAATGCTCCTAGTTCCTATCTCAACAAAAATTGTTATACACGGCATAATGAAGCCCACTAGTTTTGAATATAAGTTGGCAGTTTTGGTGTCATGAAGGGGCAAAAAGCTGAACTCTAGGCTGATCAGTTAAAGGGAAGGATGATCAATAGGAGGTATTCCATGGGAATTTTGGAAGGGAAATCACCATTATTTGGGTAACACAATCATCACAAATAAAAATGGCTAACATGGAGCAATGACCGGGTCCACAAGGCGCCGTGAGCTGCCCCGCCCCTCCCCAATACCTCTCTGACCCCATCTCTGGTATGATCTGACTCTTATCCCCACTCCAGATCCATATGGTGAGGTCCTAAGGCCCCAGAACCTCAGAATGTAAATGTATTTGAAGACAGGGTCTTGAAAGTGACAATTAAGGTTAAGTAAGGTCATTCAGTAAGGTCATTAAGATGCGCCCTCATTCACCATGACCCTTACAGAAGAAGAGACTGGGACACAGACACACAGAGTGGGAGGACCACGTGAAGATGGATTAGGAAGGTGGCCATCCACAGCCAAAGGGAGAGATGTCAGGAGAAGCAAAGTCGGCAGGACACCTGGACCTTGGATTTCTGGCCTGAGGAACCATAAGGGATGAATGTTGGCTGTTTAAGCCACCCATTCCGCGGCTTTTGTTATGGCAGCCCTAGAACCTAATATAACCTCATGGCCTCCATCACACTCTCCATGGGGGTCCTAGAACTCACCCAGCTTCTCCCCTTAGAAGGCCTCTTGTGTCCTCTGACGAAGGGCCCTCCCCATGAAGACTGCCTGACTCCCACTCTCTTCTCCTGCAGAGCCTGGCTACCCCCACAGTGCTGAGCCTGCTCAATCCCATTTAAAGTTGGAACCTTTCCCAGGCCCCAACACACCCCGTCATCTTAACCCCGCACTCCTGCACAAGCCGCCTCCATACACATTCCCATAATCTCCTACTTATTAGAAACATTGCTCATCAACTCTCCCCACTGGAATAGAAACCCCACAAGGGCAGGGATCACTGTTTCACTCACCAACTGAGCTCTAATGACTAGAAAAGAGAAATAAACACTTTGACAAGGTGGACTGAATGCCCTTTCTGCTCTCATTTTTAAAATATATAATAAAGTAAAAGAAAAGAAAGTGAAAGTGAAGTCACTCAGTGGTGTCTGACTCTCTGTGACCCCATGGACTGTAGCCTGCCAGGACGGAGAACGTCCATGGGATTTTCCAGGCAAGAGTACTGGAGTGGGTTGCCATTTCCTTCTCCAGGGGAATCTTCCGGTTCAACCCAGGGATCGAACCCGGGTCTCCCGCATTGTAGGCAGATGCTTTTACCGTCTGAGCCACCAGGGAAGTCCAAAAGAAAAGAAGGACAAATGTAAACAAATAAAAGGGAAATTAGTTCAGCAAAGACTGTAATGTGAAATAAGGAAAGATTGATTCTATCAATTAAAAAGAGAATGTACTTCTGATGAAGTTATCGATTTCTTTCTAGTCTTCTCAAAGATCCCTAAAGTGAAGTGAAGTCACTCACTCGTGTCCAACTCTTTGGGACCCAGTGGACTGTAGCCTGCCAGGCTCCTCTGTCCATGAGATTTTCTAGGCAAGAGTACTGGAGTGGGTTGCCATTTTCTTCTCCTAAGTATCTTCCCAACCCAGGGATTAAACCCAGGGCTCCCGCACTGTAAGCAAGACGCTTTACTGTCTGAGCCACCAGCGAAGTCTCAAAGATCCATCCCTAAACCTACTGCTAAATGATACTTCTCTAAAGGAATTCATGAACCAGAGTATTTTTGACAATCCACTTGAAATGCACATCTTAATTCGTTGACAATACTACCAAAGTTTTTTTGTACTTAGCAGAACTGTGGTGTTGGAGAAGACTCTTGAGAGTCCCTTGGATTGCAAGGAGATCAAACCAGTCAATCCTAATGGAAATCAATACTGAATATTCATTGAAAGGACTGATGCTGAAGCTGAAGCTCTAATACTTTATTCACCTGATTCAAATTGCTGACTGACTGGAAAAATACCATGATGCTGGGAAAGATTGCAGGCAAAAGGAGAAGGGGGCACTAGAGGATGAGATGGTTGGATGGCATCACCAATTCAATGGACATGAGTTTGACCAAACTCTAGGAGATAGTGAAGGACAGGGAAGCCTGGCTTGCTGCAATCAATGGGATGGCAAAGAGTTGGACTCGACTTAGGGATTGAACAACAACAGCAGCAAAGTACCACATCCCTGTCTGCAAAATGTGTCTGCAGTGACCTTTGCTGTGAGAGCCTCTGAAGGTGAGAAACTACCTTGGGGATTCATTGTCTACCCGTTCCCTAAGAGAGCTCTGTCTCCAAGTTAGCATATTCAGTGCAGATTTAAACGCTGACCTGGAGAAAAAAACAAAGACAGACCAGATGAGTCTTAAGGCAAAGCTGCTTGGTCATCTGAACGGACACTGCATCAACAGTGACAGCCTGATACGCTGGAAAACTTGAGCAGTTTTGCGCATGTAGCAAAAGCCCAGGGCCCTGTTGTAAGACGTGGTGTGGAGTCTATTTTGTTGTTGTTATTGTTGTTCAGTCACTAAGTCATATCCCACTCTTTGCTCATGGACTGCAGCACGCCAGGCTTCCCTGCTTTCACTACTACCCGCAGTTTGTAAAACTCATGGCCACTGAGTTGGTGATGCCACCCAACCACCTCATCCTCTGTCGCCCTCTTCTCCTGCCCACTGGCAGTAACAAGGGCATACAGGTGCAGCCCATGGCTTCCACCCTGCATGAGCCATGTCAGATCGTTATAAGCTTCTATCAGAACACAGGGCTAAGACCAAAACCGAACATGAGTGCCCTGATAGCCAGAAGAAATCACAATGCAGCCACACCATCCAGCAAAAATGGGGAAGTAGACAACCTCATTTTGCTAAGAGACTTTGTAGAGTGTTGGAGCATAGAAGGCAATGGCACCCCACTCCAGTCCTCTTGCCTGGAAAATCCCATGGATGGAGGAGCCTGGTGGGCTGCAGTCCATGGGGTCGCTAAAATTTGGACACGACTTCACTTTCACTTTCACTTTTCACCTTCACGCATTGGAGAAGGAAATGGCAACCCACTCCAGTGTTCTTGCCTTGAGAATCCCAGGGACGGGGAACCTGGTGAGCTGCCATCTATGGGGTCGCAGAGAGTCAGACACGACTGAAGCGACTTAGCAGCAGCAACAGAGTGCTGGAGAGACCATTCTGCAGCATGGACTGTGCTGCTCCCTGCCCCGCAGACAAGAGAAGGCCTTTCCGTCACCTCGGGACCTGTGACTCAAACAGATCTCTCTGCAGGGTTCCCTGGACACCTTTCATCAGGACACGGGGGTGTCCTGCAGTCAAATGTTTCATGTCCCCTCCCCCTATAACCTGCGAGCATAATCCATTTGTATGAAAAATGGGCCAGGGAAACTGTGGCTTTTTTTGAAACATTAAAATTATCTTCATGAAAACAGAATACAGAGAAGAATGCGTTGAAGCCCTGAGGACATGCAAGCAGGCTGTGTACATCACTGCTGTTAAAAACAAAGTTTGCTTTGAAAGAACAGAGAAATTCAATAACATACAAAGAAATACATGTGATAAAAGAGATCTCTAAAATCGGACAGAGAAAAGAACATATTTATTTATTATTTTGAGATGCTAATGGCTTCAGTAAAATTCTGAGAAAATTTTGCTAGGTATTTATATGGTTAACATTTCTTGTGTATTTAATAAGCCCTTGCTGCTGCTGCTGCTGCTGCTGCTGCTAAGTCGCTTCAGTCGTGTCCGACTCTGCGCGACCCCATAGACGATAGCCTACCAGGCTCCCCTGTCCGTGGGATTCTCCAGGCAAGAACACTGGAGTGGGTTGCCATTTCCTTCTCCAATGCATGAAAGTGAAAAGTGAAAGTGAAGGCACTCAGTCGTGTCTGACTCTTTGCAACCCCATGGACTGCAGCCTACAGCTATGAAATATTTTTTTCCCCCAGTGGCTCAGCGGTAAAGAATCCAGGCCTGGAGGATTCTATGGAGTCGCAGAGTCGGACAAAACTAAGCAACATTCACTTTCACTTTCTGCTGTTGCTAAGTCACTTCAGTCATGTCCGACTCTGTGTGACCCCATAGATGGCAGCCTACCAGGCTCCCCTGTCCCTGGGACTCCCCAGGCAAGAACACTGGAGTGGGTTGCCATTTCCTTCTCCAATGCATGAAAGTGAAAAGTGAAAGGGAAGTCGCTCAGTCATGTCTGACTCTTAGAGACTCCATGGACTGCAGCCCACCAGGCTCCTCCATCCATGGGATTTTCCAGGCAAGAGGACTGGAGTGGGATTCCATTGCCTTCTCCAACTTTCACTTTCAGGAACAACCAATACGTCTGGTTTATGTAATACTTAGAGAGTCCCACCTTGCTACTGGGAGGGGCTTTAAGGCTTGGCTTCCAGATCTGAGTGTGTCTGAGCCACAGTGAAACCTCACTGTCGGTGCCTGGATGGGAGAGTCACGGATTAAAGGAGGTTCATTCCGATTCTGCCGGCATGGAAGGAAGTGTGAGATTCTCACTACCTAGAACCCTGAGCGGCAGGGGAGGCAGTCAGGGGCTTGGGCATCACTGTGGACCCACCCCTTTCTACGCACCACCTGCCCTTTATAACTGCTAGGGAGGAAGCCTTTTCTAACCAGCAGGCGACATTTCCGGTCCAGAAAGAGTAGGGTTATTTCTGTGAGGACCAGAGTCAGGGTAAAGTGTCCAGACCATCCACTGCAGTCAAGCATTTCAGATCAGGGGTTGCAGGTGGATGGCTCAGAATGCAGCCAGCAGAGGACAAGCAAGCCCATCTCCCACCTATTTTGTGTCTGCTTCCTGCCCATCAGATGGGTGCTTGGAGCAAGTCTGAGGATACAAGACAGAGGCCTTAGGAACACTACTTGCAAAATGTGTTGGCTAGGGCCTTCTCTGGCGGTCCAGTGGTTACTAATCTGCCTTACAAAGCAGGGGAGTTGGGTTCGATCCCTGGTCTGGGACCTGGGTTCCCACACATCACAGAGCACCTAAGCCCATGCAACTAGAGAATCCGTGGGCCATAATGTAAGATCTGGCATGTCTAAGACCTGGCACCGCCAAATAAATAACTAAATACTTTTCAACACGTGTTGATTAGTCTCAATCACCTTCCCCCTGCACTCAGGGGTCCTTGCAATGGCCAGGAGTCTTCACCTAGCATTTGTGCTACCCTGATCCTGAAGAGACGGTATCCAGGACAGAAGCTCTGGAGCAACGGGGTCAAAGATTAAGCCAAGTGCAACAGATAAAGGAGAGGCTGGACAGGGCCATCTCTACAACTGTGTTGTTCCGAGAGCGCTGGAGAGCTGACTGGTGAGGAAGGAGTCAAGAAGAGCCGCCCAGGGCTAGCTGGCTGTATCCATTCACCCATCAACAGGTGCACGCATCATCACTTGCTACAGGCCAGGTCCTTCGCTGGGGTTCGGAATATGAATGGGAATAAGCCATGGGTGCCTGCCCTTGTGTCTGGGGCAAAAAGCCCCATTAGAGAGAGCTGTGTATGAGCGTGGCAGGGTTAGGATGGGGTGACACCGGTGTTGGCGGGGAATGGAACAGGGTCCCCCTGCCCAGCAGACGTGGGGACAGAAGCAGAGGAAACTCAGTCCAGGCAGATTTGTGCTCCCTAATCACCGTGGGGAAGGTCCCAGGAATCTGGGAGCTGGGAGCCCACAAGCCCCTTTAAGGGAGCTGATCAAAGGGGGCAGAAAGTAAGACAGAAGCAAAGACAGATGGGGACCTCAATGCTCAACTTTATTTGCCTCCAAGTTTCCTGTGTCTGATGATCCAGTCGCCAAGTTGTATCTCACTCTTGCAAGCCCCTGACTGTAGCCCGCCAGGCTCCTCTGTGCATGGGATTCTCTGGGCAAGAACACTGGCGCGGGTTCCCATTTCCTTCTCCATTCCTGTGTCTAAGACATAGTTATTCAAATCAGATCCTACCTCAGTCCACAAGTACCATCAATATGATGGGGAAAGCTAGCTTCCTATTAGGAAAACTCCAAAACACTGAATAGTTTTGGAGCTCACGTGGGAAGGAGCATATTGTGTTAACTACTTCTTACGGATGACAGGCTTTAGCTGGCTTTCTCTTTGCACACTTGTGTGCAGGAATGCCATTCCTTCTGTGGCAATTACAGAGAGAAATAGTGAAAAAAGTACTTCTGCAGCAGCTTATTACTGTCTAAGCTATATATTGAACAGCTAGAGCTCGAAAGGGTAACGTCTCCTAATTCTTCCAAGCCCCCGCTCCTTGGAGAGAAGTTCTTCAGTCTAATTGTAGTTAATTAGACAAAGCTGATTAAGCCCTGCATTTGATTGCTGGCAGTCTGGATCAACATTAGATGGTGAGCAGAATAAACAGAGAAAAGGGCAGGCTTGGCTGCACCCTGTGTTGGGTCTCTGGGATCTAAAAGGAAAGAATGGTGGTCAGAGAAACTGTTGTGATTCCTAGCAGAGGGCTCACCACGTGCTCACCTGTCCTCTTCAGGGACGTCTCTGATACAGCCCTCTCTTGCCTGTTCCACTGATGGAGTAAGGAGGAGCAACTCTTTACTTGACTGACTATAACTCACTCCTTTCCTGTCTTTACCAATAAAATATTCTATTATTAAAAAAAACTCAGTTTAGTACCTAGAAAATTCAATTATGAGGAGTCTGCTAACAAATTACAATTCTTGTTCCCATCAATTACTTTGTATATTTTTGACACAACATGTGACTCCCAAACCTCTCTAATTCAGATTTACTGGCAGAGAGAGAACAGAGTTAATTGGTGGAAAATGTGAATTTCGGGAAATATTTTGTAAACATAGATTTTACATCTATAAAGCACATGCGTGCTAAGTCGCTTCAGTTCTGTCCAACTCTTTGCAACCTTATGGACTGCAGCCCACGAGGCTCCTCTGTCCATGGGATTCTCCAGGCAAGAGTACTGGAGTGAGTTGCCATGCCCCACTCCAAGGAGTCTTCCTGACCCAGGGATCGAATCCAGGTCTCCTGCAATTCTTGCACTGCAGGCAGATTTTTTACTTAACTGAGCCACCGAGGAAGCCCCTTATGTACAGTAACTTACTCATAAATAGATTACAAAAGTATGTATAGTAATCTTTCTGACACTTCTAGCCTAATGACTACATACAACGTTTTTCTTATTCCAACAGACCAGCTAACATATTTAGGTTCAATAAAATATATCTGAACTTTCTATTTTGAGTTTTAGTGATTTTTTTTATATCATATACACTTCTTCTTGCCCTTCTCCCAAAATCCTGCATCAAATTCTCATCTATTTTTCCTTGAAATTCTTCATTACAAATAATTTAAGCCATAGTTTAAAAAAAAATTACATGCATTTTAAAACATTAGTGTTTTTTAATAGCCATTCTCTATCCTAAAAAACATGGTAAAAAGTTGTCTTTGGATAGAATTAAAATAGGACATTTTTTATTAAATAATTGATGGCTTATCAAAAAATCTGATTTTCCAGGGACAGAAAGGAAACACATAAATTTTTAGGAAGGCACATGTGAGCCCAAAGCATAGCTATGAACACATGACCAAGAAAACGTCAGTATCTTGTTTTGAGTCTCCCAGTCATTTTGGTAAGATAAGTAGCAGAAAGCAAACTTCAGGCGGTGGAATTCTCAGAAGACTATGGGAGCTCGTTTACCACTCAACAGCACTTCTTGGCATCACTGAACTTCATCCTTTCACCCTGGGGTGAACCAAGAAACATGGGTGCTACCTTGACTTTCATTGTCAGTTAATATTTCCTGGTTTCTCTGGGTACAAAACAAGAAGGGTGGGCTAAGGAAAATGGACCAGTGTCATTAAAACCCCAGTGCTCTACAGAGACAGACGTCACTCTCCCACAAGCTCAGAGCTCCCTAGGACCTTGTATACGATGCTTGGTCCTTTCTACCAGTTCCTTGCTTAAGGATAATAGGAATTAAACAAGAAGAGAAGAATAATAGGTATTAAATAAGTAGGAATTAAAGTACATTAGCAAACTGTAATTATCAGGCTCAAAAAACTGTGGGTTAAAAATAGCAAGGGCATTAAAAGGTGATTTTGATAAGACTAACTGATTTTTAGTTTCTATACAATAAGCATCCAGAATTTAATGGTTAGCTTTTGTAAGTAGTTCTAAGCCACTTTCTTTCAAAATATCCTCACAAGATGCAGGTTTCCATAGTTTGTATTTTTGTTCTGATCATTAAAATGAAACAATCAAACAAGTTCATGATTTCACAGTGGTTTTCAGGTCTCATTGCTTAGCTGTGACATGTACCACAGTGCATAACTTGCTAACACTGGGGGAGATCGGGAGGCAGCTACAGGTGGACACACTATAAGATCTTCACAACTTTTCTGTGAGTCATCTACTTTAAATTACCAAGGGAACTTTTTAAAATAGGAGAAAAGACAATAGCAAAAAGGGCGGATCTCTACCTAGAAAAACTATAAAATTTATCTGCAAAGGAAACATGTTTATTATGTGAAGATTTATAATCAAAAAGGTTAACAAAATGAACCTTGCATAGTTGCCAATCAAACCCAATGAAGTTTATTCTGAGGTCAATTTGACACACTCTCACTTAAACAATCTTTAAAACTTGGGTACAGAAAAGGAAGAAATGCTTAAAAAGAGCTCCGGAATAACTAAAAAGAAGCAGGTTCCCAGATACAGAGAACAAACTAGCTGTTTCCAGAGGGGAGAGGGAAGGGGGGAGGGCAAGACAGAGGCTGAGGGCTAAGACGCACAAGCTATTAGCTAAAATCAGCAACAAAGAATACACTGCACAACACAGGGAACATATTAACACCCAGGGTTTTATAATAACTATAAATGTAGTATAATTTTTCAAACTGTGAATCACTATAGCATACATCTGTAACTTAGATAATATTGTATATCAACTATCATTCAATTAAAAAAAAAAAAGGAAAAAAGATATTTAAATTTCACAACCCCAGAATTTGTGGGTATGCAGAATACATCGGTAGTTCTGAAAAGCTTATGGTGAAAAAAAGGCAAACTGTGCTGATTCAGGGACTGTGTGTCTTTTTCAGGGATATAGGGAGACCAGTGACAGAAAGATGATTTATTAAGCTAATTACACAAGTACTTTTCAACAGGCTGTTTGTAAGCACAAACCTTGATTAAAAATAAAGGCTGGAAACATCAGCATGTATAAAATTCGACATCTGTAGCTCCCTGTGCTGCTCCTGGAAGCTCAGAGACAGTGACTTCCCTCCCTACACTCATGGCTCAAGATGGCAAAGACAAAAACCCCGCCTAATGCTATTCGAATAGCGTCTCCCTGGCAGAACGGCACTGAAATCAAGAGTGTCAGATATTCTCCCCGCAACAGTTGCCCAGAGCCCAGGCGCTACACGGCTCAGTTTTCCACTCTCCTCTGATGGAGGCTTTGCAACAGAAAAGCCGAACATCCCAAGATGCAGACTGTCCTCACAAAGGTTTATTTACTTCAAGAGTTTTTAATTGAAAAAGCACCAAGTTCTGCATCAAATTAAGGAACTAACTGAAGGAAACCCAGTGAAGGAAAGATAAGCCATGAGGCTCACACGAGAGACCATCATTCTGAGACACTGTGACTCCGAGCACTGCCCACTTCCTGCAGACAGCTTCCCTTCCCCTCACTCGCTCTGGACAGACTTTAAACTACTGTACCTTTAAACGTCATGTCAGCGGAGAAAGGCAACCTCTCATTACTCAGGGAGACAGCACAAGGATCAATCCAGGACAGGGGAGTGGAAGGAACCTGAACCAAACGGCATCTTTGAACACTTGTGTTTGCTTCTGTCATTTATCCTGAAAGCTCTTAGCCTTTATTCTGACCCTGTACTCTGTGCCAGGGGCTGGGGTAGAGGCTGAGGATACAGAAACATGAAGAGACTGTCTCAAGACTTGAGATACTCCATCCACAAGGGAGCGGACAGTGTGAGCCATGAACAGGGCTGCAGGACAGACAGTCATAGGGGTAAGAGCTGTCTTCACAGGTGTAGGCCGGGGGCCTGGTTACTCTCACAGAGCGGGTTGGGCTTGGGGCAGAGATGGGACAGAATGTAAGAAAGATAGGGCCTTACTCGGCACTGGAATCAAGTGGGCTACACCTGTACAGAGAAGACCACCAGCGGATTCCACACCAAGAGGTGCTTTCACAGCCAGCCCTCATCATTAGAGTAACCAAATTCACAGACCCAGAAAGTAGACGGGTGCCGGGCTGCCAGGGGCTGAAGGAGGGGAAGATGGAGAGCTATTGTTTCATGGGTATAAGAGACTCCGTTTGGAAGGATGAAAAGAGTTCTGCTGAAGCTTGGTGATGACAGCTGCATAACAGTGTGAATGTGCTTAGAGTCATTGAACTGTACACTTAAAAAGGGGAGGTGGTCACTTTTGTGTTTGTATATTTCATCATAATTAAATTAAAAAAAATAATCATCTCTAGAGGACCTAGTACTCCATCCCTTCTATAGACAAAATGGCCAAGATGTGAGTGAGTGGAAGGAAATGGGAAATTAGAGAAAAGCTAAGTAAGTAACCCCAAAACAGTAGTTAGGTGAACAAAACCCTTTACTTCTTTGGGGCTGCAATGAACAGATAATGAATCCACAAGTTCACACTTTTTAGGACTTGAAGGAATGTATTTCAGCAAGTCCAGTTCAACGACAATGAACTGACAGTTTCTTCTTTGACTCCCAGTATATTTTCACCTAAAAGGAAAACCTGAGGGCAAGTCCATGGACCTAGCTCAATTTGGAGAACTAAATAAACAAGATCCAGAAATTCAGCCCTAATAACACTGATGACCCTTTGATTTGCAAATAAAAGCACAAAACAGGAGGGAAAAAGTGGGGAAACAATGCTGAATTTCAATGCGGCAGAGACAGTAAGCATCCACTGTGCAGAGTAGAGAGAACTGGCTTTGTCTTGGTTAAGTGCAAACTGGACTGGGGGGTCCTTGCCAATAGCTTCCTTATCCAGTGGAGTGAGAAAAGTCTGATAAAGTCCAGTCTCCTGCCCCGACCTGCGGCAGGTAGGGAGAGTATGCAGGTCAGAAGCCACCTGTCCTAGTCTTTGACAACAAGCTACATGTTACCAATTTTTCTCATGTAAAGACAACTCCCCCACCGCCACCCCCAGCTGAAAACTAAAAAGTAAAGATCCCTCCAGCTCAAAATTTTATGACTTGATGATCCCATTTTGCATCAAAGTCATCTGGCTCTACTGTTCGTGATATAAAAAAAATAGCAGATTCTATGTTGACATGATATTTTCAATCGTGCAACCTCCCATATACTACTGCATATTAACTCAAATTATGCTCATAATGCTATAAAGGAAATCCTTATTCAAATATTATGATATTCTCTTAGATTAATGAAAGTAATTATATTGTAACATTTTTATATTTTCCCTGTGACTTTTCCCTCTGATAGATGGTACCAACATATTTTAAAAACCTTATTCTTCAATATGCAAAAGCATATATGATCATGCTCACTTTGGCAGTATGCTGGCATTACCTGTCCGACTTTACCACGGTTTCCACGAGGGTCTCCAAACAGGTCAGAAAATGTAAGTGAACTTCACGTTTATTGACTATAAATCTTTTCAACATACATCTTGGCTGTTTTTTGTTTGTTTGCTTGTTTTTAAGAATAGGACGAGAGATCCCTAGGAGCTCAGAACCTCCTGTCAAAGCACAGTAGGCTCAACACACACACAGTAGGGTTCTCATCCTTTTGGCTTGCAGAAAATTAACATATTATCAGTTTATGAGAATTATAATCCAAACACAGTATCACTAATGAAATAAAACCCAGTGTGAAACTGCTTAAACCACTTACACTAGGCAGTTCCAAGGAAGTAATGTGCAGAATCCAATTAAAACACCAGTCTTCATCTCAAAGCCAGAAATCAGGGACAAAGTCAAGTTACACGAAAAGGAGAGGGTTGTAGCAGTTGTCCCATGAGTGGGTTCTGGGTACAATGGCACCAGGTGCCTGATGGTGGTGAGTTTCTTGCTTTTCCCTGCCCATGCCTTTTCTCTCCTCCCCGCTCCCTCTCTGTTATAAAAGAACTTCAGAGAGGACAGGGAACAAGGCTGCTGGGTGAAGCACCAAACGCCCGCCACTTAGAACATGGGCATGCATGCGGCAATCACCTAATAAATACGGCAACAAGGGAATGAATGAGGATCTCCTCCAACCATCGCCCTCTCTACCCTCCTGGCCAGACAACAGCTGGAGGGAAGAGCAGAAATGAAGGTCTGTGCACAGGCTCTTTGGACTTGCCCGGATCAGAGCTGTAAGATAAACCATGCAAGAACACCAGACCCTGCCCCGACACAGACCCAAGGACGGAGGCTACAACCAGGAGACCACTTCCCCAGCCAACGATTCCTCCCCTTAAGACTGTGCTCAAATCCTCACCTGACTCCATCCATTCCTAGCAGGGCTCACCCATCTGATAACTGAAGGCTTCTATGAATTCCTCTAACTGGTAACAGTTGTGAACACTTTTTGTTCTGAAGGCAAAAGAATTTCCCAACAGGCAAGAGCATCTAGGAAATTAATGAACTAGAATTCAATTACCAGTGAAATCTTGCTTTAGTATAAGGACCAACCTGGGTCCCCACTGTTGGGTTGGGTATCTCAATGGCTGACAAAGTGAAATATGGAATGTTAACAAGGAGGAAAGTGATGGAATTCAAGCATACTTGTAGAAATGTGAGCTCCTGACCGTGCACTGAGATCCATGATTGGCTTAGAATCAAGGCAACTTGTTGCTTACATGTTGAACAATAATACATAAATAGGCATTTAAACCTTTTCTGATTTGTAGGTAGTATTTCATTTTTAGCTTTTAAGCTTGCACTTTAAATATGATTTTCTATTTTGTTCATCCAATCTCCAAATTGACACCTCCAAATTAAATTCTCTTTTAAAATCCCTTGGACTCAGCAACACGGCTTGTGGGAGTGGATCCCAAGGAAATAAATCTAAATAGAGAGATGTTTTGGCAGAAAGATGGTTCATGAAACATTCCTTATCCCTAAAAATAACTTAAATATTTCAAAGTTATAAAATAATAAAGAAAAAGAAAACTCATCTGGTTGATAAAGTTTATAATTAAACTGGATGTTAGGAGGACAAAGCAACAACATGGGAAAAATGGCTGCTATAGATTAGAGATGCACCACTAGTGAGGGAAAAAGCAAGGAAAGGCTTCTCGCAAACGGTGGGACACACAGGTGCAGGACATACAAGCTTTCAGAGAAGTCAAGATTTGTTCAGGGAGATAAGAAGCAGAAACAAAGGAAGTTGAAAGAAAAATATTAAAAGGACAACATTATAAGGATAGCTATGCAAAATGATGCCATAACAGGACAGGGATAAAAAGTGCTGGAAGACGTAAAATAAATAAAAGTTAGGGTCATAAATAAGGGATTACAGTGTATTTAAAAAAAACAACCATGTCGTGAAAGAATGTCAATTATTTTCAGATATAATGTAAACCAGGGAGATTACTTAATCTTTCTGAGGATCAATTTATTCATGTATAAATTTTGGGTGATTATTTCTACCCTCAAATGTTTTCTATCCAAAAATAATGGCTAGGTAATTAGGCAATGAGTGCTAGCAACAAGAAAGAAGCAATCTGATGCCCAGGAAACATCCAGAAGGATGATGGGCTATCTGATGTAGTTACCGGAGGATGCTTGGGATGGCAGGACAGAACAGTTCTGGATGGAGGGGTGAGGAAGCAGCGAGGGGAGTGGTAATTAAAAGTGGCGGCAGCAGCTGGGTATTTGCCAGAAATTACCAAATCGTGAACAGAACAAGCTGGAATCAAGATTGCCGGGAGAAATACCAATAACCTCAGATATGCAGATGACATCACCCTTATGGCAGAAAGTGAAGAACTAAAGAGCCTCTTGATGAAAGTGAAAGTGGAAAGTGACAAAGTTGGCTTAAAACTCCACATTCAGAAAACGAAGATCAAGACATCTGGTCCCATCACTTCATGGGAAATAGATGGGGAAACAAGGGAAACAGTAGCAGACTTTATTTTGGGAGGCTCCAAAATCACTGCAGATGGAGACTGCAGCCATGAAATTAAAAGACACTTGCTCCTTGGAAGAAAAGTTATGATCAACCTAGATAGCATATTAAAAAGCAGAGACATTACTTTGCCAACAAAGGTCCGTCTAGTCAAGGCTATGGTTTTTCCAGTAGTCATGTATGGATGTGAGAGTTGGACTATAAAGAAATCTGAGCACCGAAGAATTGATGCTTTTGAACTGTGGTGTTGGAGAAGATCTTGAGAGTTCCTTGGTCTACAAGGAGAGCCAACCAGTCCATCCTAAAGGAGATCAGTCCTGATACTCACTGGAAGGACTGATGCTAAAGCTGAAACTCCAATACTTTGGCCACCTGATGCGAAGAACTGACTCATTGGAAAAGACCTGATGCTGGGAAAGACTGAAGGTGCCGTACGGATGAGAGATCCAAGAAGACACGGAAGAGAAACTGCAGCAAGTGCTAAAAAGGCAAGGGGGAGAAATCAGGCACACCTAGGGCCAGCTTAGAAAAAGAGACGGCATGCCAGACTCCGATTCAGGAGAGAGCTGGAGGCGGGACAGACCAGAACAGGGAGCTTGAAACGAGTGCAGGCAAAAGACACGGACACCACTTGCATCTGCCGGCTTGGACGGACATGAGCTCCGCACAGGCAGATCACAGTGGGCGGCCATGTCACCTTCAAGGGAGCACCAGGGGACACAAGCAGATGCTGAGAACAGCAAGAGGAAAAAAAATATTCAGTCCTGCAAATATCTATAACCTGCAGTGCCACCTAGCAGAGCAGAGCTGCCAGAGTAACTGACACACGCCAGCTTCTGAAAGGCAAAGGGCGTGGGCAGGTCCCAGGGAAGGACCGCAAGGCTGCGATTTCAGCCCTGATGGAAACGGTGCCAGTCCCTGCAGGACGCCTTCTCCTCTCGGAAGGGAGAGCGGGCCCCATAGGCATGGTGCGACTACTTTCCACTCAGAGCTGAATCTTCCGTTCAGTGAGCAAGTTGGTAAACTTCGTCCGCACTGAAAAGTAAGGCGGAAAAGCAACACCTCTGAAACAAGAGGATGGAGACTTCAGTGTGTTTCCTGCATAGTAAAACCGGGAGCATGTGAGGGCGTGGTGCATTATTATTGATGCACTGGAGAAGTTCTGAGGTTATGGACAGCAGCCTTTTCTTCAAGCATGACAGTGGGTTTGAGCCTCTTCATTTTCCAGCAGGCAGAACAGTGAGGTGGTCCAGTCCAGAGGCTGAAAGGCAAAGTCGCCAAGAATATGTATACGGTGACTAAATCACTACTCTGTACAGCAGAAATTAACACAACAAACTACACTTCAACTAAAAAGAAAAACTTTTTTGAAGACAACCTGCCAAGCTCTAAATAAAGGGAATATTTTTAGTGACTAGGCAAGGAAATAACTTTTATGTCACAAACATTAATATATGCAGGCATTTGATACTTTTCAAAATCATACAGTTGCTGAAATTTAAGAAAGCATAAAGGTAAAATGGTTTCTCTTATTAAATATTTACTTTAATCCCCATGGAAATAGTCATTTGTCGCAGGCAGATTCTCTTCTTTAAAAAAAGAAAAGATTAAAGAAGAAATGCCAACATTATACACCAAGATATTTTAAAAATAGATACATTTGCAGACAGCCTCTAACTAATTACCAGTACCACCTAAATACTTTAGTACAATTTATCCTATTTTAGGTCAGTTCAGTTCAGTCGCTCAGTCGTGTCCGACTCTCTGCAACCCCATATATCACAGCACACCAGGCCTCCCTGTCCATCACCGACTCCTGGAGTTCACTCAAACTCACGTCCATTGAGTTGGTGATAACATCCAGCCATCTCATCCTCTGTTGTCCCCTTTTCCTCCTGCCCCCAATCCCTCCCAGCATCAGAGTCCTTTCCAATGAGTCAACTCTTCGCATGAGGTGGCCAAAGTACTGGAGTTTCAGCTTTAGCATCATTCATTCCAAAGAACACCCAGGGCTGATCTCTTTTAGAATGGACTGGTTGGATCTCCTTGCAGTCCAAGGGACTCTCAAGAGTCTTCTCCAACACCACAGTTCAAAAGCATCAATTCTTCGGCACTCAGCTTTCTTCACAGTCCAACTCTCACATCCATACATGACCACTGGAAAAACCATAGCCTTAACTAGACGGACCTTTGTTGGCAAAGTAACGTCTCTGCTTTTGCATAGCTATCTAGGTTGGTCTTAACTTTCCTTCCAAGGAGTAAGCATCTTTTAATTTCATGGCTGCAGTCACCATCTGCAGTGATTTTGGACCCCCAAAAAATAAAGTCTGACACTGTTTCCACTGTTTCCGCATCTATTTCCCATGAAATGATGGGACCGGATGCCATGATCTTCGTTTTCTGAATGTTGAGCTTTAGGCCAACTTTTTCACTCTCCTCTTTCACTTTCGTCAAGAGGCTTTTTAGTTCCTCTTCACTTTCTGCCATAAGGGTGGTATCAGTCAAGGAACCTAAAAAACCAAAAATGTTCGGAAAATGTAATCCGAACCTTTTGACTTGATAACATGTGAAAAGTCTCGGTCCAGGACTCCCTTTATTCTTGATGTAATCTTTGAAAGCATAAACACTCAAGGGATCCAAATATACATTTTAAGAATGTAGACAACGTAAGCTTTGTTTGGATTTCCAATGCCTTGTCCTCCATACCTTCTACAATTAGGAAATATTTTCTTCTTAAAAGTTTGGTTTATGTATCTATATCTGGCTGTGCTTGCTCTTTGCCGCCGCATGCAGACTTCCTGCAGGTGCAGCGATCAGGGCTCCTCTCTGGCTGCGGGGAGCAGGCTTCTCATTGTGGTGGCTTCTCCTCTAGGTGGGCTTCAGTAACTGAAGCATCTGAGCTCAGCAGTTGCGGCACACAGGCCTAGCTGCCCATGGCGTGTGGGATCTTCCCAGACCAGGGACTGAACTCATGTCTCCTGCGTTGGCAGGTGGATTCTTCACCACTGAACCACCAGGGAAGTCTCAATAAATATTATCATGAACAGATGAAAAAGGTGGCACCTCCTAGGGACCGTGCTTTCTCTGAATGATAAACACTGCTCTGCCTAGTTTCCACTAAGTAGCAAGAGGTCTTCCCTTAAAAGCTGGGGATGCTTCTAAAGCCAGGTGCTAAGCTCCCTTCTGCTTGCCCTTGCTATCGTGTCTGTATCATTCACTTTCAGACTGGATCCAAGGACTTTTTAAATGTTTTGACCAAATATTTACTTCTGTGTGGTGTTTGGTAGAAGAGCTTACAGAAGCTCCTTTCAAACTTGGTCCTTAAAGAGTCAATGCAATAAATGAAACCTTGACAAACAGGTTCCAGTAGCTCAGGACTTCAAAGGGGGATTCCTGGGCTCTGTGTCCCCTGATGCAGCCCGAGGATCTGGCCTACCACACACCTTCTAGATGAATTCTGCAGCTGGCTCCCAGGTACCTGGGGTTCCATCGGGCCATCCCTGGGAACTTGTCTTATTTCCACAGCTAAGATTCAGTTAACAGGAAGCTGAGTCTCCGTGAGTTTACCTTTCAGATCCTAAGGTGCAGGCAGATAACTCAGCAGCAGAAACACAAATGAATATTCAGAGCCACATCTGAACAGAAGAGGTGCAGTTCCTGGAGGCTGAAGGTACAGGGTAATAAAAGGGAAATCTTGTGCTACTGCTCAGGTTATTTAGATGTTTTTGCAATTGTCTTCTGGGGGAGTTTGTTTGTTTGTGTTTGCAAAGAAAAAAAAATCAAACTGGATTTTGACTACTTTGAAAATGTCTGTAAATCATCTTATGTGTAAGGTTTTTCTGCCTTTATTTTCTTTAGCTTGGTATAATTTATCTTGAAATCAACCTTGTGGAAGCATATTTTAAGCCTCTGAATGAGATCTGGATACGAAAAGTGCCCATCAGTCAAAGAGGATTATCAAAGCCATCCTGTCTATTTCAGGGTCTAAAAAAACAAGGCAGAGCTATTTGTTCACAATCCATCATTATTCGTACCTGCTAGCAGGAACTCAAGATAAACAGGGTACAGAACTGAGTTGAAAATTCTGTTCTAAACTGCCTTTGTTTGATGCCCTGGGCACCCAGGAGAGCTGGAAACTCAAGAGGGACAGAGGAGAGTGCCAAGGTTCAGGTCCCAGGATGTCTCCATCATACTGAAGGGGTGACTGTACATTTAAATGACCCTATAGATTTAAGTCTGGATTAGGAAAAGAGAAGGAAGATGAGTCAGAGGAGGGATCACAGGGGTTGTGTCTATGTTTCATGATTACTTTGCAGACTTTTAGAGCATAAGAAGAATGGGGACGTCTCCATGCCTAAGGATGAATATGCCTAAAAGAGATGTTGACCCAACATTCTAACCCCAGATGCATAACCTGGAGAATCTTTCAAACAGGTGTGCCTGGAGATGGTGAGATGGATAATCTTTTTTTTTTTTTTTTTTTGAGATTTATTTGTTTGTTTGACTGTTCTGGGTCTTTGTTGCAGCACACAGGATCTCAGCTGTGTTATGTGGGATCTAGTTCCCTAACCAGGGGTCAAACCTGAGACCCTGCATTGGGAGTTCAGAGTCTTAACCATATGTATCCAAGCGTGAAAAAGGGACAGCTCAGTCATAGCTATTCCCACGATGGGAATAGTACGCAGTGAAGAAAGTGAATGAACCAGAGATGCAACCATCAACATGGATAGATTACAAAACCATAATGTGGAAAGTAAAAAGCTTGTCATAGAAAAATATGTACTGAATGATTCAAAGACTAAAGCAGGCCAAACATAAGGAAATGCTTTTAAGGGATACATAAATGTGTGATGAAATTGTACAGAAGAGCAAAAGGATAACCCAGAAGTCTGGCTAAAGATTATGCCAGAAAATGGTAGAGGGACATACTTGAGGGCCAAGGGAACAGATAAGTACCCTGAGCTGAAAATAGCATCGACGCTCACGTTACTGTTTCTTAAGCTCTGCACGCTTACTCCATTGACTCACTTGAAAGCATGCACCTGTCGTGTCCATTATCTAGAATCCGACAAGTTGTTTACAGTGCTTTCCCAAGCACCTAACTTCTAAGCGTTGTCTTAAAATAATTCTTCCAGGACTTCCCTGGTAGCACAGAAGGTAGGAATTCACCTGCCATTGCCAGGGACACGGGATCAATCCTTGGTCCAGGAGGATTCCACATGCCGCGGAGCAACTCAAGCCCAGGCACCACACCCACTGACCAGCGCTCTAGGGCCTTCAAGCCACAACCACCAGAGCCTGTGTGCTGCAGGGCCTGCGAGCCACACCACTGAGCCAGCCTGCTGCAGGTCCTGAGGCCCACGCTCCTAGAGCCTGTGCTCCGCAATAAGAGGCGCCACCACGATGAGAATCCCATGCACCACTATGGAGAGCAGCCCTGTCACTGCAAGCTCTCACGCAGCTACAAAGACCCAGCACAACCAAAGATAAACAATAATAAGGTAACTAATTAGAGAAACTCTTCCACTAGGAAGAGCAAACACAAATGCATTTGAAGCAAAGATAATTAGTATTAATAAATTTGTTCTAAAAGAGCTAGGGGAGACATTATATAGCCTTCAGTTTAAAGCAGATGAGGAACACTTAAAGACTATTCTGATAAAATAAAAGAAAACACTTAGATCTGCATCAGTGAGCTGAAGGAACGCCCATGTTATATTGTCAAAAAGAAAAAGGCAATTTGACAAAACAACATAGTAAAATTCTGGGGAAATTTTGCTCTTTGGTTTTTACCCAAAGAAGTTGAAAATCTGGCTTCCCAGGTGGTGCTAGAGGTAAAGAATCTGCCTGCCAATGCTGGAGATGCAAGAGACGTGGGTTCGATCCCTGGATCAGAAAGATCCCCCTGGAGTAGGAAATGGCACCCCCACTCCAGTATTCTTGCCTGGAAAATTCCATGGGCAGAGGAACCCAGCAGGCTTCAGTGCATGAGGTCACAAAGAGTTGGATGCGACTAAGCACACACACAGTTGCAAACAGGTCCACACAAAGACCAGCACACAGATGTTGATAGGAGCTTCACTCACAAATGCCAAAATGCTGAAGCAACAAAAACGCTGTTCAGCAGGTGAATGCTTTAGCAAACAGTGGTGCCTCCAAACAATAGATGTAATTCAGCAGTTTGGGGGAAAAAAAAAAAAAAGAGCTATCACATCACGAAAAGACATCAAGGAACCTTGAATGCATATCACTAAGTGAAAGAAGCCTCATAATTATGGTTCCAACTATCTGACCCTCGTGCTTCCCTGGTGGCTCAGCTGGTAAAGAATCCACCTGCAATGCGGCAGACCTGGGTTCAATTCCTGGGTTGGCAAGATCTCCTAGAGAAGGGAAAGGCCACCTACTCCAGTATCCTGGCCTGGAGAATTCATGGCCTGTGTAGTCCATGGGGTCACAAAGAGTCAGACGCAATCGAGCGACTTTCACTTTCCTCTGACCCTCTGGAAAAAGCAAAATTACAGGGCCAGTAAAAAGATCGGTGGTTGTCAGGGGTTCAAATCTCAGGCAGGGATGCATAGCCAACACACACAAGACTTCCAGGGCAGCTATATAATTCTAACAATGCTATAATGGTGCATATGTATCCTTACACATTTGTCCAAAGCCACAGAATGTAAAATACGAGAGTATATTGACAGTGGAGGCACTGTGCATGAGTAAGACCTGGGAGTATTCTGGAAACCTCTGTACTTTCCCCTCACTGTTAATGTGAACCTAAAGCTGTTCTTAAAAAATCAATGAAGGGTGCAAATATGATAACTCTACTCTATAAAAACACACACAAACAAATAAAACATCCCCCCATACTCCTCCCAATAATAACCTGAGCTTACATGTGTAAAGAAAATACGCACGTATATTTACAAATTGCCCAGGTACTTATGAACAAGAAGAAAACTGTGCAAAGATACACACCAGGCTGTCAACAGTTCGAGTGACAGCGGAGGACGGGAAGGGGGACCTGGGAGAGAAGAGATCAGATTTGACTTTGTACATCCTTTCCTTGTATTCTTCACTCATTACCAAAAAAATACTACTTATTGCTAAAAATGAAGAAAAAAAATAATAAGGAGTTCTGGATTTCTTCCCCAAGCAGAAACACTTTTCCAAAGTTAAACTTCAGAAGCAGGAAATCATCATGGACGTCAGGCATGGGAAATCAGCCTCAAAGTACATGCGATATATGTCCTCCATCCTTTGGCGCACACGGTGGGGTGTGGGGAATTAAAGTACTGACAAAGGAAATCACCTAGCTAGCAGGGACTCTCAAGGTCCTTCACAGAGAAGTCTCCATCACAGAGGGCACACAATAGGAAAAAAAAAAAATGTAACGTCATCCTACATTGAGAGGAAAAAAAGTCCACGCAAATACTGCAAACACCCATAAACAGAACGAGCGCTTCTGAACTACTGGGCAATAAGGCAGGCCCAGAGGGAAAAGCTTAACTTGCCTGGGGGAGTCCTGAGAGCACAGAGAGGAAATGAAGTAAGGACTCTGGAAGGAAGAACCCCAGTCCTCAACAGCCAGCAAGTGCCTGGCTTAGAACCTTCAAGCCTTTTCACCTTTTCCTGGAAATCCATTTTCAAATTCTGTATGGATTATATCACAGGCTCACATATTGCTTCAAGCCCTCCTGTGTACAAAACAACTTATGAAAATGAAGTCTCTCTTTTCTTGAAATACAGCCAGTGTTGTCACATAGCGGCCACGTGTATGTTTGCTTCAGAGAACATTTCTTATGAGTGAAAAGAACAAAAGAGATTTTGGAATAATCTCACACTCAATCTTAAGCAGATACATTTTTGGAAGCCAGGAAATAGACAACTGAGAAATCAGTGGGCTGGAGTTAAATAATCCTTCTATTAGGATATTATCTTCCACGTCCTTGAAAAAATGCACACACACAAAAACGAGCCACTCACTAGAGGTGAGTATTTTTAAAATTATAAAACAGATAAAATAGAGCTTTGCAGATCGCCAAGAGGAAACCAGTTTTGAACAGTTCTGCAGTACGTGCTCATTCTCCAAATAGATGACTCCTTTGAGAAAAAATATTCTCAAGAGTAACTTATGGACTTCCCTAGTGGTCCAGCGGTTCAGACTCTGCGCTCGCAGAGTGGAGGGCCTGGGTTTGATCCCTAGGCAGGGAACTAGATTCCACATGGAGCAACCAGGAGCTTACATGCTCCAACTAAAGATCCCGAATGCCACAGCAAAGATCTAAGTTCCCCAGGTGCCCCAACAAAGACTCAGTGCAGTCTAAGAAAACAGATCTTTTTTAGAAGTAAATTTAATATGGTCTGCAGCTTCAAATCTCTTTACTTTTTCTTTTATTTTAAATTATGGAAATATGATAAATTTATAGGAAGCTTAGAAAATACAGAACAAAGTTATATAATAGTGCCAATATATATTACAATTATTTGTTTTAAGAAGATAAATTAAGATTTTTAGTTGCCATTTCAGATGCGTTTCTAATGAGCAGCCATGTTTAAAAACAACTGGACTCTATGTGATCTTTTACTTTTATATCTACTTTGTTTCACATTTTCTCTTTCATATTCAAGGCTCCCATTTTATTTAGTTTATGTTTTCCAATTTCTCTGCCTTTTTTTTTTAATGTTCCCTCTCAATACTTTATCAAGCATAGTAGAAAAGCTTTTGTATACATATAAATATATAAATAGCATGTGCAATATTATATATATACACACATACACACACACTAGAAAACCTAAGTCTTTTTAAATGATGCTATTTTCAAACTTTAGAATCACGGCACACCTACAGTGCTTTGGAATGCACAGCAGACTTGGTGACAAGGACAGGAAATGACCTGCAAGATTCATATCCACATAAAAAAGGCAAAGTTACAGAGTCAGGGAAGGACGAGTGTTCATAAGAACAGCCCGTACCTGGAGGCACATCCCCATTAAGGATCCTGGCCTTACTCGGGGGATGGGGGCAGGTGGACCCCCTGAGATGCCATCTTCCTTTTTACCAACTACATGTATTATTTCTGAATCTCTTTTTATAAAAATGATGGTGCCTGAATTTTTCTTATTTGTCCAATCATCTAACCTGTCATTTCAACCAGAAAAAAATAAAAATCACATTAAATCACATCAAATCAAATCAATTAATTAAATCAAAATTAATAAATCAAATTTAATTAAATCAAATTAAATAAAAACCTCATTAAGAAAAGCTGTTAAATGTCAGAAGCAAATATGACAAGAATAAAAAGCACAGAGGATTTCTAGGGCAGTAAAAGTATTCGGTAGGACCCTATCATGATGGCTATGTGTCATTACAAACGTGTCCAAACCCACAGAACATACAATGCGGAGCTCTGACTGAGGTGATCTATGGACTCTGGGTGATTGTGGTGTGCCAGATAAGTGATCAGCTGTAACAGATGCCCCCTCCAGTGGGGGTGTTGATAGTGGGAGGGAAGAGGGTTCTGTATGCGAAAGGGCAGGAGGTGAATGAGAAATCTCTGTATTCCCCTTGATTGTAATGAACCAAAACTGCTCTTTAAAAAAAAAAAAAATCTGGGAAAAAAAATATTCAGTACTGAAAGCTATTATGTATCAGAAACAAATTCGCCAATAATAAAAAGCACACAGACAACAATGCTTCTAAGGAGCACCTGATGCTGGTCAGATCATATCTAAGAACCCAAATTCACAAACACGGTCAGACCAGCCTCCTTTGTAAAGGCAGAGGCTGGCTTGCTGTTCAGTTGCTCAGCTGTGTGCAACTCTTTACCACCCCATGGACTGCAGCACACCAGGCTTCCCTGTCCTTCACCATCTCCCAGAGTTTGCTCGAACTCATGACCACTGAGTCAATGATGCCATCCAACCATCTCACCCTCTGTCATCCCCTTCTGCCTTCAATCTTTCCCAGCATCAGGGTCTGGCTTGCCGAAGGTCAATAAATAAGTTTTGGGGGTCACCTGAGCAGAAGCGTTTCTCCCCCAGAGGTGTCTGACAGTATCAGCCTGGCAACCAAGACTATTAACCCGCTGAGTCAATTAAGAGAAATGCCCTTTCTCACAGAGGAGACAGGCAAACCCCATCTGCCCAGTGCCTGCGCTTGGCGTTCCCTGGCTACGCTGCCTGCGACGGCCGTGCAGGACTGAACAGTCCAGCTGGAGCTCGGAAAAGGATGCCAAGAGCTGCTGCTTGTAATGCATTAAGTCATTAAGCCCTTGTCACGTTTAGCAACCAGCCCCAAGAATATTCTGAGCTTTTATTTCCCTCTTTGAAAGACATGCCGTCCTGCCTACAAGAATGCAGCAGAGGAGAGCATTAGCCTTGTGCTTTCAACTGCATGTGCTGAGGAATCCTTTGGGAAGAGAAACAAAAAGAGAGAGACCAGCAGAGGTCATCCTGCTCCCAACCTGGACCAGCAGCTGACTCCTGCAAGGGAGGGGCAGGGCAGAGAGCGAGGCTGGGCACCCACGTCTGACAGCCTGTGCCAATCACATCGAGAGGGGCAAGGTGGGCCAGACCAAGACCAAGAAAGCCGAGGAGGAGGGCCGGAGAAACAGCCTGACTTAGCTCCTGGTGGACTGGCATTTCTGGATCCTGGGCTCAACCTAGGAGACCTTCTCCAGGAATCCCAGGAAGTTCCCTTCTGACCTGAGCATCTGATGGGTCCCCCATCCTTCAGAATCAATTCTCCGGGAGCGGCTCCCTTTACGGCGGCTCTAAGGCCTCACTCAGGCTCCTTGGCGCGCCAAGGCTTGCGTGGGAGTCGTTTGCAGAGGGGAAGAGTGGCCCTTTTTCCCGGGATGAGAACTGGGACCACGTTACGGGCGCCCAGAGCACGTGTTGATGGGAGCGAAATGCAGTCTTTACGGCAGTTTCTATAGGTAATGGGAGAATAACCACCAAATTTAAGACTTCATAAAAATTCTCATTCTCACTGTGAGGGAACCAAGGAACTGAGACAGAAATCTTCTCTCTCTTCTTTTTTTCCCCGGATTGGGGAAAAAAGAAAAAACCCTGGCAGAGCCTTGTAACGTGTCTGAGTGACTATAAAGCGGGACCGATGACTTACACCAGCTGCACAGAAGCCAAGCTGAAGATTTCCTTAAGCCAAGTCTCCACGTCCTTGGGAAACAGCGCAGAGGACAACGAAACCCAGGCGGCCCCGCTGGGGTGAGGGGACACGAAAGGGGGGAGTCAGAGGCAACGGAGCCCAGCTGGGTTCGAGGGGCAGGGGCTCTGCGTATCTGGGTGCCCTGCTCAGAGGACGCTTCCCAGGCGGCCTTAGTCGGAAAGAATCCACCTGCAGTGCAGGACACACAGGAGGCCTGGGTTCGATCCCTGGCTCGGGAAGATCCCCTGGAGGAGGAAATGGCAACCCACTCCAGTACTCTTGCCTGGAGAATCCCAGGGGCAGAGGAGCCTGGTGGGCTACAGCCCATGGGGTCGCAGAGAGTCGGGCATGACTGAGCACACCTTGGACTGGAACCACACCAGTACTGAAGGTGGCTTCAGGCGCAAGTGCGAGCGGAAGGGGGCATAGCCATGTTTACCTGCCACACCAGTACTGAAGGCGGCTTCAGGCGCAAGCGCGAGTGGAAGGGGGCACATCCATGTTTACCTGCAGCCACGGTCCCTAGGGCTCTCTGAAGTTCTTTCAGTAAATTCTGCTCGTAACACTTACTTGCCGTGGTCATGGGATGTATTTATTTTCACAACTTATTGGATGAAGCGCTTCCTGGTGTGAATCATCTTCTTGTACCTTGACTACTTTTCTGCTTTCCAAATCCATCCTTTTATTTTTTTTAATATTTATTTATATATTTTTATTATTTATTTGGCTGCATCGGGTCTTAGTTGCCACATGTAGGGAGCTTTCATTGCAGCATGCAGGCTCTTTGTTGCTACAGCCCAGGGTCGGCTCTCTAGCTGTGGCACGCGAGCTTAGTTGTCCCAGGACATGTGGGATCCCAATTCCCCGACCAGGGATCAAACCCAGATCCCCTGCATTGGAAGGGGGATTCTTAACCACTGGATCACCAGGAAAGTCCCTCAAATCCATCATTTTATTTTTTTTTTTTTAAGATTTTTTTAATTTATTTATTTTTATTTTTTTATTTTTTAAGATAAAATATTTTAGTTTTTATTTTTTAAAATTTTAAAATCTTTAATTCTTACATGCATTCCCAAACATGAACCCCCTCCCACCTCCCTCCCCATAACATCTTCCTGGGTCATCCCCATGCACCAGCCCCAAGCATGCTGCATCCTGCGTCAGACATAGACTGGCGATTCCAAGGGAAAGGAAAGAATGGGTTGAAAGGAAAGGAAAGAATGACTCCTTGTAAGCATCCTCTCTCAGGTGATGTACGCAAGAGGTGCTGGATTCTCAGTTCTGATAACGAGGATGCAAGTCACCCTCCCCTCAGGTCCTGGCAAGTCATGGACAGCACCCAGTCACCAAAGCCTCCACGGGCTCAAAGCCGTCCCAAGCCTCCGCTGTCCCCAGAGCTCCAACTCATCCCTGCTCCTTTCTTCAAACTTCAAGAAACTCTTGAATGTGATTTTCCCACAAAGAATGACCTCAGATTTTGCCTTCTTTTACGAACACCCAGATCAGGCCCTGGGACACCCACACAACACACGCTTGCTTGAGCTTTTTCTTCATCAATTCCAAAGGCAAGGTCGACCTTCTCCTGACCTCTATGTGTTAAACATTCTGATTCATCAAGTGAAACCTTAGTATAAAAATGAAAAAGCTGGTTCTCAAAGCTGCCACTCTGAAGGAGAGTACGAAACCAAAGAACTGCCTCTGGATACTCACAGGAATCTCAGCGCCCCCACGAGTTATGCAGTTAGAAAATAAATTCAAACTTGCTTCCTTCAGTTAAACACACTTGAGAGAAATGCCATGGACATAGGTTAGGGTCTCCACTGCTAGGAGAACACATGGCTGTTGCCAAAGAGAGATCATGTTACCTTCAACTTGCTAATGACAGCACAATGCACAATGATCTAATTTTAATTAATAAAGGAGCACCACAGTTCTACACCAAACACAGTTGCTATACAAAATTAAATTTTAGAAGCTTACTGAATGTCTTTAGAGATTATCACAAAGTACTAACAGATGACATAATACCGACAAATCTCAAAGTGAGGTGAAAATACACAATGAAGGTTACTGAACTCAGTGATAACTATGTCACATTTTTGGCATGTTAAAAAATTATCAGAGGACAGGAAATCTCTGTTCCCTGGAATATTCAAATCTAAAGAATTAAGGATAACATTAGTAAGGATATTTGATGGATTATTAATCCTTACTTTTATTAAAAAATTCATGTGAAGCTAATACTTAATCATTTTTCATATGGTTACAAAGACCAATTACAGAAGCTTAATAACTATTTATCTCAACCCTAAAGGAAATCAACCCTGAATATTCGCTGGAAGGACTGATGCTGAAGCTGAAGCTCCAATACCAAGGCCACCTTATGCAAAAAGCCAACTCACTGGAAAAGACCCTGATGCTGGGAAAGACTGAAAGGAGAATGGAGTGGCAGAGGAGGAGATGGTTAGGTAGCATCAGCAACTCAATGGGCCTGAATTTGAGCAAACTCTGGGAGATAAGAGGAGAGAGGAGCCTGGCACACTACAGTCCATGGGTCACAAAGAGTCAGACATGACTTGGTGACTGAACAACCACATCTACTACTTATCTCAACTGTTCAGAAACCACTGAAACAAAAGGTATCTCACAGCAGCCACCACAGTAGCTCCAATATTAAAAGCCTATAACAAACATATTCCATCTGTTCCTGAAGCACCTAGATAAATCAGCCATAGATGAAAATCCGATAGTATCTGTCCAGGATCGTCTCGTCTTGAGTTATACAGCGTTCCCTCCAGGGGTGTGGAAACTCAAAGGCACCAGACACACACACACGCTTTCCCATGGAAGAGATTACTGCATTTTCATTCCAATAACTACAGTATTCTCAGAGACGACAGGCAAAATCCTTCTGGAACACAAAGACAAAACTGTTGCCATTCCCAGTTTTGTGTGTTTAGTCTGTTTTTTTTCCCCAAGAATGTGAATACTGAGGCATGCAATTATTGTCTGTCACTCAAACACTAACAGATAAACGGCTCCATCATCCTATTCTTACCCTGTCAAGGATAGGACACACTGATTTAATTCTGCACAAATCTCAGAGGAAGCAGTATTACCTAGAATCTAGCACATGAGAGAAGCAAAAGGGAAAAAAACACTGTTTCGTGTGATGAGTCTAATGCTTTATTAACTTATCTTTAAAATGTGGGCCTAAATAAGGCATCAAAATTCTCCAGAACAACTTTTGCTATGTATCAGAGATCAGAAAACTATAGCCTGTGGACCAGATCTGGCCCACTTCCTGGTTTTATAAATAAAGTTTTATTGGAACTCAGTCATGCCTATTTGTCTACCTATTGTCTGCATCTACCTTTCTGCTTCACCAGCAGAGATGAGTTTTACAACACAGATTGAATGACCCGCAAAGTCAAAATTATGTATTATGTAACTCTAAGAAAAACTCTACCCTCTTCTGCTCTATTCTTTCCATTAACAATTAGGTAATAAAGTCACTTGCCTGCTAAGGGAACCCACAAATGTGATAATCATCCATATTCTCAACATGTACAAGAACAAATGATGTTCTGCTTTCCTGGGGGAAAAGGGATAGTACTTCCAAGTCTACATAAAGTTTATTGGTTATTCAGGTACAAGTCAAAACCAAATACTAATATCTATATTTTGTCTCACTGGAAGCTGTTCCCTGATAGTTCTGGAGAAGATTCCTGATCACCCACAACTTCTTGATTGTGGTTTTCATGTAAGATTCCAGAGCCAGCCAGGCACATGCGTTGACCTCTCTGTGCTTCCCCCTTCACCTGACATGATGTGATAACCATGACCTATGTTCATGGAGCCTTTAGGAAGCTTAAAGTTCTAATTCATGAAAGAGCTAGAACTATGAGCCAATGGGCTTACGGTGAGTTAACGAAGATGAGAGAATGAGGGTGGTGGTATTTTCTATCCTCCCAGGAAGGTCCAGAAGGCAGTAACAGTTAATGAAGGAAAGATGACACCTGAAACTGACTACCCTTTACGGTGAACAGAACCTAATATGCCAAGACCCGTCTTTCATCCAGAATAAATTAGAATATATTTAAATGAAACATTAATAAGCCAATTCATCTGTTTATATTAAGGAGAGGAGAGTGTTGGTTTCTTAAAAACAGGAATAAACTCAACAGGTCAAGGCCGGTGAAGAATTAAGAACACACCTTGCTGTACTGTGCTAAGTCGCTTCAGTTGTGTCCAACTCTGTGTGACCCCGTGGACTGCAGGCCGCCAGGCTCCTCCGTCCATGGGATTCTCCAGGCAAGAACACCGGAGTGGATTGCCATTTCCTCCTCCAGGGGATCTTCCTGACCCAGGGATCGAAACCACGTCTCTTGCATCCCCTGCATTGCAGGTGGATTCTGTACTGTTGAGCCACTGGGAAAGCCCCTAAGAATCCCTTAGTGCATGCCAATTTACTGAAACTCTGAAAAGTGGTGTAGGCAAAAAGAAAATTCTTCCAAGGTGCTACACAAGTAGCTCTTCAATTTACATTTCACACACCAGTACTTCGTAACACTGTGGAGAAGATGAAACAAGACAACAAACGTGAAGCGCCCAGCAGAACACAGGGTCCTTTGGGAGCACGTCTCTTGTTCCAGCTCTGGTTTCTACTGAGGAAATGGCATCTCTCACTCTGGCAAAGAGAGGGTAAAGGGGAATTTTAGCGAACGAAGAACACTGATGTTTTGCTCTGACAACCCAAATCTGCCCACTATCCTACTCTGGGAACAGGTACAGAATCCCACCACAAGCAATTTCAGAAGTTTCCAGGGTATATACAGGCATTCTTATGTGTATATAAACAAGAATGTATGGTAGATGATACTTGAGACAAAAGGTGGAGTCCTGCAAAGTCACATATTAAGAAGTTTTTGACAACCTGAATCCCTCTAAGTGCATAAGAGATGGTGGTTATTTGAAGGCAGCCTTCATCAAAATGAGCCTTTGATAAAGTGAAAGCTATCAGTTCACCTGTTGCCAAGACAGCCTTTAATATAAGGAGTTTGTTTTAAGCGGGCTACACCCACGGATGAAAAACTCTTTTAAAATATTGATTCTGTTCTGTATTCAAAGATGGAGATTATGCATGCTTGTCAAGAAATACAGAGTAAAGAAGTCTATGGGAGATCTTTGCATTCTACATGGTATACAGATATTATACTGTGCTTTACTGGAGCTTATTTGAATTTCATGGCAAACATCAGCCACGTTGCAACACTTGCCATACGTATGCACCACACCTTAAGCTGATTTCAGGACAGCGACATTTTTAAAATGTCCTTTGAAGACTAACAAAGATCCCTGGCCATCAGAAGAGCCAAGAATTCAACAAAGAACTCTAAACATGCCTAATGTACAAAAGGAACACATTCTTTGTGAATCCACATGCTCTGGGCCGTGGACATCTGTCTCAGTCCACTTACAGGACCAGGAGGAGGTGGTAACCACACTGTGCCGTGGCTTTAATCTGCTTACTTTCTTATGAGAGATTGTCTAAAATATCAAATCAAATTCACACAATTCACCCACAACCGCAGAGCCCAAACACAGAATTCCCAAGGCCAAGACCCAAAGCTTGACATCAGAACCCTCATTCCTAGTCCACAATGGAGCTGGGAGCAGGGAAAGCTCCAGAAGTGAAAATGCTCATTAACACCCAGGGACCAAAAAGGAAAGAGCCAACAGCTGGTGAGCCTGCAGGTGAAGATGTTGACTCTACTATTTTCATGGTGTGAATGAAGCACAACGCTTATTTTAAGGGACTCAGAAGTATCATCAGCATTTTCATGTGACAATATTTACTCCACTGGAGAGAGGAGGCAGAAGATACCATTAAAACAGATTTCTTCATTTTCATGTTCGGATTCAGTAAACAAAATAAATCATCAATGGATTTCATCTTCCACTAGAAATTTAGGGCACAACGCTCAGAGCCTAGGACATCCTCATAAAAGGGTAATTTTACACTTGTTCCTGCTGATCAAATGGAGCAAGGTGAGCCACATTCAAATGGGGAGAGATCTTGAGCATGAGATGAGCCAGGAGGGGCCAAATCACGATTGATGAGGACACGCTGAACTGAGGCCAAGAGAGGGCATTCGCGGTCTCAGCTATCAGTGTCCAGAAGCCTCACTTCGACTGCTGAAACGCCAAGCCTCATTGGACATTTCCAACATTTAACAAATTCTGAAACATTAGATGTTTGTGGGAGGGGGTCTGGAATGGGAACACACATAAAAATGAGTGAAGATTTCCTTAAAACTTGACACTGAGTAACAGAACTCTCTACTAATGGTCTTTCATCTTTTTGGTGAATCTTCGGTGAACTGCCAAATTCACGTCTCAGTTTTATTTTTTTAATAAAACAAGCTGATTTTCAAGTTGTATCCTTTAAGCCTCTGAAAGAGCCAAACAATGAACGCCAGTAAGAAAGAGCTTTGTACAATTTGCCTCCCTGCCTTTCCAGATGGTTCAGTGGTAAAGAACCTTTCTGGCAAGCAGGAGACATGGGTTCGATCCCTGGGTCAGGAAGATTCCCTGAAGAAGGAAATAGCGACCCACTCCAGTGTTCTTATCTGCGAAATCCCGTGGACAGAGGAGCCTGGCAGGCTACAGTCCATGGGGTCGCAAAGAGTCAGACAACTGAGCGACTGAACAGCAACAGCAGCAGCTGGAATAAAACGCGCATTCTGGCAAATTTACAGTTACCACTGGGATGGAAGGGGTAAGGGACAGCTAGAGATTTGGGGATGGACATGTACACACTGCTGTATTTTGAATGGGTAACCAACAAGGACCCACTGTCTAGCACAGGGAACTCTGCTCAATGCTATACGGCAGCTTGGACGGGAGGGGACTTTGGGGGAGAATGGAGACATGTATGCATATGTATGGCTGAATCCCTTTGCAGTCCACCTGAAACTAACACAGCCCCGTTAAGCAGCTATGTTGTTTAGCTGATAAAGTCGTGTCTGACTCTCTTTTTCATCCCATGGACTGTAGCCCGTGAGGCTCCTCTGTCTATGGGATTTCCCAGGCAAGAATACTGGAGTAGGTTACCACTTCCTTATTCTAGGAATCTTCCAGACCCACATGCCAATCTCCTGCATTGGCAGGTGGATTCTTTACTACTGAACCACTTTGGAAGCCTAATAATCAGCTACACTCCAACATAAAATAAAAAGTTTAAAAAAAAAAAAAAGAAGAAATGCATGACCTAGGATATGAGATCCCTCCCCTCTTCTGGGCTCAGAAGCCTGGGGGCAGGAAGAGAACCCACCAGGGAGCCCTGGTCAGTGGTGCAAGGACTGCTGTTACCCTTAATCCATTCTCACCATATGCTCTTTAACCTACCACAGTAGGTTCTGTATCAATATTTTAAAAAAAAAAAATTAGAAAAAAGAGAACCCTAAACAGCATGTATAAATAAAATGTCTTTCTTTTGTTTAAATCCTGCAGGAAGTTTAATTTGTATAAGAAATACGTTCAGGTATGTTTTCAGTTATCGCTTTAACGTTAGTTAAAGGTGCACTAGTTATTAACAGATGTGAACCCAGAAGAGCGTCCAAGGCAAGCACATGTCTAGAGTCTTACCGCCACTCCAGAATGCGCCAAAACCCAAATTAGGCAAATTGGAAACAGGGAGCTCTGCAATCCGACAGTGCAGTGGAATTAAAGTAATGGCCTATTTAATTCTCCAAGGATTCGGCAAAATGAAACAGAGAAATGTTTTTGAAAAACACGGGACTGAAAGTCTGTGTGTGACCTTAGAGGTCACCCAACAGAAACAGATAGGCTTTTAAAAATTCTGTCCTCTTCCCACTTGGAGCTTGGCATGAAGGAACAAAATGCTTGCTTACTGACGGATGGCAGCTGGCTACCACATCACCCATGATCCATCTTGCTAAGCAAATAAATCCAGAATATTATCATAACACAGTGTCAGGACACTTAGCCTTGGAAGAATCTGAGACGGTCTTTAGTGATATATACAGAACATGCTGTGATGGATCCTTCTAATAACCGATATCCAATGAAGAAAACATGGGTTAAGATCATTGAAGTTACACTGGACAATCACAATGCACCATCCAGATTTGAGATGGTTATGGTGTATTGCTGTTTCAGAGACTGTTTTTACTCCAAAGTATAACTGATACGGTGATCAGATGAGTTTAGAAGGAAAGGGGAAACGATGCCAGGTCCAAAGCATGCCTCAGTCAGCCTACAGGAGGGATGTGCTGTATGACAGTGTGCCGTTACAGGTGACATTTCTGGTCAGAATGTTCCATGATGGAGCCAAGCCAACCCCACGAGAGCCTGGAAGGGTACAGCCTGCTCTGGACATGGGTAGCTGGGGTGGTCAGGAATGGATTCCGCTGATCAAGGGCACTCCTCAAGTAGGACCATGATGTCTGACCAGAGCGTGGTATAAACAAGATAACACTCAATGTGACCCCGCGTGCTAGTGCTAAGCTCCTTTAGTCGGGTCTGACTGTTTGCAATCCTAAGGACTGTTGCCCCTCCAGGCTCCTCTGTCCATGAAATTCTCCAGGCAAGAATACTGGAGTGGGTTGCTATTTCCTCCTCCAGGGCATCTTCCCCACCCAGGGACTGAACCCGAGTCTCTCTAGTCTCCTGTATTGACAGGTGGGTTCTTTATTACCAGCACCAGCTGGGAAGCCCCTGACCAAAGCTCAAATTGACCTAAAAAGGATAAACCTGAGTGGGGCAGGTAGCGCTGCGGCAACCCGCAGTCCTGGGTTGAATCTAGACTCTATCACTTCCTAGCTGGGTGACCTTGGAGAAATGACCTGTCTTGTTCTTCCTCTGGGAGAAGACTGAAAGAGGATCTATTTCCTGGCTGTCTTATGAGAATAACGGGGGATGCTGTGCAGCGCATCAGGCGTGTGGCCTTATGTAGGCACGCGACTAAGGAGAACCACCTTCACTGTCAAACAGGGTTTTGTGGAAGGAAGAGAGTGACAGAGAATTCTGTTTTCTCCTTGCCCTCTTCCTTCCTCCATCTCTGTGAATCCTCAGGTGGGCACAGAAGGCAACCAAGGAAATACCTGTACTGGATACCCCAGGGCAAGTGCTCCCAGGGCACTGACCACAGGCCTCACGTCGGCCAGGGCAGACAGCTCAAGGAAGGGTCCTCCCCAGTCTTGACACCAGTGAAGTGGATTAGCAGAGCAGACACTGAAACGGGAAAGCCATTTTTATCCCTTCTTGACCTAATTCTGGTCAGAGGTATCATTCCTCAGTCTGGGCATATTACCTGGTTTATGAGGGGCTGCCTTCAGCGGCTCAAAGAGCAGCCAGCATTACCAGCAAGGATTAAGAAAAGCCCTTTAGCTTCTCCCTCATCCGGAAGAGATCTGCTCCCAGCAGATTAGATGTGGATAATGAGAAATCCCCACAGACCCCATCACCTAGACCACCCAATGAAGGTCAGCTACATGAGGCCCAGGGTATTTATTTCTCAGCACATCCACCTAAGGAGAGGGAGTGAATAGTGATGGAACTGGGAGAGGGGAAAGCCTCTGGGTTTGCAAGAGGGGTCCTGAGCAGGGAAAGGGGAATCAGAAGCCCATGCCCACGCTTCATCTCTTCTCACTGGCATGGTGCGTTCAAGAAAACCTCCAACCACTTTTGTTCTCTTTACAAATAAAACCATTCCATCTCCAACAGATAAATGAGATACACAATGATGCATCAGAGAAAACCAGGAATTGCAACTCGTCTGCTTGATGTTCAGTTTCTTGGAACCAAATTGTGATCCTGGCCAATACACCATCCCCAGCTGCTCATCGTGGAAGGAAAAGGAACCAGGAGTGGGGAGAGCCCCCGGGCATGGACAGAACTCAAGACACACAGCCTGATTCCCACCAGAAGGAAACGCGGCTGTGCCACCAGGACAATGGAAGAGTCATGGGCAGGGGGGCTCACACAGAGGGATACACTTATGAGCAGGAGGTCAGTCCTGAAAGCAGGTGGTAAATGCTTGAGCAGATTGTGAAAAGGGGTTCATTCAGAGGGCTTCTCACTAGTCTCTGAGGCAAAAGATGACGTCCAGCTGGAGCCCCTTTGAGCACTAGGTCTTGTTCTTAAAAGAGAAAAGAAAAACGCCCTGAGGTGACTGATCTCTTCGCTACAGGTTTAGGTCAAGCTGAGTTACCACCCCTCTGTGGGAGCTGAGCAATACCCACATCTTCAGAACTGAAGGGTAGAACCTGCCATCACAGACTCAGGCTCACCTGGTGGTCATGGTACAACACCAAAGGACCAGATAGGAAAGTCATCTCCAACGTGAACTCTGCTGCCGATACATGTTGAGAGTCAAGCAGACGTCCAGGAGCATGCTAGAAAAAGATGCTCCCAAAAAAGGAAGCTCCAACATGTGTCTAATCAGAGCCTTACCTACAGCACCTGACTTTTCTCTTGGCTTGGGTTTTGGAGAGAAGGAGGCTTCAGAAGATACACGTTAATTTCACTGACAGATAGGCTGGTTCAATGAAAGGGACAGATTGTTGGGGAACTTGTGTGCAGACACTGTAGCAACATGGGGATAATGCCCAGACAGAAAGGAGGCATTCTGAGAAAAGAGAGCATCTTGATGAATTTTTCCGTAAGTACGCAACTATACTTGAACTGGGTTCACGATGCACAGAAGGCAGGGTGGCTCTGTGTGACTAGCGTGCTCAAAGATAACCATCCCTCTGACATCTACCACCACGGGGAAATTTTTCACCCTCTTGGACTTGGTTTCAAAGGAAACATGTGACATTGACTGTTGTGTCTGGCTTCGGCTGCACAAGGTTTGTGAAGGTCATTCATGCTGCGTGCATGAGCTGGCAGCTCCTTTTCCCTGCTGTATAGCATTCCACTGTATGAATAAAGCCCCCAAATTTTATACATTTGGGTTATTTCCAGTTCAGAATGCAGATGGACAAAACTAAAGAACATTCTTTTATGCCATTGACTCCTATATTCTTGTCTTTTTTTAATGCAGAAATTGAGATCTCAGAATTTACTAAGCTGTAGAGCTGAAAAGCCAGCATTTCTCTGCATAGCATCTACACACATCTAAGAAGGAAGCAAAAGAAAAGAGATGCAAATATTTTCTTATCATCTGTCTTTTACTTTCTTATATTTTTATTCTTAGGTGCTTCTGCTTTTGGAAAATCTCACTTTAAATGTTTAGCTATTTGCGGGACTTCCTTGGTGGTCCAGTGGTTAAGACTCTGGTGTTTCCACCAGCGGGGCTTCGGCTTCAATCTCTGATCAAGGAACTAAGATCCAAAATGCTGTGCAGCACAGCCAAAAAAAAAAGTAGCTATTTTTCCCTTTGCCAGGGAAAGGGTTAGTTCCTTGACCAGGGATCGAACCCATGCCCCCTGCAATGGAAGCATGGATTCTCAACCACTAGATTGCCAAGGAAGAAAAACAACTGAATGTCTACTACAGCCATGAACAACTAAAAGCAGTCTTGAGGATACAAAAAACCTCAATTACATCCTCTGTTCATATTAAGTGGGTTTTCTCACCTGCCAATCACAGCTTTCCGTCTTCTTCCTCGAATGCCACATCGTGCGGGTCTTAGCACCACTGCCCCCAGAGCTGCATCCTGGCCAGCTCATGCTGCCACCTGTAGCTCTGTTCTGTCCTGCCTTTAAGCATTTAAGCATTTGTGTTTATCTGTTTCGCTCGTGGTCCCTAAAACTTCAGTTTTCCATTACCAACAGCACAATTTCAGGATTTCCTGGCAGCTTTATTTACAGTGACATGTTTAAAAGATGGAAGACAGATTTCGATTTTCTGGATTAGCAATGAAGTAAAATTTACAGAAATGTGCCCAAAATCCTTGGAGAGATTATTGCATTCACAGTGGCAATAGCCCACCCCCAAGGGATTATGTTGAAGGCATCCATGGAGACCCTCCCTCCCACCTGGCATTACATGTCCCCAAGTCCCACACATCCCCAGTATCACTTCCCTTCCAGGAAGAACAGCGGGCTACAGGTTTCCCCGCTGCACACACATCACCTGGCTAATCTCTCCAGCCAGCACCACCAGCAGGACTACCAGCCTGAGAAGTAAACAAGCTGAAAATTAGACTGGAGGACTCTAGGTTAAGAGAGCATAGTAAAGAGCCTGGTGACAGAGTTCGGATCCACAGGTTCAGGATTCCCTTCTCGGGCATATCTGGATGCCAAGAATTATACAGTTATGTGCTAATGTATGAGGGAAAGGGGGCTTTCAGGATGTTTTCCGTGTGTGCAGTATCTGGATGCATCACCAGAGGCATTTCCTATAAAGCGGTTTCTAAAGACCAGTCACTACATAAAGCACCGACCTAGGCTCAACTCAACTCAGCAAACCAGGACCCAGCAAAGGCTGAATCGCAGCACAGAGCTGGTGCTCAGGAAGGAACAGGCAGCGGTGTGTGCACACAGCTGAGACTGAAGGGCTGAGTGAGTGAAAAGACGTCACCGATTGTCCTCCCATTTCATCCCCCCCCCCGCCCCCCCAGCCTGGCACTGCCCTCCCGTTTACCATTTCTCTGACCTTTCTTGGGAAATATCAAATCTAATGAACGTGGCTACTTTCAGGTATGCTCAAAGAGGCTGAACTTCAAGCTCCAAGCCTGAGAAAATATAGGGAGCCAGGTGATCCGAGGATAGCTGCCTGCCTAATCCCAGGCCTGGGCACCAGGTCCCACAGGGATCCGCGAGGCCCCTGGGCCAGCGGCTCTGAGCTCCAAGGACCTCCTTGTTCGTGGATCTGGGGAGAACGGGGTAGCTCCTTTTGCCTCCCCAAGTGAGCTCAACTCTGGCCTGAAACAAACGCAGCAAGTGTCCTGGCCTGGCAGGTGGGCGGTGAGCGCCACTTGGGGGGCGGGCCGGGGGGGGGGGGCCAGTCTTGGCGCGGAGGCGCAGGGTTCCTGAATGTCAGCGGGTAGCAGACCCCGAGGGCGGACTGCCTTTGGCACTCCGGCCAGTTACAACCAGCCTGCCGGGCAGTCCCCGCTTAGAAGGGGTGACCCCGGGTTGGACTCAAGGCAGGCAGCAAAGCCGCAGGTGAAGGGGGCAGCCGCCTAAGCCCCCCACGCGCTCCTAATTTCAAAACCGCGCTCGGCTGGGTCGGCTGCCACCGCCGGCAGCCTGGGCACCGGGTCCCCAGCGACCCCCTCCCTGGAAAAACCGCTGGGTCCCCGCCCTCCAGCTGCTGCTCGGAGGCGGCTCCAGCTCCAGGGCAGGCTCAACAAGTTCCCGGGCCGCGCAGCGCCGCCTGCAGCCCAGAAACCCCGAGGACGCGCCGCGGTGGAGCCCCGCGAGCAGGCGGCTGCCGCCGGCGGCTCCTTCCACCTCCTCCTCGGCTGGGGCTGGGGCTGGGGATCGGGTGTCGGCGGGCGGGGGGGCCCCTGCACTCCCGCCCGCTCTGCTCCCTCTGGGGCCCCCCCTCCCCACGCCCGCGGCCCCGGCCCGGCCCCGCGCCGCCCCCGCTCCCGCCCCGCTGGGCCCGGGGCTCCGCCCGCCTCGGTGCCAGGCGGGCGCACAGGCGGCAGGCGAGCGGCTCCGGCGCCCCGTCCTCCGGCCGCCCGGCTCGGCGGAGTGGCTGGGACCCGGGGGGCGGCGGCGGCGGCGGCGGCGGCAAGGACTTCCCTCCCGCTCCCTCCGCCTCTCCGCCCCCGCCTCCCGGCCCCGGAGCCCAGATCTCGCCGAAGACGATCGCAGTCAATGAGGACATCGGAGGAGCACGGCGCCGGGTGGCTGTGGCTGGCTCCGCCACGCCGCGAGCGAGCGAGCGCGCGGGCGTCCCCGGAGCCGGCCGAGCCGCTGCCTCGCCGCGCGCGTCGCTGAGCCCGGCAGGAGGGACGCGAGCTGCGGCGCGGGGGCCGGCCGGGCCGGGCCCCGGCGGCGGCGGCCGTGGTGGAGGCGGGGGGGGGCGCGGGCGGCGGGCCAAGCCCCCGAAGCCGAGCCTTCCTCCGCGCGAGCCCGGCGAACCTCGCCGCGGATGCCCTGCCCGGAGTGCTTCGTGCCGCGCCAGGCTTGCCGGGGTCCGCGGCGAGACATGCCCGAGCCAGGCGCTGCACCGACCTCGACTTATCTGTAAGCCGCCGAAGGTAAGCGGAGCCCCGCACTCCCTGCTCCCGCGCCCCGGCGCCCGCTGTGCTTGGCCGCGGCCAGAGCACCGCCCGGACGTGCGCCGACCCCAGGGTTCTCGCCCTGCGCCCCCGACCGGGCTGCGCGGAGGACTCGGCAGGCTGCCGGGGGCCGGGGCCACCGGGAGCGGACCCGGCAGCAGGCGGGGGCGAGGGGCGAGGTTACGCAACTGCCTCTGGCCCGGGCCGGGTGGCCGAGGGGCGTCCGGCAACTTTGGCGACGGCCGGCGAGGAGCGGGTCCGTGTGTCTGCGATGTCGGTTCTAGACAAACGCCACAGCCTCCTATAGCACCCGACAGCCCGCGCCAGGCAGAACCGGGGGTGGTGGAGGGGGGCGGGGGGGCGCTGGGGGCGGCCGTGGCCCCCGCCGATCTCGAGGTTTTGAAGTCTTTCCTAAACTAAAGCGAGCTGGCAAGTACGGCTGATTAACTTTGGGGGGATGAGTCCGGGCGCAGGGGCCCTGCACCGGCTGCGGAGGAGAGGCGTGAGCACCGCGAAGGCACGATGCCCACGTGAAATGCCTGTCTCCTCCCGAGGCGCCCGGGCTCGCCCGGGGTTGGCACCTTCCAGGGGCTGCGGGCCGGGGTCGGCGCCCGCGGGTCTTCCGGGGGCGCAGCATCCCGAGTCAGACCCAGGACGGGCGTGGGAAACCAACCCAGGCTGCAGACCGAGCGAGCGGGCCAGCCGGCTGGCGAGCCAGGACAGGAGGGAGGAGGAAGCCCCGCGGGCCGGCCCACGGCCCGGGGCAGCGCCGGGAGCCCCAAGTCAAAAGCGAGAGTCTGCGTCTTGCTGGTTCATGCTCAGGGTTCCCAGCTGGCATCTCCACTGCCAGGATAAAGAGCCTGTCCCTGTGACCTCAGCACAAGGCAAGCCACAGGGGGATGGAGCTCGCCGTTAAGGGGATGCCAGGAGTGGGGGTGACTCTGGAGTACACCGGGGCCAGAAGCAGGGCGTTTGGCTCATGTACAGAGAAGGGCCCTGACCCCTCTCCCGCTGCGGGTCTGTGCCTGACCGCTGGACCCTGAACCAGAATCAGCAGTGAAGCTGTTTTAATTTGACCTTGTCTGCTTAGGCGCTTAAATTCTGCGGAGGGTGAACTGGCCAGGGTGAACTGGCCGAATGGGGATGGAACTTTGGGCCAGCCCTGCCTTGCCTGGGAACCCAGGAGGTATTTTCACAAGACTATAGCTCAGAAGAGGAGGGTCCAGCCAGCACGCATGCAGGTTTTCCTTGGATAAGCACTAACAAGGGGAGGAGGGGTTCCCTTTCCATCTGCCAGAGAGAGGGGGGAATGTCAAGGTTACCTGACTGAAGACTTGACTGAAGACTACCACCCACATCACCTGACCCTGGCCATTCTCAGTGAGGAGTACACGTATGAAATTGCTTTAACCTCATTAAGCTCATGCTACAGACCCAGCAAAAAGTATAACCATCATTTTACTTTGCGGAGGCGGAAAGTGCCTGGGTTTTACTATTCACATTTTGTGCTATTTATTACATTCATATTCCTGTTGAATGTTTCTTTTCAAAGAAAAGTTCATATTTATCTTTGCCTTTTTTTTTTTTGCTTTAGCGAACGTGTTGTTAGTTCAAAGGAAAAATGGAAGTCCTGCCATTTGCATGCCTCACCAGATATTAATAATTCACTATCCATGTTTACTACTTACATTAGATGGCACTGCTACTCATGATGGTTTTATTAAAGACGCATTTGCAGAAAAAAAAGGTCTAGCACAGCCATCACTAATTGCATGATTTTGCATAAATTATGTTAGCTACAGAGAGTTTGAGCTTTACTTCACTAAATTCATCATTTCCTTAAAGATAAGGTGATTACATTTAATTTATTTAAAGGCAAGGCCTCTCCTGAAAGATAGGTGCCCTTGAAAAGCAGAGGTTACCTTTCGATTTACTGGAGTTTATTAGTGTGATTAAGACATTAGCTTTTACTTAAAGCAGCCCCACTGTCCTACTAAGACACAGCCACTGCTGGCCACACAGGTTAGTCAGGCCTCAGCTGGAAAGTTGGTACTTTTACTCTTGACTTTGGGGGCTTCTCTGTTCTGCTATAGTTGTTTTCCCCACGTGCAGGGTAGGGAATTTCTGTTTTTTATTTCTCCCTCTGTGGGGGGGGGACAACTTTGTAAGTAAATAAGTCAATTAATGGAAGACTTGAGTATGAAAGGCATCAGAGTACCAGGAAGATTCCTGCACAATGAAATAAGCAGTCAGAAAATAAAAAATGAGTCTCAGATGTAGAGCTGAACCCAGCAGAGCAGTTGGGCAGATGTGTTCGCTGAGCTCCACATTTGTATTCTCCTGTCTGTTCCCACCCATGGCTGTCTCATTTAGAGCTACAACTACTGAACTCTCTTGTATGAGACGCAGATTACTTATGTGGGGACAGGCTGCTTCTCGGGGAATAATAATAAAGAACTCACAGCTACACTGCAAAGCGGCAGTGCTGTGGCCCGGCGTCAGTGTAGGGAGGCAGGGATCGGGTCGTCGGAACGGCGAACTGTGGCACTCTGGACCAGCCCACCAGGCACCTGAGTGGGAGCGCTGCAAGGCTGCTGCTGAAGCAATCAGGCACTCAGGAAACCACGCCAGCCGTGCCTGTGTAAGGCGAACCACAGTCATCTGGGGACGGTGGTCATGCTGGTGACTCCCCCAGGCCAAACTGGCACGGTCACGTTAAACAGTTCCTTTCTCAACAATTCCCTGACCAGTTCCTCCAAGCCCTTCATTCCCCCACCACCAAAATGAGCTGACATAATTTATGAAGCCGTTTCTTTTTAGTCTCCTCACATATTTGATTTTAATATTTCATAACATGACTTCAATATTTTAAAGCAAAATTTAGTATGATTGATATGGCATGACAACACTTTTATCACCAGGGAATTTGCATACAAACATTTGGATAAGTCTTTATCTAATATTTGGGCTAACCTATGACATAAATGTCATAAAGACATTACACATTTTCATCAGTGTATTTTTAAAGTATATTTTTCTTATATATTAAGGACATAACACAGAGATATGGTGCCACGTTGTGGGGATCCTGCTGGGATTCATATAAAGATGCTGCTTAGATGTTGATTCATATTAAACAGTGAGCCATAGGAATTACAGGTTTGAACCTTTGGGCTGTGTACAACAGATTATGTGTCTGTTTCAAGTTCAGGGGCCCTGAAGTGTCTCCAAGCACCCAAGAATCTTACCTGTCAGCTTTACAAAAAACATACCTAGGGAGACATTTCTGGATTCCAAATTCAATTCTTGATATTAACTCTCTCAGACACCCCCTCTACCATAAGCCACTGTGATATTCAGTATGGGTCTGAGTCAAACATACTGTAGACACCATTCACACCACAATGAATGAATAAGTTGAGGGGCTTAAAGATGTTATCAAGTGACAAACCAATAATGTAAATAAAAACAAAACACTCTAGCCTGACAGCTCTGTGGCTTTCCGCTGGACGCATATTCTCAGCTCTAACTGGGAGAGAAAGAAAAAGAACCCAATTACAGAAAAGCAGATAATAGGGACAAGGACTTCTGTTTCTATATTATAAACCTTTTGGCCAACACTATGTTTCCAAGGGATTTGGGAAGAACAGTCTTCAAATTCATCATTTGCAAATATTGCTTCTCTAGAGTACTGAGCTGATTATTCCAAGTACTGTACATTCACAGACAAGCTCTCTTCGCCGTGTTATCTTGCTGTTAGGAACTGACACCAAAGACGAGCAGAGAGAGGTTCACAGCTACACACTGACCCTTCACCCGAGTCATGCTGTTATGGCCGTGACACGGGGAAAGAAGAAACTTTTTGAAAAATCACAACAGTACGGCAAGAAGCCGGTCAAAGTTTACATTGCAGTTACTACGGAAAATTCCAATTCAGCCCTTAATAATCTAGCCTTAGGCATAAAATGAGATGCAGTAAGCTACAGCATATGAGAGACATAAAGAAAGAGGTTTTGTGATGCCAGAAACACTATGGGCAGGCAGTCCTGCAAATACGATACTCGCCTCGTCAAGCCTGCAGAGAAAAAGGCAGGAAGGGGAAGCTGATGGCCTGAGAGCTTCGTTTCAGCTGCTCAGTTAAGAAACCGCCAAGGAGGGGTAGCATTATCCACTTTCAACAGACATGAAACTGACCAATCTTTGTTTGTGTTTCCAGGTCAGCATTCCACTGGTGATGTGGGCCCCTCCATACTGGTTGTTCCCTGGGAAGTATCCTGTGTTTGTCAACTGTCCAATTCTTTATCTTTTTCATGTGTATTAATACTTTAGTAGTCAGACTCAGAACACCCCGTGTTATCTGCATTTTGTTCCCTGGAAGCTGCTTGCTTTTGTAGTAAGCGATTTTAGCATCCTTGGAAATGTAATGGAACTATAAAACCTGGGCTCCGGTACTGGGCAAGCACTGGGAAGTAGACTGATATGCAGATGGCTTGGTCCAGAGAGGAAGGCTGGTCTGAGGAAATGTACCCAATCGTAGCGGCAGGGGCCACAGCAGGGTGTGAGATATTGCAAGATGAGGTAACGGTTCTCAAGAAGTTCAAGGCCAGGAGGGCCAGAGGAGGTAGGAGATAGGATCAGGAGAGGACCAGCAGTGTGCTTTGGGGGTTCCCAGGCAGACAGGGTGATGACCACACTGAGGAAAGGGGATGAGATGCACACACAAATCCTGCAGCTAAGCACAGCTGCTGGGTGCTCAGAGCGAGAGACCTGTATGGGGAGGTAAGAAGTGACACTGGGCACAGGTTTCAGAGTGGAGATCAGAGAGTGAAGAAGCAGTTTAAAGCCAGTTTATGGAGGAACCAGCAGGGCAGAAAGGTACTGTGTTCATTGGTGATAGGTAACCACTGAATGTTTTGAACAATTGCATACATTTCTAAAACACGAAGCCTTGACAGCTAGGGACAACCAGAGAAGAGGAACTGGAGATCATTGGAGAGGGTGTGACGGGTGAGAATTAACTGGTAGCAAAGGTGACTGGTGACCATCGAGATATATACAAGGGGGCATTTGAGAGAGAGACATCCTGGGGGGTAAATCTGTAACATGGCAACATGGAGAAGGGACTAAAGATGCTACTAACCCAGGCTGACACAGGGCTTGGGGAATCAAGAGAAGCAGAGAAGCCAGGGAGCCAGCAGGTCTGGAGGAAAAAAGATAGGATTACTATCAGAAATCGGAATGTGAGTTTCCAACTGGAAACATTATTTTAAAAGATAAGTGCTTCATCATTTCTTGCTTCTTAGAACTTCCATGAGAAATACTCTGAAAGAGGAAAAATCTAAACCAAAAGATTCACACCACAAAGAAATTTTTAAAGGACTAAGAATAGTCCTATGAAATAACAGGTGCTTAATGAATATTTAATGAAGCTATTAACAATAAACCTAGTCAATGATTTTGCTAGAAATTCACAGACTCCAGATTGGACAATAATTTTTTTTCCTTCCATTTCAAGTTGTACTTGTTTTGAAGTAGGAATTAAAAGGAAGAATCATGAGATGTTGCTAACAAGAAAGACACCTTCTAGAGATGCACTATCTTCAAATCTGAGCCACAGGGTGATTAAGGAAGAAAAAAGTATCAAAGGTTTGGAGTTTTCCTCCCCCAAACTCAACCTTATATAGAGCTTCCTTTGGAGAAAACTCACATGGGTAGAAGTTGAGTTTTTAAAGACAGAATGTAAGTTTAATGACCTACTAATAGAATTAGAGTGAAAGAAACAGGGGAGGCAAAGTAAGCCTCAATCCAATAGATTAAATGCTCTTTTATCCCAAATGCTGACAGTTTTTGGCTGAAAGGAATTTTCCCCTTACCAAAATACGAGTCCATAGAATCAGTTCAAGACAACTAGAAAACATCTATCTCTTAGCCTTGACCCCACCTCTCAACTTTATATCATGACGTATCAATTTCATTGGTTTTATGCCAGACCCACCAATGTATCTCTTCTTTTTTCAAACAATGCCAGAGTGGTTCATAAAGATGTGGCTTTTTGCTTTTCTCTTTTTTCGTGTTGAAATCGCATGGCACAAACAGCTAGACAACTAGTCTCCCATTAATCTTGCACTTAAAACTCGCATACCCTGAAGAAGTGTGGCAGGGAATCACTCTCCAGAAAAGTTCATACACATGCAAGTGTAGAGAGTTTGAAAATCTAAAAATGCTAGGGACTTCCCTGGTGGTCCAGGGGCTAAGACTCCGAGCTCCAAAACAGAGGGCCTGGGTTCAGTTCCCGGTCGGGGCACCAGATCCTACACAGCACAACTAAAGATCACACGCGCTGCAACCAAGACCAGCTGCAGCCAAGCACAGGAGTATTTATTAAAAACATTTATTCAAATATTTTAATAAAATGCTAAGAAAGATACGTTTCTCACTTTTAAACCATACTTTTCATCTGACTTCTCAGGACATTGAAAAATCCCATGATAACTGCCTTTCTTAAGTATTTATTGTCTCTTTGTTTTGAAAGTAGTTGTTCGTTCAGGGGCTTCAAAGAAGGACTCTCCCTCCTGGTTTAATTGTTGTTGTTGTCTTTGCTATTTCTAGACATCTCCATGTACACTATCCACTCTCTTCTCAGGATGTCTCTGCTTTATGTATTGTTTCTATCAGATCTACTAGTGGGGCGAAAACCCCCAGGGTTAGGCTACAGGATGGAACTGATCACAGGGTTGCAGAAACCGGTTCTGTGAACACACCAGCCGGTCTTCTTGGGCAGGGCAAGCCAAGGGAGGCATCCTTTCTCCAGGAGATGAGGTCAGCCGCTGAGTGAGTGGTGGAGGATGGACTGGAATCCAGGGCCCCTGGCTCTCATTTCATTCCTTGTGACCATTAAGTTCCACATCAAAGACTCAGTCCCAACTCTGGATCTAAAGCGTCTGTGAGAATGACCACTGGCGTGCCCAGTTTTCAAATAAAAACCTACAACTGCTTACTTTATATAATCAGCCATTCAAAGTGCCTTACCAACAGGTTGTTCTCAAACCTGTTTCTCTCAAATAAGGTAGCCAGTATGCAACCTATTCTTCAGGCACTGTCCTCATGAACATCACTTCATCATCGGCAGCAGCATCACCAAGACCACATACTGGGGGCTTCACAGATCCTAGCCACCTGGGCCCGCATCACAGATCAGAGTGCTTACAGGTGCATTCAGGGGACACTGTCCACACCTGCACCCCCAGTTCTGCCAATTTCTATCGGGGTGATGTGGACACAGGTTTCCCTTGCAGTGCCTCAGTTTCTCCACCTTTTAAGAAACAATAATTGGTCCATCAGAGATATTTGGTAGAACTTCCCTGGCGGTCCAGTGATTGATTCCAAGCTTTCACTGTAGGAGGTTCAGGTTAGATCCTTGATTAGGGAACTACAATCCCCCATGCCATGTGGCATGGCCAAAAAACAGAAGAAAGGAAAAAAAACAGTATTTGGAGAATGCAGTGTTAGAACATGGACAAAGTGGGGCCTCCCTGATGGCTCCGCAGTAAAGGATCCCAGGTTCGACCCCTGGGTCGGGAAGATCCCCTCAAGGAGGGAATAGCTACCCACTCCAGTATTCTAGCTGGAGAAGCCCATGGACAGAGGCCCCGCCAAAGAGCTGGAGACTGAGCAACTTCCGCTTTCACTCTGTTACTCGCCCCGGTTATATAATCCGAGCAGTATAATCTGCCCAATATATAATTTGAGCAGCATTCTGAGCTAATCTGTGGAAGGGGCAGAACTCAAAAGCAGAGAGGCAGTCTCTGCACCCCAGTGCCGAAGCACCCTGTGATCTGACAGAGCCAGGAAGGGTCCTAACAAGAAAAGACCAGAATGACAGAATGCCAAGGGGATGGCCTTGCGTACCCCCTCGCCAACCTATAAAGTCCTACACGTAACTCATTCACTAGTAATCAACCTCCAACCCCAGATCCCTGCTGAGAAGAGCTGCCTCCACCCCCGGAATTTCTAGGAATGGGCCGAATTCTAGATCAAGAAAAAAAAAGGTGTGCATGACCGTATTCTGGCTATGGACCTGCCAGGTGACAGTTTACTTGGCATTCACCATGTGAGAATTAATCCACATTGCAGAAGACCTGTGTTTTGAATGGTGACAGTCACAGGTCACTCACTGTCCTCCTCTGGGAGGAGAATCCATGTCCACTGTTGATCCAAAGTGGGGCCATGGGAAGCTCACCGTGCTGGCCTCAACCTGGGCTCTGTTTGGTGACCAGCACCCCGTGGCTAAGTTCATCCTAGAAAAAGTAGTATAGAAGGGGATGGCTCTCCTTGCTCCCCTGGGACATCACTCATTCATCCTTTCATTCAGTAAACATTTACGGGTACTTTTTAGGTGTCACGTGCTGCTCTACGCTTTAGGAATGCCGCAGGAAATACAAGAGAATGCGGGGAATAAAACAAAACATGGAGACCGGTGGGTCTTCATCTTTCCTGAGTTACCCCAGTGATCTTGACTCCCCTGTTACCCCTTTCCCTGGACTGGGGTAGGGACCAGTATATTTCTTCTAGAGAGTCAGGTTCAAGGATGGAGACTCTGAGGAAGATGCCTGTCTTCCTACTTCTGAGAGAAGAACAGCCTCCCTTAGGATTCTTTTAAAGGCTGTCTTTAAAAACAACAAACCTTGTAAAAGCTTCCGCTTCTTCAACGCTTACACTCTCCTCCAAAGTTTCAAGAAGGCCAAGTGTAGAGGGGTCATTTAAGGTTTTGGAAAGACATATGTTTTCCTTTTAAAAAATTATTTTTAGGATTTTGAGGGGCGCAGAATCATTTCAAGATCAGCAGTACTGCTTACATATGGCAATGCCAACTTCCCTTCTTGAACCTACACGACCTTTCCCCTCTGTTCTCTCTCCTTTTCCCACAATCCCCACGAAGGAAGAGGTGCCTGAGAGATCAAAAGGCAGAAGCCGAGCACAGAGCATCACCTTAAAGTGGGGTCATCTGTCCAGTCCGACACGCACTCATTGCATGCTGGGTGCTCATAAAATGTGAAACTGTGACAGTCCGGCCTCAGTTTCCTAAGAGGAACCGTCCAGCTCAGTTCTGAACGGGAGAAGGGTTGCTGCAACCGCCTGATGAGGGGCAGTGCAAAGCCAACAGCAGTGGCTCTCGCCGGCAGGAACACTGTGCCTCTGCCCCGCAGAATAGCACCTGGGATGTAATTCCCCGAGCACCCCTGTCCTCTCTGTGCCTGCCTGCCTGTCTGGGCAGTTCCAGGCCTCCTGTTCCCCTCACATTCTCCGGCTTGTTTCATTTCTCCATCTCCCTTTTCCTTCCTCCCCATGTTCATCACAGAGTGTAGTGTAGATTTATTATTTGAGTATTGATTTATTGAGTGCAGTTTACTGAGTGCAATTTTATTTAGACTCCAAGTTAAAAAAAAAAATTAAAAACTACATCACGCAACACCATTGGGCGAAAGCACACACACTCGGAAGTAACCCAGTGCAGAGGGGTGATCCCGCACCCTATTGATTTCCCCCCAAAACGTCAGGGGTTCCTCCTCTACAGCAAAATCCAGGATTCGGTTAGAAGGGTAGGTTACAATGATTCCACCCTAACATGTCCATGCTATCCCACGTGATTGAGACTTCCTTATTAAATCCTTATTTTGCCACAGCCACATCCCACTCCCCAGAAAGCCAGGCAATATAAGAACAAGCCTACTGGTCACACTGACTGTAGCAAGTCTGTTCTAAGGGCCCTGACATACTTTAGGAGTAAATAGAAAATACACATCACTGCTGAACCATCAACTCATTTTTGTTCGAGTGTGGGTCATCTCTTGTCCCTGCATCAGCACAGAAAAAAAAAAAATTAAAGTAATACTTTGTAACAGCCAAATTCGAGAGAGTTACACCAAGGTTCAGAAGATAAAAATCTGGGGAACATGGTTTTTCTTAAACTAATGGAGCCTGTCCCTTTACCCTTCCATTCATCTGATCCCTACCCAGGATCCAAGCTCCATCTGATTGAGGATCCAGGTTATACAGAAAGAATCCATGGAAACCAATAATACTGAGTACCCATTCTCAGTTCAGTTCAGTTCAGTCGCTCAGTAGTGTCCGACTCTTTGCGACCCCATGAATTGCAGTACCCACCCTAAACCTTCTTAAAATGTCCTGGGTAAGGCCCCTCCTGTGAGGATACTGGGATGCATATCATTATATTCTTTAATTAGCAAGGATCAAAGGCTGATTGAGTTCGAGAGAAAGAGGAGATGCTTAGCAGAATCTAGTCTGCAAACACATAAGCGTAAGCAGAGAGAAGGGACATATCAAAGCAAAGCAACTGAGGCTTGAGGCCCATCTTTCCGTGTCTCCCAGGGGATGCCTGCCCTGACTCCCCAGGGAACACTCTGGGTCCTTTCTTCTTCCTGCTCCCAGGATGGTTCTCAGCACAGTGGGCTGGTGCTATCCACGGAAGAATGTCTTTTCCATGCTGAGCTACACACCGCTAAGGACTGGGCCTCATTTTCCTGGGTGCCCAGCACACGGTATGGTGCCTGCATCACCCTTCACATGCAGCCACCATTCACTGTGTCCGTGAAAGGGCCATGAAGACAGGCGTAGCTGGGGGGAAGGAGGGGGCAGGCAAGACTAGACTTGAATCATTAAAGAGGAGGGTGGGGCCAAGCCTAGAACATGAACCACTGGGAGCAAAGACATGAAGGAGGGAGTGACCAGGGTATACTCCAGAGACTCTACAAGAACTGGCTTAACTTGAGCAGACAGAGAGCTTGTGAGTAGGTATGAGATATCTAGGCGGATGAGCAGGATGGGAAAGGTTCTGGAGGACCCTTACAAAAACTGCTTTTTAGAAGTGCTACCCAACTAAGACTAGGCAGGTACTCACAGAGAAGAGAGATGTTTGTGGTGGAAGGTGGGACTGTGAGGATGTGCATGATGGAGAGCTGAGAGCAAGGGACGTGAAAACACCAAGGTCGAGCCTGGGACGGTGAGGATAAAGGGAAGAAATCAATAGTGAAGCAATAGGAAGGTGAAGCAGATTGGTGGGACCCAGTGACAGCCTGGTTAAGGGGGGTTAAACTAGGGAGTCTGGCAGGTAAAGCACTGTCAGCAGCTGTTTAGGAGCCCTCAGAATAAAAGGACTCAGAGACATCCAGCACTCTACGATGGCTGGGCTGGGATCTCTTGGCCGCCGGGCAGGCCACGTTCAGTCCTGCATTTAACACTGGGTGCCTTTGCTCCACACTCGGCTGGGGCGAGTGCGGTAGCTTTGTTACTGGGTTGAGCACAGACCATCAGGGTCGCAGGCCATTCGCCCTGTGTCAGCCCTCCTCCCAGCAGGGCACAGAGCCCTCCAGGCTGCCAGAGAGACTGCCGAGCTGCTCCTGCACAAGGAGGCAGACTTCTAAAGACATCAGAGCAGAGCGCGGTGGCTGCGGAGGGGGAAGCGAGGGTTCGTATTATTTATGAGGCTACATAACCTTATGTACAGAAAAGAGAGACGTTCACAATAGCTGTTGGTCAAGGAAAAAAGTTAAAGAACCGACTGACCCGGCAGAGTAAAATAAAATTAAAAAAAAAAAAAAAACCCATGGGGACTAATGAGAAGTCGAATTTATAAGAAATACAAAGTGAAAGCCATTTGGACACCAAAGGGTTTGACACACAGACATTTGTAATTTTTTTTTCACCTCCCACGCCTGAGGATATTTTGGGCACTAAATGCAGAAAGTGCACCCTACGTGCCCCTGCAGTTGCAACTATTAGCTGCTACGAGGAATATGCCCTCTGTTTCTACACCCCCAGTGACTGTACACTGTCTCCCCGACAAGCCTAAGTCTGGTCTACACTGACAGCATCTCTCTTCAGGGTGATGAGTTATTTCTGAGGTCCCTCTCATTGTTCACCAGCTGCAGTGGAAGGAAAGGGGTCTTAATTCATGTCCTTAATTCATGTCCTTGGTCCACTCAGATTAAATAATTCCTGCATCATTTTGTGTGATAGCACAGGTATCACAGAAAAGGAGAGAGAGTTCAGACCAGGCAACCATCCCACACGGCTGACAAAACGTGAGCCGTATATGGGAAGACCATACATGCTGACTCTGACTATGGCTTTTTGTTATGATTCTGACCTGGACAGTCATCTCTCTACTGATAAATAGAAGCTGGTTAAAAGAAATTTCTCCCTTTCTTTCATGGCTTGCTACCTCAGCAGTAGAACAAGACCTTGCCAAGTCTACAGTTTGACCAGGCCAAGGTACCAGGGGAGACACACTGCAATGAAAAACGCACGGGGGATCCGTTTTGATGGTAATGGATGGACACTCCCATGGCCGTGCCAGAGAGATGGATAGCATCTTTAACTCTAATTGATTTCAGTTGTGGTGAATGGTCACCTCCAAGCAGAAACCCTGCCCGGGTGTTCCAATGTGATCTGAGATTGAGCCGGTAGAAGAAGAAGGGAAAATACACTCTCTTGACAGTTATTTTTTAGGGAAATTACTGTTCTAATTTTAGCTTCAGATATATCATGAGTCAAAACATGTCATCTAGTAAAAATACAGATATGTATGTGGATGGATTCATCATAGTTCATCAGTAAGGTAAAACAAGCACAAGGCGCATTCCAGTGCGCACATGTTCTCAGAAGAGTGAGAGTGTCGTGAATAATCTAAGGAAGGGAAGCCGCCTCTGTTGCATCCTACTAATTCCAGCTCTGCGGTCAGGTCCCACACCATCATGATTGTTGCTTAATGACTGGGAGCCTTTGGGGAACACAGTAGGTGGGCTATTTTCTCCATTCATCTAAATGCACTCGAGAGCGATGCTCAAAACGAAAGCCCTCATTTCTACCATTTTCTGTAACTGTCATACTGAAGGGGGAGCAAAGAGGAACAGGGCAATCAGTTCCTTTTCTAGTCTGACAGATGACTTTGATGAGTGGCTGTTACCAGTTTTACTGAATTCTTCCTGGACATAGTTAATTAGCAAAGCTAACTGCTTCACATAAAGTTTCCTACGTTGATATAACATCTCAATTGGAGGAGGTATTTTTTTCCAGTTGATTTTCGCCACCATCATAGAAGGTTGCTAATCCATTTCTACAAATTTAGATTCCATCTGGACAGAGGATAAAGAAAGGTTAATGTCAGGATAAGCTGAACATAGAAAAACTAAGTAAACAGACCAAAAAATGAAGAGGAAAAGTCTGGTTCAATGAAGACAGCATCTTCCGGTCCTTCTAAAACCTCAACACAAAACCCAAACATCCACGTAGAAAATGGGTGCTTTACTTCCTCCACTCCCACTAATTAGAAACAGGCCAGTGAGAGTCAGTTTATGCTTTGTGGCTGAAGTAATAAAAGTTTTTCTGTAGGTAAAAATGAGGTTTGTTTTTTTTTTTCTTTTAAGTCAAGAACTTGCCTTAATTATTAGAAGGGGAAAGAAGCTCATGTATTTGAGGATCAATCATGATTTTGACATTGCTGAGAGTAAAAAATAACACAGAACCTCCTCATAACAACTGACGCTAAAGCTTGAAACTGCAATACATTGGTCACCTGATTCGACTCACTGGGAAAGACCCTGATGCTGGGAAAGATTAAAGGCAAAAGGAGAAGGAGGCAGCAGAGGATGAGATGGTTAGATAGCATCACTGACTTAGTGGACATGAATCTGAGCAACTCCAGCAGGTAGTGGAGGACAGAGGAGCCTGGAGTGCTGCGGTCCATGGGGTTGCGAAGAGCCAGACGCAACTCAGTGACTAAGCCACAGCGACACAGCAGCTGAAAAATGTCATTAAACGAGCAGAGAATGCTGCTCAACAGACGCACTGCACAAGACAGCAGATATTAAAGCTCTCATTTAAATACTTGCTATTGCCGAGGAAGAAATGTAGACTAGAAACGGTGAATACTGTCAGCAGTTGGAAGGACATAAAACTAACTTGGTCAAAGAGCGCAGGGGCTCCATTTCACTCTTTGCTCATTCTAGAAAACCTTTTAAAAACGTCTGCCCATTGTCATCAAGGGAAGTCCAGCTTCTTCATGCCAAAATCAAACTGTATTCAGAATTAGATCCATAAAATGGGTTTTCTGAAATCAGGGATATGCATGAGCTGGGTGTCTCCACTGAGCAGCTATTTCTTCTGTCCTGCTTCCCAATGGATGATCCTCAGGTCTTAATGACGGAGACCTTATGTCAATCATCCACCAACCCAGGGGATGGGGCACGGCTTGGGCATTTCTCACAAAGGGCCACAGCTTTGGGGACTGAGACAGGAGTGGCCCCCCTGCCTACAGCTCAGTCTCAGAGGGGTGTCAGCATTCTTTTCTTTTTTACCCCATTTCAGCCTTCATAGGCAATGACCTCTGAAGATGGGAACACGTGTCTGGAAAAATATCATTTCAGTGTATTAAACAAAATTAAACTGGATAATGAATCTCACTAAGACACAGTCCAAAGTCTATAGCAGCTAGCTTTGCCCTGAGGAGAGGACTTTTGCTTTGGAAGAATCAATCAGTGCGATAACGTAGGTCTTAACGTTAACTATCTCAGAAGGCGGATGCATTCATGAACAGGTGTGGGGGTCTCTGCCTCACTTCCCTTTCTGCCCAGGAAGCAGCGTGTTAAAACATGGGATATTCTTTTTCATCACTCCCCCGCTCCCAGTTCAGGCATTCCCTCTGCATATAGAATAAAATGCTGACCCAATTAATCCTGAATCCCGGCCAGCATCTTCAGCGCCAAGGTGTCTCAACAGCGGGAAAGCCACAAGGAAAACCAATAATATCATGCAGTCCCTTTCCAAACTCATCGAGTTGCTGGCCTTAGCTCTTCTGCCGTATCCACCGACTGAGGGGACCCTGGAGGTGTCCTGGCAAGGCCGGCCTACTCCTCGGCCCCCCCGTCAGTCGCCTGCATTATGCCATTGATATCACAGCTCGAGCCCAGACTGGAAAGCTCCGGGTCCCTGCAGACAGTAAGAACTGAGCTCACCCAGCGGAGATTCTCTCTCATCAGCTGCTGAAACCAACCAAGTTTGCCTCAGATGCTAGCTGTAGATTATAGGGCAGAACCGTTTGATTTCTAATTAAAACAGATGGCAAATTCCACCCAACCGTGAGTCTTCTCACATATTGATATATTTTCAACTAAACACTCGCTGGCTCTCCCGGCCGATCCACATACATACAGAGAGATGCGTGTAGATGTCTACACCTTGGCAGACATGAGGCAGGTGGTAGATGCACCCCAACCCCAGGTGAAGCAATTACAGATTCATTCCCTACGGACTGAAACTCCAAGAAGAGAATGCCATGCCAAGCCGCTTCAGTCAAGTCTGACTCTTTGTGACCCCATGGACTGTAGACTGCCAGGCTCCTCTGTCCATGGGATTCTCCAGGCAAGAATACTGGAGTGGGTTGCCATTTCCTCCCCCAGGGGTTCTTCCCAATGCAAGGATCGAACCTGAGTCTCCCACACTGCAGGCAGATTCTTTACCATCTAAGCCACCAGGGAACCAAGGAGAGATTAGCAGGAAAATTAAGAGAGGAGGAGAAAAGCAGGACAATTAACCTCCAGACGACATATTTCTCATTCCCGAAGTCAGGAGACCTCCCCAACCACATGTGTGCAGAAAGGCTCCTTGGAAGTCAATGGGGAGTGATGCTAAGGGATGCTCTACCCAGAGGCCTTTGCAGTAGAATCCATCTTGGCTAAGAAATGCATGCTCACACATGGGAAGATCCTGAGATATACCTCATGTGGACTGTGAACCAGGCAAATCAGAATGACTGGCCAAGAGAAACCCAGAAGAAATGCCCCATAATAGTAATTCAAACTGCCATGAGGGTGCGACTCAGCAATTCAGGGACTTTCTTTCTGAGCGAGTCTATCTATACATACTGCATTCTTTTTCCTCTTAACAAATACTTTACCTGCTTCACTCCTTCCCAGCTCTGTGGGAATTCTTTTCCGCAAAGCCAAAGGACCAGGGCCCTTACCACTGACCGCTGGTCTAGTGGTTAGGATCTGGCCTAAATCTCTGCCTGGGAGCCCAAGTCAGGGCAGGCCGAGCCCACCCGAGATCAGATACACATACACACACATGAATACCATCAGGATTTTGAAATTCATTTTCTTTCTTTATCCAAGGCTTCTTCAAAACAATAAAAGATGACCTTTGGGAGACTGCTTGTACCCAAATCTAATCATTTCTGGGTTTTCCTTATTCGATCCAAGTGTTTCTAGTTTGCAGAGGCCTGATCCCCTCATGCTGCCTAAGGTGTGGACCGAGTTTGCTCTTTTCTTTTTTTTAACTGGCAAACAACATAAGGACACTGCAGGTCCTGCACCCAAACCAGAAGAAAGAAGGGGAAAAACAAACCTCCCCAAATGCACCATCTCAGTGCCACGGCGACAACCAATTTTGGTTACTTTCTTCCAGTACAATTTGGTAGATGGCTTTCTTTCACTTGACATTATTTCACAAGTGTTTTCCTCCAATACTAAATAATCTTTATAATTATCATTTTAATGGCCGCACTGAGTGAATGTATACCATAATTTACTTAACCATTTACCTATTGTTAGGCATTTAGTTGCTTCCATCTTTCACTCCTTTAAGCTGGAATGAACATTTTTATATAAGCTATTAATTTAAAGCGGCAGGCAGAGATGACTCTCCATCACTAATCTAAAAATACAGGGTTTATATATTTACAACTCACATTTGATTATGAAATTTAATTTGAGGGTAATTAAGACATTTATATTCCAAGCAGCTCCTCGACATCGCGCACTCCCCGAGCCAGCCAGGCACAGCCATGACTTGCCGTTTTTACCTCAAGACAGCACAGTCTAGTGAATTCTAAAACACAGTTTTCTTACGAAAAATAAACTTTCCGAACTCCTTCAGCTTTAAAGCCAGTAGTTTAACTCTGACAATCCATGGTTCTCCGAGACGACCTGGATGAGGCAAGCCACTGTTGAAAACGGCATTTTGGCATCACGATCAATCCAGAACTCAAGGCAGCCCTGGCTGAGTCTGCTGCAGGACTGCCTATGCTGCTGGGGCCTACGTGGTGGTGCCCCAAGCAACCTGTACCCAGATCCTTTGTGGCAGACAGGCCAAGGAAAAGGCCTGCCCTGAGTTCCAGCTGTCTGATGCTTCCTGTGGTTTCCCATGGGTCATTTCGGGTTACAGATTTCCCCAGGCAGGGAACTTACAGGGATGTACTGGCAGTGTGATTCTGAGCAAGATCCAGAGAAAAAAAAAAAATCAAGTGCCTCAGTTTCTCTATTTCCAGCTTGAGGATAACAACAGTGCCATTGTTGTGAGGATGTCGTGAGATCAGGGAGAAAATCAAAGTGAACTGCATGGGGCAGGGCGGGCCTTGGTTTAGGGCCCAGACACCGGGGACGTACGGACTGAATGTTGAGGCTACACTGTAAGGCGTACATGACAGATGCATGACGGAACAATGAAAAATAAGCATGCCAGGAAGTCCCACTCGTCTCCTGGACTCTCATCTAGAGAACAACCAGTTTTCTTGCATGACACAATCGTTCTCTTTTTCTTTAAATTTTATCGAAATATAGTTGATTTAGAATGCTGTGTTAATTTCAGTTGTACAACAAAGTGACTCAGTTATACATTTGTATTTTTTCATATGATTTTTCAGTTCAGTTCACTCACTCAGTAGTGTCCGACTCTTTGCGACTCCATGGACTGCAGCACAACAGGCCTCTCTGTCCATCACCAACTCCTGGAGTTTACCCAGACTCATGTCCATCGAGTTGGTGAGGTCCTCCAAGCATCTCATCCTTTGTCGTCCCCTTCTCCTCCTGCCCTCAATCTTTCCTAGCATCAGGGTCTTTTCTAATGAGTCAGCTCGTTGCATGAGGTGGCCAAAGTATTGGAGTTTCAGCTTCAACATCAGCTTTCCAATGAACACCCAGGACTGATCTCCTTTAGAATGGACTGGTTGGATCTCCTTGCAGTCCAAGGGACTCTCAAGAGTCTTCTCTAACACCACAGTTCAAAAGCATCAATTCTTCGGCACTCAGCTTTCTTCACAGTCCAAGTCTCACATCCATACATGGCTACTGGAAAACCCATAGCCTTGACTATGTTTTTTAATTATGCTTTATCACAGGATAGTGAAGATACTGGGCTTCCTAGGTGGCACAGTGGTGAAGAATCTGCCTGCCAATGCAGGAGCACAAGAGATGCATTTGATCCCTAGGTTGGGAAGATCCCCAGGAGTAGGAAATGGCAACTCACTCCGGTATTCTTACCTGGAAAGTTCCACGGACAGAGGAGCCTGGTGGGCTGCAGTCCATGGGTCACAAAGAGTGGGACACGCCTGAGTGACTGAGCACACTCACTGTGCCACACAGTGTGACCTTGCTGTTTATCCATCCTATCATGATAGTTGCCTCTATTATTCCCAAACAGGAAACTTCCTTTGTAGAGCTTTAGAAAACACCATCAATAGAACTTATAAACTCATCTGAAGGCAAAATAAGTCACCTACAAAACTCGTTGGTATCTTTACTACTAGCAAGATTAGGAGAACTCTCTTAATATTACCTAAAAGAAAAAAAAGAAAGAAAGAAAAACCAGCAACAAACTAAACTGATGAAAAAAATCTTATTTATCCCTGTCATTTATACTAATAAGGAAATTATTTTCATATATTTTGCAACTCCCTGTAAAACAGAAAGGAGCTTAAGAATTTATTATTATTTTGCCACTGGCAATTAATTCTTCTGATTTGTTTTATTAGTTTGATGGTTGGGTCCAAGACCAGAATATCTTTCCAAACCAGCAGACTGATGTAAAAAAATTATTTCAGTGCAGTTCTTGGCAAATCGTGATGATGAATAGCATGGTAGGACAAACTTATTCAGACACACATTTTTCAGTCGTGGCAGGGAAAAGGCTGAAAAATTACTAGTAAATTGCTTTTTGTAAAAATGCTCTCTCTTTCAAATATTCCCTAGTATGAAGGTCTTCTCCAGGATGATGGTACAATACATTCTGACACACCTGGACAACTGAGGCTTTAGATAACAAATCCAAGCTAAGAGTGAGGGTTAAGGCTTCACTTCCATATTATCCCCACTGCCCGCATCCTCTCCCTCACACAAGGCCCCTTGTGTGTATCTTTTTAACCTTATGGAATAAAGGTCTGATTCAGTGGTTCTTGAGAGGAGTCAGTTAGGCACGCCCAGGGCTACTCGTCTGGAGACCATTCTGGCTATCACTTTAGAGTAGGCGTGCTGCTAATATTGAGAGAAGCCAAGATGCTGACGCATATTTTACACGGCACAGGAGACCCCCCGACAAAGCCTCACCTGGCCCATAACACCGAGAATGCCAGGGCTGGGAAACCTGATGTGACTAGAACCAAGCTCTGCAGGGATTCCTTCTGATGTCCTCTAACATGATTACTGGCTCACTGTTCAAGGCATAATTGATGAAGTACTTGCATTTTTTCTCTAAGCCTTTCATTCAGTAACACTAGTGAAGTTTTGGACCACACCAGTGCCATGCTGGCCTGCAATGTCAACTTAACGGAGTCCCAGACTCTGAGTCGCGGGCGGGGGGAGGCTGATCTTTAACTCCCTCTTGGCCGAGGGCTCCGGGCTCCTCCCTGAAACACCAGCCCTGCTGTCCTACAGTTGTGACTCAGGGACGTAGGGAAGTGGCCTCTCTGTTCACTGGACTCCTGAGGTATGAGAAACAACACGGACTCAAGGGGGCAAGTAGACCAGGATCCTGCCTACGTGTCTTGCTTGCTGGGTGACTATAAACAAGTGGCCTAACCTCTCTGAACTAGTTTCCTCCTTGCAACAGGATGAGTGGCACTGAAGGTATTAGGCATGGCTCTCCTCTACCAGCAAGGCACGTGAAGACTGCACACCCCTGACTCCCAGAGTGGCAGTCACGTGATCACAGGGCCTATGGCATTTCACAGGAAGTGCCGTGGGAGGGTCCGTGAGGGTCCCTGGGTGGTGGGTGGGACGTGGCAGCCTGAGCCTGTCCTTGCATTGCTCTCACCGGCTCCTGTCAATAACCCTCCCTCTCTGGGCACCTCGCTTGGACACCAGGGCCCTCCACACCCCAGATTCCTCCCATCTGCTTTCTTCTTGAACACAGGGAGGGGAAAGAAGCAAACGCTAACTCACAAATGGCATACTTAACTATATTTTCTTGCTTTCACTTCAGCCCGCAAGAAAGTCCTTCCATGTGTGATAAACAGCTGTGAATCTGCCTAATAAAGTGAAGGCATTTTACCCACTGGTATTCCCCCAGAGCAATCACTGGCCACCTGCATCTTTTTAGTTGCATTTAATAATTCAGCCCAAGATGAATCTGCATGATTAACATAAAGCCTTGTGATTTTATTTTCTTTCAGAATTTAAATCCTGAAACAACCACCATTGTGTTCATTTGCAGAGGTTGTGATCAAAACACAAAACTTGATTCTAGAAAGAATAATTTCTTTTTTTTTTAAAGTATTTTCAAATACCCCTCTCCACAGAATCGAAGAAAAGAGTTGCTAACACAGACTTTGTAGAAACCAGGAAACCCATGCCCTCGCTATGGCTGATGTTAACCCATGAGAAGCAAGCCATACTGCCGAGACTGTTCCCTTTGCAGTTTTCCCATAAACCAGCCCGGCCCCCTATCACATAGCATCCAGAATGGCTGACATAAATAGATGCAGTTCAGTTCCTCATCGGAGGACTCTCCACATTTATCTGATCAGGAGCTAGAATCTCCAAGACATCTTTAAGAGAAAATGGCAATCCTCTTGGATTCCAATAATAGATTAATCGGTAGCCCTCAAAAGAGTAGTAAAAGCCTAAACCAAGTAAGTTGCATTTTGAAAACCATCTGCCTGTGAAGTGGAGATGTGCGTGCAAGACAGCAATCTGCAAAAACAAAAGGCAGAGGAGGCCGGGTCACTGGGCTTCTTGATGAATGTAGTAAAACAGGTTTGTCTAATGGGGAAACATGCCTTACTATCAAAGGAAAAACGAGTGTATCCCACATGGAGAGGGAGGCAAGCTTTAATATCTGAGAAGCATTTCAAACTGTGCCTGCCAGGGATTCTCTGCCTGTCTGATTTTCCTTAACATAAAGGCCGACCTCACCTGTTTAAAAATAATTAGGGAGCAGGCATCCGTCATTCTGGCCCAAAGCCTGCGCTGCCTGTGGTTTCCTGTGGGTTTCTGTTTCACTGACAAGGTCTGTTGTTGTATCCGCCTGCAGGAACCATGGTCAGTAAGGAACCCAGCAAATGCGTACTCACGACCTCCGCGAGTGAAGTGGAGCCTGCCGCCTGTCTGGCCCTGGAGATGAAATATGCCCTGGATCCCAACCGGCAGATTAAGAAGCGAAATAAAGCCCTGCAGGTGCGCTTTAAGGACATCTGCGAGGCGCAAAACGAGCAGAGGGACACTCAGCTCGCCTCGGGCCTGCAGGGTGACAAGCGGGAGGCCAGGCCCGCGTCCTGCCGGGCTGCCTACCGCAAGTACATGACCGTGCCGGCCCGGCGGTCCATCCCCAACGTCACCAAGAGCACGGGTGTACAGACCTCACCCGACCTCAAGAAGTGTTACCAGACTTTCCCTCTGGACCGCAAAAAGGGGACTCTCAAAAGCATCCCAGGCACCGAGGCCTTTAAAAGTCAGAACAACGGGTTGGTAATTGACGCGAAAGAGAAGAGCCAGGAAGGGCCGAGCGAGGAGGCCCAGCCGTGGGGCGCGGGCCCGGTGCAGAAGACCACCGCCTTGGTTTTCCACTCCGACGAACACGTGAATGCGCTGGGGCCGCCCACCGGGGTCAACTGCACTGAGCCGTGTAAAACCCCCGACCGGCACAGCTACCGCGATGCTCCGGTGCAGAACTCCACTCGGTCGTCCTCCCAGGAGCTGGAGTATCAGCTGCCCGGGAAAGCCAGGCAGGGCAGGGCGACCCCGGACACCGAGGAGCCGGCTCCATCGGCCCACCGGAGGGTGTTTAAGACCGAAGTGGCCACCGTGTACGCACCCGCCCCAGGCGCCAGGGCCCCCGCGCCGGCCTTGTCGAACTCCGCCCCCTCCAGCGAGTGGTCCCTCTGCCCCGCGGCCGACCTGGAGCGGAGAACAGCCGCGCAGGCCAGCGGGCTCCAGGCCCTGCCGGGCGCCGCCCCGGCCTGCTCGCCCCCGACGCAGTGCCTGTCCCCGGAATGTAGCGAAGAAGACGCCTCCCTGCAGACTCAGGCCCCCTCGGGGCAGGAGCGCCAGCCTTGTCCCCGGGCGCTCGCTGCAGATGAAGAATGCCAACAAATCGTGCCTCACACGGAAGTGGTCGACCTGAAAGCACAGCTTCAGATGATGGAGAACTTGATCAGTTCAAGCCAGGAAACCATCAAAGTGCTCTTGGGGGTCATTCAGGAGCTGGAGAAAGGAGAAGCCCACCGGGAAGGGTATGTATGTTCCCACCGGTCTTACAACGCCCACTGCAAGCTCGCCACCCTCTGGGGGGTGGGGGTGGGGCCCACTGCCAGCCCCCAAAGCCCAGATCCCTAAATAAGACCAGAGCCAGCATTTCTGAGAACAGATTCAGGTCTGAGGACAGGTGGGAGGGGGCAATTTCAAAGGGACCCCAGGTTATTCTGTGATCCTAAAACTCATTCATCCTCACCTGCAAGGTTGACTTGTTGGCTAGCATTCATGGGCCTGGTCTGGACTTGAGTACATTTTGAATGAATGGATGGATCGTCCCTTTTTAGCTCTGGGGACTAAAGGTTTATGATACTGATGAAGTACAATAGGTATGCCAGTCCAGAATATCTACTCTAACTAAGAAGTGACTTGCCTCTTTTAGTAATGGAAAAGAAATTCGGATGGCATTTTGAAAAGTAAATGCTGCCTCGCTTATGCTAAATAATTGGAATAACACTGATATTCAGGACTATACCAGGTTTTATATTTTATACAACAGACAATATGGTTCCCCCCCGCCCCCATCTTACTTGGAGCTTACAGAAGCGATGTCCATTCATAGACAGATGCTATCTGTATATGATTAGGAGAGAGACGCCTTTCTCCACGAGATGCCCTGTGTATCCAGATGGGCAGGAGAGAGAATGTTAACAGCCAGGACTGTCTGCCGCTGATAACAGATTGCTGAACTTTGTTTCCCATCTTTTGAACTTGAAATTGTGCAGCAGCGAATTTAACAACAAATGACCTAAAGATAGGACGTTAGTCTTGAGCCTCTTAGCTAGGAAGGCCAGGCCGTGTGCTAGGCTGATGGGAAACAGCCAGCACTGCTCTGCTCCTGTGCTTCTTGAAATAACGTTGTGGTTCATTGGCTTTGTCAAGATGGCCGATCAGCTCTTTCCCATTCCCCTGTGATGCTGTCTGGATTCTTCCAGCCTGTGTTTTGGAGGTGGCAACTGAGACGGTGCCCTCTGGCCTCATGTGATTAGCGGCCTTCACCCTGTGGGCCCCAGTCCCTGGTTAAGTGAGCTGGCAGCCAGGCCAGAACGATGCTAAGCCCAGAAATGCACTGTCAGGACAGCAAGCCACCTGGTGCACAGGATGGCCGTGACTGAGGTACATCGTGTTTGCATCTTGCAAACTAAGGGGAGGGAACAACCTCTATGTTCCAAGGTAGCAGAGGAGGCTTAAGGCCTGGCCCCAGAGCCAAGCTGCCTGATGTAGATAGCGCCCTTGGTGTCTGACTTCATGCAGGTGGTCGACCTACAAAAGGAGTTGACGGTCAGTAATCTACCAGCCCCCACCACCCCCTGCCTGGCACGTCCTATGACCTAGCATTGTTTGCAGCTGACAGTATGAAGCAAAATGAGTTGCTAGCCAATTGTAAACTAATCTAACAGGAGATTAGTAGCAACCTACCATGACAGAAGGCTTTCAAAAGTCTTTGTTGAATTTTGGGTTTACATCTCCATTTTCATCCCATTTCAATCATTTGGACTTGAATAAATACGCAGCCAAAAGCAACACAGTGGGTCTATAAGGGATTTGTTGATCAGCAGAGCACATTCCCATAGAAACATTAAAAGCCCAGACAGGACCGATCACAGTCCTCGATACAGCTGCTAGTGATTTAAACCAGACAGCAAAACAGAAAGACACCAGCATCACCAAACGGGAAATAAAATTCAGCAAATGGTGTAAAACCAAATGTGTATCTAAATAGCATGCTTCTCACGGGTGTACATGCCAAAATACAGCCCTGCACGGGTTGATCATCCACAAACACCTGTGCAAGGACAACTGTGTTCTAGATCGAGGCTCCTTCTATTAGAACAAGGGCGGAGAGTTGCTTGAAATCTGAGTTTTCTGAGGCTACATCAGTCTACCAAGTGGTGTTGAGTTTATTAAGACATGTCTAGATGGGAATTCTGGCTCTGAGGACTTGGGGCAAGGGCTTCGCCTCTGTGTCCCTCTTCTTCACCTGTCCTTGGAGCTCATCGCCTGTCCTGCAGATGGGAAGGGGAGCAGGTCAAGGGGTGCACGGAACCCAGGGCCAGGGGCCTCTGCATGGGTTCGCTTCTCATGGAGGCACGAGGGCTGCCTTGCTGGTTAGCAGGGTTGGGTTCTGAAAGCTGAGAAGGGAGCTACAGTCCACGTTTCTCCGATGCCTATGCGCTCACTGTGATGAGCGCTCCTCTACACGCTCCACACACAGGCCGGCCCCCAGCCAGGTAACTGCAAGCCCCGGGCTGCTCGGTGCCACACAGGTGCCACGGGTGGCTACTGAAATTCACCCTCAAATTAATTACAGTCGAAAATGCTTTAGTCACATCAGCAACCTCACAGGTGCCCAAGAGCCACAGGTGGTAACCGACTCCTACACGAGACAGGATATTTTCATCATCATGAAAAGGCCTTGGCCCCAGTATCCCCAAAACAAGGTCCAGTGCCCAGCTCCTAACCTTTTGAGGAGTGGGCACCTTAGATCCAAAGGATGATCTGACTTAGAAACTAACCTCTAGTTCAGCTGTTTGCACGGATCAAGTTACTGGTAGAAAGGCAGGACCGTATCGGGGTGAACTCCCACCTCCGTTCCTAATGCAGTAAGTCCCTACATAGGAAACCTACACGCTGCAAGCTTTCAGAGAAGTGAAGGTGCCCCTGTATGCCAGCTGTGGTTCTGTACTACTGGATAAGGTACTGTACTATAAGATTAATGTTTTATATTTTGTGTTTGCTTTTTATGTCTTATTTGTTGGGAAAGAATGATAAACCCATTACACTCCAGTACTCTATAGCTGATTGTGTTAGTTGGGTACCTAGGCTAACTTTGTTGTACTTACGAACAAACTGGACTTATGAACATGCTCTCAGAACAGACCTGATTCACATGTAGGGGACTTACTCTAATCTTCATTTCCACCTCCCTCTCGAGCTCTCTGGACAACGGTGAAACAAGTGGTTTCACATTCCAAGGCCCATGTTGAAGGTGACCCCTCTAGTTCAATGCCCAGGGTCATTCATTCGCCCAAAATTTGAATTTCCGCCACTGTTTTCCATGTCAGAATATTGTAGGAGACAGCAGCCTCGAAGGCGGGCACACGAGAGCCACACTCCTTCTCCATCTCCTCAGGGGTCTGGGTGCAGGACAGAGGTGCTAGGGGATACTGATACATTTTCAACCACTGACTCTTGGGGGGTGGGGGAGTAAACTGCATTTGCTGATTTCCACGGTGTGAATGCTATGGTGGCCAGAATCAACCAGGTCACAAAATTCTGAAAATTTAACCTTCTGTTGCCCTGAGCCCTAGACCAATTCTCCAAAGGGTGTGCTCTGGACAGTCGCTTTAAAGGCGGAATTCACAGGACTCATTTTATGTACTCAGTCTGAGCTGGAGAATAGGCATTTTGGTAGAATGAGGAATTCACGGGACTTACTTTATACACTCAATCTAAGCCAAGAAATGGCATCTTACCGTCATATCTCATGACGGAAAACAGGAAAACTTACTCTACTTTGTGCAGATGATTACGTACTCATTATGCAACCTGACAAGGAGTCCTAGGACCAAGTTAAAATACCGGGAAACACTCCAAGTCACCACCTGTAGAGGATGATCAGAATCCGGGTTCAGTCCACTACACCCCCCCTCCCCCCAAATCAATGAGAAAGGACCTGCTCTGAATAAAGCTGTATCTACAGTTGGAGGAGTCTCAGTGAGGGCAGGAATGCTGCGCGCACTGCCAAGCTCACTGCTTTAACACCAAGTGACACATTTTGCCCCCAAGTTTCCACTATATCATAGGCTTGACCCAGGCCCAGCGAGGCCTCAGGCTTGCTCTTGTGGGTGAAGTTAGGACCCAGCGAAGGAAGACAGCGTATCTGAACTTGGCTTAGTGTGGCTGTGTGCAAATTATACTGAATGTCTAACTTGGATAGAACTTCTTTGCACTGTTGAGCTTGTTTATGCAAACTCACTATAGAGTTTAAACTGCATTACCAAGTTTGCCAGGCAAGCCGTTTATAACAGTTCTTCCTCTGTGCATAGAAATTTCTGTATCATGAACCAAGACCATTTTCAGTAGCTTCCAAATTACTTTTCAGAAGGGACTCTTTCATGACTCGTTTGATTATACAGATTTCTGAAAGGCCTCAGCAGAGAAAGTTTTCAATGTAGGCAAGTTAATCTCAGTGAGCTTCAATTCCATCTTCTATTAAACAGGGATGCTGGAAGCTTAAAGATGCTGTCCACAAAGGTCTCAGCAATAACCAACACACAGAGGTCACTAAGAAAGGGATCTATCCTAAGACACGCATTTCCGTGGGATGCATTCTGTAAGTGGGTAGATGTGCAAAAATTGTTTGAAACCCTGCCTTTTTAGCCCCTTGTAGAACGTCTGGGCAATTCACTAAAACGGCCCCCTTTATGCAGTGCAGGCAGCCTTTGATCCCTCTATTTGCGTGAATGCCAAGAATGATCCTGCTTATTTCAAAGCTCTCAGCATTATTCTTGTCTCTTCCTGGGAAGTTCAGGGTCACACAGACGATTTAAATGAGCCACAGATGTAGTCGCTGGAAGCTGAGAAGCAGGCAGAGGGGACGCTGAGTTCAAACACCAGCAGATTCTTGTAACAGTCCTAATTCCCCAGGGCAGCTCCAGGCAGCTGGGCAGGTGACCCCGGACCCAGGACTGTGGGGCCTTTGCCCTTGGCTCAGGTGCTGCACCCTCCCCAGGCACCTGGGCAGAGATGGCTGCTCACTGCTAACACGCTGGCACCCCACACACTTCATGTCTTGAGGGACTCATTGGCTGGTGACAACCTCATGGCATTCTGGTCTTTGGAGAAGACCTGCAAACAAGATGGGAACCTTGATCCCAGCCAACCAGCAAGAAGGAAGGATCTGCTGTTGCCCAGAGTGTAACAGGCCCTTTCGTTGGTCGGGTCTCTCCTAGCATCCTGGTGGTTCAGTGGCAAAGAATCCACCTGCAGGACAGGAGATCCAGGTTCGATCCCTGGGTGGGAAAGGTCCCCTGGAGGAGGGCATGACAACCCACTCCAGCATTCTTACCTGGAGAATCCCATGGACAGAGGAGCCTGGTGGGCTACAGTCCATAGGGTTGCAAAGAGTCAGACACAACTGAATGAGCATTCCAGCATCAGCCAGGCATCACCTGCCGGCTTACGTGTGTGTGGAAGAGGGAGGAACAGCCGAACCAGGTCACACGGGCCCCTGAGATGAGACCAACGGGCAGACAGGAAACCCTGAAGCTCCAGGGGCTCTGTACTGACTCAGAGCAAATGTGGGGCCATCGTGTAAGAGGAGGAAATCTTAAATAAACAGGAAGCCCCAGGAGCCTGGTAGCCTGCATTGGTGGTGGTTTAGTTGCTCATCTGTGTCTGACTATTGCAACTCCACGGACTGGAGCCCGCCAGGCTCCTCTGTCCACGGGATTCTCCAGGCCACAATACTGGAGTGGGTTTCCACTTCCTTTTCCAGGGGATCTTCACAACCCAGGGATTGAACCTGGGTCTCCTGCTTTGGCAGGCAGATTCTTCATGGACTGAGGCACTCACCAGGGAAGCTGCAGCAAGGGTTCTAAATCCAGTGCTTCAGTCTCCCCCCGCTGGGAAGGGGGCGGGGGAGGGGGGGTTTCTCCACGGCAGGGGTCCAGGGCACGCAGCGATAGGAAAACACGAGCCAAGGGAATCGCCCTGAGATCAGGGGCCTTTGAGAACACAGCTCTCGGGTTTGCAGGCATAAGAGACAGGAATAAAGATCTGAGGGACGGTAGACCCGGTGTGGAACTCTGCAGTCACGTTTGTTGAACTTTGTTTTTCGTTTTAATCACTGAAAAGGTAGCACAGAATGGGTGCGGGTGCGTGCGTGATGTGTGCATGTAGAGATCAGGCCCTGAGCCTACAGGATCTGTGCTTTTTAAGAGATTTCAGGGTCAGTTTCCAATGTAACAGACATCAGCAAAATTCTTCTGCAAAGGGGCAGATAGTATCTATTCAGGCTTTGAGGGCCATGTGGCCTCTGTTCAAATGATTCAGATCTACCACAACATCATGAGCATAGCCAGACACGGTACATACATGAACGAATACAGCCGTGGTTGCATGAAACGTCACAAAAGCAGGCGCAAGCTGGACGTGGGGCATGGGCCAGTTTGCCAGCTCCTGCGACATGGTCTTGTGTATGTAGGGACCACAGTTCCTCAGCTAGAAACCAGGTTACCATAACGGGCGCAGGGCAAACTCAGAGGTGAGTGTCCTACAGACGGTGTACCATTCATTCACAGGTTCAGAAGGCTTCTGTTAATAGCAAGAGTCCCCAAGTGTTGTTACTGTGCCAGCCGGGGGCCAGGGGTGCGGGCAGGTACACATCAAAGAACGCAGGCCCTCCTCTGAAGAGTCCACAGGTCACTGACACTCGTCTGTACTAGCCTACACTTAACTGTTCACCAGCCCATAAAACCGTCAGGATTCTGCTGGGGAACTCTGTGTGTGTGAGTGCACACGTGTGTCTTATGGACATACCTGTCATTTCTATGTATATACATACAAGACATAAAAAAGGCCTCCCTCTCCCACCAGCAGCAATAAGAGGTCATCTCAACACCCAGTCATATGATGTGAACTGCTTTCACCTAGATATCCATGCTAGATGGAGGGAAATTACATCCTGGCTTAACCTGTGTCCTTCTATTGACAAATCCCTCAGCATCAGGCAGTCTTCAGAGAGCCCTGCTGGGGGATGAGAAATCTCTCCGAATTTCCTCTCATTATCCATGCCCAAACAGAATAAATACTGCATCACAATTACACAGGAAGCATAAGGGGGCAATTTAATTTCAGTCACAGCACAGAAAGAACCCACAGGAAAACCCAGCATCACCGCCGCAGCTAGGGAGCTGCCGGGGGTCACCGAGGTCCTGGTGGGAGGCATGGGGGCCCCCATCTCAGAGCACAGGGGAAGTTGAGCACCTTAGGTGACCCTGTCTCAGGTTGGCTGTGCACCCTTCTAGGAGGAGACTGGGCTGCCTTTGCCCAGATGCACCCACGTAGCTGAGATGGAGGTCTTCCACCTGGTTAGCTGGAATGGCCACGGTTTCCAACAGGGGTGGGGGCAGGTGCCTTTGCGGTCCTGCCGAGGATCCTGGCAGACAGATGTCTCTGGACTGTCGAGAACTGTCCGGGCAGTGCGTCACAGAACAGAGTGCTGTGAGCTGCAGAGTGAGGCGGTGCTCAGCTCCGAGCTCAGAAGCAGAAAGGTCCTCCCCCAGCCGCCGTACTCCCATCCCTCCCTGCTTCAACGGGCTGGGCATGTCAGAGTTTCATTTGCTAATGTTCTTGATACATCAGTTTTGGTGCCTCTGCCCATTTCTTGCAACCCCCAACATTTTAAAACACACCATCCAGCAGACAGAGGTTCCCTCCTCCTGTGTTTTTGGCCAAGGTTACGCAGCCAGCCAGTCCTAAGCTGGAGACTTTGCACCCGTCCTCCCTGTGGTACCTGTGCTCTGGGATGGTTATTACTCTCTCCAGCCTCAGCTTCTGACTCTGAAAGAAGGCTAAGAACACCAGCCTCCTGAGCTTGCTGGAGACATTAAGTACCATACGGAGGACCAGGCCCTGAGCCCAGGGCTGTGTGTGCAAAGCCACGTCCTTCCAAGTTGTTCTGTTGCTGAGACACAGCCTTCCAGGTGCGAAAACGCAGGCGAGTGATCCAAGGGTGCAGGCGGGACACTTTCGAGAGATTCTTGCTTTCCTCTACGGGTGGGTTTCTTTCCAAGGATTAGTGGCAGGGCTGAGGATTACAGAAGGAAGAGATCAGGCTTTGTACTTGCTTTCAGAGAACTGTGCAGGCCAGGGTTACTTGGTGTCCCGGACGAGACAGCTGACGTGGACTCAGGAACGTGGGCTTGTTCCCAGCTCAGCCCCACCCCTCTGAGCCCCTCCGGACGAAGGCAGGATGGTCCACACGAGACGAGGGAGCCTAAGGGTCCTTTCTGATCTAAGAACGGATTCTCCAGAGATGTCCAAGAACTTCATAATTTCACACGCAGCGCCGCAAAAGACACATACAAGTTGAGAGAGAGAGAGAGAAAGCAATGCAACCCTCTGTGGACGCTGGTTAATGAATGCATGTATGGTGGTCCCTCTGTTAGGGTCTTTCTTCCTGTCACTTCATCCATGCCGTGTCTCCCCACTGCTATACATGCCGCAACCGGCCTCTGTTCTTCTAGCTCACAAGCCTTTGCACAGCTTTCAGGGAAACCTCCCTTTTTTTTCTAACTAACGGTTTTTATATACTTGTGATAAAATATTCAAGTTCCAGAGTCCAAGTATAAGTTATCATGCTTTATGATTCTAAAATAGAAGCACACATCGTATTCTCTTCTACCATTCTCTTTATTTGATCCACAGGGCTGTGCCGAATCTTTTCTGTGGCTTAAATTTATATAACATTGGAAATACTATTTTTAAGTCCTTGAACAATAATAATCCTTTCCATCCTTAATATGAAAAATGAAGCATATATATTTGTGAGGCTATAAAACAGTTTCCAAACTCTTGCTTTGCACTTCATGTAGGTATCACACATACTTGAAAATACAATTTAAATAATCTTCCTGTGCAGAATCCCAAAAGAGATTTCAAATACCTCCCTAGCCTTTTAAGTTGGTAGGTGAATAAAAGCCTTGCCACTGAGGCACTAGGTAATTCAGACACCCCATTTGTAGGTAAAATGAGCAATTCAAGGCGTGACATGAACGTTTATGGAATTTATGGATTTGTGTCCCAGAATTTGGATTAAAAAAGAGAGAAAGAAATGAAATGCAAGTTCTACTTTTCAAATACTTTCTTTTTTTTTTAATCCCATGCAATTTCTGCTAAGCTATGTAAAAATGGTTTGAGCTCTATTTCCCACTGTGCTCTGGGGGCCAGTTCCGCTGAAATGAGTGTCTCTGGGCAGAGCACCAACAAAGCTCATCCACTTTGACCACCTACAATATAGTGGCCATTCTGCATTGTCTCATTCAACCTCCAAAATAGAACTGTAAGGTAGAAGTTGTTTTGACCAGGAAACTAAAGTCTGGATATGTCAGTAACATCCCCAAGGTCAAAAGACTGGAGGGAAGCAGTACAGACAGAACGCACCTCTAGACCCATCACGCCCCAGTAGCATCCTCCCTCTCCTCTGAAAATGGGAGACGTGTGCATCTGCACAGACTTGAAGGCGCTTTTGTGGTCCTGCAATTCTGAGTTCTTCCTTATACTTGAAAGGGTCAAGAGAGTCCCGAACTCAGACCCGGTAAGGTCCCTGAGAATGTATGTCCTGGAGAAAGCATACTTCTAACCCTGGAGGCAGCAGAGAGCACCTTGGAAACGATCCCGGTAATAAAGTATGGTTTTCAGGATTCCTAATCAGTAAGAGGAATCCCCTCCATGAGGTAGTTTCAGAAAAATCAAAGCCGTTGATCTAGCCGTCCAGGTGCTGATCCATCCATGAGCAGTCTTCCCTGGGGAAGCCACTTCAAAGCTTTCCCATACCACCTGTCACGTGAGTGGCTTGGTGAGTGACCACCTCGTGCCACCCAGGCTCTACTTTAACCAAATTTATGTCCAAATACATGTGAACAAACACTGAAAAAAAGTCCTCAATAAACCATAACAGCAAGCAAACATATTTTGAAAGCCATATTTGAGCAGACAATTATGAAAAATGAGTTCCTCTAGGTAAAGAAAGTCTAAACACAGGCATATTTTGACCAAACATGGAGTCAGATTCTTTTGCCAGTATCTCACTGGTTATAAGCACTAGACTATCTCCCCAGATAAAAGTCTCATAATTGGATATCAAGAATTTTATAAATGATGACACCAAAATTTAAAGATTTTAATCTCCAGCTGCAAGAGCTCTGAACCATTTGTTCAAAAAACAAGCACAATGTCAAGCCTCTGAAACAAAGCACAAAAGCTTCACAAAGAGGAAGTTCTGATTTAAGATTGTTAACTAATGTGCTCTAAAAAATACATCAAAAGAAATTACAGATCAAAGATAAAAGCTCTGCAGTTATTTACCGTCAGAGCCACTGTCCCATGCACATCATTAATGCTTTCAGACTAAAACCTCTGAAAGCGAGGTAAGTGACAGTACTAGAGCTGGAGGAAGACGGCATTCCAGGAGGAAAACCTGTTTTCATATGGTATACTCACATTCCTATTCTCATTCATGTTTGGTAGCCAGTGCCACCAAGATTCATTTTCATTAATTTTCAATAAATTATAGCTTTAGCTTTATCTCTCCTCCAGGAAATAAGTTAATCAACTCAGCTTCAGCTCAACCCTCAAAAAGTTTTTTTCTTTATTAATAGTTACTCCTGATGCCCTGCAGGGCCAGTGACATTTCTGTCGTTATTGTCATCATTTTGCAACTAGTGTCTCCTTGATTTCAGAAACATGTGAAAGAAACTGTAAGCTTTGCCCTATTTGTAATATAACCAGGCAGTTCTACATGCAAAATAATAATTACCAGCTGCCCCAGTTTTTACATTTTATGCTTTTATTGCATGGAAACAGGGTTAGAAAACACTAAAGCAAAAAGACCTGCCCTGATGAGAGTGCTCAGCTCTGAGTCTGCCTCTGTCCAAACCGGCACCCGCTTCTGATAGGAGTGATGATGGCTATGCAATAACAAGGCTGTATCCCGTCTTCGTTGTGAGGAAGCAGAGAGCTAGGGCAGGGCCTGGGGAGAAGCAAGGCCCATGAGAAGCAACACTGGAGGAGAGGCTGGTGGCTGAGGGGGAAAGCAGCAGGGACTGCCTGGCTCCTGCCGACCCCCAGGGGAGGAGGGACCACATGGCCTGGACCTCCTCACGCCTGCGGCCACGCTGCACCACTCACCGCCATTCCTGTTTCCCTTTCATTCTTTGTAATGAACACAAGCATTAAAAGCTTCCCAAACAGTCAGAGCCTCCCAGAATTATAGTGTCACCACATCTGGGGAGCTGCTGGGCCAATAAAAGTTAATTTGACAACAGCGTCTAAAGAAAAGCCACTGAGTTCATTATGAATAGAGTGTTTCTCACCGAAACTCGTTCGCCTGGATTGCTTCTGGGATAAAGAAATGACGTCTCCCCGGGGTCAGCAGGAGAGCTAGTTTAGGTGAAGGCTAAGCCATTTATTTTAATGACTGAGTGTGGGAAGCAGGAGATGCCGGACCTCTTCCACTCGTTTGGGGGATATTTACGATGGGACTGTGGTAATACGTTAAGACAGATGCTTAAACCTGATCCAGCCAGGAACATCGCAGAACTGACCCTACTGTGGGTGGGTATCAGTTAATCCCAGAGAACACTCAGGCAGATTCTTCATTCATTCATTCACTCATCCATTATTCAGAGTATTTCTTGAGCACTCACTACACTTCAGACCCCAGTGTGAGCACTAAATATCCGTCAGGGAAACGACAGACAAAGCTCCCTGCCCTCGGAGTGCTGATGTCATGGAAGGCGAGACAGATTAGAAAGCAAAGCCATAATTTTCTGGCATGTTCCATGGTGAGAGGTTTAAAGCAGAGAAGGGAGTAAGGTACTCACTTTCTATTAGTCAGGAAAGAAGCTGCATTTTTGAAGCACACCCCCAGCCCTGCTCTCTGGAAGGCACCAAACCACACGTTGGGTGGGACTGGGGAAATAGGAAGCCATGTCTGCGGCCACCAAGACGCTCTCAGTCACATGGGAGCAAGACATCTCTGCTGGACAAGGTCAGCACCCCTGCGGAATGCTCTGGAAGACAGTCACAAAAGGGTGCTGGAAATTGGCCAGAAGCCATCCAAGCTGCTGACAAGTGACCAGAGACGCTGGTCCAGCCCATGGGTGCTGGCATGAATGGGCACAGAAACTGCCCCGTGGAAGGAGGGCTTCTTCTGGAGGCCATACAGCTTACTCCCTAACATAGAAGCAAAGCCTTTACCTTGGAAACATACGTGCTCTCAATTTGAAGTGTCTTTGTGGGCAAGGTCTGTGTTTTATTCATCCAAGCAAATGCTCCTTAGCAAAGGGCGGTGCACAAAGTTGAGAACAGGAAGTATCCCGTGAACTGAACAGGCAAACACAGTGAAAGCCATTTAGTTATTTTGGCTAGTTTATAGTACGTGCTTGGGAGTCTGTAATCAGAACACTGCCTGAGTGCTCAATCACATCCAGCTCTTTGTGACCCCATGGACTATAGAGCCCGCCAGGCTCCCCTGTCCATGGAATTATCCAGGCAAGAATACTACAGTGGGTTGCCATTTCCTCCTCCAGGGGATCTTCCTGACCCAGGGATCGAACCTGCATCTCCTGCCTCGGCAGGCGGATTCTTTACCCCTGTACCACCTGTGAAAGCCCAAGCAGGACACTACATAGAAATACCCATGATTACTGAAAATTACCCAGATATGTTTAATAAGCTCACATGGGGTTTACATAAAGAGCTAGTTCATCAAGAGTCCACATCTCAGTTCCTGACTGGGAGAATGGTGCATGTGTAATTCTGAGAACTTCACCATCCGGTGGAAAACAAGTCAGTAAGAGTAAGATGATGAGGGATTAGAAGGGGAAGTGGAAGGCAGAAGATCCAGCTCAAGCTGTGATTGGGCTATGTCCCAAAAACATCATTTCTAAGTCACTTGTTTGGACCACAGAGCAATTTGCAAAAAATGAAAATCATACATGCTGTTGGGGTTCCCAGGCAAGCCCTGAAATTTTTTCTGGCTGTATTGAGACTTGACCCAGAATGCTGTAAAATCTAAGAATCTAGTTTGTACAGTGATTATTCCTTCTAACGTGGGTTTCCAAAAATAGATCTCCCTTAATGGTTTCGACCAGAGCAACTCTTATTTTATACAAATGACCTCTGGAACATACATATTCAAACTCAGGGGGATCACATGAGTGTGTCTGGAAAGAAGTATTTGATGTCCTTAAACCTCAATGAGAACCCTTTTCTACAAAAAAGAAGTCCAGAGCAGAAAAAAGAGGAAGCCGGTAGTTAATGGTGCTGGCCTTACTCCCTGACCTCGTGCCTACAGGAAGAAGAGAAGGGGAAGAGAGAAACCAGGGTCCTAGAATAAGTGGCGCTGGCTGAAACTCTCTCAATACAGACAGTGCAGCCATCATAATCAGGAAACGCTAACACACTCAGTGCTCTACCGTACTCATCGCACTGAGTCTGGAAACACGGAAGTGAGTCTTTTAAAATTTTCTGTAAATGTCAAGGAAGAGCTGCCAAACTCCACTGAAAGAGATCAACCCTCATAGACTGACTGAGACAAAGTTACCTTCCCAAATCATTTCATTTTCCATTTGCTCTGTCATCCATCATTCCGTGTATCCTAAACCTTGACTGCCACCTCTCCTGCGACCGGCAAGCCAGGTTGTGGCTGGGCAAACAGAGAAAAAGACAAAGCGTGCCATAACGGTACCAAATGCTAGGAGTTCTGGTGGCAGGAAGTCACTGGGAGCTGGCTAAAGGGGACCTGAAGAGCAGGTGATGGCAAAGACTGATGCACTGCCTACTGCACTAAGAAGGCAGACGTAAATTCTCAGAAGGGTTCAAAACAACTGACCCCCTTAGACACAGCTAAAGGCAGGGGAAAGCAGAGGGGGGCACGAAGATTGGGGGGGTGGGTCTCTGTTAGTCTGTGTTTCTCAAAACGCAACCTGAGTCTTTAAAACACACTGCTTTGTCAGCTTGGGGATTCTAGGCCACTAATGAACAAAGAACTGCTCAGCCTAACATAGCCAACCTGCCACTGGCTAGAAAAAGGCTCCTCTCAGCTAAAGGGGACCTAGTCAGACCATCACCAGTGAAGGCTGGCACTGCCTTCTATTGACCAGTGGGTATTCTCAGTGTTTGTTAGGAAAATCGACTTCGTATTTTTTCAACAAATTTACATTGGATGTTCCTGGCACTTAGTAGCTCAAGTGAATAAAACAGATATAACTGAGCTTCCATAGATAAATGAGGAAATTCCAAACTCACTTGAACCACTCAACAGCTGATACAGGAACTAACTACAATTTCAGGGCATAATCTGGCAAATTCCTAGTGAGAACTCAGACTTTAAAAAACAGCCAAACTACTGGCAGAGGTGGACTTAAAACATAGGAGAGGGTCTCTGAAAACAGCTGAGCCTGACTCTTTGAAATTTCATTTTCCCCAACAAAAACAGAGGTATCACTTAATGCCTCTAAATTAATGTCACTTTGAGACTATTAAGCAGAAAAGCCCTTTAAGATGCTGATATAAATGATGGCTCAGTTATCAAGAAACCACAGCTGGAGCACAAACCTGGCCTAGAATAAGGGAAGGGGAAAAAAAAAAAAGGTTTTGGCACACAGTGAGAAAGAACAAGAAAGATCAAAATTAGGAGAATAAATTAAACAGGGGCATAAAATGATCGCTGAGAGCAGGAACCACTGTCTAAGCAGAGAGCCTGGCACACAGCTTTGAGTTAATTCAAAGTGACAGCTCCAATACCCTGTGTAGCAGTGTTTTGAAGACCCCAATTAAAGGATCACATCCTGACCTTAGCATCACCTGACATGCCTTTTGCTTACATGCTAGGAGATCTAACTTACTGAAAACCACCACGTCATTTAAAAGACGAACAACTCGGCCATGGGGTCACCTGCGCCTGTGTCCTGTGCCCCAGAGCCGAGGTGGAGGAGGGCCCCCTCTGGGTGATGCTTACACAGCAGTGATGCTTGTTGAGAGGAGGATGCTTTCCTGAAACCTAAAACCAAACACTCCATCCACAAGTCCCCGGGGAATCACGAGAAAGGAATTTTCCTTGGGGAATTTAAGATCTCCTAGAGAAAACAGGGCTGTGGGACGTGGCAGGAGAAGCCCTGCACGAAAATCAGTCCAGTACCAGTGATCACAATTCACTACCACAGAATTATCTCCACTTGCCAACCATACTTCTCCCGAGACGCTTTTAACTTTGTTGGAACTTTGCTTCTGATAGCAGGCACAGTCAGAGACATCTTTTTTTTTTTTTCCCTTTTCCTGACCTTTCTACCAAACAGCTTTCTTGGGGGGCGGGGGATGGTAGAGACACGGAGTTGTCAGTCTTGTCTCAAGCCCCATCTTCAAGGTCTCAGAGACACTGAGCCACTTGGATATGGGGCCAGGAAGAAAGCTTTCCATGACCTTTCTCTGACATTTCGCAGCACCCTCTCCTACCCCCCAGGGCTCTGGTATCTTAGATCTCCCTGTGAGGCCTTCATGAAAAGGCAGATGCTGCCTGTCACTCCAATCTCAGGCTCCTCATCCCTACCTCCCAGGACACAGCCGTGGTCCAGCTCAGGCGGAAGCTGGCTGACATCTTTCTGCCTTGATCATTCCTATGGCTTTGTTATAAAACTTGCCACACCAGCTCTGCCCTTTGCCACCCTTTCTTCATTTTTGTTTTTTTTTTTTCAAATCCCAGTCCTCATTGTCTCTTTTGTTGTTGATCTGCAACAAGAATAACCAAAGACTTACAGATGCTGAACTGTTACCAGTGCTTTCTATTTTATATAAATGGGCAAAAGTATATTTTTACACTCAGGAATTTTTTTTACAATGACAACTAATGAATTGGGGGGGGGGGGGAAAGAATTGGGGCAGATTTCTACAGAAGCCAAAGGTACCTAGAGAAACCAGTGAGATGCATTCTGAATTAAACCTAAATATTCTAGACCATTAAAGAAAGGGGGACCCTATGTTTTCTTCAAAAGGGAGTGCCCTAACTAGAGTTCCGTGCTGTCTTCTATAATGGACACTCGTTATACTTTCTTTAAAGTACAGCAAGGTCTTCTGAAGAAATCTGTTTCACTACAAAACAAAAGTGGAAATGACTCTCAAACTGGACTCCACCAAGACTGCTTTGTAAAATTAGCTTGAGTAAAGCCTTCTGCTTTAAGAAATCAAGAAAAATAATCCTTCTTCTGTGAACTATCAACCAAGTCCATACTTTTACATCCCTATTCCTAACTTGGGTCTAGTGTCCTTTACCTTTCAATAAAGCTCACCCTGACCAGTGAGTGTCCAAAGGGCCTCAGGCAAGGAGAGGGTCAGGGTTCCAGAAATGTCCCTGGGATAGAACTGTGATCTGCAAGAATGGGAATCAGGAGGTCAGAGGAACAGAAAATTAAGCATCTTGGACTCTTGGTGCTGTCCTTGGTGCTGAATGTCATACTTTCTGCACCCTCCTCTCTCTGTACCTCTCCAGGTAGTACACATTGTTGAGTACAGGAAATACTAACAAATGGCAACTAACTGTAAAGGGACAATAAACAGCAAGTGTTGTAAAGATCAGTTCAGTTCAGTTGCTCAGTCGTGTCCGACTTTTTGCGACCCCATGGACCGCAGCACACCAGGCCTTCCTGTCCATCACCAACTCCTAGAGTTCACTCAGACTCACGTCCATTGAGTTGGTGATCCCATCCAGCCATCTCATCCTCTGCCATCCCCTTTTCCTCCTGCCCCCAATCCCTCCCAGCATCAGAGTCTTTTCCAATGAGTCAACCCTTTGCATGAGACGGCCAAAGTACTGGAGCTTCAGCTTTAGCATCATTCCCTCCAAAGAACACCCAGGCTGATCAGTGCATTAAAAAAAAAAAAAAAAAAAAACTCCATGTTTACAATGAACGTACTTATCATTGGGATCCAAAGAGGCTCACACTAGGAAGTAAGTGAGGACCAGACGTGTTCATAATTTATACACTTCACTTGCTTATTGCACTCAGTTGGATTTTTTCCCATAGATTTTTTTTGTTACTGGACTTCAATTTGGGAACACAGAGACTGACAGTCTTATTTGGTTAATAAAATAATACTGGCCAAACACCCAGAGTGTACCAGGCATCATGGCAGATGTGGGTTATAATCCTACCAAAGGTATAAGTTCTTCAGAATAAAAGAGGAGAGAGCTTTATAAAGGTAGCAATTCATGTTCAAGACAGAAGGTCATTTTTGATCAAGGTGTTCTTCCTCTGCAGCTGTGATACCAATGATCCAAGCTCTCTCTTCTCCAAACTTCTAACCACAAAAGACCTCTAGCCATACCATCTCTGGAGAAGTATCTGCCCCAACAGCTCAGTCTCTGGACTGCTTCTCTTCACGGCAATGGCCATCCACAAAGATAATCATTCCAAGTATTGCTTTTATGACTTGTTTCCAAGTGAGAAGGAAAACAGGGGCGTTCCATAATGGCACTCTGTTCCCTGTCCTGTAGAAAGAACTTACCTGTTTGGTCTGCATTTGGAGAACACATTCATTCAGATGTTGCAACACAATCATTATTGTGACCATAAAATGATCAGCGAAGTCAAACCCTACATCTTGGAAGCCCCAAGGACGACTAGATGGATTATCAAAGCAATAAGCACACTAGATTACACACGTTCAGTCCTCTGTAAAGAACACACTTGGGTTTCATAAAACTGCAGTGGACATACCTTGACTGACAACAGCTACTGAAGGCAGCCTGTGACTTAACCACAGGATACAAGGGCAACACTTTAACTTTTATCCACAAATTAATCTCTCATTGATAGCCATTTTTATGAACTACCTTTTTGGACTCCAAACATCTGAACCCCTTCAAAACAAAAGTTCCCAAACAAACATCTTGAAGGGTCTTCGCAAGGAGAGTTCATGGCAATGAGATCCTGAAAATACTTCTCCTGTATGGTGGAAATCTGATGGACCACCAATTTTTCACTTAAATTAGCTTTTAAAAAAAAGTGACCACAGACATGTTTCCCTATAAAGTAGATATTATGACTCACTTGCTTCTAATCAACAAACATCAGCAAACCATGTTGTATTTCAGGAATGAGTGAGTGAGGATGGGTTGTAAAGAAAAGAAGGAAGAAAAAGGAAATTGAATGAAAACGATATTTTAGAAGGAGAAGAGTAAGAGTTAAAGTTAAGAGGAAGTAGGTTCTGTGTCATCCTGAGCTCTACGTATAAGAATACAGTGGCTTCCCATTACATGTAAAACAGATGTCCAAAGAGTTTCCTGTTTTACATGATCTGATCTCACCTCCCTCCTCTCTCATGTGCTCCTGATTTTCCAGCCACACTGGCTCTTTTTCTGTTCTGCAGACATGCCAACATCGTTCTCATTATGATGTTCACAAGTGATGGTCCTTTTGTTCGCAAAACTCATCTCTAGATCTGGAGATGACTACCTGCTCTTTTATTATCATCCAGTTCTCTTTCCAGATGCAAGGTCCTTGGTGTGTTAGCCAAAGCCACCCCCCTCCCCAACAACATGTCCTTAACAGAGCAGCATCCAGACTCTTCATTCATTCATTCATCTGTTCCCGCATCGCCCATCTGGTTCTCCCATTTTGTTTTAAGCTTCATGAGGACAAGGACTCGATCTTATTCCAAAATGTCTCCTTGGTAGACAGAGTAAGGTCTGACACCTAAAAGGCACTTAGTAATTATTTGCCTACTGACTATAATAGCACGAAAGTGTGTGCTTTTTACAAAGTGATAAGAACAGTCTGTTCAGAAAGGTCTTTAAAAAGAGCAATTTATCACTGAAGAGCCCCAAGGTCCGGGAAGACAGTTCTCTTGTGCATTCCAGGTGCCTGAAGCCTTTGTCCTGTCCCTGTTGGATTCATTGACTACCCCAAGCTGCCAGTTATACATAGTGCAGGACACAGGCCCCAAGGCTGGAGCAGGGCATCACAGCGCATCAGAAGCCTGGTGTCTAAGAATAATGAGATCCCAGACCTGAAGTGTTGCTGTATTCTCCTCTGTAAAATGAGCTAGTGTAATTAACTGCAGGACTCAAGGCTCTAATGTAAGTGAGACACGGGAATGCCACGATCCTGGGCAAGGAAGGGGTGTGGTGCTGATGAGAATTGATGGAGATCTGAGATCTGTCCTGAGGTCTTGAGCAGGAAGGTTCTGCAAGCATGGAAGTCGGTCTTTCTGCAGAGCCAAGTAAGAGTGCCCCTCAAATAATGGTTAGGAAATGCCCCTGATGTCCTCTGTTTTCTTTTAAAAGCCTAACCTTTAGAATGTGACTGGCACACACAGACAACTATTATGCATCCGCTTCCCCGGTTGGTAGTTTGCACTAGTGCAGTACACAGAGGTGCAGTCCCTCGCCTGCAGCCCAGCCTCACAGCAGGACCACACGTCCTGCAGCAGAGATGTCATTGCTAGGACGCATGCTCAAGGCCTGTGCTTATTACACTGCACACAGCCACCATGGTGAGACATGAGCTTAGGACGGAGCTCTGAAAAAAACAGTGGGATGGAGAAAGGCCGTTTACATATTATAAGGCATGGGAGAATGGAGGTCAGTGTCAGACGGGGAGGAACCTGGTGTGAGCGTGACAATCTAGAGTCAGGGAGGAAAGCTCAGGAAGAATGTACCCTTGGGGTTTGTTGTCAGGAGGAAAGGGTGAAGGAAAGGGGGGAAAGTATGAGGCACAAGCCCTTTCCTGCTCCCCTCCTGACAAAGCCCAGGGGGTAGGAAAAGACCCCAGGGGGGCATTCAAAGGTGCCCACTATGGGGAAGGGAGGTCAACACAAACGCAGCCACCGGGCGACTCCAGTTCCGGCTCAGATATCATGGATCGCAGAGACTAGCGACCCTATAGGACAGAATGCGGTCACTTGGTTAATAAACACTATGCACAGAACTCAAAGGCCAAGTTCAAGTTAGCAAAGCTCACTGTGAAAACACAGCATGGAGGGGAAAAATCCTTCTGTCAAATGTTTATGTAACACCGAACATAATGAGGAAAACAAAAGTGAGTTTCAATTCAAAGTCCATGACTCGTGGAAAGAGAGGTTTACACAGGGAAGGTGATAAAAATATCCACTCTCCCTGCTGACAGCAAATCTTCTGGGCACTATTATTATGTTGAGTTGCTCTCCAAATGTAAATGTGCCCCCAAAGTGTGTGTCTAAGCCAATTCAGATGGAAGCTCTGCTTCTGCTACTAATTTAACAGGTTCTGGTTATCACGTCTGTCCTCTGTCCCTTGGTACAAAGCAATATTCAGAATAAAATAGGCCTCACATGGAGAGTATGAGAGAGGAAAGGTCAGTCAAAGTGGCAGGAAAAACATTATGAAAGCTCGCCCAAACTAGCTTTGCTGGGGTGACTGGGCTGAGGAAGACTCAAGAAAATCCTCTCACTAAATCTTTAGGGCTATGGATGGCAGGGAACTTGGAGGAAGAATGGATACATGTATATGTGAGGCTGAGCCCCTTCGCTGTCAACTATCACAACACAGGTCATTGGCTATACCTCAAAACAAACTAAAAAGTTTGCCAAAGAAAATCTTAAAGGCTGTACACCCTTCCAGAATATACTCCAAAAAAAATAAATAAGGTTCCATCGTTTTAATGAGAGGATGGGGAACACTGCCCTACTGCGCCTCCTACATTGTCTAGTCTCAGCTCTGACAGGCTCAGCAGAGAACACAGGGTGTCAGAAGGCTTGACAAGGCAGTCCGATACGCTGCCACACAGGTCAGCACATTTTTTACTCTAAAGAGCTAGAGAGGGAGTATTCTGGAATTTGCAGACCAAAGATATTGTAGCTACTTATGTAAGAATTTTCACCATTTTTTACTATCAAAATTTAAAACTTTATGGACACTGAAGTTTTAATTTCACGAGTTTTCACATGTTCCAAATATTCTTCATTTTTTTTAAACCATCTACGAATGTAAAATCCAATCCTAGCATGCTGCATAAAATCAGGCCGAGAGCTGGATTCACCTGAGGGCCATAGTCTGCAGACCCCTCCTCTCGAGGGCGAAGAAGACTGTGGGGCAGAAACAAGCCATCAGGTCAAGAAGATCTGAGGCTGGTTCCCCTTCCAAGTTTCTTTAAAACGCCATGAATATCACTGCCCTGAAACATCCCCAATTCCCCTTGCTTATAACAAAATCAGATTCTTTGCCTCATCCACTAGGCTATGTTCACATCCTAGATTTTAATTTAAATAGCAGCCGCAGTGGTTGCCCTGGTTGTATACAACACACACAGAGACCGGAGCACAGCGGGAAACGCCTGGCTCAGCCTCCATTCCCATGAGGAGCGATGGCAGTGGGAACGCACCTGATGGGAGCTGTGTGCTCTAGAGAGGCCAGGGGCCAGCAGCCGCCACGTGTAATGCTCTCCTGTTCTTATCTTGTAGGCTTTCATATCGGACTGGGCAAGACACAGCTAACTGTGACACATGCAGGAACAGTGCATGTATTATCTATAGGTATGTCAATGTTCTCCTCTTCCCGCTTTGTTATTATGAGTGACAAATGATGTTTACCCATGGATGCAAGAATCGTCTGGGGCCCCGCTGGGATGATGGCATCAGACAAAAAAAAGTCAAGAGCCTTTCCTGAACTTAATTCTAGGCAGCTTCTAAATAAGCAACCTCAGGCAGAGAGCCATGGGGCGAGGGAGAGTGTGAACCCATGTATCTTGCAAATGCATCTTAGCGGCATTTCCAAAATTGGTCTAAGTTTGATGGCTTATTCCCTCAGAATCGATAGTCGTGAACACTATACTGTGTGTTTCGGCATGGCTGTGAAATATAAGCCCTTCAGACGGTATAGATCAAAGGCTGCAAACCACACTGTATGTGCTAGAACCACAGAAAACCCAGTGTGCAGTCTCTTCCCTGCGAACTCAGCAGGATTGTGGCACTTGGGTTCCTTGGGAAATAATCCCCTGTCTAGGGCTTCCCTGCAGCTCAGCTGGTAAAGAATCCGCCTGCAAGGAGGGAGACCCCAGTCTTGATTCCTGGGTTGGGAAGTTCCCCTGGAGGAGGGCGTGGCAACCCACTCCAGTCTTCTTGCCTGGAGAATCCCCATGGACAGAGGAGCCTGGTGGGCTACAGTCCACGGGGCTGCAAAGAGTCGGACATGACTGAGCAACAAAGCACAGGGCTCTATGTCTGCTCTTATCATTTTTCAATTCTAAGTATATTTAGATTATTCACATTGACAAGAATTCAGCAGGAACTTTCAACAAGCAAAAACCATGTTAGGCTTTTGGCAGTAATTTGGGATTTTAAGACACAATCACGACCTTCAGAGAGCTTACTACTTTTTTTTCTTTTTGGAAATGTAATTTTCATAAGCAAAATATGAGAGTAATAAGAGATGTTATGATTTTGTTCATTTTAAAAAAATTAACCCTGAAGAACAATTTTAGTTGATTGCCAAATTATCAAGAATAAAAAGAAGCTGTACAGTTATATCTCTAAGAATGTGTAAAGGAATCCCAATCTCAACCGAAAAAGCAAAAACAAAAGCCCTTCTGAAGAGGTCTTCACAGTTACCACCCTCTTATCAAGAAAGCGGAGACAGGGAAAGGGCATACGTGTCTTAATGATGGCAGGAAGCTCGCGTCCACAGTCGTGGTCCCACCGAGTCTCCAGTCCAGACAGCGCACCCAGACAGGGCCCCAGGCTCTTTACAAGTTGAGCTGGATCACCTCGTGACCGCTGTGGTTGCGGCAGATGAAAGCAGAGGACAGACAGGAGCTCCGGTCCCATCGCAGAAGTTCTCAACCCAGAGAGTTTTGCCTCTCAGAGGACTTTTGGCAAGGACGGAGGGAGACACTTTCAGCTGTCACAACTGGGAAATGCTACCACATAGACTAGCTAGAGGTCAGAGCTTGCTGACATCCTATAACACATGGGCAGCCCCCAAGACACAGAGTCAGCCCACCCAGAATGTCAACTGTGCCACGCCTGAGAAAGCCTGCCTTGCAGGAACCAAGGCCTGGTTCTGGGCTAGCAAAAGGCACACCCTAACTGCTAAGGCCTCGGGGCCGCCTGCAGGGAGCTGGGCCCGCTGCAGCAGCCCTGGCCCAGCCTCTCAGATGCCTGGTGGTTCCTCACCATTAACAAGGTGAAAATCAAGCCCCCATGCAAGAGAAGTCAAGCACTCTGAATATAAACCTATGGAGATGTCTTTTCACTACATTCATATTATGGGAGAGAACTTTGAGTCCAACAGTGAAGGGATGTAAGTGACATAAAATGAAACGCCTTCACTCAACCAGTCAATTAGGCAAAGAAATGAAGAATCAAGAGCTCCTGGCAGAAATATCTTCACCAGTTAGCTTTTGCCACTCGGGAGCTGAAACGCCTCCAGTCTCCACGCAAGAGAGCAGAAGCGGTCACAGATTTGGAAAGTGAGCTTGATGACATAAACCCATTGAACATGCTGTGGGTGATTGAAAGAAGAACGTATCTGGACACTCCTCAAAGTAACTGAGGTAATTTACATAAATTTAGCTGTATATACAGAAGTAACTTACATTAAAAAAAAAAGTGATATTCAAAATGATTCAACAATCAAGTGCAGGAATTAGCCTTGAGGGGTTACTGTTTAGATGTGGCTCACCCAGCAAGCTGTATGAACACCAGGATACAGGCCAATGGCAAATTTTTCATAAGAACTGGGAGTTCCAGCACCACAAGAATTTAACAAAATTTAGTAAGACTAACTTGGAGAAGGAAATGGCAACCCACTCCAGTATTCTTGCCTAGAGAATCTTGTGTCCAGAGGAGCCTGGTCGGCTGCTGTCCATAGGGTGGCACAGAGTCAGGCACGACTGAAGCGACTTAGCATGGATGCATGCGTTAGAGAAGGAAATGGCAACCCACTCCAGCGTTCTTGCCTGGAGAATCCCAGCAACAGAGGAGCCTGGTGGGCTCCTCTATGGGGTCGCACAGAGTCAGACACAACTGCAGCGACTTAGCAGCAGCAGCAGCAATAAGACTCACTCACCTGGTAGAGGGGTTGCAATCACTCGGCTCATCCCCTGCACACTGGGGAAACACATGCCTACTCACAGAGGCCTCATCATCAAAGATGTGATGGTAGAACGTGGCCTGCAGCCTCAGGAACTGGGCAGAGTGGGCGCCCTCGCCAGCCACGCCACCCAACCGGCAGCTCCCTAAGCACACTGAACGTCCCAGGAGAGGCAGGACTAGAGAAAAGCTGGAGTTTTAGATCTCTCTTTTGGGAAAGTATTTTAAAATGCTCCATTAGCATGTGTGCATGCATGCTCAGTTGCTCAGTTATGTCCATGTCCGACTCTTTGGGACCCCATGGACTGTAGCACACCTGGCTCCTCTGTCTATGGGATTCTCCAGGCAAGAATACTGGAGTGGGTTGTCGTTTCCGACTCCAGGGGATCTCCCCAACCCAGAGACTGAAGCCGCGTCTCTTGTGTCTCCAGTACTGGCAGGCAGATTCTTTACCACTGAGCCAGCAGGGAGGCCCAACAGAGTGATCAACAAAAGCAAAATTTTCTGACACCCAAACTTCTGCTGCAAAGGGAAGTTACTCTGAAGGCTTAATAGTAACATTTCAGCTGGACTCCCACTGCCCCACAAAAGCAGTCTTCCTGCTACAAATTCAAACAGAAATCTCCATATTATTACCAAGTTGAACACAGATACTCATCAAACTGTTTCCCAATTTTCCTATTACTTTATAGAAGATATAACTTAAAATTATAACCCTAAAATTGAACAGTTACTCTTGACATGGGTTATTGACATCACCAAGAGTCTTCTGAGCGCTAGAGATGATAAGAGGAGAAAGCCCACTTCTGGTCCACTAATTGGAACATCCTTCAAAAATGAAATCATAAGCATGTTGTTTGAATTTGAATCATAAAATTTGGGGTCTCACATTTAAGGTTATGCCAATCTTTTGAGGTGAGGACCAGATGTCTTCTGTGCCTGTGGTAGCCCTGGCTAGACTTCCGAGGTATCTGCCATGAACCACACCCGCTTCCCTGAAGTGCAACATGGTCTTGAGACAGCATCTGAGTTCAGGAGCCTTCTGGGTGTCGATCCGCCCCTCCGTTTGTCACACTCAGTACTTTGTAGCAGCCTCCTCTTTCCGGAGCATTTCACCCACAGAAATAATTCCCTCTTGCCTCCAGTGTATTTCAGTGGTTTATGTAACGCTCGGATAAATCACATCATTTTGATGGTGAGAACAAACAGTATACGCAGATCCAAACCCAGCATCCTCTTGGTGAGCACACAGCTGGAGAAGTGAGGACAGAGGGTCCGGGATCTAAGACAGAGAAGTCTCTCTGCCAGGAGCATCCAGCCCCAGGTGGGCAGCAACACTGTCCCAGGGGGCACAGTGGTGGGGGCTACTCCAGTTCTTATACTGCCATCAGAGCACCAAAGATGGGGGCAAGAGTGGCAACCGGCAGCTGCTGACACGCCCAGATAGGAACCTTCCCTCGAGGTTCTCTTTTGCCAAAAAAAAGTATGGCGATTGGGGAAGAAGGGAGGATACAGTCAGATGACGTCTTCATGTTCATCAGCCCTTTCAGTCCTCAAATGTCAAATGCTTCCTGAAGAATAGAGGTTTCTTTGACAGAAAAGCATCCAGAACTCAATAGGGCAGAAGGATTCACCTGTGCAGGTGACCCTGCTACACTGCAGTTGAGCAGGCAGACATCTCGGAGGTGAGCCAGAGGAACTGTCCAAATTGCAAAGGCTTTAAGAAGTGCTCTTTTCTCGTGGAAGAAAGACACTGCAATGGCCCCTCCATCAATTCCAAAGCCCATCGGGAGGACACAGGTTTCAGTTCTGCATCTCTGCAGTTGGCTCCATGCCTGGCTCTGGCAGCCTGGTCCTCCGCTACCAGGGCCTGCACCCTAGACTTCAGGAACACTCTAGGAGCCCTTGGACCACCATCTCTGCTGCTCTTCCGGGTCCTTCCCATAGGATGTCTGAGGCATCTCAGGACTGAAGAGGTGAAAGGAGTTTCAAAACGAAGACCTCCTCAAACGCCAGAGCATGTGGCTGTCTCAGAGCCCGGGTGAACCCGAGGGGCCCTAAGAGCTGCCAGTCTCTCCATGTTGCAATTTGTCATACCTGCATGCTGGCAGGCCCAGAGCCCTGGAGGTCAATGAATTTGACCCCACCTGTCTTGCATTTACACATTGCTTTTCACCCGAAAACCAATTACTCTCTCCGAGCCGTGTAAGAATACACCGTGTTGCCAGTAACACTTGGCCAAGGGACACACAAAGGGGGTCATGTCCAAGATGCGGCTGCCTGCCTGCATATTCAGCAACACAGCCCTTGAATAAATGTGTGCCTCTGCCAGGGATACATATTTCTCTATAAAACAACAAGTCAGCCATGGAAATATACAGGGCATGGAGAAAAAAAAAAAAATCAAAGGGACAAAAGATCTTGAAGCAATTTCAGGGGAAAGGGGGCTGCCAAGACCACAAGCAAAAGGTTGGAGACATCAACCTGCCTGGGACGGAAGTTTAGATAGGGGGCCGCCAAGAGGTTAGGGCTCAGCTGCCATCCTCGGTCTTTGGAGGGGTGTCCATTAGATCTCTAAGTCCTGTAGGATTGCAGGAAGGGGTCAGGTAGGTCCTTTCTAGCTCTGAAATCCTGTGACTCAGTGGTCTACAGTAATGAAATGGATGGATCTGAAAGCCTCAACAGAAAATACGTTGTTGTTTAGTCTCTCAGTCGTTTCTGACGCTTTGACACCCCATGGAATGTAGGCCACCAGGCTCCTCTGTCCATGGGATTTCCCAGCAAGAATACTGGAGTGGGGTTCCATTTCCTTCTCCAGGGGATCAAACCAGCATCTCCTACATTGCAGGCAGATTCTTTACCACTGAGCCACCTGGGAAACCCAACAGAAAGTCCACTTGGAGATAAAAGTCGGGGCATTCACAGGCATTTCTCAACTGAAAACATCCATTCCTATATTGGCAAATCAACTTACATAGAGCCAAACCTCCATCCTTGGGCAATGGGCTTGTTCTACTTCCTAGATATTGAAACCCCAAGCCTCCAAAATGACATCTTCCATCCCTGGGAGTTTGGAGGTGGTTAGCAAGACAACATTTTTTTTTTCCCTAAAACGACATTCCTTCCATTGTGATCTGGGCCAATGGGAAATTGGGAAATTCTAATTGAAGACCATCTCAGCATGAAACGAGATAACAAGAGATACAAATTTTAGTTTTCTATAGTAAAACTTTTTCTGACTTATCATCCCTATTCCCTGTCAAAATAGGCTGTAATTATTTCAGAAAATGTTTGAAGGATAAATTACTAATATAATCTTTGCTCATAAGCAGCTGAAATGCTTTGTACCCACCCTAGCTCAGTGAGTCTCTCGTCAGACTAATCTGATGAGTCATGCTAAGTGATGACTCATCCTTTGTTCAGATTTTGTTTCAAAAAGGAACAATGCAACATGCTATCTCCCCTGCTTAACTGAAGTGGCAAGTTCGTAAAATAATACCACAACAAAATGGCCTGAATTCAAACATGTGCCCTGTGACGAGGAGGGCCTCTGCTAGCCTCGATTCAAAGGCTTTGGGGGAATAAAGGCGGGATTTAAAAGATAATGATGATGATGATTCAGATTAATTAAGTAGAAGCTTTACCAGAATCTCAAATCTTCCTGTAAAGTGTCAGAATTCCTACCATCAATACCTTCCGGAGGCGGCTGCCCACACCTGGTTCCCCTCTGTATCCTCAGGGCCACAGCACAGCTGACCTCGAGTGACACTGTTAATTACGCAGTGAATTCCTGGGCGTACTCAGCCCCCAAAGGGAAGGGAAGGCTGCTGGTCTGTCTGCAGGTCACTTTGCTTTCAGCACCCCAGAGGGAGGCAGCTTGCAGGATACCCTGTTGTCCAAATCATATTTTCATCTTTTGATATGAGCCATTGATGGTCAAGCATAGACAAAATTTCAAACAACCATTCTGATAAACTACTCCAGTCCCTTCCATTCAATGTTTGTATGCATTTCTTCAGCAAGCATTTTTCATGGAACTCCCAGGAGATGACAGGCTTGGCCCCGGACAACAGGAGACTGGAGGAATTGGTGAGCTGGCTGAAGACAGCCCCACAGGACCCCTGCCATAGGGTCCCTGTAACAGTAGAGAGGGGACAACAGGGCACCTCCTGTTCCAAAGGTAAGGGCCACGGACACAGTGAAGAAAGGCCGAGGACGGGGAGCCGAAGGAAACCAGGATGCTCCAGCGGGGGGTGGCGGACTCACAGGAGACAGAACCATCTTGGAGAGGGTTTAGATGCTAGAACACCTCTCCTGTCTCCCAAGCTAAGGGCTAGAAACAACCAGAAGGATCCAGGGGGATAAACAGCCAGAGCATGTCCAAGGATGGAAGGGGAGGGCTTGCGGCCAGCACCCAGCATCCATCCTCACAGCAGCTGGGAAACTTTCCGGTACACTGCAGTCTTTAATTGCTTATCAAAGAGGCTCCCAGATTCCTCAAGGTCTTTTCCAAAGAGATTGGAGGAATTCAGGAAAGACAAGAAAAATACTCTCATTTTATGAGACTGAAACAAGGATTTCACAGAATTAACGGTGTGCATTTTCTCAAATCATCGATGGAAATTCATTGCATCATCTATAAGAACATAAAACTGAAGGCTGCAAAGATTCCACATAAAACGTGCCTGGAAGTGTCACTGATCCCAGAGTGTTGCAAAAAGGGAGCTGGTGAGGGTGGCCCGCCATCAGGGCAGTCAGCAGGACTGGACGTCTGGAGACTAACGAAGTCTTATTGTTAAGAGAGGTAATTGCATTTGTATGCAGAACTGGGGCCAGTGCTGGCCTGTCCAGAGCCCACTTGGAGTGGAATCTTTGCCGCCTTTGTCATTTAGTGATTATCTCTTAGTGGAAGTGGCTTCCCAGGCCTGCTTCAATTACCACCACTTGTGCATATTAAGTTCTTAAACAACATGAACTGATGTGAAGGAAATTAGCCTTTTGTCTAATACTTAGTGCTCTTGCCTAGAATTTACAGTTGAGTGATGGGGCGGAAAGAGATAACAGAAAAGATTTCCCTGGAGAATGTAACACCTTAGGTAATGTTGCTCTGATGTAAGGAAATATGTTTTAATAAAGTAAATTAAAAGTGAGAGAGAAAAAAAAAAAAAGAATGATTTAACAGACCTCAAAATTCTCCCTGAAAATTCCCCAAACCAGTAATCCAAGCTTTGTATGTTCTATCAGAATCCTATTTCTTTTTCCCCAGTATGTAAGGATTAGGTTTGACTATCTTTAGTGACATTTTACTAACCTTTCGTATCGAAAATTCTAATGTGTAACTGATTACAGCTGTAAAATTGAAAACTGATTACTCATCTCAACATATTATTTGTAAAGCAATTAGTTAAAATGTATTCAGCAGAGAAAGGCTAATTATACTGACAGCCCTCCTCTTAAGACCCTCAAAAGTCAAAATTAATGAGGTAGTCATCTATGTCCAAAACAGTGTGAAGGGGTTACACTGTTAGTGTCATGAGCCAATCAGTGTAATTCATTTTTTAGATGGCCGTGGAAATTTCCCTTTGGGGTAGATACAGCATCCAGTCCTTAAAGCAATGGACGTGTAAAGTTCCTGGGTGACTCAATGACAAGAGAAACCACCTAGAGTTTGCAGGCGTCGCTCAGCTGAAACTTCTCCCCCAGCAGCCTCCCTGAAGGCACTGGTCCCATAGACATCACATCTCTGGAGAGGCAGTGGGGAGCTCGGGGCTTCAGGCTGGTCACTGGTGACACCATAGGACATGCTAATGAGCTAATGCTCTTCTGGTCTGTCTGCTGAGAGCTGTCACTGGTCCATATCTTGGCTCTCTCTGCTCATGTCAGAATATGGGGAGCTCCTGAGAGCATCTTCAACTCGGGAGGCTTAGAGGAGCTGGGTTGCTGTGCATGTTAGCTCAAGTGCTGGGACCCCAAGAAGGCATTCTTCTCTGGGCAGCAGACTGTCCATCCTCAGGGTCAGAACAGAAGACACAGTGACGGCCAAGACCTCGGCCGACCCGACTTGGGTCACCTGGCTGGGCACTCCAACCCTGGCACCTGCAGGACTCACTGCAAATGATTTTGGAGAGTCCTGTGTTCTCGCCTTTTAACTGCCCTTACAATCCATGTCCTGCCTAAAGATGTTTGTTCTTTTTTTTTTTTTAATTAAAAATGTGCGCTCTTTGTTGAGGCCAGGAACAGCAGCAGATTGGCAGTCCACATTTAATAATTATCCACCCCTTCTAAATATAATCTCTGATCTTGATGACTTGCTAGGAGTGTGGCCTCAGTTACGCTTGATACCACTCTTGTTAGTGATCTGGTCCCTTTCTTACCCAAGAAATTATCACGGGTGGAGGTTACAAACAGGATTTGGTCTTTCTGCTTTGACCTCTCTGTGGCTCGAAATTATGGGAGGCTCAAGCACAGCCCCCTCACCCCGTGCACCTGGCCAGCCCTCAGATTTGAGCTCTGAGATGTAGCATGGGTGGTGAATCAGTCTCTGCTCCAGAGGAAGTCACAGATGAGAGAGACACCAATGGTGGGGCTTCAGCCGAGCCTAAAAGGAATGACTGTTCTCCTGTGTGGGCAGGACACGTAACAAGATGTATTCAGAAAGGTCACTGTCCAGCTATAATTTTAGCTACTTCAGAGTATAATTTATAGCTAGAATAGCCGACTAATGTTTTGCTTTTTATACCCATAATTTCTTTGCCATAGGATATCATGAAAAGGGGATAGATCTTTTATAGTTCGGGTATTAATATTACTGAATACCCATTTATTTCTGGTATTTTAAATCTTACAGTGATCCTGTAAACTTATATCATGCACCTGCCGTGTGCGAGAGAGATGGCAGAAGAGGTTGGTTATAATGAATCATTGTTCTGATGGATCTATGTTCATAGTCTTAATACTGGAAACGATCAGAATGAGATCCATATACATATAACAGGTATATAACGTGGGCACGTTCTGTGCACATATGTTCACCTTTTAAAGATTTTTTGATGTGGACCATCTTGAAGTATTGAATTTGTTACAATATCGCTTCCGTTTTACGTTTCGGTGTTTTTGACCCAAGAGGAACGTGGGATGGATCCTAGCTCCCCGACCAGGGATCAAACCCTCACCACCTGCATTGGAAGGTGAAATATTTACCACTGAACTGGCAGGGAAGTCCCTGTATGTCCATTTTAATGAATATTATAACTAGGAAAGAAAGCAGCAGCATTCTGCCGAGAATGGAATGGATGGGATATGGGTTTAGGTCATCAGTTTATTTCAGTAAACCAAGATTCTGTGCTGAGCCTGCCACAGTATTGAAGGCACCACAGAGGACGCTGACGTCAACACGGCCTAACCCTTGATGAGTTAACAGAACTGAGAAAAGGCGCTACAATCCAACATGAGCCAGAAGTGCTCTGATGAACATGTGTGGAGACCCTCAGAACTTGGTCCAGAGGGGTTTGGACAGGACAGGGAGGGGACAGGTGTATGTGATGGGTCTAGAACATCCATGGAAGGAAGAGGCAACAATGACCTGGTGGACAGGATGAGCAGTCGGAGTTTCAGGTGTCCCTGAGGTGGCTCAGGTACTTGGAAATCAGGTTAGGATGGGGGCGAGGTGGAGAGAAGACACACCAGACGGCTGTTTCCACGGCCAAAACAGCTGAAGGTCTGCGGGGGCAGAGGAAGTCCCCAGAGCTTGCTGAGAGGCGGCTGCCCCAGACCCAGCAGATGGGAGCGGGCGGGAAGGGCACGTCCAGCCAGACCCCAAGGTGCCGAGCTCGCCGGCTGAGTCTGGGGAAACAATGCGATTCTGGACATGCTGGCTGGATGGGACTCGCCAGGAGTCACGTGGAGATGTGTCCTGGGAGGAGATGGCTGTCTCGGGTCCTGGTTCTTCTACTCCCTGAAGGCACAGCCAGGGTCGTGTATGTATACCAGTGCCCAGGAGTGAAAAGTGACCTGCCTGCTCCATCTGGCCTGCAAGGGGGCGGACCTGACCTTCAGTTTCCTCTGAACGACACTGTGTCCTCCATGGTGCTATCAGACTTGATATATCGTTCTGGGGACGCTGTCTGTCCCCCTCAGACCCATGGATTACAGCCTTCCCACATCCTAGCGAGCTGGCTGCCCTGGGCTTGCCCCAATTTCCATGCACATTTGGTGGCTCCAAGGAGCCCCCTGGCAATGGAGGCATCTCCACCGTCACTTCCAGCCCAGGAAGCTCCAGTCCCCGAGGGTGGCACGATGTATCCACAGTGGCAGAGCGTGAGACAGACAGAGCCGCACGGAGCCCCGGTGACTCTGTGACCTGATGCAGAGAGATTGAAAAACGGAGGCCTCCGCTCCGCAGCCCACTGAGCCCTGCTGACACTATCAAGATTGGAGAAGTCAGAGATCTCAGGTTTTCTTCCAGTCCAGGACACACACAAGTGCCTGGGAGCCAAACTCGCCTGCTCTTGACTCTTCACGGCTACCCCCAGCGGGGCTGGAGAAAGGGACGCTCTGTGTCCATTTCCCCTTAAATTAACTTGAGGAGAAGGCAGCAGCTTGCTTAGGCAACTGTGGCAGGGCTCGGGTATTTATAGGAGCAGCAGACACCAGAGCATCTGCAGAGACGCCGGGACCACACTCCTCTGCAGAATCGCGCGACGTTGTGGGGAGAAGCGTTACTACAAGCCCAGCAGAGACGCCAGGAGGACAACAAAGCCCGGGCTGGTGGCCAGAGCGGCCGGAAGTCCAGAGCAGATTTTTATTTCCTTGGAAATGGACAGAGTGATAACTCTGTAAGTGAAGTCCCTATACATAAAACTTCCATTTTCAAGAGAAAAGGACTAACCAAAGACGTGAGGTGTGTGTCCCATGGCTTTAATCATACATCACAGGGAGTCCTGTATATGTGGCTATAGGTTTTAGTGGGCACGTCGGCCAGTGCGGCTTCACTGCCCACTCAGCTCTCAGAACGTGCGTTTGGCTGGATGGGCACAGGCAAGGAAAAGAGAGATATAAAAGGTAAATACTAACAGATCCCAGGGGTTCATATCTTGTAAACAGTCCAGGGACTGCTCCTGGATCACCCAGCACAATCTGCAGGCTGCCTTTGCACTCAGGACCAAAGGAGAGAGCACGCAGGTTAGGTGAGGCTGGCTTGGCTCCAGCCTCTTCACACTCTGGCTTGGAACATCCCGAGTCAGGACTTCTTCCAGACTGCTTATCCTCCAGAGGCGTCAGGGTTCAGCCTGCTGTACGCGTCCACTCGACAGCCCATCACAGACACCAGATCTCACCTGCAGGAGTCGGGCGGCACGACCAGCAGCCTCCTGCCTCGTGTGTGGCTGGACCCTGAGACCCTGGAGATGGCAGGAAGCTGTGTAACCCCCCACAGAGTCCTAAGAGATGAGGCGAGCCTGAGAGGTCAGACTTGGAACACCAGGGGATGCATCTCCGAGCTGGAGCTGGGGCGGCACGTCCCGCCACATGGTGGATAAACACCCCCTTGATGGAGCTTAGACGCGACATCCTGCAGGAAGCCACAACAGGGCCTGTAGCCCACAGGGCAGGTGGAAAGGGACTCAAAAGATGCTCCTAGGATCTTCTTCGCAGAGCACACCTGGCCACTGGCCAGCACAGCCTCGGACCCCACCCATCCTAAGATCTTACTGCAGACCCTCCCAGAAAAGAGGACGTCAGTAGTGGAAGTGGAGGCAGCAGGCTCTGAACAGATCCTGGTGTGCGATTTGCAACACAAGTTTCAGAATCTTCTTCAGTTAGGTTCTGACAGAAAGGAGCCTGGCCTCAGATTCCACTGGGAGTGGACTCCAGCACCACTGCCTGGGGGAGAAGCCCTGGTTATCTTCACGAGGAGGGGGCTTGCCGGGGGGAGAGCCAGGGGGCACCTCCAATATCATCGACCAAGACAGAGCAGCCCAGGGCAACTGGGATGAAAGCTGCTATGGGATTTGTCTTTTAAGGCTCATGTGTTGATTCAGTAAACATCACACAGGCAACTGCCACGGCTCAGGCCCTGCTGTAGGTGCTGATGGAGATGCTGATCAGGGGATGGAGACAATGATACGGAGCCAAATTCATAATCATGAGTCATCAGTAGTGGGTGCAGAGGAAGAAGAAAGGACAGTTGTGGGGGACCTTGCAGAAGGTGCTAGAAGGTCAGAAGGCCCTGTGTGTCTGGGGATGGAGGAGTGAGGCGTGGCAGCCACCCCCGAGTCAGGACACGCGCTCCAGGCCAGGGAGAAAGCAACATGGTGACAGCGGCCCCACACCCTGGCTCTGGGACAGTCACAGCCTCCACCACCACCACTCACACAGGCAGCGTCCCTCTGATCAGGGTCCAGACCCAAAGCGAGGGCCGTTGCCCCTCCAGAGGCGGTGCCCCCATACCACCCCCAGGATCCATCTGAACCGCTCACTATGTTAGACAGGGAGGCATGGCACAGAGTCCAGGTGCCCTAGAATGCCCACCGCTGGCTCCTGTCCAAGTCCTCTGGGCGAGCCGGAGCGGCAAGTGCAGCTTGATCCTGGCCATTTGGCCGCTGAGACTGAAGGGATCTTTCGCTCTGTGTCAGCTAGAGTCAGCCAGATGATTAACCTTCGGCCACCGCCCTGTGCAGCCAGCTGTCTGCCCCTGACTCGCCCCGGTGACTCAGTGAGCTCCCTCCTAAACGAGAAAAGGCCCCCTGGACTGAGCCCTTCGTATCACTCCAACCTGGCCGCAGGGCACAGCGCTCCACAGTTTGCCTGGCGGGTGCCCGCGCGCCACCTGACAGGCAGGTGTGCCGTGACCTGGGGTGACAGAAGGGGAGGGAGGTGCCGGGCTCAAGGTCACCTCACTCCAGGGCACTCCAAGTCACTCCCTGCACAAAGAAACCTGCTCTGGACGGCAGCTTCTCGGTTCACGGGGGACTCCAGATAGGAATCAGCTGACAGATGAAGTCGAGTCATCTTGTTAACAAGAACTCAGATTAGATTATGCTGTGATTACATGGTTCTGCGGTGTGATAAATTGGTTAATAACAGGATTCCCACTGTAGATGCTTAATGGGAATTCAATAATTACAGGTACCAGAATTGTACCATTGGCACAGGAAATGCTAGCGCCCCCCCCCCCACCCGGATCTAATAACACAAAACCTATCTGGGCCTATTGAGATGATTATGATCTGGAGAACACACTTTCAGTACTAAACCTTGACAGATACTAGCCTTGACAAAACGACTCTTTTGGGCCTATGCTACCATATTGGATACCATAACATCTCACAGACTCAACGGCAAGGTTCTTGTTTTCTTTGTTAAATGTCCAAGTCGAAGAATACTTTCATAGGTTGTTGCCATTATACAATTCGTGACCAACAGATGATAAGGAGAAAATAATATTTGAATCACATCTTATAGTTTAGGAAGTTTTTATTTTTCAAGGGAGAGGGTATAGGGGGATCCTTATCCTTTTTCAGTGAGATATCAGGGCAGCCATTCTTATACCCCTTCAAGCAAAGGGGACTGAACCTTAAAGAGGTGAAGGGGTTTCTCTGAGCTCGCCTGTCCCCCACCCCCACCGCAGCATCAAAGGGGAAAGCCACAATGGAGATGCTTGTTCTTCCTACTGAACGATAGCTGAGGCTCTTGTTTCACAAAGGCAGCGTGAGCTGAGGTTTGCACTTTTCACAACTGTCCCCCAGAGGAACCAAACCTCCGTCAGTCCCTGTTCTAGACTAGCAGGTCATGAGTTCACAGGGTTTTATTCTATTTCCTATAAACTGCAGCATAATGCAAAGAGGCCATTTCAAATGAAGGGGGAAAAAAAATCATTGTTTTGGGAGCAGAGAGAGAACTAGTCATAAACTTCTCTGATGGCATTTTTAATTTTTCACTAATATAGCCTTTGATGATAAGAAAAATGGAACAGTGGATTTAAAGCATAAAACGGTCCATTAGATGGGTCTTGAACTTGTTTTTAAAGCTCCAGATAATACAGCTTTGCTGTTTTGTCTTTCCAAAATGTCAAAATGTGGCCAGGATTAATGATTCTCTAAATCAGTGGAATATCATGTTTATAAATGGTTTACAGTTCTACTGGATATAAAATGTTATGACCTCATGTATTATCATCACTGCTGAGCCTGTACTGAAATCTACTGACATTTCGATGGGCACCCAGAGCAGACAGGGAAAGGGCACAGAGCGGAGGTCTCCGGAGGCCTGGTGACACAGCACCCAGGTTTACGTTGTTAAGGGTTCAGGCGAGGAAAGCAGAAGGGAGCCGGGCCCAGCGCCCCTTGGCTGACCACGCAAGAGTGACACTGGAGCAGGGGGTCCTACCCAAAGTTAGGGGGTCCACGGTGGTCCTTTCCAAAGCCATGGAGAGCTAGGAGGACTCCAGGCAAGCTGCAGCATTATTAGGAGAAATTTCATAGCAAACAAGATACACTTAAAAATCCACTTCAATCCTGTCGTTCTAACACAGACACTGTCACTACTGGTGAACGTCCTTTCCTATGGCTACATGTTTGCACATTACGGCTTCAGCCGTGTAATTACAATTCTACGTTATTTTCACTGAATACTATCTATGTTTTTGCAACAACAACAACAAAAAACTATCTTTGAGAACCACTGAGTGACGTTCAGTGGTGCTAACTTGATAAAACACACATTTTTGGATATTTGGGTTCTTGCCACTTTTTCAAGCAGATGAGATTTTTCAAAGGAGCCCAGAAGCCAAGGTCATGTCACTTAACAATAGTTTCAGGTGAGATGAATGGATTACTCTGACCTTGTGAAAAGTTGCACAGAGCTTCCAAGCACCTGGTGCAAATGTACTAAGATGACCCCTAAGCGCTCCATATCTTTGCTCAACTATTTATTCCACGAAGCACATGTATGCAGTGCATCGACAAGCAGAAAGCTTATTCACAGGTCACACTTATGGTTTCAACAGACAGTCTATGCCTCCACACCATGTGCACTAACAAAGCTTCAGAGAATGCTAAGTTATTTTCAGAAGAAAGTGAACTTTTTGGAGATAGTTCATAATGATTAAGAGCTCAAACATATTCTCGCCAATTGCTTAACGTTGAGCCATAAAATGACATCATGAACAGCATCCAAATGATCGTTACACGGGGAGGATGGCACCGAAGTCTGCTGTCACCGAGCCACTAAATCCGTCCCTCTCTTTGCTTTCTAGTGTGGAGCTAGATTTCAAGCAGCAGGAAGACAAACTCCAGCCAGTTCTGCGGAAACTTCATCCGTTCGAGGAAACTCAGGTCGCACCTTCGCCTTACACTCAGGAGACGTACTCCTCAACTCCCAAGCAAAAATCCAAAACTGAATCTAAAAAGCACGGACGGTGGAAACTCTGGTTCCTTTAACCCTCACGGTGTTTGGAGTCTGAAGGCCGTCTTGAAAACCCACTGGAGTTCAAAGTAAACCCTTTTCCAAAACGAACAGGATGGAGTGAAGGGTGGCTGGGCTGGGCATCACCCAGTTCTCCCCCTGCTTACCAAAAAGGCCTTTGTGACAGATCAGCTCACAGAGGCAAGGGAGTGCAGGTCATACCTTGCCAGCTGTCTCTGCAGTTCGGGGGTGTGGGATGTAAAATCGGAAACAAAACCTAACACGGTCAAAGGTGAAACCTAAAAATTCTATGCCCCCGCCCCCAGATCGGCAAGGATTAGGTTATCAACCTGCAGAACAGCAGGCTGTCACTCTGTAACACAGCGAAAACTCATAATTATTTTCAAGCCTTTATTTTTTTTAAATACTGAGAAGAAAAAAGCAGCCCTTAAGTTTGCAAAGGACTTCATTTTTACGTTTAATTTTGCAAATAAGCGGGGGGCGGGGGGAGGGGGGGTGCGAGTGCAATTTCCAGCACATCGAATTCCAGAGAAAGCACAATTTTTTTCCAGTGGTCGGAGACCATGAATAATCTCTAAAATGTGACTCTATGTATATTTGCCTTCACGTGCTGTAGCGCTAAGCCAAGTGGCATCTCAGTGTCACACTGACACCTCAAATTCGGCGTCTCCTTCATCTCCAGACCGGCGACATGCTTTCTGCTCCTGCTCCAAATGGCCAGCAGCAGCCAGGAGTCCCCCCAGAGTCAGGACATGCTTTTAATCACTGCAAGTTGACAGGGTCAGCGCTATCGGACACTAAGCTTTCATAGATCTCATTTTTTAATCTTTTGGTACCCAAAGGCCAAATGATAAATCCTGGCAAGAATCTGAAAACACACACAGAGATACACAATGGATTATACAGTCACCGATAAATCACAGGCATTCTCTGCCACCGGAAAGTGTTTCTGTGGATCAATCTTTGAGACACTGTTCATCACGAAAGCCTAGCCAGATGTTTGATACCATTCGTTATGCTTTGTAACAGCCGGGGAAGATCTGACCACCTCGAAGCGAAACCCTGTGCTTAGTTTAGCTGCTACTGACAAACCACCTTAATGTCACGCACATTTAACCTGTTAGTGAGCTGTACTAAATGACGATACCTAGAGGAAAGCTGTGAATCAAATGTTTTTAGGTCTTTTTTAAATAAATCCTGACACTTCGAGTTCTCTTTTGATTACACATTGCAATATAAATCTCAGTTCCTTTATTTTTTCACTCGTTCCTTTGGCCCTTTGCAGGTACCTTTTTATAGAATTCAAAAGCCCCTACTCTATTAATGACTCTATCAAACTTTGGCTTTTCACAATAGGAAGTAGGCATCTTCCTTTGCCTTTTTTTTTTGGGGGGGGGGCAGGGAGTAACAACGTCAATTTTGAGTTGTCTGTGAACGTACAAGGAAACCAAGTCTCCTAGTCTCTGTCCAACCGTTTCCAATCTAATCTCATGCTCACACGCACACCTTATTGATCAGATGCCAACAGAGCGGTCAACCTTGGTGAAAGGATCCACCTGCATTTCTCAGACTGGAGCTATTTCTTGCCATGCATTTTCCTTCTGACTCAATAGCAAATCTATTTTTTTGTTCTCAGTGTTCTGATTCTACAAGGACCTTAGTGGGCTTGAAACAAACAAAAAAAAGAATGACAGGAGTATCTCATGTAAGCATTCTTTGGGGGTTACTCCAGCTATCTCACAGAGGTACACTTTAATTAAAAGAAAAAAAACATGCATCTTTTGTGGAATCGATATATGAGGATAAGAATCCTTGAATATCACTTAATAGAATTGAGAAATATTTTTGTGGAAGGAGAAGACTGAGTTAAGTTGATCAAATACCATGAAGGAAGTGCAATTGTTTCGTGTAGAGATAAAATTTGAAAAAAAATGTGTTTCATGTATTTTATACTGTTTTTAACTAAAGTTATAAAAACATGTTTGCAACAAGTTCTCTCTCCTTGTGTCTTCAGAATCTCGACTGTCTCAGTGAATTGAAATAAGGATGTTAGCAGCTTTCTGCTTAGTACCATAATTCTGTCTAAACAAGAGGACATCCTCATAAACAAAGTAATATCACTGTCTGAAAGCAGTCTAGACCAAAAAAAAAAAAAAAAGAAAAAAAAATTTTTCAGAATCTAAAAGGGAACTGAAGATAAATGAATTCCTATCTAAAAATGAAACTATCTTCAGAATAGGAAAAAAAATATTTTCAATCTCATTTCATGACTGCAGCGTGTCACTCACAGGTGATGACTCTTCTCTTAGAAAGATTTACGTAAAATCTTTGATACAAAACCAAGGTAAAAAGTACCGTGTTCCTGCATATGTAGATGTACACATGGCATTACGTATAGAGATTACATTATTATACTTGTCACTAAGTTCTTTATTAATTTTTAAATAAAAAAAAATCAAAGGTCATGTTTTGTGCGGCTATTAAACTTATTTCACAGTCTCAATAGTTTGGGAAAAGAGAAGCCATCCATCAAAGGAAATAACAATGAAGGAAGGGTGTTCAGGCTGAAGAGAACTTCACAGAGTCTTCGTAAGAGGAGAAAATTCATAGAGTGTGCGCACTGCCTACAGCCTGGCCTGGTGGGGGTGGGGGCAGGGCTGGAATCCAGCTCAGACTCAGTTGACCAGGTCACATCCGCGGCACAGGCTTCAGCTGCCAGGAGGATGTATAGCTTTTAAGATCAAAGGCCACCACACACAGGAGGATCTGGCTGAAATCTAATTTTTGAAGAACCTCAGGGACAACCAACCTCATTGGTATTTCCAGGGCAAGTCCTCTCATCCCCATTCCCTCCCCCGAGGCAGATTCTAGACCATCCATCCATCAAGTGCCCAGCCCCAGGAAACTGGCCACCTCCTTCCTTTCTTCCTCCCTCCCTGGGATGGAAGACCAGTGCCTCCATTGGGCTGAGTACCCTGCCTCTCCCATGAAGACCAGCCCAAGCCAACCTCCTTTCCCAAGGGAAAAGGCCCCCCAGAAACCTAGGAGAGGAGAGTCACCACCCCCTTTCTCAGGCTCTGCAATAACAAAGTCCGCTCACAAGGATGGGGCTGAGACAGAAGGCCCCCGCTGCCCTCACAAGTCCCTCTGAGCAAAGAAGGGGTCAGGAGTCAGGATGGAGTCAAGATGGGGCGGAAGAATCCATGCCCAGAGTGCCCGGGGAAGCTCCAAATCACACTCAACAATCATCTGTGAGCCGCACACTGCTCACAAATGTGCTCACACTGTGCTGCCTCACAGGTCCTCTCTTATCGATAACCAGATTCAAGACATTCTGCACACAGGTGCCCACATATCACACTGCAAGTGTGTGACTAGCCTCCAAGGAGCGGTCCCAGGCCTCCACATATGGTCCTTCTGTCTCAGATGATCCCCTAAGCAGAGTTATGATCAAGGGGAAGTCAAGATGTGGGAAAATCTTGCTCTCTTGGAAAGGGCACAAGAAGTTGGCAGATGTTTCCCCCATCCCAGGAGGTTGCCGAGATGTCCGTTGCCATGGAGACCTGAGGTGTGGCAGTCATGGCGACCTGAGGTGTGGCAGTCATGGCGTCGTCATTCATGGTCCCACACCAGGCTGACTCCAGTCTCAGATGGTAACAGTGAGCATACCTTGCAAAGCCCTTCTCCTTGGGGTACCACCACGGGCAAGGCGGATCTGAGATACACCACGCTCAGTTCCAACTCAGAAGACACACCATGCAATACAAGTGTTTGCTTTGTGCTTCCCACTGAAGACAGCGAGAACAAAAAAGAAGAGACAAGCCATGAACCTCTGCATTCCATGCTGTCTGTGAGGATACTACGTGTTTACAAAGCCCACCACAGCTGGAATGCTTCTTCAGGAGCATTTTTATCAGCAAGTAAAATTTGACATGATTACATGTCGCCTAAAGGTCACAGCAGCTGCCTTCCACACTGGTGTGTCTCCTTCTATCTAGAAAATCTCCATCACTGGCACACTTGGCATGGGGTAAGCGCACAACCCATTTATTGAGCGGAAGAGAAGAGTTACATGATTCAGAAACAGCGTCGCATTTTGTGAACTGGCGGTAACTCACCCTGCTATTACATATAACATACGTGCTGACAAGTGGGCAGCTCAGGCACAGGCAGTACACTGCCTTTCAAGCAACTCAATAACTAACTTAAGGTACAGTCTAGGATGAATATGCAAGAATCGCACAGCATACTTTACCCAGGGAATGGCGTGGTTTTTATTTCCTAGTCAACAAATCCACGGTCAGTCACCAAGCTTGAAAAAAATAGGAGGGCCACAGAAAATATGAGAAAGGCTGGGAACACTGCTGTACAAACACCAAATGGGAATGAGTGGATAAAGTCATCACAGCTCATATGTGTACCCACATCAGATGACTTTCTGCCAGTCAGATGTATTCTGAGTAGATTTATTAACAAACACACGTTAGAGACACTTTTTGTAATACTCATATAGAAAAAGCAGATACTGTCCACTTGAAACTTTTATAATGTATTGTTTTCTTCTGCGAAGCAAGGTTAAGATCAGCACTTTGTTAAAAGCACATTCATACGTAAAGTCCATTAGAACAGGTATCGCAAAATGAACGCGCATGCGTGGGGAAAGAACATCTCTGTGAAAAGTCCTGGTGATAATCTTGGTAAAGGGGCCGCATGCAGGGGGAGACCACGCCTCTTACAGTATCTTTCAAATGCAGAAGCGTGTCAGGTCCTTGTAAATCACGCAGGCTCAAAGAAAGCAGTGGGCTTCCACTATCAGCATCGTCCCTGTCATCGGTGCTACTGCCCCAAAGAAACACCGCTCCCATCAACGACCCCTACAGCTGGCTCTCAGAGCGGAAACAAAAGAACTTCTATCCCTCGAGTCTAGGGAACGAGGAGGTCTGGTGCTCACAAGAGCGAGTGGTGAACGCAGGCAGAACTTTTCCCATTGCTAAGCCTACTTCTGTCAGTTTTCCAGGGGAATCTTTCTTTTGAAGAGGCCCACATTCTCATGTGAATTAGTAATTTTCAGTCTTCTGGTGCGTATCCAGGCCACAGAAAAAAATCTTTAAAAGTCCTCACTCGATTACATTTTTAAGGGACCCATTAACAAATGTAAACCTGATCATTTGAAAGCAGCAGCAGTGGCTAACATCACAGAAGGAACAGCCATGTGTATTATCCTCTCTGCTCTCAACCCAGCTTTATTTACAGCACTTATTCCAACAAAGACACGGGCTGTGTTTGTCCTGAAGTCCTGTGTGAGGGTCGGGGTACCCATGTCACTCACCAGATAAGTGGTCGGGCTCCTGCCCACCAGACAAGAGCACCTAAGCCCCCAGGGCCCCTGCTCGGAACCGAACACAATGACCAAGAAGGTGCCGAGCACTGTCAGCCTAGAAACGTTTTCAAAGAGGAAGAGAAAAATCAAATCTGAAATCAGACAATGCAAAACTCGACATTTCAACCCACTATGCTACAGCATCAGACAATCCTGGAATAAAGATGAAATGGCATCTTAATTCTGTGGTCAGATACTGCAAGTCTTCTGTGTTAGGGCCCATGGTCAACATCCAAGCCATCCACAACCCTAAACTTGCCAAATGCAGTTTCCTTTGTCAAAAAGGCATCCACTCAGTAGGATCATGGCATATTTTTATCCTCTGCCTGAGATGCACTCCAACAGCCCATTTCAAATACGAAGTTGAAAGGTATAAAATGAACTAAAACAAGTGACATATAACCAACTGCATGGTGTTTATAAGATACCACAGATACAGATAAAAGAAAAGGCTTAGCCAATAATGTGTGAAGTCCCCCAGTTCTCAGTCCCGTATATGAATGGATGGGGAACTGCCAGGCCACAACAGCATCCCCAGCTGATGAATAATTCTGTTGGAAACAGAGGTCACAGGTCTACTCCTACTATTGACAATATCATGAAATAAATTATTAAGTGAAGCACAGCTATTTAAAACTTTAAAATCACTTGGATTTTTTAGGTCCCTCTTTAGCAATCATGCAGAATTGGTGAGCTGATTCGTGGTTATACCACTTCCATTCCACTGATGCAAAAAAGCAGAGCAGACACATAAGTCCTGGAATCTCTGTGTCACACCAGGGACAGCACAGCTGGCCCCAGGCAGACTGATAAACCACGTGCTGCTCATTTCTCACTCTAGAAGGGCCCCTGATGAAGGTTTTTTTTGTCCATCTTGTCAGGGATATTTTCCCCCTCTGGATCCTCCTCTCATCTAAATTACCAGAGCAACACCAGCGACATCAAGAAGCCACTGCACAAATCTGCTCAGGAGCTGACGGGCAGAGCAAGGTCCAGCTCAGGAAGCAGGGCGGCCTCTCAGTCTCACCGCTCTGCGGCTGTCACCAAGCGGACTCGAGGCCCCCTGACTCCCAAAAGAGCTTCCTGAGCATCTCCAGTCGGAAATGGTGAATGTCCTTTCTGCAAACATCGTGACACTGTCACCACTCATGAAATAACTATAGGATATTCAGATTTTTTTTTTTTTGAGAGTCCTTCCCTGACAGCTTAATTCATTTTAAGGGAAGGAATTTCTGGGCTCCTTGTATACACATTAGAGATGTCAGAACTGGGAAGAGTCAGGTTAGGACCTAAGTCCTGTTTGTGCTTCTGGAGACTTCTGCTGCAGACGGGCTAGACGGGGGCGATGAGCCTCTGTGTGGGCAGCTTGCTATAGTCTATCCCCACTGACCCCCCCACAGTGCCCTGGACCTCCGCCACCTGTGCCGTAGGGGCAAGGCTGCAGCTTGGTCAGAGAGAGCCTGGGTCCTTGCTTCCTGGCCCGCTGGCTAACAGTGCAACGGTTCTTCCCAGGAACCTCCAAGGAGTCCGTAGGCCACAGGCGTTCCTCCAAGCCCTTCAGGAAAGCGGCTGCCGACCCGTGGTCTGGCCCCTTCTACCTCCAGGACATCCTGGCATTTGGTCCATGGATGTGACTGAGGCAGCAAGCAGCAAAGTGTTTACTCCTGCGGGCAGCTCCCCGCCGAACAAGGATGTGGATCCAGGAGGAACTCAGAGTCCTCCTGGGGACCTTCTGGTCCACCGCTGAGACAAGGATCACAGAGCTCAGTCTTCCAGAAGAGACCAAAGAACACCAGCTCTGGTGCCCAACCAGGGCTCCCCACGAGCCCTGCCGTGCCAGCTGTGGGTCTGGGGCTACTTCCCACCTCCCTGCAGGGCATTTCTGCAAGGGCCTATGCACAGGGAAGGGGAGGATTAAGCGAGGCTCTTTGATGCATTAACCAGTGCCCAGCACACACAGATGCAAAGAACTGACTCATTTGAAAAAACCCTGATGCTGGGGAAAGATTGAAGGCGGGAGGAGAAGGGGACGACAGAGGATGAGATGGCTGGATGGCATCACCAACTCAATGGACGTGAGTCTGAGTAAACTCCGGGAGTTGGTGATGGACAGGGAGGCCTGGCGTGCTGCAATCCATTGGGCTGCAAAGAACCGGACCTGACTGAGCAACTGAATTAACTGAACTGAGCTGAGCTGAGCTGAGCTGAGCACACAGAGGAGGAGCAGCTACTGTATCATCACTGTCATCACTATGCCTGAGACACGGGGAATTTCCCAAAGGCCCCCTGGACCACATGGTCTGAGAAAAGTCACCATGCTCTTCCTGCAAGGTTCAGTCTAGACCCTCAGCTTGAGCTGTGAGCGCTTCTTACAATCTCACCACATCCCAAGGTCCTGTCCAAACTGCTCTGAGTGTCCTCCCCGCCCTCCTCTCCCCAGTGTAATTGCTGGCCAGTGGGCTTTGATCCGAGTGAACACACTGCTACCCGGAGATGGGACCATCTCACCCGCTCACTGGCCACCACGCCAGCCACCTCCCCCATCTGCCCAGCCACCTCCCCCTTCTGCCCAGCCACCTCCCCCTTCTGCCCACCAAGACTGTCCATCGCACACTCACTGTGACTCCGTGATGGCCAGAATGTCACTCCCACGACGGTCTCAGCACAATGACACCAAACTCAGGTCAGGCTCTAGCCACACGTCCTTCATTCTACTTAAAGCCCCCGAGTTCCACTATGACAGAGTATCCCGTGGCACCCAGGACACAACCCCAAGGAGACAGGAACACTGGGGCCCTGGGGTGCCTCTGCAGCCACCCCAAGTCTTCCTCCACGGGGCTCCCTCTCCACTGACCTAGACGAAAGCATTTCCAGAACTACAGAGAAGAAGAGTAACAATGAGGAGCATGAAGAAGCAAGTGAGGTTTACAGGATAATGGAAGAGTCCATGGTAAATAACATCAATTTACAAGGAAAAATCCTTAATTTAAACATGGTAAAGCATAAATGGAAAAGAGATGTACCTTAGAAAGGAAAACCGGCACACAACATGGGCTAAAACTCAGAAACATAAACTCGACAATCTTACCACATGGAAACATACAGAGGCAACGATTATTCTCTGTGGCGCATCCAAAGCCACACGCCACATCCCTCACTGTGATGCAGCCACAGAAAGCAACACAAGCCCACTGCCCCATTCCTGCTTTATGTCCGAAGGAAGCTGATGGGTCACCAGACCTGATCCATGCCCAGGCTATGCAGACAGAGCTAAACTCACCCAAGGGAGACCAGTGTGCCTAGTCTGACTGCCAGTGAAAACTCTAACTGGATTTTTCTTGTTCCTTGATTAGGAAAGTGACTTTTTTGAAATAGGATCCACCCAGCTTAGTTAAATGGTAATACATACCAGAAATGAAAGAAATTAAATGAGACCTACAAATGCATCTTTTGCCCATGAAACCAAATCTAACAATCATCACGGTGGCAAACTCTGGGAGAAAGCGCCACAGCGTGAAACGTGAAAGACCGCCACCGCTATTGGTAAAAACCTGGAGGAAAAGAATAGATCCCACACTTTGCATCCATGTAAGAGGAACATTTACAGTACATTAGAGAAGACAGAAAATAGCTAACTCGGAGTGCCTCAATTACTTTTTAAGGCCCTTCATAAAATTTTATTAATGGGATCTTAAGTGTAAATACACAGAAAGCAACTGCCTGGAGTGTGGGAACTTAGAAGAAAACAAACAACCTTTGCTAGAAGCTAGCAACGACAAAACTAGACCCAAATCCTCCATCTACAAAACGAGGGTGTGCCTGCTTTTCACCTTTGACACTTGCTTCTAGAATCACGGAAAATGAGCCCACTTAACCTACTAGGCTGTAAATAAATGCATCGCAACTGCCTGCTATAGTTTCAAAAGGCAACTGCAAGAGGACCGTGTGGGTTTTCAAGCTTGAGAGTAAACGACTTTCCTGAGAAAGATGCTCTCAGCCATGATGAGACCCCCATGCGTGTGTCACTGAACACTTACGATGAGTTCTGAGTCCCGCCCCATGGAAATGACGGTTCGGTTCACTGTCCGGAGAAGCTTCTCCATGATGATCTGGACGTGCCTCTGCGTCGGCCCCTGCAGGAAAGACACACGTGTAAACCAACAGCTAAGACAGTCATTAACATGCCAGCCCTGCGGCTGTCACAGAACCCATTTACCCTGTAAAGAGTAAATCAATTACAATCCTTAACGAGATGAAAAATGGCCCTTGTCACAGGCAAAAGCCTTCACAAAGAAAACTCAAGGCATTTTATTAATTATAGCCCATTAATGGTAATGTTATATAATCACAGTAATTTAATTGAAGCAAACCTTAAAAATAAAAGCAAATCTGTTTAAACAATATAATGTTTATGATCCCTGATTAGCTCACCAATTAGCTTTGGAAAGACACTTGCCCATTTGTACACAGAGGGCCAGCAGCTAACAACCAAACAGCTCACGCTGCAAGTCAGATCCCAGTAATGTGTATGCTTGCATAGAATCAAATGTTTAAATATCACCTTAGCACAACCCCAAAAACGCAGCATGCCGGAGCATCTCCAATCAGTAAACGTGTGCTCCTTCGTCTCATATGTGATGGGACTATTGATTCTTCTTCATGAATTCTGTACGTGTATAAACAGGTTTTCCAGGCGCTCTGCACAGGCCAGACAGGCACTGCCTCCTCTATAAGGCTTGACCTTACAACTTTTCAAGTGCAATCTTTTTTTTTTTTCACTCTTTTCTGTTTTTACTTGGAGGCTAGTTGCTTTACAATATTGTGTTGGGTTTTGCCAAACAACAAGGTGAATCAGCCATGTATACATATGTCACCTTCCGCTTGACCCTCCCTCCCACCTCCCATCCCATCCCACCCCTCTAGGCTGTCACACAGCCCGGTTTGAGCTCCCTGGGTCATACAGCAAATTCCCACTAATGTGTATGTTTCCATGCTACTCTCTCCGTTTGTCCCACTCCCCTCCTTCCCCCGCTGTATCCACAAATCTGTGCTCTATGTCTGTGTCTCTATTCTTGCCCTGCAAGTAGTTTCATTGCCCTACAAGTAGTACCATTTTTTCTAGATTCCATGCTCATGCGTTAATACACGATATGTTTTTCCCATTTCCGACTAACTTCACTCTGTGTAACAGGTTCCAAATCCATCCACCTCACTAGAACTAATTCAAATGTGTTCCTTTTTATGGCTGGACAGTATTCCATTGTATACATAGATACACCACAGCCTCTTTATCCATTCATCTGTCAGTGGACATCTTGGTTACTCCCATGGTCTAGCTATTGTAAATAGTGCTACAATGCACTTGGGAGTACATGTCTTTTTAAATTACGGTTTCCTCAGAGTATATGCCCAATAGTGGGGTTGTTGGGTTATATGGTAGTTTCATTCTTAGTTTTAAAGAACTCTCCATACTGTTCTCCCTAGTGGCTGTATCAATTTACATCCCCACCAACCCTGTAAGAGGGTTCCACTTTCTCCAAATCCTCCCCAGCATTTGCTGTTTGTAGATTTCTCGATGATGGCCATTCTGATGATTGAAGTGAAGGAATAACTTCATTGTAGTTTTGATTTGCATTTCTTTCATAATGAACGAGGAGAAGGCAATGGCACCCCACTGCAGTACTCTTGCCTGGAAAATCCCATGGACGGAGGAGCCTGGAAGGCTGCAGTCCATGGGGTCGCTGAGGGTCAGGCACAACTGACGGACTTCACTTTCACTTTTCACTTTCCTGCATTGGAGAAGGAAATGGCAACCTACTCCAGTGTTCTTGCCTAGAGAATCCCAGGGACGGGGGAGGCTGGTGGCCTGCCGTCTACGGGGTTGCACAAAGTCGGACACGACTGAAGTGACTTAGCAGCAGCAGCAGCAGCAGCAGCAGCATAAGGAGCGATGTTGAGCATTTTTCAAAAGGCCTGGACTGGGATGACTGAAGCCTGGCCTTTGGGTTAAGGCTGGCAAGAGCTTTCAGAGACAAAGGCTGGGGAGGGTGGACATAGCCACAGTCGCAGTTAACTTACTTACTGTAATTCTCTTTTCAAGCACATCACCCAGACTCTGAGAAGATAAGCAGGTGCAGCAAAGAAGTGGGCGGGACAGGCACATGTGTGTGTGCGTGTGTGTGCATGTGTTTGGACTGGGGAGTTGTCCAGAGTCGCGTGGGGGAAAGCTAAGAACAAGCCCTACTAACTAGAAAACCTTGATTCATCTAGCCACTGCTAGAGACAGAGACAGACGTGGCTCTGAACAGCTGTCCAGACACACCTGGAGAGCCAGTGACCCTACATGCGCACACACACGTGCGTACACAAATGCATATGGTAGGTACAACGGGGTCGGGAGGCAGAGAGTCAGCTGTTTCCACATGTGCTTGCGCCAGCTTTTTATTAAGACCAAAAGGGCAGAGGAATAAGCATACAATTGAGAAATGCAAAAGAAAATACCATGTAAAAAAGAAACAGCAAAGAAAGCACAGGAAAAAGCTGCCTGTACAGAAAGGAACCTGCAAAAAGGGGCAGAGAACTGCTCTCAAAATTGTCAGAAGCACCACTGACTTAAAGCAGCAACAACTATGCTCATCATAAAATAATAATACTAAGTATGATTTATTAAAGACAATGATTGACAGAAAGTAGGCAATTAGCCACCCTCTGTTTATTTCTAATTTTTAACATCAAAGCCTCTGACCTTAAATATCAAATCTCAGTCTTGGGAGTCACTGAGCTGAGAAGTCACAGGAAACAAAACAGTTTCTTTAATGTGGAAAGACACACATGATAATACAATCATCCTCCTCTGCGCGCTCAGTTGTGTCTGACTCTGTGCGCCCCCATGGACTGCAGCCCACTAGGCTCCTCCGTTCATAGGATTTCCCAGGCAAGAAGACTGGAGTGGGCTGCCATTTCCTCCTCCAGGCGATCCTCCCGACCAAGGGATCAAACCCATGTGCCTATACCTCCTGCATTGGCAGGAGGATTCTTTACCACCAGAGAAGCCCCATCAAGCTTTATACATTAATAAAAAAAATAATTTGAGCATGCAACTCTACAGAGAAAAAGAGAACGGTGTTAGTCGCTCAGTCGTGCCTGACTCTTTGCGACCTCATGGACTACAGCCCGCCACACTCACTCCTCTGTCCATGGGATTTTCCAGGCAAGAACACTGGAATGGGTTGCCCTTCCCTTCTCCAGGGGATCTTCCTGACCCAAAGGATTGAACCAGGGTCTCCTGTATTGCAGGCAGACACTTTATCATTAGAGCCACCAGGGAAGGCCCAAAGAAAAAGAAAGGGCAACCCTTGAAATTCAGGCCATTCTCTTTTAAATGAATCAAACGTGAGTCGGTCCGTAGAGGCCAGGTCTCAGGAGGATCACAGGCCCACGCTTGCTGCGGGGTCCATGGAGGCAGCCCCACGGCTACTCACCACGTCCTTCCGGTACAGAACCTCAAGGATGTTGCTGAGCAGTTGGCAGCAGGCCTCCAGATCTTCCTGTCTCTCCAGATGGTACTTGAGCTGATCCGTCATCATGGGAAGCAGGATCTCTCTGCAGTCTGCAGGGGACACCAGGTTACCAGTCAGCAGGAGACCCACCGAGACGCAGCTCTGTTTGCCAGAAGCTTGTTTTCCTAGCTTGAGACAGGGCACGGTGCACTAACACTCTCTGCAATGTGAAACTGACATCTGGAGGGCGTCAGACCAGCTGACCTGGCAGAAATCACTTGTTTTCTTATCAGACAATTCACACACACATACTCACATATGCATACATGTCTGTGTGGCCGCCATATAAACATAAGATGACAGTTAACAAACACACGCACACAGACACACAATCACATATATCCCATGGTGTGCATGTCGATACAAACACAAACAAGCCTGCAGCGAGTTTAACTAATTTTCTGTGCCAAACTATGAATTTACTGATTGGCCCATTTAAAAGGAATATATGTTAAAACACAAATGATTTGAACTGCAACTATTCTTGTTGTTTCCTAGGAGGACCAGAGCATGGTTCCTTTCTGCTTCCATATACCTCCCAGACGTTCCTGAGCTTGGCCAGTTCACAACTCACTAACTTCCACACTTAATGTTTACTTGGTCAGGGATAACTTTCTGCTGGGTTCACACCTGCAGAGGACAGTCTGCAGAGGGCAGAGCTCAGGCTCTGGAGTGAGGTTGTGTGGGTTTAAATTCTGCTGTTTTCCATGCAGGGTAACCTTGGGCTAAGCTGGTTAACTCTACAAGCCTAGGTTTCCTCATCTCTAACACGGACACACTGGCACTAGTAACTCACAGGTTTTAGGCTCAATGTCCACCTGCAAGATTAGGCATGAAGGCCTGGGCCGGGAACAGGTGAGATGCTCTGGACAGGTACTTGCTCTTATGATGTGACATAAACACCGGTGAAGAGCAGCCCCCACTACCCTCTCTGGCCTCCTAGACCCCTGGACTAATGAGGGAGGGAGCAGTGGGGAACAGGTTTTGACCTTGGACGTGAAAGGAAGGCCTCCTTCAGGACGTAGTGCATTCACCTGCTGGGAAGAAGCATTAGAACCTCCAACATAGGGTGGGCAATCCTAGGCACAAATTCAGGGAGGCGGGAGTAGATGACATATTCACAGAGCCACAGGCGAAGTTCAGGAGGGTGGGAAGAGAAGAAGGAGAATAAAATACCAGACAGGAAGTCAGGTTTCATTCTGAACGTGATGGGTGAGATTGAAACGGTTGGAGAATTGGAAGAAGCTGATGGGGAAGGGATGTGATAATACAAAAGGCCAGAGAGAGCCTCTGTGATGGCATCCAGGTAGGGCAGTGCAGATGGGAGGCACAGAACTGGCTAGTTAGCTACTGCAATAGCCCAAGCAAAAACTAGGAAAAGCCTGACCTCCTGCTGACGACAGAAGATGAGATGGTTGGATGGCATCACCAACTTGATGGAAATCAGCAAGCTCCAGGAGTTGGCTATGGACACGGAAGCCTGGCGTGCTGTAGTCCACAGGGGTCACAAAGAGTCGGACATGACTGACCAACTAAACTGAACTGACCTCCTGCTACAGTGGTAAGTTTGAAAGAAGAGGCCCTGAACAAAACCACATTGGAGGCAGGCTGAACAGTGGCTGACGATAAACGGAGAGGAGGCCAGGAGCTAAACGAGAGTCAAACATGACACCCAGTCCAACATGAGCCCTTGATGAGTCACCCATGGCAGGATGTGACACTTCTAAGGAGAGGAACCTGGGAACAGAAGGGTGTCTAAGGGAGGAGAAAAGGACCAGGGTCTGGTTTTGGATGAGCTGCGTTTGAGTTGCCTGTTGGATATGCATGTAGCTCTACTCGGTAGGCGTCTAGACCTTAGAGATCTCCAGTCTCAAAGACCCAAGAAGCAACAGCCCTTAGACAGCAATAAATGCCAGGTGTGTGAGTAAGACCATTGAAGAGAAGTATGGAGAATGAGAAGGGAGTACTATGAGCGGCAGTCAGGAGTTGGTATTAGAACAGGAGATGGAGCGAGCAGCAACGTGGGATGAGGCAGAGATGAGTGACATCACCCAAATCGAGGGAGGGCAGGTGGCCTGGGTGTGGCAAGATCAGACGCAAAGGAACAGCCCTGGGACGTGGCGACCGAGAGCACACAGAGTCCTGTTCAGGCCAGCTTCCTGGAGTGGGATGAGAAGACAAAACCAGGAGCGCAGACATAGCTCCCGGAGCACAGCTCAGAAAGGAAGGGATGCTGGTGTCTCAGGATCAAAGATAATTTGGGTTTTCATTTGTTTTTCAGAAAGAACCATGGAAAGGATGCTCAGAGAGAAGAAAAAAAAAAACAAACGAACTAGACACAAATAAGACTGGAGATGAAATGTTGATTACTAACTGTCTCTTTCTGCTGGGGAATCCCACTGAACTCCAGCACACCCACCCTCCAACGTGAGCGATCTGCTGACAACAGCAGTTCTGATGGTGAAACAAACTCAGCCACTGTTGTTCCCTTTAAAATGTGGAACACGAGAGAAGAGACAGCAGAGCTTGGAAACATTAAATATCTTGCGCTTGTTTTTAGAATTTTACATTTTAGGACTTCCAGTGTTAATGATACACACAAGCATGTCTTTGCATTAATGTTTTCTGAGTTATTTTTTAACATAAAGAAAACAAATGAGCCTGCAACATTGGAAACATTCCTGAAAGTATGCAGAGACCTGCTTAGGAGATTTTGCCAAGAAGTAGGGGCTTCCCTGGTGGCTCAGGTGGTAAAGAATCTGCCAGCAGCAGACTTGGGTTTGATCCCTGGGAGGGGAAGATGCCTTGGAGAAGGGAACGGCAACCCACTCTAGTATTCTTGCCTGGGAAATCCCATAGACAGAGGAGCCTGGAGGGCTACGGTCCACGGGGTCGCAAAGAGTCAGACACAACTAAGTGACTAGCACACACGTGTGGTAGAGAAGACCGCGGGACGGAGGAGAGAGGCAGGTCAGGCAGGGAGATGCAGAAACAGCCCACATCCTTCTGCTCCTCCACTTTCCAGGGGGCTGCACGTAGGACGCTCATGCTAAGGCTTTTTCAAGCTCCATTTTGATTTAATCCACAGAAAAGGAACTGATAATAACTCCGTTTTTCCAGATGGAGTTTCCCCCAAAGAACAGGTGAATATATGCATTTGCTTGCAGATGGCACCGTTACAGGAATCCATACTTACGTGCATGCTCAGTCGCTAAGCGGTGTCTAACTCCTGGGAACCCTGGGGACTGTAGCCCGCCAGGCTCCTATGTTCACAGGATCTCCCAGGCAAGAATACTGGAGTGGGCTGCCATTTCTTCCGCCAGGGCATCTTCCCAGGACAGGGATCAAACCTGCCTCTCCTGCACTGCCAGGTGGGTTCTTTACCACTAAGCCACCAGGGAACCCAACAAATACTTAGGCAGAGGTAAGTCAGAGATGCTAAAGGGCTGAGCATCTTCCAGGCAGCGGCCGGGCGGGCTTGGCTGACTGATGTCAGGGATCGCAGGCGGGCAGGGCGTGAGAGTGCAGCACAAGGAGAAGGCACTCTGGCATGGGGACCAGGACAGGCTCTCCTCGTCGTGGCCCCTGGATGCCAGGGGCCATCACGCGATTCCTTCCCCTTGCTACCCAGCCCTTCCTACAATGTCCGTGGCGAATGCCCAGCCCCGCAGAGAGCATCTCCCCTAAATGCCACCACCCCTTGAACTCATGACAGAAGCGCTCCAAAGCTGAGATGGTCCTCCAGCGTAGGAGAGGGCACAGGCATCCCAGGACAAAGCCAGTCCAAGGGACAGGCCACAAGATGACCTCATGGCAGTGAATCCAGCCTGAAAGTGTAGCTGCCCAAAATCCTGACCCACTGCATACACGAACTCCACAGGCATCCCAAATCCAACATCTTACTACAAAATCCTGAAGTTCACAAGTCGCACCAGCCTGCAGTAGCTCTGCTGACCTTAACTGCAACCCGACGTCCAGTGTAGAGCTACACTCCAGCTCCCAGAAACCAAGGGGCAGGGCAGGGCCCTCGGCCAAGCCGTCTGAGTCCAGCCCTGCCTGTGTTCATCCTCAAGGCCCAAGTGGAGCATCTCCAGCTGGAGTCCCCCTTCCCTACCACCTGAGACACATCACCAGCGTGTCCACCCTCAGGAGATGAGCCCTTAGCCACCCTGGCCACTCGGTTGTCCCCAGCATCACTGCTACCGCTGTTCTGCAGGTAAGTCTAATTTCCAAGCAGCTGGAGAAGGAAGAGCCACGAGAAGCTGAGCAGACAGAGACAGGTGCTGACCACACGACCACGGATAACATGACCTCGGAGGCTGAGCAAAGCCAAGCATGGGAGGGACCCTACAGCAGCAGCAGGCCGGTGGACATGCCAGGCCAACGCGGCAGCAGGGCTGTGCCCACAATGATCCTAGAAACTCAAAGGAACACAGCTCTGGACTCAGAGACGGCTGAAATGGCTCCTCGGGATCTGGCGACCCAGAGGCCCTGGCCGCAGTCCATGCCGTACAGCCCCATGTATCTGTCACGCCGGACAGGTGGGGGTGGACTTCATCGTCCTCCAAATAATCGAGTGTGCTAGTGTGATCTGTCAGAATCACTCCAGGGTGAGGGAAGGGATGGCCTCCCTGTCCACCTTCTGCTGGGAGAGATGCCGTCAACCATTACCGGCTCCAGCTGCAAACGCCCACCTGCCACCCCACCCAGAGCTCTGTGATAGCTTTGCTTGTTTATTACTCAGCCTCTTTTGAAGAAAAAGGACCAAATTTTGGAGATTTTGCTGCCATTCTGTCATGTTTAAAGACTTTCATCCTGTTAGTTTCTGAGAACATAAAAATCCATTTGTTATAACCCTTCATGGGTCCACAGTATCGAGAGATACTATGGAATATACGCAGGGGATGTTTTCAACATCCACAGGATAACTGTGGTTTTAACCTTACACTGCCTCCCACCTCTGGCTGGTCAAGATAAAGGGGGCCATGGGGATAAGCCTACCTCACCAAGAGGCTGGAACAAGACCACATGAACAGGACTTTGGGAGGGTGCAACACTCCTGTCCAGAGGACCAGCACAGGCCCCTGACCACACGGCCATCACAGGACCAGCTCACCAGGAGGGAGCGGCCGCATGCCCAGGGCTTCCGTGCAGGTGAATGGACCACACCAGGCATCTCCTGCAGGTCTCCAAGGACAGAGGGTAACAGGGCGGCTGCACCTTCAAAAGCACGACCCAGCAGGAACTGTAAAGATGGCGGAGGAATAGGACGGGAAGACCACTTTCTCCCTCACAAATTCCTCAAAAGAACATTTCAACGCCGAGCAAACTCCACAAAACAACTTCTGTAGGCTGGCAGAGGACATCAGGCAACCAGAAAAGCAGACCATTGTCTTCAAAAACAGATTTTTAATCTTTGCTCTTAGGTTTTTGTTGTCAATTTTGTACATTTAAAAACCCCAACTTCACTACCCAAGTTTACCTGAGAGCGAGATTACTGGCTTGACCACTCTCTCCTCCTTTGGACTCTCCTTTTTCTCCACCAGGTGGCCTCTGTCTCTTTTCCCCCCATCTCTTCTCTATCCAACTCTGTGAATCTCTGTGTGTTCCAGACGGTGGACAACACCTAAGGAACTGGTTACTGGCAGGATTTGTCTCTCTCCTTCTCATTCCTCTCTCTTATCCTCCTGGTCACCTCTGTCTACTTCCTCCCTCTCCTCTTCCCCGTATAACTCCGTAAATACCTCTGAGAGGTCCAGACTATAGAGCGCACATAAGGAAGTGACTACTGGCTAGCTTGCTCTCTCCTCTTTTGATCTCACCACATCTCATTCCAGTTACCTCTAACTACCCCCTCCATCTTCTCTTCTCCTTGTAACTCAGTGAACGTCTCTGAGTGTCCCTCAATGTGGAGAAACTTTTCATCTTTAACCTAGATGTTTTATCATCGGTGCTGTATAGATGGAGAAGTCTAGAGGCTACTGTAAAAATAAAGCTGAAAACCAGAAGCGGAAGGCTTAAATCCAAAGCCTGAAAACATTACAGAACTCTTGAATTCAGGGAACATTAAGCAATAGGAGCTCATCAAATGCCTTCATACCTACACCGAAACCAAGCACCACCCGAGGGCCAACAAGTTCCAAAACAAGACATACCACTCAAATTCTCCAGCAACACAGGAACACTCCCCTGAGCTTCAATATACAGGCAGCTCAAAATTATTCCAAAACCTTTGATGTCTCATAACCCATTACTGGTCACTCCACTGCACTCCAGAGAGAAGAAACCCAGCTCCATCCACCAGAACTCCAACACAAGCCTCCCTAACCAGGAAACCTTGACAAGCCACTGATAGAACCCCACCCACAGTGAGGAAGCTCCATAATAAAGAGAACTCCACAAATTACCAGAATATAAAAAGGCCACCCCAAACGCAGCAATATAACTAAGATGAAGAAAAAAAGGAATACTCAGCAGGTAAAGGAACAGAAGAGTTGCCCACCAAACCAAACAAAAGAGGAAGAAGTAGGGAGTCTACCTGAGAAGGAATTCCAAATATTGATAGTGAAAATGATCCAAAATCTTGAAATCAAAATGGAATCACAGATATATAGCCTAGAGACAAGGATTGAGAAGATGCAAGAAAGGTTTAACAAGGACCTAGAAGAAATAAAAAAGAGTCAAAATATAATGAATAACGCAATAAATGAGATCAGAAACACTCTGGAGGCAACAAATAGTAGAATAACGGAGGCAGAAGATAGGATTAGTGAAATAGAAGATAGAATGGTAGAAATAAATGAATCAGAGAGGAAACAAGAAAAACGAATTAAAAGAAATGAGGACAATCTCAGAGACCTCCAGGACAATATGAAATGCTCCAACATTCGAATTATAGGAGTCCCAGAAGAAGAAGACAGAAAGAAAGAGCATGAGAAAATCCTTGAGGAGATAATAGTTGAAAACTTCCCTAAAATGGGGAAGGAAATAACCACCCAAGTCCAAGAAACACAGAGAGTTCCAAATAGGATAAACCCAAGGCGAAACACCCCAAGACACATATTAATCAAATTAACAAAGATCAAACACAAAGAACAAATATTAAAAGCAGCAAGGGAAAAAAAACAAATAACACACAAGGGGATTCCCATAAGGATAACAGCTGATCTTTCAATAGAAACTCTTCAGGCCAGGAGGGAATGGCAAGACATACTTACAGTGATGAAAGAAAATAACCTACAGCCCAGATTACTGTACCTAGCAAGGATCTCATTCAAATACGAAGGAGAAATCAAAAGCTTTACAGACAAGCAAAAGCTGAGAGAATTCAGCACCACCAAACCAGCTCTCCAACAAATTCTAAAGGATATTCTCTAGACAGGAAACACGAAAAGGGTGTATAAACCCGAACCCAAAACAATAAAGTAAATGGTAATGGGATCATACTTATCAATAATTACCTTAAACGTAAATGGGTTGAATGCCCCAACCAAAAGGCAAAGACTGGCCGAATGGACACAAAAACAAGACCCCTCTACATGCTGCTTACAAGAGACCCACCTCAAAACAAGGGACACATACAGACTGAAAGTGAAGGGCTGGAAAAAGATATACCACGCAAATAGAGACCAAAAGAAAGCAGGAGTGGCAATACTCATATCCGATAAAATAGACTTTAAAACAAAGGCTGTGAAAAGAGACAAAGAAGACCACTACATAATGATCAAAGGATCAATCCAAGAAGAAGATATAACAATTATAAATATATATGCACCCAATATAGGAGCACCACAATATGTAAGACAAATGCTAACAAGTATGAAAGGGGAAATCAACAATTACACAATAATAGTGGAAGATTTTAATACCCCACTCACACCTATGGACAGATCAACTAAACAGAAAATTAACAAAGAAACGCAAACTTTAAATGATACATTAGATCAGTTAGACCTAATTGATATCTATAGGACATTTCACCCCAAAACAATGAATTTCACCTTTTTTCAAGTGCTCATGGAACCTTCTCCAGGATAGATCACATCCTGGGCCATAAATCTAAACTTGATAAATTCAAAAAAATCGAAATCATTCCAAGCATCTTTTCTGACCATAATGCACTAAGATTAGATCTCAATTACAGGAGAAAAACTATTAAAAATTCCAACATATGGAGGTTGAACAACACACTTCTGAATAACCAACAAATCACAGAAGAAATCAAAAAAGAAATCAAAATATGCATAGAAACTAATGAAAATGAAAACACAACAACCCAAAACCTGTAGGACACTACAAAAGCAGTGCTAAGAGGAAAGTTCATAGCAATACAGGCATACCTCAAGAAACAAGAAAAAAGTCAAATAAACAACCTAACTCTACAACTAAAGTAACTAGAAAAGGAAGAACTGGAGAACCCCAGAGTTAGTAGAAGGAAAGAAATCTTAAAAATTAGGGCAGAAATAAATGCAAAAGAAACAAAAGAGACCAGAGCAAAAATCAACAAAGCCAAAAGCTGGTTCTTTGAAAGGATAAATAAAATTGACAAACCATTAGCCAGACTCATCAAGAAGCAAAGAGAGAAAAATCAAATCAATAAAATTAGAAATGAAAATGGAGAGATCACAACAGACAACACAGAAATACAAAGAATCATAAGAGACTACTATGAGCAGTTGTATGCCAATAAAATGGACAATGTGGAAGAAATGGACAAATTCTTAGAAAAGTACAATTTTCCAAAACTGAACCAGGAAGAAATAGAAAATCTTAACAGACCCATCACAAGCATGGAAATTGAAACTGTAATCAGAAATCTTCCAGCAAACAAAAGCCCAGGTCCAGACGGCTTCACAGCTGAATTCTACCAAAAATTTCGAGAAGAGCTAACATCTATCCTACTCAAACTCTTCCAGAAAATTGCAGAGGAAGGTAAACTTCAAACTCATTCTATGAGGCCACCATCACCCTAATACCAAAACCTGACAAAGATGTCACAAAAAAAGAAAACTACAGGCCAATATCACTGATGAACACAGATGCAAAAATCCTCAACAAAATTCTAGCAATCAGAATCCAACAACACATTAAAAAGATCATACACCATGACCAAGTGGGCTTTATCCCAGGGATGCAAGGATTCTTCAATATCTGCAAATCAATCAATGTAATTCACCATATTAACAAATTGAAAAATAAAAACCATATGATTATCTCAATAGATGCACAGAAGGCCTTTGACAAAATTCAACATCCATTTATGATAAAAACTCTCCAGAAAGCAGGAATAGAAGGAACATACCTCAACATAATAAAAGCTATATATGACAAACCCACAGCAAACATTATCCTCAATGGTGAAAAATTGAAAGCATTCCCCTAAAGTCAGGAACAAGACAAGGGTGTCCACTTTCACCGCTACTATTCAACTTAGTTCTGGAAGTTTTGGCCACAGCAATCAGAGCAGAAAAAGAAATAAAAGGAATCCAAATTGGAAAAGAAGAAGTAAAACTCTCACTGTTTGCAGATGACATGATCCTCTACATGGAAAACCCTAAAGACTCCACCAGAAAATTACTAGAGCTAATCAGTGAATATAGTAAAGTTGCAGGATATAAAATCAACACACAGAAATCCCTTGCATTCCTATACACTAATAATGAGAAAGTAGAAAAAGAAATTAAGGAAATAATTCCATTCACCATTGCAATGAAAAGAATAAAATACTTAGGAATATATCTACCTAAAGAAACTAAAGACCTATATATAGAAAACTATAAAACACTGATGAAAGAAATCAAAGAGGACACTAATAGATGGAGAAATATACCATGTTCATGGATAGGAAGAATCAATATAGTGAAAATGAGTATACTACCCAAAGCAATTTACAAATTCAATGCAATCCCTATCAAGCTACCAGCCATATTTTTCACAGAACTAGAACAAATAATTTCAAGATTTGTATGGAAATACAAAAAACCTCGAATTGCCAAAGCAATCTTGAGAAATAAGAATGGAACTGGAGGAATCAACTTGCCTGACTTCAGGCTCTACTACAAAGCCACAGTCATCAAAACAGTATGGTACTGGCACAAAGACAGACATATAGATCAATGGAACAAAATAGAAAGCCCAGAGATAAATCCACACACATATGGACACCTTATCTTTGACAAAGGCGGCAAGAATATACAATGGAGTAAAGACAATCTCTTTAACAAGTGGTGCTGGGAAAACTGGTCAACCACTTGTAAAAGAATGAAACTAGATCACTTTCTAACACCGCACACAAAAATAAACTCAAAATGGATTAAAGATCTAAATGTAAGACCAGAAACTATAAAACTCCTAGAGGAGAACATAGGCAAAACACTCTCGGACATAAATCACAGCAGGATCCTCTATGATCCACCTCCCAGAATTCTGGAAATATAAGCAAAAATAAACAAATGGGATCTAATTAAAATTAAAAGCTTCTGCACAACAAAGGAAAATATAAGCAAGGTGAAAAGACAGCCTTCTGAATGGGAGAAAATAATAGCAAATGAAGCAACTGACAAACAACTAATCTCAAAAATATACAAGCAACTTATGCAGCTCAATTCCAGAAAAATAAACAACCCAATCAAAAAATGGGCCAAAGAACTAAATAGACATTTCTCAAAAAAAGACATACGGATGGCTAACAAACACATGAAAAGATGCTCAACATCACTCATTATTAGAGAAATGCAAATCAAAACCACAATGAGGTACCACTTCACACCAGTCAGAATGGCTGTGATCCAAAAATCTGCAAGCAATAAATGCTGGAGAGGGTGTGGAGAAAAGGGAACCCTCCTATACTGTTGGTGGGAATGCAAACTAGTACAGCCACTATGGAGAACAGTGTGGAGATTCCTTAAAAAATTGCAAATAGAACTACCTTATGACCCAGCAATCCCACTGCTGGGCATACACACCGAGGAAACCAGAATTGAAAGAGACACATGTACCCCGATGTTCATCGCAGCACTGTTTATAATAGCCAGGACATGGAAACAACCTAGATGTCCATCAGCAGATGAATGGATAAGAAAGCTGTGGTACATATACACAATGGAGTATTACTCAGCCGTTAAAAAGAATTCATTTGAATCAGTTCTGATGAGATGGATGAAACTGGAGCCGATTATACAGAGTGAAGTAAGCCAGAAAGAAAAACACCAATACAGTATACTAACACATATATATGGAATTTAGAAAGATGGCAATGACGACCCTGTATGCAAGATAGCAAAAAGGACACAGATGTGTATAGCAGACTTTTGGACTCAGAGGGAGAGGGAGAGGGTGGGATGATTTGGGAGAATGGCATTCTAACATGTATACTATCATGTAAGAATTGAATCACCAGTCTATGTCTGACGCAGGATACAGCATGCTTGGGGCTGGTGCATGGGGATGACCCACAGAGATGTTATGGGGAGGGAGGTGGGAGGGGGGTTCATGTTTGGGAACGCATGTAAGAATTAAAGATTTTAAAATTAAAAAAAAAAAAAAAAAGCACGACCCAGGCCTCCCCACGAAGCCCAGGTCCCGCAGTGGCTGCGAGGACCACAGCTGGAAGCAGCCGAAGCTCAACTGATCCACCTACCCGGTGACCCGTGACTGGCAGGCCCCAGCCCAGGCCCCCGACAGACCTGGGACAGGTGGGCTTCCGGTGCCAGGTCTCAGACAGCTGGGATCTAAGAGTGGCTCTGGGACCTGCTTGTTCCTCTGGAACAGTCTGTTAGAGGAGGGGTCTTGCTCTCAGCCAGGGGAGGGGCCCCCGCACATGCACAAGACCTCACAGTGGAAGTATGTGTGTGTGTGTGTGTGTATGTGTGTGCACACGTGCCTGTGACTTCCTGCACATGTGTGGGCACGTGTGAGCAGGCATGCATGTGCTCAGGGGGAGAAGTGCTCTCTTCCCAACAAGACAGCTGCCCAGGACTTCGGTCCACAGTCTTCTGCATGGTTGAACCCAGTGCTCTGCTTGTTTGACATGGCGAGCGAGGACGTGAAACCAAGGGCCGCCCATCCCATCCTCAGAAGACATCGGGCAAAGCCGTCACTGCAAGCTCCCACTTGCCTCTCCGGGGGCTCAGCTGCACTGGTCAGTGTCCAAGCCGATCCCAACAGCAGTGCTCGGGCTCACGTGCACATGCACTTGCGTGTGCGTGCATGTGTGTGTGTGCAGGTGCATGTGTGTGCACACGTGTGTGGGTGTGTGCATGTGTGTGTGCACGCATGTGTGTGCGTGTGTACATGTGTGTATGTGAGTATTGTGTGTATGCATGCGCACGTGTGTGTGTGTGCACACGCACGCATGTGCTCACACACAGGAGTGTTCATCTGCGTTCTCTGTAACTACAGGCGCAGAGGCTCACAGGAGAGGGTCTGCAGTGAGAAGCAGGTCGGCCTCCTGGTGCTGCCGCAGCCACCCAGCAGCCCTCCCCACCCAAAGCAAAATGAACCTTATTTTACAAAGGACACCACTGACTCTGCATTTATCTTCCTTTCAGCTTTCTCAAGAAGTGGTGGGACCAAGTTTGCAATAACACTAAAGATCCTGAAAAATTTTCTAAGTCAAAACAAAACATTAAGAACATAGAGGAAGGTACCCCCACACACAACCACTCACGCACCCATCCACCCACACCCACACGTACAAACATACTCACCCATACAGTCACACCTGCAACTAAAGCATCAGACATGTATCTGACAGTCAAGGAAGAGGAATCCCCTGTCATATTCTGAGTGTCTCAAATCGGTGACCCCAGTAACCTTCTCCATGAATAGAATACCATTTCTACAGCGAGATCAGTGCCTATAGTCTCACTTGGTTCAGAATGGATGTCCTGGGAAGCTGACAATCTCCCCACTCAAAGGAAAAAGAGAAAAACAACCAACCAAACAAACAATGAAATCAAGAAAACACATTTTAAGCCAACTACCCACAGATCAACACATGGAAAAAAGCTGTGACCAGCACGTGACTGAAGCCTAAGAACCTGGGCCAGTCTATTTGATTTTGTTTGTTTGCTTTTTCACCAAAGTAGAGTCAAGTCCCCTATGATTAAAAGGACATCTTTTTTGGTGTTAATTCTAGGAGGTATTGTAGGTAGGTCTTCATAGAACCGTTCAACTTCAGCTTCTTCGGCATTAGTGGTTGGGCATAGACTTGGATTACTGTGATACCAAATAGCTTGCCTTGGAAATGAACAGAGATCATTCTGTCGTTTTTGAGATTGCACACAAGTACTGCATTTTGGACTCTTTCGTTGACTATGATGGCTACTCCATTTCTTCTAATGGATTCTTGTCCACAGTAGTAGATATAAAAGTCATCTGAATTAAATTTGCCCGTTCCAGTTCATTTTAGTTCACTGATTCCTAAAGTGTCAATGCTCACTCTTGCTACTTCCTGTTGGACCACTTCCAATTTACCTTGATTCATGGACCTAATATTACAGGTTCCTACACAATATTGTTCTTTACAGCACCGGACTTTACTTCCATTACCAGTTTATTTATTTAACGTATAAGCAGAATACATCATGTGAAATGCCAGGCTGGATGAACCACACGCTGGAATAAAGATTGACAGGAGAAATATCAATAACTTCAGATATGCAGATGACACCAGCCTTCTGACAGAAAGCAAAGAGGAACTAAAGAGCCTCTTGATGAAGGTGAAAGGGGAGAGTGAAAAAGCGGGCTTAAAGCTCAACATTCAAAAAACTAAGATCATGGCATCTGGTCCCATCAATTCATGGCAAATAAACAGGGAAATAATGGAAACAGTGACAGATTTTATTTCCTTGGGCTCCAAAATCACTGCAGATGGTGACTGCAAACATGAAATCAAAAGACACTTTCTCCTTTGAAGAAAAGCTATGACAAACCTAGACAGCATATTAAAAAGCAGAGACATTACTTTTCCAACAAAGGTCTGTTTAGTCAAAGCTATGGTTTTTCCAGTATTCATGTATAGATGTGAGAGTTGGACCATAAAGAAAGCTGAGCACTGAAGAACTGATGCTTTTGAACTCTGGTGTTGGAGAAGATTCTTGAGAATATGTTGGACTACAAGGAGATAAAATGAGTCAGTCCTAAAGGAAATCAACCCTGAATATTCATTAGAAGGACTGATGCTGAAGCTCTAATACTTTGGCCACCTGATGCAAAGAACTGACTCCTTAGAAAAGACCCTGATGCTGGAAAGCATTGAAGGCAGGAGGAGAAGGGGATGAGATGGTTGCTCAGCATCACCAACTCAATGGACGTGAGTTTGAGCAAGCTCCGGGAGGTGGTGATGGACAGGGAAGCCTGGTGTTCTGCAGCCCATGGGGTCAACAAAGAGTTGGACACAACTGAGCGACTGAACTGAACAAGAGTTGGTTTACAATAATGTGCTAGTTTCAGGTGTACAGCAAAGTGATTCAGTATACATATATCTATAAACATTTTCAGATTCTTTTCCATTATACGTTATTATAAGATATTGACTGTAGTTCCTTGTGTTATACAGTAGGTTCTTGCTGTTCATCTGTTTTATATATGAAAGTGTGCTTCTGTTAATCCCGAGAGTCACAGACAAAGAAAACAAATTTATAGTTGACAAAGGGAAGGAAGAGGGGAGGGATAAATTGGGAGTTTGGGACTAACAGTCTAATTGATTTTGGAAAAGCCTTTTGGTCTGATTAAAGTTCTGTTTACCCATGCACATAAGAAAATAATAATATCTACCTGTCTCACTCTTTGCCTTGAATCTTGGGCAAGTTACTTCAACTCTTGAAGGCTTAATTGTCCTTCTCTTTAAACGGGCATGCTACTGTTAACCCTTCAGGCTTACTGTGAGAATCAAATGATGTAATGTGTGTATCTGGCAAGTAGTCAGCACTCAGTCAAGGGTAGCTGTCAATAACTGTAACAGAAATAATATTATTCTGCAAAGTCAGCTTTTCCAACAAAGTACACAGCAAAAACTCCTGCCTTAGAGTTTGTCAGTCAATAGAGTAGCCAGTGAGCCCTTGAAATACAGCCTGTTCCACTGATGAGTAGAATTTTTACCTTAAGTTAATTTCATGTAATTTTTTACATTTAACTTTTTAACTTAAATGTAAAAAAATGGACACCTGATTCAGTTCTTGCAAACAACTATTTGGAACGATGGAACAGCATGTATACATGAATCTCCTTTCCTGTGGTGAATTTTATTAAACGTGAAAAATACAGATCAAGAGTCTGTGATGAAAATTCAGCATTCAAACTGAGATATGATATACATGGAAAAACCACACTGGGTTTTAGAGAGTTCCTATGGGGAAAAAAAAAAAGAGGCGTGTGAAACATGCCACTTGTAATATTTAGATCAAGGTCATGTTGACATATTTCAGATGAAATATATTATTAAAATTAATTTCACCAACTGTCTTGTACTTTTTTTTTTTTTACTGTGGACTGTATAAAATTATAAATTGTGTATGTAGCTGGCATTCTATCTCTGTTGGACAGCGCAGTCTGGGCGTGTGCTAGGAAGCAGATGTTGGAGGCCTCCTGTGCGATTTCTCATTTTAATGAACTAGTGCTCATCTCTGGAAGGAGAGTCAAGGCCACAGCTTTCTCCCGGCGGACGGTCTTCAGTCACAGATGTGACTGCAGGCCTCATCAATGCCTGCTAGTCTGCGTCAAGGCACGGAGCTGACCTACAAGCGAGCCACAACCCGGCGGCACAGTTGTCCCGGCTTCTCCCTGCCATGCAGAGTGAATGCTGACAGCCCTGCCCAGACAGCCAGGAAGGCGCAGGCAGCCCCGGGCCCAGATCCCTCGCAAATCAGCCATGGGGATCAGAGCCCTGCAACACACCAGCCAGCCTTCCACACCCGTTTCCCCAGTGCGATCCACTTTGATTACAGACAGCAATAATGTGACATCTGCTCATTCTCAGCTGTGCAGGCTGAGGCCATGATGATTAATGCTCTGGTAATGGGCACAGAGCAAAAAATATTAATCTTTATAAAAGGTATTCAACAGGCATCATCAGCTTATAAATGTCCAAGGAGAATATCCGTCTATAACTCCATTACAGCTCTACATCAAAGCAGGATGCAAACACGAGAATGAATCTGTCTGTTTAAAACATTCATTTTATGAACACTGAATAATGTGCTTCTTAATTTTTAGTTTGGTCACATTAAACAAATGATCCATAAAGTGCATTTAATAACCTTGAGCCTGTTACACAGAACTAAGATCCAGACGAATACTTTTAATGAGAATTAAACAGCAAGAGTCATATAAACGGGGGATGCTTTGCTATCCATCTTTTTCAGACAATCATCCCATTTTTCAACAACCTAAGAACCCTGTACCCACATGACTCAATTTGTTCAAATAACTCTCTCCCTCTATACAAATCTTCCAGCGCCAAAAATGCGGAACACAGAGCCAGCAATGGAAGGGATCACAGGAGTAATCTATTCATGTCCCAGCTGTACAGACGTGGGGACAAGCAGCCAGTGTAGGGACCAGGCAGCCGCTGAACTAGAATGAGATGTCTGATCCCAAAGCCAGATGACTATGCATGTAAACGTGTGTAAACATGTGTGATTCAGGTAACTTTACATGTCTAATGAAGATTAAATTTTTCCAAGAATCATTTTAATTCACTTTACCTAAGTGATCATTAGCAGTACCAGCAGGGTAAATTCACATCAAGTAACCCTAAGCATATCAGTTTCCCTTTCTGAACTTTAGATCTTGATCTGTGAAGTGGAATAAATACAACTGCCCTGCTCTGTGTTTCTATTCCTACCAACAGGCAGTCCTTTTGTAAGTATTCTGGTCAGAGGATTCTCAGCACCACTTGGCCAAGTGCTGAAATAATCGGAAATAAGATAATCTGCCTGTCAGCTCTGAGGTACCCAATGTCACAAAACTTTAATTGAGAGAGTGACAGAGCAATTAAAAGTATCTTGAAAACTGGAAGGGAACAGGGCAAGATATAGATTGTAGAACAAGAGAAAAAGAAGTTGGTCAAAGATATGTCTTCTGGCTGAAGCCAAAGGGCCTCTTATAAATTGTGTCATCTTTTAAAGAAGGGAGAGGTGTAGCAGATATTTTGTCTCCTTCAGTTTGGAGAAGTGTAATCATAGAGAGTAACCGTTCATTAATATTATGTTGTTGTTGTCAGTCACTAAGTCATGCGTGACTCTCTGCAGTCCCATGGACTGCAGCACACTAGGCTTCCCTGTCTTCCAACATCTCCCAGAGCTGCCCAAGTTCATGTCCATTGAGTTGGTGATACTATTTAACCATCTTATCCTCTGCTGTTCCCTTCTCCTTCTGCCTTAAATCTTCCCCAGCATCAGGGTCTTTTCCAATGAGTCAGCTTCTTCATACCAGGTAGGCAACGTATCGGAGCTTCAGCAACAATCCTTCCAATGAGTACTCAGAGGTGATTTCATTTAGGATCAACTGGTTTGATCTCTTTGAAGTCCAAGAGTCTTCGCCAGTACCACAATTAAAAAGCATCAATTCTTCAGCAAATTCAGATTATAATAAGAAATACCTTGTCAAATGAAAGAAGAATCACTGGAGAAAAATCTCAAATGAGTCCCATTTAAAAGCAGACCGAAAAAAAAAAAAGGGCAGATGAAAATATTCGTTAAGACTCAAGCAAAATGCCAGGGAAGGTAGTGTGCAAAGTACTGGTCAGACCAGGAATTTGTTCTCTGGGTAGAAATGCATCAAGGAGGTGTCTCAGGACCTTTGAGAGGAATGCTATAGGCTTGCCAGTCCTTGGGCAGAACCGTACTGTATGGAAGATGAGGAAACAAAGACTGAAAAATGGGGCTGGGGAGTTGTGTGCATTCATTTACCCAAGTGTGTGAAGGGAACCAAGAATATAGGTCTTGGCCTGTGCAGCCCAGCTCTCGTCTACTAGTTGTCCCAGTGATGAGCTATATGGTTAAAAGACAATGTCTAAACCTTATGGTCTGTCCCCTCCATCTTGAGGGAAGGACTATGCCCTCAGGGAGGAGTTTATGCAACAGAAATTTTAAAAACAGCATCTCAAAAGAGAACTCAGGAGACTGCAGGCTGAGTTGAGGACCCTCCAACTGTCCCAGGCAAGTTTCTGTAGGCAACACGAGGGACCATGAACTGGGGAGACTCAGAGTCCTAGCGCCAGTGTGAGCATGACTCGATAAGGGACAATCAAGCCGGCCTCTTCTAAGACTGCTCCTTGCGCCAAAACATCAAGCAACAGGGACAGAAGTTCACTCAGAGGGGAGCGCAGAACAGAGAACCAACAGACTATCGATAAAGGTTAGACCAACTGCACCCTGAGGAACTTGACGCCACCAATTTAATCACACAGAAAAAGAGAGAGAAGGCTAGGAAAACTCCATAAGCACATGAGCACAACACGCTACACGGCTTATGTTTCATTTATGTATGTGCTTATTTATTCACATACTTGTATTTTATCTTGTTCCATATGGCATCTGAAGTGAATTCAGTTTTCAGAATGCATTACTCATACAGTGGATGCGAATCAGCTTAAGAGTAGGTAATGGATTTGTAACAAGGAAAGTCCTTAATCAGCACCATGGTGGTGGACAGCTCCCTGCCTGGGACTCTGCTTACCAAGTGAAACTTGCCAGTTAACTCCTGGGTGGTTATCTGTAAATTAAGAAAATTACTCTTTTCCAATTAAATATTTTTAAATGGCTCTGAGGCCTCTCAGAGGACTCAAATTTGCTCACCAACAGTCCTGAGCACATGCTAGGTGCTCAACAAATTATAATGGAATTTAAATGGATATAATTAAGAAACTGAAATTGAGTTCACCCTCCCAGATTCATTAAACCACTTCTAAAAGACTGCCCTGTTTTAACAAGTGATGTTTTCAAAAACACATACAATGAAAGCTGTAGACGGACATATTGAATTAGGGATGAGAAAAAGTACACTATGTTACAGATAAAGATTAAAATTTTCTCAGGGCATGAAAAAAATGGAGAAAATTATATTTATATTCCATAATTATTTAAGAAATTAGTCTTTGGGTTTCACAGCTGGTAATGTTCATTAGAAGTCTTCAGCACAACTATCTAATTAAAGTATTCCAGAAAGCTACACAAGTGGTACATTAAGTAACTGCCACATACAACACTACAACCCCAATTTTTCTTTCTGTGTAACATCCGTCAAGTTAACAAAGCTACGACAGAGTACTTCTGGTTTTAGGATCCCTTTCAATGAAGAGAAACCTCTTTTGAGATTTGTTTATGGATCCAAAGCATCAAGAAGGTATATTTCACTACAGGTCTGTATTAAACACACAGTTTCCCTTTCTACGATTTAAAGCATGACAAACTGATTAACAGGGTAATTGTTTAGAGATATAAATTTTCTATTTTGGATGGAATGATGATGAAAACAGTCTAGAAGTCTGAACCAATCATTCCTACTAGGAGTCCCACTAGGCATCTGAGTCTTTGGCCTCAGATTTTCGAGGGTTGCTGTAAGTAATGTTCTCACCTCTGCTTGATAACTGGAAGACTCAATCACCTGAAAATAAGAATGAGGGAAATAATTTTTAAGCTCTCTAGGCCTACATTTTAAAGAAGCTCTGTACTGTTCAAAAATGGAAGACAAGTGAGGTTTGATGAGGCTGCTGAATACTGTCTAAGAGGAGCCTATTCGTTACACTGGAGGACAGAGCCACAGGGACGGCCAGAGAACGAGGGGGTGCCACACTGTCCATTCCTCCTCACTGCCAGATGGCAAACATCAGGGGAAAAAATAAAAACAAACAAAGGGGTCCCAATGAATAGTAAAGCTAAAACCAAAGTAATTCACCAACAGTACTAAACCAAACTACTATCAAGACTGGAAAGAGATAGTGTTGCCACTAAGTCTCCAAATCTTTACTCTCCAAACCTTACTACCCTGTAAAAACAACTTATGACACAAGGTAAGTATATTTCAGTTCTGAAGGAAATACTGTTCATGGGCTTCTCAAGGCAAGAATACTGAAGTGGTTTACCATTCCCTTCTCCAGTGGACCGTGTTGTCTCAGTAGGCCTTACAAATAGCTAAGAAATGAAGAGAAGCAAAAGGCAAAGGAGAAAAGGAAAGATATTCCCATCTGAATGCAGAGTTTCAAAGAAGTCAAGGAGAGATAAGAAAGGCTTTCTAAGGACTCAATGCAAAGAGATAGAGGAAAACAATACAATGGAAAAGACTTGAGATCTCTTCAAGAAAATCAGAGATACCAAGGGAACATTTCATGCAAAGCTGAAAGGGCACAATGAAGCACAGAAATGGTATGGACCTAACAGAAGCAGAAGATATTAAGAAGAGCTGGCAAGAATACACAGAAGAACTGTACAAAAAAGATCTTCATGATCCAGATAACCACGATGGTGTGATCACTCACCTAGAGCCAGACATCCTGGAATGTGAAGTCAAGTTGGTGTTACAAAGCATCACTATGAATAAAACTAGCAGAGGTGATGGAATTCCATCTGAGCTATCTCAAATCCTAAAAGATGATGCTGTGAAAGTGCTGCACTCAAAATGCCAATAAATTTGGAAAACTCAGCAGTGGCCACAGGACTAGAAAAGGTCACTTTCCATTCCAATCCCAAAGAGAGGCAATGCCAAAGAAGGTTCAAACTACTGCACAATTGCACTCATCTCAAATGATAACAAACTAATGCTCAAAATTCTCCAAGTGAGGCTTCAACAGTACGTGAACCGAGAACTTCCAGATATTCAAGCTGGATTTAGAAAAGGCAAAGAGATCAAATTGCCAGCATCCACTGGATCATAGAAAAAGCAAGAGAATGCCAGAAAAATATCTACTTCTGCTTTACTGATTACACCAAAGCCTTTGACTCTATGGACCACAACAAACTATGGAAAATTTTTAGAGACAGAGGAATAACAGACTGCCTTACCTGCCTCCTGAGAAATATGTATGTAGGTCAAGTATCAACAGTTAGAACCAAACATGGAACAACAGACTGATTCCAAATTGGGGAAGGAGTACGTCAAGGCTGTACACTGTCACCCTGCTTATTTAAGTTATATGCAGAGCACATCATGAGAAATGCCAGACTGGATGAAGCATAAACTAGAATCAAGATTGTTGGGAGAGATGTCAATAACATCAGATATTCAGATGACACCACCCTTACAGCAGAAAGTGAAGAGGAACTAAAGAGCCTCTTGATGAAAGTGAAAGAGGAGAGTGAAAAAACTGACTTAAAACTCAACATTCAAAAAACTAAGATCATGGCATCTGGTCCCATCACTTCATGGCAAATAGATGGGTGAACAATGAAAACACTGACAGACTACTTTCTTGGGCTCCAAAAGCACTGCAGATGGTAACTGCAGCCACAAAATTAAAAGACACTTGCTCCTTGGAAGAAAAGCTATGACAAACCTAAACAGTATATTTAAAAGCAGAGACATTACTTTGCTGACAAACTTCTGTCTAGTCAAAGCTATGGTTTTTCCTGTAGTCATGTATGAATGTGAGAGCTGGACCATAAAGAAAGCTGAGCGCCAAAGAATGGATGCTTTTGAACTGTGCTGTTGAAGAAGGCTCCTGAGAGTCCCTTAGACTGCAAGGAGATCCAACCAGTCAATCCTAAAGGAAATCAGTCCTGAATATTCATTGGAAGGACTGATGCTGAAGTTGAAGCTCTAATACTTTGGCCACGTAATGTGAAGAACTGACTTTTCAGAAAAGACCCTGATGCTGGGAAAGACTGAAGGTGGGAGGAAAAGGGGAAGACAGGATGAGATGGTTGGATGGCATCACTGACTCAAGGAATATGAGTTGGAGCCAGCTTCAGGAGTTGGTGATGGACAGGGAAGCCTGGCGTGCTACAGATCATGGGGTCACAAAGAGCCGGACATGATTGAGCGACTGAACTGAACTGAACTGAAAGAAAATCTGTCAGTTACTTCTGTCACTTTCAATATGAGAATATAGAAAAACTAGATCCTGAAAGGCAAGGAAATTCAGTGTTACTGGAATGAGCTTTCCTCAGGTCTCAGGTGCAGAAGCACAGCAGAAAGGAGCCCATGTGGGTAATAGAATGTCTCCACTTCAGCTGTTTGCAAGTATGCCCAATGTGCTTGACAAATTTAAGTCAATGCTATCTCAGCTTGATTTCTTTTATTCCAGTTTCTATAACATTAATGTGAAATATTTTTGTCAGCATAAATCCCAAACCATAGTGTCCTTGTGTTTATGTTAATTTAATTACACTGAAACCTTTCATTTCTATAATAGGATTGAAGCTTTAATCTTCATAGCTTTTGTCAGATAGGTGGGCAACTATGTAATCACATGGGAACAAAGCTACAAATATACAAAGGATGAAGCTTTGACCTTTCCTTCTATTTTAACTTGATTTAAAAGTCTGCTCACTCCATGCCACAGATTATTTGGAAGAGTTACCTTTCTGTGAAGCACAAAATCTATTTAACCAGCTTTCAAGTAGTCAGATCACATCTCTAGACAATGCTTGGAGCCATTCCTGTCCATTCCCCGGCTGTCCACACAGGGCAGGATAAAGAGCCCAAGCCCTTCCCCTCAGCCAGGGACCAGGAACAGGAACAGCCCAGGGCTCCTGACATCAGCATAGGGACCAGCCCCTCCGCACCTCCTTCCTCTTCTGAAACAATGCCATCTCTTCTGACTACAGGCTCACATTTAAAAAGCCACCCTCCCGAAACACTGTGAAGGCTAGGATTTGCTTCAGCCTATCTGGGGGAGCGTGAGGGGAGGAATGCATTGGGATTAGTTGGGATGAATTTGGGATGAGCAGATGCAAGCTATTAGACATAGAATGGATCAACTACAAAGTCCTACTGCATAGCACAGGGAACTATATGCAATATCCTGGGAATAAACCATAATGGAAAAGAACATGAAAAAGACAGTGAAGGACAGAGGACCCTGGCATGCTGCAGTCCGTGGGGTCACAAAGACTCAGACACGACTGAGCGACTGAACAGCAGCAAATGTAGTGTGTATGTGTGTGTGTGTGTGTGTGTGCGCGTGTGTGTGTGACGGAATCACTTGGCTGTACAGCAGTAATGAACAACGCCGTAAGTCAACTGTATTTCAATAAAATATATTTAAAAATAAAAACATCTAGGGGACAGGCACAGAGATAAAAAACAGGACTACAACTTACTAGCATCTGAAGCCCAGTGAGGGGAACATAGGCATTCGTTATTACACTCTTCTCATTTTCCTGTATGTTCAAGTTTCTCCGTAATTTTAAAGAAGAGCCATCTTCAACTGTCCCTTGTTGAAATTCTTCTTTCCACAAAACAGGGAAATAATAAAATTGAAAGCAAAGAGACCACGACCTTAACTTTACACAACTGCTCACAGATGGCCCTCTGTACCTCAGGTCTCTCACCGTCTTCCTTCTCTCCTTCTGTTACTTCTCCTTAAAGACAGGTCCTCCCTACTCCATGAGCAACCCACTCAGAGCCTAGACAGGGAGAGAAGGCCATCTTCCCCCACACAAACACAGGACGTGCCCTCCCTTAGAGCAAGTGAACCCGACACGCACGCCATGCTTTCTTCTCTGCACTGCTCCCCAGGGAAAGACGTGCTGGGCGTGAACATTCAATAAACTCGCATCATGAGCCAAGCCCTGTTTTGCTGCTGTTGCTCACTCCTGAATCCTTGCCACTCCGTGGACTGGCACACCAGGCACCTTGGCCCTGCACTGCCTCCCAGAGTTTGTTCACATTCATGCTCACTGAGCCGATGATGCCACCCGACCATCTCATCCGCTACCACGACCTTCTCCTTTTGCCTTCAACCTTTCCCCGCATCAGGGTCTTTTCCAAAAGAGTCAGCTCTTCTCATCAGATGGTCAAAGCACTGGAGCTTCAGCTTCAGCATTAGTCCTTCCAGTGACTATTCAGGATTGATTTCCTTTAGTATTGACTTCTTTGATATCCTTGCAGTCCAGGGATTCTCAAGAGTCGTCTCCAGCACCAGAATTAGAAAGCAACAATTCTTCGGCTGTCAGCATTCTTTATGGATTAACTCTCAAATCTATACATGACTACTGGAAAAACCACAGCTTTCACTATACAGAACTTTGTTGGCTAGTGTTATCTTTGTTTTTTAATCTGCTGTCTAGGTTAGTCATAGCTTTCCTTCCAAGGAGTGAAGGTCTTTTAATTTTATGGCTGCAGTCACCATTCGCAGTGATTCTGGAGCCCAAGGAAGAAAAATTTGCCAGTGCTTCCACTTTTTGCCTTTCTATCTGCCATGAAGTGATGGGACCAGGTACCATGATCTTAGTTTTTTCAATGTTGAGTTTCTAGCCACCTTTTTCACTTTCCTCTCTCACCTTCATCAAGAGACTCTTTAGTTCCTCTTCACTTTCTGCCATTAGGGTGGTGTCATCTGCATATCTGAGGTTGTTGAGATTTCTCTTAGTAATCTTGATTCCAGCCTGTGATTCCTGTGAAAGTTGCTCAGTCATGTCCAACTCTTTGTGACCCCATGAACTAAACAGTCCATGGAATTCTCCAGGCCAGAATACCGGAGTGGGTAGCTGTTCCCTTCTCCAGAGGATCTTCCAGACCCAGGGATCGAACCCAGATCTCCTGCATTGCAGGCTAACTCTTTACCAGCTGAGCCACCAGAGAAGTTCAAGAATACCAGAGTGGATAGCCTATCCCTTCTCCAGAGGATCTTTCTGACACAGGGATCGAATGGGGGTCTCCTGCATTGCAGGCGGATTCCTTACCAGCTGAGCCACCAGAGAAGTGATTCATCCAACCTAGCATTTAGCATGGTGAACTCTGCATAGAATTTAAATAAGCAGGGTGACAATATACATACTCCTTTCCTGATTCTGAATCAGTCCGTTTTTCCATGTCTGTTTCTCTTTGTTGCTTCTTGACCCGCATACTCAGCAGACAGCCAAAGTGGTCTGGTATTCCCATCTCTTTAAAAATTTTCCACAGTTTGTTGTGATCCACACAGTCAAAGGCTTTCCCGTAGTCAATGATGTAGAAGTAGAGGTTTTTTTGGAATTCTCTTGTTTTCTCTATGGTCCAACAAATGTTGGCAATTTGCTCTTTGGTTCCTCTGTTTTTATTAAACCCAGCTTGAACATTTGGAAGTTCTCAGTTCATATATAAACTGGCTTGAAGGCCTTGTTCTAGGTAGCAGCAATAGAAAAACAACAGGGCCATGATCAAAGCCCCCTCATCTCAAGGAAGGACCACAGAAAATAAGCAAGCCTAGAAGGAAAGCAGGCGATGAGCACACAGTGTGGAGAGTGGCCAGAGGAGCCGTGGGCAGCATGGCCGGGGTATTCCCTGCAGAACCAGGCGATGAGCACACAGTGTGGAGAGTGGCCACAGGAGCCGTGGGCAGCATGGCCGGGGTATTCCCTGCACGGTGATCTGAGCGCCTCTCGGGGGAAGCTCCCTATTTAATCCCTTTCAGTATTTGATCTGAATCTATCTTCTTTTCACCAATTTTCTTTCAGCATGTATTTGACATGATAATACCTTCCTCAACAAGGACAAGGTCTCATCTGCTATTTTTCTATGAAATCTTCAACAAAAATGAAGAGACAGGCCTAACATTTATTGAATGTGCATTAAATGCTGAGTGCAGATCTCAGTATCACACATTTATCAATCTGCAGGTAATGTAATCTTGGCAAGAGGAAAAGGGCAGCTGGAGAAACTGAAGCCTGGAGGGTAACTTAGCAGAGGTCACTGAGTTAGCAGGTCACAGAGGTAGGATGTGAACGCAGGCAATCTGATCACAAAGTCCACACACGCTTGCAATCCTCTTATGGGCTGCCTGCCCTCATTACAGAGAAGAGCTCAGAAACATGTAGTTCTTTAGTAATGAGGAAGCAAAATAATGGGGAAGCCACTACCCTGGTGGCTCAGACAGTAAAGAATCTGCCTGCAATACGTGAGACCCAGGTTCGATCCCTGGGTTGGGAAGATCTGCTGGAAAAGGGAATGGCAGGTCACTCCAGTATCCTTGTCTGGAGAATCCCATGGACAGAGGGGCTTGGCGGGCTACAGTCCATGGGGTCACAAAAGAGTCAGATACGACTGAGTGACTAACACACACACAAAATCATTTATAGAAGAAATGATGCAAGCCAGTCATTCATTTTCTTTTGTAAACAAAGCAAAGGAAGACAGGCAGAACACAGAGAAAAGGCTGATGTGGCCAACAGCCAGTCCTGAGCTCCGAGTTCTCTGGCGGTCTCCAGAGGGGCTGAGACACTGACGCCATCAGTCATCTACCACAGCCAACACTCAGGATGGCCAGGTCCACGCTCCGGCTTCTGAACAGCCTTCTTATACTAGGGGGAGATCTCTACATTGCGAGCTCTGTTTCCCGAATACAAAAGCCAAAACTCAAATCCACAGCCACACTTGCATCTATAATGCAGAATATATCCTCTGTTCTGCCAAGGAGGTATAGTCTTCTAAGGATGGCAACTGTTAATGAGCAGTGGGAAGGACAGCTCTGTAAAGGACTCCAGTTTCCTTCGGATCAGGGTAGAGGATATGGAGGTAACAGGAGCTGCAAGGACCTGACTCAGAAGGAGCATCGCAACTCGTACAGCTGTGAACAGATGGCAGCGACAGTGCCCGTGATGTCCAGACCAGTTCGGGCCAAACACAACTGTCTTTGCCAAAAGACACTTCTCCTGCTGTAGCCTAACAAACTCAGCTGGATCCTCTGATTCCTGGTCCTTTAAGAGGACAGAAGAGGAGCAGGCTGAGCTAACCTGTACCCTGTAAGCCTTGGCCTGCTGGGACCCACACCTGGCAAGGGAAGGCTTTCCTGCAGAGAGGCAATGCCCATCTCAGAATTCACTCCCAGCCCCACTGCACCCAAATCAGCTTGCTATTCCCATCAAGATGAGACTGGAATATCTTTGATATTGGAGGGAGATGGAAAGAAGCGTTTTGGAGCAAAGCAACAGAGTCTCTGCTATCAGAGGAGCAACACGCATGCTGATGAGCAAAGACACACCCCCAGAACCCAATAGGGGAGCCGGAGGAGCCAGACAGGGAGCCCCTCCAACCACACCCCCCGAGAACGCAGACCATCCAGCGCAGTCCGCAGCTGGCGCTGCCGAATCTGGCCAGGATGCATTCTGAAGATCTAGACACCAAGGGAGCTAGTTTGAGCGTTCCCACTTGGATCAGGAAAGAGGGCATGGGCAACTACATTTTTTACAAATTAACAAGGAATGGAACAAGGGAAGACACTCACAGCCATCGTATCTCATCAGAAAACAGTTTGCCTTTAAATATTTATACCAAATGTGGCACAGAATATTTTGCACAAGCAATGACATTGTAAGAACAAACCAACTGGAAGATTTCCAGTGTTACATCTTTCCTGACAAGGGGGTAAATGGCTCTTGGTAACTCTGAAGATGCAAGGAGTCTGAGGTGAGAAAAATCAAGGTTGTTTTTGCTGTCTTTGCCCAAAAAGATTGTGAAAACTCAAAGCCTGTACACGGGGCCATTTCTACATTGGACAGCACATTCTGAAATGCTTCCAGGCAGCCAGTAAGTGTCTGGAAGTACATTTGGGGAGCCAATTATGGCTCAGACATCATCTAATAATGGGACAGTTCTAGAGCTGCGTGTAAGACACGAAGCTTCAGGCTAATTTTGGCTCATTCATCACTGCCCATGATAATTCTGGATTCATTTATTTCCTACGATCTCATTGACTACCTTGGGTACATCTGGCTATTGAGATTCGATTCCAACCTCTGTGATATCTAGAAAGATACTAAGTTGATCATTCTAAAATATGATATATCCTGGTAATTCCCTGTCAAACAAAGCTAAATATTTATTTTTATGCTCCATGTTTCTAAACAAGGCTTAAGGCAGTCTAAGATTAAAAAAAAAAAAAAGACATAAAACAAGAATGAGAACAGAAATTGAGGACAATAAAGAAAGCAACTGCCAAACACACAGACTGCCATAATCCTCAAAAACAAATCCTAGGTTTGCCTTCGCGAGATCTACTAGCTAAAAACGTGTAAGCTTCCACAGAAGAAAACACCTCCCTGAAATACATTCTTAAAAGCAGATCTATTTTAGTATGTTTAACTGAACTGTTTATGCCTTAGGTCCCTACTCAAAAGGACCTCATTCATTTGGCATGTGGGACAGAGTGTTCAACAGAAATTTTGAAATAACTGTCATTTGTCTGCAAAAAGGTCTTCCCTATAAAAACACTCAGTAAAAGATAAGTACGAAAAGAAGTGAAGTCGCTCAGTTGCATCCAACACTTTGCCACACCATGGACGGAGGAGCCTAACAGGATTTTCCAGGCAAGAGTACTGGCGTGGATGGCCATTTTCTTCTCCAAGAAATTTTCCCAACCCAGAGATCGAACCCAGGTCTCCCTCATTGCAGGCAGACGCTTTACCGTCTGAGCCACCAGGGAAGCCAAGTACAGTTAATCCTTAATGATTGTTACTTTCTGACAATTGTTAACTCAGAAAAGTTGATGGTAATAGTGGTGGACGTGTGTGTGTGTGTGTGTCTTAGGGTTGGATGGCTGGAAGAAGAGATATTAGTAATCTCCCTAATAAGATCCAGATATAAAATTTTCAGGGGATTTTACCTGCTGTGGCATCAAGTTTAGTTGATATGGAAAGAAACAATGAGGCCACGTCTTCACAAATCACCTCTACCACCATGCCCCACCAAGGGCCCCAAAGAGTCCCCAAGCTTTAGTAACACCTGAAGAATGAGCAATTCAATATCCAGCCTTCCAAGGAGAGCTTGAAACACGGACCGTTGGAGTACCGGCTTAAGGAGATGTGTGAGCTCTAAGTCACAAGCAATGGTGACAGAGTTGACTTTCTTTTACGCAAGTGACAAATAGAGAATGATGTTTGGAAGGGCTGCAGAAAGCCACTCACTTCTTGGCTTCATGTGCTTTCTCCAGAAAAACACTCCCACTCAGACGAAGTCTTAACATTTCCTCTTAGCCTAAGCCTTCGCTATAAGTATAGACTACAGGGAATTGTATAAAGTTCAATCAAGAGATAAGATAAAACCATAGGGTCCAGTAGTCCAGATGGCACAAACGATTGACCAGACACACTGAGTTCTGCACAGGAAACTGAGCTGCTCCGTCTCTGGAACAACACCACACATGAGGACAGAAGAAAATGAAAGGAAAGGCCAAACAGTGGGACAGAAATGGAGCAGGAAAAATGAGTGCCGTTCCATCAGAATGTCACTCAACAGCCTTCCCGTCTCCCTCCAATAAATGAGGAAGGCCGTGGGATTATGCAAAGGTCTTAAGCTTTCAATATAACTTCTTGACAAGTGTAAAATATTAATTCAATCTGTCCAAACAGAAAGAAAGTGATTAATAAAAAAGGGTAGGGAGATAACATGTGGAAACATAAAGTGTCCTCAGGATAAATGAGTTGAGGAATCATTCAAATTCTTTCTCCTTTGCGCAGGGTTTGAGGAAGCCCTGTCACAAAATGCTAAGTTCAGGCTAAGACAGAACCATTACTTCGAGGTTGAAAGAAAATTTGAAACTTTTCATTGCAATCATCTCAATGGAAGTCAGTGATTGCCTCCCCAGGATAGATAATCACACATCTTAAAGGCTACAATGTATGCTGATTATCCGAGGGCCTTGATATACACCTAAATTCCAAACTACGAGGATTGGCCTTCATTTCTCAATGATCTATTACCTACAGTAGATGTCAATTACCATTCGCTGGCAAGGGCTAAATCTTCCTTTCTTGTGACGCAGCTGTTTTAATAGGGGGCAAACTCCCCACTCCTTTTGACAAAGAGAGAATTCAGAAGGGTCAAGGTCTCCAGACAATGATTAATGTGACAATTTAGTGATTCTCAGGGTTTCACTCACCATGCTGTGTGAAGAGGTCACTGTGAATTATTTCAATCAAGCAATACAGCTTCTGAATGGTCAGCAAACCCACGGGGACATTTAGGATGAAATCAGTAAACATTTTGCTGTAAAAGGAAAAACCCAAGGGAGAGAGTTGAAGGATATACTACAAAATGACCCAACAGAATACGAGATGGTACTGAGACGTGAGCTCACTGAGTGGTCAATAAGAGCCACCAGAATGTTGAATGAGGCCCATTATATAGTATGGACCAAAATCTCACCCCAAAGAATGATGCTTTATGATGTTATTGTTCATTTCACACCCACTAAAATGGCCATAACTGAAAGGAGCACCAATACCAAGTGTTGGCTAGGATATGAAGGAGCCAGTACCCTCATGCCATGCTGGTGGGAAGGCAGCACGGGGCAACCACTTAGGAATACTGTCTGGCAGTTTCTGAAAATGTTACCATAGTTACCATCAGACCCAGCACTTGCACCTCTAGGTGTATACGCAGAAATGAAAACATATTTCCACCCAGAGCCCTGTGCATGAATCAAAGAAACGCTATCCATTACACGTGAAAAATGGAAAAACCCAGATGTCCATCAACTGATGAATGGATAAACACTTCACCCATTAAAAAAAAAATTAATTTCTGACATTCACAGACCTTGAACACATTACACTAAGTGAAAGAAGCCTGTCACAAAAGGCCACATATTGTGTGACTTTGCTTATATGAAATGCCCAGAAAAGGCAAACCTATACAGACAGAAAGATTAGCGGTTGCCGAGCACTGGAGTGGGAGTGGGCAGTGACTCTTCACAGGCATGAGGAATCTTACTGGGGTGATGAAACTGTTCTGACGTTAGATTATGGTAATGGTGTAGAAGTCTCCTTCGGGATGTGGGAAACCAAGATGTCTTCAGTGCAGGAAGTCTATTGTAAACTACAGAATGCAATGTGGAATTCATTTAGAGGTGTACGGGGGTGTGTGTGTGTGTGTGTGTGTGCGCACGTGCATGCACAGAAGATAACCGGAAGGATCCAGATCATCATGGAATCATTATAACTTTGAGCTATTCTCCTCTGTGATTTCTTCTGTATCATCACAACATGACTCAATCTTCCAAAGAGGGAAAAACACATCCATGATTTTCAAAGTCATTGAAGAAGAACCCACGCATGCAGAAAGAGTCAAGGGCCCAAGAGCAGATGGCACTGGTCCTGGGGAAGGGCGGGGGGGTGGTCCTCAGGCACAAGGCACACGCACCAGCTGTGAACATGGATGTCACCCCAATAATGAGCGAAGGCCTGGCCCTTGAGCCCCAGGAAGGCAGGCCCAGAGTGAGGCCATGACCCACCAAACCTCAGCTCCCCATCCATTCCGCTTTCTCCATATCTGAGGTTCTCAAACAGGAGCATTCATTGGAAGCACCTGGAGGGATCTTTGAAGCCAAATGGCTGCACCCCACCGCAATTTCTAATTCAAAAGATCTGGGAAGGAGCCCGACATTCAGCAAGTCCCGGGACCCAGTGGGGCTGCTATTGCCTTGACCACTGTCTGAGAGCCGGGCGTGCAGAGGCCTAAGCGGGCAGACACGGTGCCCAAGGGCCCGTTTGTTCCTCCTTTTCTCATCGAGCGCCTGTTAAGCTAGAACTGGCACTGTCGGTGCCCAGGGGCCACAAACAAATGTGTCCACGTGGGACACTAAATCCTTGGGCACATCAGACACGAGATGATTCATGAGGTGAGCAGCTCCCCAGGAGCCCCTCGCCCCTCACTCCCAGAGCAGGAGTGACCTATGGTGGACATAAAGTGCAGGGAGGAAGACCGCTTTTCACTCCATTTTTCACTCCATGGGGACACAGGGCCCTGTGCCAGTATGTAGGGGGGCTTTTCTGGCTGGTCAAATGGTGCCATTACCTGGGGATAAGTTTACTGTATCAACTGTTAAATCAAATCGCCAGTCCAGGTTCGATGCATGAGACGGGGCGCTCAGGGCCAGTGCATTGGGATGACCCTGAGGGATGGGATGGCGTGGGGTGGGGAGGGTGGGGGTTCAGGATGGGGGACACATGTACACCCATGGCTGATTCATGTCAATGTATGGCAAAAACCACCATAATATTGTAAAGTAATTAGCCTCCAATTAACATAAATTAATTTTAAGAAAATCCAATCAAGGATCAGATGAGGACTGTGCTGTGATGTCTGGGGTCACAGAGTCCATGTACCCACTTGCTCATGGCACCTCTTTTCCAAATGCAGTGACGTCTGCATGGTGTACACCTGAGACTGGGCTTAGACAGGGATGGTAGCAACACTGAAAGGTGAAAGGAAGGATTCCATCCCCAGCGTGACTCCGAGGTCTGACAGCCAACGTCCACCTTGCCTGGAGTTTGGTTTGGTTTGGTTTTGGTTTTAGTATAACCTTAACTGACAACCTCCGGCTGCTCTGTCTGAGGTTCACTGCTCTCGGTCAGGAAACCCCTGGAGAGAAGCTGTGTGGAGGAGGTGAGACACGAAAACTAAAGTTCCTGTGTCAAAACGTTTAGGTGCAGAAAACAAAACCCAAACCCAAGAACCATGAATTGAATTTTCAACTCTAAAGGATGCAAAATGCCAAATTTGTATTATTTATGCGTGAAGCTAAAATTAATCTTCTAAAGAAACTACTGTGACTGTTGATAGATGATTCCTTTTTCACATAAAGACATAATGAGCTAGAGCATGTTCCAGAAGGATTCAGGGCACGGACCTACGTGGATATGAGCCAGAACCCTGGGCATCGCATGAACTAAAGGAGGCCAAGCACGGTACGTGGGAAGCCTTCGCCCTGGGTGCTTCCTTACCTGAGCTCTTTGGGATCAAATACCAATTTCACGTCGTTGACAATAGTTGGCAAGTACTTCAGCGCTGCCCCCTGCAAACCAAGAACAGAGAAGGAGGTTGGGCGTCACGCAGTTTGGCAAATGTGAACACAAAATCGCAACCATTATGAAGAACCAGAGGCACATCAAGAAGGCAGCACTTCCAGATGAGAAGCTGACAGCTAGACACAACAGAGACAGAGGGGTGATAAAAAGCCTCTGATACACAAACAATGGAGATTTGTTACATGGTTATCCTGACACATAATAGTAACAACAGCATTCGCTTAAACCAATATTCTTTGCTTGCTCTCTGAATGCCTGAGAAGTGAAAGTTGAAAGTTTGTTGCTCAGTTGTGTCCGACTTTTTGCGACCCCCATGGACTGCAGTCGGTCAGGCTCCTCTGTCCACAGAATTCTCCAAGCAAGAGTACTGGAGTGGGTTGCCAGTGAATGCCTACACTGCGCTAATAAGCTTTTATGTGATTTTCTCCTTAACTCTAAGGAAGTTACAGCAAAAGAATACCTGTGCCCCCAAGCCATCGGATCCACTGCAGCGTCCCACTGCCAACAATTACAGTGATTGCCTTTGTTTCACTGCAACAATGACTGCCTGTGTATCTAGGTCTCTTAACTTGGAATCGTTTTCTTCTTTAGTAACTTTATTTCCCTTATTCATATTCCATATCTTCTAGGAAACCCATACTTTCAAAAACTAAATTGACGTTAATAACAATAGATTCTAATACATGCCCTGCACTATGCTGCTGCTGGTGTTTTAGTCATTAAGTCGTATCTGACTCTATGCAGCCACACAGACTGCAGCCCACCAGGTTCGTCTGTCCGTGGGATTTTCTAGGCAGATTGCCATTTCCTCCTCCAGGGGATCTTCTTGGCCTGGGGACTGAACCCATCTCTTCTGAGTTGGCAGGTGGATTCTTTACCACTGAGCCCCAACCTGGGAAGCTCCTGCACTGTGCTAAATCCTTATATATTTTATCTTTAATTTCAACATAAATCCTACAGGAAGTTCGCTGTGTTGGAAGGCAAGGTAACTGACAATGGGGATGTTAATGACTTTGCCCCTGATCTCACAGTTAGTACTGAGCTGAGCTAGAATTAAAATTCAGTTTGGTGGGGGAAAAAAATATATATCGTTTGGTGGGAAGCCAGAGCCTCAGTGCCCATCATTTATAACTGATTGGGGAAAAGTCCTGGAATTTTAAGAGTCCTGACCCTGGCTGGGATTGACCCCCACCCCTGCCTGTCACTCTAAAGGACTCCTTCTATCAGGCTGGGCGCCCTTCCCCCACTTCCTGAATGAAATGGAGGGAAACTATTTTCATCTAAATACCTCCAGGGGCTGCAATAAAGCTCAGAATCTAATTGAAAAGAGCACTGGATGAAGAGATAGTGCCACACCTATTACCAAAAACAGTTATCAGCATTGTTTTCCAAAAGCAAGTAGGCAGAAACACATTTTAAAAAGAATACCCTGAGTATATACGGTCAACTGATTTGCAGCAAAGGGACAAAGGCGCCGCCTCCTCCAGCACCAAATGAAACTCCTTTCATACCTCACTCCCTATATAAAAATTCACTTTAAATGGAACTTAGATCCATAGATCTTCTATTCTAAAACCTATAAAATGGCAGAAGATACTTGTGAATTTGGGCTAAGCAAAGATTTCTTTCACATGACAACAAAAGCATAGTCCCTAAAAGAAAGGAAAAGTAATCAATTATATGTCATCAAAATAAAGAATTTCTGCTCTTCAAAAGAACTTCTGCTGAGATAACAACAGATGAACCACACACTAGGAGAAAATAACTGAAAATCACACATCTGATAAAGATTTATATCCACCATATACAAAGAATTCTTAAAACTCAATAATAAGCAAGCAATCTTCTGCCCAAAATAGGCCAATGATTTTTTGAAGAGGCACTGTTTACAAAGAAGATCCATGGGTGACAAATAGGTACGTGACAAGCTGCTCAGCATCACTAGCCACCAAGGAAATGCAAATTAAAACCACAAAGAGATACCACTAACGTCTACTAGAATCGCTAAGCCAAAATTAAAAAAAAAAAAAATCTGACCATACCATGTGCTTTCTGGAGATGCTACAGGTCTGAAAGCAAATTGGATCCGCAAGTTTGAGAAAGCACTCCCCATGCAGCCCAGCAATCACACTCCTGAGACGGGCCCCATGGAAATGCAAACTCGGGTTCACACAAAACCTTGTGTCTGAAAGTTTACAATTACTTGAAATTGTCAAAACCTAGAAACAACCTAAATGTTTTCAAGAGGTAAGTCCCTACAATGGAGCATGCCTCAGCCATGAAAAACACCAAGACTTGAGTCCAGGCAATGGAGCACAACACAGTCATTAAAAATACCAGGACGTGAGTCCCTGCAATGGAGCACAACACAGTCATTAAAAATACCAGGACGTGAGTCCCTGCAATGGAGCACAACACAGTCATTAAAAATACCAGGACGTGAGTCCCTGCAATGGAGCACAACACAGTCATGAAAAACACCAGGATGTGAGTCCCTGCAATGGGGTACAACACAGTCATGAAAAATACTAGGACATGAGTCCCTGCAATGGGGCAGGACACAGTCGTGAAAAATACCCGGACGCGGTTATATATGACGTGGATGAACCTCAAGTGCATTCTGAGATGTAAGACAAGCTCAAAGCTTCAAATTGATTCCATTTTTAGAACATTCAAGAAAAGGCACAACTAGAGGGAGGGAGCACACCTCAGGGGCTTCCCCGGGGATGGAGTCTGGGGAGAGCTTATCCCTAGTGAAGGACTGAAGAAGGCAGGTGGTGGTCAGAACTCTCCTGTATGACTATGTACAAGCTATACCTTACATTTTTAAATGAATAAAAATATATTTACTAGAGGGACAGCCATGAAAAACGCCTGAGAGACTCTTGGACCTTTTAACACTGGTGTCCAAGAGTTAAGCGGTCAGATTCAAGTAACTTCAAAGATGAGTTCCGGTTTCCTCTGGTGTCACCTGTGAATTTTCTGTAACTGCCAGACACTTCTCTAGGAGCTTGCCTCTCCTGACAATAAGCCCTCAGCACAGCCAAACGAGAGGCCTACCACCAATGCCTTTCACAGATAAGAAAGTGAAGCCGTTTGCCAGGTTGTGGAGCCAGTCTATCCACCTCCAGGGTGAGAGTGAAACCACCCCACAAAAGCTTCTACGCTCCACAGTCAAGATGCTCAAGGACAGGGAGGCAAGGTTACCTGTCAGTCTGCACGACAGGGCTTCCCTGGTGGCGCAGCGGACAAGAATCCACTTGCCAGTGCAGGAGACACGGGCTCAGTCCTCGGTCCGGGAAGATCCCACACGTCTCAGAGCCACTAGGCCTGTGCACCACAACTGCTGAGCCTATGTTTTAGAGCCTGGGAGTTGCAACTACCGGAGAAGGTGATGGCACCCCACTCCAGTACTCTTGCCTGGAAAATCCCATGGACGGAGGAGCCTGGTGGGCTGCAGTCCATGGGGTCGCTAAGACTCGGACAGGACTAAGCGACTTCACTTTCACTTTTCACTTTCATGCATTGGAGAAGGAAATGGCAACCCACTCCAGTGTTCTTGCCTGGAGAATCCCAGAGACGGCGGAGCCTGCTGGGCTGCCATCTCTGGGGTCGCACAGAGTCAGACACGACTGAAGCGACATAGCAGCAGCAGCAGCAGCAGCAGCAGTTGTAACTACTGAGCCCGTGAGCTGCAACTACTGCAGTTTGAGTGCCCCAGAGCCTGTGCTCTCTAACAAGAGAAGCCACTGCAATGAGAAGCCTGCGTACCGCAGTTAAAGAGAAGCCCCCGTGAGCAGCAATTAGAGAAAGCCCACGCGCAGCAATAGACACCCAGTACAGCCAATAATAAAATGCAAATACATAAATAATTTGTAAAAAAAAAAAAAAAAGTCTGCACAACAGACTTATCGGTGTCTTTCCCCCCAACGGTAATCCCGTCCTTCAATGCCGGCCAGGTCAAGGAATCCCAACTCCCCGCTTCGAGAGGCAACTTCTGAAAAGAACCTTAAATGGAAACAATTTCATTCCTGTTTCTGAAGTTCTGCTTCAACTACCTCGGAGTTGCTTTGAAAAACTGAAAGATATTTATTGTGACATTTAATAATAAACGTTTGCACAGCTGAGCGCTCAGGCCTGAAACTGTCTTGTCTAGTTTGTGAGGGTCCCCAGAGGGTGAGGACCCATCAGCACCACGATTTTCATCCTGAACCCCACGAAGCAGCATCTGCCTGCAGCAGGTGATAAATACCAGCTCACAAGGACCAACAGACAGCGGCAAACAAGGCAGGCCTTCGTGGTCCACCCTCGGCTGCCCAGGGCTCCCGGGGAACCACGTTAACCAGGCTCCCGAGGGCTCCGCCACCTGACGTCACAGTGACACCCACAGAGGGCAGGCCAGACCCACTGTGACCCCCAAATGCTGGTTAACAGGGCATCCTGCCAGGTGACCTGGATCCCAGGGAAGTCACGTCTCACAGTTCGTGAGGATGACAGAGGTCAGAGAAGAACATAAACCCACATCGGTCCCAGATGACACAAACAAGGACGGGCAGACAGAACGACGTGAAGGCAGGGGTGTCTCCTCCGCACCCCACCTCCAGCTCCCCATCGCTGGTGGTCCCGGGCTCCACGCCACCCTTCACTTTGCCATGGTGACCACTTCAGCCTCTCTCTCCTCCAGCCCAGGATCCCAGCCCCTCCCCACTCAGCTCACCGCCTTCAGAGGAAATCAAAACCCTCAGGAAAAATGGGACGCGGCCCTGCCCACCACTCAAGCCGAAACAAGTCTGCCCAGACACCTGGCCTCTGCCCATGCCTCCAGGCGAAGGGAGGCAGCACCTGGCCCCACGGAGGGGAGCCCCCCGCCCCACTGTCTGCTCAAGGGCCTCCTGTGTTTCCCGCCCTGCACTCTCCAGGGGGCCCAGTTCTCACCCCAGCGGCCCCTTCCCGTCACACGTGTGCACACCCTGAAACCACCCAGAGCCCCACGCCCCACACCTCCCTGCCCTGCACAGATGGTTCCCAAGCTGAGGGCTCAGTCCCGCCGCCCTGCAGGCTCCTTGCACCTGCCCTCAGCCGCCACCCCACCTCCATTCCTGCCCGGGCCCCAGGGATGCCAGGCCAGGCCCCAGGTGACTTCTCGTGACACTGCTGTGACCCCTCACCTCCCGGGGCAGCCACCTTCCTGTGTCCCCTGCCCCTCACTGAAAGGTGGGTGTCCTAGCTGTCCTGTTCTAGAGTTTTCGCCTCTGTCCACAGACCCCCCAGGAGGACCCCCTCCATCCAGCTTGACTCCTAGTGTCTGTCTCTGGGGTCACCTCTCTCCTGAGCATCACACACACACACACATCCAGCAGCTGCTGGGTTCAGGGCAGTCTCACAGAAGCTGAAACCCCCTGCCTCAGATGAGACCCCATCCCACGCCCTGATGTTCCAGGCTCAGGGCACTGCATCCTGAAACCCCCAGGTCACAGCCTCCTGCTCTGTATTCCCTTCAACCCACTTCGGGCCAATCACAGAGCCTGGTGGATCCTCCTGATCCCACATCCCTTGCCTTTACTGCTTTCTCCATTCTTAGAGCTCCCACCCTGGTCCAGGCTACTTCTGTCTCCCTCTATCAGGAAGCACCCCCTCCCAAGGGAGCTCCCGCCGGCACTCTGAGCCCCTCAAGGTCACGGCTCACTCGCAGCCGGAGCCACTTTCCTAAGAGGCAAGTCTGACTGACATCTGAGGGCAGTACTGCTCTGCTCCTGACCGCCCAGCAGCCTCCGAGGCTCTGGCCCCACCTCCTCCCTAGCTGTCCTGGTCGGCGGCCTCCAACTCCACCTGGTTGGCGACCCTCTCTAACCACGTGGAGCCTCTCCCAGTCTCCCCTCATCCCGGGCCCCTCTGCTAACTCCGCGGCTGTGTCCATGCTGCTCCCTCTCCCTGGGTCACTGTTCCCGTCCCTCCTGTCCTTGCCCCAAACCTTGGTGACTGCTCGGTCCTTAGCTTAGCCATTGTTTTCTCCAAGGCACACAGATTCCAGGTTAGGCATCCAGAAATATTACTCAATGGGCCGCGTGTCTGTCTCCCCCAGACCAGGGCCCCACAGCTGTGGTCCACCCGAGGGCCCTGGACACAGTAGAATCCCCAGGACTCACGAACTGACAGCTGTTTAGTTGCTTAGCCGTGTCCGACTCTTTGCGACCCCATGGACTGTAGCCCCCTGGATTCTCCAGGTGAGAAAACTGGAGTGGGTTGCCATTTCCTTCTCCAGGGCATCTTCCTGACCGAGGGGTCAACTCGCATCTCTTGGGTCTTCTGCTTTGGCAGGCAGATCCTTTATCGCTGAGCCACCAGGGAAGCTCCACTGACTGACAGACCTTTGCACAAAAGCACCTTCATCTTCAAGACTCTCTGCCTCTCTGCTTTCCATGCACAGAAATGGGCCATGTCAGCTGATACACGAAATGTATCCCCTCCAGGCTGACCAGCTGCCAGAAAAGGCAGGGTGAACCCTGAGGTTCCCCTACCCACCCCGGGCAGCCTAGGTCTCCTGAAAAAGCATGTGCCATCACCCACTCTTGCTAACGGCCCAGCCAGCTTTGCTTTGCCCAGTTCTAATATTGGTTCTTTGACGAGATCTCTAAGTGTTTGGGTTTCTGCTTGCGCCTGCAGAAAAAGGCTCTGGGCTCCTTGGTGGAGTCCGGCTGCTCCACTGAATTCAGGTCTCTTTCAAGTGCACGGGGCTGCTGCTTCAAGAGCCCCTTGAGATGTGAGCTCCGGGCAGACAAGGCGGGGCTCCTGCCTGTGATGGAGGCGGCTGGGAGGAATCTCACCTGCAGAAGATACCTCCAGAAACAGAAGTCCCCAGTGCAGACAGGACAGGGAGGCAAGCGGCCAACACCCAGGAGCCGGGGCCCCACCCTGGACAAGGACTCAGGCTCTGAGTCAGGCTGCTGCCTACGCCTCGTAGTGTGTGGACTCAGGAAGAGGGCTTTCCAGATACCTCCCGATGGGAAAGGATGCAGGTTAATAGTGGTTAACAGGGCAGCCTCCAAACACTGTCAGGAGAGTGGAGGGTCCCCACAGAGATGATGCGACACCCCAATTCATCACAAGTGCTCACAGACAACAGCCAGGGCCACCCCTGGGTGTGGAGACCAGAGAGCATGCGGCTGTGTGCAAATGTGAACACACAAACTTTCACGGGGCCTTCCCTGGCCTTCCAAGGCAGGGAGTGTGGGTTCAATCCCTAGTTGGGTGAGCTAAGACCCACACATGCCTCAGGACCTAAAGAACCAAAACATAATACAGAAGCAACAGTCTAACAAACTCAATAAAGACTTTCCAAAAATGGTCGGCATCAAAAAAAAAAAAAAAAAAGCTTCTTCAACGTGCAAAACTCCATTCAGTGAAAACCTTTACAAAGTCCTGATTAAAGCGGTAAATAATATGTAGAATCATTTGCCAACTCTCAGAGACAGAAAGGATGACAGGAATACAGAGCACTGGGGAGGTCTGCTTTCTGCTGTTGTTTTCTTTGCATTGCTTTTGGTAAATCAGTTTCTTTTTTAAACAAAGTCTTGCTCAGAATGTGCAAGGCTGTTTTGAAAGGGAGGGGAGAGAGGCCGGGACTCTACCCAGGCCTTGGCGAGGTTCCCTGTGGGCCACTGGAGAGGCAGCCTCAGTTCCCTGAGGGTGAAGGGCAGGGAGGGGACGGGCCGAGGGGACGGGGCCTCGGGGATGAGCCCAAGACACAGGGCTGAGCTTGGAGGAGAGTCTGTTCCTCCATGCCCTCTGAGGGCGTGAGCTGGGGACCACATAACCTGGGCTAACACAGCCCTGGGATGGGGACTAAGCAGGAACAGAGACCAGCACAAGAGAGGAAAGCAGACGAACTCACTGTCTTCAGCTTTGTGTATTCGTCTCCTGCTTTTTAAGTCGTCAGGGAACTTATCCATGTTTGCTTTCTAAGGAAGTTTATTCCTTCAGATTTGACTTTAAATGTACCTAAATTAAGGAAATGGCAGCTTAAGTCCTGGCTGGCATTTCTCTTTGAACTTGGTAAGGCTTTGATCTGCCCACGTGAGGAGGGACTCTAATTCTAACTGTATTTGGGCCTCAAACACAGATGAAAAAAAATGACCCACTGACACGCTGAGAGCACACACTTGAATCGCCTTCACACTTGGGCACAGGAAGGCTTTAGGTAAAACAGTTAATTACCACCGAAACCTATAATAGGGCTCCCCACACCACTGAGCAGGGACTGAAAGGCTGCAAGACACAGACAGAGACAAGAAACAAAATTGGGGCCAGTGGCAAAGCTATTTCTACTTATGCTAGGGGAACCACGCTGACTGAAACCGCCCACCCTGGCCAGGCACCACAGTCACCATTTGCACGAGTTGTTTTATGACCGGGAGGTCCTGGTAAGGAACATGGAACTAATAAGCCACCACCGACTGGAAGAGTTTGGGAAAGGTCAAAAGGAGACATCACATGTCTGACCACCTCCCAGAATCCTTCTCTCTGGCATCCATCTTGGCTGGACAAGGCGGGTGCCACCAGGAAGGACTCTGAGTCAGAATGACTGGCTAAGGACAACCCCAAAACTAATCCCATCACCATAAAAGCGGAGACTGCGGGCCACATGGCAGAGCAGTTCTCCTGGGTTCCCTTACCTTGTTGCTCTCTGCCCAGGCGCCCTTTCCCAATAAAATCTCTTGCCTTGTCAGCACAAGTGTCTCCTCAGACATTTCATTTCCGAGTGTTAGACAAGAGCCCAGTTTCGGGCCCTGGAAGGGGTCCCTCTTCCCGCAACACGTGCATTTAAAAGACAAGCAAGTTGCTGAGTGTCCCTCTTAATATTAGCATCCTCACTTAACATCCAGGCAATCAAGAACTTATGGTATCCACAGACTTACCGTATGATCCAGGAATCCCACTCCTGAGCATTCATACAGATAAAAACTCTAACCCAAACGGATACACGCACACTACTATTCACAGCAACACTATTCACAATGGCCAAGACCCAAGCAACGTAGAGGTCCGTCACCAGTCGAATGCATAAAGAGGATGTGGTGCGTATATGCAGTGGAACATTGGTCATCAATAAGAAAGTGAAATAACGCCATCTGCAGCAACATGAACGGACCTGGAGATGGTCACATCAACTGACGTCAGTCAGGCACAGAAGGTCAGATATCCCATGCTATCATTTATGTGTGCAAACTAAAACAACATGATACAAAAGGAAGCGGAAGTGTTAGCCACTCAGTTGCATCCAACTCTTTGTGACCCCACAGAGTGCAGCCCACCAGGCTCCTCTGACAGGGGGATTCTCTAGGCAAGAATACTGCAGTGGGTTGCCATTGCCTTCTCCAGGGGATCTTTCTGACCCAGGGATTGAAGCCAGGTCTCCTGCCTTGCAAGCAGATTCTTTACCATTTGAGCCACTAAGGAATCCTGATACAAAAGAACTTACTACGAAACAAAAATAGACTCATAGAAAGCAAATGTGTAGTTATCAAAGAGGATTGCTGCTGCTGCTGCTAAGTCACTTCAGTCGTGTCTGACTCTATGCGACCCCATAGACAGCAGCCCACCAGGCTCCCCCGTCCCTGGGATTCTCCAGGCAAGAACGCTGGAGTGGGTTGCCATTTCCTTCTCCAACCAAAGAGAATTAGGGAGGAGTAATTTAGGAGTTTGGGACTAGCACACTACTCTTTATAAAACAGATCAACAATAAGGGCTCTATAGCACAAGGAACTATACTCAGTATCTTATAATAACCTACATGGAAAAGAACCTGAAAAAGAATATGCATGCGTATATAGGCGTGTGTGTAACTGAATCCCTATGCTGTACACTTGAAACTAACATAATATTCTAAATTAACTATACAATTTAAAAGAGAAAGAGAGAATCATCTCTGAGAAGGGTAACAAAAAAGTATAATTTAAAGTTAAAAAAGAAACTCATGGTATCGTAACTCTGAGGAAGCAAAGTGTGGTCGGAACTGAATCAAATGGACAGAAAACACACTGCAACTGAAGTCCTAGAGAGAAAGAAATGAAACACATAAAAGAACTATGAAATGGCAGAAAACGCTTAAAGTTTTCTAATTGCTGAAATATTTCAGGTTGAAGAAATTACATTTTATACTCTTCTCTAAGCAAATTTAATTGTCATGCATCTCATGAGAATGCCAACTTAATCCAAACTGTAAAACAAAACAAAAAAAATGTATTTTCCATCTAGTATTGGTTTAACGTTGTAAGTGTCTCTCTATCTAAAAATATTACTACTGATGAAGATTAATAGACACTATTTTAGGGTAAAGTTCAGGCTACATTATTCAGTATAATTATTTTAATTAAACCCATTAGCATATCTTTATATAAGATTACAAGAGCTATCGGTGATACAAAATAAGTTTTTCTTGAATAATGTATGAAGCAATTATTAATTTACATATTTCTCCAGAATACGCATAAAAATGATTCCATTTGGAGGTTTGAAGTTAAAATATATACGGTCCACAAATTCTCCTTTCAGACGTCAACATTCCATCTTTGGAAGATGTGGGACATGACCAAAGAGGCTCAGAAGAACCAGGCTCAGAAGCAGTTAGCAAACTTTGAGCATTTCCTGCCGTTTCATAGTTCTTTCGGTCATTTCATTTCTTTCTCTCTAGGACTTTGGTTTCAGTGTGTTTTCTGTCCATTTGATTCAGTTCTGACCACATTTTCCTTCCTCAGGGTTGTGAAACCATGAGTTTTGTTGTTTTTTTTTTTTAACTTTCCTGATACAGATAAGCGTAGTAACACCAGTTCAGCCAAGAGGTTCCCCTGGACCAGAGCTTGCATCTTTCATAGGGAATAAATTAAACACAGCAGATGACTGGACATGATGGCTTCATGCAGTTAAATGATGAAAGCACACTGGAGAGATTCAAGAACGTGACAGTCTGAGCCACAGTTAGACACAGAAGAATCCGGAACAAAAAGAAAGACAATGGCAGTGACTGCTTTTGTTCCTTACGCTGCATTCAATCAAGACTACCTACATCTTCTGTGTCTTAACTCTAAAAATACCTCTTCTCTTTGTAACCAAGCTTCCTTGAAGCAGACTCTGGTCTTTCAAATAGCATTCCCCGTCTCGAACGCCAACGCGATGGTTCATGCAATCCTGACTGACAAGTGAGCAGTCAGAGGAGATCACTAGAAGAGTGATTCATGGAGCAGTTTCAGGTTTAACTATCACAGAGTCCAAACCAAAAAGCTAACGAGGAAAGCATTCTTCAGTGAACCCAATGCAAGCCCCTACTCTTAAAAATCTGTTACAGCCAATAGTCATGAAATGGTGGTCGACATCACTAACCATTAGTGCAAATTAGCCTCAATGAGATGTTACTTCACATCCATAAAGATGGCTACTATCAAAAAAAACAAAAATAGCAGTGTGGAGCCACTGTGGTCTCCTCAGCCTTCTAAAACCCATTTGCTAGGAACTGACTCATGCAAAACAGAGGAGACTTTCCGGAATCTCAGCAAGAACAAATCTGAATTAAATTATGAACTCTTTTTTTTTTTTCCACTTTTTACCAGCACAGCCATATAGCGAGGAGGCCCAGCAGGAAGGGGGCAATCCTTTGAACAGGACTCCACCGCCTCCAAATTGGTGAAAATTGGTTACCTGTCTAGACAGTTTCCAGGAAGCAAAGCATGCCTTTCAAATGATGGCGATTCCCTGAAACACACTTGAAATTCAGAGACGAAAATGGTCCATTCAGAGCATCTTAAAGGCTAGCACCACAGTGAGGCAGTTTGGAAAACAGCGACTGAATGGCCCAACACACCACCCTCGTGTTCTACTCAGACACTGAAGACTCTCACGGCGGACACTTGGAGGAACATCAGCAGGCAGGCCAAGGGGCCCGGCAGAGAAGGCAGGATGCAGGAGGGAGCCTGACTCTCTCTGCCCTCCCAGCACCTCCCACTGCCGCCGAGCCCCAGCCTACCCCAACTACTCCCAGAAAAACCATTAGAGGTGATGGCCAAGGCTGTGGAGACACTCAGCATCAGACACAGCCTAACAGGTGAAGAAAGTCCTCTCGTAGAGAGGAAACCGTGAAACAGACAAGGGCCCAACACGAAGAACCAGGCCCTCCCTTCCACTCCCGCCCTAAGCCCACGCCCTGCACACACTGGCTGCCCTGTACCCATGGCACAAACCAGCCCACAGTGGGTGGAGCTATGTCCCCTCCTCAACAAAGCATGTCCCACTGCTAACATCAGGGACCACAGAAGCAAGCTTACTTAGAAACAGGGACTCGGCAGCTGAAACCAAATTAAGATGAGAGCACACTAGATCAGGGTTGTTTATTTATTCATTGGGCTTCCCAGATGGCTCAGCAGTTAAGAACACTCTTGCCAATGTAGGAGACATGGCTTCTTCAATCGCTGGGTGAGGAAGATCCCCTGAAGAAGGAAATGACAACCCAGTCCAGTATTCTTGCCTGCAGAATCCCACAGACAGAAGAGCCTGGCAGGCAACAGTCCACGGGGCCGCAGAGAGTCAGACAGACTTAGCAACTACAGCACCACAAGCTGGAGGAGAAGAGAGAAGACCCTCAGAGTCTTCAGAAAGAACGTGGCCCTGCAGACACCTCCAGAAGCACGAGATGACACATTTCTGAAGCTTTAAGCCATCCAGACTGCGCTCACTTCTTAAGGCAGTCCTGGGAAATGAACGCACCTCCCATCCCAGGACCAAAGGGAAAGACTTCTCCCGCTCCCTGTAGTGAAAGACGAAAGTGGACTTTTATTTTCCATCTGTCTCCAACCAACAGTTCTGCAAAATAAAATGAAGATGATTTCCCACTAAACCAAAATGCCGCTTGGATGACACAGCAGTGCCCGTCACCGCAGACGTCTGTCAGCATTTACTGTCAACGCTCCTGCTAACCACGCTCGGAGGAATAAACCAGGCACAGGCAAGGGTCTGAGACCACCTGCTTTGAGTGACACAAAGAGCAGCAGACCCTCCCTGCAGGGGGAGGGACAGGCCTTGATCAGGGATGACACCCCTGAGCAGGGGGAGGGACAGGCCTTGACCAGGAATGACAGAGCCAGGATTCCACCTTTCCAGGCTTGAAAACTGACACGTCCTTCCCCACCTGCCTCTCCAGCACACCAGTATCACCACTGTGGTCACTCCAGTATTTATGGTCTCGCCAGCCCTGTCCAAGAGAACCTCCTGCAATGATGGACACAACCTAAGCTGCTCTGTTCAATGTAACAGCCACTCGGTACACGTGTCTAGAGTACCTGAAATATGCCTAGGGTGAACAAGGAGGGGAAACTCTGGCTTTATTTATGTTGAAAGGATTTACACTTAAACACGGCAATCCAGAGCCGAGAGACACACCATAGCTGCATCCCACAATCTGCTCCTTTTATCCCAAAGTTGGCCCCTGAACCCCGGGGTAGGGCAGTACTGATTTCTCTTGGTTTCTCCCAGAGGATGAATCTTGTAAGAATGAAATGGGAACCTGCAGGAAGAGGCCTGATGCATGGCCAGTGCTCAGTCATTTCCTGGAAGACAGGGTTCAAGTCTTCTTGGCCCAGGGGCCCGCCCATGTCACAGGTTCCACAATTTAGGAGGCTGTAAATAATACTGATGTTGCCATCTTTGATTAGGAATCCTGGGTTTTGACAGGAAGCCCTCCTGGAAAAATATACCTGTTGTAATTTCTAACTTCTCCAGATTGATTTGCTGTCCCGTGACTCTGACCTCACGTGTTCTCCTTCTCTTCGTTCCAGATACCCCCTCTCCTGCTCAGGGAAAAACGCTGCGTGAACTTGAACCCCTTGGGCCTCGAATCTCAGTGAAGATCCTAGATGTCCAAAAACATCAAAGACGGCCCTGCATTTGCCCTAGAGAGAAAGGTTTCACATAAAGAAGGAGGGGGCACCTTTCCACATCAACTTGCATGTGTAATTCAGGAGTTCATACAAGAAAAAGAAATGCCCATTCCTCAAGGAATTAAAGAGAATGACCGTTTGACCCAGCAGTCCACTCTCAACTCTCTCTCTCTGAAGAACAAAAACAGGTGTTCCAAGAAAACCTTGTAGCAGAACGTTCGTAGTAGTAGGATTCACAATAGTCAAAAAGTGAGAACTAATGTCCATCAACTGATGAATGGATACAGTCTAGTCATAACATAGAAACACGATTCTGCAATAAAACTGAAGGAAGTACTGGCACAGGCTACAACACAGATGACCCCTGAAAATATACCAAGAAGCCAAGAGACAAACAGATGTGGAAGACAAACACATGGACACCAAGGCAGGGGAGAGAGGGCTGGGCTGAACTGGGAGGCTGTGACTGACATGTATACACTATTGATATTAATACTATGGATAAAACAGGTCCATATAGTAAAGGCTATGGTCTTTCCAGTAGTCATATACAGTTATGAGAGTTGGATCATAAAGAAGGCAGAACACCGAAGAACTGATGCTTTCAAACTGTGGTGCTGGAGAAGACTCTTCAGAGTCCCTTGGACTATAGGGAGATCAAACCAGTCAATCTTAAAAGACATCAACCCTGAATACTCTTTGGAAGGACTGATGCTAAAGCTATGGCTTCAATAGTTTGGCCACCTCATGCAAACAGTCAACTCATTGGAAAAGACCCTGATGCTGGCAAGGACTGAAGGCAAAAGGAGAAGGCAACAAAGGATGAGATGACTGGATGGCATCACCAATGCAATGGCATGAACTTGGGCAAAACTCCAGGAGACGGTGAGGGACAGGGAGGCCTGGCGTGCTGCCAGGGGTAGCGAAGAGTCGGACATGACTTGGTGACTGAACAACCATAACAATAACATAGATAACTAATGAGAGGCCACTGCAGAGCACAGGGAACCCTACTCAGTGCTTTGTGGTGACCTACGTCAGAAGGAAATCCAAAAAAAGGAGGATATATGTATATGTATAGATGATTCACTTTGCTGTACAGCAGAAACTAACACATTACTACAGTAAAGATTATACCCCAATACTAACTAAAATCCAATAAAAAATTTTTAAAAAGGAGCCAGACCTAAGAGGCCACACACTTCAAAGTGTCACCTACACGAATACCCAAAATAGGCACATTCTTAGAGACAGAAAACAGATGAGAGATGGCCAGGGGCCGAGGGAGGGGGTAACAGGGAGTGACCCTAATGGATTTCCTTCTGGGTGGTGAAAATGCACGGAAACCAGATAGTGGTGACGGGTTCACAGTATCATAAATGTACTAAGTGATCACCTTTAAATGGCTAAGATGGTAAATTTTACCTACATACATTTCACCACCAGAAAACTAATTGAAAATATTTTAAAAAAAAACAGAATGTGCTGTTCCCTACCCCACCCCCACCTACTATAAATGGCACACAGGACTGCTCTTTACTTAGTGATTCAGAGGCACTGTCTGTCCCTCCAGCTGTAACACGGGGGGCTGACCCTCATGATGGTTTCCAGGCAAGACAGACCAGCACCCTGGAACAGCAGGGTGCCTCAAACTTCCTCTAAAATGAGGCATGAAATTAGTCAACGCAATGATGATTCCAATGTCACTGCCTGGTTCACCGGGAAAACCACGTCTCGCCTGAAGCAAGCCACCATCAGCACTTTAATTAAAGCAAAATGTGAGACAATCCGCCAAAGCAGAAGTGCATGGAAACCAGAAAGGAGAGGCACGCAGATATCCCAACACCGACCATTGTCCTGAAATGTCACCCCGGAAACCCCTTCTATAGACTCTTCCATAGCTGCGTCTCGGCAAACAGTGACAATGCAGGTCAGAGGATTTAAACCACGCGCAACCAAATTAAGAACTCTGCAAAAATGTACTCAGAGGCAGAGAAAGGGGGATTTTTATCAATGCTGCCCCAAATAAAGAAAAGCTCGGGGTTCGGTAATTAAAAATATTTCTGCAGGTCAGTCTCTTCTCCAAAGGAAAAGTTGGTCAGGAAGACTAATTATGGCTATACCAGACACCAGCTCGGGGCGACGTCTCTCTTGGAGACCTGAGTGTCCGGTCCCCTGCTCGCCTGCCCTCCTCTTACCCCAACGGCCGCCCTGGCCTCTCAGCCAACCATCCCCATGGCCTGGAAAGGCAGGACGAGCCTGGAGCCGGGACACAAGCAGCGGCCTCCCCTGGCCGGGGTTTACTCTCCTAGAATCTTCGATGCAGGGCGCCTGACTCCTCAGTTATCCTGAGGGTCCCCAAAACCGGAAGAGGTTCCCCAAAACCGGAAGAGGTTCCCCAAAACCGGAAGAGGTTCCCCAAGACCGGAAGAGGTTCCCCCGAACTGGAAGCATGCTGCCATGGCAGGTAAACAGGGGAACGGAAGGAAATACAGTGGGTGCACCGAGGACGTGAAAGCAGAAAAGAAGGTTGGGGCTGAGACCAGCCAGCAAGGAGGGGAATGGCTGAGGAAGTCGTAGGTCCATCTGTCCTGTCTGTATGGAAGAGGGGGATGGAGAGGAGCTCGTGGGCCTGCTCCAGAAACACAGGGGATCAGAAGGAACGGGGCCCCAGCACAGGGCTGCATGGGCCCAGAGGAACAGGCACGGGAGGAGGAAGTCAAAGAGAGACCAAAGCGGGTGGAGCCCCGAGGACAAAGGAAACCTCAGCAGGGTTGTTTCCAGGAGAAGAGGGTCAAGGGCCTGGATCAAGCTCTGGCCACGTCGGCAAGATCCCTTCCCCTAGGCGGCGGGTGAATCGGGATGAGGAGGAGGGTAGGAGGTCAAAACCAAGCTCAGGAAACTCATCGGTACTTGCGGTTACAGGGGTGAGTCAACAAGGGATGTTATAGCACCCATGGACCAAGTGACTTCCAGAAACCCCAGACCAAGGTGTCAGCAGGTGGGCACCCCCTTGGTTGTAGACAACTTCCTTCTCCCCGTGGGTTTCCTACGTGTCCATGACTTTTTTTTTTAAGATTTTTTTTTTTTTTTTAAATGTGAACCATTTCTAAAGTCTACTGAATTTCTTACAGTACTGCTTCTGATTTACTTTTCATTTTCTGGCTCTGAGGCATGTGAGATCTTAACTTCCCAAGCCACACACACCAACATTGGAAGGCAAAGTCTCAGCCACTGGACCACCAGGGAAGTCCCTGTCCATGTCGATTCCCTCCTCTCACAAGGACTTACGGGAACAGGGCCACCCTAACTACCTCACTTCCCCTTAACTGCCTCCCTAAAAGCTTTGTCTCCAAATACAGTCATACTTGGAAGGACTCAGAACAGAGCTTCCAGTATGGATTTGCTGGCTACACAATTCAGCCCAAACATACTGTTACCTCTTCTCCCTTCTTTGTACAAATGTACTTGTTTATTCATAAAAAGATGCTTTTTCCTCTACTTAATGGCATTCTCATTGTTATAAGTTGTTCAGCATAGAGCATAGACAAAACCTCTTTTGAAAGAAAGTGGGGAAAGCTCAAAATCTGCCAACAAATGTGTTCTTTCAAAAGTACCTTCTCCAACCACCCCCACCCCAGCCGCAGAGCATACAAGCTCCCATCACGATCACACACAGACCCCTGGCGCCCTGGCCTCTGACGACAGCGCCTCGCAGGTCCCTGGAGAATCAGTCCTGGCGATTAGAGCCCACGGGTTATGAAACATTAGACTCGGCACCCTGAGGCCAGAGATGGTGCTTCTGTTCATGACTGAATTCACCACAAGGTACCCAGCACCTGGCACGCAGGAGGTCACAGCACATTGGTGGAAGTAAGTGCAAAAGGTGATCATGGCAGGGTGGAGTGGGGTGGGTTGGGGGTGGGGTGGTTCTGTCTAGTTCCTGCTGGCTGCTGGACAAAACAGAGAACGAAATCCAGAGCAGGCTGATGTTCTGGAGAGCAACGCCATCCCCACCCAGGAGCAGACGTCATCTGGATGTCAGGACCTGAAGAGCTGGCCGGGGGGCTGTAACGGCACACAGAGCAGGCACACAAGGATGCTCTGAGGATGACGGAAGGACAGACCAAGAGAGATGTCCCCTCTGCACACAGGGCCCTTCCGCCCACTGGGTCTGCTCACCAGCCCTTCGCTGCCCTCCAAGCAGGCTCAGGAGCCCCCACGAACTGGGACTAGTGAAGTCGCTAAGCCGCGTCTGACTCTTTGCAACCCCATGAATTGTAGCCTACCAGGCTTCTCCGTCCATGGGATTGTCTAGGCAAGACTACTGGAGTGGACTGCCATTTTTCCTTCTCCAGGGGATCTTCCCAACCCAGGGATCAAACCCAAGTAGGCAGACGCTCTACCCTCTGAGCCACCTGCCTGTGTCCACTTTCACCTCCTGCCTGTGCCCAGGCCACCTCCCAACAAGTTGGCTGGAAGGTTCTCCCTCCTGCCTGCTTTGTCATCTGCACCCGCTTTGCTCAGGGTCTCCTCCACCAGGTCGAGGCATCCACAGCCCTGCAGTGCTTCCCAAGAGATGCCGATTGGGGGCTTTTCCTGGGAGAGTAGGAAGATAGTGCCCCGCATCCTCTATAGTCCAGCAGAGCCTGCAGAGCACTCCATAGATAAAGCTTCCGCCATGGCAGAGACACTCCAGGTGGGCCAGCCTGGCTCAGTCCCTTCTCTGCTGAGCACCTTCAGGGATCTGGAACTCCAAGACGCCCAAGTCCCAGCTTCTTTCTCAAACACACAAGACAGCCACAGCCTGGCCACTCCTCGATGACTTGTCTATCCCCCAGCCATGTTCCAGCCACATTTCTCTCCTTCCAGATTCCAGACAAAGCCAGGTGGTCCCCCATCTGCCCCTTGGCATCTACCACCCTCTGCTCCCTGACTCACTCACTGAGCCCCAGACCATGCAGCTGAGATGGCCCAGCACCGGGCATCCAGTCTTTCTTCAGCTACACATACAGACGTGACCCAACACCAAGACCAAGGCAAGTGGGACCATGACCTGCTGTGAATGCCACCGATCTGTCCACCTGGCCAGGCTATATAGCACCGGGCTGCCAATCAATCCAGGTGTCCCGTGAAGGAAATTGGTAGACGTGATGATTAACTCCAATCAGATGACTTTATTTAAAGGAGACCATTCTAGGTAAGCTGGGCGAGCAGGATCCAAAAAGCTGAAAGATGTGAAGGGCAGAACTCGGGCTTCCCAGAGGAAGGGAGATGTCTCCCTGAGGACCACAGTGTCAGCTCGTGTCCCAGAGTTTCCAGCCCACCCTACAGACTTCAGATTTGCCTAGGCGACCCCACAGTCATGTAAGCCAATTCCTTGCAATTTACGAATATATTAATTAATATACACTACTGGGACTTCCCTGTGGTCCACTGGTTAGGAGTCAGCTTGCCAACACAGGGGACACAGGTTGGATCCCTGGTCTGGGAAGATCCCACATACAGCAGGGCAACTAAGCCCATGAGCCCCAGAGCCCATGCCCCCCAAGAGAAGCCATTGCAATGAGATGCCCGTGCACCACAACCAGAGAAGAGCCCCCACTCACTGCAGCTAGAGAACAGGCCATGCAGCAACAAAGACCCAGCACAGCCAAAACTAAATCTAAAAATTTTAGAAATATATACCCTACCAATTCTGCTTTTCAGTGGACACAGGACTGACACACCTCTGGCACATCTCCATCAGAGCCCTGCATGGACATGTCTGGACCCCTTGGACCAAGCTCAACAGGATGGGAAGGGTCTTGCCTAGTTGTGCTGGTCATCCCGGCCCCTGCCCCTCCCCTCACCCGCCAGGACACTCGGGAAAGGACAGTGGATCAGAAGAGACTGGTGCTCAGTAATCACACGCTATATTAATAAAAGGGGAAGCCAGGAAGTGCTCAGCCCATTTACAAAGGCAAGCACCCCTGCTCCAACTGAGTGAGTCACTCACTGACTCACTCATCCAACTAGAATGTGCTGAAGAGCAAAGATGAGTTAAAATTCCAAAGGGGATGCTCAGCGAAGCTCTTGAACCCTTGGGAAGAAACCTTTCAAGCACAGGGCTTTCCTTTTCAATAGCTTTGATTCTGGAGGAAGGTGCCGTCTTTGACCACTCAGTGGACAGTCTGTTTCAGGCCTGAAGACCTCCGAAGGGATGAAATTAAATGTGAGAGTCACGGGAAAAGGCAACACAAATTCACTTCAACTGACTACCCTCAAACCTTGCTTCAAATCCATTTTTCCAGGTAACGCTAAAAGAAATGAGATGTCCCTCACTTGTTTTCTTTCCTAGGTACAGTTCAAATAAATTGTAAGCACCATAATCGTTGCTTTCAGATGCAATAACAGGAATGATAGCTCCATTTGAACCAAAACAAGAGTTCATAGAAAGACATAAAGCCAGGGCAAAATCAAAAAGCAATGTTGAGACATTTACTATAAACATAAACAGTAGTCAAGTTAACAGCTTTTAATGATTTTTGAGGGGTATGTTTAACAGACGTGGGAGGGACATCCTCCGCAACCATGAAAAAAATGGTATATTGCTCCAGAAGAAGACCGTGCCGACTTGCAAACTGGACTGAAGGGTAGAGAAAATAGCAGAGAAAACAGTGAACAGTGCAGTAATGAGTGAAAAGGACAAAAGCACCAACGTTCAATTTGTATACAGTTTGTTATTTGAAGACTCCACAGTGTGCCTGCACAGATGATAAATGAAATCTGAGGCACTTGATGGCAGCTAACTGGTTATCAAGTTAAATAAAATTTGGAATGAATTTTACAATTACACTTATAATTGCTGCCATCAAAACAGAAAACCTGCTAGCTTTCACTTGGCATTTGTAAAGGATGGTTTAGAGTGAACTAGAGAAAACTTTGGAATTAAATATGAAAGCAACTGCAAGAAAATAATGACATTTATTGGAAAATAAAATGACATGATCAACAGAGAAAATGAAATAATTTCGGCTCTGGATCTTCAAAGGTCTGGAATTTGACAAACACAAGAGTGTATAAAAATAAAGCTGTGAAAGAGAAAGCTCAAGATGAGACTCCCCGTTTTGTCCAACATTTGTATTGATAACCAAAAGTCATTTATCTCTTTTAATGACCAATGAATACCAAAATTATTTTGGATCTACTTAACACAGATGGCCCTAAATGATGCAAATTTTTAGCTCTCTAGTGCCACTTGATTTCATCAGATGAACCTCTCAACAGCTTGGCTGTGATCCCAAACCCCACAGAACCCTTGAGAAAGAGGGGGCGGCGGCAGTGTTTCTTGGGAATGAAGTCTGCAAACTAATGTTCCTTCACTGTCTTCACATTCAGGAAGCGCCCCCACGCCCACCCCTGGTCAACCTTTGATGGTTTCTGGAAGAGTGAGCACCCATGAAAAATCTGAGACACTTGATGGTGGCTAACTGGTTATCAAAGTAAACAAAATTTGGAATGAATTTTACAGTTACACTTATAATTACTACCATCAAAATATTAATAGAAAACCTGCTAGCTTCCACTTGCCATCTGTAAAGGATGCTTTAGAGCGCACTAGAGAAAACTTGAAATTAAATACAAAAGCGTGTGTGTGCGCTTGTGTGCTAAGGTGCTTCAGTTGTGTCCGACCGACTCTGTGCGACCCCATGGACTGTAGCCCACCAGGCTCCTCTGTCCATGGGATTTTCCAGACAAGAATATGGAATGGGTTGCCATGCATCCCAACCCAAGGATCAAACCCACATCTCTTATGTCTCCTGCGTTGGCAAGCAGGTTCTTTACCTCTAGCGCCACCAGGGAAGCCCAAATACAAAAGCAAGTGCACACTCCCCCCCCCCCCCCCAACCACAATCCATCGTAACATCTAGAGGGACCAGCCCCACCTCTCCCCTTCCCTCCCCCATCCCCAAGAGCACCATGAACTGAATCCCAGCATGAATTTCACGGACTTGATCAACACCAAGATAAATGTGACAAAGCAAAGATCCGCCTTATTTGATGCTATAAATACCACAGGGCTTCTCAGCATCCAATAGAGAAGGTGTTTCCGTGTGCTGCTGGGGAAATGACAAGCCCATCTTCTGAAAACTCTGACGACTTTGGCAAGCATCCTGTGAATCTAACATACATATCAGATGAAGTCCCTGCCCAATGGCCAGTGCTCTAAGGCTGGTTGTCCTTCCACCCAAACCATGTTCCTTCACTTTCTGGAGGCTTCTGGAGCCCACCATGAACATCTCATGCTGTACCCACTCCCACCTACCCGGCTGTGTGGAACTTCCTATGAGGCAGCTGATCCTGCATGTAAGACAGTCCTTCATTTTCAAATGAGAGAATTTCAAATTTTGGCCAGGACAAACATATATACTTTTATAGATAGAGATAAAAGTCAAGTGTCTAATTATAATACTTCATTACTTTAACTATGCACGCCTATATGTAATAATATCATGAGATACGAATATTACTTTACAAATATTTTTTGTCCACTCTCAGATTTCAAGAAATTATTCTATATTAACTTTTTACTTACCTCTTTGATATCAGTGTCTTAATCATCAACACTTTGGGTCATCATTTTACACCAATCTAAAACGCTTACAACATGGGACTCTTTATGAACCACAATAAATTTGTTCCCAAGCAACATGTCCCCATTTATATAATATACAGTTAGAAGTTTCATGTTTTAAATTTACACGTTACATATTCGTGATCTTTCATGATCTCTGCAATGCAACCAATTACTCTATTTTCTAAATGACCTCTAAAAGGCTTTATCACAATCACAACATTTGAGTTCACACTAGCAGAAAATGGAAATATGCTAACTCCTTCGCTTCTCTTCTACCCATTCTATCAGGTAACTCGTATAAATATGGCAAACTAGCATCAAGGTTTCTGGCTAATGTAGTTTACTATTTTATTTAAAAATAAATAATGAGAAAGATGTTACAGGTTCTTAGAAAGAATATTACGTAACGTCAAGGATTGGGAGGCAACTATGGGGTGCAGAGAGAGAGGCTGTGACATTGAAGAGAACAGGCTGGACTCCTCTTCCTGAATGTGGGGACCTCTCAAAATCCGGTTCACAGGACCGCACAGCAATTTCCTCCAATCTCCCCACGTCCCAGGACTGCAGGGGCCCTGGTCCTTCTCACTGGGGTCCCCTTACACCCCCTCAGTCACTCAGGACCTCTTGAGCCAACATCCTCTGATTTTTCTGCATCCTCAGCATCTTCATATTATCTGGCCTTGAGCTGGTGCTGACAAACACTTGTTGAATGGATGCATGCATGAATAATATCACTAAAATGCTTTTTTAAAACAAAAGAGGGACACAGTAGCTTGAGGTAAGATTTGGGGAATAAAAAGGAAGACTTTGATAGAAAGAGATCTGAATTCAAAAGTCCTGAAGACCTGTGAGCACCCTAAGGTGACTCACCACTGTGCCCCCACTTTCTTTCTCAAAGTCGCTCAGTCATGTCCGACTCTTTGCGACAACACAGGCTATACAGTCCATGGAATTCTCTAGGCCAGAATACTGCAGTGGGTAGCCTTTCCCTTCTCCAGGGTATCTTCCCAACCCAGAGATCAAACCCAGGAATCCACTTTACCAGCTGAGCCACAAGGGAAGCCCAAGAATACTGGAGTGGGTAGCCTTTCCCTTCTCCAGGGGATCTTCCCAACCCAGGGATCAAACCCAGGTGTCCCACATTGCAGGTGGATTCTTTACCAGCTGAGCCACAAGGGAAGCCCAAGAATACTGGAGTGGGTAGCCTTTCCCTTCTCCAGGGGATCTTCCCAACCTAGAGATCAAACCCAGGTCTCCTGCATTGTAGGAGGATTCTTTATCAGCTGATGTCACAAGTGAAGCCCCGACTAGACTGTGACAAAAGAAGGAAAATGGACATAAAGAAAGGGCTTTAGAATAGCCAAATATTTAAAAAATTTAGACCTGTTTCCTATTATAAGATTGGGGCCCTCCTTCTCTAGGAAAGTCAGGAGGTCCTGACTTAGGCAGAAGCAGGTACAGGACGTTTATTTTTATTGTTGTTTATCACTAAGCCAGTTCTATAAGCCAGTTTTATTGTTGTTGATCACTAACTCAGTTCTCTGCCCCTGATTAGAATGTAACGCAGCTTGTATACACCCCCTACTCCACGTCTTGACCACTGACACAGATCTCCATGCCTAGAATATGGCCTAGCAGATACAGGGGCTCAAAAATCTGGTGAATGTAATTTTTTGATCAGTGGCAATTTTTTATAACTCGCCCATCAAATTCTGCTGTTGTACAAAACCATCCTGGAAGCCACACAGAAAAAAAAGGTCAAGGTAACAAGGGTTCTTAACCTCCCTCTTTTCCACCAAACCTTCCCCAAATTTCAGGCTGCTCTAAGGCTACCCACTCCATCATTCTGGCCTGGAGAATTCCAGGGACTACAGTCCATGGGGTTGCAAAGAGTCGGACACAACTGAGCATCTTTCACTTCCACCTTCGCTTTCTACACACTTAAGAGTCCAGGGGTTGGTGGGACGGGTTAAGAATCATAGCTGAAAAAAAAAAAAAAAAAGAAAGAATCATAGCTGATAAGAATCGACTGTGTAGACATCTGTGTTAATATGCAGAGATGGTGCAGAGGATAATGAACAAGCCAGGAATCAAAAGGCAGACACTTCCTAGTTTCCATCCCAACTTGGGCTAAAGTGGTCTCGGTGCCCTGGGAGCTGCCCCAGGCTCCCACCTCCCCACGCCTTCATGAGGTCAAATGCCTCTGGTCAACGTTCTTTTGCAGAATCCACCTTTTCCTCACCTTTTCAAGATTGTGTGTTCCCCTGATGGGTATGGTAGGGGGCACCAGGAAGTAGCCCTGGGGGTAGGTGTACTTTGCATAGAATCTACTGTAGCATGTGAGGTCTATCCCTTGAACATGGAAATCCTCGCGGAAACCCACTGAAATCCAGGGCAAACTAACATCCTGGGAGACAGTAACTTGTGTCCTGATCTCTCTGACATATAATACAGTTAACAACAAGTGGTCTCTCTGCCCTCCCATCTCAGGAAGGCAGCTCTGCTGTGCTGAACAGAATGCCACCTACAGGGCCACTAGCAGCTTGTCCAGTTTCCCATTTAGGCTCCCAAAGAGAAGCCGTCGGACATTGTGAGGATAATAGCCCCGACCCCATTATGGGGAGAGGGTCTTCTACACGATGACCAAATTTAACATTTCGACATGCTGCTCAGAGAGGGGCTTTGGACCAGATGTCTTTCCTTAACAAAAAGTGAAGACAGAATTAATGGTAAGAAGGTAACCAGAAGCCTCCCCAACCCTAGGGATGCAACAGAGAACATACACATTTAGCCGAAAGTGACTTTATACAGGACTTCCCGGGTGGTCCAGTGGTTATGAATCGGCCTGCCTATGCAGGGCTCAGGGGTTCCGTCCCTGGTCCAGGAAGATTCCACCTGCGGAACAGCTGAGCCTGAGCACCATGACAGCTGAGCCAGCGTCTAGAGCCCCGGAGCCAGGATTTCTGGAGCCCAAGTGCCTCGAGCCCATGCTCAGCAGCACGGGAGGCCACTGCCCCAAGAAGCCTGCGTGCTGCGGCTGAAGAGGAGCCCCCACCCACTGCAACTAGAGGAAGCCCGGGCACAGCTGGCAGCCAGCACAGCCACCAGTAAACGCATTTCTTAATGATTTAAAAGGTGGCTTTATACATTATCTTCCTAGCTGCAACGTGTAACATTCACACGCCAAGGAAGAATTAGTCATCTATAAGTGATGAAACACCCACAACATGGCCAGGAGACAACTGCGTGAAGAAGTTAAGGACAAAGAGGATAAAGGAGGTTTAAAAGAATAGCATTATTTAATCATCAGACAACAGGACAAAAAGGAAGATCCCCGGAAGGAGCCCATGGCAACCTACTCCAGTATTCTCGCCTGGAGAACCCCTTGGATAAAAGAACTTGGCAGGCTACAGTCCATGGGGTCACAAAGAGTCCGACACGACTGAAGTGACTTAGCACACACACACAAACACAGAAAGCTCCAAAAAGCAAACCCTGAATGTGCTGCACCCCAACAAATATTAACAGAGCATTCACATTGTATTTACAACTATTTACATCTCATTTACATTGTATTTATAACTATTTACATAGCATTTACATTGTATTAGGCATTACAAGTAATCTAGAGATGATTTAAATTATACAGGAAGATCTGCTTAGGTTATATGCAAATACTACACCATTTTACACAAGGAAGGAACTTTCAGCAGCCACAGAATTTTAATATCTGAAGGGGTTTCTGGAGCTAATTCTCTGCAGATACCCAGGGATGGACTATGAATGGGATTTGTAAAGATTTAGATTCATTAAGAATACTGACATTTTTTGGTGGCAATATAGCAAAAGAGGGAAAATATTTGTTAAATCTAAAGAGTCACCATTCCGCTTATGACAAGTGCCAGTAACTGGATATTGTCATCAGTAAAACATCTAAAAACACTGTCACCAGGTTAACAAAGTACAGAAGAATGGATGTCTATACTTTATTTTCTCCTATGTCATAACATAATGAAGGGACAGAAAAATTACTCAGTTCTAAAGCTTTAAACAGCTTCGTAAAAATGTTAAGTAACTTCTAATGGGCTTATTCCTTTTCTTCTCTGTATCATAGGGATCTGTTTGGAAGATTAAGAAATCACCTTAGGAAAAACGGAAAACAGGATTCACTAATCATCTTCCATTTAGCCTTTTCTATGAGTAAATAGGGATATCATTTATAATCATATCCTTTATAAAGAATTCAAATTATTCCACTCTGCTTTACTGAGTATCAACAGGAAGCATACTTCTGCACTATGAAGTTCAGTCAGCGTGTTGATCGTGTCATTAATTCCTACTGTAAATAGCCAAAGGGTTTGTCAAGTGCCAGCAGTGAGGTCAGGAGTTAACACAAAGAAGGCAGTGAGAGGTGAGAGGCAGGCACAGGAAACGCTAGGGAAAGAGGGGCCGCAGAGGAGGCAGGGATGCTCAGCAGAAGGCGACAGCTCCAGGTGTCTCACGTCTCCGTGGACACCAGCGGCCGGTGCGCTTCCTGAGAAATTCTCTCACCTCCAGTTGATGTTTGTAAGGTGCCAGGCCAAAGCTCAGGGGAAGTCTTGATCTGCAGGACAAGCAGGATATGCGACCAATGATCGCCAACACATCTGATGGCTGAGGTTTAATAAAAATGCCGAGTCTTGCAGAGGACCCTGGCGGGAAGCACAGGAGGCCAGGACACACTGGTGCAAGCGGCTACAGCACCAGCTTCCAGAGACCGACTGTCGGGTCCCCAGGGAGAGACAAGGGATGCACGCATCCCAGGGAGAGAACTCTGCATGCAAGGACTCAGAGACAAGCAAAGGCACAGCAAGGCCAGGCAGCACGAAGCCACACGGTAGCAAGGGAGGAGGAGGAATGACAAGGGCTCAGGGCCGGTCGGGAGTGGACTGCGGGGGTGGAGGGGACCGATGCCCCGGGCACATTCCAGCTCCTTCCACTCCTGCCAGACAGATGCTGTCACTTCTTATTCTCCCACATAAGCCTCTATCTGTCCTGCTCGCTACACGCCAGACCTGGGCAGACACGGACACGGACATTCTGATCCAGCACACAGGCATGTCCTCTGAGTCTTGGATTCAGGCCAGGAAGTTCACAAGGCTATTGAAGCGGTTCTCCCTGACAAGGTAGCGACCAGTGCGAGCTCCATGGACCAGCACAGAGAGCACCAGAAAAGAGATGGAAGCAGTCAAAAGGCAAGTGAAGAGAGGAAAGACCCACGCTGACCCTTGGGTTTGGTCTATGGTGGGGAGAGCTCCCAGGGACACACTCTTTCTTAGCCCTGGGGCCCTGGAAGTGGTGTGCAAAGTCAGTAACTCCCTATCAAGGCAATAAGCCTCAAATGAACAAAAAAAGGGTCCAAGCAAGTGCAAATCAGCAGGCAGGGATTGTCATACATATAAACTGCAAATCTGCAGGCAGGCACTTCTTCCCAGGTGAACAATGCTCATGGCTCACGCATCATCAGATCATCATATCTCCTAATAGAAGGAAATATAAACGGATGGATTGCAAATTCTCTGAAAACAGTATTTACTTTGCCAAAATATAGCACTGTGGGTTCAGGAACATTTCAAATAGAGATGACATGTTTAATTCATAGAGAGAGCAAAACCCCATTTAACTACCTTGGGGGGGTCACAGAGGGCCAAAAGTAAGATCACACCAGACTCAGAGGAGGTTATGAAAACAATTATGAGCTAATGAGTAGATGCTGGGAGGGTGAAGGGGAGAGCAGCAAATTGCAGGCTGGCTAACTCTATCCTCGCTCACAAATCAGAGACCAACGTGTCATTTTAAAAATATTAAATTATTGGGTAGGGAACTCCAAATTCAAACACAAAATAAATAAAACAGATTTGTAACAGCCTAGCATGGAAGACAGGCCGGTAGAGACAGACTCTGCGTGAACGATGATGTGGAATAGTAAGGACCTAGTCAGGGTTCCTTCCAGCAAGAATATGCATGCTCAACTCGGTGAGATGCAAGAGTCAGCTGGGCCAGACAACCCAAAGGGCTATGACTACCCAACCCTACACTCCAGATGATGCAACATTTTCTTATCTGTGGAACAGAGTTTCAGGGAAGAACTTCTCGGGATGGCTAGACATTAACTAGCAATTATAATACAAACCCAACTATCAATCAAACTCTGGAAGGAGGACAGGAAGCAGGGGGCTAAGAGACAGTCTGAGGGAAGAAGGGCAACTTTTCCAAAAATAAAATTGCTATCACTTTCAAGTTTTCAAAGAAAATTAATGTCCCAGTTTCTTGCCAGCATGATACTGGCAAGAACTCACAACTTCTGAGCTGGAGGAGGACCCAGAGTTTATCACTTGCTAAAGTCCTTGGTAGAAACCAGGTGGAAAGAAGAGTTGAGGACTGATGTACACTGCCATACTGAAGAAAATGCTATTCTCTGGGGAGGTATACACCCACCATCAGGGACCTAATCCCATTCACAGTACGGATTCATCTGGTAAAGCTTCATTTTCCTGCTAGAAGAGGTGAATGGCAGCCCAGCACTGCCTTAATTATCCCAAATTATGCATGAGTGGGGTGTGAATGAGACTTTGCTCCACTGAACTTACCAGTGTCAAAAATCATGAGCTAGGCAAAAGATTTTAAATATTGCACAACTGGTATAGTAATTCTGGAGCTATGATTAGTTTAAAATACAAAAAACAAAGCACTTCTAAATGACTGACTATTGTATTACACACTCAACTGACTTCTTTTAAACATCCATGTCCATATACACTTAAAACAAATATGCCCCAATGGAAGCTGATGATGGTATTTGACCTTTCAGCCTGTGCAAAGTTTGCTTTGGTGTTCATGGTCCAATTTAAAGAGGTGGCCATTTCTGGAGAGAAGATCACAGGCTGGAAATGCAGACAGAGCAAGAGAGTACCGGCTAAACACTTTCCCTTTATTTTACAGATGGAACAAGAAAACTCAGAGGAGTGAAGAGAAATAAATTTACAATATAGAAAACATACAGTTACCAAAGGGAATTAGAAGACTGGGATTTACATATCCACACCTCTATACATGAAACAGATAAACAAGAAGGATTTACTGTACAGCACCGGGAACTATATTCAGAATCTTGTAACAACCTATAATGGCAAAGAATCTGTAAAAGAATATCTATGGGCTTCCCAGGTAGTGCTAGTGGTAAAGAACCCACCTGCCAATGCAGGAGATTTAAGAGACATCGGTTGGGTCCCTGGGTTGGGAAGATCCCCTGGAGGAGGGCATGGAAACCCACTGCAGTATTCTTGCCTGGAGAATTCCATGGACAGAGGAGCCTGGTGAGCTACAGTCCAAAGGGTCGCAAAGAGTCAGACACGACTGAAGCACCTTAGCACGCATGCGTACATATGTTAGTGAACCACTCTGCTGTATATCCGAAACATGCGGGACATTGCAAATTAACTACACTTTAATTTTTTTTTTAATGGTTTTTAAAAGTTTCTGTTTAAAGGAACCAGAGCTGCTGAGGCAAATGGGATTGAGAGGTTCAGACTGCAGAGAGAAATACAGAAATGCACCCAAGACCATCAGTCAACACCCCCAGTGTACAAAACTGGTGGCAGGAAAGCTCTTTATTTTGATGGAGGTGTGGGTTACAGGATGCAATCATTTCTCAAAATCGGAGTAAGCTGAACACATCACATTTGTGCATTTCAACATATATGAATTATAACCCAATTTAAAATTCAGCTTTTGATTAAAGGATTGTAAACAAAGCGAAAACAAAATAAAGTAAGCAGATTGAATACTCCAAATAAAAGACAAAGGTTTCAGGCCGGGAAAAACTGCATAAATAAAAGAAAAAAGAAAGGTTGAAAATAAAAGCATGAAGAAGCTCTTCTGCACAAATGGCTCATACACAGAAAGCGGGTGTAGTCTAAGAGATGAGAAACCGTCTAAATCTTCGTGCCCCAATAACACAACTTCCACCATTTTGGGGGTGAAATAGTGTCTCATCCTAATGCAGTGTTCTCTCCACTCCACCAAGAAGGGAAAGGCTTAGCAGTGTGGAAGTTGTTGGCAGAAAAGGAGAGCAAAAAGCCTGCAGGGTAGGCTGACAGGCTGCAAAGGTCCTAGACAGGGAGAGGAGCCAAGAAACAAAGAAGATGGAGCACAGAGACATCTTCACATCACATGATGAATTAGGACATGTCATGTTTTTCATTTGTATTGTCCTGACATGTTTTTTTGAAATTAAAAAAAAAAAAAAACAATCAGGACATGACATGTCACATTCTCTAGCAAAGATGACACATTTGGGAAATGGCTGTGATTTTCTATGAATACATTTCACATTGATGTTGTTCAGTCGCTAAGTTGTGCCTGGCTCATCGTGACCCCATGGACTGCAGCATGCCAGGCTTCCCTGTCCTTCACCATCTCCTGGAGTTTGCTCATACTCATGTCCATTGAGTTGGTGATGCCATCCAACCATCTCAATCTCCATCACCACCTTCTCCTCCTGCTCTCAATCCTGTCTAGCATCAGAGTCTTTTCCAATGAGTCAGCTCTTCACATCAAGTGGGCAAAGTACTGGAGCTTCAGCTTCAGGATCAGTCCTTGCAATGAATATTCAGGACTGATTTTCTAAAGAAAATCCGAAAGGAATGACTGGTTTGATCTCCTTGCAGTTCAAGGGCCTCTCAACAGTCTTCTCCAGCACCACAGTTCAAAAGATCAGCTCTTCAGTGCTCAGTCTTCTTTATGGTCCACCTCTCATATCCTGACTACTGGAAAAAATTATAGCTTTGACTAGATGGACCTTTGTTGGCAAAGTAATGTCTCTGCTTTTTAATACACTGTCTAGGTTGGTCACAGCTTTTCTTCCAAGGAGAAGCGTCGTAATTTCACGGCTGCAGTCACCATCTGCAGTGATTTTGGAGCCACTGTTGCCATTATTCCCCCATCTATTTGCCATGAAGTGATGGGACCAGACGCCATGGTCTTCATTTTTTGAATGTTGAGTTTTAAGGCAGCTTTTGCACTCTCCTCTTTCACCTTCATCAAGAAGCTCATGTCACAAACACAGGACATAACCTCTCCAAATGAAGGGAGCACCCTGGGTGAAAGACAGGAGTCTTGCCTACACACCCCAGTGGCTTCCCTGGACAGATGGTCATCAGTCCCTGGTAGGGCTCTCGATGAGAGTCACAAACTCTGAAAGGGGACTTATAAGATTCCAGGGAAACTTTTTTTTTTCCAATTAAAAACATATTACTTAAAAATACAAATGAAAAAAAAAAAAAAAAAGTACCCCATGACACACCAAAAGAACACACAAAGAATTCTCTGAGGTCAAATTTTTAAGAACTTGTGTAATTTTCATACTGAGAGACCCTTGCGGGGGAAAGTCCTTTTTCTTTTTTTTTTATTCACCTCTATTGCTTCCTTGGGAAATCCTGGCCTTTTAGAAAAGTGCAATTTTAGATTAAAAAATAAATCTATATGGCAGTGCTAAGGGAGTCAGGTCAGAATCTCAGAGATAACTGTCTGGTTATCAGAACAAGAATGCATTCATCTTCTAAGCTCTGAGACCCTGGGATGGGACCACAGCTGCCTAACCCCCTGCTCCCAAGGCGGCTCAGCACTCGGCTCCTGGGATGCTGTATTCCCTAAACACCATCATTCCTGCCATCTCCACCTTCTCCTCCTTCTCGTTCTCCCTCCCATTGTCACCCTCTGCCCCCTCTCTGGAATGTTCACCCATCTCTACTCCTTCCAACCCTCAGAGCTCTGAGCCAGCCCTGCCTGCTCTGATCATGCCTTATCTGGTGATCTCAGGCCACCTCCACTTTCTCTGGGTCCTTGTCTGGCTGGCAGGCTCCTATCTGGATACCCAATGCTGCAATAGCACACCCCTCACCTGTCACCTATCCTGGGGTACCAAAATACCTGCTTTCCTTGGGCTCCCCTGGTGACTCAGCTAGTAAAGAACCCATCTGACAATGGAGAAGATGCGAGAGATGAAGGATTGATCCCTGGGACAGGAAGATCCCTTGGAGAGGGAAAGGCAACCCACTCTAGTATTCTTGCCTGGAGAATCTCATGGACAGAGCAGCCTGGAAGGCTATAGTCCATGGGGTTGCAAAGAGTCGGACATGACTGAGCTCACATGTACACATGAACTACTTTCTTAAACTGCAGACAGCAAGCTACACCCTTCTGTGTATATTCCTCATGGCCTTGGACCAGTACAAATCCACAGCTGGCACCAAATGAGCATTTAATAAACTACTAATATCAATAACCTCAGATATGCAGAGGACAACACCCTTATGGCAGAAAGCGAAGAGGAATCGAAGAACCTCTTGATGAAAGTGAAAGAGAAGACTGAAAAAGCTGACTTAAAACTCAACATTCAAAAAACTAAGATAGTGGCATCTGTTCTCATCACATGGCAATTAGATGGGGAAACAATGGAAAGAGTGACAGAATTTATTTTCTTGGGCTCCAAAATCACTGCGGATGGTGAGTATAATCATGAAATTAAAAGATCCTTGCTCTTTGGAAGAAAAACTATGACCAATCTAGACAGCATATTAAAAAGCAGAGACATTACTTTGCTGACAAAGCTCTGTCTAGTCAAAGCTATGGTTTTTCCAGTAGTCAGGTATGGATGTGAGAGTTGGACCATAAAGAAGACTGAGTGCCAAAGAATCAATGCTTTTGAACTGTGGTGTTGGAGAAGGCTCTTGAGAGTCCCGTGGACTGCAAGGAGATCCAACCAGTCAATCATAAAGGAAGTCAATCCTGAATATTAATTGGAAGGACTAATGCTGAAGCTGAAGCTCCGATACTTTAGCTACCTGATGTGAAAAGCCAGTTCATTAGAAAAGACCCTGATGCAGTGAAAGATTGAAGGCAGGAAGAGAAAGGGATGACAGAGGATGAGATAGTGGGATGGCATCACTGACTCAATGGACATGAGTTTGAGCAAGCTCCAGGAGATACTGAAGGGAAGCCTGGCATGCTGCAGTCCATGGGGTCTCAAAGAGTCAGACAAGACTGAGGGAACTGAACAACGACAACAATATAAAGTCAAGCGATCAAATCCACACCATCTTTGCATTCGTGTCAAAAGCACATGTATATTAAAATACTAAATCTGACAGTAACATCATGAAGATCACATCTAAAGAGAACCACTCACGGTTGTTTTCTCACTAAGAACTTAATAAACAGCAGGCAAACACCACACAGATGTTTAAGTTACCGAAACACTTTCTTCCCCAAGATTAATCCTCCTGTCCACTCCTAACAGAGGCACCAGGTCCATCCATACAGTGGACACACAGGCTACAGGTACCTATCCAACTCCAAATGCGCTAAGACTCCAGGCAAGAACGCAGAGAGGAAAGTACTGGAGTCTTTGAAGAAGTTCTGTGCCAACAGAGAAACAAGCAGGAGCAATCTCAACCTGGAATGCCCCCAAGAAGAACAAAGAAAGCAGCTGGACCAGCAGGCAGATGAGGAAGCCAGCTATGGGGCAGTGGGCAGGGTTGAGGGTCAGTGGATGGGGCTGGGAGCAGTGGGCGGGGTTGAGGGCAGGGGTGGGGCTGAGGAGCAGTGGGTGGGGCTGGGTTGCAGTGGGCGTGGCCAAGGGACAGTGGGTGGGGCTGGGAGCAGTGGGCGGGGCCAAGGCCCATCTGGAGAGGCAGGGCCCAGCTGGAGCAGGCACCAGAGGCATCCGCAGGACCAAGAGGGCCAGGGGAAATGGAAGGGCCTCAGGGACCTGGAGGTCATTAGGGAAAACCAGGGCTGCTGCAGAGCCGAGAAACACACCTACACACCCTCCCCACACCAGCAGCAGGGACACTGCCTTAGGCCTTAAATTCCAAGATCCCTGTTGAGGTTTACCCCAAGACCCCTGCTTTCCGGTTCTTTGCTTTTCCTTAATGATCACTGCTGATTACTTTGGTTGAGCTTTTTGGTGTCATGTAACATCAATTAATTCCTTTTTTTTTTTTTTAAGATTATTTTTTGACATGAACTACTTTTAAGGTCTTTATGGAATTGTTACAGAATTGCTTCTGTCATTTTATGCTTTGGTCTTTTCTGGTACCAAGGCATATGGGATCTTAGCTGCTCAACCAGGAATCGAACTTGCACCCCCTGCATTAGAAGGCAGAGTCTTAACCAATGGACAACCAGGGAAATCTCCGTAGTTCTAAATTTGTCAGCATCTCATTGGATACTGGTTTGGTCCAACCAGCAAGTCTCTCTGTCAACAGGATGGTATCACCTATTCTGTGAAAAGAAGTTCAAACATACTGTGTGAGGAAACCAAGCAGGGAACGGCACTGGCCAGGTATTTATCACGGGCTTATCAGAAACCAGAGGCATAATCCTTATAGAAACAGAGAGAATTCAGACAAGATCATGAGCAAGGGGCTCACAGTAAGTAATCTCACAGCAGTAGATTTATGCATATTATTTTAGAGGACTTTACTCTTTTGTTGTTACCTGTCCTTGAGAAGCAATCAAAATAAAGAAATGAAATTTTCATTTAAAAATAGTCTTATAGTTTCTGTTGATTCAAGATTGTGTGCTAGGCAAAGTTTTAACAATGACGTACAAAAAACACTCAGCTCCCACCCCAGATCACTGCAACCCAGCTGCTACCCTGGGGGTACCTCTGATTGTAGAGGAAATTGTAGGGACGTGGGAAACAAGAAGGGGTAAGTACCTGACACATATCCAAGACACACCCAACGGGGAAACTGCAGTAAATAAATCTTGTAACGTGGAACTCTGCTGAACCAGTGGTTTGTCTTCATGTCCCAAAAAAATATGGCAGGAAAAAGAAGGGGCCAACTGGTAGACCACATAAATCAGCAAAGTGATTGTCAAGGGGGATGGAGCCACAATGCTGCTCCCCCAAGGACGCATTGATGGGAACACATCACGAGAGTCATGACCCACCAGGAGCCAACCAGATGATCCGCCTGACAAATAGCAGCAAGAATAGTTGTTTTTTGTTTTTTGTTTTTTTTTTACTTAAAATGAATCATTTAAAAGAAAAATAATGAAAGGACTTGGCGGTCACCTAATTTCTCAGTCATGGCACCTCTGTACTTAATCTTGAGTGGTGACCCTATAAAATGTGTAATGACACAATGTGTATTTCCCAGAATTCTATGAAAATCTCATTTTCAAAAATTAATTGCACTTTAGTTATATTTTATTTAATCAGATGATGAGAAGTGCTGCTCTTCCTTAATCACATTGGAGAGAAGACAATTTATGCTTCAAAAAAAATTAGCAAGTCTAACTAAGAATCAATCACTGTATCTAAAGGTTACACAGGCAAGAATGAAACCTGCTTTATTTTAATAAGATATGCCTTTTATAGCCTTTTCTTTCCTTTACCGCACCCCTAATTCAATGTACCATATTGGATGTGTAGGATTTCCCAAGGGAAAAATAATTCTCCTTGAATTATAAAACTGTCACATTCACAGTTCATAGAGAATAATACTACTCAGCTTCTCATCAAAATTGTTCTGCCTGGCACAGGATTCTAAAGTTTACAGTGTAATTTATAAACTGATTTGGGAATATCGCAGAAAAGCCATGGGCTGAAGAAGGGGAAATCAAGGACTGACCCTTCCACCCAGGACAACTCTGGTTATGGTTTAGTCGCTAAGTCATGTCTGACTCTTGTGACCGACCCCATGAACTGTTGCCTGCCAGGCTCCACTGTCCATGGGATTCTCCAGGCAAGAATACTAGAGGGGATTGCCATTCCTTTTTCCACAGGACAACTATCAGTTCAGTTCAGTTCAGTTCAGTCGCTCAGTCGTGTCCGACTCTTTCGACCCCATGAATTGCAGCACGCCAGGCCTCCCTGTCTATAATCAACTCCCGGAGTTCACTCAGACTCACGTCCATCGAGTCAGTGATGCCATCCAGCCATCTCATCCTCTGTCGTCCCCTCTCCTCCTGCCCCCAATCCCTCCCAGCATCAGAGTCTTTTACAATGAGTCAACTCTTTTTGCATGAGGTGGCCAAAGTACTGGAGTTTCAGCTTCAGCATCATTCCCTCCAAAGAAATCCCAGGGCTGATCCCCTGGAAAAATTCAGATGTGACTGTGTGTGCATGCTAAGTTGCTTCAGTCGTGTCCGACTCTTTGTGACCCTATGGAGCATAGCCCACCAGGCTCCTCAGTCCATAGGATTCCCCAGCCACAGCTATGAACTTCCCACTCCCCAGCTCCCACATTAACTACATCCCAATGTTAACTACTTGAGCGCTTTTAAAATTCAACACCTAGTCCAAGATTTCATCCATACACACATGAAAGTAATTTATTCCATCATAAAGTTCTGAAAAATGGCTTTAATGAAACTTTGAAATTATTTGATATAATGGAGCTGATGATCTTTTAAGCTCAATTATGAATTTATTTTTTCATACTTTCTAACGCTCTAGCACTAGCTAACTCGTTTCTCTGTGAAATTCTTCCTGGGCATATTTAAGGGCTGGTCTCCTCTCAGGTCTCAGCTTGGGCTACTTGGCATGCAGGTTGGAACGCCAAACCTAAATGAAGGCTTTAAGTACCCTTTCCATCAGCCCGGTAGACAGGTCTGGAGAATAGCTACAGAAACCATTTCACAAAGTCACAAATTAGCATTGGCTTCAGCTACACTCACCAATGTCAGGTCAACCCCCCTGCTGGCTGCTTTATCCCTCTCTCTCCACTCTTTGCAGCAGGAAGCCTCTACTTCTCTTTCAACCTCCTTGAGTGTTTTCCTTCCAGGGATGGTCCCTCCTTTACAGGAGGAAGGTTAAAGAGGGGGTCTTTCTGAAGATAATTTTAGCCTTGAAAAGGCAGACAATCTGGGTCCTCTAGGATTATAAATAGTAAGAAAAAATACAAGCCTCAGACTAGCGGTGGCCATTCTTCCCTCAAATGGAGAGAAGAGAGTACTGAGCCCGTGTGCATGCGTGCTCAGTAGCTAAGCTGTGTCTGACTCTTTTGCGACCCCACGAACTATAGCCCGCCAGACTCCTCTGTCCATGGGATTTCCAAGGCAAGAATACTGGAGTGGGTTGCCATTTCTTACTCCAGGGGACCTTCCTGACTCAGGGATCAAACCTGTGTCTCCTTCATGGGCAGGTTGATTTTATACCACTGAGCCACCTGGGAAGCCACTGAGCCAAGAGCAAGGATTTCTTTTCTTCTGAGTGGTGGGAGGCAGCAGGGAGGCACTCTACATGGCATGTGGAATCTTAGTTCTCTGACCAGAGATGGAACTCACACCCTCTGTAGTGGAAGCATGGAGACAACCACTGAACCACCAAGGAAGTCTCCAAAAGCGAGGGTGTCTTTCAGCCCCTCCCTGGGCACAGTCACAACCAAAGCCTTGACCTCCCCAACGACATGAATCAGTTACTGTCCTTCTTTCTGAAGTGAGTATGAATTGAGTTTATACATTTAGACTACTGTAGCTTTCCCGTAAGACCTGAAGTCACAGAGTATCAGTCCTCTGATGTTCTCCTTCCGTACAAAGTGGAAAGTTCTGGGTCTTCTGCTTCTGGTGTCCTTTAGAATCAACTTGTCAACAGAGACACAGTAACTTGCTGAATTTTTGACTTGGGATGACATGGAGTCTACCCATCAAGCTGGAAAGACCCAACACCTTAACAATATTCAGTCTTCTTACCCAAGAACTGGAATATCTTGCCATTTATTTAGCTCTTGTTTGAGGTTTATGTTATTTGCAATTAAAAGGGGCTACCATCCACAGAAACTCACTAAGAACCTACAAACACACTCAAGTGTAAAAAGCAGTCCACAAGCAAGGTACACAGCAGACCCTGTGTCTTCAGTTTAGTGGGAGAATTAGGTTTAGATGGGTCAGACTGCTCTAGACTCTCTTCAAAACTCCCGCATCTTTCCTAGAACAAAAATCTCAGAAGAAGCCCCATGGGACAGCAGCAATGTGAAGATCCCAGAGAAGAGTCAGTGGACCTGGGCTCTAAATGTTTCTGTCAAAGACTCTGCTTTTAAAACGCAGTGACTTCACATGATCATGTTTTCTCCCCTCCCTTTCTGATGCCTTTTCGTTATCACTTTGATTGGGCACCATGGCGGCGCTGGGAGCATCATAAGCAACGACACACATGGAAAGGTTCTGATGAGGGAGAGTGCTCCCCAAATGGAAGGGATTAGGATTATCTCCTGGCCCCTAATCCACCTGAACAGAAGCATCAGATAAGCTCTCCCCAAAGCCTAAGGGAGTCTGGATTTGGTACTTTCCTTTCGGCCACCTGATGCAAAGAACGGACTCATCTGAAAAGACCTTGAAGCTGGGAAAGATTGAAGGTGGGAGGAGAAGGGGATGACAGAGGATGAGATGGTTGGATGGCATCACCACCCCAAAGGACATGAGTCTGGGTAAACTCCGGAAGTTGGTGATGGACAGGGAGGTCTGGCGTGCTGTGGTCCATGGGGTCACGAAGAGTCGGACACGACTGAGCAACTGAACTGAACGGAACCAAGCATCTACCAGCAAAAGGCCCTCTATCTACATAAGCACCTCCAGCCACCCAGCCAGCAGCACCACTAAGGAGATAGGAGACAAGGGTTGGAAACTGGACGCTGCCTAAAGAGAACCAGAAAATGAGAGGTCAGTCCTAAACGATGGTCGTGCAGTTAGAAATGGCAGGGGGATACCCACACAAAAGCATGCAAATAAGTTACCAGCACACGAAAGCTGCCCAGGAAGCCGTTTCCCACAGCAGCTCTCAGAAAGAGATGACTTTTAAGCAGGGTCTCAGGAGAAGCCCACCCTCAACGTCTACATATTGTAGAATCTTCCCCATTTCTTAAGATGTCTCTCCATCATGCCTGCATGCTCAGTCGTGTCCAACTCTTCAAGACCTCACGGACTACAGTCCGCCAGGCTCCTCTGTCCATGGGATTCTCCAGGCAAGAATACTGGAGTGGGTGGCCATTTCCTCCTACAGGGGATCTTCCCGACCTGGGTATCGAACCTGCATCTCCTCCATCAGCAGGCAGATTCTTGACCGCTGCACCACCAAGAAAGCCCTGTCCCTCCATCACACAGTAGCTTAAGCTAAAGATTCGGGAGGAGATGACACCTCCCCCACTTTTTCTCACCTCCCACATCAGAGCCACCACCACAGTCTGTAAATGACACCAGCAAGTCTCAACCTCCCTCTCAACACTTGTCACCAATCTAGGAACCCAATGTCTCAGCCACAGGCCATTTTGCCCCCACCCTCAACCCCAGGAGACACTTAGCAATGTCTGGACACATCTCTGGTCGTGGTTCGAGGAACTACATATAGTGTGTAGAGGCCAGAGATTCTGCTAAACATCTCTGGTGTGCAAGACAGCCCCACAGCCAAGAAGGATGGGCCCTGGGTGTCAACAGTGCTGAGGACCTCACTGTAGTCCAGGCCCGTGTAGGACCGATCACCCAGACCTGATGTCAGCCTGCACCTTACCACTGCTACCCCCATCCCTTCTGCGGACAGCAGCCAAATGGCCCTTTGAGAAGCCAAGTCAGGCCTGAGCATGACCTCTCCTGTGGTATCCACGGATCCAGAGCGGGACCACAGGGCTCTGCCCTCACACGCTCACCCGCTGCTCTACACTCTCCCAACATACCACCCAGCCTCACTACCCATCTGTCCACCCACAGCTGCTAATCATATGGCCAGTCCTTAAAAGCGGAAAAGACCTTCCAGGTTGCCCTTCTACCCAGAACATGTTCCCCCACCTAGTGCTTCTTTCACTCCTGAAAAGAAAGTGAAGTCGCTCAGTTGTGTCCAACTCTTTACAACTCCATGGACTATAGTCGTACCAGGCTCCTCCGTCCATGGGATTTTCCAGGCAAGAATACTGGAGGGGGTTGCCATTTCCTTCTCCAGGAGATCTTCCCAACCCAGGGATTGAACCCGGGTCTCCTGTATTATAGGCAGACGCTTTACCATCTGAGCCACAGGGAAGTCAAACCTTCCTTGAAACAACCTCCCACCCCAATCAACTCTTCTCATCCCCTGATACACCTTGTCATCCTATCCCTTACTTCCCTCAAAAGGACTCATGACAATCTCAAATTAGAGATTCATGTCTATGCTGTGCTTAAAACCATACAACTACACACGTATGGGCAGGGTGATTTAACTTATATCTGTCTCACTGACTTAAATGTAATCATCATGACACAGCCCATATCTGTGTCATATATGCTGTGTGTCCAGTGCTTGGCACATAGAACGAACATATGAGCAAATGAATTTTTGAAACAAATGAGTAAATAAACGAGATGTACTGCACATAAAGCCATCCATGAGACCCACTGATTTTCACAGAGCACAGAATAAACCCTGAATGCAATGGTGGAAGGAGCAGAGGGTGGGGTTGTGTCTGGTCCAATGGCAGGGTGACACACAGGAGGCAGACAGTGCAGATGAAGGGAGCTAGGGGAGAGACCCCTGAAAGCCAAGGGCAAGGGCAAGGAGAAGGCAATCACTTCAAGGTCCTGAGCAGTGAAGCCAAGAACTAAAAAGGAGCACTTTTCCACCAGTGAGCATCATCCAGGGGACAGGCCAGGTGGCTGGGAAGGGCCTGGAATCCTGCAATCTCAAATCAAAGGCTTTTCCTCTGACAGAGGTAGCAACATGTGGTAATCAACATGGAGGAAATTCGTCACAAAATTAAATGAAAGATCAATGCCACCAACTACTTCTCAATAAAATCATTCACTACAGGCTTAAACATGAAAAGTTCCATGTTCACTACATGGAACAACAGACTGGTTCCAAATAGGAAAAGGAGTACGTCAAGGCTGTATATTGTCACTCTGCATATTTAACTTATATGCAGAGTACATCACGAGAAACACTGGGCTGGAAGGAGCACAAGCTGGAATCAAGATTGCTAGGAGAAATATCAATAACCTCACATAGGCAGATGACACCACCCTTATGGCAGAAAGTAAAGAAGAACTAAAGAGCCTCTTGAAGAAAGTGAAAAGGAGAGTGAAAAAGTTGGCTTAGAGCTCAACATTCAGAAAACTAAGATCATGGCCTCCAGTCCCATCACTTCATAGAAAATAGATGGGGAAACAGTGGAAACAGTGTCAGACTTTATTTTGGGGGGCTTGAAAATCACTGCAGATGGTGATTGCAGCCATGAAATTAAAAGATGCTTACTCCGTGGAAGGAAAGTTATGACCAACCTAGACAGCATATTAAAAAGCAGAGACATTAGTTTGTCAACAAAGATCCATCTAGTCAAGGCTATGGTTTTTTCAGTGGTCATGTATGGATGTGAGAGTTGGACTATAAAGAAAGCTGAGCACCAAAGAATTGATGCTTCTGAACTGTGGTGTTGGAGAAGACGCTTGAGAGTCCCTTGCACTGCAAGGAAATCCAACCAGTCCATCCTGAAAGGAGATCAGTCCTGGGTATTCATTGGAAGGACTGATGCTGAAGCTGAAACTCCAATACTTTGGCCACCTGATGCAAAGAGCTGACTCATTTGAAAAGACCCTGATGCTGGGAAAGATTGGGCAAGAGGAGAAGGGGATGACAGAGGATGAGATGGTTGGATGGCATCACTGACTCAATGGACATGGGTTTGGGTGGACTCTGGGAGTTGGTGATGGACAGGGAGGCCTGGCGTGCTGCGGTTCATGGGGTCGCATAGAGTCGGACACGACTGAGCGACTGAACTGAACAGGCTTAAAATGCTAAAAGCAAAAATCGCAGTATTCAACAATGGAAAAATTAGGACGATGAAAAATCGTTTGATTAAGCAAACAAATGCACATCAATTCAGGTATCTGTTCTGAACTGGTATAGAGCTATTATGATTATAACTACTCATTAATATGGAAAAATGCTCGTGATACTATGATAAAAATGGAGTAAAGCAAACTTTATCTAGGTTGTAACAACTGATACAAAAACTCTCACGCATATGCACCATAACTTGGGTAGAAAGTCAACACTAAAAGGAGATCATGAAATGATGATAAAAGGGGGTGAAGTGAATCTTATCTGGGTTGTAAGTCTAAAAACTCTCTCTGTTGGTCTGCTGAAAGAGAGTGGAGAGCAGAAATCATCTTGCTTCCCTCTAAGGCTGCATTTCCACTACTGCTGCAAAATCTTACCCACTTCAAATGGGGATGGGGAGGCAGACGGCTAGGAAAAACTGTCTCCATCCAGACAGCTCCAGACAAAGTCTGCCCACGTGGGTGGCCTCTCAAGTCTCCTAGGACAGTAGCCAAGAAGACTGTGGAACTCCCCACCAGGAACTCTGGCCAGGAAGGAGATTCCAGAAATCCAACACTGGACATGCTTTCCAAATTATAAATTGGAGGGAGCTGGAACACCCTGTGTCGGGTGAGTTCAGATCACTTAGCCAGACTCTGGAACTCTGAGGAGTCGAGAAACCACAGCCTGGAAAGCAGCATGGAAATGAACAGCTGGAAGCATTTTGAGCCACAGGTTTACCAACCAAATGCCCTAGAATATTTTCTTCCCTTTATTTCTTCTTGCTGCTGCTGCTGCTTTTTTGATGTGAGCCATGACTTCACTTGTGTCTTACCATCTGTATACATGGAAAACTTGTGAAATCAGAACAGTCTAGCACATCGGGCAGTGGAGGGCTAGTACACAGGTGAAGACAGCCTGCAGGGGAGCATCAGCACCTGCCCAGACTCCCACTCCCCACCCTCCACTCTGGGGCAGCCAGGATGGTCCTAGCACATGAGTCCTGGCCACGCCCACCTCAAAGACTGGCCAGGGATCAAGACCAGCAGCCTCCCGGGAACGACTAAGAGGGAATCTGCACTTTCACAAGCCCTCCAGGTGATGTGTGCACACACACTGGGAGCTGAGAAGCTCTAGCCCCTCTGGGGCCCAGACAGCTATGGTCCAGGGTCAGCATGGCTCTGAAGCTCCTCATGTATTTAGAATACATCCTTATCTCTGATGGTTGCCCCTTGGAAGGAGAGCTATGACAAACCTAGACAGTGTATTAAAAAGCAGAGACATCACTTTGCCAACAAAGGCCCATATATTAAAAGCTATAGTCTTTCCAGTAATCATGTACAGATGTGAGAGCTGGACCATACAAAAGGCTAAGCACCAAAGAATTGATGCTTTCGAATTGTGGTGCTGGAGAAGACTCCTGAGAGTCCCTTGGACTGCAAGGAGATCAAACCAGTCAATGCTAAAGGAAATCAACCCTGAATATTCATTGGAAGGACTGATGCTGAAGCTGAAGCTCCAATACTTTGGCCACCTGATGTGAAGAGCTGACTCACCAGAAAAAACCCTGGTGCTGGGAAAGACTGAAGGCAAAAGGAGAAGGGGATAGAGAAGATAAGATGGTTAGACAGCATCACTGACTCAATGAACATGAATCTGAGTACACTCTAGGAGCTAGTGAAGGACAGGGAAGACTGGCGTCCTGCAATCCATGGGGTCATAAAGAGTCGGACACAACTTAGCAACTAAACAACAACAACTATGATGGTTCCCATGTCTCACTGGCTGGCTTCCTTGGGGTCCAGAATCATCTGAGCTAAAGGAACTGGACTCAGCAGAGCTCTCATCTCCTTACCTGATTTGGCCACCAATCCTGCACGGAGACACCAAGGTTATGTAAGCAGGTGACTCCCTAGGATCAAATAGCTCCCGGGGCGCCCAACACTGCAGTCCAGTCCTCAGTCCCACGAAGCAGGGGACGAGTGGAATCCCAGAAAGAACCTGGGTTCTAGCGCAAAGGGCAGGCAATCACATGGGAACACCAGAGCCCAGGAGGGAAGGGCGCAGATTCACCAGGTGGGCAGCGAGTTCTGACAGCTCTGCTCCGGACCTCACAGACCTTCAGAGCATTTGGAAACCTGGATGGGGCCAGCTAACCAGACAGAACAAGCTCTTTGCCATAGAGAAAGGGCCTGCCAGGGAGGTTACCGAGGCACTGTTCACGGCGAGGGAAGCTAGAAGCAATCTAAGTGCCCAACTATAGCAGAAAACTAGTAAAATAATCTATGGCACAACCATGAAGCAATATAACCTTAAAAAAGATGTCCTTCATGGCGGGCACAGTGGGGGAAGGGGAAGACGGGACAAATTGAGAGAGTAGCAAATTGGCATATATACGTGACCACGTGTAAAACAGACAGCTAGTGGGTAGCTGCAGTATCGCACAGGAAGCTCAGCTCCTCGCTCTAAGATGACCCAGAGCAGGAGGATGGGGAGGCTCCCAGAGGGAGGGGAGATGTGTATATTTACGGCTCCTTCATGTTGCTGGGCAACAGAAACTTACACAACATTGTAAAGCAATTATCCTCCAATTAAATCGATGAATGAATAGACGTTCTTCAAAAATACTAAAGGATATATGTAAACGTATGTGAATAAGAGGCCAGTTGTAAACGTATGTATAATAGACATTCACATGTGTATGTGAACATCTGAACACATACAGCATATATGTAATCTCATACATCATCATAGACATATGACGATGCTAAGTAAGGCGGAAAAGCCCACAATTAGAAAGAAACACATGCTAACACTGTAATTTATGGGCGGTGAGAAGACAAGTGAGTCTTATTTTTATTAATTGACTTTTTGGCATTTTCCACTTTTCTAACAAGATCGCATTTCACATTTATACTGAGCTCAAGGACACAACAAATCCCTGATTTGTTTAGGGGAACTGGTAAGACTTCACATCCTTATAGAAATCTTGAATTCAGCACACGAAGTGGAAGACAGAGGGGTTCGGGAAATAGGGGCCAAGGGGGAGCTGCTATTACTAGAGCAGAGGTGCCGAACAGGTCAGCAGTTACCTGTGAAATGTGAGTTTCTCATCTGCAAGGAAATCGTACTGTTTGTCATCATTCCTGGACTTCCCAGATGGCTCTAGTGGTAAAGAGCCTGTCGGCCAACACAGGAGACTCAAGAAACGTGGGTTCAATCCCTGGGTCTGGAAGATCCCCTGGAGGAAGAAATGTCAACCCACTCCAGTATTCTTGCTTGGAGAATCCCATGGACAGAAGAACCTGGCAGGCTACAGTCCATGGGGTCACAAAGAGTTGGACACAACCAAGCGAGCACAATCAAGATCTAAGACATTCAGAGAGTTTTTCAAGAGGGCAAACATATTTGAAACTTACAAGTTTGCGAGAAGCAGTCATGAACCCCAGATGCTAGCTTAGAAATGGACATAAAGCAGCCAAAACTCTTCATAAGGAAAAAATTTTAGATAGAAGACAATTATGTGTACTTCAAGTCCAGATATTAATTTTCAAGGAAATGAAAACCATACTGATTAGAGGGCAAAGATCATCCCACAACTACATTTACTACTACGGCAGTACAGCTTATTTCCAACACACTTCCTTCTAGAGAAGGCCAGGCAGACGTGGGACCACCAGTAGTGAGAAAGCCAAGAGACGAGGAAGCTGGCGCCCCAGGAACAACCCCCTGGAAGGACGGCAAAGTCTCACGTGTCTGTGTGCCCAGCTCAGCTCAGGGGCCTCAAATTCAATCCATCCTCGCCCCAGTCCAGACTACATGCTGGGCAGGAAATTCACTGAGCACCAACCAGGAACCTGTGCCTTTTCTTGATGATGGAAGACACACAGAAAACTAATAATATTTCATACTAAACCAAACAGGAGAGACGGCGAAAGAAATAGAAAGGATGGTAAAGAACAGTGTTTTTCAAATGTGGGTTGAGATACACTTGCTCTTTAGGAAGTAAATTTAGCGCCTGTCAACCAGCAATTTTTTTTAGTGAAATACATTAGTTCAGAACAGACTAAAGAATACCAGAATAGAATAGAAAATGCCAGAATACATCACATGGGATAAGGGGTAAGCACTGCTTCATGAAAGACTTTCCAGCTTCACACACACACCACACACACAGCAATGCATTTTTTATTGTGGATGAGGGTCACTGTCGCCCTCGATAGAAGGTTCTAGAATCCTCTGGGCAGAGTGTGCCCAGTTTGCAGGGTAGTCTTTTCTAGGAAAATCCCACAGAGCTGTAAGATTTGTGGACTGGAGTTAAAATGTCAGTGCTTGTATTAATTCTGATGGCTACACCCCAAACGCCCCAAATCTAGCACTGAGATCCATGCGTGGTAAAGACATAGAAGCCCCTGGAGTAAACATGGGTCGGGGGGCCATCAGTGAGACCCCAACCTCAGGAAGCCTCAGGACCAGCCCCACTGCACTGCCTTTATCCTCCTTTGGGCAAACCCAACGTCTGGGGCACAGCGTCAAAGCTTTTCAGTTGCTTTACATCTCCCCCCCAAAAAACCACAGGACACATCCATTTCAGTGAGACGCTCCATGGGGAGTGAAGCTGATGTCTTTACAGCCCTAGACGATCTGATCCAGACTTGCTATCTTTCGATGTGGATGATCGGTCATGGGTCCTGTTTCTGATCCATGGGATCACTGGTGCCCAGGGACACTCTCTAGAGGAACGGAATGTGGCTCTGGAACCAGGCAATCTGGGCCTCCGTCATCCCTACACCCAGTCCCATGACCTTGGGCAAGTTCATTAATAACTAGGTGTCTTCATCTAAAGTCCATGACTGTACCTGTGGAACAGGGTTACTCTTAAGGATCACACAAGATGCTAAAGATAAGAAAGCACTCAGAGTAGCAAGTGATCAGTGAACATCAGCTGTGGCTGTTCCGGTCGTTAAGAGTTCATGCTTCTTTCTAGCCACTATTGGAACCCATCCTTCCAGAGGCTTCTGGGCATCCAGAGGGATGCTCTACTTGTGTTTCTAAGAACCAAAGGCCAGGAGAGTTGACTGCATTGACTGTGAAGCAGAAACTGGAAGCTCACCCATTTCTCCAGGCAGCTGGAGAACATGACAACTTCCTGAGAAAAAGGCCATCGCCGGATGTGAGTTTGGGGAAATGCTGAAATACAGTCAGGGAACAAGATGGTCAGGCACAGCACCGAGGGCGTAGAAGGAGAGAGGGGCTGCCGTAACGTCATCCAGAGCACCTGGCTGAGCGTAGTCATGGTCGTGGTGAGCAAAGGAAAAGATAGCAATGGAAGGGGATGACCACGTCTGGCTTAGAGAGGCTGCAGGTGAAGGGTCCCTGGGGCATGCCTGGAGGAGAGGCAGACAGTGACCACGTGGGGGTGGAGCAAAGAACAGAAGCAGAAGACACTGGCCACAGGTCCAAGGGTCGGCTCATGGGGAGGAGGACACGGGGAAGTGTGGCGGCCAAGAGGGCTCCCCGAAGCGCCTGCTGAGAATGTCTGGGGACGGCTGTGGGCAGGTGAAAGGGGCCGTCTGATGTGCAGACAGAAGGTTCTAGACTAAAGGTACGTTGAAACTTCCACGCGGATTCCGTGTGTTTCCTGAAGTTAATTATGATCTGAATCTTCTCCTGCCTCTCTCCCTTTACTGAGATGTAAAATGCTAACCTGAATCCAGAGGCGGGCGTCAGTGCTGGCTTCAGTGCTGAGCAGGTGACAGCAGGGAGCTCAGAGCAGTCACATCAAGTCACCCTGAACGACACCAGGAAGGCATGAACCACGCTGACCGCCTGACTCACAAATAGGTGCCTTCTGATCACCTCCTAAATCAAAAGAGCCAACCAGGGCCACCCTCGGAAACAAAGTTTAGCCCCCAAGAAAGGCTTTCTTCATAATTCCTCTACATGAGATGACTCACAATTGTATTTCCATTTCCACAGAGCAAAACTTAGAAAGTTAAAAACTACAGAAAAACAGGATCCCATGATGGGAATTCTTAACTCTGAGAAGCTGAGAAAGCACCTATTGTGAAAGAACAAAATTCAAAATTAGCAGAAGGGTGGCAACATTTCACACAGCACTCAGTCATCCGTCTTGCAGATGTGAGGTTTGCATCAACGCACAAACGTCACCGGATTCACCGTGTCTTATAATAAAACACCCACCAAAGGAAAGACTTCCAAGTCTACAGTTTCTAAATGTCTTGACATCCAGGGAGGTGGGCAGACACAAGTCAAGCCCAATCAAAGTTAATAATCTAACAGTATATTTAGAAATCTAAAAGAATTTCTGGGCTCAAAACTTCCTGTCATTTGTATCTATTCTTAGACTCCCAGTCTGTTTTTTCCGAAATGCCACAGGATTTAGGAGTAAACGTACCAAACACACTGTTAATTTTAACCTCAGAACAATAAGGCAGCTTTAGGCAATAAGCTGGACTTCCCTGGTGGCTCAGATGGTAAAGAATCTGTCCACAAGATGGGTTTAATCCCTGGGTTAGGAAGATTCTGTGAAGAAGGGAATGGCAAACCACGCCAGTATTCCTGCCTGGAGAATTCCATGGACAGAGGAGCCGGGCGGGCTACTGTCCATGGGGTCGCCAAAAAGTCAGAGGCAACTGAGCGACTTTCACTTTCAGGCAGTAAGTTGCCAAAATAATTAAGCCACACCTTGAAAATAGGCACGACGCAGCTTTCTCTGCGGACCACCAGCTCTACATCACGACAGAACGGATGCTAAGGGACCACAGCTCCTCCAGACAGCAGCATCACCTCTGAGATGAAAGGACTCTTCACGTTGAGTGACACTGGTTCCCCTGGTCACAGCAACGTGACACACACCTGAGCACACAGACATCTTTGCTCGAGACTTAAAAGCTGGGAAATCACTTTCCCACAACAGTTTTAAGACAACAGCCATAAAGATGCTTTCTAAAATGACACATTAAAAGAACATTCAAAGAGGAACGTGAGAACACAGCAGGCTACAGGGGGCAGCGGAATGAAAGCTACGAGTTAATCATTTGGAAGAGTCTTGTCCTCGGACGGAATCAGCGTGGAAGACACATGCAGACTACACGGCTTCTTCTGCAGTAAGTCAGCCACATGGAAATTTCCAGAAAGGGGGATGCTAGGGAGTGTGGGGGCTCTGGGTTGATCTGTGGGCTTCCCCCCATGCCCTGCCCCCTGGCACCTCCACCCCTAGTATATCCTGAAGACCACCCAGACCCCATCTTTGGGACCACAGGGCAAGAACAGATAATGAGGTGATGAGAAGAGCAGAGCAACAGGAAGGCTGGATCCCGACTTGCTGGAGGACGAAGATGTATCACTAGGGGCACAGCTTCGCCTGAGGGCTGGCAGATGCCTGGGGCACCTAGAGCTTCAGCCTCCCACCCCCGCTCAGATACTGAGACGCCCTGACAACAGACAAAAGCATTGTTCCCATCCACCTCCCCACCCTTCCGTGAGGACACTGAGACCCTCTCCCCACACAGAGAGACAAAGAGAATGGAAGGGACTTCCCTGGCCGGCCAGCGGTTAAGATGCCACACTTCAACTGCAGGAGGCATGCGTTCGATTCCTGGTTGGGAACTAAGATCCCACATGCTGAGCGGCGCAGCCAAATTTTAAATAATCTAATTTAATTAAAGAAAGGAAAAAAAAAAAAAGGCAATGGTAGCAAAATTTAAGAGCAGCTACAGAGAAAACAAAGAGAATCCCACTACAGGCACCACGATTACGGTCATGGCAAAGCCCCTCCTAGGAAGTCCAGCTTTCGCAGGCGCGTAGTCCCTGCTTTCCTGGGTCGGCGGGGAGCCCCGCGTCTAACAGCGGCCCGCACAAGGTCGCCGCTGCAGCACCCGAGGGCCTACCTTCACCCGGACGGTCTGGTCCGACACGCTGCTCATCATCTCGCTGATGGACCGGAAGAGCTGCACCAGGGACTCCACGAAATCGGCCTCTCCTTTGTTCTCATAGAGCCTGCAAAGAAACACACGGATCTGTGGGGCAGGCACACGGCACACGGCACACGGCACACGACCGCTTTCTGCTCCCGCGTCCACAGACGCTAAAGGTGCCGCTTGGCTGGCAAGTTAGACCATGATAGAACGTCCTCAGCGTCCACGGAACCTGGGAGAGGACCTGGCAGTGAGGGTATGATCTGGACCACTCAGCTAGGAAGGTCTGCCTCCCGCTGAAGAAGCTGATCTTCAATCGCTCTATTTAGTGTCTTTTGTCTACATTCTACAAGTCTGAAAACCAGAGAAATGTAATAAAAAGGGAGAGAAGGAGAGAAAGGGGAAGGAGAAGAGACAGGAAGGAAGAAGGGAGAAATCCAGCTTTAATGTTGCCCCACAGAGATCTCATTATTAACATTTCAGCGTATATCCTGCCCGTGTTTCTTAAACCCATAATGTCACATAACAGACTATTACAAAGACAACAAGTTTACCATGATTTCAGAATCATTCAAAATAACACTGTAAGAATAAATGCAAAAAATGACTTGGTCTCAGAGTAATGATACTATACATTATCACTGAATGATATTCTTTCATCATAGAATTGGTGGTTCTGGGAAAACATTCAAAGGGTAGAACATATTCAATAAATGGAAAATAAAGAAGTTGTACATTGGTTCCATGCATGCAAATACATGTTGCTAATTGTAAATAAGTTTCATCTATAAATAATTTATTAGCAGATACTTCAAGCTGCCGTGTTACTAAAAACCAACACATTTGCATTTTAAAATGCTGCAACGCAGATGTTTTATTAATATAGACTAGCTTTCTGCCTAATTAAAAGTATACCATACCTGAAAACTTGTGTACAATGGAAAATTTTGTAAACTAAGTGATAATTAATTACCCTAGAGGTAATCTTATATTTAAATGAGTTCCATTGTAAGGAAACAAAGTCTGTCTAAAATGCGAAATTGCAACCTAGTATATCTGTTTTGCAAAAGGCTTTCAAAGTGGAGCTTGTATAAACAGTACCCAACAATGACACTTATGAAGTCATGAATTTCTGCCTGCTGGTAAAATTAAGCACAGTTTGGCAGACTGGTGCAAATACTTGGGCAAGTTTCTAGCATATACTCAGCCATTCTCCTCCACCTGCTCTGCCCCAGCATATCTGCCAATTCCTGAGGCTCAATGGGCCAGGGGACTAAAAACCAAACTGAAAACATCTGTAAAGCAAAGTAGAGTTTTTATCAGTCTCCAGAGATAAAGAACTCAGTCTGAAAAATGCCAGGGAGAAGGGCCCAGATAACACAGCAGACTCTCAGTTGAAAGCCCAGGAAAACTGCAAAAGACTGAGGCTTACAAAGGCTACACACAGCCTCTGTAGCCTAAGAGTTCAGTCCCACTTTCTCTGCCTAGAAGAGAAAAGATCAGTCCTGTCTAGAAGATCACATCACCTGGGTCTTTGACAGTTGTATATATTCACAGTCCCATATTCAAACAAGTTACTAAACACAGCAAAATACCTGATCATGTGGCCAAATCAAAGAAGGAAAAGACAACAGAAACAGATCCACAGGTGGTCCAGATATTGTAGTTAGCAAGTAGTTACATCCTGTCACAAGAATGTCAAAACAAATATAAGCATTATAGCATTATACTGTAAAAAAGATGGAAAGCATAGAAAACTGGAAATATGGAAAATAGAGAGACGGAGAAAACAGAAGGCAAGATAAAAAAAATTCTTGTAGAAAAATGAATGTATAAAAAAGATGAAAATTCTGAAATAAAAATACAGTATCTAAAATAAAGAATTTATTATATGGGTAAAATTGAGATTAGACAGTGTTATAAACAGAATCGGCGAAAAGGAAGACAATCAACAGGAAAATAAACAGAAGAGAAAGAAAACATAGAAATGTGGGCTAAGACATGCAGGACATACTGAAGAGAGCTAAGATACATGTAACTGAAGGTAGAGAAGAAACTGACAGGTACAATGGGACTAGTGCAACCTTAGAAGAGATAACGGCCATGAATTTGTTGAAACGAATACAAGCGACAATCCAGAATTCAAGAAACTCTCAGAATCCAACGTAGGGTGGATAAAAAGCAAACCATTCCTACGCAATCCATAGTAAAACCGCGAATAACCACAGGAAAAAAAGAGAAAAATTGCAAACATAGCTCGAAAAAGGTTTTTAAAGACACCATTAGCTTCAAAGATGTAGCAGAAAGTCTGAAAGTTGACTTCTCACCAGAAATGATGGAAACCAAAAAAGAAAATAACACCCTAGAAGGAGGAAATAGCTGTCACTCTAGAATTCTATATTAAATGAACACATCCCTCAAAAACAAAGATGAAACCAACAATTTTCATAAAACTTATACCATAAGTCAGATGGCATAAACCTGCATCAGACTTATACCAAAAGAAATGCTATATGATTTCTCTGCACTGAAGGAAAATAATTCTATAGAGAAACATAAAATTAAAAGAAAAATGGGAAAACAACGATAAGTATGAAACATATCAAATGAATGCCAACTATACGAAACAATAATAGCAATGCCTTATGAAGTTTAAGATATTTGTAGACTTGAAGTGCGTGACAATAATAACACAAGAGAGAGAAAATGGGAAAATGAAAAGAAAATATTGATTGGTACAAAAGAAGGCAGAAAAAAGCATAATATAGATGAGCAAAACAGAAAATTAATAGAAAGACAGTTGATATAAACTCAATATGTTACCTAAGTGTATTATATATAAATGAACTAAATAGTAAATTAAAAGGATTTTTACACTGGATAAAATTTAAAAAAACAGCTCTATGTTGTGTATAAGAGACACACCTTAAATATAAGAACACAGGAAGGTTGAAAGTAAAAGAATGGGAAATGGTATTCTGTGAAAATACTAACCAAAAGATAAAGGGAACCTTTTCACACTAAGCAGTAAGTTTACAACAAAGAGATCACAGTTCTAAATCTACATGCCCCCAATAATACAGCTGCAAAATCTACAAGGTACAATTAATGGGTCTTTCTTATATTTAATATTCCACTAGGAATCCTTCAAGAATGAAAATTTAATTATTAATTCCTCTGCTGCCAACCACCATTTAAAAGATATATATGGTAGTATTTTACAGCAAGCACTTTGGAGCCCCTTTCTGTAATGAAGGCGAGGTCTCTAGAGACGAATAAACCAAGAGTCACTTGTTCAGCCCACATTGAGGTGGGTAAGAGGAAAGGATTCAGATGGCGATTGGTAAATAAACAGACAAAACCTAGTCATCATACCTTGCTCCATTTAAATGTTGTTAAGTATCCATTAACAAGGAGCAGCTTGACCTTTGTTGATTAACTACGTCCTACAATTGTGGCCGAGGAAATGACAGCAAATGACAGATATACAACTTATTCATGATCAGTGACTAACTACTCAGGAAGCTGACACCAGGTGAGGCCGGCAAACACTCAAGAAGCAGCAGAAAGACAGAAGTCAGCAGTAACTAGCCTCTGTGACTGGATTCAGACAGTCCCGCGCAGGCTGCATCTGTTTGCTGACTTTCCAGCTAATGTGATCCTCCCACACAGAGAACGCAGACAAGCAAAACCAGCGGAGAAGGGCCCCTGGCTGTCAGGAGTCTCTCCGTGGGTTCCCCAAGAACCAAATGTCTTTGGGCCAGAGTTAATTTAAAAATGCTGTTCTCATTTCTTTCTTTCTTTCTTTTTTTTTTTTTTTTGCTGTTCTCATTTCTAAACAAACAAGTATGGATTTGTATAGTGAGAAAGCAAGTGGGGCGACAAGGATTAGTTTCAATATCTTCATCTCCAACGTTTCACCCCTTCCTTCTCCAAAAGAATAATTATTGTCAATTAACGTGGAATTTTACAAAGCTGCTACATTATGTGAAAACACAGCATACCTGTTTGAAAGGAGAAGAAAAACAAAAGATCTCCCAAGTTTATTTCAACTGCAAATAGAAAAACACACTTGATTCCAGCTGTGAGCACAGTTGTTTTTCTCTCAAGGTAATAGATGCTTTGCAGGCAAGAAAACGGGATCCTGACTTTCCTTTCTCCCTCACCCCTGAAAACACCATGCGTCAGAGTTGCTCAGAACTTATTAGGAATCAAAATCCCGGAAAACTGGGCGGGACACAGGACGCCTTTTCCTCTAAACAGTATATACACAATAGGAATATTATTTCATGTCAGTGTAATGCTTTGAGAAGACAATGAAGACTACCAAAATGGGTCTCAGGGTGGAGGGTATTTGAGGACAAGAAACAATTAAGAGACTTTAGCCCCATGTCTGTGATTTCAACATCCTGGGTTTTTTTTTCCCCCCTGTCATAGATTCTTCTCAGAAATCCCAGACTACAGATTGAAATTTAAGCACTGTCATATCTATACAATGCAACTACAACTGTGTACTAGGTTCTGAGAGGAACGTACGTCCTTGTCTGCCCTCAAGAATCATAAAGGCAGCCAAGATACACATTTAAGAAACTAGAGAGAAACTAAGGTCAATATACTTTAAAAGTCTGGGACAGTCAGGGCTCCCAAGCCCATTAGGCTCTTGGAAAGGAAGGATTCTGGTGGGACAGTGTCTGGCGAGATGAGTTCAGGGATATCAGGACAAGGATCTTGGAAGGTTCATGAAGTCTTCTGGCAGCTGCTCTACTGGCCTTCTCAACTTTGGCACTTTTTGTCCTGAACGGCCTTAGCTCTTCACAAACACATGAACCCAGCAGAGAGACTCAGCTGGGGATCAAGTCTGGCTCCCCCCACTCCAGGAAAAAGGCTGGCACCAGGACCAAGGTCTCTGCCAACACCGTGCGGCCGAGGGCCAAAACGAAGGCATTCCTAAGGATGTCCACACATAAAACACTGCCGAGGTCACGGGCAAGATCTGTTCCGTATTCCACTCCATTTCCATATGAAACAACAGGACTGAATCACCCTTGTGCAACACTTAAGGCTCAACGGCTTAAAGCCAAAGAGAGAGTGGAGACAGGCGTCTCACAGATGGACCCCAAAACTAATGAGGAAGAAAGACTGTCAGGGGCCTGATTACATGGGATTTACGGAAGCTGGGACTTGGGCTTCCCAGGTGGCACAGTGGTAAAGAATCCCTGTGCCAATGCAGGAGATGCAGGTTTGATCCCTGGGCTGAGAAGATCCTCTGGAACAGGAAATGCAACCCACTCCACTCTTATTATCTGGGAAATTCCACAGACAGAGGACCCTGGCAGGCTACAGTTCAGGGGGTTGCAAAGAGCTGGACACTTCTGTACCCGCTGCACTGCATGACTAACCTGAGATAAGTTAGGGATATTACGCTGGCAGGTAACAGGAATTCCTGATTAAAGGTATGAGAAGGAGTGTCAATGCCATTCAATAGATACTTCTCCTTCACTACTCTACTAAAGGAAATCTGATTCTGTTGAAAAGTGAAGTCGCTCAGTCATGTCCGACTCTTTGAGACCCCATGGACTGGAGCCTACCAGGCTCCTCTGTCCCTGGGATTTTCCAGGCAAGACTACTAGAGTGGGTTGCCATTTCCTTCTCCAGGGGATCTTCTTGACCCAGGGATCGAACCCAGGTCTCCCACATTGCAAGCAGACGCTTTATCATCTGAGCTATCAGCATCAATAAATTCTTTCCCATCTCCCTTGCATCTAGGATGGTCATGTGACACAGCCTGGCCAATGAGAGGGAAGCACATGACCCACTGTAGGCACTGGGGACAATATTCCTTAAGGAAAGTAACTGAAAGAGCTGTTGACATCCACGTTCCCTTCTCTGCTGTCTGGAGTGAGGTCTTGACACCAGGAGGAGCAGGAACCACTCTGGGGCCATGAGACAGACAGAGATTCCTAAGGACGGTGGGGCAAGAGATAGCAGGAGCCAAGGATGAAATAAGTAACTGGGACCAAGTGCGCAAGCCCCAGACTCTTCCTCTGGGTTCCACGCCATGTGGGGGAAAACGTGAACCTCATCTGTTTCTGTAACATGTGGCCAGTCATACTGCTAATCCCGAGAAGATCAATCAAACTCAGTGCTATTTACAAGACCATGGTCCCAGATCTCATGCCATTTGTATTTTCAGGCTGAAAGAGATTAAGGAGAAACAGAGAGAAACAATTTGCCACTGGTCCACTTGGGTGACCCCAATCTTTTCTAAGCAGCATTATTTTGTAAAAGATTATAGCATTTACAACAATAGCGGGAACACACTGACCTTGAACATACCTTTCTTTTCATTATTAATCTCTGAATGAGAAGGAAAATCAGCAGTGTGTTTGAAAAGAAGATGTGGGCATCAATGAATCCCTGACCTGGGGCCATACTGATCACAAATTGTACATGATGAAAATTTTTTCACAGAAAACATGACATAATCCATACCACCTGATTGTTCCACTCTTTCAAGTTCATCCTCTCACCTTAGTGTCGATGTTATTTTAGAGTAATCAAAGACTTAAAATTAGTGGGACACATATAAAAGCAAGATTTTGCCTGACTCTTCTGCAACCCCATGGACTGTAGCCCACCAGGCTCCTCCGCCCATGGAATTCTCCAGGCAAGAATACTGGAGTGGGTAGCCATTCTCTTCTCCAGGGGATCTTCCCAACCCAAGGATCAAACCTGGGTCTCCCGCATTGCAGGCAGATTCTTTACCATCTGAGCCACCAGGGAAGCCCCTAAATAAAAACAAGATAGAGGCTTCCAAAGAGTTCCTTTTTGTAGAAGCAATTTTACTGAAAAATATGATAAAATACAGGGAAAAAAACACAAACCCTACTTTCTTAGTCATCTTTCACACCTTGACAGTGAGAAAATCATCAACAGGTTTCACCCGGAAAAAAACAGAAAGCTTCATGACCCTCATCAAGATTCACACCTATCCATGATAAGCAAAGTAAAAGAGTGTATTCTTCAGTCAAGGAGCAGAGCATGAGGGCCTCTAACCCTGGGTCTGGAATCACAGGAACCGTAGGGTGACCACAGCATAGGCCATCCTTGTCCAGTAACACAGGGGCTGTGGCCACTGATCCTTGGTGGGCACCACCCCGTTTGTGACTCTTACAGCTCCACACACAGTCACCTGCTCCTCTGGCTTACGTGCCCCACAGGGTACACAAGGCTGGTTTGTGAATACCTCCCCTCTCTCCCTGGCTGTTCTTGAAAGCCGACTTCAGGCCAACAAAATGAAGAGTTAGTAAGAAGGTACCGACCTGGGTCCACGCTCCCTCAATTCCCCATATTCACTGATACGTTTCAAGAGGGCTGTGCTTTTAAAGTGACATGTACTCTGTGAATCAGAGGGACACTGATTCTGAAACTCCACCTCTGTGTTTAGGACTCACACAAGAACATCACCCTCCAATAACCGACAAGAACCAGCATCACCCACTGTAGGGCACCCAAAACAGGTGCCTCCGCAAACAGAAGCAGCAGCGGGAGTCAGCTTCAATGCCCAACACCCCATCTACCCCTGCTCCTCCTCTCTTCATTCAGACCTAAATATCGTGGACCAACTGAAAGCTCATTTATTTCAGCCCCATTCTTTCATCTATAGATATCTAGGGGAACACACTAATGTTCTCTATAAAATGATGAAGTCTTTATTTTAAAGTAGATCGGCAATACCGCAATCCACTTTGAAGTTTGAAAACAACTCATAAATTTGCCCAGATAATCTGTGAAACACATCCCAAAGTTAAAACACTGAATGTCCATGCACAAGGCCATTTCGTGTATAGGAACCTCTCTCTAGAAACAAAACATGATTCTATTTGAAGGAAAGAGGGCGGAAGCCCCACCATCTTCCCAAGTGAGTTAATTTACATTGCTGTTTATCATTGTTGATGTGGCTTGTTTTAATTCTGTGTGTTCAAGGGGCTTTTTTCCTCTATAAAATAACACTGAAAAGAACTGCAAAACTGTACTGCCTTGGATAAAGTACCAACGCTTCCAGGAGACAATGTCTGACTCACAGGAACACAGTTCAGACTCAGGGCTCAGGACTCAAACTCAGAGAGCTTGCCTTTTACTCCACTAGGGAGCAGTTAGGGTGAGCGTGGACAGCTCCAGCCCAGAATTGCTGTCTGTTAACTGTCGTGTTCTGCTAGACCGCAGAGAAAGGAAGGGGAAGAGGAGAGAAAGGCAAAGAAGAACGAGGCAGGGGAAGGGAGAAGACGCAGGAAGGAAGGAAGGACGGAAAGGGTCTCCTCCCAGCCCTCTGGAGAGCCAGCGCAGGGACACGCACTGATTGAACAGGATCCGGGAGCGCACGATGAACTTGAAGATGTACTCTAGAGCCTTCATGGCTTTATACAGCTGGTCGCTTATTCCCGGCTTCTCGGCATTGTCCACGTAGTTCCGCAAAACTTTCGTCAGCTTCCTGTTCGGAACGGAAACACACATCAACAAGTTCAGATGACTACAGTACCTCGTTTCTTAACTGGGGCAGAAATACACAAGTGGGTATTTGGGTTCTTTTTAGCTGGGTTCACAATTTATCAGTATGTGCATATTTGTGAAATGTATTCAAAACAGATTAAAAGTGACCCATAAAACAACTCTCAGAGGAGCGAGATCTGAGCATTTAACAAGCACTTTATAAGTTTTAGATGTCTTCCTAAGCATTTAAGAGTATTATATAATTTATTCTCCACAGCAACACTGTATGACAAGTGTTCGGTTTTACCCCTAATTTGCAGATGGAGAAGTCCAGGACTCTGGGTGATCTAGCATTCCAATGCTCAACAACAAAATCAAAGGGGTTTTCTTTACAGACGTATCTATTTTCATAATGCTCTTTTTTTTAATTAAGTGCTATTTTCAAATGATAGAGGCAGTAAGAGTAATAATCAGTTTTTAATTCTGTCCAAATGTCTACATTTTCTACTGCTAGGCATGTATGTTCAGTCATGTCTGACTCTTTATGACCCCATGGACAGTAGTACGCCAGGCTCCTCTGTCCATGGAATTTTCTAGGCAAGAATACTGGAGTGAATTGCCATTTCCTCCTCCAGGGGATCTTCCCAACCCAGAGACTGAACTCACGTCTCCTGGATTGGCAGACAGGTTCTCTATCACGGAGCCAACTACTGGCCCATAAACTAATAATCTTCAAGTTAAGCCTTTTAAATCATAAAGGCCCATAAACTAATAATCTTCTAGTCAAGTCTTTTAAATCATGAAGGAATAATTAAATAACTTCAGTGTATTTTCAGCTTTTGGTGCGTTCAGCTACACTGTAACTTCAAAAACTAGCAACCTATGTAAAACTTGTATGACAACAACCAACAAAACTACCCCCAAACCAACCTTCTCCACCCCCTAACCTTTTCAGTAATCAACAAGAATTCCTTCTGGCTTTTAAATATTCATTAAAAACAACAACAGCAGCAACCTGCCAGGATACTGACAGCATTTCTCATTAAGTTATGAGCCAGTGTGCACCAGCTTGTTATTTGAGATTATTACAAGTCACTCATAAGAGCAACCGAAACTGGGCTCGTGGATGACCTCAGAAGAACCTAAGAGAAACGATTTTACTAATAAATCACAATAAAAAGGCTTTGGGGCGACTGAGTGGATGGGAAATCATTTCTAACACTGATCAAGCTGAAGAACTCAAGAAACCTCACAGTGCTATCACAGGAGCCTCCCTGGCAGTGTGTCCTGAAGAAGCAAGGCCAGAAAGATCTGCTCCCCTTAGGTTCCCCTGGTCCCCATCCTGGGAAGGTATCTACCCTTACAAGTCTTGTGATGGTTCTCGAGGCCTGGCAGAGCCTCTCAAGTCCTGGCATAAAACCTGTTTCATCCAGTTTAATATACTTTCCCAAACTGACAGGCCCACACACCTGTTTTCTTAAATCCTATTGATAGCCCAAGAAATATACATTTCATCTGGAGAAGGGAATGACTACCCACTCCAGTATTCTCGCCTAGAGAATCCCATGGATAGAGGAGCCTGGTGGGCTACAGTCCATGGGGTCAGAGAGAGTCAGATACAACTGACGGACCGACGCTTTCACTTTTCACATTCATTCCATAGAAACAGATTTTGGAAATCCTTCCAATAGTTCAGTCAAAGGAAAGAACAAGCACTGGGACGACCCAGAGGCATGGTACTGGGAGGGCGGAGGGAGGGAGGTTCAGGATGGGGAACACGTGTATACCTGTGGCAGATTCATGCTGATGTATGGTAAAATCAACACAATATTGTAAAGTAATCAACTTCCAATTAAAATAAATAAATTTATATATGTATAAAGGAAAGAACAAAAAGAAGCAATGAGTTGCAAAAAAGCATTACCCAGAATCAGAAAATAAATCAGGAAGTCATAGGACCCGAATCCACACCCATCATACCACTTGTAACTATAGGAAGACCAAACTGCTCGGCCCCTGGTGAAAGGACCAGACCAGTGGAACATCGGTTCAGCGGGGAGGAGGCCCGAACGAGCTCCGGGAAAGGCAGGTCTGTGCACAGACGGAGTACGTCCTGCTAGTTTTGGGGAAGAACTGTCCCCAAAGCTGACGCCTCCTTCCCTCCTGGCTTGGACTAGCCCCGGTCACTCTGCCCCATGAACCACCCATGCAGCGAGCACCTGCTCTGTGACTTAGAAGGCTAAGAAGTAACACCCACTGCCTCTGCTGCTAAGTCACTTCAGTCATGTCCGACTCTGTGCGACTACATAGATGGCAGCCCACCAAGCTCCCCTGTCCCTGAGATTCTCCAGGCAAGAACACTGGAGTGGGTTGCCATTTCCTTCTCCAATGCATGAAAGTGAAGAGTGAAAGTGAAGTCACTCAGTCGTGTCCAACCCTCAGCAACCCTATGGACTGCAGCCTACCAGGCTCCTCCGTCCACGGGATTTTCCAGGCAAGAGTACTGGAGTAGGATGCCATTGCCTTCTCCGACCCATTGCCTCTAGTCATCGTTGATTTCTTCTCGGAGTTGTTTGCAAAGAAAGGCTCCAGATCTCAACATTTATCAAAGGAAAGAGGTAAAGAAACTGCCTGGATGGGAATCTAACCTAAGCCCCTGCAAGCCTCCCCCCCAGGTGGGGGAGGGGAGAGACTGTTTGTGATGATGCTTGGTACTAGAATGTCCCCTGGGCTGGAGAAGACTGCAAACACTTCATTAGGGCAGAGGCAGCCTTCCTGATTGCGTTAGAACTGCGTGAACCTCAATTATCTCCTCTGGCATTTCAAGGCGAAAATGCTCAGATTCCAACAGTTGAAGAACCACTTGGGGTTGCTGGTTTGTCAAAACAAGATAAGAACACTCATTTTCCGAAATTAAAATTTTTTCTGCAGATGACAGACTGGAAGAGCGGATATAGATTCTCAGCTCCATCCTGTCATAATTCAACAATCAGATGGTACTTTCTGTGTCTTCCATGGAGTAACCTGTCCAATGCTCCCCAGGTTTGCTTCCTGCTTTGAGAATAAGGGCGAGGGGGCGCCAGAAAGAGGGCCTGGACTGCAGCACGGCAACCTTGCTGCCGTTCTGACTTTATAAAATGAAAGTAAAAACCTAATCTGAGAACAGCTGTTTGGCTGAGTTTCAGGAAAGGAGGATGGTGGAGGTGACACAGGAAGGGGGTCACATGGGACCCAGAGCAGCATACAGGCCACCCCCAGGAACCCTGCACGGGCTCCTTTTGGTTGCTATAGCAAGATGGAGCCACCCGACCAGCAGTCTGCAGGGAACCCTCAGAAGTGCGGGCCAACTGGGCTTCTCCACAGAGAGAACTGAATGTCTTAAACAAATGTTGATTAGCCAGCAAGCACCAAGCTTGTCATAGCTTGCCCTGTGTGCCTGAGGACACCCCTGCTTCCTGCCCACGTGGGGCTCCACCAGCAGCCCTGCAATAAACAAGCACTAGAGCAGACACAGAAGAATCCAAGATTCAGGGACAGGACCACTGACCTTGAGTTCCCACAGCCAGGGACAACAGGTTCTGACCTAAGTAGGGGCAAGACACAGATGGGAACTTCGATTCAAGTCCCTGGCCCTAAATGGGAATCATTTCTAAGGAATCTAAGGGAAATGTTCTTTAAAATATTAAACCTTTCTTTTTCACTGCAGCTCACACAGAAAAAAAGTCTGAATCAGTGCCAATAAATCCCACTGTGAGAGAACGAGGAACTCGCCCTAATAATTCTAATAATAACGAAATCTAACTACTGCTTGGTGCTAAGTGCCACAGATTATTCCAAACACTTGACATGTTAAGAACTTATTAAAATTCTCAAGAAAACCTACAACTGTGCTGTTGTGCAGATGAGAAGGCTGAAGCTCAGAGATGCTAAGCAATCTAAGCTTGCCAAGTGACAGTGGGAACACAGGCCAAGGCAGCAAGGCCCAGGGTCATGGCCTTGACACCAGGCTCCACACCTTCCCCTGGGAGCCCTACAAGACCCGACAGGGGCCCAGGTAGGGAGCAGCTGGGTGAGTGGAGAACAGCTGGCTGGGGAGTGAGAATTCTAGTTACTTAGAGCTGAAGCTTCTGGAACAAAGGAGAGGAACTCTTTAAAGAGCAAAAAGAATCTGAAATGGAATATATGTATATATTACACACACAAACACACATAACTGAGTCACTCTGGTGTCAACCTGAAGCTAACACCACCTTGCAAATCAATGCCACTTCAATAAAAACAGCTATGTAAAGAAAAGACTTTTAAAAGAAAGAAATGCAGGAGTATTAAAAGCCAATATCCAGATGAAGTTTAAAAATAATTGCCAAGCCTGCAGCTGTTTTATCTGAGCAACATTAACATTCTGGCTCTTTAAACATCACTGAGTAACTAAACCACTTTAAAAGAAAAAAAAATTAATTTTATCCAGCTTGATCCAGCAGAACAAAAATAAATCACCTGCAACCTTAAAAAATAAAGAATGAAAAAATAGATTGAAAAGTATAAGACTGAATTTTATGAATATTCACGCTAAATAACCAATAATTTCAAGACAAGACCACATCCATTTATTCACTCATCAAATGGCTGTGAGGAAGCTGCAGTGTGGCAAGCACTCCATATCCATATATCCATTTCATCAAACGTGGAGGGAACAAACAACTCAAAGACAAAAGAAAGGTGTAGAGAAGAACAAGAATTTATTCCAGAATCCTATAATGCATCCCCTATCTTTTCCAACAAGATTTTTAGGTCTGTTAAGAGGGAAACAGTAATAAAAATGATCCCAGTAAACTCACCATTGGGGAAGGGAAATGTAGAACCACAGGCAAAAGTATATGGAAAAGGGTCTTAACAAAGATACAAAAAGAAGAACTGGTTTTAAAACAACAAAAAAGAACTTACGTGTAGGCTAAGGTTGCACTAAAGTGTTTCTTAATGTAGGTTTCCAAAACAGGATTAAAATGCTGAAATTTTCTATCAGCAATTAGTCCGATGATAAATACCTGTTAAATTAATATTTTCATTAGCAAAAGAGATGCAAACCATTTTGGAATCTTCAGCTGAATCATCTGCACCTCTGTGGGAGTCAACCGAGCGCTAACATTTTCAGACACAGGCTGGCCAGCCAGTTTACCTCTTCCGCTGCCAATTACATTCGCCTAACTGCAGCGCCACATTGCAAGAAACTTTCTACCTCTCAATTCATTTGCTTTGACTGGGCTACAACTGAAAACGCTTTCAAGGTTACTGTGATGGCTCCCGCCCCAGCTTCAAAGGTTGCAACATGAAAGCCCCGTAATTTCTGAGCAGATGCAAAGTCAAGGTCTCTTACCAGAGCATCAAACACTAATGTATCAAAGGTCTCACTCTCCGAGTTCTCCATCATGATGTTGAAGAGGGCATCCAAGGTGTCCTGGAGGAACTGGAGGGACACAAAAAGTCAACAGACGATATAAACTCACCAACTCTCCCCAGCCGATTACCTTTGGCAGAACTCCCAACACCCAGCTTTCCCGAACAGCACCTACTGATTCTTCGCAGCCACGACATACACACGCCAAAAATCTGAGATGAGTGAATTCAGAACAAAGACATGCCACCCTAAGTTCAGCAGAGAATGTGCAGCAAGGAAATGCACAGAGCTCATCCCCCACCCCTCATGGGACCTCTCCAATCCTTCTCCTGGTTTTCACCAAGACCAGTTCAACAGCAACCCTGGGAAGACTGAATCTGACTTATCCCATTCACCCTGCATGGGACCTGAGCTAGCAAGTGGGCAGAAGCCGCAAAGGAACAAATTTCTAGTTTAATTAAGGATCTTCTGCAAATACAGGTGCAAAGACAGAAGAGCTATGTGATTCTGAAACTGGGGTACAGAGCAGAGGGCCAGGAAGTGCTTAATTTATTTAACAGTAATTTAGAAATCCTTTTATAGCCTACTATGTCACCAAATAAATACTACAGCATAGAATGACAAAATATTAGGAATATAATTTTGAAAAAATTAGGAGACTTCAAAGTTATGTCACACTAGAAATTATCTGTGAATCCTTCCCCTATTCTCCCTAGAAAGAAGTATAAGATGAACTAAAAAGACTGCACTGGAAGTAATGAGCTCCCTGTTGGTGGGGCAGGGCAAAATGCCATATAGTGGACTACTGACCATAAAGAGGACTAGAGACCACACAGGGAATGAAGTATGTGTCTATTCGTCGTGAAGTCACTATGGATCTGCACACTGAAACCAGGGTGAGCTATCACTTCATCCAGAGTGTGGTGACTATCATCAAAAAGATGGACAAGAGTCAAGCATGAGAAAGGCAGAGGGAAACTGCAGCCCTGATACGTGTGCTGGTAGAAACGCAGAATGAGGCAGTGGCTTTGGAAAACCAACCGACAATCCATCAAAGGGTTAAACGTAGATTTACCACGCAACTCAATAATCTCATTCCTGGGTATGAAACCAAAAGAATGGAAAACGTGTATCTGCACAAAAATTGTGTACACGAATATTCAGAGGAGCTTGATTCACCATGGTCAAAACGTGGAAACAACCCAAGCGTCCGTCACCTAATGAATGGATAACCTGATGAATGGAATGTTTGCATGCTAAGTCACCTCAGTCCTGTCTGACTCTTTGCAACCCCATGAACTGCAGCCCACCAGGCTCGCTGTCCATGGGATTCTCCAGGCAAGAACACTGGAGTGGGTAGCCACTTCCTCCTCCAGGGGATCTTCCTGACCCAAGGATTGGACCCTTGTCTCTTATGTCACCTGCAGTGGCAGGCAGGTTCTTTCCCACTAGCGCCACCTGGGAAAGCCCATAAACTGTGGCATATCCATACAGTGCAGTATTTATTATTTAAACATAAAAAGGAATGAAGTTCTGATACATGCCACCACCTGCCTTGAAAGCGCTGTACTCAGGAGAAGAAGTCAATAAGAAGAAATGTTATGTATTGTCACTCGATTTACATAAAGTAGCTGGAATAGTCAAACCTATAAAGACAGCTGGTTGCAGGCAGAGTGGAGTAATGGCCAACAGGGATAGGGTTTCTTTTTCTGGTGATGGAAATGTTCTGAAATGAGATTGTTCAGGTAGTTGCACAACTCTGTGGATATACTGAAAACCAGTGAACTGTATGAATTAAAAGGGTGTTTTCCCGTATGTGAACTACACCTCGATTGCATGGTTATTAAGAACACAAGGGGTAAGTAAGTGAGACCATCCCACAGCTAGGACAGAGGCGTGGCTGTGTGAGATCCCTGGACCAGGCCTTCCGTGGCTGCTCGGCCCACGCACAGAACTCCAGGGCATCTCATGTCCCCAGAGGATCTCGAGACTGAGAGACCAAACACAGAGACTTGCCCTCCCACCAGAGCTCCCCTCCTGGCCCCCGGAAGCTGTGGAAGCGTGCACATTCAGGGTCCACTGCTCTTCCCTGGAGGCTCAGATGGTAAAGAACCCGCCTGCAGTGCAGAAGACCTGGGATGGCTCCCTGAGTCCAGAAGATCCCTTGGAGAAAGGAATGGCTACCGACTCCAGTATCCTTGCCTGGAGAAGTCCATGGACAGAGGAGCCTAGCGGGCTGCAGTCCATGGGGTCACAAAGAGTCAGACATGACTGAGCAACTAACAAAGCTCTTCTTCCCAAGAGACGACAAGCTCCCAGACCTAGCAAGCAATCTCAGATCCGTCAGGCATAAAATCCTCGTTCTGTTCCACTGTGCCTCTGATCCCCCATTCCATGCCAGTAAGTGTCACATAGAAATGAGCAGGGGAATGAAACCAGCCAGACCAGGAGGCATTCTGGTCTAGACACCAATGGTTCTGTCAACTCCGTAATTATTTAAGCCTGCACCACCTTCATTACTTTTATATCATTTCCCATCATTTTCAGATTGTAAAAGCTTTGCAAAGGTCAAAACTTGATGCCATCTGCTAAAAGCCCAATGTTCCTGCCAAGAGACTCACCAGGTGCCAAGCCCTGGGCAGGGCTGCAGCAGGGCAGGGACCAGAGTGTCCTGAGGGTGGGCCCTCACCCAAGGCCACGAAAGGGCTGCTTTTGACTCCCACCCTCTCTCCAAGACCATCCACTGAAAACCACGATCACCATTTTCATATGAGCAAATATTTTCTGCAAGCAAGGTCACTTTTTCCAAATGACCGAATACTTTCAACAGTCTATCAGGCAATGTCATCTTTCCAGTAAAAGTTACGAATACACAGGGACTTCTCTGGTGGGCCAGTGGTTCAGACCTCAGCTTCCCATACAGGGGGTGCAGGTTCAATCCCTGATCACGGAGCTTAGATCACACACGCCTTGAGGCCAAAAAACCAAAAGACAAAACAGAAGCACTAGTGTAATAAAATCGATAAAGACTCTAAAAAATGCTGCTGTTGTTCAGTTGCTAAGATGTGTCCAGCTCTGCGACCACATGGACTACAGCACACCAGTCTTCCCAGTCCTCCACTATCTCACAGAGTTTGCATGAATTCATGGCCACTGAATCCGTGATGCCATCTAACCATCTCATCCTCTGCCGCCCCCTTCTCCTCCCGCCTTCAACCTTTCCCAGCATCGGAGTCTTGTCCAATGAGTTGCTTCTCTGCATCAGGTGGCCAAAGTACTGGAGCTCCAGCTTCAGCATCAGTCTTTCCAATGAATATTCAGAGTTGATTTCCTTTAGGATTGACTGCTTTGATCTCCATGCTGTCCAAGGGGCTCTCCAGAGTCTCCTCCAGCACCCCAATTCAAAAAAATCAATTGTGTGGCGCTCAGTCTTCTTTATGGCCCAACTCTCACATCTGTCCATGACTATTGGAAGAACCATAGCTTTGACTATATGGACCTTTGTCAGCAAAGTGATCTCTGCTTTCTAATACGCGGTCTATATTTGTCATAGCTTTTCTTCCAAGGAGCAAGTGCCTTTTAATTTCGTGGTTGCAGTCACTGTCCTCATCGATTTTGGAGCCCAAGAAAAGAAAATTTCCACTTTCTCCCATTCTACTTGCCATGAAGTGATGGGACTGAATGACATGGTCTTAGTTTTTCTAATGTTGAGTTTCAAGCCAGCTTTTTCACTCTCCTCTTTCACCCTCATCAAGAGGTTCTTTAATTCCTCTAAAGAGTTCCTTTAAAAAAATGGTACACATCAAAGAAAAAAAAATGTTAAGAAAAACGTTACAAATACACAAAAGAGGGGTCTTAAATAAGTGGAATAAGATGCACAGCCTATAAATGTTCTTCCATATAATGGAAAGCAGCCCCATGCAGGCTGGGTCACCATGTGGTCCTTAGATGAGTCCGTTCTCCACTCTAGGCCTAAGGGTATTAAGAAATGCTGGTGACTGGAAAGAATAAACTCAGGCAAAGCAAGTAAGGGCCAGACAGGTCCTCCAGGCCTGGGCAGTTCCAGTGAACACAGGAAGGGTCACGAGAGAGGTGAAAAATCACCTCCAGGGATGAACAATAGGAGATGATAATAGATCAGCTAAAAGGAACAGAGGAAGGCAATAAAACCAGATGGCTCTAGATTCTCCCTGGTCAGTGTAACAAAAGTTCAACAGAAATACAAGTAATCCCTGACGTGATACAGGGGCCGCGAAATGAAAGAGGACACAATTTCATTGACTGTGGGTCTTTTAAAGCAGTGCTGTGAAGTCATTCAGCCAGTTTTCATCTGAATTAGGGAATTCATAGAACCCTGGGAAATTTAAAATACAATTAACATCGTCCAAGCCAGGAGAAGAAGACAAGGGCCAGGAAAAGATGATTAAACTTTGAAGATTAGCAAGGATATGTTTGAATGGTTATACAATGAATTCAGGAGAGCAATGCCACCGAATTAATTTATACTGAAGCTAACCACACTGCTGTTTAATTGAGACCATTTGAAGTAATTAATTTCTAGAGAGATAAGGTTGTCTCCCTCCGCAAGCATCTCATGGAGGGTACGGACTAAGGCAGCAGCACAGACCTGGCAGCAGGGAGCCTGCTCAGGGGGCCAGCCTGCTGCCACCAGCCCGGGTGGAACCCAGTGGCCACGGACGGGCACTGCCTTCCGTACAAGGAGGAGTCACCGAGCAGACGGCAGACAAGGAGAGGCTGAAGAAAATACTAAAAGCTCCAACAAGGACCAAACTGAGCATTCCAAGGGACCTCCGATCACACCAGTCTGACTGTCCAATCTCAGATGAAGATTCAGGAGGGCATCCAGCATTGCTCCAGAGCTTGCTCTGTGCGAGGCTAAGAAATAAACCAAGACTGCAGTGGGGGAAAGCAGCTAAGGCTGAAGACTGTGACTTCACGGATACACCACCAAGTTTTCCACATCGACAACAGGGCTTCTGGGTAAGTCGAGAGCCAGGACGGCAGGACAGTGATGAGGATAAATCATGACACTCTTGCACACCTCCCAGGGCCAGAACCTTATGCAGCCTCCACAACGATCATCTGAGCAAGGCACTCTGATCCTGTCCATTTCAAAGCAGGGAAAGTGTGTGTGTTAGTCGCTTAGTTGTGTCCAACTCTTTGCGACCCCACAGACTGTAGTCTGCCAGGCTCCTCCTCTATCCATAGAATTCTCCAGGCAAGAATACTAGAGTGGGTGACCATTCCTTTCTCCAGGGGATCTTCCCAGCCCAGGGATTGAACCTGGGTCTCCTGCATCACAGGCAGATTATTTACTGTCTGAGCCACCAGGGAAGCCCAGCAAAGACACAGGCCACGGCAGGGAAAGCAAGGCTTAAACAAGGTTATTCAAACTACAGTAACCCCACAGCGAGGACCCACTGGAAGAGAACTCAGAGTCCTAAACTCAGTTGATTCCAAAGACCACTTCCATCACAGTGAAGCCAGGCCACCCTCCCCGACCAGGGTCCAAGAAGGACTCTGTCCTCCTAGAGGCATGTGTCAACATCCTGAAGACGCTGGTGGTTTAAGGGGTCAGAGCCAGAGCCCCACGCCGGCAGACCAGGTTTCATCGCACTCGGGAGGTATGCTGGGTTTTACCACTCCAAGGTTTGTGACAGTGCTGGGATCCAGCAAGTTTATCGGCCCCGTTTTTCCAAGAGCACTCCCTCACTCGGTATCTCTGGGTCACGTTTTGATAATTTTCACGTTATTTCCAGCTTCTTCATTGCTATACTTGTGGTGGTGATGTGATTGGCAATCTCTGATATGACTACTGCAAAAGGGTTATCAGTCACTGAAGATTACGGTGACAGCACTTCTCTCAACCAGGTATTTTTTAATTAAGGTATGGACATGATTCTTTTTAATTTTGGAAGGTTTATCGGGGGGGGGTGTTTTTATTGAAGTATAGTTTATTTACAACGTGTTAGTTTCAGGTGTACAGCACAGCGGTTCAGCCATACATATATATCCATGTACATATAAACACACACGTGTATTACATATGTATTATATATTGTACATAATACATTATACATTATATATTATAGTTGTTTATATCCTTTTTCCATTACAGGTTTTTACAAAATAATGAGCTTAGTCCCCTGTGCTGTACACGAGGTCCCAGTTGGTTACCCATTTTATATCGTACCTAGTAGCTTTTCTGACACGATGCTACCGCACACTCGAAAGACTGCAGCAGGGTGTGGGCATCCCTTTGATTTGCATCGAGGAACCAAATAATTCCTGTGACCTGCTTTCCCACCACAGTGTGAAACCGAACCCCCCGTATGTTGGAGGCGCGGCTCTGCCGTCTTGGGAGGCCGCACCTACCCCTGTCCCTGCACTTTAGGCCGTGTTACCTTCACCACCTCTCCGCCGTCCACCTTCATCAGCTGCCTCAGGTTCTGCTGCAGCAGGCTGGTGCTGGATCGCCACTTCAGGAGCCCCAGCAGGTCCACTGGAAACAGGAAACGACCATCAGTTCCTCCCAGCAAGGACCCGGTCTCCCTCATGCACCCATCACATCAGGTCTCCAACATCACTTTTTGAACAGAAAAACCAAGTCTATTTGGAAATGTTCGCCACCTAAATATTTCAATACATTTCTAGAGGCATCCTTGATGCCCAGTGCAGCTGAATTCATTACTTTCAATTACATTTACCATGAAATGATTTACAAACAAAAGATTCAGAAAGGCAGCTAGGAGCCCATGAAAGGAAGACCAGCCTTTCCACCTACAAGAAGGCAAATCAGAGCAGCAGCAGGCCTGCGAGGCCGCTCCTGGCAGCTTCTCCCCAGCGGTTATTCCCTGCTTGAGAATAAGACTCTTACTTTTTAAGATAAAATAATATAAAATAAGGGCCTCCCTGATGGCTCAGCAGTAAGAAACTGCCTGCAATGTGGGAGACACAGGAGATATGGATTCAATCCCTAGGTTGGGGAAATTCCCCTGGAGGAGGAACTGGCAGCCCATTCCGGTATTCTTGCCTGGGAAATCCCGTGGACAGAGGAGCCTGGAGAGCCGCAGTCCAAGGGGTCACAAAGAGTCAGGCATGACTGAGCGCCTGGGCATGCGATATAAAATAACCAACTCAAACGCAGTACTGAGAATGCACGGGAACAGTCCCTGAAGGAGACAGGAACACTGGCCACTGCTCTGCTGAGCCTGCCTCCCTCACCATGGCTGGGCCGTTCTATGAGGCTTTACGTTTGTTTTCCAACAGAAAAACCACAAGTTGAATGCATTGATTTTTGCAGACTAAAGACATTGTGGAAGACAATGCTGAGAAATGATTTTCTTTAAGGCATGAAGACAGACTCCAAAACATCTCGAGGAAAAGACGTGGGCCTACACAACTCTCACTTGAAGTCATATTAATATCCCATTACGTGAAAAAACATAACTAGCAAAACACATCTAACGTACTGTTTATGCTCATCAGGAATGAACTTATGCTACAGACGCTGTCTCTATAAAAATAAAAAAATAAAAAAATAAACCCTGCTGCTGCTGCTGCTAAGTCACTTCAGTCATGTCCAACTCTGTGCGACCCCATAGACAGCAGCCCACCAGCCTCCCCTATCCTTGGGATTCTCCAGGCAAGAACACTGAAAAGAAAAACATAATTTTGGCAATAAGGTAGAATTTCAGTGAACACAAGACAACAGTTATAATTTAAGGATGTGAAACGGTTAGTCGCTCAGTCATGTCAGACTCTTTGCAACCGCATGAACTGCAGCCTGCCAACCTCCTCTGTCCCTGAGGTTTCCCAGGCAAGAATACTGGAGTGGGAAGCTATTCCCTCCTCCAGGGGATCTTCGCAACCTAGGGATCGAACCCAAGTCTCCTATATCACTGTCAGGCAAGAATACTGGAGTGGGAAGCTATGCCCTCCTCCAGGGGATTTTCCCAAGCCAGGGACTGAACCCAGGTCTCCCGCCATTACTGTCAGGCAAGAATACTGGAGTGGGTAGCCATGCCCTCCTCCAGGGGATCTTCCTGATCCAGAGATCAAACCCAGGTCTTCTGCATTACCATCTGAGCAATCAGGGAAAGCCCATAAAGATCAAACCACATAAAACACATACAGGTGATGAGCACCAAACACACAGTCTCATTTATATGACCTCACCCAAGCACAGGTGTTGAAAGTAAGAGTTACAAACAGGAAAACGCAGGGGGACATCCTAGTGTATTTGGAATATGAACAGCATAATTTCAAGCATCATTTGGGCCATGCTGAGAGTCGGACCATAAAGAGGGCTGAGTGCAAAAGAATTGATGCTTCTGAACTGTGGTATTGGAGAACACTCTTGAGAGTCCCTTGGACTACAAGGAGATCAAACCAGTTATTCCTAAAGGAAATCAATCCTGAATATTCATTGGAGGGACTGATGCTGAAGTTGAAGATCCAATACTCTGGCCACCTGATGTGAAAAACTGACTCATTAGAAAAGACATTGATGGTGGGAAAGATTAAAGACACGAGCAGAAGGGGAAGACAGAGGATGAGATGGTTGTACGGCATCACCAACTCAATGGACACGAGTTTGAGCAAGTTCCAGGAGATGATGAAGGACAGGGAAGCCTGGCGTGCTGCAGTCCATGGGGTCACAAACAGTCAGACATGACTGCGCAACTCAACAGCTGCAACAACTGCTTTAAGACCTTGGACAAGTACGTTCACCTCAGTTTTCCTATCTGAACAATGGGTGCATGGTTCCCTGAGTCACAGGGTTGGTGCAAGAATTAAACAGTAAGACGTGGAAAAAGCACTCAGCATGATGCCCGGCAGGAAGACCTGCAGCAGCCATCCATCAAACAGATGAACATTTTAGTCATTCATCAAGAAAGCTGACATATTTTAATTTCTAATCAAAAGGTAAGTCATGAGAAAGGCTACATCCTGCTCAGTCATGCTCTCAGTCCTGGGGTTAAGGGAGCTTTCTGCTGCTGCTGCTGCTGCTAAGTCACTTCAGTCATGTCTGACTCTGTGCGACCGCATAGACGGCAGCCCACCAGGCTCCCCCATCCCTGGGATTCTCCAGGCAAGAACACTGGAGTGGGTTGCCACTGCCTTCTGCAATGCATGAAAGTGAAAAGTGAAAGTGAAGTCGCTCAGTCGTATCCAACTCTTTGCAACACCATGGACTGCAGCCTACCAGGCTCCTCCGCCCATGGGATTTTCCAGGCAAGAGTACTGGAGTGGGTTGCCATTGCCTTCTCGGAAGGGAGCTTTCTACCTCATAAGAATTACCAGCAATTTTTTTTTTTTTTTAACAGAGGCTAGTTAATAATCTGAATCCATTCAAGCTAAGTTAGTGGCACTTTGGCTTAGAGGGAGGCTGAGGTTCACCTCTACACTGTTCTTTTGAGAAAAGATCATCATGTTAGTCACTCAGTTGTGTCTGACTCTTTGCAACCTATAGTCTGTAGCCACCCAAGCTCCTCTGTCCATGGGATTCTCCAGACAAGAATACTGGAGTGGGTTGCCATTCCCTTCTCCAGGGGATCTCCCGGACCTAGCGTTGGAACCCGGGTCTCCTGAACTGCAGGCGGATTCTCTACCATCTGAATCATAAGGGAAGCCCTTGAGATACTGGGAAATGAGAGAGGTCAAAGAGGGCAGGGACCTAGGGGGCTGGCCGAGCTCCCCCTCCTCAAAGGTGTCTGTCCACTGCTAATTGGCCCAGCTGTATCTTTCTGAGAACACCTTTGAGGAGGGGGAGCCTGACCAGCCCCTAGGTACCCAGCGCTCTCTCAATCCCCAGTAGTCACTGCAGTCTGGCCCGTAATAACGCTTCATGTTAGGATCTCTCCCCTTCTCACTCGGCAGTAAGCTAATTCAGGAGAGGAACCACATCTCCAGCTTTGTCTCCTCTCCCCCATAGCATCCAGCATAGTGCTGAGAACACAGACGTTTCACACAAATCTCGATGAGTAATGCAGCCACTCCTTTTCCCTAAGTATCGGACCTTCGCAGGAACAAATCACGGTCTCGGAAAAATGACTCCCTCAAATGAGAATCTGGGACTCAGCGCCAACTGGGGCAACTCCATCTCGCACACCTGACAAGCCACCATCCCGAGAAGAGGCATCGCTGGCTGGTGTGAAATGAACAACAAAAGACGGGTCCCCCTGGCTCTCAGTAAGCTGCATCGCTGAGAGCTGCAATTTCCTGGTTGCCCAGCAACAGCCGCTGCGGAAGCCAGGGTGCCCTGCCCTCAGTCCCAGGCAGAGGACTACCCTGAGACTGGTGGAACTCGAAGAGTGAGGAAGTCAGAGACAGTGAGACGCATCTCCCTGGGAAATTACTGTGACTTAATACCTTGAGAATATCCTGGTTCGCAGTGCTCTTCTCCAGGGACACGCGGGTTAAGGAGGATTCTGTGGGTGGGCCCAACCTACCTGCTATTCAGAACACTGTTTAATGGGGAAACATATTCAAATTGCAAATAACAGCTTCCAAACGTGCTCCTGGAATATGACCCATAGGGAAGAGGGTGGCTCATGACACAGCGGAGATGGCACGACACAGCAGACGCTGAAGTACTCCATGAGAGAGGCTGCCCTGAGTTCCAAGAGGCCTAGAATAGGAGTCCCCAGCGTATGGAATCCAATGCCTGATGATCTGAGGTGGAGCTGATGTAGCAATCACAGAAATGAAGTGCACAATAAATGTGATGTGCTTGAATCACTCCAAAACCATCCCACCCAGCCCTCTATCCCCCAGTCCATGGAAAAACTGTCTTTCACGAAACTGGTCCCTGCTGCCAATAAGGTTGGGGGCCGCTGTCTAGAAGGAGTAGCTGGTCGTCGGGCAAGTGGACTGTGAAGGCCGTATCCAGGGTGACATCTGACCTACGGGGTCATCCTCACTATAACCCAGTCTCAAGCCAGCGCCCAACCTGCCGGTGGCATCTTCCTCGGGGAATTAAGCTTGCAAAGTGCCTGCACATAACCCACACTTCCCCAGGCATGCAGGGGACCCAGTGCCCCTGGGCAGGGCTTCCACCTGCTCAGAGCACAGCCCCGGGCTGGGAGAATTCAAGATACACCAGGCAAACCATGATAAGAAGGTATTGTTAGAAAGAGGTATCCAAGTGGCCTTCAAGCATCTGAGTGACATGCTACTCTCTGCCGCACATCCTCCACCCACCCCCCACCCCCGCAGCCGGTCCCAATTTACTCATGAGACAAATGGTGAGAAACGTAGCTTGCAGAGCCCAGTACAACCAGGTGGATACAGCAGGCAGGGAAAGACTGAACGGGGCCCACACACCCCACGCCAGCGCACCATCCACTACCAAGCAGGGGCTTCCAGAATATGGGGCTACTTTTGGCCCCTGCTACTGCTACTGCTGCTAAGTTGCTTCAGTCATGTCCGACTCTGTGCGACCCCAGAGACGGCAGCCCACCAGGCTCTGGGATTCTCCAGGCAAGAACACTGGAGTGGGTTGCCATTTCCTTCTCCAATGCATGAAAGTGAAAAGTGAAGTCGCTCAGTCGTATCCAACTCTTTGCAACCCCATGGACTGCAGCCCACCAGGCTCCTCCGTCCATGGGATTCTCCAGGCAAGAGTACTGGAGTGGGGTGCCATTGCCTTCTCCCTGATTATCCTGTTAAAGTCCAAACAATGACTGTCCCTTGGGCTCCAGCTGTAAGGACAACTCCCAAGACACAATTCATGACAGCAACAGACATTAATAATCAAAACCCATACCAGGTGGCTAAGAGGGAAAAACTGGATTTTCAAGTTGACTTTCAAGAGAGCATGAAGCTACTCCGCACAGCTGTGAGACGGTCACATTCAGGAAGCTGGATTATTCAGTGTAGGGTCTGTGCAGAGGGGTCTCTGCCTCGACCAGATGGTGTACTCTGAATCAGAAGTGGCCCCTGGCCGGGCAGCCACACCGCAGCGAGGCTGCGAGCAGTGGGGACAAGGCCGAGGAGCCTCGCCGCCAGAGCGGGGACACCGGGCACCATCTGATGCTGCCTAAGACCGTGCTTTGGTGTGAGTGCGTCAGCAAGGGGCGCCTTATCTCCCCATCGGGGGGGACTAGAAATGTTATCAACAGCAGCTTTTAAAAGTGAAGGTAACTGGTAATTATTTCAATGAGCAAAGAGGAGGGGGAAGGCCCAAGATGGTGGAGTCTCACACTGTACACCTCCCATAGCCCTCAGAGAGCCCTAGGAGACAGGCACTATAACCAGGACACAGATGAGGAACACGAGCTTGGGGACCCTAGTTCAAGGTCATTCCCAGGGTTCAAGCCTGGGGCATTGGTCTGACTCCCAATTATGCAGACTTTGCTTTATGCCATGCCACCTTCCCTTGGCCAAAATTCTTTTTCAAAAGTATATTCAGGGACGTCCCCGGTGGTTCAGTGGCTGAGACTAGGCACTCCCAATGCAGGAGACCTGGGTTCAATTCCTGGTCAGGGAACTAGATACCACATGCGGGAACTAAGCTCCGGGGCAGCCAAACAAATAGATACCTAGATACGTAGACGGGTAATTTTTTAAGAAAAAGTAAATTCATCACTTTGAGGTTCATCCTTAGAGTAAAAGCAGAATGTGAGTTTCAAAGCAGAAGGGCCGTCAGCCCCGCCCTCTTTCCCCGGTCATCAGCATCCCCACAGGCCATCACACAGTGATGAAGGGCTCACGGGTCGGGTTCAGGCACCCGGGGAAGCCTCCTGCATCCAGCAGGGAGCACGAGAAAGAGGGGGCGGAAGGAGAAAAAGTGCGGAGAGGCGTGCGGCTTCCACGCCCCACACCCACCGTTCTGGGTCAGCTTGGTGGAGCACACGAGCGTGGAAATCTGGAAGGAGTCCTTGCTGATGGTGCAGCTCCCGAGGCTCTGCATGCTCTTGCCTGTGGCCGAGTGGCCCTTCTCCTCCAGCTCGGCCTTGGTGGAGGGCAGGCTCAGGTACGTGCCCGCGTCCTCCAGCTTCTTCGCTTCCGCCTGCGGGTTTAACGCCACAACAGGTCACACGCGACTCATAGCACCCCGCAATTTTTTCTACCCCTTTGTGACCCTTAATCCTTTGACCCATCATGACATTTGCTTTTTTATTATTTCCTAAACAGTTTATCTTTTAATGTTTTATACTGGAGGATAGCTGACAATGTTGTGCGTACTTACAGGTCCACAACAAAAAGACCCAGTTACACATATCGTCGTTGTTCAGTTGCTCAGCTGTGTCCGACTCGTTTGCGAACTCATGGACTGTACCTCACCAGGCTCCTCTGCCCATGGGATTTTCCAAGCAAGAATACTGGAGTGGGATGCCATTTTCTTCTCTCCGGGATCTTCCCAACCCAGGGATTAAGCCCGCATCTCCTGCATTGCAACTAGGTTCTTTACCACTGAGCCACCAGGGAAGCCTACAGTTATACACCTACATGTGTCTATTCTTGTATAAATTATTTTCCCAACTAATTTTCTATATAATATTGAGCAGGGGACTTCCCCAGTGACCCAGTGGTTAGGATACCTCGCTTCCACTGCAAGGGGCATGGGTTTGATCTCTGGTCAGGGAACTAAGATCCCACATGCTGCACAGTCAAAAACAGAATAATAATAATAGGAAAAAACAGTCATAATATTGAACTGAGATCTTGTGCTAAATTGCTTATTTTTAATATTTCCCTTGTTCCTCTAGATGAATTCACACTCACAGAGCATTTTTTAAACAGAATCTAATGTGTTATTATGGGTTTCCCAGGTGGCTCGAGTGGTAAAGAACACGCCTGCCAATGCAGGAGATTTAAGAGATGCACCTTCAATCCCTGGGTCAGGAAGATCCACTGGAGAAGGGAATGGCAACGCACTGCAGTATTTTTGCCCGGAGAATCTCATGGACAGAGGAACCTGGTATCCATGGTGTCACTAAGAGTCAGACACGACTTAGCGACTAAAACAAACAAACATCTCCCCTTAGGAACAGCTAAAAAACTGGTCATCTGAAATGTTCATTTTCAGAATTAAAAGTTGCTAGAGAGCATTGTTGCCACAAAGATGGGAGATGTCCACTCAGGCCAGGAAGCCCAAAGAGGCTTGAAGCAATCAACATCAACAGCATCACACCAATAGAAAAAGAACGCACCTTGTAGACGATGAGATCGTGCTCCCCATCCCTCAGGGTGGTCCCATCGTAGCGCATGAGCTTTACAAAAGCGAGGGCAAATATTTTCTCAGATTTGTCCTTAGCTGCAACAGAGATCAATAATCATTTTCAACGGCCGTCACGACAAAAATAACATCATAAACTGCCACGAGAGCTGCCTTTCTGAAAAAATTATAAAGCTGTTTTGACAGATATTGAAGTAAACATAAATACACGGAGATGGAGACAACATTCACATATCACAGAGGGATCCTTGGGCTCAAGCTAATCTGTAAACTCAGAGCAATGTTCGAGCTTCCTCGTCGAAGTTCAAGACGGAATCTGGAGTAAAGGACCGAGAGTAGGAGGATGCTTTTGAAGGGGAACATGGAGGGAGGTCTGCAATACTGAAAGCTGAGAGTAACTAGAAAGAGCTAACAGTGAAGACGGTGTTTGCAGCCTAGGGATTCACGGATAAACAGGGCAGAACACACAGGCCATGGCAAGCGACCACTATAAGGAGCAAATCCTTCCCTGAGAAAACAGACGGTCAACACAGAAAACCAAGACAGAGAGATGCCCACCTCGGACCCTGCACTAACGTAAGCCGCAGGTGGACTAGACACCAAACATGAAATTTCATTCGCTTTGGCGAGGAAGTCCTTCCACCAAAATCAGCATGGGAGACTCAGCTCTTCATTTCATTCGAGTTTCCACCAGGGAGTCACCAGCTTGAAAGTGACCAGCCTGCCCCGAAGAGCAAACGCAGACCCTCATCCTTCCTGGCACTCAACTGATCAGTCTTCACAACGGCCAGGAACTGAACTGTTAGGTTTTGTTTTGTTCCACTAAATTGTTAGGCTGAAGCCTAATCCCCGCATGGCTGTACTGGAGAAAAGGCCTAAAAGGAGGGTCTTAAGGTTGAATAGTCATAAGGGTAAGGCTCTGACCCCATAGAATGGGGGCCCTTATAAGAAACAGAACTGACACCAGCTCTATCCTCCTCCATGTGAGCTCTCAGCGAGAAGGTGGCCATCTGCAACTGGGAAGAGGATTCTCACCAGACCCGACCACACAGGTGCCCTGAGCTCAGACTTGCAGCCTGCAGAACTGTGAGAAATCGCCACTGTTAAATCACCCAGTCTATGGTATTTTGCTGTGACTGCCCGGCAGATTAAGACAAATCCCGATCACCACCAGATTACCAAGCCTGTACCGTGTGTGTGCACGTGTGTGCATGCGCCGAGTGTGTGTGTGCGAGTGTGTGAGTGTGTGTGTGTGCATGAAAATTTATCATTAGCTTCATTCACTGGGTTTTCCCATGAAAGAAACGTTGTGTATTTTTTCACTATTTCCCCAGTGTGTAACGTACTGCCTGCTATATATCAGATACTCAATAAACATTTGTTCTAGTTGGGGAGACGCCAATAAATGAGTTCTTTCAGATAAGAAAGAAAACAAAAGTCGGGAGCTTATTAAAGAACTATGATGGGAACAGGGACGACCCAGCTGGCTGGTCAGAAAGGTCTCTCTGAGAAGATAGACTACATATGACCCAAGATGTAAACCCTCCAGGAAAAGAGATGGCCAAATACAGAGGCCCTAAATAGAAGCAGCCTGGCTTGCTTGGGGGCTGACAGCCAGTGGGGCTGGTGAGCAGAGGGGAGTGCAGGCTCCAGGGTGGGCAGGTGCCCGATCAGGTAGGCATGAATGAGGACTCTGGGCTGAAGAAATGGATGTGTGATGAATTTTCAGAGAGGCAAGCTGAACACAGCATGGAACCATTGAGTTCAAGGCTAGAAAATACCTTTAAAACTACAGATCCCAGGTTCTGTTTTTAGAGATGAAACAACAGAGGTCCGAGAGCAATACATCTGCCCACCTTGAGTCAGAGGCTCAAAATACTTACTCTAGGACATCACTGCATGAGATACTATATCTCATTGATCTTTGCATTCCTGGAATATAATAGGTGCTCAATAAATGCTAGCTAATGAGGTAGGTGAATGATTGACTAACCAAAGATAAAAGGACAGATAAAAGCAAAATATATGTACCCTAGGAATCAAAAAATAACTTTGTGAAAGGGTTCTTGAAAACACAAAACTTCTCAGTGTTCAAGAGAGAGGGAAGAGATCCTTCCAAGTTTGTGCTGTGCTGAGTTGCTCAGTCGTGTTTCTTTGCAACCCCGTGGACTGTAGCCCACCAGGCTCCTCTGTCCATGGGATTCTCCAGGCAAGAATACTGGAGTGGGTTGCCATGCCCTCCTCCAGGGGATCTTCCCAACCCAGGGATCAAACCCAGGCCTCCCGCACAGCAGGTGGACTCTTCTCCACCTGAGCCACCAGGTTCTAAGTTTGTGCAGACCTGAAGAACATTAAAGCGTGTCTCTGTGAAATCAGCCGTGGTTCAAGACATGTGACCACACCTGCCAGCAGACAGCTTCCCCCAGCCCTACTATTGAGTAGGACAGAATTTAAAAGCGCACCTTTAAATTATTAATACTCTGCCTCTTCACATCAGGAATGGACTGCATTTCTCGCATGTTCATTAGCAGCCATGACGAGGCAGACAACACATTTACACGTCAGGAGTCTCGGGAGAAGACCTCATGCCCCAGAGGGCAGCAGGCAGGGCTGCCCACCCAGCCAGCCCCCCTACAAAGAAGGGAAACTCCTGGGAGGTCGGCCTCAGAAGGCACACATCTGCCCACAGCCAGAGGAAACATCAGCTGATGCATCTGGAATTGCTAACACGTTGCAGGATGGCGTTAGACCGCTCACATACCAGCACCAAACTTTCCCAGCAACCCCAAGGACAGAGCCCAGCGTGAGAAACCCCATCACCTGCTTCCAGAAGGGGTAAAGCAACATGTTTTGCTGGGGACAGTAGGGAGCGGATGCAGTGTGGCCTCAGCTCGCCCCATTTCTCCCCCAGAGTATGCGCAGACAAGGCACCAGTCGAGGCCCCCCTGTGGCCCCCATCGCTAGGGTGGCCCACCAACTTCACCATCATCACACTTGCTATGCTCCACACGTTCCCCCAACCCCCATCAGCTGTGGCCAGGGGGACTTCATTAATTATGCAAATGTATCATGATAGCATCATGTCTGTAATGAGTACTTAAAACTGACAAGGAAAACAAGGATTTGGAAAATTAAAATGCTACCGAAGAGATCCCTCTGCCGTAGTCTAATCTATTAATTAGGGGGAATGACGGTGTTCTTAAGGGGAAGCGTGCTTCTGCGAGAAGTCCTCTGTGCATTCGAGAACTTTGCCTGCCCTGCAGCGTGGCTCCTCACCCTCACCTCCCCAGCAGCCCCTGCCCCCCGCCACCACGACCTCCTCTGGGCAGGGTGCAGAGGCCACCACAGCCTCCAGGACTTGGCTGAGGGTCCATCTAGTCAAGGCTATGGTGGTAGTCATGTATGGATGTGAGTGTCGGACTATAAAGAAAGCTGAGCTTTATAGCTGGACTAAGCTGAGAAAGTTGCTGGGAAAGTTTGGTGCTGGTATGTGAACGGTCTAATGCCATTCTGCAAAGTGTTAGCAATTCCAGATGCATCAGCTGATGTTTTCTGTGGATGCGGGCAGATGTGTGCCTTTTGAGGCCGACCTCCAAGTAGTCATGTATGGATGTGAGAGTTGGACTACAAAGAAAGCTGAGCACCGAAGAATTAATGCTTTTGAACTGCAGTGTTGGAGAAGACTCTTGAGAGTCCCTTGGACTGCAAGGAGATCAAATCAGTCCATCCTAAAGGAAATCAGTCCTAAATGTTCATTGAAAGGACTGATGCTGAAGCTGAAGCTCCAATACTTTGGCCACCTGATGCGAAGAACTGACTCATTGGAAAAAGACCCTGAGGCTGGGAAAGATTGAAGGCAGGAGGAGAAGGGGGCGACAGAGGATGAAATGGTTGGATGGCATCACCAACTCAATGGACATGAGTTTGAGTAAACTCCTGGAGTTAGTGATGGACAGGGAGGCCTGGCGTGCTGCAGTCCATAGGGTTGTAGAGAGCAGGACATGACTGAGCGACTGAACTAAACTGAACTGATTCTGTGCCAAGCACTGTGCCAAGGGGAGGGCAGCTTCCACTTCGCTTGGTCATCAACCCCCCTGGGCATTTCCCCCTCAGGCTGAGATATTTGGAAACACACAGAGAGTCAGGGCTGAGGATCCCCCACCCCTGTGGCTCTGGTTCCCACAGGGTCATGGGTGATAAACACGCCCACGAAGGCCACCCTTCCCGTGGGGCCAGTACATACACCACTGTAGCATCACTTGCATTCCCAACTCTTAGCCGACGGCCAGATGGATACAGCCCACAAGGGGCAGTAATGCGTCTTCCCCGTGTGACTTTGTACTTGGTGGCTAACAGAGGGCTACATCCTTAGCAGACGATGAGTTCAACACAGGCTATGAGACAAACTTCATCTTCAATGCTAAATCCTTCTGGAATGTGAGTGATACGAATAGCCATTCTTTCCTCCCAAAGTCTTGGCATCATGTCCAAGGCTATACCAACACCGCGAGAAAAGGTCGGCCTGAGTTCCAGACACCAGTGGCTGCCAGCAAAGCCAGAGAGGGCTCAAGGTTTTCAGCACCAGCACAAACAGCATTAAAAGCAATTTGTGAAATCTGTCTGTTACAGCTCAGCGATTTTCTGACAGATGGGACAGGATCACAGAACAAATGGGAAAGACGAAACCCAAGGGTAGAATAGGAAGGAAGGGCACCTCACTGGACAAATTCAAGAAGAAAATGAAGATCTCCAGGGAGCAGCTCAACCAGAGTGGACAGCACTTCACAGGACTGAGTTCACCTGGACATGGAGCTGGAGTGTCAAGACCTCCCTGTGTTACAGTAATCACCGTCTAGAACAATCCAGAATAAATGCACAATAATAAATACACACGGGCTAACGAAGCGTGTGGCTACTCACAGTCCTGGGACGATCTGTGTCGGAAGGTAAACCGGAGGTGACTGCGGTTCACGTCCTCGATGGGGATGGCCACCTGCGGGATAAGCAGGGAAAGTCATCACCTTTACAGCACCTTCCCCTACAGTCGGCTTCATTCCGCTGAGACAGCCTGGAACACTCCACACACTTCTACCCCACAGGGTGTGATCTTCCCAAAGGCAAATGCCCTTTGAAAATTTACACCAGATAATGCTGTCCAGGATGCCACGTGGACTGGAAGAGGCAGCTGAATTTTTTTTTTTTTAACTGTGCTGATCCTCACAGTGAAGCGTCTATTTTTTAAAGTTGCCATTTATGTTTTTAGCCCCAATTTGGAGGTACCCATGTTCCCTTGTAACTGTGGAGACCTGCCCTTGGCTGCAGCAAGAAGGCTGTTCTTTCAGGACACAGAGTAAAAGGAAAAAGACTCAATACATGCTGCCTTTAAGCCAAGAGTGTCCATAATCTCATAGCTGATGTTTGCATTCCAGAGCCAACCACTGGCCTGGTGTCCCAATACCCAAGCCCGTGGAGTGTGGGCTGGTTCACGGAGGGCGGGGTGTCGGGGGCTGCACTAGGAATCCCGGGGCATCACAGCTGAGCGAACAGGATCCATCTCCCCAGTGATGTCCTCCATGTACTATCACCTCTGTGTTTTTTCCATTTGCTGTAAAGACAGCACGCCTTACATAAAACAGACCCGAGAAGAGACAGACAATAGCGGCCTGTAAAGGACTCTGTCATTTGTCTCCAGGAAAGTCTTGCTTTTACGTCCAAAAGGAGATGAGAGTAAATGTAAATTCCAAGAAACCCCAGCGAGGTTCCTTAGCAACCTTCTTGAACGACTTTGTTGAAAGCGCTCCGGAGCTGGCGGAGGGTACCCACTGGCAGGCAGCCCTGGGGAGGTGCAAGGGGGCGACATCCTCAGGATACAAATGAGCCTCTCATAACCCACCCCATGGGAGAACAGGACCATGGAGATGATACCTTAACCGTCTCAAACCAGCGCGGCTGTTTCACTTGGTAGTAAATCACCGACTTGTACTCTGAAATCGCTTCATCACCAGCGCCGGGGAAAATCACATGCTTTAAAAGAAGCATAAAGAGTTCACATCAGCCCTCGTCGAGCCTGACACTGCATCCATCTCCTCCTCCCGCCCCTGTTAGATGAGCCGGGAGAAGGAGCAAGGGTGCCCCGGGAATGCCAACAACCCCGGGGCCCACAGAACACGCCTCCCCCAGTGACAGAAGGACAGGTCGGGTTGGGCCCGGCGGGCAGCAGAGAACCTTGCCCGCAGACATCCAAGACCTTGATGGCCACGCGGCCTGGAGATGCTGCTGCCTTCCACCCTCCGTACCCCTAGTAATGCTCACCCCGACCTGCAGGAAACCCCCTGTCTCCTGGTGGCTGGAGAAAAGCACTACAGATCAACAAGGAGCTGACCGTTCTCCATCCCCTTACTCCAGCCACAGACACTGACCATTCGACTCTAAGGAGACACCAGTAAAGCCCAGGGGCAGCACAGCCTGTTTCCAGAGAGACGGCAGGGCAGGGCCACTGGATGTCGGCCAGAGAGAAAGGATGCACCCGCCTCCAGGCAGAGCCGAGCCTCAGGGGTACCCGCAAGTCACTGCTCTGGGCCACGTGGGCCCCGGGAAGCCCAGGATGTAGTCATGGTCCAGAGAGGCAGCTGGCAGGGACTCCTGCTTAGGCTCAGCCTCCAGTCCTCAGAGGAGGCCACGGTCTCTAAGTCCCTCCCCGGACAACTGCAGGGTGCCGCGACCACACAGGAGGTCTCCGTGACCACTACCCAGGAAAGCACAAGGTCAGAGGCCCCAATTCCAGCCTGAATTCCACCTCTCACAGGCTCTCTAACCTCAGTCAAGTTGATTGGTTTCTCTGGGCCTCAGTTTCTTCCAGTCTCAAAAGATGCTAATGACAGTATCTGAACATCTAGTGTGGCTGCTCGACCTCCAAGCCTTGGGTTTACGCTGGCAAGTGGGGGCCCAGGAGGGATTTGGCAAAGGTGGTCAGGACCCCAGGGATGTCCAGAGACCATCCAGTTGCGGGACCCACTAGAAACCAGCCCTTTTGGGTAAGGGAAAAGGAAGAAACAGCAAACGTTCTTCCCGAGAAACAAGACTGGCTTTTCACATTCCGAAGCAGAGGCAAGGTGCACACGAGGGAGGTAAGACTCCAACACCACAGGTTCAGCTTTAAAACAACAAATACCTCCAGCCGTTTTCCATCTTCATCGTAAACAGACACCGTAACTTCGACATTCTTAGCTGTCGTCTTGCTTCCTTTATCAAAATCTCCTTGAACTAATGTTACATAGATATCATTTCGAACATCACCTGGGGGGGAAAAATTACACCTTTGAAACCAATCCATTATTCATCGTGTAACTGTGAATTTTGCCAAACTCACTGTCTCTCTGAGCAGAGTATCATAAATACTGTATTAGGTGATTATGAAGTATTTTCTACAAAACAGTCTCCGCATTTAATAGCATGACAAAGGCAATTTGCATCATCACTGTAAGACTTGCAAGAAAGATGAAAATGTCTCAGCCTCCAATTATCTGCTCGGGGCTCCTACACTCTGTGGGCAGTGAGCTCCTACACTCCGTGGGCAGCCTGTGCCCAGAGCGGCTCGGATGCAGTCAGTGGGTCTGCACTGACCCTACCGTCACCCCAACCCTCAGCATCCACGGCCCACTGCAACCCACATCACCAGCCCTTGTCATCTGCGTCTCAGCAGTCAGCTCCCCGAGGATCACCAGCAACACTGGCCTCCTTTCCAATCCACTAAGGAGTTGAACAAAAAGCAGCATCTGAACCACAGGCCAATGTCCTGAGTTGACACCCAGGATCGGGGACCAGGGATGGGTCAAGAAACTTTCTGCAAAGGATCGTCTCTCCTCCAGGCAGGCAGCTGTCCAGATCCTGAACGAGGCCACAGGGAGCAGAAGAAAAGACTCAGACATCTGAAAGTGAGATGGGCCCTAAACCGTGCAAAATATATATATATAAGACCACACACACGCAACAGATGAGCTCAAGATGCTTCCTCCAGCTGAGAACACACGAAGCCCCTGGTAAGGGTCCGATTGGGAAATTCTGCAAGCTTCATCAGCAGCATGATTTACAGGAAGCACCGCTACCCTCTGAAGGCTGCTCTGCTGTCTGTCTGGCCGCCTCCCACGTCTGACACAACTTCCCTCCCCCGGGAGATATGAGCAAGGGTTGTGTCAAGAGTGGCAAACGACCTGCTCTGGGCAAAGAACAAGGATCCCAGAAGGAAAAAAAAGAAAAATCCCACTGGTTTCTTGGTTTTCTTTTGCTTTTTAGATGGCTCTATTCTGGCTTTTAATGTATGCGACTATTATATCAAACTTTCATTTAAAAGTCATCATTGTAATAATCCCTGTGGGTGGCTACCACTGCCACAGCAGCTGCTGGAAGGAAGAAGGGCTGCGATCGCTGATACGGACCACGGAGAAGTTCAGAAGGATGGCGCGCACGGCCAGGGGAGGAGGCAAGGCTACAGGTCCAGATCGCTGTTGTTCAGTCGCCACGTTCTGTGCGACTCTTTGTGACCCCGTGGACTGCAGCACGCCAGGCCTCCCTGTCCACTGCCAACTCCCGGAGCCCACCCAAACTCATGTCCATAGCGTTGGTGATGCCAACCAATCATCTCATCCTCTGTCACCCTCTTCTTCTGCCCTCAATCTTTCCTAGCCTCAGCGTCTTTTCCAGTGAATCTGCGTTTCATATCAGGTGGCCAAAATATTGAAGCTTCAGCATCAGTCCCTCCAGTGAATATTCAGAGTTGATTTCCTTGCTGTGTGACCTCAGACAAGTCGCTTAACCTTCAGGGCCACTTACCACTAAAACCACCTTACCGACCAGGCAGGTGGTCTGCACAATCTCTCCGGCTGAAAATTCTATCAGACCACCAAGGCCATCATCAAAAAGGGCTACAACAGCTTCACACGGGGCTTCAGCAGCCAGAGAAGGGGCATGTGCTGGGGAACGGGATGGCTGAACCTCAGGGTCTCCTCCTCCGACTGGCCTAGAGATTCTGGCTCCAGTCCAGAAGTAAGATCCCATACGGAGGTCAGCATCTCTAACGGGCAGTCAAGAGAGGGTCTTAGCAAATGCCTCCCAGGCTCTCATTCTGGGGAGGAAGGAGTTGGAAGCAGATGCGGGGGCCCATCCACGCCTCCAGCCACCTTCTTAGCTCAGAGGACAACTGTGCTCCCCAACAGGATCCCTCAGAAGGACCCCGGGATTTCCGGGGGACCACGAGAAGGTGTGAGAAGCAGGGACGATGGTGGCACGGCCAGCTCTCCCACTGTGCAAAGGAGACACGTGTCTCCATAAACACACGTGTGACTGGATGGAACGGGTTCTACCAGGCTAAACGCAGGGGCCTGAATGACCATGCCCCCCAAGGGTAAGATGCTCCCAACCTCTCAGCATCCCTCAGCCACAGAGAACATGGCTGAGTCCCTCAAGCCGGGCTTGCTCACTGCAGGAACGCCAAGCGCCAACTCAGCACAGCAAACAAGCCAGAACAATGGTCAGCTGTATAGGTTTCCCACAAACCTATTAGGAGATTATCTTAGAGGTTTAGACTTACTCTTTAAGTCTGTCAATCATAAGGGAGACACAACCAGTGTGAACTAGACGTTTCCCAGGTTTCCCAGTCACTTGGAGAGAGAGAGAGGGAGGAGAAAGAACATGCCCCTGAAATGCCCTTAAAATAAACAAAGCGATAACTCTGAAGCACCCTTGTGCACACAGGGCTCCTGATGTCAGTGACACTGTCCTCATGTCTAAATTTGTGTCTCAAATCCACATGTAAATGATACGTCCACTAGAAGTCCAAATTCGTTAGCTGTGTATAGAGCAGACGACTTCCACAAGCAATTGATGCCCCATCATTTCTAAACGTGCTGTGTGTCACGCTTTCGTCCTATACAGGTGAGACTGGCTAAAGCTCCATCTAGCCAATGTTAGATGTCTTTTCCTATCAGTTTAACAGCGTTGACAATGAGCCATAATTGCCTGGAGGAACAGAGGTAACATGTCCCTGAAATGCCCTATAAACAAAGGGATAACTTTGAAGCACCTGAGTGACCGGCTCTTCCCTGTGAACCGACAGCAAAGCCCTGCGCCAGGGGCCGCAGGCAAGCGCTGACCACAGGGTGGTTTGGCCTCATTTCCACTGTTCATTAGCCATGTGACTTGAGGCTGTGGCTTAACTGTGATGGGAATTAGTTCAACACCCATGTGGAGGGCCTCCAGGATCCTTTTGAGGATCAAGCTAGGTAATTAATAGCAGCATTATCTACAAACCAAAAAGTGTCCCACAGATATCAGGGATAAAGATTCACAGGCTTCCCAAGATCCCATGATATCAAATCTGATGATTAATATGAACATTATTTGGAAACAGAAGTCATATTGTAAATATCACAGATTAACCTTAATATGGGATCTCATTATCAGTTTAATAAGCTTAACCACGGTTGGATGGGGGCGGTACTGACATGGTAACTCACACACCCTGAGTGGGAACCAAGGTAAACCAAGGGCCTCCTCACGGAACCTGTATATTCACGCATGCCAGCTGTCCCTTCCTGCTCCTCCTTCCTCCTTTTGATCAGATGTCCATCCAGACTGTGTCCCTGTCTCCCTCATCCAACCCCCGTCTTCGAGAGGAGCTGCCTCCTTCCAGAAGTCCCAGTGGCCGACATGCACCTGTCCCCACCCCAGCCTGTCAGGTCCAGGGTGTCCAGGGGACCTGAGCAGGCCAGGCCAGATGACGATCAGTCTCCCTGTTTGGAAACACTGGGCAGAAAGCATGTCATCTGCTTCAGGACACTGGGATTTGGGAAGAAGTGGGGTGCCAGCATGACCCGTCCCCAGAGGATAAAGTCAAGTTGCAAAGGAGACGGTGCAGAGAAGCACAGCTGGCGGTCCAGGCTGGCCCGGCAGCAGGCTCTGCCTCTCTCTTTCAGCCACACAACTGACAAATATCCCCAGGGTGAGGCTGTCTGAGCTGGTCGTGTGCTTTCTGATACTTAAACCCTAAAGCATCCTAACTCCAGCCAGATCTCCAGGTGGGAATCATTATTGTTCTCATGCCTGGGAGGAGAAAACACAGCTCAGAGAGATGGGGTAACCTGCCCAGGGCCACGGAGGGGCAGAGTTGAGACACACAGCAAGGGGTATGATCCCAGCCTGGACACTCACAGCTGAGGCCAGTGGGTGGGGTTTCAGGGTGGTGGACCACTTTGGGGGAGTCATTTAACCTGTAACCGACCCAGAGGGCTATTTTCAAAACGTGGAGCATACTAGGCTGTATTTACCCAAACTGTACTCCCTTCATTGTGAACATGTCCTGGACAATTCAAACGCTGTTAGAGATCACAGGACAGACCTGGGGCCATCACTGTAAGCCTGCCCCACCGTCATCATCAGTCCATTCCTTAGAGCCAAAAAGTACATTCTGCACAGGCTCTCCGAAAGGTTCCCTGCCTGCTCACCCTCTACCACATCACTAAGCAACACCGGCCACACACTCTCTGCGCTTTCAGCCAAGGTAAGTGGGATGTCACACACCCCTCCTTCCCTGCCAGACAAGGCGGGCAGAAGACAAATGGCAGGCATCTTGATTGGGGCGACAACAGGGCATGGAACAGCAGTGGGTTTGCTTGCAATCGTGGCAGCGTTTTCCCCAGCCCGCGACAGAGACCACCTGGACGTCTCAGGCTTGTGTCTTTGGCCGATGCTCATTCCGTCCTCTTGTCCCTGTTCCTGCGTCACTAGGAGTGCTCCCAGATTATGATTAATGTAGCCAAGAGAGACCTCCTCCCCGGGCCTGATCCCTGGTTAGCTGTCCCTCTGACCGCAGTCCTGTCTGCGGGAATGACCCACCACCACGCTGGGCTTCACACGCTCCACGCTCTGCTTGCCTGAGTTCCCACGTACACGTGTCTCTTTGTGGCAAGGTACACAAACACTCCCACCGCGGCTGCACCCAGCACCCGCGCAGGACTAAAGGGTTCATCCGTCCTTACCAGGCATGATGATCTCCGGGAAGCCCGTCTTCCGAGCCACTGCTGTGGTCCTATCCACCAAATGAGGAAACTCTTTTCTAATCTGATGGATATCTCCAGGAAGTAATTTCAACGTTACCCACAAACCTAGGAAAGCAACAGTTGCATGAGTCAGGTTATATCTTGTACATCTTCATATCTTGTACATTTTTAGAAGTCTTCACAAAATCCATTTCAATGAATAAGCAGTTTTTAATTCACCAGGCAATGTCTTAAGAGAAAGTAGAGGTGGATGAAAAAAAGGAGAGCAGCCAGGGAAAAGCAGCTTGGCATGGGGGAGGTACCAGCATCTGACCACCTGGGACACGAATCCCACATCGGCACATCCTAAGGTCATGATAGCACTTACATGCTACCCTCGCCCAGGCCTGATGACTCTTCAGAGTTGATACTGTGTTGAAGATAAATCAGAAGGTAGCATTTTGCTGGGAGGGGATTGAGAAGGCTATCATTTCCCATTCTCCCAAGAAGGATGATAGCAGAGGAGGATTTGGGAGGCACACAGGCATCTTCATGAACCCGCAAAAATACCAGTCCTCTCGGGCTCTCGAGAAGAGAAACCACGGGCACCAGTGGACCACCCACACGACGGATGGCGGCAGTCAGGGCGGCCCCGTCCCTCTGTTTCACAATGTCATGGCAAACAGGGGACTCGTGCCACCCAACCCCCTTCTCCAAGGGGGAAACAGGGACTTCCCAGCCCTTGAAACAAGACGCGAGGATGCCCAGGAGAGAGCACAGTGACCCTGTGAGCCCCCCCGCCCTCCCGCCCTCCTTCTGCAAAGCTGACGGGTTTTGTGTAGAATATTCCTGGAGCAGTGATCAAACAATAAAAGGGGAGAAAGCTGACACTTAACAAAGTCAAAGACAGGAGGCAAAGCAGCGGCTCTGTCAGCTGCTTTCAACGACATGCCATCCTGGCAGGGATGGAGGGGTCACTCTCAGGAGGCAGGTCAGGGTCTCCCCATCCTTGAGCCCTTGGGGGCCTGGCCTGCTTACTCAGCTCTGTGGGACACCGCTCCCCCTCACCCCGCCCACCAGAAGATAACATCAGTAGCAGCTTGCTCAACTCATTGGTAAGTAGCTATCATCACTTGTTATAATTTAAACACAGAGATTAATTTTTCCTGTTTATGCTAGGCTTGAAACACTTCCTCAGAGGAGGAAATGAGGCCAATTTTCAAAGGAAAAGTGCGTTTTAGGTTGAGTTTTGCTTAATCAGAGTAACTAAACACAAAGGGAACTAGCATATGCTATATTTCAAACAGGGGCCAATCCCTCGGTTGGGAAGACACCCTGCAGGGGGCACAACAACCCACTCCGGTGTCCCCGCCTGGAGAATCCCATGGCCAGAGGAGCCTGGCGGGCTGCAGTCCGTGGGGTCACAGAGCTGGACACTACTGAAGCGACTTAGCAGGCACGCACGCATGCGTTTCAAACAACAGGGGCAGATGGCTGGACGCACGTGAGGATTCAACATCCAGGTAAAATCCCATGCCCTCTGGGTCCAGGCTTTAGAATAACTTGGGCTAAGTTTAAGAGATGTTGTCTACTGTGAGAAGGAAAGATGTAGATGCAAAGCTGAACTAGACCGAAGCCCGGAAGCCAGTACAGAAGAGATGGGTCATGTTCCTCCAAGTCCCTTCCGTGGCCCCATGCACTGGCCTGTGACTTGAGGGGCCACCACTGATGGGAATAGGAGCTCCGCTGGGCAAAACCCCGGAGACCCTGCAGCTCGCTCTGGGCTGCATTTCCTGGGCCCCGCCCAGCTCTCCCTGGAAAGCACTGAAATAGGCCTGAGAGTGAGCCCCGGAAAAATGCCACTCCCTCACGTCTGTTTCAAGGCCAACATGAGCCAGTAACATGGCCCAAGGTCATTCTGGTCCAGGAAGCCACAAGGGTCCGCTTGAAAGCAGTCAATGCCTTTGTCACTTAGCTCTTCCCATGACCTGAAACCACCCCTCCTCCCCGAGAAGTTCAAGGAATCGGGGACCCTGGCCTCAGCCCATCTCCGTGACACAGATTTTGGCCACAGTAACAGGGACACTGACAGAGGCAGGGCTTGGGTCCTCTTTTTAAGCAAGTTCCGGCTGGCCTGCCCGCAGTCTCCACTTTTCCCAGGTGACCCTGTAATAAAAGTGGGTCAAAACTCGGATGACACTGCAGGAGGAGCCAGAGGCCTGGGGACCCCGCCCCATAGCGGCTCCAATCAAACAGCTTTAATTGGGTCTCCCCGTGGTTTTCAATTAAAGTGCAAATTGGGAGGGCTGGTAATTGATGAGAAGATGGGTCCTGGGTCAGCTGGAAATTGCTCTGTCTACAGAGGCCATGGCTCATTAACGTTTGGGGCTGAGGTTTTGGTTTTGTTGTTTTCCTGGGGGGAGGGGCGGTTCAAACCAAAAGAAAGTCCAGCCGAGGGACAGGAGCAGCTAATTCCTGCAGAACGTTCTTTAGACTCATCCACACTCTCCCTCAGGCCAATGGGAAAAGAATCAGGATAACTGTTTCTTAAAAATCGAGTGACGTAAGGCAACCAGACAATGAAACAGGTCCGTTCACCTGAGCCCCACTGAGTCCATGGCAAGCCGGCATCTAATCAAGGACTAACAGTGGATTGTCCCACCAGTCTCAGGCCTGGGAGACTCTGAAGGTGACTTCCCCTCCGGCTGGAGGCGGGGCCTCAGCAAACACTTGTTTTCCAGCAGCCCTCCCGGCCAGGCGAGTGCCAGCTGTCACCAGCCCAAGGTGATTGATTCATAGCCTCTGCCAACAGAAGGTCAGCCCCTGGGAAACTTGTCAGCATGGGATTAAAAACGATGACTGCACGCCAGGCGAGCGAGGGAGGAGAAATCCCCTCAATTACAAACCTGAAGGGGAACTGGCCTGCAAAACGGAACCGCTTTCTCAGGGGTGTGGAGTGGGGAAGCCCCGCAAGACAACGCAGCAGGCTTAGCTCACAACACGAGTGAGGCAAAAGCAGCGAGGACAGCACGCACGGGGAGGTGGGCTGTGCTGAATGTCTGTGTGTCTCTAAGCAGCAAGGTGAAATCACAGGCAGGGGATAGCTAGTTCATTCTCTGCTGAAGTCACTCAAGTGTTCTAAATAGCGGAGACAGCTGGAGAAGTCTGAGGAAGACAAAGAAAGGGGTTGCTTCCAGGCCCATCAACTCTGGGCTCTTTGCAAGCATTTAATCCTCGTACCCTAGTATTCGTATCCCAGGCAGTGCTCTCTCACCCAGGAGCTTGGTTCTCAGTAGTGCTTACAAAGGTGACCAGTGAGGAAAGCCTCACAGGCTGTATGTACAGGAACAATGAGTAATCACCATTACCCTACACCACCAGCATCAGCAGCATCGCCATGAGTATCTCTGGAATCATCACTCGCATCTTCGTTATCATCTTTGTTATCATCACCATTATCACCATCACTGCTGTCACCATTACCATCATCAATATTATCATCAATATCATTGTTATCATCATGACCATTATCAGCGGGATCATCACCGTTATCACCACCGTTACCATGACCATTGTTGTCATCATCACCATCACCGTTTTCATCACCACCATTATTATCACCATCATCACCAGCGTCACGATCATCATCGAACTTAAATTCACAGCACGCAGTATACTCCCAGGCTCACGCACATGGACACTTAGAGGAACGAAACCATAGGATACGTACCCTGGCCCTTGTGGTTGACTTCTTTGGCAGCAATGACTTTGTTTATAACAGTCTGAAGGAAGTCATTCTCCCCTGCCACCCTGGGTGAAAAACGGGATGACATGTTCAGCGGCTTGTGTCGGATGGCGTCGTCCAACGCGAGCCTGGAGGGCACGGGACGAGCAAGACCACAGGACACAAAGGGGCGCGGGGACCCAGAGGTGACAGTGACAAGGGAGCACGAGAGAGCATCATCACCGAGCATCAGAGAGAGGCGTCACGAGTCAACGCACGACAAAGGACAGGATAGGCGACAAGAGAGACAGGGAAGAGCATTGATCAGGAAAATGCTGAACCACACCAGAGAAGTAAAGCAAACAAGCTCGACTCCACCCCCAGGAAGTGAAGGTGCACCAGAGCTACCCTGCATGCCTACCAGACAGTTTACAAAGACGGGAACTGATCTGAAAGCAATACGACTGAACAGCATTTAATCCCAGGGGATGTTTATGACCATTTCTTCTATTTCAGTAATTCCTGGCCATAGAGCATAGGTCGAGCGGTGGGTGCTTCGAAGGGAAAAGCAAAATCAAGATGAAAAAAAACAAAAAAGATCCCTCGGACCCAATTGCTTGGGAAGCTTGAGTACACACTCTGCTCCATCAGACTATGTACTCAACACAGCCTAAAATAATTGAATGTGAAAACAATGGAATAATCTTCAGAGAACACAATCACCATGTCTGAGGAGTTAAAACTGTGACACAATTATGAATATAAGTCATCAGTGTTCGGGGGACTCATGAATCAGGGGCTTTCTACAGAAGGTGTACCAGGACTGAGAAAATAAATACAAACAGGCGACATGTGCAAAGAGAAATACCAGCTAGCACAGCCAAGCACAACATGCAGTGAGCAAGAAGATAAGTGTGTCATGTTTAAAATGATTTCCAGAAACAAGGACAAGTGTTATTTATCCCGTGAGCCCACATGACTCAAGGGAGCTGAGGGCTGTTTTCATTTGCTTCCCCAAGTTAAAAAAGACAGAGAGAGAGAGAAATGTACACCATGATTCCTCCCCTAGAACTTACCCTGAGATATAATAAATCAGTTTTAATGGAGCAAAAAATGGGTTTCATTAGCATGGCATTTCCCGAAGAACTACTTTCCCTGCTTATTTTGCTATTAAAATCATGTTTCTGTTTTGTTTCTAACACTGAACATATGAATCTGGATATCAGTCTTCCTTTAATGGAGCAAGAAGTCACAAACTACAATGCGAGCCGAACATGTGAATTTTTTTAAAGTGGACATTTCACTAAAGGACAGAAAAAGATGGCAGCAACCTGCCATCCCCAGGTCATAACATGTCTCAGTGAAATTTAGATTAGTGCGTCTAAGACTAGTAACCCCCTCACTTTTCAAACCATAACTCAAAAAATTTTTTCTTTGACTTTTCCCAGAAGACAGTAGTAGGCAACAGGTAACTTTAACACAGTGGTTCATTTGGACATGAAGAAACTCTGAGGTCTGATATCTAAACGGCATTCTAAACAGCACTGGGCTGCACTTTTTTTCTCATGGGCAACTCATTATCATTTCATACTGGCATGCTTTATTGATTACCATGATATCGGCTCATATTCCAAGATGATGCTCCTCTTGTTTACTAAACAAACTTCCAGATTCTGTAGAACCAAGCTCCCTCTGTAACTCTCATCACTGGCTGTGATTTCAAAGTATTAATATCACCATGCAACAGAACATTCCATGATGAGAGGAACGTTCTCCATCAGCACTGACCGATCTGGCAGCCACTAGCCACTTACGGTCCTGAAGACTTTCGATGGGACCATTGTGATGGAGGCAGGAAATATCCGATTTCAGTTAATTTTCATGAACTCAAACCGTTACATGTAACCAGCAGTTACAGTGTTGCCCAGAAGAATAGTTCTAAAGCAATGAAGCCACAACAAACCTTTGCCTCCAGTTGTGGAATGAAATAAACAAATGTGAACCTCAATTTAGAGCACATTCATAGTTTTCTGTTATTCTAACTTCCTGCTGAGCCAGGCCTGGGGATGCTGTCTGAACAGATCACCTGCCTGCAAAGGAACCACTCTGTTCACCTGGAACATGTGCTTTTCCAGCCTGGGACTAAGAGCGTGGTCCATCGTGCAAGGACAGGATGCAAAGGGAAACCACCTCCTACCTCCTGCCTTCCCACTCCCCTCCCAGGACAGGATTCCTCCCACCACCCACCAGCATCACGGGCCTCCAAACTCCCTTGGTTAGCACCTGAAAACAACCAAAACAGCTTAAAATAAAATTTCTCTCAAGCCCAGAATCAAGTAGAAACCAGAAATGAGGAGAAAAGACGAGAACACAGGGCACTATGACAGGTCACTCTAACTCGATTTATCATTTGCTCCTCTAAGGTTTCACTCCGCCAGGAGGAAGCCGCCTCTTGCAATTAACCTAAACCGCTCTAATTCCTCCTCCTCTCTCCCCACCTCTGTGTGAGGCGGAGAAGTGCCCTTGAAGGGACTACAGACCATTATCTAAGTGCCCTCTCTGGCTTTAATCTCCAGGGAAATAACACCAATTCTTTCAACCTTTTCCACGGGAACTGCCTTCAAATCGGAGAGTCAATTTAATGAAGCTCCCCGGAGTGCCTTCCAAGCTCGCCACACCTCTTGACAGACTTCAGGTCAGAACTAGACAAACCCTAAACACGGCAAGCACAGGCAGCGTCCACTTGAAGCAACCCAGGGACAGAAAAATCACAAGGATTATTTCTCGCTTTACAAAAGAATGCAGTCTTATTTTGTTTTTTTTTTATTTGGAAGACAGCAACTTATCGTGATGAATTTGAAGTACTGTATTTTGAAAATGTGAATACTTTCAGTTCATCCGTGATGTAAGGAGATGTTCAAGTCCAGAGAGGAACCGTAACTCTGCATGTCCTACGTGATAAGCCATGTCAGGGATCACACGTAAAACCTTGTACTTCAAGACTATAAACTTTGATCCAATTTTCTTATGGCTTCAAAAACACCCTACACTAAGTGACTAAGATGTCTCATTGTTATAAACTAATCAATTCCTATTCATGCTGAATATATAAACTGAATTATAAAGATAACTATTACAAACACACATTTTCCATATTCTATGGGGTTAAGCACTTGGTTTGTCCCATACTTACGGCTGAAAGGGAATGAAATGCTGTTTGTCTTCATCATCTACTTTCCCATTTATTATATCCGTTACATCCATCACTGGAGACAAGAAAAAGAGAGACAGCTGTGCTTAAAGGCTGCCATTCAGAAAACAAACAAACAAAGAACTTCAGAATGTCTTCTGACCAATAAGAAGCATGAACTGACCAGTGGAATTTTTTTCTATATTCAAGTTTAAAGCATTTCCACGTTTGAAAGACCAATTAAGTTACCTGAAAAATACCTGCCCAAATAGGGTTGGGGCTTAAAGAGCAAAGCTCCATTTAACAAATTCCTCTATTAACCAACTGGCACCAGTTAAGCTTCTTTTCTCCAACAGAACTTTGTGAGATGAGGAAATACTCTATTTTTGTTTACTGATTGATTTCTTTACTTTCGGCTGTGCTGGGTCGCCACTGACGCCTGCAGGCTTTCGCGAGTTGCAGGGAGCAGAGGCTCCTCACTAGCTGCGGTGCTCACGCTTGTCCCTGCGCTGGCTTCCCTTATGGCAGAGCGTGGGCTCCAGAGGGGGGCCTCAGCACTTGCGGCTCATGGACTTAGTTGCTCCGCAGCATGTGGGATCTTCCAAGACCAGGAGTCAAACCCTGCATTGGCAGGCAGATTCTTAACTACTGGACCCCCAGGGAAGTCCCAAAATGAAATGTTCTATCACAAGCAGCACGTGAAATATGGCAAGTGTGATGGAGGCACTGAACTTTCACTTTGATTTCATTCATTTATGCCAGAAGGGCCACCTGGGGCCGGGTGGCCACACTGGGCTGCACTGATCTGCAGCCGCATGTCAGTCGCCCGGCCCCCGAATAAGGAGGCAGTAATAACAGGACGACAGTTTAGCCACCTCGTGCTGGCGTCTGTGGACAATGTTTCAAGAAACACCTGACATCTAATCCTCACACTTACCTCCTCTTCGGTTGAGAAGACTAGGCTCAAAGACCTAAACAAATTCGCCCAAAATCTAGTGGCTAGAACGTCTCCCATGCCCCAGCTCAGACCAACACAGCGAGGAACCCCTCAAACAGCCCAGGGTGCTGGACATAAGCTCTGTCTCTGCTCAGCCTCCTTACTTGACTGCAGGTAAGTGGGCAACAAGTCCCGGGTATTTCCTTTTGCACGATCCCTTCCCTAATGACATACGGCCAAATACTAAATATGGACAATTTCCATCTCTAGCACCCCCCTTCCACCCCAAAACAGGAAAAGTGATCTGTAGGGGGAACAGAAACATCCCATCTAATGTTAAGATGCTCCTATGCCCAAGACCACGTCTTGACCGCCAGTTCCGAACCATCACACACAGAGATTGTTTTAGCCCAAGTCCCATCAGTCTTGGCATCTGCAGCAGCAGCTCAGACAACCAGCTCTATATGGGTCATAATGAGTGATTCTGTACCCAAGAGACCATCTCCCACAGCCCAGTCCACAATAAGCCACCTTCCTGCATCCACAGACCTCTCTCTACCATGGGGCTCATCCCACCAGCTGACTATGAGGCCCCCTGATGGTCCAGCTTTCTTGCCAAAGCTCCCTGGTCTCTAGCCTTGGACACGTCTATGGGCCCAGCAACAACTACTGGCAAGAAGGCAGCATGTGAGCAAGAAAAACACCCTTGGTCTGAGCACCGGTAAATTGAAAGCAGCCTTAGTTCTGCTACTTTCTAGGAGTGACAGTCCCTTTGGGGCTCCCCCAGCCCAGAACTCAGCAGAGAAAGCATTGAAATTGCCCATCACCATGTCCTGCCCTCACTGGTCTTGCTGTGGTGAGGACTTTAAGCATTCAAAGGTTCCTGCTGTCAAAGAAGTAAAGGACTTGGGGGTGTCACCCCCCAATCCGGGAGCCCAACTATTTCTATTTTCAGGTATGAGGGACCGTTGTAAGGAAGCCAGGTGTCCAGCCATATGTAGTCACCATGGGCGTGTGACGGAGGAGGACCTGAACACCCCAGAAATATGACATCACAGGATGCAGGGGCAGAAGGAAGGGGACGTCGGGATGCTGCTGATGGGAGGAGGGACAGCAAAGGCAGGAAGCCAGGCAGGCACGATGAGAAGTGATGAGAAGCACGAGGCTGGGGCAAAGGGCCAGGTCGGCTCAGAGCGACGCCTCCCCACAGCCTGCTCATAGCAATCTGGCACTGAGCATCCAGGTGGCCGAGATGCATGGCAACTGTTTGCAGGGGCTCATCCTCTGCCAACAGTCAGAAGAGACACAAGATCCAAGTTCAAGGACAGGCACAGGGTACCTAGGCAAGAATATGTTTTAATAGCCTCCTGGACTGTGCATATGAGTGTCTAAGTGTATATGAGAAATACACTTAAGGCTGAGAATCACTGTCTTAAAATATGTACCTCTTACGCCCAAAATGTACCATGACCACACTGCCCGATGACATTTACTCCCTCCCTCTCAGAGTGGAGATTCAAGTAGGAAGTTAGGAAATACAGAAGCAGAATGCTCAGGTCCTTACGCAGCATCTACAGAAACACACCAGCCCACAGCTCAGGAGAGCCAACCCTCTGGGCTGAACGCGGAAGGTAAGAGATCACTTGCCCCCTCCCTACCTCATCCCCATTGGGCACTTTTGCTCTGAACCTAAAACGGCTCTAAAAATATCTGTTTAAAAGGGGCTGTGCATGCGTTCTCCGTTCTCAGTCCTGTCAGACTCTTTGCGACCCTACAGGCTCCTCAGTCCATGGAATTGTCCAGGCAAGAATGCTGGAGTAGGTTCCGGGCCCTTCTCCAGGGGATCTTCCCGACCCAGGGATTGAACCTGAGTCTCACGGTCCCCTGCATTGCAGGTGGATTCTTTACTGCTGAGCCACTGGAGAAGCCCCTAAAAGAGCCCAAAACAAAGCATAATAATGAAAGCCCTGAGCTTCCCGGTAATGCAGGTAAAGAGCCCTCTGCTGCCACTGAAGCAAGAAATCCAGCGACCTATCAGAAAAGGAAGAGTTTTTCTCACGTATGTATATAAACCCCAAGAATCACAAAAAGGACGAGAAATAGAAGGGTGTGCAGTGAATGGCGGCCATCTGATCGTGAGGGAACATCGTTTCCCCAATTGTGAAAAATGAGCGTGACACCAAAAGAGGTCAGCTAACAAGGACGTCCCAGGGACACTTTCCTGTCCTTCCACAGAGACAGCTCATTTCTCCCTTTTCCTGCACCGCCACCAAAAACAAAACAGAGCACATGTCCGCAGAGAAAAAAAGCCCCTATGTGGAGATAGCTCTGTCCTCTCTGAGCCTTCTTCTCCTGCCTCTTCATCACTTGGACCATTCTGTGCAGACTCATTCCTAAATCAGTCCATCACCAAGTCAGAAACACTGCGATCCTCCTTGACTGGCCTCCCTCCAGGATGAGGGTGTGGGATACGTGGGTCAGGGTCTCTGCCAGGAAAACGGGCTCCACTGTCATAGCAAAGACGGGATTTGTGCCTGAAGCTGGTGGACAAAGACCCTGAGCCACGTGTCGATGTGAACCCACACAGAGAAGAAAAAACAGATGTTTCTTCTCTCCAACAGACAAGCTTATACATCAAGCGGCCCACGATCCAGTATTCAACAGCAGCTCGTATTCACGGCGGAGGTGCTGATCTCGAAAGTCCTCAGGAAGAGGAAGGAAATGGATTACCGGCCACCCCGAAAGGCCGTCGCAGGCCCGACGTCAGCTTCCTCGTGTTGTTGTCCCTCAGCTCCATGCGACCCACACGGACGATCTGACACACAAAACTGATTTTCTCCCTTTTCAGGTCTTTGCTTCCCAGGTCCTGGAAATATTAATTTCCATAAATTATTGTGGAGAAGCACCACTCAAGGCAGGTTCAATTGCAACAGACAGTAGAGAGATAGATTGCCACTCTTCACTCCAACCAGTTTCTAGTATTTTAATAAGCGATTCACAAGACAAAGAGGAGCTGAATTACAAAAGTCAATTAGCATTAAATGAATTTAAGATCCACGTTTAAGAGACATACTCAACATCACGGAGTACATCTTTGTCGTGGGGACTCGAAGGGTGACTAGAGACCCAGAAGGTTTCTGGGCAGCTACGTTATTATATGAAATTAACAAGTAGTCCCGGCGTCCCAAGGACCCATGCTCCAGGGCGGTGAGAAGTCAGACAAGGGTCATTAAAAATACTCATGAGAATGGTGAGCAATTCAAATGAACATCTTTGGATGCACTTACCGTGAAAACAGCTCGCAAATTGTGTAACCTGTCTATGTCTTTAGGCAATCCTGAACTTGACCAGCGGACAAGGTAGTTTTCACTTGGAAAAAAAGGAAGTAAAAGCAAATTAATTTTCCACACAGAACAGGGAACCAAATGTGCATCCTCAGTGACTTCTAATTAGTATCACGGAGGTCCATTATGGAAACATCCGCCACATCAGATGGAGCGGCTCTGCCATGGACACACGTGTGTCCAGTCTCCATACAGCATCGTACTCAAGGTCTGCCGGCACAAAATCCCTGAGGTTTCCAGTTTGGATGTCCAGGATTATGCAAAGGACCCATCTGCAAATGGCATTTCATGGTTTTTATTATATTTTTAACAATTTTTAAAAAATTAATTTACAGTGTTGTTAGTTTCAGGTGTAAAGCACAGCGATTCAGTTATACATAGATATATTCTTTTTCAGCTTTTCTTCCATTGTAGTCTATGATAAGACACTGAATAAAGTTTCCTGTGCTATACAGTAGGTCCCTGTTGACTTTATAGAGTAGTGTGTATATGTTAAAAGTTTTTTTATTAAAAGCATACTTGTTCATTTGGAATGACTACAGTCTCAAATTCACTATTCATTTACAGTACAAAGTAAAACTTCATGATGATTTCCGAGTCTGCCATAAGTCAAACATGACCTGAAAATATATATTAAATCCTATGACAAGAAGAAATAGTCTTTATTGGAAATGGCAATGAAATTTGTTTTGTTTTCTGCCATATACTAAGTTCTTAAATTTTCAATAATATGAGTGAAGATTCTGGAGCTTTATACAAAGACACACACACACACACATTTACTTCACACACAGTCCAAACCATACTATTTCCATCTGGACAAAGAGAAAGTTACACCAAGGAACAAAGACTAGGAAAGATAGCACATAAGACGATGAGAAATGAGAGAGACTGGATTTACAATATTTTATTCAACACAGAATAATATTCACTGACAGCCTTTATGCAGCAGGCACTGATCTAGACACTTGTTTCCCATCCAATCACCTTGGAGAAAAAACAATAGGTCAAAGGGCCAGAAATGACATTCACAGAGAACCAAAGCTGGAAACGGCAACACTAAGATAAGAGCAATCCTGGAGTGGGGGAGGGGCCCACAAGCAAAGCATCCCATAAAGACGACGCAGGAAGCATGACGTCAGTCCTTAGTCATGCAGTTGCCAGGTTTTGAAAACATTACAAGACTCCAACTCTACAATCAAACATCCACGTCCTTGCCGGAAAGCTGATCCTGGCCCAGGCTCCAGCTGCTTGGGGGACGTCTGGCCAGCTGATCACCCCAAGGTCTCCCCACGAGAGCGAGACTTTGGGGTGATTCTGAGGCCATGTTCCCAGCAGTGACCAAAGAGGAAAGACAAGGGGCTCGTCACTGACCTGATGAACTTGGACTCCACAGGGTCGTACAGAGACATGAGCACCTCGGCATCTTCTCCTATTTTACAGACCACGTTCTTGAGGTTGACAAACAAGGCCAGAGAAGGCGTGGCGGCAAACTTGGCTTGTCTGTTAATGTCTATGTTCTGCTTCTGAGACTGTCAGCGGAATAAAACAGGAGAACAGGGAGGTGACAGGAGCAACACTCAGGGCTAACGCTTGCTCTGTTCATCCCCAACAGGACGGAAAACCACGCAAAACCAGTCACAGTAACACAGCGAAGCCCTTCACGCAGCATCTTCCTTGATGCTGTCAACACATGCATGAGCCGAGCTGAAAAGAATATGCCCGGGGCGAGGATCCCAGCACCACGAGAAGTTATACTGAGTATTTGCTTCCGAAACAAAATGTTTAAGGGCCCAACCAATCAATCAGAATGGAGATTACACGTGCAGTTGCTTATTCAATTTTTGATTCTCCCATCAGATCAAACCCTCTGAGGACATCTCTATGTTATTCATCATTATGGCCTCAGGGCCTGGCACACCGTAGGCGTTCAGCAGTTGCTGAATGAATGGACGACTCAATCACCCAACTGAGTTCTGAGTACTGACTGCACACAAGTTACCATTAACGGCCATGGGAGATGAAAAAGATCAGTAAGACGCATGTTCCCTGCCCTCATCAAACTTAGACACGTCCCTCTCCTACTCCTATCAAAGAGGAAATGCAGGATGGAGTACTGTTGCCCATGAGTTAAGACCACAAAGTCAATGTCATTAAAATCCTGTCCCCCCTCAAGGGATGAAAAGCCTTCAGGTCATCCACAGCATGTCTAGACGCTGGGCCCCATTCCATCCATCACTGTCCGAAATACATGCCGCAGCTGAGCCTTTTCACGGTGCAGCTAATGCAGTCCTGGGGTCTCACTGGTGATGTTTCACTAATGTTGTAAATTGTTACTGAGGAAATGTACCCTGGGTGTGAACGGCGTATTACAGAGAACTGAACTTACTTTTTCTTCTTGCAATCTTTCCTCCACTTGTTTGGAAGCTACTTCATGAGCTCTGAAAAGACTGATTGTGCTAGTTAGTTCTGGATCCAGAATGTTCCCATCTTCATCTCTCACCACCAAGTCCAAATCGAGGATTCTAGAACAAGAAGAATTCAAAACTTCACCCACAAACTTCAGTCATCCATTCATTCAGCAAAAGAAACTGAGCAAGATGAAATCAAAAGTCAGAGTCACTCTCACAGTATCAGAAAACATAGTTCTGTGAGGTCGCTGTCATTTGAACTTTCTTTGTATGCCCTTGGAATTGAGAAAAAAAAAAAAATCTTACTTCCATTGCTCTTGTGACTTTTACTCACAGATCTAGAAAGCCCAAATGAAAGGTATGTCGCTAACTACTACATGATCAGTACGGTCAGTTAAGTGCACACACGCTATGCACATACTGGGTGTGTGTGTGCATATAAATTTGTGGGTATGTATACACGGCCCCATGCACACCCATATGCCCAACTATATACACAGCTGGAGGTCGGGGAGAGGTGGGAGGGAGGAAACGCTGGAACCGAGGCATACTCACCACTCTCTCTGGTAGGTTCCATGGCACTACTTTCCTTCTACCTAGAATCGCAGTTCTAATCCCTTAATTAGCCTATCAGAAGATTTTCAATAAAGACGTTCTACTGTTTCAACATGGAACATATGGAAGTCATCCACAGCAATGTTAAGAATCTTCCTGGCCAGATGGCTAAATGTAGTAGCCAACTTAAAACACAGGCAGCATCTGGCTAATAAATCTGTCCATCCTATATCTGGAAATGTTTTTTGGCAACAGTCTCTCCGTTTCCTGTTAGGTGGTTTTTACCAGGATTTTATTTAAAGAATAAACAAAGGCGACTATATAAAGTAAGAAACGAAGAGGTTTACTACCAGCGGTGTGTTCTGGTTAGCTTTCAATAAGACACGAGGATCTTAACCACAGATGCCTGTTACTTTGCCTTTGGGACTTTTCTTTTTATTAAAAGTGTGTTGTTGTTCAGTTGCTAAGTCATGTCTGACTCTTTGTGACCACATGGACTACAGTGCACCAGGCTTCCCTGTCCTTCACTATCTCCCAGAGTTTGCTCAAACTCGTGTCCATTGAGTTGGTGATGCCATCCAACCACCTCATCCTCTGTTGCTCCCTTCCCCTCCTGCCCTCAATCTTTCCCAGCATCAGGGTCTTTTCCAACGAGTCAGCTGTTCACATCAGGTGGTCTTCAGCATCAGTCCTTCCAGTAAACATTTAGGGTTGAGTTCCTTTAGGATAGACTGGTTTGATCTCCTTGCTGTCCAGGGGACTCAGAGCCTTCTCCAGAGCCACAGTTCAAAGGCATCAACTCTTCAGTGTGCAGTCTTCTTTATGGTCCAACTCTCAGTAGCAAATTTTTTTTTTTAACCATAAGACAAAAGAAAACATCTTTTGAAATTAAGATAAATTCAATTAGAGAATGTCTTTTAACAGTTACAAGTCTAAGAGTTGACAAACGGACGTTGCAAAAAAGCCTCCACTTAGACGAACTCATCTCCTACCTCTCTTCTGTGAAGGCCACACGCCTTAAAGCTCTGTGTGGATGAGTCTGGTAACACGTCAAGCAGGTTTAGTTTTGTGAGTTGTGCTGGACCACTGCACTGTATTTACGTACGGTGGATTTGAGTTCCTTGGACAAAAGTCTGTCTTGTTAAGGACTGCATTTCCTACCCAAGTAATAAATCACGTTTGGAAATACTTCCTTTCCTAACGAGATTATTCCATGACATAATGTATTTTGGTAGCTTCCCACAGCCAAATCAAGCAGGTGGTTTCTGGACGTAAGTTCAAAACATGATACTCCAACAGAAAATAAAATCAAAGCTCCAGGAGTTTAGTTTTCAAGCAGGTGGTCTTGAAATGAGTTTCACTGCAACAACATCTAATATCCTATACCCAGCAGCCTCTAGGTTTCTGCGGGGGCGAAGGGAGACCTTCTCCTGTAGTTAATCCAAACAATACATCTTACTAATAATGTAGCTTTTAGAAACTTTTCACACTTGAAAGTTTGAATTACCAGAAAGCAGAATTGTTATAATTCTGATTATACAAAATGCCTTCTTTAGTTTTTCCAGGGCTTCCTTGGGTTGAATGGCTCAGGGCAAAGCTGTCCTATTTTCTGAGCTTTATACTCTAACATGTAAAATGAGGGGGTTGGACTGAACCACTAGCTTCCCAATGTGCCAGCCATCATGGTCCAAGTCTATTTTTACAGACAGGGATTTCCAGTAAGCATTCCAGACGTGACAAATCAAGATCTTAAGGAGTGGATCCCAGTATTCTGTATTCTGAAACTTTTCCAAGTGACTGATATAGACCAGCATCTGGGAACCTTGTGACCACATACTTTTTAAGGCTTCTTGCAGCTCTGGCATTATACGAACAAATAGCTATCCAGTAGGAAAGGGTGTAGCCTCCTTCTGGTTACGGAACCTGGAAGGCCTGAGATGGCTGTGCTGCAGGAAAGAGTGCCAACACCAGAGCATGCACCGCGATGGGTGGGCGAGCGCACCACAGCTCACAGCATTGAAGCAGAGCTGGGTGGTGCCCTGCTGTAAGAGGGAGCTTTTGCATGAGACCTGCTCCTGTAGAACAATTATATGATCTTTATATCAGAAGTACAAATTTAGGGGGCTGGATTTTTTTTCCCCAGAAGCTCTCACAAAAGCCCTAATCCAAAGCACTGGTGCAGAAAACCTTACACACAGAAAAATCACCTTCCCGATAAAACGTGCTTGGCTGTTCAGACAGCAGTGATGCTCTCAGAGTGACATGGTAAGATGCCAGTGACCTGGACACAGCACAAACGTGTGTGCCACCTCAAACGGGAGGCTCCTTATAAACTCAGCTTGCATCTCCTCCAAGGTCTTCTTTTGGAGTTCTACCTGATCTTACCACCAGTTTTCATTCGAATCCACTGGGGAGTGAGACCACTCTGCTTCTGTGTCTTAGCCAGGCATCACCCGATCCTGAAAGTCTTGTGAGAAGACAGGGCGAGGAGCAAGTTCAACCAGACACAGGATAACAGAGAAAAGAAAAAGAGACTTGCTGGCTTTATTTCTATTTGCCGGATCCCTACACTGGTGACAAGTTTTCAGGTGCCCTTTGAGGTCTCTTCCCACTTTCAGGATGTGGGATTCCACAGAAAGAGACCTGATGCCTATTACTGCACAAAGTACCCTCACATCTGGACTCAGGGTCGAATGCTGTCAGCAGAAAGGAAAAGGCCCTGTCGGGGGAATTGCTGTGATGGGGACAGGTTACCCCATCTTCTTGAAGAGAGTATGTTTTAACAATGACTCAGAAAACTCTGGATCCAATAGAAAACACCTCATGCTTTTAAGAAAGAAAACTGTGCCATTATACTGATGTTAGAAATTTTGTTTGTCGTAAGATAGGATGTTAGTCTCCTAAAGGCTTACGGTGATGCCATTATATCAGTTAACGTAAGCATGAAATCATCTTTTGAACAAACAAACCTGTTTCCATAATCAATTTTGGCAGTGACCTTCTTCTTCAATTCCTTGAGCTCATCCTGCGGCAGAGTTCCAGAAAGAATCTGCGACCGCCACTCGATAAGGTCGTAGATCATGTGTCGGACGCTTCGGAACATCTCCCTGTTATCTTGCTGGATGAGGGGGAAAACCAACTGTTAAGTTATTGATTTAAAAGACATTGTGGTGATTGTTTATGTTGGATTAATGGTGTTTTCAGCTTGGAACTGAACACATTAGATGGAATTTTGTTCCCATCACACATGAAAAGATTGAAAGGATTAAAAACGATGGACCATCTTCCATATTCAGGCCAGCGTTCCAGAGTATGTAGCCCTGTACCCAAAGTGGACCCAGTGCAGGATCTGCACTTGGGGAGTCCCAAAATCAGCCCGCGAACTTCCAGTCTCTGGACCAGGAATGGGCAACCCTCGAAGCTCCCTGAGGAAGTGCCCAGTCTACAGGTCTTGCTTAAGGAATCTTCAGAATGCCCTTCGCCCCGATGATTCTCAGCACTGAGAAACTCAACCCAGAGCCCTGGCTGTCAGCTGACTACATGAGGACCTGGCGCTAGGCTATGGTGCATTCTGAATGTGCAGAAAGGCTTCTGCAAGAGGCACTATCTGGATCTACAAGCTCTTGGTGCATTTACACCAAAAGGGAAACACACATGAGATTCAGACTTCACGCCTACTTCTCACTTTCTACGTATTTCGAGGGATTTGATGGTACAAAGAAAAGCAAGCTTTACAACAGCATGAGAACAATTCATCAAGAAAATGAAGGATTAACCAAAGGAAAACAAACCCAGTGGTTCTTCCCCAGAACAGAAATCTAGGTGAAATCCGACTATAAATCTAAATTTATAAAACTAAATCTACAAATACATTTAGGTTTATCTGAATCTGACATTTAGATAAAATTCTAAATGTCAGGGTACCAAAAAAAAATGTACATGTGGTCACTGCTACCTTTTAAAATAATGTCTTCTCTGCATAGCTGAACTTCACACCTCCACTCTTTATAGCATTTGACCTTCTTTCTAGGAATTTCTAGGATCCCCTCCACTCACTCAGCCTATCACGCCCTAACCGATTATTTTCTATCCTATAAGTTCTCCTTGTTAGTATCATCCTAATCTTAAATTCTTATTTATGTATTTATTTATTGGCCATGCCATGTGGCTTGTAATATCTTAGTTCCCTGACCAGGGATTGAACCTTGGTCCTAGCAGTTAAAGCACCACATCCTAACCATTGAATCTTCTTAAATGAAAACTTAATAATCAAAATTAATGGTTCATTCTAAAATTATGTTTGTTTCCCTCTTTAATTCTCCTTGTCTATTTTCATAAAGCATTACCAAATAACTAAAATCCTTAATATTTTTCTAAACTTGTCTATTGCCACAGAGCAGAGGGAAACAGAATATATAAAAATATTATAAGCAACAAAAACACACGTGCATATATATAATAAGCACATTTCTTTAGCTTTGCACGAACCTAACAGTGTAAATCCCTAACAGGCAAAGGTAGATATTTTTAAAAAAAGGTAACCAGGTGATGGTTAGGAATGTCTGTTACGGAGCTGTATGGCCAAAACCGTGTCCACTAACATATTAGTCAACATCAACTCCTGTTTTGCCATATTTTTGTCTAAAAATTGCTAACATGAAATATCGACTCCAAAATTGCTCAGATTTACACAAAATATTCATGGTTAACTTTACGCCTCTAGGTTTTTGAGAACATTTGATGAACAATTACTGCAACTGCTTATTACTGTGTATTTATAGGAAACCACTGTATAATCAAAAGCAATGAGGCTACCCAGAGAGCAGCTGTGGGACTGAGAAGTCTTCTACGATCCCCAGAAACTGACGCACGGCCTTCCCTCCAGCGTCCAAGCTTTGCACTGACAATATTAGCAGATGAGAAATCAACACCCTTAAGAGGAATACAAACCTAACAAAAGGTAATCTTCTGCAAATATGAATTTACGTGCAAAGAAAATGCCCCAGGGGGATACAAAATGGAAGGTGTCAGGCCCCAACCCTGCCGCATTAATAAGGCTTCTTCCACAATCCAGAGAACTGGGTATCTCGCACGAAGCCAGAATGGAAACCATCTCCCTCCCTCTAAACAGACACGCTGAGATCTCAAAGACTATGTCACTTTCCTCAAATGGTAAGAGGCATTATCTACAGGCCAACAGTGGCAGACAGCCATCACCGTCCACTGCATCCAGGAAGAGGCACCTGCAACGGTTTAAAAGCAGATTTGCATTTTCACGATCGACGTATAAACTTAGAGGGAACTCCAGCTCCGGTGGCCTCAGTCGGTGTTCCAAAGTCTAAAAGCAGCCCAGTTCCCTTTTCAGTACAAGGAAAGGTGAAACCCACGGCCCCTTCCTCGACAGCCACTTCACTGCAATCAGCACAGCTGCCCCGGCACAAAGCTGGTGTAAGGGCCGCAGTCCCCGAGGCTGGCCAGACTACAGGGCAAGGCTGCCGAGCATGACTCGCTCCCACAAGTTCTGCTTCTGAGGGTACCAGAAAAAGCAAAACTAATCCTTTGGCTCAGCAGGGTTCCAAAAGACCTATTCTCTATTGCTAAGCTCTGATTCAAAATCCCATCTTCAAACCTAGAGTCTATTATACAGAGTGAAGTAAGTCAGAAAGACAAACATCGTACATTAACGCATACATATGGAATCTAGGGGCTTCCCAGGTGGCGCTAGTGGTTAAAGAACCCGCCTGCTGATTCTGGAGACTTAAGAGAGGCAGGATCGATCCCTGGGTTGGGAAGATCCCCAGAAGGAGGGCATGGCAACCCACTGCAGTATTCTTGCCTGGAGAACCCCATGGACAGAGGAGCCTGGCGGACTACAGCCCATAGGGTCACACAGACTCAGACACTGACGCAACTTAGCACGCATGGACTCTAGAAAGATGGTGCTGATGATGAATCTATCTGCAGGGCAGCAACAGAGACACAGACACAGAAATCAGAAATGTGGAGACAGGAGAGGAGAAGGAAGGGGAAGGGGAGAGGGGGCAAACTGAGAGACCAGCACGGAAACATATACGCTGCCATATGTAAACTAGATCGCCAGTGGGAATCTGTCGCGGGACGCACGCTAGCTCAGTGCTCTGTGACAACCCAGAGGGGAAGGATGGGGTGGAAGGTGGGAGGGGGCGCCTCAGGAGTGAGGCCACATATGTTACACCTGTGGCTGATTCATGCTGATCTATGGCAGAGGCCAACAAAATATTGTAACACAATTATCCTCCCATTAAAAGAAAAACCCACAAAAGCCCCATCTTCTCACCACGTAGAGCTGCCTCCAGATGGTGGACCATTCTCGCAGGGTCGTGGTGACCTCCTGTATGAGCGGGAGGTCGCCTGGGATGACCGTTTCATGTTGCCTGGGAGGAAAGGAAAGGGCAGAGACGGTCACGGCTTCATTAAACAGAAGGGCACCTTGTCAATTTCACACGCAGGTCATAATGTGGAGAGAAAACATACAAATAAGACTGAGTCCACGTAGGTCTCCATATGTCTCTAAGAACGACAAGTAATTTCTGTACAGAGCCTGAGAACATTCATACATTACCCTCTGTGTAAGCCGTCTACCTCACATGTCAAGGTAAGATGAAGGAGGCAAATAATATCCCATCAGGACGTCAAGGTCTGAGAAGTGGAAAGTGTATTCATAATATGTGTACCCATCTATTTTATAGGTGCCATAAATTACCACCAATCTGTGTGGCATTAAAATGCAGGCTTGGGATAAGATGATTTTTTTTTTAGATTTTCATCCTGCCTAAAACTCACTCTGTGATAGTACAGAGTTATCCTTGGCGAATACAGGTGAGGTTACAGCTTTCCAGTGTCCATAGGTGCCCTGATCACCAATTCTGGTTACCCTCTTTCCCTTGCCTCTCCACCCCAGAAAGCTAACCCTTGCCTTATTCTTGACTCCTGATCTATCTGTGCACTGCTTTTTATTCAGCAAACCACTGTTTTCCGGTTACTTGCTCTGGATCAGGCATTGCACCAAGCAGCACTCCTAATATTTGGGACTGAGTCAGAGACCAAATTTGGTGGCTTGTGAAGTAAGACCACCTGGGCCCAGAGGCCCTGAACAGACAAAGCTCCCACCAACATGCAATGTCCAGGGGGCACTGAGATAGGTCCCCGAGGCCCAGACCTGTGGGCAGGAGCCTGGCTGTAGCTCACAGTGGGGATTCCGGGCTGCAAGGACTCAGTGATTGTAGCGGGGGTGGTCTCCAAGGAAGAAACACAGGAGTTCCTGAGAGAGGGCCAGTCCCTCTGGAGAGGTCTGACCACGTGCACCAGTGGGAGCAGCAGGGACCAGGAAGGGGTGCATGGGAGACCACCCCTCACAGGAGTGCTTTTCAGAATAAGCCTTTGATGGGACGTCTTCAGCGTCTCTCACAGGACATGACTGTTTCCCAGTAAGGGTGCTGATGAAGTGTGGTTCACTTCGCTCTGTGATGTCATCCTTACAAAGCCGCGCCACTCACTGTGCGAGGACGTTCGTCAGCGGCTGCGCTGCCTTCATCTCACAGAGCCTAAGCTCCATGCGAGGCCCACTGGGCTCTTCCCACTGGCCAGGAGGGACCCGGAGCTCAGTGAGACTTCAGTTTCCCACGTGGAGAGGACCTCCCTTTACCCACTGCGTCCTGATCTCCGCTCTAGATCCTTCTTACCTTCCTTCCTTAATTGGTCTGATCCGTCCCTTGGACTAAATGCCAACTGGTTCCTAGTCTTAACCCAATGTCTGCCTGTCCACCTGTCCGGCGGAGTGTGACTCTACTTATCGAGAATCAACACAGTCTCTTGCGCCCTTTTCTGTTACTCTTCCTAATTGCATTTTACATACACTCATCTGCATACCTCTACGTGCATTTAAAAAAATGATTCCTATACAGCCCAGCATCCATACCGATCCTGATACAAACTGATGTAAAACACATGAAGAAAATATTTTATTCAACGGTGTTCACAGTAGGGTGAAAAGCTTCCAAATTTTCCTCGTTTTACTTCCCTCTGAAATTTCACCTACAAAACAATTTCTCTCTAGAAAAAAGGACCCTCTTACAGGTCATCACATTGATGCCTCTAAATTATTTTCCTTGTTTTAATGATGCACCATGGAACCTCAGAGCCCGACCCAGTCCTTCTCATATGTTAAAAGTACGCTGCTTGGAAAAGCAATTTTGCAATCAGCTGCAGAGATGTCATTATGCAGTAATCATATGATTAGTAATTTTATCATTTACATATTTAATGGAGTGCGAAGATGTAGCAGAGACAAAAAGGAAAACATGGTACTGTTCCTTTCTCCAAGTTCACACCTGGCTATTCATTTGCCATTCCTGTCTAATGGGTTCCTGTTCTACAAATGTCCTTTTAATGATCTTATACATCAGTTTTATGACCTCCAAGAAACATACATCACAATCAGACAAAACGTAAATTCACACACACCCCAACCGAACAACTGTTGCTTCACTCCCCACTGAATTTGTATCACATCCTGCAAAGTCTTCCAGAAAAATGGATTCAGGGCTGGGGGGCTGTGCAGCCTTTGCTAGATGGGCTGGCTCACAGAGGAAGAAGCAGGAAGCTTTCCAAATCCCCATGGCGCTCTAGGAGATTGACTGTGGTTCCAGTGCTGATTGAAGACTCCCTAAAGGCTCAAAGCCATGTTGTAGACAGCTCTAGATCAGAAGTCCCCACCTTCTCCCTAAACTCCTGTCACCCTGGATCAAAGGCATCCACTGTCCAACCCCAGTGTCGCCCTGTGAAAAGCAGCAAGGTCAAATGCAATCACTGCACAACTTCATTTAAACATCAAGACCAGACTCACCCTTTTCCTTCAACTATGGCTTCTTTAAGATGGATGTACGAAGCAGGAAATATACCCTTTGGGAGGAAAAGAGACAGAAGGTTGTAGCATTGATATGAATACTGACTATCAATCAAACAGCTGTCCCCCCAAAAACGGTGGAGGTGGGGATGACTGGATCACTATTAAATCCGTAAGCCTTTATTTTATGCTAAGTCACAGCACGGCACAGAAAACAAAGTGTGAAAACGGCAACTGAATTCGCTTGTGTTTCAAAGAGGCTGCAGAAGTCTTAGAAGAAAACAGATGCACACTCTGCTTGCAAAGGAAAAATCCCACGGGACCTTCCAGTGTCTTCTCCATAAGTCACACCTCATTTTGACTATGGACACAGGCAGATCGAAAGTCAACTGATGCCTAAAAACAATTTCTGATGATGGCCTCTGACAGCTCTTCCTTTCAAAATACTAAAATTGTCATCAGAAAGCGGGTTTACACGGTTGATCATCACATATGCGCTGACTACTTACCTGACCCACAGAGACTCTCATCAATCTCCAAACAGAGGAGCCATCCAATAAAATACAGAAATAAGGTACATTTCACCCAACCTGCCTGGCTCCAGCGGGGGGACATCAGTTTACATGCAGATGGTGCTCAGCACCCCCCAAAGGAACAGCACACAAGGCCCAACAGACAATTCCGAGGGGACGGCTCCTCAGGAGGACTGTCAGTCCCGGGCACTGTACGTGAAGGGCCAGGAGCTTCCCCACGAGTTCTGGACCTGCTTCCTGAGCAAGCACACGTCCCCTCCTGGAAGAAGTAGAGGTGAGCACCTGGAGGGCAAGAGCGGGGCACTGGGCACGGGGGTCTTGGTGGCGTGGGGGTCTCAGGCAGCACAAGGCAGACAGGGAGCAGCTTCCTGAGATGCCATGCACGCAGCAGAAAGTCAATCAGCAGGAACAGTCACCTGCTGTGAAAACAGGAGCTTCTGACTGGGTTTCCCAGGCTTCCGACGCCAAAGAATCAACACAGGAGATCCAGAAACCACGCAACTCATCCTGCGTGGAGAGAAAGTGGGCACCACTGGTCCCCGCTCCTCCTGTCTACCAGGAAAGTGGCCACACTTCATGTAAGAAAGAATTATGAGAGAGAGGGAAAGGAGTCAGACAGAAAGACGGAGGCTGGGCAACACAGAGGACCAGGCGGACCTGCTGCACAGACACCTCCAGCCACCAGGATAGGTCCCAGTGCACATTTAATGCCAGCAGGTGAGCACTGGTTGGAGGGTGGGGTACGTAAAGCAACGAGTCTCAGCCATGTCCACGTCCACAGGTAGAGACATCCCTCAGTTTCAGTGAAGCTGCTCTCGACAACCGTGGGGTCACAGAAGGGACAGTGGGAAAATGAGGCTGGAGACACCTGGACGCTTGAAATGAGCAGCTTCTTCAGCTGGGGTGATCAGGACCGGCCAGATCTAGAGCTCATTGGTGAATACCGGTAAGAGGATGCTTCTAGAACACAGGGTCGGGTACCTGGGAGTCGAGTCCTTTCTCTGCCACTGCCTGAACTAGGTGGGCCAACGCAAAATCACAGCGTCTCTAAGGTGTCAGTTTCAACTGCTAAAGAGGTTTTAGATGGAACAATAAACACACCCCTACCCAGCTCTGCAAGCTACAAAGTCAGGTCTCTCCCGTGCAGGGCAGGAAGGACAAGGGCTCACGGAGGCACTGGGGAACCAGGAGACACCCCCAGCTGGGGAACGCGGTGAAAGTGAAAGTGAAGAGGCTCAGTCGTGACCGACTCTTTGCAACCCCATGGACTGTAGCCTACCAGGCTCCTCCGTCCATGAAATTTTCCAGACAAGAATACTGGAGTGGGTCGCCATTTCCTTCTCCAGGGGATCTTCCCGACCCAGGGACTGAACTGGGGTCTCCCGCATTGTAGGCAAACGCTTTTACCACCTGAGCCACCAGGGAAGAGGTACCTGACATCAAATACCAAGCAAGCATCAAAAAGTGAACCACTTCCCTGGGACACACCTAACGTGCGAAGTTGCAGCTTTGTCGTGGGTGGACGGGGGAGTCCATGAGCCTAAGGTCGTTAAGAAAGTTCTCAATTGTGGCTTTCTCAGATGAAACTGAGGTTTTCATCTGCAGGAAAACATTCTTCTTATTTTTTCTCAATTAAAGTATAGTTGATTTACAATGCTGTGCTTATTTCTGCTACACAGCAAAGTGCCTCAGTAATATATTGTTCTTCACAGTCTTTTCCATTATGGTTCATCATAGGATATTGAATACAGTTCCCCATGCTATACAGTAGGACCTTGTAGCTTATCCACCCTATATGGACTAGTTTGCATCTGCTAATCCCAAATTATGGAAGAGACAATCAGAGTGAAAACAGAACTTTCTCTGGAGAGAGCTATTCCTCCAGCCACCAGGTTGGCATATCCCTCATTCAGACCTCAAGACTCCAGGTCGTTGGCTATGAGAGACTCACAGTCCAGTCTGAGCTCAGCAGCATCACGATGGAGGTCCTGGCTCCAATCTGCACAGCTGGCTCAGCAGGTTACCCTATTAGCATCTCTCACATCAGGATAGACTGCCAGAGAGCTCAGCCTGGACACCTCTGAAGTGACTGCTACCACAGGATGGACACCTCTCACCTGTCCAGCAAGGGCTGATTGCAGAGAGTCTGGGGAAAAAACAGAGCAAGAAGGCCCTGCACGTGGACAGCTGGCCTTCAACAGCCTTAGTCACGGGCTCAGGACCACAGGAGGAGCCCAGCCCAATAAGGAGATAATGAGAGGCCAAGTTAAGAAACAAAAGCAAAAGGAACCATCTGTCAAGCATAATTAGATTTTATAAGGTAACGTGGACAGCCTAACCACAGCTTAGAGTGAAACGGAACAGCCATCATTAGGTTCTGTGAAACTAAGAATGGAAAAGCCACAACAGAACCACGTATGGCATGGCAATGATCGCAGCATAATTGCATGTCTTTGCCCCACAAACTCAAACAACCACGCATGCAAACTGTCCAGGAGGCAGAACCGCTTTCTTCGGCCAGCTGACGTCAGTAGTATAAAAATAATTACAAGCAAGAAGGGAAGAAGCCGGCATGAGCGCTGCATTATCATTAAGGATAACGCAAGACTGAAAATCGTGAGCCGTAGTCAGTCTACCCAGATCATTCTCTTACACAACCTGTACTTCAACAGGATGCAGAATTCTACCAGGAAAAGAAGGTCCCAGCTCTCAGGACAACAGGTCAACATCACCCCACACAGCCCAGCCATTCACTCATAGACATGAAATGACAATTTCTACATATATGTGCTGTTCAGAAAACCATTCGAGGGAGAGAAGGATGAATTAGGAGTTTGAGATTAACATATATACACTACTTTATAAAACAGATAGCCAACAGCAATACTTGTTCCAACCAAGCACAGTACGGAACTCTATATTCTGTAACAACCTGTAATGGAAAAGAATCTATAAAAGAAGAGAAATACATATATGGGTATAACTGAATCACATTGCTATATACCTGAAATGAACACAACATTGTAAATCAACTATACTTCAATTAAAAAATAAAGTTTTCAAAAAATTTTTTAAAAAGAAAACAATTCAGGGTAGCCCACATTTCACAAATTTTCTTAATTCAGAGAAAGAGATATATAAGGACAACTCTTAGGCTCCATGAGACAGAACTGATTTCTTCTCCTAAGGTGATTTATGAAGGGATATGCACTGTGGTTAATAACAGGGACTTACCTTCTTAGACTTTTTTCTTAAGGTGTAACCTCTGTACCACCCTAAACAAACACAAAGGTAAGATAGTTAGTACAGGGACATTACAGGGTCCTAACCAGCACCTTCCCACTGCCTAGAACTCTCTATCTGCAGAACCACGGGAGTCAGCCTGTCATAGAATTCAGTCATCCTAAGGTTTGCAGAGATGCTTTGGGGGTTTGTAGAGATCATCTCAAAACCAAGCGTGAAGCCTTGTCAGGGGGCTTCACACAAAGACCTCCAGCTCCTTGGTCTCCATCAGCCACGTGGTCCGGAGGGTGGCAACCAGCTCCAGGAGAAGAAGCCGCCCTTTGACCACGGAGCCCGGGGCAGGATCCGGGGTGCACATTTTCCTGTCTGTCCCTCGGCCGGATGGAGCGGGGTCACTGCCAAGCACACATACCAACACCCTCAGATCATCAACAGCGGCAGCACAACAGAAATCCTATTGAGAGCCGACTTCCTCCCCCTTCGAGATGGAGGGGGCTTGGGGGGGGGTGCCCTGGAGCAGTCACATCGCACAAAGTGCTTCTGTGGCAAAGACTCGGCCCCCAACAGGAAGCACCAGGCCCAGGAACACAGGCCCACCGACCCCCTCGGGGGCTGGCCTAGATTCCAGTTCCCATTCTCTCCACGTGGGAGGGCAAGCAAACAGAGCAGAAGACAGAAGGAAATGCCCAGTGGAAGGGACATTCAATGCCAGGCAGGATCTGACCACACCCTCGGCCCCTCCGCTCAGGCTGAGGGCAGAAATCGTCCCTGCCAATGCTCAGGGGTCCACAGCTGGTCACTCACCTCCCAACGACTCTGCTACACACTGAATGTCTCCCGAAACACTCTGAGGGTGCTTTAGGCCACCTCGCTCCAGGAAAGGCAATCAAAAGCCTAGACAAGTTCCACTATGCTCCCCAGGACCAGAAGGACATCAGCCCCCAAGAGAATGACAAAAAGACTGGGAAAGCACCAGGTGGGTCAGCTCCCAGAGACTAACTAAATACTAGGGTTTTAAAGAAGGCCGAGCACTAAAGAATTGATGCTTTTGAACTGTGGTGCTGGAGAAGACTCTTGAGAGTCCCTTGGACTGCAAGGAGATCAAACCAGCCCATCCTAAAGGAAATCAGTCCTGAATATTCCTTGAGAGGACTGATGCTGAAGCTGAAACTCCAATACTTTGGCTACCTGATGTGAGGAACTGACTCTGAAAAGACCCTGATGCTGGGAAAGACTGAAGGCAGGAGAAGAAGGATGAGACGGTGGGATGACATGACCAACTCAATGCCCATGAGTCTGAGCAAACTCCAGGAGATGGTGGAGAACATCACATGCCAGAGGAGCCTGGCGTGCTGCAGTGCATAGGGTTGCAAAGAGTCAGGCACAACTTAGCAACTTAACAAAGTCACCAGTAATAAAGTAACAAACAGTCAAATGCTGGAAATCAGGGATGCGTGAGTGAAGATGCCCAGAAACTGCAAACAGACCTGTATCCACCAATGACCGGACACCTCTTACAGAGCAATGATTTAAGAACCGGAGGAGGAGAGGAAGCAGGAAGTGATGGAGTTAAAATCCTCCAGGGATTATGAACAGATGCTTTCTGAGCATTCAGAAACAAAGCCGCAAATCGCCAGGAGCCTTGCGAAGGATTTGCTAAGACCGAGATTCGACCAGTGAACCCACTTCATTCTTGACAAGGCAACTACACGGTGATAAGGGAGCACGGTGGATACAATGGCAAGGTCTCTCGGTGTATTTGGAGGATTATCTCCTGATAGCCCTCCACCGTTTCCTGGGTGGTTTCCATCTGCCCAGCCCATAATCAGTGGCCACCTGGGTCAGTGTTCACAGACAGAAATGGAAAAAGACAGAGGGTCGATGCAGCAAGCTGTTCAGAAGGCCATATTTAATGTAGAGAACTGCCCACTTTCCTGTGATTTTATCCCTCCCATATTTTCAGTATTACCATGCCCTCCCTTTCTTTCCTGAAATTGACATGGGATGAATATCCCAGAACATCTAAGGAAATACTTCCAAGGGACGAGAGAAAGACAGAGCCCAAGACAAAAATAAGCAAAGTTTATAAACACTGTAGAGGAGAAATCCAAAAGACTTACATATGTATGAAGAGATGCTCAAACGTACTAATAATCAGATTGAAACACATATTAAGTTGACAGTTTAAAACACAATTCGCTAGAGTGAGGAAAATTCTAACGCTGCAGGATTCAGGCAGCCCCCGGCACAGAGGGTGGGCGTGTAGACAGCATAAGCAGTGTGGGCAGGACCCTTCTTCCCCGAAAGTATCTATCCTCGCACCCCGGAGCTGCCGCGTATCCAAAGACACTCGCACACCTACCGCGCTCCGTGGGGCGGATGCAGGAGGCAGAATGGGTGCCCATCACTGGGAGGGTGGCTAGTGTAACGTGAGGGTCACTCAGAGCAGTGAGCGCCAGAGACTGCACCTGTACAAACAGGGCTGCGTCTCGGAACACAGCACTGAGCGAAAACATAAAACGAGAATGAGCACTTGCGCGTGTTGGCTGCTCAGCTGCGTCCGACTTTTTGTCTCCCCATGAACTGCAGCCCTCCAGGCTCCTCTGTCCACGGCATTCTCCAGGCAAGAATACGGGAGTGGGTTGCTAGGCTCTTTTCCAGGGGATCCCCCTGATCCAGGGACTGAACCCAGGTCTCATGCACTGCAGGCAGGTTCTTTACCATCTGAGCCAAACGAGCACTACAACCACATTAATATACACAGAAATATACGCACGCCAGCCAGTACAGGCGCCACAAAAATTCACTTCAAACACAGCAGAAGGGTTTCCCAGGAGGGATTAAAAAAAGATGAGGAGCCTTTTTCTTTTCCTTTATGATAATAGATGGTGGTTTCTCTTTTAACACCTTTTCCAAGCAAAAGGAAAACCTAGGGTTTCCCTTCTCAAGAATTTTTGTATGCGTTATTCCTTCCAGCAACTGAGCCCCCAGACTATGTGCCAGAGGTCTCACCAGAGAGAGCAAATGTTGAAACAGATTAGACCCAATTATTTCTAACCTCCAAGTGCAGATTCCCCTAAGACAAGCAAGGCTCAAACCACAAGCAAGGGCAGAGACGGGGATCAAGGACAGAGGACACCCCCTCAGAAGGCTTCACGGAGGGCAGCAGGGGGACATGAGAGGATGATGACCTGGCTGCTGCTCTGGCGGGGACAGGCCAGGCAGAATGAAGCCAGGAGCAGGGAGGTGCATGGCTCGCTGAATTAACAAGCTGACTCCCTTCTTCCAAGCAGGCCTGGCTCCAAACAAGAGATACCCAGCTCCCCAAGAGACACCCGCCCAATGGCAAGAAGAGGTCAGACATGGTCCTCAAAGTCAGGGAGGGCCCCATCCAGCCCAGGAAGATGGAAGCCACGTCTGTGCACACAGCAGAGCGTTTCCAGCAGGAGGACCAGCACACGCACACTCAAGCGCAGGCGGGTTACCTGTGGACACAGGACCAGGCAGAGCAGAGGAGGCGGGCGGGGGTCAGAGAGGAGCCCAGGGAGGAGCACTCAGAGTCTCCAAGGATGGCTCCAGGTTATAGTCAGGAGGAGAAGGGGGGTGGCGGGTGGGCAGAGCAGCCTCTGCAGAGATCCACTCACACAGCATCTGAGAAGCCCCCAGCAGCAAGGCTAGGACACACCCAAGGAAAAGGCTGGAGCTCAGGTGAGACAGGGGCTTCCCAGGTGGCACAGTGGTAAAGACTCCATCTATCAATGCAAGAGACACAGGAGATGCCGATTTGATCCCTGGGCTGAGAAGATCCCCTGGAGGAGGAAATGGCAACCCACTCCAGCATTCTCACCTGGGAAATCCCATGGACAGAAGAGCCTGGCGGGCTACAGTCCATGGGGTCACAAAGAGTTGGACATGACTCAGCGACTAAACAGCAACAACCAGGGGTTGGGAATCCACCTGCCAATCCCAGGGACACGGGTTCAATTCCTGGTCCCGGAAGACCCTGCATGCCACAGGGCAGCTAAGCCCAGGCACCACAACTACTGAGCCCACACGCTCTAGAGTCTGGGAGTCACAAGAGAAGCCACCACAATGAACAGCAGCCGCCAGTCGCTGCAACAGAGACAAGTCCACGCAGCAATGAAGACCCAGCACAGCCAAAAGTGAACAAAAACAGAAGCATTTTAAGTAGTTTAGGAACTGCCCTTTAAAAAAAAGGACCTAATGCTATACACTGTCCTTATTAAAAAGGAGAAACAGAGTCAAGCAGCGGGAGACCGCCGCGTGATCCTGAAGGCAGAAACCGGGGCGCCGCACCTGCAGGCAAGGAATGCCAGTGAGGACAGCAAACGAGCAGACGGCTGGAGAGACCCGTGGGGCAGCCTCGCGTTCTCAACCCTGCCGACACCTTGACCTTGAACCCTTAGCCCCCAGAACTGTGTGAGAACACATTCCTATTGTTTAAACACCCCACCATCTTGTTGCCTCCACGCCAGGACACCCAGAGGCGGTCTTCACAAGACCTTCCGTTGACAGATGCTCGTGGAAGGAAACGGGATGAAGGTGTGTTGTGGAAGAAAACAGATGATGATCGCTTTGAAAAATCTGAATCAAGTTCGAGCGCTGTGTTTTCATCACGAGAGCACTTTCCTAATCTGGGTGCAACACTGCCGTCTCCCTCAGCACAGCATACACCCCTTGGAGATCCTTCTGGAAATAAGCAGGTGGCAGGACCCGCACCTGCTTGGGCACTGGAGAGTCACTTTATCAACACCAGTGACCTGGGTTCACTTCTCCTGTCTGACTGACCCTGGACATATCCAAAAGGACCCCTCGAAGTCCCATCCACCTCCACGGTGACCTGCAAAGTTTTCTTCTTTGCTCTGTGCTCCAAGCCTCCATGAGCCTGAGATGAACAAATTAACCCTAACTTGCAGGTAAATGTGTTCTCTGAACCTGAATATGAGGAGTGATCATCTAGAAATCATATTCTCTGGAGCAATCCCAGCAGTATCCTACCCTGAACAGGATCACAAAGAAAAGGGAAATGAAATGTGACCAACAGAAATAAATTTTCTTAGGGGGAGAAAGTGGAAGGGGCTGAGAAGAAGAGAATGCCACAGGCTAACACAATCCACAAAATTTAAACAGAATGAGAGCAAAGAGCAGGAAAACAATTATTCCACTGTAATCCAATAACGATCAAGTCACCAAGTTTCCCAAAAGCAATGCGTTCCCCTCCTGCATTTCTCTGATCGGAGTCTAACTAAAACCAAAAAGGCTGTTGTCAAAGGGGAATTGGTCTTCCATTACAGGGTCTTTACAAACACTGGGATATTGTAACCAGCGCTTGGAAGATGGATGAGCCCAGAAACCAAATGCTCACTGAAGACTCCTTTATCATGATGTTGGCCAAAACGTCAATGCCTGCCACCATTTTCGTTTAAGTTAAACGTACAAAAAGGATCACCGACTTGCCGAAGGACTCTCTTGTTTAAAGAGTGCATTCTTCCTACGAAGCAAAGAACCAGAAGTCACGGCCCCCACTACCCGGGGCTGCACAGGAAATTGCTATCTGTTCAGGAATGACGTCACTGTCCACTGTTTATTAACCAGGATTTCAAATGCAGCTGACCCGGGGCAGAAATAAAAAAAAAAAAAAAGATGTAAGAGCATTCTTCCCTTGAGATCAGAAAAGTGTCTGAGATGAGAGGTTTGATCCTTAACCTCTAGCTAATTTCTCCGTTTCCTTCCAGCCACTGGCCATATAAACTGGGGGCAGATAAGGCGATCCAACTGTCAGCTGTAAAAACTGACAATAAGCAGAAGGTACCCACGGGCAGCTACTCGTTCACACAGTTAAGGAGCACGTCTATTTCTGCATCACATCCGCTTCCAAGCATACGCCACGGAAGCTGATTTCCACCCTCAGTGGGACATATTTTAGGGTAAACGGTGCAAATGGAATGGAATTCCAAGCCAGATGAGGAAGTAAGGGACATGGACATGGGTGTTTTAATGGGTTTTTGCTTCTCCAGGAACACAAGAGCAAGCTGCAGCTTGCCTGATGCAGAAGCTGAACGAGGCATCACTTCTGTGCAAAGAGGGTTCCGAAGACTGAGTGTGAAGTTCAATCTGTGATTACTGCGGGATGTCTGTAATTTTCTCTCCCCGCTCCTCCAGCCCACCTCCTCCCAGGAGGGGTCTGCCTAAATCCGATCTGAAAGCAATTTTGCTGCTGGAATTACCAATTTTAATCAGTTCTCTTTATTCCTTTGTTACATGGGAGTCACCCTTCCAACAGGAAATAGAGCCAGCCACCAGTGCTACAACACAATCACACAAAACACCCAGATGTGAGGGATCTAAACTTCCAGCCCACCATCGCTTCTTTTCTGTGCAGCGATAAACCACAGCATAAAACGAAAGGGGTCCCGTTTCAATGATTTGCGACACACTAACATGAAAACCAACTGCCTGAAAAACCAAGGACACTGGAAAACCACTGTCATGGACAAGGGCATTTATCAGATAATTACAACTGCTTCACTGGACCACATCACACATGGCGGTAGCAATCTCTGTTCACCCCTCAGAAAATGGGGTCACAGATTTTTTTAAAAAGGATTTAAGACATGATAATTTTGGTTCCTCTCAGGAAGTTGTTAACAAGTCTAAGTGAGAACATAAAAAGTCTTACCATTCACATCAAACACCTCAAAACACTAAGCCAGACACTAAACTACCTTAAATGTATTAAAAAAAAAAAAAACTTTTTTCAAGCAGTCAGTTATTAACAGTCAAGAATGTATATACATTCATTTGCAAAGAAAGGAAACAATGGTGGGTTAAAATAATGAAAATGACTATTTCAACAGAAAATTTTACAGGTTAAAAATACAGGACTTTAATTTTAAGTTCATCTTAATTTTTTTTTTAATGACTTCAATAACAGATAACCTCACCACTGCCCGCTCCTGACACAGCATCCAGTGTGCAAGAAAACCAGAAGTTAAGTGCTTTCCTAACAAGGTAATGATTGGCCCGTTAGGTACTGAAAGTGTCCTAATCACACAAAACTGTGAAAGGAAACACACCAAAACAAATACGCACCTTCGTACGTTTCCAGGATGTGCACGGCGTCTCCTATTTGTAAAGAAAGTTCATCCGCTCCCCGCGCATCATAGTTATAAAAAGCTGTTCAGAGAGAAAAGAGCAAAGAAGCTATTAGTAAAGGTGAGATTATACTGGCTTGTTTTTGCCTGTTTTTAAGACAGAAATACTCTGCCTTTGCCTGGATCATCCTCTCTGATATCCACAAAAGGAGCCTTTTCTTTCAAGGGTCCTCAGTTTAAGTAGAAGAAATTCATAACCACTTATAACACCAGACAACCACAAGTGGTTTATTGTGGTAAAAATGATGTGAAATTTGCCTTTTTAATCATTTTTAAGTGTACACTTCAGTGACGCTACATTCATAATGTTGAGCTCCATTACCACTATCAATTTCCAGAACTTTTTCATCACTCCAAACAGAAGCCCTCTAACCATGAAGCAATAGTCCTTCACCCCTCCCCCGTCAGCCCCTGATAAGCTGTAGCCTGCTTTCTGTCTCTATGAATCTGGTTACTCCAGCCACCCTTCCAATGGAATCACAGAGTATTATCCCTTTGTGTCTGGCGTCTTCCGTGCTGTGCTGTGCTTAGTCACTCAGTCATGTCCGGCTCCTCGAGACCCCATGGACCACAGCCCGCCAGGCTCCTCTGTCCACACGGATTCAGGCAGGAATACTGGAGCGGGTTGCCATGCTCTTCCCAGATCTTCCCAACCCAGGAATCGAACTCAGGTCTTCCGCATTGCAGGCAGATTCTTTACCATCTGAGCCACCAGGCAAGCCCAAGAATACAGGAGTGGGTAGCCTTTCCCTTCTCCAGGGGATCTTCCTGACCCAGGAATCAAATCGGGGTCTCCTGCATTGCAGGTGGATTCTTTACCAGCTGAGCTGCCAGGGAAGCCTGTGGCTTCTTCTACTTAGTACAATGTTTTCAAGGTGCACGCACATTATTCCATGGATAAAAACCTCATTTCTTTTCACAGAGGAATAACATTTATAATAGGAAGAAAACTGAAGCTATTGTCAACAATGTTTCAGTTATCACTTCATATACTATCATATATTTCCATTAAGAGACTTTTCTACTAGACGACTTTTTCCTGTCTATGAGTCAATGACACACGGACTGAGAATTCCTTGAAAATCAAATTGATTTTAAAAGTATCATATAGCAAAGTTGCTATTAAGTCAAAAAAAATTATAATCAAAGAGGCAAAAATATGTCTTATGTTAAGAAGAAATCCTTCAAACTGACAATACACAACACATGTCTGAAATCCCAAACATTTATCTGACATAAAGCAGTTCTGTTCCTCCTAGCTGAGCATGCAAAAGTCATTCCATTAAATTCAGGCCATGCTTTTGCTCAAGAATGGAGATAAAGGGAAATATCACAGTGAAAAGAGGATGTTTACGACTCCCAAATATTCAATCAGCCCACTCTCAATTTTAAAAATTACAGTGATGTTATTCCTTCCCAATGGACTCTACCTTAAAAGATTTTTCAGACTTGAGGTAAATAAAACTCATCAAAACATTTCCTCGAGCAGGATCAAACTCTCACCCATCCATCCTGAACACCCTGCTGCATAGACTGCCCTTTACAGGACTGTTCAGGTCCATTGCTGGAATTCTCCCTGATCACATGACGTGCAAACTTCTCATGCAAGCATGGAGGGGCCCTCCTGCTGACCGACCACCTGACCTTCCTCCCAACCATACACTCCTGGTCCCTATCCCTATTTCTCCCTGGAAGAAAGAATCTGCCCGGCCCTGTGTGTCCCTCCTTATTCTTCCCCCACGAACGGGGTCTTCCCAGCAATGCCCCCTCTTCCAGAGGGCCAACTCCAAGTATGTGTTGGCTTTCAACCCCTTTCTGCAAAAACACCCGGCACCACAACACACTTCTGTCGCAGCTCCATAACCAAGCTACTGAATGTGTTTGTCTGGAATGTGTCTCTGGAAGCAGAGAGACTAGGCAGGGTACCACCTCTAGCCGTGCAGATCTGAGTGGCCTCCAGCAAATGATCCACCTCTCCCTCCTCAGCTTCCCCTGCTGTAAAATAAGGAGATGGATTTCTACCTCACTGGAGGGCATGAGTACTTTGTGTCCTAAAGAAAATAATGCTGCCAACGGCTCTGTTGATTTGATGCAATGGGTTGCCCCCCAGCAAACAATCATGCTTAGTCGCTCAGTCGTGTCTGACTCTTTGCAACCTCACAGACTGTAGCCCATGAGGCTCCCCTGTCCATGGGATTCTCCAAGCAAAACTACTACAGTGCGGTACGATCTCCTTTTCCAGGGAATCTTCCCAACCCAAGGATCAAACCTGTATCCCCTGCATTGCAGGCAGATTCTTCACCATCTGAGCCACTAGGGAAGCTGTAAACACTCAGCAAATTGTAAAACCTCTTATTGTGTTCGGGGGTATTTTGTTTTCACTGCTATGAAGACTTCTCTTACTATCAGAATCCTTTTTTAAAAAGCCAAAATGAGCAGATTATCACACGAACACAAAACATCAGTAACCACACATATGTAGAAAATTCTGTCTTCCCAGGTATTTTCCCATATTTCCACCCGAATTCATAAAATTTAAATGGCCTCAACTGACATTAATGGTTATTGGAAGTTATTAAGTTTATTTAGCATTTTATGGTGAATCTTTTAACAAGAAATAACTGCATTAGAGAAAGGAAGCTCAGAACATATGCCGGCCTCTCCCAGCCCCGAAAAACCACTTCCGAAGCCTCTAGAAACCATAAATGCATTTATCACCATTCTTAACAGCATCCCTGCCAGCACGCCTATTCTATTACCGATGCAGAAAAAAAATAAACACATCAAAAACAATACAAATAAAAGAAAATGAACACGTCCACTGTAAACACATTCAGGTCCCTGTGAATTTGTAAGGCCCACACACAATAACCTTTAAGTAGTGGCCTCTCCATCTCTGAAGCAGGCAGAAAGGCAGTTGTGAAAAGCTCATACAAGAATAGAAACAATTCTGAGACTCCTCTGGTGGTCTTGTGGCTAAGATTCTGAGTTCCCAATGCAGGGGTCCCGGGTTCAATCCCTGGTCAGGGAACTATACATGTCACAACTAAGACCTGGTGCACGCAAATAAATATACTAAAAAATTAAATAAAATATTTATAAATAATATTTATAAAATACTCGGTATTCTTGCCTGGAAAATCCCATGGACAGAGGAGCCCGGTGGGCTACAATCCACAGGGTCACAAAGAGTCACACATGACTGAGCATGCACGCACAGTGGGGATTTAAAGAAATAAACTCAACTGATCAACAACCGTAAAAACAAAGGGCAGCGCCATGCCACATTTAACTGTGACAGTGTGAGTCACTCAGTCATGCCCAGCTCTGTGTGAGCCCATGAACTGCAGCCCACCAGGCTCCTCTGTCCATGGGACCTTCCAGGCAAGAATACTGGAGAGGGTTGCCATTTCCTCCTCCAGGGGATCTTCCTGACTATGAAATGGGCCTTAAAGACCCACGATTTCACAGATGAAGGGGAAGGGGGCCTCAAAGGGCTTATGCCATGTGGCCTCAAATGACACAGCAGAGCCTGGACCACAACACTGGCCGCCCCGCCCACAGCCTCAAGAATACCACGTTAAAGGCATTGATACGGTGTTGAACAAGGAAGGAGGAGGGTGGGGAAAGTGTGGTAGACAGAACGATGGCCCCAGAGATGTTCACGTCTGAATCCAGAGCCCTGTAAGGCAAAGGGGCCCGTGGCCAGTGAGATGCGCTCAGAGATCTAGAGACGGGGGGCCCAGGGAAATCACAAGGCCCCATGAGAGGGAGACCAGCGCATCACACCGAGACGTGATCACGGAAGCACAGGCCCAAGTGGAGTGAGGCAGGGGCGCGAGGCAAGGAACGCTGGCGCCTCTAGAAACGGGAGAAGGCGAGGAAAGGCCCCTCCTGGAGCTGCCGGGAGGAACACAGGCTTGCCTGCCGAAACTCTGATCCTAGGACTTTTGACTGCCCAGAACTACAGGTTATACATCTGTGATGTTTTAGACCCCTAAGGTTTAATTTGTTACAGCAGCAAGAGGGAACCTATCCAAGGAGATATGTGGAAAACGATTTAAGGGAGGTCTTTTGTGCTTGATTCATTCACTGCTGAGCAGGGGCCCCAAGAGCAAGCATCTGAAGCTGACAAGTCTGAGAGCTGAGGGTCCCCAATTCCTGGGTGATAGAAAAAAAGAACAATGCAGTGAATTTTTTCTTAAATAAACCCAAAGGTCTTCAGTGTAAAAGACTATGCACTACTCTGATCACTTCACCTTTCAAATCTGCCCCTCTTTTGGGAAGTGGCGGGTAGGAGCCGAGACAAGAAAGACCAGACCCAGAGGCATCTTCTCCTTTACGAAGGATACTGGTGATGGATGGCATCTGGGTTTTCAAATGTCTTTACGCAACACAAGCACAGGGACGGTGGCCTTTCTGCCGTTTGTCTTCTTTATCTCTCTTGTCTGTTAAGATGCGGGAACCCTCACAAGAGAGCAGGGTCATCGCGCCTCCATTCACAGCTTCGGAGAGAGCGGCCATCACCTCCCTCTGGCTGGTAGGTGGGCGCTTAATCGATTCCTCCTCCTCAAAGCCATTTAGCTTTTTTAATAGCCTGACTTGAGACAGGTGTCGCTGGGTATAAATGGACCTTCACGTGAATTTCTCAATCCTGGACCACAGAGTCCAGCATAGCAGTTTAACTTGTTATTTGTGTGAAAAGTAAAATGGGAAAAGGAAGTGGAGATGAACCCAAGTCGAAGCTCCTTTCTCAGGAGGACACAGGTTTGTTTTCTTTGGGGGAAGGGGAGGGATTTTGTTTTTGTTTTTGCTCTTTTCTCTCAAAGAACCAGCAGCAGCCCAGAGTGAGGAAGCACATGGATCTTTTCCAAAATAAAAACTGAGCACCCTGGTCCACGCTCCACACAGCTTAAATGCATCAGAGATGTTGAAAAGCCAAAGCCATCTCCTCTGCTCAGTCTCCTGATCAACTTGAAAAAAGGCTGCCTGGGAACAGAAGGAAAGAGCTGTGGTTCATTAATCAGAGAGGAGGGCTTCTATTCACATCGAGACTTTTAATAACACTGATGGTGACGACACGGCAGATGAAGATGGTGATGACGGTGATGGTGGTGATGACGGTGACGGTGGTGATGATGAAGTCGATGGTGATGGTAGTGAGGGCGATGATGATGGTAATGACAGTGAGTATATTCTCTGGGCTAGCCAGTGGGCTCGGAGAAGGCAATGGCACCCCACTCCAGCACTCTTGCCTGGAAAATCCTATGAACGAAGGAGCCTGGTAGGCTGCAGTCCATGGGGTCGCTAAGAGTCGGATACGACTGAGTGACTTCCCTTTCACTTTTCACTTTCATGCATTGGAGAAGGAAATGGCAATCCACTCCAGTGTTCTTGCCTGGAGAATCCCAGAGATGGGGGAGCCTGGTGGGCTGCCGTCTACGGGGTCGCACAGAGTCGGACACGACTGAAGTGACTTAGCAGCAGCAGCAGCAGCAGCCAGTGGGCTAACAGCTTCCCTGAGCCACCTGGGAAGCCCAAGAGCATCACATGTTCAGCTAATTCAATTCTCCCAACAGTCCTAGGAGATGGAGCTAGAATTTTCCCCATTTCCCTCATCAGGGTTTATAGCAGCTCAGAATTGGCCCATACATGAGCAGCCAGAGGCCCGCCTGGATGAGGGGCCAGAATGCCAAAGCTGCAGGGTCTCTTCCTCAACTCCAGCCCTCTCTGAGCCTTGCCATCCTGATGGCTCCCTGAAAATTCCAACATCCAGCCTGGATCCATGACAGGCAAACATGTCCAGGCATTCCTCAAGTCCACCAGAGTCTAAAACATCAGGCTAGTGGATTTCACATTCCTTACATAGAATAACCCAAGCTGGGGTAATTTCAGAAATGCAAGACTGGTTTAACATCCAAAAACCAATCAATTAATTTACCATGTTAACAACAGTAAATAGTAAACAATCATATGATCAACTCATCTGGTACAGAAAAAGAATTCAGTGAAATGTAAATCCTATTCAGGGAAAAACAACAACAAAAGAATTACTTGACTATTCTGACATTTGTTATTGTGGTTCAGCCATTTAGCCGTGTCCAACTCTGGGAGACCCCATGGACTGCAGCACGCGAGGCTTCCATCCTTCCTTATCTCCCAAAGTTTGCTCAAAATCACATGCATTGACTCGGTGACGCCATCCAACCATCTCATCCTCTGTCGTCCCCTTCTCTTCCTGCCTTCAATCTTTCCCAGCATCAGGGTCTTTTCCAATGAGTCAGCTCTTCGTATCAGGTAGCTCCAGGTATTGGAGCTTCAGCTTCAGCATCAGTCCTTCCAGTGAATATTCAGGGTTGATTCCCTTTAGGATTGACTGGTTTGATCTTGCTGTCCAAGGAACTCTCAAGAGTCTTCTCCAATACCACAACCAAAAAGCATCAATTCTTCGGCGTTCAGTTTTCTTTATGGTCCAACTCTAACATCCATATGTGACTCCTGGAAAAACCACAGCTTTGACTAGGTAGACCTTTGACAGCATAGTTATGCCTCTGCTTTTTAATATACTGTCTAGGTTTGTCATAGCTTTCCTTCCAAGGAGTAAGCATCTTTTAATTTCATGGCTGCAGTCACCATCCACAGTGATTTTGGAGAAATCACCCAAGAAAATATATAAAATCTGCCACTGTTTCCACTTTTCCATCTATTTGTGATGAAATGATGGGACCGGATGCCATGGTCTTAGTTAGGGTGGAAAAAAAAAAAAAAACCACTACAGTCCATCCACCCATTTAACAGATAAGAACACAGAGCCCTCCAGAGGAGTCACGAGTTGCTCAAGGAGGCACAGTGATGGACAGCAGCCCTAAGACCCTAGGGTGTCCCTTCCAGACTGTCCCCACCACCCCATTCTTCCTGACCCAAGCCTACAACATCTCTCACTGAGATGAAAAATAACATTTCAGCGGGTTTCCTATATAAAATCTTTTCTTCTCTCCATCACCAAAGTTACCTTCCTTAAATCTTACTCCAAAACACTACACGATTTATCTTGGCTTTCTGAATCACGGCTAATCCTCCAGCACAGCATCCAAAGCCCAGTGGGACATGACTTCAGTCCATCTTTCCAATCCTCTTCTCCCCCACTCACCCTCCTCCAGCTCCACCTCCTCCCACCCCAGGCCTGCTCCTCCCACTGGGAATGTCACATCCCGCTCCGCCTCTGAAGACCCCGCTAGTCTACAAGGGCCCTTGCTGGATTCTGACCTTTCCCCCAAACTAAAAAAAAAAAGGAAAGTACCTACACACCTGAATTAACTGCTTGCTTCCCAACCATTCTATAAACTCTGTGACAGCCCACATGTTGGGAGGCTTACTTATCTATCTGTCTTCTCTGCCAGACCAAACTCTTTGGGGGAAGTAAACATTTGCTCATCATTCGATTTCCCACAGTAGCTAACACCATGCCTTGCAGGCACTCAATAAAAATTCACTGAATTTAACCAGACCACAAAGTATTTTTTCTTGTGAGGTTTGCAACAAGAGAGAAAGCAAATATTGTATCATGTGTTCCTCTTCAAAATGATCTTGACCTCTACAGACAGATCCAGAAGCCCGAGACGGATTCAATCAATAAGAAAGAGAGGCACAATATTAGCTTTCTGGGTTCTGCTTTGGGTCTCTTCCATCTAATGAGATAATCAGCCATCAGTGCTCGGGTTCAAAGCCGCCTTAATGCACCAAAGACATGGGCTTGACCACACATCACTTTTCAAAATCTGCTCAGCTCCGAGCTTCTCTCTCTCTTCCACACACTGTCCCCTTGAAACATGACTTCAGCATTTCAAGGAGCAATTTAAAAGTTAATTAATTCTTTCAGAAAGTCAATTTGGGAAAATTAATTGCTCTGTTTGTGATCTCATTCCCTTTGTCCTGCCATCAGTGGTTAAAAAAAAATTTTTTTTTTCTAACAGTACGCATCTTTTTGGTTCTTAGGGCTGGGGAAAATGCAGACCGTGTCCTTAAGGGTACAGGGCACAGGTCCTGGCTGTGGCACCTGCAGGGCTTCCTTCTAAAAGGCTGGCTGCCTGCTGTCCTTTGGTTTCACAAGTCATCACATGGTCATCTAGTCCATGCCAACTAGAGATGTGCGGTGTTTCCCAGACTCTGTCCAGCTCCTGCTGTAGTCCAGCAGTGGGCTAGGGCTGATGCTGCAGAGATGGGCAGAACACAATGCTGCCCCAGGAAGTCTATGCAGCCTGGTCTCTAAGCAACATGCTGGACCCATTGCAGAAAAAATCAAATCATTTATGTATATCCACTGAACTTGACTCTGGGCAGAAAGCAGCTCCCCACCCCCACCCTATATCACAGCTGGGATCTGGGTTGTCTAAATGTTGTCACAAAAGAGACTGGCGCCCACTCAGTTGCCACTTTCTATGACCCAGAGCCCAGTCCTTCCATCTCTCTGATTTGGGGGCAGACGATTCAGGCAGGGTTAGAGCCTCCCAGAGCCCTGATTCACCATGACTCACAGCAGTGCCTTCACCATCGACTTTCCTTGTGCCCAGCACCTAACAGTACTTGGCACCTAGAGAAACTCTAACGTGGATGGAAGGAAAAGGAATCCGAACAGAAGAAAGCAAAGGAGGGAGGAAGAATATTAGAGCCTGTTCCAAAGGACGCTGCTACAAGTGTGGTCTCTTTAAAGATACAAAGTAAAATAAAATACTTGGGAACAAACTTAACAAAGAAGGCAAAACACCTGCACACTGGAAACTACAGAGCAGTGCTGAAAGAAACTAAAAGACGTAAATGCATGGAGAGTCATCTCACCCTCACGGACTGGAAGACTTCATATTGTTAAGACAGCAGCTCAACCCAGAGATCTACAGATTCAGTGCAATTCTTCTTAAAATTGCAATAACTTTTTTGCAGAAATAGAAAAATCCACCCCACAGCAGCCCAAACAGTCAAACCAATATTTACAAAGCATAAAGGTGGAAGCTTCACACTTCCTGATTTCAACACTTACTACAAAGCTCCAGTAATCAAAACAGTGTGGTTCACACAGAAATGCAGACTGACGCAACAGAACAGAGAGCCCAGAAATAAACTCTCACACATGTGGGTAAATTGCTTTGATGGGGACGGCTAAGCCGTTCAAGGGAGAAGACTATGTTTTCAACAAAGGTGTTGGGGAAACTGTGTACCTGTATGCAAAAAGATGAGGAATCAATCATAAAAAAGTAACTAAAAGTGGATAGAAAACCTAAACATGAAAGCTACAACTACAAAGCTCCTAGAAGAAAACACAGGAGCAAAACTGCACGGTACTGGAGCAGGCAAGTATTTCTTGGATGTGACCCCAAAAGCACTGGCAACAGCAGCGAAAGAAAAATAGATGGAGGCTTCATCAAAATTAAAACCTCTTGTGCACCCCCAGGAAACCACCGAAAGAGTGAAAAGGCAACCCACAGAATGGGAGAAAAAATACTTACAAATCCTGCATCTGATAAGGAATTGATAAGCAAAATATATAAGGAATTCCTATAATTCAATCATAAAAAGCAAACAATACAATCTAAGAGTGGTCAACGTACTCGAATAAACATTTCTCCAAAGATACACAAAGGGCCAAGGAGCACAGGGAAAGATGCTCAACATCGCTAATCAAATCAAAAACTACAATGAGATATCACTTCACATTCACCAGGATGGGTATTTTTTTTTTAATAGAAAATAAAAAGTGTTGGCAAAGACATGGAAAAATTATAATATTGCTCATGGGAATGTAAAACGGTATAGCCACTGCGTAAAACAGTTAAATGCTTCTTTAAAATGTTGAACTTAGAAGTACCATGTGATCTAACAATTACACTTCTGGGTATAAATCAAAAAAAAAAAAAAAAAAACTGAAAGCAGGGACTTGAACAGCTATGTATGCAGCCACTATTCACAGTAGCTAAAATGTGGAAGCAACCGAAGTCTCCACCAACAGAAGAATGGATAAGCAAAATGTGGCCTCTACATCCAATGGAATATCACGCAGCCCTAAAAAGGAGAGACGTGCTGACGCGTGATACCTTGAAGACATTGTGCTAAGGGAAGTAAGCCAGACACAAAAGACCAGGTATGCGATCATTCTTCTCCTGTGATGTCCCTAGAATTGTTAAAACTCAGAGAGACAGAAAGTAGAATGGTGGTTGCCAAGAGCTGAGGTGGAGGGGAAAGGAAGTGAGTGTTTAACGGGTCGAAGAGTTTCAGCTGGGGAAGATGAAAGCGTTCTGGAGATGGACAGGCTGATGCCTGCACAACCGTGTGACTGGGCTTAATGCCACGTACTGTACAACTAAAGATGGTAAACTTATGTCTATTTTATAATATTAAAAAAAGATGAGGTGAAGAGAAACAAAGACTGACCAAGTGAACGAGGACCCAGCATCTCTCATTTCTGTGAGCTAGGAAGCAAACTCCCAGTGGGCGTAGCAGCTTCCCTGACCTGGTTCAAAAACACGAGGTTCAAACCAGAAAGAGAAATAAAGGAAAACGAGGGGTGATGAGCTCAAGGTCCAAAAATACCTCCAACTGCATTCGTGAGTATGGTCTGATAGAACCTATGTTTCTAAAACAGATATCACTTTCAAAATCATGAACTTACTTCTTTGGGGTTAGTATCTTTCTTTTATAGGAATAGATCCTGTTTCCCTGCCAATAAAGTTCCCTGCAGCAAGACTTCATGCAGTGTTTGAATATCAGACTCAAGGAACTCATCTAAATAATTAAAGTGGTGGGCAAGGACCTAGTGAGATAAAGGGAATTGTCTTTGGTGATTCATTATTTCTTTCTGCCTTTTGGATGGAAACAGGTGTGCAGGATGGTCAAGATAAGATTGTGAAAAGAAATACATAAAAGAGTCTTCTATCACATTCTCACTGAAGTGACAGACACAATTCTAAGACATTTTAATATCTTTCTTTAGAATAAAGTATCCTTGTATGCCTTATCCACAACTAGGCAGCCACGATCTCATTTCCATCTCATTCAGAGGGTTGCAGTGCCCCAAACATGCAAGTTGTCTTAGGAAATAGGCTGGGCTGTGCATGGGTCTGGCTTTATTGCTTTTCTGTGACAGGAAAAATGAGTCCACTTTTCGACACTTTTGTCTTTCATAAAGTCAGTGCCAGGAGAGAAAACCACTGACTTCATTATGGACGGTCTTTGCAAATCCACCCACAAATCAGAAAGACTGAGCTGACCTGAAAATTATCTATTTCTGCATTCAATTTTGCTCAGCGACAGAGAGATGCAGAGAAGAGATACGAGGCGAGATCTAATCTCTTTAATCATCCTTCTTCAGGCAGAAAGGTGATTGCAGTTTGGGGAAATAATATGCCAGTGAAACGACCCGGCTCCTACCCCTTCCCCAGCTCCCACCCCAGCCATGGACACTTTACAGTGACCTCACCCCAGAGGACTGGGCAAACCCCAGAACGGCCAGTCCCTGGAGGTCTCCCACAGATGGCACTGCACACCCACCTATCACGCAGGACATGCGTCCAGGGGACCGGACACCCAGGGGCGGCTGGTCCCAGTGAGAACCCTCAGGAGGAAGACCGGCAGCTGGGAACCCTCTAAGGCTCACCATCTCTGCCACGGACCTGGTCAGGACTCACAACTCCCCATCACCGGTCAGACTACTGCTGCTGCTGCTGCTGCTAACTCGCTTCAGTCGTGTCCGACTCTGTGCGACCCCAGAGACAGCAGCCCACCAGGCTCCCCAGTCCCTGGGATTCTCCAGCAAGAACACTGGAGTGGGTTCATTTCCTTCTCCAATGCATGAAAGTGAAAAGTGAAAGGGAAGTCACTCAGTCGTGTCCAACTCTTAGCGACCCCATGGACTGCAGCCCACCAGGCTCCTCCATCCATGGGATTTTCCAGGCAAGAATGCTAGAGTGGGGTGCCATTGCCTTCTCCAACTGGTCAGACTGGTTCCACCTAAAGCACGCACTGAAAACACACACAGGACTGGGGACTTGAGGAGGCAGAAATGAGCCAGCTCCCCACCACTAAGGACACCTCTGAAGGAAAGGAGAGAGGTGAAAGAATTGGGCTTGGGCCTATCTATCTGTGATTCTCAACAATAAGGTCTCTTTGTCACAAGCCCCAGTTTCTCTTACAGGCCTTAAACCTTGAGTTGTTCTATAGAATGGGGTCATGCTTTCTACTCTTCTTTCCAAATCATCCAACCTAATATTAATGGTGATGAGTAAAGGGAAAGACAATGGGAGCACTGCAGAATGATGCTAATTTGTTTCACTTCATGGCAAAAAACACATACATACATATATATATATAGCTGTTGCTGTTGTTTAGTCATTAAGTCATTCCCGACTCTTTGCAACTCCATGAACTGCAGCAACTAGGCTCCTCTGTCCTCCACTATCTCCCAGAGTTTGCTCAAACTCATGTCAACTGAGTCGGTAATGCTATCTAACCATCTCATCCTCCGCCGCCCCCTTCTCCTCCTGCGCTCAATCTTTCCCAGCATCAGGGTCTTTTCCAGTGAGTCACCTCTTCGCATCAGGTTGCCAAATCTTGGAGCTTCAGCTTTAGCATCAGCCCTTCCAATGATTATTCAGGGTCAATTTCCTTCAGGATTTACTCTATATAGGGTAGGGTAGTCCCCACCCCACTCCAGGACTTTGTCCCAAAGCCTACTTCTGTCTGGGATGCTCTTTATTCCCCTTCTTCACCTGGAGGCTTGCTCCTCCAGGTCATCCAACACGTGTAAGGAAACCTTGCCCACCACTTTCCACCCAAAGAAAGGGTAAGCAACCCTCATAGGAGCACAACAGCGCCCTCTGCCCACACTGATGAAGCGTTGTCAGAAAACTGCCCATCTGCTACCCACTGGACGACATGCTCCTCATGAAATAGGCACCCAATAAACGGAACCCAATAAATGCTCATCACGTAGGGCCTGCAGAAGGGCCCCTCCAGCTCCCAGTCCACGAGCAGCTCTTCTACAAGCCCCTGCAGTAGCTTATCCTTTACCTCCCCGCTCCCAGACTCCTGCCACACCTGCCCAGCATCTTTCCATCCACCTCCCTGCCTGCCTGGCACCCAGAGTGACACCAGGATTGGATGAATCACGTCACAGATCAATACAGAGTTTCAAGACAGCGAAACTATTACTTGAATCCTAAATCTACTGGAAAACACTGCAGTTGTATTTGCATCTATTTCCCATTAGAAAACTCAAGACCAGATCGGGGTCTTAAATAGCAGAGACAAATTCTAACATCTCAGTTCCGACAGTCTCACCAGGGAGGTATGTCCCGGACGGCTGACCGTACGCCCAGAATAAGCACAGTTTCACTTGGACAAATGGTGCCAGTGATCCTGCCCAGGGCACCTGCACACTCAGCCCCATTAGCAAACCACCTGCCCTGGATGGGTTCTGAGAGGCGTCAAGACTGCACACATCTCGCTTGGCTCTGGGTATGGAAAAGATGCTGCCCAGGCAACCCGGCCCATCACTGGTCCACCTTTCCAGGACCCTTCAAGAAGAGTCTGGAGTGGAACGTGTCTGAGCCCTGCCTCAAAGGAGGGAGCCCAGGGTCCTGAGATGGCCAGACCCGGGCCACCAGCCTGTCGTGTCTGTTTTCTTGGGCATGTGGGAGAGTCTGATCCAAAGCCCTTCCTCCCACCAAAGCCATCAAGCGTGAGGTCAAAGTCCCCCAAGGACCCAAGACAAATGTTTCCTTAGTTAATTGCTTGATAAATCTGCCTTCCACAGATAGTGTGCAGACAGGAAGCAGGAAGCCTGGTCACGGAGAGGGTGCTTGCAGCTGGGTTACCCTTCCCAAAGCAGACCCCAGGAAGCAATCACAGATCTCACGTGATGGGGACACACAGGCAGGAATGCAGATCCAAGATGAGGCAGTAAACAAACCCGCGCAAGCTGGGAGGGTGTCCCCTGCCCACCTGTTCACTTCTCCAAGGGCTCTGCTCTGGCCGGCCAGGAGCTGCCTTTAGGCCCAGACAGTAACGAGCCTCCATCCCTCCCACCAGGCTGCTAAGCCCAGGCCTGATGAGACCCTCTCTCTCGTGATCATGACTGTGAGTCCACAGTGAGGCAGTGTGCCCTCCCAGCAGAACCGGCTACACACTTCTCAGGGCCCAGTGCAAATACAAGTGTGAAATAACTAAAATTTTCAAGACAATTAGAATGGCTAGCATCTTTTTTTTTTTTTTTTTGGCCTCATCTCGTAACATGAGGAATCTTAGTTTCCCGACCGGGCATTGAATCTGTGCCCCCCTGCAGTAGAAGCTAAGATTCTTAACCACTGGACCACCAGGGAAGTCCTGGCTATCAGCTTTTTTAAAATAACAAGTGTTAGTGAGGATGTGGAGTAACTGGACCCCCCGAGCACTGCTGTTGGGAATGTAAAATGGTGCCGTTCCCATGGGAAGGTTTGGTGGTTCCTCAAAAAATCAAACGTGACTAATATCTGACCCATAAAGACCCTGATGCTGGGAAAGACAGAAGGTGGGAGGAGAAGGGGACGACAGAGGATGAGATGGTTGGATGGCATCACCGACTCAATGCACATGTGTTTGAGCAAACTCCAGGAGTTGGTGATGGACAGGGAGGCCTGGCGTGCTGCAGTCCATAGGGTCACAAAGAGTCAGACACGCCTGTGTGAGCTGAACTGAATATCTGACCCAGCAACTCCACTTCTGAGTACACATCCAAAAGTACTGAAACAGGGACTTGAACAGGTGTTTGTATCGCTGTGTTCACAGCAGTGTTATCCACAACAGACAGGAGGTCGAAGAAACTCAACTGTCCATCAATGGATGAACAGATAAGCAAAATGTGGTCCATCCATACAATGGAATATGATTCAGCCTTAAAAAGGAAGGGAATTCTGATACCGGAGACAAGAAGAATGAACCCTGAGGACATCATGCTAAGTGAAATAAATGTGCATGCATGCTCAGTCATGTCCCAACTCTTTGCGACCCCATGGACTGTAGCCCGCCAGGCTCCTCCGTCCGTGGGATTTTTCAGGCATGAATACTGGAGTAGGTTGCCATGCCCTCCTCCAGGGGAATCTCCCCAACCAGGGATGGAACCTGGGTCTCCTGCACTGCAGGCAGATTCTTTGCTGTCTGAGCCACCAGGGAAGCCCAGGAAATAAGTCAGTCACAAAAGGACAGATATTCTATGATCCCATTTATATGCCATACCAGAGGAGACACACTCAGAGAGATGGCAGAACACTGGTTTCCAGGTGCTAGTGGTGGAGGGGAGCCACAGCTTCATGGGTACAAAGTTTCAGTTTGGGAAGATGGAGAAGTTCTGGAGATGGATAGAGGTGATGGTTGCATAACAATGTGAATGGACCTAAGGCCACTAAACTGGACAGCTAGAGATGGCTAAAAATCATCAGTTTTGTGGCATGCATCTTTTATCATAATTTAAAATATAAGTAAGTAAAAGTTAAGTGCAGGATACACATCTCAGGCCTGTGAGTCTGGCTCCGGCTCCCAAGCAGGCTTCCATTTCCGGGACAAGGCTGCCCCGTTTTGCAAGGGCAGTGCTTCTCCAGTGAAGCGCCTGCAAGCCTGACTGCAGTGTTATATTTTAATAGTCATTTCAATTGACTATAAAAATACAGCCTCACATAATAAAATTGCTTTTGCACCGTGGTAGAAATACTTAGGAAGAGATGAGAAATACTTAGCAAAAGGCTATAAAAACCTATTTGCTGCTTATAGAGCTGCTGCTGAACAGGACAAAAGCAGAAGGGAATAAAGGCAGAGGCTCCATCTCAGAATATGCACACAGCAGCGTGTCCACCACCAGGCTCAACACACAGGATCCGCTCGGTGTTTTTCTTTAAAACACTGAACCGAAAATTGACCACCTTCCCATTATTTGTTTCATTTTTAACTTTTATAGCTCCATCACATTTGACATCGGGAAACACTCATTTCCCTGCAGTTCCCCATTGTTCCCTCTCACTCACCACAGCAGGCTCTAAATACCACCACAGCAGTTTCCTAGGAGAAATCCCAACCACATGTGAGGTACACGCTATTCAGTGTTCCCATGAGGCCTTTGCTTCAAAGGCATCCAGTGAGAAAGATGGGGGCTCACCAGCACCACCATGAACCATCGTCATCACCAACAATACCAACATCAACACACCAAAGTCACCAGCACCACCATCAACAATCACCACCAACAATGTCAAGATCAACGCAAGGGAGGTTCTACTATTCCCATTTCACAGGTAAAGGAGCTGAGGCACAGAGATGTGAAACTGCCTGCTCAAAGGCACAGATGTGTTGGGTTGGCCAAAACGTTCATTCAAGGTTTCCATAACATCTTATGGAAAGACCCAAATGAACATTTTGGCCAACCCGATAGAAGCATGGGAACACGGCGTTTTGGAGTCGGGCATCAGACATCAGCATATGTGTTGTTACAAAACACCCTGGCGACATTCTAACAGAGTGCCACCCCTCTTCCCCTGGGGCAGCTGGACACTGCTCTTCCTCCCTGGTCACCCTCCCCCTGATGCTCCCTGAATAGCTCTCATAAAACCAGACAGAAAGATGTCAAAACAAAAGTCACACAAAACATCATCCAATATCACACAAGGACTGTCATAAGCAAACCTTGTCACCAGGTCCTTTTTAGGTGAAATATTCCCTAGTAATACTTTTCCCCTCCAGATCCTTCCCACATCCGTCAAACTGCTACACTCTGTCTACCATGGATTTATAGTTATTGCACAAAAAGGACATTCGATACCCCACACTCTCATCACACAGAGAGATCTATCCGTGTCCCAGCCCTGCCCTGCTCCTTTGGAACAAAACAGGGGCGCCCTGATGGCCTGGGGAGAGGGGGAGTTTGCAAGAACAGAGCCCATCATATGAGCATTCCTCACCCTCCTACACATTCAGGACCGTCATAGACGGTGGGGTAGGTTGCTGACTACACAAAGGCTCAGGGTGGACGGGCGTTTGTGGGAGGGAGGCCTGGGTGAGGGTCAGGGTTCTGGTGCGCACACCAGCTGGGCCTGCCTTCTCACCAGCTCCAGCTGTGCCATGGCCTCTCGGAGGACCGGGCGAGGTGACGCAAGCCACAGCAGCCCTCCACTCCGGGAGAGCAGACAAGGGGGACGGTCCCTTGTGAGAGAGCGGATGGAAAAGATCAAAGGACCAGAAGAGCTAACATACTTGCAGGGGCAGAAAGCTGGGGAGTAACCATAGCTGAATAGCTGGACTCGGGAATCACGGGTTTCTTAAGAAGTTGAGACCCTGGGGAATCTTAGTGGCTCAGCAGATAAAGAATCTGCCTGCCAATGCAGGAGATGAAAGAGACATGAGTTTGATCTCTGTTGGGAATATCCCCTGGAGAAGGGCATGGCAACCCACTCCAGCACTGTTGCTTGGAGAATCCCATGGACAGAGGAGCCTGGAGGGTTACAGTCCATGACGTCACAAAGAGACAGACATGACTGAGCAACTGACACGCACAAGACTCCAGGGATATACAGCCTCTGGTCCAGGGTGCTGGCCATCAGCTGGAATCTTCCTGCTGCATCCCGGGCACTGGAGGGCCCTCTTCTATGCTCCAGCATGCCATCCCTGATCCTGCAGCAAGGAGCAAAGTTTTAACATGTGTATATAGTTTATATATATATATATATATATATGTGTGTGTGTGTGTGTATTAGTTTTTAGTATCATTGCAAGAGATATAAGAGACCTGGGTTCAATCCGTGGGTCAGGAGGATCCCAAGGAGGAAGGCATGGCAACCCACTCCAGTATTCCTTCCTGGAGAATCCCCATGGACAGAGAGGCCTAGTGGGCTACAATCCATAGGGTGGTGAAGAGTCGGACACGACTGAAGTGACTTAGCATACTAAATCAATAGGCTTCCCAACTGAACACTTTCACACACTCACACATACTTAATCTATATGAGATATGTAATGCTTTTTTTTTTTTTTTTTTTTTTAGCTTTTAAGCTAGGGAAGGTTGGCAATCCTTTCATCTTTAATAAGGAGCAGTGCTACCCTAGATAAATAGACTTAGATTTCTCATCTTTTTTAAAGAGTTTTAATTATGCTAAAGAAAAGACCACAACTGCAGCAAACTATTTTCCACTTGGATCCTGAGTGGATGCTGGCCGCTTTCATTTCTTCCTCCAGTATTATGAGACTCTCAAAGTCAATGCTTACAACGTCTCTTTGGACATGTGTACTCTTCAACAGACAGCATCACCATTGAGAAACAATGGAGAGCAGGACTGCAAACGAATGTCAGCTTTGTTGCCCCACTGTCGGCTCTTCTGCGCTTGTCACTCTTAAATCTAACTTTGCACATGAAAACCCAGCGAAAAATGCTATGTTCTTCAAGATTTGCAAATAAAAATACCTATGTGTGTAGGGACCTGACTCTGCCTCATCTCCCCCTGAAGCACAGGGGGTTCTCCCACCCGGTGCGCAAGAGTAAAGGGTCTTCCCGTGGGCAGGTGGCCCCCACCCTGGAGCCTGGCGGGATGTGCAGTGGGCAGAGGTACAGTGTCAGAGAGGCGAGGTCACAGAGCCCTGCCCCTCAAGGTACCCCACCCCTGGCCAGGCAGGCGGGGGCTGCCAGCGCTCAGGATGTGGGCAGCCCTCCCAAAGGCTGCCTCCCGCACTGGGGGTCACCTTGCCAGAAGAGACCTATGAGGACCCCCCAGCCAGCGACAGGCTGACGCCAGGACACAGAAGGCCAAGCCTGTGTCTCAGTGGGGGATCCGATCCTGGTGCTTTTCCTGGGAGCTTCTTCCCCCGTCCTGTCTGCTTCCCCATGGCCCTTCACGCCTCTCCCGAGAGCCAGCCCCGCCCCCGCAGCCAGCCCCTGTCAATCACTTGATCAGAATCCCATCCTCAGGCTCTGCTTCTTAAGGTCCCAGCTTAGAAACGGGGCTACTCTTGACAAAGACGAAAATACAACCTCACCACAGAAAATCTAAGTCCCACAGATTCCCAAAAGAAGAGAAAGTTCAAACCATGGGCCAAGAGGAAGTGAGAGAGAGGGAGGAGAGGAGATGGGCTGTGGGGCGAGAGAACAGAGCTCGACTTTTGACACAAACACAGAGACGTTAAGCAACTGGCATGTGGTCCCACAGCTCAAAAACAGCTGTGTCAGGGAAGCACAGCCCTAATCACCTCTCCCCAGAGCCTCGCAAGAGGGTCCAGACAATCTCTGCCAACCCTGTGTGCAAACGTTAAGACAGATGATAAGACGCAGCCTAAAACTCTACATGTGTGTCGATGACCATCAGCCAAAAGCATCTGAGGCATTTTAGTTCCTCATTCCATAGATCAGGAGTCAACAGCCACAGCCCCAAGGCTGGTCTGGCCTGCTGCCTGTTTGTGCAAAATAAAGTTTTATTATCCACGGTAATAATGGGAGAGTTGAGTATTTGCCCCAAAGCATCCAAACCCCTGCTTTGGAGAATTGATCTGGGAAGACTCCAGGCCCAGGGAGCGTCTCACCCTGTCATCCTCGGGTGACGAGCAGCCTGGGAGCACCTCCTTCCTCCCGCCACGCCCCACAGGTTCCTTCCCAGGACCGGACAGGCAACCTGCTCAGATCCACACACTGGACAAGGACAGACCCCACCCGCCCCTCGGGAAGGAGAGCAGAACCCCTCCCCTCGCCCCAAAATGTGAGCACACTCAATGCAGGATATGTTATAACAAGATTTTTCTCCATGATGTAATCTCTGCCTCCAAGGGGCACCTCCCTGTCAGTCTCAGTGTCTGTACATTCAGGTCCTTCCTACACGGACCCCGACTGGGAACCGTGCTTCCTACACAGTCATCAAGGTGTGTGCAGGGAGTGTGCACCTCAGGGAGGAGACGTCACTGGGACCCCCCTGCCCAAGGGGAGTCACAAAACTCAAGAGACTGGGACAGACAGACCTCCGAGACGTCCACCACGATCCCACCCACTGCAGGTCACCCGAGGTGATCCCCTCCCTGTCGGCATCAGCTAGACCTCGGGATGGGCTTCCAAGCCAATAAATCACAGCAGGTGATGGATGTCGTGCCTGTGATGAGGTTACTAAAGGACTCTGGCATCTGTCTCTCTTTCGGGTGTATGTATCTGTCTGTCTGTCTCTCTCTCATTCACTTGGATAAAACCAACTGCCCCGTTTGAGCCGCCCCACAGAGAGGCCCACACGGCAAGGTCTCCAGCTAAGAGCCACTGAGGGACCTGCCAACAGCCCCTGTGCACGCGCAGAAGCGGGTCCCCTCCCCACGGCTGAGCCAGGAGGTGCCTGGGCCTGGCCCGCAGCAGCCTCACCAGGGTGCCGGAGCTGGAGGACCTTGCAAAGCCACGTTCCTGACCCACAGGAAGGAATTAAGATAACAATCTGTGTTAGGCCACCAGGCTGTGATGTGGTTCGTTTCCCAGAGGCGGTAACTGACACAGATGAAGCAGGGCAGAACTGGCTCGGTCCCTCTGCTTTCAGCAGCCTCCGGCCCCTAGACACCCCAGGCAGGCACACTCCTCTGCAGTCATGTCCTCAGCTCTCCTGCCCGCTCAGGCTCCGACCACCACGCCGCTGGAGCGCGCTCCTCAAGCTCACAGACATCCCGGCCGGACAGCCTCCATCCACTCTTCCAGACTGCTTCCTCCCGGCCCGCACTTTGCGGGTTTCCCCTCCTCAGTCCCGACCCCTGATGCTCCTCGGGGTCCAGCGGCCTGAATGGCTTCATCTGCCTCTATCTGCCACCATCTCACCATCCATGTGGTGATGTTCAACCCTATTAATGGTGCCCGGTGACTCTGCAGCCTATGAGTGGCCCAGGAACGCCTGGCACTCAGCCCTCCCACACGGAGCAGATGCCCATCATCAGAGGCAGCGAAGACATCTTGAACGTCCATCCCCGAGTCCCTGCTTCTCCAGGACCACCCACCCGGACACAAGCTGAACCACCCACCCTGCCGCTCCCCCCAACAACAGTGCATCCCTTCTCCAACTCCTATTTCTCAAATGCAGCCCCTTTTCCCAACTCCTCCCGCACCGCCTCTGCCCAGGCCACAGTCCACTCTCACCTGCTCGGCCAACACAGCCTCATTCCCCCGCCCTTCAAACCACCGCTTACAGGATCCTCCAGAACCAAACCTGATGACGTTACTCTTAGGCTTTAAACCCCTCGATAACTACTCACCGACCTGAGGATAAAGTCAGATTCCTCAGTGAGGCTTGCAAAGACCCAACTTAGCTACTGAACCTCAACTTGGACACCCATCCACCTTCGCCCACCCTCAGAAGCATCCAGGCTGAATGTCAACGGGCCACGCGCTCCGTGCCTCTGGGCCATCAATATATTTATGCTACTTCTACCTGCCCATCTTCATCTCATTAATTCATACCTGTTCTTCAAATCTCCCCCTAAGATGTCACCTCCTCCAGAAAGCCTTCCCTGATAGCCCTTTCTCCCTCCCACCATTCCACCACTCTGTCCCGTAGTTGCCTCCTTACAAGCCATCCCTCCATATCTATCGAGGTCTACACTGTCTCCTCAGGCCCAGACAACTGAGTGACATTTTATTAGCACTTGGTAATTATTTGCTGAATATATATATTTAGCTAACTTGTTACAGAGAAAGAAACCAAGGCATGCAGGACAGAGGTCATCTGGCCTGAGGACACCCAGTGGCAGAGCTGTGATTTGACCCCAGGCAATCTGGCTCCAGAATCTGTGTTCCCGACCAGAGAAATAGTAGTCCTTTAAAGAAAGTAAAACAGTCAGATTCAAAGAAGGTCTTAAACCTTTTGTTTGTTCACTTTTAATGACCATTTCTAGATGAAAAAGAAATCAATATTTTTTAGGATACTAATTAAAATCACAAGTGCTCATGAAAACCGAAAAAAAAAAAAATCCATTACGAGGTTGTGAAACACATAATCTATTTTCTGGAAAGAAATGCCTTGTAAATAAATACCCAGCCAGAAGAATCATCATAGAAAACTATCCTCTGCTTTCTATTACAAGCTTCCCAAAAGGACAGATCATGGTTATCTTTTAATGAATTTTTGTAATGGTAAATGTCTTTACAGGAAAAATAAGCAGGATGATATGTCTCTGCTTCATCACAGGTCCCAGGTTCCCAGAGACGGTGGATCCCTCAAGGCCAGCTCATTCCATTAAAGCCAACTTCCTACAAATCAGAAATAAGGAGCAGATTCATCCATTACTTTCTGATTCCCATGCTTGTAGGTCTTCCAATATTATTTCCACTGTAACAGCAGACACCCCACACACCGCTTCAACCAGATATGAAAAGTGAGTTTCACTCCCCTGGCAACAAACCAAAAGAGACGCTGGACTCCCCAGTCCTTGCGTCCATAACTCAGACTCAGTACGTCCGGACGAGGAGCAGACATCCCAGAGCGCCTGCACCCTCTGGATCCTGGGCTCCTCACCACCGGAGCTCAGCACCCACATCGAAACACTCCAAACAAAGCATGTTCAAAGACACGCAGAGAACCACTGGCAGAATCTTCACATGGGATTTGAACTCTTAGCATCCCACCTGCAGAGCTGTTAAGAAAGGAGAGTTTTCCAGGAAAGGCAATTATACTGAGACAGGTAAAAATCCACACACTGTTCGACTCTGACTTTGCCAGATTTTTATTTGCTTGTTTTCTGCTGTTGTTGGGTTGACTGATTTTGTTTTCTGTCTGTGTTTTAAAGGATGACTAGAGTCCATACTACTGGACTTCCCTGGTGACTCAGTGTAAAGAACCCGTCTGCCAGTGCAGGAGACACACAAGACTCGGGTTTGATCCCTGGGTCAGGAAGCTCCCCTGGAGAAGGAAATGGCAACTCACTCCAGTATTCTTGCCTGGGAAATCCCAGGGACAGAGGAGCCTGGCGGGCTACAGTCCATGGGGTCACGAAGAGTCAGACACAACTGAGCAACTGAACGCCAACAGCAGAGTCCACACTAGCCCCATAAACCAAAAAAAATGTGAGCAGGACTTAGGTGCTTGCAATCTTGAGAAACCCATATGCAGGTCAGGAAGCAACAGTTAGAACTGGACACGGAACAACAGACTGGTTCCTAATTGGGAAAGGAGTACATCAAGGCTGTATATTATCACCCTGCTTATTTAACTTATATGCAGAATACATCATGAGAAATGCTGGGGTGGATGAATCACAAGTGGGAATCAAGATTGCTGGGAGAAATATCAATAACCTCAGATATGCAGATGACACCACCCTTAAGGAACAAAATTAAGAAGAACTAAAGAGCGTCCTGATGAAAGCGAAAGAGGAGAGTGGAAAAGCTGGCTTAAAACTCAACATTCAAATAACTAAGATCATGGCATCTGGTTCCCTCACTTCATGGCAAACAGATGGGGAAACAGTGACAGACTTTATTTTTTTAGGCTCCAAAATCACTGCACATGGCGACTGCAACCATGAAATTAAAAGACGCTTGCTCCTTGGAAGAAAAGTTATGACCAACCTAGACAGCATATTAAAAGCAGGGACATTACTTTGCCAACAAAGGTCCATCTAGTCAAACCTATGGTTTTTCCAGTAGTCATATATGGGTGTGAGAGCTGGACCATAAAGAAAGCTGAGCACTGAAGAATTGATGCTTTTGAGCTGTGGTGTTGGAGAAGACTCTGTAGAGTCCCTTGGATTGCAAAGAGATCCAACCTGTCCATCCTGAAGGAAATCAGTCCTGAATATTCATTGGAAGGACCAATGCTGAAGCTGAAACTCCAGTACTTTGGCCACCTGATACGAAGAACTGATTCATTTCAAAAGACCCTGATGCTGGGAAAGATTGAAGGCAGGAGAAGGGGACGACACAGGATGAGACGGTTAGAGGGCATCATTGACTCAATGGACATGAGTCTGAATAAACTCCAGGAGTTGGTGATAGACAGGGAGGCCCGGCATGCTGCAGTCCATGGGGTCACAAAGACTCGGACACGACTGAGCAACTGAACTGAACTTGCAATCTATCTACAAAATGCATTCTCTTTTGCTTCCGTGCAGGGCTTCGGTATACAGCGCAGCACGCATTTATAACCTCAGAACACATGCCATCATGCTTTCTCTTCCTCTCTGTCCACTAGATACCAATAAAAGCGTGAAGCTCCAGTTTTGGAAGGTTAAACTGTTCAAACACCCTCTGGTCGGATCTCAGGGCAGATGAACCATCAAACAATATTACAAAGACTATCCTTCCAGACAAAGACCTAGCAGATTACTCTGGACCAGCAGGTCCTTGAAATATTGTGATGGAAAAATGTAAATGTACAGCTGATAATTACTTTGGTGGCTTATCCATCTGTTTGCTTTCTCATATATATGGTTTCATGATTACATTTAATCACCCTCAAAAGAATTATCTTGGTGAGTTCACAGAGCAACATAATAGAGTCACTATAATTCAATATACACTTTTGATTTCCCTGATAAGATAAAGAGTCAGCAATTACTGTTTGTTATCACAACTCCAGTTCTTGTCAATATGATTCAAATTTTACTTGATACACTAATTACATAAACCCTGGCCAACTACAGAAGTCCGCTCTCTGAATTATTTGCAGTGAAGAGCTTGTTTACTGAAACAGGTACTTTGAAAGATTACATTGAATATAAAATGCCCCAGATTCTCTCTGTTATCTAATTTGGAAAATCACCCTGGTTTGAAAGAATACACAGAATGGTGGCACGGATCTCCTCCTCCTCGGGCTGGTTTCTTCCAAATCATTTTCAATCATCTCCCAACAAATTGACCTAAATTACGAAGCAAAGCAAGCCCCTGAGTCCTCAAATGCCCCGTGGCCTGCCACCATTCCTAAAACCATGCTTAATTCACTGAATCAATTTCTTGTCAGTTACTGAAGCAACCAAAAATGTCCAAATCAGAAGTAAGATATCACAGATGGGAGGGCTTTCCAAGGTTAGAAAGGTATTTGCACGCACAGTGTCCAATTCTGAGCGACCCCACGGGCTGTAGCCCACCAGGCTCCTCTGTCCATGGAAATCTCCCAGGCAAGAACGCTGGAGTGGGCTGCCGTTTCCTTCTCCAGAGGATCTTGCGTCTCCTGCATTGTCAGGCAGATTCTTGACCACTGTGCCACCTGGGAAGGCATTTGGGAGGAAGCAAAGACTTCCCACTTGCTTCTCTTTCTGGCCTCTCCTGCAAATCTGTCTTCCCCTGGACTCTCTGCCACTCGAGCCCTGACCCAGGGTGAGGGCCAGCCACCAGCTCATGGTCATGCCAACCTCCAGCATGACTCCCAGAGGACCAAGGGCCCAAATAAGGCAGTCCGCTTCATTCAGGAACATGAACCACTCTACAGCCACCAAGAGACCCAAATACAGAAAGGCCTCCTATGTGACTTGTAGGATTATCAGTACAATACCAAAGCACCCAGGATGAATGCCAGCAGCCACACAAACTCAGGTCTCTGAACTCATCCGTTAGAGAACACTGAGCTGGTAACCAAGGGGAGGCTATTACTGAATCAAGCCATTGCCAGTCATGGAAAGGGGATATATGTATATGTATCCTTCTGGCTGATTCATGTTGCTGTATCTCAGAAACCAACCTAACACTGTAAAGCAATTATGCTCCAATTAAAAATAAATACCTAAAATTAAATAAATTTTTAAAAGACAAATATATTTTTTCAAAAAATTAATTATCTGTATTTTTAAATTTTTTATTTATTGTTTACTTTGGCTGCACTGGGTCTTTGTTGCAGAGTGCAGGCTTTCTCTAACAGCGGCATGTGGGATCTTAGTTTTCCAACCAGGTATCAAACCCTTGTCTGACGTAATTGCAAGGCAGATTCTTAACCACCGGACCACCAGGAAAGTCCCAAGATAAACACATTTAAATTAAAATAAGCAAAAATATTGACACCCCTTAAACTTTCAGCCAAGAAATAAATCAAAAGTAACCAGGTACATGCAAGGATAGAAAAATCTATTCAAAAATGCGTAAGGAATCCCAAAATAATCCTGAATATGAACAAAAGCTGCAAGACTCACACTTCCCGGTTTCAAAATTTACTGCAAAGCAACAGCCACCAAAACGGTGTGGTACCAGCATAAAGAGTCACTTCCAAGCCAATGGGATAGAATAGAAGGCCCAGCAGTAAACCCTCACATGCATTGTTGCTGTTCAGTCACTAAGTCATATCCGACTCTTTGTGACCCCAGGGCCTGCAGCACGCCAACCTTCCCTGTCCTTCAGCATCTCCTGGAGCTTGCTCAAACTCATGTCTACTGAGTCAATGATGCAATCCAACCGTCTCATTCTCTGTCACCCCCTTCTTCTCCCACCTTCAATCTTGCCCAACATCAGGGTCTTTTCAAATGAGTCAGTTCTCTGCATCAGGTGGCCCAAGTACTGGAGCTTCAGCTTCAGTGTCAGTCCTGCCAATGAACATTCAGAGTTGATTTCCTTTAGGATGGACTGGTTTGATCTCCTTGCTGTCCAAGGGGCTCTCAAGAGTCTTCTCCAGGTCCATAGTTCAAAGGCATCAGTTCCTCTGTGTTCATTCGTCTTTACAGTCCAACTCTCACATCCGTCCATGACTGGAAACCCATAGCTTTGACTGTACGCACTTTGTCAGCAAAGTGATGTCTCTACATCTTAATACGCTGTCTAGCTAGGTTTGTCATAGCTTTTCTTTCAAGGAGTAAGTATCACAGGTATGGACAAATGATTTTCAGCAAGGGAGCCAAAACTAGTCAATGGGGAAAGGACAGTCTTCAACAATGGTGCAGGGAAGGCTGATACCAACACACCAAGGAATGAAGTTGGACCTTTACCTAACACAGTACACAAAAATCTACTCAAAATGGACCAAAAAGCCATTTCTTCAAGTAAAATACATATACCATATTTAAAAAACAGAAAAGCTAACAGGTTCAACAGGAAAATTTGTGGGAATCCACTTCTCCTGACAGGTTTAATCATTTCTCTTTGATGATACACTAACATTTTCTATCCTTTTTAAGTGGGAATTCTGCCCTTTTGGGGAAAGATCTTGAATACAACCCTAAGCGTTAGCAACACTGAGATCAGAGGTCAGCAAACTGTAGTTCCACCCAAATCAGGTCCATCACTGGTTTGTTTATGGCCATGAGCTCAGGTTTTCACATTTTTAAATAGCGGGGGGGGGGGGGTCAAAATAAGAGTAATGTCACAGCAAAGTCCTCCAATGAAGACATACAGATGGCCACTAGGCACATGAAAAGATGTTCCACACTGCTAATTATGAGAAAAATGCAAACCACAGCTACAGAGAGGTATCGTCTCACACCAGGCAGAGCGGCCATCATCAAGAAGCGTATACAAATAGCAAATGCTGGAAAGGGTGTGGAGAAGAGCGAACTCCCCCTCCTCTTAAACTGCTGAAGGGAATGTGAATTGGTGCAGCCAGTATGGAAAACTGTACGGCCGTTCCTCAAAAAACTAAAACTAGAGTTACCATATGATCCAGCAATCCCACTCCTAGACATACACCCAGACAAAGTTCAAAAAGATACATGGGGGACTTCCCTAGTGATCCAGTGGCTAAAAATTTGCCTCAGGGAACACAGGTTTGATCCCTGGTCAGGAAACTAAAATCCCACAGGCCAGAGAGCAACTAAAGCCCTCAGGCAGCAACTGCTGAGCCCAAGAGCCCAGAGCCCATGGACCACAGCTAGAGAGTCCACAAACCACAATGAAAGAGCCCGCATGCTGCACCCAAATAAATAAAGATACTCAGTGCACCCAAATAAATAAAGATGCACGCATCCCTACGTTCACTGCAGCATTATCCACAACAGCCGAGACATGTAAGCATCCTAAATGTCCAGTGACAGATGGATGCACCAACAAGATACGGCATGTGCGTGCACCGGAATACGACTCTGCCACAAAAAAGAATGAGACGCTGCCATGTGACACACCACCGATGGACCTAGAGATGATCATATGAAGTGACGTAAGCCAGAGAAAGACGAATGTCACATGCTGTCACGGACACGTGGAATCTTTAAAAATGATACAGACGAACTTATATACAAAACAGAAACAGACTCAGAGACACGGAAAACAAGCTTAGGATTACCAAAGGGGAAAAAGCATGTGGTGGGTGGGGAATAAATTAGAAATTTGCGATGAACATGTACATACTACTGCTACTATATATATAAAATGGATAAACCAGGTCCTACCGTATAGCACAGGGAACTACTAATTCAGTATCTTATAACAGACCACAGTGGAAAAGAATATGAAAAAGAAAACTATATGTGCATCTATGTGTATATACATATATACACATAACTGAATCAATCAGTTTGCTGTACACCAGAAACTAAGACAACATTGTAAATCAACTATACTTCAATTTAAAAAAAATTTTTTAAGGCATATGTCAGGACATGCAAAATTCATAGAGAATTCAAATTCCAGTGTCCACAAATAAAGTTTTATTGGAAAAAAAACATAAACTCGGTCATCAGAAACCAATGAAATGTGTCAATATCACAACTACTCTTTAAACACCATGGCATTCTCAATAGAAAATTCCAGATGAAAATCGGCAACATCTCAACAAAGAGTTTTTATGGAGCCACATAAGAGTGCACACCTTGAAAGAATAGTTCTCTACATTTCATGATCCTTATCATCATTCCCTGCCTGTACGGGCTCCACCAAGTAAGACAAAAATAAAAACTAAAACCCCATAAATCCCAAATAGGCTTGGCTAGCCGTGACACTGAGCCACATCCAAAGTCAACTCAGAGCAGGTGGGAAAACAGATAAAGTCGACGCCCCTCCGTGAAGCAGGAATAAAACGCTAGGAAGTGGAGTCGTGGATTTAAAGCCCAGTCTTGCTACAGTGTATTTCTCCACATCAGGTAACAGTGATTTTTTTAAGATAAAGTTAAAACTCATCTTCAGGTATTTGCGGAATTTATCAGGCTTGGATCCTAAAGTGTTATGGCTAAGAAAAAGTGAACCAGTGACCCACGGCTTCTTGTAGAAAGTGGGGGTCTGTCACAGAGCCACTGTGACGGTGCGGCTGGTGGGTGATGGTGTGCATTGCACACTCAAGGGCACGACTAAGATCCTCATTTGTCACACAAAGGCATCCCTCTGGTTTCCAGCCTCAATGGTGGAAGGGCAAATGACAAAGCACGTACCCTGCTATTTATTTGGCTTTAAGTTTGGGGGCAATGGCAAAGTAAACATGGGGAGATCCCTGGAGGCCTAGTGGTTAGGATTCCAGGCTTTCACTGACATGGCCTGGTCCAGTCCCTGGTCAGAGAACTGAGATCTCACAAGCTGTGCAGCATGGCCAAACGAAAACTAAACTAAATCGTATTTAGACGAAAAGATCATGGATCATGGTGCATATAAAATCTGAGCTTATACGTAACTGGCTTCTCTCGCAGCTCAGTTGGTAAAGAATCTGCCTGCAATGCAGGAGACCCAGGTTCGATCCCTGGGTCAGGAAGATCCCCTGGAGAAGGAAATGGCAACCCACTCCAGTATTCTTGTCTGGAGAACCCCATGGACAGAGGAGCCTGGCAGGCTACAGTCCATGGGGCCACAAGAGTAGGACCCGACTTAGTGTCTAAACCTATATGTAATTAATGCCACCGTGTTAACAGTAAATAGTGAAAGTGAAAGTCACGCAGTCGTGTCCAACTCTATGTGACCCCATGGACAATACTAGAGTCCATGCAATTCTCCAATGATCTCTCCACCTCCCTAGACTGTTTGAAGCTCCCTGGTCTCACTTTATCTTCAGTGAGACCCAAACAGTGTCCCCTCCACTGGCTCCCCAAACTTGGAGGAGCTGTAACTGTCAGCCCAGCAAGTCAAGAGTTAGGGAACTCAGCTTTAGAGGATGGAAGCTGCCAGCAGGTACCCAGAGAGAGAATCTCTAGGTAGCCTCCAGGTCCCCACAGGATCTCATCTGTCCCCACTCTGCCCTCTAAGCCTGTCCCCGTAACAACATCAGGAAAGCACAACAGGGGCGTGTCTTCCCAGGGTGTCACCATAAACCCAGGTTTGTGGCCGGTGGTCTTCTATGCCTAACTTTCCAGTAACCTTCTGGAAATGGGGTTTCTAATAACCTGGACTCAATGGACATGGGTTTGAGCAAACTCCGAGAGATGCTGAAGGACAGGGAAGCCTGGCGTGCTGCAGTCCACGGGGTTGAAAAAAGTCAGACACGACTGAGCGACTGAACTGAACTGAATAAGCTGGAAATAGATCTAATCAATATCTAATCTGTTCGATCTGTTTATTTTGAAACAGTCATAACTAGTAGCAGTGCTGGGTTAAATTTTGTCCCTTCCTCCTAAAAGTTATATTCAAATATTTAATCCCCAGTCCCTGTGAAATGACCTGCTTTGGAAATTGGATTTTTGTAAATGTACTTAAACTGGGAAGGGGTCACATTGAATTTGCTCTTGTTGTTATTCAGTCACTTAGTCGTGTCTGACACTTTGCGACCCCATGGACTGCAGCACTCCAGGCTTCCCTGTCTTTCTCCATCTACAGGAGTTTGCTCAAACTCATGTCCACCGAGTCAGTGATGCCGTCCAACCATCTCGTCCTCTGTCATCCCCTTCTCCTCCTGCCTTCAATCTTTCACAGTAACAGGGACTTTTCCAATGAGTCAGTTCTTCACATCAGGTGGTCAAAGTATTGGAGTTTCAGCTTCAGCATCAGTCCTTCCAATGAATATTCAAGATTGATCTCCTTCAGAATGGACTGGTTGGATCTCCTTGCAGTCCAAGGGACTCTCGTGAGTCTTCTCCTGCACCACAGTTCAAAAGCATCAATTCTTCGGCACTCAGCTTTCTTTATGGTCCAACTCTCACATCCATACCTGACTATTGGAAAAACCATAGGTTTGACTAGATGGATCTTTGTCGGCAAAGTAATGTCCCTGCTTTTTAACATGCAGTCTAGGTTTGTCATAGTTTTTCTTCCAAGGAGCAAGTGTCTTTTAATTTCGTGGCTGCAGTCCCCATCTGCATGGTGATTTTGGAGCCCTGGGCTTCCTACTGTCCTTCTAAGAAAAGGGAATTTTGGACACAGAGACTCAGAGAGACACAGACAAAGCACCATGTGAAGAAAGAGGCAGAGTAAAGACAGTCACCACACCCTGCCCAGTGTCCACTGCACAAAGTGGAGTGTCACTCTGGGACCTGGCTTCAAGTGTATAAGCTCTCTCATCTATCAAACTGCTGATGTCTCAAAAAATAAATAAATAAGCAAAAGACAGAGGCAGAGACTGAGGTAATATTGCCATACGCCAAGGAACGCCATGGTCCAGCAGGAGCCCCAAGAAGACACTAGAGCGAAAATCCACACCTCCAGAATGAACCCAGCAGCCAACAGCTGATCTGAGACTTCTGGCTTCCAGAACCGTGAGAAAGCACATTTGGCTGTTCTAAGTCACCCAGCGTGTCAGAGCACGTTAGGACGGCAGGCCAAGGCCACCAGCAGGAGAGCTGCGTCCATGGACCGCGCTCACCACCGGGAGGCACTGTCCGTGTACTACGCATCCTTCAGTTCATGCGGTAACGAGCCCAAGAGAACGCAGCTCACTGCGAAGTGCCCCCCAACACCGGCCCCCTGTCCAGGATTCTGTGGTGCTGCCATCTTTGATGCTCAGCCAGCATTTGCTGCGGCTCAGACGGTAAAGAATCCTCCTGCAATGCGGGAGACCTGGATTCAATCCCTGGGTCGGGAAGATCCCCTGGAGAAGGGAACAGCAACTCCCTCCAATATTCTTGCCTTGATAATTCCATGGACAGAGGAGCCTGATGGGCTACAGTCCATGGGGTCGCAGAGTCGGATACAACTAAGCGCCTAACACACACACACACACCAAAAATCTTGCCACTAACTTAAACACAGGATTTCCATATGGTCTGGCAATTTCACTCCGTGGTATGTACCCACAAGAACTAAAAACAAGAGTTCCAACAAACAGTTACCCCTGAATATTCACAGCAGTATTATTCACAACACCCAAAAGGTGGAAATAACCCAGATGTCCGTCAACAGATACGTGAAGAATCAACCGTGGAACAGATACACATGGGGAGATACTGGGCTTCCCTGGTGGCTCAGAGGGTAAAGAATCTGCCCGAAATGCAGGAGACCTGGATGTGATCCCTGGGTCGGGAAGATCCCCTAGAGCAGGAAATGGCGACCCACTCCAGTATTCTTGCCTGGAGCATCCCCATGAACAGAGGAGCCTGGCAGGGCTAAAGTTCATGAGGTCACAAAGAGTCGGACACAACTGAGCAACTGAGCGTAGCCCACAGGGAGATATTACTCAGTCACGGGAAGGAATGAAGCTTTGACACACGCGCCAATGTGGATGAACCTTGAAAGCAACATGCTGAGACAAAAAAAGCCAGACAAACGTCACATATCATGATCCACAGACATAAGTCCACAGAGACCCAACAGAGATTAGTGGCTGCCAGGGCCTCGGAGGAGGTGAGAAAGAGGGGAGAAGCTGCTTAACGGGTGAGGGGTTTTGTTCTGGAATGAAGTAAATGTCTAAAATGAGACAGAGGATATTAAACAAGGCTGAGTGTAGTCGTGCCACTGAGCCACTTACCCTATCATGCTTAAGAGCGTGCCGAGTGAATCTCGCCCCAATACCTCACTTTTCGTGTAAATCCTGCAACTGACTCATAAACCAACAACGTCAGAACGAGCTCCCTTGTTGGCCTCCTCACTCCACTCGCCCCTGCAGCTTTTAGGCCCAAGTTTCCACTCACCAACCCGGCCTGCAAGCCCTTGGCCCACATGGCCCACGGCAGCCTGGGCAGAACCTCCCATGAACGCCTTGCCATCTGCTGCCCCTTCCCAACCTCAGCATCCGAAAGGCCCACCAGGAGTCCTCGGGGAAGGCTCCCAGAGACAGCCCAACAGCCACAACCAAGCCACAAATCCCTTCAAGACCAAGGGCCAACACCCTGAATCCCCATCACTGCAACACCCTAGACACCCTAGACTCTTCAGAGCAACTCCAATAAAAAACCCGTATGACCTGGGTGTCGACATTTAATCCATGCCAACACTAGGGCAGCAACCAGTATTAATCCCCAGTTGAGTGGGTTGCCATTTCCTTCTCCAATGCATGAAAGTGAAAAAGTGAAAGTGAAGTTGCTCAGTCGTGTCTGACTCTTAGCAACCCCACGGACTGCAGCCCACCAGGCTCCTCCGTCCATGGGATTTTCCAGGCAAGAGTACTAGAGTGGAGCACCATTGCCTTCTCCAAAAGGAAATGCACCGTCCACGGCATGTTCTAAAAATTACCCAACCAGCAAGGTGGCCAGAATTCACTCCCAGCTCAGTCCAATTGTAAACAGCCCCTTAACCCTCTGGGACTCAGCCCAACAACTACCTAGCCATAACAGGCCCTGACAATGAGCTGCTGAATCAGTCTTGACGCAAATAAACTTGCAGGGATTTTCATCTGTGCTCGACAGACCCACACACGGCTGCAAACCCCGGTTCCTTCCGCCTCCCCGGACGACGTCGCCTTTCAGGTTCAGCACATTTTCTTCCCTGCAGTCCTTCCGGACAGAGGCGCCACCCTCAAACAAGACGTATGAAAATGCTTCTAGAGATTAAATGCCCGCAGCCAGGCTTCTGAAAGTGACCTGATTAAATACTTAGCCATAATACCAGTCTAGACTCAATAGATCAAACCTTTCTGGCTCAGGGCAACAGTGGCTGTGTGGCAACTGTGCAAAATAACGCTTATAAATGGAAGAAAGGAAGCCCATTTCTTCTGATTTTCTGGTAAATTGGGGGTTGGAGACTTAATAACGCCAGGCCAGTTTACAAGTCAGACAGCAGGCTCTGTGGAGGCCCCCCGGGGGCAGAGATCAGCCATTAGCCCAGGACACAGCTCTGGGAATAAATGAAATGAGTCACCGCCAGGGGGATCAATGCCCCCACCCTCCAGCTTCCTTAAGTGCCTTCTTTCCAAGTGGGGCTTGGAGACCGTCATTTCATTCTGCTTTAGGTTTCTGAATCCAGGGAACGCCCTCATTCTGTTCATCTTTTATTCTTTCAGCTTCTCCAACAAGCCACTCAATCCAGCTCCAAACCTCATACACAGTCCCCTCTGCCGCGATCACTCATCCTGACTGTTCTGCTGGGTACCTGCTGGAGGTCCCCCAGGTCTCTCTAAATGATACTTGCTCCTGCCAGTTCTCGTAGACTGTCCGGCCCCTGGGTAGGTGCCCAGGGACACAGCATATGCCGTCATTCTTAGAGAATGCTCACTACTGGCATCAGTATCGACTTTACAGCTAGACAGCCGGCAACCCAAAGGCACACACTATGTCTGCCTGGATCTTTGGTGAGTCCCCAGCACCTCGAAGGGTGTCTGCCATGTAGACTCTGAGTCAGTGTCGAATGAGTGATGAAGTGATGAAGGAATGAAGGAAGTAACCCAGAGACAGTCTCTCTGGAGGAGAAGAGATGACCCAGATTTCCCTGGAGGTCCAGCACTTAAGACTCTTTCCTTCTAATGCAGGGGGCATGGGTTTGATCCGTGGTAAGGAATTAAGATCCCATGTGCTGTGAGGCACTGTCAAAAAAATCTAAAAAAAAAATTAAAGTAAAAGATCACTTACTAAGATGCCAACTGGAGAGCAGGCTGCATCAGACAAAGGTCCCACACACACCTCAGGGCCTTCACCCTTGGGAGGGATGGCCGTTCATTAGGCATTGCCTATTCGCCTCAAGAAACAGGCCAAGAAACTCCACATCACATCCAAATTGAAGGAAAAAAGCAAATCAGAGAGTACAAACCTACCAGTGATATCACACACTTGCACGTGAGACACCACAAGTCTCCAGACAAGTCTCTAAAAATATGAAGCAAAACAGACCAGGACACACGGTCTCTGAGCATCACCTTCCTCCCTGAATGAAGACCAGAAATGCCTCTGCACCTGTTTCTCAAATGCATCTGTGCCCGAATGTTCTGAGTTGGGGCCACCATAACAAATGACTGCAAGGTGCTAGCTATGAATTCTCTCCCAGGTCTGGGAGTCCAAGGGTCCAAAATAAAGGGCGGGGGGAGGGGGGCTTCCTCCTCGCAGCCTCTAGCTCCTGGCAGCCCCAGGCGCTCCGCAGGGTCCCTTGGCTCCTGCAGCTCAACTCTAATTTCTGCCTCTATCCTCACATGATCTCTCGGGGGTCTGCCTCTTCTTATAAGGACCAGCCACCTTGAATTAAAGGCCAACTCTAATCTAGAACGACCTCATCTTCACTAATTGTGCGTGTATGCATGCTAAGCCACTTCAGTCATGTGCGACTCTTCGACCCTATGGAGCCTGCCAGGCTCTTCCATCCATGGAATTCTCTAGGCAAGAATACTGCAGTGGGTTTTCATGCCCTCCTCCAAGGGATCTTGCCAACCCAGGGATCGAACGTGCGTCTCCTGCAGCTCCTGCACTGGAGGCAGGAGAAAAGAGTAAAGAGTAAAGAATCTCTTCACTGCTGAGCCACCGGGCCATCCCCTTAACTAACTAACCAAGACAATTATATCTCCAGTGACCCTATTACAAATAAGATCACAGTCTAAGGTACTAGGAATTGGGACTCATTTTTGGGAGGGGGAAGAGGGGCCACAGTTTAACCCATAACATCCTACATCTTCATCCTAGAAATTGGATTAAATGATCCAGGCAAGGTCCTGCAAGCATTAGGAACTGTGTTCTCGAGTTAATATGTAAATATATGCAAATACATACGCGAACTGGTAGTTTTTTGAAGTTTAATTTTTTTTTCTTTTGTCTGCTTTTCCTGGATATCTAAATTCATACTGAAGCCTACAAGTAGTTGAGAACTGAGAGTAAACATCAAGTAATTTATGTGGGAATCGAATGGTTCTACTTAACAGCTCTCTAATCCTTAACCTTTTCTTTCTTCTTTTTTTAAACCAGAAGACAGAAGTACACTAAACAGAGGTGGCTTTGTCACCAGGGACCTATTTGCAGGCTTAATGTGGTGCCAACGATGGTCTTCCTAAGAACTAAGTGATTAGCGGGCGCTGAGCATTTTACACTTCCGTCACTCCTCTCCACATTTATAGCAAGTGGGTACCATCATTATCCCCACTTTACAGATGTGCAAACTGAGGCTCAGAGAGGTAAAGTAACCAGCCCAAACTCAAACGGGAATCCAGGGGTCTGAATTCAAACCAAGTGCGACTTCAGGGCTGGAAGAATCTCACTGTTACCTAGTTCAATCCCCAGCCTCTACACACACGTGTGAGCACGCACGCGCGCGCACGTGCACACACACACACACACACAGCAGGCACACCCTACATTATACACACACACAGCAGGCACACCCTACATTACACACACACACAGCAGGCACACCCTACATTATACACACACACACACAGCAGGCACACCCTACATTATACACACACACACACACAGCAGGCACACCCTACATTATACACACACACACAGCAGGCACACCCTACATTACACACACACACAGCAGGCACACCCTACATTATACACACACACACACAGCAGGCACACCCTACATTATACACACACACACACAGCAGGCACACCCTACATTATACACACACACACACAGCAGGCACACCCTACATTATACACACACACACACAGCAGGCACACCCTACATCACATCCCTGCCCCTCGGGGAGGTTTGCCATTCTTCCATTCCTGCCTGTAGGATTCTAACAGCTACAGGTGCACAGCCTCCTGAAGGCTCCTCAAGAGGGTGCCCACTCTGGCCGGTTACATGGTATTCACATCAGCGCTGGCCAGGCTCCCCTGTCCTCGGCAGTCAGTCACACCCAGGGCTCCTGGTGGTCACCAATGACGCTTTTACTTTCTAGGTGGGGGGAGGCGGGGTGGGAGGAATGTGGGAGGAAGACTGGATGAAGGCGGTCAACTTCCAGGTATAAGAGCATAACAGGAAATCCTACTATAATCCTTAGTGTTGAAGTACTAAGGATATAAGGCATAACCTGTCAAACATAATTAATACTTCTTCATGTTATATATGAAAATGGCTGAAAGTGAATCCTAAGAGCTTTTATCACAAGGAACACTTTTTTTCTGTTTTCTTTCATGTTGTATATCACATGATGTGTATCTGTTAGTCGCTCAGCCGTGTCCGACTCTTTGTGACCCCATGGGCAGTAGCCCACCAGGCTCCTCTGTCCATGGGATTCTCCAGGCAAGAAGCCTGAAGTGGATAGCCATTCCCTCCTCCAGGGGATCTTCCCGATCCAGGGATCGAACCCAGGTCTCCTGCTTTGCAGGAAGATTCCTCACTGTCTGGGCCACCAGGGAAGCCCAATATATAACATGATGGATGTTTAATAAATACAGTGATTATCATTTCATCACGTATGTAGTTTAAATCAATACGCTGTACAGCTGAAACTTATACAGTGCTCTATTTAAGCAAACCCCGGGAGATAGTAAAGGACGGGGAAGCCTGGAGTGCTGAGGTCCACGGGGTGGCAAAGAGTCAGACGCAACTTAGCAACTGAACAACAAAAACAGTACCAATAATATCTCAGTAAAACTGGAAAAATAAAGGGAAGGATGAATGGACAGATGGATGGATGGATAAACAGACAGATACAATAGCCACAGTGTTTCATTCCACTCGTGGAGCTCCCCGCTGATGTTATAGGACAGACTCCTCTGATCAGGTCTGTCCTCCAGGGCAAAGTCAGCCATCCCCTCCCTGCTCGTGAGGGTTTCCCCAGCTTCTGAGATGAACACGGTACTCATTCCATTCACCAAAAGCAACAGTTCAAGAAAATCTCATTCCACTGTTACAGAGCTATCTGTACTAAGGGGAACTGGGATGAGGCGGCGGGGAGGGGTGGGTGGGGGCGGAGAGAGATAAATTTGGAATTAACAGATACACACTATTATATACGAAACAGGAAAACAATACGAACCTACTGTATAGCACAGGGAACTATATTTAATATCTTGCAATAACCTATAAAAGGGAAGACTCTGAAAAGGAATATATATGCATATGCGTAACTGAATCACTTTGCTTTACGCCTGAAAACTAACAGGACGCTGTCAATCAACTTCCGTTTAGAACTGCTGTCTCCACTTGACATCTTAGGTCTTCCTCCCACTTGTCACCTTCTCAGAAAAAGGAAAGACCCAGAAGCTCTCCTGCTCTGGGAGCATCCCACGAAGGTTTCCTAATAACATCGCTTCCTTTGGTCTCAGCTGCCCCTTGAGGTTTTGGGTCGCCCACATGGGTGTGACGATGACACACACACCCTGCCACGTGTGTAGTTTAGAAAGGGGTTCCTGACCTCCCTGCATGGTAAGAAAAGGTAACAAGAAGAGTGACGTGCAGAAGCTGGACCAGGTAATGCAGGGATTTCACCCAGCTCTGTGCATGTATGTGCCTGGGGGGTGTGTGTGTACACAATCAGAAACATTTTAGAGCATAAGCAGAGGGCAAACTAGGCTCACTGCCCAGGCAGTCGGGCTGTAGGACACAAGATGCTGTTGCTGTTTAGTCGCGAAGTTTAGAGACCCTGCAGTCTGCTGTCTGCCAGGCTCCTCTGTTCATGGGATTTCCCAGGGAAGAACACTGGAGTGGGTTGCCATTTCTTCTTCCAGGGGACCTTCCCAACGCAGGGATCGAACCCGCGTCTCCTGCCTTTGGCAGGCAGATTCTTTACCACTGAGCCACCAGGGAAGCCCCTTATGACACAAGAAGCATTCATTTAAAAAAAAAAAAAAAGGAAACAAGACTCAACACCACCATTCTATTTCTCCAGGCTGTGATGCAACCACAACCACGAGATGGAACATCACTAACTCAGTGATAAAGGCGGGAAACCCTGTGAAAATTTTATAAGCTGGTCTAAAGTTTGTGTAAGCTGACACATTTAAAGCAAAGCTGCAAAGCTGCTGCCCATAGTTGCAGGTAAGCAGCGGACTTTGGCAGCTAAATAAAAGATCAATTTTAAGAATGAAAGAATAATGCCATACTATTGATGCCAAGATTGCTGAAACTTCGTCCTTAGGAAACAGTTCCATCCATCCTTCATTCCCAGGGCCTTACATTCTTCACTCTGAAGGCTGAGTCCACGTTAATCCCACCTTTAAGCGCCTGCCTGTAAATCATAGGCAGCGAAGAGGGAAATTGTACAGACAAATGCTTTTGAGCCCTTGACCACATGTGGTCCCCACTGGTAACTACTGGTCAGGTGAAAACTGGAGATTTTATTTTCTGTTCAACTGGAGGCAACACAGTTGAAGAGGCAGGAATTCTATGGAATCGGATTTCTGTTAAATCACTTTTTTTAAAAAAAAACTGTCACTCAAGGTTCGCTTCCCCTTCCCCACACCCAGCACTTCAAAAGCCTCTTGTGTTCATTAAAGCTCTAAACGGGGCCTGCCAGCGAGGGTCCCCGCCCAGCTCCACACTCACTTTCCTGGCCCCTCAATTAGGAAACCGAGATGATATTGCCTCTTTGGCTTTAAGAGCCTGTGAATTACTACAGAGGTACCCAACTGCACCAGGGCCCCTTTTGTGGAAGACAGTTTTTCCATGGACTGCAGGCGGGGGAGGGGATGGCTTGGGGATGATTCAAGTGCATTACATTTATTGTGTACTTTATTCCCATTATTACTACATCAGCTCCACCTCAGATCACCAGGCATACAAGCCCAGAGGTTGTAGATGCATGCTAAGTCACGTCAGTCGTGTCCAACTCTTCGCGACCCTACGGACTGTAGCCCACCAGGCTCCTCTGTCCATGGGATTCTCTAGGCATGAATGCTGGGGTGGGTAGCCATGTCCTCCTCTAAGGGATCTTCCCAACCCAGGGATCAAACTCAAGTCTCTTACGTCTCCTGCATTCGCAGGTGGATTCTTCACCACTAACGCCACCTGGGAAGCAGCTGCGGACCTCTGAATTACGATATGCAACATAGATAACAAACAAGGACCTACTCTATGGCACAGGGAACTAGACTCAGTATTTTGTAATAGCCCATTGAAGGAAAAACAATTTGAAGAGATTATATATGTGTACGCATGCATATGTATATACTTCTATCCACGCATAGGTATAATGAACCACTGTGCTGTACACCTGAAACAAACACATTGTAAAACAAGCTGAAAAGTGAAAAAAAGTGAAAGTGCTCGTCACTACTCTGCGTGACCCTATGGACAGTAGCCCCCCAGGCTCCTCTGTCCATGGGATTCTCCAGGCAAGAATACTGGAGTGGGTAGCCATTCCCTTCTCTAGAGGACTTTCTCCACCCAGGGATCAAACCCAGGTCTCCCACATTCCAGGCAGATTCTTTACCATCTGAGCCACCAGGGACGGAATCTAAAGTATGACTCAAAGGAACTTACTGACAAACAGAAACGGACTCACAAACTCAGAGAACAGACTGCGGCTGCTGGGGACGTGGGGGGTAGGGGAGCGGTGCGTGGCGAGTTTGGGTTACAGTCGCTAACTATTTTATGCAGAATGGATAAACAGCAAGGTCCTCCTGTTTAGCTCAAGGAAATACATTCAGTATCCCGCAACACACCATACTAGAAAAGAATATGAAAAAAGAATGCACACCTGGATAACTGAGTCACTTCACTGTACAGGGGAAATTAACGCAACACTGTGAATCAACTCAACGCCAATAAAATAACAGAAAGATGTATAAGCTGAGCTAAGCCCGGAAACGCTTGGCAGGGGGGAGGTAAATGAAGGTTATTTCCAGGCAGACAAAGGAACATGTGCAAAGGCACTGCGGCATGACCAGGACACACAGGTGGACACGCCGGAACTTGGGTACGGACGTACCGCCAGGCACAGTGAGATCAGCTGAACGAAGCCCCTTTCCCTTCTGTACCTGAGAGTCATCCCCAGTCCCGGTTCCCACACCCGTCTCTCCCTTCCCCGGCCTCTCCAGGCTGATCCTCAAAGCAATACCCACCCCCACCCCCAGGAACAATCTAAAGGAACTTGGCTGCCTGGTCACAGTGCCTGGGAGACCAACACACTCCCGCCTGTGAAAGATGGGCAGCACAACACACACGACATCAGAAGGACTTGAAAATAAATCTCGCGAAGTTAACAGAAGCACAGCAATTTGGAAGAAAAATAATCACATTTCCCTCCTGCTAAATCATTATTTGCCCCTGGTAAAGTCAATTATGCTAAAGAAAATAAGTTATTATTTTCGGGGAGCGGGGGCGGGGGGGAATGGAGTCTTGATAAGTGCCTTGACTCCAGCAAATAAAACTCCAAGAGCAAATGCTGGACTTCCTGTCTTGATGAAGGTCTGTAGGGAGCCTGAATGGTATTTCTTAGACAAGATGCTGGGGGTGGGCCATCACACCCCTGGTAATCTGTGCATCTCTGCCAGGACCCGACCTCAAGACTGCTGCTCGTCTCTCAGGAAGAAGGACAGGGCAGCCCAGCGGGCTGCAGTTCATGGGGTCACAAAGAGTCTGAGCCAACTTAGCGACTGAACAACACTATGGAAGAAACACAGCTGTCACCTGACCACCCGCAGACAGCCCAGGTGCCTGGCTCTAAGCCCCACCCCCACTCCCGCAGGCTCCCTTCTCTTAACACTCCTGCCCAAAGCACCGCCTTCGGAAACAAGTCCTGCAGGTTTCTAACTTTTCCTCCCAAACGTGTGGCAAAAACTTTGCTTCTAACAACACAGGCACTACAGCAAACAACCATACTACACCGCACTTGCTACACGATACTACACTGTGATCGCTACGCTACACTACAGTAAATACACACAGAGTGCTGGTTAGCAGTTGGGGTGACTCCCAGCGCTCTGCTGATGCCAGTGGGAGCCATCCGGCCCCCACGGGGACACGTGGCAATGTCTGGACCTATCTTGGGTTGTCCCCACTGAAGGAAGGGAATTGCTAGTGAGATCAAGTGAGCCAAGGGTGCTGCTGACTACCCCACAATGCACAGGACCAAAATACAGGCAACCCAGAAAGTCACTAGTACACAGATCTCAGAAACCTGCTTGGCATGGATTCGCCCATTTAAGCCTTGAGCAACTCTGTGAGGCAGAAACTACTGTTATCCACAGTCGAAAAGGAAGGACAAAGGCACAGAGGGGCTTCGGAGCCCCCAGTGCATCACAAGCCAGCCCCACATCTTGGCTGGGATGGGGCCGACTCCCCTCGATGGACCTTCTTTGCAGTGATGTCACTGAACACTTGGGGCTTCCCTGATAGCTCAGCTGGTAAAGAATCTGTCTGCAATGGAGGAAACTCCGGTTCGATTCCTGGGTTGGGAAGATCCGCTAGAGAAGGGATAGGCTACCCACTCCAGTATTCTTGGGCTTCCCTGGCGGCTCAGCTGGTAAAGAATCTGCCTGCAAGGCAGGAGACCTGGGTTCAATCCCTGGGTTGGGAAGATCCCCTGGAGAAGGGAAAGGCTACTCACTCCAGTATCCTGGCCTGGAGAATTCCATGGACTGTATAGTCCATGGTCACAAAGAGTCAGACACGACGGAGCGCCTTTAACCATCACTGAATACTCCAGGGACAAGGCTGTGGGCTTCGGGCTAGTCCCCTCCCCCACATTCAGGGCAGCTGCTCCGAGTCCCTAACCAGGCAGCAAGGACCAGGACTCCTGGATCCATCAGCCCAGAATCTGCTGTATGGGGCTTAGGTTGCTGAAATTAAGAGGGAAACCAGTGTGCTGAGATGTGGCATCACCAACTCAAGGGATGTGAGTCTGAGTAAACTCCAGGAGTTGGTGATGGACAGGGAGGCCTGGCGTGCTACAGCCCATGGGGTCGTAGAGAGTTGGACACGACTGTGCGACTGAACTGAACTGAGAGTGCTGTGAGCTTGGGGGAGGGAAGCCTCTGGTCTCTTCCATCCTGACTCTCTGACCCCAGGGCCTTCTTGCCACCAGCCCAGGCTCTCCCCCTGCTGCCCCCGTCCTCATCCCTCAAGACTCCTGGGCCCTTGGGGCTGAGTACCATTCTCACTGGGGCCTCAGCCCTCACACATCCCTGTCCCCCCAGCCCCAGGTTGAGGACAGAGGGACAGAGGGACAAAAGGGATCAGGAGGCAATGCCAGGAGGGGGAGACCCATGGAACTAAGGCAGGAAATTACAGATGGTGCCCCAGGGCCAGCCAGGCAGCCGGCAGGACAGAAGTGCGGCAGGAAATGAGGCCAAGAAGGCTGGGGAGGGCGTCTTAAAGGATGCCCTTTCCACACAGGCGGCAGCCACCACAGTCTCAGAAATCCGATCAGAGATCCCAAGAGCTGGGCTGGACAAAGCTCAGGGCTCAGAGGACACAGTCTAAGACAAACCGAATGAGTTAGTTTAGGCATGAAATAAAAAAATCAAACAGATCCACATCCTTGCAACCCCCAAAGCCCCAAAGACCGCAGAGTTTTGGGTAAGTCACTCAAAGGCAAGAATCTAGCGGAGATGAGACATAGGCTAACTCTGGATCCTCAATGTCTAAGAACAAAGCTGGCAAGTAAACAAGAAGGAAGGAAGAGAGGGAAGGAGGGAGGGAGGGAGGAGCTGTACCATTTTCTTCTCTGGCTTATCTCCCTGGGGCTGGCGACGGCCACGTTCACCCCTGAAGCGGGGACACACTTACTCCGTGACTACATCACTGCTCAGCCCTACACACGGATTTGGCTGCCCAGCTGAGCAGATCATTCAGAATGCTCAGCTGCCCGGAAGGCTAATCAATTATCAGACAACCTGTCGCACATAAAGCAAAAGTTACAAGACTTGATGGAAAGTAAAAGCTCACACGGTCCTCTTTCAGTTAAAGACAGATGAAAACCATCACCAGATGCTGCCCATGTTCTCTATAATAAGTGAATGGAACACAGCAAACAAGCCCAAGTGATGCTCCTTCCTGGGGCAGGCTCTTCTGTACATGTGATCTGGGCGGCTCCTCCAGGGCGGCTGAGAGGTGAGCACAGGCTCTGGGACTCTCCCAGCACCCAGGTGCAGGGTCTGAGGTCGGGCAGGTGGGAAAGGCTGTATGAAGTGTTGGGCCCAGACCTGGATCCCAGACCTTCTGACTCCTGGTCCAGCGTTCTTTAATATCCCACACTATCCAGCCCCCTCATGCCACTTTAACTTACTGCAGTTCTAACCAATCTGCCATCTAGCCCTTTTCAGCACCCACTGAGTCATAAAGACAAGCACTACTTCAGAAAATGAAGATTCGTTCACTGTAGCAGTCTTTACAACAGCCAAGATAGGGAAACAACCTCAACGTCCATCAACAGATCAAAGGATAAAGAAAGGGTGGTGTGTATGTGTGTAAACACAACGAAATGCCACTGAGCCATTTAAGGAAGAAGGAATGAAATAATGCCACCTGCAGCAACTTTTGAAAAAATGAAGATCACAGCATCCAGTGCCATCACTTCATGGCAAACAGATGGGGAAAAAATGGAAACAGTGACAGATTTTATTTTCTTGGGCTCCAAAATCGCTGCAGATGGCGACTGCAGCCATGAAATTAAAAGATGTTTGCTCCTTGGAAAAAAAGCTATGACCAACCTAAGCAGCATATTAAAAAGCAGAGACATTACTTTGCCAACAAAGGTCCATCCAGTCAAAGCTATGGTTTTCCCTGTAGTCATGTATGGATGTGAGGGTCGGACCATAAGGAAAGCTGAGCACTGGAGAATTGATGCTTTTGGACTGTGATGTTGAAGAAGACTCTTGAGAGTCCTTTAAACTGCAAAGAGAGCCAACCAATCCATCCTAAAGGCAATTAGTCCTGAATATTCATTGGAAGGACTGATGCTAAAGCTGAAGCTCCAATACTTTGGCCACCTGATGAGAAGAACTGACTCGCTGGTAAAGTCCCTGATGCTGGGAAAGATTGAGGGCAGGAGGAGAAGGGGACGACAGAGGATGAGATGGTTGGATGGCATCACTGACTCGATGGACATGAGTCTGAGCGAGCTCCGGGAGTTGGTGATGGACAGGGAAGCAGTCCATGGGGTCATGGAAAGTCGGCCACAACGGAGTGACAGGACTGAGCACTGAGCAGTAACACAGACGGACCTGGAGACTGTCCTACTACGCGAATCAAGTCAGAAAGAAGACAAGGACGTGTTACTACTTACATGTGGAATCTTTAAAAATGGTACAAATGAACAGAAACAGAATCACAGACACAGAAAACTAATGTATGGTTACCAAAGGGGAAGGCTGTTGTTCAATTGCTAAGTCGTGCCCCACTGCTTGTGACCCCATGGACTGTAGTCTGCCAAGTTCCTCTGTCCACAGGATTTTCCAGGCAAGAATCCCGGAGTGGGTTGCCATTTCTTCCTCCAGGGGATCTTCCCGGGCCAGGGATCGAACCCTCACCTCCTGCACTGGTAGGCAGATTCTTTACCACTGAGCCACCGAAGGGGAAAGGAGGGGTGGGTAGATTAGCAGATGCAAACTACTCTATATAAAACAGACACACAACAAGGACTTACTACATAGCACAGAGAACTACACTCAACATCTGATGATAAACTATAAGGGAAAAGAATCCAGAAAAGAACACACGTATACACATATGCACACACATTATACATCTACGAAACCGAAGCTGTGCTTTGCTGTACACCTGAAACACAACATTGTAAATCAACAATACCGCGATTTACCAAAAAAAGAGAAATGATTCCATCCTTATAAAGAAACAAACGCCAACACTTTTGAGGCAGACGCGGTTCTCAGCAGGCTTTAGTGAACATCTTCTGAAGCCCGAAGACTGCAACAGACTTCAGGGGTGGGAATGGGGTCTGGAGGTGGTAAGTACATTTTAGGGTGGTGAGCATGGGAACCGCCAACAAATATGAAGACGACCATTTTAGAAGGCAGCCTTCTTTATGCTCCCGGGCCCGCTCCCCTTGCCCCAGGACCCTTCTGGGTTAGGTACACAAAGAACATCCTGAAATCCTATAGGATGTAAGTCGTGGAACAAACATCAAAGAAGAAGGCAGCAACTGCCCCCGTTCACATCCCTTCACATCTTTGCAGGGTCTGGCCATCTGGTCTGCCACCAGACTGTCAGGGACTAAAAGGCGCGAGATCTTACAATCTGGTCTTCAGCGCCCATATTTCTAACCAGTCCACTACAGTTCGTGCTGATCAATGGAAAATATGTATTTACAGGAATAGGTGGAGGAGACCCACCTCGTCCTCCTCCTTTGGGGCACACAGCAGGACTGTATCTCTGAGTCCCACGTGCTGGCCAGGGACGGAGCTCTGAACACAAGAATGAGAGCAGAAGTGTGGGTACCAGTCCTGGCCAGGAAGAATCTCCTGCGAACTGTCCTGCATCCCTGTCCTCCCCCATCCACAAGCTAAAAAGGCAAGATGCTGCAGAGGGCAGAGCCACAGGATAGAAAAACCCTTAGTCCCTGTACCAGTAGACAGAACAGAGCCCCTGGGTCCCCTCCCCACCCCTACTTGGACTGTGACATGAAGAAAAAACAAACTTTCATCGTGTGAAGCCAGCAAAACGCTGGGGCTGTTTGTTACAGCAACTAGCCAATCCTAATTCAGAACAGAAATCACAATAGTTACACGTGTACCTAAAAGTGTACTGAACGTATCCACCTTAGGTTAAACAAAATCACTCCAGAAGGCATATAAACTTTGTATCACGCTCCTGAGGACAGGCAGAAACAACTATGAACAGCAAATGGGCCAGGAAAAAAGACAGAGCAACATTTTTGATGAGAGATGTATCCCTGGAAGCTTTAGGGATCTGCCCTGGGAATCCGTAGGAACTCAGGCTGCTGGTCTGACCTCAGTGTGAACATTAAAATTTTAGGGAAGCCATGAAACATCTCTCTCCATCCTCCACCTGCAGCTCCCAACCAGCAGGAGATGAGAAGCAACAGGGTCCACATTGCTTTGGTCCCCCAGTCAGAGTGCAGAGCCCGGCAGAGCGTGAACTCACTAGAGCAGCCTAAGGCTTCTCACGATCAATAACAAAAGGAACTAACCTTTGCCAAGCACAGCCCAGGGGCCAGGTTTGAGGTGGGCTATCTCTTTATCCCCAGAACTGCCCAAGGAGGTTGGCGTGATCACCAGTTTTTACAAAGGAGAAAGCTTAAGGCAAACAATTCAGCCAAGTCACTTGGCTAGGAGGAGGTGGAGCTGAGATTCAAAGAGGAATCTCTCCTACCCCAAACCTGTGATCTCTTGGCACACACCGCATGCCAAAAGAAAACATCTTTTTCTCCTTAAGGCACCCAGATGAAAATTTAACAAGCTGATAGGCATCTGTCTGGGGTGAAACCATCTGCCTTTTGAAAGCAGAGAGCGCCTCTGTGTATGTACACACAGCAGCCCACCAGCATGCAGGTAGGTGGATGATTGCAGAGTCTTGAGCTAACACGGAGATTACACTCAATCATCCAGATGACCTGCCACCAGCAACACCCTGCCCTGGCCCGTTAGCGACCGAGACCAAGCGCTGCACGAGCACCCTGGGGCCACTGCGGGCTGGGCCTGCGGTGACTGTTGACAGAGCCAGCCTCCTGGTCCGCAGAGAGAAGAGCAGCCCCTGGGGTTGTCTGCTGGGCCAACGTGAATGAGCAACTTGGGTACCCAGGGCCTCCTCGCCATCACAGGAGAACTGGGATTCCAGATCCAGCATGATCTGCCCACTCTATTCGAGCCACAGAAACACAGTTGGTAAGAGACTAGAAACAAACCTAAGGGGGATGTCTCATTCTCCTGAGACTCAGCCAGGTGGGCACAGGTGGGTGACGCTGGATGAGTCATCTGTCTACACACCCCCCCACCCCCAGGCTGTGACACCACACTTCAAACCTGCACAGCTTCTTTTCAGGTCCCAAATGACTTCACCTTAAAGTGCTGTCCATAACTTGATAGCAAGGAATTTCCATATTTAACACAGAAACTAACTAGAGTCCTGAACTAGATTCTATGAGCCTTGTGACCAAAGCAGGGGGGCTTCCACCACGAGCGCCCACCTCTCACCTCTCACCTCCCTGGGGTCCACCCAGCACTGGGGACCCACACCCTTACCAAAAAAGTCACCCAGATGGCGACCCCCCCCAAAGGCAGAGTGAAACGTAAGAGGAGAAGCCTTAATTTAAGTCGTGGCAGTCACACTGTCAGTGGCTGTGTCCTCCCAAACTCCAAGGTTGAAGCTCAAACCCCAATATCACAGAATGTGGCAGGATATGGAGACAAGGTCTTTAAGTAAGTGATGAGGGCAAAACGAAGTCATCAGGGTGAATTCTCATCCATGAGGGGGGTCTTTACAAGAAGAGATTAGGACAGAGACACACACAAGGGGGGCCCATGGGAGGGCACGGCAAGACCTGCAAACCGATGAGAAGTCCCAGCAGGAACCAGCCCCTCCGACACCCGGGCCCTGACCCCGGCCTCCAGAACTGGGAGGTAAAAAATTCCTGCTGTTTAGGCCACCTAAGTGTGTGCACGGGCAGGCAGCAACCCACAGTCACCCCCCTGTCCTGTGTCCACGGGGGACTGGTTCCAGCACACGGATACCAAACTCCGTGGATGCGCAAGTCCCTTGTGTGAAATGGCACCTCCTCTTCACCACGCTCCTCTGAGGACGACCCCAGGACACAGAGAGTCTGAAAAGCGAGCCTCTGGGTGAGCCCTGTGTACCTCCACATCGTCAGACTGCCTCCAGCCTACCCCTCCAGAATCTTCCCTGCAAGCCGGACTGCTGGCCCTTCCCTGCGCAAACCCAACCATCTCACCAAATCCATCAGCAGCCCCTGCTCCACCAGCACCCAGCCTGGCTCATCTCCCAGATTACACCCAGATCTCCTTCAAGGAGCACTGCAGTGAGGGAAACGCAAATTCCAACCCCAACGAGACGCTGCTCAGACTGGAGAAAACAGACAACACGTGTCAGTAAGGATGCGGAGAGACTGGATCTCACGCACACATGCACACACACACACATACATGCACGCACACACGCACACCCCTGCACACATTCACATATCCATGCGCACACGCGTGCGCACACATACCTTCAAGTACACAGGCACGCACATGCACGCCTTCACATACACATGCGTGCAGACACACATGTACACACACCTTCGCACACACACACAAGCACACACCCACACACATGCACAAACATGCACACATGCACACAGCTGGTGGGAATGTAAAACGGCTAAGCCACTGGGGAAAAGTCTGGTACTAACAGCTTCTTAAAAAGCCAAACTACCAGACAATTCAATAATCGCGCTCCTGGGACTTCCCTGGCAGTCAGGTGCTTAAAGACTCTGTGCTCCCAATGCAGGGGGCACAGGTTCAATATCTGATCTGGGAACTAAGATCCCACATACTGCACAGTGTGGCCAAAAATTTTTTAAAAATTAAAAATAAACAAAACACAATTGCACTCCTAGGCATTTATCCCAGAAGACGGAGATTTCCGTTCACACACACACACACACAAAACCTGTGCAAGAGTGTTCACAGCAGCTTTACTCATAACAGCCAAAACCAGACATCCTTCAACGAATGAATGGTTAGACCCTGTGTGGCACGTCCAACACCACGGACACTACTCAGCAAAGAAAAGGAACAGATCATTGATACACACAGCAGTCTGGTGACTCTCTGGAGAAGTATGCTGAGGGAAAAAGGCAATCCAGAAAGGCTACATACTCAAGATCCCACTCACGTAACATTCGTGAAATTACAAAATTGCAGACATAGAGGTCAGATTAATGGTTGCCAGGGATTATGGGGCAGGGAAACGGGAGGGGTGGGGTGGCAACAAAAGGAGGGGTCCTGGGGGGGATGGAGACGCTCTGTATCTTCAATGTCTACATCCAGGTTCTGACACTGTGTTGGAGTTTTACAAGATAGAACCTTGGGGAAAACCGGCAATGTATACATGGGAGTATTACTTCTTACAACTGCTGTGTGTAATTATACGGAAATCCAAAGTCTGACGAAGAGAGCGGAAGGAGGGGAGAAAGGAAAGAAGGAAGCAGGGGAAAAAAGAGAGGAGAGAGAGAGACAGAGAGAGGTCACAGGGGCCCTCGGGCGCAGGCACTTGGCTTCTGGGCTGCACCCAGCTCAGGACTCACCATTTCCTCCTCTGAGATCACTACCTGTATCCTCAGAGGTCACAAGAACACAAGCAAAAGAACAATTCCCACAACCTCAGGCAATCCTGATAACACTCTGCTATTCTGGGCCAACCCTGGCACAACAACACATTTAAAATGTGTATAATGTTTCCAAAGTAAAATCAGATTTGCAGAAATATAATGCGCTCTTAAGCTTTGTTTTTCTGCAACTCCAGTGAATGAAAATGTCTGCATTTCTATTTACTTACAATCAAATATAATTTTTCATCCCCCAAAGTAGCAGCTTGCTTGCTATTCCAAGCAATATGAAGGATCTCTCTGCAGCTCCACACTCCCAAATTATTGGAATACTACCATATTCCTAGCAATTACCATTGCTCAGAGCTAATCTGAATACACACGTCATAATCTCTATTATCAAGCAAATGTCACACTCCCCGGTAGAAAATTAACTTTGGAAGAAGAGCCTCCCTTCAGCCACAGTGACTGTCGAATCCAAAGAGGAAATCGCTTGTCACCACATTTCCAAACTGCAATTCATTAAATTAAAAAAATTACTAAAAGCATGGCTCCATGGACTGCCTGGCTTATCTCAAATGCTGACCTCAGTGCTTTGTGCTCTGAGGACACTATCTCAATGAATCCCCACCGGTCTCTGCGGAAGGCAGGCTTGAGTCTCCTTTCCAGATGAGGAAACAGAGGCTAAGGAAGCAGGAATCATTTGCTCAAGGGCCACATGATGACTAAGACCCAGGAGTTAAAGATGTCTCGGTGCCAATACCCACATTCCCTGTTTGAGTTCGGCCTGGAGTGAAGAGCGAAGGACACGTGGAGGTCAACCTGCCTCCTGGCAAAGCTAAGGCTGGAAAGAGAACCCAGTCTCGCCTGGGCTGCTCGCCACACCACCTCCATTCACGCCCTACTGCTGCCATAACCCATCACCACGCCCTCGGCAGTTGAAAACCACCCACGTTTATTATCTCACTGTGCTTCAAGTCAGACGCCCAGCGTTCCTGGGTCTCAGAGCCAAGGTGCTGGCCAGCTGGGCTCTCACGGGAGGCTCTGGGATGAATCTGTTTCCGGGCTTATCAGGGGCACTGGCAGAAGCCAGCTGTGGTTGCAGGTCCGAGGTCCCTGTTTCCTTGCTGGCTGTCAGCTGGGCCACCCTGAGCTCCTTGCAGTCCTAGCAAGTGGGCCCCTACATCTCTGGGCCAGCAAGGGGGCACACAGCCCTTCCAAGGCTCGGAACCTCCGTGTCCACTTCAACCACCACTGCTCCTGTGAGCAGTCAGAGGAAGTTCTCTGCTCAGGGGACCCAGGGGTGCTGCTTCTGTTCAGTCGTGTCTCACTCTTTCTGACCCCACAGACTACAGCATACTAGGCCTCCCTGTCCATCACCAGCTCCTGGAACTTGCTCAAACCCATGTCCATCGAGTCGGTGATGCCATCCAACCATCTCATCCTCTGTCGTCCCCTTCTCCTCCTGCCCCCCATCTTTCCCAGCATCAGGGTCTTTTCCAGCAAGTCGGCTCTTCACATCAGGTGGCCAAAGTATTGGGGCTTCAGCTCCAGGTGAGTAACTTAGGACTAATCAACCCATTTCAAGGTTCGTAACCGTAACCACACCTGCCAAGTCCCTTCTGTCATGTCACACATCATATTCATAAGTCTTGGGGATTAGGGAGTGGATGTTTGGCGGGAGGTGGGGGGTGGTGGGGAATATTCTGTCTCCCACACCATTAAGGAGATATGAGCCCACCATCCTCAGAAAACTTCCCAGATCAAACATATGGCTTAAGTAAATTCTTATAAGGCAAACACCATCAGGCTGAGAATTACAACCCTGCATCTTTTCACCTAATCTTAGCAACTGGATCCACATGAACACAGTTTTACAGGTGTTGGGACCTTATGACTCAACTTAGTTGGGGGGTGATGGAAAAGTTCATCTGGCCCAACCCCTGAGTGTGACTGAGTTAGGTCAAAGTTAATGCCTTGTGTTAATAAACCAGTCTGTAAACACTGACCCACCAAATTCACACCCAAGGGGAGACAGGAACAGGCTAGTCAATTGCACAGGTGACCATCACCGTGCCGTCCCCACCCCCCACCCCAACCCCATGAATCCTGGGGGTGCCGGGATTTCCTGCCTTTGCTGAGGAAGCAAGAGATCAGCTGTTTACTCCTTTCCCGACTTTACAGAATAAATAAATAACTGAAGTGTCTCACTTACAAACAATGCTTCTAACAGAACCTAAGTACTCGCAGACAATGAGCTGTGATTCATGTTTGCAAATGAGATAAGAGTTTTACCATTTTCTCTCCCCTCGTGATCTATTCACAGGCCAAGTCGCTGGAAGCATGGCCCGCCCACAGACCCACCAGAGCCCATCTAGGGAGACACAGTCCCCTTATGAGGCTCCAGCCAAAAAAGTTTTGTGGTTGGTGAAAGGGCTCTCTAAGAGTGTTCCCTTAGGCAGAAAGAGCCAGTTAGCTTGGGGAAATGGATTCTTACATACAGCACTTCGATCTTCCCAGCCAGCCCAGGCCCTGAGGACCAGGGGGACCCCTCCCCAGGCAACTCCCAGACAGGAGGGGCGCCTGGTGCAAGCACCCTTGGCTTCCCCCTGCCCCAATTCAGGAGTTCTAAGCCTGCCTGCCCTCCTTGACAGGACGTATTTAAAGCTCCTTTTGCTGCTCAAAGTTGGGTTGTCTTGTCATCTTCTCCTGGTGACACTGAGTAGAACAGCCCCCTCCGGGTCTCCTGACCGCCACTCACATCCTTCCCAGAACTGCCTCCAAAACCATCCAGAAAACTTCTCTTCTTTGAAACTCTTCAACTTGGGAGTTTTCTTCAAACCAAAGTATGAGCCAAGGTGTGATACCAGAAGGAACCGCCATGCATGCATGCTAAGTCACTTCAGTCGTGTCTGACCCTTTGCGACCCCATGGGCTGTAGCCCGGCAGGCTCTTCTGTCCATGGGACTACTCAGGCAAGAATACTGGAGTGGAATGCCATGCCCTCCTCCAGGAGATCTTCCCAACCCAGAGATCAAACCCGAGTCTCTTGCGTCTCCTGCATTGGTAGGAGAGTTCTTTACTACTGAGCCACCAAAGCTTCCAGAAGGCGTGTGCCTTACTGCAGAAAGGACACAGCCACGGTCATGCCCAGAGCTGCCTCCCCAGTGGGCAGACCCTGCTCCTGAATGTTCCCTTCGGTCTCGAGACACAAGCCACTATCCAGCCATCTATAGGGTGATCACTGGCACCATCCAGGTCACCCCAGGAACCAAGAGGATCAAGCTGTCTTCAAATATGGTGTCCCAGAATCAACGTGTACACCTTACTATATTTAAAATGGATAACCAACATGGTCCTACTGGTTGACACAGGGAACTCTGCTCGACCTTATGTGGCAGCCTGGATGGGAGGAGAGTTTGGGGGAGAATGGATGCATGTATCTGTACAGCTGAGTCACTTTGCTGCGGACCTAAAATATCACAGCACTGTTAATCAGCTAGACTCCAATATAAAATAAAAAGTGTAAAAAAAAAAAAAAAACATGGTATCCTAAAGAGAAGCCCCTTATAGGCGAGTCGACCATAAATGAGCTCTAGAGCCACCACCAGGGTTTCAGTGGCATTCATCTGTCCTCGGCCTCTGTGAAATGGCGGGGGGCGGGGGGGACAGTGAGTAGACCCCAGCACACAGGACGAGGGGCCAAGTCCCGAGCAGGATGGTGGTCTCCTGCCCTCTGCCCTCCTCTCCCCAGAGCTCCAGCTCCTCCTTCATCTCTCAGCGCAACGTTCCCCAAGGATCAGCCCTCAGCCTAAACACAGCATCCCAACAGGCTCCCCACAGCCCAGACCCCCCACCCCCCACCAGGGTGCAGTTACCCCAGCAGGAAACTCCACCACCCCCAAATCTCCCTCATCCAATGCAGACGGATGGGGTTATTTCTATGGGTCTGAAACCATCTGAATGCACACAGGATGCCACTTAGAAGTTTAGAAACAGAGCTGCCATCAGAAAGCCCAGCTCTGTTGGGCTGTTGACATTTGTAAACAAGCCTGAGTCTCAGATGCCTGAGTCTCTAAAAGGTGGTGGGGAGGGGATTCAGCCACTGCGGTCCTGAAACAGGGCTGATCCTTCACTAACACAGCGCGGGGCCAGAGGGGACCCAGGACTGTCCCTGTGCCCACTCTGCGTCTCTGGCATCTCGCAGATAAGCCACTGGCATCACAGAAAGGAAAGAGAGTGCCTTGGGGACAAGCACCACCCAGGAGGCTTCGCAGTGGGGGAGGCCTGAACCAGACCGGTAGCCGGAGTGGGAAGACACTCTGGGTGACCACATTGCAAAGGTTCAGAGCTTCAAGGGCAAGACAGGCGAGGGACTGGGAACCCCAGGGGGGCATCCCCTGCCTTCAGAGGGAGGCCCAGGTGAGGCAGAGTCCAGCCTGGCTAAGGAGATGGTCCAGGGTCCCCGCTTTGGACCCTGGAGCAGGAGGAAAGAGACTGAAAACCAACTGGGAAGCGATGGAGCTGGGGGACCAGCCGCCAACCCAGACAGAAGCCTTGGGTGGGTAAGTCAAGAGAAGGCAGGAACCCACAGGCCCCGGCAGGCCAGGCCCCGCCAGTGGGGCTGCAGGGCGTACGGAGCCCAAGGGGGCCGCTTGTTTGGCCCTTAAGGAAAGTGTCTGTCTCTGGAATGTATGTGTACTTGGCCAGAAATGTAAACTTGCAACCGGACTCCCTTTACTCCCCTCCGCAAACGACAAAGAGCCGCGGAGCCAAAACCCGTCCAGCCCTTCCTAACCCCGCTCCCCGGCTCCGGGGACGCGCTCGGCTGCAGTCCCCAGGGTCCCGCGCCTTCCAGGGCAGGACCACCGAGCTGCCGGGTCGTGCGATGGACCGCCCCCGGTCCCACGGGCCACCTCCTCCCGCCCACCCCCACCCCCCGGAGGAGAGCACAGTTCTCTCCGTGATCGCTGCAACTCGAAACGGTCCACCCGGGAGCCCCAGACGCTGAGCACAACTTCACCCGAAAAGCAGGAAAAACAAAAAAAAGGCGCGGCTGAACAATGCCCCCCGGGGGCCTCCCGGCCGGGCCCGGCCCAGCTGGGATCCGGGAGTCCCGGGGGCAAGCCCCGGGAGGCTGGAGGGTTCGGCCGCCGCGGTGCCCGTCCCGAGAGCTGGGTGTCGGAGGGGACACCCTCGGGACGTGACACAACCCGCCGTGTTCCCCCCCCCCAAACACACACACACACACACCCGCGTGTCCCCGGCCCGGCTCGCGCGGGCTCCGGAGCGAGCGCGGGGACGGCGTGCGCCCCGGGCGCCGAGTGGGCAGTGCCCGCCGACGGGAGCGCGGCCGGACCCCTCGGGCAGGGGGGTAGGGCTGGGGACGCGGGGCTGCGGGCGCCGCGGTCTCTCCGCGTCCCCGCCCGGGCCGCCGGCAACAGGCTCCCGGGCGCGCCCCCGGCGGCCCCGAGCCCCGCGCGCGGCGCGCGGAGGTGCTCACCCACGCCGTATTTCTCCTCGCGCTTGGTGGGCACCCAGCGCGTCATGCTGCCGCCCGCGCCCCCCGCGCCCAGGCCGCCGCCGCTGCGCCAGGAAACTCCGCGCCTAGGCCGCCATTTTCCATCCCTCTCGGGCCGCGGCAGGATGGGGTGGAAAAAGTTTGCGGCGGAGGCGGTGTCATGTGGGACGGGGCGGGCGGGGCGTCGCGGGCCGGATGGGAAAGGCCGGGAGCGCCAGCGGGAGGCGGGCCGGCGGCCGGAGGCGGCGGGCGGGGAGCCGCGCGCGCGCCCTCGGCCGCCGGCGGCCCTGCCCCGCGCTCCACGCCCACGACCCCCACCCTCAAAGGAGCGCCCCCCCAGGGGTTGTCGTCTCCTCCTGATGTGCGGGACTTCTGCGAGTCGGGGTGCCCTCCCGAGGGCTGGATCTCATACACCCAGAAAGGAGGTGCACCCTGGCCGGGAAGCGGGCAGGGGGGGTCGTCTTGGCACTTCGTGAAACTTCTACATCAGACCGACTCCCAGTGATGTGAGGTCCCCCCCCCACCCCCCACCCCCGGCTTGGCCCCCGGCTTGGGGGAGAGGCCTGGAGCTGAGCAAACCAGCAGGATCCCTGGGAGGAGCCTTCCCCCGAGCGCGTGGTTCATTCATTCATTCCTTTGGCAAAAGTTAACTGAACACCTACCCAGCGCCCGGTGCGCTGATCACCAACTAGCCAAGCTAGTGTTGGGGAGGTGAGATAGGTTGGCTCCTAGTGCTTGCGTGGAGACACCCAAGGAGAGTGGGAAGAGCCGGCAGTGCTGGCCTGGGGGTGGGGGGTGGGGGGGCGGGGGGTTAGGGCGTTGCGGGAAGGTGACCTCTTGCTGGACTGTAGAGTGAGTGCATTGACCTAGAGACCTCAGCCTCCTTTGGTCCCAGACGCCTCTGCAAGCTGAGTAGGACAGGAGGTCTGCGAAGAGGGGGACGTGGGGAACTGGAGAGAGGGTGCTAACTTGGAAAGGAAACCCCAGTCCCGGCCTGGAGCAGACACATTAGCCTCTTAGGAACTTGGTGTCCACTCTGCTAAGCGTCCCCAGGCTCTTGTTTCTCACACCAGTAGAAGACTGGGGCTTCAGATTTTCTTCAAGTTAAAACAACACACACACATTTATTTTTACCATAATTTCGTTAAAGAATAGAAAGATCGAAACCAAGAAAAGGAGGAAGGAGACAGCCTTGGGATGGAATACACTTGGTGTCATGGAATATTAACTCATACCCCCAAGAACCACTGACAATGCAGTAGGCCAGGGAGTCTGCAAGAATTTTTTTTTTCCTGGCTGCCCCAGGTCCTAGGTGTGCCAAGTGGGATCTAGTCCCCTGACCAGGGATTGAACTCCAGCCCCCTGCATGGGGAGCTCAGAGTCTTAGCCACTAGACCCCCAGGGGAGTCCCAGCCTTCAAGGATTGGAGGAAGGATGGTAAAAAGATGGGAAGGCTCCATGGGGTAGGGACAGTGCTGGGTGGGGGAGCTCGGGGAACAGGCTGGGAGGGCCTGGGGAAGACTGGGAAGGCCACCATCCTGATGTAGAGAAGGCCTGTCAGCTGCCTTCGGGGCTACTGTGATACAGGGAAATCTCAGCATTCCACCCAGAATACTGATTTAATGCTTGAGGATGCCTTAAAAGCTTATCCATTTGGGTGTCTGTCCTGTACGCAGAGGGTAAGATACGACTTGAGAGTTCACAGAAGCAACCACAGATTCAAAGAAAGTCACAGGCCCTGTTTTACTGATAAAGAACCCGAGTCCCACAGACGGAAGGGACTGGGCTCCAATCACACCCAGCCACATGCGGGCGCTTAAGACCTCCTGTGGAAATTAGAAACCTCAGGAGCTCAGGCCCTGAACCCACGACCTGGTCACCCTGACCCCTGGAGGTGTGAAGGTGCTGTCCGGGAGAAGCAGAACACTCTGAGACCAGTGATGTGATGGCCTGACCTACTCTAGGTCCGAACAGGCTTCCTGGGAAAATAGAAGCTGCCCAGACTTGAAGGAAAAACAGAGACTAGCAGGGGCAACCGCATGTGTGAAGGCACTGGGTTGGGAAGGAGCACAGATGCTTCAAGGGACTTCAATCTTTCCTGAAGCTCAGGAAACCAGGGGAAAAGGCCAAGGAATGAGCCTGTAGTAGAAGGGCCATGTTGGTCTTATTAGGAATGTGGAATTCTGCAAAGAAAACCTGGGAAACATGTTAATGATACTGATCTCTCTTGTGTCCAGTGTTTTGGTTTTGCTTGTGTGGCTACACATGGAGGCATATGGCATATTGTAGTGAAAGATGAGGAGCTTGAGAGCCATATGCGACTCAGAGTCCTGGCCTTCCTTTGCCAGCTCTGTGACCTTCTCTCTCGTTTCTAGCCTGTTGTGCTCCTAAACCTTAGGGTTCTGATAGTTCTGTGTATAAACTAGGGGCAATGAGGCCAGCCTCTTCTGAGGATCAAAGGAGAAGATACAGCTGCACAGGTGAGACATCCTCTGGTTATACTTGGTTTTCTCATCTGATGCTGCCCCCAGGAATTTTGCCTAATAACATCATGGTTCACACTTTCTATAAGTTTCTACTTTCACTCTGATACAAGAGACCCACTGAAAAAAAATACATGTGATATGGCATGGGACTTGCATATTTTTGTAAGACTGTGATACAAGTAAATTTCTTGGAACTGCCCTGGTAGTTCAGTGGCTAAGCCTCCTCCTTCTCAATACAGAGGGCCCAGGTTCAATCCTCGGTCAGGGAACTCGATCCCACACGCCACGACTGAAGATCCTGAGTGCGGTAACTAAAGATTCTGCATGCTGCAACTAATAATAATTGGCACAGTCAAATAATTTTTAAAAATAAATAAATTTCTGAAACAGAATTTTAAAACTCCAGATGAACCACAGACCACGTGTTGGAGACAATGAGGTTTTGATCCCGTTACTTCAATGTGTGCCCAAGTTTGGCCACCGTCCATGCGGCTCTGAGAGGTTTATCGGCGTTCCCTGGCTGACTCCAACAGTGGTCCCATCTAGAGGCTGGAAACTGAGTCCAGGCCTGGCTCCTTGCCCTGTGGTTGCATGAGCTCTAGGTTGGCATCGTCTCCAACTCCACGAGCCCTGGGGGTTTTAGTGAGTTGGAGTTTTTAACTCCTGAGTCGCCATGGGTGGGCCCCTGAGCTCAGCCATCCCTCCTGGGCTTCGCACAGGAATCAGGTCTCTGCTGGCTTGCAGGTGTGACCTGCCCAACAGCACCGAGGTTCCCGGCAGGCCAGGCCTGAAGATCAGTGGGGGTTCAGACGAGGGGCCCCTCCCAAGATAAGGCAGAATCCTAAGAGGGGGCCATGAAAAAGCATAATCGACATTGCATTACACGTTATTTAGATTTTGAAAATTAAAATTAATTTGTTTCGTTGGAAAAAGTTTTCCACATTCACAATGCAAGCCTGAGAGGTCGATTCAGCAAAATCTTGCCTGGTGTAGGTGGCAGAAGGCACAGTGAATGGAGAAGAGGGGCAGGAACAGAGGAGAGTGAGACAGAGATGTGGGGAGTTCACACACTTCATCAAAGGGCTTCATCACAGGCTACCCACCACCTGGAAAGGCAAGAATGCACTGTGCGGTGAGGCGTATACTTGCCGCCACTTTGATCCAGTAGCAGATGTTAGCATTGTATTACATGACCCAGCATGTGGTCACAGTGCTTAATGTCACACAGAATGAAAAAGGATAATCCCCCTCTCCCCACCAAAAAAAAAAAAAAAGTATACTCAAGACTTCACATCTAAATTCCAGGTTACAGGAAAAAGAGAAGACCAAGGGAAAAGTTAAATGACACCCAAGAACCCTTGAGAACCCCTTGTTTAGGATGGTTGCACTTAGGTCTTTCAACTTAAGAATGGTACAAAAGTGCTGTGCATTTGGTACAAACCTTAGCTTGAATTCTGAATTTTTAATCTTTTCCAATGCTTTGGTCACCTCATGCAAAGAACTGACTCATTTGAAAAAAAAACCCTGATGTTGGGAAAGATAGAAGGTGGGAAGAGAAGGGGATGACAGAGGATGAGATGGTTGGATGGCATCACCAACTCGATGGACTTGAGTTTGAGTAAGCTCCAGGAGTTGGTGATGGACAGGGAAACCTGGCATGCTGCATTGCAGTCCATGGGGTTGCAAAGAGTCGGACACAACTGAGCGACTGAACTGAATTGAATCTTTTCCTGGGCTTATAATACAGTTCTATCTCCTGACGCTGGGCAGCAGGTGGGAGCCACAGCTCCCAGTCAGCCCTCAGTCAGGAGGGAAAATGACCAGTAAACATACAATCACTCCGTATCCAGACAACCAACTATTTTGCTCTTTACTTCAGTACAGTGTAGCATCAATTACACAAAATGTTCAACACCTTCTTATAAAACAGGCTGTGTTTTGCCCCACTATAGGCTAACTGAAGTACTCTGTTAAAAAATGAAAGTCAGGGGACACTTCCCGGGTGGTCTGGTGGTTAAGATTCCATGATTCCAATGCAGGGGACACATGTTCAACCCCTGGCCGCAGAACTAAGATCCTATATGCCTCCTGGTTGGGCCAAGGATTTTTCTTTTCTTAAAAAAATATTCTAAGTGTGTTTCACATAGACTTGGCTAAGTGATGATGTTTGGTAGATTAATGTGTTGAATATATCTTCAACTTAATGATATTTTCAACTTACAGTGGATATATTAGGGTGTAACCTTATTATAAGTTGAGGAAAACCTGTATAATTACATTAAGATAGAAGGAAGGCTCTTTTATAGGACAGTGGTCTGGTGTCAATGAAAGTGAGAGTGTTAGTCACTCCGTCACATCTGACTCTTTGTGACCTCATGGACTGTAGCCCGCTAGACTCCACTGTCCATCCATGGGATTCTCCAGGCAAGAATCCTGGAGTGAATTGCCATTCTTTTCTCCAGAGGATTTTCCCTACCCAGGGATTGAACCTGGGTTTCCTACAATTGTGGGCAGACTCTTTACCATCTGAGCCACCAGGGAAGTCCAATAAGTCAGTATAATTTAAAAAAAAAAAGAGAAAGAACTATTCTAGATTTTTGAAAATTTAAGAACTATAAGAAATGCACTTCATAACTGCTCTTAGCAAACCAACTCTGAGAGTTGTTGAAGACAAGAGACAATTTTAACTGTGAACCAATACTACATAATATTTTTAAATTATTTATTTTGCCAAGTGTAATAATAGTTATTATTAATATAACTATTAATAGTTATATTATTATACATTAATATATTATAGATAATATATCAAAAGAAATACTTAGGACTTCCCTAGTGGTTCAGTGGTTAAGAATCCACCTGTCAATGCAGGGGACGTGGGTTCAATACCTGGTCCAGGAAGATCACAGTTACCTCAGGGCAACTAAGGCCACGTGCCACAGCTACAGAGCCTGCGAACTGAAGCTGCTGAGCCCGTGCACCCTGGACCCCGAGCTCCGCAGTAAGAGACGCCACCACAATGCAACAAAGAGTAGCCCCCGCTCACCACAACTAGAGAAAGCCCAAGGGCAGCAGTGAAGACCCAGCCCAGCTGAAAATAAATACATTTTTGGGGAAAACTCCTTATGTTTTAGAGATGCATGCTGCAGTGTTTGGAAGTGTGTCATTTACTTTTAAATATTACAGCAAAAAAAAAAAAAAGATGAAGCAAAATTGTTCAGTCTAGGTGATAGGTTTATGTGTGTTTCATCTTTATGTTTGAAATTTCTTAATAAATAAAGTTAAAGCAGGGGAAGGGGAGGGCTTGAGATGTGAATACCAGCTTATGAAACAGTTGCCTGGACCGGCCTCGCTGCAGTCACCTGGGCTCTGCTTTACATTCCAGGTGCCCTGCTCAGCATTCTCCGTGAAGATCATTAAGGCAGACCCTTGATGTTAAACTTCAACCAGCTCTGTAGAGCAAATAGGTTGTTCGGTAGAGGATGCTGCCTGCAGAGCCTGTGTGCCTGGTGGGCAGATGTGCCTGTGATTATAAATGCAGACCAAGCAGTCCTCCCCACGCTGAGCACACACAGAAATGAGCTCTGGGACTGCGGGCTGGGATGCCTACAGAAAAAGGTTGTTATTGGGCAGTCACTCGATCGCATCTGACTCTTTGTGACCCCATGGACTGCAGCACACCAGGCTTCTCTGTCCTTCACTGTCTCCTGGAGTTTGCTCAAATTCATGTCCATTGAGTCGGTGATGCCATTCAATCATCTCATCCTCTGTCACCCCCTTCTCCTCCCACCTTCAATCTTTCCCAGCATCAGGGTCTTTTGAGTCAATTCTTTGCATCAGGTGGCCAAAGTATTGGAGCTTCAGCTTCATCATCAGTCCTTCCAGTGAATATTCAGGACTGATTTCCTTCAGGATGGACTGGTTGGATCTCCTTGCAGTCCAAGGGACTCTCAATGGTCTTCTCCAGCACCACAGTTTGAAAACATCAATTTTTCGGCACTCAGCTTTCTTTTTGGTCCAACTCTCACTATAGTACATGACTACAGGAAAACCCATAGCTTTGACAAAGTGATGTCTCTACAGATATCTCTTCAGGAGGGGGAGCATCCTGAAACAGAGGGAGCCCTGGGTACAGGTGGCAAGGCCCGAGACAGTCGAGTTCTTGCTCCTGGAGGCTGGACTCCCTCAGGGTCCAGTCGGCACAGGGTAGCGTTCACAGAGTCAGGCAGACGCATGACCAACATCTTGGCAACTGTCTGACTCTGAAAGTTACCTGGGTGTTTCAAGTTTCTTCATTTCAAAAGTAGTCTGACTTCTAGAGCCTCTGGAAGATTTAATGAGATGATAACAGTGCAGAGCCTCCACTGGGAGGGGATCCAGATAAAGTGGTGGTTTTCAGTACCAGACACGAGGCCCTGCAAGGCTGTGACCCTGAAGAAGGGAAATGAGTGAGGTGCATCCTATGGCAGCCCAGCTGGCTCCCTGGAGGCAGTTTCTGGGCTGCAGCAGAGGAAGGGGAACTAAAGTAAGCCTGGGGTCTCACTCACTGAAAATAGATGTTAGAGTTCATAGATGCCAAGGCTGCTAGGACTTGCAGAACATGGGGCCCAAGAGAAGGGAGCTGTCCACACTGAGAGAGAATTCCAGAGATCTGCAGAAGGGCTCCACTGAGTCTCTGAGTACTCTGCACGTGAAGATTGAAACTATGAATCTGGCTGTGGAAAGAACACCAGGAAGAAGCAGGCCCCAAATGCCTCCCAGAGCTCACACGGGAGTTGGTGTTACCTTCAGCCACATTGGACAGACCTCATAATATAGAGTGGAACACGGAGAGACCTCCTAAGGATCTCACCTTCATAGAGGGACTACATTAGACCTAGACCAAAGGCTGCTCTAGTAAATTATAAAGCCGAAAAGCAAGCTTAGACAAATGAAGCTGAGCCCAGGTAACGTAACAGTAGACCATACAAAATCCAGTACTATTTAAAAGAATACAATAAAATCCAGCATCCAACGATATAAAGTTCACAATGTCTGGCATCCAACCAAAAATGACCAGACATGCAAAGATACAGGAAAACATGACCTGTAACCAGGGAAACAAAACCCATCAGTAGAAACAAACAGAAGTGACAGCAATGATGTCATTGTTAACAGCAGACAAAGAACTTAAAACAGGGTTGTCAACATGCTCCAAGAGCTCAGAAATGCAGAGGAAAACATAAAAATGGTGAGGAAAGAGGTGGGACCGTAAAGTCGGAGTCAGCGCTCGTAAATGGGAGCAGCGTCATTGTCATGGTGGGATTAGCAGCAGAGGATGAGATAGTATCACCAACTCACTGGACGTGAACTTCAGCAAACTCTGGGAGACTGTGGAGGACAGGGAAGCCTGGCATCCTGCAGTCCACGGGGCTGCAAAGAGTCGAACACAACTTAGTAACTGAACAACGACCGTAACCTCTAAAGTACCTTATTCTCTTTGGGAAATTCTGGGATTCTCCCAGCTTCTTCCTTTTAAACTTATTTAGAGGAGCCACTTCCGGTCTCTGTTCTCAGAGTGCTCACAGCTTTCAGCTGGGCCGGGCTGAGGAGGCAGTCAGGAATTACGGTGAGTATCTGCCCCTCCCCCACCCCTCCATCTTTGGGCAAGGCCGTTCTGGCTGTCCTTTGGGGACCCACGGTTATGCACTGAAGTTTGTCCTCCCAAATTCTTGTGTTGAATCCCCAATACCCAGTACCTTGGAATGTGACTGTTATTGGAAATAGGGCCTTTCAAGAGATGATTAAGTTAAATTGAGGCCATTAGGATGGATCCCGCTCAATCTGACTGGTGTCCTTATAAAAGGAAAAAATTTGGACGCACAAAACAACCTCAGGGGGTCTTCCCCAGTGGTCCAGTGACTAAGACTTCACACTCCCAATGCAAGGAGCCCAGGTTCCATCCCTGGTCAGGGAGCTAGATCCCACATGCCGTAAGTAAAAGTTTGCATGCTGCAGCTAAAGATCCCACAGACCACAGTGAAGACCTGGCACCGCCAAATAAGACTTTATATTAAAATGGAAAAGGGAGAGAAAGAGAGGCATCAGGGGCGCAGAATGGAAAGAAAGGCCATGTGGGGACACCACCTGAAAATGGCCGCAGAGAGCAGCGTCGGGGAGGCGCCAGCCTGCGGACAGCTTGGTCTCAGACTCACAGCCTCCAGAGCAGCAAGCAACTCATCTCTGCTCCCCGGTTTCTCGCAGAGTCTCCTGCACAGCAGCTGCCCGGGGCTCCCGCTGGCATCCTCACCCAGGCCACCTTGAGAGCCCGGGGCAGGATGTGGGCTGCAGGCTGGGAGTCTGGCCCGGCTCCAGGGCCTGGCTGTTGCCGTCTGACAGTTCAGACCGCAGAGGCAGCACTTCCTCTCTGGAGCCTCGCAGCCTGACCCCTGATCAGAGGATCCTTCTCGGCCACCACGGAGAAGTCCAGGTGAGTGCCAACCTACGAAAGGCAGGCTGGGGCTGCCAGTCAGAGCGCTCTGGCAGCTCAGTTACTCAGTCATGTGACTCTCTGTGACCCCCATGGACTGTAGCCCATCAGTCTCCTCTGTCCAGGGGATTTCTCGGCAACAGTACTGGAGTGGGTGGCCATTTCCCGCTCCAGGGGATCTTCCTGACCCAGGGATCAAATCCATGTCTTCTGCGTTGCACCTGGGAAGCCCACACCCCTGCCTCCGGAGGTCTAAGGGTATCCAGAGGAAGAAGACATTCATACCACCTGGAGGAATCAGGGAAAGCAGGCCAAGAGGTGGCCATCGAGGTGAGAAGGTGAGACACAAGGCGTCGCTTCAGACAAGAGGAACAGTGTGAGGAGTGGCCGAGGTCTAGAATGCCCTCCGGGCCTGGATGCCTAGGATGGAGCAGGGAGGTGAGATGAAGGGTAGGGGTGGACATGGGGCCAGAGGGCAAGGCCATGACCCCCAAGCCAAGGGGGTAGCAAGGCCCAAATCTGTGCTTTAGGACGCTCACCCCAGAGGCCCAAGAGAAAAAGAAACTTGATCTAGAAAATGAGTTAAGGGAAAAAGGGGGTGAATTGAGGAAGTCTTTAGAGTTTTGAATTTCACAAATGAAACAGGTGCACGATCACACTTAATTTACTGAGAACACACCCACTGATGCACTAAGAGCTTGTCATCCTCAGAATAGTAACCCGGGAGTTAGGAGGTATGGTGAGCCCATTTTACAGATGAGGAAACTGAGGCTCCTAAAGGTTTTTCTGTAACTTTCCCAGAGCTCACAGATAGGAAAGCAGTGGAGAGGACTTTCCGGGTGAGTCAGTGTTTAAGAATCTGCCTTGTAATGAAGGGGACACAGGTCAGGGAACTAAGATCCCACATGCCATGGAGGCAGCTAAGCCCACACACAGCTACTGAGCCCTTGCACTCTAGAGCCTGTGCACCATGACAAGAGAAGCCTGTGCACCACGGCGAAGAGCTCACGCAGCCAAGAAATAAGAAGAGAAAGGCAGTAGCATTCAGATGGAGCCCAGTCATTGCAGGGTCAGACTGCAGACTCTGAGCCACCTGCGTGGATTTGGTCTTGACAACAGCCCATCTATGGGGTGGGCAGGATGGGTGAAGCTCTTGCACCCACTCGCACATGTTGGCAGGGTCGCTGGGCCTGCAACCCAGGCTCCAGGGTTCTATCATCAGGGACCAGCGCTCCTTGGATCTCCCTGTCTCTGGGTCTTCGTGGCACAAAGGCCCTCGTAGAAACTGTAATTCTCACTGCCCAGTCAACCCAATGGCCACCTTAAGCCCCAGTGCCCCAGCACCATGACTGGATGGAGATGCAGGCTGGCAGGGCAGCCAGGGCACTCCTCTAGCCCAGGGCAGCCTGCTGGGAGTGGTCACCACGCCCAGAATGTACCTCCCATTCTCCCACAGGCATATGCCCAGTTGACCAGGACAAATGCGGTGCTTCTGAACAGACAGGCCCTGCTAACCTCAAGGACCCACACCCCTCCAGCCTGCCTGTGTATGCCAGGCCCTGGACATACACAACCTCAAGGACCCACACCCCTCCAGCCTGCCTCCAGCCAGGCCCTCAGTTCAGTTCAGTTCAGTTCAGTGGCTCAGTCATGTCCGACTCTTTGTGACCCCATGCACCGCAGCACATCAGGCCTTCCTGTCCATCACCAACTCCTGGAGCCTGTTCAAACTCATGTCCATTGAGTCGGTGATGCCATCCAACCATCTCATCCTCTGTCGTCCCCTTCTCCTCCCGCCTGCAATCTTTCCCAGCATCAGGGTCTTTTCCAGTGAGTCAGTTTTTCGCATCAGGTGGCCAAAGTATTGGAGTTTCAGCTTCAGCATCAGTCCTTCCAGTTAACATTCAGGACTGATTTTCTTTAGGATGGACTGGTTGGATCTCCTTGCAGTCCAAGGGACTCTCAAGGCCAAGGACGCCCAGGCCCTAGAGGGCACCTAAATGGAAGACAACCTAGCCCAGTACCTGTGAGCCTCGCTCCCTCTGGGTCAAGGTTCGTGCCAAGCCAGCCTGGGTCAAATTTCAGTCAGTGAGGTTTTTTTTCATCCCCCAAGTAGTTGATCTCCCCCACCTCTGTAGCACTCACAGAAGCCCTCTCCCCTTAGAGGGCATCTACCTGGACTGACTTACCTGGTCCTCTAATTTAAATTATCTGGGACAGTTCCACAGGCTGGGAGAGAGGCTTTATGCATCTTATCTGCAAAGCCTGCACTCGGGGCTCATAAGAGCAAGATGAAAGCAACAATAATACAAAAAGGCAAGCTCTATTGAGCTCATGTATTATCTCACTTAAGTGCAGCCTATCGTTTCAGGTAGCCGTGTGGGAGCATTTCACATATGGCCTGGAGGAGGGTGAGGTGTAGTAACTGTCAGCTGCTGTTATCAGTAGAGTCAGAGCTGGGTAGATGGCTGTTGAGTGTGAGGGACTGAGTGAGCACCTGGGGTGACTCGGTCTCAATTCTGGGTGCTGCAGGAGACACACGCAAGGCAGGCTCTTGGTGACTCAAGCTGGCATCCCTGTCTTGAGGATCCACTGATGCCCCGGGCAAGGGTACAGCTAAGTGACAGTGGGGACAGAGTGCACCTCAGTTAACACGTCCTTGAACCTGCACAGAACTCCTGTGACTCAGCGTCATGGAAGGCCCACTCCCCAGCTCTGCTCAAGGAAGAGAGCAAGCCTGGGCTCGCAAACAAATCCACCAAGACACTCTCTTAACTTTCAGGCCCAGAGGCAGGGCCATGCCCGGATGCGGGCACACACCTATGCCTCATGCCTGCCTGGCTGTCCCTAAGGACCTGTTGTTAAGTCGCTAAGCCATATCTGACTCCTTGAGACTCCAAGAAGTACAGTACATCAGGCTTCCCTGTCCTTCACCATCTCCCAGAATTTGCTCAAACCCATGTGCATTGAGTTGGTGTTGCCCTCCAACCATCTCATCCTCTGTTGTCCCTGTCTCCTCCTGCCTTCAGTCTTTCCCAGCATCAGGGTCTTTTCCCATGAGTCGGCTCTTCGCATCAGTTGGCCAAAGCATTGGAGCTTCAGCTTCAGCACCAGGATACCGGGTGATGAGGAAGTGGTGTCTGGCCTGAGTCAGACACACACCTGGGGCCCTGCAGAGGGTCCCAGAGCATCCCGGGCTCAGCTCAGGGCAGTAAGTGTGCACAGCACTCCCACTGTGTGCAGGTCCTGGATACACTGTAATGACCACCCCTCAGGATCTCCTAGGCTGGAGGACCCCAGTCCAAAGAGCAGCTGAGGAATCTTGTAAGCGCAGGTGAGCACAGAACAGCCCGGGCCGTGCTCCTGAACCCACCCCTCTCCTACCACCCAGAGGACGTCTGCTTGCCCAGCATCATCTGTGCTACGACTTGCTTACCGTTTTCTCCTTAAAAGCCAAAAAAGTAAGTTGATTGTAAAAAGGAGAACTAGTCCTACTTGCCATAAATAGAAAGGAAGTGAAAAATAAAGGGCTGTCTGTGGAGAGGGAAGTCCATTCACAGGTCCACGGAAGACCCTCTCCTGTCCCACTCTGTTCTCTGTAAGGCCCCTCCCCACCGGGGGGAGACAGAGCTGAGGGGTGGGGGGCCTGGGAAGGGTTTCCAGGAGAGGGTGGTTCTGCAGCAGAGGCCTGGTCCTGCAGTGGTCGTGGGGCTGCGGGGGCAACAAGAGCAAGTGTGAGGAATGGCTCCACCAGCAGAGGGTGGAGCAGAGCCCTGGAGTGAGTGTGCGAGTGTGCGTGTGCGTGTGCATGCGTGTGTGTGTGCACATGTGTGCATGTGTGTGGCACACACATGTCCCTGGAAACTGTTTTGATCTCTTTTGTGGCTGTGTAGAGTCAGTCACTCTGTTGTGTCTGACTCTCTGTGACCCCATGGACTGTAGCCCACCAGGCTCCTCTGTCCATGGGATTCTCCAGGCAAGAATACTGGAGTGGGTAGCCATGCCCTTCTCCAGGGGATCTTCCCGACCCAGGGATGGAAGCCGGGTCTCCTGCATTGCAGGCAGATTCTTTACCACCTGAGCCACCAGGGAAGCCCCTACGGGCGACTGTAACAGAATGCAATAGACTAGATATAGACGTTTACCTCTCACAGTTCTGGAGGCTGGAAGTCCAAGACCCAGGCTCCCGCAGGCTTGTCTGGTGAGGACCCACGTCCTGGCTCATGGCACCATCAAGCCAAGTCCTCACAGGGCAGACGGGGTTCAGGAGCTCTGCAGGGTCCCTTTTATAAGAAGCCCCACTTAGAAGCCCTCCACCCTCATGACCTAATCAATTCCTTAAGGTCGCACCTAGTAATCTCATCACATTTGGGGTTAGGATTTAACGTACGGATTTGGGGGGGTGGACAGAGACATCAAACGTGGAGATTCTGTGTTACCAGCAGGCAAAGGCATGGAGTACAGTCAGCAGGGAGCAGAGCCTGTGAAGAGATGTGAGTTAGCCTTTCCGCTGGGTTGGAAGTGGCATGACCCTGTAGCTGGAGAAACAGAATTCTCCCAAGGCAGAGGCAGAGGTCCAGCCTTCAGTGCAGTTTCGGGTCTCTGGATCTGGGGACATACATTCCTGAAGAAACAATTTCTGGGCCCTCCTAGTCCCAGCTTCCCCTCTGACCCAACTGCCGGTGAGAGACCAGGTAGAAGGATGCTCCGGAGGCATTTGGGAAGAATTCTTTCTGCGTCTACCATGCTCGACGTTAACTCTGAGAGCCCCGGTGGCCCAGCCGTAAAGAATCCACTTGCAAGGCAGGAGATGCAGGGACGCGGATTCGATCTCTGGGTCGGGAAGATCCCCTGGAGGAGGAAATGGCAGCCCTCTCCAGTGTTCTTGCTTGGAGAACTCCGTGGTCAGAGGAGCCTGGGAGGCTACAGTTCATGGGGTTGCAAAGAGCTGGACACAACTGAGCCACTAAACAACACACAGACCCCACCCCCACCCACCCCCAGGCAAACACATGAGTAATTTCCAGGGTTGACCTGCAAAGTTTTCATCATGTTAAAAAAATTAAAACTTCTAACTATTTAAAGTGTATCGTAATTTCAGTATAGGGCTTCCCTGGTGGCTCAGATGGTAAAGCATCTGCCTACAATGTGTGAGACCCGGGTTCGATCCCTGGGTTGGGAAGATCCCCTGGAGAAGGAAATGGCAACCCACTCCAGCACTCTTGCCTGGAAAATTCCACAGAAGGAGGAGCCTGGTAGGCTACAGTCCATGGGGTCCCAAAGAGTCAGACATGACTGAGCAACTTCACTTTAATTTCAATATGTGTGGAATTCCAACTTTGGATGAATGCAAAGAAAGCTTCATTCTCTCTCTCTCTTTTTTTTTTTTCAGACTTTTTCTTTTTTCACCAGACTGCCTGCAAGGCTTGTAAAATCTTAGTTCCCCAATCAGGGATTGAACCCAGGCCATGGTGGTGAAAGCACCAACTCCTAACCACTGGACCATCCGGGTTGGGACCCTGTGGGACCATCCCACCTCTTTTTAATCAGCAGAATGAAACAGTTTTAAGAATCAGGTACTCTTGTTGTATTCTAGGCATTAATATTCTTCTTTTCTTTCCAGTAGAAATAGTAGTGGAGAAATTCTGCAAGAAACATCACTTGAATGGGATTTCCTAAGGCTATAAAATCTATAGCTTGAGGCTCTCCTGCTGCAGGTGAAGGAAACAGTGAAGGAGAGGACTTGGGGTGATGGTGGGTGGGGGAGCTGTAGGGAAAGGGGGCCTCATCCCCCCGCTCTCCCTGCTGGTAGCAGACAAAGCCTCAGAGTCTGTGTAGCTGACCCCAGGGGCCACGGAGCTCCTAGGGAGTGGACAAGGGTGGCCTGGTCTCTTTTATTTCCCCATGGCACCCAGCACACCTGTAGCTGAGAGCTAGCAAGACTGAGCGCTTGCTTCAATGATGGAACATTTGAGATATTGATTTGGGTTTATCCCTGCCTGTTTTTCCTTATTCTGCTTTTGGAGCAGAGTGGAGGTCTCCCAGACTGTGGTCCTTCCCTCCAGGAGCTCCTGCAGGTGGAACTCTGAGGCCGCTTGATGTCAAGAGCTGACATGTGGACACGGCTTGGGAAGGAGAAAGTGTCAGCAGCTCAGCCATGTCCGACTCTGTGCGACACCATGGACTGCAGCCAGGCTCCTCTGTCCACAGGCTTCTCCAGGCAAAAATATTGGAGTGGGTGGCCATTGCCTTCTCCAGGGGATCTTCCCAGGGATTGAACCCAGGTCTCCCGCATTGCAGGCAGACGCTTTACCATCTGAGCCCCCAGGGAAGCCCCTCTGAGCTTCCTCCCCTCTGGGAAGGAGAGGGTGGGACTAACTGAGAGAGGACCACTGACATATACACACTGAAGTGAAGTGAAGTTGCTCAGTTGTGTCCGACCCTTTGCGACCCCATGGACTGTAGACTACCAGGCTTCTCTGTCCATGGGATTTTCCAGGCAAGGATACTGGAGTGGGTTGCCATTTCCTTCGCCAGGAGATCTTCCCGACCCGGGGACTGAACCTGGGTCTCCCGCATTGTAGGCAGACGCTTTACCATCTGAGCCACCAGGGAAGTCCAACATATACACACTACCATGTGAAAAACAGCCAGTGGGAAGCTATGTAACGAGGGAGCTCAGCTCGGCGCTCTGTGATGACTTAGAGGGGTGGGAGGCTCAGGAGGGCGGGCATATGTGTATACATAGAGCTGATTCATGCTGCTGTGCAGCAGAAACTAACATAACATTGTAAAGCAATGATTAAAAGATTAATTTAAAGAAAAAGAGCTCCACCCAGGTCCCTTGACCTGCAGCTGCTGTGAGTGTGGGCTGTTCCCTTGACAGTATCGCTGTCCCCCCCTCACCCCCCGCCGAGCTCGCTGAGAGTTCCCACGGTCCCCCAGACTGAGCCAGTGACTCACGGCAGATGGCATAGAACAGGACTTGATGCCTCAGAGTGGGACAGCCGCCCCGCCCCCGCCTCCAGCCTTTCGTTTGTCTGAAGCCAGTCTTCTGGCCGAGTTCCTTTCCCCCTACTCCGTCTTGTTCCATCTGGAGAGCCATCACCTTAGCACAGCATCACTCAACAATAGATTTTCCATTTCAGGCTACTTCCAGAGAAAGTGCCCTCGGGAGGTTTGTTAAAGAGGGCAGTGTCCAGGGTAGGACAGAGAAAGGAAAGCATTTGTAGAGCCCCGGAGAAACGGGGGTGTCCCCCCCAGACTGAGAAGGGGACCTAGGAATTCACAACCCCTGGCACTGAGGCTGCCCGCTTAAGCACGCAGAGCAGGCCCAGGGGAGAGACCTTGAACTCCATGCCTGGTGGGCAGGGATCGTGCTGGTGACAGTGAAGGCCGGGGAGTTCCAGTCCCTAGAAGGGGACTAGGAGTGCCCTAGTGCTGGAGTGTCCTAGGGCTCAGGACTGGAGGTGACAAGAATTCCTGCTCTGACGGGGCTTTACAGCCCAGAGAGGGACAGGGGATAAAAGGGCAAATCAGCTAGATGATGGGAGAAGATGACATCTGAGCTGACCTGAATAATGAGAAGAAAGGGGTTTGCCAAAAGCTAGGGAGAGAAGGTTTTGATTGCGGGAACGGCAACTGCAGTGGTCCAGAGGCAGGAATGCACCTGCTAGATGCTGGGGTCAGTCTGGGCTGGAGGGGAGACAGCAGAAGGTGTGAGTGTGTGTGGTGGGGGGAAGGGTGGGAGGCAGAAACCATGCCTTGGAATTACTCAGCACCAGGTATGATTATTTATTTATATGTGTATATTGTGTGCTAAGTCGCTTCGGTAATGTCCACATCTGTGAGATTCCATGAACTGTAGCTCTCTAGGCTCCTCTGTCCATGGACTTTTCCAGGCAAAGATACTAGACTGGGTTGCCTTTCCTCCTCCAGGGGATCTTCCCGACCCAGGGGTCAAATCTGTGTCGCTTGTGTCTCCTGCATTGGCAGACAGGTTCTTTACCATTAGCACCACCTGGGAAGCCCATGAGTGGGCTTCTAATATAGTGAACATTTCTAATAGACACATAATATAGAATACTGTTGTTAGTCACTCAGTTGTGTCCGACTCTTTGTGACCCCAGGGACTGTAGCCTGCCAAGTTCCTCTGTCCATGGGATTCTGCAGGCAAGAATACTGGAGTGGGTTGCCATTTCCTTCTCCATATAGTGTGTGTATGTATTATCATTATCATATAGTATTATGTATTATCATTCATGAGGACCTCTGCCATGCTGGGCTTGAGCTGCAGGCTGAGGGCTCTGGGACTGTGGGAAGCCTGGGTTCCCTCCCCTGTCAAGGAGCTCCTAAGACCAAGTGGCTCAGTGGTAAAGAATCTGCCTGCCAATGCCGAAGACAGAGGAGACGTGGGTTTGGTCCCTGAGTCTGGAAGAAATCCTGGAGAAGGACATGGTAACCTACTCCAGTGTTCTTGCCTGGGAAATCCCATGGACAGAGGAGCCTGGCGGGCTACAGTCCGTGAGGTCACAAAGAGTCAGACATGACTGAGTGACTGATTGAGCAGGCACGCATGCTGGATCTGGAACCCTAGCATTTTTGAGGGTCATCATAATGGCATTGTTCCACTTTTCAGAAATGACAATGCGACAGTCTCGTTATTCTTTAGGGTCACGTCCACATTCACAGGCTCTGGGGGATGGATGCTTCAGCAGGTAAAGCTACCTGGGCAGACACCAGCAGTGCCACGGTTCAGTTCAGCTGCTCAGTCGTGTCTGACTCTTCGCCACCCCATGGACTGCAGCACGCCAGCCTTCCCTGTCTATCACCAACTCCCAGAGCCTACCCGAACTCAGGTCCATTGAGTCGATGATGCCATCCAACCATCTCATCCTCTGTCATCCCCCTGTCCTCCCGCCTTCAATCTTTCCCAGCATCAGGGTCTTTTCCAACGAGTCAGTTCTTTTCAAATGAGTCAGGGTCCATGCTGATGCAGAAAACGGCCTGAACTTTAAGAAAGGCAGTGCTTCATCTTGCTTTGATGCTGGTTCCCCTTGCCTTGACGGATGCCCAGGGATGTTTTTCACTTCAGCAGTAGGGTTAAGGTGTCAAAAGGCAAGCCCAACATCTCTGTAGGGTCCCAGTGACTGGGTTTGCAAGTCATTGGCTCTAGAAGCTCAGAAGCAAGGTGCCCATGGAAGGATGATACCACAGGGCATGGGACGAAGGTGGGGGCAAAGCCAAGACAAGTCCACAGTGAAGTCTGCTCCTAGCTACTTGGATCTGCTCATTAGTTTGAGGCAGGGAGCCTTTGGCTCACGTCCAGATGGGCACAGGTGACCTTAAGTGACCAAACTGGACTCTACTTTTCTAAGGAAATCACAGAATCTCGGACTGTCTCACTGGTTATCTCAAGCAGTCAATAGAGAAGTACGGTTTTGTTTACGAAGAAACATGACTTAATCCTGGACCTGAAAGCAGGAGCGGTGTGGGTGAATTTCTCTATTCTGCAGACTAGAAAAGCCACGCAGAGCCCGGCGAAACAAAGCTAGAGGACACGTTTTTTATGCATTCTGATTCCTAGAGAGGTTTGAAAAGCGTCTTTGTCTTATAGACCTCATTATTCCATAATGTAGAGAACAGGAGACGGATCAGGTCTGAGCTTTCAAAAGGCAGCTTGTCCTTATGGGGTAGAACTTTGTTTTTATGTTTTAAAATCTTTTTATTACAAAATGAGTCAAAAATTCAGAAAACTCCCCAAATTGAATAGATGACTGAGCAAATTCTTTCAAAGCAAACTTCATTAGGTTGAGAAATAAAGCTCTGCCTGCTATTCTGAAGCCCCCGCAGATAGATGCCTGCCCCAATCCCAGCCCCTTCTCTGGCCCCAGGTGTGACTGCTATCCTGACTTTTAATTTCTTGTGCTTTTTGTTTTTTTTTTCTTTTTAAAAAAGTTTATTTTTAATTGGAGAATAATTGCTTTACGATATTGTGTCGGTTTCTGCCATAGATTGACATAAACCAGCCATCGGTGTGTCCCAGCCCTGCTGAACCTCCCTCCCACCTTCCACCCCATCCCGCCCTCTCGTGCTTTTTGAAATGAATTCTTCAATTGCCCAAATTTGCATCACTATCCAGTCTTGAAGCAAAACTGTTTCTCCATTCACAACACTTCTGACAATAACTATGGATTTTCCACATCATCCAGTGATTCTCCAGTTTTCCTACACCAGCTGGTGTCCTAGGGTTTAATTCAATCTTGACACTACCTGCCGGAGTTAACCCCACACCCCACAGGCTAAGGGCTGAGTCCCCCAAGACTGCACCCTAACTTCAGATGCCAGTCACCAGGAGTGGCGGCCCAGGCTTCCTACATTTCTATATGACTTAGCTACAATTCAGAGGTTCTTGCCACCGGCTCCTCACAAGTAATAATTTGCTACATCGACTCAAGGGACTCAGGGACACTACTTATTATTGCTCATTTATTATAAAGGATGCAAATGAACAGCAGATGAAGAAGTGCAGAGGCGGGGTCCGGGGGGGTCCCAAGGACAGGAACTTCTGTCTCCATGGAGTTTGGGACGCATCACCTTCCCAGCAGGAGGATATGTTCACAAACCCAGAAGCTCTCCACACCCTTTCATTTGGGGTTTTTATGGGTGGTCCATTATGTAGGCACAACTGATTAAATCTGTGGCCATCGGTAATCACCAAAACTGGGGGATGGGGCTGAAATTTGAAACCCTCCAGTCTGATTCCTCTGGCAATTTGCTCAGATTCTAACAACCTACATCCTGTCCAGAGACCCCTCAGCTAAGAGTCATCTCATTAGCACGATGGAGAATAGGATGGAGGTGCCTTAAAACTAAAAATAGAGCTACTATGTGACCCTGCAAATCCACTCCTGGGCATATATCCAGAGGAAAACAGTGTCTGAAAGGATACATGCTCCCCAGTGTTCATTACAGCACTGTTTACAGTAGCCAAGACATGGAAGCAACCTAAACGTCCATCAATAGAGGAATGTACAAAGATGCGGTGCGTACCTGCAATGGAACATGACTCAGCCACAGAAGAGAATGAACTAACGCCCTTTGCAGCAGCACGGATGGACCTAGAGATGGTCATACTACGTGAATTAGGTCAGACAGAGGAAGACAAACATCATGATATCGCTTATATGCAGAATCTAGAGAAAGGACACAAAGGAACTAATTAATATTCACAAAACAGAAGTAGACTCAGACATAGAAAGCAAATTTATGGTTACCAAAGCAGGAAGTGGAGGAGGGATAAAGTTGGGATTAAATATAAATTGGGATTAAAATATACACTATATATAATATACTATATATACTGTATATAAAATAATCAACAAGGACCTCCTGTATAGTGCAGGGAACTAAACTCGATATATTGTAATAATCTATAATAGAAAAGAATCCCCAAAAAGCACATTTATATATTATATATATAACCAGATCACATTGCTATATACCTGAAACTAACACAACATTGTAAATCAACTATATATCGATTAAAATTTTTAAAACAGAGTCATTTCATTGGCATGCCAAAGACACTTGGAGCACTTAGACATTTCTAGGCTCTTAGAAGCACTGTGCTAGGAATTGGTGGGGTGGGGCAGAGACAGAATATGTATTTCTTACTCTATCGCAACTATAGTCTGTCCAGGTGGTTCAGAAAGTAAAGAATCTGCCTGCAATGCGAGAGACCAGCATTCGAACCTCGGGTGAGGGAGGTGCCCTCAGGAAGGGCATGGCAACCTACTCCAGTGTTCTTACCTGGAGAATCCCATGGACAGAGGAGCCTGGTGGGCGGCAGTACACGGGGTCACTAAGAGTGGGACACACCTGAGTGACTGACAGATGGCAGGTGATAGTCTTACATTAAAGCACTTCTGATTTATTTTTCAAGCCCTTTTTAATTTCCAGGTTACTCTTTTTGCCCTTTAGTCTCCATAGTCTCTGTTGAGGGGCACTTGAGCTGTAAAATTTCTCACAGTCTGGGCTTTACTAATTGCATGTTTATGATACAATTTAATATGTTTCTCTGTCCCTGTATGTCTGAAAAATTTGCAGCTGGATCCAGTGACTGGATCAGATTCAGGTTAGGTCCCTTTGGCCAAAATATAGGCTGTACTTCATAACTAGCTGTCTTTCCCTTTTTAATGTTTGCAGACTTGGATGCTTAATGCTTTCATCTGTTAAGTTATTGGAGACTGCTAAGTGGTGATGTTCTAATTCCATCATTTCGTTTTTTATTTATTAATTTTTTAAATTATTTCTTTTTATCTTTTGGCCAAGACACACGCATATGGGATCTTAGCTCCCCAACCAGGGACTGAACCTATGCACCCTGCTTTAGCAGTGCAGAGCCTTAACTACTGGACCACCAGGAAAGTCCCTGTTTTTATTTTTCAAATCTAGTCATTTCACTGGATCCTGTCTTGGTGTTGATTTTTCTGGGTCAGCAATCGCAGGTGCATACTCTGCTCTTTCAATATATAGTTTCATATTCCTCTTTTATTTGGGAGAATTTTTCTTGAATTATGTTTTTAATATTTGTTTTCTTGCCTTGCCTTGATTTTGTTCTTAAGGGACTCCTATTATCTGCATGTTTAATCTTCTTTGCCTACTTCCGTATTTGCCACTTTTTCTCAAATATTTTTTAACATTTCTTTTTGATTGAAAATTCTTTTTTAAAAACCTGCTCTTTCTCTTCAGACATTATTTCTGTCCACTCACCACTGCGTTCCTTCTAACTTTTATATAAAGTTTTTTTTTCTTTGACCTCTAACTCTCTGTAAGTTCTGTTATCTCTTTCCTGAATGTTCCTAAATGTTGTTTACTCATGTATTATAGCTTATCTTGAAATAATAGGATAATTTTTATCTCTTCTCTTATCTGTCTCTCTGTTATGCTTTGATCATCTATCTGGATGTTTATTCTGCCCCTTTTGTTCTTTTACTTACATTCACTTTGTGTGAGATTTGACTTCATTCCTTGCCTCGTGTTCATTTTTAAGTGGAATTAGTCCTCCTGACCTGTATAAGTAAGGCAGTGTCCAGGAAAACTTTTCTAACTCCAAAGAGCACCCTGCTCTGTTGTGTCTGTGTCTTGTTAAAAGATACGGCAACGGCAGTGAACACGGGTACGTGTATTCTTTTAAATGACAGTGTTCCGGAGTATATGGCCAGTGGGCTTGCAGGGTCATATGGCAGCTCTATTTTTAGTTTTTTAAGGACTCTCCGTACTGTTCTCCATAGAGGCTGCATCAGTTTATGCAAGGAGCTCGGCTGGGTGCTCTGTGGTGACCTAGATGGGTGGGATGGGGGTAGGGGAGTGAGAGGGATGCCCAAGAGGGAGGTTTGCGTGCGTGTGTGTGTGTTATCACTCAGCAGTGTCCGGCTCTGTACGTATAAACATAGCTGATTCATTTCGTTGAACAGCAGAAACTAACCCAACTTTGTAAAGCAACTATATCCCAGTTGAAAGAAAAAGATACAGCAGCTTACTTTCTGCGCAAAGTTTCTGGGATCCATTCCCCTTTCTCACTGAGGTCTGGATCTTCTCGTCTTGTCTCTATTGTCCTTGATCAAATACGCTCTGTTCCCTGAGGTTTCTCCTCCGAGTGTGCTCTGTTCTAGAAGGAACCCCCAGCAGGGTCAACGTGAGAGCTCACGGGCCTGACTGCCTGGCCCTTCCTGGCCTTCTTCCAGGAGCCCCCGGCAGCCACTTGCTATCGGAAGGGGCAGCGTCGCTCCTGGTTTTGACGGCTGTTCTCAGAATCTACCTGTATCTTTGCTTTTGGGTTTGCTTTTATTTATGCCCCTCCTTTTTTTTGGCCACTTCATGTGGCATGCAGGATCTTAGTTCCCCAAAGAAAAGAAAGTGTTAGTGGCTCAGTTGTGTCCACTCTTTGAGATACCATGGACTGCAGCCCACCAGGCTCCTCTGTCCAAGGAAATTCCCAGGCAAGAATACTTGAGTGGGTTGTCATTTCCTTCTCCAGGGGATCTTCCTGACCCAGGGACAGAACCCGGGTCTCCTGCATTGTAGGCAGATTTCTTTACCATCTGAGCCACTAGGGAAGTCCATTTGATCCCTGGTTATTTCCCCAACTGCTTTCACTGCAGGGAATATTAAACCCCTGAACCACCAGGGAAGTCCCAGTCCCCTCTTTCCATAATTACTCTCCAGCTCAAGGTAGCAAGTATGAGAAAATTTGTCTCTGTCATTTGTAGGTAGAGGGCAAACAAAGACTATACTCTAGAAGCTTGAGCTTGGCAAATGAACTTTTCCTAAAAATTAATAGTTTATAATGTGGTTGAATGAATACTTTAAACAAATATTAGGTTGACTGACTTCATAATTATATCACAGCTGAAAGGAGTGATGCTTCAGTATCACATCTTAATTTGGAAATTTTTCACATAATTATAATTTAGGCCCAATTAATAATTTTTTCCCTCATTTTCCTTTTTTAATATAAATTTATTTATTTTAATTGGAGGTTAATTACTTTACAATATTGTATTGGTTTTGCCACACGTCAACATGAATTCGCCGCAGATATACACGTGTTCCCCATCCTGAACCCCTCCTCCCACCTCCCTCCCCGTACCATCCCTCTGGGTCATTCCAGTGCACCAGCCCCAAGCATCCAGTATTGTGCATCGAACCTGGACTGGCAATTCGTTTCATATATGATATTATACATGTTTCAATGCCATTCTTCCAAATCATCCCACCCTTTCCCTCTCCCTCAGAGTCCAAAAGACTGTTCTATACATCTGTGTCTCTTTTGCTGTCTTGCATACAAGGTTATCATTACCATCTTTCTAAATTCCATATATATGTGTTAGTATACTGTATGGGTGTTTTTCTTTCTGGCTTACTTCACTCTGTATAATCGGCTCCAGTTTCATCCACCTCATTAGAACTGATTCAAATGTATTCTTTTTAATGGCTGAATAACACTCCATTGTGTATATGTACCACAGCTTTCCTATCCATTCATCTGCTGATGGACATCTAGGTTGCTTCCATGTCCTGGCTATTATAAACAGTGCTGTGATGAACATTGGGGTACACGTGTCTCTTTCAATTCTGGTTTCCTCAGTGTGTATGCCCAGCAGTGGGATTGCTGTGTCGTAAGGTAGTTCTATTTGCGATTTTTTAAGGAATCTCCACACTGTTCTCCATAGCGGCTGTACTAGTTTGCATTCCCACCAATAGTGTAAAAGGGTTCCTTTTCTCCACACCCTCTCCAGCATTTATTGCTTGTAGACTTTTGGATCGCAGCCATTCTGACTGGCGTGAAATGGTACCTCATTGTGGTTTTGATTTGCATTTCTCTGATAATGAGTGATGTTGAGCATCTTTTCGTGTGTTTGTTAGCCATCTGTATGTCTTCTTTGGAGAAATATCTATTTAGTTCTTCGGCCCATTTTTTGATTGGGTTGTTTATTTTTCTGGAATTGAGCTGCAGGAGTTGCTTGTATATTTTTGAGATTAGTTGTTTGTCAGTTGCTTCATTTGCTATTATTTTCTCCCATTCTGAAGGCTGTCTTTTCACCTTGCTTATAGTTTCCTTTGTTGTGCAGAAGCTTTTAAGTTTAATTAGGTCCAATTTGTTTATTTTTGCTTTTATTTCCAATATTCTGGGAGGTGGATCATAGAGGATCCTGCTGTGATGTATGTCCGAGAGTGTTTTGCCTATGTTCTCCTCCAATTAATAATTTTTAAAGCTTTCATTAAGGTCAATAATAAATATCTAATTCTAAGATGTTCTTTGGTTGAAAAAACATCTTAAATCTTGGGTAGGTCTGTTAATCTCTGTACTAAAATAGAAATGAATTGCAAGTTTATTTTAAATATCACTACTTTTTATAGGCTGGTTTAAGTTTAAAAATTAATCTTTAAAATGAACTGAAAATTCATATTTGTGACAGGTGGGGAGAATCAAGTTATGAATCATTTATAGTCCATGGTGAATAAAAATATTATGAAAAAAAGACCTGCTATAAAATAATATCACTGTTATTCTTGGAGTTGAATGGCTTGACTAAATGTGAGGAGACCAAGAAACTGGACTAGTGAATTAAACAGAGGTCACTGGGAGATTATTCTTCAAGGGGAAGAAAAAAGAGTTGAGAAAAGCCTCTGATGCTGGGAAGGTTGAAGGCAGGAGGACAAGGGGACGACAGAGGATGAGATGGTTGGATGGCATCACCGACTCAATGGACATGAGTTTGAGTAAACTCCAGGAGTTGGTGATGGACAGGGAGGCCTGGAGTACTGCAGTCCATGGGGTCACAAAGAGCCGGACACAACTGAGCAACTGAACTGAAGTGATTAGCCAATTAGCCATTTATGGATCAATTTATCTGACTGTAAATGTGTGACCCATGGGATCTGAGAATAACCAGCTGCAGCATCATCCATGGGCCCACATGCATTTTTCTGTACCTGCAGAGAATTCCCAGCCCCTGACATTGCCCCACCTTGAACTCTGGATTCTGTCTCTTCCTGCCTGCTTGAAGGCTTACTTTGGCACTTGAAGCAGGCCTAGGAGCACACAGGTATAGCTTGGAAGGGAGAGGAGAGCAAGTGAAATTGCCTCCAGGGATAAACGTCAACCATTGAGCAGGAGGATCGGTGGGAAAATGCTGTACTGACCATGTCCACCTGGTTACCTCAGGTGACCCCAGCGGTGACCCAGGGGCATCCCGACCATCAATGAACCTTCATTGACTTTTCTTTCTTGTTCACTCTCCTCACTTCCTCCCCTGTGCTTCCTGGGATTACCTTCCAAAAATCTATCTTCACTCCAGTCTGTGTCTCTGTGACTGCTTTTGGGAGCAACTAAACTAAGACACTGAGTAATTGGGGTTATTTCCAGAAGTCTTGAACCTCATCCCCTGTGTCCAGTCTGAGACAGGGAGAAAGTGATATTCATTCGTGTCCAACTCATTTTGACTCATGAACTATACAGTCCATGGAATTCTCCAGGCCAGAATACTGGAGTAGGTAGCCTTTTCCTTCTCCAGGGGATCTTCCCACCCAGGGATTGAACCTAGGTTTCCTGCATTGCAGGTGGTTTCTTTACCAGCTGAGCCACCAGGGAAGCCCAAGAATACTGGAGTGGGTAGCCTATCCCTTCTCCAGGGGCTCTTCCCAACCCAGGAATCTAACTGGGGTCTCCTGCATTGCAAGTGGATTCTTTACCAGCTGAGCTCTCAGGGAATACCACTGGGCTAGAAAAGGTGCAGGTAGAAAGCAAGGATTGGTCTGCTCAAACACAAGTTTCTGACGGTAGGTTTGGATGGGTGTTAGTCACTCAGTCATGTCCAACTCTTTGCGACCCCATGGATGTAGCCCGCTAGGCTCCTCTGTCTATGAGGAGGCAAGAATACTGGAGTGGGCTGCCATTTCCTCCTCCAGGGGTTCTTCCCGACCTAGGGATGGAACCCAGGTCTCCTACATTGCAAGCAGATTCTTTATCATCTGAGCCACCAGAGAAGCCCCTGGTTGGTTAGAGCCTGCCTTACAATGAAGGCGGGGCACTGGCTGGCAGAGTCTCTTGGCCTTCAGGTCCCCCAGGCAGCAGCCTTTCCTGGGCTATACGCTCCTTCTGCCCCTCACGGGACGGTGTGACTTCCCTTGAGGTCTCCCTCTAGGGAGAACATGAGAGAGTCACAGACATGAGCCCTGCAGGGGGCTCAGCCTTTTATTTCTGGAAGCCGGTGCTAGTCTGCACATTGGCCTCTTGGAAATTGTGCTAATCTGAATTTGTTCCAAAGTCTGGTCAAGTCTAGATTCAGTTTCTGCTCCTGCAGTGTTGCTGTCCTGTACCTGGCACATGGGGGCATCCCTGGGACACACCTTGAAAAGCCCAGCACTCACCCTGAGCGGCCTCCTGGCATAGTCACTGCCTGTTCTTCTGTTGCCGCAGGAACTTGGAGATGTCAGTTGCTGGTCAATTCCAGGACTGCCCTGAAGCAAGCTTGATGGCTCAGAATTCCTCCTGGAGCTCCTCCAGAAGGAAGCCCCACCTCCCAGCTCTCGCGGTTGTGGCTCAGGGCACAGACCCTGTGGCGTCTGTGGGTGTCTCCCCGTCGGTCTTGTGTTGAAAGAGTGGGTTGTTCATATACCTCAAGGCCTCTCCTTTAATTCAGTCATTATTTTTAAATACCATAGTTCTTCTGGTCTCTGCTTTCAGATTTCATTTCCTAATCCCTTTCTTCTTTCATTTCGGTTCATAGCCTCTTCGAGCAAATGTCAGTAGGTCAGGAAAATTGTCTTCCTCCTTGAAATGCAAGTTAGAGCCCCCGGTTTGGCACCATAAAGATGGCTTCTCCCTTTGACTCCTGTGTCCACCTGCATGGTGGTCCCAACGAGTGAGTCTTACGTCCCCTCTACAGTTCTTCTCCAGACCAGACACTGGCTGCTTGTCTGGATCCTTTTGGTCCAGATGACAGGAGCTGGCACTTTTAAAAAAAGAAAAAAAAATGTTGGCAGTCACTGTAATAACAGGCCCTGGCTCATTCACCCATCTATCCAACTTTCATTTGGTTGACCTTTGTTGAGTGTATGTTCTGTGCCAGAAAGCACTCTGACCCTGCCCTCAATGAGATCTCCATGTATCTAGGGCAAGTGGACCAGAAAATATTTTATTGGGAACACAATTGTATTCACCGGGGATGATGGGCACCCAGAGGAGCAGCCTAGAGCCAGGTCTGAGGACTCAGGAGACTCACCAGCAGAGGTGATGCTATGCTCTGGGGGATGAGTAGATGTGAGCTGGGCAGGGAGGCGGGCAGGGGAGATAACACCATTCTGTATAAAGACAATCATGGTATGAATAAAGTGAGGAAGACACGAAGCTGCCTGTGCTCTAGTGGAGCTGAAGTGAAGGTCTAGACAGAAGGTGAGGGGGGATGGAGGGAAACTGGAAAGGTGGGAAGGGGGAAGGTCAACGTGGGAAGGGGGAGGGTCATCAGTTCAGTTCAGCAGCTCAGTCGTGTCCGACTTTTGGGACCCAATGGACTGCAACACTCCAGGCTTCCCTGTCTATCACCAACTCCTGGAGTTTACTCAGACTTATGTCCATCAAGTTGGTGATGCCATTCAACCATCCCATCCTCTGTCATAGGGAAGGTCATAGCCGCTCCAGTTTAAAGACTTCTCTTCTAGGCATCTTCCCCTGTCGGGTGAATCTTAACATGGTGATTGCATTTGTCCTGCATACCAGTCGCAGGGGCTGCAAGGGGAAGGCTGGGTTCCAGATGCCTGTCCAGCGGGTGAGCTGTCTGGGCAGTGGGACAGGTGAGTGTTGCCAAGGAGAAGCGATGTGAGCCCGGCCCTGGGCAGGGAGTTAGGTTGGAGTTGATAGAACAGGTGGAAGATAAGACAACAGACCACAAAGAGCTCAGATCCTTCTCAACAGGATTCTGGTTGTTGGCACAATGAATGACCTCATCCCCAGTTATTCAGGAGTGACATGTCCTCAATCAAGATGTCACACAGGAGCAATGGATGGTCACAGAACCCATATCTGGATGTTGAGAAGTTGATCATTAGTATTTAGTATAACATGAATTATGTTACCCTCATCAGGCTTTAAGCTAACACACATCATAAACTGAATTAAGATTTTAAAATAGGAATTTTAAGGAGAAAGTCTCTGGCTCTGGGTTGAGGGGGGTCTGAGAGTTGCAACTGATATCAAAGAGCAAAACCAATCTCTAAGGGGAAAGTCCTGCCTATTTTTCACTTAACAAGCCCAGACTTTCTTCCTTATTAACTGTGCTCATACACATCCAAAGAGATCGCCTCTTTGAACAACAATAGCAGTAAGTTTTGACTCTGCACAGCTATGGGCCACTCTGACCTCTGGATTATTATATGACAGAGGTTCATGGAACCTTGCTTTTCTCTGCATTTTTTTTAATGTCTAAATTTAAGACCTATACTTTTGACTTCAAATATGTTTTCCTACTGAAATACAATCCTGACACATAATTATAGAAAAATGACAGATCAAAACCGAAATCTTTATGAAAGAAAATCCAGGCAGTTGATCAATGCCACAATCATAAAGCTATCACTCACTGCACAGCACTGAGTGGCCAGCACAAGAGTGACCCCACGGACTGTACAGCCCATGGGATTCTCCAGGCCAGAATACTGGAGTGGGTAGCCTTTCTCTTCTCCAGGGGATCGTCCCACCCAGGAATTGAACTCAGGTCTCCTGCATTATAGGCGGTTTCTTTACAAGCTGAGCCACAAGGGAAGCCCAAGAATACTGGAGTGGGTAGCTTATCCCTTCTCCAGCGGATCTTCCCGACCCAGGAATTGAACTAGGGTCTCCCGTGTTGCAGGCAGATTCTTTACCAACTGAGCTGTGAGGGAAGCCCAAGGGTTAAAGAGGAAACACACAATTCCTGGAAGTTTGAGCCCGAGGATTGTATGATGGGCCCACTTATTCTGTTTTTCCACGTGTCATTGATCTACCTCGGAGCTCAGGTTGTCTCTGTAATGTAAAAGGAGCTAATTGCAATGATGAGATTGATTTAGAGGAGGAATTAGAAGAAAATGTCCTTGACTGGTTGTCTGGATATGCCTTTCATTTATCATCTGTCTTTGGGGACAGAAGAATGGTAATCTCACTGTTCTTGCAGGCTGCTTAGTTCTCAGATAACTTTGGGGGCTGTTGGTTTTTTAAAAATTTATTTGACTGTGCTGTGTCTTAATTGCAGCATGTGGGATATCATTGCCTGACAAATGATGGAACCAGAGCCCCCTCCATTGGGAGCATAGTCTCAACCACTGGGCCACCAGGGAAGCCCCAGAATGTCTGTTTTTGATTCCCCTTGGTTTGGGTCAATACAAGCATTTGTCTATTCTGAGTTCACTCAAGTGCTTCTTGGTTACTACAAGGTTCAGTCACTCCTGTGAGTGCTGGTGAGACCACGGTGAGTGAGCGTGGGCAGATAGTGAACAAACAGCTGGCTCTCCAAACAGGAAAACAAGGAAGGTGATGTCCAGGGTGCTGCACAGAATGAAAACGGGAGGAGACAACAGAGGGTGGGGATGGGGAGAGGACAGTTAGGAAGGGACTCTGAGGCCAAGATGAGGAGATCCGTTCCAAGGAGAGGAACTGGGACGACCAAGCCTAGTGAGAAGGATGACTTGGTGTATTCAAGGAGCAGACACACAGTGTGGCGGGCAAAACTTAAACCGGGGGAGGGTGCCATAGGGCATAGGTCAGGGCCGAGAGGTAGATGGCCTAGAGACCTGGCAGGCCATGACAAAATTTGGGTTTTATTGTAAATGTGGTTTTAAGCTTTGGATTTTAGGCTGAGAGAAGTATTAATAAAGCATTTAATGCTTTAATCTAATTTTTTATTTTTAATATATATTTTACCACAAAGCTCTGTTGTATTTTTCTGCATACCTATGAAGGAACTTTTTGTCAAATTATTTTATTACATATATTTTCTTTTCTGTCCCCCATCCCACCCCCGCCGTGTTTTTTTTTTTTTTTTTTTTTTTTTTGCTACAATTCAGGTAGAACTTCCCCAACCAAGACTTGAACCCATGCCCCCTGCATTGGAAGCCTGGAGTCTCTTTTTTTTTTTTTAATTTTTTTATGTGGATGATTTTTAAAGTCTCTATGGAACTTGTTACAATATAGTTGCTGTTTTATATTTTGGTTTTTTTGGGGCCACAAGGCATGTAGGATCTTAGCTACTCAACCAGGGATCAAACTCACACCCCTCACACTGGAAGGTTAAGTCTTAGCCATTGGACCACCAAGGAAGTCCCACCTCTAGTGTTTTTAAAATTCTGCCTCCAAGAGTTGAAGCAGGATACCCACTGTGTTTAGTCGCTCAGCCGTGTCTGACTCTTGTGATCCCATGGACTGTAGCCTGCCAGGCTCCTCTGTTCATGGGGATTCTCCAGGCAAGAACACTGGAGTGGGTAGTCATGCCCTCCTCTGGATACCCATTAGGAGGTGCTGAAGATTCCTGGAGAGTAGGGTGCTGAGATCCACCCCAAAGTGGGGGATAAGATAAGACTCAGATAGGATTCAAGTAGGGACTGAGGGAAAGAGGGGATGCCGCAAAGACTCCCGGATTTCTAGCCTGAAAATCTGGGTGACGGTTGGAGTGATGATTAGAGAGATGGAGGAGAGGCAGGAAGTATGCAGGCTGCAGGCAAAGGGTGGGGGCAAATGAAGAATCCTGCTTTCTTAAGTCTGAGATCACACTCACGCATCTGAGGAGCCCCGTCAATAAGATCTAGAAATCTGGAATTCCAGGAGATGAAAGCAGGAGCTATGGACCCAGGGGTCAAATACAGGCATTTAGAGCCTGGAGATAGGGAGGATGAGATGCCCGGAAAGAATGTGCAGAGAGAAAGGAGAGACCACTCAGAGCAGCCCTGGAGATGCCCTCAGAGAGGGTCAGAAAGAAGGGGAGGAGTTAGCCAAAGGGGCTGAGAAGGAGCACGGAGGAGCAGGAGGGAACTACAGGAAGTGAGGATCCTAGCAGGAAGCGGGAGGCGGTGTCTCAGCAGGAAGGAGCAGCCTTCTGTGAAGGCTGCTGAGAGGCTGGGATGAGGACAGAGGAGGGATCACTCAACTGCTACATGGAGCCCATGTGTACCTTGACAGGAGCAGCCTTGTTGGAGTCCTGAGGTCTCTTTGGAGTGGAATAGGAGACAGAGTTGTTCAGTCAGTTGAGTCCAACTCTTTGTGACCCCATGGACTGCAACATGCCAAACTTCCTGTCCTTCACTACCTCCTGGAGTTTACTCAAACTCATGTCCACTGAGTCGGTGATGCCATCCAGCCATCTCATCCTCTGTGCCCCCTTCTCCTCTTGCCTTCAATCTTTCCCAGCATCAGGGTCTTTTCCAGTGAGTTGACTCTTTGCTATCAGGTGGCCAAAGCACTGGAGTTTCAGCTGCGTCCTCAGTCCTTCCAGTGAATATCCAGTTGATCTCCTTTAGGATGGACTGGTTTAGCTGAGCCACTTGTTTCCAGCTCAGGTCTGCATGCTGATGGGGAAGAAGGTGGTGGAACAGGAGAGAAGGCCAGCCCTCGCCGTAAGCAGAGGAGGTGACCCAGAGCACCAGCGGTGCTCACTGGATTGGGAGGAAACTCCTGTGAGCGTGGTGCTTTAGAACCGTGGGGGGTCGGGGGAGCAGGAGGGAGGACCAGGTGTGGCTCAGATGCCCAGGGACTGGGGAGTTCGAGAAATCCTTTTGGAAATCCTTTGAAGGGCATGAATGGTCAACACAGGAGGACAACACAGGCTGGGAGTGTGTCCTTGTCCAGGCCCGCTCTCCAGAGCTCCTATGACTTGTCTCATGTCACCTCCAGGTGACCCAGCTCCTTCCCAAGTTGCAGTGCTCCCAGCAGATGAGGGGTGGGAAGCGGATCATTTGGGCAGTTTACTTGTGGGTCAAAAGGAGGAGGCAATTGTGCCGGTCTGGGTGCCTCCCAAGGGGCCAGTGGCATTCATTTGGAAGATGTTCCCATAAGCATCGTGCTGTAGAGCTGACAGCCCTGAATCCTGAGGGTGTGTGTGGCAGGGAACAGTGGTGTTGCTGGGGTGTGGGGCAGACTTCTGTAAGGACTGAGTGAGAGCCTGGGAGGGGTTGCAGAAGACTCTTGAGAGTCCCTTGGACTGCAAGGAGATGAAACCAGTCAATCCTAAAGGAAATCAGTCCTAAATATTCATTGAAAGGACTGATGCTGAAACTGAAGCTCCTATACTTTGGCCACCTGATTCAAGGAGCTGACTCATTAGAAAAGACCTTGATCCTGGGAGAGATTGAGGGCAGGAGGAGAAGGGGATGACAGAGGATGAGATGGTGAGATGGCATCACTGACTCAATGGACATGAGTTTGAGCAAGCTTCAGGAGATCGTGAAGAACAGGGAAGCCTGGTGTGCTGCAGTCCATGGGATTACAAAGAGCTGGACATGACTGAGAGACAGCTGGAAGGGGCACGGCATGGCCCTACATGAATCTTCATGAAACAAGATTCAGACCAAATGCAGCTGGGTCGCCAAAGCTCAAATTCCGAATGGCTCTCCCTGACAAGGGGCTGCTGGGGGTCAGAGGAGAGAGGTGAGGACACCAGACGACATCCGAGGTGCATCTGCCCTTGGGGATGGTGGCCATGCAGCCAGGTGGCACTGGGCCAGCCCTCACTCACCTGCCCGTTGTGGCCCTCAGATCCTCAGCTGGATCAGGCTGAATTCTGCTTGAAGTTCTTGCCAGAGAGCTATTAGTGTGGGGTCTTGGCCAGGTCCCCAGACCACCCTGCACACCTCAGACCACAAGGCCTGAGCCAGACAGTGGTCCCAGGGGAGCCAAAGGTCTGAGTTGTTTGGAGATGGTGTCCAGCTCCATTGTCTAAATCTCCCTCATTTTTTCTGCTGCCCATTTGCCTCTGCAAACTGCTTCATTATCATCTTCCAAGGTCCTCTAATTTTCTGTTCACTCTTCCTCTCTGATTCTTGTTTCTTGCCTGTTGCCCCATCATGAATCATGCCACCCCCTGGCCTGGGCTGATGACTTGTGCAAATCCTTTAAGCTGAAGTTGGATGACTCAGCAGCAGCCCAAGGGACTGAAAGAGTTTAGATGGGTTTTGTTTATGAAGTGCCTTCCAGGGCTCTAGGAGGAGATGCAGGGATGGGAAGTCAGGGATTTGGAGCAGATGGGTGCCCCACACTGCCACTTCCTAATAGAGGGATGTTTTGCAAGGTATCACCATTTCTCATGCAGGACTCGGTTGCCCAGGCTAAGCACTGCACAAGGCTAGGGGGCTCCACTTATGTAGAAGTCTGGTTGAGTAGCTCCTGCTTGGGTGTGCTGTGTGTAACACCCCCAGCTCACACACCCTAGCCCTGATCCTCTGAGTCTGCTTCCTTCTCTGTGAAACAGGCTTGATGGTCTCGTAGCACAGAGTCCTTGGGGAGCATTATACATGGAACCCTCCAGGTCTGACACTGGACCCAGGGTATTGGTAAAGCACGTGGTGATATGTGTGACCAGATGCCAGAGGTGTGCATGCATGCTAAGTCGCTTCAGTCATGTCCAATGCTTTGCAACCCTATGGATTGTAGCCCTCCAGACTCCTCCTCACCATGGGATTCTCCAGGCAAGGATTCTGGAGTGGGTTGCCATGCCCTCCTTTGAGGGATCTTCCCAACCCAGGGATGGAACTCACATCTCCTGCATTGCAGGAGGATTCTTTACCACTAGCACCACCTGGGAAACCCCACTAGAGGTGTAGGAGGGGCTTTTGTCCTTGGTTGGGTTTATATTCCAGTTTGTGAGGCAAAGCAAACCCTTAAAAAATAACCACAGGGAGGGACCTCCCCAGTCAGTGGCCCAGTGGCAAACACTGGAGCCTGGGTTCAATCCTCGGTCAGGGAACTAGATCCCTCAGGCTGCAGCTAAAGATCCTGCATGCCATAATTAAGACCTGGAGCAGCCAAATAAATAGTAAATCAAAATTTAAAGAATTAAAAAATAACCACGGGAGGTACATGAGCCTTGAGAGGATACTAGGAGGGTCTCGGCCACAGCCACTGGCCTTTATCATTCCTGTTTAGAGCAGCTGGCATCCCAGTGCCAACATAGTCCCCACCCCAAGTGCTTCTGCTTGCCCATGGAGACGGCTGTTCCCTGTGTGGCAGGTCAGAACTAGAGGCTTTGGGAGCAGGCTTAACCCATGACTGGTGGGAGTGGGTACATAAATACCCCACTTCCTCATCTGGGGGTAGCTCAGAGGCAGGTGTGTCTCACACTTGTTCCCAGGATGACACTCCTTCAATCCACAGGGATGCTGGCTGGATAGTGTGTTCTTCATTAGGTGCTTTCCTCCCTGGTCTTATCCTCCACACTCTCCTAGCATCCCTGGCACCTGCTGAGTAGCTCTCTGTGTTCCAATTCTCACCTCGAGGTCTGAGTGCCTCCAAACCCAGGCAGCAACCCACTACTGCGCTCCGGCAGAGTCCACGTGCATTCCTGATATGCCATCCCCAGAACTGTGAGCACCTCGAGGGCGGAGCCCAGGTCTCATTTGACCTCGTAGCCCCAGAACGCAGTATAGCTAGCTCCTGACCCACAGGGGACCCCACTAAATGTGTGTTGAGTGTGAGGCGTGGTGTGAACCTCACCCACATGGCACATCTCCAGGGCTGAGATGATCTGAGTGAGTGTATTTCCCCAGGATCTGCTAGGGAACACACTTCGTCATTTTCATTGCCGGTTCTGCTGAGTGATCATTAAAAATTAAGCCTGCGTTCTCAAGCAAACTTTGTTACAGATTCTGGAGAAGGTGCAGGTGGAATATTCTGGAAATATGGGGGGCAGAGTCCCCAGAGGATTCTTGCTGAGGGGCAGCCCTCTCCTTTCCCCCGAGGACGTGGATGTCTGTGAGCCATGAGCCGTGAGCTGCCCGATCTGGACAGCTTGTGCCAGTGGCCAAGGTCTCGCTGGGGTGTGTGGGAGGGGACCCTGGCATGGCAGCGTGCCTTCCCTGTCCGCAGCAGCTGCTTTGGGTCCCCCGATTGCCAGGGCACTGCCCACACCTCGCCATCCCCAGGTGGGCACAGCCTGTGTGTCTTGTCCCCACTTCTTCCACAGCTCCTTTTACTGAAGCACCAATCTGATTAACACGAATGCTTAACGTCTGGATGATGCTCCGTGTCCAGCTCTGGACCCTCTGCCTGTGGGTAATGACAATTGCTGGTATGTCTCTAGCATATGTTTCCATGGCTACCCAGCCCCAGGGTTGCAGCTCTTCATCTTGATTCACAGGGGATCCCTTCCGGCCTGTCCACGTCCGTGTGGATGTCACACAGGTCCTGGAGCAGGTCATTGGATTTCTCCGTGCCTCACTTTCCTGGACAGAAAAATGGAGATAGTGGAAGATACCGTATAGAGTTCTTGGAGGATTAAATGAGATAGTCCACTTAAAAATGCTGGTCACAGTATGTGGCTTTAAGCAAGTGTTTGGTCAATGTAAGTTATCATGGTTATTATCAGCAAAGCCATTTAGTTGTCTAGGAATTGCTGTTTGCTCTAGGATCATATATATATATATATAAATTTTTTGGCCATATTATACAGCATATGGGATCTTAGTTCCTCCACCAGGGATCACACCTGTGCCCCCTGCATTTGCAACACCAAGTCTTAACAACGGGACTGCCAAGGAAGTCCCTTGTATCCCTTTTAAAGGCTCATTTGCCCTAGAGGTCCCATATGCATTGTGCTGACCCCCGGGTGACCTTGGTTCTGAGAGATTCATTTGCAGTCAATTGCAGCCGCTTCACCCGGCTCCCAGTGATGAACCCTCTCCTTTTGTATCTCGGGATTGACCGCTCACCCCTCTTTGGGACACTTGCCCCATCTAGCTGTCTCCTCTTTATATCCCAAACCAAGATTAGAGGCTGGCCATGGGAGGATAGATAGGGAGGGTATGAGAACACACGGGGACTTAGTAACACCTCACATTGGATCCAAAGCACAAACCCCGAGAGGAGGAGACAGCTTGGGAGGAGGAGGTGCCCAGGGACAGCTCCTGGCCTCAGGGGCTTTCCTGCCCCATCCTTCTTTCTGCCCTCCAAGACACCTTTGAGCCTGGATCCCAAAGCCCAGGCCGGTAATGAACCCTTGTGGGAGATGGCCTGTCTCCTGTCCACCTTCGCTGTGATGCACCCTCCAGCCTCTTCTACAGACACTTTTATCACCGCGGTTGACTTCCTGACTCCCCAGGTCACATGCCACTGTGATATTTACGGGCTTGTGGATTGCAGATCCTGATAAGGGGAGGAAGGGTTTGGAGGTGAATTAGATGCCAACAATGCAAAGTTGAGCTGGGCAGGACTCAGCTCTTGTTAATGTCTCTGTAAATCATCCCATGGCTTCAGGATGCTCAATATTTTCTCATTCATCTCCATTTTTCAAGGGGAGAGTGTTCAATCTGTCAAGCCAATTCTTTACAAGTGGCTTGTCAGTCCTAGAGGCATCATGGACCTATGATTATATCCAAAAGCTGGGGAAGGCTTGACGCCTCCCAGTAACATCCTACTTAGGGTCCTAATTGAGCAGCAATCATTGCCTAACCATGTGCTCGCATAGGGGCTGCAGCTACAGAGACCCACAGCAATCAGGCAGGTCCTTCGTTTGCTGAAGACAGCGCTTTGGTGCTAATAGTTCCATGGTGGTCAGCACACTTCAGAAGTGTGCCCAGAAGGTCATAACCAGACCTGGCTGGGAGGAGTGAGTTGCCTCAGTGAGGGCTCCCAGAAATCGTTACCAGGGGGTGGAGCTTTTGAAAAACATATACAAAAAGTTTAAAAATATTTTTTTTCCAAATTGTAGTAAAATGCACATCCCATAAAATTGACCATTTTAACCATTTCTCCTTTTTAAAATTCTGAATGAACTCTTTATCTGCGGCTGCCCTGGCACACGGGCTGCCAGGTGCTGGCTGCTCCCAGGCTGCAGTCCGCGGGCTGTCCGTGGCGGCTTCTCTCGCTGGGGAGCGCTGGCGCTAGGCTCACAGGCTCAGCACTTGCCGTGCACGGGCTTAGCTGATCTCTGGCATGTGGGATCCTCCCGGACCAGGGATCGACCCCACGTCTCCTGCATTGGCAGGTGGATTCTTAACCACTGGGCCACCAGGAAGCCCACTGTAACCATTTCTAAGGGCACAGCTCAGGAGTGCTAAGTGTATGTATTCACTTTGTCATGCAATCAATTTCCGGGATGTTTTCATCTTTCCAAACTGCAGCTCTGTACCCATTAAACAATAGCTCCCTCCCCCCAGTTTCCTCGCCCTGCAGCCTGGTGTCCTACCTTCTGTCTTTGTGAGTTTGGCTGCTCTAGGGACCTCATATAAGCGGAATTATGCAGCATATGTCTTTTTGGGTCTGGCTTATTTCACTTTGCATAGTACCTTCAAGGCTCATCCATGTCATAACGTGCATCAGAATTTCCTTTCTTTTCAAGGTTGAATAATATTCCGCCGTGCGTATGTACCAGACGTTGTTTATCCATTCGTCCTTTGATGGGCATTTGGGTTGTGGCCATCGCTTGGCTACCGTGAATACTGCAGCTGTAAGTATAGATGTAGTGACTTTTTTTTTTTGAGTCTTGAAGAAGTAGGAGTTGCCTGGCAGAGCAGAGGAAGGCAGGAGCCAGGAAACACACGCAGCGTATGGAAAGGCACTGGGTCACGACAGCATCGTGGCCTGGGGGTGGCTCGTGGCTCTGTGTCGCTGGGGCCCACAAGGGTGGTACAGAACAGGGGAAGATGAGGCTGGGCAGCTGAGTGATAGAAAATCATGGCAGGCCTACATGCTATGAGATGGCCCCAAGACACAAGATGTCATGATATGAAGGTCGTCATTTGATGCCTGGGTTTAATTCCGGGTTGGTTCGGGAAGATCCTCTGGAGAAGGAAATGGCAACCCACGCCAATTAATCCCATGGACAGAGGAACCTGGCAGGCTACAGTCCACGGGGTCGCAAGAATCGGACATGACTTAGAGACTAAACCACCACCACCAATTTGCTGTCATATCACCCAGGAGTGGACCACGTTAAATTTTTTCTGGATCTCAATGGAGCACACTGAAGTACTCAATTTCTACGGTTCTTGATCATCAGTCATGGGGGACTGAGCTAAGTGTACTGTCTGTAGGGCTGTGTATAAAACTGGTCTAAAGCCTGAGGAGGATTGACATCCCCATTGCACTATGTTGCCCACAGAACTTTCCATAGCTGCCTAGTCCTGAGAATTCCTGAGCACTGGAACCCAGTCTGATTCTCATAGCTCTGTGATCTTGGGTGAGTTAGTCAACCCTTCTGAGTCTCAGAGTTTTAGGATGAGATTCCTTAAAGCTCTCTGACCAATAACGCTGAAGAAGCTGAAGTTGAACGGTTCTATGAAGACCTACAAGACCTTCTAGAGCTAACACCTAAAAAACATGTCCTTTTCATTATAGGGGACTGGAATGCAAAAGTAGGAAGTCAAGAAACATCTGGAGTAACAGGCAAATTTGGCCTTGGAATATTGAATGAAGCAGGGCAAAGGCTAACAGGGATCTGCCAAGAGAAGGCACTGGTCAGAGCAAACACCCTCTTCCAACAACACAAGAGAAGACTCTACACATGGACATCACCAGATGGTCAACACTGAAATCAGATTGATTATATTCTTTGCAGCCAAAGATGGAGAAGCTCTATACAGTCAGCAAAAACAAGACTGGGAGCTGACTGTGGCTCAGATCATGAACTCCTTATTGCCAAATTCAGACTGAAATTGAAGAAAGTGGAGAAAACCACTAGACCATTCAGGTATGACCTAAATCAAATCCCTCATGATTATACAGTGGAAGTAAGAAATAAATTTAAGGGCCTAGATCTGACAGATAGAGTGCCTGATGAACTATGGACGGAGGTTCGTGACATTGTATAGGAGACAGGGATCAAGACCATCCACATGGAAAAGAAATGCAAACAAGCAAAATGGCTGTCTGAGGAGGCCTTACAAATAGCTATGAAAAGAAGGGAAGTGAAAAGCAAAGGAGAAAAGGAAAGATATACCCATTTGAATGCAGAATTCCAAAGAATGGCAAAGAGAGATAAGAAAGCCTTCCTCAGAGATCAATGCAAAGAAATAGAGGAAAACAATAGAATGGGAAAGACTAGAGATCTCTTCAAGCAAATTAGAGATACCAAGGGAACATTTCATGCAAAGATGAGCACAATAAAGGACATAATTGTAGGAACCTAATAGAAGCAGAAAATATTAAGAAGAGGTGGCAAGAATACACAGAAGAACTGTATAAAAAGGATTTTCATGAACCAGATAATCACGATGGTGTGATCACTCACCTAGAGCCAGACATCCTGGAATGTGAAGTCAAGTGGGCCTTAGGAAGCAACACTACAAACAAAGCTAGTGGAGGTGATGGAATTCCAGTTGAGCTGTTTCAAATCCTGAAAGATGACGCTGTAAAAGTGCTGCACTCAATAGGCCAGCAAATTTGGAAAACTCAGCAGTGGCCACAGGACTGGAAAAGGGCAGTTTTCATTCCAATCCCAAAGAAAGGCAATGCCAAAGAATGCTCAAACTATCGCACAATTGCATTCATCTCACATGCTAGTAAAGTAATGCTCAAAATTCTCCAAGCCAGGCTTCAGTAATACGTAAACCGTGAACTTCCAGATGTTCAAGCTGGTTTTAGAAAAGGCAGAGGAACGAGAGATCAAATTGCCAACATCTGCTGGATCATGGAAAAAGCAAGAGAGTTCCAGAAAAACATCTATTTCTGCTTTATTGACTGTGCCAAACCCTTTGGACTGTGTGGATCACAATAAACTGTGGAAAATTCTGAAAGAGATGGGAATACCAGACCACCTGACCTGCCTCTTCAGAAACCTGTATGCAAGTCAGGAAGCACCAGTTAGAACTGGACATGGAACAACAGAGTGGTTCCAAATAGGAAAAGGAGTACATCAAGGCTGTATATTGTCACCCTGCTTATGTAACTTCTATGCAGAGTACATCATGAGAAATGCTGGGCTGGAGGAAGCACAAGCTGGAATCAAGATTGCCAGGAGAAATATCAGTGACCTCAGATATGCAGATGACACCACACTTATGGCAGAAAGTGAAGAAGAACTAAAGAGTCTCTGGATGAGAGTGAAAGAAGAGAGTGAAACAGTTGGCTTAAAGCTCAACATTCAGAAAACTAAGATCATGGCATCCCATCACTTCGTGGCAAATAGATGGAGAAACAGTGGAAACAGTGGCTGACTTTATTTTGGGGGGCTCCAAAATCACTGCAGATGGTGATTGCAGCCATGAAATTAAAAGATGCTTACTCCTTGGAAGGAAAGTTATGAGTAACCTAGACAGTGTATTAAAAAGCAGAGACATTGTTTTGCCCACAAAGGTCTGTCTAGTCAAGGTTATGGTTTTTCCAGTAGTCATGTATAGATGTGAGAATTGGAGTATAAAGAAAGGTGAAGCCGAAGAATTGATGCTTTTTAACTGTGGTGTTGGAGAAGACTCTTGAGAGTCCCTTGGACTGCAAGGAAATCCAACCAGTTCATTCTGAAGGAGATCAGTCCTGGGTGTTCATTGGAAGGACTGATGCTGAAGCTGAAACTCCAATACTTTGGCCACCTGATGCGAAGATCTGACTCATTTGAAAAGACCCTGATGCTGGGAAAGACTGAGGGCAGGAGGAGAAGGGGACGACAGAGGATGAGATGGTTGGATGGCATCGCCGACTCGATGGACATGGGTTTGGGTGAACTCCGGGAGTTGGTGATGGACAGGGAGGCCTGGCATGCTGTGGTTCATGGGGTCAGAAAGAGTCAGACATGACTGAGCAACTGAACTGAACTGAAAGCTCCCCAGAAGCCCATGTACTTACGAATTCTATCGACGTGCCTGTTGAATATGCTGCTCTACGCCCCTATGGCCCTGCAGGAATATACATCTACACATCGTTGACCTTAGACAAATTGCTTAACCTCACTCCGTGTCTTTGAATAACCATCTGTGAAAAGGGATGTTGGAAACAGTGCCTTCCTGTTTGTTTCCTGCTGGTTTCTGTATGTATCCATATGTAACTTACAAAAGAGAGCATTTAGCTGGGTCTGTAGCAGTTTATTTCATCACGTCATTTTCTCCACCTCTCAGACCTCCATACGGCATACACATAACCTTTCCCAGCTCCTTTTCCCGAAGTTCCTGAGTTTTCTGAGGTCCTAACATCTTCCTTGACTTACGGGAGAATGTCCCCACGCAGGGTGACTCTCACCAGCAGGCTCCTCCCATCTTGGGGACGCAGCAGGCCCTCCCCTGCCTTCTCGTCTATCAGGTTCGCCCCTTCTGGGGCAACGCCCTCCTAGCTGTGACCACTGGAAGTCCTTCTCATGCTGTATGTTTCAGATAAAATCTGCCTGGCCCCCCAAAACCAAGACCACTCAGGAAGACGACCCTTCCCTCCTCCCGGTGGGAATCACTCAGAGTTGTCTTATCAGTGCTTTTGAACTTGTGTGGCTGTCCCTTTGTCTGAGGTTGGGTTACTGAGACACTGTGAAGGAGATTTGTGTGTGAGAAGGTACTGGGAAGAATCTTTCAGATCAACCCCATAGGGGAGCTGGTGGTGGGGAAAGCAGGGTTGGGTGAAAAAGAGGAGTTGAACTGTGATACAGGGCTTTAAAAAAATTTTTTTATTTTTTTATTAAAAAACTCATATACTATAAAACATATTATTTACCATATTTAAATAGTACAGTTTAAATATTACAGTGAGACTAAGTACATTCACATTGCTGTGCAGCTTTCACCATCAGCCATCTCTGGAATTTTCCAGCTTCCTAAACTGAGACTCTGGCCCCGATAAACACTAACTCTCCGTTCCCCCTCCCCACCCATCCCCGGCCCCTAGCATCTACCAATGTATGTTCTGATCCTATGAACTGGACTGTGGTCAGTACTGTGGTGAAGCGGAATGAAACAGTATTTGTTTGCACCTCCTGCATATGCCCAGTTGCTCAATCGTGTCCGACTCTGAGCAGCCCCATAGACTGAGCCCGCCAGGCTCCTCTGTCCATGGCATTCTCCAGGCAAGACTACTGGTGGGTTGCCATTTCCTTCCCCAGCGGATCACTCAGACCCAGGGATCGAACCTGCATCTCCTGCTTTGGCAGGCGGCTTCTCTACCACTGAGCCACAGGGAAGCACCTGCTGTATAGTGCAATGCACTTTTAAGGTCACCTTATTACATGTCTGTGAGCAGGCTGTTCCTTTCCCCTGCCCTCCCAGTGCTGCACCGTAAGCTCTCATCAGTTACCTGTTTTATGCATATCAGTGTGTACGTGTCAGTCCCCATTCCTCAGTCCATCCCACCACCCCTTTCCCTCCTTGGTGTCCATACGTTTGTTCTCTGTATCTGTGTCTTAGCATGTTCCCTGGGGGCTCTGGAGATGGAGTGACTACTCGGGGATCACTTTCTTGGCCAGGCCTTTACCATGGGCTGGTTGCTGGACGTGGGCTATCCCCAGGAGGGATGCACAATCTTAGACTTCAGATGGTCTTTGTGATGCTTGGACGGAGACCCCGCTGGGCGACATCCTCTGCCAACACTCGCAGCGGTTGAGAGAAAGGGTGACTCAGTTCTAAGGGGGCCCAAGCGGCACACGTTGACCTCCAGCTGAAGCTCAGGGATGAGAGGAAACTGGTCTTGTGTGTGTGTGTTCTGTCCATTGTGTTTTGCACGACTTCTGACATCCGGTTGCTGTTGTTCTGTCACTCAGCTGTGTCCGGCTGTTTGAGACGCTATGGACTGTAGCCTGTCAGGTTCCTCTGTCCATGGGATTTCCCAAGCAAGAATACTGGAGTGGGTTGCCATTTCCTTCTCCAGGGAATCTTCCCAACCCAGGGATCAAACCCACGTCTCTTGGGTCTCCTGCTTTGGCAGGTGGAGTCTTTACCACTGAGCCACCTGGGAAACCTCTACATCTGGTTCAGTTCAGTTCAGTTCAGTCGCTCAGCCGTGTCCGACTCTTTGCAACCCCATGAGTCGCAGCATGCCAGGCCTCCCTGTCCATCACCAACTCCCAGAGTTCACTCAGACTCACGTCCATCGAGTCCATGATGCCATCCAGCCATCTCATCCTCGGTCATCCCCTTCTCCTCCTGCCCCCAATCCCTCCCAGCATCAGAGACTTTTCCAATGAGTCAGCTCTTTCCATGAGGTGGCCAAAGTACTGGAGTTTCAGCTTTAGCATCATTCCTTCCAAAGAAATCCCAGGGCTGATCTCCTTCAGAATGGACTGGTTGGATCTCCTTGCAGTCCAAGGGACCCTCAAGAGTCTTCTCCAACACCACAGTTCAAACGAATCAATTCTTTGGTGCTCAGCCTTCTTCACAGTCCAACTCTCGCATCCATACATGACCACTGGAAAACCATAGCCTTGACTAGACAGACCTTAGTCGGCAAAGTAATGTCTCTGATTTTGAATATGTTATCTAGGTTGGTCATAACTTTTCTTCCAAGGAGTAAGTGTCTTTTAATTTCATGGCTGCAGTCACCATCTGCAGTGATTTTGGAGCCCAAAAAATAAAGTCAGCCACTGTTTCCACTGTTTCTCCATCTATTTCCCATGAAGAGATGGGACCAGATGCCATGATCTTCGTTTTCTGAATGTTGAGCTTTAAGCCAACTTTTTCACTCTCCTCTTTCACTTTCATCAAGAGGCTTTTAGTTCCTCTTCACTTTCTGCCATAAGGGTGGTGTCATCTGCATATCTGAGGTTATTGATATTTCTCCTGGCAATCTTGATTCCAGCTTGTGTTTCTTCCAGTCCAGAGTTTCTCATGACATACTCTGCATATAAGTTAAATAAGCAGGCTGACAATATACAGCCTTGACACACTCCTTTTCCTATTTGGAACCAGTCTGTTGTTCCATGTCCTTAGTAAACATATGTCAAATGAATGAACAAGTCAACAAAGGAGCAGCCCAGTGGCATCTACAGATTCGTTGCTGCAAGCAGGATCTTTAACTGTGGCGTGTAGAATCTAGTTCCTGACCAGGGATCAAACTTAGGCCCCCTGCTTTTCAAGCATGGGGACCTGGGCCTTAGCCACTGGGCCATCAGGGAAGTCCCACTCAGTTCTCAATTCTACTTCCTGTCTCTATAAGTTTGCTTCTGTGAGGTATCTCATATAAGGATGATCATAAAATATTTGTTCTTCTGTGTCTGGCTTATTTTACTCAGCATACTGTTTTTAGGGTTCATATATGTTATAACACTTGTCAGAATTTCATTTAATCCTGAATAATATTGTATAGACCATATTTGTTTATCCATCAATCCATCCAGGGACATTTCAGATGTCCACACCTTTGGGCACTCATGAATGATGCTTCTGTGAACTTTGGTCTGCGTGCATCTGAGTCCCTCCTTTCCGGGTTGCCTCAGTTTATTTTTAAATGAGGTGTTCTTTTTGTTTGTTTTTTAACCTTCTTTTTTTTTCTAGAGGTGAACACCGTGGCCTGAGGGAATAAAAGCTTTCTGTTTGATATTTGAAACTTTTGTTTGTGGGACATGTAGTGGGACAAGAGAGCCTTTTTGAAACAAGGCCTCTACTTCAGGCTGTAAACCAAGAGAAACGGCAACAGGATTGGAAATGTTCTTAATTGTGGCAAAGTTTTGCATGTATATGTTTATGTTCTTTGGAGGTGGAGGCGTCAATAGCTTTCATCAGATTCCCAAAGTATCTACAAGAAATTGGTTAAAGGCTGTTGGATTATAAAATTAAATATAAAAACTGAAATTATGAAAATCTCTAAGGGACTAAAGGGTGTGCGTGGTCTTCCCTGGTGGTGGTCTAGCGGTTTTAAGGGAACGTGGGTTTGAGCCCTGGTCCGGGAAGATCCCACAAGCCCTGGAGCAACCACGCCTGCGTGCTGCAGCTGCTGCAGCGTGCGCGCCCTGGAGCCGCGCGGCAGGAGGAGCCGCGGTGATGAAAAGCCTGCGCCCGGTAATTAGAGAGTAGCCCCCGCGTCCCGCAATTAGAGAGTAGCCCCCCCGCAATTAGAGTAGCCCCCCACCCCGCAGTTAGAGTAGCCCCCGCGCCCCACAATTAGAGAGTAGCCCCCGCGCCCCACACTTAGAGAGTAGCCCCCGCGCCCCGCAATTAGAGAGTAGCCCCCACGCCCCACAATTTGAGTAGCCCCCGCGCCCGGCAATTAGAGAGTAGCCCCTGTCCCCGCAATTAGAGAGTAGCCCCCGTGCCCCGCAATTAGAGAGTAGCCCCTGCCCCCGCAATTAGAGAGTAGCCCCCGTGCCCCACAATTAGAGAGTAGCCCCCGCGACCCGCAATTAGAGAGTAGCCCCCGCGCCCCACAATTAGAGAAGAGCCTGCACAGCAACGCAGCCCAAAGGTGAATGAATAAATGAATCTTTAAAAATGGGGTGCACGTGCCCCCTTCTATCGGGAGGAGCTCTAGGTCCTCCATGTGTCCCTCTGCCTTCACATGGCCCCTTTCTCTCCTGTGTACCTAAGTGTCCTTTCTTCCTTTAAGGACACTGGCCTTTGGATTTAGAGACCGCTCCAATCCAGTGTGGTCTCATCCCAGTGTAATTCCATCTCCAAAGACCCTATTTCCAAGTAAAGTGCTCTGACTTTCAAAGGGGACACGGATTTGGGGGGACACCAATAAGTTCACTCCAGGGGGACGTTACTCTGCCTGCCATGGATGTGAAAGTGGTTCCCTGAGCTCAGAGTGTTCCTACTGAGATCACCCACTCCTGGCCCTCAGCTGTGCTCTTGCAAGGACTTGAGGGAGATCCTCAGAGGCCCGAGTGGCCCCGGGAAGCCCACATTCCTGGCCCCCACCACAAACTGCTCATCTTCTTCCAACCAAGTGCCCAGGAAGTCAGTTCAAGAAAGAATCTCTAACCACAGTGGAATTTCTCTCCTCTGCAGCTGGTGGAGACTTCAGAGTCTGCATAAATGACCATTGGACACCTTGACCTCTCAGCTGCTTCATCTTCTCATTTTCCGCCTTCTCTTCAGTTGACTCTCCTTATTTCCACACTCTTATGTTCATACCCTTCACTGGCGGTTCTCAGTCCTCAAAGCAGCCTTGTGTGGAGAGCTTTTAAAATGTGCTGATGCTGGGACCTCATGCACAGAGGTTCTGACTGATGTCATCCAGGAAAGGCCCAGGCAGTGATGTGGTCCACATTCTTTTGAGCTGCTTCTAATGCACAGCCAGGCTTCTGAGCTTCTGCCTGGCTCAGTCATTGGAGCTCTTGGAAATTTTTTGTTTTTAAATCCCTGGTCAGTCGTAGATTTGCAAAGATCTCCCAGTCTATCACATTTCTGTTAATTCTGCCAATAAGTGCACTGCTTATCAGGCATTCCTGATTCTAACGCATACCTCTTCTAAGTCTCCATCTCACTCTTTTGTTTCCTGTTTTGTAGCTTATTTCCCACAACGCAGTCAACAGGACTAAGGTTGCCCTGAATCTTCTACCTGGCCATCTGTCATCAGCAAAGTCCTTAATTGGATGTGTCTGAGACACACGTCCCGTGGTTACCATCTTGATCTTGTACATGCTCTGACTGGAGGATCTGAGTACAAGAATGACAGAATTTGATAGACATTTTAAAGATCGGCTGGCTTCTGCATGGGAAGCAGACTATAGGCCAGGACAAGAAGCAGGGAGATTTTTGGGGGCCTGGGCAGTGACCCAGGAGAGAGGGGACCGTTCGAGGGGTGTTGCACAGGTCCTCTTGGGATGCGTGGTGCAGGTGGCACCTTCAGGACTTGCTGATGCCGGGGGTGCTGGTTTCAAGGGAAAGCACAGAATCAAGATGAACCCACACTTTCTGCCGGAGCATCTGGGCGCCCCCTGTCTTCTGGTGAGATGGGAATGCACTGCTGGGCGATGCACAGTGGGGGTGGAGGGGCCTGGAGCTTGGCCTTGGGCACACCGAGCAGGAGAGGCACTGGGTCTTGGTTGCGATGCTCAAGGTCTTCCCGTGTCATGTGGGCTCTTCCACTGCAGTGCGTGAATTCTTAGTTGTGGTGAGTGGGCTTTGTTGCCCTGGAGATCTTAGTTCCCAGACCAGGGATGGAACCTGCGTCCCCTGCCTTGCAAGGTGGATTCTTAACCACTGGACTGCCAGGGAAGCCCTTGATTAAGGGTTTTGAGATGGGAATATTGTCCTGGGTTGTCTTGACGGCAAGGTAACCACAGTGGTCTTTATAAGAGGTTGGAAAAGGGAAGGAAATGGATTCTCCCCTGGAGCTCCAGAAGGAACATAACCCTGCTGACACTTGAGTTTAGTCCAGTAAAAACCTAGTTTTGACTTCTGACTTCCAGAACTGTAAGACAATATATTTGTGTTTGAAGCCACCAAGTTTGTGGTCTTTGGCAATAGCAGTCATAGAAGAAAAACACAGGAGATAAATCTCTAGATGTCGGCATGGTGTTGGGGATGAGATGTTCCAGATCTGGTGAAGGTCTCTGAAGATGCAGGAGAGGAAGCAGAGAGGTTTTAGGAGCAGCGTCAGTGAGTCAGCAAGAGAGGCTGGGACTCAGAACCTAAGTGGAGGGGCTGAACTTCACCTATGTGGCAGGGAGGCCAGACAGTGTGATGGTCCAGGTGAACATGGATGGACTTGGTCAAGGGGAGGTAAGAAAGTTCTCATCTGATGGCTTCTGTCTTCTTGACATCAAGAGGGAAGGTTATCAACTGAGATGAGGAGGAGGAAGGAGAGAAGGAAGCAAGATGTTATGAAATGGTCCTTTAGAGAGTGGATTTAAGTCATCCTATTCCTGATAACTTTTCTTGCCTTTTTTTTTTTTTTTTTGCCATACCATGGAATTTCAGTTCCCTGACCAGAGATTGAACCCAGTTCACCACAATAAAGGCGTCAAGTCCTAACCACTGAGCTTCCAGGAATTCCCCCAGATAACTGAATTCTAAAAGGAATAATTGGAGACAGGCACAATATTTTATACATAAGAACATTTCTAACAACATTGTTTAAAAGAGTAAAATATTGGAAACAGCCAAAAGGGCTGACAAAATATTATTTATTGAAGAAATATGTTATGTCCATAATGGATGACTCTGCAGCCATTCTAAACCATGCTTTAGAGGACCATTTAATTAAATATGAAAATATACTTACTGTCTTGTTAAGTGAGAGTTGGTTCCAAAACAAATATGTACAGAATGAAACCAATTTTGCAGAAATAGTGTATGTAAATATATGCATTGAAAAAGATAGCTAGGAAAGAACATAAAAATTTAAATAACGATTATCCCTGGGTGAGGGAATTACAAACATTTCCATTTACCTTTCACGTTTTTCTTCATTCTTATATTAAATAGAAATGATTTCTAATGAAAGGAAAATTGTCAAAAAAGGAAGGACTTGGAAAACAACATTTATTGATTAGCTACTAAGCACTCAATAGATCTATTATTTACTGATAGAAGCAACCCAAGATGTAGGAATTAGTCTCATGGGACTAGTGAGAAAATTAAGGCTCAAAAAGTGAAGTAACTGGGGCCTCCCTGGTGGTCCAATGGTTAAGACTCCACGCCTCCACCGCAGGTGGTGTGGGTCCTGGTCAGGGAACTGATTCAGCATGCTGTGTAGGGCATTAAAAAAGAAAAAAAAAAAAGTGGAATAACTCCTTCCGCCACCCATGATAAAAAACTTTAGAATCAAATCCAGTTTGTTTTGTCTTTTAGCATCCTCTGTACCTCTGTACCCAGACTTCTGCTAACTAGCTCAGGGCCAACCGACCTGGGAGAGGTCACATCTCTGCCTCAGGACCTGCTCTTCGATTAATGAAAGCAAGTTTTCCTGAATGTTAAGGGCTCAGTAAAAGTGGGCACTGCAGGGACACTACTCCCTTTGCCACGGACAGGACATAAACCCTGAGATGGGAAACACACACACACACACACACACACACACACACACGTATGCATGCACACCTCTGAACACACACAGAAAGAAACATGCACACAAATGAAGTTCAAGATAAATCCAAGGTGAAGCCATACCTGGTCTGGAATGTTCTATGCCAGGAAAGGGATTCTGTCCAACAATGATTGGGGTCTTTTATGGGTTGAATTATGTCCCCTGGAAAGATGCATTCAAGTCCTGGTACCTTGTGAATATGACCTTTTTGGGGAACTCAGATCTTTGCCGATGTGATTACATTAAGGTGAGGTCGTAGTGAGTGAGGGTAAAGAGAGAAGTCGCTCAGTCGTGTCCAACTCTTTGCAACCCCATGGACTGTAGCCTACCAGGCTTCTACGTCCATGAGATTTACCAGGCAAGAGTACTGGAGTGGGTTGCCATTTCCTTCTCCAATTCAGTTCAGTTCAGTCGCTCAGTCATGTCCGACTCTTTGCGACCCCATGAATCCCAGCACGCCAGGCCTCTCTGTCCATCACCATCTCCTGGAGTTCACTCAGACTCACGTCCATTGAGTCCGTGATGCCATCCAGCCATCTCATCCTCGGTCGTCCCCTTCTCCTTCTGCCCCCAATCTCTGCCAGCATCAGAGACTTTTCCAATGAGTCAGCTCTTCCCATGAGGTGTCCAAAGTACTGGAGTTTCAGCTTTAGCATCATTCCTTCCAAAGAAATCCCAGGGTTGATCTCCTTCAGAATGGACTGGTTGGATCCCCTTGCAGTCCAAAGGACCCTCAAGAGTCTTCACCAACACCACAGTTCAAACGAATCAATTCTTTGGTGCTCAGCCTTCTTCACAGTCCAACTCTCACATCCATACATGACCACAGGAAAAACCATAGCCTTGACTAGGTGGACCTTAGTCAGCAAAGTAATGTCTCTGCTCTTGAATATGTTATCTAGGTTGGTCATAACTTTTCTTCCAAGGAGTAAGCGTCTTTTAATTTCATGGCTGCAGTCGCCATCTGCAGTGGCCTGATCCAAATTCCAGTGTCTGTATAGAAGAGGGAAATTTGCATGCAGAGACTCAGAGAGACACAGACAGGAAGATGCTCTGTGGAGATGGAAGAGGGAGGCAGAGATGCGAGTGTTGCTGCCGTAGGCCAAGAAGAGAGGGTGCGCTGAAGCCACCAAAGCCAGAAGGGAGACACAGACTAGGTTCTCCCTGCAGCAGCTGAGAAGATACCCATCTTGTCAACACCTGGATTTCAGACTTCTGGTCTCTGGGAGACAATCAGTTTCTATTGTTCTAAGCTACCAGTTGGCTGTATTTTGTCTGGGCAGCCCTAGGATACTGATAAATGGTCATAAGGGAAAAAATTGGATTGTGTTGAAAAGAGTTTCCATGAGCACGTGTTTGAGATTACTTCTGAGTAAGATGCCTGTTGGCAGTGGCGCTTACCAAGGCAAGCTATTACCAGTTGCAGCTCACTGTGCCTTTTCTGCTGCCTGGAGGAATCTCTGGATGGTGCTGAGACAGGAGGTCCATCCCAAGATTGGAGATTGGAGCTTGGGACAAGGGTATTAAACTTGTGGCAAGGTTGCTCCTCAAAATTTGTGGTAGCCGAGGAGGGTTAGACCACTCAGCAGAGCTGGAGGGAATGGGACAGGGCATCAGCATCCTGTCCTTAGCATGCTGTCCTTGCCAGTGAGGCTGCAACGTGCTTAATTATTGCAATGGTTTGTAGAAACATTTCTAAGCTTAATGACTCTGTTGGTCAGGAAAATCCAGTCACATCGATGTTGAGGCAAACACAGGTAGCTCTCTTAAAGTGATGGTCTAAGGCTACACAACTAATATGGTAGCCACTAACCACATCTTTTAAATTACGTTACAACCATGTCTTTTAAAAGTTTATTTTCAGTCTGCGTACAATAAATCACCTTTTTTTTTTTTTTTTTTAACTGCACTGCGAGGCTTGTGGGATCTTAGTTCCTTGACCAGGGGTTGAACCTATGATCCCTGCAGTAGAAACGTGGCGCCCTAACCACTGGACTGTCAGGGAAGCCCCCGTAAGTCACTGTTTTTGATGGAGGTTTCCATGAGCTTTGACAAATGCGTAGAACCAAGTATCTGCCACTCCAGTCAAAATGCAGAAATGTTCCATTGATCCAAATTATTCCAGGCAGGCTGCTCAACCTTCTGCCAAGCTCTAGCCCCTGGTAACCACTGATATGTTTTTTAATCCCTATAATTCTGCTTTCACAAAACTTAAAGTTAAATAAAGTTAAAAATACAGCTTGTCAGCTGCACTAGCCACATTTCATGTGCTCCATAGCCATGGTGGCTAATGGCTACCATTTTGGATGGTGCAGAGACAAAATAGCTCCATCATTCTAGAAGTTCTATTGGATGGCATCAGTCAAAGTACATGTATTCAGTGATTCTTAAATGTTTTGGGGCAGTATCCCCTCTGAATCCTCTTTCCTGAAAAAGGCATGTTAATACAAAAAAAATCTGGTGCACATTTTCAGAGCATCTATTGATGCTTCCAATCCCTTCCCTAGGGGTTAAAATTCCCAAATTTCATGTAAACTTGAAAGTCTGAAAGCATTTTCCTTAAGCCTAGTGTTCTGCTTTGTATCTTCAAGTTAAACAGCAGACCAAGACGCTGTCTTGTAATCTTGCTGTTTCTCTTTAGTATGCCACGCTGACAGGCAATTATTCATGGAGATTACTCCATGCACGGCATCTGCCTGCTGGGCCGCTTGCTCTGAGTCACAGGAATGAGCTTTTGGAAATCATCATTATTAGTAAATATGAATCGGGGGTGTTCGAAGCGACTTAATGGAAGTTTAGCTTCTCTCCCATTAAATCTTCTTTGTTAAAGTGTAATGGTAATGTCATTTCAGAATAAGCTTAGATAGTTTATTTTTTTAAAGGTAGATTATTGCTTAAAGTAGTGTTCTTGGCAATTTTTGCCCAGATCAATTTCACTCGAAAAGCTGCCTTTTTCCATTCTGCAATTTAGGTGCGATGATCGCCTTGGCTTACTGATGCTGTCCTGTCCAGTTTCTGTTTCAAGCTAATTCCTGCTCAGCTCCATGGGAAACATGGAGAAAACTTCCTCTCTGGCTGCGTGTCCTTTGGCTACGAAATGCCCCACGAGAAATGGGAGAGGGCCTGGCTTACCTGTTGTGAGGAGGTGCTCATGTGTGGGTCCGGGCTCACCATGTAATGTGATTTCATCAAAGGAAAACAATTTAGTGACTTGCATACGCACCCATCCCCACCCGCACACACTTCCTTAGTGTAGAATACACTATAACACTTGAAGAAGTTATCTGGTCCACATTTTAATGTCATCTCTGATAACAAGTCTTGTTCTTTGTTACCCCAGGCATCTTCTGGGATCGCCAGGCCCCACACCATCTAAGTAACAATGGCTCAACTACCCATTCTGGGCTGCGTGGAAATCAGAAAATCAATGCATCAGTTTCCACAAATGGCTGAGCTTCCCACGAGGGGTCAGACCAGGATTCTTGATTCCCTCCTTGGAAGATTCTCCATCTCTGCCCTGCCTCTTGTGATGATTCCTTGTGTCTGCATGCTGGTGAGTCCACCTGTGAACTCAGGGTTCATCACCTTGTTCCAACTGCCTTGAATATAGCCTGTTTCCACGTGGAAGAACTTCCCCCGATATTTACAGTCACAGGAAGCAGTCCGTTTGCCCACGATGCAGCAAGCATTCGAAAACCCCATCTTCTATACTGCTGTTCTTTTATTTTTTTTTTTCTTAGAGTGATTTGAGATTTTTGTTTATTTCTTTCTTATTTTTTATTTACTTGACTGCTCGGGGTCTTAGCTGCCGCGTGTGGGCCAGTTCCCTGGCCACAGATTGAACCCAGGCGCTCTGCTTTGGGAGCGTGGAGTCTTGGTCACTGGACCACCAGGGAAGCCTTTGTACCACTGCTCGTAAGGCACGTTCGGAACTTCTGCAGAATCAGCCGGTGTGCTGGCTTCACTCTCCGGCCTTTCTCTGTCCCCTTTCTCTCTTATCTTCCCTAAGGTATGAATAAATCTTACTATTAGATTTTACTAATGCAGAAGAGTTTCTGCCCCATCTTCTGGCTCTTGCAGTCCCATATCCTTGGAACTTCATTCCACCCCATAATCACTAGGGCTGGGGTTGCAAATGATAGAAACGGAACTCAGATGAGCCTAAGGGGAAGAAAGTACTCTGTCGATTCATAAAACCCAAGGGAAAATATCAGGGTGGTGAGGACTGACTTCTGGGCTGACTTGTAGGCCTGGAGAGTTTTCTCTCTGTCCTTTAAGCCTCTCGCTGGGTTTTTTTGGTTTTGTTTTGTTTTGTTTGTTTAAAACAAAAAACAAAAAACAGCTTTCTCCAGATAGTGGAGACTTGGCATTAGGCAGTCAGGAACTTCCATTTAGCCTACTTGCTTCCAGCAAGGAAATCAAGGCCTTTCCCTGATACCTGTGGGTAACGCACTCCAGGAAAGGTTCTGATGGACCCACCTTGGGTTACACACTCAGCCCAGGACCACTCACAGTGGACAGAAGACAGCCAACTGCCACCTTGGTTGGGGGCCCTTCCCTGCAACTAGGGAAGTAGATTCCACTTCCAGACACAGGGGCTGGGAAGCCAGCAGGATGGAAGCAACAGCTGATGCACATAGCAAGCTGCTCATCAACATATTTACCTCCACGAGGGCAGCTCCAGATGGGAAACTGGGGCTAGAGATCCCAGCATCTTGCAGAGGCGAGGCAAGAACCAGGTGACTCCCCTTTTCTGCCTCTAGGAAAGGTCTACGTAAACGAGATAGTGAAAGTATTTTGGAAGCCTAGAAATTGCATGCGCTTCTCTGCACCCGGTCACTCAGTCGTGTCCGACTCTTTGTGGCCCCATGGACTGTAACCCACCAGGCTCTTCTGTCTGTGGGATTTCCCAGGCAAGAAAACTGGAGTGCGTTGCCATTTCCTCCTCTAGGAGCTCTTCCCAACCCAGGGATGAACCACTGTCTCTTCTGTCTCCTCTATTAGCAGGCGGATTCTTTGTCACTAGTGCCACCTAGGAACCCCATGCTTCTGTTAGAGGTGCTTTTAGTACAACAAATAAGGCAGGAAGGCTTTTCAAAGCGATCATTTTACTCATCTTATTATGTCCTCCACTCAGGCTGCTCCTAAAAAGGCCTGGATGGACAGAATTTGTCATCCTCTGAACCATTTCCAAAAAGGTGATGCTGTGGCCCTCTCAGCACTCAGTATTCAATAACTCTAAGCATCTGGAAAGTCTTCCTTATTTTCCAGCCTTAACTCTTCCTGATGCAATTGAAAATCATTTCCCCTCTGTGCTCAGGAAAGGGAAACCAGATGGCCAGTATCCTATGTGAAATAACTTTCAATCAACTTGCTGGAATTAGTGACCCATCAAGCAGTCTTTTTTCCCTCTGGGTTAAACAGTCTTAATTCCATCCATTTTTTTCCCTCTCAGGTCTTGTTTTCCATGTCCTGAATTATCTGACTTTCTCTTCTCTAAAAGAGACTTCCATTTCTTGTAATTACTCAGTGTGTGTTGATGTGTGGGATGGTGTTAAATACTCATTAGGCAGGAAAGTATCAGCAAAGGGACTTCCAGGATGAAACGAACCCAGCTCCAGAGCAGGGATCCTTGAGGATGCTGTAAGTATGGCAAAGGTTGGTGGCCCTGCAATCTATCGGTGCCCAACTGGACATTTTCAAAAGTCATAGCAGGTGTTTCTCATGTCTGTTTTATTTATGAGGTATTTTTTGTCTGATCTAAATCATTTGTTGGCTTGGAATTGTTTTTGCTGGACCTAAAATGAGAGCATGTTTCATAGAGTAGCTCTAGGTCAATGACCCGGGCAACTCTTTTTGTTCTGCTTTATTTTTTTTGCCACGTACCTACTGCTTAATTACTTAATTTTTGGCTGCACTGGGTCTTCTTTGCCGCACACAGGCTCTTCTCTAGTTGTGGACAGTGAGGGCTCCTCTCTCGTTGTGACGCATGAGCTTCTCATCATAGTGTGGCTTCCCTTGTTGCGGAGCACAGGCTTCAGCAGCTGCAGCCCAGGCAGGGGCTCATCACCCATGGCTCTCGGGCCCTAGAATGCGCAGGCTTCAGCAGCTCTGGTGCATGGGCTGAGTTGCTCCACGGCATGTGGACTCTTTTCAGACCAGGAATTGAACCCGTGTCCCTTGCACTGGTGGCAGCTTCCTAGCCACTGTGCCACCAGAGAAGCCATTTAGCTTTCTGCTGGGTAGCCTTGGGAGCCCACCATTCAGGACAGAGGAGGACATGGCTGAAGCTTTTCTCAGATGCAAATCCTCAAATGGCCAAAGCAACCATCCCAGTTGCTAGTCAGAAGGATGCATGAGTTCTGACCCACAAACCCTAGGGTCTAAGAAAGACGCACCCAGGAGCAGGAATATGGGAGAAAGAGCATCCAGCTTGCTGGTGACATCACATGTCTCAGGTGAGAGCAGACCCAGGAGTTCAGTTCTCTCCGTGATGCAGGCATCCACAGGCACCCCCTGAGATGGTTCTAAGGAGGGAATTCACAACTTTCAAGTGAGTGAAAGTCACTCATTCATGTCCAGCTCTTTGTAACCCCATGGACTATACAGTCCATGGACTTCTCCAAGCCAGAATACTGGAGTTCCCCTCTCCAGGGAGTCTTCCCAAACCAGGGATCAAACCCAGGTCTCCCGCATTGCAGGCAGATTCTTTACCAGCTGAGCCACTCACTTTAAAAGCTGACTGAAAAACGAGTGAGTACATGAATGAGTTGGATAAGGCAATGGCACCCCACTCCAGTGCTCTTGCCTGGAAAATCCCATGGATGGAGGAGCCTGGAAGGCTATAGTCCATGGGGTCGCTGAGGGTCGGACACGACTGAGCAACTTCACTTTCACTTTTCACTTTCATGCATTGGAGAAGGAGATGGCCACCCACTCCAGTGTTCTTGCCTGGAAAATCCCAGGGACGGGGGAACCTGCTGGGCTGCTGTCTATGGGGTCGCACAGGGTCGGACATGACTGAAGTGACTTAGTAGCAGCAACATGAATGAGTGAATGAATAAATGAATTGTAGGTAATTACAATTGCTAGGGAAGTTTATTTTTTCTTTTAATACCTGGAAATATGTACCTTTTTATTCCCTTTACCCATTTCACCCCTAACCTCTTGGGCTTTCCTTATGGCTCAGGGAAGAACCCACAGCTGGTAAAGAATCTGCCTGCAGTGCAGGAGACCTGGGTTCAATCCCTGGGTTGGGAAGATGCCCTGGAGAAGGGAAAGGCTATCCACTCCAGTATTCTGGCCTGGAGAATTCCATGGGCTGTATAGTCCATGGGGTCACAAAGAGTTGGAAACAACTGAGTGACTTTCACTTTCTGGCAACTACCATTCTGTTCTCTGAATCTATAATAAGCTTTTTTTTTTTTTTTTAAAGATTCCATGTATAAATGAGACATGCTATTTTTAATTCTTTGAGAGACCTTCATACTGTTCTCCGTAATGGCTGCCCCAATCTGAATTCGCATCAACGGTACGTGAGGCTTGGGTTTTCCTTTTTGGTAGTGTTCTTTAAAGGATTACAGGTGGATTCTGCCTCTCCCTCAAGGTGATGGCTCAAAAAGAATGCCTTATGCTGCTCGGGTTGTGTGCTATGAACTCCAGGGGGTGCCTTTCACATCATTCTCTATGGCAGAGGGATGTCCTGTAGCTGTTCGATGCACAGCCTGCACAACGGTACGTGGTTGCCCCATCAGCCTCAAACCCCACAGACCCTCTCATCAAACTACCGCATCCATCTGTGGACGGGCTCAGCACCATCCACTACAGGAACAGTGAGTGGATCCACGCAGGGAAGCATCTGAGTGTAATAGACAAAACACAAAATTTTATGCAGTTCTGTTAAATTTCTGTTGATATTGGTAGACATCTACCGCCTCATAAACTTTGTTTTCAATTATGTATGCTCACAAGCTGTTCCATTTTTGATATATTTAGGAAAAGTTCAGTCACATATTCAGAATTGTAATGATTTCCCATAAAACATCTGATTCCAAAATTTTGTATCTATACAGCAGAAATAACATAATGGCAAGCCAATCATGCTACGTATTACCTTCCTTTATGCTGTAGTTAAAGTTATTACAGCTTTCCAAACTGTATATTTTTCTATATTATAAAGATCCTGGGGGTACAGGCTATTTAAAAAAATAGACATGACTTGAAGGCCCTGTATTTATATATCATTCTAATACACATTGTATTTCTTCACAGTCTAGTTTCTTCAATAATATTTGTATGGAAGTGGAACCTTTAAAATTGCTCTCTTGCCCAGGGGTCCAGTACAACTGGAAAAGGTATAGTGGTCAGAACAAAATTCCTGGGTGCTGGATCTGGGGTAGATCACAATATACAGGTTTAGCTGGAAGAGAACCAGGTATCTTGGCAGATTCCAGTTTAACCACCTAAAGAAGGAAGGTTTCTATTTTTCTGAAGGAGAGGCTGAAGATGGGGGGTCAAGGAGGTTTGACATGACCAGGGAGTAACCTTTCTGTTCTGCTTTTTTTTTTTTTAATATTTGTTTATTTGTTTTAGTTGTGGGACTCAGGATCTTCCATCTTTATTGTGGCATGAGGGATCTTTAGTCGTGGCATGCAAATTCTTAGTTGTGGCATGTGGGATCCAGTTCCTTAACCAGGATCAAACCCAGAGACCCTGCATTGGGAGTGCAGGGTCTCAGCCACTGGACCACCAGGGAAATCCCAACCCTTCTGTTCTAAAGATCTTCACAAAAGCTAGCATAGTCTCTATCCTTTAGAAATGTGATGAGGAGGATGAAGAGAGTTTCAGGGAACAGTGGGGACAGCTGGAATCCGGATGTGTGAGGTGGGACCACGTGGCACCGAGTGACAGAGGATAGGAAGGAGTCTTCTCCTCATTCAGTCTTTGATGCCCAGAGGTTTCCAAGGGGCACAGCCAGCTCTGGGCCCTGTGGGCTGCAGCAGAAGCAGGGGCCTTTGGACCATGAAAGCTGGGATTCCCTTAAGTCCTCATTCATTCTTTTATTTATCCACACTTCCATCTAGTTTCTTTACCACCACCAACTTGCCCTGAGTCTCAAAATAGCACAGGTTTGAAATCAGGCAGTGAGGCAGGCGGCAAGGGTGGTACAAATGGCTGCCCCGTGTGCTGGTCAGGGAGGTACCTAAGGCGTAAAGCTGCCTGCAAGATGCTGCCAGGCCAGCAGGAAGGCGAGACTCATGAGTACAGAGAAGCCACAGTGGCGGGTAGGATGATGTCTTCATTAACAGTGAATGGAAAGAACGAGGAGGGGTGGCAAATGGGGCAGCTAGGCCTCTCCAGCTGGAGGGTGGGCGGGTTTTCTAGCCCCAATCATTTCCTGCGGGACCTTCCAAGACCAAATCTTTGATCACATCGCTCCTTTGTTTCTAAACCATCAATGGCTCCCTTGTATGTGCAGAATGAATGGTAAGTGCCTTGGGATTGCATTCAAGGGTGTGCCAAGGGTTCCGTTTCTATCTTTCTTGAAGGATCTCACAGTCTCGCCCTTCTACCTTTTATGCCCCGACCTGATGACCACACCTGTTTCCTGAACATGTGTTTTGCCCTTCCTCTCCTCTTCCCCGAAACTGGCCCATAGAGGGGCCAGGAGAGGGGTGATGACGTGGTGGATCTACCTGGAAGCCTGTGGAGAGGCAGACAACTGGAGAAGAAGAGAGAGAACCTGACTTTCAGGGGACGCAGCATTCATGGCACCATCTGGGGCATGAGAGCAGGCGCTGTTGGTGTTTTGTGTGCAGGATGGCTGAGGGTTGAGAAGACCTCAAAGGGAACCCAGGCTGTGAGCATCATTCACTTGGCCAATTTTTTTCTCTTCTTTATTTTTTTAAAAAATTTGTTTATTGGCGTATAATTGCTTTACAGTGTTGCGTTGCGCATGCGTGCTAAGTCGATTCATTCGTGTCCGACTCTTTGCGACCCCACGGAGAGGAGCCCCCCAGGCTCCTCTGTCCATGGGATCCTCGAGGCAGGAAGACTGCAGTGAGCTGCCATGCCCTCCTCCAGGGGATCTTCCTGACCCAGAGACCAAACCCGTGTCTCTTATGTCTCCTCCATTGGCAGGCATGTGCTTTACCACTAGCACCACCTGGGAAGCCCATATAACGAAGTGGATCAGCGATATGTACACGTCTATCCCCTTTCTCTTGGACCTCCCTCCCCTCCCCACCTGACGTGTCCAGGTCATCACAAAGCCCTGAGCTGAGCTCCCTGTGCCATACAGCAGGTTCCTACTAACTGTCTATTTTGCGCATATACGTCAAACTTATGCTCCCAGTCCACCCCACCCTCACCTCCCCACCCGTGTCCATCCCCATGTCCTTTGTGCCTGCCCCCTTTCTAGCAAGTTTCATCACTGGATTTCAGAAATACTGACAAATCAAAAGAAATGTGCCCTGAGAGCTCTGGGGGAGATGAATTGCAAGTGCTTCTATAACTAAATGGTACTGTGATAAAAATATTTTATCCTATCTTTGTGAACTCAAATGACTAATGTTTCAATAAGCAATTTAAAAAGGGATTTTGGTCCCCATGACAGCAATGTGTTAGACATTGTTAAATAAAACCTTCAAAATTTTTCTTTAGAAATGAAACATTATAGAAAGTATTAATATATGAATATAGGCTGGTTTACCCTGAGCATACAGTCCAGAGGTATGTCCACGTGGGGCAACATTAGCAGTAATGGCCACACTGATTGGGTCTCTCTGGCTATCACAGGACTTCCAAGGACCCTTGGGAAATCCTCCCTACACACACTGGTTACCAGAACCCCTAGAGTGAATATTCTCACCGTGTACGCTGTGAAATTTCCTTGCAGGAACTCAGAGCGGCCCCTCCCCTCTGACCCCAGTAGCTTTGCTCTGGGGCAGCATTTAGGAGTTCCTGCCTGACTCCCTTCCTCTCTCTTCTCTACCAGGAGTACCCATAAACCCTCCTTATCCCCTTGCCCTGGAGCCCCAACCAGAGCTGAAAACCAGTGTCAGCCATGGGTTTAGCTCAAGCTGCATTTCAACAAGATGAAAAATAGCATGTAACTATTTCTTGTGCTGTGCTTAGTCGCTCAGTCGTGTCTGTTTCTTTGTGACCCCATGGACTGTAGCTCACCAGGCTCCTCTGTCCATGGGGATTCTCTAGGCAAGAATACTGGAGTGGGTTGCCATGCCCTCCTCCAGGGGATCTTTCCAACCCAGGGATTGAACCCTGGTCTCCTGCATTGTAGGCAGATTCTTTACCATCTGAGCCACCAGGGAAGCCCAAGAATACTGGAGTGGGTAGCCTATCTCTTCTCCAGGGGAAATTTTTGACCCAAGAATTGAATCGGGGTCTCCTGCATTACACGTGGATTCTTTACCAGCTGAGCTACCAGGGAAGCCCCAAAAGTCGCTCAGTCATGTACAACTCTTTGTGACTCCATGGACTATACAGTCCATGGAATTCTCCAGGACAGAATACTGGAGTGGGTAGCTTCCCTTCTCCAGGGGATCTTACCAACCCAGGGATTGAACCGAGGTCTCCCACATTGTAGGCAGATTCTTTACCAGCTAAGCCATCAGGGAAGCCCAAGAATACTGGAGTGCGTAGCCTATCCCTTCTTCAGCCGATCTTCCTGACCCAGGAATCGAACCGGGGTCTCCTGCCTTCTTTACCAGCTGAGCTCCCAGGGAAGCCCAATATTACTTTCCCCACCAGGGACTGAACCAGTGCCCCCTGAAGTGGAAGCGCAGAGTCCTAACCACTGGACCATCAGGAAAGTCTGATGGTAAATAAATTAGTTATTAATTGTGTTATACAATGCCTTGGAAATGTACCAGGAGAGGCAGCGCAGTGTAAAGGCATGAATAACTAATGGGAAACGCAGGGCAGGGCTTCTGAGCCCAGTCCTCCACTGATCCTCTTATCTGCAGACTAACTCAGCCCTCAGTCACTAGAAAGGGGCGGCTTCAGAGGGTGGGGGCCCGCACTTCTCTCAGCCCACACCCCACAGCCCTCTGGGTATGGAAAAGCCTCCAGAACATGAGGTGTCATGAGAACCCCCTCTTCAGGAAAACCCAAAATAGCAATCACAGCCAGCTGCAGGCAGAGAGGTGACTATAGATCATCTCCTCTCAGAAAAAAAGCGTTACAATTTCTTTATACAGTAACAGTGGCTACAGAAAACCTAGCAAGCACCAAGAAGCAGAAAGAATTGAGTGTCACAAACTCATCACCCAAAGACAGTTAACAGTCTTGCTGTTTCCTTCCAGTCTTGTATTAGAATTCTTTTATTTTTTTAAAAAATGCATGCACCGCAATAGTCTTCATATAACTTTATATGGGACAGACTAGTTTCCTGTTAATATTAGATCATAAGGAATTCTAATGTTATTGTAAGTCCTGGATAAACATCGACTTAAATAGCAAGTGAATGCACTACAATTGTATTATTTCCTCAACCGTTTCTCAATCGTCAGGCTCCAGATCATTTGTTTTCAGTGATAAGAAGCAAATGAATGAGCAAAACCGCCAGATGATGGGTTTAGAAATTAACACAAACCCCACAGCAGGAGGGGTCCTTCCCTTCTCAACCTCCAGGGGGAGCAGTCACTGGAGCCACAAGGGTTTCCATGCAGCTGATTAACACTTGGCTTTGGGGATCAAATGTTAGCCTGCATGCCTCGTGATGTGGGAGGGCTTAAGAGCACCTTTTAAGTTGTCATTTATTCATTCCGTCATTTGGTCATTCAATAAGTACTGTGCACATCTATACACCAAGCATCACACAGCTCTGAGGGTTCACTGGCCAAGCACACTGATGGAGGGTGGTCACTCAGGGCCATGTGGGCTTTCAAGCTGGTGATGGGGAAGGGGTGGCTGGAGCTTCCTGGGGGGCCTTGGTGCCCTTCCAGCAACAAGTAGTGTGTGAGGGGGGCAGGTGGTCAGGACACCCCTTCCCATCCTGCCTGAGTGGCTGATGCATGAGGCTGTCACAGCAGGTGTAATTAAAGAGATGTATGCTAATTCCTAACTTGGTTAAGGGATATTAACTTAGACGAATGAACCTCTCCTTTCCTAATAATCAGGTACCCAAACAAACACATGCTTTTCTCCCCAATCAAATGAATGGAAACTTTTAACTCTGGAGCTTGATTTCAGTATGCCCTATTTGTTACTGGTTTCCATGTCAGTGCTTTCTTTAACTTCACGAAAGCAAATGACACTATAAAGAAGCATAATAAAATCATAACAGTAAAAATATCCTTTTGATTTTTTGAAGGACATAAAACGCTCATTTACAACGGGGGAAAAAGACACCATGTTCAGCTCACATGTCATGACGTTTCCAAGAGAATATGGTTTAAAGGGCTCGGGGGATGGCGGCATCCAGGTGGCACATTTCAAAACTGTATTTAACATCAAGCAGTAATGTCTCTTCCTTTGGTATTTGACGGATGGATCATACCAAGCAACATTGTGTTTTATTAAATTACAAAATTCGTGGAAGGGGAAAGTATACTTGATGCAAATTTTCACTCTGGTGTAGGCAGTGATTTCCTAACTATGGCACGTGTCCTACACATATTGATACTGAGAATGATGCTTTTAGAGCCATGAAGGCAGATGCCTATTATTTTCATGTCTGTGGCCGTGGCCTGTGCACTCATGTAGCTTAGCTGGCCGTGGTGTGACAGGCTGTGAACAGGCTGAGGATGGGGCCCAGGAAACCATGCTCTTTCAGTGTCTCCTGTACCCACTGGTTGGAACTTAAGAGAAATTTCCAACAGTAGGGTCACTGGGCCTAGCATAGCCACCACTTTGATGTCTAGGACCTGGCATGGTATGGATGGGATTGTAGTACACCATGCAGTACAGACCCATGGACCTACTTGGGTGAACATCAAGTCCGAAGATTAAAAAAATATGTGTGCTTACATAGAGATGGACATGGGGAGAAGCGGGGAGAGGGTGAGATGTATGGAAAGAGTAACACAGAAACTTACATTACCATATGTAAAATAGATAGCCAATAGGAATTTTCTGTAAGGCTCAGGAAACTCAAACAGGGGCTCTGTATCAACCTAGAGGGGTGGGGTGGGGAGGGAGATGGGAGGGAGATTCAAAAGAGAGGGGATACATGTATACCTACGGCTGATTCATGTTGAGGTTTGACAGAAAACTGCAAAATTCTATAAAACAATTATCCTTCATAAAAAATAAATTAATTTAAAAATTAGGTGTGCTTACCATTAGCACAGGTGACATTGTCATGGTAAGAGTCTCTGTGTGTAGGTGGGACTCCTGCTCAAAGTCAGAATGGTAACAGCACCTCCCTGGCCTGAACCCAAAGCGTGATGGACCCTTCCTGCCTTCCTCCCTGGTGCCAGTCCTCTCCTGCCTGCAGCCATGCCTAGCCCACCTATTGCACAAGTGGGCAGCAGGGAGCTCCGCTCTAGGACACCAGCTCCCTGGCCATCACGGCGGTCATAAACCGACAGGTGAAGCCAGAGGCGGGGTCACCCACTGCCTCAGACATGGCTCCCAGTTATGGAGCGGTCAGAAGGACTGATGCTGAAGCTGAAACTTCAATACTTTGGTCAGCTGATGTGAAGAACTGACTCATTTGAAAAGGCCCCAATGCTGGGAAAGATTGAAGGCGGGAGAAGGGGACGCCGAGGATGAGAGGGTTGGATGGCATCACTGACTCTACAGACATGAGTTTGAGTAAACTCCGGGAGCTGGTGATGGACAGAGAGGCCTGGCGTGCTGCAGTCCATGGCGTCGCAAAGAGTCGGACAGGACTGAGCGAGCGACTGAACTGAACTGAACTGAAGTGAATGGGCGGGTCAACTGCCTCCTCGCTGCCATCGCGGTCTCTGCCGCCTGCGTGCCTCGCTCCACAGAGAGCTGGAGAATAAGGATGCTAGAGTGGCCAGTACTTCTCCAGACCCTCTGCTGCCCGGGGTCTCACCTTTCTACTCAGGGTGTAATAGGCACGTATGGGCTCTAAGTCCCGCTCAGCTATTGCTTGGCGCTGCGGTGGGTCCCTCCCCCAAACAAGGGACTTTTAGCGGGCAATTGTCAGCCAGCGACCCTTACTTGTCCCGCTCAGCCATTGGCTGATGCCACAGTAGGCCCCGCCCCCTCCCCTCCTGTATCTAAAAGGAGCCCCACCGACTGAGGGAAGATGATGCTTTCCGATGAGAGTCATTATTCCTTGTTCCAACAAGGTGTCTCCTGATGACATTTGGCTTGGCAAGCACCAAGCAGAGGAGCCTAAGCTCAGTAACAGAATGAATCTGGCAAAAAAATGGTCATGGGCCCAGCCCTATATATAAGCAGACTGTGAGCAGAGAATAAGCCCAGTGACCCTTCAGGCCTCCATGCGAAATTCCACCCATAGTGACTGGATTCAGACGCCAAGGGCCCCTGGCCTCCCATATAGTGGATGTGCCCCTGAGGTGGTTGTGATAAAGACAAGAGTCCTGTCTGGGTTCTAATAGGCGGTGATGCATTGGCACACTGGCCCGGAGGACCTGATGGAGAGGGTGCAGGTCATTGGTCAGGAGAGAGTGGAGGCCCACCTGGAGGAGAGCTGGATGAAGGCAGTTTGCAGAGGCAGAAGCCCTGAGAGACCCAGTGGTGGGTGCCTGGACCCTCGATGGACTCCAGCTCTCTTGACCCCGAGACCCTGCCCCACGTTGGCGTCACCACAGCCCTAGTGACATGGGTGGATCTGAAGAGGAGTCCCTGAGGGAGGGACTGATGGTGTGAGATCACGCAGCAGACACAGAGTCCAGCTCCAGGAGATGTTTGGTGACTGTGGTTGGGAGTCAGGGCTTCCTTCCTTGATGACTGAGGTGTGTGGGAAACCACACAGATTCCCATGGCAACAACAACAACAGCAAAACCCAACCCAACAGACACCAGAGCGTCTTACATGGAGGGCTTTCATACTGTTAATCACACAGTCTTCCATGATGAAGCTCTCAAGGTAAGAAACTGCTATCATTATTCCCATTTCACGGATTAGGAAACTGACGGCTAGAAGACAGAAACACAGCAGATGAAGGTGGGACGCTGGGCTTCAGCCTCATAGTCAGACTCTAGCTCCATCCTCCCCTGGGTCCTCAGCATCTCCTGGGCAAACAGTCCAATGAGAAGGATGGAGCATGTGTGGGACCCGCTCTGTCCTGTGTAGCCCATGGACTTTCTCCACTCTTAGGTACCCTGTGGGGAACCAGGCACAGTGTCTTCTTCTCCAGACTGAGCTGGGCTGTGACAATGACATCAGACAGAACTGGGTAGGTTCTGGGGGGCTCCTTCTGTGAGATTTTGGACACAGTCTCACACTGTCTGTTCCTTGCTTTCTTTGTGGGTAGATGAGAATCATTCCCCCTTCCCCAGTGCTGTGAGGATGTGCGTGTCTGCAGCAGGCCCCTTGAAGGTCAGGTGTTGTCCTCCTCTGTCTAAACAGTCATAGGCTGGGGAGCCCTGGCCTTTCAGGTGGGCCCCATCCCCCTCTTTCATGTGTAAGCTGTTTCTGTGATCCTGAGGGGTTTTAGTTCTCATGGTCAGTCAAATGGCTTTGGGGGTCCTGTCCTTGCTGGTCACCACCCTGCCACTGGCATCCTGCTCCAGAGGTGGTCCTCAGCGCCCCCTGCCCCTAAGCACAAGCATCTCTTCCTGTACCACTTGCTCCAGGCAGATCGCTCTAAGTCTGGCCAGGATGAGGGAGTTGGTGTCATAATAAGGCAGTGTTGAGATGAGATATTTTTGTCCTTCAGAGCCCACTGGGCACAATGCCCCGGACACACCCCATTAGCCTCCCTCCCCCGAGTCGCCCACAGTCTGCTCTGCATTCTGCTCCCTTCCTTCAGTGTGAGTTAGCAATTTCTTTGTCTTGCTGACTCTTTTTCTAAGTCAGAGGTCACAGATGGGTGGCCTATGGGCCCGACATGTTCAGCTCACAGGTGCGCTTTATTTGGACAACAGCCTTTGGGAGTTTTCGAGCTAGAGGGCAATATTTGCCATTGGGTGCACTGCCACAGTTTTGAGTTTCTTTGGAAAACTTGGACAGTCCGGCAAATACAGCACCCCTTCTTGTGTCAATCAATCTGTTGTCCATCTGGCCAGAGTCCTGTCACTCCTGACACCTGACAGCAGGCACCTGGGGAGTCCTTCTGCAGGCTGACCTGAGGCCTTTGGTCTCGCTGTGCACAACCCCAGAGGCTGATCAGGTTATTCTCCTGAGCTGAGACAGTTGCTGATGGTAGCTGTTAGTATTTATCTGTTTATCAACCCATTCACCCGTCATGTATCTATCCATCTATCATTTATCTAGCTATTGATCCATCATCAGGGTTTTTAAACTATATTACACATATGTCTGCAGCACTTAGCTCAGTGCCTGGCACACAGTAGGTATTCAGTAAATATTTGCCAAACCGATGAACAAATATATGATGGAGGATGAAGGCAAGGGCTCAAACAGGCTGAATTTCTGGCTTGTCCTGGGGCTCACAAACAGAAGAGCCAGACTCCCAGGTCCAGCCTTTTTAGGGACCCCTTGGCTCCCTCTCCTGTGGGTCAGGTTGACGGGGGCTTGTTCTGGTCGCCTGAGCACCCCTCTCTGCACTTACCTCACCCCTACCTGTTCCTATGCTGTCTTTGCCCGTGTCAAATGTCAAATGCTTCACTGCATCCTCCTGGTGACTCCATGTGGACACCTCAGTGTCCACAGAGCTCCTTCAGATTGAGGCTCCATAGAGAGACTGTCCCTTTCCTCTAAAGAGTTCTTATTCCCTTAGGTGTTTATCAAACAAAGTCTGGTCCTGACTGAAGCATTTTGGTCTTTCCTGTATCCACTGACTTTTTCTAGAGCATGACAACGTTAGCGACGGTCACCATTTACTGCTCACTCACTGAAGGCCACAGTCTGTGTCATCTCCTGTCGCTGGGACAGTAGCCCTCGGTTTGCTAGGGCCACACAGCTAGTCAGATATGTAGCCAGGACTTGACCTTAACCTTGCACTTGACTTTTAGATGAGGTCAGACTGCGGTCCAGATCCAGTCACTGCCTACTTCCTGTTTTTTGTATGGTTCTTGAGATAAGAACTTTTGCATTTTTAAATGGTTAAAGTAAATGCAAAAGAGGAATCATATTTTGTAATACATTAAAAATTATATGAAATTCAGATGTCAGTGTCCATAAATAAAGTTTCGTTGGATCTCGGCTTGCAGCTTAGGTACTGCCTCTGGCTGATTGCAAACAGCATCAGCTGAGTAGTGTGGCTGCACAACTGAGTCTGTGTGACCCACAGAGTCTGGCCCTTGGCAGGAAACGTTTGCCCATTCCTGCTCTAGGCTGGGACCCAGCAGACAGGTTTGGGGGGTGCTGAGGCTCAGAACCCAGGCATTTCCGGAGAGGAGCTGTGGCTTTGGAGAGCTGGGGTGGGAGCCCTGTGAATAGCGCCGGCCCTGGGGGTTGAGGGGGTGTGGAGGCGGGGGTGTGTTGTAGCACAAGCAGGGGCTGTGTCTCCGTGCGTCCTTACCCGGCAGCCCTCGGTCAGCCCACACGCATCTATTGGCCCAGACCACACCGTGGCGAGAATGTGGGGTCAGAACGGTGCCACTCTGCTCTCAGACACAGGGCCAGGGTGGCCCTCAAGGATGGGCAGCAGGCATTATGCTGCTCTGATGGGCATGGCTGGCTCAGGGCTGATTTATGTGCTTTGCATTTATATCAGCTGGTTGTCCAGGAGGGTAGATGCAAAACCTTACTTTACTCAATATGTTTTGGGGGCCAGAGGGTGTGGGAAAGAGGAATTCAGTCAAGGGTTAAAAGTGAACCACGCCCTCCTTTCCATCCCCAAGCATGAGCTCCTTCAGCCCCACTCCACCCCCAACACACGTTCATGCTGGAACCATGTGGACGCAGAATTAGCTGAATCCCGGAGGCAAAAGGGCCTTAAATAGCATGCACTACGGTGCTTTTCAAACTTAATGTGTGCGCAAACCACCTGGAGAATCTCGTTAAGCTGTGGATTCTGAATCAATAGGTCCTGGGTGGGTCTGAAAGTCTGTTTATAACAGGTGCCAGGTGCTGCTCTGGGTCCAGGCAAGGATCACTTGCCCCGAACAGAGCACAGGATCTCGTGCTGTGGATTTGTGCATGTGGTTTGCAGACCAGCTGCAGAAGCCAGAGACCTCTTAGAACTGCAGCTACCAGCCCGGCCCTCTCTGGTGACTGGGAAGCTTACTCAGGTATGAGATGTGCTGCTATTGCTATTGCTAAGTCACTTCAGTCGTGTCCGACTCTGTGCAACCCCACAGACGGCAGCCCACCAGGCTCCCCCATCCCTGGGATTCTCCAGGCAAGAACACTGGAGTGGGTTGCCATTTCCTTCTCCAATGTATGAAAGCAAAAGGTGAAAGTGAAGTCGCTCAGTCATGTCCGACTTAGCGACCCCATGGACTTGCAGCCTACCAGGCTCCTCCATCCATGGGATTTTCCAGGCAAGAGTACTGGAGTGGGGTGTCATTGCCTTCTCCGGAGATGTGCTGCACCAGTCTTTTATTCCAGGTCCCCCTCCCCTGCCCTGAACCTCCTGTCTGTTCAGCAGCCAGCTGGGCTTCCTGCCATGACTTGGGAGAATCATTAACCATCTACTGATACCTAAATCCTGAGGCCTCTCACGTGGAGCAGGTGATGCAACGTTGCTCTCAGGAGAAGCAGCTCAATTATATGCTGGCCATCTTTGGCCTCTGCCTGGGTAATTTTCCATCCAAGGGCTTGTTTTTGAAACTACTGCTTGCTTTCTTTGTTCACAGAGTCTTAATATGCAGGCCCTGTTGCTCCCTTGGGAGGGAGTCACGTGGGGGCGGGTTGGGGTGCTCTTGGCTGCTCTGGGACACAAGCCAGGCTCTTTGAAATGCACCCACCAGGGGCCCCCAAGGGCTTTTCCTAAGCTGGGACCTTATATTTTAAATCCCGCCATCACAAACCTACCCTTCCAATATTGTGCTAATCTGCTCAAGCAGTTTTGTGTGATGCAGCAGAGAAAAGCATAATTTTATTTTTAATGAAAGCACAAATTACATGTTTCAGAGAGTGTAAAATTATTGCAGAGATAGAGTGTTAGTTTCCTAGGAACCTAGCTAAAGCATCTTTCTACAGAGTGAGAAAGTTAACCTGAAACCTGTGAGAGTTGATATTTGCACTGCTGCTAATTCCTATTATGAAAATATTAAATTTTTATTTTCATGATAGGTTTTAATTTGCACAATTGCTCTTGTGTTAGCAGGTGGAGCTCTGGGATTCTGGAACCCTTATTTTGACTTTTGGCTCTTAAATAAATGAAGCTTTAAAAAATGTCGGGAGTAATGCTGAAATAGAATGTAGTTAGATTTCACAGTGACTATAATTGTGATTACAATTAGATGACTGTAACGATACAAAAGACACATTATCTTTATAATTTATGATCCTCCTGGACCAAACTCAACATCTTAAAAATGCAACATTTCAGTACCATCTGGGAGATTTGCCCAACAAAATTATGTATAAACAAAGTTCTTTATTGACTCGCTGAGATCCAAGTGGAATCAATTATACATTATTGTTGTCTTTGCCGGTGCTGCAAAGTGTACGGCAGTTAAAGACCCACATTCCATAAATCATCTGAGTGTAATTTCCCCAGGGGCTGAGTTTGGTGTGGAAACAAAGCATTGTTGGTATTTTCTGCTTAGATTTCTTTGATCCCATTCAGAGAGGGAGTCTATTCATTTTCCTTGAGATCCCCAGTGCAACTTGCCAGGTTCACTGAATTTGGCATCAAGTCTTGCTCTGGAGGCTTCAGCTCCCTGGAGTGTGTTGTGGTGTGTGGTGAAGGGGAGGTGGGTCCAGTGATGCAGACAGAGCTCTGGCCTTTTAGCTCCATCATTTTCACTTGTGCACCCTCAACGTTAAAATTCAGAGTGTTTTGCAACACAAGTGAAAGATTGCACCGAGCTATGTGTCACTGAAAGAAAAAAATCACTCGATTTCAGAAAAGTGGCCACCCTCCACTACCCCATTCAAACCCCAGGGATGCAGAATTTGTGTTCTGCTATTCTGTGCATGGTGATCTCAGAGCTCACGAGGGAATTCCACCAATTAAAGTAGGCTGACAGCCCTTATCTCAAAGAAAGTGATGGAGGAGACTGATGTTGACCACGTTCACGCTGACCACTCAGAGAGGGACATCACGGTGAGTGGACATGATAGGAACTGGCCAGGGCTTTCCTGTCTTGGCGCTTTCAGCGAAGCCCTGCCTGAGGTTGGCTGGCCCCTAGGTGAGGAGCTGGTGGGCGGAGGATGGCTCTTCAACCCGGGTCTGAGGATGACAAGAAGGACTCAGGGGAGCAGAGCCTGGGGAGGCTGGTGAGAACAGACTTGTGAAGAGGCCACGTGTATCCTGAGGGTGCTGGGAACCGACCCCGGCTTTCTTCCAAGTGGGGGCAGTGAGGAGGCAGACCTGCAATCCAGGGCGTTCTTTGGATGCTTGCGGAGCACGGGGGAGGGCGCGTTTAGGAAGCATGGTGTAGGAGGATGGCTTGCATCTGTAGGAGCAGGACAGAAGATTCCAGACTGCGGTGCATGACTTGCAGGAAACAGCTGCAGACCTTCTCTTTGCAAGGATGTAGGGTCAGTCCTGGAATCTCCATTTTCCTAGGATAGCCCATCTTTACCTTTCCTTCTTGAATGTCTTCACCTCTCCCTGTTAAGGGATTTTTGATCTTGCAGACAGGGTCATACCGCCCTTTGATAAGAGATGCACTTTCACATCTTCCCAGCGTTCAGTGCTCTCCTGGTTCCTTCCCAGGGAGAACACCAGGTCCCTGCTCCCTAAATCCTGGTAGGGGGAAGAGGAAAGCCTTTGATTCTCCAGGGCGGTGGCTGAGACCCTAACCCAATTTTTTTGACCGTGAATATCCAGAATTTTCCCTTGACTCATAGAAAGCACTCAGTAAATGCCTGTTATTATTTTTATTATATGCTTTTATCAATAATAATATCCTTAGGCCTGTAGTAGATGTCCAATGAATATTTGCTAAATATCGAGCATTAGATAAATGAGGGTTGTGCTAATTGATTAAAAAAAACAACAACTGTGGCTTAATAATTAACTTCGGAACAAGGAAGTATTTTAGTTCAGCGTTTTTCTCCTGGTGAACTGCTGTGCTCTAGTAAAAATTTTCATCTCTCTCTAGTGTGTCAAATGAGACATTTTTGGAAAATCAAAGATCCCCAAGATTCCTTGACCTTTGAGTAGGTGTTTGAAAGGTCCTTTCTCTTTCCCTCTCTCTTCCCTCCTCTCCCTTTTCTGCCGTGTGGAGGATCTATAGATAATGGAGCCGTTTTATCATTCTGAAACATTCTCAAGCCCCAGAAGGAATTGCAAGAAGCAGGAAATCCTGCTGCCTAGGAACCCCTTCCCTGAGTGACAGTCTAGCACAGTGTCCTTAACTGCCATCAGGAGTCACTGGGAGAAATACTCTGGGGAACAAGTTCTGTTCCTTCCAAAGCCACCCAAAGCACACCATTTGTTAGGAAATTGCTGGTCTCCTGTGTGTGTCAAGATGGCAGGTTCCCCTGAGCAGAGTCTTAGAGTTTCTCTTCCAAAGAACTGTAAAGCTTGCTCTTATTGAACATCAGAAACCATGTAAGTTGTGGTTATCATTTGAAACTGGTTACCCAGGAAGCTCAGAGCTATGTTTGGTGCCAGTGATCGTTAGTAACATTGCATCTGTGACATGTTAGAAGTTTTGTATTCAGTTTTTAATTGGATTGTTACAACAATGCTGTGAGAACAGTGCCCAAACCATCCCCATTTTAAAAATGGGAAATAAAGGCTTAGATGAGTTTATGGACCCATCCCATGGCTGGCGAGTGATAATGTTAACTGAGGATCCTGAAGCTGTGTTCTTTCTTTGCTTGCTTCTATTTGCTGACGGTTCCAGAGATCCCCAGGCAGGGTGATGTATCCTTAGTAACTAAGAACAGAATGTGAACAACTAAATTCTGTCTATTCTGATCCATAATAAGAACGATGCCTGGAAGTGGTGTTTATACTATACACTGAAAGCTTTAAACTCAATAAATATTTATGTAAACACAGCTCTTACTAAAGATTTAGAAGTTCTTTGCAAAGACTGTTTCTAAATGTTAATAACTCTGAATAATTCCTATTGTATTAAAGATGTATGTTATGAGATCTGGACTGAATACATGAGGGTGATGTAACTGATGTTCCATGTTCTGGAAGAGATGTGCATTTCATCCAATTCGATGGGTAGTCAGAGGCCCTGCTATGTATTGGCCTGGGCAGGAAAGACATAATGAATAATCCATGGTCCGTCTGTGTGTCTTATGTAACTTAACCAGGCAGCAAGAGAAATACCATCTCACCTCCAGGCCAAGCGCAGGTAGGCAGGCTGTCAGTGGGGGGGTGGGGAATGGGAAGGAAGTGGGGGCTCATGGGTTCATCCCATTCGACCCTCACAGGAGCCCTTCCAAGTGGGAGAGATTGCATCTGCTTTACAGATGGGATTCTGAGGAGGTTGCTCAGCATCACATAGACAGCAAGAAACAACAGGTTTCCACCTCCAGTGGGAAAGCCCAGGCACTTTCCAGGACCCCATGAGCCCTCCACATACCCTTCTGATTTCTTTAAGAGAGGTGCCAGGTGTACCAGGTGTGGAAAAACAGTTGTGGGCACAGTCAGGGAGAACCTGAGGTGGAGGGGTGGGGCAGGAGCCCAGAAATCTCTCCCCTGGAGGGGATAAGCGACCTCTGAGGATTGAATACATAGAGGGCAGATTGGCTTTCAACAGACTTGGCAGGGGAGGGGCATTGACTGTCTTCCCATTTATTGAGCTGTAACTGACATATATCCCCGTAGAAGCGTAATGATTTGATTTATGTACATCTTGAAATTATCATCACAACAAGTTGAGTGAACGTCCATGGTTTTACTGGGGGCATTTTTACAGAGAGAGCAACAGGGGCAAAATGAAAGCAGCAGGAAAATGTGGATGCTGCTTGGGGGGTGGGTCGGTGACGGGCAACAACAGGAAGTGAGACTGAGCGGCAGGTGTATGCTCTGGGGTGGGGATGAGGACACCCACGTTGGGACTGGACCAGCGTGAGTCCAGATCCTGGCCCCAGCATCCGTGATCACTGTGACTGGGTGATGAGAACCGTGTCAGAGAGGCACTCAGCAAAGTGCCCACCCAGCACAGAGTTAGTCAAGAAACAGGAAGCGTTTCAGGGTTTGGGGACAGGAAAAGACATGGTCTGTGCCATTGGCTTCCTAGGTTTCAGGGTCTATTGATTCTGACCCTTAAGAAGGCTAAAATTAAAAAAAAATTATTAATCCATAGCATCTCGGTGAAAAAATGGGAAACAGTGTTTAACTCTTTATGACTTGAATATCTCCAAATTGGCATATTTCTCAAACTTTCAAAAAAAGTGAGTAGACCTTTTTTTAAAAAATTGCTTTGTATAATAATTTATCTAGAAAGGAGTCACCTATTAAAATCGTGATGGTCCTGGACTTTACTCAAACACTTGTATTTCTTAGGTTCTTTTTGGGTGTCAGAATTCTTTAAAAAAAATTATTTTATTGAAGTGTAGTTTATTTACAATGCTGTGTTAATCTCTGCCGTACAGCAAAGTGTCTCAGTTATTGTTGTTCTTCAGTTGCTAAGTCATATCCGACTCTCTCTGACCCCCATGGACGGCAGCACATCAAGCTTCCATGTCCTTCACTATCTCCTGGAGTTTGCTCAAATTCATGTCCATTGAGTTGGTGATGCCACTCAACCATCTCATCCTCTGCTGCCCCCTTCTTCTGCCTTCAGTCTTCCCAGCATCAGGGTCTTTTTCAGTGAGTCGGCTCTTTGAATTATGTGGCCAAGGTATTGGAGCTTCAGCTTCATCATCAATCCTTCCAATGAATATTCGGGATTGATTCCCTTTAGGATTGACTGGTTTGGGGAGTCCCTTGCAGTCCAAGGGACTCTCAAGAGTCTTTATAGTACCACAATTTGAAAGCATCAATTCTTTGGGGCTCAGCCTTCTTTATGGTCCAACTCTCACATCCATACATGACTACTGGAAAAACCATAGCTTTTACTGTGTAGACCTTTGTCAGCAAAGTGATGTCTTTGCTTTTTAATATGCTGTCTAGGTTTGTCATAGCTTTTCTTCCAAGGAGCAAGCATCTTTTAATTTCGTGGCTGCAGTTACCATCTGCAGTGATTTTGGAGCCCAAGAAAATAAAATCTTTCACTTTTTCCCCTTCTATTTGCCAAGAAGTGATGCATATATGGGGCTTCCGAGGTGGCTCAGTGGTAAAAATTCTGCCTGCAGTGCAGGAGATGCAGGAATGATCCCTGGGTCAGGAAGATCCCCTGGAGGAGGGCATGGAAGCCCACTCCAGTATTCTTGCCTGGAGAATCCCACGGACACAGGAGCCTGGTAGGCTACAGTCTACAGGGTCATAGGGAGGTGGCCATGGCTGAAGTGACTGAGCACACACACACACACGATACACACGTATGTATAGTTTCTTGCATTATAGGTTATTGCAAGACTCTGAATATAGATCCCTGTGTTATACAGTAGGACCTTGTTGTTTATCCATTTTCTATATAATAGCTTACATCTGTTAACCCTGAACTCCCGGTCTGCCCTCCCCTGCCTCCTTCCCCTTGGCAGCCACGGGTCTGCTCTCTGTGCCTGTTGCTGTTTTGTAGATAAACTCATTTGTGTCAGACTTCAGATTCCACATATAAGTGATAGCGTGTGAGATTCGTCTTTCTCTGTCTGACTTACTTCACTTAGTAGGATCATGTCTAGGTCCGTCCATGTTGCTGCAAGTGGCATGATTTCATTCTTTTTTATGACTAAGTAATATTCCATCTCTCACACACACACACACACACACACACACACACACACACATACAGACACATAGCTACACAGACACAGACACAGACACAGACACACACACACACACGCACACACACACACTGCATCTTCCTTATCCACTCATGTCGATGGGCACATAGGTTGCTTCTATGTCTTGGCTATTGTGAATAGGGCGGCTATGAGGATGGGGTGCATGTATCTTTGTAAATCTCAGTCTGGCTATGTTGGGTGTCACAGTTCTGTCCCTGTCTCTGGGAACGCCTCCTACTCCCTCCCAGAATCCCTGTATCTGGTTCCACTTACACTGATAACTTACGCTGTAACTACACCTGTTTCCTTCAAGTGTTCATTTATTTAACTTCATAAAACTAAGGGAAAAGGAAAGAAAAGGATCGTAATTCATTATTCTAAAACTTTTTTTTTCATTTTGCCATCTTTGTGCACTGGTATGTTTATTTAGGGGTTTATTTGTAAGTCCCTGCTGGTATGAAATCTGGTTCAGAACCACAGTCACCATGATCTATTGTATTTCCTGAGCACTCAGTTTAGCAGAGGGCTTTCCGTACTACAGAAGGTGTAACAGAGTTCTGAGAAGGCTGTGGATTCAAATCCCTGTGACCCTTCTTGTGCTAACTCTATTGATTCCTTTGATCCAGCTGTGGGCTAAATGCTCCCATATGTTATTTATCAAATGCCTCTATCATGTATGTGACATTGTAACTCCCTTTATATAGAAGAAATGGAAATTTAGAGCTAATAAGTAGCTTGCCCAGGGTCACAGAGCTAAGTTCATAGTTAGCATTTGTCTTATAGTGTTTTGAATCAGTCTCCTGTGAACAAAGCACAGACATTTGAATTAATGAACAACTCATTTGTCTCAGAAACACATATTTTTTGGAGTCTTAAGAGTGAAGCTGTATAGACAACATTTAAAAGTCATTAGAGATGCTGAATTTCAGAAAGCCTCAAAATGATTCTCTCCAGTTTGTACTCACTGCAGCTAAAGATCCTCAAAATAGACAGTTACAATTCGTGGAAGATCCCCAGTTGATTGCTGTTTAATGGGAAGGATGTGTATGTGGGAGGAAAAAGCAGTCTTGGCAAATTTCCAGCGGAGGAGGAAAACACATCCTTTTTGTGACACGCTTGTCATGACCGGGGTTCATATGTGTTGCCAGTTAACCATGTCCCTTACACCTTAATCGCACATAAAGGCATCTGGCCCTGCCCTTGCCAAGGATTCAGGCTGCATTAAGGATATGGCACTGAGGGGCCAAAGAGGGATGCTGTCTTGTCAGAAGGGAAGATCCAGAATGAAGGCTTGGAGCTGAAAGGAACCATTTGGAGGAAACGCAGCAGCCAGCACAGGGGCTTACTCAGTAAACCCTGGGAAAGGGACGAGCAAAGCGGCTGAGTTTCAGAGAAAGACCACATCTGGGAGAAGCGAAGCCCAGGAATACTTCAGGGAAAGAAGGTTCTGGAGTGAGGGCAGGGCCCTTGGTGCACCTGGACCCTCACAGGGACCCAGGCTGTACATCCACCTCCTAGCCTGGTTTCAGCTTTGTCCTTTGACCCCATGGCTAGAATACGATGACCTGGGCCATGAGACCCTGCTGGTCTGGCTTCCCGGTGCCTTGCTGTGACACAGACTTGACTCTGGGTTGGCCTTTCTGGGACTTCACTGAAAGCCTGGGTGATTACAAGTGCCTCTCAGTTGGTCACTGAAATTCCAGACAGTTTCCCCGTGGGAAGAGACATCTCTGCTTAGAACCTGGCTTCCCTGCTGTCCCCGTACATGGAGTTCAGGGCCAGGCAGTAATTCAGAGGCAGAATGATTCACAGCCACAGACTCCCCTTTCTGGGCCTCTCTCCTTTCTTGGATTTCCTCTGTAATTTCTAATCATCCTGGCAGCCCTGACTTCTCCCCAAGTCCTCTTGTCAACAGGCTGATCTAAGGGCCCCCACCATGTGGGGTGGAGAGTTCTTGAAGGAGAAGCAATTAAATGTGAATCATACCCTCTGTGACTTTCTTTCAAGGGTTGAACTACCTCCAATTTCTGCCTAATTTTGGTTGCTCTCCAGTGCCTCCAAAAATTATTTTTTAAAGATTTTTGTTGAGAGTTTATAATTATTATAACCAACATGAGGCTCAGTTTGACACATGCTGCTCTGTATGACCAGAAAGTGGAACTCCAATAAGCTTATAGTTTTATTTTTTGCATTTTGTTTTGTCCTGGTTGTGTTTCTGAGCACTAATTTTGGTTGTTTCCAATATAATTTGAATTCTTTATTTTCCCCCTCGAGGAATAAAAAAGAGAGACTAAAGTAACTTCCAATCTTATAATTGTGGGCTCCCAAATTACTTAAAAATTTTTTTAATAAAAAATATTTTTACATTGGAACAGTTTTAAATGTTTTAATTATGTCAGAAGGCTTTGTGAGCATTTTATAAATTGTGAAGGCAGTTGCATATTTTTTAAAATATAAGTTTAATTTTTATTTTATTTTGAGGTATAGTTGCTTTATGATGTGTTGGTTTCATGTGTACAGTAAAGTCGTCTAGATATGCCTATACAGGTCTCCATTCTTTACTGGATTATTTTCCCTTACAGGCTATTACAGAGAATTGAGTAGAGTTTTCTGTGCTGTATAGTAGGTCCTTGTGATTATCTATATCTATCTATCTATCTATCTATCTATATAGTAAGGTGTATATGTTAACCCCAAATTCCTAATTTATCCCTCTCCCCAAGTTACTTCTTATTGTTATTTTTAGGATTTTTAAGAATTGAAGTATAACTGATGTGTGTCTCCGAGCATGCTATGTATTTCAGTCATGTCGGACTCAGTGACTCTATGGACTGTAGCCCACCAGGTTTCTCTGTCTATGGGATTCTCCAGGCAACATAGTGGGGTGGGCTTCCATGCTCTCCTCCTGGGGATCTTCCCCACCCTGGGATTGAATCTAGGTCTCTCTCCTGCATTGCAGGCAGATTCTTTATCACTGGGCCACCAGGGGACTGATTTGAATTTGTAAATGTTTATATTTTTCTTGTGTCTTCCAACCTGCTTATCTTCTTCTGATGCCTTATAGCATCTATTTTGAATCTTCCTCTCTTCTTTGATTGTTAGAGAATCGGGTTGTTTTTGTCTTATTCCATTTGGGCTGCTGTGATAAAAATACCATGAACCAGGCAGCTTATAAACTAGAAATAGTCATCTCTCATAGTCCTGGAAGCTGGGAGTGCAACCACGATCGTGGTGCCCGCAACTTTGGTATCTGGCTGGAGCTTGCATCCGGTTCAGAAATGACGCTTCTGCCTGTGTCCTCACAGGATGGAAGAGGCAGGGGATCTTTAATAAGGTCACCAGTCCCATTCATGAGGGCTTTACAGTTACCCTCATGACGTAAGCAAAGACTCCATCCCCTAATATCATCACCTTGGGAATGAAATTTCAGCGTGTGATTTTAGGGGGACTTAAAAAAACATTCTGTCCATGGCACCTCTGATATCTTTGAGACAGGCAAGAAATACTCTTTCAATTTTCAGCAACCATAAAGTCACTGGGATTTACAAAGTCCTTAGCCATAGCCTCTCCGTTTCATGATCTGGCCGTGATGGCCTCCTCTTCCTCTTTTCTTGGGCAGTTTCCCTCAGGTCAGATGCCACATCTTCCATAAATGAAAGTGGGGTCTCTATGTGGTTTCTCCTTTACATTGATTTCTGCTGACCATTGATTGGTTTGCTTCTTACATGATCTGCCCTAGTCACAGATCTAATTAAAGACTGATGAAGACAGTATCAGGACTGTGATGCTAACTTTTATGGCACTGGTGAGCAGCTTCAGATTTGGAGGGCTGCCTTATCTCTCAGCGCCTCCTGCGTCTTCAGCTGTGTTTTACAGCACTCTGCAGGTATGCATCCTTTTGTGCTTTGGAGCTCTGGCTCTTTCCTTGTGCATTTTATGATGATGCTTTCTTTTCATTTTCAGATTGTTTGCAGTGACTTTGAAAGGGGTGGGAGAAGCAGGTTTACTCACCTATCTTTAACCAAAAAGTTCCCCTTGTTCCCAATTTTAAGGGGTCATGAATTACTAAGTAAGGGTGCAGGTAGTTGTTGATTTTTGCATGGCCGGGCACCGCAGACTCGATGGATGTTGAGTCTGAGTGAACTCCGGGAGTTGGTGATGGACAGGGAGGCCTGGCGTGCTGCAGTTTGTGGGGTCGCATAGAGTCAGACACGACTGAGTGACTGAACTGAAGTGAACTGAATACCGTGCAGTTAGGAACGCCACATTCATACTCTTCTAGGAAGTTTAAAAAAATGAAATGGTCTTGTATGTCATGTTTTTCTTTCATATTTTCATAAATGTTTATATCTTTTTTTTTAGGTTTGAAGGATGCATGATTAAAATGTTTTTCTTTCTTTTTCTTGGTATGGTTTTTGCTGTTTCCTAAACTTAAGTGCAAGCTGAAGACTATCCATGAGGTCAGGGTGTTTATTTTGAAAGGGTTGCTGTGTGAGTCTGTTTCAGAAGTGAGTGTGATCTATACTTTATGCTCCAGTGTGGACCATTTCATGTTATCAGAATAGAACTGCTTTAGCCAAAGCTTAGCTATCACAGAAGAAGGGAGAAACTCTGGGATGGGAAAGCAAGAAGTTCAGAGTTCAGAAGCGTGTCTTGCTTGCTCTTGGCCATGTGGGTCCCTGTTCTTTTCCTTCTCCCCCCGCAAACCTATGCCATGAGGATGGACACAGACCCAGCTCCTCCACTGCCTGGCTGGGATGGGACCTTTTTCACGATGGTGTCAGGGCTAGCCTGTTCCTACTTAACTTTCTCTTTTATGACCTGCTCCCTCCAGCCCAGGTTAAGGGAGCCATCTTTGTCTAAGGAAAGAGTTCGCCAGTGTATTTGCCAAAACAAAATGTCAGCTTTCTGCCCAGAAGATAGACGCTCTGACAATTTTTATAGTTTGTGTCCATTTGTGAACTATGAGGTTTAATGAGAGAGAGTTTGCCATACAGGACTATGTGTGCAGAGTGCCAGGTGGGTGTCATGGCAAGTTCTGGGCAGTGTCTTCACACAGTGAAGTAAGGTGATGGCTGGAGAAGTCCTCAGGGGAATTGGGGTTGAGGGCGACGTGGTGGACTCTAGCCCTGTGCGGGGGAGGAGGAGGCGGAGGGGTTTGGGGTAATGGTATGAATAACCTACAGATGCTTAGAGCACTTGGTGTGCCTGGGGGGCGTGAGGATCTAAGGAGATAAAGAGAACAGGCAAGGGAGCAGGTGTGCACCCCTGTTCAGGCAATATTTGGTCCCTGAGGTTTTTTCATCAGAATCAATGTGCCTTTGTGTGTGGGCAAAGTCTAAACATCATCGGCCAAGATGAACACTGTTTTATGTAGGATACATAAACAGCAAGGGCCTACTGTATAGCGTGGGGAACTGTATTCAACATCCTGTAATAAACCATAATGGAAAAGGAAAAAATACTACCTGCTGAAGGTCAAGTTTTCCGACCTAAACTTAATTTTTAACCTTTAATATACACAATTTCAAACATACATAAACAGAGTCATACAGTATAGCCACCCATGTACCAATCATTCACTTTCAACAGTTATAAACATTCACCCAGAATATTTTCACTGGTATTTATATCTACTCTTCACATATTTATTTTTACAGTTGCTATTTTTTTAGGTAAAATGTACAAACTTTGCAACACACATTTCTTAATTGTGTTCTGTAAATGTCTATGAGGTCGGAGGTTTTATAGTGCCATTCAGATCTTCTGTATCATTGCTAATTCTTCTAATTCTTCTATCAAGTACTTGGAGATTAAAATCTCCAACTCTGATTATGGTTTTGCTGGTTCCTCCTTTTTTGAAAAAATTTATGTTAACTTACTCTTTTTTAAAAGTATAGTTGACTTACAATATTATATTAGTTTCAGGTATACAGCACAGGGATTCAATACTTTTACAGACTGTATTCCGTTAAAAGTTATTATTGAGATTATGGCTATAATCCCCTGTGAAAAAGTGAAAGTGAAACTGCTCAGTCATGTCTAACTTTTTGTGACCCCATGGATTGTAGCCCACCAGGCTCCTTTGTCCATGGAGTTCTCCAGGCCAGAAAACTAGAGCGGATAGCTGTTTCCTTCTCCAGGGGATTGTCCCAACCCAGCGATCAAACCCAGGTCTCCCATATTGCAGGTGGATGGATTCTTTACCATCTGAGCCCCCTGGGAAGCCCATAATTCCCGGGACTATAGAGTATGTCCTTGCTGCTTATCTAGTTCACACATAGTAGTTTGTATCTTAATCCCATACCCCTAACTTGCCCTTTCCCCCTTCCCTCTCCCCTCTGAAAGTGAAAGGCCCTGAGTTGTGTCTGACACTTTGCGACCAATGGACTATACAGTCCATGGAATTCCCCAGGCCCGAATACTGGAGTGGGTAGTTGGTCCCTTCTCCAGGGGATCTTCCCAACCCAGTGATCCAACCCAGGTCGCCTGCCACTGCAGGCAGATTTTTTACCAACTGAGCCACCAGGGAAGCCCCCATCTCCTCTCTGGTAATCACTAATTTGTTGTCTATACTTAGAGATCTGTTTCTATTTTGCTAAATACTTTTGTTTAGATTATTTCTTTAGATTCCACATGTAAGTGATATCATGCAGTATTTTTCTTTTTCTGTCTGACTTATTTCACTAAGCATAGTCTCCAGGTCTATTTTGCTATAAATGGCAGGATTTCATTCTTTTTTTATGACCGAGTAATGTTCCATTATATATATATACCCCACATCTTCTTTACGCATTCATCTGTTGATGGACATCTTTTTTTATTATCAGTTTTTGCTTCATATATTTTGAAGCTCTATTATTAGGGATACAGTTATAAATATGTTATGCCTCCCTGCTAAATTGACATTTTTTTATCATTATAAAATGTTCTGTTTTATCTTTAGTAATACTTCTTGTCTTGAAATTGGTTTTGATGGATACTAATGTAGCCACTCTGCTTTTGTTATGATTAATGTTTGCATGGTATAATGTTTCTTCATATTTTTACTTTTAACCTATTCATGTCTTTTAAAAATGAATGAATCCTTTGTAGGAATGAATGAATCCTTTGTAGACAGTATATACTTGGATCTTAGTTTTTATCCAGCTGAGAATTTCTGTTTTATGGTTAGAGTTTTTAGTTCATTTACACTTAATATAATTATTGATATAGTTGGATTTAGGTGAGTGTTTTTTGTGATTTGTTCTCTGTCTCATCTGCTTTTTGTTTCTCTGTTTCTCTTTGCTTGCCTTCTTGTGCATTAATACAGTATTTCTTTTGGTTCCTCTTAAGGTGTTTTTGCTGTCTCTATTTTAATTGTTTTTTAGTGTTTCCTGTAGGGATTATATTATCTATCTTTGATCACAATCAACTTAAATTTAACATTACACTAGTTTATGTATAATATAGGAATATTATAAACAGGGCTTCCCTGGTGGCTGAGACGGTAAAGCGTCTGCCTGCAGTGTGAAAGACTTGGGTTCCATCCCTGGGTTGGAAGATCCTCTGGAGAAAGAAATGGCTACCCACTCCAGTATTCTTGCCTGGAAATCCCGTGGACACAGGAGGCTGGTAGGTTATAGTCCATGGGATGGCAAAGAGGTGGACACAGGTGAGCAACTTCAGTAGTTCCGCCAATCTACTCCACTGGTACTAGAAGCTGAACTCACCTTTCATTTTAAAAAAATTTAAAAACATACATAAAGTTTAAAAATTCTTTCGGGGTGCAATTCTATGAGATTTTTTTAAAATTAGAACTTTAAAAAAATTTATCTGGCTGTGCTGGGTCTTAGTTACTGCCTGTGGGGTCTAGTTCCCTGACCAGGGATTGAACCTGGTCCCCCTGCACTGGGAATGAGGAGGCTTAACCACTGAAGCACCAAGAAGTCCCTGGTTCTATGAGTTTTGACACCTGTGTGTCTTCATGTAACCATTGCCTCAATCAAGGTATAGAACAGTTCCATTACCCGGCCACCCCTGCCCCCTAGATGTCCTCATGTTGCCTTTCTATAGTGAGACCTTCCCCTTACCTATAGTTGTTGGCAACCACCAATCCATTTTCCGTGGCTATAGTTTATCTTTGAGAATGTCAAATAAATGGGCTTGTCCAACATGTAGACCTTCGAGACTGCTTCTCTCTCAGTACATTTTTGCTGACACAAAGGACATGGGTTTGGGTGGACTCCAGGAGTTGATGATGGACAGGGAGGCCTGGTGTGCTGCGATTCATGGGGTCACAAAGAGTCGGACATGACTGAGCGACTGAGCTAAACATTTTTGTATTGCATCCATTTGTCCCATGTACCAATGGTGTGTCCCTTTTTCCTTTTTTACTGCTGAATGATAGTCATTTAGACAGATGGGCCACACTTTATCATTCACCTGATGAACAATATCTGGGATATTTCCAGCTTCCGGCTTTCACAAATAAAACTACAATGAATTTTTGTGTACAAGTTTTTTGTGTGAGCACTCAGTTCAGTCTGTTCATTTGCTCCGTTGTGTCCAGCTCTTTGCGACCCCTTGGACTGCAGCACACCAAGCTTCCCTGTCCATCAACAACTTCCGGAACTTGCTTAAACATGTCCATTGAGTCGGTGATGCCATCCAACCATCTCATCCTCTGTCATCCCCTTCTCCTTCTGCCTTCAGTCTTTCCCAGCATCAGGGTCTTTTCCAGTGAGTCGGTTCTTCGCATCAGGAGGCCAAAGTATTGGAGCTTCAGCTTCAGCATCAGTCCTTCCAGTGAATATTCAGGGTTGATTTCCTTTAGAATGGACTAGTTTGATCTCCTTGCAGTGCAAGGGACTCTCAAGAGTCTTCTCCAACACCACAGTTGTGTGAGCATAAGTTTTCCGTTTTTTTAGGGCAGGTACTCAGGAATGGAATTGTTGGGTCATTCGATAAATGCATGTTTAGCTTCGTTTGTCTGCCAAACTGTTTTCCAGAGTGACTGTACCATTTTATCTTCCTGTCGTCAATGTGTAGAGTTGCAGTTGCTCCATATCCTTGCCAGCATTTGTGATTGTTATTATTTGAAAACATTTTAGTCCTTCTAACAGGTGTATAGGTATTTTACTATGATTTTAATTTGCATTTCTCTAATGGCTAATGATGTTAAACATCTTTTGTGCGCTTATTCACCATCTTCAAACAGTCATTGGTGAAGTGTCTGTTCAAGTCCTGTTCTCATGTTAAGAACTGGATTGTTTGCTTTCTAATTGTTGAGTTTTGAGAGTTCTTTTACATTCTGGGTATAAGTAGGTTGTTGAGCATGTGATTTGTAAATAGTTTCTTCCAGTCTGTGGCTTGTCTCTTTATTCTCTTGATGGTATGTTTGAATGAGGACAAATCTCAAATCTTAATAAAATTCACCGTATCTTTTTTTAATGCTTTATGCCTGTCAAATTATTATTGCTGAGTGGGAGTAAGAGCCAAATACCTCCTCTTCTAACATTTGCTGATGAGAAGTTCTATTTTTAACGTTAGTGATTTTGGTGTCATTTCTATGTACTCTTCATCTTACCCTAGTTTTTGATGGTTTTCCTCTAAAAAGTTTTACCGTGTTTATTTTATATTTAGATCTCTGCTTCTCTTTGAACTGATCTTTATATAGGCCAGAGTTTATTCTTTGTGTGTGGCTGACAATTGTTGTTACATTGTTGTAGAAACTACCTTCTTTTTTTTTAAAAAATGTATCTTTTTCTTGCCATTTGCAGCCACCCAGGTGGATGTAGAGATGATCAGACTGAATGAAATCTACAGAGAAAGACAAATATCATATGATATTGCTTATATGTGGAGTCTAAAAAAATATGCAAAAATGTATCTCTCTCTCAATAGAGTTTTTACCATCTGAGCTACCAGGGAAGCCCCCCCAGTAGAGTTCTAGAGCTCAGTAAAAGTAAATGAAATGTGCAGTTAAAAAAACAATAAGTACATACCTCTTTCTCCACAGTACACCGGTTGTCTGGTTATCTGCCTAGAGGCAGAAACTGTTATGAAAATCTAGTGGATTTTCCTGGTAAAATTGTGTGTATATGTAAGTACAAGGATCTGAAACACCCCACCAATGGGAGCATACTCTATCCACTGTTTATGACCTTGCTTTTTTTTTTTTAACAATATGGTATATTGGAAGATATCCTATATTAATACAAGAACTGCCTCATTTTTTGAAATAGCTTTATAATATTCTGTTGTTTTGAACACAACGGTTTACTTAACTGGCTCAGGATATGTTTCAACTCGCTTGCCATTCAGTTATATCCTTCTAATTATCTTATTCACGGGAATATCAGGTTCCTATAAAAGTACAAGCAATAGGTAACATCCTTCCTATTTAAAAAAAAAAAAACTAGCATAATATAGCAGGGCTGCTTTCCCTTCAACGAAGATAAAAGAAACATTCTACAAGAGCAAAAGAATGATCTTCAAATGAAATTTAGACAGAAATACATCAAGAATGTCTCTCACAATGAAACTTCCCTCTTCAAGAACAGGAAGGCAGGGATTCTTATAGGTACTTATAGTGCCGCCTGACAATGGAATTAAGTGGTCTCATTTCTTTTCTCAAAAGGCCCTGCTCAAGAAGCTATTTCTGAGCAGGGCTTTGGTTTCTATCTTCCGACTGCAAGGGCTGCTCAGTGTCAAGCAGACCTATAAACCTGGACACAAAGACCTTCCTTCAGTCCCAGATCTATCTGTTCTGTCAAAGCTCATGCAAAGAGCAGGAGAGGGCAGGTTGGTGATGGTCTGTGAGGTCCCCCTGAGGTGCCGAGACCCATGTTGCTATTGACAAGTCTGGGTAGTTAGACTGTTTGCCCAAATGTAGGAAATACCGTGGGCTTCCCGGGTAGCTCAGTGGTGAAGACTCTGCCTGCCGCTGCAGAAGATGCGAGAGATGCCGATTCTATCCCTGGGTCGGGAAGGTCTGCTGGAAGAAAACAGCACCCACTCCAGTGTTCTTGCCTGGGAAATCCCATGGACAGAGGAGCCTGGGGGGCTGCAGTCTGTGGGATCGCAAAAGAGTTAAACATGACTTAGTGACTAAGCAACAAGGAAATGCAATAATGATGAGAAAAGGTGACAGGATGTGGGCACCTTGTCATTATGTCACAGACCACAAGAATCCGAGACTAATAGTTAAACTCAGAGGAAAGAAAACTCATGTGAAGTGTGGAATGCAGAATTCTCCTCCATCATCTCTGAAATGTGGTTCTAGGGCAGGAAAGGTTAATAACGCCTCATAACTCTTCTCAGCCCTGTTACTTAACTTGAGGAGACTTATTTTTACCCTGAATTCTAAGTACTCAGTGCAGTATATTTTAAATCTTCAGAGCTAAGAGCTTCATAAAGGTGAATGAATACTGTCTTGGGTTGGATCTGTGACATAATTTTAAGTTTAGATCACACAGCGCAAGTGACAGAAGCTTCTGGAAAGAAGATTCCTTGCTTTGATTAAACTGGCTGGGTCATTAGGTCTCCATTATTCTCATAGCAGTTGGCTATGGTAGGATGCAAGCCATTGTGTTTATGACCTGAGAACTCTTTCCGCTAAATGGAAATGATGATATTAGTTCACTGACATAATTGCACAATTTGGTTCTGGAAGCAAATCTGGAATTGGTCCCTAATGTGTTTTAATTGCTCATGCAACTTTATGGAATTTTTAAGAGTCTGTAGTAGTTATATTATGTACTTTTCTTCCTGCACAGATAAGCTTTCCTACCACTTCCCTCAGAGGGGTGCAGCTTCATCTGTCTATTCTGAATTCTTTGCTCTTCTGATTATTTGAAGTTTTCTATTCCGAGGTATAGTCAAAAACAGTGACAAAGATTCTAGATGCTGAGGGAACTAATAGCAGTTACCATTTATTAGGCTTTTATCATATGTCAGGCTTTATTGGAGACACAATAAGAAATTAATAATTATATTTTTGTTAGCATCTGCTGAACATTTGCTTTGTGCTAAACACTGTTCTAAGTGGTTTACATAGCATTGTCCATTTTATCCTCATGCAAACCCTATGAGATGTGGTTTATTTGATGAACAAGTGGTGCGGAGACATTAAGTAAATGCCTGAATAACTCAGCTAGTTAGTAATGGAGAAAGGAGGTGAACGCAGGCTCTGAGCCTTAGGCTCCTAGCCGCCATGATCACTGGCTTCCTAGATGCAAGTGCGGGTTCACATCAGTGTTCTCTGGACCCCGTATCCCAAGCCCCCAAGGCGGCATGCTGTGTCATGAAACGCAATGCCAGGTGTGTCCTGCTGTGCCAACACAGAGCTTGGATTCGTTCATTCAACAAATACTTACTGACCTTTGTGCCCATCTGGGACAATTAAACACACTCTCAGCTGCTGAAGAAAGCTAAGCATTAAAGAGTGCTAGAAACGGGGTGTTATGGGAGTTAAAAGGAGATAAATGGCTTTCAGTGGCTTTGAGGGTGCAGGAAAGACCACATGGGGGTGGATGGGTTGAGGAGAGCCTTGTAGGATGCATTGACCCAGGACGTTCTGAAAAGTGGAATGAGGGGCTTTCAACACAGAGGGGTGGATAATCATTGGCCAGCTACTTGAACATTCTGGGTTTCTTCTTATGAAACATTCTGATTTCTTTTTATGAAAATCACAGGCAAAATGAAAAGTTAAATTTGATGACCTCTAAGGTTACTTCCATCATTGAAATTCTGGGATTCTTTCAGTCTAAGCCTTGTGGGCATTGAGTAATGAGTCTGACAGCATACTCAAGAATTCAACAAGAAATTTGTTTAATTGTATCTTAGCTTATTCATCCCAGAAAGTCATCTGCCAACTCTTATTTACTAGGAGAGGACTCTCAAATTTTTCTTTCATAGGATCCTTCCCTGAGCTCATTTGCTTTCTCTTGCAGCCACATAATATTCCCTGGATTATAGAGTGCGTTTGACCAGGCAGATAATTTAAAGGTTTCACATATTTAACCCTCAGTGTGATTAATTAATTGATGGACATGAAAAAGATTTAGTCTTCATAATTAATCAATTAACAATAAACCTTTGTTGAGGATCTATTTGGTATTAAGAACTGTGCTAATAACAGGGGATATAGCTATGAGCAAATTAACCTTAGCTCTTTGTGTCTTGGTGTTCATACCCTAATGGATTACATTTTTTCCATAGAATCAGAACTCAGATGCTGAGCCATCCTGGTTCTCCCACTTATAGGCTGTGTGACCTGGGGCAAGTTACCTAACCTCTCTGGGTGTCAGTTTCCTCCTGTGTAAACAGAGGTTAACATTAGTCTTAACCTCATAGGATTGTTAAAAGGATTAAATAAGTTATTTTAAAAGTTATTTGTAAAGGACTTGGAACAATGTATGACACACAGTGGGTTCTAAGAAGAGATTAAGTAAATTATGTAAATCAGCTGATAGTTACATGTTTTCTCTACATATTGATACACCATAGTTAACCGTCCTTCTGAATATCATTGAAGTTTTGTCTTTAGCTCAGTGTGTAATTTTTGCAATGACATGACTACCTGTCAAGTTAACTCTTGTATAGCTTTTCCAGAAAGAAACTAATTTGTAATAGGCATAGATTTGAAGGGCTACCACAAGTGACATTCCACTCCGAAATCTATCCTTAACTTCCATTTTCTGGCCAAGAATCATCCTTTCTTAGATGGATTACTTCCATCAGTAGCACCGGTTTTCTTTCTGGCATTCTTTCCCCCAAAAAGCAGTGTTCCAAAAAGAATCCCCTCATGAGAGATGCTGCCTGAGACATGGCCTCAAAGGAAGAGGAAGCCTGTGTGGGTGTAAGACTCTGAGGCTTGGGAAGCAGGCTCTCAGTGTGTCTGGGCTGGAGGTGGGATCAGCCAGATGTTCAGGGCAGAGGAAGTAGACCGTGCAAGGGCCTGGAGGCAAGAGAGAGCCGTGCTTGCAACAGACCAGGACGGCAGGAAAACGTGGGTGGTTGGGAGGGAGACACGTGGCCAGAGAGAGGCAGCAGTGGGATTGTAAAGGGTCTGCAAAGGTCTGGCTTCATCATGAAGGCACTGCAGGAACCCTGAGCAGTTTTCAAGCGGTGAGCAGTGGAGAATTTAACACTGCCCAGATGAGACCTGACCTCTGACCTTTGCCATTGGTTTCTAGGAGGTGATGTCTAAGCCCTTGGAATGTTCTGCCTGATGGGAGCATCCTTGGTTTCCTGGGGGCCTTGGGCCAAGCAGGACAGCAGCATTGTGACGTGGGATGGGGACTCTGGGCCAGGGGCCAGAGTGGCTGCAGATGGACCGGCTCCTCAAACATTGATGTCAGGAAGGAGGTGCTATCCCTGACTCCACAGGGCGAGGGCGATGGACGCTTTGCACTTGGGACTTTTCCTGGACTCTGTTCTTCCCATGGCTGATTTTTTTGGGGGGGCCACGGGGCTTGTGGGATCACGGTTCCCCAACCAAAGATTGCAGTGGAAGTGCCAAGTCCTGACCACTGAATTGCCAGGGAATTGCTTGATTATTTTTTGTTTTTGTAGTACATTTGATTTACAATGTTGTGTTAGTTTCAGGTATACATTAAAGTGATTCAGGTCAGTGTGTAGTGTATTTATATCTCTATATCTATCTAATTATATTCTTTTTCAGATGATTTTCCCTTACAGGTTATTTACCCCTCTTACACTTGACTGATTTCTGGACCATATTTTCTGGAGATATGTTTCTAGAAGTAGAAATGCTAGGTCAGAAAGAAAAATTAGGCTTTCTAAGTTAAATCGATGAGACTTTTGAGTCCTAGACTTTGAGAACCTGGAGGACACTCTTGGCCTTTGAGGCAGACGTGGGGCTGAGACTCCTTGAGAAATGGCTGAAGCTTATATCTGGCCACTGGGTACTACAGAAAAATCACTGGTCAAAGAGGCGGGAGACCTGACTGAAGACAGAATCGAATGTACATAGGGTCGCAGCTGTGGCAGTCTCTTGGGGATGGGTCACAGAGTGGTGAGGGGTCAGTGGGAAAACAGAAAGCCTGCATTTGAATGGTCAATATTCGAATGTGTAAGAAAACAAACAAAAAAATCCCCAAGATTTGTGTGCTGGCCAAGTAAAACGTACCTTAGAAGCAAATCTGGTTATTGCAACCTAAAGTCAGGAGACCCCCAATTTCTCAGGGCTTTGGCTATAGGATATTTTACAGAAATTTTTCTTTCCATGGATCTCACTTTGGGAAAGATTTTGTATACAAAGTATATTTCTTATTATTTTTTAAAATTTTATTGAAGTGTAGTTGACTGTGTTAATTTCTGCTATATGGCAAAGTGATTCAGTTATATATACACACATATACATATAGTAATAATCTCACTTATTACAGGATGTTGAATATAGTTCCCTGTGCTATACATTAGGACCTTGTTGCTTCTCTATTTTATATATAATAGTGTATATAACTTAATCCCAAACTCCTAATTTGTTGCTCCCCATGACTTCCCCCTTTGGTAACCATAAGTTTGTTTTCTGTGAGTTTGTTTTATTTTGTCAATAAGTTCATTTGTGTCATATTTTAGATTCCACATACATGATAGCACGTGATATTTGCCTTTTCACACACACACACACACACACACACACACCCAATCTTTATTCATTCACCTGTCGATGGGCATTTAGGTTGCTTCCATAGCGCTGCAATGAACAATAGGGTGCTTGAATCTTTTTGAAATATAGTTTTCTCCATATGTATGCCAAGGGGTGGGATTGCTGGTTATTATGTCAACTCTATCTTTAATTTTCCATACTGTTTCCTCCATACTGTTCTCCATAGTAACTGCACCAATTTACATTCCTGTCAGTGGTGTAGCAAGACTCCCTTTCTTCCACATCCTTTTCAACATTTACTATTTCTAGACTTTTTAATGATGGTCATTCCAACCAGTGTGAGGTGGTACCTCACTGTAGTTTTGATTTGCATTTCTCTAATAATTAATAATGTTGAGCATCTTTTCATGTGCTTATTGGTCATCGTATGTCTTTTTTGGAGTAATAGCCATTTAAGGCTCCTACCCATTTTTTTTTTTAAACTGGGTGTTTTTGTCGAGTTGTATGAGCTATTTGTATATTTTGGAAATTAAGCCCTTGTTGATCGGATCATTGCAAAGTGCATTCTTAAATAGCTGTTAATAGCCAGTGCTACCACAATGAATGTTATGATGCCAACAAGAGAAATTTTGAAAATGGATATTTTAATGGGCTTCTGCAGCCTTAACTCAGATGAGTGCATGGGAAAGAGAGTCAATAAAGCTGCACTATTACCTTTTCAGACTCCAGCTGTGTGGAAATCACTAGGTGGGAAGGAAGCATTGGGATGCCTTACGAGGTCTGTGTTCCGATGTTGGAAACTTGGCTTCCTGGAGCTGCCCCAGGGGGTCTCCTTTCTGTATGAGTACCTGTCCTCTCCTTGGGAGGGCAAGAGGGATGTGCCTGGCTGGTGATGTTTGTCTTGAGGGCTGAAGTGGTCCTGGCATGCGTGCTCTGTGTTTACCGCCATGGCATCTGGACACTGGAGTGCTTTACATGTACCCCTCGGCACCCCTCTCCCAGCTTCTGCACCCCAATTTATTCTTCCTGGGAGGAAAGCGACTTCAACAGCTTTGTGTAGAGGAGCGCACCTGGCTCTGAGAAGTAAAGGAACTTGCTTGAGGTCAAGTGCCCATCATTGCAATGCAGCAGTCTAGAGTCCGGCTGGTCAGACACCATGTGCTTTCCATGGGCTAAGTCTGCATTCAGGGGAGGCTCCATGGAGAAGGTGAGTCCAAAAAGGTACACTGGGCTTCCAGCTAATCAAGCAGAAAGGTGGGGTGGGGGAGCTTAGAGAGGGCGTATGAAGGACTGGAGTTGGTCATGTCAGATAAAAGTGAATCTGGATTTAGATACAGAGAAACTTGGCTTAGAAGGATTACTGCAGTAGGGGGAGGGGAATACTGTTTTAATAAGGAGGACTCTTGACCATAAAACTGCAGACTCTTCAAGGTTAGGCAGAAAAGGGATTTTCTTCCTTTTTTTTTTTTTTAAAAAAAATTGATGTATAGCTAATTTTTATTGTTTCGGGTATACAGAAAAGTGATTCAGTATATATATATACACACACACACATATACATGTATATTATAGATTCTTTTCTATTATAGGTTTTTACAAGGTATTGAATAGAGATCCCTGTACTATATAGTAGGTCCTTTTTTAAAAAATCTATTTTACATATAGTAGTGTGTACCTGTTAATTCCAAATTCCTTGTTAATCTCACCCCATCTTGCTCCTTTGGTAACCATAAGCTGGTTTTCTTCATCTGTGAGACTACTTCTCTTTTGTAAACACTTTCATTGTGTATCCCTTTTTTAGATGCCACATATAAATGATATCATATGAGATTTGTCTTTCTGTCTGACTGACTTCACTTAGTGTGATCGTCTCTAGGTCCGTCTACATTGCAAGGGATTTTCTTTTACAGGGAGGAGTCAACAAGCTAGAATGCACCAGGGATGGGGTGGGAGGGAGAGGAGGAGCCCATGATCAGAGGGGATGAGGCAGTGCTTGGCTCTGCGGCCAGTGGATTCCGTTAAGACACGTTTTCCCCTTGTTCCAGTGCCCAAGGACAACTTCAAAGGCCGTTGTGATGCAGAGAACCCGGTGAAACTGGTCATGTTAGCAGACATTTCATCCAGATTGGTCAGTGGTGACAAACAGCTCACCAGTCATTTTTGAGACAAAGAATGGGAATTGGGGGTCTGTGTCTGGCTTTCTCGTGGGTAAACAAGGGGGGCATCTGCAGTTCCGACCTAACTCTTATAGACAAGGGTGGGTCTCTGCGGTGGGCCGCTCCCTGGAACACAAAAGGCAAGGGGCAGTGTTTAATCATCGCTGTTTGCCAGAGCAAGGGGCTCAGGAAAGTTTGACCTCACCAGAAGAAGCAGAAGCAGGCAGCAGAGGGCAGTTGTCGGCAGAGGGAGGGTAGCTTGTGAGCTGGAGCTGGAGGAAGCAACCCAGGCGTCAGGCGGCAGTGAGTGCATGGGCGGGCTCCGGTCACCCCCACATGCACGTGTGGTGTCGTTAGCCACGCCCCCGACTTCCAGGAGCTCTTTCCTCCAGGACGGTCAGATCCGTCAGGAAGAACTGTGTGGCTGACAGAGTCCTCGCGGGGCCTTCGGGTTGGCAGCTTGTCCGGGCAAGGCACTGTGGGCTTTGAAGCTGGATGGCTCTGAGGCTCTGGCGCTTGGAAGTGAGGACCCAGGAGAAAGCCTGAAAGATTCGGTGGATGAGATCACATTCTGGGCTTGTTCAGGACCCTTCACTTTTCTAGTTAACCACATCTGGTGGTGGAGATGGAATCTGCAAGCTGTTGGCCTTGGCACAAACGAGACAGAAGGTGCTGGTCTGTTTGCTGAGTCGCATGTTTCAATTAGAAGCGTGTGCTGAACCATAATTTTCTGTCACATTGTTTGGTCTTTTCCTTGAAAGATCCATTTAATTATCTTTGTTTAAAACCTACAGGGTGTAAATGAAAGTATCTGTAGATGAAGACTACTAAAAAAATCACAAGTTTTAGGCAACAGACCAACCTCCTTTCCTTTTCAGTTCAGTTCAGTTGCTCAGTCGTGTCTGACTCTTTGTGACCCCATGGATTGCAGCACCCCAGGCCTCCCTGTCCATTACCAACTCCCGGAGTTTACTCAAACTCATGTCCTTTGAATCCATGATGCCATCAAACCATCTCATCTTCTGTCATCCTCTTTTCCTCCAAACTTCAATCTTTGCCAGCATCAGGGTCTTTTCCAATGAGTCAGTTCTTTGCATCAGGTGGCCAAAGTATTGGAGCTTCAGCTTCAACATCAGTCCTTCCAATGAACACCCAGGACTGATCTCCTCTAGGATGAACAGGTTGGATCTCCTTGCAGTCCAAGGGACTCTCAAGAGTCTTCTCCAACACCACAGTTTAAAAGCATCAACTCTTTGGTGCTCAGCTTTCTTTATAGTCCAACTCTCACATCCATACATGACTACTGGAAAAACCAAGCTTTAACTAGACGGACCTTTGTTGGCAAAGTAATGTCTCTGCTTTTTAATATGCTGTCTAGTTTGGTCATAGCTTTTCTTCTAAGGAGCAAGTGTCTTTTAATTTCATGGCTGCTGTCACCATCTGCAGTGATTTTGGAGCCCCCCAAAATAAACTCTTTCACTGTTTCTTTTGTTTCCCCATCTATTTCCCATGAAGTGATGGGACCAGATGCCATGATCTTAGTTTTCCGAATGTTGAGTTTTAAGCCAACTTTTTCACTCTCCTCTTTCATTTTCATCAAGAGGCTCTTTAGTTCTTCACTTTCTGTCATAAGGGTGGTGTCATCTGAGTATCTGAGGTTATTAATATTTCTTCCAGCAATCTTGATTCCAGCGTGTGCTTCATCTAGTCCAGCGTTTTGCATGATGTACTCTGCATATAATTTAAACAAGCACAGTGACAATATACAACCCTGATGTACTCCTTTCCCGATTTGGAACCACTCTGTTGTTTCATGTCCAGTTCTAACTGTTGCTTCCTGTCTTGCATACAGGTTTCTCAAGAGGAAGATCAGGTGGTCTGGTATTCCCATCTCTTTCAGAATTTTCTGCAGTTTGTTGTGATTCACACCGTCAAAGGCTTTGGCGTAGTCAATAAAGCAGAAATAGATATTTTTCTGAAATTCTCTTGCTTTTTCGATTATCCAACAGATGTTGGCAATTTGATCTCTGGTTCTTCTGCCTTTTCTAAGAAATTTCAGGGGATATATTTTTAATCTTCTGGCCACTCCATGCAGCATTAGTTCCCTGACCAGGAATCGAACTTGTGCCTCCTGCATTGGCAGCATGGAGTCTTAACCACTGGACCACCAGGGGAATCAGAAGCCTTGCCATCTCCTGGGGAGTTGGGGGTGACCTCACCGAGGCAAGAGGATTTTACATCCACGCAGGACAGAATGCAAGGCTGAAGCGTGATAGAGACTAACAGAAAATATGGTACAATAGAAGGAGGTGAAAATAATTGAGTCCAGGCAACAACCAAAGAGAAAAGAAGAAGAAATAAGAGGTCAGTATAAAATCAGAGAGGTCAGAGAGAGACAGACATAGAGAGACAGAGACAGGGAGAGAGAGAGAGAGGACAGGGAGGACACGGAGAGACAGAGATAGGGAGAGGGAAGGATGGGAGAGGTCCTTCACGAGAAGAGTCAAGCAAATGGAGGAACACATCCCATTTCCTGATGACGAAGAGTCAGCAAGAGGACAGGCTCAGGTGTGTGGGCACACAGGGCTCCCTAAGTCCATGGTGTGGACATCCTCTGCCTTCCCCCTACCCCAGGGCTACAAGTTGCCCCGTGGAACTCACTTCCTCAGAAAGCAGAGCACACAAGCCAAGAGGTGGCCCAGTGCCTCCTCTGTTTGCTGTGTCCAGGATTCAGACCTTTCAGCCTTTCCAGCAGGCCACCTGTTCAGTGGGGCTGACTTTGAGTGCTCGCCCAGCAGGGGACCCTCCTTGGGGGAGTAGGTGTAGGCATGTGGGAACTCTGCAGCTCTGGTGATCATTTTAGCCTTGCTGTCAACTGCCTGGGGGCTTTGGGAAAGTGCCTTCACTTCTCTGGGCCTCATCTTCCCCATCTGTGAAACGGGGATACAAGTATCCCCTACTTTTGGAAAGTTTGCTTCATGCTACTTTGCTTTTCTGAAAGACCTGTACTAGTACCTGTTTTTATGAGCTGAAAAAAATAGGAAGAAGACTTTCACTTTTACCAAAAAAAAAGGCAAAAGGCAAAAATTGTGAAAGTTGTGTTTAGAGTTTGTTTTGCCACATCTGCTTTCGGGGCAGAGGCCCCCAAGCAGCTGAATGGCTCCACCAAGCTCCTTCCCCAGAACTACACTCAGCATCTCAGCAACCAGCCACCAGAGCTCTGAACCGTGTCTGAGCATCTGTGCTTTATCTCCATTTATTTTGCGCACCTGTTAGCAAGATGTGTCCCAGGGTAATTGCTTCTTTATGCAGTTTCAGTTATGGGAGTTTTCATAGGAACGCTCTGTGTTTGGATAGAGAGGGAGACCTGTAGTACCAAGCCCTCTCTTTAGAGGATGTTGTGAGGATTAGATGAGACATTGCAGATAAGATGCTTAGCTCGGGGCTGGCATGAGGTAAGCTCTCAACAAATGCTGTTGACTGTTCTTATATTTTGAAACCAGTGGTGTTAAGCTGTGTCCTTGCAGTGATGCCCAGTGTGCCAACTAACAGGAGCTCTAAGGCTTTTGGACATTGGCTTCAAAGTCGTTTCCAGTCCTCATGCTTTGTGGCTTGCTTTGACTGCTCAGTTCTGAATACTTAGTGGAAATGAGGAACAGCCTTCTCATCACAAATCTGAAGCGCATGGAATATCTCAGTTCCCTGATCTCTGAGATAAGCCAGCTCCACACCTGCTCTCTCCAGCTTTCCCAGCTTCTGAGAGGACCACGGGCCTTACCCAGGAAGAGGTCCACTGGCTTGTCTGTCTCATCTTGGAAGCCCAAAAGAGGCCCACGTCCTGTTTCCCTCCTTGTTCTACTCCCCTGGCCATACCGCACACAAGCTAGCATCTAATCTGCTTTCATTGCTTGATTTCTTTGGGATTTTTAAGCATCTCATTCCCTGCAACTGTATCTGTGTTTGGGATTATTTTTTCCCAGATGCTCTAACTGGCATTTATCCAGCGGGAATCTCATTTTCTTATTTTCTGGCTCTGCTTATAATCTTCTTAAGTCCACTTTTTATTATTTGTCTTTCTTCTCTGATGTTCCTCAAACTGTCTAATTTAGTTATGATATCACCAGTTAGCTGCACAATGTTTGAGGTTCTACTTGTCCACCTCTGTGTGGGTTAAGCCAGCATGCATACCTAGGTCTTCATGTTCTGATTTAGCATTTTAAAACACAAGCCACTCATGCTATTAAGATATTACCCCAGCTCATCCGATTCTTGAACAGCTTGGTGTGTGTCTGCATCCTGCCTATAATTGGATATAATTAAATCAGTTTAGTCCAGAATCAAGTTAGATTAACTGATGATGTTGTTATGATGGACATATTGGTAGGTTAAAGCAAGTTTTATAATTTCTATATTTGCAAATATATTGCCTGGATTTCAGAATCTGTGAATTTTATTTCAATTTTGACTTCACCATCTATCCCTTTGATTTAAAAAAATATATACTTTAAAAAGCTGAATTAAAAGTTGCAGAATTATTGCCAAAATAGTACAGGGATTTTTCACATACCTTATATCAATTTTCCCTGTTATTGACATCTTGCATTAATATGTTTGCCACAATTCTTGCATCAAAGTTGATATATTATTATTGATTAAAGATCACAGGGTAATTTTTTAAATTCTGTTTTTTTTTTTTTTTTAATTGTGGGATCTTAGTTCCCCTACCAGGGATTGAACACACACTCTTACTGGTGAAAGCATAGAATCCTAGCTGCTAGACCTCCAGGGAATTCCCAAGGTCATAGTTTTTTCATATTTGCTTACTTTTTACTTAATATCCTTTTTTTCCCCTTAATTCCATCTGGGATCCCACATTACATTTGGTCGTTATGTCTCCTAAAGGTCCTCTTGGCTGTGGCAGTTGCCCAGACTTTTCCTGTTTTTGATGGCTTTAACGGTTTTAAAGATTACCAGTCAGGTGTTTTCTAGAATATCCTCCAATTGGGATCTATCTGATGTTTTCCTCATGAGTAAATAGGAGTCACGGGATGCGGGGCAGGAGGACCACACAGGTAAAGTGCTATTCTCACCAGATCATACCCAGGGTACAGCCTGTCAATATGACTCATCACTTCTGATGCTGACCTTGATCACAGGGCTGAGGTGTGCTTGTCAGATCTCTGTTCTTTTGTGTCTCCCTTTCCCTGCGGGTCCTGGTTAGAATGAGTCACCAAAGGAAGCCCACCCTTAAGTGAGTATGCTGCCCTTCCTTCAAGGTGGAGGCATACCTCATGTGAGTCTCTTTACTGTCTGAGTCACCAGGGAATATACCTAAGCTTCCCTAGTGGCTCAGAGGGTAAAGCATTTGCCTACAATGCAGGTAGACCTGGGTTTGATCCCTGGGTCAGGAAAATCCTCTGGAGAAGGAAATGGCAACCCACTCCAGTACCTTTGCCCGGAAAATCCCATGAACGGAGGAGCCAGTAGGCTACAGTCCATGGGGTCGCAAAGAGTCGGACACGACTGAGTATACCTAAGTCATTTGTAATTCTTCTGCATGGAAGATTTTATTTATTTTTCTTATTTATTTTATTATTTATCTTTCTTACTTGTTTGCTTGCATGCATGCATGCCAAGTCACTTCAGTTGTGTCCGACTCTCAGTTCATGACCTCATGGGCCCGCCAGGCTCCTCTGTGCATAGAATTCTCCAGGCAAGAATACTGGAGTGAGTAGCCATCGCCTTCTCCAGGGGGGCGGATCTTCCTGTCTCAGGGATCAAACCTGGGTCTCCTGCATTGCAGGCAGATTCTTTACCATCTGAGCCACCTTCCTACATATTCATTATATGATTTGAGTTATAATCCAGTACTGCTGTATTTTATTCAATTGCTCAAGTTTTTCCAGTTTGGCTATTGGGAGCTCTTTTAGTTGCTCTTGTAACTCTTTAAAATACCCTCCCCTTTCTTTTTCTTTTTGGCACTTCTGTGGACTACCAATGTTCCCGGCCCATCTTGTGTATTTCCTGTCTCAGTCTATAATCAGTCGTTTCTCTAAAAAGCCCGGACCTCTTTCACTGGAGAATGGTATTAGGAACTAATGGTGCTAGTTGTGCTTGGTGCTCCTGGAATGCCATTTCTTTTAGGCCCTTTCAACTAACAGAGCAGTGCCATGTGCATGAACGAGTTCACATGTATACACATGTCTATAAATATTCCTATGTATAATCATCTGTGTTTATATCAAGCTGAACATGAGTTAGCGTACTCCTACCTCCAACTCTAATCCACTCTCATTATAACAGTGAGAAACCTGACTCATTTATTAACTGCTCATTTCCATTATATACATATAATGGTTTCAGAATTGTTAACTCAAACCCCCCGGGGAACAACTTCATCAGCTAAGGTGCTTATTACAGCTTACTTGGATAGCTTCTACTCATTTCCAAAGCTTCTCAGGTCAGCTCTATTCCCCATCCTAGTCAGATTGTTTCTTTCTTTCTTTTTTTTTTTTTTTAAACTGCATTTAGGTTCTTCTGTCACATTCTGACTTCCATCCTGGGATTCCTCCACATCCTAAGAGATTTTTAAAAATAAATTTGCCTAATTTGCATAGATTAAGATTTACTCTTTGAGCCGTCAAGTTCTGTGGGTTCTGACAAATCTTATTGTTTTGTATTCATCATTACAGTACCATGCAGAATAGGTTTCTTACCCTAAAAATCTGTGCTTCACCTACTCAACTCCTGTGCCCTGATTTGCCTCTCCTAGCAACCACAGATCTGTTTACTCTCTCTACAGTTGGCCTTTTCCCCAATAACATACAATAGTTTGTCTATCCACTCACCTACTGATGGACATTTTCGTTGCTTCCCATTTTTGGCGATTACAAATGAAACTGCTGTAAACATACCTGTGCAGCTTTTTTGTCTGAAAAAAAGCGTTCAAATCATTTGGGTAAATACCCAGGAGGGCAATTGCTGGATCTTACAGTAAGTCTGTGTTTAGTTTTGTAAGAAACTGTCAAACTGTCTTCCAAAAGGGCTATATCATGTTGCATTTCCTACAGCAGTGAAAGAGGATTATTTTTTCCTGCATTCTTTCCAGCAGTTGATACTGTCATCTTTTGGATTCTAATCATTCAAATAGGTGTGCAGTGATGTCTCGTAGTTGCTTTAACTTGCAATTCCCTAAGGACAAACGATGCTGAGCACCTTTTCATATGCTTAGTTGCTCTCTATTTATCTTCTTTCTTGAGATGCCGTTTCAGATCTTTGGCCCCTTTTTCAATTTTGTTGTTTATTTCCTTATTGTTGAATGTTAAGAATTCTTTGCATATTTTGAATGCAAATCCTCTATCAGATCTGCATTTTGAAAATATTTTTTTCTTAATCTGTGGCTCAACTTTTCATTCTTATCAGTGTCTATGTAGAGCATGTTTTAATCATAATAAAGTCCAACTTATCAACTTTTTCTTTCATGCATCATTCCATTGATACTGTATTTAAAAACACATCCCCAAGCCCAAGGTCGTACAGATTTTCTTTAAGAAGCTTTATCGTTTTGCATTTTACGTTTAGGTGTATGATCCATCTAGAGTTAATTTTCGTGTAATGTGTAAGGTCTGTGTTTGGTTCCTATTTTTGCATGCAGTACTGTCTTTGAAAAAGCCACCTTTGGAGTTTTCCATCGCACTGTTTTTGCTTCTTTGTCAAAGATCAGTTGTCTGTATTTGTGTGCGTCTATTTCTGGACTTTAAATTTTGCCCTGTTGATCTGTGCGCCTGTCCGTTCACCAGTGTTGTGCTGTCTTGATCACCGTAGCCTTATAGTAACTCTTGAAGGTTCGCAGTGTGAGTGTTCCCATTTTGCACTCCTTGAGTGTCGTGCCGGCTATTCTCGGTCTTCTGCCTTTTCCTATAAGCTTTAAAATTGTTTTGTAAACATCTACAGAATGCCATCCTGATATTTTGATTGGGATTAAGTTGAATCCTTAGGTCTTGTTGGGAAGAAATCACATCTTAACAATATTGAGGGTTCCATTCCATAAACATGGAATATCTCTATACACAGATTTTCCTGATTTTCATCAGTTGGATGGCTTTCTGCATATAGATTCTACACATATTTTATGAGATTTGTGCCTAAGCATTGTACTTTTTGATTGCTATTGAAAATTATGTTGTTTTTCATTTCAAATGCCAATCGTTCACTGCTGGTAAAAGCAACTGACTTTTATATACTAACTGTGTATCTTATAAACTTGCTATCCTCTTTTATTAGTTCTAGAAGACTTTTATTAGTTGATGCTTGTATTTTGGTAGATTGGAATTTTCTATATAATTATGCCGTCTTAAAGAAGTTTTATTTCTTCCTTTTTACTTTGTTATACCATTTACTTTCTTTTCTTACCTTATTTTGCCAGCTTGCACTTCCCGCAGGATGTTAAGTAGAAGTGGTGAGAGAGACTATCCTTGTTTGATTTCTGGTATTAGGGAGGAAATGTTCAGTTTCTCACCGTTAAGTATGCTATTTGCTATCATACTGAATAGTTATCTATAAAAGTGAAATAGGTTTTTAAATGTTTATTTTTTATTGAAGTGGAGTTGATTTGCAATGTTGTGTTAGTTTCAGGTATACAGTGCAGTGATTTAGTCACACACACACACACATATATCTTAAATAGGTCTTTATAGATGTTCTTTATCAGACTGAGGAAGTTGCTCTTCATTCGTAGTTTGCTGGGAATTTTTAAAAATTAATTAATGTGTGTTAGATTTTGTCAGATGCTTTTTTGGTGTCAGTCAATAAGACAATGTGATTTTTCTTCTTTAGTCTGTTCATGTGGTAGATTACATTGGTTGACTTTCAAATGTTGAACCAGCCTTTTAGCATTCCTGGAATAAATCCCACTTGGCTGTGGAATGCAATACTTTTATACATTGTTGAATCAGGTTTTCTGATATTTTTGGAGGATTTTTGTGTATGTGTTCATGTGAATATTAGTCTGTAATTTTCCTTTCTTGTAACTTCTTTGAGATTGTTTTAGGGTGATGTTGGTCTCATAGAATGAATTAGGAAGCTTTTATTCTCTGGGAGATATTGTGGAGGCTTGGCATTTTTCTTTCCTCCTTTTTAACTTTTTATTTGGTGATGCAATATAGTCGATTAACAATGTTGTACTCGTTGCAGGTACACAACAGAGATTCAGTTACTGTAGGTCACTAAGTCATGTCTGACTCTTTGTGACCCCATGAACTGCAGCAAGCCAGGCTTCCATGTCCTTTGCTATTTCACAGACTTTGTTCAAACTCATGTCAAAATCAGTGATGCCATCCAACCATCTCATCCTCTGTTGTCCCCTTCTCCTCTCGCCCTTGATCTTTCCCAGCATCAGGGTCTTTTCTGATGAGTTGGCTCTTTGCATCAAAGAGTATTGATCTAAGTATTGGCACTTCAGCAGCAGTCCTTCCAAAGACTATTCAGGGTTGATTTCCTTTATATACATGTATCTATTCTTTTCCAAATTCTTAACAAAACTACAATGAGATATCATCTCACATCAGAATGGCTATCATAAAAAAAAAAGTCCACAAACAATAAATACTGGGGAGGGTGCAGAGAGAAGGGAACACTTCTACACTCCTAGTGGAAATGTCAATTGGCGCAGCCACTATGGAAAAGAGCATGGAGGTTCCTTAAGAAACTTCACTCCTTGGATATGCCCAGAGAAAAACATGGTCTGAAAGGGTACATGCACCCCAATGTTCATTTCAGCACCATTTTTAACAGCAAAGACATGGAAGCAACCTGAATGTTCATGGAAAAAAGCATGCATAAAGGAGATGTGGTACGTATATACAGTGGAATATTACTCACCCATTAAATGGAATGGAATCCCACTAGCAGCAACATGGCTGGACCCGGAGATGGTTATACAGAGTGAAGTGCATCAGACAGAAAAATGAATACTGTATGATGTCGCTTATATGCAGAATCGGAAAAGAAGTGATTCACATGAACTTTACAAAACAGAAACAGACTCACAGAGAATGAACTTGGCAGCTACCAGGGCAGAAGGGTGACAGAAAGGGATAGTTGGGAAGTCTGGGACGGACATGTACACTCTGCTCTGTTTAAAATGGATCACCAACAAGGACCTACTGTATAGTACAGGGAACTCTGCCTGATATTCTATAACAACCTAATTGGCATTATTTCTTACTTAAATGTTTGGTAAAATTCACCCATGAAACTATCTGGATCTGGTGTTTCTTTTTTGGAGGGATATTAATTATTAATTCAATTTCTTTAAAAGATATAAGTTTATTCATGTTTTTTGCATCTCCTTGTGAGAATTTTACTCAGTTCAGTTCAGTTCAGTCGCTCAGTCGTGTCCGACTCTTTGCGACCCCATGAACTGCAGCACGCCAGGCCTCCCTGTCCATCACCAACTCCTGGAGTTCACCCAAAGTCATATCCATTGAGTCGGTGATGCCATCCAGCCATCTCATCCTCTATTGTCCCCTTCTCCTCCTGCCCTCAATCTTTTCCAGCATCAGGGTCTTTTCCAATGAGTTAGCTCTTCTCATCAGGTGGCCAAAGTATTGGAGTTACAGCTTCAGCATCAGTCCTTCCAATGAGTATTCAGGACTGATTTCCTTTAGGATGGACTGGTTGGATCTCCTTGCAGTCCAAGGGACTCTCGAGAGTCTTCTCCAACACCACAGTTCAAAAGCATCAATTCTTCTGCGCTCAGCTTTCTTTATAGTCCAACTCTAACATCCATACATGACTACTAGAAAAACCATAGCCTTGACTAGATGGACCTTTGCTGACAAAGTAATGTCTCTGCTTTTTCATATGCTGTCTAGGTTGGTCATAACTTTCCTTCCAAAGAGTAAGTGTCTTTTGATTTTATTAGTCTGTGCCTTTCAAGGAATTGGTTCATTCCATCTAAAATGTTAAATTTGTGGGCACAGAGCTGTTAATAGCCTTTCTTTATCTGACTCTATTTAATGTCCATTTTATCAATAATGATGAACCTTAAATCATAAAATCTAGATTTATGATATTGATCATTTGTGCCTTCTCTTTTTGTCTTGCTTAGCTGGGGCTAGAGCTTTATCAATATGATTAATCTTGCCAAAGAAACAGCTTTTGGTTTTATAATCTTTCTCCATTATTTTCCTGTTTTCAATTTTATTGATTTCTGCTCTAATTTTTGTTGTCTCTTTTAAAAAGTATTTATTTGTTTGGCTGTGCCAGCTCTTAGTTGAGGCAGGCAGGGTCTTTAGCTGTGGCATGTGAACTCCTGGTTGTGGCATGTGGGATCTAGTTCCCTGACCAGGGATCAAACTGGGGCCCCTTGTATTGGGAGCGTGAAGTCTTAGCCCCTGAGCCACCAGGGAAGTCCCTAATTTTCATTGCTTCTTTTCTTTTCTTGTTTTAGGCATCTCTTGATCTTCTATAGTTTTCTAAGATGAATGCTTAGATTATTGATATTATAGTTTCCTTCTTTTCTAATAAGTGCATTTCAATGCTGTGTATTTTCTTCTAAGCACTGACTTTACTATATTCCACAAATTTTGATAAGTTGAGCTCTAATTTTAATTTAGTTCAAAATATTTTTACATTTCTCTTGACATTTCCTTTTGGTACCAGTTATTAGTTAGAAATGTGCTGCTTAATTGCCAAATATTTGGGAACTTGTAGCCATTTTTCTGTTTCAGATTTCTAGTTCAGTTCCTCTGTGACCTGAGAACATGCTTCATGTGATTTTTATTCTTTTAAATTAATTAAGATAATATTTCTTGGCCCAGAATGTGGTCCATCTTGCTGAATATTCCTTGAGAGCTTTGAAGAATGTATACTCTGTGATTGCTGGATGGAGTATTCTATAAATGGTAATTAGATCAAGTTGACTGATAGTATTATTCAGGTCTATTGTATTCTTATTGATTATCTGTCTGCTTGATCTATCAATTACTGACAGGGAGGTGTTGAACTCAGCTTTAACAGTGGATTTGACTGTTTCTCCTTTCAGTTGTATCAGATTCTGCTTCATGTATTTCAATGCCTTCTTGGTAAGTACATACACCTTTAGAACTGGCACCTCTTCTTTGAGAAATGGGCTCTTCATCATTATGTAGTGCCCTTGATAATTTTCCTTGTTTTAAAATCTGCGCTGAAATTGGTATAGCTAGTCCAGCTTTCTCTAACTACTATTAGCAAGGTCTGTCTTTTCCATACCTAGACAATGTATTGAAAGAACAGAGACATTACTTTGCCAACAAAGGTCCGTATAGTCAAAGCTATGGTTTTCCCGGTAGTTATATGTGGATGTCAGAGTTGGGCCATAAATAAGGCTAAGCACCAAATAATGGATGCTTTCAGACTGTGTTGTTGGAGAAGACTCTTGAGAGTCCCTTAGACTGCAAGGAAATGAAACCAGTCCATCCTGAAGGAAATCAACTCTGAATATTCACTGGAAGGACTGATGCTGAAGCTGAAGCTCCAATACTTTGGCTACCTGGTGCAAAGAGCTGACTCATTGGGAAAGCCCTGGTGCTGGGAAGAATTGAAGGCAAAAGGAGAAGGTGACAGAGGATGAGATGGTTAGACAGCATCACTGACTCAAATTCACTGGACATGAATTTGAACAAACTGGGAGACAGTGAAGGACTGGGTAACCTGGAGTGCTGCAATCCATGGGGCTGCAAAGAGTTGGACACGACTTAGCAACTGAACAACAACAACAACAACAACAACAGTCTTTCCCCTGGTTTTACATTTGACTTGATATTAATATTCTTGCCTGGAGAATTCCAAGGACAGAGGAGCCTGGTGGGCTATAGTCCAGGGGGTTGCAAAGAGTCTCATTCAACTGAGCAGGTAACACTTTCGCTTTTCATGTAAATAGCATATATTTTAGTCTTTTTAACTCTGGCAGTCTATTGGAATAATATTTAATATGATTATTGACATATTTGGATTATTATATCAACTATGTTTGTAGCCATTTTCTGTTTATTGTCAGAGACTTCTGCTTTCTCCGATTTTATTTGAGCAATTCATATGATTAAATTTTGTCTTCTCTCTAAGCATAGCGAGTATACTTTTTAAAAACTGTTGCTCTAAGAGTTTACAATATTTACTCTTAAGCTAATTTAAGTCTACCTACAAATAACATTATTCCACTTTATATGTAGTGAGGTTATCTTTCTGCTAAGTGGCTTCAGTCGTGTTTAACTCTTTGTGACCCCATGGACTGTAGCCCGCCAGGCTCTTCTGTCCCTGAGATTCTCCAGGCAAGAATACTGGAGTGGGATATCATGCCCTCCTCCAGGAGGTCTTCCAGAATCAGGGAGGACCTCCGGCGTCTCCTGTCTCCCCTTCATTTGCTGGTGGGTTCTTTACCACTAGCGCCACCTGGGGAGGTTATCTTACAAAAGAGAATTCCCAATTTCTCCCTCCCATCCTCATGGCCTGCTGCCATTCATTTCACTTACATATTTGCTACAGTAACCTAATATGTTATTATTATTGTTATTATTGTCATTGGGTTTCTGTAATAATAATAGATCAATTGCTTAGATCAATTAAGAGAAACAAATAGTTATTGCTTAGGTAAATTGAGAATAAAAATTCTTTCTTTACCTTCATTTATTCCTCCCTCAATGCATTTCCTTTTTTTAAAATGTAGACACAAGTTTTTGACTTATATCATTTTCCTTCGCCTGAGAAAATCTTTTAACCTTTCTTGTGAGACTGGTGATGGGTTTCCTCAGTTTACGTTTATCTGAGTACATCTTTTTCTTTCAGTTTTAAAGAGTAATTTCTCTGAACATAGCATTCTAGATTGGTATTTTTGTTATTTCAACAAGAAAGCTTTGACTCCATTCTGTCTTGCATGGTTTCTGATGGAATGTCTGCTAAAATTCTGTTTCATCTGAAGGCAAAGTGTTTATTTCCCTCCCTCTTTCTTCTATCGGTATTTTCTCTTTGTCATTGGGTTTCTGCTGTTTGGATATGATATGCCTGCAGGTAGATTTGTTTTTTTTGGGGGGGCATTTATTCTACTTAGTGTTCTCTGTTATTCTGGAAATGGAGAGATTATTCATTTTAGAAAGTTCTTTGCTATTATTATTATTCAAATATTATGTCCCATTTTCTCTTTTTCCCTTCAGGTATTCCAGTTTTGCATTTATTACACCTTTTGAAATTGTCCCATCTCTCTCTTTGTTTCTGGCTGTGCTGTGTGGCTTGTGGAATCTCAGTTCCCTGACCAGGGACTGAACCTGGGCCCTGGAAGTGAAAGCCCAGAATCCTAACCACTAGGCCACCAGAGAAACCCCCCTGCCCACTACTCTAGAATGTCCTGGGTTTTTTTCATTCTTTTAATTTTAGTTTGGAAATCTTCTATTGATCTGTTTTTCTTTTTAAATATAGCTGATCTACAATGTCGTGTTAATTTCAGGGGTGCATCTAGTGACCTTCTTTGAAGCTCACCAGTTCCTTCTCTGGGCATGTCCTTTCTGATGATGTGCTCATCAAAGTCTTTATCTAAGTCACTTCAGTCGTGTCCGATTCTGTGCGACCCTATGGACTGTAACTTGCCAGGCTTCTCTGTCCATGGGGATTCTCCAGGTGAGAATACTGGAGTGGGATGCCATGCCCTCCTCCAGGGGATCTTCCCGACCCAGGGACCAAACCCGCATCTCTTGCGTCTCTTGTATCTCCTGCGTTGGCAGGCTGGTTCTTTCCTAAAGCACCATCTGGGGTGCCCCAAGAGCCTCTGAGGGGTTCTTAAAACTGCAAATATCAGTGGCTGTCAGCCCCATTGGAGACTATGAGTCAGCAGACATGTGGCTCAACCCAGAGAGTAGAGGTCTCCCCGAGAGCACGATGGTGCAAAGCTGTCAGAGGATGACTATGAAATTGCAAGTCTCCACTCGCTGAGAGGATCAGCAAAGGAGTGCTTACTCCATGAACTCTGGAGGCTTCTTTGCCATGAAAAGAAGCCTGGAGTCAATATATCATATTTCTCTGTTTCCTCTTCAAAAAAATCTCCCTTAGCAGAAATCTTCCAATAAAAGGAAGATGAGTTTTAAATTGTTAACCTTGACGGCTTTGTATCAGCCTCTTTTCCTAGTACAGAGACTAGGAGATGGCGTAGCCTTCTAAAGAGTCTTCTGCATGAGAACTTTCCATTTCCGGTGCTAGATAAATAGAATGCAGTTATTATCTGGAGCATTACTCAGCCATTAAAAAGAATGAAATAATGCCATCTGCAGCAACATGGATGGACCTAGAGATTGTCACATTGCGTGAAGTCAGTGGGACTGAGGAAGAGAAATATCATACAATATTGCCCATATGCAGAATCTAAAAAGAAATGATACACGTGAACTTATTTGAGCAAAAAGAAACAGACTCATAGACTTAGAGAACAAACTTATGGTTAGCAGTGGGGAGTGGTAGGGGAAGGGGTAGTTAAGGAGTTTGGGATTGACATATACATGCTGCTATAGTCTTCTGTATCAGTTCAGTTCAGTCGCTCAGTCATGTCTGACTCTTTGTGACCTGGTAGACTGCAGTCTTCTATATAGTAAACAGCAATTATCTTCTAATAGAAATAAATAAAATGGATAACCAATAAGAACCTGTTGTATAGCACAGAGAGCTCTCCTCAATATTGTGTATTAATAACAGTCTAAATTGAAAAGAATTTGAAAAAGAATAGATACATGTATATGGGTAGTGGAATCACTTTGCTATCTACCTAAAACTAACACAGCATTGTTAATCAACCAGACTTCAGTATAAGACAAAAAGCTAAAGAGAAAAGACTAAAATGTAGTTACTGTCATTTGCCAGATGAACCTCTAGATCTTACAGGACAGAATGCAAGCTGGGCATTATAATATTAGGTATCCATGGCTTTGAGCTCCCTACACACACACACACACACACACACACACACACACACACACACACACACACAGAGTTGGTGTTTTAAAGATTTAATATTCAGATAATGTTGATAGTTGAGTCAGTATTAGTCTTTTCTCAGTAAGAAACTTGGAAACTGAGGCCAGAATGTTATGCATGTTGGTGACAGGAATTCAGATCAGGACCATAAGTCACGGGGACTGAAAATGCCTCTGGAAATGAGGGCCTCGCTCTGTCACGTGTGACCATTCCATCAGTGTGGCCCTCTTGTCAGTGCACAAACGTTCTCACGGCTGCAGTTCTGAGTCTGTTCACAGGCTCTTGTAAACGGGGACCCCCTGGTGCCCTAAGATCTTGTGCTGCCCAGAAACAATGACAGCTCCCAAGGCATATTTTGAAAGAGTCAGACAAGACTTAGCGACTAAACAACAGCAACCAGGTATATTTTATTAGCCTCAAAAGTGGACTGTGTGAACTGTAGACTCGGGTCACGCAACGTGTCAGTGAGTTCTTACGCACACTCACGCACAGAGACGAAGCTCAGGACCCACTTCAGCGGGGTGCCGGCTTCCTCCCGGCCGTGCATGGGCAGGCAGAGGCCACTGACAGAGGCATATGGTAAGAGTCCCAGGCACCCCTGCTTTATGGGATAAAGGTGTTCCCGTGGAGCTCAGGATGCCTTGCGTGTACTAGCCACTGTGCCGAGTCCTACTGCACGACTGTCAGAGTGTGGCTCTCTCATGTCTGGAAGGATCAGCCCAGGTTCATAGCCATTCAGGGTCAAAAGGTCAGGTGTTCTTCCCTAAGAGCCTGCAGCATGCTCAATGCCAAATGCTCACCTTTAAGGGTGGAGGTGCATTTTACATTTGAGGCAACTTCGGAAGCTCACTCTGCTTCAGAAGGGTGACTCCTGTCCTCAGCGCTGGGCTGTTAGACTTGCTGCTTCTCTGTTCCTGTGGGTGTAAAGGAATCAATTAACATATGGTTCTCTCCTAATTACTTGATTCTAATTAATCGTCTCTGTGTGTCTGAGCACTCCATCTTTCATGTCTGAAGGAATGACAATGCAAACAAACGAGGTTGCTGTTTTGGGTTTAAAGTACTCCTTGATGCTGGGAGGATTCAGAAATACCCTAGTAGCGCCCATCAGCACGGGCAGTCTCTGACTTGTCTGGGCTTCTGTGTTTAGAAGAGCCGCTGTGTTTTTGGTGGATGTGGAGTCCACTATGGGACTGCCCGAGCCAGTCGTGGAACTCAGCAGGCGTGTGTGGCTATTGAGTTTTGGAAATGTGTCTACTTCACGTTGAGATGGTCTCTAACTATGAGATGCACTCCAGATTTCAAAGACTTCAATAGGAAAAAAAACAAAACCGTAAAAACCTCTCTTGAAGAGTGTTTGCATTTATTACATGGTGTAGGAAAGGCACTTTGGATGTGCTGAGTGAAACGCATCATTGAAATTAACTTCTGTTTCTTTTTTATTTTCGTAATGCGGCTCCTAGAACATTTAGAATTATGTCTGGTTGGCATTATTTCTGTTGGTCAGGGCTGGTCTACATAGTTCAGATTATTATGTAATTCAAGTGAGAATATATACTCTTTAAAAATGGTGCCAAATCATCCTGGGGCTTGTTCACACTTCTGATTGCCCACTGCGTAGGGAAGCTTCCATGATGTAGTAACTTACTTCAATGTCTTTTCAGTACGCAGGTTATGATGCCATTTGAAGAGTCATGATGTTTTACATAAGACCTCTGGGAATTTCCTGATGCGCAAAGAACATAACTGGTTGTTAACTTTAGCTGGATCATCTTGATGTCCAAGAACCCTGACACTAAATGGCTCAGCTATGAGTGTGACTGTATGAGCCACACATCTGTTTATTGTAGGCAACAAGTGATGTCTTTGCTGTATGGAAACAAAAAGTTCAGTTGTTGATATATTGATTAGAATGACATTTTGAGTACATATGTAGTACTAGGGTAAAATTAGCCAAGTTTAAAAAAAATGCAGAAAACCTAACATTAGAAAAGGCAGTTAAGATCAGAGAAATATTAACGTGGCAAGAAGAAAGTGCTAAGGGAACCATGACGGCAATTTACAAAATCATTGAGTACAACGTGTGATGTAGTAACACCAGCAGAGCTCTGCAATGGCCCATTGTAAGAAGCTAGATCCCGCTAAGTGTCTTCCTTCCAGATGCCTCAGAACTATTTCTGTAAGTTCCTCCAGGGTTTCTAGATTTAGCAAGTGAAAATATAGGATGCCCAGTTCAATCTGACTATCAGATAAACAGTGGAATAATTTTTAGTATAAATATGTCCTATGTCATATTTGGGTTTTGCTTATACTCCAAAGGACTTGTTGTTAATCTTAAATGAAGAGTGTTGAGGACCCACCCCACCCCCGGCCCCCAGTTTTGCACCCTGGCCTCCTGCATCTTGGGGCTCCCTTCTGCCACCTCAGCCGCCTCTGCCCCTTGGGTGGGCTCCTCTCAGCGCAGATGTGGATGCTCACTTGGGTGGAGCTGGAAGGCTATGGAAAGCTAGTCATGACCTCTAAAGGTGTTCTGGTTCCAAACCCTGAAATCTGTGAACTTGCTGCTTTACAGGGTAAAAGTGATTTTGCAGGATGTGATTAAGTTACGAATACTGCTGGGGGGAAATTCCCCTGATTCACCATGTGGGCCCAGGATGCTCACAAGGGTCCTTATAAGAGGGAGACAAGAAGGTCAGAGTCTGAGAAAAAGACGCAAGGAGAGAGTGTAGGCTGGAATAGTGCAAGCCACAGGCCAAGGAGTGCAGAAGCCTCTAGATGGAAGAAAAGGCAAGGTCACTGATTCTCCCTGGAGTCCCCAGAAGAAACCCCAGCCTTGATTTTAGTTCCCTGAGACCTGCCGTGGACTTCTGACCCAGGACTGTAGGAAAGACTTATTTCAAGTCACTAAGTAGGTGGTAATTAACAACAGCAGCAGCAGGAAGCTAATTTTACAAAGGCTGAGCTTGGCGTCCTTTCGGCTCATCTGGGTCCTGCAGCCCAGCAGAGACCAGGTTGCAGCATCTAGAAGAATATTAACGATGGATCTGGGGTCAGAGAAGATGGGCAGAGTCACACACAGCTGCTGAAGAGGGTCTTCTCCCAGCCCCCTCATCCCTGGGTTCCTGGCCCGCTTCTGTCTCCCCACCAGTGCACCCCCAAGACTGGCCTCAGACCCCAAGGCTCTGAGGACATTTCCCCCTGAACTCTGAGAAGAACTTCATCAACCTTGATTTCTTTAGGATCAGTGGTTCCCTCCACCTGCCCCCACAGAACATGAGCACGTTTCTCCAAACCAGTCTTCAATCCCACCCGCGTCAAGGCTGGGTTGGGCCAAGGGGAGTGATGTCCTTTCGAGTCCCTCCTCTCGGTCTGGACTTGACTTGGGGCCAGATGGGCCTGTGTGTCTTTCCTGTAGCTTCAGTGCCCTATCCACACTGGCCTAAACCTGCGGTGAGGACGCACCCAGAGTTCTGTAAAGACACACAATACGGGCAGACCCAATCCTCCCTTAAGAAAGAAGCCCTTCTCCATCACTGATACCCTGCTCTGTTCACAAAAACAGCGTGATCTTGGAGGAAGATGCAAAGGTGCATTCATGGTACCTGGTGCCACGTTTTCTCAAAGCTCTCCTTTCCTGTAGGGTTTCTTTGGCTTGCAGACACTGAAGGACTTTGGCTGGTTTCCCCAGAGCCAAGGAACAGACACCATCAAAATGCAAGTTCAAGCATCTCCTGCACAGGAAAAAAAAACCAAAGCTGCTCACAAATGTATATCAGTTTTCCAGTTTCTCTGCACTTGGATTCAAAACAACCCTAGTGACCATCTTGCCTTGTTATGCAGTTTCTGCATGAAATGGACTTGGTCACTGTCTCCTGGACCCTGGTGTGAGGAATTATCCAGAAACTCAGAGGAAGCAGTTTTGGGATCTGCAAGCATCAACAGTGGGGGGAGCCTCAGCCTGAGCTGCCATCTATAGCTCTGTATCACTGGTGGTTAGCTAGCAGTATCACTACTCTAGCGGGTGAGTTTTCCTAATATTTTCTTCTTCTTTCAGCCATTTCTAATTTCTTGCTCAATTGAAAAATATTCCTTTCTAGCAAGGCTACCTGTATAATGCATGTTATGCAGAGTTAGCGCTTGGAAAACACATTTTAAATGGATGACAGTTGAGAGAGAAAAGGAGGCAAAGGACTCAGTCTATTTTAAGATTCCAGTTTGTGATTCAGGAAGAGGGTGTGGAGCCCACAGAGCCTTACGGATTTTCAGCCCCGAGCAAGGGCACCAGAAGTTGCTCTCAGCCCAGTTCCCTGCAGATTTTCCATCAGTTTGGGGAATATAGGAAGTCTGACCATCTGTGAGTCCATACTGAGAAAGTGAGAGGAGAAAGCACCCAACTGACAAATTGAGAGCTGGTTCATCTTGAATCTTTTATGTGCTTTGCTGAAGGTAAAGCTTTTCCTGGTAGGGGAGTGAGTAGGGGGAAGCTGCGTTGTAAGTCATAAATCTCTCAAGTTGGAAAAAAAAAATGGTGGAAACCAGTTTCCAGAGAAAAATGCTTTCTTTTAAAAAATTTAATGGCAATGTCAAAAGAAGAGTCTTGAAGGCAGGGCATCTCCAGGTGCCACGCAGAGGTCCACCCATGTTCCCTCATCCAGCGCCCCCAGGTTCAGGTGAGCCCCTGGGGGCACTGAATTTCTGGTCCATGCCATCCCGAGTGGGTAACTCTGTCCCGCCCCTTCTTCCACACACAAGGTATTTGTGTGGGCAGTGGACTTGGAGGAACACTGGTGGTGATGGAGCTGTTGGTAACTCACAATAAATTTTGGATATCCTGTCCTCCAGAGCCCCCGGGGATCCTCTGCTTCAGTGCTCCCTTCTTCTCTCCTCCTCTCTTCTCTCCTTGATCTGCATGCAGAGCATCATCAGCCTGTCGTTTACTGACCTGCTTCAAGCCAACTTGAATGGCGGAGCCTCTCTTTAAACCCCATGAACAGATTATTGAGGTATTTTCCAAAATACAGCCAGCATCCTCCCTAAAAGAATGTTGGTCTTTTGATTAAAATGATTTAGAAAAAAAACCCATCTTATTCCATAAAGATAGCATATGGTCCGTGTGCTCAGTTGTGCCCGACTCTTTACGACCCATGGACTGTACCCCTCCAGACTCCTCTGTCCATGAGATTTTCCAGGCAAGAATCCTGGAGTGGGTTGCCACTTCCTTCTCCACGAGATCTTCCTGACCCAGGAATCAAACCCAAGTCTCCTGTGTCTACTGCATTGCAGGAGGATTCTTTACCTACTGAGCCTGCCCTTTAAGATTATATGCATTTTTGCAACATGTATGAAAACTCAGCCTTGCATTAGCTTAATAAGAAAATCACATTTTTCTATCATTTAAATAACGAATGAAGAAGATTCCATGAGAAAGTGCAGTCATGCACAGGATTATCTTATTATCTTCATTAAATATTTTCTGAGAAAGTGATAATTATGGTAGTCAAACTGTCAAAACCAAAATGAGTCACAAGACAAATATTGTAGTTAAACCCTCTAGTCCTCCAGGGTAGGCATTTGCCGACAAAATAGAGGTTCCTTAGTTCTTCTAATTAACAGAGAAGAGTTTTCTCAGAGGTGATAGAAATATGATCTCTTACCAAGATATTCCGCTTAAGAAAACCTGCAAATTGTGGATTTATACTGTTTATGGTCATGTGATGCTGGGAGGGATTGGGGGCAGGAGGAGAAGGGGACGGCAGAGGATGAGGTGGCTGGATGGCATCACTGACTCGATGGATGTGAGTCTGAGTGAACTCCGGGAGTTGGTGATGGACAGGGAGGCCTGGCGTGCTGCGATTCATGGAGTCGCAAGGAGTCAGACACGACTGAGCAACTGAACTGAACTGAACTGATGTCATTTTCTAAAAGGGAGTTAGAGACTTACTTCAGGTAGGTCTAGCAGCACATAACTGGCAGTCAAGAAATGCTACATCAAGAATTTGTGGACATCAAGAATTTATGTGAGTATCTGCCAGTGACATTTGCATGTTATAACTTTTAGTCAGTTCGATGACTCTGCATGGCAACCTTTAGTTGAAGATTTTCATGGGAAATTCTACTCTTCCTTTTTCTAAATAGGAAAAAGTTTCTAAAGATGTCTTCAGAGGCTGGCTAACAGAGAGAACACTAACTTGTATCATCTTCCATGGGGTTTCCCTGGTGTCTCATATGGTAAAGAATTCAGCCACAATGCACGAGACCTGGGTTCAGTTCCTGGACCGAGAAGATTGCTTGGAGAAGGGAGTGGCTACTCATTTCAGTATTCTTGTCTGGAGAATTCAATGGGCAGAGGTGACAGTCCCTGGGGTTGCAAAGAGTTGGACACTACTGAGAAACAAATTTACAGAGAAATCTAACTTGTATCATCTTTTGTAGCAAATATGTGACTTTTTCCAGTAGAGCAAGCATTCCTATTTTCAGGTCTTCCATTTTGACTTTAAATGAAACTGTCTCCCCTCCTGGCCGCGCAAACAGTGCACCTCCAAGCTTTCAGGGAGCTGAAAAATCAGAAGGCACGGCTTTACAGGTACTTCATTCAGCTTCTTTACATCACTGCCGATTAAATATTCAAGCAGCATTTCTTTCTTCTTGGGCATTTTGTAGTTCACAAACATAAACCCTTACTTAGCATGGTTCTATTATTCCATAGGAATTGGATTATTATACTTTGAAATTTCAAAATTAGTCTTGTAGTTGACAGGTAAACACATCTATCTAGGTTCAAAATGGAAACCTCAAGTTTAAGAAAAATTTCTGAAAACTTTAAGAGGATGCAAACATCAGAAGGCAGTCAGTTTCATTTTAAAGGAGGTATTGAATCCATCCCAGGGGAATTTATTTTAATGGATGAATTTTTCACAACAAATGAGTGTTGCTGCAATGAGACACTGCTGTGTGGCATTCATCAATGACCAAGACCTGGTCTGCTCTCTGACGGCATGTATGGCCTACTAAAGAGGATGGGCATGTATACTCATGGGTCTAATAAAGGCGGCAGAAAGGCAGGATCCAGAAAGCTTCCCTGGCAGGCGGATCAGAGCTGGGCCTCTGATGATTCAGCTCAGTAGGGATGGGAGGTAGGGAAGGATGCTCCAGAAAGAGGAACCTATGTGAACAAAGCCCCAGAGCACATGCTTGGATGGTGTTCAAGCCTGAGACCCTGGAAACTGGGTGATTTATCAAAGTCATACAGTGATGGTGTAGGGGGTCGGAAGGAGCTCGTTTAAAGTGATAGAATTCTCTTCCCTTAACATGAGACATGGGGTTAGATTTCCTGACTGGACTCTTGACATCTTTCTGGTGGGGTCAGGGTCCAACGCTTCTACGTGATGTGAGGCTTTTGGGTCAGGCTTGAAGCAACCAGGCTGAGTACTAATTGCTCCAAAGAGTGGGGCTTTTGTTTTCTGAGGGGTTATGCTCACAATGGTGTTGATCAGGCTTTATGACCACATTCAGGATTGCACTCATTTCTAATGTCATGTAAATCGACAGTCTGATGCAAGAAGGGCCAACAAGTGCTGGTAAAGCAAAGCGGAGGGAGGTCGGGAGGAAAGAGGTAACTGGCGCCAAGTGTGTACCTGGCATTACCGTAGGGGCAACGCCACAGGCCGAGTAAATTCATTTACTTTTCTGATAAATAGCTGCTGCTGTTGTCATTGTGCAGGGATATCAGGTTCCCTTCATGCATCCATCCTGCTCGCAAAGAATCCATTAGTCTTGCATGAATCTTCAATTATCCTGTTACACAGTCTGCAGAAAGCAGAGTTATTTTAGTTGATGGAAAAAAATCTCCTTTCTACTTTCCTAACTGCTTAAACAGGGATCAGACTCTCAAACATTAATGATCTTTTCTCACATCACAAAATATTAAGGGAAAACTTCCATGGATTTTTTGTACAATCAATACTTTGATGCATATGTACAGAATCCATCCTTGTCCATTCGCTCATTCAAAGAACTGCAGGGCACCGAATATGTGCCGGGAACTGGGATAAATCCTGGAGACTTTTGTCCACGTGACAAGGGATCCATCTACTTTGTTCAAGAGATTTGACACATTAGGGCTATTGCATATCAACCCCAACAGAAAGAACATTATTAATAACACTGTCCTGAAGTTGCCTCTACTGACAATGAGCCGTCAAAGAGCTTAAATTTTTTTATGTTTAATTTTTTTAATACAAAAAGAATTACAAAATTATAGAAAAGTTGCAATGGGAATATAAAGAATGGGTTTTCTTTGCTGAAAAGTGAATATATTATTAATCCTCAAATTTGAAAGATTTCACTAAAAAGTACAACTTCTGATTGATCTTACTGATAAAGATTTATGTTAAAGTTTTAAGTAAAAGGTTATCCCAGAGAATGCAATAGCACATGAAAGACACCTTAAGAACAAGTGAGGGTTTGGAATTCCCTGGTGATCCAGGGGTTAGGAGTCTGTGCGCTCACTGCCAGGGCCTGGGTTCGATCCCTGGTCTGGGAACTAAGGTCTTGCCACCAATGGGGCATGCCCCCAAACAAAACAAAACTGGTAAGTGAAATTCATTCTAGAGTGCAAGGATGTCTGTTAGTAGGAAATATATTTATACACCATACTATGGACAGCAAGATCAAACCAGTCCATCCTAAAGGAATCAACCCTGAATATTCATTGGAAGGACCGATGCTGATACTGAAGCTCCAATACTTTGGCCACCTGATGCAAAGAGCTGACTCACTGGAAAAGACTCTGCTGCTAGGAAAGATTGAGGGCAGGAGAAGGGGCCAACAGAGGATGAGATGGTTGGATGGCATCATCAACACGATAGACATGAATTAGAGCAAACTCTGGGCGATGGTGGAGGATAGGGAAGCCTGGCGAGCTGCAGCCCACGGGGTTGCAAACATGACTTAGCGACTGAACAACAACAACAATTAATAGAGCTAAGGGGATAAATCATATAATCGTCTCCACAGACACAGAAGAGGCACTTGACACAATTCCATATACATATTAGTCTGCTACAGGTGTTATTCCAAAGTACCACAGACTCGTGGCATCGACAACAGAAACATACCTTCTGACAGGTCTGGAGGCTGCGAAGGTCAAGGTCAAGGTGGCTACTCCCCTTGGGCTGCGCATGCTCTCCTTCTCCCTCCCTCCCCTGGTCTTTCCCATGTGTGCACTTGCTCCTAGAGCCCCTCAGTGGGTCTGAGTTCCCTCTTATAAGGACACCAGTCAGAACAGATTAAGGCCCACCCTAGTGGCTTCATTTTAACTTAATTACCCCATTAACAGCCTTTTCTCCAAATACAGTCGCCTTCTGAGTACTGGAGTTAGGACTTCAGTCCCTAACAATACCCATTCATTTTATAAACACTTAGCAATATAGGAACTGATGGATACTGCCAAAACATGACAGATAGAGATGCTTCAGACCAAAGTTAGCTTTTTCCTTAATTGCAGAGCACTTGGGGCTTTGCTGTCAAGGTCTGGAATGAGAACTAACGGCCACTAATGTCTCTTCTACTGCTAAATATTGTGTTGTTAGCCGAGAAAATCAGACAAAATAAAGCATTTACAGAGTAGATACTAGAAAATAATATAAGTACATTTCTATTTATAGATAATATGACTGTGTAGCAATGCAAAGAATTGGTGGGAAACTACTATATAATAGTAAGAAAATTTAGTAAGTTAAGTTACAAAAGCAACACACAAATCAATGGGGGTTTAGTTGTAGCCGACTCTTTTGCAACCCTATGAACTTTAACTGCCAGGCTCCTCTGTTCCTGGGATTTCCCAGGCAAGAACGTTGGAGTGGATTGCCATTTCCTTCTCCAGAGGATCTTGCCAACGCAACGACTGAACCCGTGTCTCCTGCCTTGTAGGTAGACTCTTTGCAACTGAGTCACCAGGGAAGCTCACACAAATCAATAGTAAATATAAGCAAACACCAGTTAGAAAACTTATTGGAAGAGAGGACTGCACTTATAACAGCTAGAAAGAAAATGAAATACTTAGAGATAAGCTTACATAGAAATGTCTAAAACCTTATGGAAAACTTTAGCACCCTGGAAGATACAAAAAAAGCCATAAATGGCAAAAATATGTGCCATGTTTGAATAGAAAAACTCATTTTCACAAATATTTCTGTGAATGTCAGTTCACAAAGGAATATCAGTTCTTCACAGGACAATTTCTAAGTTAAAGTTCATGTTGAAGAACAAATGAGGAAGAGTCACAAGGAAAACCTAGAGGAAGAAGAGCCAGTTTAAACTTTAGGTTGAACATGCTATACAAATTCTAGAATTAGAATATTAAAACACGCCAGAAAGGCTCTGTAACTAGAATACCATGGAACTGGTGCCTGCATAGACAGACCAATGGAACAGAGTTGAAAAATCTGGAAATAGACCCAACTGCGCATGGAAATTTTGTACGTAATGAAGATGGATCTCAAACCATTAAGGAAATAGCCATGGCATGTCCCTTCAGTGGAGGTGACGGTTATAGGATGTCCTGGGCTGCAGACTGTTCCCCCCAAAATGACATCCTTCCCAGAGCCTCGGAATATGGTGTGGTTCGGAAGTGGGATCACTGAAGATGCCACTGGTTCAGATGAGGCTGTGCTGGAGCAGGGCGGCCCTTAATCCAACATGAACGATGTCCTTGTAAGAAGAGATGGGGAGAAAAACATGGCAAGGCAAGCGGTGATGAGGCAGAGCCTGGAGTGCTGTGCTTACAAGCCAAGGGAGGCCTCGGCTCAGCTCAGCAGCTCAGTCGTGCCCGACTCTCTGCGACCCCACGGACTGCAGCGCACCAGGCCTCCCTGTCCATCACCAACTCCCAGAGCTTGCTCAAACTCATGTCCGTCGAGTCGGTGATGCCATCCAACCATCTTATCCTCTGTTGCCCCCTTCTCTTCCTGCCTTCAGTCTTTCCCAGCAGAGTCAGTTCTTTGCATCAGGTGGCCAAATTACTGGAGTTTCAGCTTCAACATCAGTCCTTCCAGTGAATATTCAGGACTGATTTCCTTTAGGATTGACAGGTTTGATATCCTTGGAGTCCAAGGGACTCTCAAGAGTCTTCTCCAACACCACAGTTCAAAAGCATCAATTCTTTGACCCTCAGCTTTCTTTATAGTCCAACTCTCACATTCATACATGACCACTGGAAAAACCATAGCCTTGACTAGACAGACCTTTGTTGGCAAAGTAATGTCTCTGCTTTTTAATATGCTGTCTAGGTTGGTCGTAACTTTTCTTCCAAGGAGGAAGCGTCTTTTAATTTCATGGCTGCAGTCGCCATCTGCAGTGATTTTGGAGCCCCAAAACATAAAGTCTCTCACTGTTTCCATTGTTTCCCCATCAAAGGGAGACCTAGGATGGTGGTTAACACCAGACGGACAGACACTCTGCTAGAAGCTTCAGAGGGAACACAGCCCTGCTAACACTTTGATTTCACATTCGTAGTCTCAAGGACTATGAGAGGAAAAATGTCGGTTTTCTTTTTTAAATTGGAGTATAAGCATTACAGTGTTCGTTAGTTTCTGCTCTGCCGCAGAGTGACTCAGCCGCACGTGTACCTGTGTCTCCTCTTCCTTGGGTTTCCTTCCTATTGAGGTCGCCACAGAGCACTGACTCCTGTGCTGTCCAGGAGGTTCTCATTAGTTATCTGTTTTCAGGAGGTTCTCATTAGTTATCTGTTTTCAGGAGGTTCTCATTAGTTATCTGTTTTATGCATCAGATCAGATCAGTCGCTCAGTCGTGTCTGACTCTTTGCAACCCCATGAGTCACAGCATGGCAGGCCTCCCTGTCCATCACCAACTTCTGGAGTTCACCCAAACTCATGTGCATCTAGTCAGTGATGCCATCCAGCCATCTCATCCTCTGTCGTCCCCTTCTCCTCCTGCCCCCAATAGTATATATATGTGTCAGTTCCAATCTTCCAGCTCATCCCAGCCACGCCGTTTCCCCCTTGGTGTCCATACATTTGTTCTCTGCATCTGTGTCTCTATTTCTGCTTTGCAAATAGATTCATCTGTAGCATTTTTGTAGATCCCACATATATTCATTAATACATGATATTTGCTTTTCTCTGCCTTCACTCTGTATGGCAGTCTCTGGACTTAGAGAGTCAAATGTCTGTTGTTCTAAGCTACCCAGTCTGCAGTCCTTTGCTACAGCAGCCTTGGAACCCTCATACATGGGGCATCAAAACAGAGAGGGTGCTCAGCAGGAGATAGGATCTGCCCGCCTGTGAGGACTCCATGGTGGGGATACTTAAGGGCATAAATCCTCTGCTCTTATTCCCTTCCCTCCCTCTGAGCTCCGGATCTGATATCTCCAGGGTGGTGGCCACTCATCAGACATGGCCGTGGTGCCCTTGAAATGTGGCTAATCTGAATTAGGATCTGCTGTGTCACACACACACTGGATTGCAAAGGTTTGATGAGAAAAGGGATTGTAAAACATGCCACAAATATCTTTTCATATTGATCACAAGTTGACATGGGAATGTTTCAGATATATTGAATCCAATAATATACATTATTAAAAGGCTTCACCTTTTTCATTTTACTTTTTAAAATGTGGCTACTAGAAAATTTTGAATGAAACACAAGGCTCACACCAGTGGCTTGCATCTTAGTTTTGTTGAATAGCACTGCTGAAAGAGCCAGAGGGCAAGGCATCCTACTGAGATGGTCCATTACATCAGCTTCCTGGGCCCAGAACAGAGGGGAGACGGAGGAGAGTGGATCCAAACAGACAAGCAAAAGATATCACACAAGCACCTACTGTGGGCTACGCATGATTCTGCACAAGCACCTACTATGTGCTAGAAATGACTGTGGAGGCAGGACATAAAGCAGTGAAAAATTAAGATGGCAGAGCCTTAGGATGTTAGCAGAAGAAATGGAAAGAAGAGGAGGGATTCAAAAAGTGTCTTGGAGGCAGAATCAACAGAACATAGGGACCAGACGGGGGCAGAGGGAGGAGCCAGGTTTGCAGATGCAGAAATGTGTGCACCGTGATGTCATTTCCTGAGACATGAGCAGCTACCAGATGCAAGTCTGGTGTGGGAGAGGGGAGATGGTTTCCGTGTTGGAAATAATTTATTTGGTTGAATGTATGGAAGTAGAGATGAGGGGGAATCAGAAGAGATTCTGATTTGGGAATTATCAGCAACAAATCATCGCCACTTAGACATTAGTTATTTGAGACACAGACTATGACCCCACATTGCCCTGTTTGCCTTCCCAGTTGAAGAAATACTTTCAATAACCATAAAATTTCACCATTCAAAGACATTCTGAGGAAATTATTTCTATAATCACAAAATGATATGTGTATATTTATCATTATATAATTATCTGTAATAACACCTCACAAATCTTAGCAATAGGAGTCTGAAGGGTTCAAATTTGTACCATAACACATTGTCCTAAATCTGGGCACTGGAAAATTATGGGCCAAAATTGCAATGGATGCTAATAGGCATCTCATTATATAGCCGACCAAATAGCTCACAAGAAATTAAAGTGATAATGATGAAGTCAAACTAATAAAGATTTCTAATTAAAATGGAATAATAGCAGCAAGCCCAAATCACAACAACTCAAGGCAACATTGACGATGTGTTAATGACTAAGCATTATCCTTGAAAATTCCAAATGCTTATTTGCACAGAATTAGGAGAAAAGCAATACTGTCTGGCAGAACCCTCAGTAAATTCTTATATGGGTCTGACTTTAGTTTAAGAACTCCAAATTTAGAAACACATTTCATGGGTAACTCTTAGTCTCATAAAAATAATAGACTTTGGAACTGCATGCCATTTGTCCATTAGAAAAAAAAGCAATTTGTACAAAAGTATTTGCACAGAAGTATTTTCTTTGTTTTTGTTATTTCTTTCTTTTAAAAAATTAATTTATTTGTTTTAATTGGAGGCTAATTACAATATTGTGGTGGTTTTTGCCATCAGCCGTGGGTGAACATGTGTCCCCCATCCTGAACCCCACTCCCACCTCCCTCCCATCCCATCCCTCAGCGTTGTCCCGGTGCACCAGCTTTGATTGCCCTGTTTCATGCATCGAACTTGGACTGATGATCTGTTTCACTCATGGTAATATACATGTTTCAATGCTATTCTCTCAAATCATCCCACCTTCTCCTTCTCCCACAGAGTCCAAAAGTCTGTTCTTTATATCTGTGTCTCATCTGCTGTCTCGCATACGGGATCATTGTTACCATCTTTCTAAATTTCATATATATGCATTAGTGTACTGTATTGGTGTTTTTCTTTCTGACTTACTTCACTCTGTATAGTCGGCTCCAGTTTCATCCACCTCATTAGGACAGATTCAAATGCATTCTTTTCAATAGCTGAGTAATAGTCAATTGTGGATATGTACCACAGCTTTGTTATCCATTCGTCTGCCGAGGGACATCTAGGTTGTTTCCATGTCCTAGCTATTGTAAACGGTGCACAGAAGTATTTTTATCAGGGGGCTCCTGATGCTTTTTTGTGTACGGGGGCCTTTTGTTGTGTTGATCTGTGTAGGGTGTGGGCCAGGGACGGGAAGAAAGCTAGCCTGACTGTGTAAGAAATCAGGAGAGGTACTTGGGGTGCGCATGGTTAGTTGCTCAGTTGTGTCTGACTCTTCGCGACCCTTTGGACTGCAGCCCTCCAGGCTCCTCTGTCCATTGGATTTCCCAGGCTTGAATACTGGAGTGGGTTGCTGTGCCCTCCTCCAGGGGATCTTCATAACCCAGTGATCAAACTCATGTTTCTTGTGTCTCCTGCACTGCAGGAGGATTCTTTACCCACTGAGCCATTGGGGCTGCTCACCTGGGGAGAAAAGATGGCTCCTGGAAGCCAAAAAGCCAAGAGCACTTTTTCTGGAAGTGGGAGCGGGAGGAAGGATGCTCAGGAAGAAGTGAGGAGAAAAGAGGGATTTGGGGAGGAGGGGGCTGTCTGGAGTGGGACTTTGACACAGTTTGCTCCAACTCAGAGAGTGTCAGGCAATGTCATTCTCTCTTTGGTACTAACCACCTACACAACCTTTCAAGTTTGGGCTGTTGGTCTTGCTTTTCTATAGCATTTTTACTGGGATAATGGGGAGATTTCACAGCCTCGAAGGGACAGGCTGAGATGCCCTGCTGCAGGTGGTAGTTGGAAGCCTGAGAGTTGATGAGATTGCTCAGGGTGGGGACATAGCACAGGAATCCTCCGGTCAGCAGATCCTTTATCCCCTGACCCTTGAGGACCACTGTCCAAGAGGACAGCGCTTGAAAGGTTTCATCTTCACAAATATCATTGCTCTCTCCATGAGCAATCAAGTCCTTCCACATGTAATGAGTATCCTACACTGACTCAGGAAAGTGAGGCCTCTTATCATGAGGTTTGCAGGGCTGGGCACTTGTCTGCAGGGCCTCCCCTTCTCCAGGCACCCCGCTTCTTCTGTCTCCTTCACTGTTAGGAAATGAGGTCTCCACCAGGAACTCGTAACCGACGTAAGAATCAGCGTGTATGCAGGTAGGGTGGCATCAGTGTTGACTGGGTGACACATGGCATGGCCAGTGCATCTCAAACACTATTTTTTAAAAAAAATTAATTTATTTCAACTGGAGGCTAATTACTTTACAATATTGTATTGGTTTTCCCATACATTGGCATGAATCAGCAATGAGTGTACATGTGTTCCCCATCCTGAATCCCCCTCCCACCTCCTTCCCCATCCCATCCCTCAGGGTCATCCTGATTGAGAACCCTGGAGAACTCCTGTTTATGTGGGGTTTTGTTAGCATTAACATTAACTTTTGTTAATGTGTATTTCCCACATTGGAACTTAACTGAGACATTAAAAATGATTTATTAATTCATTTAAAAAGAAAGGTAACAGACCTATTACGTGGTAACATAAATAACATATTAACTTTTGAAATTGAAGTATAGTTGATTTACAGTGTTGTGTTCACTTCTGCCCTGCAGCAAAGTGGTTCAGTTTTACATATATAATCTTTTCCATTATGGTTTAGCACAGGATGCTGAATGTGGTCCCCTGCGCTATGCAGTAGGACCTTGTAATTTATCCATCCTATGTATACTAGTCTGCAGCCACTCACGCCGCTCTCCCCGTCCTCCGCTCCCCCACCCCCACTCCTTCTTGGCGAGCGCCAATCTGTCCTCCATGTAGCGCCAATCTGTCCTCCATGTCTGTATGCTTCTGGTTCATAGATAAGCTCATTTGTCTCATGTTCTATTTATTTTATTTTTTGGACCTCACCACGAGGCTTGCAGAATCTTAGTTCCCCAACCAGGGATCAAATCCAGGCCTTGGCAGTGAAAACACCGATTCCTAACCACTGGACCACAGGGGATTCCCTGCGTCATTCTTTAGGTTTCACGTATAAGTGACATTATATGGTATTTGTCTTTCTCTGTCTGACTTACCTCACTTAGGATGATAACCTCTAGGTTCATCCATGTTGCTGCAAATGGCATTATTTCATTCTTTTTTAGTGGCTGAGTAGTATTCCATTGTTGGTATATACCAGATCTTTCTTATCCACTCATCTGTCAATGGATAGGTTATTTTCAAGGCTAAAATTAAATAAATTTATTTAATTAAATTTATTAAATATTAAATTTTATTTAGATAAAGTAAAATAAAATCTATAGCTTCCAAGAAAAACACGGTGAGAAGAGTGGCACCGTTGCACATTTTTACGCACCTCTGTAACATCTGGCTTACTAGAAGATGACTACTTTTTTCTTATCTAATTCTTTATGGCATGTAGTGCGTTTGGCTGAGGTACATGAGAAACACCTGGCCTCACACAGAAATGTGGTTGGAGAAAGAGGATGACTCTAATGGTCTTTCAGGTAACTGTGGCTTTTCTGCTTGTGTACCATACCAAAATGTGAAAGGGGTAGTGTCCTCAAAAGTTAGCTGCAACGTGGAATATGGGATGATATCAATGAACTTCTCATTCTTGGTTATATTAAAACCTATTTTCCTGTCTTGCATTTTGGATGGATCTTCTCTCCATGCATCACTTTGTAACATTATGCATTGGCCCCTTGGAAAATGCTGGTTCGCTGTGTGAGGCAGCCCTTCGGGATGTTGCTACATTTCATTAGACACCATAAAAAATCATACTGCTTGATATCATCTCTAATCACGTCCGAGAAGTGTTTACATATTGGAAGGCTCTCCACCTTGTGGGAGCACATGCTAGTTTTCCAACATCTAATTTTCACCTGAAAGCTTGAAATTTTATCATCGGCAACAAATAATATCAGTTGTTTTCCTTGACGTGACAGGCTGACTCATTGATTCCTGAGAAGATGTCGGCTAGTTACCCAAGTCTGAATAACCGTTGTTTGTCAGAGGCTCATTCAAGGAGAAACAGAATTCTATGAAAAAATAGATTCTTTAGTGCACAACTGAAAGGGTGTTAGCAAACTGAGGGGTCCACAGACCCTAGGTGGTGACCTTCTGGTACAGCTGATCCTCATTATTCATGGATTTGGTATTTATGAATTCAGCTACTCACTAATTTATTTGTAACTGCACATTTGTTGACATGTGTGGACAAGCATGTGAATAAAGGGGCTTAAATTTCAGTGTGCAGGTTCCCAGCTGAAATCAAACAAGCTGACCCTCTGCCTCCTTGTCCCTCTTTCAGACCTTAAACCAAGGTTCTTTATGCACTGTATGTAGTATCACACTGCTAACTTTACTTTTGTGCTTTTTGTTGGTGATTTTACTATTTAAAATGACCCCACCTGTTGTACAAAAGTTATATCCACTGTTTCTGAGCCCAGGAAGGCTGGGATGTGCCTCATGGAGAAAAGACACCTGTCACATGAGTTTTGTTTCACCATGAGTCACAGGGCTGTTGACCACGTGTTCAGTGTTAATGAGTTAACAGTTGTTGCTATTCATTCAGTCATGTCCAGCTCTTTGTGACCCCATGGACTGCAGCGTGCCAGGCTTCACTGTCCTTCACTATCTCCTGGAATTTGCTCAAACTCATGTCCATTGAGTCAGTGATGCCATCCAAACTTCTCATCCTCTGTTGCCCTCTTCTCCTCCTGCCTTCAGTTTTCCCAGCATCAGGCTCTTTTCCAATGAGTCGACTCTTTGCATCAGATGGCCAAAGCATTGGAGTTTCAGCTTCAGCAACAGTCCTTCTAATGAACATTCAGGACTGATTTCCTTTAGGATTGACAGGTTGGATTTCCTTGCAGTCCAAGAGACTCTCAAGAGTCTTCTCCAACACCGCAGTTCAAAAGCATCAATTCTTTGGCGCTCAGCTGTCTTTATAGTCCAACTCTCACATCCAGACATGATACTGGAAAGATCATAGCTTTGACTAGATGGACTTTTGTTGGCAAAATGTCTCTGTTTTTTAACAAGCTGTCTAGGTTTGTCATAGCTTTTTTCCCAAAGAGCAAGCATCTTTTAATTTCATGGCTGCAGTCACCATCTGCAGTGATTTTGGAGTCCAAGAAAATAAAGTCTCTTACTGTTTCCATTGTTTTCCCATCTATTTGCCATGAAGTGGTGGGACTGGATGCCATGATCTTTGTTTTTTGAATGTTGAATTTTAAGCCAGTATTTCACTCTCCTCTTTCACCTTCATCAAGAGGCTCTTTCATTCCTCTTCACTTTCTGTCATAAGGGTGGTGTCTTTTGCATATCTGAGGTTATTGATATTTCTCCCAGCAATCTTGATTCCAGCTTGAGTTTCATCCAGCCTGGCATTTTGCATGAAGTACGCTGCATATAAGTTAAATAAGCAGAGTGACAGTGTACAGCCTTGATGTACTCCTTTCTCAATTTTGAACCAGTCTGTTGTTCCATGTCTGGTTCTAACTGTTGCTTCTTGTCCCGCATACAGGTTTCTCGGGAGGCAGGTAAGGTGTTTTAGTATTCCCATCTCTTTAAGAATTTTCCACAGTTTATTGTGATCTACACAGTCATAGGACTGGAAAAGCTCAGTTTTCATTCTAGTCCCAAAGAAGGACAATGCCAAAGATTGTTCAAACTACCACACAATTGCACTCATTTCTCAGGTTAGCAAAGTAATGCTCAAAATCCTTTAAGTTAGCCTTCAACAGCATGTGAACCAAGAACTTCCAGATGTTAAAGCTGGATTTAGAAAACGCAGAGGAACCAGAGATCAAATTGCCAACAACTGGCTCATGGAAAAAATAAGAGAATTCCAGAAAAACATCTACTTCTGCTTCATCAGCTACACTAAAGCCTTTGACTATGTGGATCCCAACAAACTGTGGAAAATTCTTCAAGAGATGGGAATACCAGACCACCTGACCTGCCTCCTGAGAAACCTGTATGCAGGTCAAGAAGCAACAGTTAGAACTGGACATGGAACAACAGACTGGTTTAAAATTGGGGAAAGAGCTCGTCAAGGCTGTATATTGTCACCCTGCTTATTTAAGTTATATGCAGAGTACATCATGTGAAATGCTGGAGGAAGCACAAGCTGGAATCAAGATTGCTGGGAGAAATATCAATAACCTCAGATATGCAGATGACACCACCCTTAGGGCAGAAAGTGAAGAAGAACTAAAGAGCCTCGTGATGAAAGTGAAAGAGCAGAGTGAAAAAGCCGGCTTAAAACTCAACATTCAAAAAATGAAGTTCATGGCATCCGGTCTCATCACTTCATGGCAAATAGATGGGGAAACAATGGAAACAGTGAGATACTTTATTTTCGTGGGGTCCAAAATCACTGCAGATGGTGACTGCAGCCATGAAATTAAAAGATGCTTGGTCCTTGGAAGAAACTCTATGACCAACATAGACAGCTTGTTAAAAAGCAGAGACATTACTTTGTCAACAAAGGTCCATCTAGTCAAAGCTATGGCTTTTCCAGTAGTCACGTATGGATGTGAGAGTTGGACCATAAAGAAAGCTAAGCACAGAAGAATTAATGCTTTTGAACTGCGGTGTTGGAGAAGACTCTTGAGAGTCCTGTGAACTGCAAGGAGATCAAACCAGTCAATCCTAAAGGAAATCAGTCCTAAACATTCATTGGAAGGACTGATGCTGAAGCTGAAGCTCCAATACTTTGGCCACATGATGCGAAGAGCTGACTCATTGGAAAAGACCTGGATTCTGGGAAAGATTAAAATCAAGAGGAGAAGCGGACAGCAGAGGATGAGATGGTTGAATGGCATTACTGACTCAATGGACATGAGTTTGAGCAAGCTCCAGGAGATGGTGAAAGACAGTGAAGCCTGGTGTGCTGCAGTCCATGTGGTCATAAAGAGCTGGACCCGACTGAGTGAGTGAACAACACCACGGTTAAAGTCTTAGGAGTCATCAATGAAGCAGTAGTACCTGTTTTTCTGGAACTCTCTTGCTTTTTCTATGATCCAGTGGATGTTGGCAATTTGATCTCTGGTTCCTCTGCCTTTTCTAAATCCAGCTTGAACATCTGGAATTTCTTGGTTCATGTACTGTTGAGACCTAGCTTGAAGGACTTTGAGCATTACCTTGCTAGCCTCTGAAATGAGTGCAATTGTGCGGTAGTCTGAGCACTCTTTGGCATTGCCTTTCTTTGGGATTGGAATGAAAACTGAGCCTTTCCAGTCCTTGTGGCCACTGCTGAGTCTTCCAAATTTGCTGGCATATTGAGTGCAGCATTTTAGCAACATCATCTTTTAGGCTTTGAAAGAGCTCATCTGTAATTCCATCACCTCCACTAACTTTGTTGATAGAAATGCTTCTTAAGGTCCACTTGACTCCACACTCTAGGATGTCTGGCTCTCGGTGCGTGATCACACCATCGTGGTTATCTGGGTCATTAAAACCTTTTTTGCACAGTTCTTCTGTGTATTCTTGACACCTCTTGTTAATATCTCTGCTTCTGTTATGTCCACATCGTTTGTGTCCTTTGTTGTGCCATCTTTGAATGAAATGTCCCCTTGTGCTTAGTCACTCAGTCGTGTCTGACTCTTTGTAACCCCATGGGCTGAAGTCCGCAGGCTCCTTTGTCCATGGGGATTCTTCAGGCAAGAATACTGGAGCGGGTTGTCATGCTATCCTCCAGGAAATGTTCCCTTGGTATCTCTGATTTTCTTGAAGCGATCTCTAGTCTTTCCCATTCTGTTGTTTCCCTCTGTGTCTTTGCATTGATCACTGAGGAATGCTTTCTTATCTCTCCCTGCTATTCTTTGGAACTCTACATTCAGGTAAGCATATCTTTCCTTTCCTCCTTTGACTTTTGATTCTCTTCTTTTCTCAGCTCTTTGTAAGGCCTCCTCAGACAACCCTTTTGCCTTGTTGTTTTCCTTTTTCTTGGTGACGGTTTTGGTCACTGCCTCCGGTACAGTGTTATGGATTTCCATCTGTATTTCTTCAGGCACTCTGTCAATCAGATCTAATCCCTTGAATCTATTTGTCACTTCCACTGGAACTTATGTGATGTTGTACATAAACTATATGTTAATAAAAGGAAATCAAAACACCCATCATCTTCCATAGTCTCATCAAGTAAAGAACCTAAAACAAGGCGTGGGCTTGCAGCACTTTCGTGAGAGTTGCCACCAAGGGACTGCCTGCCCCCTGCTAAGCCGTCACTTATACTATCCTGTTTGTTTGGACAGTGACTCAGGGCTTCCCTGATAGCTCAGGTGGTGAAGAATCTGCCTGCAATGAGGGAGACCTGGGTTCGATCCCCGGGTTGGGAAGATGCCCTGGAGGAGGGAAAGGCTATCCACTCCAGGATTCTGGCCTGGAGAATTCCATGGACTATTATAGTCCATGGGTCGCAAATAGTTGGACACCACTGAGTGACTTTCACTTCACTTCAGGAGGCAGGGCTCCTTCCTGCCATTTCACAGATGAACAAACTATAGAAGCCAAATGTCCTGCCCTGTGTTACTTAACCAGCAAGTGGCTGAACTGGCCCCACAGCTTCCTTGTCTGTGTTCTCCCACTGGATAGTGTTGCTTTTCTTCACGCTAGGGCATTTCACCATATTTTTCAGGCGATCTAGAGGGGACCCTCCGGAACTTCACAGAGGCCACTGTCTTGTCTGCAAGGCGCCAGCTCTCAGTATGACACAGGGGAGCAAGGCCTGGACCCGCAAGTCATTCTTTTCGCAGTTGTGAGTGCTGGTGCAGTGTGTGCGTGCCCAGGCGTGTCGAGCTCTTTGCGACCCTGTGGACTGTAGCCTGCAAGCTCCCCTGTCCAAGGATTCTCCATGGCAAGAATACTGGAGTGGGTTCTCATTTCCTTCTTCAGGGGATCGTCCTGGGATCAAAGCCACGTCTCTTGGGCCTCCTGCATTGGCAGGCAGATTCTTTATCACTGAGCCACCTGGGAAGGTCACGTGTTGATGGCTTTCTTTCAGTTTCAGATGCTCTCTTCCTGTGGGCCTCCCATCACCCACACCACCCATTGCATGGAGGTGCTTGCATTCCATGGGGCAAGTGGATTCCTGCGAGGGCGCGATGCAGGAAAAAGCAATCACCACCAGAGGGCACTGCAACCTTTATGCGGTTTGTACCTTCAGGACAGACGGCCCCTCCACTTTCCCAACAGAGAAAGGTGATTGCTCTGAGATTCAGATTCTCTTTTGGCTCGGGCGTTACCTTGTGTGGATAAATCCCAGTGGTTGCGGTGTGCTATGTTATAGAATCCATATGTGTTCTGCTGGTGTATCGCAGTTGAAAGAAAATGACTCCTTTTAAGGCATTTCCCCTTCTAACTAAGTGATGGTTGAGGATCACATCGGTTGCTTTTTCCCAAAGCACAAATGTATTCAGTTGCTCTCTTTAGAACCCACCATTCAGTTGATTCTGACTCTTTGCGACCCCATGAGCTGTACCCTACCAGGCTCCTCCGTCCATGGGATTTTCCAGGCAAGAGTACTGGAGTGGACTGCTGTTTCCTTCTCCAGGGCATCTTCCCAACCCAGGGATTGAACCCGGGTCTCCTGCATTGCAGAGAGATGCTTTACCGTCTGAGCCAGCAGGGAAGTCAATATAGTAAGTGGTGCTGGGGAAAGGTCAGCAGATTGCTTGGGATCTCAAACCAAAATCCTAGCCGCCCCCCCCACCCCCAACCTTTGTTGGTTTCAGCAGAAGGCAGTGTTTAGATGCCAGTCAACTACTAAATTATCTAGTGCAGGATGGGGAATGCCAAAGATTTCCTTATATAATGGGAATACTGTTATATCTGTATCAGGTTGCCCAGACGTGACTTATTTATTAATTTATTTTTAATAAGCTCAATGCCTTTTATTCATTTATTTTTATTTGGCTGTGTTGGGCCGTTTCAGCATGTGAGATTTTCATTGGGCCACGTGGATCATTCCTCTGGCTCATGGACTCTCTCTGGTTCTGGCGAGTGGGCTCAGTAGTTCAGCGTGTAGGCTTAGCTGCTCCACAGCGTGTGGGACCTTACTTCCCTCACCGGGAATCAAACATCCCCTGCACTGCAAGGCAGATTCTTAACCCCCTGGACCATCAGTACATCTTTATTTATTTATTTTACACTGGAGTATAGTTGATTAACAATGTTGTATTAGTTTCAGGCGTTCAGCAAAGTGATTTAGTTATACAGATATCTATTCCAAATATGACTGATTTTAAGTTCTTCTGACCAAGGAGAGATGCTGATATTTAAAACTATAAAGTGATTCAAACATTATGAAGGGAAACCATGAGATGAGTAGCAGGCCAGTCCATTTATAGGCCATGGGTTTTCACACTCTGTGCATGAGCAGCGTCTTTGAGTAAGGAAATCCTGTGGTACAGACAGGACACAAGGAGACTGGAGCTGCCTGTGGGGCATCACTATCCATCCAAAAGAGGTATCATTATCCATCACTATCCATCCAAGAGAGGGCCGCGCTCCACAGATCCTTCTTGTGACTCTTATTCTTTGGTCTGTGGGCCAGGGATTACCCTGGACAGGGCATCTTCGGCGTGCACTCTGGGCTCTGACACCCCCTTTCCCGTGATAACCCTTGGGCTGGCTCTCAGCAGATTGTATAGTAAATATTCCCTTCCAAAGCTCCCCCGGGTTTCAGCCAAGCTACTGGACCTCTGCATGGAATGACCCCTCCTGCAGAGATTTTTGTTTTAGTAAGGGATCGAGGATTTTAAAAAACTTACAGAATTAGTCCATTCTAATAGAAACATGAAAATCACCTTCCTTATCACTCCCTCCTCATTAATTACATTCCCTGAATGCAATCACTGTTCTTAGTTTAGTGGGTATCTTTCCAGAACTTTTTCTGTGTGCATAGAAATATACAGACATCTATTATACGTTGGTAGACTTCTTAATTTTTAAACAAAATTGTGTATATACTCTCCATAGTGGTCTTCCCCCAATAATCTAGCATGGATACTCTCCCAAGTGAGGACAGACAGGTACCTCATTCATTTCAGGTGCTGTGCAGAGTTCCATAGTGTGATGGTGTCATAATTTACTGACCAGTTTTTATTGGTGGACTTTTAGGAGGTCTTCAACTTTTGCTGTTACAAACCAGACTGTAGTGAACACCTTCTCATAAGTATCCTTGACTGCACTGAGTTGCTGTGCATTTTAACTGTTAGTAAGCATTACCACACAGCCCCAGTTTATTTTCAAGGGAGGGATTTTGAAGAGGAAAAGTTTTAATGCAGAGAAAGATGACTATGGGGTTGCAGTGACGCTGGGGTTGCAGAGCTCTTGGTGAGAGAAGAATGGTCTGGCTCACAAGAAAAGCAAATAGCAGTCTGTTAGCCTGTGCACTCCTGGAGTAGGGGTGTCTGGTCAACCGTGGTGATGGGCACTGTGGTGTGCTCCTTTTTTATGCTAAAAATTACATATCCAGAGGCTCGTTATCCACCTCCTTGGTTGAGAAAGGTTTGATGGTAATAAAAACAGCTACAAAGATCCCCTCCCCATGTTTATAGAGCTCGAATTCTAGACAAGAGAGTGACAGCGGTGTGGGGAGGCTTGTTCATGCTACTGTTGTTGAATCAGTTTCTCTGGAGAAGAATACGGTTCTGTCTTTCTCTCTTGATGCAACCTCTTTCTCTTGCACATGCACACATATGCACACACACTCTTGTCCTATTATTTCAAGTCAACCGTGACACTTTCCAAGCCATATTTGGCTCTTGTGAATTTTTGCAGAACATGCATTCTACTTCTTTGAAAAGCCATTTATGCTTTTCTTCTTTCAGTAAACAATCAGCCTCAAACATTGTCTCACACCTAATGAGAGATGGTACGTCTGATGGCATCAAGCCAAGGGGAAAAGCTGAATAGAGAGCAGTCAGTTTAAATCATATCTGGTAGAGAGTAATTAATTAATGTGTCAATAAAGCCATTTAGAGAGCGGTTACAAAGGGCCACATAGTGTTAAGTGCGAAGGTACAGGGATGGTGAAGACAGTCTATGTCTTCTGAGCCAACATACACGCTGTTAGGAGGAAGGACTGTGGCTCTGGGAAGTGTAGCTGAGTGTAGGCCTGTAAATGCTCACGGATGCTTCCGTAGACGGTGAGAGACCTCTCACTAGTCAAGGACGGAACTGTGGGGCAGGGAAGGCGTTGGTCCTCTGTCTAGAATCAAGGCTGCTGGTTCGTGCTCATTCCTTCAGGCCATGCTGGGGTCCTATAGGGATGGTAGCTGAGAACACAGCAGGCCCTCTTGGGGTACAACCTTAGAAACCTCTCATGTCCAGAGGGGTGCTTCAGGCGCCTGCCAACCCAAGGAGATGGGGCCCCAGCCAAAGACCCCATTCCCCATGTCATGCTGAGTTTCCCCTTTGGCGGGCCTTCTCTGCTGCTCTTCCTTTTGACCCCCTTTCCTGGGTCCCCAGCCTCTTGGAGGTCCTAAGCCAGGTCTGAGCTTCCCTTGTGGCCTGCAACACTTGCCTTACATCAGCGAGGACATCTTCTGCTTTGCCCAGCAGCCCTCTTCTCTTGGCGATGAGAGCTTGGCCTCACGTGCCCGAGAGCGTGCCCTGCCGGGTGATCGCGCCTCCCTCTAGCTGTGTGCCCCCGCTTCCAGTACGCGCTGGCCCATGCGCTCCTGCTCAAGGGCTGCCATTGTGGTGGAGTTTACCCTGGCTCCTACCAAAAGGTGCTCCCAGTGCAGGGCCAGTGAGAACCTGGACGGACCCCACTGCCCGCCCCAGTGGGGTCAGAGCAGCTCTGTGTCTTTCGGCTCACAATGTGAGAACCACTCAGAGTGAGTCCAAGGTCAAGTGGACACGCAGTGCACAATTGCCGAGTGCCTAGAGACTGGCAGGAGGCCGGACTAATCAGGAGGCCAAACTGCGCCTCCCGGTGAGCAGGCCTGGCTCCCGCTGGCTTTCTTCCGAGTGGTGTCTGTCATGTGTGACAAACAGCAGGCCGCCTGCATCCAGACTTCCCCAGGGCAGCTGGTTGAACATTCAGATGCCTGGGCGCCACCTACAGGGCTTCTGGTTTAGTGGGTCTGATCTGGGGCAGGAATCTGGGTTTTTAACAACATTCTTATTATAGGTGGGCTGAAGTAGGGTTGTCCTAGGATAACGACTGGCCAAAGGGCTGCTTATAATGCCTGCACACATTTTTTTTGTCCCCTAACCTGTACCAATCTATCAATTAATGTTAGTCATGTCTGACTCTCTGTGACCCCATGAACTGTAGCCCGCCAGGCTCCTCTGCCCATGGAGTTTTCCAGGCTAGAATACTGGAGTGGGTAGAGATTCCCTTCTCTAGGGGGGATCTTCCCAACCCAAGAATCAACCCTGTGTGTCCCGCATCGCAGGCAGATTCTCTACCACTGGAGCCATCAGGGAGGCCAGACCCTGTCCCAGTGAACAGAATACAACTGGAACTAGTCAGCTTTAATGCACCAGGATTTTTTTTACCTGGACAGAGTGGAGGAATGGAAACTGATTTAACAGAGCAATGTCAGGGAGAAGCAGGCCAAGTGCCCGGCAGGGCCGGGAGACCCCAGGCTATGAAGGTGGCGGGGTCGAGGGGAGTAGACTTTCTATGGATAGAAAGTCTGTATCAAGTGGCTGGCCTCTTGTGCATCTAGGAAATTCGTTCTCTAAAGGAACTGAGAAGAGGAGCATCTGGGCTGCAGACGGTGGGGTGAAGTGCAGGGCTAGGCACGGAAGGTTTCGTGGAAGTCTGCACCCTGAGCCTGGACGCCCAGCTCCAGCCCCCACCCTGTCTGGAATGTTGCAGCCAGATTGCGTCCCCAGGTAGGACTGGAGGAGTCCACTCCAGGGATGCGGGCAGGACTCTGGAGAAATGAGCCTGGGTTCCCTGGGGTGAAGCTCACCAGTCTACAAGCACAACCCACAGGCACAGTCTTTCTAGGCCTCCCTCCTGGGTGTGGATGAACCTTCCAGGAAGGCCAGAACTTTAAGGGGGAAATCCCGCACTTGAAAGTGAGAGAACAAAGCAGACAAAGAGAAGGGGAAGGATCCTGAGGAAATGCCACTGTGGGGATCAGGAAACAGTTTCAGAGTTTATTATTCCCGGAGAGTTAAGAGGACACGCTGCATCCAGAAACCAAGAGCAGGATGCCGAGGGACAGCGACCTTCAAGGAGACGGAAACTGACATACGGGGGCCATCAGCAAACTCAACGGGATGGGGCAACCAAAGTCCAGGCAATATCTCAGGAAATAGAATAATAATTAAAACAAGAAAAGAGAAACGGAAGTAGGAAAGGCTGGGAGCAGGAGAGGATGTGTCTAGGAATCCAGTGTCTGACTGATGAGAATTCCAAGGCAAAGGATGAGAGAAAAAGCAGGCAGGAAATTACCAAAGATGTATTTCAAGTAGCAACAGGAGGATACAAACCACCTTAAGGAAAAGCCAGGCTGAAGTGAAGAATGACGATAGCATCAGCAGTCAGAAAGCCCAGTATTCACTGGTTGCTCACTACAGGCCCAGCGCTGTTCTAGGGTTTCAATGTATTAGCTTGTTACCCTGCACAAGCACTCTACCTGAAGGACACTCACCCTGGCTTTATAGAGGCATAGTGAGGTCACGTCACATGCCGAAGATCACTCACTCACGGGGGCACTGCGGTGCTTGAGGCCCAGGGGGTCGACCTGACACCTCCCTTTGTCCCTGTGAAATGTCCAAATAGCCTGCATGAAGAGAAGAGCCCAACATTCACGAGGGATAAGCAGGACACAGCTGAAGGAACGTGAATCTGAGAGGGTCAGATCTACTTAATGCAACCTTGGAAACAGGGAGATAGGGAGAGATTGCCTTCAAAACTCAAGGAAGGTGGTTTTCAAGGCAGAAATCCTTACCAGCCAAATTACAGTCAGGTGTGAGTGGAATAAAGCCATTTCCAATGTGTGAAGTCTTCAAATTTTTACTATCCAAGCAGCTTTATGAGGGAACTACCTGAAATATGTTTCAAAAAAATGGCAACTGAGAAAATCATGGAATCCAGAAAACAGGGTTATCAACTCAGTAGAAAGGCACATAGATGCCCCAGGGAGAGAGCGGAACCCGAGAGCTGGTGAGACCTAGGTCACTGAAGACAGACTGTGACTGTATGGGCAGGGTCGGTGCAGGAAGAGCTAAAAATATCAGCCTCGCTGAGTGCAGAAAAGATATAGGCAACACTTAGGATGATGAAGCTAATGAAGAGCAGAACAGCCACACTTTTTAGTAACAGAGAAGAACATACCAGAACAAGTAAATAGAGCAGTTCCAAGTGGTGACTGAGGATGGTGGTTAGAGGGTAGTGGGGCAGAGGCCACTGATACTACAAGCCTGTGGTTGTTTTTTCAGTTTTTCTTTTCAAAAAAATTTATTTTGGCCGCATCACGGGTCATGTTGGGGGTTGCCCAGGTGGTCCTAGTTGTAAAGAATCTGTCTGCCGATGCAGGAGACATAAGTGATGCGGGTTTGATCCCTGGGTCGGGAAGATCCCCAGAGGAGGGCGTGGCAACCCACTCCAGTATTCTTCCCACCAGAGGAGCCTGGTGGGCTACAGTCCGTGGGGTCGCACCAAGTTGGGCCCAGCTGAAGCGACTCGCACACGTGTGTTCTGTGGGATCTTAATTCCCCAACCAGGATTGAACCTGGGTTTGATGGTGGAGTCCTAACCACTATACTGCCAGGGAATTCGCTTTCTCTTCTTTTTAATTTGGATTTTTAGAGCCTTTGGGTTCACAGCAAAATTGTGCCCAAGGGGAAGGTACAGAGGTTTCCTGTCTACCTCCCCCCAGAAACACACAGCCTCCCTCCCTTCAACATCCCCACAAGATGGTCCTTTAGTTACAAGTGACGAACACGCCTTGATGCGTCACCACCCAGAGCCTGTGGTTTACATTAGGGCTCACTCCTGGTGGCTTACCTTTGGACAAATGTATCATAATGACATGTGCCCACCACTGTAATATCATCCAAAGTATTTCACTCCCTGAAAGTCCTCTGAGCTCTGCCTGTTCATTCCCTCCACCTCCTCTCAACCCCTGGTAATGGATCTTTTTATCATCTCCATGCTTTCTAAGCCCTTGATTTTTTTTTTTTAAGCCCTTGATTTTTAATTATATGTGTGCATTAAGTCGATTAAGAAAAAAATCAGTGGCTTTCACCTTAAAAAACAATTATCTGGCTTCTCAGAAAAACAAAAACAAAAGCGAAACAAAACAAAGCAAAGCACCACACAGGAAATCTGGTAGCTTGGGGCTGCCACTGTGCCGGTAGCATCGGATGGAGCTCTGTATTTGCAGGGCCTTTTCAACGTAGCAGCCCTTCCAAGTTTACTACCATCCCAAACAGTCCAACTTCCCTCGTTTCCTTTCTCCTTCTCCTTCTAACCTTGGAGTGTGTGCCTGGAAACCAGGTGAATCACCTTGGTTCACTGCTACCTGAGCACTGGTTTGGAAGACCCTTTAGCTGCAGGAGGAGCTCTTGCGTGCCAAGCTGAAGTTGACACCAACAGGACCCTTACCCTGGGATCCCATTTAATACCCAGAACAAGAACAGCTTCTTGCTAAGTCACACTGTCTCTAGAAAGTCCCAAGCAGTTGATTATATAAGTAGGATTAACGTTGGTGTAGTGAAATGCCACTCAGAGAGGGTCGGCTTGCAGGCAAATGCATTCAAGCTCTGTGCCTTTAATGGGGGTTGTTTCCATTGAGCAGATGGTGTATGGCCCTTCCATCCTGCTTGCAGGAGCGTCTCCTCTAGCACACCCACCAGGATCGCAAGGACAAAAAACCATCTAGTGAGAGTGTTGTCAGTAGGAATTATGAGAAGTGTATGTCATGCCCCCAGGAGTTGACACTCTGATTTTAGTGAAGTGCTACACAGATCTTTGATCTCTTGGTGTGTTGTTTAAAGGATGATTGTCATCCTCATAAGAGGAACAAGAACTCATGGAGCCCCAGATCAAGGTGGTCCTGGCATTCAAAAAGAGCAGTAGGGATTCCTTCTTGAGAGAGAAAGTGTGTGTGCAGAAAGCAGCAGCTGTAGCCGAAGCCAGTTCTGTGTGTGTGCATCTTGAGATACATCAGGCTAAGAGCCAAGATGTTAATTTCTTCTGCTTTTAGATCCCTTGTCAAGAACACCTGGGCTTCCCACGTGGCCCTGTGGTAAAGAATCTGCCTGCCAACACAGGAGATGCAAGAGATGCAGGTTGATCTCTGGCTCGGAAAGATCCCCTGGAGTAGGAAACAGCAACTCACTCGATGTTCTTGCCTGGGAAATTCCACGGACAGAGGAGCCTGGTGGACTGTAGTGCATGGTCGCAGAATCGGACACCGCTGAGTGACTGAGTACACACACACAGGAACACCAGGGAGCTTCCAAGCAGGGAGCAACTTGATGGGCTTTTCAAAACTGCACACTTTTCCTGAATTGCAACCAACCATCCCACATGGACATTCACTTTCTTTTAGGAAGCGTCAAGAGCAGGAGCCACTCTGGGAAACAAATCTAAAGGCTCACGATTGAGTCATGAGTGAGGCAGTGTGATGAGGCAGAGATTTGAGTACAAGCCCCTCTGGGTCACTAACAAGAATGCATTCCAATAATATTATGCTCAAGAAACACTAACAAAGGTAAATCACAGTCAAAGCTTTGTTGAATGCAATATATTTTGAACTGAAATTATCGGTTGTGTCAGTGGTTTAGTGTTTGAGTTCGTGGCTGATCTCTGTCCACTTGGGAAATGTTCCAGCTCCTATGCAAGAAGTTTCCCCATTTTTGAGTGATGAACCCGCAGGGTTGAAGATGTTCCCCACATTCAGCCTCACCTGGACTGTGTTTTGAAGCTGCTATGTATTATTACCCTTTCTTAGACTTCCTTGAACATCCCAAGTCTCTTTAAATCACCACGAATGATTTACTAAAATTAGTTCACTTCTCTTCTGAAGTGCCGGCAGGGAGTTTGTGTGTGGATGAAATAACTGTGTATGATATTAATCTTGTATGTCAAGTCCCATGTAATGAAGTATGAGTCAGGCCAGATAATAGCCACATTTGAGACCTGGGAGAGGCTGATACCATTGAGTTCCCTTTCTGCTGGGTTTGTTTTCTTCATAAATCTATCTCAAGTGTGGAGTGTTTCTTAGATCATGTCAAAGGCTGCAGGGTGAGTGAAGAGCACCCTCAGTGGAAAATGCCACCATATTATTCAGTATTTTTGAAGTGTTTTCCATGGGCTGCTTGTATAAATATGACATGCAGAACCTGTTAAATATTTAAATTCGGAGAGTCCCCTCCTGCCCCCAAACCTCATGAGGAGGCATTCCGGCAGAGCAGCCTGGGAAGATGCATGGGAACAAGCACCCTAGACGATTCTCAAGCAGTGAAAGCTTGGGAATTTGTGGATATTTCCAAAGGCCTCACATCCTGGGATTCTGCATGTTGTGGGGGTGATGGAAGAAGAAATGAATGGTTCTGAGGTGTTCAGCTTCAGTCTGGCGCAGATCCTCAGGGACAGCGTGTTACCAAACGCTAAGTGATTTGAACCCTCAAGACATTTAAATGGTGAAACACACGTGCTTGCTTCTAGTGATGCCTCATGTTTCAGCGTCGCCTCGAGCGACATCCAGACGAGTTACTTAATCTACTTCAGACCTGCGTTTGGTTTTCTCATTAAGGAAAGTGCTGGCAGAAAGGGCTGAATTTTAATCCTGACCTTCATTTAATATGAAGGCCACAGACAAGAGGGTCACTTTTAAAGATGAATGTTTTGCTAGAGTGTAGATAGTTTCAATACCTTAAAACACAAATGCCCTGTGATCTTTTCAGAAGAGAAACTCTGAAGTGCAAGCTGAGATCTCAGTGGGAAGGTGGATAAAATCTGAAGCTAACTAAGATGATGGAATAGAGATGGTGGGATGATGGGAACAACTCAAGGTCGATTGCCCTTCCTCCCATGACTCCCTCCCCACCAGCCTCTGATTTTTCTCAGAACCACTGGGATGCTGGAGGAGAGATATTTTGAAGGGAGGAGATCCGAAGAGGGAAGGAGGGTAAGTGTGGGAGAAATTAATCAGGGAGAAAACGAGGCGGATGTTTGTGTGTGGCTCCATGCTCATTCTTGTGAGGAATTGAATGGGATGTAAGTTGCCAAAAGGGCCAAAGCCTCAGAACCCTCTGCCACCTCCCCCCCACCCCCCGCCACCCCAGCCCTGACAGCGTGATGTGGCCCAAAGGGTCTTCGCTCTGTGTTCCTGCCTGCTTTATCAACTTTGGGCTGCTCTGCTTGAAAGAAGGCTGAGCACCAAAGAAGTGATGCTTTTGAATTGTGGTGCTGGAGAAGACTCTCAAGAGTCCCTTGGACTGCAGAAAGATCAAACCAGTCCATCCTAAAGGAAATCAACCCTGATTATTCATCAGAAGCACTGATGCCGAAGCTGAAGTTCCAAAACTTTGGCCACCTGATGCAAAGAGCTGACTCATTGGAAAAGAACCTGAGGCTGGGAAAAATGGAAGGCAAAAGGAGAAGACAGCGGCAGAGGATGAGATGGTTTCATGGCACCATCAACTCAACGGACGTGAATCTGAGCAAACTCTGGGAGATGGTGAAGGACAGAGGAGCCTGGCATGCTGCAGTTCCTAGGATCGCAAAAAGTCAGACATGCCTTAGCAACTGAACAGCAACAACTCTGCTTTCAAACAAAATTGAATAATGGAAATCTTTGGCTCTGGGTGAAAAAAAACCTTGCTTCTGTGGCATCCAGCTTCTTAAACCAGCTTCAGTTACTCACCAGATAACCCATGGAGACTTGGTTCATGAGGAAACTTCTGTACTTTTGCTGGCTAAGTTCTTGTCCTTCTCTTTTATTTATGCAGTCTTTTCCCATGTGTGTTGAATGGCTTTAGTTGTGTCTGGCCTTTTGCGATTCTGTGGACTGTAGCCCACCAGGCTTCTGTGTCCATGGGATTCTCCAGGCAAGAACACTGGAGTGGTTCCTCTTCCAGGGTATCTTTCCAGCCTGGGGAACAAACCTATGTCTCCTGAGGCTCTTGCACTGCTGGCTAATTCTTTACTACTGAGCCACCAGGGAAGCCCAGTCTTTTACCAAAAGAACATCATCAAATACCTGAAAATTGACCTTGCTTATGTTAAATGTAAGGGTCATGTAAGGGATGTTACCGCAATGGAAGGAGGGACTTATAAAATTTAGGGGAGCAGAAGTGATCATGATGGCTATGGCCATTTGGGAAAATAAATATAATTTGCATGCTAGATTAAAAAAAAAAAACCCAGCTAGTTATTGAGCAGGAGTTACAGGAAAATGTACATAATTAGTAGTTACACAAGCTTAAGACACAATTATTTTTAATAATATGTCTATACAACTTAAACTCTTTCACTTAACAAATGAATACAGTAATAATTGCTCTTGCTAGAATATGTTATAATGACTTTGTGAAGTGCATTATTAACCTTCACGACAGCATTTTGAAGTGATTATCATTCTAACCATTTTTGCAGATGAAAAAAGTAATAGAGGTCAAATTTCCTGCTTAGCTGCAGAAGCAAGCTTGTTATACCAATCTTAAGACTTTTTCCATTATGCCCATCATATTTCTAGAGTGAAAATCATTAGAAACAGTAGAGGGAAGTTATTTATTTCTATCTAGTTACTATGACTAAAACAGTTGACTTGGGGAAAATTGAAAATACAGTAATGCATATGCTTGCTTGCCATATATCATTAAATTTGCCTCAGTATCCACTGCCTGCTATTGAGAAACCCCAGTGAAAATCCGGGTCAGAGGAAAAACTGGTATATTTTTTAATATAATCCACTGAGATTTCTACCTAATTGAAGGAAAACACCTAATGAAGTGTGGCTGATCTCTTTTTTTCTTCTCCGTAACGAGTTATCACAATTCCTTAAAATAGAAGATAAATGTCTCTTAGATTGAACATGTAGATAATGGTGTGTATAATAGGGTATCATCACGGACCAAGGGCAAGTTTGGTTTCCCAAGAAGAAAGGCATCATCGTTTAGGTCTAATTCTGTCCGTTCCTCATGCCACATTACCAGGCTGGTAGGAGAGGCATTTCCAAGTTAATGGTCTTGCGCCCTAAACTGGGGTTCACCATGGTGGTTGGTTTGTCATTGTTGAGTCTAAGCAGTGCATCCTGGTGCGTAAGGGCCCAAAACTAGGCGTGCACTTGAGGCCAGACATATAGAGCCCAGCGCTGAGTGCTAGCTGCCTTCTCAGGTCTGCGGCTTGGGGCGTCTCTGCAGGGGCAACACTCCTTCAGGGGGCTTCCTGCTTTCTCTCCCAAGCCCGGTTCACCCCCTAGCTCCTGGTGCTGGTAGACCACCATTGTGCATCGCTTTGTTCCCAGATGTCAGAGTGCTGCTTGGCACAAAGTTGGCACTGGGGCAGTGTGAGTGAATAAAGGATGATGTCTCTCTCACTTCCTGTTCATCGGCCCCCAAAGCCCCAGGTGCTGGTTCAGGTACTCCTGGTGCTGCTCGTTTAGCCATCACACGACCCTCCCCTCAACCCCTGCTTCTGAGTTCAGGCTTCTGTCAGCTCTCACTTGAACTCGACCATTCCTTAGCATCTTTGCACACCTACTGTTTGCCAGGAAGTGTCTAGACGATAAAGGTATGCCGTGAGTGGAGGAGTGCTCTTCAGTGAAGGTATGCTCTTCATGGAGCTCATACCCTCAGAGAATTTTCATGCTTTGCTTTGCCAGATTTGAGATGTATCAAAAAAGACACAAGGTCATTGTTTTAGTTTTATTTTTAAAATTTTATTAAAGTATATTGATTTGTGAATGCTAATTGTTTAAAAAGTCACATTCTGAAAGTACTGTACGTAAATTAAAATGTGGAAGAGTTCCATAATTTTTGTGACATTTTTGTAAATATATTTATTTATATATGATATATAAATTTGTATATGTATATACATATATTTGATGCTTTTGAACTGTGGTGTTGGAAAAGACTCTTGAGAGTCCCTTGGACTGCAAGGAGATCAAACTAATCAATCCTAAAGGAAATCAATCATGAGTATTCATTGGAAGGACTGATGCTGAAGTTGAACCTCCAATACTTTGGCCACCTGATTCGAAGAGCTGACTCACTGGAAAAGACCCTGATCCTGGGAAAGGTTGAAGGCAAGAGGAGAAGGGGGCAACAGAGGGTGGATGGCTGGATGGCATCACCGACTCGACGTGCGTTTGAGCAAGCTTCGGCAGTCGCAGCGTGCAGTCCGTGGCATCGAGTTGGACACGACTGAGCCGCTGAACTAAGTGAACTGTTTGCATGTATGAGGGTGAGCGTGTCAGTCTCTCGGCTGTCTCTGGCTCTTTGCGACCCCGTAGACTGTGGCCCGCCAGGCTCCTCTGTCCATGGAATTTTCCAGGCAAGAATACTGGAGTGGGCAGCCATTCCCTTCTCCAAGTGATCTTCCCAACCCGGGGATGGAACCTGTATCTCCTGCATTGTAGGCAGATTCTTTACCGTCTGAGCCGCCAGGGAAGCTCCATATTATATATACATATGTGTAACCACTTGACCGCCAGGGAATTCCTTAAAGAGCAAGTTACTAAATGTGTTATGACATAAAATATACGCATATTTGTGTATGCACATGTACATATGTGCACACGCTTGATTTTATAACATGTTTAGCGACTTGCTCTTTCAGGAGTTCCCTGGCCGTCCAGTTGTTAGAACTCCGCACTTACACTGCCTTAGGCTCTGGTTCAATCCCCAGTCGGGGAACCGAGATCCCACATCCCATATGGCCGAAAATAAATAAATGAAGAGAGAAATAGAGTAATATTTTAAAAAATATTGTTAATCTTAGATGTCTTTCTATGTCAGTGTAATAGATGATGCACTTATTTTATTCCTTCTTTCACTAGGTATTGAATAATTTTCAATGTATTGAATAATTACAGAAAATTTTATCAACACATAGAATAATTAATAAAATGAATTTATTCATTCATTCAATAAATATTTATTGAATGCCTTCTACATGCCAGGCACTGTTCCTGGTGCTGGAGATAAAGAATGAACACAACAAAGTCCCTGTCGCTATGGAGTTGGTATTCTAGAAGAAATTGTAAACTGTTAAATACATAGCAAGTCGGGTGGAGAACAACAGGGTTAGTGTGAGAGGAGTGTGTGGGTAGGGGGTACTGTCTTCTATAGTGTGATCAGGGATGCATTTGAGCAGAGAAATGAAGGAAGCAAAGAGGGTAGGGAGATAAATCAGGGCAGGTTCTTCTAGGTATAGCAGTGGTGTGCTGTGAGTCATCAGCTCTCTGAAGAAACAATGAGATTTTATCTGCAACACTGGCTGATTTTCGTTGTTTGAACACACCCACCATAGCTGATATTAAGCCACCAACATGATGTCACTGAATGTGAAGTCGGGAAAGGACACTCATAACTGTCGCCCATGAGCCAGGTCCAGTGGGTGTGAGTTGGCCCTAGCACGCCACGGAGGCCGATGGTGTCCCTGGTGTGGTCCTAGGAAGACCATGCGGTTGGAGTGGATGAAGCAAAGGGGAGAGAAGTAGATGAACCTCAAGAGGCAGACAAGGCAGGTCACATAGTGCTGGTGTAAGGACTCTTTCCCCCAAAAGACTTTGAAAGGTTTTAACCACAGAGGTGTGTGACTTGGTCTAACTTACCTTTGAAGTGTTGATAAGAGGTTATAGGAAGGTCAAGGACAGAAGGCAGGGGGAGGAGCAAGCTATCACTGTAATCCAGGAGGGTGATGCTGGTGACCAACCCAGATGTGAGTGAGCAGTGATTGGCTCCTGGGTGACTTTGGATGGAATCTGCTGATTACTTAGATGTGGGGTGGTAGAGAAAGAGGAGACAGGAATGATTCCAAGACTTCGATACGGTGTTGCTATTTACTAGGGCTGTGAACATTTTAGGAAGAATAGATTTAGGGGAGGAAATCAGGAGTTCCCTTTTGGGTATGTTGAGTTCAAGAGGCGCATGATACATGCAAGTGGGAGGATGAACAGGCCTCCAGAAACTGCTCTGGAGTCCCAGGCGGAAGTCTGGACTAGACTGTGAAGGTGAGAGCTAATAGCCTGTGATGGATATCCTCAGAGAGAGAATGAATGGAGCTGGAGAAGGTGCTGGAGGACTGAGTGGTCAGGAGGATGCAGAGGAGCCAGCAGGATTCCTCAGAAGGAGCAGTGGTGAGAAAGAAGGGAGAGAAAGGACGCAGAGGGTAGGCGGAATGCATGCGCAGTCAAAAGCTGCTGACGGTCAAAGAAGATGAGGGCAGAGACGAGCGCGAGCAAGGGGTGGAGGGGCCTGGAGGCCATCTGGGGAGAGCCTGGCAGTGAAAGCTCCATTGGAATGACCAGCACGGGAAATTACAGGTGGCTGGCTGCACTGTGCTGGTCAGATACTTGTGGCCATTCCTTGTAAAGTCCAACAGAGGGATGGCTACAGACTTAATAGGACCAAGGGGGAGCTTGATGATGTAAACGGTTTTATTATCATAGCACAAGGTATATCACAACATAGACTAAGGCATAAAGTCCTAGGCTGGTAGCTCTTTTTGCAGATTAAAGCCAAACCAAATGATTCATTAAATACAAACAAAATTACAATTGTGTTCAAATCACAACAGCATCAGGACAGGTGGTGTTGTTGCCTTTAAACTGAATCCTTGATGTTAGGTTTCCCAGGAGAAAGGTACATCTTCATATTTTTTTAAAAAGATGTTTGTTGTCTAATTGATCTTTAAAAGTGTTTCTTTTGAGCCCCCTGGGCGTCCCCCTACTGCCACCTGCTGAGACTGGAAATTCTAGTATGTTTGAAAGCTGCTGGGGTGCTGCAGTTTTGGAGAAGGTGATGGCACCCCACTCCAGTACTCTTGCCTGGAAAATCCCATGGACGGAAGAGCCTGGTAGGCTACAGTCCATGGAGTCGCGAAGAGCTGGACATGACTGAGCGACTTCGCTTTCACTTTTCACTTTCCTGCCTTGGAGAAGGAAATAGCAACTCACTCCAGTATTCTTACCTGGAGAATCCCAGAGACGGGGGAACCTGGTGGGCTGCCATTGATGGGGTTGCACAGAGTCGGACACGACTGAAGCGACTTAGCAGCAGCAGCACAGGGGTGTTGCAGTAGGCAGAGGGGCAGCAGATGAGGACTTGCTGAGCCAGCCTCCCTCCAATCAGGCGTCGCTGAGCACTCCCGTGAGGCCACACCTGGTTTCCCTGCTTCCAGACCTTTCCTTTCTCACCTGCTTTTCATCCTGCTGCCAGATTGCCCTTCCTGGCACCCAGCTCCGATTACGTCACTGCCCTACTCCACTCAACAATGATCAGCAGCCCCCTTTCTAACCACGTAAAGTCCTCACATCTCAGTGGGCATTCACGGTGCTTCCCTCCCTGGTCCCAGTCCGTCTTTCCATGGAATGGGGCAGTGTTCATGGACATGGCTAAAATGGTGCCTGCTCATGGATGGAGGAGCCTGGTGGGCTGCCATCTATGGGGTTGCACAGAGTAGGACACAACTGAGCGACTTCACTTTCACGTTTCACTTTCATGCATTGGAGAAGGAAATGGCAACCCACTCCAGTGTTCTTGCCTGGAGAATCCCAGGGACGGGGAGCCTGGTGGGCTGCCGTCTATGGGGTCGCGCAGAGTGGAACACTTCTGAAGTGACTTAGCAGCAGCAGCATGTGTCAAAACCATGCACTCCTTTCCACGAATCTCTGTTCCACACGAAAGTAATTTCTGTTCCCCAGAAGCCTCCAATGGGTTTTTCCAGAATCCCAACTCCTGGTGTTTTTTTTCTCTCCATATAGTGCATCCCTAGATGCTGGTATTTCCAAATGCCAGTCTAGATTCTGGAACTCCTCCTCTGCAGGCTATTGTGGTTTATCACATTTTACATATTGTCTGAGCTCCAAGCTGTTGTTATTGTTCAGTTGCTCAGTCATATCCAACTCTTTGCAGCCCCATGGACTGCAGCTCTTCACTATCTTCCAGAGTTTGCTTAGACTCATGTCCATTGGGTCAGTGATACCATCCACCCAGCTCATCCTCTGCCACCCCCTTCTCCTCCTGCCTTCAATCTTTCCCAGCATCAGAGTCTTTTTTTAATGAGTCCGCTCTTTGCATCAGGTGGCCACAGTGTTGGAGCTTCAGCTTCAGCATCAGTCCTTCCAGTGAATATTTAGGGTTGATTTCCTTTAGGGTTGACTGGTTTAATCTCCTTGCAGTTCAAGGGACCCTCAAGAGTCTTCTCCAGCACCACAGTTTGAATGCATCAATTCTTTGGCTCTCAGACTTCTTTATGGTCCAGCTCTCACATCTGTACATGACTGCTGGAGAAACCACAGCTTTGGCTACACGGACCTTCAAGGTGTGGGTGCAGGTTTCTCTGCCTCCATCTTGGCAGCTCCAGTGGGCTTTGCCCAGACCCTGCACACAGCTCAGAGCATAAACAGCAGTGCATGGCATTCCCTGGGTGCACTTCGTACCTGGCTGTGTGCTCAATGCTTCTGTGCATTGTGTGATTCATCTTTAGACAGTGTCAGAAGAGGATGCTTAAAAAAAAAAAAATCCCTATTTTGCTTCAAGTGGAGGACAGTGTTGCCCAAGGTCAAATATTTGGTAAACATAGAGCTGAGTTTGAACCTGGGTGGGGAGATCTTTATCCTCCCTATCTTCCTATCAACTCAGCTGATAGCCTTACTTGATGAGTGAATGGATGGATGGATGGGTGAGTTGCACAGAGGGTACCTATATGTTCCATGAAAATCATCATTCTTCCTAGGAAACTGTAAAAGACATGCCTTCTATCTGAAGGAGCAGCTCCCTAGCACCTTTTGTAGGCATGATGGGTAATGCTGGGTGGGATGAGGGGTGTGCTGCCTTGGGACAGCTGCAAGGTCACAAGGCTGGCTTCTAAGACACTCATAGTTCACATTAAAAATGTGCTTCCTTGCCCGCTTGCATAGCTCACCCAGCGTGCACTCTAACCCCAATAGTCCATAGAATAAGAAGCTATTTAGAAGTTATTTCCTTACCTATCAGAGAGAGCATCTTCATTGAAAGAATCAATAGCTGAAAAATGAATTTTTAAAGGGACCTATTTAAGAGTCAGTGTTATTTCAAGAGGGGAAGGCGTTCCGTATCTCACGGGCAGATAAATAAATACAGTCTACGGTGCTCAGTGTTTCATCCATCCAGACTACAAGTTATCAAACACTTAAATATTTAAAGCCTCAAATTAACTTCAAGATAACACTAAAATGCACCAGTGTCCTCTACCCTGATAAGAAGAGCAATGGATGATTTTAAATTAATGCCAAGTGTGCATGCTCTGAATATATTAAGGAAGCGTGCAATTTGTATTCCTGACAGAGCCCATGCTTGTTCTCTGTGCAATTGAGGAGGTTTGGTGCTCATTAAACAACGCCAGTGACAAACAGTACTGTGATTTCCAGCCGTCAGCAGTGAGATGGGGGGTGGCTGTAGCTCCTGCCAGCCTGGCTCAGCTGGGAGGCCACCAGCTACCTTGAAGCCCTTTTTGGGTCATCTCCAATCTTTGCACATTTTGTAGTGTGAATACACACTGGCTCTGATGTGGTTTTCACAAGTGCCCTGGGAGGTAGCACGGGATAGATTACTAGTTGCCTGTTTACAATTCTGGAAACTGAGGCATAGGAAGTTTGGCTTATCAGAGTGGCACGCTTTAGATCTTTGGGATGTTGGGAGGTCGGGTTAATATTGTCTTTAGAATTAAGATGTGTACAACTTTTGACTATGTGGCTGCACTTAGAACTTAGTGTAGAAAAACTGACATGGGAAGATCTCCAAGTCATGTTGTTAAGAGGAAAAAAAAGGCAAGTTGCAGCCAAATAGTATTTATGTAAAAAAGAATCCTATATATTTCTAGGTGTATTGTTGTTGTTTAGCCACTAAGTCATGTCTGACTCTTTGCAACCCCATGAACTACAGTGCACCAGGGTTCCCTTTCCTTTACTATCTCCCAGAATTTGCTCAAACTTTGGCTGAGACAGTAAAGCTGCTGCCTACAATGCAGGAGACCCAGGTTCAATCCCTGGGTCGGGAAGATCTCCTGGAGAAGGAAATGGCAACCCACTCCAGTATTCTTGCCTGGAAAATCCCATGGACAGAGGAACCTGGTAGGCTACAGTCCATGGGGTCACAAAGAGTCGGACACAACCGAGCGACTTCACTTACGTTCATTGAGCCAGTGATGCAAATCCAACCATCTCCTCCTCTGTCTCCCACTTCTCTTCCTGCCCCCAGTCTTTCCCAGCATCAGGGTCTTCTCCAGTAAGTGGGCTCTTTGAGTCAGGTGGCCAAAGTACTGGAGCTTCAGCTTCAGCACCAGTCCTTCCAGTGAATGTTCAGAGTTGATTTCCTTTAGGATTAACTGGTTGGATCTCCTTGCAGTCCAAGGGACTCTCAAGAGTCTTCTCCAGCACCACAATTAAAACCAAACCTTACAGATTCTGGGACTGAGTTTTACATTTAAGTCTTTAATCCATTTTGAGTTTGTTTTTGTATATGGGGTGAGAAGTAGCCTAGTTTAATTCTTTTGCGTGTAGCTGTCCAGTGTTCCTGACACCATTTTTTGAAGAAGCAGTCTTTATTGCTTATTCTTGCCTCCTCTGTCATAGCTATATGAGTTTATTTCTGTGTGCTCTATTCTGTCCCATTGATCTAAGTGTTTGTTTTTCCGCCAGTTCCATACTGGTTTTGATTACTGTCGCTTTGTAGTATAGTATGAAATCAAGTAGCATGATATCTCCAGTTTTGTTCTGCTTTCTTGAGATTGTTTTGGCTGTTCAGGCTCTGTTGTGTTTCCATACAAATTAAAAAATTTTTTGTTCTAGTTCTGTGAAAAACTTTAGTAGGAATCACATTGAATCTGTACATTGCCTTTGGTAATATGGTCATTTTAACAATATTAAGTCTTCCAATCCATGAGCATGGTATAGCTTTCCATTTGTTTGTGTCAATTTCTTTTATCACTCACTGTCGTATGGTTTTCTGAGAATAGTTCTTTTACTTTCATAGTTAGATTTATTCTGAGGTACTTTATTCTTTTTGATGCCGTTGTAAACGGGGTTGTTTTCTTAATTTCTCTTTCTGATAGTTTATTGGTTCATTGTTAGTATATAGAAATGCAGCAGATATCTGTATATTAATTTTGTATCCTGCAACTTTACTGAATTCATTTACTAGTCTAATAATTTCTTGGTGGCATCTTTAGGATTTTCTATATGGAAACAGTGACTGTCTTACTGCTTTTCCAATTTGGATTCTTTTTTCTTGTCTGACTGCTGTGGCTAGGACTTCCAAGAAAACTCCTTACTGTTTTAAATGAATTTTGACAACAAATTTTCTTGGATTTTACTTGTCTAAAATGTCTTCATGTCACCTTTATCTGTGAAGGATTTTTATTTTTTGCTGAGATTTAAATTCTATGTTGGCAATATTTTCTTGAAGAACATTCAAGTTTTTCTTTTCATTGGCGCTAGACTCCATAGTTTCTGTTGACAACTCAGCTGTTAGATTTTCTGTTGGTCTTTTAAAGACAATTTTTTTTCCCTCTCAACTACTTGAATGATTTTCTCTATATTTTAAATCTTTTTTAGTGTTACCATAATATACATTATTATGGCTATCTTTATACTTCATAGAACATCTTGTATATATGAGTTAAGCTTTCATCAGTTTTAAAAAATTCTGTTCCACAATGCATTCAAATGCTGCTTCTGTCTCATTATTTTTCTCTGTCCAGACCACCAACTAAATGATATATATATGTGCGTGAGTGTGTGTTAGATGTTCTGGCTGTGGCCCACCTAACCGTTACATGTCCCTTTCTTCTTTTCTTCTCTCCTTTTTCCCTTTCCATGTTTCTGCTGTATATTTTCAATAACTCTGTCTTCCGATATAGACCAACAATCCTGTATTCTACTATGTTAAATTCAATGAATGAGTTCCTAATTTCGAGTATTATCTATTGCTGTTGGAGAATGTCTATTTAATTCTTCATAGATAATAGTTCTATGATAAAATAATCTATCTGGGGCTTCTGAGGTGGTGCTAGTGGTAAAGAACCCACCTGCCAGGGCTGGAGACTTAAAGAGACTTGAGTTCAATCCCTGGATCAGGAAGATCCCCTGGAGAAGGGCATGGCAACCCACTCCATTAATCTTATCTGGAGAATCCCAAGGACAGAGGAGCCTGATGGGTTATAGTCCATGGAGTCACAGAGAGTCAGACACAGCTTAGCAGTCTAGCGTGTGCATGTCATTACTCAAACATGCTAATTACGATTGTAGTTTAGTTTGTCAGCTAGTGTTAAATTTGGATCTCTGTGGGCATGTTTGTATTGTTTAACTTTTTTCCTCTTATTTGGTCATGTGGTTTTGTCCCTTGGAGCACCTAGTAGTTGATTAATGGGTTTTTCTCTCTTCTAGATGGGACTTATCCCTTTTCTCTGTTGGGATCGGGGCAAGTGTTAGTCACTCAGTCGTGTCCAACCCTGTGGACTGTAGCCCTCCAGGCTCCTCTGTCCTTGGAATTCTCCAGGCAAGAATACTGGAATGGGTAGCCGCTCCCTTCTCCAGGGGATCTTCCGGACCCGGAGATTGAACCTGGGTCTCCTGCACTGCAGGCAGATCCTTTTCTGTCGGGGCCACCAGGGAAGCTCCACTGGGATCAGGGCGCGTGGCTGATCATCCCAGCATAGCCAGGGCTTAACTGAGCAGCTAAAGGCTCCATTTATGATCGTCTCTGAATCTCCATGCCTTTTCTGCTAAAATCCAAGTTAAGTGTACAAGCCTTCTTTTCTTGGAGGGCCCTAAATGCAAATCTTTGTCTCTTGAGACTGTACTTTTCAGAGGCTTATACCTAAATTTTTAGCTTCCATTCTGCATAGCCTCAGAATTCAGCTTTATTGAGAGGAAACGTTGCTCTTGAGGACTTCCAAGATCCACCGGATCTATGTCGGGACTGCTTGTCTCCAGGCAGCCCCCTTCACCTAGTTTTTCACTGAGCATTATGACATTTTTAGCCTTCTTTCCATGCCTAGAATTGGAAACTGTCCTGAAAGTTACAGCAGCTCGTGACAGCCAGCTTTCCTGTCTAAAAATTTTCCTTCTCTGGAATCTTAGTCCCTTTAATTCTCACTGTCTCAGCACCTTTCTACTGCTTCTGAAAAGTAGATCCTCACAACCTTCAATTGTTGGAGCACAAGCGACCAAGAATCCCAGTGGCCACACTCTGAAATCCATCACGGCGTTTGTATTAAGGCCCCATTGTCATGAGTTGCTCTCAGTCAGTGACTGAAGGTGCCTTGTATGTTAAGGCAGACCCAGTCCTGGGAGACACAGGACTCCTCTACCTACTGACTTTGGCTTGAGGGCCTCCTGGGGGCCTTGCCCAACATTCCTCAGATTGCACCACAGCTTGGACCATCTCCTTCCCTCCTTTTCTCCTCCACTTGTCATAAGACTTGCATCATGATCTGATGGATTTTCCCAGCTCTCTCTCATTTCCTCTCACGGGGCACTTTTTTCCCCTAATGAAGTCACTGCACAGTCAGTGTCATCTTGATGTCTTCTTGGAGAGCCTGCATTAACACAGGCTGTTTCTACATTATAAGCTGTTGCTGCTGTCTCAGGTGGGAGCACTGGTCAGTCATCAGTGATTCCAGCCCATCTGGACGTGAATGTCTCAATAATATTTTGAACTGCTAATCTGTTTCAATTGAAAAATAGTATTTTTCTATTCCCCCAAACATGTTGCCTCTAGGGCGGTGTTGGTAAGGTTAGCCAAAGTTCAAAGAAAATGAAGAGAAGCAAATTTAAGCTTTTATTTCAGAAGCTGAGGTCTAGGTATAAGAAGGTAAGACTTAGCAGAAGACTTAAGGAACCAATTTTTGTGCTCTAGAGAAGAAAAAATTTTCTTGGGTTCTTGCTGGAAAGGGTTAGAGGGAAAACCTAAGAGTTAGATACTTGCATGAGGGTCTGTTCCATACTCTGTCCCTACTCCAAGGAGTTTGGTAAGTATCCCCAAGGAAGAGAGATGATAAAAACCTCTAAGTAAGTCTGGGCATCTTAGAGCAACAAAGTGCTGAGCCCCACTGCCTGGTTGGGCCGAGGAAAGCAGAAATCCTGGTCCCCTACCCTGCGTCATGCAGCAACCAGGGAGGGTAGGTGCAGTGGGCAGGGGTCTAGACGGAAAAGATCCTAGAGACTCAGGGGCTTACACAGCCCCAAAGCAGTGGGCAAGGATTTCTACAGTCTCCTGTGTCTGAAAGAAAGAGTCTCCAGGTAAAACAGGGCATGCTGCATTTTTATTTGCTAAACTTGGCAAGGGCTTCACAGCTGGTTCAGTGGTAAAGAATCCGCCTGCCAATGCAGGGAGACACAGGAGACTCAGGTTCAATCCCTGGGTTGGGAAGACCCCCTGGAGGAGGACATGGCAACTCATCCAGTATTCCTGCCTGGAGAATCCCATGGACAGAGAAGCCTGGCGGGGCTACGGTCCTTGGGGTCGCAAAGAGTAGGACATGACTGAGTGAATGGGCACGCACACATGCAAACCAGACAAAGGTCGGCGGGGCGCGGGGAGAGTGCAGGAGTAAGCAAAGATAGCTGCTGAACCGAGGAGCCCTGGAGGCTGGGTGGGAGGGTTGGCCAGACGGCATGGGGCTATCTCCTAGATGCTGGCAGAAACTGATGCCGATGACTGCTGACTAGAGGGGATGAAGGCAGCCGTCACCTGGACTCATGACACCGCGGTCCCCTTCCCCTTCCCCTTCCCCTTCTGTGCTTGACACAGTACAGCCCCCTCCCTGAATTTAGAGGCTGACCAAGACAGAAGGGGGAAGGAAGAGCCTGAATTAACTGGGCTTAACCTGAATAATTTGGTAATAAGGAGCTCATGATCTGAGCCACAGTCAGCTCCTGGTCTTGTTTTTGCTGACTGTATAGAGCTTCTCCATCTTTGGCTGCAAAGAATATAATCAATCTGATTTTGGTGTTGACCATCTGGTGATGTCCATGTGTAGAGTCTTCTCACAACAGACTGGTTCCAAATAGGAAAAGGAGTGCATCAAGGCTGTATATTGTCACCCGGCTTATTTAACTTCTGTGCAGAGCACATCATGAGAAACGCTGGGCTGGAAGAAGCACAAGCTGGAATCAAGTTGCTGGGAGAAATATCAATAACCTCAGATAGGCAGATGACACCACCCTTATGGCAGAGAGTGAAGAGGAGCTAAAAGCCTCTTGATGAAAGTGAAAGAGGAGAGCGAAAAAGTTGGCCTAAAGCTCAACATTCAGAAAACGAAGATCATGGCATCTGGTCCCATCACTTCATGGGAAATAGATGGGGAAACAGTGGAAACAGTGGCAGACTTTATTTTTGGGGGCTCCAAAATCACTGCAGTTGGTGACTGCAGCCATGAAATTAAAAGACGCTTACTCCTTGAAAGAAAAGTTATGACCAACCTAGATAGCATATTGAAAGCAGAGACATTACTTTGCCGACTAAGGTCCGTTTAGTCAAGGCTATGGTTTTTCCTGTGGTCATGTGTGGATGTGAGAGTTGGACTGTGAAGAAGGCTGAGCGTCGAAGAACTGATGCTTTTGAATTGTGGTATTAGAGATGACTCTTGAGAGTCCCTTGGACTGCAAGGAGATCCAACCAGTCCATTCTGAAGGAGATCAGCCCTGGGATTTCTTTGGAAGGAATGATGCTAAAGCTGAAACTCCAGTACTTTGGCCACCTCATGCGAAGAGTTGACTCATTGGAAAAGACTCTGCTGCTGGGAGGGATTGGGGGCAGGAGGAGAAGGGGACGACAGAGGATGAGATGGCTGGATGGCATCCCTGACTCAATGGATGTGAGTCTGAGTGAACTCCAGGAGTTGGTGATGGACAGGGAGGCCTGGCGTGCTGTGATTCGTGGGGTCGCAAAGAGTCGGACACGACTGAGCGACTGAACTGAACTGAACCTGAATAATCTGAAGTTACATTCCTGGGACCTCCCTGGCGGTTCAGTGGTTAAGACTCTGTGCTTCTAGTAGAAGGAGTGGGGTTTCAGTGCCTCACTGGGGAGCCCTGATCCCCCATGCCAAGTGGCCAATATAAAAGTTACATTCCTGCCACAGGTGGATAAAATTTAAGATAGAAGTAAAGTTCAAGTAAGACAACTTTAAATTATCTTTGATGCCAGAGCCTAATGGCTGGAAAAGGTGTGATCTGAGGATTATCTAATTCTTTGTAAGAACGGTTTCGATGATAACTTCTTTTAAGAGAAGGGTGTTGCTATTACTCTTCCCTCTCTGGTTCTCAGGACAGCATTGACACACAGTCAGTGCTTTCTTCCAGAAATCCTTATGTATTTGTTTTGCTGCCTGTCTCTACCTCTCCTTACTAAATACAAACCCCATCAAGGCAGGGGCCTGCTTTGCATTCTATTTAGTTGGACCCACATGGCTTCATCGTCCATCAAGTCTGGTCATCCTGCATGGGACATTCCAGGTAAACGCGGAAAGAGAATGATACGCTTACCCTCCGTGTTTGGCTCCCTCGTTGCCCCTTTCTCAGAAGCCCTGGTTTTTGGCTCCAGCAGTTGTGGTGGGGAGCCCTCCTGCATGCCAGGCTGTGCCAGGGCCTGGGAGAAGGGCAGATGAGCTAGCCGGCCTCTGTTTCAAAGTTTTTCTCTCATGGGATGGCAGAGAGGTAAATGTCAATAAGACAGTTCCATAACAAGACAATGGGATGTCTTCATGGTTCTGAGGGTGTTCAGAGGAGGAAGCCACTCATTCAGCCAGGGAAAACCCAGGTAGACTTCCTAGAGGAGGAGCCCTTTGAGCTGGGCCTTGATGACTGAGTAGAAGTTTTCTAGCTGGATATGTGGCAGTGGAGACAGAGGGCTAGAAGAGAGAACAGCACGAGGAGTGATGCAGAGGGCTTGCTTTATTTTAGGGACAGCTGAAGCCTCTGGCCCAGTGTGGGTAGTCTGAGTTGCCTAACCTTGGGAAGCAGTTCTGACTTGAGTTTTGAAGTGTTCAAGTTTCTTCCCATTTTCCCTAATTAAATAATTACAGCTTTGTGGGTGTTTTCATGACTTTAACTCAGAGCATGCCTCTGCAGATTCACAATAACCTCGTATTTTATAAAGACAGCATGTCTACCCTCAGCAGAGCATGTCTCTGTGGGGATGCAGGGGAGGTCAGGACCTGCTACCGGAAATATGGGAGTCCTTGGGAACCTTAGGAAGCTCTGTGAGCACTCCGAGGTTGTTGGAGCTGAAGGCCCAGGAACAGCTATTCATAAAGCCCTGTTTCGAGGCTCCTGAGACTAGCGGAGTAGTCTGGCTGCTTTTATGTAACCACATCACGGTCAGGGCAGCAGGAAGGCAGGGGGTGCTGGGAAATTCCTGATCTTAGACCCAGGGTCCCTTGACTGCAGCGCCCAGCCCCAGTGGAAGAGTGGACCCCCTTGACTGGCGGGCTGAGGAAGACAGAGCTGCCAGCAGGCACAGGGGCTTGGAAGAGGGTAGTCTTTAGAGGAAAGGATAGCCCTTGGCTTGAGTCCCAGGAGCTAAGTGTTTGCTGGGCTGGGTGAGGCAGCATGCAGGAGAGAGAGGGGAAGCTTGAGACTTGAACTGGCACAGGAGGGAGGCTCCTGCACCATGGGCACCCAGGAATGTTTTCTAGAGAGGTGGGATCAAAGAGGGATGTCTCCTCTTCCCTCTCTGTGAGCCAGGGGAGGTGACAGCAGGGACAGACAGGGCACGGAGCTGGTGGAGCAGGAAGAGCACCCTGGAGGCCCGGGCTCCTCTCCTCTCTGCCCCGGGCCCTTGTGGTGCTGAAGGCTGAACCGTCTCCTCCCTCTCCGTCCCCTCTTCCAGCCGGCCTTGGAGGGAGGCACCCAGGACCGAGCCAGGATGTGTGGACTTGTGCCTGCTTCACCGCTCATTACCAGGGTAGTGCCGAGAAAACATCAGAACACCCCAAGCCTCCGTCTCCCCAGTTGCAAAGTGGAGCTGCAGTGTCCGATGAAGAGAGTCAGCACTCAAGAGTTTGCGTACCTTTATCATTTGCTGCTTTGGGAGTTCCCCACGACTCCTGTTTCTGCCGTCTGTCCCCTCGGACGAAGGCCCAAACATGGGAGGGGTGGGGGAAGGAACTGGAGGCACAGAGGTGCTGGGAAAGACAGGAACCTTCTGGCTTCTGCACACCTTTCTCAGGTGGTTTGCCTGGGGCGTTGCTGAAGCGGAGCCAGCGGGCCTCCATGTTCGTTCTCCTGTGCTCTGAGCTCAGCTGGGATGGGAAGGTGGGTGTGAGAGGGGAGACACCCCTCCAGGGGCGCTGTGCTCTGCCTGCGCCCCACACTCCACACTCACTCCTTGCTTTTCCCCACCTCACTCTCTGCTTCTCCAAATCCCATCAAAGACACAGAGACTCTCATGGCCCTGGGCCCCTGCCCCTGCTAGGCTCTCCCCGTCCTCCCCCTTTCAGCCCCTCTCCTTCCCCCCAGCCCTGCGTTCCCAGGTACCAATCTGGAAACCCGAAGATTTCCTTTCCCTGTTTGGATAGCACTGCCTCCAGGAGGTCTTCCTTGCTGACACCCTTCCCTCATCCGAGTCATAAACCCCTCATCTGGGCCATCGTATCTGGCCTTTCCCTACTGATGCCTTTGTCATGCAGACCATCCCTGGTTGTTGCTGTTTAGTTGCTACATCGTGTCCAATTCTTTGCCACCCCATGGACTATAGCCTGCCAGGCTCCTCTGTTCATGGGGATTCTCCAGGAAAGAATACTGGAGTGGGTTGCCATGGCCTCCGCTAGGGGATCTTCCAAACCCAGGGATTGAACCCAGGTCTCCTGCACTGCAGGCAGATTCTTTACCATCTGAGCCACCAGGGAAGCCCTTTCACTCCTAGTTGTTGTTGTTCAGTCGCTCAGTCAGGTCCTACTCTTTGTGACCCCATGGACTGCAGAACACCAGGCTTCCCTGTCCTTCACCATCTCCCAAAGCTTGCTCAGACTCAGGTCCATTGTGTCTGTGATGCGATCCAACGTCTCATTCTCTGTCACCCCCTATTCCTCTGCCTTCGATCTTTCCCAGCATCGGGGTCTTTTCTAGTGAGTTTGCTCTTTGCATTTGCAGGTGGCCGAAGTATTGGAGATTCAGCTTCAGCATCATTTCTTCCAATGAATATTCAGGATTGATTTCTTTAGGATTGATTGGTTTGATCTCCGTGCTGTCCAAGGGACTCGCAAGAGTCTTCTCCAGCATCACAGTTCAAAAACATCAATTCTTCAGTGCTCAGTCTTCTTTATGTTCCAAGTCTCATATCCATACCTGACTGCTAGAAAAACCATAGCTTTGACTAGACGGACGTTTGTTGACAAAGTAATGTCTCTGCTTTTTAATATGCTGTCTAGGTTTGTAAAAGCTTTCCTTCCAAGGAGCAAGCATCTTTTAGTTTCATAGCTGCAGTCACCATTTGCAGTGATTTTGGAACCTAAGAAAACAAAGTCTATCACTGTTTCTATTGTTTCCCCATCTATTTGCCATGAAGTGATGGAACCAGATGCCATGATCTTAGTTTTCTGAATGTTGAGTTTTAAGCCAGCTTTTTCACTCTCCTCTTTCACTTTCATCAAGAGGCTTTTTAGTTCCTCTTAGCTTTCTGTCAAAAGTGTGGTGTCCTCTGTGTATCTGAGGTTATTGATGTTTCTTCTGGCAGTCTTGATTCCAGCTTCTGCTTCATCCAGCCTGGCACTTCGTAAGATGTACTCTGTATATAAGTTAAATAAGCAAGGTGACCATATATAGCCTTGACGTTCTCCTTTTCCAATTTTGAACCAATCTGATGTTCCATGTCCAGTTCTAACTATTGCTTCTTGACCTGCATACAGGTTTCTCAGGAGGCAAGTAAGGTAGTATGCCCATCTCTTTCAGAATTTTCCACAGTTTGTTTGATTCACACAGTCAAAGACTTTAGCATAGTCAATGAAGCAGAAGTAGGTGTTTTTCTGGAATTCTGTTGCTTTTTCTATGATCCAATGAATGTTGGCAATTTGATCTCTAATTACTCTGCCTTTTCTAAATCCAGATTGAACATCTGGAAGTTCTACTTTCATGTACTGTTGAAGCCTGGATTGGAGAATTTTGAGCATTACTTTGCAAGCGTGTGAGATGAGTACAATTGTGTGGTAGTTTGAACATTCTTTGGCATTGCCTTTCTTTGGGACTGGAGTGAAAACTGACCTTTTCCAGTCCTGTGGCCACTGCTGAGTTTTCCAAATTTGCTGGTATATTGAGTGTAGCACTTTAACAGTATCATCTTTTAGGATTTGAAATAAGTTAGCCATAATTCTATTATCTCCACTAGCTTTGTTCATAGTGATGCTTCTTAAGGCCCACTTGACTTCACACTCTAGGATGCCTGGCTCTAAGTGAGTGATCACACCATCGTGGTGATCTGGGTCATTAGGACCTCTTTTGTATGTTTTTCTGTATTCTTGCCACCTCTTCTTTTTACTCCTAGGTATATACCCAAAAGAACTGAAATAGGTGTTGCTGTTGTGTTGTTTTAAATTGAAGTATAGTTGATTTACAATGTTGGGTTAGTTTTTGGTATATACCAAAGTATGTATATACATGCGGCTTCCCTGGTGGCTCAGATGGTAAAGAATCCACCTGCAGAGCAGGAAACCCAGGTTCGACCTCTGAGTCAAGAAGCTCCCCTGGAGAGTGGAGAAGAGAATGGCTGCCCACTCCAGTATTCTTGTCTGGAGAATTCCAAGGACAGAGAAGCTGGACGGGCTACAGTCTGTGGGGTTGCAAAGAGTTGGCCATGACTGAGCAGCTAACACACACATACACACGCTATATATTACGTAGTTCAGTTATATATAAAATATATATACGTGTTCTTTTTTATATTATATTCTTTTCCATTGTGGTCAATCACGGAATATGGACTACAGTCCCCTGTGCTGTGCGATAGGACCCTGGTGTTTGTCCACCCTCTATAATACTCTGCCTCTGCTGGTCTCAGACCCCCAGTCTGTCCCTTCCCCAGCCCCTCCCCCAGCCCCTCCCCCGTGACAGCCGCAAGTCTGTTTTCTGTGTCTGTGAGTCCGTTTCTGTCTCCTGGATACGTTCGTTCATGTCATATTTTACAGGCCACACAGAAGTGTGGCATGCGTCATTCTTTTTCTGACTTTCCTCACTTAGTGTGATAATCTCTAGACCCATCCATGCTGCTGCAGATGGCATTATTTCATTCTTTTTTTATGACTGAGTACTATTCCACAGTATCTGTGTACTGTGTCTTCTTTATCCATTCATCTGTCGGTGGACACTGAGTTTGTTTCCATGTCTTGGCTGTTGGGAATGGTGCTGCTGTGAGCACAGGTTAGCATGAATCTTTTTGAATTAGAGTTTTCTTCTGACATATGCCCTGAGGTAGGATTGCTGGGTTCTATGGCAACTCTGTTTTTATCCCACATTGTCCTTGAAACCCCCCTCCCACCCCGCTCCAGTTCCCATGGGCAGGGATAACTTCCGCTGGGTTCTCTAGCCCTGAATGTTGCTTCCATCCTGGGTCCTGCAGTCACCAAGCAGGTATCAGCCTGCCGGATATAATATCTAAAGCCTGAAGGGGTTGCTGGGTCTCCAGTATGCCCCCTGCCTGTGGGGGATCTGGCCCGGGGCAGCGCTGAGAACAACCCCTGGCTTCTCATGCTGCCCGCGGTTCTCCTGGTGCCACTCGAGCTGCGTGGCACAGTGCCCCTTGCTGTCACTCAGGCTCCCTGGGCACTTTTCATCCTCTTAAAATGCTGCTCACAGGAGGCAGGGCTTTGCCTTCGAAGGCTGCTCTTTCATGTTAAATCACCCGGAAGCAGCTTGAATATTGATAGCTGTTATTGCAGAAACCTAGGACATGACACAGATTTTTTTTTCATCCCTGTTTTGGAGGCAGCCTAGGAAACCCTCTTGGCAAACACCTGTCACATCCCTGCCCGTGGATCCTCGGCTCGGGTTCAGGTCACAGATAGAGCAGGGGTTCAGGTGCTTGTTTGCAAGCAACAGAAATGAACATCATCTGGCTTGATACCCAGAAAGGCATTTGCTGGGAGGGTGTTGGGCAGCACACAGATAGATGAAGAGCTAAAGACCCCGGCTTCACAGGGGCTGCTGCGTAGAACTAGGGGGGCAGCAGTGAATGGATGGCCTCTGCCAGGAACAGCGGTAGCTGGGCACTGGGGCTCGGGGCCGGGACTCAGCTGGTGATCCTGGCATCACCGCTACTATGCTGGAGGGGGACGTTCCAAAGGCCAGTGTGGTGCTACTGCAGGAGGGGAATGGGTGTGGGCAGGGAAACACACGTGCGTCCACGCTGTGCTCTGATGCTGCAAGAATCGCCTTCCACGAGTCTCCACTCTGGAAATACTCTAGCATTTAGTTGGGGATTCATGCAGCATTCCTGCAGGAGTCCTTTGGAAACATCCAGCAAGGAAAGACTTGAACACCATCCAGGGTCTCTCCTAAGGCATCCCACCAATGCACACATCTTGGGGGAGCTGGTTGATCTCACAGAATCAGTCTCAGGGGCTGGGTGGGCTCAGAGTGTGTGTCAGCACATTTTCTTGGTGGCTTTCCTGTAAATTTCATCTTGGACCCAGTTTGCCCGTGAGGCTTTTTGATTTCTAGAGCAGTGTGCTGGCTACTCTCTGATGCTGTAAGAATCGCCTTCCACGAGTCTCCACTTGTGAAGACAGGGGACTGAAGACAGGGAGGTATGATGGGTCAGGAGAGGACCTAAAGAGAGTGGGCACACTTGGGCCAGCAATTGGGGGGCCCTTCATGGTGGCCAAAGCAGTTTTCTCTATTGGTAGCAAAAGCTGAACTCCCGTGTCATTTTTGAACTCGTGTAAGAACGGAGACTTCTTTTTAAAGGGTGGTAAATAAATAATAACACATAGTGCTGATTGAGTGCTTCATCCCTGTACTTTATTCTGGTAGCTCTGAATTGTGGAGGTTTCTACTCCACTCCTGGTTTTGTGGGTCAGGAAAGGGATGCGCATCCGGAAACTTGCCCATGGCCACGCGGCAGGTGGCGGTGGAGCTGGAGGGAGTCCAGGGGCCCTGCTGGCAGAGCCAGCCTCCTGACCCTGTGCTGCCTCCAATTTGTTGACACAGGGTTTTTACAGATGGTGAAAGAGCTGCCAGCCTGGGCAATGTGGTCATGTCCTTGTGGTTTTGTTCAATTCCATCCTATTAGGACAGCATTTACTAAGAGCCAGGCACCAGGGGGGCAAAGGTGACTGAAACACTGTTTGCAAAGTGGCAGTTCTGGGTAGGGCTAGAGAAAAGAGAACCTACAGTGCTGACGTCATAGCATAAAGCATGTGTGTTCTCAGCCAGAGGGCCTTTGTGCGGGGCATGCAGCAGTGGGTAGGACTCAGGTGGAATCAGGGAGGGCTCCAGGGAGAAGGTGACCATCGAGCTGGGTCTTGATGGGTGAGGAAAAGTTCAGCAGGTAGACAGGTTGTGAGAAGAGGGGGAGGGACAGGACGTGGCAGGTGAGGGACAGGACGTGGCAGGTGTGGGACACGTGTGCCAGAGTCTGAAGCATGCGGAATCCAGGCCAAGTGGTCCAGGGAGGACTGAATGGGGATAGGTGGGAGGAGAATGGGGAAGGGAAAGCATTAGAGGTGGAAAAATGGCTGGAATGAGATGGGAAAGTGCAGCCAGGCTGTAGCGTCCTGGATGCATTCCCAGGCTTGTCCGTTATCTTGTGTGTTAGTTTTCTGTGGCTGCTGTAACAAATTACCATGGCTTTAGTGGCTTAAACAGTACAGTTTTTTAGCTTATGTCTCTGGATGTCAGAAGCCAGAAATGGTTTCGCCTGAAACCAAAGGTTGGAGGCAGGGCGCACGCCTTCTGGAGGCTCTAGGGGGGAGTTCGTTTTCTTGCCTTTTCCACCTACTAGGGGTGCCCACTTTCCTCCTGGCCCCTTCCTGAATCTTCAAAGCCAGCAACTGAGGGTAGCATCCTCAAGCTATCTCTCCAGTTCAGTTTTCTACTTTTAAGGTCTCTTGTGATTATATTGGGCTTATATAAGTAATCCAGAATGGTTTCCCCATTTTAACATGAGATGATTAGGCTTAGTTGCTCAGTCATGGACAACTCTTTGTGACCCCATGGACTGTAGCCCACTAGGCTCCTCTGTCCATGGAATTCTCCAGGCAAGGATACTGTAGTGGGTTGCCATTTCCTTCTCCAGTGAGATGATTAGCAACAACAATTCCGCCCACCACCTAAATTCCCTTCACAGTATAACCTGACATACTCAGAGGTGCAGGGGATTTGGAGGTGAACACCCTTGGGGGCATTATTCTGTCCACTGCCTCTTGAATCACCAAAAGTTATTAACCTATAGAGTAACATACTTGAATTTGAGAATGATGATCTTAAAGCAAGTTTACAAAAGGATCATGAATTCCTTCTTATGTCCTTCCTGGTGAACAAGGCATAATTAATTTCCCTATTCTTATGTTAAAGTCTCTTTATGACATTTACAGAAAAACAAGGAATGGCAAAGTTGGAAGTTTACGTTGTAATGTTTATTTACCTGTATTTTCTTCACATTTATATTTTGTCTCAGACCACAAAGGATTTGATATAACTTCCCAAAATGCAAGCAATATACAGTGTTGGAATAAATAGTTGGAAACAGGAAAACAAAAATTTAAAGTAGGAAAAAATGAAGGCGGAGGGTTATTCCACTGCTGACTGAGATGGTTCACAAACTAGCTTCAAGCTTCCTAGTGCACAAAGCAAACAGAGAAACAAGGTCAGTTATAAGATTCACAGCAGCAGTAAGATAAATACAGGTGAGCTGTTTAGCAGATGCTCAAACACCTATGGCTGACACCTGAGAATTTCTGCTGTGGGCCCTCATGGCAACAGTGTATGTTGATGCAAACTTTGTCCTTGGAAGAGCTCTGGTGGAGACAGTAATGACTTCTCTATGAATGGCAGTTTCACACCGTGTCTCTTAATGCAAGTAGATGACCCAGCACCAAAGCACCTTTTAGTGAAAGATACCATGAAGATTGTGGGGGTGGAGGGTGGTTCCAGGTGCCTATTGCTGCAGTGCTGTTGTTTACTTGCTAAGTCAACTCCATGGACTGTAGCCCACCAGGCTCCTCTGTCCATGGGATATCCAGTGCAAGAATGTTGGAGTGGGTTGCCATTTGCTTCTCCAGGGGATCGTCCCGACCCGGGGATCAAACCCACAACTCCTGCGTCGGTAGGCACTGGCAGATGGATTCTTCACAACCGAGCCACCAGGGAAGCCCCACTACTGCATTAAAATCCATCAAACTTAGTGACTTGACACAACAATTTATGATTTCTCCTGAGTCCGCCGACTGATCGGGCTCAGCTGGGCTTTGACGGAGTCACATCTGCTGGAGCTGCATTGTCTGCAAGCTTGGCTGAGGTGAGGATCCCACGTGGCTCCCTCACTTGGCTGCTGATGGTGCTGGCTTTCAGCTGGGGGCTCAGCTGGGCTGTCAACTGGGATGCTCCAGTTCTCAGAATATGGCTGCTCGGGGCCAAGAGGACCATTCTAGCAGTGAAGGGCAAGCTGCAGACCTTTTGTGATACATAGACATTCCAAGGTCCAGCCTTGGAAGTTTCACAGTGCTACTTTCTCTACATTCTGCTGGTCAAACCAGATTACAGGGATAGCTCAGATTCTAGGGAGTGGGAATTTGACACCACTGCTTGATGGCAGAAATGGCAAGGAACAGGGAGCCATTTTTAACCCACCAAGTGGCCCAAACAATGGCCAGATGGGCAGGTCCCTGATAAGCTGACCTGATGCAGGGGGGACGTTTGGAAAAGCTTAGGGAATGTGTAGGCTGGACTGATGATAGGGCTGAAGCTCCGGTCCTTTGGCCTCCTGATGTGAAAAGTTGACTCACTGGAGAAGACTCTGATGCTGGGAAGGACTGAGGGCTGGAGAAGGGGCTGATGGAGGATGGGAGGGTTGGATGGCACTACTGACTCAATGGACAGGAGTGTGAGCAAGTTCCAGGAGATGGTGAAGGACAGGGGAGCCTGGTGTGCTGCAGTTCATGGGGTCGCAAAGAGTTGGACACGACTGGGTGAATGAACAACAGCAAGGAATGGATGGGCTGCCTCAACATCTCTTTCCAGCAATTCCCATAAACATCAGATACTGAAAACCGTGTTCTTGATAAAGATCAAAGTTAACAAATAGTTTTCACCTGTGGTATCTCAGTCACATAGCCAAGTGCCCAGAGTATGGACCAGGGATACAGGTGACCAGGAAGTGGAACTTCCTTGCTCAGAGGGTCAAGGTGTGGGATTTGGGGAGAGAACGTCAGTGGTCACCCACTCCAGATTACTCACCTGTGCTTGTTCACTGGGTGTATCATGGCCAGCAAGCATTAAATGACATCGTGGGTCATCCCAACCAACTGGCCATCGCTGGGCACCATGTCCAACTGGTGGAAGGAAGACGTGGCTTAGAGGGTGAGACTGGTGGGTTAAAATCATGCTTATGAGCGAAGCTCCTGTTCCTTTCAGTGACACCATGCTCTTTCATTACATTTCATTTTGTGGTTTTAAAGGAAGTTGCAAAAAATTTTATGAAAAATCCCAACATCCCTCTACCAAGATTCACCAACTGTTTACATTTCCCTCCCCATTTATCATTGTCTTTCTTTTTTTGAATTACATATTTTTAATTCAAGTTTGGTTGATTTACTTGATTTTTAATTCAAATCGGCTGATTCCAGATGTACAGCACAGTGATTCAGTTATATATATATGTATTCTTTTCCAGATTCTTTTCCCTTATAGGTCATTATGAAATATTGAATATTGTTCTGTGCTATGCAGTTCAGTTCAGTTCAGTCACTCAGTCGTGCCCAACTCTGCGACCCCATGAATCACAGCACGCCAGGCCTCCCTGTCTATCACCAACTCCCGGAGTTTACTCAGATTCATGTCCATCGAGTCAGTGATGCCATCCAGCCATCTCATCCTCTGTCGTCCCCTTCTCCTCCTGCCCCTAATCCTTCCCAGCATCAGAGTCTTTTCCGATGAGTCAACTCTTCACGTGAGGTGGCCAAAGTACTGGAGTTTCAGCTTTAGCATCATTATTTATCCTTCCAAAGAAATCCCAGGGCTGATCTCCTTCAGAATGGACTGGTTGGATCTCCTTGCAGTCCAAGGGACTCTCAAGAGTCTTCTCCAACACCACAGTTCAAAAGCATCAAGTCTTTGGCGTTCAGCTTTCTTTATAGTCCAACTCTCACATCCATACATGACCACTGGAAAAACCATAGCCTTGATTAGACAGACCTTAGTTGGCAAAGTAATAGGTCCTAGTTATCTACCTGATATATAATAGTGTGTATATGTTAATCTCAGCCTCCTAATTTATCCTTCCCCACTCCTTCCCCCTTTGGTAACCATAAGCTTATTTTCTATGCCTGTGGGCCTATTTGTGCTTTGCAAATAAGTTCACTTGTGTCTTTTTTTTCTTTTAGATTCTGCATACAAGAGATATTATATGATATTTGTCTCTGACATACTTCACTTAGGGATCATCTCTAGGTTATCTATGTTGCTGAAAGTGGTATTACTTCATTCTTTTTTAATCACTTAGTAATAGTCCATTGTAGCATATTCCCTTCCAACTTCCTGCTGTTTTTAGCAGCCCCAACTTCTGCCCACCAGGACCAGGCCCCTGTGTGGCAGGTGACCTGCCCCCAGCACATGAGCAGCTGCTCCTGAGATACCTGGCATGTCTCTTTCCTCAGGGGTTGCTCTTCTACACTGCCCATTGCCTAGAGCCTCAGAACCATTGCTACATACGTTTTATTCAGTTTTATAAACAATTATTGTCTTAGTCTGTATAGGCTACCCAAATACCACAGACTGAGGGCTTCAAACAATAGAAATGTACTTCTCGCAGTTTTGGAGGCTGGCGAGTCCGTGATCAAGGCACAGGCAAGGCCAGGTTCATTCCCTCTGCTGTGGCTTGTAGGCGGCCACCGTCGTGTGTGCTCACATGGCCCTTCCTTAGATGCGCAGAGAAAGGAAGCTTTGGGGTCCACTAATCTCATCACGCGATTTCATCTAAACCTAATTACCTCTCAAAGGTCCCACCTCCAAACACCATCACTTTGGAGTGGCTTCCACATATGAATCTGGGCGGGGGCCGGGGTTGGGGGGGGAAATGCAAGCATTCAGCCCATAACAGTTCTTCCAACAAGAGGAGATATCTGAAACCAGTTACTTTCTCATGGCCAGACATGGACATCTCCACTGTTGAGTTCTGATTTAACACTCTGAAACACTGGATTCAAACTGTACTTGTGGATTTTAACTTTTGATCACACTCACAGCCTGACAAACTGGTGGTGGAATAGATTGAAAATGGCATAATTTGAGACTTTGAGGCAAAGGAGAAATCAATTGTGCATTGTGGCAAGCAGAATAAACTCAGTTCTGTTAGCTTCTTGTTGAGCTTTCAGGCATTCGTATTTATACGTCTTATCAATCTGTGATATTCCTCAGAGAAGAGTGTCATCGGCAATTCCAAGCCATCAGTGGCCTGCTCCGGTGCGATTTGTTTTCTGTCGGTCTTGGCAGTACTGGTATTCCTGTATTTGTGTATTGTTTTAGTTCATTTCCCCTGATTCATAAAACCATGACATATCACTTTTTGCAAATTGGGAAGATACTGTGAAAGTATAAAGAAGAAATTGAAATAATAATTTATTTAAAGATTATTATATTTCCTGGTGGGTTTGAAATAGGCATGCTTTGATTTCACAGAAAGATGATCATTCAAAAATCCCAGTGTACAGGTGAACTGTTGAACAGGATGGTGAGAAGGACCTCCAGAAGATCTTATCTGAGTCCCTCATTTCATAGCTGGGTAACCTGCAGCTGAAGGAGGACTCAGAAAGGCCTGGCCCTCTGCACCCTATCTGTGTTCCACAAAAGGAGCCATTTCTGTATTTCTGCTCAGTCTTATCCTAGTCGAAATTAGATTAATCATTTTTTCTAATGACCAGGGACCTTGTGAGTAAAAGTAAAACATATGCCCATGTCCTGCCTCAGATTCCATCTGGCACCCTACCTTGTCCTTGCCACCAGCAACCACTGGGAACTGAGTTGGAGAGCTGTGGTGTCTCTATAACCATCAGCATCTCTTCTGTGGATCTTTTCATAAATTCCAAGTTATGAAAGGAGTTGAAAAAATCTTACAATCCCAGGATTCTCATTTTAAAATATTTTATCTTAAATGATTTAAAAGTATTTTTAAGGTCTTTATTGAATTTGTTACAATACTGCTTCTGTTTTTATGCTTTGATTTTTTTTGCCTCCAAGGCATGTGGGATCTTAGCTTCCCAATCAGCGACTGAACTTGCAACCCCTGCCCTGGAAAGTGAAGTTCGTAACCACTGGGGAGCCAGGGAAGTCCTTTAAATAGTTTAGAATGTACAGAAGAGTTGTGGAGACAGTAGACAGTTCCCTTCACCCTGCTTTGCCTACTGTTGCCACCCTATATGCCCATGGCACACTCGTCAAACCTGAGGAATTCGGCATTGGTACAACGACATGAATGAAGCCTGCAGACTTACCTGAATTTCCCCAGGATTTCTAGTGTCTTCATTCTGTCTCTGGATCTAATCCAGGACCCCACATGCATTTAGTTCTCAGGTCTTGCTGCTGCTGCTGCTAAGTCGCTTCAGTCGTGTCCGACTCTGTGCGACCCCATAGACGGCAGCTGCTAGCCTCCTCCAATCTGTGACATTTCCTCAGTCTTTCCTTGACCTTCATACTCTTGAAGAGTAATGATCAGTCATGATGTAGAATGTCCCTCAACTTGAGGTTCTCTGACGTTTTCTCATTATCTGGTGGAAGTGATGGAGTTGGGGGACCACACCATAGGGGTCACGGGCCCTCCTTGTCATGTCGGGTTAGGGGACACTTGGCACAGCGTGACTCAGTCCCAGGGGAGTTAGAGGAACTTAATCTTTGATGGAGGCTGTGTCTGCTCACTTGGTCCAGCCCACAGCTACCATTTCCCCTTTCCTATCCTCTATTCACTAAGGGAATCTCATTGTCAGGACCGTGGGCTTCCAGATGGTGCTCGTGGTAAAGAACCCGCCTGCCAATGCAGGAGACTTGAGAGACACGGCTTTGATCCCTGGGTTGGGAAGATCCCCTGGAGGAGGGCAGGGCAACCCACTCCAGTGTTCTTGCCTGGAGAATCCCATGGACAGAGGAGCCTGGCAGGCTACAGTCCATAGGGTCACAAAGAGTCAGACAAATGAAGCGACTTAGCATGCACGCATCTTGATCTGATAAAGCAGAGAGGAACAAAGCACCCATGTAAATCTACCTCCTCCTTGCCTCCCTTGGTGAGGTCAGGGCCTGAGCAGTGATTCTCAACGCAGGCTGCATACCTGGGGATACCTAGGTCTCTTCCTGAGGACAGTGGTTCAAATGTGGTTTCCAGGCCAGCAGCATCAGTGTCACCAGGGAACTTGTGACAGGGAAGAAATGCAATTTCTTAGCCTCCACCTCTGAAAGGGTGGGGCCAGCCGCCTGAATTTTAACAAGCCCTCCAGGTGATTCTGATTCACGAGATGAAGAACCCATCTTTGAGGTTCTGATGTCACTGGTCCTCGGTGTGACCCGATTGTCAGGAGTTTTGAAGCATCTCCGGTGATCCTGGTGTGCAGCTGGGGTTGTGAATGACTCGTCGGGCCGTGTGCTCATTTCAGGGCTGGCTTCTCTAGCACGCTGGCCTCCTGCAGGCTGCTCCTCTTCTGAATAATGGCTTTTCCGATTGTTTGTGGCAGATTTTTCTTCATCTCTCTAATCTGTATTATAAAAGAGTAGAAATGTAATTTCCCAGTTAGCTTATATTTTACATGAAAAATGGCTAGTTTGAATCAGACAAAAGGGAAGACATCTTTCAAAGGGTAATGACCCCTGTTTAGTCAAATGGCAGCTTTCCCATTTCATTGCAAGAGAAGGGAACAATTCATTTCTCCTAAATTGCTTTTCTTCAGGCCATCTCCCTCCCTACAAAGGAGCACTTCTAAGGAAACCGAGAGTGGGTAAGAAGGAGCCTTCCAGCCTCAGGACCCTCTGGTCTCAGGTCTCTTCACTCTCAGTGTGAGTGAGAACGCCGGTGTTCCCAGAGCTCTGGGGGCATGTCTGAGGTTGGAAGCAGAAATTCTCGTAAGGTGGGAACTGCCCACGTGTGGCACCAGTTTGCATTGGAAATCTGGAGTGTCCTCCAAGCTGGTCGGATGGATGCTTTCTGGGCCTCGGCACAGTGGGAATGGAGGCAGGATAACTGTGGTTGCCAGGGACTGTCCTGCATGTTGTCGGGTGACCAGCTGGATCCCTGGCCTCCGCCCACCAGATGCCCCAGCATGTCCCCCCGGTTTTTGATAAGCACAGATTTCTCTCGATGTTGCCAACTGTTGCCTAGGGTGGCGGGGGATGCAAACTGGTCCCCAGTCATGAACCACTTCCCTCGGGCCTCCTTCCCTCTTGGCCCCGCTGGCTCTGCCCTGGGAGCTGTCTCCAGCTCCCAGTTTCCAAGCCCGCCCAGCTCAGAGTCTGGCCCCCCCCACCCCGCCTGTTGGACTTCCTCTGTGGTCTCTGCAGCAGCTCCCCGTGCTCTGTCTTGCAATGCACTCCAACCAGGTCACCTCTGACCGCGAGGGACAGCCAGGTGGCCTCACCAGTCTGTGAGCAGACTTCAGTCCTCAGGCTCGGAGGACTTGGAGAACACCAGAGACCCAGGCGTGGGGGCCTGGAGGAGCCATCTGTGTGTCCTTCTCCGCTTTGTAGTCTTGCTGGCTGTGTGTGCTGCAGCCACACTTATACACGCTTATAAATGTCCACTTATACTTTCATGTGAGTTTATTGCTGGGTTCCAGACAGATATATCTCCCCTATCATATAAATGTGTGGTCAGTTCAGTTCAGTCGCTCAGTCGTGTCCAACTCTTTTCAACCCCATGGACCATAGCATGCCAGGCCTCCCTGTCCATCACCAACTTCCAGAGTTTACTCAAACGCATGTACATCAAGTCAGTGATGCCATCCAACCATCTCATCCTCTGTCGTCCCCTTCTCCTCCCGCCTTCAGTCTTTCCCAGCATCAGGGTCTTTTCCAATGAGTCAGCTCTTTGTGGCCAAAGTATTGGAGTTTTAGTTTCAACATCAGTCCTTCCAATGAATATTCAGGACTGATTTCCTTTAGGATGGACTGGTTGGATCTCCTTGCAGTCCAAGGAACTCTCAAGAGTCTTCTCCAACATTACAGTTCAAAAGCATCAATTCTTCTGCGCTCAGCTTTCTTTATAGTCCAGCTCTGACATCCATACATGACCATTGGAAAAACCATAGCCTTGACTAGATGGACCTTCGTTGGCAAAGTAATGTGTGTTACCTCTTTTTGAAGAGGGTTTCCTTTGATTAGACTCAGCAGGTTAACAGAATCAAATCTTCAGTGCCCAAAGCATTCCAAAAAGCTTCTCTCTCTCTCTTCGTCTTTAACTTCACAGGTGACTCTGACTCTGCTGGACCGACGGCCGCCAGCCTCTGCCGTTTTATTCTGTACAGATGGCAGAGATCGGCCACCGGGTTGTGTATAGTGTTGCTCTGATACCCATCATGGGAGGAGCACATTATTTATTTCAAACGTTTCATAACCAAAAGGAGGAAGACTTTTCCCAGCAGGGAATTCCCATCCACGATACAGTCCAGCACTTCCACAGACAAACACGTTTTTAAAGAAATGAGGTGGGCAGATCGTCAGGTGCGGGTGACACTTTGCTTTGAAAGTCTCTGGTTTTACCCTCCAGAATGAGTAAGAGCCCCTGACCCCTATCTCCACCATCCACATCTCAGCCTTTCCAGGGACCACAGCTCTACAGGATCTGACGTCTGCAAAGGGTGAGATTCTGGCAGGAGCCGCCCCAAAGCTGACCACATTAGCCAGTTGACTGGAGTGGCTGATGGAGCATCCATACCCCCTTATGGGAGCAGTTCCTTCATGCAGGAATGAAGTGAGGGGAAAAGTGAGGGGTGTAGGGGCCCCTTAAGATCTGTCTACATTATCTCTTCTTAGAAAGGCTAGGACTGACAATGCAACCTTGCCAAGCACCATATTTGCTTTTTGTGAGAGAGTCTGACTTCTCATTTTATTTGAATGCAGCTGAGAATCTAAGGCAAATTAAGCATTGAAACCATTCGCTCCATCTCAGGAGGGAGAAACCAGAATGGATAAGAGGCTGTCCCACCCTCCCTGTGGAGACTCAAAATGGCAACAAATAGTCTTATTTTCAAATTGACTGTTATTTCTAAAAGTCTCCACTTTGTCTTCCCCCAGGGTGGAAGTACAGGATTGATTAGCACATTAATTCTGATGCCAGTCCGGGCCCACCAGCAATGTCTGCTTGGGAGGGTGACTGAGGCACAGGAGGCTCAACCAGGGTCAGTAGAAGCTATGTCTTGATTGATTCAAGAGGTCTTAACAGATCCTCAAAGGAAGTGGTGGAATATGGAGGGTAAGGCAGACATAACCCAAGGATAAACAGTAAAATGTGTTTGGAAGAAACCTCACAGAATATCAGAGGGCTGAGAGGAAGTTGGTATTGAGCTTGGGGAATCAGAAAGGCTTCGTTTGGGGTAAGACCTTGCATTCTTCTTCTTGTTTTCATTAGGGCAGTTTTCAGTGAATGTTGGAGCTCTTAAAGTTGATGACAGTTTTGAATTCCCCAACAACACACCAACAGGCAGTTCTGTATCTACTGGTGGTCACTCTGAGCAGGTAGAGGATAGAACCACTGAATCAAAGAAAAGATGTGGGTTATTGGACAGAAGAATGGTCCAGGCCCAGGAGTTCACATCCTCGTGGTCTATATTCTGTTGTATGGACTATTGAGCCTAATGGTCTTCCCTTAGTCAGATTTCATTTGTTTCCCTGGGTCTGAAGACTGTTTCAGTTCTGGTGTCTTCTGAGTTCATTTGCTGGTATACTTCTGGGCACACGCTGAAGCTCTCTGGATGCGTAAGGGTGCTTGTTAATGCAGCATGGTGGGAGAAGCCACCTAGCTAGCCAGGCAGTCCTTTCCCCAGATATGCTTTCTAATCTGTGAAGTCAATTGAAGTCTCCTAAGATCCTGGCAGATATTAAGTAGCAGTTCTTAAAATGATTAGGACGACTTGACATATAATGAGAAAGTTCCTCTCTGATTTGTTTCTGCTTTTGTTTTCCCCCAGGGTGGAAGTACAGGGTCGATTAGCACAGCCCTCTATGGCTGACCTCTGAGCCGTATCCCAGCTGTGCACTGGGAACCATCCCGGGAGTCTCAGCTGGCTGGGTCGATCGCTCAGATGCTGAAAGGTCTAGCAGCCAGTGGTCCATGGACCACGTGGCATTAGATACGATGGTAGTGAAAAGAGATTAACCAGATGGTCACAACAGCATCGGCTCCTGAACTCTATTTCTCAGAGTTTTCAGAGCCCAAAGATTGTATGTTTGGTTGGATTAGATTTGAAATGCCAACTCTGTTTTTTTTTTTTTAACCAGCTATTAAGCACAAATAATTTCTAAATAATTTCTAGAGTGAGTGTCTGTAAAAGATAGAAACAAAAAAAGTTGCTGAAACAGTTTGCTCCAGGTTCCCTAGTGTGCAAGTCACAGAGCATCTTCTTGATTCTTGCTCTTGACAGACACTTTCTCGTGGGCCTAACTTTACCCTCCTCTGAGGCCTCTTTTCCTCTAGGTCTTGACTGTGGCCCTTGTCCTATCCTTGGTCTGCCCAGCCCATCAGCAAGAAGCCCCTACTCTTGATATCTGAACAAACTTCTTATCTCCCATCTTCGATATCTGATCACCTTGGCTTGCCTTTAGCAAGAATCTCCTTGACTCTTGATGTCTCCTGTGAGTATAATTTTGTCATATAATGTGTAATTTCCTTTTTTACTTAGACATTTCTGTTTTCTTTTTAATATTATAATTAGCGCTTTTGCCATTAAAAATATCTTTTTTCCTCACTTCCAATTATTTCCTTTGGATCTCTCCTTGTCAGTGTGTTGGTGAAGCCTTAGCTAGGGATGGTGCTGCAATTTTGTCCTGGGTCCTCTGGTCTCCTTGAGTCTTTCTACTTCTGATCTACTAATCAACACCAACCCATGGCAGTTGCCCTGAGTGCTCACTTATTTTTAAATCAATACTTATGTGCTAATTCCTGAGGGCTTTCAGTCTCTCTGAGTGAGTCCAAATTCATTCTTGAATCTACAGCAATTTTCTGACTCAGTCCCATAAACACTATAAATGCATTTCTATTTTTCTAAGATGCTCCATTTAAAATTTCTACTTATCTGTTCATTATTTAGGAGGTGTGGTTTCTTTTGTGATGAGGCTTTCTTTGAGATAATTTCTGCAACTATCCTGGGAGGGAGAGAGGTTGATTATACCTCTCTGGTTTTTGTGAGAAAATACTGTCTCTGTTGGACTCAAAGATGCCTAGAAGATTCTCTCTAGTGACTCCAACGTTCCTTTATCTCCACTTTTGCTCCTCTTCCTCATCTTCCATTTTCCATCACACCCCACACAGAGCATGTCAGGTAACACATTGTTCTTGGGCTTCATTACTGTGAGATTCCTATAAGGGGAAAAAGGGAAATTTATTGAGCTCCTACTAGATGTCATCCTAGGCACTTCTCTGAGATATTAATATTTGAAATTTAATCTCTACTCCATTCCTCTATGGGAGACAGTCTCCTCCTGCCCATTACTAAGTAAACTGAGCCTCAAAGGTGTAGGCAGGGGAGGGTCCAGATGGAGGATCCAATTGTTTCTGATTCCCAGGAAGTGCTCACCCTTCTGGCAGTATGATTCCTTGATTCCCCCATTGAGATTCCTTGAGCCAATGGGTTCCTCTCTTTGTCTAGCCTGATCTGGGTAGGCTTTTGCCATTTGCAACCACAAGAATCCTAATTCACTATGTATGCCTGACCTTCCACAGACTGTGAGCTCCTTGAAATTAGCTACTGGGCCCACCCTTATGCTCTGATCCCCAGCAGAAGAAGGAAGAACATCTTCTGAAACAAAAATAATCTATTGGTTAAAGTTTAACAAAATCTCTGAAATCACGCATGCGGCCCTGGCATGGTCAGCTTTAAATGGCAGTCCTCAGCAGGTTGGCTCATTCTCTCTGTTCCTGATGATAAAGCTTCCCTGAGAAAATATGATTGGCTAAGCTTGACTGGAATCTCCACCTCTCAGCCAATCATCTGTGGTCAGTGGGGTCATGTGATTTTAAGGAGCTCTCTGATGAAGGGAGCAGCTCTCAGTACAAACTGCTTAGGAATTATTTCAGTAACTTAAACTCTGAGCAACCTTGGCAAGTAATGAAGAGTTTTCTAAGTGTTGTTAACTGTAGAAAGTGACTCACCACTAGTTCAGCTAAAAAGAAATCAAGGTTCTTTAGAGTATTTTAAGAATGACCCAACTACAATATTCTTGACGGGCATCGGGGGTTTTCCCGGGAGATGTCTGCTCTGTGGCGAGGCAGCCTAGACCCTCACAGTTGAGCCCGGTCACATCGACAGTGACGTACCCGGCTGTCAGGTGGCAGTGGTGGTGGGTTAGTCACTAAGTCGCATCTGACTCTCGTGACCCTGTGGACTGCAGCCTGCTAGACTCCTCTGGCCATGGGATTGCAGCACTTTATGGAAATAATGACCCCCTCTTACAAGGTTGTATACCTGTTTAATCTGACATGCACAAGTGTTCATGTAATCCTCCAAAGAAACGAGGTGAAAGAGCAACAGCAAGATAAATGAGACCAGGATGCATCAGTCGGGGAAGAATAAGCTTCTGTTATGTTAGTTTGGTACTTTCTATACTGTGACTTGATTGATAGAATAAAAGCAAGACAAGACAAGATAAAAATGGGACATAAGGCTATTAATCAGATTAAAGATCATAGTGTAGGAAGCATCCTGGGAACACAGTTGGCTGAGATATAAGAAAACATAAAGACGTCCCTGTTTCCGCAACAGTCAGGTAAGATAGGAAGACAATGAGGCAACTAAGGGGAATTGGGTGAGAGTAACAGAAATGCTTGAAATCATGGTGCTTGGCCCTCCACTTAGTTCCAAGTAAATACACAGGGTCTCGTCTCTCCCTCCTATGATTTGTCTTTTGTGGGTGGCTTGGGTGCATGTGTAGAGAGAAGTGGTGTGAAGTCAGATGGATAACAGTGACCACAGGTTGAAGGGCGGAACTTGTTGGCTCCCAAGAGAGAATGGAACACAGAAGCCCGCGCTCCACAGCCCACCAGAGATAACTCCAGGCTGTGTGAAGTCCAAGGAGAATCTCCTGGTTTACCAAAGCTGCTGCTGCTGCTAAGTAGCGTCAGTCATGTCCGACTCTGTGTGACTCCATAGAGTGTGTGACTTGGCAGCCCACCAAGCTCCTCTGTCCCTGGGATTCTCCAGGCAAGAGTACTGGAGTGAGTTGCCATTTCCTTCTCCAGTGCATGAAAGTGAAAAGTGAAAGTGAAGTCACTCAGTCATGTCTGACTCTTAGCGACCCCATGGACTGCAGCCTACCAGGCTCCTCTGGCCATGGGATTTTCCAGGCAAGAGTACTGGAGTGGGTTGCCATTGCCTTCTCCCTACCAAAGCTAATGAGGGATAAAAGTGAGATTCGACCACATCAGCTTTCCACCATTCATCTTCACCAGTGAAGAATCGTGAGGGCACTCCAGGAGGCACTAGTGGTACAGAACCCACCTGCCAATGCAGGAGACATGGACGTGGGTTCGATCCCTGGGTGGGGAAGATCCCTGGAGGGCAGGGCCACCCACTCCAGTATTCTTGCCTGGAGAATCCCATGGCCAGAGGAGCCTGGCGGGCTACAGTCCATGGTGTTGCAAAGAATCGAGCATGACTGCGGCAACGGGGCACGCACGCACGTGCACGACGCAGGCCCGGTTTTTTCTCTAAAGTATATGACCACAGGCGATTTCATTAATATGTTCTATATGGATTTTGAGAAGAGATGAAATAAAAGCGTATATAAATGAAAGACGGAATCTTCTTCCCCCACCCCTGTGGGCACCGGCATGCCTGTCAGGTGCCCGGGCCAGCTGTGGAGACCGCTGTCCCAGGGCCACCAGACTTCAGGGGCCGTGAGAGCAGGCACTGCGTTTGGTTTAGTCCTTTAGTTATTCTTCAGTGCAGTGAAGTACGCATAACGAAGCGCTGTCGTCTTATCCGTTAGATGCGCACACTTCAGGGCGTTCAGTACACCGAGAGTGCGGGGCAGCCATCACCACCGTCATCTGCAGAACTCTTCCTCTTGCCGGACTGCGACTCCAGGCCCAGCAGGTACCGCTCCCTGCCCCTCCCCCCACCCCAGCCCCCGGTAGCCACCATTCCACTCTCTGTTGCTGTGAATTTGACAGCTCCGGGAACCTCATGTATGCAGTCATAGGGTATTTGTCCTTTTGGATTTGGCTCATTTCACTTAGAATAATGTCTTCACAATTCATCCACCTTGTAGCGCGTATCAGAACATTTTCTTGTGTGTCTGTGGAATATTCCATCATACAGGTAGACCACATTTTGTTTTGTTATTTGTTCAGTCACTAAGTCATGTCCCACTCTGTACAAGCCCATGGACTGCAGCATGCCAGGCATCCCTGTCCTTTACCATCTCCCAGTGTTTGCTCAGACTCAGTGTCCATTGAGTCAGTGATGCCATCCAACTGTCTCAGCCTCTGTCTGAGATAGCCTTCTCCTCCTGCCCTCCGTCTTTCCCAGCATCAGGGTCTTTTCCAATGAGTTGGCTCTTTGCATCAGGTGGCCAAAGTACTGGAGCTTCAGCTTCAGCTGAAAAATACATTTTGTTTATTTGTCCATTAATGGACCCTTGCATTGGCAGTTGTGAAAAAAGCTTCTATGAACACGTGTGTACAATATCTATTTGGGACCTTGCTTTGTGTTCTGTTGGATATATACCCAGGAGTGGAATCCCTGTCTCACATGAGAATCCCACATTTAATTATTTAAGGATCTGGCATATTTTCCCATGTTGGCGGCACCGTTCTCCATTCCCACCAAGAGAGCACCGTTCAGGGACAGTGTTTTACTTAACCTTGTGTTCCTCCTGCCTAGAACTGTGCCTGTCATCTGGGATGGCACTCAGAAAGTGTCCATGAAGTGAACACACGAGCAGGAGGCAGCCTAGTTTCACTGAAATTCTGGTTGAGTCGGGGAAGCCCACAGTGTCAGCTTCAGCAGGGGCAATGCAGGTGTGAGAGCGATGAAGTCCACAGGAAGCCCCTCCAAGTGTTTCCCCTGGCAGGGCTCGGTCTTGGACTCTGAATTACTCATTTCCTAGGCAAGATGTCAAAAGGGCTGCCACTCCTTTCTCCAAAGGACTCAGGCTGTGTCTTTGAAAGCTAGTGTTACAATTGGCTGGCAGGGTGGATTTCTCATGTTTAAAGAAACCCCAAACCAAACCCTCAGATGTTCTGCTTTCTTCTTTTTGAAAGGGGCAATGGATAGGTCTGGCTCTGTATTCTTAGTTCATTTCAGTTTTCCAAAACAAGGCTGTTTCCTTGTTTATGAAGCAGTAAATCTGGTATTATGGTCAGTAAGCACATTAAAGCGCTCATTGCCATGTTAACTTAGGCTAATATCTCATAGTACTCTAATTTGTAACTAAATTCAGATTGGGATAGAAATTACTTAAATTGTGGGAGTTGCCTCTTATTTCACATTGTTATAAGAAGTGTTTCTGTGAAGTCAGCTACCTGAGTTGAAATGAATAGTTTTCTCCACCCTCACCCCCACCCCCATTTTGGTCATTGTTAGTGGGGTTCCCAGGTGGCACTAGTGGTAAAGAGCCTGCATGCCAATGCAGGAGACACAGGAGATGCAAGTTCAGTTCCTGGGTCAGGAAGATCCCCTGCAGGAGGGCTTGCAACCCACTCCAGTATCCTCTGTCCCATGGACAGAGGAGCCTGGCCTGCTAGAGTCCAGAGGGTCATAAAGAGTAGGATATGACCGAAGTGACTTATCATACAGCGCTCTCAGAATTCTGATCAATAACCTTGTGTGTGATGCTGAATGACAAACTCTTTGAATGGTCCAGTTGAAAACCCATCCCTCCCTTCTTTCTTCAGCCCAGTTTTGGAGAGGTTGATTTTACCCCCAGTGACCTGCCTTATATTAACCTAAGGGAAGAAAAAGTAACAGTGAGAAATAAATGTCTGTCTCATGAAAAAAAAAAAAATATATATATATATATAGGGCTGTCAACTGATTTGAATGTTGGCTGTCAACCAATTTGAATGTTACCTGTCTGATGAAGAACACAGAGAAACCTTAGCCAAAGCAGAAGGCAGAGCAGGGAAACCAAAACCGGGGAGGAGAAAGCAGGCAGGAAACCCGAGGAGGGGCCCTTTGTGATCAGCCCCAGGGAGGAGAGACGGGATCTGAGGTCCATTCCCCGTGATGATGGGCTGGCCCAGAACAGCGGCCGGCAGTGCAGCCCAAGACTGAGAGCCTGGGGCCACGTGAGAGGGGAGAGAGTGAGCTTGCACGGTGAGGTGGCCTTGCCCCACGTCTGGTGCGGGCACGCACAGACACTGACCAGCCCGGTCCAGCAGGCTCCACCCCTGTCAGTGAGATGCTGCGGTTTCTTTGTCCCCTTTGGCCCGTGAAGGCCTCTCAGATAGGTGCTGCGGGGGCTGGCGGGGAGGGAGATCCACCAAGTGATCAAGAGGGAACACACCTAGATAAACAACAGGGTCCTGCTGGGTCGCGCAGGGAACTATATTCAGTGTATTTTGTAATAAACTAGAATAGAAAAGGAAAAAAAATCTAATAGAGCTGAGTGTTAGTAAAAAAGAGAGAACACATCTGAGGAGTTCTGGCAGGTGCCTGCTTCCTAGTGGGCATCAATTGCAGCTTATAAATGGGATCCTGTTCTGAAGAGGTATGCGCTTAGCTGAGTTATATTCAAAGTGTGTGCTGGCTGCTTAGTCTTGTCTGACTCTTTGCAACCCCATGGACTGTAGCCCACCAGACTCCTCTGTCCATGGGCTTTCCCAGGCAAGACTACTGGAGAGGGTAGCCATTCCCTTCTCTAGGGATCTTCCCGACCCAGGGCTCGAACTCAAGTCTCCTACATTGCAGGCAAACCGCTTAATGGAAAGCTGTTACCCCCAAGAGGGTTACTTCTACAATGGGTGAGGACAGTTACCCATTCCTGGGCAGAGATGGAGCGTGGACGGAGGCTGGAGATCCCCGTGCTGGCTAGCTTCGGAGAAGCAACAGGCGAGCAGCTCACGGTGAGGACGTCTGTTCCTTCAGCTGGTGGCCCACAGGGATGCCCCAGCAGTGATGCCCACTGGCACCAAAGCTCCTAGGCCTCTACTTCCTCCTCACTATCTTGAATTAAGAAGAGATGGCATTGTACTTTTTGGCATGGGCTTCAAGATAACACCTTGGTGATATTTCCTCAGGCTTACACCCCCGTGAAGACAAGTTGGAACCAGAGGAAAACCTACATGAGATGTTCAGCCTTTCTGTGCTTCACCCTGATGCCTTCAGAGAAGAAAGCTGACCTCAGGCAGGACCACAGAAAGCAGAAAGTGACCCCAGGGTCTGAGTCCCAGCGGGTGCTCTGCGTGGCGGTTCACTCAGTGTTCTGTGAGGAGGGTTGATCCGCGGCCTCAGCGGTCTCCCCACACACAGGCTTCACTCCCTGATCCTCTGTGTGGCTGCGTTTGTCACCCTGCTGCCTCAGGGAACCAGCGGTTACTGGGATTCTGTCCTGAGTAAGGTGCTGAGCTGGGCATTAGGAGAGCTCAGTGAGGTTCTGATGCTCACCCTCTAGGAGCAGAGTGGGCACCACCGAAGTGCCCGGGGACAGATTTCAAGGCCACAGGCAGGACTGGAGAGGGTCTGGGGGGTGAAGTGTCAAGGAGACACCATACACCGGTTTGAACTGGGCTCAGCCCAGCTCCCCCTGCGGGCAGACCCTGCCCCAGAAGCTGACCGGTGGGGAGGGGGGTTTGTGGGGCAGGTGCCCGGGGCAGTGGGCGCTTTGTTACAGGCCCTGCAGATGAGCCTTAGGAAGTACATCTCAGGCTGGCCTGTTGCATCTCCAGCCCCCAACCCCCACCGGCCAGGGTGGACCTGCTGGTGGCCCTGCACAAAGCTGGCCAGAGCTGCTGGAAGAGGAAGAGGTGGGTGGAGGGGGCTGGACGGCACCAGACTGCAGTCAGCATCCGAGGGCTCCACGCCTGGGCTTAGAAACAAGTTGGGTTTCCCTGACAGCTCAGCTGGTAAAGAAGCCGCCTGCAGTGCAGGAGACCCTGGTTCAATTCCTGGGTCGGGAAGATCCACTGGAGAAGGGATAGGCTAACCCACCCCAGTATTCCTGAGCTTCCCTGGTGGCTCATTTGGTACAGAATCCACCTGCAATGCGGGAGACCTGGGTTTGATCCCTGGGTTGGGAAGCTCCCCTGGAGAAGGGAATGGCAACCCACTCCAATATTCTGGCCTGGAGAATTCCGTGGACTGTATAAGCCATGGGGTCGCAGAGTCGGACACGACTGAGCAATTTCCACTTCCACTGCATGTAACAGTGGACCACACATTTCCAGATATCACTGAGAATGTCTAATCCTTGTAAGTCCTTGTAAGGGAAAGCCCCCGACATCCCCATTCATGACGTCCTGGCATAACCCTGCCATCCATCCTTGCTTCAGGCAGTGAAAGGAGGTGAAGGAAGGAGGGCTGGGGAGGAAGGACAGGGAGGGAGAACCAGCATGAGAACTACCACCACACCCTGCTGTCTTGGAGTTTGCATTCCTGGGGGCATGGGAGAAGCTACAGAAGACAGTCGTAAATATAAACATCAGAATGAGAAGTAACATGAAGAAGACTCGAGTAGGGCAAGGGAGGCGTTTGGCTGGGAAGGTCCGCTGGGAAGACGGCATCTGAGTTGGGAGCAGTGTGAAGTGAGGAGTTGAGCAGATGTACAGGGATGGGGACAAGGTGGGAGTGTGACCTGCAAGTTAGGACTGCAGGTAAGTCTTCATAGAATTACCTGGTCAGGGTCCGCCCCCACCAACTCTCAGAATGCCCCGTGGGTCAGGGACTGTGTTGCCTTGTCCTCAGCCGTAGTCTTAGCCACAGTCAGAGCCGGAGTCTCAGCCTGGCCCAAGCGTGGTGCCCAGCCCTCGGGACCGTTTGTTGCATGGATGAGTACGAGGCTTGCCTGCCCCCATGCAAAGTTTCCCAGACCCCTGCTCCAGCCCCTCACCAGGATATTCTGATAGGAGAGGTGGGGAGGGTCAGGTGGGGCCTGAGGGTATGTGGTCTCAGAAGCACCCAGTGATTCTGTAGCGCAGGTGTAGGGTTGGTAACCCTGGGCTAGTCTACCTGCAACAGTCAAAGCTTTGGTCTCCCCTCGGGCTCCTGGTTCAGGTAAGCTAACTGCCTCACCAGAGGATCTCACTTCAGCGTCTACAAACCTTATCTGTCAAGGTTGTTGTTTAGTTGCTAAGTCGTGTCTGACTCTTTTTGGCCCCATGGACTGCAGCACATCAGGCTTCCCTTCCTTCACTATCTCCTGGGGTTTGCTCAGATTCATGTCCATTGCGTCAGTGATGCTACCTAACCATCTCATCCTCGCCACCCTCTTCTCTTTTTGCCTTCAATCTTTCCCAGCATCAGGGTCTTTTTCAATGAGTCAGCTCTTTGCAGCAGATGGCCAAAGTATTGGAGCTTCAGCATCAGTCCTTCGATGAATTTTCAGGATTGATCTCCTTTATAATTGACTGGCTTGAGCTCTTTGTAATTCAAGGGACTCTCAAGAGTCCTTCGGCACCCCAGTTTGGAAGCGTCAGTTCTTCGGTGCTTCTTCATGTTCCAACTCTCACATCCACACATAACTACTGGAAAAACCATAGCTTTAACTTTCAGCAAAGTGATGTCTCTGCTTTTTAATATGCTATCTAGGTTTGTCATAGCTTTCCTTCCAAGGAGTAAGGGTCTTTTAATTTCATGGCTGCAGTCAACTTCTGCAGTGATTTTGGGGCTGGAGAAAATAAAATCTGTCAAGGACCAAATAGTAGATATTTTTGTCTTTGGAGGCCGTACAGTCTGTGCTGCAGTCACTCAGCTTGGTCACCCTATGAAAAACAAAGGCACTGTAGATAATATGTGGAGAAATGAGGATGGCTCTGTGCCAATAAAACTTTATTGACAAAGAGTAAAGGCCATAGTTTGCAGGCCTCTGATCTTATTCATTGATGGACAGCTGAGGTGGCTAGGAATTTCTTATACTTATATGAAATGCTTAAACAACTTGTACTGGGCCTATTTCATTTTCGGAAAAAACACGGACTATTACACACCTTCTGTGTGTGTATGAACACGCACGTGCACAGTCATTACATGGAAATGGTTTTATGTTTGGGAAACCAGGAACCTGCCCACACTCGTTGTTGGGCTTAGAGTGTGAGAATGACCCAACTGGTCAACTTGTTAATACAAGTTCATGTGCCCAATGCTCAGTGAGGCCAGACAAAGTGAAATGCTGGAGTTGGGAGCAGAGAAAGGTTTATTGCAGGGCCATGCAAGGAGATGGGTGGCTTCTACTCTAAGAACCTCTGAGCTCCACCAAGGGTCTCAGCAAAGCACCTTTAAAAACCGGGTGAGGGATGCAGGTCACAGAACTTGTGATCAAACTGTGCACAATTCTCTGATTGGCTGATGGAGAGGTAGCAGATCTCTGATTGGCTGATGGTGAGGTAGCAGTCATGTATGGATGTGACAGTTGGACCATAAAGAAAGCTGAGCACCAAAGAATCGATGCTTTTGAACTGTGGTGCTGGAGAAGACTCTTGAGAGGCCCTTGGCTGCATGGAGATCCAACCAGTCCATCCTAAAGGAGATCAGTCCTGAATACTCATCAAAAGGACTGATGCTGAAGCTGAAACTCCAATACTTTGGCCACCTGATGTGAAGAACTGACTCATTTGAAAAGATCCTGATGCTGGACTCAGAGGGAGAGGGAGAGGGTGGGATGATTTGGGAGAATGACATTCTAACATGTATACTATCATGTGAATTGAATCGCCAGTCTATGTCTGACGCAGGATGCAGCATGCTTGGGGCTGGTGCATGGGGATGACCCAGAAAGTTGTTATGGGGAGGGAGGTGGGAGGGCGGTTCATGTTTGGGAATGCAAGGCAGGGGACAACAGAAGGTGAGATGGTTGGATGGCATCACCAACTCAATGGGCATGAGTTTGAGTGAACTCCGGAAGTTGGTGATGGACAAGGAGGCCTGGCATGCTGCAGTCCCTGGGGTCGCAAAGAGTCAGACAAGACTGAGCGACTGAACTGAACTGAGGTAGCAGATCTCTGATTGGCTGATGGTGAGGTAGCAGGGTGGTGTCTCAGGGGTGAATATTATCAGTCCTTAGGCTCCAGGGCACAGGCCTGGGGCTGTGTGCTCTTGGTGGTCAAGTAGTTGACATCTTCCGTTTGTTGGAGAGGGGGATGTTTTTTCATCTACGAAACAACAGAGGAAAGGCGCACCAAATCCTGTTATCTAGGTATTAATATTTTAGAGGGTTGGGAGGGCGGTCTTCCTCCCATCCCCCAACCCCACCCCTGACCCCAAGGCCCCATGGGGTCCTGCTACAGTACGTGTTTCCTCCCTAAAGTCTGAGAGAATCTTGGAGTTACCACCTTGGTGGTAAGGGCATCGTCTGGGGCTCAAGGAAAGCCCGGCCTCTGACCAGCGCAGGACTTCCTGGCACAGGACAGGAGCCTGACTGCCAGTGGCTGCGTGCAAAGGGCCATTCTCTTTCAGTAAGTGTCGGTTGTGGCCTGGGGTGTGACCTCGTCCACATAGGTGCCCACTACTCTGCACTGAGGGTGAGGGTCTGGGTGCCCTCCAAGCAGCTGCCTACCTGCTGCCCCCATGGGAGGGAGGGTCTGGCTTGGGAGTCCCAGAGGTTGGCAGTGGCCGTGCTATTGGCTGCTAGTAGGCCTGAGGTTTCCCCTGGGACTTTGGTATTTTCCTGATAAATACTGGATTTCACAAATTCATCCAACATACTCATTAATTCATACAAGAAAGGAAACATGGCCAAGAGTGACAGCCAATATTTGTGAGAAGGAAATATGGACAGAGGGGCGTGTCCCCTTGGGGAAATGGCCATAGTACCCCCCACCCCACCCGCTTTGTTGCCCACAGCCCAGCCTGGCAACTGCTTCTCATGGGAGAAAGTGACAAGTGCCTGACAACATAGTTTTCCTTTTGGATAAAATTGACCAAGGATGTAGATAGCAAATTGAATTTTATATTTCCTCAAAATTTCAACCACAATCTTCACCACCCTTTCATACTTCCTGAAATATGTACTTAAAAATCAAGCATAGTTTCTAACAAAGTCACTGGTTTTCTTTATTCAAAATCTATTCAGACATTGAAAAGAAAATATGAAGATACCACTTGTCTTCAAATGACTCGCTGCTCCCAATGGGTTTGAAGGAGGGCTGTGTGGTCTTTCCCTCAACATGGGTTGGTTTGGTTTTTAGCATCATTGGAAGTGGCTGTGAATGTTTAATTGGCCCAGAGCCGAACACTGAGCAGGTGCAAAGATTTACAAAGGGAGAGAAAATGAATCTTGTAGATGAATATGGCTTCAAGTCATGCTTCAAGTCATGGTCTGTGTGCGGGTTGGAAAGGAATTTCCAGACACAGGGCAGAATGAGAGCAGAATAGAGTCTTTTAAAGTGGGAGATGCTGTTAGGACTGTGGGCCAGCTCCAGGGAGAGCTGATCCCTTTCGCAGGCTAGTAGTGAATTTTTATAACCTCAAGACAGAGAAAATTCCTACTGGAATGACGGCATTAGGTGACTGGTTAAGATGCTATAGGATGGATAATAGGATGGATATTTACCTAATTATGGGGCCAGGGAACTGGCCAAGTTTATATCCAGAGGCTCATGGCAACAGTTGCTATGGGGCTGGGTCAGTTCCAGAGATTTTTGTCCTGTGACCTTGGTATAAGACTCTACAGTTCATGCGACTGATCCAGGTTTCTCCCTGGTTTTGCCACTTCCTCTTGAAAGTTTAGGAGAAATATCAAATTATTGTAGTTTCCAAACAAAGTGTAGTGAAGAAGAAAAAAACATTTTTTTCCATTTACAGAAGAGAAAAAATATACAATTTTAGTTAGTTACCTCAGGGACCAATTTGGGGAAATTAAACAGAATCTTATGTGGGACATTAATAAGGTCAGACATCTCACTTTTTTAGATGACTGACTTATTTGGTTTAAGAAAAAAACAGCAAAAGATTCAGGTAGTAGTTTTCCAGAAAGAATGATGATTGTTTGTCGTGAATACAGTGGTTTCTATTAATGTTTCCTTGTTCTTGGCTGTGATGCTTTATGATAAAATGCATGCACGGAAGGTGAAAAGTGAAGGCCCTTGGTTGACTTTTGTGCATGCAAGCATAGCTGTGGGAGAGAAAGTATGCCATAACAGGGAAAGATAGTTGATACATTTTCATTTAATTCATCCACTGAACAAGTAACTACTTAGCATCTATAACTGACTACTGGAAGGGTCACCCCTTTTCCATATAAGTAAAATAAGTAAACTGTTAGTCACTGAGTCATGTCCTGCTCATTGCAACCCCATGGAGTGTAGCCTGCCAGATTCCTCTGTCCATGGAATTCTCCAGGCAAGAATACTGGAGTGGGTTTCCATACCTATCTCCGGGGGGTCTTCCCAACCCAGGGATTGGACCATGGTCTCCCGCATTACAGGTGGATGCTTTCCCTTCTGAGCCACCAGGGAAACCCATGCACTGATGCTAAAACCCAGCACAGCTAAATAATTTGCAAGAGATTGAGGTTCATCAGGGAAATTGCACTGTCTTCCTACTCTGGTTAAAAGGTGCTGGACCCCATAATCGGTTGCGTTATTCTCAGTCCTTTTATTTTATTTTGCTTCGTTTTATTTTAGAAACCCTGTGGGTGGGGATTAAGAGCAGGAGAAAGACAGCATATCATTCCCAAGTCCAAAAGTCCTATGAATTTCACTCGTCTGTTAGAAAAAGGATGATGGTTTAGATGTGATCACAGTAAGCCCTTTGCCTCTGAAGGAAGACTTCAGCTCCCACCTGATGAGTGAAGCACCCATAAATAAAAATGTCATTTCCCCCGAGAGGGAAATCAAATTATGAATTCAGAATTTCATAGTCATCTGTTTTTATTGTTGCCTAATGCTTTTAGATCTGCACAGGCCCTGCAGAAAATCAGCTCTGAAACTGCATAATTAGGACATCTTTCATAGTCGTAAATGCTAATCCCACTGGAGAACAGATTAAGAATTCATAGGCATGAATTCCTGGCACCAGGTATCTGAAGTTCCTTTTCTTTCTGAATAATTCATTATTTAAATACTTCACTGTGCATCTTATACAATCCTACATGTTGTATCAGGGGCAAGGGAGAAACATTAACTCCACATATATTTCAACACTAAATACATTCAAGGCTTATTTATGTTGATTTGATGTCATTGGATTCCAACTGCTAACAATGGTACAGCCTTTTAGTTAGTAGCCCCAGGGACCAATTTGGGGAAATGAAGTAGGATCTACTGCAGGACATTAATAAGGTCAGAGATCTAGCTTTTATAGATGACTGAGTTAGTTGGTTTAAGAAGAAAACAAATATTAGCAAAAGGTTCAGGTAGTTGTCTTCCAGAAAGAGTGATGATTATTTGCAGTTAATGCTTTCCCAATCGTGGCTGTGACGTTTTATGGCAAAATGTGTGCACGGAAAGTGAAAAGTGAAGGCCTGTGGTTGATTTTGTCCTTGCAAGGCCAGGCTTGGAGGTTCAGCAGCCCAGCAGGCATTTCAAGACTGTGATACCCTTCTTCCTTGAGGGTTTAGGGTCTCCATCAGCTAGTGCAAACCTCCTTATTGGAAGCACTCCCTGTCCTGTGGGGACCTGCTCATCTGATGGCCATCCCACTGCAGGGCAGTGAACTCTGGAAGCAGTGTCCTCTCATCTTTGAGTCTCTGCCGCCTGTACAGCACCCGGCATGAAGAAGCATGTCATGTGTGTTTGTTTAATAACATAATGCATATTCAAGGATTAGCCCAAACTCTGTTGGTTGCAACTGATAGAAACTCAAACAGTTTAAACCTAAAGGAGAAAGTGGGCTTCCCTGGCAGCACAGTGGTAAAGAATCTGCCTGCCAATGCAGGAGATGCGGGTTCAATCCCTGGGTCCGGAAGATCCTCTGGAGAAGGGAATGGCAACCCACTCCAGTATTCTTGCCTGGAGAATCCCATGGACAGAGGAGTCTGGCGGGCTACCATCCATGGGGTCGCACAGAGTCGGACATGACATAGTGACTAAACAAAAAGCAGAAAGTGGTGTTGAGACCTTCCCCAAGGCCACAGAAGTGGAGCCCAGAACCAAGGTCACCTCCAAAACTAATTGAGCCCCTTTGTCCATTGCCCAAAGCCCCTGATCATCACTAACAAGCTTCCTGAACCCAAACTAGGCAAAGATACGGGCTACAGTACTCACTCTATAGCACCCTAACCAATCACCTAATGCCTGTCTTCCAGCAGGAATCTTCTTTGGCTTGAGGCTATAAAAATTGGCTACTAACTCACAAAAACTGTCACCTCTCCCTCGTCTGTTAGGGGTTGTTGGCCCGCCACGTTTGCAGTGCCCACTTTATCTCCACTCTTTGTTCTTAATAAACATTCCTTTCTGCAGTACTCTGCATCTGGAAATTCTTTTCCAACCGGTGCTTGGATTGCCTCAACAAGTAATGCAAGGATACTAAGAGAAAGTATAATTTTCTTTTTATTTTATTTTTTAAAATTTATTTATTTATTTCAATTGGAGAAAGTATAATTTTCTAATATGAGCCGACAGGCAGAGAAGATGGTGACTCGTATCCCAAGGACCACCTTCCCCAAGCTAGAATTCAGGTTTCTTTCTTACTAAAAGGGAGGGAAAGTGGTTGGTTGCTGGAACCTCTCTGGAGCCAGAGTCCTTTGTTCTCACTACTGTCCAGGGAGGTCACAGTGTTACTATAAACCTCTAATAATGCAAACGCTATTCTCTGTTATGAAACTTTTATATCTGTGTGAATGGAAAGGTGTTATACCCTTGAAGGTCAGAGCCTTGGGAATGGGCCCTTCTGTCAGTGTCAGGCTCTAGGCAACCAGTTCTTAACTTGCAGCAAAAGCAACGAAATGCAAAGGTTAAAGTAAAAGAAACAGATCTGATACCGAGTCAGATTTGTTCTTCCTTATGGGAAGAACTGTGTGCAACACAGTTTGGGCAGAAAACATTTAACTGTTCTTGGGAAGTGTTGCCTTGTATGACTCTATTGGAAGTTACTGTCTCACCATTTTGCTAACCAGATCCTCCCAACAACCCTGTGAAGGGCAAGTCTTATTATTTCAAGTTTCCTGATGGGGAAAATGAGGCTCTGGGTAGTGAGAGAATTCGCAGGGTTGTGCGGGAACCGGAGCCCTCAGCTAAGCCAGGACAGCCCCCTGAGTGGCTCCCAGGGCGTCCTACCCGAGCTCCGAGTCTCTGACGCCCGCGTTAGCCTTCGCTGCCTCTGTGCTGACTTCTCTTTTTCACTTGAATGCGTTTCTTATCATCTCCAGGGCTGAGGTCACCCTTTGTGTCAGTAGGAGTCTGTTCTTGTTCCTCTCGGTCCTGGCAAGAAAAAAGCAGGAATTCTGAAAATCGGCAATTATCCCTCCTGGTTTCTTTGTACAGTGCCCCATAAATAATTTATTTGGATCGAGGGACTGGAGACTGAAAACGTATATTGGATCTTGCTGCAACCGGGTGGATTCTACATTCAGGACTTGAGTGTAGTGGGAAAAAGGAGTGTGCCTTTGAAATCAGAGGAGACTTTGACCCGAGAACCCAGGTGGAAGTGCTGGAGGCGGGCGGGCAGCGTCAAGAAGGAGCATTTTCATAGCACATAAAGGTCCCTCTCAGGGTTCCCACGTGCAGACCCTACGTGCTTTACGGCTGGGGTTTGCAAACAACACAGCCTGGAACTGGAAGACTCCGGGACAGGTCTGAGCTCAGGCACTTTCCAAGTGCCTCCTGCTGCACTCGATACCTGCATGAAACAAAGAAAATTGTGTTTGCCAGGCTCGCTCGCTGAAGTCACAGGACTCTGCGTATCATGCAGCAGTCTGGAATTCCTACAAAAACTCATCAGAAAGGGAATGTGGCCCGCCACACGGACACAGTCGTCTACCCAACTTTTCAGATCAAAACGTTCAGTACAGAGTTGAAAAACCATGTGATGGTCATGGATTTTGTGAAGAGGAACTGGTTTCCCTCCCAGAGAAGAGCCAAAGTTTGTATCATCCGTATGTATCAAGGCCTGAAGACAGCTGAGCAGCCAGCCAGCAGATATGAGGTAAGGCTGAATTGGGGCGCACACCTCATTCCGAGAAATGGAGTGCTACTCTTCAAAGAGACAGCTCAGATGTTCTATCTGGTCTGATAAATTAATCATCGGTTTAGTTTTTCTCAAAGGATTTGGAAAAGACTTTCTCATCCCTTAATTTACTTCAGTTTTTGAAATATGAGGGGGTGGGGGGTGGGGGTGGCGGGTGGAATTGGATAACTGAAATTTACACATGACACACTTCTGCCCTTACAAACCTTTAATAGTGCTCCAAAGAGCTGGATAATTTGTATCCACATTTAGAAACTGCAGTCTATTTCTGGGGATAAATTTTCTTAGCTCTGTGTGTTTGCAATCATCTGTCTTTAAAAACAAATTCCCATTTGTTTCCTGATGCCTTTCGCAGGAGATTATCTATGCCTTGCTTTGATCAAGTTAACATAGAATGATTTAAGTTACACCAGTAAGAATGGGCTTTTATTTTTTGATAGTGAGATCTTATTTTTAAACAGGAACTACTTTTTGTGGGAGAAAAAAGGAGAACTTGGGAGATTGAGAATGTCACAGTTAGATAAACACATTACTCTGAAGTATATTTGTATTCTGTAACTAGAATAAGCCACAAGCAGTTATCCTCCAGAAGGTAAACACACACGAAATCTGATCAGGTCTTTATTGTACATGGAATAAATTATGAATGACATTGTAATTGATTCCCATATAGCTCACTTACCCATCCCTTTTGATAAATGTAACATGCAAATTGCTAATGTTTTATGAAGAAGTAACCTTTCTGAATACTGATGCTGTTGTTAGGAAAGGCTTCCCATGAATGCTGGCAAAACCCCTAGTTCTTTTGTTTCCCACACTGGGCTTCCTTATTCCAGGGCAATGTCAGAACCTGTTCTACTGGGTTCAAGGCTGGCTTCTCCCTGTGCCAGCCCCAGGATTGTGAATTTCCATGTTCACCACAGAGATATAAAGGCCACAGAAATAATGGTGTTAATTAAATTCAGTAATAGTTGTTCATTAGTTCATTGCCCAATCAACCAGAGAAAAAGGTGTGCAATTAGAATATAATTGAAGGAAACCAGAGATGTTATTATTCACAAAGAATTAATCAGATGGGGACAGAATTTTATCATTGTGTAGTTTTCGCTGAGGTTATTTTTCAGTCCTCCAGAGAAAGAGAAAAACTTGTTGAATTATATCAGCTTGCATTTTTAAAAAATGTTCATGGGTCCGTTTTAAACCCTCAATGGCAAAGAGCAGCTCCTGTGTCCTCAATTTTTTTTGTATGCATAAAACTTTGTTTATTCCTTTAGCAGCATTGAAGGGAACAGTGTGGAAAACTGTATCTTTGTAGGAGACTGTAAAAACTTTTATTATACTGACGGCCGCAGCTACAGCATTTTTGCGTGACTCAACTCTGCTCCAACCCCCATTTCCAAATACAGACAACAATTGAGGCTGTGTGCCTGCTGCTTGAGAGTAACCTGGAGTCGCAAGTCTTATGTTAAAGTGAGTCTGAGACCCACAGCAATCAGGTCAACTGAACTCTCTTCACCATGTCTGTGATGTGAAAGGTGGCCCAGGCAGGGCCTGCTTCCTCCGCTCAAGTGCAGGCCAAGTTTGAACACTCAGACAGGATCTGATCCTCTGATCTTCCTGAATTCCAAGCTCTGTTCTTTCACTAGCAAACATTTCAGCTTAAAATATTCCACATCCATTGAACTGTTCTCCCTGTTATTCCCACTGGGGAAAGGCAGCACCATTTAGGGTAGGAAACCCAGCAGGAAGGCAACTTCCTGGCTCACTTCTCAAGCTGAACTGATGAGAGCCCAATTAACAGCCTCTGGGTTCTGTTAGACTTGGCCCAGTGACCCCTTCTCTCTCAAAGGCTCCAAGGCCATTGGTTTACCTGCCAGGGCTTTAACCATAAAGTACCTGATGGGGTGAAAAATGAGCCTGGTCAGTGGGATGAACTCTCAATGCACAAAGGTGCTGGATTAAAGAAACTGGCTGCCTCTCCAGGAAAAGTGAGTTTGGGGTATTTTGCTTCTATAAAAACCTTATGGATTTCAGGTCCTTCCCAGGAGGACCTACAGATTTATTTGAGCTGAGTTTAAGGTCTAAGGCTGGCATTTTTCTAAAACTATCACCTTAGTTCTGAGCTGTGTTAACACTTGGAGATACTGCCTCTCATCCGAGAGAGGCAGTGACCCAGCTTAACTCTGGCCCCAGGATGATCCAGCTACACTCAGTCCCTGTCTGAAGCTACCTTTAAATAGGAACAGCAAGCATATGTGTTGTGCTGAAAGGCAGAGAGGATTGGAGGCAGATGGTGGTGAGGAGGCTGAAGACCCCGGTCTTCACGTTTGTAAAGCCGCAATCCCTGCTGACTCCAACAATGCCCCAAACTATTAAAAAAGTACAGTATGCTCAGGCCCTTTGTCCTTCTGCAAACATACTTGACAAATTTTGGACATCAGAATAACTATAACTGGGCAAGGAGGTGGATGTGCATTTGGGTTCTGGCTGCTGTCAACATTGCAAGCGTGGCTGCTTTCCAAGATCTGCTGTTTAGGGCCGCGTGTACCATTTCCCTGATTCAGGAAGGGAAGCCACGTAGAATCCAGAGATGTGCTCATGTCTCCCAGTGCTGGAGTGTGAGGTGGCATCTGTCGATACTTGGAGGCTTTCTAATGGTAGACACGGGCCAGGACATGCCAGCCACGTCTTACCCATCTGTCTTCTTGTAGGTGACAGTTTCTGGTGCATTTAATCATTAGATGGACCAGGGAGAGCTTCTGTGCTTGGTGGTCACCATCTGGCCATGCTTCTCAACATTTCTTCAAACCTCTGGCATTTCTGCCTCTTCTTCCTAATCATCCTTTTTTGGAGGGAGGGAATGGGGGGTTGTGGTGCTCAATTCCAACTGAATGTAAGCATCATGGCAACATTTCATCATTTTTTTTAAATTTACTGACTTTTGCACATATTTAACTACACTCTGACGAGCTTAGACGTATGCGCACATCCATGATATATGATCACTGCAACCAAGGTACTAAACACACCCATCACTGCTAAAGATTTCCTTATGTTCCTTGTGTTGCTTTTTCTATTTGTGTGTGTGTTTTTTTTTTTTTTGGCAGTAAAAGCATCATGAGATCTATCTCCTTAACGTATTTTGAAGTAACAGTGTCATATTATTAAGCATAGGCGTTGTGTCATATAGGAAAGTGCTAGAACTTACTCATTTTGCGTAACTGAAGTTTTATGTTTTATGCATAGCATTCCACATTCCCCCTCCCCTAGGTCCTGGCAACCACTGTTCTATTTTCTGTTTCCACGAATTTACCTGGTTTGGATACTTCATATAAGTGGAACACTGCAGGGCAAACCATGCCATTTGTCCTTCTGTGACTGGCTTATTTCACTTCTCACAATGTCTTCTAGTTCTGTTCATGTTGTCACAAATGGTAGAGTTCTGTTCTTTTTTTAAGGCTGAATAATATTCTAGTATGTATGTATTGGGGCTTCCCAGGTGATGCTAGTGGTAAAAACCTGCCTGCCAGTGCAGAGGACGTAAGAGATGCAGGTTCGATCCTGGGCTGGGAAGATCCCCTGCGGGAGCGCCTGGCAGCCCACTCCAGTATTCTTGCCTGGAGAATCCCATGGACAGAGGAGCCTGGTGGGCTACAGTCCACAAAGTCGCAAAGAGTCAAGCAGGATTGAAGCGACTTAGCGCAAATATACGCATGTATGTATTACATTCTCCTTATCTGTTTATGTGTCAGTGCATAACTGGATTGTCTTCTCCTGGTGAACTTTAAAAGCTATACGTGCCTATGACCCAGCCAAGGCCCTTGTGACCCGAGTCTGCCGTGTGTGTGTGTCAAGTTGGCTGTGTTCCTTCAAAGAGCATCAAACTTGATTCTGACGTGAGGTTACGTCACTTGAAAACACTTTGATCCTTTTGAGCCTTACTTTTTGGCAGACTTTAGTCAAGGCAATTCTTCTCAATCATGGATGATTTTACTCCCTAGAGGATATTTGGTGATGCCTGCAGACATTGAGACATTTCTGGTTTTCACGATGCAGGAGAGATGTTCCTGGTACCCACTGGGTAGAGGCCATGATGCTGTTAAATATCCTGCAGCTCCCAAGACAGTCCCCAGCCTCAGAACAATGAGCTGCTCATCCTGAAATGTCCTCAGTGTGGGGGTTGAGGAGCCCTGGTCTCGGGCTAATTGAGCCTCACTATGTATTAAAAATTTATTGGATCTAAGTATAGTTGATTTACAATGCTGTTTTAATTTTTGCTGTACAAAAAAGTGATTCAGTTATACATATATATAATATTCTTTTTCGTATTTATTTCTACTATGGTTTGTCACAAGATGTTGAATGTAGTTCCCTGTGCTATACAGCAGGACCTTGGTGTTTATCCATCCTGTATATAGGAGTTTGCATCTGCTAATTCCACACTGCCAGTTCACCTTCCACCACCACCCCTCCGCCTTGGCAATCACAAGTCTGTTCTCTACGTTCCTGAGTCTGTTTCTGTTTTATAGATAAGTTCATTTGTGCCATATTTTAGATTCCGCTTATAAGATGCATCATGTTATATCTTATTCTCTGACCTCACTTAGTCTAATAACCTCTAGGTCCATCCGTGTGGCTGCAAATGCCATTCCTTTCGTTCTTTTTAATGCGTGAATATTATCCCAGTGTTGTTTATGCCACATCTTCTTTATCCACTCACCTATCGGTGGACACTTACATTGCTTCCATGTCTTGACTGTTGTACACAGAGCTGCTATGAACATAGGGGTGCATATCTTTTTGAATTATAGTATTGCCTGGATAATGTGAAGTCAAGTGGACCTTAGGAAGCATCACTATGAACAAAGCTAGTGGAGGTGATAGAATTCCAGCTGAGTTATTTCAAATCCTAAAAGATGATGCTTTTAAAGTGCTGCAGTCCGTATGCCAGCAAATTTGGAAAACTCAGCAGTGGCCACAGGACAAGGTCAATTTTCATTCCAATTCCAAAGAAGGGCAATGCCAAAGAATGCTCAAACTACCGCACAATTGCACTCATTGCACATGCTGGCAAAGTAATTTCCCAGATTCTCCACACTAAGCTTCAGTAGTTTATGAATTGAGAACTTCTAGATGTTCAAGCTGGATTTAGAAAAGGCAGAGGAATCAGAGATCAAGTGGCCAACATCTGTTGGATCATAGAAAAAGCAAGAGAATTCCAGAAAAACATCTACTTCTGCTTTATTGACTACGCCAAAGCCTTTAACTGTGTGGATCACAACACACTGTGAAAAATTCTTCAAGAGATGGGAATACCAGACCACCTTATTGTGTGCTGGTCAAGAAGCAACAGTTAGAACCAGACATGAAACAACAGACTGGTTCCAAATTGACGAAGGAATATGGCAAGGCTGTATATTGTCACTTTGCTTATTTAACTTATATGCAGAGTACATCAGGCTAAATGCCTGGCTGGATGAAGCACAGACTGGAGAAATATCAGGAGAAATGCCAGGAGAAATATCAATAATCTCAGATATGCAGATGACACCACTCTTATGGAATAAAGGAAGAGGAACTAAAGAGCCTCTTAATGGAGGTGAAAGAGGAGAGTGAAAAAGTTGGCTTAAAGCTCAACATTCGAAAAATGAAGATCATGGCATCCAGTTCCATTACTTCATGGCAAATAGATGAGGAAACAATGGAAACAGTGAGAGACTATTTTCTTGGGCTCAAACATCACTGCAGACAATGACTGCAGCCATGAAATTGAAAGACGCTTGCTTCTTGGAAGAAAAGCTATGACCAACCTAGACAGCATATTAAAAAGCAGAGACGTTACTTTGCCACCAAAGGTCTGTCTAGTCAAGGCTATGGTTTTTCCACTGGTCATGTATGGATGTGAGTGTTGGACTATAAAGAGAGCTGAGTGCCAAAGAATTGATGCTTTTGAACTGTGGTGTTGGAGAAGACTCTTGAGAGTCCCTTGGACTGCAAGGAGATCCAACCAGTCAATCCTAAAGGAAATCAATTCTGAATATTCATTGGAAGGACTGATGCTGAAGCTCCAATACTTTAGCCACCTGATGCGAAGAACTGACTCCTTGGAAAAGACCCAGATGCTTGGAAAGATTGAAGGCAGGAGGAGAAAGGGACAACAGAGGGTGAGATGATTGGATGGGATCACTGACTTCATGAATATGAGTTTGAGTGGGCTCTGGGAGTTGATGATGGGCTGGGAAGCCTGGTGTGCTGCAGTCCATGGGGTTGCAAAGAGTCAGACATGACTGAGCGAGTGAAGTAAAGTAAATGCCCAGAAGTAGAATTTCTGGATCATATGGCAACTCTATTTTTAGTTTTTTTGAGGGACCTCCATACTGTTTTCCATAGTTCAGCCCCACTATTAAGGCCCGCTCCTTGTGAGTTCAGTTCAGTCACTCAGTTGTGTCTGACTCTACATCCCCATGGACTGCAGCATGCCAGGATTCCCTGTCCATCACCAGTTCCTAGACCCTGCTCAAACTCATGTCCATCGAGTCGGTGATGCCATCCAACCATCTCATCCTTTGTCATCCCCTTCTTTTCCTGCCTTCAATCTTTCCCAGCATCAGGGTCTTTTCCAGTGAGTCAGTTCTTTGCATCTTGTGGCCAAAGTATTGGAGTTTCAGCTTCCGCATCAGTCCTTCCAATGAATATTCAGGGTGGATTTCCTTTAGGATGGACTGGTTGGATCTCCTTGCTGTCTCCGGGGCTCTCAAGAGTCTCTTCCAGCCCCACAGCTCAGCCCCACAAGTCACAGTTCTCAACACCACTGAACACCCCGGGTTTGTGAAATCTTACTACCAGGGCCAGTGGGAACACGAACTGTCGCCAGCTCTGAGTGAGTTCCTGGCAGCGTCTGGCGGGCCTCTGTCTAGCAGCTCTTTCCCTGCGTTCAGGTCATTCTCCCCGCGTGTGTGCTTGCACGCTCAGTTGCTAACTTGTGTCCGACTCTTGTGACCCCATGGGCTGTAGCCCTGCAGGCTCCTCTGTCCATGGGATTCTTCAGGCAGAAATATTGGAGTGGGTTGCCTTTTCCTTCTCCAGGAGATCTTCCCAACCCAGGGATTGAATTCACGTCTCCTGCATCTCTTCCATTGGCAGACAGTTTCTTTTCCCACATGCAAGTCAGTATTCAGTCAGAGACTGGTGGGCCCCTTTGCCGGTTGCTGTAATTCTCTTTCCTTACTGTTCTTTGGTATTTCATTGCACTAATTCTGGCTACCTCAGCCTCTCTGAATCCTCACCTCTGCCTCCTCCACTCAGTGAGATGCCAGGCTCTCAAGTTTCCCCTTCCTGATACACAGCCTGGAAGGTGCCTCTCTGTAGGGACAGGTGTAGGGCTCATTTCTCTGGTTCCCCGTCCCTCCAGAATTATAGCCCTCCACTGTGTGTGTCCAGCGTCTTCAAACAATTGCTTCATAGCTTTTGTCTGGCTTCTCCATCACGGTTGGTAGCAGACGTGTCTGCCCCTGTGGCTGTGATGTCCCTGAGGCTCCCCAGTGGAAAAGAGTGCAGGAGGTACAGGAGACATGGGCTCAATCCCTGGGTCGGGAAGATCCTCTGGAGAAGGAAATGGCAACCCACTCCAGTATTCTTGTCTGGAAAATGCCATGGAGAGAGGAGCCAGGCGAGCTACAGTTCATGGGGTCACAAAAGAGTTTGACATGACTGAGCGTGCACACACACACACACACACGCACACACACACACACACACTGGAAGTTGAGAAACACCGCTCTGGGCTTTGATGAAAGTTTTCCAGTTGTTGAAAGGAGCCCTTAGGTAATATGAAAGAAAAACACTCAAGTTTTAAGTGCTTAAGCTTCCAGAGAACTTTATTCAGGGAATAAAGAGTCATCAAGACCTAAGAGAAGATGAAACAAACATTCCCTTTCTGCTCATAGTAGCCAAAAGGTGCAGAACAGTTTGCCTGTTTCCCAACCAAGCTGAAGAGACTTCCCCAGATCAGAGGCTTCTGAGTCTCGCTTTTCTTCCTGAAGTCTTGGCCTCCGAGTGATGCTTTTCTGGGATGTGTTGGTGGTTCTGGCTGCAGCAAAGGTGCTGAGCCCTCCAGAGTCAGGACTAAGAAAAGGACTTTTCGCAAAGGACAATAAGTATTTCAATTCACTTTGCCACCCAGTGAACAGGTCGGAATCCTGTGCCTCATGGCCAGGACCTGAGAGTGTAGTGGGTGATCCTTCTAGAATTTCCTAGAAGCTTCAGCCACTCATCCATTGACAATGGTTGGTAGCCTCTGTCCAGATGCAGGAGGAAATCCAAGAGGCAAAAGATGGAGTGTCCACCCTTGGGAATCAGTGCTTCCACTGACCACTTTCTTCCCCGCCTCCCTGCCCTTGCCAATGGGAGGCTGGCTGTGAGGGGGTGGGGTCCTGAAGAGGCACAGAGGTCTGAGGTTGGAGATGAGTTTTGGTATGGCAAGGAGCATGCCTGCTGACTGACATCTCCACATTAACTGCACTGTGAATTCCATGAAAGGTGAAGTGCAGGTTGGTCTGGAACATTTACAGCTGAGCCTCTTGAGACTGATCTGACATCATTTTGACCAACTTGCTGGGAGAAATATCAATAACCTCAGATATACAGATGACACCACCCTTATGGGAGAAAGGGAAGAAATAAAGAGCCTCTTGATGAAAGTGAAAGAGGAGAGTGAAAAAGTTGGCTTAAAGCTCAATATTCAGAAAACTAAGATCCTGGCATCCAGTCCCATCACTTCATGGCAAATAGATGGGGAAACAGTGGAAACAGTGACAGACTTTATTTTGGGGGGCTCCAAACTCACTGCAGATGATGACTGCAGCCATGATATTAAAAGACACTCCTTGGAAGAAAAGCTATGACCAACCTAGACAGCATATTAAAAAGCAGAGACATTACTTTGCCAACAAAGGTCCATCTAGTCAAGGCTATGGTTTTTCCAGTGGTCATGTATGGATGCGAGAGTTGGACTGTGAAGGCTGAGCACCGAAGAATTGATGCTTTAGAACTGTGGTGTTGGAGAAGACTCTTGAGAGTCCCTTGAACTACAAGGAGAGCCAACCAGTCAATCCTAAAGGAAATCAGTCCTGAATATTCATTAGAAGGACTGATGTTGAAGCTGAAACTCCAATACTTCGTTTACCTGATGTGAAGAACTGACTCATTGGAAAAGACCCTGATGCTGGAAAGATTGAGTGCAGGAGGAGAAGGGGATGACAGAGGGTGAGATGGTTGGATGGCATCACTGACTCAATGGACATGAGTTTGAGTAAACTGGACAGGGAGGCCTGGCATGTTGCTGTCCATGGGTTCTCAGAGTCAGACATGACTGAGCGACTGAAATGAACTGATCAGGAAGCTGGGCGTGGGTAGGAGGACCGTGGCTACATTTCAGCCAAGCCAAGGCAGAGGAGATGTGGGTCAAAGGTGGGGTGTGTGACTAAGAGTGGAGGTGCTGGATGGAGTCTTCCTGGGGTCTTGTTAGCTCAGTGACCTTGGCAAGTTCCTTGATCTCTTTGAGTTTTAGTTTCCTTATCTGTGCTCATGAGAACCATGGTGGCATCCAACATAGAGGGCTGCTGGGAGGATTAAGGGAGATAATCTATAAGAAAGCTGAGCTTCGGGCATGGCACAGAGGCAGCCTTCCGTGAGGTGAGTCGTCACTGGAGTTCATGCGCTGGTGTGTCTTTTTCTGTCATCCCCAACTTTGAAGCAGAGCCATGGCATGAAGACGTGGCCCCTGGGGCCAGGGCTAATTGTGACCAGTGCTTTGAGGATGCCGCCGCTTGCCGGAAATCCTGTTTAAATTGGGTGAACATCCCCGCTCTCCTTCCCCACCCTCAAAGTGCCAAGTGACAGGGACCGGTGACCTTCTGTACCCTTGGCTCAGCAATCTCCATCCCCAGACAACTCAGGGATTAGTCACCACCTTGTGCTTGAGCTGAATGAACAATTTCTGCTCAGATCTCACCCAGTCCCGTGGCCACCTCTCAGTTCCATCTTTGACAAGAGATGATAGAGAAGGTGAGTTCACACACATCTGATTCCTGCCTGGTAAAGCCAGGGTTAGGTCAGGAAGTACAGCAGGGCATCTCTCATGAAAGATGCACCCTCCCTTCGAAGACCTGCTCTGCTCTGAATGGAGTTTGTCACCTCACAAAGGGCTGAATGGCCCTCATGCTGTAGAGTCCTTCAGAAGCCCTGGGGAGGCCTTTCTAAGAATATAGACCCCTAGGCTCTGGGAAAGGGGAGAGTCCAGAAACCTCTGGTTCTTTTTTTTTCATTTTGAAGCTTTTAGATTTTAAGTGCACTGGGAAATCATTGAATTTTAAACAGAGTAACATAGTCTCGTTTTTAATTGAACTGTAGTTGCTTTACATTGTTGCATTAGCTTCAGCTGTACAGCAGAGTGATACACACACAAATGTACATACATATATACTTTTGCAGGTTCTTCCCCCTTATTACAAAATATTGAGTATTGTTCCTATCCTATACAGAAGGTCCTTGTTGTTTATCTACTTGACATACAATATTAATCCCAATCTCCTAGTTTATCCCTCCCCTTCCCCTTTGGTAACCATAAGTTCATTTCCTAAGTCTGTAAGTCTGTTTCTGTTTTGTAAATAAGTTCAGAGTCAAATATATATAATTATATATATATAATTATATAATTTTATAATTATATATAATTATAATTATATATATATATTTTTTAGATTCTGCATATAAGCGAATCATATGATGGTTGCCTTTCTCTCTCTGACTTACATCGCCTTGTATGACAACCTCTAGGTCTATCCATGTTGCTGAGTCTTTTTTTTAATGGCTTTTAAAATCTTTTTTATGGCGGAGTACAAAAATCTTTTTTTTTTTAACTTGACAACCAGGTGATTAGGATACAGGTCCAAAGCCTTGATCTGGAAGTTTCAGACTGATATTTTCCAACCACATGAGCCAAGGAGAAAGTGACAAAGAAGGCCGTGTGAATTGCCTGTGTTGAGAAAGCTGATGTGAAGGGGGAGAGGGCATGGGGGCGAAACGATCAGAGGGCAGAGTGTCTGCACCACTCTGTGCAAGGAGAGCTGAGATGGGACTGGAACAAAGGGGACTGTGTTGGTTGGTCTCTGAATTGCCCCATTGATCCCCACCACAGCTGTGCGAGGCGTAGGAGCCCTGTTTTTCCAAAGAGAAGGTTCTGCGAGACCCAGGAAATGAGGCCCAGAGACCCTGTTAGGAGCGGCCGAAGGAAGCTTTAGCTACGTCAGCTCTGCCGCTGTGCTTCTGGCTTGGTGTTGGGGCAGAGGAGCGGGAAGCAGCCTTTGTCGGGAGAGCAATAGTTGGGGACACCCCCCGGGACGTCAGAGTGGGCCCTGGAGAAAGTGGGCTCTGCCCGAATCGGGTGGGAGGAGGTGTTATAGAGCCCCCAGCTCTCCTGCTTTGGGCAGCTCTTCTTCCTGCGGCTTTTCCACTAAGCACTTCCTTGCAGTTTGTGAGTCCCATGTGGGCTCATAGTGTCCTCTGTTTTTGTGTCCCATGTCCTCTTCCTTCTCTAGGGGAGCAGATGGACCAAAGGGGAGATACTGGGCTGGATTGCTTTAAAAAGTGTATCAGGGGCCTGGTGTGTGCCAGGAGCCGCGCTTGGTGCTGGGGACACAGAGGTCCAGACGGCAGCGCTGCTGTCCCTTCTCGTCCTCTGCTCAGGGAGGCAGCCGGTCAGTGCCAAGTCAGGGTCTACATGGACCTGTAGACCAGAGAACTCCGCGAGACCACACTGGGAAAGAGAGCTTTGGGCACGTGCTTCACAGCAGAATGTGAGTTTCCTGTGACCCAAAGGGAGCAGGAGAATGTGGGAATGGAGAAAAGGAAGACACCTCAGGCAGATGGGATGGCAATTTCTAGGCAGTGGCACAGGCAAGGAGAACCTAAACAAAACCTGGTCTTCTGTAGAATTGCATCTAGAATTTGCAGGAATTGCTGAAAGAGGGGAGCCAGGCGGAGAGAGAGCTCCTGAAATTTCCTTTGGGTTCCCTTGAGTTTGTGGCTGACGACCGATCTGTGCTGTGAAATTCCACAAGACCGAAGAACAGCTGGCAAGTGAGGCAAAGCTCCTGGGATGCTGCCAGGTGAACGGTGCTCAGAGCTCACTCAGGGCCACGCGGGCACGGGTGTTCCCAGCCGTCCAGAATGCAGAGAGCTCCCTGAACGGATGGCACGCTCAGTGGAGCTGCAGTAAGGGCCCTGCCTTGAAAGTCTGCTGAGTCAGCCCCAGAGGAGAGGCTATTTCTAGGTCCGTGTGTACTCCGTCACTTCAGTCGTGTCCAGCTCTTTGCGGCCCCATGGACTGCAGCCTTTCAGGCTCCTCTGTCCATGGGATTCTCCAGGCAAGAGTACTGGAGTCGGGTGCTGTGCCCTCCTCCAGGGGATCTTTCTGACCCAGGGATGGAATCCGCATCTCTTATATATCCTGCCTTGGCAGGCAGGCTCCTTTACCACTAGCGCCACCTGGGAAGCCCCATTCCAGGTCCATCCTATAACAACTTAAAACAGTCTTAAAAGAATCAAGCTGTTTCACAAGTTGTTTAACTGCCTGCCAGAACAAAGTTCAACACTCTTTAAAAGATTACAACAAAATCCATCAAGTCATAATACAAAATTAAAAATATCTGGCATCCAGATAAAGCTTTCTATGTATTCAAAGCAGCAGGAAAGTATGATTTAACCAGGGGAAATTATGATTAATAGAAGCCGATCCCTAAACGGATGGAGAGATGATGGAATAGCAAGCAAGGACTTTTTAAGAAGCTCTTGTAAATACTATAAATATATTACTATTCCTTTAAATTCAAGGATTTAAGGGAAGATATTACAATAAATGGGAAGAGAAATAGTTGACATAAAAATAAACCAAATAGAACTTATAGAGAAGAAAATAAAGTGATTCTTTAATACTATCTGAAATGGAAGTTTTACCAGGTGGTAGTAACAGGAAATTGGATGCTATAGAGGAAAAGACCAATGAAATTTCTGATTGAACACAAAGGAGGAAAAAAAGAGGGATCGATATAAAAACATCCAAGACCCATATAATTAGAATCTTAGAAAGAATAGGTATGGGGTGAGGGTACGGAAAAGTTCTGAAGAAATAATGGCTAAAAATTTTCATAATGTAGCGGAACTTATATCAAAGCATTGCCTAATATATAGGCCAGGTATACTCGGCAGAGGCCAGATCAGCAGGATTGGCCCATGTCATGTGAAATAGTATAGATTTCAGTGTTTCCGCCGTGGTGGTCCACAAGCATTATCAGTCAGCATTCTCCAGTCCAAGGAAGTTGCTTTGTTTCCTTGTGCTCTATATAAGTTAACTGAGGAAATTGTTTATTTACTCATGAGATAATACCAGTTTCATGTAGGATCATACGTAGTTTCAGCTCTGATCAGCTATTCAGTTCTGTTCAGTCACACAGTTGTGTCCAATTCTTTGCGACCCCATGGACTGTTGCATATTAGACTTTCCTGTCCAACACCAACTCCTGGAGCTTACTCACACTCCCGTCCATCGAGTTGGTGATGCCATCCAACCATCTCATCCTCTGTCATTCCCTTCTCCTCCCGCCTTCAATCTTTCCGAGCATGAGGGTCTTTTCTAAGGAGTCAGTTCTTCACATCAGGTGGCCAAAGTATTGGAATTTCAGCTTCAGCATCAGTCCTTCCAATGAATATTCAGGATTGATTTCCTTTAGGATTGACTTGTTTGATCTCCTTGAAACCCAAGGGACTCTCAAGAGTCTTTTCAGCACCACAATTCAAAAGCATCAGTTCTTTGGTGCTCAGCCTTCTTTATGGTCAAACTCTCACATCCATACATGACTACTGGAAAAACCATTTGACTAGACAGACCTTAGTCAGCAAAGTAATGTCTGTGTTTTTAAATATGCTGTCTAGGTTTGTCATTGCTTTTCTTCCAAGGAGCGTCTTTTAATTTCATGGCTGCAGACACCATCTGCAGTGATTTTGAAACCCAAGAAAATAAAGTCTGTCATTGTTTCCATTGTTTCCCCATGATCTCCATTTTTGGAATGTTAAGCTTTAAGCTAGTTTTTTTCACTCTGCTCTTTTGCCTTCATCAAGAGGCTCTTTAGTTTCTCTTAGCTTTCTGCCATAAGGGTGGTATCATCTGCATATCTAAGGTTATTGATATTTCTCCCAGCAATCTTGATTCCAGCTTGTGTTTCATCCAGCCCAGCACATGATGTACTCTGCATATAAGTTAAATAAGCTGGGTAACAATATATAGCTTTGACATACTCCTTTCCCAATTTGAAACCAGTCTGTTGTTCCATGTCCGGTTCTAACTGTTGCTTCTTGACCTCCATACAGATTTCTCAGGAGGCAGGTAAGGTGGTCTAGTATTCCTGTCTCAAACAATCTGGGCAGATAACTGTGTTATTCTTCTATTGCTGCAAAGCAAATGATCACATACTTAGTACTTTAAAACGATACCTATTTATTATTTTACAGTTTTGGTCCCTCTGCTTAGGGTCTTTCCAGGCTGACTCAAGGTGTCAGATGAGGCTGTGATCACATCTGTAGCTCAGAGGCCTCTTCCAAGATCCATGGTTATTGTCAGAATTCAGCTCCTTGTGGCTGCAGGACCACAGTCCCCATTGTCTCGATGGGGCTTGGGTGGTGCACTCAGCTCCCTGAGGTTGTCCTCAGGCCTTGTCACGTGGTTCTGGCCATAGGCAGTTCACAGCATGTTTGTTTGCTTCCTCAAGGTCAGAAGGACAGTCTCGCTGCTTTGAATCCCTCTGACTTCATTTAAGGGCACATCTGATTAGGTCAGGTCTACCTAATATGATCTCCCTTGGATTAGCTCCACAGCAGCAGATTAACAATCTCAACTGCATCTGTAAGAACCTTTTGCGATATAACGTAATTTAGTTGTAGCAATGATAGCCCATTGTGTTTACAGGTTCTGTTCACACTCAAAAGAAAGAGAACTTTTGGGGCATGTGAATATTCTGGTACCGTACTGTATTTAAAACCTTTGTATCTGTGCAAAGAGGGAAATCACAGGAGCCCTGGATTTGAAGAAACATAGGTGTGAACCTCTATTAGGAGCGTCATAAGAAAAGAAGTCCCTAATCTGTTCTAGCTCATGACTGTGCCCCTAGCAACAGGTCAGCCTTCAAGAAACACTGTGGAGTATGTGTGTGAGTGAGTGAATGAATGAACAAAAGTGCACCAAGTGTATTTTAGCTGAAAACCTGAGGCCAGAGTGAATGACGATCGATGGCTTCAGGCATGGAACACAGCACCCTCTGATTTGATATGTATGTTAGGCTCCCTTCCAGAGTCACTCATTTCTTGCTTATCAACAGACAGATGGATAGACAGACAGACATCGGCTCTAGTTTGCCAAAATGACGCTCCAAAATAGAGGTCAGTCCTACTTCCCTTTTCATTAATCAAATTCCTAATAGAGAAATTATTTAATTTCCTCTCTGTGAGTCTAATTTATATCCCTTCTTCTTCCAGAGAAGACTTGGAGACAGCTCCAAAAAGGAGTGTCTTGGAAAATATCCAGAATTTAGGAATAATAATGTATCAGAGAAACAAACAGGGCTGAAGACAAAAGTGAGGGCACGATTTTCTTAAAGCAGACAACAAATTGCTTGCCATTCTGTACTGAGGACAAGAAGCCTCTTCCCAGAAAGCCACTGCAACCAGGGGCAAGGGGGTGGGCCCTTCCCTGCGGAGGGCTCAGAGCCTCTGATCCAGCCCTCCACTGACAGAAAGTTCTTGAAACTCAGGATTTTAGCCACAGATGCGCGCAGCTCCTTGCTAATGAGTTCTGGGCACTGCTGCCTTCTCCAGTGTAGCTGCTTTGTGACACCCTACAGTTTCACAGGAAGCCTGTTCAGCGGCGGTAGTTTAGGTGTGTGAAAGGGATCGTGTGTCAGTTAACGGACATGAAGAGGGGTCCAGGGTGCACAGGAGATGTGTGGGCTCAGAGTTATAGTTTGCTCCTCACTGTTGATGTAATACTCAGGAAAGAAGCTTAGCTGTGATCCCAATGTGTGCGTCCCACTGTGCCAGCCCTCAATCACAGGGAACAAAAATCTGAAGACTTCCCATGCAATGTTGTTGTTCACCTGCCAAGTCATGTCTGACTCTTTGCGACCCCAAGGACTGCAACACAGCAGGCCTCCCTGTCCCACACTGTCTCCGGGAGCTTGCTCAAACTCTTGTCCATCCAGTCGGTGATGCCATCCAACCATCTCATCCTCTGTCATCCCCTTCTCCTCCCACCTTCAATCTTTCTCAGAATCAGGGTCTTTTCAGATGAGTCAGTTCTTCATATCAGGTGGCCAAAGTATGGAGTTTCAGCTTCAGCATCAGTCCTTCCGATAAATATTCAGGACTGATTTTCTTTAGGATGGACTGGTTGGACCTCCTTGCTGTCTAAGGGACTCTCAAGAGTCTTCTCCAACACCACAGTTCAAAAGCATCAAATCTTTGGCACTCTGCCTTCTTTATGGTCCAACTCTCACATCTGTACATGATGGCTGGAAAGACCATAACCTTGATTGTATGGACCTTTGTCAGCAAAGTCATGTCTTTGCTTTTTAATACACTGTCTCGGTCTGTCATAGCTTTCCTTCCAAGAAGCAATTGTTTTCTAATTCTATGCAATACTTCCACAAAAACGGCCCCTCACTCAGGTCTGGTTGTGTCATTTGTGGGGACCAGTACAAAATGAAAGTGTGGACCCCATGTTAAACAATCTGGGGGAAATAGTCATTTAAGTTTCTAAAATATGTCTCTTTCCTTTCTTCTGTGGTCTTTTTCTTGATTTGTTATGATGGTTTTTATTTGCTATTGAATGTCAGTCCAAGTAAAAACAATTAAAATTTTAAATCATTACCATAAATTTTACTGTTCGTCTATGGTATTATGTGATGCCAGTTTTAACACAAATACACACAAATACAAAAGCATTGAACTCATCTGTGAAATTACTGAAATGATACCATTTTTATTTTTTAATCTCATCCATGCATATATGTATTCTTACTAGACCAATGGAAACTCTGCAGAAACCAATTCAGATTTTAATTTCATTCCTTGGTATAATCATATTTTACCAACACTCTCTATTTCACTTTACTGATGAGTAAGGAAGGACGGAAAGGAAAGCGGACTGTGGTTGCCCATCTCTTCCTTTCCTTCTAGGCCATTCTTTTCAGCATAAATGTGTGGCTAGGAAGGGCTGTAACGGAAGTAAGAACAGATGTGAGAGTGTTACCAGTTTAAGGGTCGGGGGAAGGGATAGTTAGGGGTTTGGGTGGACATGTACACACCGCTGTATTTAAGATGGATCACCAACAAGGGCTTACTGTATAGCACATGGAACTCTGCTCAATGTTATGTGGCAGCCTGGATGGGAGGGGAGTGTGGCGGAGAGAGGATACATGTATATATATGGCTGAATCCCTTCTCTGTCCACCTGAACTATCACAACGTGTTTGATAATTAGCTGTACTCCCAATACAAAATAAAAAGTTCAAAAAAAAGAAATTGTTAAAAGGCCAGATGAGAAATTCAAGCGAGGCTTTATTGGGCCCCTGCTGCAGCAGCGGCAAATGAGAACAAGTGTAAGGGCCCCTTGCTCAGTCCCTGAGGGGATGTGTGAGCTGATTCCTTGTGTGGGGTGAGGGTAATGGTGTGTCTGCGGGTCGGGCTGGAGGGGTGGCTCAGGAGCTTTGCCTGTGCCTTTGGTGGCGTCCAGTGTAGTTGGCCTGAACAGTATTCTGCTTTTGCCCCTAGCTCTTCAGAAGGACTTCCCTGGTGGCTCAGGCAGTAAAGAACCTGCCTGCAATGCAGGAGATATGGGTTAAATCCCTGGGTCAGGAAGATCCCCTGGACAAGGGTTGGCAGCCCACTCCAATATTATTGCCTGGAGAATTCTGTGGGCAGAAGAGCCTAGTGGGCTACAGTCCACAGGGTCACAAAGAGTCAGACATGACTGAGCAGCTAATACTGCTACTACTTCAGAACTGGCAATTGGATTTTTGGTCTTTTTGTATCTTGTTGTCCATAATTTGCCCCAATACAGCGATCTTAGTCCCTTATAGTTTCTTTGCAGTTGGTTGCTTGAGGAGACGTTTGTCCAGGTCCAAGCACTGCAGCAGAGGGTCCTGGGTCCCAGCCGGTCTCAATAGCGTTGCTCGGTCATTTGTATTTTCCAGAAACCCATAGCCATCTTCCTGCATTAGGAGGAAGTCTGGTTCCAGTGGGGGCTGCCAGCCCTCAGCTTGCTTGGTCTTAGGGTAATTTGCTTGCCTTGTATTCCCTCTGAGTCTCGTCAAACTCCTACACTGTAGGTTCACCCGACTTCTGAGACCAAGGCGCCTCTGAACACCTTCTGTGAGTGGAACAGCAAGGAATCAACACACACGCACACGTGCACGATCTGCTGTCCATGAGGTGTGCACATAAAGCGCGAGTGCACAGACGAAGGCCTCCAAAGAAGCTACATGGTGATACCCGCAGCACAGGCCACGGAAGGAAAGGCGGGAAGGTCGGGCTGCATCGACACAAAAAGCCGTGTGCGTCCGAAGACCCCGTGGCAGAGTGAAAGCAGCCCACCTGCCTGGCTGAGCCCAGGGACCTTGTTCTGAGTGAGACAAGCCAGGCACGGGGGGCATGCTGTTGCTTGACCTCACTTGCCTGAGGCCCCTGGAGCAGTTCAATTCACAGAGACAGAAGGCAGATTGGTGGCTGCCAGGGACTGGTGGGAGCTGGGAATGGAAAACCATTGTTTAATGGGGACAGAGTTTCAGTCTGTGAAGATGGAAAAGCTCTGGAGACAGAGAGAGGATGTGGTTGCACACGGTGAATATACTTGGTCTCATGGGCTTCGACACTTCCAGTGCTAAATTTCATGGTGTGTATGTTGTTGTTGTTCATTTGCTAAGTCGTGTCCAACTCTTTGCAACCTCATGGGCTGCAGCACACCAGGCTTCCCTGTCCTTCACATCCACTGAGTCAGCGATGCCATCCAAGCATCTCATCCTCTGTCGCCTCCTTTTCCTCCTGCCCTCAGTCTTTCTCAGCATCAGGGTCTTTTCCAGTGAGCTGGCTCTTCTCATCAGGTGGCCAAAGTATTGTGTATATTATACAACAATTAAAAAATAATCCAAGACGGCAACACTCAACCAGCATGTGGCCGTCAAGGTGAGGGCCCAGAGCCATGGTTGGTGGTCCTGCCCTAACTTGTGCTTATAGATGTCCAAGACAGTTCTCTTTAACTGGGTGGTGAGGTGCCTGAGGTCAAGGTCCCATCATTTCTCTCTAACTCTATGTTGAACTGGAACTCTAAGATAAATTGGAGCTTATTCATGGTGTGTTTTAAAAAGTCATCCTTGTTAAGGCATAATTTACATTCATTAATATTCATAACTTTATAACCGAGCTCTTCATTTTGTTTTGACAAATGTGTGCAGTTATATACCTAGTTCCAAATCATGATATAGGGCATTTCCACTGACCCAGAAAGTTCCTTCTGCCCTTTGCACTCCACGTCCTCCCCCCAGCTCAGCCCTAGCAACCATGGGTTTGCTTTCTGCCACTTTATTTTTCCCTGGTCAGCAGCTTCTATAGCTGAAATCACACAGTATGCGATGATTTGTGTCTGTCGTTAGTTTCTGTTAGAACTTTGGCATCTTAATGAAATAAATGATGTTCTGTTGAGACATCAGAGGCGTGAGGGCCCTGACTCGTGTAAACTTGGATTTTGATCCTTCCCTTGCCCCTTATTAATTTGGACTGTAAGTGAACTCTTACCTTTCTCAGCATCAGCTGATTCCTATACAGGTTGGAGTTAAGAAATCTGGGGCATTCGTGGGGACAGGAGAAAGTGGTGGATGGAAATTTGAGGCAGGGCTTGGCTCAACATGAGAGTTCAGTAATGCTTTGTTGTTTATCATATTATAGTTTTTGAAGATAATTTTTATTTATTAATTTAAAAATTGAAGTATAGTTGATTTGCCATATTGTCTTAGTTTCAGGTGTAGAGCACAGTGAGATATATATACACACAAATATATATATATGCACACAAATATATATATATACACACAAATATATATATATGCACATATATATATTCTTTTTCAGATTCTTTTCCCTATAGGTTATTACCGAATGTTGAATAAAGTTCCCTGTGCTATGTAGTAGATCCTTATTGGTTATCTATTGTACATATAGTAGTGTGTATATGTTACTATGACCCAAAGTCCTAATTTATCCCTCCGCCCCCTTTCCCTTTTGGTAGCCATAAGTCTGCTTCCTATGGTTGTGGGTCTGTTGTATTATTTTATTGATATTGTTATTAACAATAATGTTAAACGTCATATTCAGTTGGAAGTACAGTGGTACCTTCCTTCCTGTGTTGCCATGGAAACTCGAAATGCCTGGGAAGCATCTAGCACAATGCTTGGCACGGGGTAACTGCTGTGCTGTGCTTAGTCCCTCAGTCGTGTCCAACTCTGCGACCCCATGGACTGTAGCCCGCCAGGCTCCTCTGTCCGTGAGGATTCTCCAGGCAAGAATATTGGCGTGGGTTCAGTTCAGTTCAGTTCAGTCACTCAGTCGTGTCCGACTCTTTGCAACCCCATGAATCGCAGCACACCAGGCCTCCCTGTCCATCACCAACTCCCGGAGTTCACTCAGACTCAAATCCATCCAGTCAGTGATGCCATCCAGCCATCTCATCCTCGGTTGTCCCCTTCTCCTCCTGCCCCCAATCCCTCCCAGCATCAAAGTCTTTTCCAATGAGTCAGCTCTTCACATGAGGGGCCAAAGTACTGGAGTTTCAGCTTCAGCATCATTCCTTCCAAAGAAATCCCAGGACTGATCTGCTTCAGAATGGACCGGTTGGATCTCCTTGCAGTCCAAAGGACTCTCAAGAGTCTTCTCCAACACCACAGTTCAAGAGCATCAATTCTTCGGTGCTCAGCCTTCTTCACAGTCCAACTCTCGCATCCATACATGACCACTGGAAAAACTATAGCCTTGACTAGACGGACCTTAGTTGGCAAAGTGATGACTCTGCTTTTCAATATGCTGTCTAGATTGGTCATAACTTTCCTTCCAAGGAGTAAGCGTCTTTTAATTTCATGGCTGCAGTCACCATCTGCAGTGATTTTGGAGCCCCCGAAAATAAAAGTCTGACACTGTTTCCACTGTTTCCACATCTATTTCCCATGAAGTGATGGGACCGGATGCCATGATCTTTGTTTTCTGAATGTTGAGCTTTAAGCCAACTTTTTCACTCTCCTCTTTCACTTTCATCAAGAGGCTTTTTAGTTCCTCTTCACTTTCTGCCATGCCCTTTTCCAGTGGATCTTCCTGACCCAGGAATTAAACTGGGGTCTCCTGCACTGCAGGCGGATTCTTTACCAGCTGAGCTACCAGGGAAACCCTAACTGCTGTGTAGGGCATCTTATTATTATTAAGCTCGAAGGACTCTATTCTGCTATTTCTCACCAAGTCATACTGAAAAGGTGTGAAAGTCAGCTATATAAAGTGCTCCCTTTAGATTGCTTTCTGTAAGTCTGGCTAAAAAAGTCATAAAACAGCAGCCCCCAGTGTGAGATGGGAGGGACTTTCCCCACAAGCTCAGGGGAGGTGTTCCTGGGAATGGGTGAGCCAGAGAACAGGAAACACCTTGTCCTTTTCTTCGTCCTCTTTGTCTCTCTTTCTCTGAAAGAAGGAAAGTGACCGCAGTTGAGTGAAACGCTGTAGGCCTGAGTAGGCGACTGGGTCTTCAGAACTTCCTGAGGTGTTCCGAAGTCAGAGTCACGGTGTTGCGTCCTGTGCTGAAGTGTTGCAAGCAGCGTGGGTCTCTGAGGGAAAGCGGACAGGGATAGTAAACAATTTCTGGGGAAAGAAGAAGCTTCCACCAGGTACAAGGAATAGATTCAGTTTCTGGAATCATCAGCTCCCACTTTAAAGTTAGGAGAAGAGCGTCACCCATGATGAAATACAGCAGAACGCGCTGAAAGGCAAGCTCCAGGAGTCCGGGGAGATCTGCCTCTCTGATACACAAACCTGACTTTGTAGCTGGGTGGTCACCATGCCTGTAACGTGGCTGTGCTTGCCCTGCACGCCTGATATTTGTGTAAAAGTCTCCAGCCAAGTGCTCCATCATTGCTGCCCCATTTATCCCTGCAGACCGGCATGTGCTAGGGTCACAGGGGGCGAAATGATGCCTGAACTCACTGAAGCCCACTTCTCATTAGGCAGCTGGGGGAGGCCTTCTTCCTGCATGAGTCTCACAAGAGGAGGAACGGTTGAAATGATCTATCCTCTTTATATTCTGATTTGTCTCAGTTTCAAGCCAGAACCCCTCCTCCAGACACCACCCTTGAAAAACCAAAGTGAAGGAGAAGCAAGGAGAGATGCTGAGGTTGGACTGTAGCATTTTTTTTAAGGTTCTAACAAGGGAATGGTCCCACCATTTGCAATCAGATAAGGGGCATTATCTCAATAATAAAAGGCAATTGAGAATCTAAATGAAAAATCTAATGCTTTTCATGCTGATTTATTTTAGATTAGAAAAAGTTAAACCAGATGTAAACATGAAGAGATGAAGCGTGAAGAGGGAATCCTGGCAGAGTGATAAATCTCAGTTTTGAGTTATTATAGGTGCAGGGTTACATTAACCAGAAGACACACCGGTGATCCATACACTGCTCTGACATTAATTATTGTTGCAGAAGAGAGTTCAGAAGATTGGATATAGACACGCAGCACTGGCGAAGATCAATCGTGTCTAAATTAGCCATGAAGAGTGCACGCTAGACCCCAAAGAGGTTGCATTAACCCATTGGCGGTCCAACCTGGAGCCATCTATGCCTCGTGCTTGTTATCTGCCCTTCAGTGGGACTTCCCACATCCTCAGGAGAAGGCACTGGGATGCTGAGAAGAAATGGTCCTCTTTTTTGCTTTTCTGTTGGTAGACTCCAACCAATGTCTACCTTTATCCTAAAAAAGAAGATAGGATAAAGGCATCCTATCCATTCTGAAGGAGATCAGCCCTGGGATTTCTTTGGAAGGAATGATGCTAAAGCTGAAACTCCAGTACTTTGGCCACCTCATGCGAAGAGTTGACTCATTGGAAAAGACTCTGATGCTGGGAGGTATTGGGGGCAGGAGGAGAAGGGGAGGACAGAGGATGAGATGGCTGGATGGCATAACTGGCTCGATGGATGTGAGTCTGAGTGAACTCCGGGAGTTGGTGATGGACAGGGAGGCCTGGTGTGCTGCGATTCATGGGGTCGCAAAGAGTTGGACACGACTGAGCGGCTGAACTGAACTGAACTGATCTTTATCCTAAGATAGGATATCTTAGGATATCCTGGTATCCTGCCAACCAAATCCACCCGTGATCTTTGACAACTTGGGATTTAAGTAGTTTCAGACTGTCTCCTGTGTTTTCTCTGCCAAGCCGGCAGGGGTCCAGAAGAGGCAGAGTGGAGCTGGGGTTCTAGGTAGGCCTGGAAACTCCTGTTCTCGCCTCTGTTTTCTTTCTCGGGATCTATGAAGTTTCAGTCTCTGTTTTAGTTGCTCAATGCTTCACAAAACCCATGAATCATCTCTAACTACCTCCCCACCTCTACACACATACACGCACGCACACACACACACACACACAGATACACACACACACACACTTCTATGGGGAATGCTGAGAACATGACATTCTAGTTGTTTTGAATCTGACATTTAGTAGCTCCTTGCATTACCAAATCTTTCCACACCCCAGAGTTCATGTCTAATATAAGCAGAGATAACATATGTCTTGTGGAAACTGCATGAGGGGCATTTCGAAAACACTGTCCCAGGGACCGTAAGTCCATTAAATGTCTGTGGTCCCCATCCACAGTTTTCTCCATCCAAAACTCTTGGGGACAAGTGTAAGTCAATAGTGACCTTTCAGTTTTATTTCAGGAAGATGATCCTGCATAAAATTCCCAGTGGAATCTGAGTAGCACCCCGTAATTAAGCTCATTGATGTTTCTCCAATAAAAATATATGAATATTCACATTACATGGAATACATTAACATTATAAATAGCCCCAGGTTAGCTCAGGGAAGGTTTTGCTGTCAAGATTAGTTTTCTACAAACTCAGAGAGAAAAAGTCTCAGATTTCAGAGCTTCAGGGATTTTAGAATTGCACATCAGGGATTATGGGTTCATAGTGAGTACTCCGATGTCTTGAAGGGCAAGTCAGTACACTGCAAATCCAGCAAAAGACAATAATATATTTGTTTCTTAGAGCACAGATATTATGGTAGGACTTTGGAGGAGTGAGTGAGAAAACGTGGAAGTTGTTTTGTACAGTATTTAGTCTCATACAAGTGGAAGTCTCCAGTATTATTGTACCCACGTTGTTCAAATCAACTTCAGACTCCCGAGGGAATTCATAGATCTATCTGTGGTCAGTGTGATCAGAATCCGAGCTGGTGTCAGGTGTGAGCCCAGAATTTCTGCTGGTAGGTGGGACTCCATAGGAGGCAGGTGGTGAGACAAGGTGGAGGAACTCCAGACCAGGCTCAGAGGGGCCGTCGTAGGTTCCGGAGCCACCGCAGTCCTGCTCCTGGGCACTCAGGTCTCTGACTCCCTCTGGGTCTTGATTTCACTGCGTAAAAAAACACCTGTGTGTGTTCTGGCAGCTTCTCAGGGACTTTGGAGAGTCCAGGTGACGTGATGTATATGCAGGAGATTTACACACTGGAGCATTTCCTATGATTGTGAGATCCCGTGATTCTTTTAATGTGCCTGATCCTGGTCATAGTTTTTCACTTCCAAGGAGTCATTCTAATTGCTGGGTTCTAGTCTGGGCTTCTTCACTTGATTAGTCAGTGTGTGTGACTTTGGGCAATTTACTTCCCATTTGTGTGCCTTAATTTCCACCTCTGCAAAATTGAAATAGTAATTATGCTTCTCTCACCGAGCTGTCTTAGGATCCAATGAGTTAATTGCCTGGCGTGCAATGAGCCCTCAGTGCCAGCTCCACCTGTGACCCTGGGCTTGAAGCAGGCTCAGCAGCCTCTGGGAACAGAGGTGACAAAGAGACCTTGAATCTTTCCCCCTATTGGGTGTCTTTGATAAATTACTGTTGCCGTTCACTAAATAACACACTGTTGGCTTCAAAGACCTAAAGGAGATAAAGTCTTGGATGGACTGAGTGAGGAGTCACTCAGTGATTAGTCCTGTTGGATCCTTATCTGACACCATGTATAAAACTTAACTCAAAATGGGTCAACGAGCTAAAACCATAAAACTCTTAGAGGAAAACATAGGTGAGACCTTCAAGACATGGGACTTGGCAATAATTTCTTGAGCATACCTCCAAAAAGCATAATTAACAAAAGAAATGAATAGGCAAATTGGACTTTATGAAGACTTTAAAAATTTGTGCATTGAAAAATATATCGACATAGTAACAGGGCAACCTGCAGAATGGGAGAAAATATTTGTAAATCATTTGTCTGATGAGCGAATAATATCCAGAATATGTAGAGAACACGTAAAACTCAAGAACAGATAAACCATCAGTTCAGATATGGGCAAAGACTTGGATAAGGATTTCTCCAAGAAGAAATCTAAATGGCCAATAAGCGCAAGAAAAGATGGCTGAGCATTAATAATCATTAGGGAAAAAGCCAAGGAAAACTGCAATGAGATACTACTTCACACCTATTTGAGTGGAAAATAATGGAAAAAAAAAGCCCCCAAATAATAATTGTTGGTGGAGGGTGTGGGAGACATTAAAATACTTATGCATTGTTGATGGGAGTGCAAATGGTACAGCCTCTGCAAATAACAGTATGTTTGTTCCTCAAAAAATTAAAAATAGAATTGTCATATGATTCAGCAGTTCCACTCCTGGGTACATATCGAAAAGAGCTGAAGGCAAAATCTCCAAGAGATATTTGTACAGCATTACTCATAGTAGTTAAAACATGGAAGCAACTGAAGTGTGTCTGTTGACAGATGAATGAACAAGTGAAATGTAGTTTTATGTGCAGGAGAGTATCATTCAGTCTTGTAAAGGAAGGGCAAGCTTATGGTTAGCGAGGGGGAAGCAAGGGAGGGATAAATTGGGAGATAGGGATTGATATCTACACACTACTATATAGAAAATCGGACAAGGCAATGGCACCCCACTCCAGTACTCTTGCCTGGAAAATCCCATGGATGGAGGAGCCTGGTAGGCTGCAGTCCATGGGGTCTCGAAGAGTTGGACATGACTGAGCGACTTCCCTTTCACTTTTCACTTTCATGCACTGGAGAAGGAAATGGCAACCCACTCCAGTGTTCTTGCCTGGAGAATCCCAGGGACGGGGGAGCCTGGTGGGCTGCCATCTCTGGGGTCGCACAGAGTCGGACACGACTGAAGCAACTTAGCAGCAGCAGCAGATATAAAAGAGAGAACTAATAAAAACTTACTCCATAGCACAGGGAGCTTACTCGACACTCTGTGATGACCTATGTGGGAAAAGAGTCTAAAAAAGAATGGATCTATGTATATGTATAACTGGTTCACTTTGCTGTATACCTGAAATTAATACAACACTGTAAATCAACTATACCCCCAAAAAATTAATTTAAAAAAGAGGAAAGCTTTGACATAGTGTTCAACGTGGATAAACCTTGAGGACATTGTGCTGAGGGAGATAATCAAGTCACAAAAGGACAAATACTATATGATTCCACTTGCATGAGGTACTTAGACTAGCCGTCCAGACAGAAAGAGGTTGCCACAGGCTGGGGGGTGGGGGAAGGACGAGTTATTGTTTAACACCAGTAAACCGCACACTTAAGAATGGTTATGATGCTGAATTCTGTATGGGGTGGGTTTAACCACAATAAAGAGAATTAAAATTAAAAAATAAACATATCACATGTCAGACTTGGTAAAATAAATCATGCAACATTGCACCTCACATAGGCAAAAGGTAATTTCAGCTTACGCATCAAGGTTCCAGAGACAAGGCTGTAATGTAATGTGTACGCAATATGAAGCTTTAACACAGAACTGAACATAAGGCGCTGACTCTCCTTGTTCAGAAATCACCAAAGCCTCCCCGTCATTTAGGAAATGATATCCAAACCGGCATAGCATTCAAGGTTACCATGATACGTGGCTGTGTCTGCAGGTGTGGATTCTGTCGTATGGATTACGAACATTGCTATAATCTTAACGGACACATTTACATACGTGCTCTGAGCTACAGAGCCAGCCCCTGCCGTAGGATATTTTAGATCCGTCCCAGTATTCCGCCATGATGAATCACACGGCAGAAGTGTCCTCTGTGAGTATGACTCTAACAATATGCATGGATTTTTTCTTTTTATTGAAGCACAGTTGATTTATAAGGTTGTGCTAGTTTCAGGTGGATAGCAAAAAGATTCAGTTACACAGACATATGAATATATGCATTCTTTTTCTGTATTCTCTTCCATTATAGATTATTGCAAGATATTGAATATAGTTCCCTGTGCTACTTTTGCTGGGTATCTATTTTATGTATAGTAGTGTTTATGTTTTAATCCCAAACTTGCAAATTTATCTCCCCCCCACTCCCCCCACCCAATTCTATTTGGAATTCATTAGGAATCCAAGGGTTTTAAGCTGGGGAGGGACATAACCAAATTTGCTTTATCACATGACTGGCAATACTGTGGAGGGAGAAGGCTGCTGGGACGTTGTGATCTTGGCAAGAATTCTGAGGCTTCCTTGGAGGTGGTGGAGAGAGGGAGGAGGAGATGGTGATGAAGAGAGGGAGGCAGAAATGCGCTGGGAAGACGTGCAGGAATCGTACCTGCCCAGGGGCAGGGGTAGAGGACGTCGACTGCAGCTGGCCGGCCCGGGCCGGGGCAACACAGCCTCAAGTTCCAGGGTCTTAGGTCAGAGTTGCTGAGGCCAGGCGGTGCTGAGCTGAGGCCTCCAGTGGGATGGAGCGTGTGGCCATCTCCTTCAACACGGCTTGGGGCGAGTGGGAAGAGGAAAGGAGAAAGGTAGCGTGTGTTTCTGGAGGGAGATTTTTGGTTTCATTCTTCAGCTGAGACTGAAGAATTTTGGAGGAATCTAAAATACGATACAAGTGAATTCATTTACAAAACAGAAACAGACTCACAGAGGTAGAAAACACACTGATGGTTACCAAAGGGGAAAGGCGTCGGGGAGAGGGGTAAATAATTTGGGATTACAGACTACTGTATGGAAAAGAGAGGTACTACAGGGTCTTGCTGTATGGCACAGGGAACTATATTCCACATTCTATAATAAACCAGAGGACTTCCCTGGTGGCTCAGACGGTGAAGCGTCTGTCTACAATGCGGGAGACCCAGGTTTGAGCCCTGGGTTGGGAAGATCCCCTGGAGAAGGAAATGGCAATCCACTCCAGTACTATTGCCTGGAAGATCCCGTGAACAGAGGAGCCTGGTAGGCTACAGTTCTGTGGGGTCGCAAAGAGTCAGACAAGACTGAGCGACTTCATTTTCACTTTTCTTTCACATAATAAACCATAATGGAAAAGAATATGATAAAAGAACACACACAGACACACAGACACACACACAGACACACACACACAGACACACACACATATATGTAGCCACAGGGAAGCCCCTGGAGAAGGAAACAGCGATGCATTCCAGTGTTCTTGCCTGGAAAACTCCGTGGACAGAGGAGCCTGCTGGGCTATAGTCCATGGGGTTGCAAGGAGTCGGACATGACTGAGCGACTAACGCTACCGTGAAGGCCATATTTATATATGTATAGACCTCCCTGTGGCTCAGTGGTAAAGAATCCACACGCCAATGCAGGAGACCTGGGTTTGATCCCTGAGTTGAGAAGATCCCCCGGAGAAGGAAATGGCAATCCACTCTAGTATCCTTGACTGAGAAATCCCATGGACAGAGGAACCTGGTGGGCTACAGTCCACGGGGTCACAGAAGAGCTGGACGTGATTTAGTAACTAAACAACAATATATACATGCACACACATACACACGTGTAACTGAATCACTTTCCTATACTCTTGAAACTGACGCTATATTGTAAATCAACTGTACTTCAACTAAAAAATAAAATAAAAAAGCAAAGCTTGGATGTGGTTAAAAGTGTTGAGGAGGGCAAAAGTTGAGATTGAAGAGAACGAGGGGGACCCTTGGTGGCTCACGAGCTCCGAGGAGATGGGACAGTGGGTTCTTAAGGCTTCTGTGCAGCTTAACTTGGAGAAGCTTTGCTTTTGCTAATTAACTGATTGATTAATTCTTCTCTCCTTTTGTAAAATGAATATTTATTGAGAAGCCACTTTGTGTCTGTCCCTGTACTAGGAGCTGAGAATATACCGGCAAGTGAGGGAAACATGATTTTATCCTCAGAGGGCTTAGAGTCTAGGGGAGAAGCAGGCATCGGTTGTGGATTCATAGAAGTCGATGTGTGCTTACAAAGCAAGCTGAGTGCTCTGAAGGAAAAGGACGCTCCTGCAAGAGCTTGCAGATCAGAAACAGTTTTCAGCGCTGTGTCTGGAGAGACACACGAGCAGGTCACGTGAACAGGATCTAGAGGACAGGACCAGGGAAAGACCACGCTGTGCAGATGGAAGGACAGGGGTGAAGGACCCGTGGCGCGGGAGAGGATTTGATTCAGGTGGAGGAGGGAAGCTCACACGGCTCGTCTGGCCAGGATGCGCGGAGACCAGTGGGGGTGGACCACAGCAGGTTCTTCTGATGCTCTGTCCTAAGGGCAGTGGAAAGTGCTGCCTTCTGTATGAAGGGATTTCAAAGAGCAGCCCTTGGAAAGTGTAGCCAAAGTTGCGTGTGTCCAGGATGTCGCTGGTGGACTGAGCCCTGGGGTCAGATGATGACTGAGGCTCCTGAATCATCCTGCTATTGGGAATTCTTGGGTTTGTAATGCCCGAGCCTGTGCAAGGAAGTTCCAGACTTCAGAGGAGCCAGGCATTTACAGAGGGCTGTGTGGCTGAGCCAGCTTGTTATCTACTGCCAGCCACTTAGACATGGGCTAGAGAGAAGTCGTGATGGGTCGTGATGGGAACCAGCACACTTCAGTACCTGTAACTTCACAGACTGTGGGGCTGGGCTCTTGATCAGGGTCACATGGTGCACAGGGGGCTTTCTGGGCAGACCTGATTCTGAGTCAGGTCTCAGGGTAGCAAGACTTGCAAGACTTGATGGAATTACTTTCAAAAATACGCAGAAACTTTCTTAAGAGAACCATATGAGACAACGATGCTAGAGAGAGGAAGCTTAAAATCTCTGCAGGGCCAGAGTCGCTCTGCACCCCGCCCCCAGCAGATAGCTTCCAGACCATGGGATTGGTGTGTTTGAAGCAGTGGAGAGGGAGCTCAATTCTTCTGCTTGGGCTTTAAATGACTTTCCATCCTCATGTCTACTGTACTGCACTTTTATTTCCTTTATAAAAAGTTTTATTACGTGTTTCGTATGGCATGTCTATGCCAAGTTTGAGAAAAGGACATATGCAAATGTGATGGTTATATAAGCACAGCCAAATACAGTCAAATAGCCAAATAATAGTACTCTGCAATAATCCCAGTAACAGCGTTTCTTTTTGTTTTAAACTTAAATTCTTTTTTTTCATTTTGAAAAATTTTTTATGGAAATACAGTTGATTTGCAGTATGGCATTGCTTTCAGGTATGCAGCAAAGTGATTCAATTATATATGTGTGTGTGTGTGTATATACTTTGTAAGATTCTCTTCCATTACAGGTTATTACAAGATACTAAGTAGAGCTCTCTATGCTATACAGTAGATCCTTATCAGTTATCTATTTTATATACAATAATGTATCTGTTAATCCCAAACTCCTAATTTATTCTTGCCCACTTCCCCTTTGGTAACCATAGTTTGTTTTCTATGTCTGTGAGTCTATTTCTGTTTTATAAATAAGTTCATTTGTATCATCCTTTTTAAATTTCATATATAAGCAGCATTGTGCCGTATTTCTCTGTGTGACTTACTTCATTCAGTCTGATAATCTCGAGGTCCATCCATGTTGCTGCAAAATGGCGTTCCTTCTTTCTCTTTTATGGCTGATATATTCCATTAAAAGGAAAGAAACCGCGTCTTCTTTATCCACTCCTCTGTCAGTGGGTGCTTAGATTGCCTTCCTGTCTTGGCTATTGTGAACAGTGTTGCCGTGAACTTTGGGATGCGTCCGTCTTCTCGAATTATAACACTAGCAGTATTTGGAACACGCTGGCTAAAAGCTCGAAATGCTTTGGGTCTGACAAGCCTGGTCTGAATCCTGGCTGGGTCGCCAGGTACCCGGTGGGGGACCTTAGCTATGGCTTTCTCAGCTGCCACAGCAGGGCTGAGAGCAACATATCTTTCTAACAGTTGTAATAATTCAATGGGATGTTGTATGGAAAACACAGACCAGGCACCAGCCCATGTGAAACCTCAATAACCATCAGCCGTTCTTCTTATGCTTATTACAATTAATAATCACATTGCCAATAGTCAGTGGCTGAGTTAGGCTCAAGGAGGAGCCTGGACAGTGTCAGAAAATGCTGTATATCTACTCAATCCTCCCTATCTCAGCCCAGCTGCAGTCCGGTCCTGCCCTAATCTTTCTCTTTCTCTGTGAATTCTCAGAGGCCAGGCTCCTGCTTGGACCAGAAGGATTGTTTGCCTGCAGTTTCCCATCTGCAGTCTCCAAACTTATGGCCCAAATGCTGGGCATGTGAAGGGGCCAAAAAGGGATGTGAATACACGGAGAAGCTTAACCCAGCCCTGGGACTAAGCAGCTAACTGGGTTCGGAATGAGGCCTATCCAGCCTCTTAGGCTCAGGATAAGATCACAGTCAGAGGGGGGCGGTTTAAAGAGTTATTCTTCAGTTTTGGGGAAAAGCCATTAGATATTCAGAAGGATGCTGAGCACGAGGTGAGGTCCCATGAGGAGCAGGTACTCTGGAGTCTGATTAGAGGTTTATAAACTAGAACTGAAAGACTCACAGCCAAGTGCTTTCAGAATAAACTGACACACCTTTGTCTTTTGGAAGAGAAGGCAGCATCATGATCAAGCTTGCAGACAGCAGACCACTTTTGTATACATTAATCGTATTTTCACTGGGCCTTGAAGGCTAATTCCTGAAGTTTGATGGCTCATGATTAATCAATTTATCAATATTTATTGAATGTCCTATTTTAGCTCAACACCCGTTCAGCGCTATGCTGGGAGAGAAAAGAAATATGAGATGTGGTTGTTTGATCTACTAGCAAAATCCATGTTCACTGATTAGTTTTTCTCCCTCCCTGCCTCCTCCCTATGCATTTTGCAATCATCAGAAACCCACCCTTTACTTACTCATAAAAATTAACTTATTTCTAAAACAGAAAGAGACTCACAGACATAGAAAACCAATTTATGGTTACCCAAAAGGAAAGCAGGGAGGAATAATTTTGGAGTTTGGGATTAACATATATACATTACTCCATACAGAACAGATAATCAGCAAGGACCTACTGTATAGCGCAGGAAACTATACTCAGTATGTTGTAATAACCTGTAAGGGAAAATAACCTGAAAAAGATATATATGTATACATATACATATGATAAAGTAAGTAAAGTCGCTTAGTCGTGTCCGACTCTTTGTGACCCTGTGGACTATAGTCTACCAGCTTCTCCATCCATGGGATTCTCCAGGCAAGAATACTGGAGTGCAGGCAAGAGTACTGGAGTGGGGTGCCATTGCCTTCTCCGAATACGTATAATACATATATATAAAAAGACATGTATATATGTATATCACTTCAGTTCAGTTGCTCAGTCGTGTCCTACTCTTTGTGACTCCATGGACTGCAACACGCCAGGCCTCCCTGTCCATGACCAACTCCCAGAGCTTGCTGAAACTCATGTCCATCGAGCCAATGGTGCCATCCAACCATCTCATCCTCTTTCGGCCCCTTCTCCTCCTGCCTTCAATCTTTCCTGGCATCAGGGTCTTTTCCACTGGGTCAGTTCACATCCACATATGTATGTATGTGAATATATGCGCTGTGCTTAGTTGCTCAGTCATGTCCAATTCTTTGCGACTCCATGGACTGCAGCCCACCAGGCTCCTCTGTCCATGGGATTCTCCAGGCAAGAGCACTGGAGTGGGTTGCCACGCTCTCCTCATGTGAATATATATATGTGTGTGTGTGTGTGTGTGTGTGTGTGTGTGTGTAACTGGATCACTGTGCTGTACACCTGCAACTAACATAGTATTATAAGTCGTCCATGACTTAAATAAAAATGCTTTTCTTCTATACTCAGAAAAACCACAAGCAGGAAAAAAAGAAAAACATCTTTTTTTTCACTGGCAGAATTAACACAGAAGAAAATGGAAATAAGTATGTTCATTACAATCTGTAGTTCTTTCTTGGGAGAAAGGAGAGATTCTAGGGACATTTCCTGATTTTTTAAAAAAATAGTAATATACATTATTGAAGATTATATATCTGGCAAATAAGAATATAAAACTGGAAAGGCTTCTGTTTATCTTCCAGATCCATAGTCGGCTCTTCTCATCCCCGAGAGATCACTCTGCCTGGGAAAGAAAGGAGAGTCTTTCAAATGCAGGTAAAGAACTCGCCCCTGACTGGGTGGCACTCCCTCCAAGCCTCTGTTTGTTCTCTCTCGCCTTTATTTTTATTAATAATGAAATGTGCTTTCGAGCCCAGTCTCCCTGCCAACATAAAATGAGAGCTCAGCGACTCCGACAAGACTTGAAGCTGATTTGAATTTCCAAACACACAGGCTTTTAGGCTGGCAGTCTCTGAAAAACACAAGCAATGCAAAGAAATGTCGGTTGCCTTAGGTAGTGCCTTCAGAAGCCGAGATTACCCCAGATCACTGAGCGTGCGAGGGGGTTAGGCCAGCGTGTAGCACGGTTCCGGCGAGAATGAATAATGGGACAAATAGGGAATCTTCTCAGAACTGGAAAGGGTGCCGTTTAAATGTAGGCACAGTATCTGTGCGCTCATAAATCACTCTTTTATGGAGCGTCAATTCATAGGCACTCAACTGTGGAAACACTAGGTGGGATGATGCCAGTCCCTAACTTTGTTAAGTTTGTTAATGTAAATGGCACGTAAATAAGATTTCTTGCTCCCTTTCACGAGAGAATTCACGTGCGTATAAGTCAAATTTCCAATGGTCTTGTAATAAGACTGCTGGGTTAATAGAATATTTCAATTCAGAGACTCTAGCAAGAATAAATTCTGAGAGAATTGTTTTTCATGTGGCAAATTTAATTTTTAATCTCCACTTGAATTTTAGGTGGTAAGTGTGGCCGATAAGTTGGTATGAATATGTCTGTGTATGTGATCACACACGTTTGTAGCTTCTCTTTTCATTACCCCTCACCGCCTTCCTGTATCAAACGTATCAGAATCTGAAATCCTTTCCTTAACTGACACAGTCAACCCAAGACAAAAATATTATTTGAAAGGAGCTTTCCTAGTTAATCCTCCTGGAGCCCCCAGAGCATGGCTTATAAGCTTATTCTTTAGTAGTGGCAGCTATTTAGTTTGGATCCTTCAAAAACCTAGCCCCCAAATTGCCTGTAGTAAGAATGTGAATCCTCGGATAGAAGCTTCTACTGGGGTGGGTGGCAGGCTCGGGAGGCATGCTGGCTTCCAGCACACCACGGGGAGTTTGGGAGTCGCCACGTTTCTGTGGGGCACTCAGAGGTGGCTGGGAGAACCCAGGTGGCCTTTCACACGTGTGTCCATCTGCTTTCCCTGAGGACTAGGTCACCTAAAGGGGGATTCCCAGGGGACACTAGTGGTGAAGAATCTGTCTGCCAACGCAGGAGACATGAGAGACTCAAGTTTGATCCCTGGATCAGGAAGATCCCCTGGAGGAGGGCATGGCAACCCACTCCAGTATTCTTGGTTGGAGGAGCCCATGGACAGAGGAGCCTCGAGGGCTACAGTCCAGAGTTGCAAAGAGTCGGACGCGACTGCAGCAACTGAGCACGGCATGGCAGGTCGCCTAAAACACACATGCTCTTGCTCTGCTGACAAGCATAGCCTGCTCATGAGGCGATTAGCAGTTTAATGGCTTAGAAGCAGGTGCACGTTGGCCCTGAGGCCAGAGGTGAATAGTCCAGGCTGTGGAGAACGTGCCCAAACAAGCCTGGATGAGGAGAGAGACGCATGTCTCCTGGATTTCTTTGTTTCCTCTTAGATCTACCTATATTTTCAAAGTTCTCATTCTGGAAGAATACATTAGAGGCAGTCTTAAAACTTGGGTATTCAGGCAGAAGGTGAGGAGCTGCTGAATAATCACTCATGACACTTGTTCAGAGGGGGGTCTTACAGGAGGGGAGAGAGATTTGACTCACCTCCAAGTATAAGGAAAAGTGGGAATTTACAGCCAAGGAGAAGGGAGGGGGTCAGTGGATGGAGGATCTCTTAGGAGGAAATGTCAGGAGTAGGGAGGATTTTGGCTAAAGTGACTTGACAGGTGGGGGAAGAGGAATTTGATCAGATATCAAGGGCGGGGGATGTCCTCTAAATTCACCCAGCTGGATTCTTGCTAAAATTGCACTAAGTAGGCCAAGGACAGAACTCAGGAGCATGGCCTAGTCAGGAGTTCTCAGAGGGGAACTCAGAGGAGACCGGCTCAGGTCAAGGCAAGTCTCTGCTGGAGTCAGTGCCTGTGTGAGTACCGAATGCAGTTGGGAGTTGACTCTCTGAGGGGACACTCATGCCCTCTGCATCTTCCCACAAGGTCGTTTCCATCTGTTAAAGAGAAACTGCACTGGACACCGGTTGAAAGTGGTAAGGTGGATCTTATGTGAGTTACTGCAGCAGGGGAGAGGGACGCCCAGGCGGTTCAGCGGTGAAGAATCCGCCTGCCAGTGCAGGAGACACGGGAGAGGCAGTAACTGGATCTGACTCTCGCAGCCTGTGTCTTTGAGTTAAATCCTCAGACTCGAGCCTGAGCTGGTCATCTCAGGTTAGGAGGCAAGGTCAGATGTTAGAAACCTGGCTTCTGGGCACCCAGCCTTATGGGTGCCTGGCTCACAGGGGGCAGGTCTCCCAGAAGGAGTCCATAGGCCAAGCTGATGTAGGCATAAGTAGGCCCATGGAATCTCAGGGTTGAGAGGGGTCATTGAGGTCATTTTGTCCAACTTCTTCCTGATGTCTGACAACTGAAACCCTTCCCACTCCTTCCCACGTGGGAGTGAGAAAGTCTCTGAAGAGTAGGGCCAGCACACAGTGAGCCCCAAGGCCAGGAGACTCACTCTACTTAAAGGTAGCTTTAGACTTGCTTGGACCTCCCAGGTGGCGCTAGTGGTAAAGACCCCGCCTGCCAGTGCAGGAGACATAAGAAACAGGAGATTGATCCCTGGGTCGGGAAGATCCCCTGGAGGAGGGCATGGCAACCCACCCCAGTATTCTTGCCTGGAGAATCCCATGGACAGAGCAGCCGGGCAGGCTACAGTCCATGGGGTCGCAGAGAGCTGGGCCCGACTGAAATGGCTTAGCATGCATGCACACACGACTTGCTCCTGCAGCTGGAATTGTTAGAAAGCCTTACGACTTTCTAACCAAAACAAACCAAAACAAACAACCTTCCTTCTTTATTTTTAGTCTGTAAGGAGCTGGAATACATGTTCTGATCTGTGTTCTTGGAAGGCAACTGCATCGTGCTGTTCCTAGAGGAAGATGGTACAGGTTTGGGCCAGGGCAGGGGCAGAGGATGTTGGGAACCACTGGAGCACTGAGGAATAGCGGAGTTTATAGGCAGCTGGATAAGGGAGGAGTTAAAGATGTCTCTGGGCATATAGGGCTCCCGTCAGTAGGGTAGGAAATTCAGGAGTCAAGGGCTGGTATTGGTGGGAGGACCCTGGGTTTGTGGGGTCTAGATGCTCTGCATGGGAGAGACCATCTCTGCCCGATGTCCGGGGAGCAGCTGGAATTTTGATTTTGAGATCAAGAGGCAGGTCAGGGTTATCGGTCTTGATGTGATCATTATTTACAGGTGGGTCGTATGAGAATCAGGAGAATAGCTGGGACGAGTGCAGGAGAAAGGGAAAAGTGGGAAGAGGAGGGCCTTCAAATCCGAAGAGACCTGCAACGGTGGAGCGGGAAGAGGTGCTGGCCCGGGAACCCAAGCCTGCCGTCAGGCGTTGTTTTTAATGGGAAGTCCATTGCCAGTGCTGACTTTGCTCTCAGTCCATCCTTTATTTTTGAAAAAGCTGCTCCACTTCCTCGGGTCTTAGAGAACTGTGGTTTAGGATTCCCCCATGTCCACGGGGTGGCTCTGAAACTCAGGGGTGTGGGTGTTCCCCTCTCTTATGGAAGCTGGATCGAATGGGGTTCAGAGGGCTCGCGCAGGAAGCCTGAAGTGAGCGTCGTCGCGTTCGTTTTTGTTCCTGCATCTGCAGAGTGCAGCTCTTCACTGTTTCGGCCCCTGGAAAGACCAGGCCTGGGAAGGGCAGAGGCCGATTTCTTATGGCAAAGTTGTCGTCTTGGCAAGGCCTTGTGAAATCTGTGGGTCTCGGTACAATTTCAGTTTACTATGATTAATAAGGTCTGAACACTAAGGGAGAAAAAAAAATGTAGGAAGGATGACTATTTCTGACCAAACTCATGTCTGTTTTCAAAATCAGTGGAAGGTAGGAGGTCCCTTTTAAATTTCCATTTTGTGTGATATAAAAAGATTCCATTTCCTGGTTCTCCATCACCATGCTACCTGTCTGTCTATGAGACTGCTTTCTCTGAGGATATAGAAAAGATGGAGAGAATCAGGTGCCCACTTAAACCTTTTCAGGAAAAATCAGTTATAGGAAATGTATGTGAAGGGAACTGATGAAGGTCACTGGGAAATTTTCATTATTAATTCACTTGGCTTAGGAAGGAAGGTGGGACGGCATGAAATTTTCTCCCTCCTGATCAATTAAGCCCGACCTTTAAAACTGGCAGTGTTTAAAGGGTGGGTCTTTGATGGATGAGTGGAATGAAGTGATTATATTTCCACTTAAAACTTGAGGGTTATTGTTCCTTTATTCCAGCTTTTGTAAGAGCAGTGATTTTTTTTTCCTTCATAATCATAGTTTCAATTTTAGTTCATAGCATGAAATGGTTTCCCCCATAAAACATACCCTTTACCACACTTTGAGGAGAGGTTTTCCTATTATACCTTAAAGACCACCCCGGATCGGATGTGAGCTGTGTTTCTTTCCCGTCTTGTGATTTGTGATTCAGTTTCTCTATGAACATAGAAGGGACACCACATTTTTATTGATTTATTTTGATCAAAGAGTAGTTGATTGTAGGGTTTCCCTGGTAGCTCTGGTGTGTTGGTTTCTGCTGTATAGCAAAGTGATAGTTTCATAAACATACGTGCACATATGTGTGTACACATACCACATACTCATTTTCATATTATTTTCCGTTATGATTTATTACAGGATGTTGAACATAGGTCCTTGTTGTTGATTTATTTTATGTATAGTAGTTTGTATCTACTAATCCCAAACTGCGTTTTAAAGATGTCCTTTTTAACTTTTATTGAAGAAAAATTGTGAAATACGGTTGGCTTACAGTGTTGCATCAGTTTCAGGGGTATAGTGAAGTGACTCAGTCATACATACATATACATGCTTACAGTCTCCTTTTCCATTCTCTTGCATTATAGGTTATTCCAAGATACTGAGCAGAGTTCCCCGTGCTATGCTATACACCCCCCTACATAAGTAGGTCCTTGCCGGATTTTTATTTTATACGCAAGATTGTATATCTGTTCATCTCAAACTCCTAATTTATTCCTCCCCCCTTCCCCTCCGGCAACCATAAATTTGTTTTCTACGTCTGCAGATCTGCTTATTTCATAAATAAGTTCATTTGTGCTCAGTTGCTTCCGTCATGTCTGACTCTTTGTGACCCCGGGGACTGTAGCCCTCCAGGCTTCTCTGAGTTGCCATGCCCTCCTCCAGGAGATCTTACCTGGAGATCCTCACGTCTCCCGCATTGGGAGGCAGGTTCTTTGGGACGCCAAGTTTATCTCCTGAAAAACCTGTTTTTTTTTTTTTTTTCCTTTTGTTTGCTTGTTTTACTTAGGGCTCTAATGGTTAGGGTAGGGCTTCCCTGGTGGCTCAGAGTTTAGAGCGTCTGCCTGCAATGCAGGAGACCTGGGTTCAATCCCTGGGTCGGGAAGATCCCCTGGAGAAGGAAATGGCAACCCACTTTAGTACTCTTGCCTGGAGAATCCCATGGAGGGAGGAGCCTGGTAGGCCACAGTCCATGGGGTTGCAAAGAGTCGGACACGACTGAGTGACTTCACTCACTCACTCACTCACTCAATGGTTAGAGTAGAAAAATATGGATAATTTTTTTACAGAGCTCTTTTAATTACACTGCCCCTATCTGCCTTATTGTAGATCCCTCCCTGCCCATGGGGAGGATCCCTCTGTGCAGCAGTGTGTGTAAGAGCATCTTTAACCAAAGTAATCACCCTCCCTGACCTCAGAGAGCCAAGTATAAATTCCTTGGCCTGGTATTTGGTGCTGTTTGCCCTCTGACTCTAGTTCACCCTCCTAGATTTTTCTACAGTTGGGTAGCCTTGCAACACCTATGTCCAACACTTGCTTATATCTCTCACTGGCCATGGAGAGACTCTCCTGAAACTGACTTCTGTGAGTTTTTGTTGAGAAAATCCTTACCTTTTCAGACCAGTTTCCTGAATCAACCTGCCCCACCCCCAGTCTCCCAAAGGCATTTTGTTCTGCCATCATAGTCTTTCCAGTGTTTCCTTGTTTCCTTTGTAGATTTGTGCTTTTTTCTTTTTCTCCTTCAAGACTGTGGGCTCAGAGAGCGGGGACCTTGCCCCCCTCATCCATGTTCCCACGTTCAGGGACAGGCTCTTGAACGTGGGCCAGCTGTTCACTAGGTCGAGTGGCGTTGTTTGTACCAAGGAGCCCCACAGGGAGCCGACTGCATCCAGGGATCCCATTTGCCCCTCTTGGAAGCCTGCAGAGCAGGCTGGGAATCGGGTCATATGACAGCCTTGGCAGAGAAAGCATCTGTCTTTGGATTTTCCTGAGATTCTTGCAAGAGCTTCATGTGGCAGGCAGCTGTCCTGGAACTCAGCTACCTTTGTTGAGGGGGACAGCCTTCTGCCGGAGTGGCTCCTTTCTGCTTTTCCCCATTCAGCCTCCACACTGTTCTGCAAGAGTTGCTGTGGTTGTTTTGTCGCTAAATCATGTCGGACTCTTTGCAATCCCATGGGCTGTGGCCGGTTAGGTTCCTCTGCAAGAGGGAGGTGGGAAAAAGCAGCACAACCCCTGATCCCCTGAGAAGAAAGGACATTTATCCCTGCTTTCTGAGCAAGATATAAAGAGACGCGTTTGGGTCTGTTGTACCAACTTGTGTAGGACATTATTGGAAAGAAAATAGACCAAGTTGCTTTTGTCACAGGGTAACAGGTTATTCTCTGATGAACAACCATTACTCTCACATCTCGGTTCTGCTTAGAGGCTGCCTGGGTCTTGACCCTCATTTTGCTGCAATCACCCATAAATAGTACAATACGCAACTTTTCCACCCTGTGTGAGCTTCTGCCTCTAGCTTCATCTTTGCCCATCACCTGCTGCATAATCTAATTTTAAAAATAATTGGCAAAATAATGTTCTAAGCAAAGAACTCAGCAGAAGATTTCCCATTATTGTAGCTTTGTGTCAGAGAGAACTGTATCCAGCCAGGTGTAACTGCCTCCTCTCAGAGGCATGGACGCTCAGTTACTGCCTATTGTAGTTCCTACTGAGGAACCGAAGAATCTCATCGAGATCTGATGCTAGGGTGGACATGATGGACAGTCCCTGAGGGCCACTGTGTCTCATTTTTAGAAAGGTTGAATGAGGCGAGCTACCCTTACTTTAAACTCATTTTCCCCAAACATACATATGAGCCCTCTGGTGACATTCCTGACTCTCTAAGCTCAGAATAGCTGTCCCAGTCTCGGAAATGGTGCCACAGCCCATCTGACTGGCCAGGCTGGAACTCCTGAGGTCTTCCTGCGTCTCTCACACTCCCACGTCCAATCCATGGCCACTTCCCTGAGATTCACCTCCTAGTCAGCTTTGGGGTCATCTCTCTGCTTTCCATCACTGCTGCCATGTTGCTTGGACTACGGCACTAGCCCATGCTGTCTGTCTAGTCTGCACCTACAGACAGAGTGAGCTGTTGAGGCCCTGTCACCGCCCACCTGAAACCTTTCCCTGCCTTTCAGCTGCTCTTATAATAAAGAAAGTTCTTGGTTTCTTTTATCAGTATCTTATAATTTGCAGAGTACAGATCTTTTGCCTCCTTAGGTAGGTTTATTCCTTGTTTTTTTTTTAATTCTTTTTGATGCAATGGTATGATGAAAGGGATTGTTTCCTTCATTTCTCCTTCTGATCTTTCATTGTTAGTGTATAGAAATGCAACAGGTTTCTGTGTATTAATTTTGTGTCCTGCAACTTTACCCAAGTTATTGATGAACTCTAGTAGATTTTTGGTAGCCTCTTTAGGATTTTCTATATATAGTATCATGTCTTCTGCAAACAGTGACAGTTTTACTTATTCTTTCCCAATTAGGATTTTATTTCTTTTTCATCTCTGCCTGCAATGGCTAGGACTTCCAAAACTATCTTGAAGTAAAGGAGCAGGAGTGGGTGTTCTTGTCTTTTTCCTGATCTCAGAGGAAATGCTTTCCCCTTTTCACCACTGAATATGATGTTTGCTGTGGGTTTGTCATTTATGGGCTTTGTTATGTTGAAGTATGACCCCTCTATGGGCTTCCTAGGTGGTGCAGTGGTAAAGAATTCACCTGCCATTGCCGGAGATGCAAGAGATTTGACTTTGATCCCTGTGTCGGGAAGATCCCCTGGAGTAGGAAATGGCAACCCACCCCAGCATTCTTGCCTGGAGAATTCCATGGAAACAGGAGCCTGGTGGGCTACAGCCTATGAGGCCACAAGGAGTTGGACACGACGGAGTGACTGAGCGCACAGCTACATGCATGGCCCCTAGGTGTCCACTTTCTAGAAAGTTCTTTTTAAAATCATGAACGGATGTTGAATTTTATATTAAAAATAAAGAAACAACCCAGAAAGTTCTTGCTGTGGTCTGAAAGGGTCTGAGAGTACTGGTCCCTGGGCTCCAGCACCTCCTCACCCTCTTTCTGCTGCACCCTTGCTCTCCATGAGTCTCCTGCTGTGGGATCCGTGTAGGAGCTGATCCCTCTTCTTGAGCGTCAGCACTCATTTCCTCCTCCTCGAGTGACCTTGACTCAGTCTGTAGATCCTATGGGACCCGTGTGTCCCAGAGAAGCCATCCCTGATCTCAAGACCAACCCCATCTCAGGCACTGGAGTCCTCCTTCCTCTTCTTTGCTGCTTTCATCACAATCGTATCATATTCATCTGTATTTGATGAATATCTGTGCTCTCATCCAGACTGTAAGCTACCCAAGAGCTTAGATTTTGCTTGCTAGCTGCCATGCCAAGCCCTGGTGCTCTGTAAACACTTGTTGCAGGAATGAGCTGGCTGGTTGGAGGAAGGAGAGCCTGGGGGATCCGTTGGGAGGCACATGCATCATCGTGGCTGACATCCCAAGGACTCTGAGGTCACACGCTGAGACACTGTGTCCAGGCACCTTCCTGCTCTCTCTTCCTCCCTGCTTGGACTTGATCCCACCCTCTCTCCACCCCCATCTCCTCGATCTGCTTCCTCTGACATCATCACCGTCTCTCCTCCTGGGGTTGCCTGGCCTCAGAGCCGAGAGCCACAGCCGATGCCGAGGTCTGCGTTGGGCTCACATATTGGTATGATTTCAGGCTGCTTTAAATTAGCGAGGTTTATTGATTTCCACTTCCTTATTGTTGGTTGTATATTAAGAGCCCCCTCCCAGTCCCCGCCCAAAAGAAAAATAGCATTTATAAATAATTGTCAGAAGTGACACACTGCTTTCAAGGATTGTATATTATAGGGAAAAGAGAAAAGACTGTATATTATAGGGAAAAGACTGCCTTTCCCCCAAACTCTTCTGGGTCCTGCTGTATGGAATGCTGCCTGTTTTGATGAAATATTGCTAATAAGACATGGAGAGATAGCTTGGTTAAAAGCTAAAGTGGTAAATTTTTTTTTTGGAGTAGCTTTCGCACCCAACTGGCCAAGTAAATAAAAGATTTTGAAAAGAAAAAAAAACATATAAACAAAGGCAACGTCAATTGAAAGTGACATATGGAATTAAATGTGATTTTGATGCTTATTGTGTTTTTTACTATCACACGTGAGTCAGTGTCCAGCTTTCTGGCGCAAGAGGAATTTTTTCTCTGGTAGCTGTTGTGTGACAGAGAGTGTTAAGCTGTAGTGAGGCAGAGAGTCTAAGGATCTGAAGGACGCACCTTTCAAACCAAGCAAAACTGTCTACCCTCATCACTTATTTTATATCTTGGTAAAAATACCAGTGCTGGCCGTAAGCTGATTCTTGCAAAGCATCAGCTTGTGAACAAATAGCCTGAACTGCTTCCTTCTCTCTCTCTGGGTGGGGTCGCTGGCTGATGGCATGCCCTGAGCTCAGGGGGTGAAAGGCAGGAGTCAGGGAGGACCTTTCTGGCTGAGAGAGAGCTCGTCATGAGCACTGTCATCAGGAAGGAAAACTCTTTCCAGCTTCTGAGGGGTGCAGACCCCTGTCTCCTGGGGCAAACCGTACTCCTGTGTTCACTCAGGAGGCAGGTGCGATCCACTCCTCCTTCAAAAGAGCCATTGTTCTTTGAAGGGCCTTGGCTTCAGGTCACATGCCTGCCTTGGCACCTGAGCAGCCCCTCTGTTTCTAAAAGCTTCCGGAACATTCTCCCCTTGGGCTGGTATCTGACAATGCCACCGTCTCGCCTCTGTGCTGAGGGCAGAGCTCCTGAATCATATTTGTAGGGCTTCAGCTGTGAAGTCTCTGTTTTTCACAAACTACCTTGACCACAGAGGGCTGGGTTGCATTCAAGCGGGGTCTGTGATTTTTTTTTTTTTTCCCCCAACGGAACTCTTTCTGAAAATGGAATCTTATGGGAAGCCGCCAATTTGTCAAACAGATAGAAGCAGAGGTGCTCTGGCTGAAGGGGGCCAGTGAGCACTCAGGCCCAGGTGGGCCCTCTTCCCTGAGATATTCCAGAAGCCTGCTGGCATGTCGGAGGATGATTCAAAAGCTATCGTCCTCAAAACTTGGAGGAGAGCGCAATTTGAATAGAAATTGATTGCTTTCTCTTTGAATGTTGAGACATCACGCAGTTAACCCGGAGCCCCGTGGAATGAGCAGGTTATCCCGGCGGGCAGTCCGTTTTAACCTAGAGACGTCCCCGCTTCCTCATTGATCTGCTCTCAGTTCCTAAATCCCTCTTTATTTTATGGTTCTCACGATTGTGATTATCTTAGCGCCTGTGGGCTGGAGCTGCTGCTCTGGGTTCTCCGGGGTGGAGGGCTGTGCTTCTGGCATCCCGCAAAGGGAGGGGAGGTGGAAATGTGCTCTGGGTTTTAACTGGAAGATGGGACGCGGCAAGAGTCCGTAATAGGACGGCGCTTTTCAAATTCCCTTCCCTTTCCGATATTAAATAGCTTGCCTTTAATGACCCTCAGCTTAGAGTTTCTTTTAGATCCTTCCCACCGGCCCTGGCAGGCCTCCAGCTACTTACTCAACTCCAAATGTGGCTTTCTTTAATGCCTGGCGTGTGCTTAAGTTTGATTTGTTCTTTTTATGGGCCCGAGGAGCCGGCAATGAGGGCAACAAAACATTGAGACAGGCATCCTGGGAGGATGGCCGAGCCCGTTCCTGGGTAGCTTTGAGAGCAGGTCACACGGGGTGGGGTGAGGGGTGGCACCCGGGGGAAGAGACTCCACTTGACCAGGTGGGGAACGTGGTTTCTGAGCGGAGGTGCCCTGTTGTTGTTCAGTCACTAAGTCATACCTGACTCTTTGCGACCCCACAGACTGCAGCTCGCCCGCCGTACACTAGGTCCCTGCCTGCTCAAACTCATGTCCATTGAGTCAGTGATGCCATCCAACCGTCTCATCCTCTATTGTGCCCTTCTCCTGCCTTCAATCTTCCACAGCATCAAAGTCTTCTCTGATGAGTCGGCTCTTTGAGTTAGGTGGCCAAAGTATTGGAGCTTCAGCTTCAGCTTCAGTCCTTCCAGTGAATATTCAGGGTTGATTTCCTTTAGGTTTGACTGGTTTGAGCTCCTTGTTTTCCAAGGGACTCTCAAAAATCTTTTCTGACACCACGATTCAAAAGGATCTCTGCTCAGCCTTCTTTATAGCCCAACCCTCAACTTGTACATGACTACCAGAGGTGTCCTGAAAGTGAGTTAAAACTGGGATCAAAGGATAATGTCCCTGCCTTTGGAGTCAAGATTGGAATCTGTGTTCTGGGGTGAAATTAGGAGGCTTAGAATATCCCAGCTATTCCACTGTTCATTCCTGGTCCTGTGATGAGCGCGTGAGCCCAGCTTCACAGCTGGTAAAGTGAGAATGGTTGGACCTCTTACACTGTTGTTGTGAGGAGCAGTTATAATAGACATTAAACACCAGTCCTAAATGTTAAATTTTTAAATTTTATTGTGGTAAAAACACCGTGAGATCTACCCTGCAAACAAATGTTTTAAGTATGCAATGCATTGCTGCTGACTGTTGATACAGAGTTGTTAAGGAGACCTCTAGGGCTTATTCATCTGGCTTACTGGAAATTTTATGCCTGTTGATTAGTAATGCCCCACCTCCCCACCTCCCGGCCTGCAGCTGTCACCCCTTCACCCTCTGATTCTATGAATTTGACCATTTTCGATACTTTACATAAATGGACTCATGCAGCATGTAGCTTTCTGTGACTGGCTTGTCACTTAGCATAATGATCTCAAGCGTCTTCCATGTTGTCATAACTGCAGGATTTCTTTCTTTCTTTAGGGTTGAATAATATTCCGTTGTATGTACAGACCACCTTTTTCTCTATTCATTCATCTGTTGATGGATGGTTAGTTTCCTTATATTTGCTCTTGTGAATTATGCTGCAATGAACATAGCAACACTGATATCTCTGTAGGGATCTTGATTTCACTTCTTTGGATCATACCCAGAAGTGAGATTCAGCAACCTTAGGTGGTTCTATTTTTAATTTTTTGCGGAACCTCCATACTGTTTTCATAGTGGCTGTAACATTTTGCATTCTCAGTAACAGTGTACAAAATTTCCAGTTTCTCCACATTCTTGTCAATGCTTTCTTGTATTTTGCATTTTTTTTTTTCACAAGGGCCGTCCTAACAGATGTGAGTTGATACCTCACTGCAGTTTTGGTTTGTATTCCTCTGATGACTATGACTGATCCTGATCGTTGGTTCTTGTTAACATTCAGGATATCTCTCCCCCTACCCAAAGCAGAGGCTTATAGGTGAGTTTCCTTTTCTGAAACATGATGCTTTTGAGTTGTGTGTAGGGGGAAGGAGAGACATGGTGAGTTTAGATGGGGCGTGTGGACAGAAGGACTGCCTGTGGCCTGCGATCTGTGGGCTCACTCTGTATCTGCCCCACCAGGAAATTGGGCACATTCTGTGGGTCACCGAGCTCAGCCTATCCCCATGCCTACCTTCCTTTTTAGCCCTGCAGCTTTGTTGCCTCCTGTCCCAGGGTGGGTCAGACCTGTGCCCTGCCCTGGGCTTCCTAAGCACTTCAGTGGGTGTCTGGTGACCCCCTTGCACCGTGAGCTGTCCTGGGACACTGCCATACCCTGGCCAATGATGCTCCTGGCCCTGGAATGTCCTACACCCTCTCTTCACACCATTTCTTGCCTGTTAGCAAAAGTCCTGCCTCACGGGTCTCTGGGAAATCAGTAGAGAGATGATGGAAGCTGCTCGCAGAGCCTGGACGCCACACCCTTGCAGACGGGATGAAGGCAAGTGGTGGTGGAGGGTGGGACCAACATCTGGATGGTGGCAGCAGACCCCGGAGTCAGATGGGCTCTGAGTAGATCCAGAAGTCCCGCTGTGTCAGAGGGCTCAGAGGGGGGTAAGAGATAAACAGCAGCCATGGAATTAAGGTGTCTGTTGCCATGGTAATGCCGAAAAACTCACCATCCCCAAGACTCAGTGGCTTGTGGAGTAATAAGAATTTCTTTCACTCTCGAGCCTCAGGTTGGCAACTTTGGCTGATGGTTCTGGTCTCTTCTGGGCCTGCTTGTGTGTTTGGGCCTGGCAGGTTGTCAGCTGGGGTGACAGCTCTGCTCAAGTAGGCCACCTGGGGCGAAAGCCAGGGGCAAGAGCAGAAACAGAAGTGCAGAAACATGTCTTCAAGCCAAAGCAGTTCAGACGACAGAACTCAGAATCAGACGTGGAAAAATAGACTCCCCTCTTGATGAAAGGAGCAACAAAGCCCAGGGAAAAGGGTGGAGGACGGGCGAGTGGAGAATTGGAGGTTTAACACCATCCTCCTACCAAATCGGTGCCAAGTGGTCTGCTGGGCATTTGCAGGGTTTGTGTGTTTTTCACAACGACTCCAAGAGGAAGGTACACATATGCCCATTTGACAGATAAGAATATTGAGCTTCAGAAAAGATCCATAACTTATGGGGTTGCTGAGCTGCCCATCCCTAGAATGATCAGGGCCATGTTTTCTACCCTGAGTTCTGGGATGGGGACGAATGCCATGGGGCCTGTAGGCACATTGGTATCTGTACCTGGCATGCACTGAAAGTTCATAGATGCCAGCTGCCCTCGGGCCTGAAACCACACAAGCCTCGGGGCCACACGTGTCTCCATGTCGCTGCAGCCCCAGTGCCTGGCAAAGTGAAGAGGACCCGATAAATAGCTGTTCAGTGACTGCATGATAACACCCAGGGTCTTGGAAAGGCAACACTTCAATGTCAGGCAGATGTGGGTCTGAGTCTGATTAGTTATTAGTTATGGAGTCTGGGAGACACAGTGTTTTTAGTCCTCTCCAGATGTCTAGGAGATGCTGGAGATCACTTAAAAATTTCTTTTTCTTTATTATAGTCGATGTAAAATATTATTCCAAGTATACAATGTAGTGATTCACGGTTTTTAAAGATTATACTCCGTGTAGAGTAATTATAAAATACTGGCTACATTCCCCATGCTGTACTGAGTATCCTTGTAGCTTATTTTATACAGAATATTTTCTTCCTTTCACCTCCTTCCCCTCTATACTCCCTCCCCTTCCCTCTCCCCACTGGGAACCAACTACCTGCTTGTCTGTCTGGTGATGGTCTTCAGTCTGGAAGAAGGAGGTTTTGTTATCTGCCCAGGACTCAGAACTACCTGGTGGGAGGTTGCACCCTGGCGGGAGCCGCCCTACAACAGCTGCCTGTGAGCCTGTCTGCGTGTGCTGGGCTTGCTGCAGAGCTGGGGCGGGAGGCAAGTTGCTCCCAGGGACGCTCGGCTTCACACCGGACATGTGCAGGTCTTATCAGCTGGCTTTGAGAGAAGACTCCCCTCCACATCTCATCTGGGGTGGTCTCCACTCCCTCCTCCTTTGCCTGCCCACCTCCGCCCCCATTAGCTCATTCACAGGATGACCACGTGGGACCCCACTGTGGGACTCCTTCATTCCAGCATATTTAGGACCCAGGGCGCACACAGTAGGTGCCAGTCCAGCTTCTCAGGATGAAGTTCTTTTACATATAGTTGGAGCAGCAAGCTTAATTCTGTGCAAGGGCTCCAGGGAGCAAAGCTCTCTGGCCTATTTTCCTGTTATTAAAATGGGACAATGATAGTCCCTCATCACAGGGTCATTGAGAGGATTAAACAAAGTCTTGCTGGCACCATGCCTGGTACAGAGTGCACACATGGGCGAGGGCTGTTTTTTTTTAAATTATTATTATCTGCATTTTGAGAGGAAAGGAAGATGAAGAATGTCATATAGTTAATGTAAGGTGAAACGCTAAGGAATATTTCCAAGTTAAAAGAGAAGTTGGCAAATGCAGGAGGCTATGGAGGGGGAGGTTCATAGCCAAGTCCTTGGGGTCTGAGACCCCTGCCCCCACTTGCTTCTCCGTGCAGATGACATTCATCACACCCTGCACTGCCTGGCCCTGGCCCCGGAGAGAGCTCTGTGGAGCTGGTGGCTCCCGTCTTTACTGAATACAAAGTAAGTGGCTTTTCTAATGGGAAAGGATGTCATATCCGCGCGGAATACAAAGCATGCCTAGCCCTACTTTTTATAAGCTTGTTCTTCTACAAATGGCTTCTCCTCCCTGGCAAGCATCAGCTTTCCCAATCAGTTGGACTCAAATTTTAAATATGTGGGATTTAAAGTCACTTTGAAATACCCCCCCTCCCTTTCAAGCCATCGTAAGAAGAATGGATGCCTTAAGTGTCTGCATCTGGCGGGCAGCTGGAAGCCGCACTCCCGGCTTTGCCTTTAACACCTGCCATTTGTCTCCGCACTGGCTTTTCCTGATAATTGAGACGTGCCAGGCATGAAGCGAGGGTCTGATCTCAGGGTGCCGACGCTGCTCTCCAGCCAGATGTTCCCCCTTCATTAGAATGTGTCCATCAGAAATCTTGGCCGGAGGATGTCTGCCTCTGTCCTCCTTACATGGGAAAAGCTGGCCTCCTTATTCCCTTGCCAAAAAGATGGAATTAGCGTTTACGAAGCTGTCGTCACAGAAGCTTTCACCCTTCGCAATTAATGCAGGAAGAGGTCAGTGATGGAAAACTAATGCTGCAGAAATCAGCCTTCATCATTCACGAGCCTCTGGGGCGGCCCTAAATGTCACATCTGAAGGCTGCCCCCACCTTCCAGTCCCGACGAGGATGTGACTGTATGGAGCTCTGGCTCACGGCTGGAATCTTAATTTCTGGATTGGCAGTGTTGCAGCAAGTTCCAATGTGGGTGCCAGCTTCTCACACAAGGACCGCTCAGGGGTCGTCTTATAAGCCACAGGGTGAGGAAATGGCAGATGGGGGGCTGGTTTGTGCAGTGTAGGGGGGACCCATGGGAGAAGCTCAGTGTCTGGAAGGAGCAGGGTGGTCACAGCCCAGCCCTGCTGTAATGAACTGCGATTACCAGTTACACTCCGGTAGATGTTGAAGATGGAGGCTGAGGGGTAGGAGGGGAAGGCTGGTCCTGGAAAATATTCAGGGTCAAGATGAGGGAAGGAAGGTGGTGTTACTTGCTTGGCTAAGAAGACGCTAGTGGGACTTCCCTGGTGGCTCAGATGGTAAAGCATCTGCCTACCATGCGGCAGACCCAGATTCGATCCCTAGGCCAGGAGGATCCCCTGGAGAAGGAAATGGCAACCCCCTCCAGTACTGTTGCCTGGAAAATCCCATTGACGGAGGAGCGTGGTGGGCTACAGTCCATGGGGTCGGACACGACTGAGTGACTTCACTTTTTTTCTAAGAAGACTCTGAACTCAGGAGAGATGACTATGGAGTATTTAGAACTGTCCGCTCAGTACAATCGGCCCCAAGCTACTTATTATTGAGCAGTTCTCAACTGTGGTGTTGGAGAAGACCCTCTAGAGTACCTTGGACAGTAAGGAGATCAAACCAGGCAATCCTAAAGGAAATTAACCCTGAGTATTCACTGGAAGGACTGATGCTAAAGCTGAAGAACCAATACTTTGGCCACCTAATGCGAAGAGCTGACTCATTGGCAAAGATCCTGATGCTGGGAAAGATTGAAGGCAGGGGGAGAAGGGAACGACAGAAGATGAGATGGTTGGAATCTCATCTGAGATGAGAAGGCAGGGGGAGAAGGGGACGACAGAAGATGAGATGGTTGGATGGCATCATCAACTGAATGGACATGAATTGGGCAAACTCCAGGAGATGGTCACAAAGAATCAGACATGACTTAGTGACTGAACAACAACAGTGCTGAGAGGCAGGAGCGCATGGATCTCACCTGGGAGGCTGACCTCCAGCCAGAGCAGCACCCTTCCCTTGGCTCAGGGTTCCCACGTCAGAGGCTCATCATGACTGCTGAAACTCTCCACAAATAACGAGCCTGTGACGCAGTGACAAACATAGCATCTGGTCACCCAGCTCCACCCTTCCCTCGCTCCATTCCTTCTCTCTCTCTCCTTCCTTCCCTCTCTCTCTCTTTCCTTCCTCCCATCCATGTGTCCATCCACCCCGCCTTCCCTCCATCCAAACTTGCATCCACCCACCCAACATCTAATAGGTGTTGACTTTGAGAAAGGCCCTGAAAATACATAAATAAATAAGACACAGACCCGGATATTTTGAATTTGGGAGACCCCAAGAATGTGATCACCCAAGAGTTCTTTAGAGTCCTCCATGTCCTATGTGACCAGTAAGAAACCCACATCACAGAACAGATGGTGACCCCGTCCTGCTGGGCTGGAATCCGGGCCTCCTAACTGGGGGTTGAAGTTTTCACGCACCAGCCTGAGAAGTCCATCCCCATGATGAGTGAGAAGGTGTGCTCAGTAGATTGGGTGCGATTCCATGCATTTCCCTGAGAGACATCTGCTGGTTTTGATAAGGAGACTAAGCAGGCTTCTGATTCTCAGAAAACTGGCCAAGTATGTTCAGAAACAAATAAGATATATTCACACTGTTGTGAAAACATGCTCTGCCAAGCACCTGGGATCCTGGTTTTCTCTTACCTGGGAGGAGAGGGGCAAGAGAAATGATAGTGTGTCAACCTGAGCCCATTAGACCTCCTCCCCCTTATCTGTTCCTGCCAAAATGCACAGATGAACGGAGTGATTTTTCTCTTACTATTGGTGGAAGGCCCTCTTATCTCTTCAGTTCAGTTCAGTTCAGTCCCTCAGTTGTGTCTGACTCTTTGCGACCCCATGGACTGCAGCACACCAGGCCTCCCTGTTCATCACAAATTCCCAGAGTTTACTCAAACTTATGTCCATTCAGTTGGTGATGCCATCCAACCACCTCATCCTCTGTCGTCCCCTTCTCCTCCTGCCTTCAATCTTTCCCAGCATCAGGGTCTTTTCCAAGGAATCAGCTCTTCGCATCAGGTGGCCAAAGTATTGGAGTTTCAGCTTCAGCATCAGTCCTTCCAATGAATATTCAGGACTGATTTTCTTTAGGGTGGACTGGTTGGATCTCTTTGCAGTCCAAAGGACTCTCTAGAGTCTTCACCAACAGCACGGTTCAAAAGCATCAGTTGTTTGGTCCTCAGCTTTCTTTATAGTCCAACTCTCACATCCATACATGACTACTGGAAAAACCACAGCTTTGTATCTCTTAGCTTGCCTGTTTTTTGTGTGTGTGTGTTTTTTTGTTTTGTTTTTAAACTTGGAGCAGCCAAACCTCTGGAGTTTCAGTATGGCTTCAGGACTGGAGAAATGAACCTCACAGAGACAAGGGGCAAGGGAAGCTGATAGGTTTCCCTGTGGTGCTGCTCCCTTAAAGCAGATGCTTTTGTGTTGCTAATTCACCAAGCTGGACCATGCTAGAATTCCCTAATCATCCATGAGGCATATTAAGTGGAACCAATCCTTAGCAATGAAAATAACCAGCTTATATCCATTATTTAAAAGACAGTCATCTCTCTTTCATGCTCTTACCTGGCCTCGCTGAGCTTTGTTTCAGTTTAGCAAGACGGCCTTTGTCATGGTGGCCGAGGCTGCTGATGAGTGGAAATGCCCTTGCAGACAGTCAAAGACGAGCTGAGATGTGTTGACAGCCCCAAGGACCGCTGCGCGTCTGCTTAGAAATCAAGGGTACGTGTTCCTGGTGAGGTGGTTTTAATGTCAACTCGTCCCTTTAAATGCCTAAATGCCAGCAGCTGCCTACCTGGGCTGCCTGCAGCGATGGCACAGTAGAGCTCAGTTATTGATCCCTGTGATTCAGTGTTTCTGCTCTAGGCATACTTGAGGACTTTTAACAGATCAGCACAATGGTTCAAGGATCAATCATTCTTTTTCCCCGCTGATCCATTTTAATTGTGATATCAAAGATGTAGTAATCCTTTCTTAAGTTGGAAGAATGTATCTGAAGCCAGGGAAGGATTCTATTATCCCAGTAATGAGTCTTTCATAGGCCAGGCAAGGTAGGAGGCGCCTCAGTTCCTGAACTGACCTCAGGCATCCACACCCGTGAACTTCACGAAAGCTGCTGCACTCAGCGTTCAGCCAGCCTACCTTTTCTGTCTCCCCGCCAGGACCACTGTGGGTTCTGAGAGGCAGATGGTCTCTGGAGAACCATGGAGATCCAGGACTGGCCTGGCCTAAGGTGGGTGGACAGAGAGGAGGAGGTAACAACCTGCCTTCCGTGACTACTTGTCTTTAGTTCAGAGGAGTGTGGTTGATTAACCAGGAAAAGAAAGTGTCTCAGGCCGCCCAACATTTTGAGAGGGAATCTAGGATTCCTTTAAACTCTCCAATCTCAAAAGCACCCACTGTAGTAGTTAAACATGATGATTAAATTCTGGCAAACAATGCAAAAAAATGAAGTGATTGCATTACTTTTTTAAAAATTTCTTTTAATTGTTGTTGTTGTTCAGTTGTTAAGTCATGTCCAACTCTTTGCGACCCCATGGACTGCAGCACACCAGGCTTCCCTGCCCCTACTGTCTCCTGGAGTTTGCTCAAACTCACGTCCACTGAGTTGGTGAGGCCATCCAACCATCTCATCCTCTGTCTCCCAGGATTTATTTGTTCGCTTGTGTGGCTGCACCAGGTCTTAGTGGTGACACATGGCATCTCTGATCTTTGTTGCAGCTTGCGGGATCTTTAGTTGCAGCCTGTGAACTCTTCGCTGAGGCATGTGGAACCTAGCAGGGATCAAAGCCTGGACCCCTGCATTGGTAGTGCAGTCTTGACCACTGGTGAACTCTCTAAAGTGACTGAATTTCAATCCTCAAGTTGATTTCTATGTTCAGTCAGCTCAGTTCAGTTCAGTCGTTCAGTTGTGTCTGACTCTTTGCCACCCCATGGACTGCAGCATGCCAGGCTTCCCTGTCCATCACCAACTCGTGGAGCTTACTCAAACTCATGTCCATCGAGTCAATGATGCCATCCAGCCATCTCATCCTCTGTCGTCCTCTTCTCCTCCCACCTTCAATCTTTCCCAGCATCAGGATCTTTTCCAAGGAGTCAGTTCTTCATGTCAGCTGGCCAAAGTATTGAAGTTTCAGCTTCAGCATCAGTCCTTCCAATGAATATTCAGGGCTGATTTCCTTTAGGATGGACTGATTGATCTCCTTGCAGGTCAAGCGACTCTCAAGGGTCAAGATTTCTATATTCTACTCTTTGTTTGAGTCTTTGACAGCTGTACAGAAAGTAGAGGGGTTGCCAAATGGGAGTCAACACTTCAGAGAGTGTATGTTGCTTTTATCCAGCATCGTTTCTTTCTCCCTTCCATCCTCCCAACTCCTCTTCTTTCTCAGGATATGTCAGAACCAATCAGATATGAGATGGGTGGCAAGGGTGGGAGAAAAACATTCTCTTCTGCTTCGAGTGTCCTAAGGATGCTTCGTCCGTTACCAGTTGAGCAGGTTGTTAAGTCCTTATCGTATTTTATAAAAATATCACTTGGTCAAGTGAGTGTGGGAAACACTGGGTTAGTGAAGTGTTTTCTTTACGGAGAGGCTCTTAGAGCCCTCCTTCTGCTAATGAGCGTATTTGTGCAAGTTCCGCAAACCTGCTTGGCCTTTGCAGGACAAGCATCATGGGGAACACACATTAGGAAGAGCTGTTCTGGCTCAAGGGCTCTGGAGACATTTACTGAATGTCGATTTTAGACGTTTTCCAGTGGGAAAGGACAGATCAGAGTCTGCTTAGATGTAATCTCCTACTTCCAATAAGGAAGAGTGGGGATGAGGATTCTGGGGTCCCACTGGGCACTTTCCTTAGGAGCCGTGCAGCTCCTGCCTTGGGTTGGCTGCCAGGCCCCTAGACCTGAAGCATCCTTCACTCATGATTCAACAATAAGCAACTGGCTACTCCCTGAGGGAAGGGAAGAGTGGGTGTTTGTCTGTTGTTGACTGCCCTGGGCATGGCAACCCACTCCAGTATTCTTGCCTGGAGAATTCCATGGACAGAGGAGCCTGGTGGACTACTGTCCATGGGGTTGCAAAGAGTCAGACATGACTGAAGTGACTTAGCACGCACACATACATGACTGCCCTGGGTCCCTTTCTATTTCCTACCAACACACCGAGCTCTTTCTAGTGATAGTTTAACTTACTGGGGCCAGGCTTGTGGGATAAATACAGATGCCTGACAGGGAAGGTAACGCAGTCCCTGGGCAGATTTCCTGCCGGCCGCTTCCTCTTCCTGCTCTGTACGCTTAGCATGTATCCTCCAGATGACCCACCAGGTGCTCTCATCTAGAACTTTGACCCTGGAGTGAGTATCAAGGAGAGAAAAATAATCACAGGTCAGATAGCTCTATGTTCTTATACTGACTGTGCATCTGGCTACAAGACCATTCTTTTTAAAAAACTTATTTTATTAAAAAAATTTAAAATCAATGTATGGTTGATAAAACCATTCTTGACTCTTGGCTGTTTAGTTCCCAGGAGCCCATTTGGTTCCTGCAGGTTCCACATTCCCAGTCCTCTCTTGAGCTCCCCGAGTCACAAGGGCTTAGGTTAGCCAGAGGCAATTGTGATGCAAACGCTGAATGGAAAACAAACAGACCATTAAAGGACCTGGTTCTCCAGTGCTAGTGCTTGCAAACACCTGGGAAGATTTTAACACCTATTTGCTGAGTTGACCAACAAAGTTCCTCATCTCTTTGCATTATGGAGGGTGGACCCCCAAATTGCAACTGTGGAGTCATTCATTCAACAATTATTAAGTCAACATTGTGATCTAGAAAGCATTCTAGGGACTAGGACTATAGCCCTGAACAATCAAAGACCCTACCACATAAGCTCTCATTCTACTTGGGGAGACACACAAATAAGATAAAAACTGTCATAGTGGTGGAGGACTCTGCGAAGAAAAAGAAGCAAGGAAGGATGGTAGAAAGGATTGTACAGTGGATGGAGAAGACCTCAGGGATAAAGACGTTAGAGAGACATGAATGAGAACAGTGACTTCGTAGAAACTGGGGGGAGGGTGAAATCCTGAGGCTGAGACAGGCGTAGCGGATTTGAGAAGAGCAAGGAGGCCAGTCTGGAGGGGATAAACAGGAGTGGGGGTGACATCGCAGATTGGCGGAGAGGGGTTCCCTGAGGCCACATGAGGCTTCTGGCTTTTACTCGAGTTGAAGTCTGAACCCCAGGGAAGGTTTTAGGCAGAGGGAGGGGAGTGCTCCTACTTGCATCTTGACATATTCCTCCATGGTCTGCAAGTTAGACTGAACTGTGAGCTTATCCAATCATCCTCGGAGCTGCTTGGGGGCAGGGATGGGGCCCGAGGCCGCAGGCTGTGCTGTCTGCTCTCACTTCTGTGTCTGCTCTGCAGGGAAATTGCGTAGAGCATTTTAAAATCTGATTATATTGTTAATATTTCGTATAAGGCTTTCCAATATTGCTACTTAATTTGTGGCAATGATAAGTATGTAGGAAAATATGGGCTTGCACATGTAAATTAAATGGTTTTATGTCCAAAAGATACCTGAAGGTCTGTTGAGTTACTTTGCATAATAGGCGTGTGTGCACCTTTCTAACGAAGCACGGATGATGCTGTCAGAGCCGGGGACCGTGGCTGTGCGCAGGGGCATTCTGGAGGCTTCTGGTGGTTTCTGGGGAAATGGAGACTGCTGAGTGGTGGCAGGGACCTGCTGAAGGAATGGGGAAGGGTATCATAGGGCAGGGTTTCCTAGCACTCCTGACTCTGGACAGATAATTCTGTGTGCTGGGGGGTTCGTCCTGTGCTCTGTAGGATGTTAGCAACATGCCTGGCTTCTACCAGAAGCACCTCCTCCCCCTAGTTATGAAACCCACCAGTGTCCCCAGACGTTGACAACCATCCCCTGGAAGGTAAAATTCTATATATAGAATAGAAAACTAACAAGAACTGCTGTATAGCACAGGGAACTCTACTTGATACTCTGTCTAAAAAAAGCGTGGATATGCGCATGTGTATGACTGATTCACTTTGCTGTACACCTGAAACTAACACCACATTGTAAGTCAACTACACTCCAATAAATTAAAAAAAAAAATAGAAGGCAAAATAACTGTACTTAAGAACTACCAGCATAGACTGTCCAGATTTAAAAACAGTACTAACAGAAAGAAAAATCTGGATTTTTTTCCCCTTATTTACAGGGAAGAGACAGCAGCGCCTGCCAATGGGCCAGGGGTGATAAAGAGTGTGAAGCTGGGTCTGGGTCTCCTTTCTAAGCCTGGTGACATTATTCATCAGTCAAACTAGAGAAGGTTGATCTACATGGAGTTTTATTTGTTTTAAATTTACTTTATTGAAGTATGTTGCTGTTGCTAAGTCACTTCAGTCGTGTCTGACTCTGTGTGACCCCATACGAAGTATAGTTAATTTAAAATGTCGTATTAATTTCTGCTGTACAGCAAAGTGCTTCAGGTATACATATGGGTATGTATATATATGTGTGTGCATATACATATATGTCTATATATATGTTCTTTTTTCACGTTCTTTTCCATTATGGTTATCATAGGATATTGAATATACTTCCTTGTGCTACAAGGACTTGTTTACCTATTCTCTGTATAATAGTTTGTATCTGCTAATCCCAAACTCCCAATCCATCCCTCCCCTCCCTCCTCCCCCTTGTCAGCCAAGAGTCTGTTCTACATAAGGTTTATTTTAATGATTTTCATTCACTCAACAATAAATTTTTGATTGCCACTATGTCCCAGGTTAAAGGGTGGGAATAAGCATAAAAATGAACCAGTACAACCCCTGCAGATAATTCTAATACTTGATGCAAAGAGCTATGATAAGGGAAATACTGGGATGCTAGGAAGACAGCGGGGAGGAACCACCCCAGGCAGCCCAACGGAGGGACAGCCCAGGAATATGTTTGCTAAACTGGGTGTCAGAAGGAATTACACATCAGTGTCCACCACGTGGGGGGTGGAGATGGGCCAGAGGTGTTAGAAACGGCAGAGAAGGGCACCCGCTAAGGCCGAGAAGCAAGAGGAAGTGTTGTGGATTTGCGTTCAGAGAACTACAGGTAGTTCACCATCACTGAAATGCAAAACAGCAGGAAAAAAATTGTTGATACATTAAAGCAAAGTCAGCAGAATTCTCTCTAAAATTTCCTGTCTATACTAAATAAGGGCTTCCCTGATGGCTCAGCTGGTAAAGAATCCGCTTGCAATGCGGGAAACCTGGGTTCGATCCCTGGGTTGGGAAGATCCCCTGGAGAAGGGAAAGGCTGCCTACTCCAGTACTCTGGCCTGGAGAACTCCATGGACTGTATAGTCCTTGGGGTCACAAAGAGTTGGGCACGACTGAGCGACTTGCACTTTCACTTTCATACTAAATAAATTGTTTAGAGGAATTTTGATTAATGTTAGGAATGAGTGGAATGGCTCAGGAAGACAATCCGCAAGGTAGCCAGACTGAACTAACTAAATTGGGTACTCTTTTTTCATGACAAATGCCACTAAAAAATAAATATACCATATGTCATCATTATCATAACAAACAATCAACATTTATTAATTCTTTCATGTGCAAAGCACAGATGGTAACAATAGATGGGGAGGAACCCTTGAAGCAAACATGACTTCATTCACTCAGAGGTTGCTGATGGACCACATGCTGTGTGCCCGTCGTGTGCCAGCCGCCACTGAAGACACATGGGTAGTTTCCGCACCGGCCCTGACCTGAAGGAGCACAGGGTCTAATGAAAGTCAGTTAACGACTGTTTCTGCCATCTAGAGATGCATTGTGCAAATGGAAAAGAAACACATTAAGACCTTGCTACATCAATGTGCAAAGGACAAAAAGAGGCAACTAGAAAACATGCAGAAAAGTGTGGAACCTCATCTTAAAAATTTAAATCAATTCATAATATGCATGTTGAGATTGAACACCGAAGTGGTCCTATAAACTAGCAAAACCTACTGGGAAGAAATAATTCAGTAGAAGGAAAAAAACTATATGCTTGAAGATGTCCGTTGCAGTATTTTCTATTTTAAGAAAAATCAGAAGCAGCCTATAAGCTTAAGAGTAGGGAAAGCATTATGCAAACTTTGGCAATATACTTAATCAAATATTCTGTTCATTTATGACAGTTGTCAATAAGTGGCAATAATGCAAGACACGCTGTAATGCTTATGTCAAATTAAAAAGCAATGGCTAATCGAAAATGTGAAATAAAGACCAGGCAGAGATGCATTAAGTTTATAATTGTTGAATTAGTTGAGAATATAAATTATTCTTCTATTTCCACTTGCTGAAATTTATATAATGTCTACATGGCTTTTATAAGTTTAAAACCAAACCAAATCAAAGCAAATGATTAACAGTGAGTATCTCTAGCCTTTTTCTCCTCTCTGACCAGCCTGGATTTGCTGACTTTTCTTTCTCTCTGCCCTACCCTCCCTCCAAGGAGGGTCTTCTATTTTTTTTTTCTGACTTCTGGGATGGAAAATAGGAGAGAGGACTAAAGTAGGGTAGAGAAAGATGTTCAGGAAATGATGCTCAAGGAATACAAAGTTGTTGAATTATTTTAAAATTCTTTTAGCTTCAGTGGACTTGGTTCTTTCGCTCAGGAAACTGTTGTGTAGATGAGTCACATGCGTGACAATTTGATAGCACATTTTATTATGGTTTAATATTTTGTTAGCATGTATATATTTCTGAGTTGGAGTATAGCTGACTTACAGTATCATATTAATTTCAGGTGTATGACATTGTGATTCAACATATTTACAGATTATACTCCATTAAAAGTTATTACAAGAAAATGGCTGTAATTCCCTGTGTTAATGCAATTTAGCCTGTTGTTTAGTTGTTTTATACACAATAGTTTATATCTGTTAATCCCATTTCCCAAATTTGCTCCTACCCCCTTCCCTCTCTTCTTTGACTAGTTTGTTTTCTATATCTGTAGGTCTGTTTCTGTTCTGCCTATATGTTCATTTGTTTTATTTTTTATATCCGCATATAAATGACATCCTAAAGTATTGGTCTTTCTCTGATCTTTTTCACTGAGCATAATATTCTCTAGGTCCACTCACATTGCTGTGGATGGCAGAATTTCATTCTTTTTATGGCTAAGTAATATTTCATTGTGTATGCGTATATGGACATTATGTATATATATGATATATATGCATATATATATACACACCACATCTTTATCCATTTGTCTGCTGATGGGCACTTGGTTGCTTCCATATCTTATAAATAGTGTTGCTATGAACATTGGGGTGCCATGTGTCTTTTCAAATTAGTGTTTTCATTTGGGGGGGATGTATCCCCAGGAGGGGAATTACTGGATCATATGGTAACTTATTTAGTTTTTTGAGGAATCTCCATATTGTCTTCCACAGTGACTGCACCGATTTACATTCCCACCAACAGTGTTCCCTTTTCTCCACATCCTTGCCAGCATTTATTATTTGTAGACTTTTTGATGATGGCCATTCTGATCAGTATGAGGTAATAGCTCATTGTTGTTTTGATTTGCAATTCTCTAATAATTAGTTATGTTGAGCATCTTTTCATGTGACTATTATTAGCCATCATCTGTATGTCTTCTCGGGAAAAAAATCTATTTGGGTCATCTGCCATTTTAAGATTAGGTTGTCTTTTATTAATTAAAGCAAAAAAGCTAAAGTAGTCAAGACAGTGAGGAATTCGATAAGGGACAGAATAGACAGACCAGCTACAACCCAAATACACAGATTCACCTGATGTCTGACAAGGGGGCCCCAGCGATGATTTGGGGAAAAAAATCATCCTGAATTGGAACTATAGGGAAAAAATCAGCTCCAGGTTGATTGTAAAATGTTTGTCTAAATGTAAAAGCTGGACAACTAGGCTTTAGGAGAGAACATGGGAAAATATTTCCATGAAAACATGAAACACCACCTGTAAAGGAAAAGACTGTTCAACTGGATTCTTCTTAAATTAAATTGAAATTGAAAACTCTTGAGCATCAAGAGACACCATGTAAGATAATGAGAGGCAAGCCAAAGAGTGGCAGATGATAACTGTGATTGATAAATAGATCAAGGGATTTGTATCCAGTATTGACTATATAAGGAATTTCTATAATTTATTAAGAATAAACAACCCAGTGTTTAAAGGGCCAAAGACTTGAACAGGTCCTTCATCAAAGAGCATATCCAATGGCCAACAGATATTTGAAAAATTTCTTAATACCGTTAATTATCAGGGAAATGCAAATTAAAACTGCAGTGAGTTATCATGCAGTAATGGCTAAAATGAAGTAGACACGATCAAGTGTTGATGAGCGCTTGGAGCATTTTCAATGCTTGCACATTGCTCGTGGGAGTATGAACTAGGCAGGATGACTTTGGAAAATTCTTGACTGTAGATACGAAAGCTGCACATGTGCATGTCCTGTGACCGAGCAATTCAGGTCTTATGTATATTCCCAGCAGGACTGTGTGCCTCTCTGTCTTGGAAGACCTTTATGACAATATCCGCAACATGATCTTGTTCATAACAGGTATAAGTTATGGATACACAGGTATATGTCATGGAGTGACATGGATAGACATATTGTGGCAATAAAAAGGAGCAAACTCCTGTCACTCATGGCAAGATGGTGAGCATAAGGCGGAGTTAGAGAAACCACATGCAAAGTGGTACACACCGTACGCTTCCATTATACACAGTTCAAAACAGGCAGACAGATTTCTGGGTCTGGCTGAGGTCACAATGATTAACACGGGGTGGAGAACAAAGGGGAGATGGCATGAGGGAAGCTGACACTGGTTAAAAACCAGGGTGGTGATTGTCCAGGTGTGTTCACTTTGTAAAAATTACCAAGCTTTACGTTTGTGTTTCCTGGAAAAGGGCATGGCAACCCACTCCAGTATTGGAGAGTGGAGCCTGGCGGGCTATAGTCCATGGGGTTGCACAGAGCTGGACACGACTGAAGCGACTTAGCGTGTATGCGTGCACATTTGTGGTTAGGCCTTTCCTGCGTGAATGTGTCACCTTTCAGTAAAAAGGAATTGAAGTTGTTTGATTCATAGGAGAAAAGACTGGGCTGCTTGATTCTTGTCTTTAAGCGAATACAGAATTTTATTTAAAATAAGAAAGGGTACCTCCCTGTTGGTCCAATGGTTAAGACACGATACTTCCACTACAAGGGGGCACAAGTTTGATCCCTGGTCAGGGAACTAAGATCCCACATGCCACACAGCACGGCCATAAAATAGGAATAAAGTAAGGAAGGAGATGTCTAGCCTGTATCCAGGTAAGTGGAAAATTTGGCCAGGCAGACAGGAGGACTTGTTGGGAATGAGGATGATTCCAACACAACAGTGATTTGCAGGGAGGCAGGAGTCCACTTAGAACTTTCAAGAAGGAAACAGTATCCTGAAGGAGATGGCACCCCACTCCAGTCCTCTTGCCTGGAGAATCCCATGGGCGGAGGAGCCTGGTAGGCTGCAGTCCATGGGGTCATGAAGAGTCAGACACGACTGAGCGACTTCACTTTCACGCATTGGAGAAGGAAATGGCAACCCACTCCCGTGGTCTTGCCTGGAGAATCCCAGGGATGGCGGAGCCTGGTGGGCTGCCGTCTATGGGGTCGCACAGAGTCGGACACGACTGAAGCGACTTAGCAGCAGCAGCAACACTAAAAAGCTTCCACATCAAAGTCAGGAGCAACGTTAGATAAAATAACATAATGCATTGATTCTAAGATGCACGCTTTGTCACATTTTAACGTTTCTGAAACCTCGATGCATCGTACAGTCTATAGCCCTTTGCAGTTAATGGCAGTGTCTTTCTTAGGTCCAGAAAATAATGGTGCATCAGTATGAGATTATAAGATTGATAAGCACCTTCAGTTTGATGAAATATGTTAATAAAACCCCTTGCAGCTTTAAGATTCCCTTCTGAGCCTCATAGTGAGGAATGTTTATTCCCTTAGGAAGGCATTTTCTATCCCTCCTGAGGGTTGTTCCCCTAGCAGGTCAGAAGGGGCATCATCCATTATGGGCCACTCAATAAATATTAAGCATCAGCTGTGGCCCACAGCCAGCTCTGAATAGAAATTGGCATACGTTAACATTTATTGCTCATGGATTTTGTGACTGATGAGCTCAGTCCACCCCCCTCTCGCTCACTGTATAATCCACGTTTGTAATGGCAAATCCAAAGTAGGGCAGAGAGGCTGTGCTAGATGACGCTTTTCTCTGTAAAGATAAAGAGGAGGGTGAGAAAGCAGATTAGACTTGGCAGAGAGAGAGGAGCCCAGGACACAGATAAGGACAAAGGTCTTGATACCCAGGCTCCTTGCCCTGGCAGAGACCACAGGAGTCACCAAGCCAATGAGGCACGGTGCTGGGGAATGCTTTTCTTGCAGAGAAAGAAGCGAGCGGCTGGTGTATCGGTGTGCGTGTTGATACCCAGAGACTGAATGTTCAACCGTGAAAGAATACACCTGCAGGGAAGGCTGGCCCGGGACTGGAGGAGTATCAGAGCCTGTGCCTTGATGACTTGACCCAATGGCTTGGAAGAAGCCAAACCAGCTATATGGGTGCAAGGCACAGCATCTCCGTGTAGGTATCTAGGTCGGTGGTGTTGTTTGGCAGTGGTGCTTGTTCTTGCCAATCTGTAAGCAGAACATTCTTTTCGTTGGCACCCTGGGGAAAGCAGTGGGGACCAAGCACTGGTCTTATAACTCTCCCTGATCAGAGATCAGATGGGAAGAAATGCCCTAGCTCGTCTCACTTGGGCTGGGTGTAAGGGTATAATTTGGGGACGTTAAAGAGGAGGCAACTCCAAGAAAATCAGTCCGGCAGATGAGAGAAACTTGTAGTTTAATCATGTGCAGTGTGTGTTACTTATCCCTCTCTGGGTTATGAGAATCAGGAGGCAGTTTCTCTTGGTAGGAATTAAATCAGTTTGATTTTCTGACAGCAAATGGGGCCCAGTGGATTTAGCAGATACACAGTCCAGGGATTTAAGTCTCCCGTTGTCTTTCAAGGTAGATGAAATAGCATCGGTCAGGCAGTGGAGGGGCAGATAGCAAGACGCCAGGTCACGTATCAAGGTTTTGGCCCCACTTTGCTGGGGCAGCAAGGTCGCTGGATCAAGGAGGGAGGGTTTGATGCTATTTTTCTTTCTGCCTGAGATTCAGTTAGGAGGAGACAAGCAAAGAGCAAGGGTCAGAAGTTTTGTTCTTCAAGTGGCCACAAGCTTGACTTGCACCATGAATGGCCATTAATTAAGGAGATGGATTGTACAGACCAGGAAGACAAGGCTTGAATACCCCAGAGCCCTGACCTGACCTTCAAAGTTAAGTTTGTGGACAAGGAGCCCCCACACTGCTGAGCAAGGGATGACGGAAGTTGCCAGGGGGTTCACCCACGTCTACAAGGCTTCCTGCCTCTTGAAATCCTCTAAAGTCTCAGCTTCCGTTCCACCACCTGTCTGGACAAATGCCATCTGGATGCACGGCTGTCCAGAGACTCAGTGGGATGGGCGGAATTGTATTTGAATGATTAATTCGCATGCCTTATCTCCCACAGGTGAGCCCTGAAAACCTTTCCTCTCAGACAGCTTGATGAGGGAGGGTCGCTGCAGAAACAGAAGCAGAGATGGTGGCCAATACTTCATTATTAAGCTTAGCAGACATTGGTTTAAGTGCAAGGCAGGCAGATTTGAATGCATATTGGCAGAGCTAGTTTATTCCACCCCCAGAAGAGATAGAAGGCTCACAGGCTTGGGAGGGGGATACAGTCAGACAAGAATGGCAGAGGATCAAGAGGTTATCAGCTTCAGGCTGATCTCAAGCACCAGCGGTAGGGGACCTGTGTATCAACTGCCCAACAGGAATGTGCTCATTTGTGCCCTGAGACATTGCTCAGCCCTCCATCCAGCCATCCCAGAGGATAACCCCCTGTCCAATAGTCCTGGTCACTCAGAAGCACCCAATCACTGAGGCCAAGATCTCAGGCACCAGTGAAGACAGCGGTGCCCTAATGGGAGGTGCCCAGCGCATGGCTAAGTTGGGACCGGGTAAAAACTGGGGATTCTGTGAAGCTGGAACAAGAAAATAGACATGGGCTATCCCTAAAGCCTAATCTTGGCATCCTTCGGACTTTGCTCTGCTTCTCTACTCTCATAATGCCTTCCCTCCTCTTACGGCAGATGCAGTGGTATGAGTAGAGACTGTATCTCTCCCAGTGGGGACAGAGCGTATCTTACTCATCTCTGAGTCTTCACAATACCATCACAGATGCTGATAAAAGATATTTGCTGAGTAACTAAAAGAAACCTTAAGGAAATTTCATTAAGAGAATGAAATGTAAGGAAATTAAGAAACAGATCATTGTATTTAGACTTCTATTTTTATGGCCTTGATTCAAGTGCATCTTCTTTCATGGGTAATATTAACTGAAGTCATGTTATGAAATATTACTAATAAGTATAATAACTTGGACTTAGATATGATTTTAAATCTTCTCCACAGCTTGTTCAACAGAAGAGATGTATTTTACTGGCTTTGGGTGCTCACAAGATAACTGGGTTTATTTGTGATAGATTCCTGCAGAAATCACCTCCAATGAAACATGCCTCCCTCTAGCCACGCCCTTGGGTAGCTCCTCCCAACTGACTCTAGGCTGGGCCTTGTGACTTGATTTGGACAATGGAGTGTCAGCGGCCTCAATGCAAGCAGAAACTCGGAAAGTCCTGTGAGCAGGACTGACTCCCTCCGGTTTCTGGGAACCTTTGTGCCTCCATGTGGATGAGAGAGCACATGGAGGGAGCCCCAGGGTCCCAGGTGAGAGCCCAGACGCATCAGTGACACCCTTCTAGACCATCTAGCCTCAGCCAGCCGATTGGAGCAGAAGCGGCATTCAGCCAGTGCGCAAAATCATGGCAAACGGTAAATGCCAGTGATTTCAGGACTTTGTGGTACCAAGTGCTAACTGAGCCCAGAAGCTGGTGTAGAAGAAAGTATTTCTTCTGCTGTGTTTCACAGATGATCTCAGACTTTATCCAAGTACGTGAATCTATCAGACGGAAGCTGAGGCCCCTTCTCTTTCTGGTCCTCTGTCATCACACTTTCTGAGGAGCAGTGCCCCTTGGGGCCGGTACTCCTCTCTGTTGACTGGTGTTGAAAGGTTGAGCTGAGGATAGAAAACCATGGAGAGGTCTTAGCTCTGACCCAGGACCCACCTTCAGAACGGGACAGCTGGTTTTCTCATTTAATTCCCAGTGTCCCATGCCCACCCCTGAATGACACCCTCCATCCACAGAAGTGGGGAGGTCAGGGGTTATTTGGAATTGCTCGCTCAGTGTTAGGCTGGAGGAGGATGTGTCACGGGCCCTGTGGACCCCTGCAGCCTCTCTGCAGCCTCGTCCTGTGCCTGCTGTCCTGTTCTCTTGTTGGTTGTGCAGATTCGGCCACACTGGTCTTCACCACTGTGCTCGGGCGCCTCCAGCTGCGGCTGCTCTCTGGTTGTGGTTCTCATTGCAGCGGCTTCTCCTGTTGCGGAGCACGGGTTCTACTGTGCCCAGCCTTCAGGAGTCGTGGTACGTGGGCTCAGCTGCCCCGTGGCATGTGGGATCTTCCTGGACCAGGGATCGGTCCTGTGTCTCCTGCAGTGGCAGGCAGACTCCCAGCCACTGGACCACTAGAGAAGCCCCTGTGCTTACTCTTGGCCTTGTGATATTCTTGGGAGGTAATCGCCACATTTCATGAATGTTTTTATTCCCTTTCTAAATGGTGACCAATTAAAATAAATAAATTTAAATTAAAAAAAAATGGTGACCAGATACCTCGAGTCCTATCCTATCTCAGTGACCTTGAGTAAGTTGTTCAATTTCCGTGATCTTCTCTGTAAAGTGGGGACAGTAAGACCTTACTTCCTTGAACTTGGGCAGGGGTTCACAGGGGCCCAGTGCAATGACCTCTGCAGTCTTACCTTTCTCTCTGTCCCTAAAAGACATTAGTGAAGTGAAGTTGCTCAGTCGTGTCCGACTCTTTGCGACCCCTTGGACAAGTAGCCTGCACCAGGCTCCTCCATCCATGGGATTTTCTAGGCAAGAGTACTGGTTGCCATTTCCTTCTCCAGGGAATCTTCCCGACCCAGGGATCGAACCCAGGTCTCCTGCATTGTAGACAGACGCTTTACTGTCCGAGCCACCGGGGAAGTCATGCACCCAAGCTTGAACCTCCTTCACAGTTATGTTGACTTGCCTCCACACTGTGCTGCAGCTTTTAGGACCCACATGTGAGGCGATTAGACTTGTGATGGGACCACAGAATTAGCCCTTACAAGATGCGTATGAGCTTCAGTGGAGTCCATGGTGTCCTGACTGCCTTTTGGGGGAAGTATGGGGCGAGGCTGCCCTTCGCCCCTCCCGTACTAGTGAGAGGCCAGGCCATCACAGTCAGCAGCTTCTCATGGGATCACTCATGTGCTGTCCACCTGCGCTCAAGAACAGACTAGCAGCTGTGCTAGAGATTTGTTCCCAGCCGCCCTTCAGTCTTTGCTTGAAAGTCACGTACCTGTGGATTTGATTTGTCTCGATGGAGATGTTACTGATTTCCTCTTAAAGACTAGACCTGGCAAGAGTTAGTTTGTCTACGGTGATTCAAAGTAAGGGGAAGCTCCGTGGAAAACTTGACTTTTAAGTTGCTTTGTGTAATGTTTCAGATTTGAATTAGTCCTTGCAAACTTTCGTATACCTGGATTGAAATGTTCATCTGTAGCTTTGGCCTTTGGACATCATACAACTTGTGGCAAAGGATAGATAAGGCCAGTGCCCACTGGAATCTTCTGTGCAAATAGTAAGGACTGTTTGCCTCCCTTTCAAGGTATGAAGAATGTACTCTTTGAATGTTAATCATAATAAAGATGTATAGAATCCAGTATTTTGTATGCCCCACCATCCCCAGAATTCAAGGCTGACTCAGCTTCAGTATGTGATGCAGTATTGCTGCGTCAAGGACAGCTTTCTTCTAAAAAACATCTGTTAACATTTCCAACATGCTGGAAGCTGAGAAGTGTTAATTGACTGCTAATTATGAATAACACATAGGCAGCATATTCTTTTTTTTTTTTTTTTTGAAAAAGCCTAAATGTTGGCAATCCTTCATAGAGGAGTTTCCAGAAAGAGAGGCTTTTATATTTTAAGTATTTCTTGCCTCAGACACTGAGGATTGGGTAGCTGGACCCCAGGAGTGAAAAGGATGGTTCACATGAATTGATTGGAAAACATGGCCATCCACCTTCAAGGTCTTGAGATCTAGTTTTTGGCATTTCTACACCAAAATACACACCATTCAACTTTTCTTCTGGCATCCCCAAGAATTCTGAGTTTTACTGACAAATGGAAACATGGGCTCTGGAAGTGTGTGTCATGGTGTTCCTAAAGGGAGGGGTCTGTAGACAAAAGCCCTCTAACTAATGTTTCTCACAGGTGGTGATGTGTAGGGTCCCTTGTCCTTACTCTTCCGTTCTGTCTACTGGAACTTTCTCCAGTGAAGGAAAGGTGTTACATCTGCTCCATCCAGTATGGTAGCCACCAGCCACAGGTGGCTATTGAGCACCTGAAATGTGATTGGTGTGACTGATTTCATTTCACTTTAATTAATTTAGACTCGAATGGCCATCTAAGCTTAGTGCTTACCATACTGGACAGGACGCTTCTATGCTTTAGAGCATGTAGAATTCATGCATTTGTGGAATTTATTTGGACTCTATATTTGCTACTTGGGGCCACATCTATTCAGCACCCTTGGAACTTGGACTGAACTCCATAAATTGTGAGGTGCTGTGGAATCAGTTCAGAATAATCCCTTGCACATGTGATCACTCCAATGGGGAGCCCAGATAGCTGGTTGAAGCTGCCTTCAACAAGAATCCCATCTCCTGGTATGGAGTGGGTATTCTGCTGCTGCTGCTGCTAAGTCACTTCAGTTGTGTCCGACTCTGTAGGACTATCATAAAAATGACAGGTAGTATGTGTTGGTGAAGGTGTGGAGAGATTGGAATCCTTGTACACTGGTGGTGGGAATGTAAAACAGTTCAGTTGCTTTAGAAAACAGTCTGGCATTTCCTCAAAATATTAAACATAGAGTTGCTATATGACCCAGCAATCCCACCCAAGAGAAAGGGAAACATATGTCCACATAAAGCCTGTGTGCAGATGTTCACAGCAGCATTATTCAGAATAGCCAAGAAGTGGAAACAACCCAAATGTCCACCAACTGATGAACAAATCAGTAAAACATGGTGTATCCATCAAGTAGAATATTATCTTGCAATAAAAAGAAATGAAGTACAGAAGCATGCTATAGCTTGGATGTCTTGAAAATATGCTAAATAAAAGAAGCTATCACAAAAGATCACATGTTGTATTATTCCATTTATATGATATTTTCAGAACTGGCAAACTTATAGACAGTGGTTGCCTAGTGCTGGGGCGTTGGAGGGAAAGAGGGAATGGCTCCTAGTGGGTATAGAGCTTCTTTTCTGGGTGATGAAAAAGTTCTAAAATTGATCATGAATATGGGTGAACAACTATAAATATAGTAAAAAAACATTGATTTGTACACTTTTAGTGGGTGAGTTGTAGATGTGGGTGAATATATTTTAACCAAGTTATGTTAGAAACAATGAATGAAATTAAAAGGCAAATAGAAAAAAATAAGGAAAAAACTCAGAACAAATACAGAGACTTCTACCCCTTCCCCTGTGACAAGCACAAGTCTGTGGAGTGTGGAGTCCTAGGTGTGATTTCCAGGTGGGGCTTCCTCTGAGCTCTCCTCTCTGCTAACTTGTTATGAGTCTCTTTTTCGCTTCTGAACTGTGTGTGTATGGTGGTTTGATTATAGCTGTGGATTAAAATAATGACTATAAGTGTAAATTAATCCCCATTCTAAAGTGTTTTGAAGCACTGGGTTTAATATACAGGCAGAATGAAAATGGAAATTCATTTATCATTCTCGCATCCAACAAATATTTAATAAGTGCCCGGGATGCTCTTCAACCCTGGAGGGTAGCAGTGAGCAGGACAGAAGTGGCCCCAGTCCTCCCCAGGGCCATCCACGTCTCAAGGCCATCCATGTTGAGACTTTGGATTGGACCCGTGCAAGCCCATTGATCAAGGGCCTGGAAAGATATAGAGAGCACGTTCCTTCTGGGTAATTTTAGGAGGGTTTTAAAAAGGGGCCATCTATAAGATATGGCAGGGGATGGAGCAGAACCCTAGGACTTGGGGCAGCAGCTCCTTCTATTCCCAGCAGAGGTGGTGACTTGAGGCTGGATGATAGGTGGTAGGATGTGGGCAGCTGGGAGGAAAGAACCACCTACAGGATGAGACTCAGTGGCTCATGGGAGGCCCAGGAGGAGGAGCCAGGGAACAAATCCTGTCTTCGGCTCTTCTTATATCCTACCTGGGGCCGCCTTTTGCAGCCCTGTTATTGTGCTCCATGCAGGTCAGCCTGCTGGGGCCAAGCACAAGTGGAGAAGGGTGGGGTAGATCTGGAGAGGTGAGCAGGGAAAGCGCAGAACAGGGGAGTCACAGGCTGAGAAGGAGGCACTGGTTTTATCAGAAACATTGTTAGGAGAAGTGGGCAATGTTTGTTCTGCTTTACTTGACGAGCGTATAGTGGTGAAGATACAGTGACTGCCGGTAGAGTTTGGTGCCCCTGCTTGGGTTCGTGTTAAAGTGTTAGCTATTTTACCCACCATTACTTTTGCACCTTCCCTGCAAATGTCAACTCAGTGGGGAAGGCAAATAGCATCTTGGTGACATTATAGAAGTGTCATTTTGACCCTGTGGAGCTTGGAAAGGATCACGAGGGCCCCCGTACTTTAAGAATCACAATTTTAAGAGATGCTCACTTTTAAAAGTTTCCCTTTTAAGCCTTCTAGGTCATTGCCTTGACTATTCCAATGGGTATTGTCCCTGGTTATGTTCTTCATCATGTAATTGAGTATGAGGTTTGGAAATGAAATCCAGGAGCTATATTGCTTCCTCCACATCCAGCAGGTTCACTGTGGAAATGCAAGGATATTCTTCAGCATTTGTGCAAATCATCCAAAAACAAATACCTCAACCAAGGTGTCTGACTACGCTAAAGCCTTTGACTCTGTGGATGACAACAAACTGTGGGAAATTCTTAAAGAGAAGGGAATATCAGACCACCTTACATGCCTCCTGAGAAACCTATATGCAGGTCAAGAAGCACAGTTGGAACTGGACATGGAACAAAAGACTGATTCCAAATTGGGAAAGGAGTACATCAAGGCAGTATATTGTCACCTAGCTTATTTAACTTCTATGCAGAGTACATCATGTGAAACGCTAGGCTGGATGAAGCACAAGCTGGAATCAAGATTGCCGGGAAAAATATCAATAACCTCAGATAAGCAAATGACACCACCTTTATGGCAGAAAGTGAAGAAGAACTAAAGAGCCTCTTGATGAAAGTGAAAGAGGAGAGTGAAAAAGCTGGCTTAAAACTCAACATTGAAAAAACTAAGATTATGGCATCCAGTCCCATCACTTCATGGCAAATCGATGGGGAAACAATGGACTTTATTTTCTTGGGTTCCAAAATCACTGCAGATGGTGACTGCAGCCATGAAATTAAAAGACACTTGCTCCTTGGAAGAAAAAGTAATGACAAGCCCAGACAGCATATTAAAAAGCAGAGACATTATTTGTCGACAAAGGTTAATCTAGTCAAAGCTGTGGTTTTTCCAGTAGTCATGTATGGATGTGAGAGCTGGGCAATAAAAAAGGTTGAATGCCAAAGAATTGATGCCTTCGAGCTGTGGTGTTGGAGAAGACTCTTGAGAGTCCCTTGGACAGCAAAGAGGTCAGACCAGTCAATCCTAAAGGAAATCAACTCTGAATATTCACTGGAAGGACAATGCTGAAGCTGAAGCTCCAATCTTTTGGCCACCTGATATGAAGAGCTGACTCATTGAAAAAGACCCTGATGCTGGGAAAGATTGAAGACAGGAGGAGAAGGGGACGACAGAGGATGAGAGGGTTGGATGGCATCACCAACTCCGTGGACATGAGTTTGAGCAAACTCCAGGAGATGGGGAAGGACAGGGAAGTCTGGCGTGGTGCAGTCCATGGGGTCACAGAGTCAGACACGAATGGGTGACTGAAGAACAACCACCACCACTCAGGCAGCTACATGACTGAACTGGATTCAATCAAAGGCCGAGCAATTCTTGGTTCGGCTTCTGTCCATACCCCACCCCCAAATCCCAGAAGGATTATTATGCTGCTAATCTGTATCCTAACAGCAAATCATTAGAACCCTTCAATGTTTCTTGGAAGTGGACTATAATAGGTGGAATGTTGAACCTCTTTTGCTTTTCTGGCAGTAAGTTACCTGATTTTACTTGCCAAGAAAACTGGTATTGGAGAGTTCACCCCAGAAGAGCCTTCACAAATAGCCTGGATGACCTGTAGCATCTTTATATTATTCAAGGAGCAGAAGAGAAGAGGGATAGTCACCAACCAATGTAAGGTACCCTTGCAGCCCCTGGTAGAACCAGACTGACCCATGGTATGAATCACAGGAAAGTGATTCAGTTATATGCATCAGTTCAGTTCAGTTCAGTCGGTCAGTTGTGTCCGACTCTGCAACCCCATGAATCGCAGCATGCTAGGCACCCCTGTTCACCACCAACTCCCGGAGTTCACTCAAACTCACGTCCATCGAGTCGGTGATGCCATCTAGCCATCTCATCCTCTGTCGTCCCCTTCTCCTCCTGCCTTCAATCCCTCCCAGCATCAGGGTCTTTTTCAATGAGTCAACTCTTCACATGAGGTGGCCAAAGTACTGGAGTTTCAGCTTCAACATCAGTCCTCCCAATGAACACCCAGGCCTGATCTCCTTTAGGATGTACTGGTTGGATCTCCTTGCAGTCCAAGGGACTCAAGAGTCTTTTCCAACACCACAGTTCAAAAGAATCAATTCTTCGGTGCTCAGCTTTCTTCACAGTCCAACTCTCACATCCATACATGACCACAGGAAAACCATAGCCTTGACTAGACGGACCTTCGTTGGCAAAGTAATGTCTCTGCTTTTCAATACGCTATCTAGGTTGGTCATAACTTTCCTTCCAAGGAGTAAGCGTCTTTTAATTTCATGGCTACAGTCACCATCTGCAGTGATCTTGGAGCCCAAAAAACTAAAGTCTGACACTGTTTCCACTGTTTCCCCATCTATTTCCCATGAAGTGATGGGACCGGATGCCATGATCTTAGTTTTCTGAATGTTGATATGTATATATATATCAACAATATATATATATATATATATATATATATACACACACACACACACACACACACACAGATTCAGATTCTTTTTCTTTATAGGTTATTAGATTCATTTTCTTTATAGGGTCATTAGAAAATACTGAGTGTGGTTTCTTGTTCTGGACGGCAGTCAAAGGGCATTCTTTCAATGGTAACAGCAGCACAGTCCCTGATGGCCACTCTCTTGTCCTGACAGTTGCTTCGTAGGCTGCAGGCAGAGCTCCCGGGAATCGCTGGGCCCGCAGGGCATGCTGGGATAGGATCCACATGCTCCAACTATGGAGCTTCCCAGGTGGCACTGGTGGTAAAGAACTGCCTGCCAATCAGGAGAAGTAAGAGATTCAGTTTTGATCCCTGGGCCGGGAAGATCCCCTGGACAAGGACACAGCAGCCCACTCCAGCGTTCTTACCTGGAGGGCCCCATGGACAGAGGAGCCTGGTGGGCTATAGCGCGTAGGGTCGCAAAGAGTCAGACACGACTGAGTGGCGGAGCGCTCACTCATTCACTCACTCCAGCCCCAAAGTGCATGGCTTCTGAGTCGCTAGTCTGTAATTTGAATTATGTCTTCCACTTATTTCACGGTTACTTATTTGGATCTCAACAGTGGCCACCTTCTAGTTTAATTCATGCATGGATTTTTAAAATTTAGTTAGGGAAAGTCACTTAAGAAATACTGCAGTTGAATATACTTAATATTTGTGGTCGCAGTAGTTGTAGTTGTAGTATTTTTTTCATTTTCCCTTGTTCCCTCCGATAGTTCTGTTTCAGGAGGAGCCACCTTGTCTGGGTCTCTGGTAGTTCCTCCACTCTTGGGGTGTCAGGTCCCCTAATCCCAGGCTCTGATCCTTCTCCGGCTCTGGGTCCAGTTTCAGAGGCAGTGATGTCATACCTGGCAGGATGCTCAGCCTCTACTTTGGAAAGCATGTGTGGTCAAGGCCCTCGCAGGATATCAGGATACCTGTCTCCTCAGCCATGAAGGCTCCTGGACCAGGGGTTGGGGGGTGCATCCCATCTTTCCCACCGTCCTGTGTGTTCTCAGGACTACTCACAGACTGTTCCCACCAGGGGCCCAGGGCTCACCAAGGGGTGACTCTTCTGCAGGACTAGTCGGACCCCCTTCGGAGGCCCCTGCAGCCATCCTCCAGAGGGAACTGAGTTCCCCTTGGTAGCCTGCAGGCCTGCCCTGTCCACTCGCCACTGGTCCAGGGCTGTCCTCTCCAAAGAGGGACCTGGGCTGGGAGGGGAGAGTGTCGGAGTCAGAGGAATCCACCCCCATCTCCGCATTGCCTCGGCCTGGGTGTGCGCGCTCCTTGGAGGTGCTCACCACCATCCGTATTCATGACTTGTTGGCCCACATTCTGTCTTTACTTAGAATAAACATGAAGCCATTTTTCAGAATGAAGTTTCATGGTTTCATTTTTCCCCCCGTCTTAGTTACAAGATTAAAAATGGCCATTCAGTGATCAGCGTGACTGAAGACACCAAAGAACATCCATTTGAAAAGCGAGTTCTTAATACATGCAATCCATTTTATTCTAAAATATCTTTTCCAGGGAGTTTTGTCTTTTTTTTTTTCCCCCTGAGCTTTCCTGGTGTGGCACTGGATCAAAAGGGTACCCTGGGGTGAAATGTCTACATTTTATGCGGGGGCTATGTGACCAAGTCCCAAGATCCATTAATGGAAAAATATGCATACCTCTTGTGCCTTATTATGAAAATGTGCCTTATCTTACCTGATTAAACTGTCAGCTCTTATTAAAACGGATCCATGTAGCTAAAGAAATTCAAGCTTGGTGGAACTTGCAGAGAGGCGTAGATAAATTGTTACTGCAGTAAAATCTGTGTCTATTATCAGAACTTTAGACTTTCTGACCCTTAGGGTGTTGTGCGATGTGGTAAAAACCAGTAGTCTTAACCCTGTGGCTTCCGGGGGAAAAAATTCTGAAATGAACTTTGCTAGTGGTCCAGGAGAGGGGAGGTGCCACGTCTGCCTTTGCGTTCCTGTGCTTTGTAGATTATCTTCTCAGACCTGAATAGCAGAGATGAGGTTCTCCCTGTAGATCAAAGATTTTTTGCTTATGCAATTTTCTCTCTTTTAAAAAAGTGCATATATATGTATGGGTTTGTACTTTTTCCCCTCAATCAAAGATCAAGTCTGAGAAAGGAAATGAAGGTTCAAGATAGCCAAACAATTCAGACAAAAATATTGGATAAATTACCTGAAGGCTGTTTTTTGTGTTTTTTTTTTTTTTTTTTTTATGAAAATGTGGCATAGGCGAGGACTCCCGGGTGACTCAGGGGCTTGTATTTCCTCCTGTGGCACAATTTTATTTAGGAATCGAGGGACAATCAGGTTAGGGCCAGCCAGGCTACCACCAGAGTTGGTGAGAGGGGCCAGAGGGATTCTCCCAGTTTGCATTTTGGGAAAGAGGCTGGCTGGCTCTGGGAGTGTCCTGTGATGGCGGGAGGATATCAAAACATCCTGGAGAAACTGAACACCATGAAGAGGCAGGTTCAGGGGAAAGGAACATGAGCATTCCTCCTCTAGCTCTCCATCCCTTCCATCAGGCCCATCTCAGCCTCTGTACTGACTCACCCTGGACAAGCGTGCATCTTCATCTCTGAATCCAGCGGGGAAGGTGGCTACCAGGCAGCCTCTGATATTGGCTTCCTCCTTTTCCACACCCAGCAGAAGCTTTCCCCAAATCCAAATATTTGTGTGGAGTCAACCACACTTCTGTGACTGCCTTTTAGGCCTGGGAGTGGTATATGAATCCTTTCATGGATAAGATGTGGATCTAGAAACACTTCCCAGGGCTTTTTCATGACTTTAAACATATGAACAGATTTCACCTTTGCACTAACCTAGGAGCTAAGTGCAACCATCTCCCCTTTTACAGAGAGGGAAACTGAGGCACAGAGGGCTGCAGCAGCCTGCCTAAGGTCACACAGCTACCAGGTGGGGGCAGCCTGGAGTCAAACCCAGGAATTCTGTCTTATCCAAGACATCAGAAGACACAGACAACGCCCAGCTCTGCACCTCCGGGCTAGAGCTTTCCTCTGGTTTCTGCAGCAAGACTGATGGAAAGCACTGTCCGCCCCCCTACAGCCCGCCCGTGTTCTAGTGTCTGCCTGCCTCTCTCTCCTGCTCAGCCTCCTTACTTTGTCTCTCTCCCCATTTGCTACTCTGCTGGTGCTGCCTTATTCATATCACCAATTGTTTGTTGTTCTGAAATTTGAAAACCGCCCATCTGAAATAGATTTCAAAAACAGGCTGAGCAAACATCATCATACTTCATCAAATCCAAGACCTACCAGTTGTTAAGATCCAGCGTTATCTCTGTGCGCCACTGTGTGTGTGTGTTACTTGCTTACTCATGTCCGACTCTTTTCGACCCCATGGATTGTAGGCCGCCAGGCTCCTCTGTCCATGGGATTCTCCAAGCAAGAGTACTGGAATGGGTTGCCAGTTCCTTCTCCATTATGTGCCACTAAAAATGATCAAAGAAGAAAGCCCAAACCTGCCAGTTACACTGTGACAGCAAGTCGTGTGTGTCCTGACTTTGGAGAGGTCAAATCGCTGCCAGAAGCAGGGCACGTTGGCTTACAGATCAGATCCAAAGCACTTGTCCTGTTATGGGCTCTGAGCAAACTGCAAAAGCACCAGACTGGGAGCTTGGCACTGTTCCCTCCCTCCAGGGGCTGTGTGCACCCGAGACGCTGCTGTGTGCGGAGCGAAGCGTCTCAGAGCAGGGGCTCTGCAGCAGGACCGGCCGGGTGGAGAGGCAGGCAAGAGGCACCCCTTACAGCCGGGTGACCTCGGGTCTCCTGCCCTTGCTTGCTCTCCCGTGTGCGTCTAAGGTGAGATATTCCACGTTATGCACGGGGCTGGAGTGCAGTGACTGCACACTGGAGTGTGAGCTTTCCTTACTACTGTGGTCATCATTACGCCCTCATGGTTTCTTCACCCAAGTGGAAGCTCAGGGTTTAGGACAGAATGTCCTGGTGGTGCACCTAGCTCCCTCGCTGTCGCTCAGAGCCCAGGAGAGGGTGACGCCTCAGCTTAGCAATGTCATTCATCACGGGGCGCATCCTGAAACACGAGCCAGCAGTTCAGGGACTGTTCTCCCTGCGCCGGGCTGTGGGCCTCGCCTGGAGGAGCTCTCAGGTGGGTGGGGGCTGGCTGTAGAGAGACGTTTGCATGGTAACAGAAGGATGGCTGTTTGCCTAACCCGCTTTTGCCTGGGACTTGCTTGGTGTTCATTCATTCTATGGGGCAGTTTGAGGATTTAGAGATGTGACTACTTCCGTGCAAGAGAGCTAGTCTGTAAGGCAGTCTTAGGGTGTTTTCCTGCTTCCTGACCACCTGGGGGGCAGGCACAGGGCAGGCCACACTCCCTGAGTGCCCTGGCCTTGTGAGATGTCCTCGTGGGTCTGTGTGGTAAGAACATTAAATCATAGAACTTTATCCAGTCTCTGAATTCCAGGATGTAACCAGGAAAATCATCTCATTCTATTAAAATTTTTAGAAAGTCATTTAGATCAACTGAGATAATTGGTGCATAAGTACAGTAAAATTGCAAGAAGCCAGAATAGCTGGTTATTTGAGGTCAGGCTTCATTTATGGTGGTTTTGGGGGGGGGGAAATGAAGATAAGTAAAACAGCCCTCTCTTCTGTGTCCCTTAATTAATGAAAGATATTGCAGTTATTCCCTGATGGCTCAGACGGTAAAGAATCCGCTTGCAATGCGGGAGAGCTGGGTTTGATGCCTGGGTTGGGAAGACCTCCTGGAGGAGGGCATGGCAACCCACCCCAGTGTGCTTGCCCGGAGAATCCACATGGACAGAGGAGCCTCGTGGACTACAGTCCACATTGTCACAGAGAGTTGGATACAACTGACGCCTAAGCACACACTGCAGTTAAGAGGGCTCCCCTGGGGGCTCAGATGATAAGGAATCCGCCTGCAATGCAGAAGACCTGGGTTCAGTCCCTGGGTGGGGAAGATCCCCTGGAGTAGGAAATGGCAACCCACTCCAGTAGTCTTGCTTGAAGAACTCCATGGACAGAGGAGCCTGGTGGGCTACAGTCCCACTGGGTTGCAAAGAGTCAGACACGACTGAGCGACTCACACACACACACGCATTGTAGTTAAACACAGACATGCAGGAACACATGAACGCCGCCCTCCCCGCCACACACAGAGTCTTTTAGTGTGTAACCAGACCTGAAGAACATCTTGTAAATTTTCCGGTTTGAGAAGGAGGAGGATTTAGTTATCTTTGGTTGGTTTGAAACGCAGGGCATTAGTGAGCCGGGTCTTCCCTAGGTGGGACGTGGGGCTGCTGCTCATCTCCCGGTGCCTCCGGCGTCTGCGCGTGGGTGCTTGGCTTTCACTTACTTGTGTTTGCTTTCCTCTGGTTGCCACGTGGACGCCCTGAACTTCTCCCTGCGTCCACCTTTTGTTCCGGAGCATCTCCTCCCTGCACATGGCGCAGGGTTCTGCACACGCCAGGGCTCAGTGGCTGTTTTCGTCGGACCGGCGATGGGGAGAGATTTTCCATAGCATCTCCCAGAGGAAGATGGGACCCGGCCAGCTCTGAATCCCTGCACTCAGCACACCCATTTAGTGGGGGAGCTGACCACCTATCGGCCCTCTTGGCCACAAGGAAGTCATCCATCCGCACTCTAGCCCCCATGGAAGCCAGGTTCCCACTCACTGAGCTCTCTCTGTGATTTAATCTAAATGGTTGGCTTGTGGAGGCCAATAAGAAACTTCTTGGGAAAAATGAGAGGCAGTATGTCTTAGAACTTAGAAATGTCTCACCAGTGAAACGGTGAAAAGTAAATGGGGTTCTCTTCCTCCTCCCATGTTTCCCACCCACTACGAAGCTTTGTTCCAAGAATGAAAACAAAGCTTTGCTTTCTTGGTTGGAAAAAACGAGCCACGCATAACTCTAACCTAGTGCATTCTCTATTTCCTCCTTTAACAGAAGCACTTAGTGTTTGTTGCACGAGGAAAGAAAACAGCACTTTAATTAATATGAACAATTGGAAGGGGATTAGTGCCCCAATCCCCTATTACCAACTTTGCTAATCCACCGCTAATTGTGCACACAACTCTGAGTGAAGCCCTTAAGACCCTACAGAGCAGAGGAGGCAGCCAGAGGGTGGCTGTTCTCCCCAGTGTCTTGGGCAGGGGCCGGGGGTGGGGGGTGACTTGGGCCCGGTCCAGGCCCTGTTTCCTAGTCTTTTCTGTGGTTTTGCCTATCTACCCATTAACAGCTCCACAAGCTGCTTCCAGCCTTGCTTTCTCATGAGGAGAGCGCCAAGGCACCTGGCGCCTTATCTCTATAGTGCACAGAGAGTTCTGCTTGTTGGGTGGGGGGGATCTTACCAGAAGGTGCAGAGATGGGGGAAATGTGAAGCAGGCTGAAGCTACAGCCCAGTGACCCCAACAGAATTGTCTTGCAGTGTCTAAGTTATCAACAAAACAGCGACTAGAAGTTTGCCCTCGGGTGTGTGTAAAGGTTTGTTTAGAAGATAGAGCAAAGTTGAATTATAGACAATGACAAGCCAGCAAATCCTTCACCATTTAGTGTGCTAGGGGAGGAAGGGAGGGAGGGAGAGACAGGGAGAGACAGAGAAGGAGAAGGAGGAGGGAAGGAAGGAAAGATGGGAGGGGGGCAGATAAGGAAGGAAGCATGCAGGCTTAGTTGCTCAGTTGTGTCTCTTTGCAGCCCTTTGGGCTGTAGCTCACCAGGCTCCTCCGTCCATGGAATTTTCCAGTCAGTTATGCTGGGTCTGAATACTTCAGACAAGAACACTGAAGTGCCATTTCTTCCTCCAGGGGATTCTCCCAACCCAGGGATCAAAGCTGAGTCTCCTGTGTCTCCTGCATTACCTGCTGAGACACCGGGGAAGCCCTAAGGAAGGAAAGAGGAAGGGAAAACAGCAGGTCTGATTTATTTTCTCCCTCCCGACCCCAGTGCCAGAGATGGGAACATCGCCTTGTGAACTCGTGACTACTTTCGCTCACTTTTGACAGCCTGCTTAAATCGGTTCAGAAGTGCCACCACTGAATAAGCCCATCCATGAGCTGATGATTGCTTCCCACCTAAAGACCAGCTCACATGCCAACTGCAAATGAAACAGTGCACAGAAAGAGTAGCTTAATTACAGGTCGGGAAGAGGAAGACATAGAAAATGTGTAAGAACTGAGGAGCCTGCAGGCAAGGGGCGTGAAGCCATACAGGTGTGATGGACGCTTAAATCATAAGCTGTTGGGTGGCAGAGCGGGAGGACAAGGCAGGTTTTGTTCTAAATATCTGCTTCCAGTGGGTTTGCTGTTCAAAGGCATTAATTCCCAGATGGTCAGATTATAGGATGTTCAAAAAAAGAAAGGTGTTGAGAAGATACTTGCTGTTTCTTTCTCTCCACTAAGAAAAGCCCATCAGATGCAATTATTCACCTGGGTTTTTAGCCCACCGCACAGGAGGGTCAGAGGCTGGCTCCGCTGGATCTGTTGTCTCGGTGCCAGAGCTGCTGGGAACAGAGGAGTGTGAGCGATGCTCACTGTGCGTCGGGCCATCTCTGCCATTGGCTGCCGAGGAGGCAGGAGGACCACAAGCTAGTCCTCGGGGATCTCTAGGGGGCCGGGGCCGTTTACAAAAGAGTAAGCCACGCAGCTCTCCGTCTTCCTCTCATGCTGTGTCTCTCCCGTGTCTTGTTTTGACATTTGCAGCAATGACTCAGTGGACACAGACAGACGCCGGTCAGATTTTTGCAAGGAATTTCTTCTGTGCCAGATGACAGAATCCAACACGAAGGGTGGAAGCCAAGGGGATGGTGTTTCACAGGGAAAATTAGAGTCGTTTCCCCACCTCCAGTCAGCCCTTCAGTTCTGTCAGTTTTATTGATACAGTCATGTGAGGCTCTCTCCACTGCACGCGTCTCCCTCCCCCATGACCATCACAACCCCAGCCACTGTCCCCTCGGGTATCCCAGTTGGCCTCTCCTCCAAACCTTGCCCCTTTCCAGATTACTCTTTTTCCAGCAACTAGCTGTCTTTTAAATATGCACATCTGAGCAACTGCGTCAGCTGCTCCTCTTTTGCAGCCCTTAGAACAAATCCATGGAGAAGGCAATGGCAGCCCACTCCAGGACTCTTGCCTGGAAAATCCCATGGACAGAGGAGCCTGGTAGGCTGCAGTCCATGGGGTTGCGAAGAGTTGGACACGACTAAGTGACTTCACTTTCATTTTTCACTTTCACGCATTGGAGAAGGAAATGGCAACCCACTCCAGTGTTCCTGCCTGGAGAATTCCAGGGACGGCCGAGCCTGGTGGGCTGCTATCTATGGGGTCGCACAGAGTTGGACACGACTGAAGCGACTTAGCAGCAGCAGCAGCAGAGCAAATCCAGGCTAATTAGCACGCTTCCTGAGGTGCAAGGCATTTGGCACGCAGCCTCCATGATCCTCCCGCCTCTGCCCCAGCCAGGCAGGTCCTCAAGTATACTGCTCTCTTAGCTCCAGACTCAGGAATACGCACTCCCCTCAGGCCTGAACAGCCACTGGCTCCTTTTCATTGCCGAGTAGTTCTCCACTGCCTGACACAACACTGTGTGAGTAGCGCAGTTATGAACCTTCTCATGCAAATCTTTGTCACGATAGATGTTATTTCTTTCTGGGTAAATCTCTAGGATTGGAATTTCTGGGTTGTGTAGTAAACCTATGTTTCACCTTATAAAAAATTCCCGAAGTGTTTTTTTCCAAAGTGAACTGTGCTAGTCACATTCCCCCCGCGGTATACGAAAGTTCAGATTTCTCCACACCCTTGTCTACGTGGTATTGTCAGTTTAAGCTATTTTTGTAGGGTGTTTAATGATATCTCATTGTGGTTTTGTATTTCTGCTCATGTCTTAAAACTGCCTTGCCTGTGTTCTCCATGAGCTGTGAAGCTCTGTATAACACAGGCACAAGTTCTTTGCTGGATAGATACAGTACACATATTTTCTTCCAATCAGTGGTTTCCTTGTTCATTTTCTTAATGGTATTTTTCAAAGAGCAGATTTTCATTTTGATGAAGTCTAGTTATCGATTTTTTTTTCTTTTGTGGTCAGTGTTTTTGGCATTTTTTGACTACGAAATCTTTGCTACCTCAAGGCACAAGGATTTTCTCTTGTGTTTAATTCTGTAAGTTTTATAGTTTTAGCTTTTACCTTCAGGCCAATGATCCATTTCAAATTAACTTCTATGTGTGATGTGAGATAAGGGTTGAAGTACGTGTTTTTCCTAAATGGATAGTCCAGTAAATTTTAGGATTCCCAGCGCCCAAGATCAGGAGCCACTCACCCCTGGAAAGGGGTACCTAGAGAGGTCCCCTGCCAACCCCAGCCACACCCCTCCACTTTTGTCGCTGCCTTCACTGATGGGTCTTCTGCATCAGGTTTCATTTGAACAAAGGCTTCCACATCTACCAAGGTTAGAATTCTGCCTAAGCTCTAAGTGGCAAGATGGGGACCCTGGGCCCAGGGAACGCTACACGGGGCCCAGATGAGTCCTGGAGACACGGGCCAGGTGTCCTCCCACCTGTTCTGAGCTTTCCCCACCCTCTGCCCCTCCCTCAGCCCCTCACACACTTCTGGTTGAGAGCATCTGCAAAAACCCTTCATTGCAGTTTGCCTTTTCAGCATTTTAAACAAGGAATATGGGCAACCCACACAGCTAAATAATTTAGATACTCTTTTCCTGACGCTGTCACTTGCAGGGGAGATAAAAGATGGCTTTGTCAGGACGGGTGGCGGTTGTCCAAGGGCGACGCAAGCATATTCCGACTCTCAGTGGAAGAGCCCGATCTATCAATCAGTGTGGAGCACAGGTCAGCTTCCTGGATATCAGCTAGGAATCCCCTGGCCTTTCTGAAATGCAGCATGACGTTCTAATGATCTGCAAAGACTCTGTCTGCTTGCCACTGAACTAATAACTGTGAGTGCAGGTGGGAACACAGTAAGGGCTGAATTCCATGGCTCGAGAGCAAGGCCAGGAGTTCCTGAGTCCTTCAAGAGGCCCTTTTGTTGGCACGCTGGAGCACGGACATACTCTTTTGCAGCCTGCTCTCTCCAGATCATCCCCCTCCCACCTCAGAAACCACTGCTGCCAGGCCATTGGTGATGCCCATCCTTCACCCACCACGCCCCCTGAGACGGCGGGTCACCTTCTCCTTCCTGAACCCTTTCCCGCTCTAGCCTTCAAGCCACTCAGCCACGTACGGTTCCTTTTCTTTCTCTGTTCATGGCTCTGTCCCCTTCCCCAAACCTCACCTCTGGGGGTGCCCCTGGCCTCCAGCCTCTCCTCCACCTCCTTGTCTCTGCAGGAGCATCGTCTTGCCCCATAGTGTGGGCACCACACAGGGGCTTCAATGGCCTCTCTCACAGCTTCCATCTGACCTTGTCCTGGGTCCACACCCTCCCCGATGACTGTCTGCTTGCCCCTCCTGTTGGGTGGCAACTCATGCAGGCACTGCTGCTGATTTCCCCTCCGAATCTTGCCACGCTTCCTGCCTCCCACCAGTCTGACTGACTGGAAAAAGCTTTCAGCGGGAAAGCGCTTAATGTAGGAGGTTCCTTTTGTCTTGTCACTTTAGCAAAACTATGTTGTAACTAACCTTAACTGGACGCCCTCATGCTCTCTACTCATCTCCCACCTGAGCACAACTTCCAAATCTTTTGATCACACAAAGCCTTGCCTAACCTCTTAGTTCTCTCTGTAGACCAGAGAAGTAGAAATGAAGAATAAGTGATTATTCTTCCCTAGCTTGCCCTTCAGTAATCTCACAAACTGCGTGAACACTATAGCATCTGAAGAAAGATCCCGAGAAGTTGACCCGCCTGCACGCAGCAGCAGGTTTAAGGGGCCTGGTCCTATCTCCGGGATGAGCCGAGGTGACGTCTCCTTTTCCCTTTAAAAACTTTCATGGCTGCGGAGAATCCTGGGAGCTGGTTTGGGGACCCAAGTCCACGTTCTTCCCAGAATGCCAGCTTTCTGATTAAAAGCAATGTTTTCTGTTTCTACCAACACTTGCCTCTCGAGTATTGATTTTTGAGCAGTGAGCAGCTGGGCCTGAGTTCAGTAACAGCCTTTTAACAGTGAAACCATCTTCCATCCAGTTGCTCAGGGCTTCACCCACAGATCTTCAGCTGATCCTTCTCTTCTGCCACATCCCACATTGAATGTATCTGTTCGTGCGTGTTCAGTTGTTCAGTCATGTCTGACTGTTTGTGACCCCATGGACTGTAGCCCTCCAGACTCTTCTGTCCATGGGATTATCCCAGCAAGAATACTGGAGTGGGTTGCCATTTTCTCCTCCAGGGGGTCTTCCTGACCCAGGGATCAAACCTATGTGTCCTGCAGCTCCTGCATTGGCAGGCGGATTTTTTATCACTGAGCCTCTTGGGAAGCCTGGATGCATTCGTAAGTCCTGCCAAATCCTCCTTCAAAAACAGATCTCAACAACGACCACGTTCTGTACTTTCCAGTGCCACTCCCCTTGTCAAACCACGTTCCCCCGCCCACCCTGGGGACTGAACCTGCTCCTGTGAGCCTGTCCTGCTCCCTGCCCAGGTAGACCATCCTCATCACAAGCCCGCCGCCTCCCCTCCCCCTCTGAGAACTCCCCAGGTCTTCCCATTTCACTTTGCACACAGTCCATCCGCCTGGGCCTTCTCCAGCCTGCCTCCCACCCCCTCTCTGTTCACTGCTCCCTGGCCTGCTCTGTCTCCTTGCCTCTTGCGCTTGGCGAGCTCTTCTCTCGGGACCTTCGCTCTGGGTGACCCTCTTGACCTCCTACTCTGTGTCTGCCACGGTTTGTCCTCACCATTCGCCATCATGCACTCCTTCACACCTCTCCAAAAAGCACGGATCTGCACCTGGCTTGCCTACCTCTGTGTTTCTTTATCTCTCCTTCCACCAGAATGCAACCACCTAGAGGCGCTGTTCACCCCTCTGTAACATCAAGAATGCTCTCCAGGACAGGTGAGGTGTTGGTACCTGTTGATGTCTGTAAAGGAACCACACAGTTCAAGAGAACATTCACTTCAGCCTTCATCTTCCTCCTGTGAACCTCCTCCCCAGAGGTGACCATTGGCCATATTTTCATGTCTTTTCCTTCCTGTCCTTTTCTGGGCATTTACATTTGTATATTCGTACTCATATTGGACATATAGATGATTCATCTGTGTTCTCAGCTTCTCTTTTGTGCTTTACATATATTCATACTGCCCTGAAGCTTGAGTTTATCACTAGGAGTGTGCCTGGAGAGAATTTCACTGCTTCAGCACAGATAGACCTACCTCATTCCTTGTAAAATCTGCCTGCTTTTCTACAAGTAGGTAGCTGTCCTACAGTGGATGTACAGGTTGTCTCTGCTCCTCACCAGCCATCCCCTCCCTGGCTTGGTCGTTCTTTTCGGGGTCATCTTATCTTTTCCACGTGGCCCTCACTGCACTCCCCCCCACTCTCCCCGGGCAGAATTAAGGCAGCCGATCTCTTGCCCAGAATGCCAAGAAAGCTATTCCTGGAGCACAGGTTGCCTAACACCCCTCCACCAACACAAACAAAAAGGGTTTTAAAGGCTATAAGGTAGCAGACAGCATAATGCATGATAGGGAATAAATAATTTTAAAATAATATACATCTTAGAAACCATATTCCTGATGATTCTGAGCTACCCTCATCCTGGAATTCTCTACCATCCTTCCTGCATCTGTAGAGTGAGCTCAGTGCTCCTTCTTCTGTTCCCACATGTTTCCCCCTTGAAAACCCTCTGGAGTGTCCTCTTGGCAGCTCATTTCCTGATGGAGATCAGGGACCAGGATGCTTATTACATGCCTCACAGCTGCAATTCACAAGGACTTTCTTACTTTAGTTTCTGTAGCCTCCATAGCCTCAGCCTGACTGCGTTCCAAAGATCTTTGAAATAGTTAGGACCTATAAAAGGTCACTTTAATGATGCCAAAATGTGAAAAGAAAAAGTATAAAATTAGTAATTGATTAATTAAATGCCTACAAAATTTCACATTATGTCAATGAATCAACCATTTCTCCATCCTAAAAGTTCTTTGTGGGCATTTAAAAATGTTTCATAGGATGTGACCCACAACAGCCTTAAGAGGCCCTGGATCCCATCTGTGCTTTCAAACATTAATTACCCAATAAAACATATAAGCAGCCAGGAACAGGAGACCTCCTTGATGCCGCTGCTGTGATGTCACTGGATTGTGACATCACCAGTGATCCCAGATGACTGGATCCCGCCATCCCTGGGCATGAAACTTCATAGCTAACATTTCTGCAGCTATCATAATAGTGTGACTAGAAAAGGATAATCATAGCATCCCCTTTGGATTGGACTGATTGTTCTGACACGGCTGTAACCTGGTTGCCTTCTTTGTTGATCGAGAAGAGGCCATGGAGGGTCCTTTCCTGCACTGGCCTCTAAGAACCTCTTTATCTAGGACTTCAGTCCAGAGTTGGATTTCTGAGGTTTGGGGGTGGGGGTGGAAAGTCACCAGCAGCGGAACCCACGGTGGCAGGACAAAGCACAGACTTGAACCCTGAAGCGCCCCCTCCCTGAACCACTGTCTTGATCTCCATCTCAGTGCTCCTCTCCATCTTATCTATCCAGGAAACTGGAAAGTCTCCGGGGTCTCCCACCCTCTGCATCTGATCCTACTTTCTCTTAACTTTTGGGGACTAGAGGACCCAATTAAGAAAGTGTTCTTTAGGCAGGTTCCAAGCCACTGTAGGAAATTTAAGACTTTCAGGAAAGAAACAGGTGCAAATGTCCATTTTGAAGGTGCTGGGCAGCAATTACAGGCCTGGCTTTTATTTTTCTGAACAAAATGAGGCAAAAAGAAAGGCATATCCTGGCAGCCACACAAGCTGTGAATTTGCTCATGAGGGAGCACCGTGTTTGCCCAGACCACCTTCTGATGTTCTCACTTGACCTCTCGAGTGAGTGCCTTGGGGGACCCCACCATCAGGGCTCCACAGATGCTCTATTGCTTAATTAAAGCTAAGGTTTTACCTGCAGCAGATGCTGGGGGATGCTGAAGGCTTTGGCTTCAAGAGAGCATCATCACATCTCTTTCTCCTTGCACAGATTTTCTGTGGCTCCTGGAGGTGTTTCTTGGTGTCCAAGAAGGTGTTTTTACATTGTAAATATTATAGTAGCAAAACCATTCCTCAGGTTAAGGCTAAGTATTAGAAAATGTGCCAAAGGTAAAAGTAAGGAATTAGGGAAACGTAAACTTTGAATTTACCATTTTTATTTTGTTCAGTTCTGTTGCTCAGTCGTGACTGACTCTTTGTGACTCCATGGACTACAGAATGCAAGGCTTCCCTGTCCATCACCAGTTCCTGGAGCTTACTCAAACCCATGTCCATCAAGTCGGTGATGCCATCCAACCATCTCATCCTCTGTTGTCCCCTTCTCCTCCCACCTTCAATCTTTCCCAGCATCAGGGTCTTTTCTAAGGAGTCAGTTCTTTGCATCAGGTGGCCAAAGTATTGGAGTTTCAGCTTCAACATCAGTCCTTCCAATGTATATTCAGGACTGATTTTCTTTAGGATTAACTGGTTGGATCTCCTTGCAGACCAAGGGACTCTCAAGAGTCTTCTCTAACACCGCAGTTCAAAAGCATCAATTCTTTGACCCTCAGCTTTCTTTATAGTCCAACTCTCACGTCCGTACATGACCACTGGAAAAACCATAGCTTTGACTAGACAGACTTTTGTTGGCAAAGTAATGTGTCTGCTTTTCAATATGCTGTCTGGTTTGGTCATAGCTTTTATTCCAAGGAGTAAGTGTCTTTTAATTTCATGGCTGCAATCACCATCTACAGTGATTTTGGAGCCCCCAAAATACTCTGTCACTGTTTCCATTTTTTCCCCATCTATTTGCCATGAAGTGATGGGACTAGATGCCATGATCTTAGTTTTCTGAATGTTGAGTTTTAAGCCAACTTTCTCACTCTCCTCTTTCACTTCCATCAAGAGGCTCTTCTTCACTTTCTAGTTCTTCACTTTCTGCCATAAGGGTGGTGTCATCTGCATATCTGAGGTTATTGATATTTCTCCTGGCAATATTGATTCCAGCTTGTGCTTCATCCAGCTGGGCATTTCACATGATGTACTCTGCATATAAGTTAAATAAGCAGGGTGACAATATACAGCCTTGATATATTCCTTACCCGATTTGGAACCAGTCGATTGTTCCATGTCCAGTTTTAACTGTTTTTCTTGACCTGCATACAGATTTCTCAGAAGGCAGGTCAGGTGGTCTGGTATTCCCATCTCTTGAAGAATTTTCCATAGTTTGTTGGGATCCACATAGTCAAAGGCTTTGGCATAGTCAATAAAGCAGATTGATGTTTCTCTGGAACTCTTGTGCTTTTCCGATGATCCAAAGAATGTTGACAATTTGATCTCTGGTTCCTCCTAAATCCAGCTTGAACATCTGGAAGTTCACAGTTCATGTACTGTTGAAGCCTGGCTTGGAGAATTTTGAGCATTACTTTGCTAGTGTGTGATATGAGTGCAATTGTGTAGTAGTTTGAGCATTCTTTGGCATTGCCTTTCTTTGGGATTGGAATGAAAACTGACCTTTTCCAGTCCTGTGGCCACTGCTGAATTTTCCAAATTTGCTGGCATATTGAGTGCAGCACTTTCACAGCATCATCTTTAAGGATTTAAAAAAGCTCAGCTGAAACTCCATCACCTCCTCTAGCTTTGTTCGTTGTGATGCTTCTTAAGTCCCACTTGACCTTGCACTCCAAGATGTCTGGCTCTAGGTGAGTGATCACACCATCGTGGTTATTATCTGGCTCATGAAGACCCTTTTTTGTATCCTTCTTCTGTGTATTCTTGCCACGTCTTCTTCATATCTTCTGCTTCTGTTAGGTCCATACCATTTCTGTCCTTTATTGTGCCCATCTTTGCATGAAATGTTCCCTTGGTATCTCTAATTATCTTGAAGAGATCTCTAGTCTTTCCCGTTCTGTTGTTTTCTTCTATTTCTTTGCATTGATCACTGAGGAAGGCTTTCTTATCTCTCCTTGATATTCTTTGGAACTTTGCATTCAAATGGGCATATCTTTCCTTTTCTCCTTTGCCTTTAGCTTCTCTTCTTTTCTCAGCCATTGGTAAGGCCGCCTCAGACAAGCATTTCGCTTTTTGCATTTCTTTTTCTTGGGGATGGTCTTGATCGCTGCCTCCTGTACAATGTCAGGAACCTCTGTCCATAGTTCTTCTGATGCTCTATCATACCTAATCCTTTGAATCTGTTTGTCACTTCCACTGTAAGATCATAAGGGATTTGATTCAGGTCATACCTACATGATCTAGTGGTTTTCCCTACTTTCTTCAATTTAAGTCTGAATTTGGCAATAAGTTCATGATCTGAGCCACAGTCAGCTCCCAGTCTTGTTTTGCTGACTGTATAGAGCATCTCCATCTTTGGCTGCAAAGAATATAATCAATCTGATTTCGGTGTTGACCATCTGATGATGTCCATGTGTAGAGTCTTCTCGTGTGTTGTTGGAAGAGGGTGTTTGCTATGACCAGTGCATTTTCTTGGCAAAACTCTAACAAGATATGGTCCACTGGAGAAGGGAATGGCAAACCACTTTAGTATTCTTTCCTTGAGAACCTCATGAACAGTATGAAAAGGCAAAAAGATAGGACACTGGAAGATGAACTCCCCAGGTCAGTAGGTGCCCAATATGCTACTGGAGATCAGTGGAGAAATAATTCCAGAAAGAATGAAGAGATAGAGCCAAAGAATAAACAACACCCAGTTGTGGATGTGACTGGAGATACAAGTAAAATCAGATGCTGTAAAGAACAACACTGCCTAGGAACCTGGAATGTTGTTAGGTCCATGAATCAAGGCAAATTGGAAGTGGTCAAACAGGAGATGGCAAGAGTGAACAGTGACATTCTTGAAATCAGTGAACTAAAATGGACTGGAATGGGCGGATTTAACTCAGATGACCATTATATCTACTACTGTGGGCAAGAATCCCTTAGAAGAAATGTAGTAACCCTCATAGTCAACAAGAGTCTGAAATGCAATACTTGGATGTGGCCTCAAAAATGGCAGAATGATCTCTGTTTGTTTCAATATCACAGTAATCCAAGTCTATGCCCCAAGCTGTAATGCTGAAGAAGCTGAACGATTCTATAAGACCTACAAGAAAGACCTTCTAGAACTAACACCCATAAAAGATGTCCTTATCATCACAGGGGATTGGAATGCAAAAGTAGGAAGTCAAGAGAAACCTGGAGTAACAGGCAAATTTGGCCTTGGAGTATAAAACAAAGCAGGTCAAAGGCTAACAGAGTTTTGCCAAGAGAATGCACTGGTCATAACAAACATTTCTAGTTTGAGAGGCTGAAAAAAATAAGTTGCCTAAGTTTTAGGACAGAATTAAGTTACTTCTCTGTTTAATAATCTTCAACCATTTCCTTTTGTTTACAGCAGTGGGTCTCAAACCTTAGGAAGCAGCCTGGAGGGCTTTCCTTTTAAAAAAAAAAATTGAAGTTTAGTTGATTTACAATGTTGTGTTAATTTCTAGTGAACAGCAAAGTGATTCAGTTATCCCTATATACATTCTTTCCCATGATGGCTCATATCAGGATTCTGAATACACTTCCCTGTGCTTTACAGTAGGACCTTGTTGTTTATCCAGTCCACATATAATAGCTTACATCTGTTAACCCCGAACTCCCAATCTGTCCCTTCCTGGCCCCACTTCCTCTTGGCAACCATAAGCTTGTTCTGTATGCCTGTGCATCTGTTTCTGTTTCATAGGTGAGTTCTTTGGTGTCATATTTTAGACTCTAAATATAAGTGATAGCACATGAAATTTGTCTTTCTCTGACTTACTCCACTTAGTATGGTCATCTTTAGTTGCATCCATGTTGCTGCAAGGGCCATTATTTCATTCTTTTTTGTGGTTGGGTGGTATTCCCTTGTACCTATATACGCATGCTCCGTCACTAAGGCATGTCTGACTCTTTGCCACCCCGTGAACTGTAGCCCACCACGCTGCTCTCTCCATGGGGTTTTCTAGGTATGAACCCTGGAGCAGGTTGCCACATCCTTACATGTATGACATCCTCTGTGTCCACTCATCTGATGGTGGACATTTGGGTTGTTCCTGTGCCTCAGCTCTTGTGAGTCACACTGCAGTGGACACTGGGGTACATGGGTCTTTTTTTTTCTTTTTTTTCTACTTTATTTTACTTTACAATACTGTATTGGTTTTGCCATACGAATTATAGTTTTCTACGGATATATGCCCCGGAGTAGGATTGTAGGATCATATGAACGTTCTCTGTTTAGTTTTTTGGGGGGAGCTTGTTGGGCTCCCTGGATAGCTGAGGAGCTAGACATCTTTCCTGTGACAGTATAGCCATTGGCTCCAAATGCTGGAAAAACCAAGAGAGCTGAGTGTGGGCACCCTGGGCACAGTGGCAGCTGGGATGCTGAGCCAGCTTTAGTCATCTATCCTCCCAGAGCTGGAACTTCAACAAGGCAGCTCCTTCCAGATGTTGAGAGGACCTGCTCACCACTGACAGGCTGAAGTCTGAGCACAATAATGCCAGGATATTATTTAAAAGAACAGAACTGATATTGTTCATCCTCATACATAGGAAACAGGATGAAATTTAAGAATATAAATTCAGCACCTTTAAGCCTGAAATATAAAGCTGGATAAGGGATTTTTCAGACAATCCAGGATCTGTTTTCCATATAAAATCTCAAGTAGAGGGAAATGACTTTTGAGGATGAGAGATTTTTGAGCTCTTTGTATTAGAACTCATAATGATTTTCCTTCTCCAAATGTTTCAGAGATAAAAGAAAATTACCTTGAGATTTAATGTACAGCCCTTGAGTGTGTGACTGAAAAGCATTATTCCTTAAGCTAGAACACTTGTGTACCTTATGCACAGACATACATGTGAGCACACTAAGTGTGTCCTGCCTTTCAGTTTGGCAGGAAAAGGGTCCTCCCAGCAGGCATCTCATGAGTAGAGGCCAGGGGATGCTGTGACATGGCCTGAAGGGCCCAGGGCAGGTCCCACAGCTGATGATTATCCAGCCCAAATCTCCAAAGTGTCAACCAGGGTGGAAAGACCCTCAGAATAAGTTTGGCTTGAAGGAACAGTCTCTTGGCTTGTGATTTTGTGGCACCACCACCTCTTCCTACAAGTAGCAAATGACACTTTCAAAGCTTTAAGTGGTCCAGTACACCTTTCACCGCGAGATTTTGGCTCAGTCGTTGGGATCATTGGTGTGATCTCTGGGCTACATCACATTACTTGCTTCTCTGAAGGAAAGAGGAAGTGTTAGTTGCCCAGTCATGCCTGACTCTTTGCGACCCCATGGACTGTAGCCTGTCCATGGGATTCTCCAGGCAAGAATACTGGAATGGGTTGCCATTCCCTCCCCCAGGGGTCTTCCCGACCCAGGGATTGGACCCAGGTCTCCTGCACGGCAGACAGGTTCTTTACCAGCTGAGCCTCCAGACGACGTCATTTTTAGCATGTTTAGAAAACAGGGAAGAAATATACTCATTGAAAGTGAGAGTGAAAGTGAAGTCGCTCAGTCATGTCCGACTCTTTGCGACCCCATGGACTGCAGCCTACCGGCTCCTCCGTCCACGGGATTTTCCAGGCAAAGGTACTGGAGTGGGTTGCCATTTCCTTCTCCAGAGAATCTTCCTGACCCAGGGATTGAACCCAGGTCTACCTGCATTGCAGGCAAACACTTTACCCTCTGAGCCACTAGGGAAGCTATATATATATATACACACTCATTGGAAGACAATAAAAAGAACCAAATAGGAAGATATGCATATCCTCCTTCATTTCCATAGTTGTATTGTTAGATATCTGCACCAACCCTCTCAAATACATTGAGGGGCTTCATCTTACATTTAATCATGGAAAGAAACATGGAATTTGGAGATCCCAGCCCTCTTTCCCTGTTCTGTGAGTTCTTTCCCTGATCACAGCAGAGTGAACGTGGATGGTTTTCAGCAGGATTCTGAAGTGCAAGTCCATGCCCCTGTGTTTCCCATACCTTCCTTGCAGGCTTAATAACTGTCTCAGGTTTCATCTGAATTGTGGAAAAAGGAAAAAGAAAATTGAAAGAGATAAACAGGGGAGTAGAGTAAGGCAGGTCATGCCACACTCCGAATAAGAACTGTAGAAGCTACTGAGGAGCGGAGCTAGGGGGAAGCAGCACTAGTCCTTAAAAGTGACCTTAATACAGGCTCAGCACCTGGGGAACTGACCTGGGTTCTTTGTTGCAGACTGTAAAGTCCTCTGCTGCTAGCTCAGGGGATTTATTAAGGGCCGTCCTTGGAGGAGCCCTGGGAGCAGGCTACAGCCAGAAGTTGGCCCCACAGCTGCCAACTTCAGAATCACATTACCCCAGTAAGAAGGTCCCACAAGACTCCTATGACCATTCTCTGAGCCAGTCTGTAACAGGGTGTCTGATTGGTGGCCTCTGAGTCACATGGCTGCAACCTGGAAGCAAAGTATGCTGGGAAATGTAGTTTTCTGGTTGTTTTTAAGAGTCTACACTCAGTTCAGTTCAGTTCGGTTCAGTCGCTCAGTCATGTCCGACTCTTTGCGACCCCATAAATCACAGCACGCCAGGCCTCCCTGTCCATCACCAACTCCCGGAGTTCACTCAGACTCACATCCATCGAGTCAGTGATGCCATCCAGCCATCTCATCTGTCATCCCCTTCTCCTCCTGCCCCAATCCCTCCCAGCATCAGAGTCTTTTCCAATGAGTCAACTCTTCGCATGAGGTGGCCGAAGTACTGGAGTTTCAGCTTCAGCATCATTCCCTCCAAAGAAATTCCAGGGCTGATCTCCTTCAGAATGGACTGGTTGGATCTCCTTGCAATCCAAGGGACTCTCAAGAGTCTTCTCCAACACTACAGTTCAAAAGCATCATTTCCCGGGTGCATTCCGCAAATGAGGCAAGGTGCTCAACACCAAGAAGGGCGCTCAGCTTTCTTCACAGAATTCGCAACATGGGGAATTTTCAAGATATGAGAAGGAGTTCACCATATTTTACATGAAATAGTTGCCGGCAAGTCCATGTCTACCTCTGGCAACTGTGAGTTGAAGGCACTATGGTAGGCTGGCTGGCAAGGACCCCACACCACTGGGCAGCCTCCCGGGAGTCCCAACCTAAGGATGTGCCCCTAGGAAAAAGGCTCTGCTCTGGTGCACAGCTGCCTGTCACACTCTGGGCTGGGATTCTCCCTATAATGTGATCTTTTCCCTTCTAGGTCCTTTGAGTTCTTCAGAACAAAATTCCCAGTGTGCGTAATTCCTTAGACCCATGGGTCAAAGGAGGGGGCTCAGTGAGGCCAAGGAGCAAGAAAGCTGACCCCGCAGAAGGTACAGCAAGTGTTCTCAGGGCTCCTGCTCTGCAGGGCAGCCAGTCTAAGCGGGTTAGCTCTCAGCCAGGCTGGGAGTACACTCTTTGTTCGGACACCTGCAGTTCTGCCTTGTTAGTGTGAATTGACGCCTCCTATGACAACTTGAAATGTCGGTCACGACTGATGGCAAAATGGGGCAGAGGATGTGGGAGAAACCGACAGTAGGGCTCTGTGACACTGACCGAGGGAAGGTGGAAAGCTGTCCAGAAACAGAGATGTGCACACACGCACTTCTTGTATATGCTGTGGACAAGCAGAGAATTAGCCTCTTCTTCCTCTCCCTCCCTCCATCCTCCTCTTGCTCCTCCTCCTCCTCTTGTTTTCTTTCCTTGTGGTGAGAGAAACCAGCTCACATTAGCTCTTGAAAAAATAGATTTATTAGAGAAGAGGCACATTGTGACAACATGGATGGGCCTTGAGGGCATTATGCTAAGTGAAATAAGTCAGATAGAGAAAATAAAATATTATATGACCTTACTAATATGTGGAATCTAAAACACACCCTCAAAATCTTAATGCAGAAAAAAATCAGGCTTGCGGTTAGCAAAGGTAGGGGGTAGGGGAGAAAAAATTGCAGTCAAGTGCTCTGTCCCTGAGCTACACCCCCAAGCGGGAGGAGAAACTGAAGGAAGGTGGTCAAAAGGTACAAACCCTCCAGTGATTAGGGATGCAATGCATACCGTTATGGATGCAGTTAACACAGCCATATGATATATAGGAAATTTGTTAAGAAGGTGAATTCTGTGGAGCTCTCATTACAAGGAGAAATTTTTTTCCTGTTTTCTTTTTTTCCTTCTTACTGTATCTGTATCAGAAAATGGATGTTAACTGAACCTGTTCTGGTGATCATTTCATAATACATGTAGATCACACCATCATCCTTAAACGCATAGAGTGATGGATGTCAACTATTTCTAAATGAAATCAGAAAATTTCAAGTTAAAGAAATAATGAAGTCAAAATCTATAAAGAAAAGAGACAGGTCTCGTAGGATCCAAAGAAGAGTTGAAAATCCAGGTTTTAGGAGGAGAGTCAGGGCCCTGGGGGCCCCAGCATAAGAATTCAGGTGCTGCTGGGTCTCCCTCACCCGCTTATCTTTAGAGCACCTCCATCCCACCTCCCATACTTGGTAGCGTTTCGATCAGATCCTGGATTCTGGCCACAAGTGGATCAATTCCCATCCATCAGGTGTCCACCCCCAGGAAATCGAGGCAGAGCCAAGATCCACAGGTTCATGCTTGTGGGTGAGAATCATTCCCAGGCAGAATCAGGAACGCAGGAACCAGGCACCTAGGTTTGCGTCCCATCAGAATGTCCCATCAGAACGTCCCACCAGAATGTCCCATCAGAAGAGATTTGCAACTGTGAGTGACTGTTTCACCACTCAGCTTTCCCACCTGTTAGAGTGGAGCTGATAATAACCCTACACTATGGGCTGTCTTGCAGACTGTGGGTTAATACCTGCCAGGACCTGCATGAATGCTTTCCAAATGAGTGCCAGATAAGAACAGGCTCTTTTCCATGACTTCGCCAACATACATGTGACATACTATACATTATGAAATATGGTATGAAGTCTTTTGCAACAAGATGGCAGTAGCTTTCAATAAGAGATTGCTCCAGGAAAACCATACTTCTGTTGTTTTTGTCTGAATAATAAACACGTTAAACTTTTCCAAGTTTCACACAGTCCTTGATTTGCAGAGTTTGGTGAAATTTGTTTAGTGTAAAATTGCATCAAGAAATACAGATTTGTGAAGTGAAGGTGTGTGAAGGCGCTCGGTCGTGTCCGACTGTCTGTGACCCCGTGGACTGTAGCCCGCCAGGCTCCTCCATCCGTGGGATTTTCCAGGCAAGAGTACTGGAGTGGGTGGCCATTTCCTTCTCCAGGGGATCTTCCCGACCCAGGGATTGAACCTGGGTCTCCCACACTGCAGGCAGACTCTTTACCATCTGAGCCACCAGGGAAGCCTACAGATTTGTGAAACTCTTTCAAAATGAAATCTCGCTGAAACGCCTGTATGCAAGTGGTTGATAAGTTTGACCTGGTGGCCCTGCTTCCTGAGGGAAAAGTCTATAGGCTGTGCGGCTGCTGCCTGGGCATCTGGCACTAAGTGCCGGCCAATAAAAGCGGAACTGACTTTAAAAAAATGTTTAATTGAGGTACACTAAATAAAAGTGCACGTATCATAAGCATACAGTGCCATACATTTTTATAAACACATACACATACAGATTCTTGTGTGTGTCTTCAGGTTAAACATATGAGGCATACATAGAAATGAACATAGAAATGCTTCATATGTTTACCTGAAGGCACACACAAGAATGTTCATAGAAGCTCTTTTCATGAGAGCCCCAAACTGGAAAACTGAAGCATTTCAGTTTTGCAAGATGATTTTACTAAGATACACTAGCAGCAGTACCATGTGAGAAGTCCAGTGGCTGCACACTCTTGCCAACACTTGGCATTTTCCTATTGTTCTGCTTTGGCCATTTTGTTGGGAATCTAGTGGCTTCTAATAGTGGTTTTAAGTAGCCTTTCCCTGATGATCAGTGAAGTTGAGCACATTTCCCTTTGTTTATTAGCCACTAGGGAATTTTCTTTTCTAAGAGCCAGCTCTTTTCTCCCTGTGAACTACCCATTTATGCCTTCTGTCCATTTTTCTCTTCTGTTGTTTTTCTTTTTCTTATTGATTGTAGAGGCTCTTTATGCATTAAGGAAATTCATCTTTTGTCTAAGATACGAGTGTTCAGTATCTTTCTGCCAGTTTGTCATTTATGTCGTGATGTCAGTTTTTGATTTTGCTTATGGCATATTTTTTTTGTCACCATGCAGAACATTCTAATTCTTTAGATTGTCAATGTTTTCAGGTTTTCATGACTTCTGGGCTTGGAGGTTTTTCTAGCTTTGAAATGTGTTCTGACTCAGTTTATTAAAATATTCCCCTTTCTGTGCTTTTAAGACTTCATTTCTTATTGTCTAAATCTTTAATTACTGGAGCTTGTTTTGCACTCTCCGACATAAATCACAGCAGGATCCTCTGTGATCCACCTCCCAGAATTCTGGAAATAAAAGCAAAAATAAACAAATGGGATCTAATTAAAATTAAAAGCTTTTGCACAACAAAGGAAAATAAGTAAGGTGAAAAGACAGCCTTCTGAATGGGAGAAAATAATAGCAAATGAAGCAACTGACAAACAACTAATCTCAAAAATATACAAGCAACTCCTGCAGCTCAATTCCAGAAAAATAAACGACCCAATCAAAAAATGGGCCAAAGAACTAAATAGACATTTCTCCAAAGAAGACATACAGATGGCTAACAAATACATGAAAAGATGCTCAACATCACTCATTATTAGAGAAACGCAAATCAAAACCACAATGAGGTACCACTTCACACCAGTCAGAATGTCTGCGATCCAAAAGTCTACAAGCAATAAATGCTGGAGAGGGTGTGGAGAAAAGGGAACCCTCTTACACTGTTGGTGGGAATGCAAACTAGTACAGCCACTATGGAGAACAGTGTGGAGATTCCTTAAAAAATCGCAAACAGAACTGCCTTATGACCCAGCAATCCCACTGCTGGGCATACACACCGAGGAAACCAGAATTGAAAGAGACACGTGTACCCCAATGTTCATCACGGCACTGTTTATAATAGCCAGGACATGGAAACAACCTAGATGTCCATCAGCAAATGAATGGATAAGAAAGCTGTGGTACATATACACAGTGGAGTATTACTCAGCCATTAAAAAGAATACATTTGAATCAGTTCTAATGAGATGGGTGAAACTGGAGCCAATTATACAGAGTGAAGTAAGCCAGGAAGAAAAACACCAATACAGTATACTAACACATATATATGGAATTTAGAAAGATGGCAGTGATGACCCTGTATGCAAGACAGCAAAAGAGACACAGATGTATAGAACGGACTTTTGGACTCAGAGGGAGAGGGAGAGGGTGGGATGATTTGGGAGAATGGCATTGAAACATGTATAATATTATGTAAGAATCGAATCGCCTGTCTATGTCCAATGCAGGATACAGCATACTTGGGGCTGGTGCATGGGGATGACCCAGAGAGATGTTATGGGGCGGGAGGTGGGAGGGGGGTTCATGTTTGGGAACTCATGTACACCCATGGTGGATTCATGTCAATGTATGCCAAAACCAATAGAGTATTGTAAAGTAAAACAAAGTAAAAAAAAAAAAAATTACTGGAGCTTGTTTTGGAACAAGAAGCATAAGGCCTTTTTGCTAAATCAAAGTGAACTGCAGTAAACTTGGACGTAGACGTTGCCCCAGAGCAGGGCTGAGATTGCTTTCTTCATGGTCCTAGCCTCATGCACCCTCAGTGCAGGAGGTGGGATTTGAACAAATCTCTCAAATGGCAACCATTTATTAAGAATTAAAAAGGCAAAGTTTAGCGATCTTTCCTCTGCTAGTAAGTTACTTTCTAAGTGCTCCTCTTGCAGAAGCCCTGATGGGTGCGGGCTGGAGGCAGCAGACCTACTGGGTGGAGCTGTGGGCTCTCTTGGAATTTGGAGGGGGCGGTGCTCTCCCTGAGACTTCTCAGGAGTGGGAAGGGGGAGCTGGGGTCTATAAGGCCGAGATGGCAGGGACGGGCCATCAAGGCAGGGGCAAAGCAGGACTATGGAGGGCCTTGTTGTGCTCGGGGTCAGGTCATAAATGGAGTGTGAATATAGGTTGCTATGGGGCTATTTCTGGAGCCGAGGCTACTGAGAACAGAGGCCAGATCAGAGCTGTGCTCAGAAAGCTGTCTGAGGTTGTCCTGGACACCGTCCCCGTCAAGGTCTTCCCCAGGGGGACACAGGTTCTCCATACTGACTCTCCAGCCATGAGTGCACAGGCCTGACTGCTTGTGCTGTGATTAGGTGCTTGGTGCCCCCTTTGTTTCGGCAGCCAGAGGTATGAGGTCCTGGGGTGACTTAGCCCCAGGCTGATGTTCCTTTCTGGTCACTGGAGGCAAACCGTCTGTCCTGAGATGCCTGGTGGGTGGAGGATCAACCCATCCTCGGGGAGCCAGTCCGGGCCCCAGGTCCTCCGCACTCTTCTCCGTCCTGGAGGCAGATGCTGTGCTTCTCTTTTTAAGCTAACGATGGCAAAGCTTCGCTTGCCTGGCTTCACTTGCCTGCTTTGAGTGAAATGCCAGGCTGGGAGGTGAGAGCGTATTCCTTATTCACGCGCTGCCTTCCTCCCTCTGGCCTCCTTCCAGGGTGCAGGGACACCAGAGGCTCCTTGTGGCCCAGCATCAGGCGATCGCCCGCTCAGCTGCCCGGAGTTTCTGCTGCAGGGGCGGCAAGGTCGCCCCAGAGGTCTGGGTTCCCAACGGCGCTTATTCTGGGTGACTTGGGCCTCAGGGCTCCAGGCTAGTCCTCCTGAGAGAGCAAGTCGCCCTGGTTAGTCTCACCTATGCTGTGGGCTGCAGTGAGGTTGTGGGAACCCCTTGCAGGGATGAATATAAAGGATACCTGTCTTTGGAAGGTGACCACTCTCGTGACCTCACTTATTAAAGAAGGCTCAGTGTCCCCGGAAGGATACTCTGCTCGTGTCCGCATCTTCTCATTGCCTTTACGTTTCTGATCCTGACTTCTTTCAAAGGTGCCAAACCCAGCACTTATTTCCCGGGCCATCTCCTGCAGGCAGGAACGTCAATTTTAATGGAAGTAGATGAAGCTGTGGGCCAAGGATGAGTCTGTGTAGCGAAGAAGGGACGGAGATGCCCTGGAGACCGCTAGCCATGGCGATGCTGCTGGGGGTGAACTGGGAAAAGATGCTTTGGGATCTTGATGAAGATTCTATTATGACTCAGTTTTTTTTTTTTTAATGAGATTATGTTAATTTGAAAGACAGTGGAAAAAAATGGGAAGCATGGCAAAGGGCCCTGTTTCATTAAGCAGCTGTACCCTGTTTAATGAAACATAAGGGATTCCTTAGGGACCTCCCCCAAGAATACAGGAGGGACCCAGTAATGTGGACTGGCTTCTCATAGGAGCCACAATCTGTTTTTTTTTTTTTTCCCAGTAAAATAGAGTTGGTGAAACTTCAAGACAGAGAAACAACACTTGAGAATGATTTTACAACAGTTCAGAAAACCCTTGCTGGGGTTTCCATTTGATAAATCTCAGGAATCTCAGTGCATTATTGCAAAGTTTTCAGAAATTCAGTAAGAATCCTGGATAGTCTGTAAATTTTCCTAATTAAGTTTGAAAGTAACTCCTTTACTGCTTAAAAAATCATTGAGCATTACATTATACTACTATGAAATAAAACTGCACTGTCTGGCAAATAATATATTAACTGCTAAGGGTTCATTTAAATGCATCTGATTTCTGCAACTTAAAGAGAAGGCCAGCATGGGGGGAAGATAAAGGAGGGGAGTCAGGCCATGTGCAGAGTTCATTGTGTGCTGGAAAATGCATGCGACTCTCCATTGATTGACACCAACTTTAATGAAGTCCCTGCCCCAAGGAGTTCCTGGGTCTGCAGGCAGAAAGGATGCTTTTCAGGGAATTAAAGGAAGAGAGAGACTGCAGCATAAACCAGGGTCTGCAATAAAGTAGAGAACAGGTTCAGGGCAAAGCTCCACGCGGAGCGGAAACACCAGTGCTCGCGGCAAGCTTTTGCTTTACTTAAGTTTTAAAGCAATATTTCTTTTAGATGCACGTGGTGCCTCCGGTTCACAAGGATTATAATGAACCGTGAATACATGAATACAGCCTCCGTGCAACGTGCTGGGTCGCCAGCTAAGGAGAAGCATCACTTTTCCTTTTTCCTTTCTTTTTAATAAAAAAGCTTGCAGGTGACCCGTATCTGCTTTCTCAGTGGTTCAGAAATACTTGAGGAGCCTTGGGCCCCTTTTAAACTTGATTTTTTTTTTTCCCCATGTCAAGTTTGGATTTTAATGGAGACAATCCTAAAAGCGTCTGTTGTGATGTTGCTTTGGTTGGCGGAGTGTTTACAACATGCAGAGCCATTAGCCTGGGTTGGCCATAGATGTCTGACAGGTTTGCTAAGAGATAAGATTTCTCACTGCCAATTGAGTCTTGCTCCTGTCGTTTTCTGAAGCCACACCCTTCTCACAGCTCACCTTTCCCTCTGCCTCCCATTTTTAATTTTCACGCTTCTTCTGAAAACTTTGTGCCAGGGTACACACTTGTCTCCTGGCCTCTTTGTGGTCCGTCTGGGTCTGTGCGGTGATGACCTTCTGGTAAGCTTGCATGAGACTGTGGAATCCTCCGTGGAAGGACCAGGGGCCCAAGAGAGGACCGTGCCTCCCTCCCTTCTGTACTGGACACAGAGCCTGGCGTGGGTGGGGTGAGTGGGCTTTCAGGTTTCAGGAAACAGAAACCCTCTCAAGTTCTTCACGTAAACCCCATTTATCGCAAGGATTCGTGTTGCGATCAAGAAGGCAGGGGTCTCCTGGAACCCAGAAAGGGCTGCTGCTTTTGCAAGTGTTAGGAGCAGACTCTGTGTTTCAAATGAAATGTCCTATTTCCTTCCTCCCCAGCCTTCCTGCCTCAGCAGGGAATGTAGAAGTCATGTCTAATCCCTTCCCATCTTCTCTGCCTGGGTCTTCACATCCTGCCTTGAACTGTGTTCCCCACCCATCTCCCTGCCTCTACTCCCCCCGCCCCCCGCCCCGCCCACTACCTTGCTTCATTCCCCACACGTCAGCCAAAGAGCTTTTCCGAGCGTCTACATCTCTGGCTGTCTACACCGTGGCTCCCAACTCACCAGCCCAGTCCCCACCTCTGCAGACCTTCCACCTCCCCAAGGCCCTCCTGCTTCTGCCCCAGTTGCCGCCTCCTGCCCAGAGGACCCTCCTTCTCTCTGCTGGCTGCGTCCTGCGCGTCCAGCTGCTCTTCCAAGGGGCCAGCCCGTCCACTCACCCCTCTGTGCTCCCCTCACACCCCCAATTTCAGACCTCTGTGTTGCCATCATAGAACTTTCTGAAACTCAAAAGTAGTTCTTCATGGTCTTGCCTGTTTCTTCTCTCCTTCTCTCCTGAAGGGCAAGGATTCAGTTCCATCTCTTTACTGCTCTGTCTCCAGTGCCTAGCATGAAGCCTGAAACATGTATGTTGGTGCCTGCTCAGTTGCTTCAGGCGTGTCCGACTCTTGCGACCCCGTGGACTGCAGCCCTCCAGGCTCCCCCGTCCGAGGGATTCTCCAGGCAAGAGGACTGGAGTGGGTGGCCATTTCCTTCTCCAATGCATGAAAGTGAAAAGTGAAAGGGAAGTCGCTCAGGCGTGTCCGACTCTTGCGACCCCGTGGACTGCAGCCCTCCAGGCTCCCCCGTCCGAGGGATTCTCCAGGCAAGAGGACTGGAGTGGGTGGCCATGCCCTCCTCCAGGGGATCGTCTCGACCCAGAGATCGAGCCCATGTCTCTCACGTCTCCTGCACTGGCAGGTGGATTCTTTACCACCAGCGCCACCTGGGAAGCCTCATGCCTGGCCATGGTCGGGGGCGGGGTCCTCAAATAATATTCATTGAATTAAAAAAAAAAAAGAGCAACCTCAATTGTTGCTTGCTATGTTTGAGGCCCAGATTTTCTACTTGATCCACTCAATAACCCCGTCATGTTAGTATTGGGATCATGACTATTTAAGAGGGAAAGAAACCAAATCAGAATGAAGTGAAATAATCCGCCTGAGGTCATCCTTTTAGGAATACCAGGCTCGAAGGCAGGCGTTCTGGCTCTGAGTCCTGCCTCTCAGCCCCACACCTGCTCAGTGAGGGTCCTCTCACAGGACTGTTGAGGGGCATGAGCGGTAGTGGCTACAGAGCAGTTTGAAAATACACAGAGACGTAACAGGGGACATGACCTGCGATGCGCTCGGTGTCATGGGAGGGAAATACGGACGGAGGAGCAGAACAGGTTTCAGCCAGCATCTGCCCTGTGGCCGCGATGCCACGTTCGGTCCCTTGGCTCGCGTGTGCTGCAAGCTGGATTAGCTCAGCTTCAGAACAGCAGCAGGAGGATGTGGGGACCAGCGTCCGGAGCTTTCAGAGAAGAGTGGGGCCCGGGGGCTGCATCAAAGGCGGATGGGACTTGGCTCCATCCTGAATGGAGTGTGTTCGCATGGACATACTTCTTTCTCATCCCTGTGTTTTCTGTTTCCAATTTGTTCAAACGACAAGGAGCTTTGAAGTGCCCGAAACCAGCCCGGTCTGCGGCCAGGGAGCACTGAGTGGTAAGACGTTTTCCCGTTTCGCTGGAAACAGGCCAGTTTTCCAGATGCTAATTCAGAAGGACGCTTTGAAAAACAGAGCTTGGGGCTTCCGTACGTGCCTTGTTTTTGGGAGAGTGACGGCAAACATATTGATGTACCCGTTTGAAGGGTATATATAAGCGTATCTATGTTAAGTCTCAGGTCAGAGTCTTGGGGCTAAACTTACAATTGAGTCAACATGAAGATGTCTTCCCTTTAATATTTAATCGGATGACTCGGGAAGGGAGGGCCGCAGGGAAGACACTAGGCAGTCACGCTACGCACAGTGGGCTGTGTCGAAAGGGAGGTATTAACACAAGGCCGTTCTTCCTGTGGGCCTGGACGTGGGGAGGGCTGGCCGTTCCCACGTGAGCCAGAGGAGGTTGCTATGGTTTCAATCGGTGGACTTCTCCAGGTTGTGAAAGGCAGGCCCTTTCTTTCCTATTGGAGATAAGTGCCCTGAGCGTGTGCAGAGGTTCTTTCAAGCAGAGCTGGAAGTGAGGGCTGGTTGGGAAAATATGCCTCATTTGATGGCTTTCTGTGTGATGACCTGCTGCCAGGCCCTCCCTGCCCATCACCTCGCTCCTTAGGGGGGTGTTATGCAGCTTGGGGTCAGCGATACGGGCTCTGCTTAAGCTCACTTCAGGCTTTGTCCCTTTCTGGCTGCGGGACCCTGACATAGTGAGTGACACCCTGTGGAGTGGCGGGAATTGCCTCACTCAGCGGTCCTCAACATTGCTTGGCACCAGGGACTGGTTTCGTGGAAGACAATTTTTTTTTTTTTCAAGGAAATGGCAGGGGATGGTGGTGGGGAGGTTTCAGAATGATTCAGTCTCACTTCATTTGTTGTGTGCTTTATTTCTATTATGATTACCCTGTGATATATGATGGAGCAATTGTCTGACTCACCCTAATGCGGAAGCAGCAGGAGCCCTGAGCTTGTGTTCCTGCAGCTAGATGGTCCCGTAGGGGCCGATGGGAGGCAGTGACACCCAGAGTGTGTTGCTTATGTCCATTCACCTCCTGCTGTGCAGCCCAGCGTGGGGGGTTGGGGACCCCTGGCCTAGCTCACAGGGAGCCTCGAAGACCAGCTACTGTGACGTCTTCAATACCCTTAGCCCAGCCCTGGGCCTCTTTGGCACCAGCAGTGGTGGCCATCCGTGTCATTATTGCTTTTCTCACATCTTCCCCTGGTTTGCTACTAACTTGTTCTGAGACCTGGGAAAGTCACTTTGGGACCAGTGACCTTGTTGGCTAAGCAAGAGGGCATTGGTCCTGTAAACCTTACAGGAGCCGGCCGGTGAGGCAGGCCTTGGTAGATGCCAAGGACACAAAGCCTGATGGAACCAACAGCTCCCTTCTGTGGGGACCAGCCTGTGTCCTGTGTCCTGGAGAGCCAGGCCCTTGCTCACTGATGCTTTTAGGTTTGATTGTTGCTTGTATTTGGCTTGGGAGGAGAAAGACAGCACCCATGTGATTGCCTTGTCCCTGCTGCCGCCATGGTGGGGCCACCCTTGCCGCTTCTTAGATCCTGGCCTTCAGCACTGGGGGCTGGTCACTGAGTCTGGATCCTCCTCCCAGGTCCATGGCAACAAGGGACAGGCTTCACCTTGTTATCCACAAGGATATTTGGAAAGGCCAGACAATTCCAAAATCGCTCCCTTTGGAAAGTCACTGCCAACACCTTGGTGATGCATTTCCAGACTCCTTCTAAGCACACAGATCGGCAGAACCTGGTGGTCTAGTCATCCAGCCCCCGCAGCCCCTGGAGCAGACACTGTGGTTCTCAACTAAAGTGAATTTGCCCCACAAGAGACACTTCCTCGTGTCTGGAGACAACGTTGGTTGTCACAACTGGGATGAAGGGAGTGCTACTGGCATCTGGTGGGTGGAGGCCAGGGAGGCTGCTCAGGTGGGCCCCACACACAGAATGCTCCGGCTGAATGTCCCCATTGCTAAGTCTCAGACGGTAAAGAATCTGCCTGCAATGCGGGAGACCTGGGTTTGATCTCTGGGTCGGGAAGATCCCCTGGAGGAGGGCATGGCAACCCACCCCAGTATTCTTGCCTGGAGAATCCCATGGACAGAGGAGTCTGGCGGGCTGTAGTCCATGAGGTCGCACAGAGTCAGACACGACAGAGCAACTAAACGCGCACACACACACACACACACACGCACACACACACACACACAAGGTGGCGAAAGCCTGTCTCAGCTCCCCTGCTGTCCCCTCGTGAGCCTCTGGGTCCTGCCTGGAGCGTGTCCCTCCAAGGGGCTGCCTCTGATTGGTCCTGGGTGCGCACTGGTGGAAGGGAGGAGGAAAGTGTGCATCTCGGGACACTCGGGACACTCCCCTTCTCTGGTCAGGACCGGGGTGGCTCTGCTGTGGGCAAATGAGCGAAGGCTTGATGCTGTGGTCCTTCTGCTCAGAGCTTGCAGGCTCCTCTGCTGTGCGGGCCGCCAGGGGCACCCTACACGGCTACCTCTGCCACTTTAGCCGTGTGGCCTGGGTGCGAGGTCACGCGTGGGCCTGATCTCATTCACTCCTCACAAGAGCCCTTTTTAAGGCAGAGGTCCCCCACCTTTCTGGCACCAGGGACCGATTTCACAGAAGACCATTTTTCCATAGACCAGGGTGAGGGTGGGGGGAGGGGATGGTTTTCCGAACATTCACATGCATCACCTTTTTCGTGCACTTATCTGTGGCACAGAGGTTGGGGACCCCTGCTCTAAGGAACGAATGGACCCCGATTATCCCCGGGGTAATAATAATAATCCCTGGAGCTCAGAGCCCTTCTCACCCAGCACAGCAGTGTCAGCACACTGGGTGGGCGTGGAGCATCGCACTGGGGCCACTTACGGCTTCTGGGGCCCCCTGGTAAGGCCAAGGCCGGACTTGTGCTGCCCTGGACCCATTTACTGTTTGTTTGGGGGTGAAAACGGGGGCCTCGGGACCCATTCTGTCACCTGGTGGCAGTCGTAGGAGTATCAGCTGTAACAAGCAGCTGACTTTCGTCAAGACTGAGGCGAGGACACCGCACACTAGCTGAGCGTCCGCAGGTTACATTGTTTCCACGTGCCAGGTAGGGGCCGATCTGCATACCAGCCAGGTGGCCTGGGCCTCCCAGGTGGCCAGGGTGGAAGTTAGCAGAGCCAGGCTTCCCATCTTGAGTCTGGAGCTGCTCTGTCTTGCGTTGTGTGCGGAAGCTGAAGGGTCCTGCTCGGAAGCATGTCTCCTCTTCTTCCAGTCCTGGGCCAGCTCATTGGTCTTGCTGGCAGAGGAAGGCCTGGAGCCTCGGCTAAAGGTGTCCACCCTGGGCAAAGCCTGACTCTGATGCTTCACGTTCACCTGCCTGGGCGAGGGGAGGGGTGGCCCGCCAATCCTCTTGAATCTGAGGACAGTGAGGAGCAGGGCGCCCCCTTGCCTCCTCCAGGCCCCTCAGGGCTATGCTCACAGGGCTGGGCTCTGGATAAACTAGGACAGGCACGAAGCCGCTGGGCCTGAGCTCCCCCTGGGCCACCCATCCAGCAGGGACAGAGTGAGGGGACCAGCCATTTCCTTAGCTAAGGGGTGGGAACTCTGGCTCTTCGGAGGCCAGGAATGAAGGCTTCATTCCAGGCTTCTGCTTTTGCAGGGCTGTTTCCTAATTGCGGGGACCTTCCTGGTCACAGCTTTTACCCTCCTCATTCAGCTCTCAGGCGGGGGTTCTCTCCCACTTAACTTCCAAATTGACACCTCTCCTCTCTCCCTGAAGTTCTATCAGGAGGTGTTGATGGGTGCTGAGCATCACACAGGGACCCAGAGCCCTCCGGAAGGGAGGAGCTGCTTCCTGCAGGCCCCCTCCGCCTGCCTCTGGGCCCCTGTCTCTGCCCTGGTTTCATTTGCAGCTGCACTTCCAGGAGGTGGCGTGTGTCAGTTGCTTCTGCGCCTCATTGCAGGATGGACGTCCTGCTGTTCCCCGCAGCTCGGAGAGGGAACATTGGCTTTGAAGTTTGTCATCAGGACCACTGAAATTCCAGTCCCCCAGTCCTATCCTGAGAGCAGACTGTAATGAGTTCAGCAGAAGCGTGTATAGCAGGGATGAAACGTAATTGCCTGCGATTTCACACCCACACTCCCCGTGTTCCCGCAGAATGCCAGGGAGGGCCGCCGAGCTCGGGGCTGCAATTTCTTCACGACGGAGTCACCGGCTCCTCAGATATTCAAGCCTCGCAGATGTTGGAGTGCAGTGTGTGCTGGGTTTCATCATGGTATCATGAGCAGACGCAGGCAGCCTGCCATTAAGATTAGAGGGTGAGGGCCCACACTGTGGAACCAGCAACAGGCTAGGAATGATGCTCCCAGTGTACTTTCAAAGATGCTTCCAGAACGTCCCCCCGTTTTTTTCAGCCATTCTGATATCCTTCACTGCACACGTTGACTCACTTTTTTGTCCACTCTGAACGCCCCTGTGGGAGAAGCTAGGGTGAAAACCAGCACATCGTGCCAGCATCCTAAATCTCCAGCTGGGGCTGGTTTTGAGTTTATTTATACCGAGGGGCTTAAGGGATGGATGCACTTTCTACTTGGTCTTTGTAGGGCCAGTAGATACTATCCTTGGAAATCGTGTTGCCTGTTTTGGGAAGATCTCTGTGTTTTCCTCATAGCTTAATCGGTAAGGAATCTGCCTGCAATGCAGAGACCTGGGTTCGATTCTTGGGTCAGGAAGACCCCCTGGAGAAGAAAATGGCAATCCAGTCCAGTATTCTTGCCAGGGAAATCCCATGGACAGAGGAGCCTGGTGGGCTGCAGTCGATGGGGTCGCAAGAGTCAGACATGACTCAGCAACTAAACCACCACCAGTGGGCCATATACGGGGGCTTCCCTGGTGGCTTAGATGATAAAGAATCTGCCTGCAGTGCAGGAGACCCGGGTTCGATCTCTGGGTCAGAATGATCCCCTAGAGGATGAAATGACAACCCACTCCAATATTCTTGCCTGGCGAGTCCCATGGACAGGAACCTGGCAAGCTAAGTCCATGGGGTCACACACACACACACACACATACAGATATATATGTTGTACTGTGGTGTGCTTAGTTGCTCAGTCGTGTCTGACTCTTTGCGACCCCGTGGACTGTAGCCTGCCAGGCTCCTCTGTCCATGGGATTCTCCAGGCAAGAATGCTGGAGTGGGCTGCCATTTCCTTCTCCAGGGGATCTTCCCGGCCCAGGGATTGGATGCAGGTCTCCCACACTGTAGGAGGATTCTTTACCATCTGAACCACCAGGGAAGTCCATATATGTATACACACACACACACATATATAGGAGTTTAATCACTAAGCTGTGTCCAACTCATTGCAACCTCATGGAAAGTAGCCCTCCAGGCTCCTCTGTCCATGGGATTTCCCAGGCGAAATATATGTGTATATATATTACCATATTACCTTCTTAAGTGATTGGAAAGAAAGATCTTTAGTGACAGTGAGAATTATGTGACATTCATTTGTCAGTCCCATAAATAAAGGTTGAGTGGAAGGCAGCCAGGCCCATCATTTCCTGTTGTCCTTGGCTGCTTCTGGCTGCCAGGGGCTGATGAGCAGTTGTGATGAAGACCGTATACTTTGCGCAAGCGTTTGCTGAGCCCTGGTGTGGAAGAGCAGGTGTGGAGATGGGGATGACTTTGGGTCTGCTAAATTGGTATCTTGGAGTAGGCAATGGCACCCTGCTCCAGTACTCTTGCCTGGAAAATCCCATGGGTGGAGGAGCCTGGAAGGGTGCAGTCCATGGGGTCGCGAAGAGTCGGATACTACTGAGTGACTTCACTTTCACTTTTCACTTTCATGGATTGGAGAAGGAAATGGCAACCTACTCCAGTGTTCTTGCCTGGAGAATCCCAGGAACGGGGGAGCCTGCTGGGCTGCCATCTTATGGGGTCGCACAGAGTCGGACACAACTGAAGCGACTTAGCAGCAGCAGCAAACTGGTATCTCTCTTGCAGTGAAGAGAGCTGTATTTCGAGTGAGGTCATGAGGTCACTCTGGCTTGAGACCTTTGCCCTCCAGGGGCACTAACGGCCAGGCTGTTGTGAGTCAGGACCAGATCCATAGCCAGGTTTCCTCCCAGAGAGGGGACCACGTGACTCTGTCCATTAAGGTGAAGTTGAGGGGCCTTCAACTCTGTGCTGAGAGTGCTGGTGGCTTATTATTTGCCATTTATCACCATGCTGTGAACATTCAGCAAAGTGAAAAATAGTTTGCCAATGAAGTAAAGTGGAAAATTAATTTCAGTTTTCCTTCCGTTGCAAGTAAAGGCAGAAATTGAAAATGAAAGCTCTAATCACTGGTGGGTTTTCATCTCAGGCTGAGTCTTACCCACTTAAGGAATGAGGGGGCACTTATTTTATTCTGAAGGTAATTCTTACTGGCCCCTGAGTACTGTCCAGTGAGAAGGGGAAATACTTTCTTATATGTGGCTTTGCTCAAAGAATGAGCTTAAGATTATTGGGGGAAGCATGTGGCACGGTTAGGGTGAAATATGACATCTGTTGTTAAGAGCAAATACTGTACAATAACTGTGCGCCACCGCCGGACAACCTGACATCGTAGAAGCTGTTGCTGTGACGGGAAAATTCAGAAGAATGTGCAGCGCTCTCAGGCGTCTAATTTCACACCGTTGTCCATGAGAGGAAATCCAGTGTGTGTTTTCTCTGAAACTGATGAGGGTCTAATTTCAGTAGAACTCCCACCAAATACTTTGAGCATGACCAGAAACTGCTCATAAACTCCAAGAAAAATATTCCTGGCTGATTTACTCAAGGAAACCAACTGTAGATTAAGCTGCTCTACAAAGTGTCCTGATCTTGCCAGCTGGCATCATACGAGAACAAGGTAAGACTGGGAGGTTAGTCGGTGGGTTAGTTGGTTTTTCAAGCCATTGGGCTGCTGCTCAGGTACAGCAGAGATGACCCAGCTTCTCCGATAACCCATCATCTGACCAATGCCACCAGCACCGACTTAGTTGTGACAGGTGCAAGAAGCTCTGCCAGGCTCTGGGGCAGAGGAAGGACAAAGATCAGAGAGGGTCAGAGTAGTAGGCTGGGCCCGCCGCTGGTCTGAGGGGTGGCTTCTCTTGGCTGCCTTCCTTCAGTCCTGTTCCCAGTGGCAGCTCTGAACAAACACTGAAAGGTGCCTGATGCAGACACAGGGCTTTCCCCTGTAGACTGGGAACTGACAGGCGACAGAGAAGGCCACTGACAGAGGGGACGTTAACTGAGTGTATAGACGTTCGGCCTCGTGGGACCCACGGTGTAGGGACAAATCCTGCTGGGGATTCTGCCACTGAAGCATGGGTGCTTATAGTAATGGGGCGCAGGAGGTGCTGGGGACATCTTCAGTGCTCTAAAAATTCAAGAAAGGGAAGACTCAGGAGTGATTTCCAAAATGTTTAACAACTGTAGGGCACAGGCACTGACCTGGGTGTGATGACTAAGTGTGGCTGGAGACAGCGGCTCAGGCACACTGCAGAATACTGGCCAAGTATCAGTGGCGTATGTTATTTGCAGAAAGTTTTCTAAATGTGTGTGTGTTAGTCAGTCGTGTCCGGCTCTATGTGACCCCGTGGACTGTAGCCCACCAAAGTTCTCTGTCCATGGGGTTCTCCAGGCAAGAATACAGGAGTGGATTGCCACGCTAAATAAATTACTAAATAAAAGTATTCCTGGCTCAAAGGGATCAATTTCGATTATGCAGAAAATCTGCTTTTACAGAGGGCAAGGTTTCTTAATAATCCCAGTGATGAGATGATTGCAATTTAGGGTCTCCAAAGGCATGTGGCCGTCACTCCCTCCAGGCAGCCTGATGTAGTTCATCCAGCCTTCGTCCCACAACTGCCAGATGTGGGCCTTGCGCTGGGTCCTGGGAATACAACATGCACAGCTCAGCCCTGGGAGCCCAGCTCACGGGGGTTAGAAGACAGACGAACAGGAGAAGGCCTATCTGTGTGGGCGTGCCATGACAGAGGCAGCCATGGGGCTTGCCGAGGGACATGGAGCAGGAGGCCCAGCCTGGATGGGGAGGGTGCTCAGAGAAGACCTCTTGAGGATACTCAGAGGGGCTTGAAGGAGCAGTGGCCAGCACTGGCCAGGCAGAGGAAGGAGGGGAGAGAGAGACAGAAGATGCCCCTGGTCAGGGAAAGGGGCGTGCATCGGGACTGGAGGATCTCAAAGCCCTTTAGGGGAGGATGAGATGAGACTGGCCAGATGGGTGAGGATCAGGTTGCAAGGAGTCTTACGCATCCTGCCTCAGAGTTTGAATTTCATCCTGAAGACAATGAGAACTCACTGAAGGGTTTTTAAGATGGAGGGGAGGGTTTGATGAGGTTCAAGTTTCTGTTTAGAAAGGCTCTTCTGGCAATGAGATTAGAGACAGGAGACAAGTAATGAAGCTGGTGAAATGATCCTGGCATGAGGAGGTGGGAGCCGGAGCTGGGGTATTAGCAGTTGGAATTAATAAAAGTGGATTTGATCTGGGGCAGGGTGAGAGAAGAAGGCTAGGTAGATGCAGCCCCACCATCCGGACAGAGAAAGACGTGCTCTTGATTGTGAGGCTGTGAGAGTCGAATGGGGGAGGAGAACTGTTAGAAGGATCGCTGGCTGGGGGAGTGGTGGGCTCTGACCCAATAATGTCATCCCCAGGGGAGAGCTTGGAAGGGGGAGTCGGGGTGGGTTGTGGGGAGAATGTCTCCCCTTTTCATAGCTTTTTCTTCTCTGATGGTAAAAGTGATACTGGTCTGATGTAGGAAACTTGAAAGGGGCAAAAAAAAAAAAAAAAAAAAAGGGAAAGAGGGAGAAGAAGCTGCCCATTTATACTACACTGTAGTGAAAAGGAGCTAATTGGAGCTATTAATACATGTGTTAACCCGAATGAGTCTCAATTACAATGAGCAAAAAAGCAAATCCTAGCAGAGTGGAAACAGTATTATACTATTTATCAAAGTTTGACAGCCTGCGGAGAAGTATCATATATTGCTAAAGGAATCATCCTTTTGTATAAACATAGATCACGGGAAGGATAAACACCAAATTCAAGGCAGTGCTTACCTGAGGGAGGGGGTAGAAATACTACCAGCTGTTTCGGCAATATTTATTTTTGAGCTGAGTGATGAGCTTCGCTTGGTGCAGCTGGCTGCTCATGACGCCTCTGTCTGCCTTGAATCCGTTATGGTCTTTTTCGTAAGTACTCCCTTTATCTGGCTGTGTTGAGCCTTGGTGGCTGTATGCGGATCTTCATTTCAGCAACAGAGCTGCGGGCTCCGTAGTCGTGGTGTGTGCGTGCCAGGCAGACTCTCAGTTCCCCAACCCAGGGCTGAACCCGCATCCTGCTCATTGCAGGGTGGACTCTCAACCGCTGGACCACCAGGGGATCCCTCGCGTGATTTTTAAGTCACAAAAACCCCTCGTCTGAGACCAATTATTAACGTATTTCCTAGGAACGACCCTTCTCCCCTATCCAGAGCCTTCACAGAGATAGCTGGGCCCTGCAGCCCTACCCACCCCTCTCAAAGTCAGGGGTTTTGCCTTGTAAACAAGTCCCTTGCCTGGGATCACACGTGGGGTGCAGAGACATGACCCAGGGTTTGGCCATCTTGGCTTTTGTGAGCCCTCTCCCATGCCCTTCTTTTTAGAGATCACAAAACAGGTTGAAGAGAGTGTCTGAGTTGCCATTATTGATTAAGAACCCAAAATCCATGATTCAACCCACTGGAAATAAACCTGAAGCCCACCTTACCCCTAAAGGGTTATTTGTTCTCACCTAGAAACCTACAGCAAACAAGACTTTGCTGGTGGGGTGTACTCAGCTGGAGTGTTCCACACACTGGCTTAAAAATTGAATTTCATTTCCAGAACCAGGATGAAATGAAGAAATAATTTCACATAGTGTACATTTATTGAAATTATATCAAAATAAGCAATGAAAGAAAATTTCTCTGGGTAATATAATTTCAAGGATCATTTCATGAGTTTGCAGCTAGAAAAGCATCTAGGTTTGATAAGCATGTGGAGAAAAGAGTCCATGCTCTGCTTTGAGCATGAAAGGAAATGCTGTCCCTTTGGTTCACTTTGCTGGGTCCAGCCAGTGTTATTCCTTCTTGTCCCTACTTCCTATATTTTCTTCCCTCTTCACGACCTGCTGTTGCTATTTCCAGTCTTCTGTATCACAGGTCAGGAATCATTTCTTCACCACGATAGAGGACCCAGAATTATTATGGGACCCAGCATTCAACTAATGGACATTTTATCCGAGGCATTGCCATGGCTTGGCTAAGTGCCAGGCGACCAGCTGCTTTCCATCATATCAGTGAGCAAAGATACATTTATGATCTGAAGCCGGCTGAGCCAGACCTTTTCCACCAATTTTGGCTTACCTGGAGAGGACTCGCTTCACCAGTTCACAGGCATTGGCCAAAATGGTATAATTTCACAGAAGTCTGATGGCAGGTTAAAATGTGAAATTGACTCAGGCATAGACAGAGTGATATCTTTGTGGAGTGTAATCATTTCTATAAGCATGAGCACCGCCTGGAGCGAGCTGGCCGTTCATGTACAGAGGGACTTCGGGATGCCTCCTTCTGTCGGCATTTCTGTGTGAAGCTGATCTCATTTCATTGACCCAAGTGTGGATTTGAAGGGTCTTAGCTTATTTTAAACAGTGAGTGATGAGCCACGTAAGCCGGTGTGTCAGTCTCTCCCAGTTCCTTTGCTTTTTTGGAGCTGCTGTATTTTACATTTTTATTTGCCGCTGCCCACTCCCTCTCCCCCAAAGCCCAATCCACTCACACTGTAAACATTCAAGGTTAACTCAAAGTCAAGTTGTAAATTAGTAAGAAATGAAATGCAACGAGCTAGGTGGGACCAGCTCTCTCATCACCACAATCTGCCTTATTTAATTTCCTGGTTTTAAGGTGGCATCCCACCCATCACTTACAGATGACATGTCTCAGGAGAAGTTGCTTCTTTTCTGTGGACCATGTCAGATTGTCTTCCCGGAGGGAAAGGGATGTTCTGGGGAGATTTTCTGGTGTTTTAAAAGGTTGCTGAGGAAGGTGAGTGCTGAATTAAAGCCAGCAGCCAGTGTTTCTGCAGATCCCAGGTTATCCTCTGCATCAGATAATCAGCCGTCCCCTCGGCATTTGTTTCCAACACTGTCTTGATGCTGGCTTGATTATGCTGCACGTTTTGCTGAAGGTATAATCGGCAGGAGTGGTCATTTCAAATAAAGGTGTCTTTGACTTTCATACACATTTTCTGAGACAAAGAGGGAAACAAAAGAAGTTTAAAATCTACCAAGTAAAAGTATAAAATGTCGGCATCTGTTGTGAGGCTGCTGCAGTTTCTGCAGAAAACTAGTAGCGCGGGGTGGGGCTGGGAAGAATCCTATTACCGGGATAGTAAAATTAACTAATGACATGTCAGTTTTTGAGTGATTATTGTGTATCTGGCCATATCTTTAGTGGGTTTTTATTATTACATTTAATGAGGTATTGTACACACGCAGCAAAGGCTGCTAGGTGTGCAGCTTGGTGCATTTCTTACACGTGTATACACTCCTCTAACTCCCTCCCGAATCAAGATAGAACATGTCTAGCAAATCAGAAGGTGCCGTCCTGTGTCCTCTCATCCATCACCACTACCTTCCCTGCCTCACCAGGTGAGGTAACCGCTCCCCTGACTTCCACTGTGTGGATGACTTTGGCCCATTGAACTTGATGGAAATGGACTCATGCAGCCTGGTTCGCTGGCATCTGGCTGCTTTGACTTTGCGTTGTGTCTGAGATTTCCTCTGTGTCCTAGTGTGGTTCGTTACTCTAATGTTCTTTTCATAACTACATAAATTCCATTCTATGAACATACCACCATTGATTTATCTATTCTACTGCTGGTGAATATTTGGGTTATTTGCAGCAGGGGTCCCTAACCTCTGGGATCTAATGCTGGATGATCTGAGGTGGAGCTGATACAATAATAATGAAGTGCACGATAAATGTCATGTGAATGAATCACCCTAAAACCATCCCCATCCCCACCCAGTCCATGGAAATATTGTCTTCCCGGAAAACAGTCCCTGGTGCCAAAAATGTTGAGGACTCCTGATTTATAGTGTTTGGGTGCTGAAAAAATCTACGACAGACACCCTCGCATGTGGACATGTTCATCCGTTTCTCCTGGATATATACCTAGAAACGGAACAACTCCACGATAGGGTAGACGTAGGGTTTTTTAAGGTTTGTGGATAAGGCCCAACAGTTTTCCAAAGTGGCTGCATCAACACACTCATACCCTGGCAGTGTCTTCACCTTCTCTAAAATGTGGTACTGCCAAACATGCACATTTTCTGGTTTTCAGCAGTGTTTCTTAATTCAGTTATTCTGATGACCACTGGTGCTGAGCACCAATTTGTATGCTTACTGGACAGTTACTATCCTCTTTATGCAGTGCCTTTTCAAGTCACAAACTTGTAAAATCGTGTTTTCTGTCTTTTCCTTATTGATTTGTTGGAATTCAATATATACTGAGGGCAAATATATATATATTGTGGGGTTTCCCAGAGGTTCTAGTGGTAAAGAACCTGCCTGCCAATGCAGGAAACATAAGAGGCATGGATTCGATCCCTGGGTCAGGAAGATCTCCTGGAGAAGGGCATGGCAACCCACTCCAGTATTCTTGCCTGGAGAATCCCATGGACAGAGAAGCCTGGTAGGCTACAGTCCATAGGGTCACAAAGAGTTGGACATGACTGATGTGACTTAGCATGCACAGATATGCATTATGGATATCATTTCTCCATCTGGGGCTTTTTCATTCTCCTAATGGTGTCTTTTGGTGAATTGTTTTTTTCTGAAGTCTGACTTACTTATATTCTCTTTCTAAAAACAGAGCTTGTTTGTATGCTTTTTAAGAAAATTATGCCGTTCCAAACTTATGAAGCTATTCTCCTGCCTCTTTTTCTCAAAGCATTACAGTTTGACTTCTCTTTTTTAGATCTGTGATTTATCTGGAATTGATTTGTGTTTACAGTGTGAGGCAGTCATGAAAGTTTGTTTGTTTTTCTCCTTAACCTGATGTCCATTTGGCCAGAACCACTTTTTGGAAATATTTTCTCCCCCTACAGCATTGCAGTACTGTGCGGGCTGTTTTGGATATACTCTGTCATGTAATTCTCATAGTAACCCTAAGCCATGGTTATTGACTCTATCCCTGTCATGCAGATGGGAAAGCTGAGGCTCCGAGGGATTAAGTGGCGTATCCTGGCCATGTAGCAAGAGCTAAGGGTAGGATTTCACCTTCTTTCTTTACTAAGGCATGCCACTTCTTCCTTTCCTTTCACACTGGGTAGATGGTCTGACCAGGTGGGAAGGAAAGACCACATAATCAGATTACAAGCTAGTGGAGATTGCATCACAGCTCAGGTGTGTGTCCTTTAAAGCCAGCATCTCTAGCAGGGCTCAGCCCATCCCCAGGTCAAAGCAGGCTTTGGTGAGTACTCAATGTGAGAACCAGCCTTCTCTGGATTCAGCAGCTGGTGAAGGTGTAGCCAGGTCCCAGCCTTGTGGAGAGAATACCTAGGTGGAGGACCACCTGTCTTGTCCTTTTCGATTTCCCAGGAGGACTTCCTTGACTGAGCACGCACAGTTCCCTTAAGCTGGGAGTGTGCCAGTCATGTTTCCTCCAATTTTGTGGTCAGCTGTTTTGGATCAATGTGGTGATATCAGGGAGGAGGTCTCTATCCTGGGACTGGATTTAACAAAGACAAAGGCAGACCACATTTAGTACAACCATCGGTGCTCTAAGGCACTTGAGGGTAACCAAGGTGAATCCCTCGTCCATTCAACAAATATTTATTGCATGTATATTACACTTATTGCCAGTTCCAGGCACTGGAAAAATGGAGACTAACAAAACAGATGGAGACCCCTGCTCTCAAGGAGTTTATAATCAGAGAGAAAACTTGATATAAATGTGCTTTCAAGCTGGTGAACCTGAAAGCTTTTTCTCTTAAATATCCGCTGAGCTTTAATAACTTCCCTCCCTCCTTTCATTAGTATTGTGTCGTTTTTCACACACACCATTCATGATTTGTTAGATTTAAACCTAAGAATTCCATTTTTTGAACAGTTAGACAGGGTATTTTAATTGAGCTTTGACATCCATCTGTTCAACGTTAATACATAAAAATCCAATTGATTTTCACATGTTTATGTTGCATCATGCAACCTTGTCGTGCGTGTTCTCACTTAGTTTTAGGAACTTTCTTATAGATTTCTTGAGATGTTCCGTGTAGATGAGCATGTCGTCTGTAAATAGAATTTTATTTTTAGTCTATATGCAATCCATTTCCTTTTCTTACCTTATTGCACTGGCTAGAATTTCTAGCATTATGTTGAATAAGAACAATGTAAGCATACATGCTTGCTTTGTTACTGATTTAGAGGGAAATATTCAGTTTTTCACCTAAGTATAATGTTGGTTTTAGGATTTTTGTGGACTTTTTTACTTGCTTTTAAAAATATGTTTAAATTTTATTTAATTTTAATTGGAGGATAATTACTTTACAATATTGTGATGATTTCTGTCATACGTCACCATGAATCAGCCATAGATATACACATCTCCTCCCCTTCTTAAACCTCCCTCCTACCTCCCTCTCCATTCCACCCCTCTAGGTTATCACAGCACACCTGCTTTGGGTTCCCTGCATCATACTGCAAATTCCCACTGGCATATCATAATGTGTATGTTTCAATACTGATTTTTCTGAGAGTTTTGATCACGAATGGGTGTTGGATTTTGTCAAATTGTTTTTCTTCGCTGATATGATTATGGGATTTTACATTTTAGCATATTAATGTGATAGATTACATTAATTTTTGAATATTGAACTAGACGTATTTCTGAAACAATCCCCATTTGGTCATGATGTATAATATTTCTACATATCATTTAATTCTATTTACTATTAATACTATTTTGTTAAGGAATTTTGCATCCATGTTCGTGTGTGATATGGGTTTGTAATTTCCTTTGTCTGGTTTTGGCAGCAGGGTAATACTAGCTTCATAAAATAAAGTGGGAAGTGTTGTTTTTTTTTTTTTCTTTTTTCCTGAAAGGAATTGTGTAGACTTGGATTTAATTCTTTAAATGTTCAGTAGAATTCTTGAGTGAAACCATCTGGGCCAGGAAATTTGTGGGTTGTCGGGGAGAGGCTTGACTTATGAATTCAGTTTCTTTGATAGTTAGCTATAGAGTTAGTCAAATTATACATTTCATATATTGAGTTGTAGTAGTTTATATTTTCAAGAAATTGGTCCCATTTCATCCCAGTTGTCAAATTTATATGTATAGAATTGTTTGTAGTATTCTCTCATTATCCTTTTGATACCTGTCAAATCTGCAGTTATAACCGCCTCCATTTCATTCCTGATGTTGGCAATCTGTTTTTTTTTTAATTTTCTTTTTTTCTTGAGAGAAGTTTGTCAGCTTCGTTGGTCTTATCAAAGCCCCAGCTCTTTGTTTCACTGACTTGATTGTTCCCCTGTGCGTGTGTACTTCACTTTCATTGCTTTCTGATTAACCTCTATTCCCTTTACGCTGCTTGCTTTGGGGATCAGTTTGCTCTTCATTTACTCGTCTCTTGAGGTAAGAGCTCAGATTATTGATTAAAACTTTCCCTCTTTTCTATTGTGTGCGTTCAGTGCTATAAATTTTGCTCTCGGCGCTGCTGTAGCTGTTTCCCAAATTTTGATATGTTGTATTTTCATTTTTATCCCGTTGATTTTATTTTTTTTATTTCCTCTGAGACTTCCTCTTTATCTCCTTGATTATTTGGAAGTGTGTTACTTAGTTTTCAAGTTTTGGGAGATTTTCCTGTTAATGATTTTTAGTTTGATTTCGCTGTAGTCAGAGAAAATACTCATCATTAGTTCAGTTTCCAAAATGTGTTGATATTTGTTTTATGACGCAGGATATGGTGTATTCAAGCCTTTGTTCGTGGATTCTGCTGATGTTTGGGGCGGTGTTCTATAAATGTTGGTTAGAGCTTGTCAGTTCTTGGTAGTGTGGAGTTCTTCTGTATCATTACTGATTTTCTGTCTAGTTTTTCTATCAACAGTTGAAAGAAGAATGGGAAATCTCCAAATGTAATTTCAGATTCTATTAATCCTTTCAGTTCTATTGGCTTTTGCTTCACATATTTTGCAGCTCTGTTGTTTGAAAAAACACATTTATGATTCCTGTATCTCATGATAGATTGACTCTTCTATCATTTTATATTGTCCATCTCTAGTGAATCTCTGTTGTTCTGAAATCTACTTCATCTAATATTAATATAACTACTTCTGCTTTCTTCCAGTTAATGTTTGTATGGTATGTCTGCTTCTAACATTTTACTTATCAACTTGTCTATATTTCTCTATTTGAATTGAGTTTCTCATAGATAGCAAATGCTTAGGTCATGCTTTCTAATCTGCTTCACACATTTCTGCTTTTGAATTTGTGTATATAGACAATTTGCATTTATTATAACTGTAGATCTGTCAGGGCTTAAAGTAACCATATTATTATTTTCTGGCTTGTTTTCCCTGTTTTTCATTTCTCTGTCTTTTTCCCTGCCTTCCTTTGGCAGGAATTTCATCATGATTTAACTATACTATTTTTCAGTATAGTTTTTGTTTATCTTTTTTAATGGTTAGTCTTAGTATCAGGTATTAGGCGTGACATTCTGGGTATCCTATTATGTGTACATATATACACAATATATAATAAATGTGTAATCTATGCATGTAAACTATATGTACTATGTATGTGTATAACACAGATGCAAATAATCTAAATACACAAAGTAAAAGAGATTCACATGGATTATAAAACATGACCTAACCATTTGCTATACACAAGAAACTCATTTTGAACAGAGCAGTATAAGCAAGTTAAAAGTAAAAGGGTGGAAATAGATATATCTTGCAAAAATTAGGCAAAGGAAAGCAGGAGTAGCTATATTATCCTCATATACACACATATGTTGAGCTGGCCAAAGGTTCTTTGGGTTTTCGTAAGATGTTATGGAAAAACTCAAGTGAACCTTTTGGCCAACCTGGTCTATAGTCACAGCCTTAACATTGTCATTTTACCAGCTCCAGTATAGAGGTTTTACCTAAAATACTTCCTCTACGTATATTTAGAACCACATCATTTTTGGTTCAACTATCATAATTTTAAAACACAATTTGCAAAACCCAAAAGGATAAGGAAGTCTAGTCAGTTTACCCTTATTTTGCTCACCGTATTCTTTCTTTCTTCCTGACATTCCAAGTTCTTTGTTTTATTTTTCTGTTTAGAGAACTACTTTTAGACACCCTCATAGGGTAAGTCTGCTGGTTACACATTCTCTTGGTTTTTTATTTTTCCATCTGAGAAAGTCTTGATTTTCCCTTCATTCCTAAATGATATCTTCACCAGGTATAGGATTCTAGGTTGAAATTTCTTTCCTTTCAGCACTTGGAAAACATTGTGTCACTTCCTTCTGGACTCCACGGTTTCAGGAATTCCAGTAAATGGGTTTGCCAAGGGGAGCAAAGGGGAGACAGTTGGGTTCTGTTCAATCGCTCAGTCGTGTCCGACTCTTTGCAACCCCATGGACTGTAGCACGCCAGGTTTCCCTGTCCATCACCAGTTCCCAAAACTTGCTCAAACTCATGTCCATCGAGTTGATGGTGCCATCCAACCATCTCATCCTCTGTCATCCCCTTCTCCTCCTGCCTTCAATCTTTCCCAGCATCAGGGTCTTTTCCAATGAGTTAAATTCTATGAGAAATGTTTGCCTCCAAGTTCCTCAGCTGTCCTGTAATAACAGTAAATGGACAGAGTTAAGCCTGAAATAGCCATAGCATACTGGTAAGAGTAAAGTGTCCAGTGTTAAAGGACTCTTAATCACTCATCCAAAGAATCAAAGTATTTGTGTCATTCACTTGGCCTGGGATACAGAACATGATGCTTACTTAATATAATAAAAGGCAAGGAACAAGGAATTGAATAAGACCACAGAGACACCTTGACCAAGAGGGGTTAGGACACTGGACAGCCTTGGGTGTCCTGCAACATCCAAGGCCATGGTCTGTGACACCTTCAGATGCCCACCTTGGCTTGTATATCTTGTACCCGAATAGTAGTTTATGGGAGATTTTGACTATGCTCAATCTCATCACATGTCCCAGGGTCCCTGTGCACATGGCCTGGCTCTGGGTGAGAGATCAGAGCAGGGCTGGGTGTGGTGAGGTACCTGGAGATGAAGGAGGATGTTCATGGTGCAGTCATGCCCTTTGTGGGGTGAGGGTGATTATGTATGACCTTGCCTGGACTATAAGTCCCCTTCATGCACAGAATAACATGCACCATATCTTTTAAATAATGGCTCAGCATTTCTCTTCTAAAAATGACTGGTGTTTAAAAATCATTTTGCCTACACCAGGGATGGGATAAACCTCACCTAGAAACTGGCGTGAACATCAGTCACCCTGCCAGTGCTGATGAAGAGGGAGGGAAAGATACTAAAAATACTGGATGATCAAAGGTCCTCCACCTTTGGGGCAGCCCATTGGGCAGGATCAATAGGGCCAGGCAGGGACATTACACCATCTGGGAAAAGAGTGAGTTTCAGAATCTCTTTATGTGATTATTCACTCACTTCACTTAAGAAAAAATCAATTCTGCTGGTGGCTGTGTAGAATTCCATCACTCTTCTGGGTATTCACTTAAGACAACCTCTCTAAAAGTGCTCCTGACAAAAGGGAGACGGCTAGTGTCGCCGGTTCTGTTGGCTCTAAGTGGAAAGGAAGACAAAACTCTCTTATGCGCTTTCTTGGTGGAGGAGACATCTTGTGATTTGTTTTTCTTAAGTGAGGGGCATGTACAGAGTTACAGGTGTTATTTCAAATGATGAGCCCCCTCCCCCAACATGCATGGGTCACAGTGAGGGGGCGTGGTGTGGAGGGGAGGATGGAGCCAGGGGCAGATGATTGACAGGCTGGGGATGGGAATCCAACTCACCAGCAAGGATGGGCTTGCCTGGACCCAAGGAACCCAGCAGACTGTTTTCCTGCGACATCCAAGGCCATGGTCTGAGACACCTCAGATGCACACTTTCCAACCTGGAAGTCTAAATGTGTGTCACAGAAGTTGCCACCTAGGGCCCTGGGGTGAGGTTCACCCACAAAATTATTCGATTGGGCTCCAAGAGTGTTATTTTACTGTTTGCTTTGAATTTGTTGACAATATTTTAAAAATTGGAAAGTTTCACATAAAAATTCAGGCGTAGAGTTCCTCTTAAAAAAACGAGAAGGTCTGGCAACCCTAGATGGGTGCTTCCATCAGCTGAACTGAGATGCACCCTTCCCCATCCCGCCTTGGCCCCCGCGGGAGGCTCCTTGCTTCGCCCAAGCCCCACCCGCAGGCTGCAGCCGCCCCAGCAGTATGGATGTGCCCCGGCGTCCAGCTGGGGAGAGATGACTGCTGTGAAGCTGAGTCAGTAAGACTCTGTGCCCCGCAGGGATGCCAGAGGGACACTGGCTTCAGGAGTGTCCTCCACCGCTTTTCCTTGAGAAAGGCTTTTCCTAAAAGTAATGGCACTGCTAATGAACATTGATTTTTCTTTCCAACAGTTTACTTTCCAGAGAACAAATGCAGAGAATTCTTAAGCATATGTGCTGGTGGTGGAGAACAGAGGCACAGAGGAACGGCATCTGTGCTGTGGGGAGCAGCACGCTGGCGCTGGTCTCAGGGCAGGGGTTGGTGGGCAACTTCATTTAGCCTGAGAGGCAGTGGGAAGGGTCCTCCGGGCGGTCAGCCTGCTTCTTCTCTGTCCTCCACAAGACCCGTGCCCACAGCTGCCAGAGCCCTCATCACATCGCTTGCTATAAAACTGCCAGTTATCTCTCTCCTCTTCCAGAATAGCAACCCTCTGAAGGCTAAGGCATCCCACGTTTATTGTCAGGCTCACTCTGCACCCAGCACAGTGCCAGGCCTGCTCTGAATTAACTCACCACGTCCTCACTGTGACCCTCTGGGGCAGTGGTGAGGTATCCCCATCTTTCAGATGAAAGAATCAAACCGTGGAGATGTTTATCCATCAACAGGCAAAGCTGGAAGCTTTGAATATTTACGATTTTGTGGAAGGGTGTCTAAGCAGTGTAGCACTTGAGTGATTTAATTTTTGCTGCAGCCATTTTATGGAACTACATATTATACATTAGAGTGTAAATTACATACTTTTAACATTTTTAGTGCTGTGCTGAGTTGTTTACACAGATCACGTGTATGTAGCTTATGGGTGATTTAAGGAATGTTCAGGGCAGTTAGAAACCAAATGGTCTTTCAGGTTTTGCTTTGAGGTTCTCAACAAAATCAACACCACCCATTTGCCAGATATCAATTTTTAAATTTTGTTTCCTTGTCTTAAACAAAAGCAAGCACCCTTGAACGTGTACATCTCTCTTGGGGCATGTGTGGGATCGAATCCTGTAAATGAACTTGGTGTATCACAAGACATGCACATCTTAAATATGGATAGGTATTGTCAAACTTACCTCCCCCAAACTCTCCGCCAGTTTATATATGAGCCAGTAGTGTGGGGGAGAACCCACTTTTCAACACCCTAACACTGGGTTTTTAAAGGGGTGTGTGTGTGTGTGTGTTTACCAAACTAACAGAAAGATACAGTATCTCGTTGTTGATTTTTAATTGAGATGAAATTCATAGGACCAAAGATTTACCCTTTATGAAGTGTACTGTTCAGTGGCATTTTGTCCATTCGCGATGTTTGCTTCCACCGCCTCTGTCCACTCCTGAGTCTTTTCATCCTCCCCAAAGGAAACCTGGTAACCCTCAAGCAGTCACGTCCTCTCCGTCCTCCCCCTAGCCCCTGGCATCCACTGATCTGTCGGCATCTCCTTGGATTTACCTGTTAATGGATATTTCACATACACGGAATCATGCAATATGTGACTTTCTGCATCTGTATCTTCTTTTACTTAGCACAGTGTCATCAAGGTTCATTAATGTAACAGCCACGCGTACCCATCCCTCTTTATGTCCGCATGTTACTCCATCACCTAAATGCACAGCCGTCTCTTGGTCCATTCATCCCACGCTGGGTGTTTGGGTTGTTTCCGTCCTCTGACCGGTGTGAAGGGCTCTGATATGACCGTTGTCTACAGCATCTGTCTGAGTGCCTGTTTCCAGTTCTTTGGGGTTTGTGTTGTCATGTGGCGATGCTGTGCTTAACTTTCTGATGGACCGTGAGACCGTTTTCCATTCCCACCGTGGCTGGAGGTAGAGTCCATTTCTCCTTACCCTCGCTTTTCTATTTTTCTGCTTGTTTGTTTTGTGTTCTCTTAGATCTAATTATACGCATCCTGGTGAATATGATGCAGCATTTCATTGTGGTTTTGGTTAGCATTTATTTAATGCTTTATATGTGGAGCATCTTTTTTATGTGCTTGTTGGCTATTTATATGGCTTTTTTGGTGAAATGTCGGTTTGGGTTCTTTGCCCGTTTTTAAAATGAGTTGCTTGTCTTTTTGTTGCTGAGTTGTAAGAGTTCCTTATATATTTTGGAGTCTAGATCTTTATCCGATAAATAGTTTGCGAATATTTCCTCCTGTTCTTTAGATTTCACTTACTTGATAATATCATTTGCTACAAAAGGTATTGCCTTATTTTATTTAAAAGTTGTTGTTTTAATTTATAGCGTCCCAGTTGCTAAAGAGCTCTATCGTCTTTTCAATGTATGTTATCCTACTGTATTTATTTTTCTATGAAATCCATGTTCAGAGCATTTATTTACTTTTCTAAACTGTTTTCTTCTAATATAATCATTAGAGTTACTTCTATACCCTGGGTACTAATATCTTTAATATTTTCCTTCAGTCTGTTGCTTGTCTTTTAATTTGTAGGTAATAACATTTTTCAGATAAAAGTTACTCATTATTTTATAGTTCAGTGGTTAATCTTTTATGGCCTCTGGATATTTGTCTTCTTTAAGAAGACTTCCACTATTATGAAGAATATTATTCTATTGCTATTTTTAAATTTCACTTTTTGATGTTTACACCCTTAATCCATTTTAAATTTAGCTTTGTGTATGGCTTTAAATATGTACCACAATGTTATTAACATTATTTTATCCTCAATTGTATTTGTAATTTTATGTGCTACCCCAGTCTCTTTGACCCAAAATGTCTTCTTCACAAATTCCTAAATGTATGTGGATGTCTTACTCTCTGTGTGTGTGCTAAGTTGCTTCAGTCATGTCTTACTCTTTATGACCCTATGGGCTGTAGCCGCCAGGCTCCCCTGTCCATGGGGTTCTCCAGGCAAGAATAGTGGAGTGGGTTGCCATGCCCTCCTCCAGGGCGTCTTCCCAACCAGGGATCGAACCTGTCTTATACATCCCTTGTGTTGGCTGGCAGGCGGGTTCTTTACCACTAGCACTATCTGGGAAGCCCGTGTTACTCTCTATTTTATCCAACTGATTTATCCATCTTTTCCTTCCCTGAGACCACGTTGCTTTAATTAATACAGTATTAGAATATCCCACTCTAGTTGTGCATTATTAAAGTTGCCTTGGGTATTCTTATGCATTCTCTCCCTCCATGTGTATTTATGAATCCAATTGTCAATTTTTAGTTTATTTATTGCCAGTTTTTAGTGAAATATGGAACTTATAAGCTAATTTGGGCACAATTGACTTTGCAGTTTGATTGTTTTTCATCCAGAATCGTGTCACGCCTCCCCATTCACTTTGTATTTCTTTCATTTGCTCCAGTATTAGGTTTATGACTTTCTAAATGTGGCTATTTCCTATTTCATGGTAGATGTGTTCCTGGCTATATTATGATTTTCTTGTCATTGTTAATTTTTTTCTCCTGATGTTTTTTAATTGATTAGTTCCCCTCTTTATGAAAGTTATTGATTCTCAGAAATTGCTTTTGATTGTGGTTAATCACTCAGCTCTCCCAGCAGTTGTAAAAGTTTTCACCTGACATCCTTGGGTTTCTAGGCAGAGAGTCATATGATCTGAAATGATCAGTGTTGTCTCTTCCGTTTCAGCTTCGCGCCTCTTCCTTCTTTATCTCCCCCTGTCAGCAGCACCGCTGTGACCTTGGAAATCCATGCTTTTCCCCCTGGTTTGAAAGTTGCCTTATTTGGCATTTTGTGTTCTGTTATAGTTGGTCTCATAATTTGCATGGTATCAAGAAGTCAGTTTTCACAATATCGATTCTTCCTGCCCAGGAACATGGGATATCTGTCCATCTGTCTATCCTGTCACCTTTGATTTCTTTCATCAGTGTCTTATAATTTTCTATATACGGTTCTTTTGTCTCCCTAGGTAGACTTAGTCCTAGATGGTTTATTCTTTTCGTTGCAATGGTGAATGGGATTGATTCTTTAATTTTTCTTTTTGATTTTTCATTGTTAGTATATAGAAATGCAAGTGATTTCTGTGTATTGATTTTGTATCCTGCGACTTTGCTAAATTCACTGATTAGCTCTAGTAATTTTCTGATTCTATCTTAGGATTTTCTGTGTAAAGTATCATGTCATTCGCAAACAGTGAGAGTTTTGCTTCTTTTCCGATCTGGATTCCTTTTATTTCTTTTTCTTCTCTGATTGCTGTAGCTAGGACTTCCAAAACTATGTTGAATAATAGTGGACACCCTTGTCTTGTTCCTGATATTAGGGGGAATGCTTTCAGTTTTTTACTATTGAGAATAATGTTTGCTGTGGGCTTATCATATATGGCCTTTTCTATGTTGAGATAGAACCACCATATGACCCAGCAATCCCACTCCTAGGCAGATGCCCTGATGAAACCGAAACGGAAAGAGACACATGATCCCCAGTATTCACTGCAGCACTGTTTACAATAGCTAGAACATGAAAGCAACCTAGATGTCCATGGACGGAGGAATGGATAGAGAAGTTGTGGTATTTGGAATATTACTCAGCCATAAAAAGGAACACCTTGGAGTCTGCTGTAATGAGGTAGATGAACCTAGAGCCTATTCTATAGGTGAAGTAAGTCGAAAAGAGAAAGATAAATGTTGTATACTACTGCATATATATGGACTCTAGAAAGATGGTACTGAAGAATTTATTTGCAGGGCAGCAATGGAGAAACAGACATAGAGAACAGACTTATGGACACGGGGAGAGGGGAGGAGAGGGTGAGCTGTATGGAGAGAGTAACACAGAAACATCGCTGTATGTAAAGTAGAGAGCCAATGGGAATTTGCTGTAGGGCTCAGGGAACTCAAACAGGGGCTCTGTATCCACCTAGAGGGGTGGGGTGGGGAGGGAGGTGAGAGCGAGGTTCAAGAGGGAGGGGATGTATGTATACCTATGGCTGATTCATGTTGAGGTTTGACAGAAAAAAACAAAGTTCTGTAAAGCAATTATCCTTCAATAAAAAATAAATTTTAAAAAATTGCAAGAAAAAAAAAAAAAGATGATGGGAAGATGCAGTTTTGAAAGGTGTTATCACCCAATAGTAACATGTAGGATCTTAATCAAACAATCTGTAAAATAAACTTATGACCCTTATGAAATGATTGGCAATTTTAACAACTACTTAATATTTGATGATATTAAAAGATTACTGTTGATTTTTTTTTTTAACATACGATAATAGCACTGTGGTTGTGTCCAGAAAAATAGAGTCATTATCTTTAAGGAGCTATACAGAAATGTTTGTGAATGAAATGAAGAGATTTCTGAGAATGATTCAGGGCTGATGTAGCAGATGGGGGTATGGAAGAAATAAAATTATCCATGAATTTGAAATAAAAAAGTCAAGCAACATGTTTAATAATTGCATGCTGGAAAAAATTTACCTTGCAAGTTTTTCCAAATATGTTGGTCTTAGAAATTTTACCTGTTGTATAAAAATCACAAAATAAGCATTATATTTGCTTGGCTTATCAAAATGTTGTGATCAGATTTTCTGATTTCCTTTATACTATATTTATGTAATAAAGTTATTTACACAGCAGTTTGGCTGAAGGTTTGTGTGGATGGAAGAATCACAAAAATTCATTCATTTATCTGATCTCACCTTTTAAATAATGTATGGGCTTGGTCAAAATTTTCTTTCAGGTTTTCCATAACATCTAATGGAAAACCCAGATGAACTTTTTGGCTGACAAAATAGATGGAAGTGGCTTTCTTGATATGAAACCGTTGTTCATCCTAAAATGCTACCACCAAGACTCCCATTAATGATAAAGAATTCTTCCACACCCTCCCCTATGTGCTTATTTTTCCAAACACAGTGACCTTGTTTGTAGTAGAAACTAAGCTCCACCTGCTCCTGGTAATTTCAGCCTCTTTCTGTGGGGAGCAAAACCCTAGCGTGGATTTCTGCCTATGTTCATAGCAGCTTTGCTTTTCTGCTAAACGCGCTAATCCAAAGTTCAATAGAGCTGCTGAGTATTCCAAATGTGAAAAACACACCCAAAATATCCTGCTCTGCTGGTGGGTGGAAAGGTCCCTCCAGGCCACCTTGCTCAGCTGAGGACCACGGGAGCCACCCCCACCCCCCTCCAGAGACACAAAGATTTAATAAACTTCAAAGCTAATTTTGCTCTAGGCTCAGCTTTCTGCAGCAGAAATCTCTTGCCCATCAGCCAAGGACCAATTCCTGGCCTCCACTTAGCTGGCAATATGCCTCCTGTCAACATGTTGGATATTTCATAGTGCCTTGGCTTTGTGGGTTTCCCTGCCCTGGTTAGCAGCTGGCTGGGCTCTTAGCTGCTTTGGGAGGAAAGCCTTCACTGTGGGGCGACCTGGGAAACTACGTCTGGAACCAGCAGGGGGGAATACCATGGGGGTTAAGCTGGGCGTTCCAGCTTGAATTTGAATTCCAGATCCTTCATTTAGGGGCTGTGGGTTGGTGGACGAGGAAGTTCACTTCCCCAAACCACAGCTTCTTACGTGCTGAATACGGTACATCATACGCAGGTCGCCCCAAGAGTTCACTGAGACGGGAAAGGGCCTCCCCGTCAGTGTGCTGGCTCCTGGGAAACACAGGGGAAGGGGTCCTTACTGTGGCTGCTGCTCAGCCTTTGCGACCCCATGGACTGTATCCCGCCAGGCTCCTCTGTCCATGGGCATCCTCAGGCAAGAGCACCGGAGTGGCTTGCCATTTCTTTCTCCAGGGGGTCTTCCCAGACCAGGGACTGAACTTGAGCCTTCTGCGCTGGCAGGTGGATTCTTTGCACGGAGCCACCAGGAAAGCCCATCAGCATCCCAGGCCTGGCAGAAACGAATGTGGCAAACCGGGCAACTCAAGCAATAGGAATTCACTCTCCTAGTCCCAGAGGCCCAGAGTCCAAAACCAAGGTGTCAGAAGGGCGGGCTCCTTCTGATGCCGTGAAGGAGACTCCTCTGTTCCAGACTTCTCTCCCAGCTGCTGGTGGTCTGCTGGTGCATCTTTGGCATTCTTTTGCTTGTGGAAGATCACCCCGATCTCTGCCTTCATCTTCACGTAACACTCTCCCTTGTGAGCCAGTGTGTCTACATTTCACCTCTTCATAAGGACACCAATCATATTGGTTAGGGGCCCACACTAACTGCTTCTGTAAAGACCCTAACTCAAGAAGGTTCCTGGTGGTTAGAACTTCCTTATGTAAATCAAGGGGAGACATGCTCAGTCGCTCAATCGTGTCTGACTCTTTTGTGCCCCCAAATACTGTAAGCCCACCAGGCTCCTCTGTCCCTGGGATCTCCCAGGCAAGAATCCTGGTTGCCATTTCCTTCTCCAGGACTTCTTGACCCAGGGATCAAACCCACATCTCTTAATGTCTCCTGCATTGGCAGGCAGGTTCTTACCACTAGCACCACCTGGGAAGGGGAAGGAAAACGACACAATTCAACTCAAGACCATATCAATTTCAAAAGTTTCAATAATAAATCAAAACCTGGAGTACTGCCGCCACATGAAAGAGACACAGTCTCTGCCGGGCCACAGACATTCCTGAGCATCCAGAGAACACTGAGACAGAAAAGTGTCAATTTTTGTCGAGCTGAGTCACATGGAATCCTGGAAAGTGGTGGGAAATCCAAGGACCTTCATCTTAAAAGAGAATAGCGGCCAGTGAAGCTCAGACTAGACTGGTGCTCACCAGTGCATCAGCTGGAAAGCCTGCGGGGCAGAGAAAGCAGGGCTCCCCTGCAAAGGCCGTGCTCAAGCAGCTGCAGGCGGTCGCTGTGTCTATCAAAGATGTTCTGTTTTCAAAAGAGCCAGGTACCAGGCTGAGTTTGGGGAGGGCTGGGTTGCTAGGCAACAGCTTTCTCATTTCCTGGGAAAGCCACAGACCATTGCATTCCCCTTGTGTGAATGTCTCTTCTTTGGTAAAGGTTACCTTTAGAGAACCGATGACAATTCAGAACATTTGGAGAGGGGCGGGGGCGGGGGTGGGGGAGGAGAGGGAACGTATATATGTAATCGGTTCACAAAATCTAAACATAAATCCCTCCTGTTGGAAATGACATGGTGACCTTTCCTCTGTTACTTCTTGGCTCTTTTCTGGATTGAATTGTATGAGCACCAGCGCAGTGTGGCTATTGGTCCTTGGCAGAAGTGGAAGGTAAGGATCTATGGACTGCAGTGTTCAGGTGTGATACCAAGCCCTGCTCCTTCTTTACTTTCAAATTTCAAGTGCTGGTGATAAAAAAGCAATTACCTGTTAGCTTTTGTTGGAAAGGAAGATAAGCACCAAGCCCACTTACACTTCTCTTTATTTTTACGCCCCTGCATTTGTTTAATCTCAGGTGTCCCTATTCCAGCTTCTGTGGACTCTGCAGGGTAATGGACTTGCCAAATCCAGCCCTTGGAAGCTTTCTGTTTTAGGGGAAGAATGAGAGCTGTGTCATGGAGGACCACAAGCCTCCTTGCCGGCCAGCCTTCCTGCTGCAGAATCTTCGGGGCTACCTTTGATTGGCAGATGTTTTATCAGACCCCAGTCAGGGCTCTGAAAGAGTTCAAGGGCAATCTTGTTTTTGTTGTTCAGTCACTCAGTCATATCTGATTTTTTGAGACCCCGTGGACTGCAGCACGCCATCTTCACCATCGCCTGGAGCTGGCTCACACTCACATCCATTAAGTCAGTGATGCCATCCAACCATCTCATCCTCTGTCATCCCCTTCTCCTCCTGCCTTCAATCTTTCCCAGCATCAGGGTCTTTTCCAATGAGTCAGCTCTTCTCATCAGGTGGCCAAAGTATTGGAGCTTCAACTTCAGCATCAGTCCTTCTAATGAATATTCAGGATTGATTTCCTTTAGGATTGACTGGTTAAATCTCCTTGCAGTCCAAGGGACTCTCAAGAGTCTTCTCTAACACCACAGCTCAAAAGCATCAATTCTTCAGCAGTCAGCCTTCTTTATGATCCAAATCTCACATCCATACAAGACTACTAGAAAAACCATAGCTTTGACTATATGGCTCTTTGTTGGCAAAGTATTGTCTGTGCATTTTAATATGCTGTCTAGGTTTGTCATAGCTTTTTTTTTTTTTTTTCCCAAGGAGGAAGCGTCTTTTAATTTCATGGCTGCAGTCACCATCTGTAGTGATTTTGGAGCCCAGAAAAATAAATTCTGTCACTGTTTCCATTGTCTCCTCATCTATTTCCCATGAAGTGATGGGACTGGATGCCATGATCTTTGTTTTCTGAATGTTGAGTTTTAAGCCACTTTTTTCACTCTCCTCTTTCACTTTCAAGAGGCTCCTTAGTTCCTCTTCACTTTCTGCCATAAGGGCGGTGTCATGTGCGTATCTGAGGTTATTGATATTTTTCCCAGCAATCTTGATTCCAGCTTGTGGCTTCATCCAGCCCAATGTTTCGCATGATGTACTCTGCATATAAGTTAAATAAGTAGGGTGACAGTATACAACCTTGACATACTCCTTTCTCAATTTGGAGCCAATCTGTTGTTCCATGTTCAGTTCTAACTTTTATTTCTTGACCTGCATACAGATTTTTCAGGAGGCAGGTCAGGTGGTCTGGTATTTCCATCTCTTGAAGAATTCTCCAGTTTGTTGTGAGCCACACAGTCAAAAGATTTAGTGTAGTCAGTGAAGGAGTAGTAGATGTTTTTCTGGAACTCTCTTGCTTTTTCTATGAGCCAACGGATGTTGGCAATTTGATCTCTGGTTCCTCTGCCTTTTCTAAATTCAGCTCGAACGTCTGGAAGTTTTCGGTTCACAAACTGTTGAAGCCTAGCCTCAACAAAATTTTGAGCATCACTTTGCTAGTGTGTGAGATGAGTGCAGTTGTCCAGTAGTTTGAGCATTCTTTGGCATGTCCCTTCTTTGGGATTGGAATGAAAACTGACCTTTTCCAGTCCTGTGGCCACTGCTGAGTTTTCCATATTTGCTGGCATATTGAGTGCAGCACTTTCACAGCATCATCTTTTAGATTTGAAATAACTCAACTGGAATCCCATCACCTCCACTAGCTTTGTTTATAGTGATGCTTCCTAAGTCCCACTTGACTTTGCGCTCCAAGATGTCTGGCTCTAGGTGAGTGATCATACTATTATGGTTATGTAGGTCATTAAGATATTTTTGTCTGTGTATTCTTGCCACCTCTTCTTAATATCTTCTGCTTCTGTTAGGTCCCTACCATTTCTGTCCTTTACTGAGCCCATCTTTGCGTGAACTGTTCCCCTGGTATCTCTAATTATCTTGAAGCGATCTCTAGTCTTTCACATTCTATTGTTTTCCTCTACTTCTTTGCATTGATCACTGAGGAAGGCTTTCTTACCTCTCTTTGCTATTCTTTGGAACTCTCCGTTCAGATGGATATATCTTTCCTTTTCTCCTTTGCCTTTTGCTTCCCTTCTTTTCTCAGCTATTTGTAAGGCCTCCTCAGATAACCATTTTGCCTTCTTGCATTTGTTTTTCTTGGGGATGGTTTTGATCACCACCTGCTGTACAATGGCTCGAATCTCCATCCATACTTCTTCAGGCACTCTGTCTATAAGATCTAATCCCTTGACTTTATTTCTCACTTCCACTGGATAATTGTAAGGGATTGATTTAGGTCACACCTGAATGGCCTAGTGGTTTTCCTAACTTTCTTCAGTTTAACTCTGAATTTGGCAATAAGGAGTTCATGATCTGAGCCACAGTCAGCTCCTGGTCTTGTTTTTTGCTGACTGTATAGAGCTTCTCCATCTTTGACTGCAAGCAATATAATCAATCTGATTCCAGTATTGACCATCTGTTGATGTCCATGTGTAGAGTTGTCTCTTGTGTCGTTGGAAGAGGGTGTTTGCTATGACCAGTGTGTTCTCTTGGCAAAGTTCTGTTAGCCTTTTCCTGGCTTCATTTTGTACTCCAGACTCCTCTGTCCATGGAATTCTCCAGGCAAGAATACTGGAGTGGGTAGCTGTTCCCTTCTCCTGGGGATCTTCCCAACCCAAGAACTGAACTCATCTCCTGCACTGCAGGCAGATTCCTTCCTATCTGAGTCACCAGGGAAGCCTGCAGTCTTCTTTGGAAGAACACAAGCACAGCTTTAGGCATGGTTGGCAGTGGACAGTCTCGATGTTGAGAGCACAGGCTGAAACTATTTCCTCGAGGCCAATGTGGCTTGGTGGGGAAGCTTTGGTTAGAGTCGAGAAAGGCTGGATTTGAATCCCTGCAGTACTCAGGAAAACCTGAGCAATCTTCCCTCTTTCTTGAAGTCTGGGACAGAGTTGAGACAAGGGCTGGTTGCTGAGGTGTGCTCACCACCCACCGCTCCTTACTGACACCACCTACCAACGCTTTCCCAAGTTCAAGGTTGTATCAAGGTCCTACATGTGCAGAGGGAGGGTGTTCCGTGACAGGCAGTGGGTCTGGTTGTCCCAGTCTGAGGACCTGGTTTCTCACATCAGAGTGCACTGGTTCCAGTGCAGGACCACTGCAGAGACCCCTTCCAGAACGAGTAACATGCAAACGGGGGGCTGGCCTGCTCTCTTGGTCCCCACCCTCTGGTAGGATTCTGCTCTGCCTCTTACCTCCGGGCTCTGTAGTGGCAGCTCAGATTGTTCTTGGGGACGAAGAACCCCTGGCAGGGATTTTAGCAGTCACACCGATTGTGGGCCTGAGCTAGCAGCCATTAGAAGTTCAAGGAAAGCCATCCTTCACACAGGGGTTTATGGCTCATCACTATTCATCCAGTTCAGTTCAGTCACTCAGTTGTGTCTGACTCTTTGCGATCCCATGGATTGCAGCACGCCAGGCCTCCCTGCCCATCACCAACTCCTGGAGTTTACTCATACTAATGTCCATTGAGTCGGTGATGCCATCCAACCATCTCATCCTCTGTCGTCCCCTTCTCCTCCCACCCTCAATCTTCCCCAGCATCAGGGTCTTTTCAAATGAGTCAGCTCTCCGCATCAAGTGGCCAAAGTATTGGAGTTTCAGCTTCAATATCAGTCCTTCCAATGAATATTCAGGACTGATCTCCTTTAGGATGGACTGGTTGGATCTCCTTGCAGTCCAAGGGACTCTCAAGAGTCTTCTCCAACACCAAGTTCAAAAGCATCAATTCTTCGGCGCTTCGATTCATCCAGTGCTCCCTAATGAAGGCGCTCTGAAGGGCCAGTCCTGACTGAGGAAGGCGAAGGAGCAGACTGCGCCTCTGTCGCCTGTGAAACAAAAAGTCCTGTTTTCTCCACATTTATTTCTAATGAAAAGATTCACGACAGATTAAAAAAATGAATTTGTAGGAAAAAAACGATCAAATCAGAATCCCTGCAGCCATGGGTTTAAATCATAAACACTTTTCTCAGTGTTTCCTTTCCATCCAGGCAATTCATAGAAGGCACTTGGTGTGAGCACAACTTCGTGTTTTACTGTCTTTGTAGCAGGACGCTATTAAGACGATGCTGATGGGGGATTGGGGGACCTGTTTACAAATTTCCCTGGACCGAAATGAAAACAGGTGGCTTTTCAGGGGTGGGAGACAGATTCTCAGACACCCTGAGCAAGCCACCAGGGTATCATTTCCTTCTCAGTGAGATGGAAGTGGCCTGTTTCTGCTCCCGGGGGGTTGAGGAGCTTGCGGGGGCAGATACTAAAGGGGTGGCTGTGACTTCTGCAGAGACTCACTAAGGGCACAACCACACGCGGAGCCCTGGGTGTGCAGGCCGTGCTGTCTCCCCACTGGGTGATGCAAGGTGAACAGGAGCTTTCCGAAAGTTTCCTGGTCTACCAGCTACTCCCCACTTCTGTCGGTGAGATGGGTGGGTAGGAAGCAGAACGAAAACAGCAACAAGCACACAAACCTGGAATTCCTTCTAGAAATCTCTATATTCTTATTAGAAAAATGAAGGTCCTGTGGACCCAGTGGCACTGTTAACTCTTCTCCCTTTGGAGTGAATGAGAGCTGTAGGGAATCTGTTTCTGTAGACGTCATGGAAGAGCTGGCTGTGTCTACTGGGCCTTGGTGATGACGCCAGCGATATGCCCACAAAACGAGGTACTGGGTGTCCTAAACACGGCAATAGCCTCTGTTTGGCAGCACACCTTCCAGCCAGATCCAAAGGACTGAGAGATTTGGAAGGAAAAAGGCCCAGTTATGTGAAGAGCAGGCACGGTGGAGAATGGCAGAGGTGATGCCAAAGAAAATGAACTGGCAGAGAGAGCATGCCCAGAAATTCTCAAGGGACAAACCAGAGATATAGTTAGGGCACAAGAGGTGGGTGTGCTGAGGTCTATGTTGGAAGCACAGAATATGGACTGCCAGACTGACTTGGGTTTGCCCAGGCAGGTGGCCCCCAATGTCTCAGAGGTGGGTTGGGGGACTCGGTAGGACAGGACTTGCATCCAGGGTGTGCAAAGCAGAGGTGTTCTCCAGGGAGGCTGATCTCATGGGGCAAGAGGAGAGTCCTCAGCAGGAGGACATTGCTGTGGCTGGAGCTCCATGGAAAGGGGAGGGGAGGGAGAAAGCAGGCTCCTCCTGTTCACAGGGGATCATTGTATTGGGTTGGCCAAAAAGTTTGTTTGGGTTTTCCCATAAAATGGTATGCAAAAACCCAAATATTTTGGCCAACCCAATATTTCCTCCTCTCTCCTTTTTATACGGAGATACATCCTGGGGCTCTGGTCCAGTGTAGCCCCAGCTCTGACAAGCATCCTGACCGCAGGAGGTGCCACGCAGACACCGTGGAGCGCACTGACCCCTGGGGAGCCAGCGCAAGTCACCCAGCCCAGTTCAGCGAATGTGCTGTCATCTCTCATATCGATGGGCAGCTGCTCCTTCTCAGCCTCTGCTCTGTGCCAGGCGCTTGTGCTGAGAGCTTCCCAGGCAGGAAGCAATTGCATCAGCTCTCACTTCATCAGTTCCCAGCTCGTGCGAAACGGGCTCTGAGAGGTTAACTTTGCTAAAGGCAGAGTTGGGATCAGGTTTTCCAATGTCAGAGTTCATTCCTCGCTGCTTTATCTCCCAAAGCAGAAGATTGGCGGTGGGGGTGGATACAAAGATGGAGGCTTTTGCCCCCAGGAAGTTACAGGACACTGATGAGTACATGTGTGTGAAAAAGTGCCCTGCGAACACAAGAGAACAACTGAGGCTTTTTTTCCTGGGGCGAAGCGTCTAGAGGGAAATGGTTTGAACTGAGACTTAAATGATAGGACAGATTTCCGCTGAGTTGAAAGTGACGTACTTCTGTGTTTAGAGGACTTGGAGAAGATATTACCACCTTGACATCTGTATACTATGGTTATGAAGACATTTAAGCACAAGCATATGTGCCTACTATCTGTGAAGGAGACAGAGGATCCCAGAATGGCACTGTCGGGAGCACTGCTGGGTTTATATGGGGCTTAGCAGCACAATAAACCGTGGAAAATTCTGAAAAACATGGGAATACCAGACCACCTGACCTGCCTCTTGAGAAACCTGTATGCAGAGCAGGAAGCAACAGTTAGAACTGGACATGGAACAACAGACTGGTTCCAAATGGGAAAAGGAGTACGTCAAGGCTGTATATTGTCACCCTGCTTATTTAACTTCTATGCAGAGTACATCATGAGAAATGCTGGGCTGGAAGAAGCACAAGCTGGAATCAAGATTGCTGGGAGAAATATCAATAACCTCAGATATGCAGATGGCACCACCCTTATGGCAGAAAGTGAAGAGGAGCTAAAAAACCTCTTGATGAAAGTGAAAGAGGAGAGTGAAAAAGTTGGCTTAAAGCTCAACATTCAGAAAATTAAGATCATGGCATCCAGTCCCATCACTTCATGGGAAATAGATGGGGAACAGTGTCAGACTTTATTTTGGGGGGGGGGCTCCAAAATCACTGCAGATGGTGACTGCAGCCATGAAATTAAAAGACGCTTACTCCTTGGAAGAAAAGTTATGACTAACCTAGATAGCATGTTGAAAAGCAGAGACATTACTTTGCCGACCAAGGTCCATCTAGTCAAGGCTATGGTTTTTCCTGTGGTCATGTATGGATGTGAGAGTTGGACTGTGAAGAAGGCTGAGTGCTGAAGAATTGATGCTTTTGAACTGTGGTGTTGGAGAAGACTCTTGAGAGTCCCTTGGACTGCAAGGAGATCCAACCAAGATCAGCCCTGGGATTTCTTTGGAAGGAATGATGCTAAAGCTGAAACTCCAGTACTTTGGCCACCTCATGCGAAGAGTTGACTCATTGGAAAAGACTCTGATGCTGGAAGGGATTTGGGGCAGGAGGAGAAGGGGAGGACAGGGGATGAGATGGCTGGTGGCATCACCGACTCGATGGATGTGAGTCTGAGTGAACTCCGGGAGTTGGTGATGGACAGGGAGGCCTGGTGTGCTGTGATTCATGGGGTCATGAAGAGTCGGACACGACTGAGCGACTGAACTGAACTGAACTGAACTGAACTAGCAGTACAGGAGGAAGTTATTTTTTTAAGAACACTCGCCTTGTGCTCACTCTGCATGTAAGTCCTGACTCTGCTCATTGGGGTTGATCTGGGATGATCCTGCTTTGATTAAGCCCAGTGAAGGATCCAGGCTTTAGGTCAGAGAGCATGAGGGGACTGTGTTCTCTGAGTTCCTGGGGCCAAGGGAGTGCTAGGATTGAGACACAGGTGCAGTGGTGACGCCAACCACTAGGGGAGCCTCGGAGTCCAGGATCCAGGGTCTCTTGGAAAGTGATGCTGGCGAGGGGGCATCAGGGCACCTCCTGTGCTTCAGGACTGCCCAAGAGGATCATCACAACGTCCCCCACCAGAGGCAGGGAGAGCCTTAGAGACACGGAGGCTGTAATGGAATGACAACACCACAATGGCCATTTGTGTCTGTCTCGGAATTTTTTCTTGATTGATTCTGATGAGTCTCTCTTTCCCACAAACCAACTATTATTCTTTTTTTTCTGCTTCATTGAGTTCTACTCTTATTTTGATTTGCTTTTTGTCATCTATATTAATTGTGTACCTGTAGTTTATCTTACTTTCACTGCTGGATAGTTGACTAGCTCACAGTTTATAAATTCTCCTGTCAAAGAACATTTTGACCTGGATAGGAGGGGAGTTTGGAGAAGGCACTGGCACCCCACTCCAGTACTCTTGCCTGGAAAATCCCATGGATGGAGGAGCCTGGTGGGCTGCAGTCCATGGGGTCACTAAGAGTCGGACACGACTTCACTTTCACTTTCACTTTTCACTTTCATGCATTGGAGAAGGAAATGGCAACCCACTCCAGTGTTCTTGCCTGGAGAATCCCAGGGACGGGGGAGCCTGGTGGGCTGCCGTCTATGGGGTCGCACAGAGTCAGACTCGACTGAAGTGACTCAGCAGCAGCAGCAGCAGGAGGAGAGTCTGGGGGAGAATGGACACATGCATATTAGGGCTGAGTCCCTTTGCTCTGCATCTGAAACTGTGACAGCATTGTCCATCAGCTATGTGTGCGTGTGTGCTGAACCATTTCAGTTGTGTCCAACTTTTTGGGACCCTAAGGACCATAGCCCGCCAGGCTGCCCTGTCCATGGGATCCTCCAGGCAAAAATACTGGAGTGGGTTGCCATTTCCTCCAGGGGATCTTCCCAAGCCAGGGATCAAGCCCACATCTCTTTTATCTCCTGCATTGGCAGACAGGTTCTTCACCACTGGCACCACCTGGTAAGCCCCTAATGGGCTACACACTCCAATACGCAATAAAAAGCTAAAAAAAAAACTACCATGGTATCTGGCAAATGCCTCTATTGTCATCTAGGCATTTCAGAAACTCCCACAATAAGCTGAGAATCAACAACTGGATTACGCTAGAGGTCTCACTTCCAAGGTGGTGGGAATGTTCTCTAAAGGATTTGAGAGTCTAACGTGCATGATGAGGTCAGAATTGCCAAACCCTTTTTGCAGATGAGCAAACCAAGAGAAAGGTCATTAGCTCATTAGTTGACCCTGCTAGTCCATGGGCTTCCCTGATAGCTCAGTTGATAAAGAATCTGCCTGCAATGCAGGAGACCCCGGTTTGATTCCTGGGTCAGGAAGATCCACTGGAGAAGGGATAGGCTACCCACTCCAGTATTCTTGGGCTTCCCTTTTGCAGCTCAGCTGGTAAAGAATCCACCTGCAATGTGGGAGACCTGGGTTCGATCCCTGGGCTGGGAAGATCCCCTGAAGAAGGGAAAGACTACCCACTGCAGTACTCTGGCTAGAGAATTCCACAGACTGTATAGTCCATGGGGTCGCAAAGAGTCGGGGCACAACTCTATGACTTTCACTTTCAGTCACGGTAGAGCTGGCCTTGAGTGCAGGTCGGCTCTCTGTTTTTCCACTGCAGAACTGCGGACCTCTGAACTCAGCACCATTTCCCATTATTCTTCAACCTCATTCCTCGCAGTGGGTTTTGCTCCCAGTCTGCAGAAGAGTTCTCCAGGCCAGCAGTCTCACTTTTCATTCAAATTCATGTTCAGCCCCACCCTGTCCCACTGAACTTGCTTTTCAAGCCACAAGAGCTGCTGTGCTCACTTTTTCTTCCCAGGCATCTTTTAATTCTTTATCCTATTTTTGGTTATAATGATCTGTTTGTACACTTCTAAGTGCCTCCCTAGGTTGGTAAGTGTGTGTTATCCCTTGTGCTTGGACACCTAGCAGTGCTAAAGCTTGGTGTGCACACCTTTTTTCACATTCTTGAGCCCCTGCTGGTGGCTTCTCCCCTCTCAGGTGTCTGTGCAAATACAGAGGAAAGGCCTTGCTGGGGCACTGGGAGACCTGTAATTAAGGATGCTAATGCCGGGTCTCTCTCTAAAGTTCAAGATCATTAGTGAGACTTCCTTTATCTTGTCACTCTAGTTTCTGATGAGCCTGTACTTATTTTGCAATTAAGAGTAAAAATGTTGAATTATAATAATAATAACAGCATCATTAACTTCTGCTAGAATGATAAGCTGCATATAATCTCCACAAAGGCAGAGATTTTCCATTTTGCTTGTTGCTGTGACTTTGGTCTAGACCAGTACCTCGCCCATAGTGATGCTATAAGAATATTCACTGGATACAAAAGGAAATGAAGTTTTGTTGGGTACTTTCCATGTGACAAGTCACGCACAGAGGGGTTTCAGCGTGTCTTCTTTCAGCTCTCCTGTTGGTCCAGTGAATTGATACCATGATCCCTGTTTGGGAGCAGGGAAAGCTGAAAGTTAGGTGAATCATCTAAGTCACAAACGTTATAAGTGTTCAAGCTAGATCCAAGCCCATGTCTGTGGGACACCAAGAGCATTCTCTTAAGCCTTCATGCATTACTGCTGAAGGTACACAGAAATAAGATGCTGCCTTGGGGGAGGGGGTGTGGTTCTGAGAATCACTGTTGTCCTTTCACTCCTTTGGAGGTAAGAGGCATAGGAAGTGTTATAATCCTCTTTTTCGTAGAGCTGCTATAAAAAGACAAATAATGCAATTTAAAATTTGAGCCAAGTTGCTGAGTAGATATTTCTGCAAAGAAGATACACAAATGGGAAGTAAACACATGAAAAGATGCATAACATTATTAGTCATTAGGGAAATGCAAATGGACCCACAATCAGATGCTACCTCATAGACGTAGGAGGCTACAGTTTAAACAATGAATAATAATAAGTGTTGACAAAGATGGGGGAAATGGAATCTTACCACTTTGCTAGTAAGGATGTAAAGTGGTGAAGCCACTTTGAAAAACTGGGTGACATTTCCTCAAAAAAGTTAAACATGGAGTTACCATATGACCTGCAATTCCACCCCTAGGTATATCCCCGTGAGAAAGAAAAACTGTGTCCACATAAAGCCTTGTACACAAATGTTCATGGTAGCATTGATTATTATTACCAAAAAGTGAAAGTGAAAGTCGCTCAGTCGTGTCTGACTCTTTGCGACCCCATAGTCTATACAATCCATGGAATTCTCCAGGCCAGAATACTGGAGTGGGTAGCCTTTCCCTTCTCCAGGGGATCTTTCCAACCTAGGGATCAAACCTAGGTCTCCCACATTGCAGGCGGATTTTTACCAACTGAGCTATCAGGGAAAAAAAGTAGAAGCAATCTAAATGCTCATCAGTTAACGAACAGATACTCAGTATGTGCTCCATACAGTATGAATACGGATACAAAATGAACATTATTCAGCCATAGAAAGGAAGGACCTTTTGACACAACCTGGATGAACCTTGAACGCATTACTCAGTGAAATACGTTGTGGTGGTTGTTCAGTTTCCAAGTCGTGTCCAACTCTCATCACCCCATGGACTGCAGCATTCCAGGCTTCCTGTCCTCACCATCTTCCTGAGTTTGCCCAAGTTCATGTCCATTGAATCGGTGATGCCATCCAACCATCTCATCCTCTGTTGCCCTCTTCTCCTGCTGCCTTCCATCTTTAAGCCAGATACAAAAGCCCACGCATTTATGATTTCATTTATATGAAATATCTAGAATAGCCAAACCCAGAAAGCATATATTAGTGGTTTCCAGGGATGGACAGTATGGCTTTGGGGCTTCTTTGGGGGAGGATGAAAATGTTCTGGAATTAGATCATGGTGATGCTTGCACAACTTTGTGAATATACAGAAACCATTGAATTTTAAGTTTTATGGTATGTTTGTTACATTTTTTAAAGAATCAGCCACAGGGAGACAGCAGCTCAGCTCAGCTAGACGGGGCTGTGGCTGGAAGATAACTTGACTGACAGTCAGTGATCTGGAGTCCTGGCCTTGACTGAGTAAGTCTGATTCGGCCACTTCCCAGCCAGGAGCTTCTCTGCCAAACCTTGCTCTGAGCCTCTGCTTCCTCTTGTTGTAAGGTGGCAGGTGAGGACAAACCTAGACCTATAAGGGGACAGTTTCCCTTGTTCTTGCTGAAGTTTGTGATTTGTTACAGCGGGAGGGATTTTTAGGGAAAACAGAGTTCTAGGATCTTTCTCCCATTCAACAACAGCAACTCAAAAGTCACAGCTAGTGAGAACAGCCAGCTGGTTCTAACTGTCCAGCATGGCAGATGAGCTGCAGGAGAATTCTGTAGAGAGGCCGCTTTGACTTTGCAGGTAGGAAGGCAGGATGATGGCAGTAGGCATGAGCATCTGTGAACCTGGGTTTTTCCTTGGATGCTGGGTTTGCCGATCTGATCTGGTGGCCACATCTCTTCCCATACCTACGATGTACAGTGTCGTTCTTACAATGGGAAATTTACGACTTGGAGCTGTCAGACACCGCACTGATTTCATTTGTCCAGCACGTGGCAGAACCTGTAATCACCTCTGTGGGCTCCAGACAGGCTCTGGCCAAGGTAGCCGAGAGGAGACGTGAGAAACCCCACTGCCCAGCAAACAAGAACCATGTCGCTCCTCGTGACGGAGAGGAAATCCAGGCTGATGTCTTGTGAAAATATTTCTGTGGCTTGTTTACGGAATGAACCCCGAGCACACAGCTTCTCCTGCTCTCTCTGGAGCATGTGGCTTTGCAGCTGGGCCAGATGCTGCTACGGGTTCTTTCTCAGGAGGTTCCAACGACATCCCGTTTTTCTTCTTTGTGTATCAGTTGTCATCTAGCCCTGGACTAAAGTTGCACAGTCCACCCCTGCTCATCCTGCAGAAAGCTGCCTGGGTAACAAGCCCAGTGATCAGGGCCCCGCAGCAGCCTGGATTTCAACCAGGGGAAGCTGGAAGAGGGGCAGAACCGGTCCCTTCTGAAATCAAACCACTGCATGACATTCGGTGCCAGGCAGTGATGACCACGCTTCAGTGAGCCTGACGCTCCTTGAAGAAGAGGGGGTGTCACGAAGCCACGTTCAAGTTTATGGAAGAAGCAAGTTTGTGGCGATGCTGCTCACACACTCCATCCCTCAAAGCTCCCCAGCACCTCTCGGCCCGGCCATCGTGGACAAGACCCCTGGCAGAACCAGATGGTGTCCTGAGGCCACCCAGGTCCCTGCACATTCCTCGTGTCACAGACGGGAGGCTAGGACCAGAGATGCGCTGACCGGCTCAAGTCACCGCTGAACGACAGCTGGGACCCGAGCCCAGGGTCTCAGCTGCTTGTCTGGACTCTGCCTGCTGAACCGTGCTGTGCTGGGGCCAAAGAAAGGAGGAAAAATCCTCCTCTTTCTACCTCTCTCACGGCTCCTTCTTGTTGCCCACCCCCAAGCCCTCTGCTTAGGTGACGCTGTGTGTCCTTGAGAAGCCCAGCAGACCCCTCGCCCCCCTGCCCTCCTCCCAGCTCACGGACTCAGAAGCAGGTAGGGGATGGTGGTGGTGGTAGTGATGGCACTTTCTGTCCCTTTCAAGTTGGAGCCCAAGTTGAGCTTATCTGTGTTAGGTTACATGACAGAGACCACCTGTGTTTAACCACTTCTCAGTGTTGACGGCTTAAAGTGAGACCCACTCCGTCTCCCCTGCCCCCTCCCCCTGCACAAGGGTAGGAAAGTAGGAAAGTGAAGTTGCTCAGTCGTGTCTGACTCTTTGCAACCCCGTGGACTATAGCCTACCAGGCTTCTCTGTCCATGGGACTTTCCAGGCAAGAGTACTGGAGTGGGTTGCCTTTTCCTTCTCCAAGGGATCTTCCCGACCCAGGGATTGAACCTGGCAGGTCTCCTGCGTTGCAGGCAGATGCTTTACCCTCTGAGCCACCAGGGAAGGTGGGAAGATGACTACTATACCCATCTATCCAAGTGACTAGCTCTTTGCCCTTCCTGCCCATCGCAAAAGCTCTCTAATGTTTGCTAAGAACAAATGAGGTAATAAAAGCAAGGCAGGACTGCAGAATGAAAGGCAGAAGACAGTCTGGGGAAAGCAGGGTATGGGAGCGGTGTCCGTATCGTCCTGTTCACAGCAGCAGCATTCACAGTAGCCTAAAGGGGTAAGCAACCCAAGAGCCCACTGACAGAGGAACAGATACCCACACAAGTATGGGCCATCCATGCAATGGAGTATCATTCACCGTTTAAAAGGGAGGGGATTCTGACACATGGAACATGGATGAACTTTGAAGACATCGGGTTGGGTAAAATAAGGCCATCATAACAGGACAGTCACCAGAGAGTTCCACTTACATGAGGTCCCTGTGATAGTCAAACTTATGGATAGAATGGCAGTGGTCCCGGGCTGCAGGAGGGGCAAATGGTTATGGTTGAAAGTGGACAGAGTTCTGGTTCGGGGTGATGAAAAAGTTCTCTGGATGGATGAGGGTGGTGGTTGCCCAACACGGTGTAGATGGATGTGCTTACTGCCACAGATCTGGACACTTAAAAATGGCTAGGATGGTAGATTTATGTTGTGTGTGTGTGTGTGTGTGTGTGTGTGTGTGTGTGTGTGTGTGTGTGTGTGTTACCATAATTAAGGGGAGGGGAATCTCTTAAGGGGAAATCCACCTTGCACTGAAAAAGGTCTCATTATGCATCTTATTCCTTTTTCAGACTCTGCGGTCTTTAAAGACGGGGACTCCTGTGCTCTGCTCATCTTTAAAGCTCTCCTGTGCTCAGCCCAGCACCTGAGTCAGGTCTTCAAAGACATCAGATACCCAGTAACTGTTGACTGAACTGGGGTCGTGGTGCGATCCCACCAAGGCCGACTCGCCAGCTGGGCCTCAGGGGCTCGGAGGCTGGTGCATGCACACAAACATATTTGAGTGGACGGTCCTGCACGCAGTGGTCTTACCCAGTCCTCCAGGGCTGACCCCGCTCCCATCGCACAAAACGCTGACCCTGGAGCCAAGCCCGCACACCAAGGGCAGAGGCCTGGTTCCTCCAGTTCCACGTGTCTTGGAAATCAGCTAGAGCCAGAGTAGCTACAAAATTAGTGGGCAGGTTTTTACTCATTACTGGACAAGTCTGTGTTATGCTCCATCATTTCCTGGGAGAGATAAAAATTATATAGAACTGTGGCTAACAACACTTTCCATTTTTTGATGGGGAGCTGTTGTTGCCAGGCAGAGTGCTGGGCTGGTGAAAACCTTTCTTTCCATGGTTCCCCAACCTTCAGTTTGCCTCTTTAACTGAGGAGCAAACAGCCTTAGAATGTGGGAGGGCCAGGTGTCACCTAGCCCTGACATCTAAAGCCAGCATGTTCTGTCCCCTTTCTCAAGCTTCATGAAAGAGGTCATCAGATCCTACAGATTAGGCCCCACTTCTACCTTTTCTGTGTGTACAATGATCATTCCTATTGCAAACTCTCAGCTTCAGGCTTATTGGATTGGGTGATGCTTGGCAGAGGACACCACCCTTATGGCAGAAAGTGAAGAGGAACTAAAAAAGCCTCTTGAGGAAAGTGAAAGAAGAGAGTGGAAAAGTTGGTTTAAAGCTCAACATTCAGAAAACGAAGATCATGGCATCTGGTTCCATCACTTCATGGGAAATATATGGGGAAAGAGTGGAAACAATGTCAGACTTTATTTTTGGGGGCTCCAAAATCACTGCAGATGGTGATTGCAGCCATAAAATTAAAAGATGCTTACTCCTTGGAAGAAAAGTTATGACCAACCTAGATAGCATGTTGAAAAGCAGAGACATTATTTTGCCAACAAAGGTCTGTCTAGTCAAGGCTATGGTTTTTCCAGTGGTCATGTATGGATGTGAGAGTTGGACTGTGAAGAAAGCTGAGCACCGAAGAATTGATGCTTTTGAACTATGGTGTTTGAGAAGACTCTTGAGAGTCCCTTGGGCTGCAAGGAGATCCAACCAGTCCATTCTGAAGGAGATCAGCCCTGGGATTTCTTTGGAAGGAATGATGCTGAAGCTGAAGCTCCAGTACTTTGGCCACCTCATGTGAAGAGTTGACTCATTGGAAAAGACTCTGATGCTGGGAGGGATTGGGGGCAGGAGGAGAAGAGGATGACAGAGGATGAGATGGCTGGATGGCATCCCTGACTCGATGGACGTGAGTCTGAGTGAACTCCAGGAGTTGGTGATGGACAGGGAGGCCTGGCGTGCTGCGATTCATGGGGTCGCAAAGAGTCGGATGCGACTGAACTGAACTGAACTGATGCTTGGCAGGTTACTTCAAGGAGGTGCAACTTTTTCATCTGTAAAATGGGGGTGATAACTGTGCTTTCCTACAAAGGTCATTCTGAGTGTTAAAGGAGATGACCTTTTTATCCAATATCTGTCTTGCCTTGATCGCACAATAAATTTGCCTTTATGATGTAATAGTGACATTAAAATTAAAAGACCCTTGCTTCTTGGAAGGAAAGCTTTGAAAAACCTAGACAGTGAATTAAAAAGCAGAGACATCACTTTGCTGACAAAGGTCCATCTAGTCAAAGCTATGGTTTTTCCATTAGTCATGTATGGATGTGAGAGTTGGACCACAGAGAAGGCGGAGCACTGGAGAATCGATGCTTTTGAATTGTGGTGCTGAATAATACTTGAGAGGCCCTTGGACAGCAGGGAGATCAAACCAGTCAATCCTAAAGGAAATCAGTCCTGAATATTCATTGGAAAGATTGATACTGAAGCTGAAGCTCCAATACTTGGCCACCTGGTGTGAAGAACCAATTCATTAGAAAAGACCCTGATGCTGGGAAAGATTGAAGGCAAAAGGAGAAGAAGGTGGCAGAGAATCAGATGGTTGGATGGTGTCGCCGACTCAATGGGCATGAGTTTGAGCAAACTCTGGGAGACAGTGAAGGACAGAGAAGCCTGGCATGCTGCAGTCCATGGAGTCGCAAAGAGTCAGACATGACTTAGTGACTGAACAACTATAATGAGTGACATTGACCTGACTCAAAGTACCTTGGGGTTGTCCAGTGAATTTTACACTGTCCTGGTGTTTGTGAACCAACTTACAAAGGTGCTGTCCATTTATCTAATGACCCATACTAACAGAGTATATATCCCAGAGTATAAAACCACTCTCTGTATGAAGCAGTGTCTTTCATTTGAAAGGCAATGAGTTATGCAATTTATCATGCTCCCCTCTCTGGCCTTGGCTGCTGCAAACGCACCCTTAGTTTGTGGTTCTTCTGTGCCAGGGTCATCTTTAGCCCAGGCTTTATGGTCCGATGAGTTCTCCAGTTCATTACTTGCGTCTTTGATCAGTTTTGCTGGCTTTTTATCCGTGTTGTTAATTATAGGCCACCTCAAATGTGATTGAGTATAAATTATAAAACAATATTCATTATAATTTAGTGTCAAAGGTGCTTTGTTAAATTGTTGGAATTGATCATTCCTGTAATAGTTTGCATGGTACACAGACTGCCCTGTTGCCCAATTTTCTAGATAAACCACTTTGCAAAAATTGGTAACATGTATTACAAGCAGGGTAAACAGATGAACACTGTGATGCTATCTGAATGTATTTTAATAGTGAGGGAGCATATCCACAGTAAAAAATGCTGCCTGGCAAGAGAACCAGCGTCATCAAAACAAGGTGAAAAATAAAAAAGCAATGAGAAGTTGAGGGGAAATGTGTATCTGAATGTAGCCAGGAGATAAAATCGTTCTTTGTCTCACAGCTAACAGTGCTCTGCAGAAGACTTAATGGTTGCACAAACTGGTTTTTTAACTTGTTAACAAAGCCTCAGGTATAAACATCAACATGATGATTGCTATTCCTTCTCAGGAGAAACAGCACAGGGTGGACTCCTCACCCGCTCCCTGGTTACCATGGAAACATTCTGGTGACTTCATCACAGGTAGAGTGTTTGGAGGTTCTTCAGCCCACCACGGAAGGTGGGAGGGAGCCTGACTCATTCCGAGAGGAGCTAGAGATGTGAACTGTGGCTGATTTTGCTTCCCTTTAGCCCAGTGCATCTTTGCCATTAACAGACCTTCGAATCTAAGTAAAATGTCTTTGAAACATCAGTGGAATGTGATCAAGCTGTCTGAGGAAGGTATGTTCTGATATTCTCCTACAGATATAATGCCTATCAAAATGTGAAATGATTTATTCAGTCAGTCAACAATCGGTGGAGGTTTTCGGTTGGCAGGCACTGCGCTGGGCATGGAGGGAAGGTGATGATGAGCTGCCCTCTGAAGGCCTCCATCAACTTGAGGGGACAGACCCACACCCAGACAATTATAGGGCAGTATAGTGAGAACTCACGGTGAAGGCGGCCTGTCGGGGGCCACCGTGCTGGGTTAGATTGTGTCTTTCCGAAGTTGTGCTCAAGCCCTAACCTGTGAACGGACTGGATTTGGAAATGAGATCTTTGCAGATGTAGTCAGGATGAGGTCATACTGGGTTGGGGTGAGCCTTCCATCCAGTGACTGGGGCCATTGTAATAAGAGAGTTTGGAGACATAGAGACAAAAGGAGGATGGCCACATGAGGATGAAGGCAGACAAATGATGCTGCCACAAGCCGAAGAATGTCAGGGGTTGCCAGCAGCCGCCAGAAGCAAGAAGTGGCAAGGAAGGATGCTCCCTGCGTCCTTCAGAGGGAATATGGCCCTGCCAGCAGCTTGGCATCAGACGTCTGGCCTCCAGGACTGTGAGACAATAAACTCCTGCTGTTGTGACTCTCCCATCGTGCTTATTTGTTGTGGCAGCTCTAGGAAAGGAACACAGACAGCTGCACGGATGGGAAGGTGTGCGTGCTGGGGGCAGACCTCGGAGCCCTGCTGAGCAGCGGTGACCCTGAGCTGTGCAGAGGGCGAGGGGTTAACCCCTGGCAGAGCTGGGCAGAAGGCCGCCGAGGCCACAGCCACAGAGACGGCGAAGCAGCCACATCCAGGAAGGAGAAGGGCCTCATTTTAAGGATTTCTATCTTGGACTCTTCTTTTAATTAAAAAAAAAATTTTTTTTGAAACTTGGAGAGATTTTATTAGCTATATTCATGGAAATAACTTAATAGAATTTTTTTTAACTTCAAAGTCTTTGGATTATTTATTTTTTAGAGTTTATTTTATAGAAGTATAGTTGATTTAGAATGTTGTGCTAACTTCTGCTGCACACCGAAATGATTCAGTTTCGCATGTACATGCACTCTTTCCCTTTGTGGTTGATCACAGGATATTGAGTACAGTTCCGAGTGCTATACGGTGGGACCGTGTTGCTTTCTATCCACTCTCCATATACTAGCTTGTATCTGCTAATCCCAAACTCCCGATCCGTTGCTTTCACACCCTCCCCGCTGGCAACCACAAGTGTGTTCTTTATGTCTGTGAGTCTGTTTCTTTTTGAAGGTAAATTCATTGCATCATATTTTAAACTAAGGGATGATACCGTATGATATCTGTCTTCCTCTGCCCGACTTCTCTTGGTACGACAATCTCTAGGTCTATCCATGCTGATGCAAATGGCACTCTTTCTCTCTGTTTTATGGCTGGGTAATATCCCGCTGTATATATGCACCACGTCTGGATCCATTCATCGTTCTGTGGACATCTAGGGTGTCTCCGTGTCTTGGCTGCTGTGAACACAGGGGTGTGTGCATCTTCTTGGAGGATAGTCCTGTCTGGATATATTTCCGCATCCTGGTCCCCTTGAGCCCCAGCACCGCCTGCACATGGCCTCAGTTTCTTAAGTGTATGTTTCCGAGGTTCTGTTCTGGGGGGAAATGTATCCTTTTTATTAGACTTCTCAAGGGAGTGTGTGACCTTCACAAGGTCACAAACTGACAACATCAAGGGGATCTGGGAGAACCTGATGGGAGACGAGGCTGGAAGGGTTGCCCCTTGATTGTGACCTTGCTGAGACCAGGCAGCTCAGGCAAGATTAAGCTGATGGGATGAGGCAGAGCGTCTTTCATGAGATAAATCAGGACCTGACTTGTAACTGGACGTTGGAGGTGGGTGTGGAGGTGGAACCCTGGTTTCCATTGTGGGTGATGGGAGGATGGTAGCCACGTGCTGAGAAAATGGACCAGGAAGTGAGGAGGAGGAAAGGAATGGGGAGGGAGGGAGATGGAGGGGCAGGCGGGGAGGAGATGTCAGTGGCGGCAGCTCAAGAGAAGCTGGTTGATCTCCTTTTGGAAAAGCTGTGTGTGTGTGTGTGTGTGTGTGTGTGTGTGTGTGTTTAATCTACTGACAAGTATCTTTATTAAAAAATGTTTATTTATTTGACAGAGTCTGGTCTCAGTTGTGGCATTTGGGGTCCTCCTTACAAAATGCGAGGTATTTCCCTGTGGCATCTGGACTCCAGTGCTCAAGGGCTCAGTAATTGAAGTGTTCGAGCTGTTTTGCAGTGTGTAGTATCATAGTTCCCTGCACCTCCTGCACAGGAAGGCTGATTCCTAACCCCCCGGCCCACCAGGAAACTCCCCCCAAATGAAGCTTGTGGAGACTTGGAGGTCACTGCTTCTAAGGGCTAGTGGCCACAGCTGGGCTCTGGGTCCTGCCTCGGCAGTGGTCTGAGACTCGGCAGGAGAACCCAGAAGGGAGGGTGTCAAGGAGAGAACGCAAAAGAAAGGAAGAGACGGTAGCCAAGAGGGAGGAAGACGGTGAGAAGACCCCAGAAGTCAACCATGGGAAGGTGGTCCAGAGGCAGTGGGTAGTTAACAGGGTCAAACCTCACAGAGGTGACGGCTTTAATTCAGGGCTGAGATGTCTTTATTCAGGTCTTTCGTTCTGTCTGAGACACATCTACTGAAAAGATTCAGATGCGACCATGTTGAAGTCAAGTGAAAATTCCTCACCTGCTATCAGACTGGAAACGAGGGAAGGCATTTACAGTCTACCAGGTGGGAATGCGGACGTCCTGTCTGCGTCCCTGATACACACGATAGAGACATAAAAACAAGCGAGCTCGCTGGACCAGCGGAAGCCTGGGGTTCATCATTTACGCACGACGTTGATGGATGGATTCATTAGGCAGTGCATGATGTGGCTTGTCGGCTATTTCTGCACAGACAGCTCAAGATGGGCTGGGTGCCCTGTGGGAATTGAATGCAGCTCCTTACCCGTATCCCAGGCTTTGCCCAGCATGCTGTGTGCGGTCTCCTGATCTGCAGGATTCCCTCTCACACAGTCCCTGTAGACACTTCCACCTTCCTCTTTCACCTCTGCGTGGGCCGCACCACCTTCTCCCAACCCAGTGTCCCCCTTTGCCTATGTTCACCCCATCCCACTCCTTTCCCAGGGCCCTGGCTGGCGGGGCTCTCCCGGTGGCTCCCTGGGATGCCAGCTGTGACTTCCTCTTCGAGTCGTGGGAGGGGACAGCATCTCATCACCTTTGCTGCCCCACCCTGGGGCCCCCATCACCCTGAGGAAGGCTTAAACTCCCAGCCAGGTGGAACCTATCCCTGAAGCACGCTTTCCTCCAGGGAGGAAGTTAGATTCCAGGAGAGTCTGGTTCAAGGCCTCGTGGTGTGTTCAGTTTCATGTTGCTCTGACTCTTAGCCTCCAGGGAGGCCTCTGAGGCTTTGGAGGAAGGGCTCAGGCTGCTGGAGGTGGAATCCTGTTCCATCTTTCCAACGATCATGGGAGAGAAGCCCTCATCTGACTTGCCTGTGCCATGACCCCTCCCCAGGCAGAGGACACTGGGCACCAGACTCAACCCATTCCTTAACCAGCAATGCCTGGGTTAAGGGCTCCCTTCATAGCTCAGCCAGTAAAGAAACTGCCTGCAATGCAGGAGACCTGGGAATAGTTCCCGGGTCGGGAAGATCCCCTGGAGAAGGGAATGGTAACCCCCTCCAGTATGCTTGCCTGGAGAGTACCGGGCACAGAGGAACCTGGCGGGCTACAGTCTATGGGGTTGTAAGAGTCGACAGGACTGAGCGACTAAACTGGTTAAAAGTAGAGACTTTAGGTAAAGAAGATCCTGATCCAAATCTGTCTCTGACACTAACCATCTGGGCAATTGAGGTCATTTTGGGCAACTTCCTTACATTGTCAATCTGACTTCTCCCTGGGGAATGAGTTTTAGTTTGTTTCAAAGTAACCGCATGCTGCCATCATTGATGGCTTCGTTCTAATTAAAGGCATCGAGAAAAAGTCCCATTGCCATCCCCTCGGTGTGTTCTCCAAAAGCCGTGGGATGACTGTGAGTCAGAAGAGCTCTGGCTCCATTTTAGGGCCTCAAGTCACCTTCTGTGCAGGCGCTTGATGGTCTAGGACCCACAGTGCCCTTGGCATGGAGCGGCATGAAGTGAACCAGAAGGCTCCGTCAGGCCCAGGAGGTGCACTCCGCCCCCCTCCCCCGGAGTTTCCGGATCAGTGGGTCTGCAGGTCAGGAGACGGGGCCTGACACTGTGGATTTCTGAGGTCACCCCGTGATGCTGGGGCTGCAGGTCTGGGGACCCACACTTAGCGCCCCTGCGCTTGGTCAGCACAGTGAGATGCCAGCTTGTCAAGTTTCCAAGAAGCAGAGCCTGGGGTGGGAATTGAGGGGCACGAGGGGGAGGGTGCCCTTGAGGACAGAACCCAGAAGAGAGTGAGAGAGACCTGATGGGAAAGCTGTGGGGGGTGACGGATGGGCCCTGGGGGCAGGCTGGCCCTTGGGTTATGCTCTGGAGCAAACCGCAGCGTTGCCCTGGCTGTTGTCCCCGTCTGAGTCCCCACCAGCTGTGGGCCAAGGTTGAGGAAGCCTTCTATTGAGGATGGTTCTCAGAGAAGAGCAAAGCCGTGAGCCTCTGACAGCCGCCTCCCTGCAGTCAGGGGTAGCCAGGCAATGGGGTGGGAACAGGGTCAGCTCTGCATTCTAGTTACTCAGCACTCTAGTTACTAGCACTTGAACCCAGGCTGCCTGACTCCAAGTGCCCAGGGTCCGCCCTCTGCCAGTGTCCCTTTCACCGAGATGGTCTCCGGCTGCAGAGTGAGACTGACCTGCTGGCCCGCAGATAGGCAGCTGCCCTGTGAGAGCTCTGGGACAGGCCAGCTGCAGGGGAAGAAGCAGACGGGCTGGCCCCTCCTGCCCAGGCAGCAGTACCTCCTCCACAGACTTAGGCCGGGTGCCATGGGTCCTGGGTTCTGCAGATATCTGTTTTGGAACCCGGATCCCAGCTGCTGGACAATGCCCAAACTCCCTTCAGCCTTGTTCTTGGTAGCCTGCCTCGCATGTCCACCACCTTTGCCTTAGTCAGAGATGGCAGGGTGGGCCCCCCCCCATGCAGGGGGGGGCTTTCTCAGTAATGATAGCGACGTGGTCAAGTGGGAAGGGACAGGGCACGTGTCCCTATGTGCCAGGAACTCTGCTCAGCTCTTGGTATTTGTCATCACTTATTCCTTGTAACTTCCTTTGACTTCCCTGGTGGCTCAGATGGTAAAGCGTCTGCCCTCAATACGGGAGACCCAGGTTCGATCCCTGGGTTGGGAAGATCTCCTGGAGAAGGAAATGGCACCCCACTCCAGTATTCCTGCCTGGAGAATCCCAGGGACGGAGGAGCCTGGTGGGCTACAGTCCATGGGGTCGCAAAGAGTCAGGCATGACTGAGCGACTTCATTTCACTTCACTTCACTTCATTCTTTGTAACACCCTAGGAGAAAAGTCTTGTGTTTCCTCTGACACATGGGGAAGTAAGATTGACAATTTAAGAAAATTGCCCCAAATGACCTCAATTGCCCAAATGGTTAGTGTCAGAGACAGAGTTGGATCCGGGTCTTTCTTTACCTAAAGTCTCTACTTTTAACCAATCTGGTGGTCTAGTCACTCAGTTGTGTCCGACTCTTGGGCCCCCATAGACTGTGGCCCACTAAGCTTGTCTGTGCATGGAATTCTGCAGGCAAGAGTACTGGAGGGGGTCGCTATTCCCTTCTCCAGTTGGGATCTTCCAGACCCAGGAGTCGAACCCAGGTCTCTTGCATTGCAGGCAGATTCTTTACCGATTGAGCTATGAGAGAAGCCCAGCCTAGCAAGCTCTCTTACGGCTTTTGGGTCATTAATTGATCAGGCTCAATTAATGGATGCATGGCTGTAGTCACACCTCAATTTTACTAAAAAACAAGCTCATAACTCTAAGTTACAGCTTTGCCATTTGTGTGGATTCCCACAAACATTTTTTTAAAAATGTAAATTTTGTAATCATGCGGTTCATAAGACTTTGATTCCTTCCTTTCAGTTAAAGTTACATTTTAAGAACTTTCCCATAGAGTCATCCTTTTAAAGACCCTACATTCCAGCCAATACATCTACCTCAGTCTCCTCAACTAGGCTGTGATGGGTATAATAATGGTCTCACAAACTACGTCCACATCCTCTTGCCTAGAACCTGTGAGTAGTCACTTTTAAGTGACTCAGTGGGAAAGAATCCACCTGCCAAGCAGGAGATGCGTGTTCAGTCCCTAGGTCGGGAAAACCCCTTGGAGAAGGAAATGGCAACCCACTCTAGTATTCTTACCCGGGAAATCCCAAGGATGGAGAAGCCTGGTGGGCTTCAGCCCATGGGATCACAAAAGAGTTGGACATGACTTAGCAAGTTAAAAAAAAAAAAATGGCAGAAGGTGCTCTGCAGGTGGGATTAAGAACCCGCCTAAGAGGAGGAGAGTGTCCTGTTTTATCTGGGTGGCCCAGTCTAATCAGAAGGATCCTTATAAGAAGGAATAGGAGGATCACAGAGATGCGATAATGTAAACAAAGTTTGGAGTGATGAGGGACCTGAGCCAAGGAATGTGGCAGTCTCTAGAAGCTGGCTGGAAGGCAAGGAAAGGCAAGGAAAGGCAAGGAAAGGCAAGGAAAAATAGGGTCTCCCCTAGACCCTCCCGCATAAGTGCAGCCTTGGCAACATCTTGATTTTAGCCCAGGGAGACTCGAGTTGGACTCAGATATCCAACTGTAAGATAATAAATCTGTGTTGTTTAAGCCACTAAGTTTATGACATTTGTTACAGCAGCAAGAAGACACTCACACACAGACCCTGCGTGTCTGGTCTTGGCAGCCTCCCTCCTCCCTGCTAGAGACACCGCTTCTCCGTAGCTAATGTTTGTTGGTCATTGTTCAGTCACTCAGTCGTGTCCAACCCTTTGCAACCCCATGGACTGCAGCACTCCAGGCCTCCCTGTCCTTCACCATTTCCTGGAGCTTGCTCAAACTCATGTCCGTTGAGTTGGTGATGCCATCCAACCCTCTCATCCTCTGTTGTCTCCTTCTCCTCCTCCCTACAATCTTTCTCAGCATCAGGGGCTTTTCTAATGAGTCAGCTTTTTGCATCTAGTGGCCAAAGAATTGGAGCTTCAGCTTCAGCACCAGTCCTTCCAATGACCACTCAGGGCTGATCTGCTTTAGGATGGACTGGTTCGATCTCCCTGCAGTCCAAGGGACTCTCAAGAGTCTTCTCCAACACCGCAGTTCAGAAGCAACAATTCTTTGGTGCTCAGCTTTCTTTACGGTCCAACTCTCACATCCATACATGACTACTGGAAAAACCATAGCTTTGAGTAGACAGATCTTTGTTGGCACAGTAATATCTCTGCTTTTTAATATGCTGTCTAGGTTTGTCATAGCTTTCTTCCAAGGAGCAAGCGTCTTTTAGTTCCATGGCTGCAGTCACCATCTGCAGTGATTTTGGAGCCCCAGAAAATAAAGTCTCACTGTTTCCACTGGTCCCCATCTCTTTGCCATGAAGTGATATCCATTGCATGTTGTCGTATTTTGAGCATTGCACTATTTAGGTCACTTCACCTTTTCTCAAGAACTCTGTGAAGTAAGCCCCACGATGTCCACTTCATAGCAAGGAGATAAGGGATGCGGAATCACTTGCCCAAAGTCACACACATAGTTAGAAAGCCTGGGACTTTGTGGTCTGATTCCAGTGACCACTGATGTCTTGGTGATAGGGACCGTCTGGGTCTGGGTGGGAGAGGAGCAACTGCCGTGGACCCGCTCATTAATGATCATAACCAGGGTTATTTACCGAGCATTAACCACAAAGTCATGACCAACCTCGAAAGCATATTCAAAAGCAGAGACATTACTTTGCCAACAAAGGTCCCTCTAGTCAAGGCTATGAGTTTTCTAGTAGTCATGTATGGATGTGAGAGTTGGACTGTGAAGAAAGCTGAGCGCTGAAGAATTGATGCTTTTGAACTGTGGTGTTGGAGAAGACTCTGCTGCAATTCATGGGGTCGCAAAGAGTTGGACACGACTCAGCGACTGAACTGAACTGAACTGAACCCCACATCCCACCCCTGGTAACATACAGAACCTGTAGTGCATGGATCACAAGGCTGGGAAGGAGGTGTTATTACCTGCATTTTAGGGATGAAGACTCTCATCCATAATGTGGAGGGAGGGCAAGCACCTCCCCTATGCAGGTGAGCTCGGGGCCAAGCTGGAATGCAGACCAGGCTGGTCTGGCCCCAGGCCTGTGCTGACTGCAGAATTCTTAAACACAGACCAGAGCCAGGAGACTTCCGTCTTCATCAGCTTTATTGTCAGTTCATCATGATGCATCGACTCTGCACAGAAATCCATGACATCTTTCAAGTCTTATATTTGTGCTTCACGGGAAGTAATCGTGCACATCATGTTGGATGAACGTCTCTGTCACTCAGTACCAGGCTCAGATGGGGACACAGCCACACGTCCGGGTGGATCTGATGGGGGCTCTGTTATCACCAAGGATGAGATGAGACGTGGATGTTTTGGATGGGTCAGTGGTGGCCCTTGAAATTGCCACATCCTGATGCTTTTGCAAATCTGCCAAACTTGAAAATGCCATAGCTTATCATTTCCCCCATAAGATGCTTGAAATTTTATCTAAACTCTTTAATAAACCCTTCTTGTGGACTTCCCTGGTGGCTCAGACGGTAAAGTGTCTATCTACAATGCAGGAGACCTGGGTTTGATCCCTGGGTTGGGAAGATCCTCTGGAGAAGGAAATGGCAATCCACTCCACTACTATTGCCTGGAAAATCCCATGGACAGAGGAGCCTGGTAGGTTACAGTCCGTGGGGTCGCAAAGAGTTGGACACGGCTGAGCGACTTCACTTCACTTCACTTCCTATGAACTGATAAAGATGCTAAAGTAGAGGGCCGCTTTCTTAGATCTCTTCTTTCTCGTCATCAGCACCAGCAGCTGGGAGAGCATTCTTTGCCTCCTTTTGGAAAATCACTCTCCTTGGAATAGCTGCATTGTGAAGGCAACGCTGTAACCCAGGACTGTGTTGCAGTGAAGGCTGATCGCTACCCACCTTCATGGGCTTGACTCACATTCCTGCTTTGGCAGCAGGACACCAGGCAGACGTCCGGATACTGCAGGCTTGCATCGCAAAGTGCGACTTCCTTCTCCTCAGCTTTCCATGAGGGGTGCAGGGCAGGTTGGGTGGATGAGGAAATTCCATAGAGCGATTCCATAGGCTCGTCCGTAGTTTCCAAGCTGGTGGATGGTGGAGCCAGGGCCCGAGCCCAGGTTCTACGATTATGGGCCCCTGCTGTGAGCACGTGGACCTGAAGACACTCTAGGCTGCTGCTGTGGCTGGTGTTTATGTGGAGGGTGGTCCATGGTGTCTCATTTTTTCCTCACAGTGTCGTCACAAAATAATCCTCAGATATTCCAAAGCAGCTTCTGTATCGGTGTCTGAGTCACTCACAGCTCCTTCCAGAATGATTGTGTTAAGAGGCTGGATGAAAGTTGATCTTGCAGTTCAGGCTTTCTTAACTCCAGGGATGTTGAGAAATCCATAGACGTGATTTTCTCTTCTGCTGGGTGCAAACTCAGAGCACGGGTTAGTGTGTGAAGGCTAAACTTGTTCACTTATTAATATTACCGAGTCTGGGAACATAAGCAACACTGTGGAAGAAGGCATCTTGCAGCCTGATAGACTGAGTAACAGTGAACTCAGAGCCTCCGTGGAGCAGGTGGAGTGGATGAGGGGAACAGACAAGGTTTTTATCAGGGTCCAAGTAGCCTAGATTCACGATTGGTTCATATAATACTTGCGTGCTAAGCCGCTTCAATCATTTCCGACTCTTTGAGACTGCATGGACTATAGTCCACCAGGGTCCTCGGTCCGTGGGATTCTCCAGGCAAGAATACTGGAGTGGATTGCCGTGCCCTCCTCCAGAGGATTGTCCCTGACCCAGAGATCAAACCTGTGTCTCTTACGTCTCCAGCATTGTCGGGCAGATTCGTTACCACTAGTGCCACCTGGGAAGCCCATAATACTTGAGCAGGTGACATTAAATTTTATAGTAAAGTTATATACTCCACTTTATCCTTTTGTATACTAAAAAGTAGCAATATTATTTCCTTTTGCCTAGGATTACGGGACAGCCAGTACAGTCCCCACGATCAAATTGCCCTTAAAAATCTCCAGTCTGATGTTCCAGAGAAGAGATCTGACTTCACTGAGGTAACATATGTTTCTAACTCCTAGAGTAGGCAGCAAAATGCACCCAACTGTAAAACATGATCACTGGCCTAGTTGTGATGTGTTTGCATTTTGTTTTGTTTAGTCATAAGTGGGATCAACGCAGCAGAAAATCTAACCATCATGACTAAGACTTTACGTTAAAGTATGCAGTGTGTATTCATTCATCCTTTTATAATCGACCAATAATTTGTAGATTTGCAGTATCAAAGGAGAGTATGGTGATCAAATCTCAACTTTAAACCAAAATGAATCTGCTGGAGAGGACGGATGATGCCACGTGGCATTTTGAAGGTGGGGAGAAGGTAATTTGAAATCTAACAAGCTAGCACAGGTTGTCATGACTGCAAAAAATGTCAGTGGTCTCACACAGGGAAGGAAATTAGAGGTCATATTCACAAAATGAAATGTTTCTGATGCTAGACAATAAAGAACTCTTGTGTACACAGTGGTAATGTTGACAGCATATCACACGCCAGGCTCTATCTGACTCTTTTCACCTAACCACAATCCCAGGAAGGAGAGACCGTTGGCTTTCCATGTCCATGGATTCTTCATCTGTGGGTTCACCAAACTGTAGATCGGAGCTATCTGGGAAAAGAAACCCAGAAAATTCTAAAGAGCAAAACTTGAACTTGCCAGTTTATATATTGATATAACATTTACACTGTACTGCAGGCTATAAATGATCTAGAGATGATTTAAAGTAAACAGGAGCATGTGCATACGTTATACTGCAAACACTCTGAAATTTACACAAGGGACTTGAGCATCCTTGGATTCTGGTATCTGAGGAGGTGGGGTCCTGGAACCAACCCCCGCTGGATTCTGAGGGACAACTGTATTGTTATTATACCTATTTTGCAGATGATAAAACGAAAGCTTCAGTAGCTCCAGGAGTTGACTTGCCCCAAATCTCACGGCTCATAAGCTGTCTGGCTCCAAAGCTTTTGTTCTGATCTTGCTCGACAGGGCTGGTGGAGAGAAAGTCTCATTCCAGTGAACAGAACTTGAACTATGGACTTTCCTGCCTGAGAGAATTGTCCGAAGTGTTACAGTTTACAAGGCATCTCTTGTCTTTCACAAATGATAATTCTGCTGCCAGCTTTTGTAATTATGAGAGAGAGTGGAATTATAAGAAATGATCCCTCATAGCATTAATATAGCCAAGGTAAAAAATAATTTTGCACCCTAAATACTCATCTTAGGTATCATCCTTTAATTTAACCTTGTGTTTAATAAAGTTCAACATTTCCTCAGAGATCCCAGGCTGAAATCTCACACAATGGTTGAAGGCCACTGTTCTGGGTCCTGAGATTTAGTCATCAATATTTAAAGCCATTTCTATGTGGCACACAGAGCTCCCTGAGACGTGCAGGTGTGTAACTAGAATTAATGTGCTCCCTGAAAGCAGGAACAAGAACCCCGGGTGGCAGGGAGGGAAGTGAGTTGGAGGAGCCATGGGCCACTGAGAACCATCCCTGGGAGGAGATGTCCATTAAGAAGCGGAGGATAATGTGAAGGTCAGCTGCTGCTTTTTTAACAAGAAAGACACCACCTGAAGATCTTTCCCACCTGGTTCACACTGAGCTAGTAGATTCCAGCATTTTTCTGGTTGATATTAAAATTAATCAGTTTGGTCATTCACAATACAGATCTTTGGACCCATGTGGCTGGATCTCAATAATACACACACACACACACACACACACACTCATATACTCACACGTGGTCATTATCTATAACTGGGCTAACTCTCAGAGACCGCACCTTCTAAACATCTACTTTGCGATAATCTGGATCCTCTGCTTTGATCATGACAGTAGTGTGACTTTCAAATTTCCCTCCTAACTTTGAGCTCTTAAGGCTTGTCCCTCAGTGGGTGTTATAAGGATGCTCTCAGATGATGTAACACTCCAAACAGGTGCCCTTCCTTTGTAACCGCCATAAATCTCTGCCTCTCCACCAGAGCCTCCGAAAGATTGATCACTTTTCCTTTCAAATTCATCGAAGCCATAGAAATGATATGCAGGCACTTCTCCAGCCAAGTGATTGTTTAAAAGGCATGAATTATGGAACTGAGTTTTCTTTAAAAAAATTTTTTTTTAATTTTCCTGATAGCAAAAATAATGGCAATTTCATATAAACACTTAGGAAAATGTAGGAATATATAAATAATATATAAGATATATAAATAATATAATAATATATAAATATATAAATACTTATGTATTTATTTCCCTTATTTTTCTCATGCATTTTTAAGCATGCAACTGTATTGTATATCAACATTTATAGTGTTCTTGTATTACATACCATTCTATCACGGGCAACTTCCCATATCATTTGAATTCTTTGTAATCCTTAGTTTTAATTTCTATAGAATATGAGGCAGTCACGCGTGCCATGATTGACTTACCCAATCCGCTTTGAAAAAACATTTAGATTCTTGCCAGATTTTCACTGTCATATATTACACTGCATTGAATCCTCTGGATTCTAGTGAATGTGTGGAAAGATAAGAGCTGCAGGCTGGAGAGGGAGAAAATCTCCAATTTTTCCATTTTGTCTTAAAACCATCTTTCCTTATTGTTACATGCCAGAGGAACATTTGAAAATACTCTTACACTTAGGATGAGATGCCGCTGGGTTGGCAGATGACCTAGAGAAGATGATTTTAGGTCCCCCAAGCAGGAGTGAGCCCGCTTGCAGCTGATGCAAAGGTAACTACAGAGTGTACCTGTCGAGAGGTGGCAACAGAGGCTCCACTGGCAAATAAAGTTGTAGTTTGCAGAGCAGCTATGGAAAAGGAAAGAACTGTCTCATGGAGAATAATACAGATTTCAAAGCTAGAGATTGGATTTGATGCTGATCCAAATTCATTTGGAGAAAATAAATTGCTACAGGAATAGAAGCACCCTTACTCCTGTGGTTCAGGATTGGATCTTCCTGCTCACCTGCTGTTTTCTCTCTCTCATCCTTCAATTTATGAAATGGAGCCTTTCTTAGTAATATGCCTTAAGGCGTAAATATAAAGTTAAAAACAATCAATAAAATGCATAAAGCTATGAAAGTCATTATCAGCACTATAGAATCATGTTTGAAACCTTTAAAAGAAATCGATATCTTAAAGCAGCATTTATGAACAAGAGAGTGTTGTATGGGATGGTCAGGAAAGGGATGATTTACTACCAAAAGCCTGACATAAAACCCAACTCATTTGACCTCTATCTGACCTTGAATGTTCCACTTTACATACGAGATTATTTTCTTCCTCTCCAATCAACTCTTACATCAGTTAATTTTATATTAGATAAAAGACATCTTGTTTCAAAGCCATGTTCAGTTAACCAAGGACAGATGGAGTGACACCTTGAAACAGCTTAATTGGGAAAGATATTTGATGTAAAAGATGTGATTACTTTTAAAGAAAGTTTGTCCTGTTTGAAAAGCGCTAGCTGGATAGGCATACCAAGTGGCCCGTCTATCTCCTCTCTTTCTTGGTTTCCCAGCCCAGAAGAGAGCAGGACGTGATGTGACGTAGTGGAGTCTGTTATGGACTCAACTGTGCCCCCACCCCAAATTTATATGCGGAAGTCCTCACTCCTAGCACCTCAGAGTGTGTGTTTAGAGCAGGGTCTTTAAGGAGACGATTCAGGCTCAGTGAGGTTGTTAGGGAGGATGGACCATCATCTAATATGACTGGTGTCCTTGTAGGGAGGGTTTAGGACATAGACACACACAGAAGGAAGGAACTCTGAAGACACCCGGAGAAGGCTCAGAGCTGCTTCCGCCTTGATCTTGAACTTCTTGGTTCCAGCTGCTGCTGCTAGGTCACTTCAGTCGTGTCCAACTCTTTGCAACCCCATGGACTGTAGCCCACCAGGCTTCTCTGTCCATGGGATTCTCCAGGCAAGGGTCGTACCCACTGGAGTGCGTTGCCATGCCCTCCTCCAGGGGATCTTCCTGGCCCAGGGATCAAACCTGCCTCTCTTAAGTCTCCTGCATTGGCAGGCCGGTTCTTTACCATTAGTGCCGCCTAATTAGCCCTCTAGAGCTGTGAGAAAACAAAATTTCTGTTGCGTAAGCCACATAGACTGTGGTACTTTGTTAGAGCAGCCCTAGGAAACTGAGACTGATTTTGGGGAGTTTAGATCTTAACTTTAGTTATTTGCTAGATCTCAGTGAGAAAATAGGGTTTCATAAATGAAACTGCCCATACAATTGTGATGTAGATTGAAGGGCAAAGAATACAATGTTTCCTTTTTAATCGCTCTGTTTATTGGTTGGGGCTTTTGTCAAAACTGAATCTAAACACCTGAAAGAAATTCAGTAAACTTTAATCTAATAATCCCTGGCCTGGCAGTTTGAGGACCTGTTTGATGTGACCTCCAGTCTGTTAATTCTATGAAGCCAGGAAGCTCCCTCTGCACCCATCACAGAGCCTGGCACATAGTAGGTGCTCAGCAAATAGTGGATGAGCAAATAAATACAGTAAGTCCCCTACCTACGAAAAAGTTCCATTCCAAGAGCATGTTCATAAATCCAGTCTGTTCGGAAGTCTATCAAAGTTAACCTCGGTATCCAACTAACACAATCTGTCTGATACTGTACTGTAATATGTTTATAATATTTTTTCACGCAAATAGTGTACACATAAAAACAAACAGAAAATTTAAAAAAACATTTTTAATCTTACAGCATCTTGAAAAATACAGCAGTATAGTACAACAGCTGGCATGCAGGGGCTGGGAACATGTTTACATCTTTGCAAGCATGCAACTTGAAAGTTCATATGTAGGGGACTTACTGTAAATGGTTTGACTATGACTCTATGTTATGAATAACAGAATTTGCATTTAAAATAATTACATTTATTCTACAGTCACATTAACAAAATTTCAATGTATTGGGTATGTAATGGGTTGTTTTCATTGATGCAACTCACCCTCAAATGCATTCATTATAAATTCCGGTAAAACATGCACCGTTTTGATATAAATACCCTCTCATGCCTCCATAGGTTTGCTTATATCAGATATCCACTAATTTCTGCTAACTCACAAGACAAGTTATACCCGGGAGTTACATAGAATGTTCGTGTCTTGGGAGGTACTTTCATGCCCATCCTTGGTTTTGATCTCCACAACTCCCGTATCAGGTAGTGAAGGGAAATGGATTTTCCTTCGAAACTGGGCTTCTGTCAGCATTGAGCTCCCTGGAACAGGGTCACTCTGACGTCTGGAATGATGATGGAGCTTCAGAAGTAAGTTCAGATTCACATCATTCATGTGAGACTTCCCTTATTTGTTTGCATCTAATGGGATCAAAGTCACAGTAGCACTTGCAGCCCTACAGTAGTGAAATGGTGGTTGAGTCTCTGGCCCATCCTCTGGGCCTCTAGGACCTGCGTCTGTAAACCCACAGCCCTGAGGGTATCAGCCTAGCGTGGGTGCTCTGGGCTCCTGACCGTGGCTCCCTGACTCAGCTCAGGTGAGCAGCCGGCTTGACGCAATGAGAGTTGTTTTCTGGTCTGCCCTTGTTCCAGGTGAGATGGCCTTCACCCACTCCTAGAAACACACCCCTCATTTCTGACACCCCTTGTTTATATCAAGGCCAAGGCTCTCATGCGATCTTGAGCCTAAAGGATGGAGTCCCCTTTAATGCTGGGGGCCACAGTACGAGGCAGCCTGGCTTCTCCACGACAATTACCCTGTTTGTCCCCTGGCTCTATAGCTGTGGAAACCAAGGCTGCCTCCACAGTCCTGTGGCCAGTCTGGGAGCACCTGGCCCAGCATCCTCTCTATCTTACCTGTACAGAAGACTCACCTGGCAGATGCTTAAAAATACAACTTCTGAGCCTTATCCCCTGAGATCCTGACTCACCTTAGTTCTCCGGAGGGAGGGGTTCAGAAATCTGCATAAGACACAGATTTAAATCCCAGGTGTTCTCTCTGCAGGTGCTCACTGGCCCAAACTTGGGGAGACTTGCACTCCAAGACCAGGGCTGCCCCGTTTCCAACATGGATATTTGTTTTGCTCTTGGAAGACCAGTGTCAAAGGAATTCCTCCTGGGTGTGATTAAGCACTTTGCAGATTGCATGGGAGCAATTATTATCAGAACGAAATTTTACTAAAGTGGGAGCAACGATATTCAAGTCAAGTGACCTGGGGTTGGCACTAGGTGAACTTTGGTTTCTTGTGAGTAAATGACAGCCCTGGAACGTGCTGCTTGCAGGGTTGTGGGGAGGGAGTGGGAGGGGTCTCGAACATCCCAGTGGCTGTCTGCATCACCAGCCCTGTAATCAACTGGAAGCTTTAAAGAGGTTTGAGACGGGAGAGGGGCACATGTAGACCTGTGGCTGATTCATGTCGACGTGTAGCAAAGACCACCACAATATTGTAAAATCATTAGCCTCCAATTCTAATAAATAAATTAATTTAAAATAAATAAAAAGCACCAATGCCTGGGCCCCACCCCCAAGGATTCTAAAGGAATCGTTGGAGAGGAGGCCTGAGCACTGGGGGTTTTATAAGCACCCAGATGATTCTGTGTATCCTGGACTGAAAACCACTGAAGAGGAGCCCCTGCTTTAGAGAAGAGGTTCAGGCAGAGCCTGGCTCGCACTGGCCATCTGGAGAAAGGTAGCCATGATGTTTATTATTATCACTGGCTGTGCTGTGCAGCATTTGAGATCCTAGTTCTCCGACCAGGGATCAGTCCTGTGGCCCCTGCCGTGGACATGTGGAGGCTTAACCACTGGACTACCCAGAGCTGCCCTGATTCTGCCCTGGATATTTATTTTTCTCTTGGAAGGCTAGTTCTGGTTCTTTTACTTTGTTTTGTTCTTTTATATTTTCTTGGCCATGCCACATGGCATGTGGGATCTTTGTTCCTCAACCAGAGATCAAACCCCGACCCCCTTCAATGGAAGAATGGAGTCTTGACCACTGGTTTGACAGGAAAGCCCAACGTTTTGATTTTTTAAAGGATGATTTTCAAGATCACACTCCTCTCCATTTCTTCTTATTCACCTAACTCTTGTCATCTTTTGAATTTGCAACTTGCCACATATCTTTGCTTTTCATTTTCATTTTATATTGGAGTATGGTTGATTTACAGTGTTAACATGTGTCTTTCAAATGTTAACACCTGTGAGCTGATGGAGATTGCCATGAAAACGAGAAAACAAATGAAAAACCAAGAAAGACATAGTGTCCCTCTTCCCATGTCTAATAGCAAGGATGCCAGGAGTCTTGGGTGCTAAGATCCCATGCACAGGTCCTCCAATCAGAAGTCCAGCTGGAGGAGAGCATTCTGGTAGCTAAGTGAATGAATGTGAATCCTGCTCTAAAGAAAAAAAAAAGCCACTGTGCTTTCTTATCCCATCTTAGAAGAAGAGAACAATCCGCTGTCATCAAACGCAGGCCCTCCCCTGTTTGGAAAGACCAGCCACCCCACAGCTCTGTCCGCGGTTTTCCGTGAGCTCCCTGGGTCATCACCTGCATCAGGCTGCCAGGAATGTTGGCTAAAATGCAGATGCCTGGGCCCCACCCACAGACACCTCAGATTTGGAGTCTGGGAAACCTGCAAGTGTAACATCCCAGGTGATCCTCGGGTTCCTTGGCGTTCACGAGCTGCTGCGGTCAGTGCTGAGCACAGTTACGCCTTCAGGGCCCCGAAGTGAAGATCCTGCAGGCAGCGTGGGGCGAGCAGGTCCCTGGGTAATTTCGGGTGCCTTGCAGTGTATGCAAGCGTTCCTCTGAAGCACCTGGAATAAGGAACGCCAACACAGCGACTCAGAACCCCGCGAGCATCCCCTGGTGCTGGACGCGCTCAGTCTCCCGTGTGGTTTTCTGCAGTACTTCATGCACACGTGTGATAAAATCAAAATGAGGGCAGTCTTCTTCCTGGTCTCGACCTGGGTAGATGCTTTATTACAGATCACAGCACAGTGCTTGGACACCTGGTGATCGACTGTCAGGACGTAGATTTGCTGATTAGGAAGCATGCAGCCCCTTGATCGTTATATTGGACAAAAATTCACGTTCAAGTACCTGGGCATTGAAATGCCATAAAACTGCATCTGTTTCGGCCCAACCCCCACCCCCATCCCATTCTGTTATGTACCGTCATTACTGTGTTATTCTGGGCAGTTGTCAAGCTTGGGCATTTGATTTCCTTTAATTTTGGCTTCTGGACTTGGATCCTGTGATGTAGAGCCTGGATGAGTGACTGAATTCCAGTCTAGACCCAGTGGAGATGGGGGACTCTGCTGGGGAACTCTGCTGGGGAGTCGGGGGCTGAGGTCAGGAGTGGGGGTGCTCTCTGGAATCGCCTGTGCTGATCCCATGGAGGAGCCTGGACTCATCCCCCATGCACACCTGTGCCCCCGAGCCCCAGCCGTCCTCCAGAAGGCATCTTCCCTCTTCTGTGAAGCTGAGAACCCGCATCCAGGTGCTCCTGGGCCTGGTGAAGGTGATTGCTGAAATCTGATTATCCCCATCAACACAAACACCATTAAATAAGCTCGGTATAGACGCCAGCAGAGCAAAACCGACTCCCCAGTCAGAGGAATTTTCCAGAATGTCTAATCCTTTCACAAGCAGACACGGGTGTCCTGCCCTTCAGATGCTCAGAGGTGGTGGGTGTCAGGTGTGTGATGAACGGCCTTGGGTGAGAAACACTTGAATATTAGGAAGGACACTCTCCCAGCATCCCTTTGGCCCTTGAAAGAGTTATCTGCCTGCATTACAACAAGCCGCTTGAATAATTGCCATCTTTTTCCATTTGCAGGGGACTCTGGCATCTCAGAATACAAAAATGATTTCATCCATAGTCATTTCACAGCTGATTGATGAGAATAAATCAAAAGAAAATGGGGCCGCGCTGCCTGCGCCGTGTGCATATCCCATGAAGCCGTCTCTGGCTAATCGCAGCAGAGTCACCATTAACAGGGCCTTCGAGTTCCTTCCTGGAGGACTGGGAGTTCAGACCCCGGCGGGGGAGCCAGGACTCGAGACCAAGCTGCCGCCCAAGGAGGAGAAGCCATGCAGTGGTTCCCAGAAGGGCTTTGCATCCATCACCATCACGGCCAGGCGTGTGGGTCCCCCTGCCAGCACCCTGGTGTGGGAGGCTGTTGGGGACCCACTCTGCGTCAAGTGCAGGGCCCAGGATGCTCTGCTTGGGGACCCCTCTGCTCTGGCTGGCGATGCCGATCCAACTCAGCACCATGGGCCTTTCACCTGTACAGAATTCTCCAGAAACAGCTGTGTGATGGGGTCGAAGGTCCCCAAGGCCCATGCACAGCTGTGTGAGGGACACGGGTACTGGATCACCAGCGTGGACCACAGGGAGGATCATTTTTCTCCAGGCACCTCGCGGTCACGGGCAGGAAAGAGCCCGCTGGTGTTCAGCTCGTGTGTCCATCTCAGGGTGTCCCAGTCGTGTCCCAATCCCATCTACTATCTGGACAGGTCCCTCTCGGTCCCTGTGGAGCCACCTCAGCTTGCTGGCCCTAAGATGCACAGATCCGTCCTGTCCCTCAACCTGAGCTGCAGTTCACACAGGCTGACACCAGATGGAGTAGATGACACAGAGAACCGAGAGCCTGGAAGCGGAGCCCTGAAGCCCGAGCTCCGGGAGGGAGACCAGGACCTCCTTGGCCCACGCTGGAACCTGGGTTTGCAAGGAAGTTTCTTGAAGGAAAACCCATCTTTGGGGCAGATGCGTTTCGGGAACTTGGAGGCTGGCAGGGGTCCTTGGAGAGGCTCTCTTCCTTCAGAAAATGCAGAGGCGGGAACTAACCAGATCACCATGAGAAAACGGAAGGAGGACCAGGCAACTCGTTGTCCCACCCGTGGTCACCATCAAGCCAACCAACTGTCCATTCACATCCCGGGCTGGAGTTACACAGCAGGTGAGTGATGCTCCCATCCTCCCTGCCACCAAGGGCAGACCCCTCCCTGCTTCAGGTAATTGGTGTAATTGCCAAGGTGCTTAGTGAGTTTCTTCTAGGTCAGTTACTCCAAGAAGCAGTTCTCAATAGTGGCTTCATCTGTTCCACTCAGAGCTGACCGTAGCTCCATACCGATGTCTGATTGCATAGATGTTCTCAGATGATGCTTCTGTAAATTATGAAAGGTCTTCCCGTAAACTTGTTTCCATCAGTAGCTCCAGACCATATGTAATGAGTAGGAAACTCGCCCCAAGTGAAGTTCATCTAGGCCCTTGTCGTTCCAGGGTAGGATGAGAAGAACCGAGGGCCATCTATTCCCGGATGTCTTATGCCTCTGCTCTGAACATCTGTATGTCTGGAAGTGTCCAGGCTTCTGTGCTGTTTACTTTTCAATTGGGTCATTGATATTGATGGTTTGGCCTTAGAAACCTGGGCCACAAGGCCCCATCATGGAGTTTATATGTGAGAGTGTGTCTGTATGTGAGTGTGGATAGCAATTATGGGATATTTTCAAAAAGAGGCAAAATGGGGACTCTCCATACCAAACAGCAAAGGCAGCTGTTTTCTGTTCCCTTACTTACGTTTTCTGGGGGCAAACTGGCCGGGATGTTTGCCTTTCTGCCATTGCCCAGGGCCAGGCAGAGTTCGCAGGGTCAGCTGTTTTGGGTACCCATCACCTTTCTAGGGAGACTGGAGGTGGAGGTGGAGTGGGCCTTAGTCAGTGGTCAGATTCCTTCCCTGTGTATACTTCTGTGAGAAACTCCGGTTTATGAATTAGTGACTTACCACTTGGGGGAAATATTTAAAGGTAATAGTAGTAAAACTGAGTAAAAGGCATATGCAGAATATGCATGATGATTTTATGGTACAATTTTTGCCCATTAAAAGCTTTATTAATTAATAAAAATGACTGTAACACATTTTAAAGCTATAATGTGTGTAGAAATGTTAAATGATGTAATTAATTTTAACAAGTGCATATATACATGTTGAATGCTCAGAATTTTAAGGCAATTTGACATGGCTTTGAGGACTGATGAGACTGTTGAATGCCTCGGAGCCTGGCAGACTTATTGCAACTAGGAAAATGTAAGCAGCCATCAGTGTTGCGAAGCTGGGCCTCACTTTGGTTTTTAAAAGACATTTCTCAAGCCAGCCATTTCTTCTTCCCTGTTGATGAAGATTCTGGAAATATATGGCCTGGAGTGTTGCATGCTTCCCTGTTGAAGCATACCCTTGTCTCTGTGCAGTGTCTCATGGAATGAAATCATAATTTAGATTTACAGCACTTTCAACAAAAGAGTCTTAAAAATCACTAGAGCCAGGACTCCAACATTTATCTCAGAGGAGCATGAACAAAGAAAATCCCCCCGTCTTGTTCTTGACTTCGGTGCAGAGAAGGTTTTTGCTTGTGGCTTTGTGAGGTGACTGCTCCTGTACGTGGCTTTCTTAAGCAAAAAGTATGAGTTAATTTTTACCTCCCCTGAGCTGACCTCTCTCAGAATAGCTCTAATCCAGATGAGGCAGGTGTGAAGCGTTTGAAAGGCTCTAAACCGCCTGGCCCTGCTCTACCATTTGAGGAAGGAGAAGCTTATGGAGGCCAGATCACTTTCTTAGAGTTGCTCATCTATTATTTTGCAGCACGTGGAACATGGAGAAGCCACACTAACTCTCTGAGCCTGTTTCCTCATCTGGGTAACTACAGAAGGGGTTGGATTTGTTATTCTTGAAGCTTCCCTTAAGCTTTAACAAATTCTGTTCTTTTTGAGATGAAATCTATAAGGGAAAGAGGTTCTATGTGACTCTGGGCCCTCAGTCATAAAGCTCAAAGTTATAGAACCTTGGGCTCACTGGGACACATGTGTTCACGTGTATAAATGCTCACACACACACGCATGCACACACACACAGACACATATCCCCGTAATGTTGTGCTCTCTCATTCAGAAACTCATTTGCAATGGGATGCATTTCTTCCCAGTGACAAGAAAGCACTTCTTGCCCACGTGATAGGATTCTTGCCTGAAATGTATAAGCACAGCTCATCACGGACTCTGACTACCACAGTCTGGCCTAGCGCAGTCAACACAAGTCTGCAAGGGTGAGCTCTCTGACCTTCAGTCTTGACAAAGCTTTTTAACCTTAATGCGAGTACTTGCCAACAGTGGTGGTGCTCATTAAAGCGCGAAGGAACTGTTTGTGTTTTTTTCATTTGAAACTGGAGTCTTATCTGAGGCATTCTTGACAGCCTCCTGTGGCTACATGTGCTGTTAGCAGTCTTCTACTTCATAGGTGACGTATGGTTCACCTGTGGTTCATCAGAAGACTCTGATTCTTTGTATCTGAAGGATTCCAAAATATCAAACAAGCAGCATCCTCACTAGCCGACTAGCATTCTGCTACAGGAAGGTGCAGCCCTAGAGATTCTGCACAAACGGAGGCAAAGCAATTTCAGCTCTAGTTATTAGGTCATCAGACAGACAGTCCTATAAATTGTATTCTTGAAAGAGCCTCCAGGACACACACCCAGGAAGATTACTAAGATTAGAGAAAATGAGATGCTATCAAGTGCTTTGTGCAATGCAGATTGGCTGTGTCTGCCAGGACACGCAGACCCAGGGGGTACTTGTTCTCTTTTCAGAGGCTGAGGGCTTGGGGACGGGTTCCCTCTTTGTTCATTTCTTCAGGTCCTGTAAGTTTGTTACTTCTCCACTGTTAGAAGCATCCTGCTGGCACCTGGTAGGTGGGCATTCAACAAATCCCAGCATCTACTGGTAGAGCAGAATTTCACCATCACCACCATCCCACCATCACCATCCTGTCAATACCTACAACACACACTGTGGAAATCCCAGAGGCTAAGCTCTGGGCTACATGCATCGTATTCATTACTTTGAATCATTCAAATCCTTCTATAAAGAGGATATCATCCTTCCTATTTTGCAGAAAAGACTGACAAGGCTTGAATGTTAAATAACTTGCCTGAGCCCACCTGGTCCGGAGGTGCCAGAGCTGAGCTCAGTCCTGTGTGTTTGGCTCTGGCTGTGCCATCCTCAGAGCGCAGAATAGATCAAGTTAGGAAGGTGGGGACTCTCTCAGTGGTGGCCCCATGTCCATTACCGCTGTCCAAGGTGATGCTCAAACACTGCTCCTGGGTGTATAAATAAGACCAGCATGTGGTGCCCTGTTACCCTGGTAGAATCTGTTAGGAATAAGCAGTGCATTTAATTTCTAGCTAAATGTGACAAGCCATGCCATTGACACAGTTAAAACTTACTGGCTCAGATTTCCTTCCTAGCCTGAGACCTGTTCTCCTGGTGTTCTGTGGGACACCCAGGTTGACCTGGATATTTCTCTCCTCTCCTGGTGTTGCATGCCTAAGCCAGTATTGAGTTCCATACGTTACTTATTGCCAGTTTGATTTCCCATCCGTGGTCTAGATCTGAAGCTTTCTGCTGTTCTGGAAACAACCAAGTAGATGAGCCAGAACCACCTGGTTCTATTTCAGTGCTTGTGGAGAAGACCCTGTTGAGTGGACACCATCTGCCAACATGCTGGTGTGTCCTAGGTGGATACCGACGTTCTAGGTGGACATGCCGTCTTAGAATGGCTGTGGTGGCGTTGGCCTGAGAAGTCCTCAGTTTGCATTTACTCAGAAGACTAAGAAACACGGCATCCCTTCTGTGTCCTGCAGTCACTAGTGGCCAAAGCTGCAGTCACTAGTGACTGGAGAGGGAGGAACCCCTTCCAGGTCACGGAAGGAGAGCTGTGTTTACTGGCGTTCTGACGCGGTGATCTAATGCATTGGTAGCAGTGATGTTTGTCTCATGAAGAGACCACTTCCACCATTCAAGGGGAGGCTACATGACACTGTGTGTATACATGCCAGGTCTACCAGAGAGGCCTGCATCACACTCAGCTCTCAAGCCCATGAAGACTTCTTGCTAGAAATGCCAGAAGACATTTGAGGAGGAACCCTTGTTTTACAACTGTGCTTTTTTCTTAAATGATCTAGAACTGGGGTTGGCAAACATTTTTTTTTTTCTTTTTGGAAAGGGCCAGGTAGCAAGTATAGGCTTTGTGGGTCATGTGGTATCCATAGCAACTACTCAGCTCTGCCATCATAGGATGAAAGCAGCTTCAGACAATGTGTAAATAAATAAGCATGACTCTGTTCCAATAAAACTTTATTGACAAAAGCTAGCAGTGGGCCAGATTTGACTTGCCAGCTATAATTTGCCTCCTCCTTACTGTCTGTTCTCCAAGACAAAGTTTACACTGTTGGCCATTATTCCATGTTGGAGTCTGTGGAAATCCAGCTCTCTCTGAGATGGTCGTGAATGGGCATTTATTGCTAGGTGCTCTTGGAGTGGCACTCACAGATGGGGTTGTTGACAGGGGCTTAAAATATGAATGTTCTGTGATATAGTCAGAATGAAAGCCTCAGAGGGCTCTGAACTTGGGGTGGCCTTTCAGAGTTACTCTGGGGGCAAGGGAACAGAGTCTCAGTCCTGGAAAGGGGATTCACCTCTGGTGAGCCTTACGGTTGCTATAGTTACACTGAACTTATGAGAACTGTCTTTCTGCAGGACCCTAGCAGCAGTGGGGGACTACATCCTTCATCCCAGAGGAGAGGGTCTGAGTGCATCCCAGCTGGCCTGTCTGAAGTTTACATTCTCTCCTCTCTGTGGCCTCATAATTCTCTAAAACAACTTGAGGATCGTTCAGGGCTGGACCTGGGGCAGTAAGCGTGGGGGAGTGGGGTATGGATCTTAGCACCTGTTTGAAGAAATCCTTCTTTCCCACCCTGGACCGTTTTTGTTTGGGTTTTTCTTTGTTTCTTTTCTTTTTTTTTTTTAATAGAATCTCCAAAAACCCTAAGCCCTTTGGGTTACTCAAGCAGATCCACTCTTCACTGCCCCACTCCCCAGAGGCACTTGCTTCTCATTTTGCCCTCTCTGCCTTCTCCCTGCTGTTCCCTTTGCTTAGGAAAGCCCTCTTTCTCTCGTCACTGATGCTGATTTCCCCAAAACCTTTCTTGGAATGTTTTCTTGGGGTGTAGCTTCCATTTGGGAAAGCTCTCACTCTTCCTAACTGATCCTAGTAGTGACTGACATTCACTCAATAAACGTATACTGAACAGTGGAGCCGAGAGCAATGACTTGGGCACAGGGTGGCAGGGGTGCTGAGAAGTGGTCAGGTTCAGGGGCTGTTGTGCCAAGGATAGGATGGGAGGGCAGTGCCCTCAGTGGCTGGAAGTGCCCGCAGGATGCGTCTAACCCTCTGCAGAGTCCTGAGGCTCCTCGCCTCTCAGACCTTCTCAACCAGAGGGCGAGCCTTGCACCCTACTGCCCAGCGCCTGGCCAGCACTCACACGGGGACTGCACGCCCTCCTGCCGTGGTGGGGGGTGGCCGAGGACCAGATGCGCGATCTTAGGACGGTGCCTACTTGCTGGGAAGGAGTAAGAGGAGACTTGAGAAGAATGAGATTTCACATTTTGTGTTATCGTTCATAGCAAGAGCAGCTAGGGAGCCTTAGAATCCGCTGATGAACGGACAATGGAACGGGCCCCCTGGTGTGCAGCAACAGCTGAGAGCAGGAGGAGAAAACCTTAGCCCGGGACTGAACCAGCCCTCGGCCTGTCCTTGTAAATCAAGTTTCACTGGGACTTTGTTGCTCACTCTCTAAGTCTTTGCACGCCAGACTTCTCTGTCCTTCCCTATCTCCCGGCCTTTGCTGAGATTCATGTCCTTTGAGTCGGAGATGCTGTCTAACCATCTCATCCTCTGCCGCCCCACCCTTCTCCTTTTGCCTTCAACCTTTACCAGGATCAGAGTCTTTTCCAACGAGTCAGCTCTTCACATCAGGTGGCCAAAGTATTGGAGCTTCAGCATCAGCCCTTCCAACAAGTATTCAGGGTTGATTTCCTTTAGGAGGGACTGGTTTGATCCCCTTGCTATACGAGGGGGTCTTCTCCAGCACCATGGGGACGCAGCCATGGCTGCCCCTTCACACTCTGTTCTGTGGCCGCGTTGCCCTGCCTGGTGGTGTTGGGTGGCTGGGACAGAGACTGACCCACAAGGCTTGTGGTATTTACCACTGCGTTTTTACAGAACAGGTGCGCCAGCCCCTCTCAGGGGTGCGCTCCGGGCGACTGTGGGCAGGTCTCCTCCCTCCAGTCTCCGTGTCTATCTGTGAAACAAGAGACACAGACCAGCTCTCTCTTGAGCTCCCCTCTCCTAGGACGTGAACTTATGCATTCTCCTGGCTCTGGTTTTCTGTCACAGTAGCTGTTCAGACACATCTGGTTGTCGGGTTGGAGAGATACTCAGGGTCAAAGGGCAAAGCTCTCTCCTGGTGACCTCACTTACTCTGGGGTCTCCTCTGCCTCTCTCATCCATCCCTGTCTGGCTTCCTCTGATTCTTTCCTCCCCCTCCCCAGAGGTATGTCCCGGCTGAGGCTCATCCTTGGTATGCGGCTCTCCTGCCTCTTTACACATCAGCAGCAAAATTAGGTACTTGCATGGCGGTGCCAGACCAGACCCCTGTCCAGACAACCTTCCCTCCCTCCTGTGGGGGCCGTGGGCAAGCCTTCCGTTCCACAGAGTGGATAGGAAACCCAGACATGGTCAGCTCACCACGCAGGTTACACTCTGCTGGGGACACAGACATCCAACGATACCCCTAAATATGTATGTCATCATAGATTGTGGCCGGTGAGGAGAGGACCGTGAGAGAGCAACAAGGAAGGTTTCGTTTAGAAGAGGGGACTCACCAAGATGATCTTTCTGCGGAAGGGACTTTTTTATTTTTGCAATTTTATTGGAGAATCCTTGATTTGCAGTGTCGTATTAGCGTCAGGTGCACAGCAAAGTGATTCAGTTACACGTATACATTCATTCTCCCCTTTTCAGATGGTTTTCCCATATTGTTTATTACAAAGTATTGAGCAGAGTTCCCTGCGCTCTGCAGGAGGCCCTCGGTGGTTACCTATTTTATATGCACGAGTGTGTGTATGTGGTTGTTTTTTTATAAAGATTTTTGATGTGGATCATTTTTAAAGACTTTATTGAATTTGTTCCAATACTGCCTGTTTCAAGTTTTGGTTTTCTGGTATGTGGGACCTTGTCTCCCTGACCAGGGATCAAACCCTCACCCCTTGCATTGGAAGGCAAAGTCTTAACCCCCGGACTACCAGGGAAGTCCCTGTATGTGATTCTTGAGAAGCATATCCATGAGGGACCAGCATGTGAGGATGTTTCTGGGCAGAGATGAGCTTGGCATCTTTGAGATGCTGAGAAGGCCAGTGTGTCTGCAGTATAGCAAGCAGGACCACGAGGCTGAAGCTCGAGGCTGAAGAAGGAAGCTCGTGAAATGGTTCGGAACGGGGTTTTGAGACCAGAATAAGGATTGACAATTTTATCCTAATAGCAGTGAGATGTAGTGATATGGTGTATGCTTTAAGACGATCCCCTTTACCTTTTGGAAGGTGAGGGATAAAGGAGGTGAGGTCATTGCAATGGGGTAGAGGAGAGTCGTGTGGGAGGATGGAGGCTGGGGAAATAGTCTGATGGTGGAATTCACAAGTCTTGAGTATTGATGCGGTCAGAAGGGGGATGGGAGCGGCAAGGGTGACATCTGACTTCCCAGCTTGGGCGCTGGGAGATTTGGGGGCTTTTAAAAAAGACTTTGTGTTTTCGAGCAGTTATGGGTTCACAGCCAAATTGAGAGGAAGGCGCAGAGATACCCCCACCCCATTCACAGCCTCCCCTGCTCTCAACATCTACCAGCAGAGTGATGTATTTGCTACAACCGATGAACCTACATTGATGCATCATTGCCACCCAAAGTCCATAGCTTTTATTAGGGTTCACTCCTGGTGTGGACCTCCGATGAGTTTGGAAAAAAATGTATAATGACATGGATCATATAGAATAGTCTCACTGCCCCCCAAAATCCTCTGTGTTCCCTGTATTCATCCTTCCCCACCCAAACTCTGGCAACCACTGATCCTTTTACTGACTCCATAATTTTGCCCTTTCCAAAATGTCATATACTTGGAATCATGCTATACACAGCCTTTTCAAATTGGCTTCTTTCACTTACTAATAGGCATTTAAAACCCCTCCATGTCTTTCCATTGTGTGAAAGCTCATTTCATTTGAAGTATGAATAATATTCCATTGTCTGGATGGACCACATTTTATTAATCTATTGACCTAAACAAGGACATCTTGATTGCTTCCAAGTTTTTGGCAATTATGAATGAAGCTGCTATAAACATCCATGTATAGTTTTTTGTGAAGACATAAGTTTTCAACTCCTTTGGGAAATACCGAGAAATATGATTGCCGGATCACATGGTAAGAGTATGTCTGGTTTTGTAAGAACCTGCCAAACTGTCTTCCAAGGTGGCTGCACCATTTTGCATTCTCACCAGTAATGAATGAGAGTTCTGGTAACTCGATGTCCTTGCCAGCATTTGGTGGTGTCAGTGTTCTGGACTGTGACTGTTCTAATAGTTGCATAGTGTATCTTCTTCTTATTGTAATTTGCAATTCCCTGGTAATATATGACGACCATCTTTCCATATGCTTATTTTCCATCTGTGTGTCTTCTTTGGTGACGTGTCTAAAAAAAGTTTTGGTCTGGTTTTTTTTTTGAGTTGTTTGCTTTCTGACAGTTAAATTTTAAGAGTTCTTCACATATGTTGAATAACAGGGGAGAAGCTTGTTATGAGTTGGAGAGAATGTGAGGAGAGGTGTAGGAGATCCCAGGTACCGTGAGGACAGGTTCTGTCTGAAGTGTCAGTGGAACACACAGGTACCAGCTGCAAGCTGACAGTTGGACCCATGAATCCAGAGCCAAACCAGTGTTCCAGGATAGAGTTATGGTTTGGGGGATGGTCTCCCTAGAGGTGATGTTTTATGCCGCAGCAGTGTTTGACAGCATCTAGGAAAAGAGAAGGATAGGAGGCGACAGGGATCTGGGCACGCTAAGGTGTAAAGGTCTGGCAAGAGCCGCTGTTTCAACTCCCCACGAATACAACAATCACCAAAGCCCCTCTCTTATTTCTGTGGTCTTGCTGTGTGTCCTGCGCTGTCCCAGATACTTCATGGGGTTTAATCCAGTTACTCCTCCCTGAAAGTTTGTAGGAAAGGTACACAAATTACCTCCGTTTTTCCAGGAATGCGCAGCTACCGGGTGGGGCGCTCATGCCTCTGGCTGTGTTCCATGACCTTCTGATGGCATGTCCCAGACCACTGCGGCTGCTTTTCTGCTCAGATTTCCTCCTGCTCTTGGCAAGGGTCCCCTCACCTCCTGGCTCCCAGGGTCACGAGTTAGTGTCAGCTTTGCCTCCTCCCTCTTCCTTGCTTCCATATTAAACAAAAGTGGAAAGTGGAAAGTCTCTGATACCCATCCCTTTTTCTCCATGACCACAGCCACTCTCCTCACTCAAACCTTTATCTTCATGAAATTTCTGTGCACCAGGAGATTTATTTTCCTGACTCTAATACATTACAGGCAACTATGAACAACAAAGAGCAAAATAGAAAGCTCAGTCCCCTTAAGTAATCACGCTTCGCATTTTGGTGTCTTGTCTTCCTTTCTCTTTCTAGGCACGTCTGTTTTTTGCCCACAAATGGCTGAGATCCTGCTGCATATGTAATTTCCCTCTGGGTCTCTGCCACTCAACGCTGTCTCATAAATTTTCCCTGATATTAACAGGACTTTATGAAGATAGCTTTCTGACTGTGCTGTGGTGTGCTTTATGGATATATCGTACTTTAACTAGTTCTCCATTGTTGGTCCTTGAAGTAGTTACTCGTTTTTCACTTTTTGGAGTAATACTGATGTGAACACTGGGCTTATAAGGCTTTCTGTGTGCTGAGTTATTTCCCTTCAAAAAAAATACCCTTGAAATGGAACGTCTATCAGAGAGTATCAGCCTTTTTAAGGTACTGGACACACATGCCAATTTAGACTCCAAGAGAAGCCTAGGCGAGTGCCTTTCTGTACATGCTTGGCCAAGACTAGGTATTAGTTTGCAAATTCTCCCAAATTTCCAAATGGAAAAATGCTGCTCTGTTGAGATTTGGGCTGGTATTTCCATGGTCGCTAGTGAGAGGGAACATTTTGCTTCGTGGTTCCTGCTTCTCACCGTGACCTTGACGATAGCTGACTCAGTGCCCCCTACCCCAGTGTTGCCTTCCGTCTCTCCTCCTTGGCAGCATCAGCATTTGGGGCCAGATAATTCTCTGTTGTTGGGGCTGTCTGTGCACCGCAGGATGTTTAACAGCATCCCTAGCCTTACCCAAGAGATGCCAATAGACCCCCCCAGCCCAGTGGTGACAAGCACAGATGTCTCCAGAATGTATTTGGGTTGGGGGAGAAATGATGGAATCATCCTTGGGGGAGAACCCCAGGCCTGCTCTGTGTCCAGCCTCCCCGTAGCCCACCGGGACTGGGGACCACCTGCTTGGCAAGCCTCATGGCTCAGCAGGCCGTGACATAGCCTCAGGGCGTCTTCCCAGTCTGCCTCTTCAGGACTCAACTCCCAAGAATTCAGTTGCCTTCTAATGTCGTGTATTTGCTGTGTCTTGGGGGCCATTTTTCTTCTTCTAGACAGTACTGTCCTGGAGGTCAGAATCCAAGTCCGAGTTAATGGCAGTGAGCCCTTCATACCAGGCAGTGAGCCATGGAGCCCAGCACACGTGCTCAGGACCTGGGTGCTGGGTGCTGGGTGCTGGGTGCAGGCCATTCTGATGACCCCACAAAGCCTTGCTGATGTCAGGGTCACTTAAAAGCTTGCTGCCTTTTCTTCTTGATCACCTCTCCCTGTGATCATGTCCAAAACCTCTCTGGCCAGGAAAGGGTGGCGAGCCATGTAAGACTCACTGTCCAGAGGTAGGTTGTGAACATAAAGTGAAAGCCTTCCTGCTTCATTTTAAACTGGAGGGGAAAATTCTCAAAAGATTGTCTCTCTCCAAGAGCTTAGTAAGAATAATCAAATTTTGTTCAAGGAAGAACTTTATTATCCTTCAGATGGTCAAATGTAAAAAAATAGAAAATGCATGAACAATGTTAAAAATATTTTGAAGGGTTTTTGGAGGTGGGGGTTTATTTCTATTTATTACTTTGGTAAGGCTTGGTGAGATTTTCCCTATAATGTGACATTCAGAACGTTCCCCAGAGTCTCTCTGGTCTTTAAAGTTTGCTCATGTCAGCCACCCTAGCTGTCTCTATGGAGAAAAAGGGTTTGTGTGTGTATTTTTTTTTCCTTCTTTCTGAGTAACCCCCTCAATTTATACGAATGGGTTGTGTCCCATGTTGCTTAGGAAATGCTCATTCTCATGGGCCACTTGCTCGGGTTTGCCTGAGATAGATGAAGAGAAAAGGATTCAAGGGCCACGTGTGCATGCTAAGTCACTTGAGTTGTGTCCACTGCGACGCTATGGACGGTAGCCCACCAGGATCCTCAGTCCATGGGATCCTCCAAGCAAGAATGCTAGAGTGGGTTGCCATCCCCTCCTCCAGGGGATCTTCCTGACCCGGGGGTCAAACCGCATCTCTTGTGTCTCCTGCACCGGCAGGCGGGTTCTCTACCATGAGGGCTACCTGGGAAGCCCCAAGGCCCACAGCCGACTGATAGGATAATGGTCTGCTCTTTGAAATAGAAATCTGCAGATCCACCCTCTCTACATGGTTGAGAAACAGTGATAGGGTCACCCGGCAGAAGCCCCGTGAATTTGGGAATGAGACCCACCTGAGTTTCTTTCAGTTGGCTTCTGGCCTTGCATCCTCAGTGAGGTCATTTACATGAAGAGCACTGGGCTGTATGGTGGACGGTGGGAACTCAGTACACTTCATTACCATCACCAGGCTTTGTTATCATCTGGGCTGTCTGCAGGAAATCAACTGAGACATGGTCTTGGAAAGAGGACGTGGTCACAACATTCTGTAAGGAAAAGCATTCCAGATATAGATCACCCTGGGAAACAACCAGGGGAATGCAAGAAATAGGTGGTATGGAACCTTTGGGGTCTGTTCAACTGATAAACGACTCTGATGAAAGGTAGAGGCTTATCCATGTTTTGAGTATCGATGGACCGTATTTAGGTGATTTCGTTCAGACAGCCTGTGTAGAGAGTGAACAAATGACTTTGAGGTCCTGCAGCATCCTGTCCTGCACCTGCATAAATACATGTGCGTGTACCAAGCGACCCGCCTCAGTTCAGAAATGGAAGCAAAGGAGCTGTGGAAAGTGGAGCGTCAGAGCCCGGGCAGCAGAGTTTGGGAGAAGTGGTCCAAAAAAGACACTGAACACCACAGGGCTGTGCATTTGGGAGCTAGAGCTGAGCGAGACCTCAGGGAGAATCTGTGACGAGGTAATGGGTTGTGGCAAAGCCTGTGCTGATTTTCACAGCCACAAAATCTCTCGTGGCTGTTGGCACTGCTGGTCACACCATGGTGTCTCTCCAGGTCTGAAACCATCCATGGGAATACGCCTTAGAAAAAGGTGTACATTCCAACTCCATTGCTTTTGTAAAGTTTTTGCCCCTTCTTATAGAAAACATAAAAAAGCGTGCCCATTGTAAAAATGAAAATGTTGATAAGCAAAAGGAGGAAAGTAAAAACCAACCATACCACCACTACCCTTGGGTAAACATCACTGTTAATATTTTAGTCGGATCATCTCATCTATGCAACAGGTTTTTTTAAAATTTTTCTTTCCTTTTCTTAACAGAGGATCATGCAACACATCATTTTAGAGGTTGCTTTTTCTCAGCGATTGACTGTCAAGTTTCCTTTCACGTCCTCCATGTTCCTCTATTAATCATTTGATAGCTGCCGAGGCTTCTGTTGTAAGGATTTACCTAAGCTATTTTTTGAAAAATCTTCCTGTTAAATAGATTGTTTTCATTTTTGCCTGTTTATAACAGTATGTTGATAAATGTCCTTGCAGAGAAATCTTTGAGGGCATTTCGTGTGATTCCTTTAAGTCAGAGTCCTAGAATTTCTCGGTCAAAGGAAAGGCACGATTCTAAGGCTTTTTAGTATTGACTTCCAAATGATACTCTGTAACGGTTGTGTCAAGCTACACTATCAATACCTAAATAGCGGCTGCCTTGAAAATCTGCAGGCATTGGGTATTAACATTACAAAACTTTCATGTGATTTTGATAAGTGAAAAATAATCTTTATGATATATATATATATTAATTTCTCAGGTGGCACTAGTGGTAAAGAACCTTCTTCCTGCCAATGCAGGAGACGTAAGAAACATGGGTTGGATCCCTGGGTTGGGAAGATCCCCTGGAGGAGAGCATGACAACCCACCCACTCCAGTATTCTTGTCTGGAGAATCCCATGGACACAGGCGCCTGGGGGGCTGCAGTCCATGGGGCCACAAAGAGTCGGACATGACTGAAGTGACTTAGCATGCATATTACTTTGTATTTTTTTTTTTTTATGGAGATGTTAAACTTTCTCATGTGTTTGTTACACATCTGTGTTTCTTCTGTAAATTTCCTCTGTGTTTTCTTTGGTCATTTTTTCCTTCAGCCTTTTTTCCTTTTGAATCTTTATGTTAAATATAGCCTTTGTATTTACATTGTAATGTTTACCATTGCTTTTTAAACTTTGGATTTTGAAATAATTTTAGGTTATCAGGAGAGTTCCAAAGATAGTACACAGAGAGCCTGTGTATCCTATATATGTAGCTTCTCCTTATAATCCTAGGACTTTTTGTCTAAGCCAGAGTTGCTCAGCCTTGGCACTGCTGGCATCTTGGGCTGGATGATACTTAGATCTTGTGAACTGAAGGATATTTAGCAGCGTCCCTGGCCTCTGCCCATGAGATGCTAGTTTACAAAGGCTCCCTAGTTTACAAACAAAAACATCTCCAGACATCGCTAAATGTTCCCTGGGGAGCAAAATCACTCGCGTTTTGAGAATCGCTGAACTAAGCAATTCGTGTTGCCACAGTGTTATTAACTAAACTACAGACTTTCTTCAGGTTTTACCAGTTTTTCCACTAATGTCCTTTTTCTGTTCCAGGACCCCATCCAGGACACCACGTTGCCTTTAGTCATCATGTCTGTTTATGGTAATTTTTGACATTCAGATGTTTTTATCTTCCTAATCTCTTCCCCTTTGTTCTCACTGACAGGGTTACAATGGTCTTTTCTAGGCCATTTCTCTCTGGCTCCTTTATTTGAATCCGTAATCCCTCTGAATGTGTTTTCTCAGCTGGGGTAAGGTTGGGATCTGTTTTCATAAATGTTTGCCAGTTGTCTGTGGCTATTGATGGAATAAGCCATTATTTCTTTCCTGGTTGGAAACACCAATCATTTATAGAATTTGGGTTTTATACAAGGATTTTCCTGACTTATGTAGTTTTTTTCTTCTAGAAATTTTCATGCCACTTGAATATTATATGACTTGCAAAAGCCATCCTACTAGCATCTATGGATTTGAATGATGGAGAATCTTTCAGATGCTCCTAAATTAAAATGTTAGCATTTCTTTATTTTTTATTTTTATTTTTTAAATGTTAGCGTTTCATGTATTGCATTACTGCAGAATTCAGGCAGTGAGACACTCTGGCTACCATTATACCTTTTTTTCAAATTTTAATTTTATATTTTAAAAATGCCCTCTCAATCTAATCCTACATTCTGCTTTTTAATTTTTGATTAGCTGTATTGAGGTACAATAGTTACATTGAGGTATAATTTACATAAAGTATACACATTTAACATATATGTCCATGTAACCAATACCACATTGATATGCAGAATATTTCTCTCACCTCAGAGAAACATTTGACTCCTTTTCAGTCAACTTACTTCCTACCCCAGCTTCCAGAAATCACAGATTGTTTTTTTCTGTTGTTATCCTAGAGTTTATATAAATTAAGGCAACTTGGATTTTCTTTGTATAAGCTTTTTTTCACTCAGACTAAGGCCTTTGAAATTCTTCCATGTCACTGTAAAGATCTCTAATTTCTCTCTTCAGTATTTTGTCATTATTATAAAGATCTTTCACATATTTTGTTGAATGTATCCTTATTTATTTCATATTCTGAATGCTGCTATAAATGCATCACATTGATTTTTTACAAATTTAATTTCCAACATTTTTTAGTTACACATAACTGATATCTGCATGGTGACCTCAAAAGCTGCTACTGCTGCTGCTAAGTCACTTCAGTCGTGTCCGACTCTGTGCGACCCCGTAGACGGCAGCCCACCAGGCTCCCCCATCCCTGGGATTCTCCAGGCAAGAACACTGGAGTGGGTTGCCATTTCCTTCTCCAATGCATGAAATTGAAAAGTGAAAGGGAAGTCACTCAGTCGTGTCCGACCCTCAGTGACCCCATGGACTGCAGCCTTCTAGGCTCCTCTGTCCATGGGATTTTCTAGGCTGCATCCTTGCTAAAAGCACTTAATAATTGTAATACTGTTTTTTTGTAGATTCCTTAGGATTTTCTATGTGCATGATAATATTATTTATAAACAGAGTTTTACTTACTCTTTTTCCATCTTGATTCCTTTAATTCCTTTTTTCCTTGGCTGATTGCACTAAGACACAGTAAAATGTTGAATAAAAATAGAAGGGATGAAAGTGAGCATTTTTGACTATTTCCTGGTTAGCTGTAAGGACTGAATAGAGAAGATTTCATCTACCAAGTTGAAGAAGTTTCCTTTTATTCCTAATTTATTCTCTTTCTTTCTTCACTCTGATAAATATGTATAATACATATATATAAAATATATATATAATACATGTATAAATACGTATAAATACATAAAATATATATAACGCAACACTCACCATGTTAATACTTTCTCTGTGTTCAGTTCCGTTAAGTATGTTAAGTATGTTCACTTTGTTTGCAACCGTCACCCCCATTCATTCACAGACATATTTTCGTCTTGCAAAAATGAAGCTCCACATCCATTAAACATCGATTATACCCCCTACTCCCAGTCCTCAGGAACCACCGTTCTACTGTGCTTCTATGAACTTCCCTTTTGTAGGCACCTTGTATCAGTGGAATCTTAACAGTGTCTACCCTTTTGTGAGGCTTATTTCACTTAGCATCATGTCCTCAGGGTTCATCCATGTTGTCTCATGAGTCAGAATCTGAAACCTTATCAAGGCTGGATCATATTCCGTTGTATGGATAATGCTGTATTTTGTTCATCCCGTTCACCTCTTGCTGGGTACGTGGGTTGCTTCCACATTTTGACTGATGTGAACAATGGTGCTACGAACATAGGTCTGCAAAAGTCTGAGTTTCTGCTTTTGATTCTTCTGGGTATCTACGCAGAAGCAGAATTGCCGTTTAACTTTCTGAGGAACCGCCCTACTGTTTTCCATAACGGTTGCACCTTTTTATATCCTCGCGAGACGGACAACTTCTCCATATCCTTACCAACACATTTTGTCTTGTTTTTCTGTAATAGTCATCCCAACAGGTGAAAGGTGGCATCTCATTGTGGTTTTGATTTGCGTTTCCCTAGTGATCTAGCAATGTTGAACGTCTTTTTATGTGCCTATTGGCCATTCAAATATCTTTTTTGAAGAAGTGTCTTTTCAAATCCTTTGCCAGTTTTAGTGGTGGTGGTGTAGTGGAGAAGCGTAGCTGTCTTCCAAATCCGTTGCCAATTTTATATTCAGGATCTTCTGTTGTTTATTTCTATTCCTAAAGTGATAAAGCTTTTTATCATGCATGGATGTTGAAATTGACATAATTTTAACATACCTATTAGGATAATAATATAGTTTTTCTCCTTTATTTTGTAAGTATGGGGAATTATATGGATTTTCATATGTCAAATTACCTGTATATTTCTAGGTTAAACTCTATTTAGCCATGATGCACTATAATTTAAAAATAAATATATTGCTGAATTCTATTTGCTAATCTTTTAGGAAATTTTTTTTCATTTATGCTCTTAAGGAATGTTGGCATGCCATTTTCTTTTTTTGAAATGATTTTGGTTTTGATATGAGGAAAATACTAGCTTTATATAATAAACTGGTAACTGGGAAGCGTTCTGTATTTCTGAAAGAAATTTTGGAAGATGAACATTATTTCTTGAGTGGTTTGTAGAAATCAACAGTGAAGTCATTTGGCTTGAAGTTTTCCTTGTGGGAACACTTTAATTATGAATTCAGCTCCTTTAATTGCTATATGACTAGTCAGGGTTTCTGTGGCTTCTTGAGTCTGGTAATTTGTGTCTTTCAAGGAATTTACCATTTCATCAAGTCGTTGAAATTATTGCCATAAAGTTGTTCATATTTTCTTGTTATCCTGGGATGTGTAGTGATGTGCCCACGTTTATTCCTGATGCTGGTGATCTGTGTCTTTTTTCTTGATCAGTCTGTGTGGTTACTCACTCAGCTGTGTCCAGCACTTTGTGACCCAATGAACGAGAACCCACAAGGTTCCCCTGTCCATGGGACTTCTCAGGCAAGAATACTGGAATGGGCTGCTCTTTCCTTGGGGATCGAACCCACCTCTCCTGTGTCTCCTGCATTACAGACAGATTCTTTACACACTCAGCCATCAGGGAAGACTTGTCCAGTCTAGCTAGAGGTTTATCCATTTTACTGATGTTTTTCAAAGGTCTAGGTTTTAACCCATTCGTTTTTCTCTTATTTTTTGATTTTCTATTACACCGATTCTGCTTTTAGCTTTATTATTCCTATGTTTCTATTTGCTCTCTCCTGAATTTCTTCTTTTTAATTTTTTAGCCTAAGGGGGAAGCTTAGATTAAATGCTCATATCAAATGTTTTTATATAATCAGTTCAAGATAAAAATTTCCTTCCAGTTTTGATATGCAAGTTTTTTCATTCCATTCTGAATATTTTCTGCACATACTCCAGTATCGTGTGCGCGTGTCCAGTCACGTCCAATTCTTTGCAACCATGTGGACTGTCGCTCACCAGGCTCCTCTGTCCATGGGATTCTCTAGGAAAGAATACTGGAGTTGGTTGCTGTGCCCTCCTTCAGGGATCTTCCTGACCTGGGTATTGAACTCATGTCTCCTGCACTACAGGAGCATTCTTCCCCGCTGAGCCGCTGGGAAAGCCCGTACTCCAGTTTCACTTTGTTTTAATTGTAGCTTCATGATAAGCTTAATATCTGACAGAGAAAGATTAGATTATGACCATTACTGTTTTGTTTTTCTTTTTTGCAAAATTTTATTAGCTACCTTATGTATTTATTTTAACTAGAAAATCTAGACCATTTATACTCATTTTGATTATTGATACATATGGGTTATTTATTTACATCATATTTTTTAGGTTTTCTATCTTTTTAACAGCCCTGTATTGGATTGGTTTTTTTCTCATTCTATTTTTTTTCTCTGCTATTTGGAAATTACACTATTTATTTTTATCATTTCAGTTACCAGCTAGAAATTGTAACATGTGAACCTAACAAAGCCAAGAGATGATGAGTATTCTTAATCATGTCCCAAACTGTTTATTTGCTTAGAGCACTTTAGCTATCCATGATCCCAGACAGATACATCCCTTCTATTACATGTTTCAGTTCCATCTTGCTTTGTTTCTGTGGCTCCTCCAAGTTGAATGTTACTTTCCTAAGATCAGTATTTAGCTTTGCCTTATGCTTGCCACTTTTGTGCTCGCCATTTCTTTGTGCATGTAGACCTTTGCTGTTGACGGCCGTTTCCATCTTTCTAAAGTACATGTGTTAGGTGGTACATCTTCTTGGTGATACATCCACAGTGAAGGGACTTTTGATGGTCAACTCTCCCAGGTATGTTTGGGAGTTGGGAAAAGCAGAAATTCTAAAAACATCTATTTTTTTACTGTGTTCTTGAAAGAAAACTTTTCATGGTACGCAATTCTAATATCTACAATTATTTCCTCTTAGCCCTTTGAAACTATCATCCGATTGCCTTAGGCTTGGACTGTAACTTGGAGAAAGTAGCTATAGGTCTAGTCGTCACACCTGCGTGCCTTTCCTTTGAACTGCCTTTAAGGTCTTCTCTTTCTGTTTGATGTTACACTTCACTACGATGTTTCTAGATGTGGGTTTTCTCTTTGGTTATTGTACTCCATAGATCTGATGGTTCTTTTTCATAGTTGTGGAGACGTCTCAGTCATGTCTGGATTTCCGGTCCTTCATCTGTTCCATTTTCTCCTTTCAATTCTGATCAGATTATTTCCCACGGTCTTACTCCATCCCCCTTCCTCATAGCCTGTCTTTCACGCTTTCTATGTGCTGGACTCCTGACAGCACACTCAGTAACCTTCTTTAGGTTTGTATTCTACTTCGCTCATTGTGCTTTCAGCTCTACCTGTATTCATCAGAGTTTTGAATCTCAGTTGCTGTATTTTTGACTTTCTGTTTCTTCAAAATCACTCTTAAGCTTTTTAGTCTCTTGTTTTTCATAATTCTGATTAGCTCTTTTATTCCTTGAAACATGCCATGATTTCATGTCCTGTATCTGGTATTTCTAGTGTCCGCAGTATCTGCAGATCTGATTCTATAATCTAGCTCATCTGCTGACCCATGCTTATGGTGACTGTTCCTAGGATGTGTTGTGATTTCTGATTCATGTGTTAGGACATTGTTGCTGTGGACCTGAGCTCATGCCCACTGGGACTTTATCTGTGGAAATTCTGAGTCCTAGGTGGAGGAGAGTTCCTCCAGAGACTTCCATGCCCTCTAAAGTGCACTCACATGGCGCTGCCTTTTCAGCCGTAGCTGCTCACACGAGATGGTTGTGTGCACCTGGCCCCGAGGCTGTGATTGTGAATGGAGCATCTATGTGGTGTCTAGTCCCACATTATCGTTTCCTTCACTCTGTTCGTCCTCAGATCCAGAGCTCCAGGTGGCCAGCAACCAGCAGTTGCCTTTAGGGCAGCTGGATTTGTTCCCCCACCTGAGCTCTGAAGCCTTTCTTTACTATTCTACAAGCTGAGCTATATGGGTAAATATGTATTTATGTTTGTGTCCAAGATTTTTAGTTGTTTTTGGCTATGTATTTATGTAATATGTATTTATTACATATGTATTATGTAATATGTACCATATTACAGGAAATAAAAGACCGCATTCCTTTATTTTTTTCTAGTAGAATTTTGTTAAGTTGGTCATCATAAAAAATAATTTTAGGATTTTGGGGCAGGAGCTGCAATAATTAAATCTATAAATTAATGGCCATTCTTGCAATACTAGTTTCCTACATTGAATGTCTCTTCATTTACACAAGTAGACGTAAATTGTGTCTATTCTTGAGGTTTTATTGTTGTTGACTTTTTAAGCTTTTTCTAACATGATAGGTTTTATTTAGGTATGAATCAAAATGACCTGTTTTCTATGCTATTAAAACTTCTCTGTGAGCATATGAGATAACTGTCTAACATTCAGATCATGTGGTGACATAAATTTTTAAACAATTAACATTGGGCATTTAGTGTCCTAATTTTCACCATGATACTTAATGTATGATACTTAATGATACTTATGTACAAATAATACTTAATGTATGTTTGCGTGTGTACAGTTTTGACCACACTGCTTGTATTCTTTAGCTGTAATCCGAGAAGGAAAATCATTGGGTAAGTGATTTGAAATTATGAATTGAGTGTCTATGCAATGTCTAGTCCCACATTCTCAGGAGCTAGGTTTTGTCTCCTTCACTCTATTTGTCCTCAGATCAGGTCATCTAGAGCTCACATTCCTGGAAGCAGAATCACTGGGTAAATGACTTGAAATTCTTTGTGGCCTTTGATTCTATATTGCCAACTATTTACAAAAATGTTGCCACAGTGTGTGCTGCCAGTGGCTTTGCCAGGAGAGTCCCTGTCTGCTTATTTTCTCTCTAGAATGGAATACATAGATCTTTACCCTTTGCTGTTTGATAGGTGAAAGTATCTTCTTCTCGACTAATTTCAAGTTGCAAGACAGACGTACAGTAGGCCCTGAACTGAGCAGATCCGCCTGTATGCAGATTTTTCCGGTGCTGAATACCTCAGTATTACACGGTCTGCTGTTGGTTGATTCTGTGCATGTGGGGCAGCTATATGGAGCGCTGACTGTAAAGTTACGAGGTTCTGATGTCAGTGCCCCTAACGCCCCGTATTGCTCAAGGTCAACTGTATCTGCTTGTTTATCGGCTGTGTTTATTTCCTGCCTTGGAGATTGTCTTCTGTTCCATCTTCCCTTCTGCTCTTTGAGTGGTAGGTTTTTCCCAGGAGTCTTTAATGCACTGTTTAATGTCACCAGGGGCCTTGATGACTCGCCATCCCCATTTGGGCCTCTGCATCCTGAGCCCGAAGTCGTTTTGAACTTCACTTGACATTCCCTCTTCTGCGTTCTGACTTTTATTGTCTTTCGAGAATTGAAGTTGTTATGACCACACAAAATAATGATGGATCCAGAGGGAACTGGCAGGCTCATGGAGAAACCTTAAATGTAACTTGAACACATTGTGTTAAAGTTTCGCTGCAAATACGCTTGCTGTGCTCTGCACTATTGGAGATACAGGGAAGAGAAGAACAACCTTCTCTGTCCCAAGTTACACTGGCTAATGAGACGAGGGGAATGCCAAATGCGTCACAGTCAGGCTGATGGTACAACCCACAGTCTGTGCTGAGCCTGCAGAGTGAGAGGGGTTGGTCTCCAGTGAGTGAACTGGTGAAGTGCCAGGGAAAAGTTGACATTGGTCCGATGGAGCCCAGGAGAGGTACAGACGAGCAGAATATCGTGGAGGATGACAAACAGAATGTGTACCTGGATCCCTGGAGGCTGAAGGGTTGCAAACAGGATACAGGGATGGAGAAGCAGTTCAGAGCCCAGCGTGGAGAGCGTGTGTGTGCGTGCCTACATGCTAAGTCAGTTCAGTTGTGTCCAACTCTTTGCGACCCCATGGACTGTAGCCCACCAGGCTCTTCTGTCCATGAAATTCTCCAGGCAAGAATACTGAAGTGGGTTGTCATTTCCTTCTAGGGATCAAACCCAGGTATCCTGCACTGGAGGTGGATTCTTTACTGTCTGAGCCACCAGGGAAGCCTGTGGAGGGAGATCCATAGCAAAGCTTTCAGTCTTCCTTCTGGGGCCCCATGGAGCTCTCCGGGGCTACGAGGAATGAGGTGATTGGTATGAAAGCCATGTTCACGCAGCTAATGTGAAAACCTCATTCTGAAGACATGGTCCTGTTTTCTTAGGGTTTCCTTACGGAAAGACACCCGTTGATCTCAAATCACAAGCTGAAAGTAGGCGTGTACTTTGAGACAATTTTGACTAGACTAAAATATTGCTGATCACGGCAGGCTCAGGTCCATGCTTGCCAATGAGTTTTCTGCTCTTCTCCTGAGCATCAGTCCAGTTAGCACACGGCCACTGAGTCTAGGACTAATAGAGAAAGGACTGGAAAAGAATTTTTAATGTGATGTAATTGGATGTGAATTGTTAATTACATTATAAAACTTAAAGCACAAAACTTATCTCTTCAGCTGAGTTGGATTAGTTTCTCAACCAAAAGAAATTAGGCTGCAAGTCAAGAGACTAGCAAAGACCAGCATGCTAAGTGTGCTAGGGCATACTTCACTGGGGCTTCACCTGCCAAGCATGAAGTGCTCTTACTTTAATTCCGTGTGACTCCCAGCTGTCCTGGCCTCATGCAAAACCTGCTGGCCACATGCCTATCAGCATGGTAAGCAGTCTTGCTTTTTAAAAGATATATTTAATAGCAGCTTCATTGGAGTATAAGCTATTTAACTGTCTTGCATTGTGTTACTTCAGTCAGCAATATCTTCCAGACAGTAACCTTAAAATGCATCAAATTTCTGAATGTTGCCTGTTGTTAAATACTGTTCAGCAGGAGTGCCTAATATCCACAGGTGCAGGAAACTTAAAATTAAGGGTCACCCAAACCAAACTCAGTCCTTAACTCCTTTTCCAGCAGAGAAACTTCCCTTTAAAATTTGGTTTAATTTTTCATGCAAGGAAATGCACACCCCAGCCCCCTTCTAATCTCAGACAAAGTCTGACCATCTTGCTCTCCCCGGTGACGCATCAGGGTTTGCTGTCTGGTCTAAGCGGCCTGGAAAGCTGATCTGCTCCTTCCTTTCTGAAAATTGCCCTCACATGGCTAGTCTGGTGGTCATGTCAGAAATGGAAAATGTGTAATTTCAAATCCAGGGGAAAGCCATAGCGACGACCCCCAGCTATTTAGGAAGCAAATGATTTCAGTCAAAGTGTAATTGAGCTCTTTGCTTCTCTGTCTCCTGTTTTCTGTCCACCTGGCTTTTGTCTAATTTTCTATCCATCTGTGCTTCTGCTAAGACAGCCTGCAGAGAGTGTGAAGATGGAATTGGTCAAGTTTGCCACTCTTAGTTTGCAAACGTTTTGGAGAAGAAAAGGGCATGAACTGATGTCCTTAGTGAAATGGTTCTAATGGGAGCTGTACATCTGACTGTTTGCTAATGTCCAGTCTCCGTTGGCCTGGGATGCCCACAACCCAGCATTCCTGCTTCCCTCCTTGTCTCTTTAGGCTAAATTGATATTCGGCGTCTGATGATATGATGGCCTAGTTAAGACAAGCGAGTTTTCTAGCACCTTCCTGGGCAGGGTGGATGATTTAGAAAACAAAGGGCCAGAAGAGTAAGAAATGGCCTGCTTTTTAGGACTTAGACTTAGTTTCATTGTTCCTTTCCTTAAGGCCATTGAAATTGAGAGAACTCAGGCTCCTCTAAAATAACCTTTCCGTTATTGTAAGAGTGAGGACGGATGTACCCTCAAGTTTAAGGCATTTAACCTTCTGTCCCAAAGTCCCCAACTTGCTTCTGCCTTTGCTTAGGTCATACCTGACCACAGGAGGCACCTAAGAAATACCTGTGAATTATTAAGTTAATGTTCACCCCTAACAAGCTGTCAAAATTTCCCTGATGATATTTTTGGGTAGAGATTCTGTATCTCTTCATTATTATTATCTGGTAGGCAAGTGAGACTTCAGGATGTTACCAGGCTCCTCATAGGCTAAAAGCCCTGAAGGATGGGCACCATCAGTTAAATAACGATGCGTCACTTGACAAATGTTTCTTGCACGGGCGGGGTGTCACCTGGGCACTGCAGCAGGCAAAGCAAGGCCCCTGCTCACACGGAGCTTCCTGTTGAGTGGCTGACAGAGATGGACAACAAGGAGAAGCATGAACAGGAGAAATTTCAGGTGGGGATAGAGCTTTAGGACAGCATTAGAATCAGGTGATGTGACTGAGCTGGCCACTTGCTGGCTTCTTAGAGGGGTCTGGAAGGTATCCCTGAGCAAGGGCATTTCAGCCGAGATCTGCGTGATGAGGAGGAGTCCACCCTGTGAAGGCAGAAAGGAGGAGCATTTCTAGACAAAAGGAGCGACCGGTGAGAAGCCCTGATGTGATGAAGGATGGAATGGGTACATTCAAGGGACAAGGCTGAAACCAGTGGGGCTGGGATGGGCAGGGGGCAAGGAGAGAGGCCAGTGGAGGGGTCATGTGAGCTCAAGAAGATGGGGAGGAGTCTGAGATGTATTTTAGGTGCAGTGGAAAGCCACAGGCGAGATTTAAGCAGAGGATTGTCATGATTTGACTTACAATTTCTCAAGATCTCAGGTGGGAGCAGGAAAGTCAGCAGAGCAGGAGAGCTACCCAGGGGAGTACCATTAGTGGAGATGGGGGAGCAGGCATGGTCCAGGTAGCTTTTAGGTGGGTGGACTTACACAGACTTGCTGATGGAGTCCATGTGAAGCAGAAGGAAGGAGGGAATTAAGGGACTGCCTAGATTTGGGCATTAATAAGACCCTGTATTACTTTACTAGCGTGTGAGATGAGTGTGATTGTGCAGTAGTTGGAGCATTCTTTGGCATTGCCTGTCTTTGGGATTGGAATGAAAACTGACCTTTTCCAGTCCTGTGGCCACTGCTGGGTTTTCCAAATTGTCTGGCATATTGAGTGCAGTACTTTCACAGCATCATCTTTCAGGATTTGAAATAGCTCAACTGGAATTCCATCACCTCCACTAGCTTTGTTCGTAGTGATGCTTTCTTAGACCCACTTGACTTCACATTCAAGGATGTCTGGCTCTAGGTGAGTGATCACACCATCGTGATTACCTTGGTCATGAAGATCATTTTTGTACAGTTCTTCTGTGTATTCTTGCCACCTCTTCTTAATATCTTCTGCTTCTGTTAGGTCCATATCATTTCTGTCCTTTTTCAAGCCCATCTTTGCATGAAATGTTCCCTTGGTATCTCTAATTTTCTTGAAGAGATCTCTAGTCTTTCCCATTCTGTTCTTTTCCTCTATTTCTTTGCATTGATCACTGAGGAAGGCTTTCTTATCTCTTCTTGCTGTTCTTTGGAACTCTGCATTCAGATGCTTGTATCTTTCCTCTTTTCCTTTGCTTTTCATTTCTAAGCAATGCTCAAAATTCTCTAAGCCAGGCTTCAGCAATATGTGAACCGTGAACTTCCAGATGTTCAAGCTGGTTTTAGAAAAGGCAGAGGAACCAGAGATCAAATTGCCAACATCCGCTGGATCATGGAAAAGCAAGAGAGTTCCAGAAAAACATCTATTTCTGCTTTATTGACTATGCCATAGCCTTTAACTGTGTGGATCACAACAAACTGTGGAAAATTCTTCAAGAGATGGGAATACCAGACCACCTGACCTGCCTCTTGAGAAACCTATATGCAGGTTAGGAAGCAGCAGTTAGAACTGGACATGGAACAACAGACTGGTTTCAAATAGGAAAAGGAGTACATCAAGGCTGTATATTGTCACCCTGCTTATTTAACTTATCTGCAGAGTACATCATGAGAAACGCTGGGCTGGAAGAAACACAAGCTGGAATCAAGATTGCCGGGAGAAATATCAATAACCTCAGATATGCAGATGACACCACCCTTATGGCAGAAAATGAAGAGGAGCTAAAAAGCCTCTTGATGAAAGTGAAAGTGGAGAGTGAAAAAGTTGGCTTAAAGCTCAACATTCAGAAAACAAAGATCATGGCATCTGGTCCCATCACTTCATGGGCAATAGATGGAGAAACAGTGGAAACAGTGTCAGACTTTATTATTTTGGGCTCCAAAATCACTGCGGATGGTGACTGCAGCCATGAAATTGAAAGACGGTTACTCCTGTGTAGGAAAGTTATTACCAACCTAGATAGTATATTCAAAAGCAGAGACATTACTTTGCCAACAAATGTCCGTCTAGTCAAGGCTATGGTTTTTCCAGTGGTCATGTATGGATGTGAGAGTTGGACTGTGAAGAAGGCTGAGCGCCGAAGAATTGATGCTTTTGAAGTGTGGTGTTGGAGAAGACTCTTGAGAGTCCCTTGGACTGCAAGGAGATCCAACCAGTCCATTCTGAAGGAGATCAGCCCTGTGTGTTCTTTGGAAGGAATGATGCTAGAGCTGAAACTCCAGTACTTTGGCCACCTCATGCAAAGAGTTGGCTCATTGGAAAAGACTCTGATGCTGGGAGGGATTAGGGGCAGGAGGAGAAGGGGAGGACAGAGGATGAGATGGCTGGATGGCATTACTGACTCGATGGATGTGAGTCTGAGTGAACTCCGGGAGATGGTGATGGACAGGGAGGCCTGGTGTGCTGCGATTCATGGGGTCACAAAGAGTCGGACACGACTGAGCGACTGAACTGAACTGAACTAAAGACCTTGTATGAGGCTTCCTTGGTGGCTCAATGGTAAAGAATCTGCCTGCCAATGCAGGAGACACAGGTTTGATCCCCTGAGTCTGGAAGATCCCCTGGAGTAGGAAATGGCAATCCATTCCAGTATTCTTGCCTCGTGAATTCCTGGACAGAGGACTCCTGTCTGTGGAGTTGCAGAGTCAGACACGACTGAGTGACACGTGGGCAAAGACACTGGGGACAGGATGCTTTGCTCCAGTCCTAATTTAATCATGTTCGAGTGTATGAGGCGCTGAGTAGACCGCCGTACGTTTGCAAGTCCGCAGGAGAAAGCTTCGCTGGCAGGCAGTCTGGATGTGTCTGTAGGTTGCGCGCCCTGGACCAGGCTGTGCACCGAGCTGTAGCTGTGCTTCACGTTCCCATGAATTCAAGCAACAGAAAAGTGAAACAGGAAGATGCTTCTCAATGTAAACGAGAAATGTTCACGTCAATGGAAGGCTGACCACATGTACCCAGTTTTTAAAATGTGCTGTACTTAGTGAGATGAAGCAGACCAGGAGTCACTTTACATGCTGCTCTTCTGTCAAGCTTTGAGTTTGGCCCGTGGTGCGGTTGGTAGTTTGAATGCTATTAACATTTTTATCACTACCTTTTCTTCAACCATGTCACTTAAAAAGGATATTTGTAAATGTTTTTAACTTTGATTTTTTTTTTTTATATCCAGGAGGTACTTTTTAAATCCTTACCATACATAATTGCAAGTGAATCATGAAAGTCATTAGGAATATAAAATTCCCTTTTTAGTAATTTTCTTTATAGTAATCTTTTTCTGGACTATAGCTCCTATTTTGAACCATAACATATGACCATTCCTTGGTCTAGTAACTCAAAGAAAGAAAAAAAAAAACAAACCCTTTGAGTATCCTGGTCATCAAAGAAAAGATGGGATGATTTTTTCAAGGAATTAAAAAGCAAAAGCATTACTTACACTATGCTTATATAACAAACTGAGCCTGGTTTCAGATCACCCCACACCTACACCTATGTGGTGGCAAATAACTCTGTCTGCTATTATAATCAACAAGGACCGGGCTGTGGCTCTCTCTGGTTCCTTTTGTTTGTGTTTTCACAATCCCAAATAGAAACAATACATATGTTTTCCGTCACCACATTTTATTTTTAGAAAATCTGGAAAATGAAATGCCTTCATTTCAGCCACATGACTCCCATTAGCCTTAATGGGAGAAAGGCCTCTTGGTGAAGGAAAGGAACCATCCCTGAGTGCATGAATAACACAGGCCAGTGGTCAAGGTGAGGGCCGTCTGCAATGCCTGCACCAGCCATGCCCCTCGCGGTGGGTCTGCCCATGTCAGACCCCGCTCAGGATGCGTTGGGATGAGCCATCAGGGTCTTCTGGGAGCTCAGCACCCGAAGGGGCCTCCTCTGGCCCACCTTATGCCCTCCAGTTCCAGGCAGGGTGGGATCTGCCCTGCTTGTTGGGAGACCCACACATTGCTGATTGGACCCCTTCTCACTACATGGTCTCCCCCAGGTCTGGAGCATCCTGTGTGACCCTAGAACTTGAGACTGGACTTTGCTAAGAAACTGTTTCTGTGTTGGTTGCTCCCAGAGGCCTGGAGCTGGGCGGAGGTTGGGCCTGGGTCTCACTGCGTGCTCCTCTCCCCTCCCCCACCCAGTGCAGCTGTCCACATCCCTTTAAATCTGACTGAAGTGATCAGGGCATCTTTGGAGATAAGAAGGGTTAAAGGGTAGATGCAGATGAGGCGGGGGCTGTGTTCCTCCTTCAGGCTCAGTTTTGCATCTGAAGCTCCCCCTAGCAGAGGGCTTCTGATCTATCTCCCTGCGGTAGCTCCACATTCTTTTTTCTCCCCAGCACAAAAGCTCCTGCTTTTCCTCTGCAACACAAGGAAGGGGCACAGTCAAGGGACAGACCACGGCCACTGGGGCTGGGGGCCGGAGCCCCTCACCCAGAGCTGCTGTAGGGCCAGAAGGACGGCTGGGCTTGTCCCACTCAAAGGACAGTTCTCATCCCACTGAGAGAAGCCCCCCTAAACCTAACCCACGTTGGCCTCCCCTGACCTTCAGCCAGTAACTTAGCCAGATGGACAGGAAATAGACTTAGGGCGTACGGATGGTCACGAGTCAAAGACTGAACAAACTGTCTTCCTGCCTCTCTATGTCTCCTTGTGTGTATATTTTCCCCTAAGTTTGAAAGTACAAAGTCTTTTTATATCCCTTAAGGATTATATTTTTAGGGCTGTGCTTTAGATATGGACTTCCTGGGTGGCACTAGTGGTAAAGAATCTGCCTACCAATGCAGGAGTGTCAGGAGACGTGGGTTCAGTCTCTGGGTCAGGAAGATCCCCTGGAATAGGAAATGGTTATGACCAACCTAGACAGCATATTAAAATGCAGAGACATTACTTTGCCAACAAAGTCTATCTAGTCAAAGCTGTGGTTTTTCTAGCAGTCATGTATGGATGTGAGAGTTGAACTATAAAGAAAGCTGAGTGCCGAAGAACTGATGCTTTTGAACTGTGGTGTTGGAGAAGACTCTTGAGAGTTCCTTGGACTGCAAGGAGATCCAACCAGATCAGTCCTGAGTGTTCATTGGAAGGGCTGATGCTGAAACTGCAACTCCAATACTTTGGCCACCTGATGCAAATAACTGACTCATTGGAAAAGACCCTGATGCTGGGAAAGATTGAAGGCAGGAGAAGGGGACGACAGAGGATGAGGTGGTTGGTTGGCATCACTGATTCAATAGACATGAGTTTGAGTAAACTCCAGGAGTTGGTGATGGACAGGGAAGCCTGGCACGCTATTTTTCCATGGGGTCACAAAGAGTTAGACACGACTGAGTGACTGAACTGAACCCACTCTAATAGTCTTGCCAGGAAAATTCCATGGGCAGAGGAGACTGGTTGTCTATAGTCTACACAGTGGCAGAGAGTCGGACATGGCTGAGCACACGACTGAGCTTCTTAGATATGGGCCACTTTAGTGCTGCGTAAACTCCAACGATGGCTCAGCTTCTCTCAGTGCCTTATTCTTTCTGAGTTTTCATAATGCCCTATGTCCTTCTCACAGAGCAGGATGGTTATTATCTCGTTGTATAGATGAGCAACTTGAGGCCAAACAGGCAGGCTGACCTGTGCACCATCATTGGTTGAAGGAAGGCAGAACCAAGAGGAAGTAGACCCCAGATTTCTAGGGGTGTGTGCTAATTCTTTTCACCACTTGGGTTCCAAGTGTCTTCCATCTTTCTGAGGTGACTTCGGGCTGTAAACTTGGCATTCTGGGTGGATTAGTGTCCCCCCCTTTCTGAGGGGTCATGCAGATACCAGGTCAGTGGACCTGACCTTGGTGGGATTCCAAGTAACTGATGACCAATCTGTGCTCACCAGCAAATTGATGGAAACTGTAGACGATGTTGAGATGCATGGGATGTTACAAATGTGTTCATGCCGTTTGGGTGACGATCAACATAGATCGTCATAGTACAAAGTTCTCAAGAGTGACTGTCTGAAAACTGTTACTCTGAAAAATTTTTTGACTTATCACAAAGTACTATTTTTTACAATGTTTACATTTGCACTAATTTTAGACTTAGGGACATCATGCCAAAATAGGACAGTTTTCTTGTGCCCCTTGCCATGCTTCCCCTAAAGCTAACACGTACCATGCTAACAACAACCATTTAAAAAACATTTTCTTAAATCAGCAAGCACCAATGCAGCCTAAAGACCAACTGCCTGCAAAGTCACTTTTGGAAGAGTGCTCTATTTACTCTGCAGCTTGACCCCCAAGAGTCCTTTGAAAGGCATCAGGAAAAGCAGAATGGCTCAGAGGACTCAAGCCCACCAGGCTCCTCTGTCCATGGGATTCTCCAGGCGAGGATACTGGCGTGGGTTGCCATTCCCTTCTTCAGGGATCTTCCCAACCCAGGGATCGAACCCAGGCCTTCTACTTTGCAGGTGGATTCTTTACCACTGAGCCACCAGGGTAGCCCCAGGGGAGAGCAGGAACTGGATAGAACCAGAGGGTGTGCAACATGGCAACCTACCTTCCTAAGAGAAGTTTTTGGAAAACTTAGTTGGGGTGTTTAGGGATCTAAAAGCCCAATAAAAACCAGTCCACTGATTATTTTTCTTCCTACTTTGAAATCAAGAGTAAAACAGACGTTATGACCCCCAAGAAAAGGCAGAAGGGGTTGATATGGAAGAAAAGTGCACATCCTACCATCATTCTGTGTAATTCACTGCCAGAGTTGCCAGTTTATATAAAACGACACTCAGCTGTATTAACTAAACATTTAAAAATGTCGCAGGAAAATGATTTCCTCTCCAGCCAATGTGAGACAGGTAGGAAGAGTGAAAATATGCGGGGCCTCGCTCTTCCCCCCACAGATATCTTCTCCCCAGAGATATATTAGTTCAGAAGGACTTGTCGTTTTTTTGCGATTCTGCACTCTCCACTTTACTCCAAAATGATGATTTTTCAACAAGACGGTGATAAGTTTAGTTTTACGCAGCGACCCCTCCTCTCTTTAGGATATAAGGGAAATGCTTCTGCTAGACGCAGATACTCACTGTAGCATTTAAGAAACAGTTAAGCATCTTTCCATTTTTTTGAAACCTAAGTGGTCTCTCAAGGCAAGCCCATAAACAAAATACATTTTGTTCCTTGTGACAAGAAGTAAATGTGAGGACGTTCTCATGAAATGAAAGGGATTGGAAAGTGAGTGCTTTCAGTTGTGACACCACCTGTTTATCTCATTGGGAGATGATGGTCCTTTGGGGAGGGGACATAGGGGATGAAAGGACCTAAAATATATGAGCCTCGTGGTCTTAGGAGATGGAGGCCAGCATTAGAGTCTCAGCCTCTGTGTACCGACTGTGGCCTGGCCGGCCCTGGTTCAGCCTCTTTCGACTGCTTGATTTATTCTTCATTGCTGTTTTCACGTGGCCTGTGCTTCTTTGCAGAGGCCTTGGGGAGTCTCTCCAATCATGATTTTCAAAAATAGTTCTTCAAAGGGTGCAGTGTTCTTAGAAAAAGATGCACTCAGGGCCACATGTTTCCAGCTGAGTTTGGGTTGACATGATTGAGGTTTGTAAAAAGCATCTGAGAAAACCAGAAAAATGCCATCAGCCAGACAAGAGAATGCTTCCAGCGGGTTCCCATAGCTCTGAGAAGGAGAACCCAGAGCCTTTTCCATGGGAATCCCACAGCCTTGGAATTCACTTCCTGTTCTGACATGGAACCCTCAGAAGTATTTATATCTTCTCCAAATGGGGTTTCCAGATCCTGGGATGGAATCGAGGATCTGGCTGGTAGGAGGAACCTGCCTGACCTGGGAAGGCAGGAAGTGGAGGCATTGTGTGTCTCCTTCCTGGCCCCAACCCCACAAAGCACCGAAATAGGGGATTCCTTACAGCCAGAGTCCTGAACCGCACGTGGAAACTGTGGACAGGAAGACACATTGGGAAAGGGAGTTCTGAGATCAGAGCCCTCAATGGTACTATAAAATCCCTGATTTTATAACTCACTCTTTAGGCCCAGACTTTGATCATTTTAAGCACTTCAAAATGGCTCTTTAATTTTGCTCATTTCCTTTACCACTCAGCATGGAATCAACCAATTTCTGGCCTACGTCCAATGACCGCTGCTTTAAGGTTAAAGATTTGCTACTTCTAACACCTGATGATTTCCATCTTCATCTTAATTATACTAAATGAGTCCCATGCAGATACATATGCCCATTTTCTACTCATTTTTATGAGGCAGAGGAACCGCAGGATATATTCAAGTAATTGCCAGAGAACAAGCCGTCCAGACGAGAATGACGGCCGTGCTGGGGCTGGAGGCCACGTGGGGATGTGCCCACATCCAGCCTCCAAGCGTGGCAGCCCTAGTGGGGAGGGTGTTTCAAAATGTGGGTACATCAAGAGGTACCTGTGGGTGGACTGCTCAGAGACAGACCAGTCAGAGGGACGGAGGCCTCCACCTGGCCTTCATCTCTGGATGAGCCCCTACTGGCTGCTTTGGCTGGAGGCCTCCCTGAACTGCCTGGTATCGTCACAGACATTAGCCCATTTTGTATTTTGCTGCCCTTGGCTTTCTGAATGGCTTTTTCTATGTCACTTTGACATGTTCATTGACTAGAAGACCCCACTGGGCTCTCTCAGTCAGCTCCCACCCATCGGGCTCATTCACTGTTGGGTCATTGGACTTCTCAGAACAGACAGCAACCCCTCACGTCAATGATGGAGTCAGAGTTAGCTGTTGGGCAGATCCTTGCCTGGTCTGTCCAAGTGACACCTGTTGGTTCTGTGATGGGGCCGCGACTCCCCAGGGGCCTGAGCCTGAGTCCTTAGATGTGTGCTTTTTGCCCTTGGCTTGCTTGCCGACAGAGGACCAGGGCAAACCATCTGATAATGCAGGCTAGGTCTCTGGACCATCTGTGAGTCCACTAGAGTGGGTTCCTGGTGGGGGCATTTCTGGGCTAAAGGGTAAGTCCACCTGCGTTTCTGCTGGGCATTGCCAGCGTTCCCTCCCTTGCAAGCTGTGTGGGCTTTCTCTTTTAATAAGTGAGTTAAGTCCATTTGTATTCATGGAATGACTGATGTTTAGTGCCAACTTTGTCATAAATTTGCAATTTTTTTGGTTATTTGTTCATCTCTAGGATATGTATTCATTACTTTTTGTTTATAATTTTCTCCTAGTTTTTATTAATAAGAAGGTTTGGGTCCTTGTTCTGTGGTTACATTTTTACTTGTACCTTTTTAAAATTGAAGTGTGATTAATTTTCAGTGTTGTGGGAGTTTCAAGTGTCCAGTAAAGTGATTCAGTTTTACGTATGTGTGCGTATGTAGTGTGTGTGCATACCCTTTCCAGTTCTGTATGTATGCAAGCATGCACGCTAAGTCCCTTCAGTCATGTCTGACTCTTTGTGACCCTGCGGACTGTAGCCCACCGAGCTCATCAGCCCATGGGGATTCTCCAGGCGAGAATACTGGAGTGGGTTGCCATGCCCTCCTCCAGGGCATCTTCCCCATCCAGGGATCGAACCTGTGTCTCCCGCATCTTCTGCATTGCAGGTGGATCCTTCAGCCAGTGAGCTGCTAGCCCTTTTATAAGATATTGAGTACAGTTCCCCGTGTTATGCGGTAGGTTTTCAGTATGTGTGTCTGTTCATCCCAAACACCTCGTTTATTCCTCCCTTTGTACTTGTTCCTGTTTGAACGTCCTCAGTCCCTAGTCTGAGAGCAGCTGACGGAATAAGAGAGGCTGGGAAACCAGAAGGCTGGTCTGGGCGTCTCTACCACTGCTGCTCCACATTCTTGCTCTCCTTGTAGGCGCATGGCAGGACTGTTCATCCCTCCACTTTGACAGCCTGCTGTGGTCACTGCAGCTGAGCAATTGGAAGGCTTGGGAGTGGGAGCCGTGATGGGCCAGTGCAGTCTCTGCGCCCTTTCTCCTAAACTCCGGGGTCACGGTAGCAGAGGCCACGGTGGTGCCTCCAGGGGGCTCTTTGATGAGCAAAGCCGCGTGCGCTGGCTCTGGGCCTGTACCTTGTGCTGCGGCCACCTGGGAAGGGGCTTCCAAGGCCGATTCAGACTCAGTAGGTCAGAGGTGAGGGCTGAGGCTCCGCCTCTGTATAAGGCTCCAGGTGTGGTCAGTGCTGGCCTTCCTAGCTCACAGTTTTAGTAGCCAGGTGCTGAGTCACAAAAATTTGTTTTTGTTCTTTTTTTTTTATTGCACTGTGACCTAGCTTAGTAGTCCTCAAAGTGTGGTTCCTGGAATAGAAGCCTCAGTACCACTACCTGGGAGAAATGTACACTTTGGGGCTCCTCTTTGTATCTACTAAGTTGGAAACACTGGAGCTGGGCTGCCCCAGATAATGGATTTCAACAAGGTGTCTCTGTGATCCTGAAGCATGCTACCACTAACTGCACCAGTCCAGACTCCTACCTTGGTAGGTGGGCTCCAATCAATTATGACTTGTGTTTAGTTTTGAGTAACAACACATCCAAAAAGCAGTGGCTTGAGAATGGAAGAGTTTATTTTTGTTGTAAAAGAAATCCAGGAGTGGGCAGTCTGGGGCAGGTATGGGAGGCCCACAGTGTCCTCAGAAGTTCAAGTGTCTGTCTTTCTGTTCCAGAGTCGTTCAGGTGTGACCCTCATTGCAATGCTTGTAGAATAGTTTCCAGGATTCCAGCCATCACGTCTACATCCATAGTGAATACCCGGTGAACATCCCCTCTTGAGACCCTCCCAGAAGTTCTTCCAAAGGACTTCTGCTTATTTCTCACTGGCCAGAGCAATAGCCTACCAGAGCAAGATGTGGTTTTTCGCTAGGTCTGTGATCACCTTGAACAAAATGAAGATTCTCTAAGTAAGAAAAAATATAAGAATGGATATTGAGTAGGCAACCAACTGAGTCTACCAGAGATGGTGGGAACTTGAGGTCATCAGTGATAATGTTTAAGACGTGGAGAGAGCAACATTCTGTGAATTGAAAGAGTTGTTGGATGTCGTCAGAGAGTGGGAGGTTTTAATTTACTGGTTCAGAGGAGAGGAAGCTTTGGGTATGAAGACATTTCAGGGATGGGATGTGGTGTAGGAATGGGGACTGGAGTGGAGGTGATGTCATTGAGTGTAGGAGTGGAGGTGATGTCATTGAGTGTAGGAGTGGAGGTGATGTCATTGGTTGTAGGAAGGGCTGGAATGGAGCAGATGTCATTGTTTATAGGAGTGGAGGTGATATCATTGAGTGTAGGAATGGAGGTGATGTCATTGAGTGTAGGAGTGGAGGTGATGTCATTGGTTGTAGAAAGGGCTGGAGTGGAGGTGATGTCATTGGTTATAGGAGTGGACGTGATGGTCATTGGTTGTAGGAAGGGCTGGAATGGAGGAGATGTCATTGTTTATAGGAGTGGAGGAGATGTCATTGGTTGTAGGAGTGGAGGTGATGTCATTGGTTGTAGAAAGGGCTGGAGTGGAGGTGGTGTCATTGGTTCGGAGGGAGGTGGAGTGGAAGCGATGGCCCTTGGTTGTAGGAGGGGCTGGAGTGAGCTGTCCTTGACGTGAGGCCAGGAATTCTGCTGTTTTCACTGCTGCCTCCTAGGTGCTCTATCTACATCAGTACCTGGTACATAGTAGGTAGTCTGTGGATATTTGCTGAAGATAAGGAGGTCAAGCAATTTCTTTGAAAGAGCAGGTAGTGGGGTAAAAGTCTGACCTGGAAGCTCCTCCCCATCACCACACACGCACACACCACACATACCACATGTACACCACACACACACACGCCACAGGTACCACACATGCCACGCACACACACACTCTGGGAGGACAGCTGGCTCTGAGCGGGCAGTTTCCTCTGCAGGAGCCTTAACCAAGCTTCTTCTCTCTTGCTTCCATTGACACCTCGAAGTTCAGTCTGAGTTTTAAATCAGTTTCTAGTGTCTAGTGTTACTTGCATGATAATGCTCAGAGCTCCCAAGCAAAGCAAGGGGAGGAGGAGAGGTGAAAGCTGCCAGAATTATCAAGCAAAATGGAAAGGTAGCCATCGATGGCAATGCCTCTTCCTAAATGGTGGTGTTAGTGAGCCCCTGCTCTTACGTACCACTGGTGTGGCAGACGGTGATCCTGTCTAGTTATAAGCTGTGTCCAAAATGGAGATGGCAGGGAAACAGTCGTGTGTTATTTCACTAGAAATGTGCTACACCTCCCTGAGAAAACCACTGTGAAGGTTTCTGTGAGTGACAGATTGTCAATGATTTCTACTTTTTCTTTTTTAAAAAAATTAATTTAATAGGAGGCTAATTACTTTACAATATTGTAGTGGTTTTAGCCAAACATCGACATGAATCAGCCATGGGTGCACATGTGTTCCCCGTCCTGAACCCCCCTCCCACCTCCCTCCCCATCCCATCCCTCAGGGTCATCCCAGTGCACCAGCCCTGCGCACCCTGTCTCATGCATCGAACCTGGACTGGCGATCTGCTTCGCATATGATAATATACACGTTTCAACGCTACCCTCTCAAATCATCCCACCCTCGCCTTCTCTCACAGACTCCAAAAGACTATTTTTTTCAGTGTTTCAAATTTGACAGTGATTATGGCTTTTATAATTTAGAAAATTTTTTAAAAGGAAATATCCCTTACTGAAAAAAAAACATCCCCTCAAATAGTCGCCTCTGGAAACTTTAGCCACGAGTTTTGATAAAAGCTGAAAATGCTCTTTTTCTGTGCTTTGAGAATATAATTCATGCTTTGGTATAAAGAATTATGGGGCTGTCGATTGTCTGGGACTCCTTCCTCAGTGTCAGGTTGAAAGGTGTGATCTAATCATTGAGTGGAATATCCCTCTTATCACCTGCAAGAAAGCCCAGGTAATCCTTTTATTAGACAACTGGCAGGTGTGTCTGTGTGTGTATTCACATGTGCATATGTATGCATGTATATATTTTTGACTTCCAAATATGTGTATGTGTTCAGATTTTTGTTCAATAGTCTTAAGACTTGAGGATTATGATAATTGGAAAAACAGCTCTGTCCAGTGACCCAGTGACCATTCTAGACACTGTCTTTGGGACAGAATAATCTACATGGCTCTCTGCAGTAAATGCATGCATGACCCCTTTATATGAGCGCTGCGTGCAGACTCCACACATGCCATCTTTTTTTAAATTGAAGTATAATTAATTTATAATGGTATTTTCGGGTATACGGCACAGTGGTTGAAATGCATATCTAATTCTTTTTCAGATTCTTTTCCCTTGTAGGTTTTCGCAAAATATTGAGCCGCGTTCCCGGTGCTGTAAGAGTTATGTATTGTATATATGGTAGCATATATTGGTTAATCTCAACTCTTAATTTATACCTCTCCCCCTTGCCCCTTTGGTAACCATAAATTTATTTTCATTGTCAGTAGGTTGCTTTCTGTTATGTAAGGAAGCTCATTTGTATCTTATTTTTAGACTCCACATGTAAGCAGTATCATATGTTATTTGTCTTTGTCCGATTTACTTACTATGATAATCTATAGGTCCATCCATGTCGCTGCAAATGGTATTATTCTTTTTTTATGATTGAGTAGTATGCCATTGTGTGTGTGTGACCCATTTACCTGTCAATGGACACTGAGGTCGCTTCTATATCTTGGCTGTTGTAAACAGAGCTGCTATGGATATAGGAGGTGGCTGTATCTTTTTGAAGTATCGCTTTGTCTGGATATATGCCCAGGAGTGGGACTGCAGGATCATATGGTAACTCTATTTTTAGTTTTTTAAGGAACTGCCATACTGGTTTTCACCGAGGCTGTAGCCCACATGGTTTCTTGAAACTTGACCCCAGAACAATAAAAATAACCATAGTGCCTCTTCCCCCTTTCCCTCTGAATCCAGAGTTCTTCCACTCCCAGGGCTTGACTATTTTTGTCTTAACACCACGTTGACATCTTAACATTGCTCAGCACCCTCCCCTCATCTGCTCTGGGTCCCAAAAAGGGAAGGCTCCCTTCAGAGGGCTGTAGCCGCTGCCATCGCTTTTCCCAAGTCGGCTTTATTTCTTGGTCGTCACCCCTCCCCAGTTTGTCTCCTCCTTTAGAGAGAAATGTTTACACGTACAGTAGGAGGAACCTGTTTACTGTCTAGGAAGGGCTGGCATGGACAGGAAGCCTTGTTTCCTGACAAAGAAAGGACCCGCTCGGGCGTTTCCGCTGGCCCAGCTGCCTTTGAACACCCCTCCATCCTTGCCGTCTGACCTTGAGGTTGCTGTCTGTTCCCCTGATTTCTTCTCTTTCCTCTTCCCGGAGGCTCCAGCTCTGCTCCTGCCGTGTGGCTGGGCTTTGGGACTTGCAGGTCCGAGCACAGCTTCCCCTCCTGACCCTCTCCTCTCCTCTCCTCTCCGCCAGGAGCTGTTTATTCCATTTGCTCCTTCCCCCCCCCCCCACCCCCTTTCCCCTCTCTCTGACTCCCCGCCTGGGTCGCAGCATCTCTGCGTAGAAATTTAGCAGAAATGTGCTGAAATAATTACCGGTTACCAGCTGATTTTAAACAGAAGTCTGGATCGGGCGGGAGACAGGGTGCCACATGGACACCCCTTTCCACACGAGGAAATCAGCTTTTCAACCGCTGCCAGAAGGTGAAGCCTTGGTTGGTTAGGAAACAGAGAACATACCCAACAGCTTTGTCCATCGTAAAAGCTTTTTCTTTGCTGGCTCTCTTGCTTGTTTCTCTGTGGGTCATGAACAAGCTCTTTTATTTCATCTTCTTGTACTGTAATTGCAGATGGTTTGGGGATTTCTGTCTTGTATGGGGGAAATATCAAGCCAACCATACCTGCTGGAGAAATTGGGTCTGTTCTGAGCACCCAGGGTTACTGCCTCTTCCTCTTTAGTGATCTCTGCATCCACAAATTGGTGTGGTTTGAGCTGAGATGGCATGGTTTGATGCTATCTGCCACTACCCTGAGTCACCCCAGACTGCCCTCCACCCATTACCGCTTTTTTAAAGCTCATGTGTCCACATTTTATCCTTAGTTGACCTGTCTGACCTTCCTGCCTCACCTGTGGGCCGACCTGCAGCAAACTCCATCCCTGAGTATCACCTGAGTGGCAGCCTCCTGTGTCCCTGTGCTAGAATGTGCTGTGCTAAGTGGCTTCAGTCGTGTCTGGCTCCATGCGACCCCAGGGACTGTAGCCCACTGGCTTCCTCTGTCCATGGAGGTCTCCAGGCAAGAATACTGGAGCGGGTTGCCATTTCATTCTCCAGGGGATCTTCCCAACCCAGGGATCAAACCTGCATCTCATACATCTCCTGCACTGCCAGACAGGTTCCTTATTTTGAATGAAAGATACAATGACCTTTCGTTGCCCAGGGTATAATTCCTTATTTTGAAAACTCACAAAGAGAAGAATTAAGCACAATATTCTGGATAACAAAGTGGATGAGGTGTGACTTTAAAGACAAATCCCAGACGAAATATACAGACGGAAGAATCAAATTAGGAAATCATCTTTCTGATTCTTCCTCTTACCTCTTCACCCTCATTGTTGCCCCACCTGGGCTGAGGGACAGCAAAATCCTGCCTGAAGTGAGAAGAGACTGCGATTCACCCCCTGGAGCCATCCGGCGTAGCCTTCCATTTGATGGCTGCACAGTCCTACCCAGCTCACTTCTTTGATTTCCTGTGATACTCAGGGATGGAGTTTGCTGCAGGTCGGCCCACAGGTGAGGCAGGAAGGTCAGACAGGTCAACTAAGGATAAAATGTGGACACATGAGCTTTAAAAAAGCGGTAATGGGTGGAGGGCAGTCTGGGGTGACTCAGGGTAGTGGCAGATAGCATCAGATTTTTAGGAGAGCCTAAGACCCCCCTGTAGGTGATTTTAGAAGCTGGTATTTATTTTGATGACCCAGAAATATCAATATAAGCTTGTTACTGTATTTCTAAGAGAGTCTGTTGTATGATGGTCTAACGTTTGAGGGGAGAAAATATCACCTCCCGAAACAGTAAAATGTGGAAGAAAATGTGGCTGTGGCTTCAAGGAAGCCTGTTTTGCTTAGAAATGCCTCTTTGGTTAACTGGCCAGCTTCGGTCTGGTTTCAGAGGCAGGAAAGTGCACAGAACTGAGACGCAAACCTTACAGAATATCTTTCTAGAGAACTGCTTCAGCTTTGGCACCAGATTCATCTGTCTGGAAATAGATTATTCCAAGACATAAATCACAGCAGGGTCCTCTATGATCCACCTCCCAGAATACTGGAAATAAAAGCAAAAGTAAACAAATGGGATCTAATTAAAATTAAAAGCTTCTGCACAACAAAGGAAACTATAAGCAAGGTGAAAAGACAGCCTTCAGAATGGGAGAAAACAATAGCAAATGAAGCAACTGACAAACAACTAATCTCAAAAGTATACAAGCAACTTATGCAGCTCAACTCCAGAAAAATAAACGACCCAATCAAAAAATGGGCCTCAGAACTAAATAGGCATTTCTCCAAAGAAGACATACGGATGGCTATCAAACACATGAAAAGATGCTCAACATCACTCATTATCAGAGAAATGCAAATCAAGACCACAGTGAGGTACCATTTCACACCAGTCAGAATGGCTGCGATCCAAAAGTTTACAAGCAATAAATGCTGGAGAGGGTGTGGAGAAAAGGGAACCCTCCTACACTGTTGGTGGGAATGCAAACTAGTACAGCCACTATGGAAAACAGTGTGGAGATTCCTTAAAAAATTGCAAATAGAGCTGCCTTATGACCCAGCAATCCCACTGCTGGGCATACACACTGAGGAAACCAGAATTGAAAGAGACACATGTACCCCAATGTTCATCGCAGCACTGTTTATAATAGCCAGGACATGGAAGCAACCTAGATGTCCATCAGCAGATGAATGGATAAGAAAGCTGTGGTACATATACACAATGGAGTATTACTCAGCCATTAAAAAGAATACATTTGAATCAGTTCTAATGAGATGGATGAAACTGGAGCCGATTATACAGAGTGAAGTAAGCCAGAAAGAAAAACACCAATTCAGTGTACTAACACATATATATGGAATTTAGAAAGATGGTAATGATGACCCTGTATGCGAGACAGCAAAGGAGACACAGATGTATAGAACGGACTTTTGGACTCTGAGGGAGAGGGAGAGGGTGGGATGATTTGGGAGAATGGCATTGAAACATGTATACTATCATGTAAGAAACGAAGTGCCAGTCTATGTTCGATGCAGGATACAGGATGCTTGGGGCTGGTGCACAGGGATGACCCAGAGTGATGATATGGGGTGGGAGGTGGGAGGGGGATTCAGGATTGGGAGCTTGTATACACCCATGGTGGATTCATGTCAATGTATGGCAAAACCAATACAGTATTGTAAAGTAAAATAAAGTAAAAATAAAAAAATTAAAAATTAAAGAACAAACAAACAAACGAACAAACAAAGTGCGTTCTCTAGATGCGTTTCCCTGCCTTGGGCTGTCAGGGTTCCAACAGCGATGCTCTCTGCGCCCGTGTGTGATGTTATGGTTTCTCGCTTGTCCTTGCGATCCCACTGATGGAGTCTGGTGGCTGTGCTGGTCTGCCCCTGCCCCCAACCTCACTGTGCCCTGCCACCCCTTAGCAACCACCCTCCCCTGGCTCATTTCCTACTGTGAGCCAAAGGGCCACAGTTATTAAAATTGTGTGCCAACCAGGGAGCTATGGCTCAACAGGGGCTCATCTGAGAACACAAAAGATTATGTATCACCTTAATACTTGGAAAGAAGAAGTGAAATATCTTCTTCTATCAAATTGGTTCATTATGGCTCTTTCCGGCCGGTGGAGGCCAAGCATCTTGAGGCTCAGGCAGCTTTTCCGCTTTTTGTACTAAGGATTGCGTGCCCCAGCGGTACCCTTGCCTGGCCCAGATTCAAGTATCTTCTTGATGCTGTGTTGGCAAGGTCCCCACTGTCCTCCCCACTGCCCTCCTGCCCTAAAGCTGGGGCAGCTCGGGACCCTTGTTTCAGCACAGAGAGGTGCCCTGCTGGCATCCAGCTCTGAGGTCTGCAGGTGGACATGGTGAGTCAGGAACAAAATCTGGCACAACCCGCTCCCCTGAGCGTCCTGCTGTCTGCCGGCGCTGCCTGCCACCCCGACTGTGGCCAGCCCCTTGTTTCCAGAGGCTCTTCTTCCCCAAAATCACATCCCATCAACTCTCAGGGAAGTGATGGCCCAGCAAGTCTGCTGAACTCTCTTCCCCTGAAAGCTTTTTCCTAATAGATGCAATAACATATTTACCTTAAAACAGCTGGCTTTGTGCTTGCTATTCAGACTTTCCATATTGAAAATACACCGTCTGTGGATACCTGCGCAGGTGGGAACATTGTAGATGAAAGCGGTGACTCAGGCAGCTCAAAATCTAGGCAGGTGGTCCTGTCTGGACAAGTATGATTCAGAAGAGGCTCAGGTAGAAACGTTGAAGCCCAAGAAAGTTTCTGCTTAATCTGTGAGGGTTCATGGGTGCTCTGATATCTTTAATTATAAATAATAATACATTTCACAACAAATAAAGAGCTTTAGAGGAACGCCGGTAAGCACTGTGTAATGGTCCAAGGAGGACTTAACTGATCTAAAGATAAGAGTTTAACACATTATTGACTGGAGACATATTAATACATCTTTATTACTCAAACGTTATTGACTGGGGACTTATCAATATGTTTTTAGAGAGTGATGCAATTAACATCACTGTGCAAAGCTGTTAGAGCTTACAATTTAGGGCTCCTTATACAACTTGTGGTTTTGTTATCATTCACATTTTGTTCCCTTAGATCTTTGTTCCAATCTTGTGTATTAAATCAAGTTTATTACTATAGAATTTTCAAAAGTGACCCATCACAAAATTGTGAGTGAAGAAGAATTTTTTCAGGGAGTTTGATGCAGGTACTTTCTCTGATGTCTGAGTGACATATACCTTAGTGTCTCAAAAGATGCTAGTTCTTGAGAATATAATTCCGATGCAGATGATGTGAATACTAGACCTTAACAAAAAGACAGAAAAAAAAAAAAAAAAACCCTTAGTGATTGATTCTCATACAGAAAGTGAAAACAAAGCTCACGTTACTAAGAAGACTTCACAGGGGTGGCAGGTGTCACTATTGACTGTAATAACCTGCCAAGTGTTAGTAAAATAACAGGATTAATTTTTAGCCAGCCAAAATGAAAAAAATGCTGGGCAGGGTTTTTATATTGACCAGGGGATTTTTGTGTCAGTTCCTACAAAGCTTCCCCAGTCGAGTATAGAAGGAACCCATGGCTGTTAGGCAGGTTTTTTGGTTGGTTTTGGTTTACCCACTAGAGCCCAGCCTCGCTCTGGGTAGGTGAGCTCGCTGGGTAGTTGAGGGTAATGTGTTTTAGAGAAGGGAATGGGCGGGGGGGGCTGTTACTGTTGAAAGGAAACCTGCAGGGCCCAGCCCCATCAGGCCTCGGGCTCAGGAAGCGCGCTTTGAGTTCCAGTCCAAGGAACAGAAATGTCTGGCAGAAGTCGCTGTTTGATTCAGCTTCTCCTACGAAGGGCAGAGCCTTTAGAGGTGACAGGTCTTCATGAGGGTGATGTAGTTTTAAATTTGAGCCATGAATAGAGAACTCTTAAGTCCAGTCTGCATGCAGAGTGTATGAGAAGAATAAGACCTTGTTTCCTGGCATGGGCCCCACTGGGGGATCATTTCACGGCTGATGGTTGTGCTTCTCAGAATCCACAAAAAGGCCTGATCAATATGTTGTCAGGAAGGTTTTTCTTTGACTACACATTTTTCTTTTTCCCAGTTTACCAACTGCGTTCTACTTCAAGGAATCTGTTTTAACTCTTTCAAGTCACAGTTGGAACATCTGACTTGCACATAATCACGAGGATTTACATTAAATCAGATAAAAAAGTTAGAAAATTAATTAATAGGTAGGTAAGTAAGTAGGTGTGGGATAGGTAGTTAGACCTCAATTAGTCTGTAAATAAACCATTAATTTAAAGAATCGATAACAGGATGGAACTAGCAGCCTGGGACCGCATCACTGATAATTTGATTTTTGATTGTTTAAAAGAACTGATAAAAGGAAGCCACAGAGAAAGGAAGAACTACTTTAGGACTTTTCCACTTACCATCTGAGCCACCAGGGACGCCCATGATATTTTATACTTACACAGAACTGACGGCTTTTGAAATACTCAGTTGTAAAGATTTCTCTGTATAAATTAGCAAAGCCCAGCTTTGCCATAGGAGCCATTTTTGTTGTTCGGTCACTAAGTCGTGTCCGACTCTTTGTGACCCCATAGACTACAGCATGCCAGGCTCCTCCACCATCTCCCAGAGTTTGCTCAAATTCATGTCCATTGAGTCGGTGATGCTGTCTAACCATCTCATCTTCTGCTGCCCCCTTCTCCTTTTACCATCAATCTTTCCCAGCATCAGGGTCTTTTCCAATGAGTCGGTTCTTCATAACAGGTGGCCAAAGTATTGGAGCTTCAGCTTCAGCATCAGTCCTTCCGATGAGTATTTAGGGTTGATTTCCTTTAGGATTCGCTGGTTTGATCTCCTTGCAGTCCAAAAGACTCTCAAGAGTCTTCTCCAGCATCTCAATTCAAAAGCATCAATTCTTTGGCGCTCAGCCTTCTTTATGGTCCAACTCTCACATGACTACTGGAAAAACCATAGCTTTGACTATACGGACCTTCGTTGGCAAAGTGATATCTCTGCTTTTTAATACCTTATCTAGGTTTGCCATAGCTTTCCTTCCAAGGAGCAAGCATCTGTTAATTTCATGGCTGCATATTGTTCTCCAGATGACAGGGTCAGCAATGACCACTGTTTGTGGGGGCACTCACGTTCCAGGCAGGAGGACCCAGGGGCTCTTCCCTTGTTTATGGAAGCAGGAGTACTGGCCCCACCCCCTGATGGCTCTCCTGCCTTGGTCCCACAGCCAGGAGGCCCACCGGGGGACCCCTGAGTTCTGTCTGCCCCTGCCCCGCCAGCCTCACCACCATCCACCTGTCCTCTCTGGCTACGGTGCCCAGACTCAGAGAAGATGGGGCTGGAGTGGATTGCAGACAACTGGTATTTTAAGAGTCGTCACTGTTCTAATCAGAGCCTGGTAGTCATGGACTCATTTCCTTTTTGTGTATAAAACATCTCAGAAAATACGGCCCGAGTCTTCCAAGAATCTTGACTATGCCAGTGGTTCCCAGGACCTTTTCATCTGCCCCTGGATGCCAGAGGCCTGCATGCAGCCCACTGGCAGCCATGCCTGTCTCGACTTCGGGGCCTCAGCCCTGGGAAGAGATGACACCTGGTGAGGAGTCACTGCCGTAGTTAAAGTGAATAACTTTAAAACATTTATAAAGTAGAGACTTCCCTGGACATCCAGTGGTTAAGACTGTGCTTCCACTGCAGGGGAGCAGGTTCAGTCCTGGGTCAGGGAACTAGGATTCCACATACTATGTGGCGCGGCCAAATTAAAATTTAAAAAAAAAAAAAAAAACAAGTACAGAGTATTCTAAAAGAAGAAGAAATAAAACAAAAAGAGTACAAAATCAGCAAAGAGGAAAAGAGAAAGTCTCTCTCCCACCCTCAGTTCCCGATCCCGTGTTGCCCTCTCTTGGTCCCTAGGGTCTTCTGGGTCCTTCCAGAGATATTCTGAGCAAATAAGCATGGACTCAGGAGGCAGGTCTGACACACTGTCCACTCTTTGCTCACTTGGTAATGCATTTATAGACGATTCCATGACTACACAAGAACAAGCGCCTCGTTCTTTTTCACCACTGCAAAGTACAAAGTGCTGTAACTTACTTAACAGGCCCCTACTGATAAATATAAGGTGGTTTGCAGACCTTTGATATGACATTGTGGCAACGAGCAGCACACTGTACATGTTTTAGACCCACTGGTGCGTTAGACATGAGCACAAGCGCCTGATGAGTTACCTCCTGCCTCCACACTTGCCACAGGACATATGTAGCATCACTGTTTATGGAATAATAATGATAACAAACATTTATTACATGCTTAGTAGTATCAGCTACTGCACAAAACACCTTACCTGGATCATTATTTTATTATAGTATTGCCTAGATTCTAACATTTAGTATTTATATAAATAATATATAGATGTTATTTACTATATCAATTATGATTATATAAATATATTGCTTATTTAAGTAGGTGAATTAATAAAAATGAATATGATAATAAAATTAGACACATGATATCTAATATTCTTACCTTGTTATAGTGTCAACCTCAATTTTATAGATGAGCTGGGAACTGAACCCAGGTATCTGGCTCCAGAGTCAGTGTGCTAAACTGCCTGCTCAATTATCTATCGTCCAGAAGGGTTTCCGGGCTCCTAAGTATACCAGGGAGCATGGGCGCTTGAGAGCTTTATATGTGATAGCAGTGTATGTGGAAGGCTCCTGAGGGAACCCGCGGACGTCTGGCCAGGACTGGTGACCACATGTGCTGTCGTTGCTGGGGCAGCATATGCCCAGGGCATCAATGACTCCCATATCCGCGGCCCCCCACTGCCCCCACCCCGCTCACCCCAGGCAGCACTGCACTCCATCTGCTTGTCTCTGGGAGAGCCTGGAGTGCAGAAGTCAGTACTTCAGATGTGGGCTCATCAGATGTTTTGAGCACAACTCTCATTTTATTTTTAGTAGAACCAAACGTATTTTCTGGAAGCAGTGAGAAGCAACAAGAAGGAGCACATGAGACTGTATCTGCTCCCCCAGTGGAATGGAAGCTGGTTAGAGACCCCCTTCCAGATGGTTCTAGCTCTCCAAGCAACAGCTCTCAATCTAGTGACCTCTCTGAACCCACAGAGAGTCAGCAGCAGCGCCTCCCAAAACCCAAGGTCCCTTTACCAGGGTTCCTTTGCCCCTTCCAAGATCTGTGCGCATCTCCGCAGGAAGAACACGGTGTTCAGATAGAAAGAGAGGCCCCGGAAGGTAAGGAGCGAGGGAGGCAGGGATGAGATGGTTCTTCCTTGATCTTCACGGGGAACACTGTGCAGGGTCTTGTTGGGCCCTGGTTCACCCCAGCTTCCCTTGTGATGCTGCCTTTATCCATCCGTGTGCGCCACGAGGGAAGCAAGCCCAGCAGGTCTAAATGGTGGGCACTTCTGACTCACAGGCAGGGAGAAGGCAGCGCTGCCCAGGTCAGGAATTCCCAGCCCTGCTGCACACAAGGCCAGCATCGCCTGGGGTTGGGAAGAAGGCCGCTTCCATGTGCGGCTCTCGGGCTGAGTCAGGGAAACTTTGAGATGCTGGTGTGGCTGCCCAAAAGGCAGCGGGCCCACCAGCCTGTCCATGGTCCTCGGGAGCTGACCAGCTGGGCTAATGACCAAGGGGTGCTTGTACTGCATATACCAGGCACTCAACAGGCGTGAGGGCCCCTGACCTCACAGTGCCTTTAGATAGGCCCCTGTCTCAGCCTCTCTAGAGGCTGTATTCAAACTAGACCGTCCTTTCTCTAAAGGCCAAGAGGCTGACCTCAACTAATATTGCAGAAACTATTGATATATTAAAAAACATTTAGGAATAAAATAGTAAAAAAGATATCTGGTGCCCAGTTATATCAGAGGAAAATTTAGATTTCCAATCACTCTATAAAAATGTCCCCAAAGAGCTATAGCTAAGGACAGAAAGAAAACTAATAGATTCTAAAGCTTTGGATTGGAAAAGTTAAAGTATTTATGGTAATTGATGAAAGTAATTTTTCTGGGAACACAAGTGAATCTCTAGCTTGTTATTCACTAATAAATGAAAGAAGCATGTGTTGAATGCCCACTATATACCATCAGAGAAGCACTTATTAAACACCTACTGTGTGTCGGGCACTGTGCTCAAGGCTTCCTGCCCTCCAGGTGCTTGCTGTCCTGTGCCAGGGTCACTGTGGTCATAGCCGTGCCTGGGGTGACCTGTCAGGAAGCTGAGGATGCCCCAGGTGATACACACTGGGGCTGGTCAGAGACATCTTCCTCAAGGAAGTGCTTTTGAGGAAGAAAAGTCAGACCCCAAGGGTGGAGGGAAAGACACCCAAGAAAGCAGAGTGGATGGAAAGAGCAGGGCTGATGTGGGGTCCAGGGGACCACAGTGCAGAGGTGGGGAGGAGGCCCACAGGAACCCAAGGACCCTAACGGGTCAGCCTGGAGGGTCCTTATAAACCCACTAGGAGTCTGGACGGGATGCTGGGCCAAGTCCATGGGGGAGACCTAACTAGATGTCCTCTGAAGGCAGGTGTCTCCTGGACTATGCGGAGGATGGATGGGAGAGGTCCAAGTCGGGGACAGGGAGATGGTGCTGATACCAGCCAGGCCTAGGATAGAGCACGTCACTGTGGAGGCCTGGCCGCCCAAGCAGAGGCTAGGAAGGTCATGGATGGAGCTGTACTGTGAGCGCTGAGAAGACGGGCCTGTTGGCACTGCTCTTGGGGTCTCTGGATCTGGCGGTGGGAGAGGTGGGAGGACCTCTGGCTTCCCTGAGTATGGGGTGAGCTAGAATAAAGGTTCACACGGTATGGAAGCAGTGTGGTAGAAAGTGGAATTAACTCTGGCTGGAGGGCTAGGGACAAATATCTCAGCTAAGAATCAGTCCTGAAGCAGGACTGGGGAGCAATAGGGAAAGATCTAGAAAGAATAGGAGCAAATGCTTAGAAGAACAAGAATGAGTCGTGAACTTCTAAGTAGCACGTTGTTGGCGAAGAATTGAAATTGGTACCTGATGGGCAACGTCCGTCGTGAACGAGCAGTGAGGCGTCCGGTGTGCTTGTAGAACTTGTCGGTAGCAGGGGCGTTAGTGGACCTTGGGAGAATATAGGACGGCTGGTCCAGACCACGGAGGATCTGGGTGTGATGGCGGAGGTTATACTGGGGGGTCAGTTAAGGGACCCTTGGGACCATGGAGTTGCAGCCTGTGGTCACCTGAGCCTTGAAATGACCACCTCTCCCCACCCAGCAGAACCAGCAGCTCCAGCGCACCCGGGCTGGCAGTCTGGCAAGGCTCAGGGTGAATATGTTGTGGTCCAGCCCTCCAGAAGGTCCCAGGCTTGTGGGGTTGGAGCATCCTGTGATGGCCCCACTGACGCTGCTGATGTATGCAGCGTGTTCCACGGCGGGCACACAGAGGAGGCAGGACGGGGTATGCCTGGGGAGGGGGGCCCAGCTTCCTGAAAACTCTGGGCTCAGCCTGAAGGTAGGAGTTGCTGGGTGGTGGGATCAAAGGGGTTTTGTGGAGATGGGAGGGTGGGTGGGTGAGGAGAAAGGAGAACGTGGTTGGGTTTCAGACCACAGAGGACTGGTGAGGCTGCGGCTGGGGGGGGTGTGTGATAGGGGAGAGGGGAGTTCAGATGGGAAGAGTGACCTGGGACAGACACTGTGTTCCCCGCGGAGCAGCTGGTCAGTAAGTGGTCAGTGAATCCCTACGAATCCCCCCTCTTGGCACCCCAAAGATGACTCTGCCCCAAGTGCTGTGACATCGGCTCAAGCCCTGACCTTTCCCACCAAAGGGTGTCAGAACGGCCCCTGGATGGGGCTAAACCCAGTGCTGAGACACAAAGGCCCAATTATGAATGTCAAGCCAGTGCTGGTAGCCAGTAGATTAAGGGGCGGGATAAATAATTGAACACCATTCCTCTGTCTTACATCATTAGTGTAGCAACATAAGATAAATTAATTCACGGTCCCCAAACAACCCAACTGTATTAATTGCACAGGACACACTTAATATGAAGTGCAAAATAGAGGACATTTCTTTGCCTTGGCTGCAAAAGCATTTTTGCCATGGGAATACCTGCGTGGCATAGCCACTCTCGAGTCTGGCTGTCCACAGACATGCCTCCCTGAGACCAGGGCACCTGGGGGTCTGTGATGGGGCGTGATCTCGTTGGCTTAACGAGGCCCATTAATAACCCACTGGCATTTCCATTTTCCAAATTGTCTTCTGTGTCTAATGGTGTTGAAAAGCCTGGAGAAAAGCGCCTGGTGCCCTCTAAATGGAATTCTAAATCTTCTCTCCCAGGGGATTACACGTGCTGTGACTTGGTTGTTAAAATAAAGGAATGCAAGGAGAGTGAGCACCCCGCCAACCCCGAATCCAAGCCAGCACCCCCAGAGCCAGCGCCCCCCGAGGACCCAGAGACCCACGTCCAGCCAGAAGACTGTTCTGAGAGCCAGCAAGGGCCCGAAAGCTCCCTGACCTTGCAGGTAAGGCAAGGTACATTCTGGCTCGATTCCCGCCGAGGGGAGGCTTCCGGGGAGCCCATGGGCACACAGCCTCACTTCTGCTGCTGGAGATCTGACTCCATCTGACTCCACTTCCTGGCAGCTGTGTGACTCTGGGCAGGTCCCCTAACCTCCCTGGGCCTCTCTTCCACCATGTGAGGAAGGAGATGGTGCTATCTACCCAGGCTAAGTTGGGGATCTCATGCCATCAGTGGCGACCATGAGTGGAGCAAGGAGAGTCAGCACGTGTCGAGAACTTTCTGGGGCTCAGACAAGGTGAGGGTCACCCCCATGAAGCGGGAGTCCGTCCCTACAACCCCGTCTTCAGATAAGCATGTTAAGCCTTTGAAAGAGGAAGGTAGTCCCAAGGTCATGGGGGCTTGAGTTCGAGGATATGGAAGCTTTCATTTTGTGTCTTTCCCCAATTGTAGAAGTAACGTGAACACATTTTTTTAAAGTGCAAAAAATACGCGGATATAAAAATTAGAAGGACAAACAACCCTGGAGAAGGCTAGCCATGCCTCCTGGGAGACACGGGTATCGTAAACCGCCCTGCAGATGGGTCGTGGGCTCCACCCCATCCCCCTGGGTGGATCCATCAGGAGAGACGCCAGTGGCCCTGAAGCTGCCCGGGCCTCCAGCCTCGGGGCAGACAGCTGGGGCAGCAGCCCCACGGGGCCCCACAGGCGGTTCCAGGGGCTGTCTCCCCAGGCCCTGGGACCTGGGCTGGCACCTTGCAGGCCAAGCGACTAGGAAACTCCTTTCCTGGCACAACATCTAGGGGCACATCCACGATGCAGATGGAGCCCACACCACCCCCTGCTTGGAAACTGAGTGCCCCGAGGGCTGGGAAAGGAATGGGGCTGAGGGTATTTCTGCTGTGGCCGCAGCACTGGGGGGCCTGTGCTGAGCCCCTGCCATGTGCAGAGCTGGGGCGCTGGCTGTGCAGGGTACAAAGTGGAGGAGACACAGCCTGTGCCATTCAGGAGCTCATGGCTCCTGGGAGAAATGCATCTGCCTTCCAGAATCACGCAGGGATTCTTTGATGACAGATGCACTCAGAGAAATCGAGGTCAGTGTCTAGCGCAGAGCAGGACGTATCAGTGGTGGTTATTCTTCTTCGGTAAACCTGTGTGGGGAGCTTTGTTCACGCATGGAGTCGGGGATGCAGAGAGAGATGAGGCTGAAGAGAAAGCACGGGGATTCTGACCACCTCTACAGAGTCCGCAGAACTGTTTTGCAAAGAAAAAGCTCTCCCGCCAGCCCTGACTTCCTAGGGGGAGAAGCTGGTTCCGTTCGCTAGGATTACTGCTTCTCCTGAAAAGATACACGAGTCGTGCTGGGAGAATGATCTCGTTCTGAGCTTTCAGAAGGCATCCAGCCCCCCAAGCAGGTGACTCCTAAGGCTTGCATTCCTTTCCCACCAATGTCACCCTGGAATATGGCATTTCGGGCTGTTCAGATTTTCATCTGTTGGAGATGAATGAATTGCCAGGTGGAAGGAGAAATGGGCAGAGGTGTACCTGTGGTGCTGGTAACTCAGTCATGCTAGAGTGGGGTCCTTAGTGCTGAGACCTGCGTCATCAACAGTCTGTGGCCATCTGTCCGTAAGGGGTTGGAAGAAAATTAGGGCGTGCTCTTGCACTGTACTTTTGATCAGCCTCTTGACCAAATCAGATGGATGCATTGCTTTTCCGAGTCCCTTCTCTTAAAAAGTTTTGGGAGCTCCCCAGTGGTTAGGACTCTGTGGTTCGTATGCAGGGGGCATGGGTTCGATTCTTGGTCGGAGAACAAAGATTCTGCCTATCTCGCAGTGTGACCAAGAAATAAAAGATAAATACATGAATACATAAGCAGGCATACCTTAGTAAAATGTTTTCTTGGCTCCTCTAGGAGGCCCTGGAAGTCCGCAAGCCTCAGTTCATTTCTCGCTCGCAAGAACGTCTGAAGAAGCTGGAGCACATGGTCCAGCAGAGAAAAGCCCAGCAGAAGGAGAGCCTGGCTCCAAAGCAGAGTCTCCTTCCTGTCCGCGCCCACAAGAAGCAGGTCACCATCCCCCACCCTCTCAGCGGTAAGCTGCAGCTGGCTCCGGAGGGCCGGTGAGACGTGGGACCCCAGGGCTAGGACCCTCGTCCGATCCGATGGTCCCAGCGGTGCCCCGACACGGGCAGGACTGGTGTTCACCCAAGTGCCCAAACCTCAGGGTCACACAGCCCTCCCTGGGAACCTGCCTGTCTTGAGAGGTGATCCGCAGACCCTGAATTCAGCAGAAATAGCTGGGGATACACATTCCCCATTTCAGCTGGGAAAGAAGCAGTGTGGCAACCAGGGTAGCCGGTTCAAATTCTTGGCTCCATAGCAGATACTCCAAGAGCTCCACTTTGTCCTTGATAGATTGCAAAACCAGTCTCAGGGTGAGAGGGCTGACTCCAGTTTGTCTGCATCAACATTCGTCATCTCAAAACCCCTTTCCTGCTGCGAGCTCAGCGTCAGGCTGGACAGCTTTGGGAGCCGTGGGAGGCGGGTGTCACATGGACCCTGTGAGGGTGGTGCTCCTGAATTCCCCGGAGAAGGCGTTATCGTGAACCTTCTCTGGGCCAGACCCCACGCAGGGAGCCGGGGAGAGTTTGGTGAGCAAGGCTGGCCTCCATCCTTTTGTTCGTGGAGCTTATAAACAGACTATTAAACCACAAAGAATAACAAGAAGAGACAAGGGCAAGAATGGAGACAAGGGAACATATTCTGATGGCCTGCCAACCCAAATCTTAAAATCTGGAGGCCTGGGGAAACCTCTGTTTTATTTCTTTGGATAGAGGAACAAGATCTTCCTAGCAAAATGTTCTGGGCCCCAGGAGGTGAAATCATTGGTCTGATTCTGAATAAAAGTCCTCTGGGGAAATAACTGTAGTCAATAAAATGCAGCTTAGCCAATATTACCAGGATCTTACAGAGCGGCTGGGGGACAGCAGGCATTGGAATAGGATTGCTGTTAAACACAGGCAGGCTGAGTCCCCCTCCACCCACTCCCCCACCCCAATCCAGAGCTCTTCTGGGGGAGTCATCCAAGACCTCAGCAAGGGCAAACTTGAAGGCATCCTTCCTGTGGTGAAGGATCTGGCGGGACACCTGCTGCTCGGCCCTGGTGACCCTTCCCAGGATGCTAAGGAAAGGAAATCAGCAAAATATATGTGCAAAGACTTTCCCTGCCTGGAAATGTGTCTCACATCAGCATTTGAAGCTGATTGGCAGATATTGGCTATGTGGGTGTGTTCTCTGGAGGCTCCTTAGTTTCCGGCTCAACAGAGAGCAATCTGGGTACTGGTGTATATGTATCAAGTTGGCAAGAGGGACCAAGTGTCAGCCACAGCTGGGGGTCTCCCCCAGGGCCTTCAGGGTCCCAGCTTGTCCTGGGGAGGGCTGCCAGGATGCCCATGGTGCCTGAGGTATGAGGGCTGCTTGGCCTCAACAGTTTTGAAGATGCTGTTTGATGAAGATGGTTAGATAAGCGAATGTGTTCTCAACAAATATGGAAGTGTCACATTAGAGCTCAAAATGTGTATACACAAAAGAATGGAGTCTAACAGGCTTCCTTCTCAGTCAGCTCCCATCACTTTGTCTAGGAAAAAATAGAGACTCATGAATGTTTGGGAACTCGTTAGGCATGAGACCGTTCATCCTTGTCCCCTGGGCCAGCTGCCCTCCAGCCGTGCCATACTGAGGGCCCCAATGGCCTGGAATGTCGCCATCTCAAATGTCAGAGGGAGGCTGCCTTGTCCCTTGTGTTCATTTCCTAGGGCTGCTGTAAGAAATGGCCCGAGGCCGGGTGGCTCAAGGAACAGAAACTGATTCTCTCACAGTCTCGAGGCCAGAAGTCCAAAATCCAGGTGTCCCCTGGAGTGATTTCTCCTGGAGGCGCAGAGAGGATCGTGCTCTGCCTCCCTTCCAGCTCTGGGAGCTTCTGGCAACTTCTGGCGTTTCTTGGTTTACAGCTGCATCATTCTGTCCCCTGCCTCCACCCCCCTTGTGTCTGTGTCCAAATTCCCTCCTCTCACAAGGACCCCAGTCATCAGATCAGGGTCCACCTCCACCCAGCCTGACCTCATTTTAACTTGCACACACCTGCACAGATCCGATTTCTAAATCTAGTCGAAGGGACAGGGGAGGAAACATACCTTTGGTGGGGGAGACAGTTTTATCTACTCTCCTCCAAGGGTGATGTTTTGCCCCAAAACAGATATCACCCTCACGTGTTCACATTCCTTTGACTGAAAAATCTTAAAATCATGTATAATAATAAAAGATGATGAGACCCAGCCAATAGTTTTAAATAACCGAGGCACCTTTTTATTTCCCCAGTTCCGAGACAGTCCTGATGACTAGAGTGCTCTGGGAGGGCTCCGGCACACGATTTTACAGCCGCTCTTCTGATCCCCGCGGTATTTATGGCTGATGAGAGGTTTACCCGCGTGTTTGTTTGTGTTAGGCCGGCCCACTCAGACAAGTTCTGAAACCAGAGCCTCGTGTGAGCTCTGGACAAGCGCAGGAGTGCTTAAGGCCCCATTAAGCACGTCTATAGGCCGCATCTCGTCTTCAGCCTGTCTGCTGGCAAGATGATAAAAGCGAGATGCAGATGCTTTTCTTACATGCTAAATTAGTTAATAAATCATATGCATGAACAAGCTCCCGCTACAATGTCAAGGCGTCTGATAGAAGGAAGACTTGGATTGTTTTCCGAGCTGGGTTAGCTGCCTCTGATCAGGGCCCTCCTGGTGCAGGCCTGAGGGGTTCAGGTGGGGCCCCCAGCAGCTGACAGACGCCCCCTCGAGCACAGGCTGGGGGCAAAGCATGCACCAGACGTCGAGGGCAGTTGCAGCGAGGGCCGGCGGGCCAGCTCTGCTTCCTGTTGGCCAGTGAATCCTGGGCAGTCTCTAAGGGACAGGGGCAGTACACGTGTGTACGTGCACACGTATGTGAGCATTCACTAGGTTCCCGTGTGGAGATGGGGGATTTTCACGACCAACTGGGACCCGAGAAAGTCCAGGAAGTAGCATTATAAAGGTCCTGCCGGCAACGCCAGTCTGTTTTGACTCACTTATCATCTATGGCTTGTGTTCCCAAAGCTCACAAATATGTGGCCTCTTTCTCGCCTTGTCTGGGAGCCTCCTGAGCCCCCTGGGCTTGACTCTAGCAGTGGCATAAGAAGCATCTTCTTCCATCTCTCAGCAAACTTTTCTTGAGGACTCACTGTGTGCTGGGCACAGTCCCTGGTCCTGTGGACCTCCTCACCTCTGGGGTTACGCACCCAGGTAAAAAAGGCAGTGATCTTGGGATTTGCTAAGTGCCGTGGAAGGGGGTTGCCATGGCAACCCACAGGCTGGCCCTGTTCCCGCCATGAGATATGGTCCTGATGGAGGAGACCTGGTACTGAGAAGAAACTTTGCAGCTGGGTTGTGGTCCACGGTGCGGAGGGCGGGGCATGCTGGGGGAGGATGAGGAAGCTGCACAGGGAGGGGTCACCGGGTGCTCAGGTCAGCTGTGGCTGGACTGTAGATGGGGGTGGGGAGCAAAGGGAGAGAGGGAGGCGCCAGAGAGGAGTCCGAAGGGGCTACCAGGCATCTATATGCTGCTTCCAGTGTTCTCCTCATTCTGTGATCAAAGCTGAGGCTGTGTAGCTCCAGGCAGGACATGATGGAGGCGGGCTGGGGCTGGGCAGTGAACGCAGAAGGGTGGCAGATGCAGAGGTGCTTGGGTGATGAATTGGCAGGACGTGGTAGCTGCCAAGTCACCGAGAGGAGAGGAGCCTCGAGGAAGTTGGGAGGAGGCTGGGAGGCCGGCCTAGCTCTCAACCCCTGAGATGCCAGCCCTTTAACCAGCGGGTGTCTCCTTCCCCAGTCGGAGCTTTGCCTGCCCCCTGCCCCTAGAGTGACCTGGGGCTGTAGGGCTGGGCTTCCCCTTTGTCTCTGCACAGCTACCCGGGTCCCAGGAGTGTAGGCTGGTCCCGTTCAAGGGCCGGCTGTAACATGGGGATCAGTGTTCCAAAACCAGTCCTTGCCCTGCCTGCACGACGCATCGGGGGCAGGACGGGCTGAAAGCACGTGGGAAGCACCAGCACAGTACCCACAGATGGTGGGCGGTTTAGCGCTTAGTAGGTGGTACAGCTCTGATGCTTTGACTGGATGCAAAGGGCCGACTCATTGGAAAAGACCCTGACGCTGAACAAGATTGAAGGCAAAGGGAGAAGAGGGCAGCAGAGGATGAGACGGTTGGATGGCATCACCAACTCAATGGACATGAATTTGAGCCAACTCCGGGAGATAGTGAAGGGCAGGGGAGCCTGATGTCCTTCAGGCCATGAGGTTGCAGAGTTGGACACGACTCAGCAACTGAACAGCAGCAGCAGCATCCCCCACAGGTGGAGGGGCTTCTCATCGTCTCCTGGGGACCAGTCTGTGGCTTTGTCCAGCCCTAGCTTGGCTCCCCGAGCAGAGCCTCCCCATCTCCAGCTTTCAAGCCTCCCTGGGTCCTAACCCCACCCTGCATCCCAGACTCCTCCCAGCCTGATTGGCACCCCTGCCTCCTTTTCCCAGCTGGTCTGACAGGCTGTCCTTTCTTACCCCTGGGAGCATGCACCATCGGTACCCACAAACTGCCTGATAGAATCTTGTCTGTCCCTCTCCTCTGCCCTGCAGTGTCCTGCCTAACCTCCCTAGCCCAGCTTAAGCCCAGCCTCAGTCTCAATCTCTCACCTCCAAGGCTCTTGCCACTGATTCCTGTCACCATGTGGTGACTTTGGCTGCGAAGTCGAGCCCTTCACTCACACGAATCACTGTCACTCCCTGTATTCAGTGCCACAGATGGTTAGAAAGCCAGGCATGCTGAAACAGCCCAGGTCGGCCTGCCTCCATCTCAGTTTCTTTCCCCTGACAATTGGAGTGGTCCTCGTGGCTCTTTCTGATGGTTTCCTAACCCGTGAATGTGTAGGAAATCCATCAGGAAGATGGTTTCAGGAAGGCCTTTCTTCCAGGAAGCCCTCCCTGACTATCAATCCAGTCTCCACCTCCCCACCTCTGCTACTGGAACACTCCCACCTCTTGTATCTCTCTTAGATGCCCTACCTCCTTACCTTTCCGCTTTGGATCATAGTCCTGTGAGCATGCCAGCAAAATCTCCCTGGATTCTAAGTGCCAGTGAGGGTACACTACACCAGTCACCCTGACAAGCTCTGCTGCGTGTAGCAAAGCCAAGCAACTTAATCTGAACTGCATTATCCACACTTTCCAAGGTGAGCCAAGTCCAGCCATTCAGATCACGGGCCAGTAGAGGAGCGGAATTCTCCGGAAGGTACTGCAGAATTCCTTCTCCAGCCGATCTGCTTTCACTGATGATTTTTGGCTAGAACAAGAATTTAAATTAATTTGCATTCCCTGAGCATCAAGCTAGAAAAGTGACCCAGAAGATATGAGATGGCTGGAGAAGTCATCGCGATAATAAAAGTGGGCTGTTCATCACGCAGCTGGTGCTGGCCACACCATCCCTACAATCTCCAATCTGATCTCCTGGATATTTCTCCATCAATCATCCGAAAAAATATTTGGGGCTAGTTCTCCCATTGCCCACAAAGGGATTTTAAAATGTGCTTATCAGATAAAAGTCAATTGTTACTTCATCAGTCTGCAAAGAAAACAAGAAGCATGATTTAGCTAAAAGACTGTTTCCCTGATTCAAAGATATTTGCATTTTTGCTGTTATTGGTATCCTTTGCAGACCAAAGATAAAGTTTTTTTTTTTCCCTAAAAAACACAGGAAGAAAAGATCAATTTATGTCTATTGATTAGAAGTAGATCTGTAGGACAGTGTTATTTCCAATTAAAATAATGCAAGGTTAAAACACAGAATTGCAGAGTGGTGAGGAAAAAAGTCTTTATGGGAACTCGCCCAACTGCCTGGATTTTATTTTCCAAATGATTTCCCTTTTATCCCCCAGTGCAGTTCAGTAATAAACCTTTCAGTGACACTAAGGATATAAATCTACTTGGCAACCAGAATGAAAGTTTATTCATCATCTATAAATCACCATATTTTGTGGTTCTCTAAATAATGCTGGGAAACCCTGGAACTGAGCAAGCAGTGACTCCCAGATCAACAGCTAGCCGTTCGGACGTGTTCTAGATGTTGCTGTTTTATGGTGAAGTGTGACTTGAGCTATTGCCATAGTTTCTTTACATGACTAACTTAAACTTGCCATTCAGCCCACACATGCACGCACACACACACACACACACACATTCTTAAGAAAATGTGAAAGCAGTATAGCACATTTTATATAGTTAAAATCCTATTTTGTAGCCACAAATAATAACTTTGAAAACTGAGAACTAATTATAACTTGCTAATGTTCTCCAATTGTCACTTTTCCCCCCAGCATCCTTAAGCCTAGACAATCAAAAATGCATTCAAGAGGGAGACCAGCTCCTTTGGATTATTTCGTAAGCTATTCTCTGGGAGGTTGACAATGTCCATGCATGTTAAAGGCACTGATAAGTCCTACAACAATGAAGCCTGCTTAAATTTGTTCAAGCTTGTTTTCTCTAAACTTCTTTGACCTTGGGACGCTTTTATCTAATTCTTGAGCATCCATTTTGGAAACGTAGCTCGAGGAATCTTTGCTTTTAAGACTCTCTATTGGGTTGGCCAAAAGGTTCATTCAGGTTTTGTTCTAAAAGATGTGAAAGAAAAACCCTAACAAACTTTTTGGCCAACCCGATACCATGCTTTGCTAAAGAAGCCTCAACTGGAATTTTGATGTGCCATTTCCCACAAAAATCTGAGACTGTGGGAAGAAGGTCTTATTCTCCTTATCTGAATCCCTTTGGTCTGGCAGAGCCAGAAAGCAATGATTGAGGAGCCTGGGGTCCTCTGGGCGGCAGGGTGTGGTGCCAGTTTCACAGACTGTGGCCAGCTTGCCTCCCTGGAAACTTGTCCACTGACAGGTGCTGGGCCTCTCTCCATGTGGGCTCCCCTGGAATCTGTAACAAGGACATCACACTGTCACCCAACAGAGTCCAGCGGAGAAAGAGGAGCCAGTCAAAACCCCTTCGGAAAGCACTTCACCAATGTCACAATGCGAAATAACCAGGGAGGGTGGTGTTCCCCACACCAAGGGCTGAAAAACGGCAGAGAAACAATAAGCTACCAGATAAGTAACTGTGGAACTGGGGCAGAGGCTTGCCTTCCCCGTGATGTAGGCAGCTGCATCAGACGATGCCCATGGGGGCTCTGGAGCTGGTGACCTGATTATCTGTTGCCACGACAGGGAGAGTTTCTTCACACACTCAAAATAGGGGTGCCAGATTCACTAAGTGAAAATATAGGATGCCCAGTTAAATTTGCATTTCAGGGCATCAAAACCTCTTTTAGCATAAGCAGGTCCCAAATATTGCATGGACTATTATTGTTCAGTTGCTAAGTTGTGTCTGATTCTGCTATATCATGGACTGCAGCACGCCAGGCTTCCCTGTCCTTCACCATCTCCCAGAGTTGCTCAAACTCATGTCCATTGAGTCAGTGATGCCATCCAACCATCTCACCTTCCTTCGCCCTCTTCTCCCACCTTCAATCTTTCTCAGCATCAGGGTCTTTTCTAATGAGTCAGCTCCTTGCATCAGGTGGCCAAAGTATTGGAGTTTCAGCTTCGGCATTAGTCCTTCCAGTGAATATTCAGGGTTGATTTCCTTTACGATGGACTGGTTTGGTCTCATTGCTGGCCAAGGGACTCTCAAGAATCTACTCCAGCACCACAGTTTGAAAGCGTCAGTTCTTCAGTGCTCAGCTTTCTTTATGGTTCAACTCTCACATCCATACATGACAACTGGAAAAACCATAGCTCTGACTATATGGACCTTGGTCAACAAAGTGATGTCTCTGCTTTTTAATATACTCTCTGGGTTTGTCATAGTTTCTCTTCCAAGGAGCAAGCATCTTTTAATTCTGTGGCTGCAGTCACTGTCCACAGTGATTTTGTCTGTCATTGTTTCCTTTTTTCTCCATCTATTTGCCATAAAGTGAAGGGACTAGATGCCACAATCTTCATTGTTTTGAATGTTGAGTTTTAAGCCAACTTTTTCAGTCTCCTCTTTCACCTTCATCAAGAGGCTTCACTAAGAGTATGGGGTATACTTATGCTAAAACTGTTTCACTGTTGATCTGAAATGCAGACTTCCCTGGGCTTCCTGTATGATATCTGGCAATCCTTCCTCAAAGCCTGGAAACCCCTGGAGGGACTTGGCTGTTTTCCTTATCTTTCTTGTTATAGGCTCTCAGTGGTCCTCAAACAGGAGCAGGTCAGAATCCCCTGCAGGACTTGAGAGCTCACAGGACACTGGTCCAGCCCCAGAACTTTTGATCCAGCTGACTTAGGGCAAGGGTAAGAACTTTCATTTGTCACAAGTTCCCCAGTGATTCTGATGCTGCTGGTTCAGGGAATGAAGGGGAAGCAGACGCCGCCCAGATGTCGGCCTTTCTGTGAAAGCGTCAGCCCCACTTTGAGAACCATGGCCTTCTCTCTACTGCAGAGAATAAACAGCCCATTGATTCCATCAATGACTCGATTCTCAGGCCTCTTAGCTGCTTGCTTTGAGACCTGAGGTTAAGTTACTGACCTTCGAGACCTCTGCTCATCTGTAAAGAGGAAAACTCCTGCTTTCCTGAGTCACGGGATGAACTGAGTCCCAAATGGGGGCCAGGGCAGGGGAGGCTTGGAGACTGGTGGCTGTTAGCATTGTGCCTGCCACTGGCGTCTCCAGGGTTACAGTCCATGCTCATATGGATCATTCCTGTGAGGTCTTCCTAGGACCTTTAAGGCAGATGCTGTCCCCACACAGAGCAGAAGAGGAACAGGAGGCCAGCAAGCTTGAGCGGCCAGTTCCAGGGCACAGAGCACCAAGCTGAGGCCCAACCTGATTCAGGTCTTCAGACTTGGATCCCAAGTGGACACCTCTTTCATGGTGTGGAGGGTCAGGCAGGCCAAAGGAAGCATCAAAGATACATCATAAAAACATGATATTTAATGTACTAACACTTGTATGATTTTCATGAAGCAGAAACCAATGATGATTTGCTGCCATGTGTAGAGAGGTCACTGAGAACTGGGGTCGTTAAACCTTAGAGGCTGGTAAAGCTCCCTAGCTCCTTTGGGTCACCTTTAAATTCACCAATGTGCTCATTGTGAGTAATGCTGTACTTTGTTTTGCTGAACCCAGGGGAAAAAAAAATGCACATTTTAGGCAACTGACGGGAGCCCTTGCTGAGGGTTCAGTGTGTGAGCGTCTGTTCTTGTGTGGGGATCTGAGTTGGTCTTCGAGTGTCTGCTACCGCAGACAGCCAGGTGAACTGAATTTGCATGATTTCAGCCTGTTCAGGGGCTTCTTATGGCAGATAGCCAAGTAAACTGAATCTAGAACCATAAAGCACAGGACCCTGGGGACCGATGGGGAAGCAGCTTATGATGGAGCTCTTGGGTCTGAGAGAGAGAGCAATGGAATTGTGGTAAGACTCCTTTTAAACAGTTTGACTTGGGGATCTGGTTTTTCTAGCTGGGGGAACTGAAGCCATGGTCCCTGGTCTGCCCATATTGCATCAAGGATTCTACCTTGTGAGGATGTGTGGGGAGGTTCATGGGGTTCCATAGTGCCTGGTGGGCCCTTCTCACACCCCTTCCCCTGCCCCATGCCTGGGGCAGGTCAGTGTCAACGTGTGTGCATGCTCAGTCATGTCTGACGCTTTGCAACCCCATGGACTGTAGCCCACCAGGCTCCTCTGTCCATGGAATTCTCCAGGCAAGACTACTGGAGTGGGTTGCCATGTCCTTCTCCAGGGGATCTTCCCAACCCAGGGATCAAATCTGTGTCTCCTGCATTGCAGGCAGATTCTTTATCAGCTGAGCCACCTGGGAAGCCCACACCCAGGGGCAGACCCTTTCTCAAATCCATCCTTTAGCGCCCAGCACCCTGTGTGTTCACAGAGTCCCCAGGATAGTGATTCTGCTGGAAACTCGAGAGTCAGACTGCATGTTCAGGAACCAAGCTCTCTGCAGAGAGGACAATTCACTTGCATTAACCAGAAGCCCATGATGCCTCATTCCTTGACATGAGCATGGGGAGAGAAAAAGATTTCTCTGCAGACCTTTGGTTTCTTTTTCATTTCTTAATTTTGGATGCTTTTACCCAAAGGATCTGAGAGCCTCCTTGCATCTCTAAACTGTGGCATTAGTATCTCTCTTTTGGGTCTGACTGGTCATTTGTCTCATTGTTGTAGAGCGTTATTTTTATGTAAATGAAACCCACAACCTCCACCCACTACCCAGGTGCCTGGAATGGGCGGCTCACCATGTGAAACTGTCCTTCAGGGTCCCACAGAAGCCTAGAAGGATTTCAGAAAAATTTGACGATGTTCATCCAGCACAGGATTTTATCATCACAAGAGCACTTTGGAGGTGAACAACCTATGAGTCTTTAACTAGCTTTTCTACGGTGCAATACACGCCGTTTAGTTTCTGGAGGGCTAATTAGTCCAAGGTAGACCCTCGGCTGTTGCCTGTGTCAGTAAATTAGAGATCCCAGCGAGACGAGCGGAATGGAAATGATGTGCAAGTAGCTGGATTCAACCCCTGAAGACCATGATGCAGTGATTCCAGCTGCAGGAAGGCCAGCTGCTCACTGGCTTTGAAACTGACCTAGTGAACAGCCTCCTTTGTGAGCTTAGAATACACACCTACTGGGGCCTCTTTCTTAGGGGAAAAACCCTCTAGAGATTTTCTTCCCGAAGACATACCCCATTTCCATTCCTTTGGGTAGGCCGTGTCTTTCTTAGAAGATACTGGGCAGTGTAGACTTGGCGTCTCTACTCCAAACTGGCTTGTTGGCTCCTGGCTGGATTCTCTCCAACAGGCATCCCTTAGCTTTGGTGTCCGTAAGCTGGGGGAAACACATTCTAAACGATTCTTCACAGTGCTTGGGTGACTGCTGAAAATCCGCTTCTGCAAGGGCACTGCGCTAATAAATCCAGTGTGAACTTGATTATCATTTAGATTACTGTTCAATAGGAAAAATGGAGCTTTGCAATCAGAGCTGTAGATAAAGACTCTGTGCGGAGGAAAATGAGCTCTGGCCTCATAAACCGCATCACGCTGGTGTCCAGGTGACCGTTGCTGCTTCTGGTAACATCCTGTGTGTGTGCGTATTTGCACACATGAGATGAGGGTTGTGATAAACACCCACGTGTGTTTATTATAGAGATTAATGTGATATCAGGCTTGTACTCAGCTGCTCCACAAGAACAGCCTCAGAAGCACCAAAATCTTGGTAGCTTGTTTTCTCACACTGTGTGTCTGGCCTTAACTCATGAACTTAGCAATAGGCTAGTAGTTTGGATACAATAATGAGCCAGACACCAGAAACTCAGGTTTAAAAAAAAAGAAAAAGAATTTTCCAGAAAGACAGAAATGGGCAATTAACTACCTTAGTAATTGTATTAAGAGGGGGGAAAAAGCCTGCTCTATCTGAATGATAATGGGACATAAATACAGCCTCAGTTCTTTCCTCCATATTAGTGAATTAGAATACAGGAAGCTTCAAGGAAAATCCATAAAAGATCCATAAGCTGGCTGAAAATTGTTCTCACCAGTCACTTTAATTTTATAAAGGCAGAATTTCCATTAAAAGGGTCTGGATAGATGGGCTTTTGCTGTATCTTTGAGCACAGTGCATGCAGGATGGTTTCCATCCTATAAAATGAGGTCCCCAGCAGAGCCAGCTGCATATTTCCCTGATGAGCCATCTCTCGCTGTAGGCTGGTCCTTGTGGTCTCGCTGTGTTTCTGCCCGGGCCACCTTACTCCTGGACTCCCTCTTGCTATCAGGACACCACTTTGTTTTTCAGATTCCATTCAGCTGTGTCCTTCTGGGAAGTCTCCCCAGTTGCATCCCTTCCCTGATGGACTGCACAACCCCCATGAGCAGTGACACCCAGGCTCTCGCCCTGGGCTGGAGTCCTTTGTCTCACTGATCCTTGAGGCTACTGAGCACCAAACAGGTGAAAGCCAAACAGTCAAATGAAGGGTGGCTCCAACCCAAAGCCTGTTTTTCTTTCCTGTTTTGTTTCTGTTTTACTCAACTATAGTTAATTCACAACATTATATTAATTTCTGCCACACAGCAAAGTGATTCAGTTATACATATATATACACACATTCTTTTTCATATTTTCTTTTCCACTAGAGTTTCTCATAAGGTGTTGAATACAGTCCATGTGCTATACAGTAGGACCTCGTTGCTTATGCATTCTATATGTAATAGTTTGCCCCTGCTAACCCCAAACTTGCCCTCCCTCCCTCCTCCACAAAATCTGGTTTTCTGTCCCACCTTCACAGCCCTCTTTGCTCGTGTTCTGTGGGTGTGGCTGAGTCCCGAGTCCTCCTATTTCCCAGCTGTGCTGAGCACTGCTTACCCAACCACAATGGTCTGGCCTGTCTCCCTGCAGCCGTGTTTGAATGTACTCTACCCTGTGTGCTTAGCTGCTCAGTCATGTCTGACTCTTTGCGACTCCACAGACTGTAATGTGCCAGGCTCCTCTGCCCATGGGGACTCTCCAGGCAAGAATACTGGAATGCGTTGCCATTTCCTCCTCCAGGGGATTTTCCCAACCCAGGGATCGAACCCAGGTCTCCCGCATTGCAGGTGGATTCTTTACCATCTGAGCCACCAGGGAAGCCCTTACTCCTACCCAGTTGGTGCGTATTCTGAACAGCTGCTGGAGCCATCCTTTGGGAATCCAAATCAGAGCCCCTACTTAAAACCTCATGTGGTTCTCTGTCTCTTACTCTGAAGGAACACTTAACAGACTCGAAGTTCTCCTTAATAGACTTGCAAAACCCAACAAGGATGGTTCCTACCTCCAGCAGTTACCAAATGCAATTTGTGTGCCCAACACATAGTGTGGCCCAACAATACCCAAAATATAAGGGGGTCTGGAGCAGAGAAAGGTTTATTGGAGGGCCGTATAAGGAAAATGGGTGGCTCATGCCCCTGAAAAGTCCAGACTCCCCTAAGGGTTTCAGCAAAGCATTTCTAAAGGCATGGCAAGTGAGGGAGGTGTTGGCTTTGGCAAACTTCTTGGTGTGGGAATCCTTTGTTCTTGCAGGTGTCATGAGGTTCCTGTAAACCTCCAACGGGACAAATGTTATTTTCTGCTTTGCAACTTTTCATCTCTATATGAATGGACGAACGTTACACCCTTAAAGGTCAGAGCCTTGACAAAGGGCTCTCCTGTGTATTTCAGGCTTTGGGGAACATTCTTAACTCAAAGGAAAAGCAGTAGATTACAAAGGCTGATGAAACGGACCTAACACAGTGTCAGATGCGTTCTTCTCTATTACGTGGTGCCCACTAGAACCATGGGAGATTCTGGGTTAGATCCCAGTGCCCATGTGTGGGAATCATGGTCAGACTCTGCCAGGAGTGGTGGAGTGTGGCCTGGGTGGAGAACCACAGTGGTCTTTGCTCTCACCTCTGTTCCCCACCTGCCTTCTCATGCCCTCCTTCCTAGCACCGTAGGCACCATGGCCCCCTGATCCTTCCTCGCTCTTCCCTCTACTGGCCCCCGCAGCCAGCTCATTAGGGTCATAGTAACATATATCCTCCGCCAGGGACCTTCCTGACCACCCCCGGGACCCACTTGACCAAGTGGCCAGCGATTCATTTTCATCACAGCACTCCCCTGATAGTTTGTAGCTGGCCTGTTCCTTATCCAGCTCCTCCCTCAATCATGAAGTCTCAGGGTGGCAAGATCTTATCAGTGCTTTTTTCTTCTGAGCATCCCCTGGAGGCATAGTCCTTGCTCCTTCAGTGTAGGAGCAAGGGGGAAGAGAAAGAACTTTTGGAATGATGCCTGGGAAATTGACCAGCACGTGTCAGGGCTCCCAGAAGATGGATTCTGAAGCATAGATTGGTGACCACGTTCTGAGATGGAGGGTGTGTGAGGGCAGGGCTGGACAGACTGGTTTGGACTGAAACCCAGCTCTGTCGCTCACTCATTCACTGAGTGACCCAGAGCAGGAGACCCTTGGCCCTTTGAACTTTGATTTTCTGTCCCTGAAATGCAAAAATTACGAGCATGTCACAGGGTTAGTGTGAAGACCTATTGAGATCCAATAAATGCTAGCAGCTTATTATAACTAGTAGTGCTGACCCTCCGGTGTCACACTGCCCCCTGCCTCTTCCGGCCGCCTTCCCTCTCAAAGTGCCAAATGGGCTTTTTTTCTTTTTTTTGCTCTAGTGAGGTCGGGAGCCATTGCAACGCACAATGATTTATTTCAAACCACTTCCTCCAGGGAGGCAGAATTTTGTTCTTTTCCTCTCTTCCCTTGCATCCTGAAAGCCTCCATTGCTCATCCAATGAGCCTGGTGCTGTTAGGAAAACTCAAAGTCAACAGCGACCGGCGCAAGGCGTGGGCTGGAGCCTGCTGGCTGGGGTCTGCACTCCTGGACGCAGACTTGCTTGTTTTGCACCTACGTCGGCTGCTGGGCCCAGAATTTAAACTTGTGCTGAGGCACAGCGGGCGGAGAAGAGTTCAGAAAACAAAACCGAGGAGGCGCCCAGGGCTCACATTCGCTTGTGTTTCCTCTTGGAAATGAGACCAAAGCTTCACTGTGGTATCAGGCACTCAAAAGAAATAAATCAAACTGAACCAAAACAAAAGCAGAGCTAATATCTGCGGGGAGACCACATGCAATTGAGCTGAGATTGTTAAGTGTTTCACAGGCCGTTCGTAGCGTTTCTATCCCCCTGGGGCCCCTGCCTCGGTCCACACCAGCCTCTCCCTCATCTTGAGTCGCTCCTGAGGAATGCTGGTGCAGGCTGGAGTCTACATCTGCAGACGGCTCCTTCTCCCTGGAGCGGGAGTCTGTAGGCAGACACGTTTGCTTGCCTGAGACCCTGACTGCCCTGGCAACACCCCCATTTCTTTGGAATGCTGTGGGCTCTTCCTGAGGTCTTGGGTTCTGGCCTGGCCCTGTCTAGATCGAGAGGGGAGGGTGGGCACTGGGAGGTGTCTTGGCAGATCGGAGTCCTCGTGGTGAGTTTGACTCTCCTGGTTCACGTGGCCCAATGCCTTTCCAAACACTGGAGATGTTTCCCCTTCGCTGCGAACATTTTTCTGATGTCTTTCTCCTTTCTCTTGTTTCTGCTTTGAATCTTGTCTTTGAGGTTGAGTTAACGGTACCATCTTTTATGTTTATAACCAGACAGATGACAAGCTCAGCCACTGTGCCGTTTCCATATTGTAAATCAGAGCTGTGTTGTAGTTCCCCAGGCAGGAAAAGACTTCTTCATATCCTTGCCTCTGGTCCACCTTCTTGTATATTCTTGAAAAATTCTGCATATTCTCAAGCTTGGGGTATCTGAAGTGGCTCTGCTGGAGTGTTGAAGATGGGGAACAGGCCCAGGTGGGGAAACTGACTGAAGCCTGGTGGGGCCTTGGCTGGGGATGCCAGGAGCCTACCTTAGTTCCATGACTGAAGGATGCTGAGCCACCATCTACTTCTGCCGAGTGAAGGCTGGCGTGCTGGTTACCATCCAGGTGTTCCGGGCAGTTGGTGTGATAGCCACTCAGATGCATCGCCATGCAGCAAGCACCCTAGGAGCATTTTGGGGTGCCAGACTCTTGGCTAATCTATAGGGCCAAGAGTCTCTCAGGAATCTCAAAGTTGTATCAAAAGGGTACTCACTATTTTTATTTTTCCTTTCTAAAAAAAAAAATGCAGACCATTTTTATGAGTGCCATCTGTAAACATCCTTGCAATTAGCAATGTGTACTCTCATTAAAAGACATTCCAGACTCAGTGATGTGTAGCCACTGGGCACTCTCTCAAAGGACGCTAGACAGATGTTACTGTTACGTTGCTTTCTGTTATGTTTTCTGACCTTGGAAAGGACTAATTCCTCCCCCTTGGAAAGGGAGTCGAGGCTGGCAACCCATGATGGAGACTGCAGTTGTGAGTGAAAGCTCTGCTCTCAGTGTCCTCAGAGGCACCAGAGACCTAGCGTGACTGTTTTGTAGATGGGATGACCACCTCCCCGGGCCTGCACCCAGAGTGATGCTGAAACACGTTTTTGTGCCACCCTGGCAGGACTCCAGTAAACTGTGACTCTTCATTGCTCAGTGATGCCTGCAAAGGAGTCCCTGCCTCTGAAGTCTGTTAGAGCTGACCTTGAACTTCATGCTGTATTTGACTGTTGTCAAGGCAAACCTGTAGGTTGTCAATTTTAATACAATCATTTGTGGTGTGTGTCTACTGAGTCCTGCTGTGTATATAACAGGCTGATCTTAGATTAAGAGAGGATAACAGAGAGTCAACCAAACCCATCATGATGTTTTTCTAGATAAGTGCAACATCTGTACCTTCTGAAATTAATCATCTTTCTTTTTTTTTTTTCAGATAATTTGTTCAAACCCAAAGAAAGGTACATTTCAGAGAAGGAGATGCACATGCGATCTAAAAGGTACTTGGTTCTCTTGTGTGAGGTCGAAAAAGTGGGGTAAGGAGAGGTGGCTTGCTGGATGCAGGCACAGTCCAGTGGGGCCACTACTTCTAGGTCCACGTTTGAGCTCTGAGGTCTTCTCGGCCGAGAATTTGAAAAGCTGGCCCAAAGGAGTGCATTTGCCGAATTGCACCTCTGAATGTTGATGTCGTTCTTGGAAAACCCTTAGGAAGGTGGTAGGTCTTGAGTTCTGAACCAGTCTGCTAATTGGTCTCTAAGAGATGCCCAGACTCAACAGAGATGCTTCTGCGTGTTCCTGCCATTGCTCTGGGCAGGTGCCATTCGCAGGTAATTTCTGTGCACCTGCGCAGGTAATTTCAGAAGAGGGGGACCAGCTGGGTCTCCGGGCCTGCAGGAAAGCTTCCAGGCCTGGAGGTGGACGGCGTGAGGGGGCCACGGAGCCACAGAGGGCCACAGGCTGGCCTACTTGGCGCCCGGCTGCCGCAAGCTCTCCATGTCCTGCTTGGCTGGTTGCAGCTCTGGACGCCCCCTCATTCTCACCAGCACACAAAGGCTGCCATTCTTCCCGAGCTCGGGCCTCCCAGTCCACACGTAATAACCCGGCAGAGTTCGCCAAGTTCATGCAAGTAACATGTCATTAGTTTATAATAAAGTATCTGGCACTAGGGGGAATTATAATAATTAAACCAAACTGATAGGGCAACTTAGAGAAACCATTGAAATAGGAAGAGTACATTTCTCCCCACTCCAGGCACAAAATCTCTGCTTTTCCCATGATTATATTGTTTCCATGATCATTAGCCAGCTTTGATTATCTGTAGGGAAATTCTCTGTAAATTGAAAAAAAAAAGTGTCAGTGGGGAGGAGGGGAACCCTCCCATTAACCACTGGCTTCACAGCATTCTAACTGGGGGTTTGAAAGGGCCACTGGGGGTCAAGACCTGCTGTTTCAGAAGTATGAAGCCGTGTATACCTCATGCCCAAAGTATTCCTCTTTCAGTTTGGTGGAAAATTCAGCCAAATTGTCCCTTCCTGGTCCCTTAGCCCAAAGCCACTATTGTGGAGGCTTGAAATTGAAATGCTAGATCTCAAAGCAGCATCCGTGGACAGAGCATCGCCCTGTCATCTCACTGAAGACAGAACAGCCTCCGAGAGGACCAGTGGTGCTGTGTCCCCCATCGTGACTTCCTGGCTGGAAGGGGCTCCTTGGAGACAGTCGGTGAGGCATGCACTCTGTGGTCTGCCCTGAGTGGACTCAGACCCCGGCTCTCGGACTTCACTCCCCCGCAGAATCATAATGGAGCTTTATTTTCTTTCGTGTCTTTGTTATTAATTCTATTACTAAATTGCACTTTCTTTTTAAAAATTCAAGCACAGGAGAGAGAACTGAAGTCACTCATGACCAGCTATCCCCTCTCCTACCCCGCTTCCCCAACCTTACCCTGCCTCCAGAGACATCATAGGTATCAGCATCCTTTATACCCTTCCAGGCCTTTCTCTCTGCCTGAACAGACATTTACTAGTTACATATACAGTTGTCTAATTTTTGAGCATAAATGGGATCATGCTGTGTATTATCTTCCTGTAGCTTGCTTCTTTTACTTTATGTCTGTGGGGTCTTTCTATGTCAGAGAGTATAGATATGGATGATTTTCTTCACTGATGCAAAGTGGTCCATTGCATAAATGAACCATAATTTATCAAGGATGTTCTTGTAAGAAAATACTGCAGCAGAAGCTCCAGGATTGAGGCCTAAGAATTTTTATCCTGAACACCGCACATGGTCAGATGGTTAAGATGGAGACAGTGTGTCTGCATGGGTGCCAGAGGATTTCCACTGTGGAGCTTTGGGACATGTCACCTTTCCTACTGATCCTGACGGCCTTCTGGTTCCTTCTAGAACAGCTCCTGGGCTTGGCAGTCATGTGTGCACTCGTCAATTCATACCATGCTGATGCCCTCTGTGCCAGGCACTCTGGTGGGCGCAAGCAGTTCCTGGGTTACTTTATGCTGTGTGACTGGGGGTCAGTGTTGCAAGAAGTCAAGCAGACCAAGGCTGGGCTCCCAGCTCCTCATTCACCAGCTGAGGGATGTCACTGGCCTCCTGACCTCGCTGGGCCTGGGTTCCTCACTCCCATAACAGGACACTGTACGTCTCTTCCACCTGCTGTGAGGGCCACCTGAGAAAATTCGTGTCAGATGATTAGACTAGTAAGGGGCCCTCCTACACTGCTGGTGGGAATGTGAATTGGTATAGTTCCTATGGAGAACAGTATGGAGGAGGATCCTTAAAAAATGGAAAATAGAGCTGCCATATGCTCCTGCAAGCCCGCTCCTGGACATATACCCAGAGAAAACTAATTTGAAGAGATACATGCACCCCCATGTTCATAGTAGCACTATTCACCTTAGCCAAGACATGAAAGACACCTCAGTGTCCATCAACAGATGAACGGATCAAGACGTGAAACATATACACGACGGAATATTACTCAGCCATAAAAAGAATGAAATAGCGCCGTTTGTAGCAACATGGATGGATTTAGAGATGATCACACTACGTGAAGTAGGTCAGACAAATGTCATATGATACATGTCGTATGATATTGCTTAGACGTGGAATCTAAAAAAATAATGATACAAATGAACTTATCTGCAAAACAGAAATAGACCCACAGACTTAGAAAAGAAACATATGCTTACCTGGGGGAAAGGGTGGGGGAGGGATAAATTAGGAGTTTGGGGTTAACATACATACTACTGTGTATAAAACAGATAATCAACAAGGACCTACTGTGCAGCACCGGAAAGTGGACTCAGTATTGTTTAATAACCTATCTGAAAAAGAATATACATGCACGTATAAGCTAAATCACTGCTGTACACTGGAAACTAACCCACCACCATAGATCAGCCATACTGATCACAGCCATGCTGCAAATCAGCTGCATATTCAGTAAAAGATAATTTCAAAAGATAAACTCATAAAAAAGATGATTAGCCTAATACCCATTAACCAAGACGATGTCTTGCTAATGTTGCCATCATCAATCTTTTCATACTTTGTAATTATTATTTTCATTGGGGAACATGTTAAATTTTGTTGGGCTTTCAAACATGAGGGAAAATAAAAGAGATGTTCAGCCACATGTCACCGGTACAGCATCCTCAAAGCTCAGGCTGCAGCGTCCCCTCTCTGTGCATGGATGCCAGCCAAAATCTTGTTTGGCATCAGTACATATGCAGTCTCTGTAGGGAAGTGAGAAGGAAGGGCCCAGAAGGAGGCTCCCTGAGGCCCTGCGGGTGTCGTGGAAGCTCCTAATTTTGCACAAACATGTGATACTGACGCCTGAGATGTGTTTGGACACAGCTTCCTTAGGAGCGCATAGGTGAAGAGGCAGACACACATATTTCATCTGTGTGCTGCTCCGATACGACCCCAGCTACCTTCATAGAGTCGCTGTTCCTTTTCCAAGTCATAGGAAGACAAAAGCTAAGAGGCAAAAAGAGCATTTGGTAAAAAGTAAGTTTACACGCAGGGGGCTTCCCAGGTGGCTCAGATGGTGGAGAATCCATCTGCCAAGACAGGAGACCCAGGTTTGATCCCTGGGTTGGGAAGATCCCCCTGGAAGAGGAGGTGGCAGCCCACTCCAGTATGCTTGCTGGGAAATCCCATGGACAGAGGAGGCTGGGGGGGCACAGTCCATGGGCTCCCAAAGAGCTGGACACAACTCACAACACGCACACACACGTACACACTCAGAGTGGCCAAAGCAGTAGGCCCGGTATCTCTCATTTTACAAGCAAGGGGGTGGAGAGAAAGAAACGTGACTTCTAAAGAAATCCCTGGCTCCTCCAGCTCTGCCCTGGGTGGGGCCCCATCGACTGCATGGCCCCCGCCTGGGCAGCCCCGTCTGCAGATGGTCAGGGGAGCCTCAGGTCTAGGGGTCTCAGAGACACGGGGTGGTCCAGAGCCAGCTGATCTGCCCTCTGAAATGTAAGCGCCTGCTGACAAGACAGGAGGCAGAGCCACGGCAGACGCACGCTGTCTCGCTACCATTTCAAAATGTTTTCTCAATTTGTTTCAGAATCTATAATAACTTGCCGGAAGTTAGGAAGAAAAAAGAGGACCAAAAGAAAAGGGTGATCTTACAAAGCAACAGACTCCGGGCCGAGGTCTTCAAAAAGGTAACAGCCCGGCCGCCCGCGGGGGTGGCGTGTGTGTGGCTCCCAGATGCTGAGTCTGAACTTGACGTCTCCGTCTCTGCTTCCCCAGCAATTACTGGACCAGCTCCTTCAAAGGAACGCGGTCTAACCACAGGCTGCCCCACCGACCCTCTACCTGGACCTGGGATGACTTCAAATGCTGGATAAACCATTAAACTTAACCGTATCTTCATGACGTGAACCACTTTTTTTACTTTTGATTTTTTTTTTTTTTAATCCATAAAGCAAAGCACAGCTCCCTGAATTGCTGACCTAAACCAAGCGGAAACGATAACCCTTGAGGAAATGGATCTTCAGACTGCAGTAGGGTAATCAACCCAACAGAACCCACTTGATACAGTCCTTTCGTTTTTTGACTTCTGAATTTTACGTTTTGCTTCTGATGTTTACTCCTTCCATTTCCACGCAGGCACAAAGGCCTTCTATGCGCTCACGAGCTTAGATCCCAGGGGACTGGTTTTTTTTTTTTTTTTTTTCTTGCTTTTTCATCAGATTTCTAGGACCTAAATACATCACTTTAAAAGTACCATTCCCAACTTCTGCCAGTTCTGCAAACTCCAGATTTTGGACCATCGCACAGTGTCTTTGAAACCCCTCTGGATGTCTGTACCATTAATACTGCAGGTAACTTTGGAGCTAGGCAGCTGCTCTGTCAGAGACTGGGGACCTGTTTCTCGGTGACCTTGCCTGGTCAGAGCCGCCCCTACCCACCCCACCCCACTCCTAGCACCTGTCTTCATTCAGCAAAACAGTCTAAATTCATGGAAGCCATGAGGGCAGAATTGGCTGGAAAAATTGGTAGGTCACATCAGTGTTTTTGGCAAGCCACCCCCCAACCAAAAGAGCTGCATGGCTGAAAGTGGCCTGATGGCTCCAACTCTGCTATTTGTTCCTCCAAGCCCTTACAATGTCCATTATTTATAAATGTGTTTTGGGAGTGAAGGACAATAGTTTTACCAAAAATGGAAATAAATGCAACTATTACAAACATCACTGCCCCGTCCCATGTTCTGTGTTGTGAACCAAGCAGCTAGTGCAGCTGGTGCTCAGAGAGAAACGCTGCCAAGTTGCGGGGGGACCTCTGACCTGCTCCTAGTCCACCCCCACCTGACCATCGAGCCATCAGGTAAGGGCCCTTGAGCTTCCTGACGGCCGGGTCCCTTCTCCTCCTGCAGCCCCTCTCCTGCTCCCTCTGCTGGCAAAGCCTGGCATTGTGGGAGCGGCCAAGGGAAAACATTTCAAGGGCCTGGATCCACTTTAACAGAGAAGGCAAGGAAGGGTGCCTAGGGACATGTAGGCTGAATAAGGGCTGGCACGGCTAGTTACTTCACTTGCTTCAGTCTGTTCATCTCTCTCCATCCGATGGAGACCATTACAGTGCCTTCCCCTTCAGTTTTCTGTGGGAGTGCAGTAAAAGCCAGCGTGAGTTGAGCGCTTAGAAGGATGTCCGGCCCAGAGCGAACAGACACAGTGTTTCTCGTCGTCCCTACATAGACGTGGAAGGAGAGTGTCCTGAGAAACTCTGAGCACAAGGCCACTGGTTGGTCATCTCTTAGCCCCTCAGCTTGGCCCTGAGAAGACGCACTGGCCAGACTGTTGAATCTGTGGGTGTTGCTGCAGCAAAAATCAGTCATACACACTGGATGCTTTGCAGGCTTTGTGTTTTCTCAAGCTTTTCTCATTCTTAGAAACAGTATTGACAGCATGGTTACACTTGCCCTTAAGGTTAATTTGGTTTTGGTGAACTTATGAGGCCTCTTCTATAATGCAATGTTGAATTTCTGTTTACATTTTTAATACTTTTTAACAAAAAGTATTTTTCATCAAATGTGTGGTATTAGTTTAGGACAGTCTTTCGTAGGTAGCTATCTTGTCACAACTTCTACTTGTTTTTTTTTTTTACTATCTTCAGAGAATTTCCAATACTTTTCCTAACCAATAATTTAAATTCAGGGCCAAACCACTTCTAGACTGTTCTGTGACACTTTCTAAAAAGTGGATTTGTGTCAGTTAATATCTAAATATCTCAAAGTGCCTGGGTAGAGCCACCTTTCAAAAATGCCCAGAAAGGGCTTCCTACCTTTGCAAACCTGATGTCAAGTCTTAAAATCTAAAGAATAAATAAAAGCCCACTTGAGATTAAATGCCATTGAGTTATGTATTCCTGAGGACAGTTCTTAACTAAGGTGCCTGAGGTAAGTCGTGGGTAGGAATTTATGATGTCTATTGAGCTTTGCTTTCCTCTGGACAGCCAGCTCAGGACAAGGCTGCAAGTTAAGTTTTAGTTTCTGCCCAACTAATTTCTTTTCTCCATGATTATAGTTGTTTTTTAATGCTGCTGTGCTTCAGTTCAGTTCAGTTGCTCTGTTGTGTCCAACTCTTTGTGACCCCATGGACTATAGCCCACCAGGTTCCTCTGTCCATGGGAATTCTCCAGGCAAGGATACTGGAGTGGGTAGCCATTCCCTTCTCCCAGGGATCTTCCCAACCCAGGGATTGAAACCCAGTCTACCTCTTTGCTGGTGAATTCTTTACCATCTGGGCTCCCAGGGAAGACCAATACTGATGAGTGAATTTCAAATATCCAGATTTTCTGTTATAATGAGGTCGTCACAGGAATATAATAATGTTATTAATATAATAAGTATGGAAGTAAAGGCCTGAATCCTATAGTGATCCCTGTAAGCTCTGTCAGGAACTGGTCACCACGTGCTAGATTCTCTTATTAACACCAGACTTAGGGAAAGACTAGACTTTGAAATTATAATAGGATGGGTCATCATCATAGCTTCAGTATTCACATCCGATCCTGGAGCTGATTTCTTTGCGTCTGAGCATGTTTGGGCTCTGGCACGCAATGAGCCTTCAGCGATAAAGGAGGTTGCAGGGGCAGAAGTTCTGTGGCTGATATTCATGAGTTCAGACCAGACAACATTTGGAACCATTTGAGATGACAGAGCAGACGGTCACAGCACCAGGCCGCCTTGCTGCAGTCTCCGTGCCTTCACGTTGAAGGAGACACTCCTATTTTGGTGATTTGCCCTCTCTGCCAGCTGGTAATGGAATAATGGAAAAACAATTGCCTGGGTTTTTTTAGCCAGCGTCTGTTGCCAACCCAACTTCCTGGAAGCTGTGTGCTCTTGGGGTGAGTCAGCAAATGCTTGCTCAGATGAAACGCTCCTCATTCAAAGAACTATTTGCGAAACAACCAATGGTTGAAGAGCGGTTGAAAATCCTCTTCCTTCTGAAGTTCTCCCACGTCAGCACTTGCTGGTATAAAAATCTCAGCTTGTGGACCTGGTCTCCCACTGTACCAAGTGGCTGACAGTCTGAACATGAGGCACTTCAGAGGCAGAACAAGGGAAGGGAATGTGCAGTCACCTCACCCCCCCCCAGAGGGTCTCACAGAGCGGAGACAGGCGGGTTCTGGGTTAAGGAGAGTGATGGAAAAAAAAAAAATGATTCACTGTGGCTTTGTGTGAGAGTGTTGGCGTGTGCATTAAAAGCAAAGGAAATGACCTGTGAAGTGATTGAAATGAGTCCCATCAGCAGATGGTTCTCCGTGAGAGAGCTCATGGCGTTTGTACTTTCAGCAATACTTGATCATGACCCATGAATGTCTAGCTAAATAGAAACCTTTTGGGATCGGCTGTCACGGAGCTGAACCAGTCGCCCCATGGACCGAGACACTTAGGAAGTCTCTCCAGCCTTCTTTGTCTCACGTGGACATGATGTCCCCCACTTCTCTGGAGCACAGGCTGTCAGAAACTTCGCTGAGATTCCATCTCCCCACTGGCGGGCTGCTAGGGAAGCAGGAGCCTCCACGCAAATGTTTTCTCCACATGTATAGCGACAATGTTGGCTCATTGCCCCCAGAACGGAGGGTTTCTTTCAAGTCCTGTTGGCTGCCTCAGGCAGAGTTCTGATCCTGGGACCCCAAGAGACTGTCTGAGGTAGTTGTCTGGGGTGTGTAGCAGGGGAGGTGTTGAAATTCTTCCCCTTTTTCTTGCTTCTTTAAGCAGGAGAACCATATCCACATCAGGGATGCTGTGACCTGCCAGGCTGCAGCCAGAAATGTGACTTCAAGCAGACGTCTTTCCCTCAGATCTTCACACGTCAAGACCTTGATGAAGGGGCTGGAAGTGGGGAGACTTGACTTGCCTCTAGGATTTTCAAAAAGGCTGGGTGGTTCTTATCAAAGCTTGAAAGGGAAGAGAGAGAAGTCTGTGGTCTAAATTGCAGATGAGGAAAAAAAAAGTGATAAATTTCTTTCCATCGTTTTGATGAAACAGCACCAAGCATGAAAGATGTAGGGAAAGTGTCCTGTGGATGACTTTCAGAGCGTCCTCCCTGTGTTCAGCTTTACTTTGCTGACATACCTGAATGAAGCAACAGCTGTAACTGACATCAGGGTAAAGATATTACAACCGTTAACCCATATTAGCTGCATTTGACGTGTAATGTCTTTTCATCAAAGCCAACGGGGCTGCCTGCCTCCCTTGCCCACTGATGTCAGGAAGAGGGAAATTATAAATCTTTTCACTGCTGCTGACTTATAAAGAAATACACCCACACTGTGTGTTATATCCACTGTGGTTTCTCATGACCGTTGCTATTACATAGATACCAAAGGAATTAGTGATGACCATCCTCTTAACTGTTATGTGTTGCCAAATATGCGCTTGCTGTTAAAAAAAAAAGCCATCAGGCACATGTACAGAATTTTTGTGTTTGTTTTTTCTTAAAAATATACCTGCAGGCTGGTTAGGCCAGATTTAATTATTATATGCTGACATCATTCCAAGTCTTACTCTTTCAGCTGAAATGTTTATTAAATCAAAATGACAAAATGATCCAGGATATTTTTCTGGGTTTTTGGTAGCCCATGACATTTCATTAACAAGGCTAAGCTTATGTGTCTACAATGGATAACAAAGGTTTTTGCATGGATTAAACTAGGGTGTGTTGTTATTCAGTTGCTAAGTTGTGTCTGACTCTTTGCAACCCCATGGACTGCAGCATGCCAGGTTTTCCCTGTCCTTCGCTATCTCCCAGAGTTTGATCAAATTCATGTCCATTGAGTCGGTGATGCCATCCAATCATCTCATCCTCTGTCATCCCCTTCTCCTTCTGCCTTCAATCATTCCCAGCATCAGGGTCTTTTCCAGTGAGTCGACTCTTCACATTAGTTGCCCAAAGTATTGGAGCTTCAGCTTCAGCATCAGTCCATCCAGTGAATATTCAGGGTTGATGTCCTTTAGGATTGACTGGTGTGATCTCCTTGTCTGTCCCTTGGCTGTCCAAGGGCCTCTCAAGAGTCTTCTCTGGCACCACAGTTGGAAAGCATCAGTTCTTCGGCGCACAGCCTTCTTTATGTTCATTGGTGATGTACGCTTTTGCGGAATTTGTTTCAAACTGGGGTGTTTCAACCTTAATTCTCAATTAGCAGTTGAGCAAGACTCCTCTCCCTCTAAGCACCACCTGCATGCTCTGAACAGAAAAGAGGAGAACTGCTGAACCCAGGATCTCATCCAAGTGTTTCTAAAAGTGATAGCTTAGAAAGCTTTTTTTCATGAGTGTTAACCACATGACACCCAGGGAGATATTTCTTCTCTGTAGGTTCTCAGGGCTCTGTAACAGAAAACAGACTAACAAGACCAAGACACACAGTTTATTAGCACATTATTCTCATATACCAGCTTCCCTGGTGGCTCAGAGGTAAAGAATCCTCTTGCCAACGCAAGAGACTCTGGTTTGATCCCTGGGTCAGGAAGATCCTCTGGAGAAGGAAATGGCAACCCACTCCATTATTCTTGCCTGAGAAATCCCATGGACAGAGGAGCCTGGTGGCCTACAGTCCAGGGGGTTGCAAAGAGTCAGACACGACTGAGTGACTAAACAACAACAACTCTCATACGCACATCTGAGGGGCTCAGAGATGAATAAAAGTGAGTCAGACCTGCTTTCGGGTTCTTGGATAGGCACGGACCTGTTATGGACTGAACATCTGTGCACACACACACGTTCTGCCACCCCCTGATTTACTTTGTGAAGACTTAACTCCCTGTGTGGCTGTATTTGGAGATGGGGCACCTACAGAAGTAATTCGGGCTCATTGTGGTTGTGAGAGTGGGGCCCTAACCCACAAGATCAGTGTCCTTATAAGAACTGACGGTGGAGAGCTGACAGTCTGTGTCTCAGATCATGAGGAACAAGTCACGTGAGCACACACAAGACGGTGGGAGCCTGTGGTGACCAAAAAAGCATACCTTGCCAGCACCTTGATCTTGGGCTTCCTGGCCTCCAGAACTGTGAGTGACTCCCTTTAGATAAGCCCCCGTGGGTGGCATTCCAGATGGAAGCCCAGGTGGACTGAGACAGGACCCAGCACTGTTCCCACTGGTATCCACCACGCACATGTGCAGCAGGCGGGCTCTCCACGCTCGAGCTGCTAGTTGTCCTTGCTGGCCAGGCTCCACATTTTCTCAGGCACCATGTATCCCCCTGTGATCTTCTGCTATTACCCAAAAACTGTGTTTGCCTCTTGATGGATGTTGAGCCAACAGACACAGTCAAGCACAAGATCAGATCAGGAGTAGGGAACAAGGACGTATTATTTGCAGCAAGTAACAAGAACACCAGGGAACTTCCCCAAAGCTAAAAGGGTACATGCATATTCATAAAGGGACTTGAAAATAGGGGAATTCAGCCTTAGTTCAGTTGAATTCAGTCACTCAGTCATGTTTGACTCTTTGTGACCCCATGGACTGCAGCACGCCAGACTTCCCTGTCCATCACCAACTCACAGAGCTTGCTCAAACTCATGTCCATCAAGTCGGTGAGGCCATCCAACCATCTCATCCTCTGTTGTCCCCCTCTCCTTCCACCTTCAATCTTTCCCAATACCTTCAATCTTTCTTCAATCTTCAACTCTTTTCCAATGAGTCAGCTCTTCGCATAAGGTGGCCAAAGTACTGGAGTTTCAGCTTCAGCATCAGTCCTTCCAATGAATATTCAGGACTGGTCTCCTTTAGGATGGACAGGTTGGATCTCCTTGCAGTTCAAGGGACTCTCAAGAGTCTTCTCCAACACCACAGTTCAAAAGCATCAATTCTTCAGTGCTCAGCTTTCTTTATGGTCCAACTCTCCCATCCGTACATTACTACTGGAAAAGCCGTAGCTTTGACTAGACAGACCTTTGTTGGCAAAGTAAAGTCTCTGCTTTTTAATATGCTGCTTAGCTTGTACAGGGGAGCCTGGTAGGCTACAGTCCATGGGGTTACAAAGAGTCGGACATGACTGAGTGACTTCACTTTCACTTTCTACGTTGGTTATCATTTTTCTTTCAAGGAGCAAGTGTCTTTAAATTTCATGGCTGCAGTCACCATCTGCAGTGATTTTGGAGCCCAAGAAAATAAACTCTGCCACTGTTTCCATTGTTTCCCATCTATTGCCCATGCAGTGATGAGACCAGATGCCATGATCTTCATTTTTTTGAAAGTTGAATTTTAAGCCAACTTTTTCACTCTCCTCTTTCACTTTCATCAAAAGGCTTTTGAGTTCCTCTTTGTTTTCGGCTATAAGGGTGGTGTCATCTGCTTATTTGAGGTTATTGCTACTTCTGGCAATCTTGATTCCAGTGTGTGCTTCGTCCAGCCTGGTATTTCACATTATGTACTCTGCACAGATGTTAAATAAGCAGGGTGACAATATACAGCCTTGACGTACTCCTTTTCCTATTTGGAACCAGTCTGTTGGTCCATGATCAGTTCTAACTGTTGCTTCCTGACTTGCGTACAGATTTCTCAAGAGGCAGGTCAGGTGTTCTGGTATTCCCATCTCTTTCAGAATTTTCCATAATTTGTTGTGATCCACACAGTCAAAGGCTTTGGCATAGTCAATAAAGCAGAAATAGATGTTTTCTGGACCTCTCTTGTTTTTTGATGATCCAACGGATGTTGGCAATTTGATCTCTGGTTCCTCTGCCTTTTCTAAATCCAGCTTGAACATCTGGAAGTTCACAGCTCACATACTGTTGAAGCCTGGCCTGGAGAATTTTAAGCATTACTTTGCTAGTGTGTGAGATCAGTGTAATTGTTTAGTAGTTTGAACATTCTTTGGTCTTGCCCTTTTTTGGGATTGGAATGAAAACTGACCTTTTCCATACCTGTGGTCACTGCTGAGTTTTCCAAATTTATTGGCATGTTGAGTGCAGCACTTTAATAGCATCATCTTTTAGAATTTGAAATAGCTTAACTGGAATTCTATTACCTGCACTAGCTTTGTTTGTAGTGATGCTTCCTAAGGCCCACTTGATTTTGCTCTCCAGGATGTCTAGCTCTAGGTAAGTGATCGCAGCATCATGATTATCTGGGTCATGAAGGTCTTTTTTGCACAGTTCTGTGTATTCTGCCTCTCTTCTAAATATCTTCTGCTTCTGTTAGGTCCATACCATTCCTGTCCTTTACTGAGCCCATCTTTGCATGAAATGTTCCCTTGGTATCTCTAATTTTCTGAAGAGATCTCTAGTCTTTCCCATTCTGTTGTTTTCCTCTATTTCTTTGCACTGACCGCTGAGGAAGGCTTTCTTACCTCTCTTTGCTATTCTTTGGAACTCTGCACTCAAACTGGTATCTTTCCTTTTCTCCTTTGCTTTTAGCCTCTCATCTTTTCTCAGCTATTTGTAAGGCCTCCTCAGACAACCATTTTGCCTTTTTGAATTTCTTTTTCTTGGGGATGGTTTTGATCCCTGTCTCCTGTACGATGTCACAAACCTCTATCCATGATTCTTCAGGCACTCTGTCTGTCAGACCTAATCCCTTGAATCTATTTGTAACTTCCACTGTATTTTCATAAGGGATTTGAATTACATCATACCTGGTCTAGTGGTTTTCCCTACTTTCTTCAGTTTAAGTCTGAATTTGGCAATAAGGAGTTCATGATCTGAGCCACAGTCAGCTCCCGGTCTTGTTTTTGCTGACTGCACAGAGCTTCTCCATCTTCAGTTGCAAAGAATATAATAAATCTGATTTCAGCATTGACCATCTATCTGGTGATGTCCATGTGTAGAGTCTTCTCTTGTGTTGTTAGAAGACGGTATTTGCTCTGACCAGTGCATTCTCTTGGCAAAACTCTGTTAGTCTTTGTCCTGCTTCAGTCTGTACTCCAAGGCCAAACTTGCCTGTTACTCCAGATATCTCTTGACTTCCTACTCTTACATGCCAGTCCCCTGTGATGAAAAGGACGTCTTTGGGGGGTATTAGTTCTAGAAAGTCTTATAGGTCATCCTAGAACCATTCAACTTCAGCTTCTTCAGCATTAGTGGTTGAGGCATAGACTTGGATTACTGTAATACTGAATGATTTGCCTTGGAAATGAACAGAGATCATTCCATCATTTTTGAGATCTGAATTCACCTAGAATTGGAATAAAGGTCAATTCACAGAGTCCCAGCTTTAGCTGATTAAAATCCAGAGGGTCAACATCCTCATTCAATCCTCCACCTTGTGAGAGCCTTAGTTCCTGCCGAATCGAGAGATATTAATTATATATATCCCATGAGGAGAAACTAGGACTCTGATTTATCACCACACTCTTGTTTGACTGTCTTTTCCCTGTTCCTGCATTCCTCTGTATCTGTAAGATCATTTATTACTGAGACCTGTTCAGGGGCAGCACTGTGGCCAGGCTTGGGTCTTAAAATGGCTTAAGCCAAAATGGTTCTCTTATGCCAAGAAAGCCATTTTGGGCTCTCTTGCTCTCGGGACCCCCTGACATACCTGCTTACATGGTGACTCCCCTGGACCCCCAGTCCCCCTGCTCTGGGGGGAGCCCTTATCTACCAAAACACTCTGCTCTCACTAGTACAGCTACCCTACAAGTTTGTCACCCAGTAGGAGACCCTGGTTCGATCCCTGGGTTGTGAAGATCCCCTGTAGAAGGGAATGGTAACCCACTCCAGTATTCTTGCCTGGAAAATTCCATGGACAAAGGAGCCTGGTGGGCTACAGTCCATGGGGTCGCAAAGAGTCAGACACAGCTGAGTGAGTGAGCATGAGCCACTAGTTTCTGCATCTACCCACGGAGCAAACGGCAACTTCTGGACACCTTCCTGCATGGCCCATGGGAGGCCTGCAAACACGCTGGAGAAGCAAGTGATTCCTCTGTCCATGCTAGTTCAGTGGCTCAGTCCTGTCCGACTCTTTGTGACCCCATGGAGTGCAGCACCCCAGGCTTCCCTGTCCATCACCAACTCCCAGAGCTTACGCAAACTCGTGTCCATTGAGTTGGTGATGCCATCCAACCATCCCATCCTCTGTTATCCCCTTCTTCTCCTGCCTTCAATCTTTCCAGCATCAGGATCCTTTCCAATAAAGAGTCGGACATGATTGAGTGACTGAACTGAACTGAACTGAGAAACAGTGCTTGTGTGTGTGGGGGCTGGGAAATAGGTTTTAAATGAAATAAGAACAGACCGTTATAATGTTAAAATAGCTCTTGGAAATCCCTCCCCGCTATCTAGGAGGCCGACTAACTTCTCTTGATGCAGGTCTGCAACCCTTCAGGGTTTCTTCCAACTCTGATACAGATCGATTGAGCATCTGCTAAAGAAACTCATGTGTTTAGGGACCATGATACACAGAAAGAAAAAGTTTCTTTTAAAAATACTAGAATCCCCCTCAGCATAGTGAGGTGGACCCTGGGAGATTCCCACATCGCATCTGGTCCTCCCCAGGGCAGAGGCCTGGGGCATCACCCCGCCGGTTCTGGGTGTTCTCCCCACCCTCCCCTTGCCCACTCAATGAGCTTGAGTATGGGCAAACTCCGGGAGACTGTAAGGACAGAGGAGCCTGGTGTGCTGCCGTCCATGGGGTCACAGAGAGTCTGATACCACTTAGCAACTAAACAGCTACAACCCTCCCTGAGCTGGCCTCTGAATTAAAAGAAGCCCCAAAATGTGATGGGACCCATGGAATCATCTCCATTTTACAAAAGGAAATCGAGTAAGTGGGGAAGGATGGTGTAACCAGCCAGGGTGACTTCCTGTTGGTGGATTGGGCTGAAATCTGAACCATGCCTGCCTCCCCCCAGAACCTTCCAGCTCATACACTGATGCCATGCTGTGTGTGTGTACCTGTGTCTAAGAATCCAAGGTGCAGCTGTACTCTTGCATTTCACCAACATTTTAGGTAAGTTTACTGATGCCTAAGAGACTGGGAGGGAAAGAGTTTCCTGGACCGTTTTAGGTCGCTGGCTGTTGTTCAGTGGCTCAGTCGTGTCTGACTCTTTGTGACCCTATGAACTGCAGCACACCAGGCTTCCCTGTCCTTCATCATCTCCTGGAACTTGCTCAAACTCATGTCTGTTGAGTCAACGATGCCATTCAACCATCTCATCCTCTGTCGCGCCCATCTCTCCTTACCTTCAATCCCTGCCTGGGCCTGAAAATTAAACTGACAAAGATTAAAAGGAGAAAGCAGACAAATTTATTGCAGTTTTCTGTGCCATTGGAGCCTTCACTGGGAAATGAAGACGTGAAGAAACGATGACCCTTGAACATTTTTACGTTAGCTTTGCTGAAGACTGAACGTGTGGGAAAGCGTGGTAGGGCAGAGGGTGTGGGGTAAGGGTGACTTGATGAAACCTGTCCATCCGGATTTTGCTCGGTGCCCATCTCCCGCCATGAGGATGCTCCTTCCTCTGGGTCCAGGGAGGGCACTTCTCACCTGAGGGTTTTCTGACTGCTTCCGGGAGGAAGTGCTGCACCTGTCGTTTCTCAAATATCTTCCCCTTAAAATAATCAATGGGCCCCATGTTTGGGGGCAGCATGTTCTGAACTCCATCAGACTTAAATTATGAAATAGGATGCCTTGCAGCTTCAGCAAAATAAAATTAGAACATATTTGCCTTGGAAATTTGCATCCTCAGCAGGGAAATGTTGGGTGTGGCAGAATAAGGAATTAAGTAGGTTTCTCATGATGTAGGGAAAACGGAATAATGTGATGTCTGTCTCAACCAGACTGAAAACACCCCAAGGACAGGGGTATGTCTTGCTCCTCTTTCTGAGAACTTTGGCAGAGAGCTGGGCACCCATGGGTGTTAGGATATCCTCACTTCAAAGTCACTGGGGCTTAGTTTTTTTCGCCACATCTGGACCTCGCCAGCTGTTCTTCACTCTCCTTCCTTCCGTGTCTCGCGCTGTCTGGGAACGTGAACACTGCACAAAGTCTCCCTTCAAGGTCAAAGGTAATGGGACAGAGAGACCCACTTCAGGTTCTGGACAGAAACTGCCAAGTTTAAATCACATTCTGAGAAGTGAGAAAGACTTCCTATATGTACACGTAGATAAGTGACATCCACCTGCCCCAGCTTGATTTTTTCCAAGCTGACGTTTTGGCACTGATGCTGCTCAGAGCTGTGAGTGACGTGCACAGTGGGTACGGAAGGGAGGAGCTTCACCATCTTGACCAGAAGTGTAAACAGACTCCTGGATTCTGAAACTTCCAGCTTATGCCAGTGAAGGAACTTAATTCTTGATGAAAAGTAGCAGCAAGATTTCATCAAATATAGGTCACAACTACACTGTAATACAGAAAACATGATTCACAGTTTATAACTTTCTGTGCTTTCCATAGAAATGTGTATTTCCCTAAACCCGTATATTATTAATAACCCATAAAATATTAACTTCACCTAAAAATGCATTATTAACAATGTAATCTGTGCAATACACACATTGGTTTTCTTCAGATACTTTCTTTAGTAATCCCAAGCTCCCTTCTTCTTGATGTTGGTGAAAGAGACCTTTCTACAAATGTCGATCTGTAATGACAAAGAGGATTCACCAACTTACAGCAAGGAGTCAAGACAGAATCAATAAATCTGTCAAAACAGCAAGATTTCAAACCAAAGCTTGCTTCCCAAAGTTGAGAAAGCGCAGGGCTCTGGGGGAGTAGTATGTCTTTGGGAAAGCACTGCCTGTTGTTTCTGTTTACTGCGGGCGCTTTCTAAAATAGGATCTAAGGTCCTGGAGCCATCGGAGAGCCCACCACGAGGACACTCTTGCTGTCCTCAACGCATGTGCTCAAAGACGTCGTAAAAGAATCTGTGGTAACAGTCTACGCACGGCCTTGTGCTAGCGGATCATTTTCCACTCTAAAACAACAAGCTGGCTTTGCTCTCTGCCGACAGCCCTGTGTGTTACCAACTCTGCGTGAATTTTCAGAAATGGTTACTGTTAGAAGGCACACATCATAATCCGGATCTCAGAAGGGAAAGAAGGAAGCTGTCGGCTGCCGTCTTCATGTGTTCCTGTTGAGGGTCTCCCAGGGTCTGGGAAAGGCTCAGCCCCGCAGCCTCTGAGCAGGCTACCCTGGGAATGGCAGCACCTATATATGGTGTGGATTCAATTAGCCAGGCCCTCTGAGAGGCACCAGGGGACCGTGGAGGACATGGTTTCTTGAATTCTCATTTGCAGTCTCACAAATAACGTTCAAAAGTCATTAGACCATGAAGAGTTTTCATTACCCTTCATCAGTCAACAGCCATCACTCACTGATCGAGTGCCTCCTTGGGACATGCTGCTGGGTGCCACGTGGGGAGTCAGAGGGGATGAAGGGTGGGAAACCAAAGTGGCTGAAAGAAAACACAGATACGTAACGTAGAAGCACGTGGAAGGCAAATCCTCTCAGATGAAAGCGAAGGGAGAGTGTTTCTAGAAATGTTGAGCTGTAGGTTGGAAAAGAGAGACTTAGATTTCATTGTATAAAGTGAGAAACTGTTGAATGTCAAAAGTTACTGGAAGCAAAATAAAAAGGTGAATAGCATAGTGGGACAAAAATTTAAGCTACATGTCAGAGGGTTAAAGCCTTTAAGAAAACTTGATACAGAGCAACGAAGGGAAAATGCTCCAATAGAAATGAGGTGAAAGGACACAGTCCCTTTCAGAAGAAAGGGAAACAGCCTACAAACTGGCACAGATGCCAAACCTCATGAGTAATTTAAGAAACGCCATTAAAACTGTTACCCGAAAATGGGGCTTGCTTCTAGCTGGGTGTCAAGCCAAAAGACATGACCAAGAACAGGAGAAGGAAGGATGTCTTATGGAAAATAAGGAGAACACCAGGGAGCTTTCCCAAAGAGGTGTCTTCCCGAAGTTTAAAGTTAAGGGAACATGCATATTCATAAAGAAGCTTGAGCAGAGGAGAATTCAGCCTAGAACTGAGGCCAAGGTTGAGATACTCCCAGCTTTAGCTGGACTCAATTTAGCAACTGAACCACCACCAAGCTTTAGTTGATTGAAGCCAAGACGGTCAACATCATCACTGTTCCATCCTCCACCTGGACGGGTGCTTGTGATTGTTCAGTTCCTCAGTCATGTCGAACTCTTTGCGACCCCGTGGACTGCAGCATACCAAGCTCCCCGTCCTTCTCCATCTCCTGGAGTTGGAACAAACTCATGTCCATTGAGTCAATGATGCTATCCAACCATCTCATCCTCTGTCGCTCCCTTCTCCTGCTGCCTTCAATCTATCCCAGCATCAGAGTCTTTTCCAATGAGTCGGCTCTTCATACCTGGTGGCCAAAGTACTGGAGCTTCAACTTCAGCATCAGTTCTTCCAATGAATATTCAGAGTTGGTTTCCTTTAGAATTGACCGGTTTAATCTCCTTGCTGTCCAAGGGACTGTCCAGAGTCTTCTCCAGCACCACAGTTCTTTAGCACTCAGCCTTCCTTATGGTCCAACTCTCACATCCATACATGACTACTGGAAAAACCATAAATTTGACTAGACAGACCTTTGTTTTTTTAACATACTATCTAGGTTAGTCATAGATTTCTTCCAAGGAGCAAGCATCTTTTAATTTTGTGGCTGAAGTCACCACTTGCAATGATTTGGGGTGGGGGTTTAGTTCCTACAGAATCAGAGACGTGTATCAAATGTTGTGTATATCCCTGGTGGCTCAGATGGTAAAGCATCTACCCACAATGCGGGAGACCTGGGTTCAATCCCTGGGTCAGGAAGATCTCCTGGAGAAGGAAATGGCAACCCACTCCAGTATTCTTGCCTGGAAAATCCCATGGACGGAAGAGCCTGGTAGGCTACAGTCCACGGGGTTGCTCAGTCGGACACGACTGAGCGACTTCACTTTCACTTTCCCTCTATGGCTAAACTATTGTTTCTTGACTCAGGACTCTGTACCTATATTCCCTGACTTCCCTTGAGATCACGGACTGCTGAGACCTGCTCAAGGACAAGCACTGTGGCCAGGCTTAGATCACGAAATGACTTAGGCCCAAAATGGCTTCTCTGATGTCAAGAAAGCCATGCCTAGCTCTTTCTCCAGAAACCCTCTACCCTGATGAAGTGAGGTACTTCAGTCCTGCCCGATTCTTGGTGACCCCATGGACTGTAGCCCCCCAGGCTCCTCTGTTCACCGGCTTCTTCAGGCAAGAATACTGGAGTGGGTTGCCCTGCCCTTCTCCAGGGGGATCTTCCCTAAACCTATCAACATTTCCCTTTTTTCATCTTTTTCGAGGTTGACTGAAACTGTAGTGACTGCACAGGAACAGTGTAGCTCTGAGATGAGGGCCCCCACCTGCCTGTTCCTGCCCAGATCTCAGACACCTGTCCCCTGCCCACCCCCCTGCCCTCAGGTGGACAGCAGCTCTGCTGCAAGGCCCGGAGCGCAGGTCATAGCCCCTTGCAAGCAGAAGCAGAGGGACAGAGCTTACAAGGAGGCTGCCAGGCTCCAAGGGGCAGATGGGTTGCGAGAGGTGGTTGCAGAAGACCAGGCTTGGTTGGTAGCCCTGGGCCCCCAGGTCTGAAATGTCAGGCTGGGCTTCCTGTGGCTAGAGCTCCTGAGACCCCCCAGGACTCCCCCCTCCCACCCCAGGAGACCCTGCTTCCCACCTGGGCTGCTTTGCGCGGATTCTCTTTCTGGCAATTGACAAAGCAGATCTGCATTTCGAGTGGCGGAATGAATTAGCAGAAACCTGTCCAGGGGCATTTGGCAATTTGTGTTAGCAGCTCTTCCTAGTAAGGGAACTACCAAAGATCTGACTCTAGATTTCTGTCCAGGGACACTTAATGAAATATTTTTTAATAGTGAAAAACGAGACAACTTGAAGGTTCCACAGGATGGGAATTGCTATAAAGGCCATGGCAATATATCAATGGCAGGTGGGATGTTATGAAGTCTGCTGCTAAAAAAGCCACATCATATGAACCCTGAATTGGCAGAAAATGGTGTTTTTATGCAAAGAAAATAACCCTGAAAGTATATTACCCAAAGTTTATTAATGTTTTATTTGGAAATAATATGATATTGACAGGTAAGTTGTAAGAATGGTGCAAAGAATTCTCACACACCTTTACCCAGGCTCACCAGCTGTTCCCATTCTGCCGTGTTTGCTCTCTCTACACACACCACACACACACTCAAATCTTCTGACACTCTATAAAATAATATATAACTTTATATTATAGAAAACTATATATGTGTATAGTAAGTGCATTGCATCATTTTTATATAACATAATTTTATATGATATACTATGTATGTTTAAGATGTACACTATTTATATCTTATATGAATAATGTGTGTATAAGGTATGTTATTATATATGTACTATTACACGTTATTTAAAATCATATAATTCTTTTTTCTGAACTATTTAATTGAAAGTTGCAGAAATCATGACTTTCTCCCCCTAAAGAGTGACCTTCGCATCTAGTTTTTATTTTCTCCCTTTTCTCTTCTGTACTTTCCAAATCTTCTATCACTGTAATTAGATAAAAAAATAACTTATTGTTGTGTCCTAAGACATAGCTCACAACTGTTTACCTCTCAAATTTTTAAAATAATTTAAAGACTACTGGCGGGATACTAAGTTGATATAATTCTTTTGAAATCAGCTTAGAAATACCATCTAAGTTTTAAAACATACATTTCCTTTGAACTAATAATCCTACTCCTGGGATTCTATTCTAAGAAACTTTCAAATTTTAAAAGGGCATTATGTGAAAAATTGAATCATAATATTCTTTTTATGAGAAAAAAATGGGAATAAGACAAATGTTCAACAAGAGAGAAGTGAGAACTAGTCTATCCTTTTGAAGAAATCTTATACATGCATTAAAATCACATGTGTGAAGGACTTACTACCACTGGAAAATACTAGTAAATGATAACCTGGGACCAATGGTCTGACTGAGTGGGGCGTGTGTCCGGGTGATCATTCCGACAAGCTCTGGTGGGGCCCCCAAGAAAGAAGCCTTGCAAAATGGGGAGGCCACTCAGCCTGCAGGCCAAGATCACCTGTACCATCAGGAAAGGAGAGGCCAGAGACAGCCCAGAGTACGCTTGCCTGGGGACCCCTCCTCCAGGGACAAGCGAGCATGGACAGACCACCCCCCCCCCCCCACCCACCCCCCAACCATCCCAGGAGTTCAGCAATGAGGACTTGCCTTTCTCCTCATTCCCAAAGCTTGTCCACCACCGAGGCTGCCTTCTCTCCCACTAAATCCACCAGCAACTCCAGGATCATTCCCCATACAGCTTCCTGGAAGGCGCTGTGCCCCCTGGACGTGACCCTATGAAATCAACCTCAGAGCTAAGCCTTGGAGCTCAAAGTGTGCGTGGAGACTCTTGGACCAGTAATCCCGGTGGAGGGGCAAGCTGGCCCTGAGCAGAGCCATCAGCACCCTGGGAGGAGAGGCCCACCTCCAAAAAGATCAATTTTCAGAAACAGTGGTCGCTGACCTGGGGAAAAGGTTTCTTTTAAAATCCTATGCATGGTCAGGGTTTCATTTTCACTTCACTCCAGGCTATGTAGCCCTCCTTGGTTGCTCCCACCCTTCTTGTCAAGGCTACTGTAATGACCTGATTTGCCCTTGGGAGGGGCCGCCGTCTCCCAGAGTTCTGAGCGCAGCCCTTTGGTTTCCTCGGTGGACGTTTGGCTGTGAGTGAACATAGCCTGATGCAGCACTGACTGTGAGATCGGGATGCTATGCTTTGCCAACCTTCTTGCTGGAGTCCCAGATAAACACGGGGTATAGGCTCTCACTCCTGAGCAGACCACAGCCAACACCCCCTCCTGCCCCCCCACACCCCCAACCAGAACAAAAGACTTGCTGCCACAGCTCTGGTGGATGCCAGGCCAGGACATGAAGGAATTGGTCATCCTCCAATATGATTTGTCCAGTATTGCAAAAAAAAAAATCATTCCTAAAATGACCAGAACCATAATTGTTGCTTGAAAAGAAAATCATTAAACGTAGTGATATTCTCCATGCCAAACACAAGATTGCAGCAGTTACATGTCCGTAAGGAATGCCTCCTTAAGTTCAGATCAGAAAGATTTAGAAACTGCAGGAGTCTCGAGGATTTGCAAGCAAACCCTATATATCTATGTCAGGATGTCAGGTCCAAGGGGTGAGCCAGCTGAAAGGCAAAAAAAAAAAAAAAAAGATGCAGTCCTCAGGAATCAACTTCCAAGTGCAAGTTTAAACTTTAAAATCAGTTGGGTCTATACCAAATGAGATCGGCAAGGGAGTGACATTTTAAAGGTTCAGGTCATTCAGGAGTAACAAAGACGACCATTCTGTCGGCCAGAGCAGCTGCTCTTTGATGTTTGAAAGGGCAGCAGACAGCGTACCCAGGTGGAATTAAGGCTGGATCAAGAGGCAGGAGAGTGGAGGGGAGAGGCAGGGAGGAAGCCTTCAACACTCCCAGACTTTGCAAACAGTGGGACACGTGGACACGCCCCAGAGAGAGTGAGGGCCGCAGGGCAGCTGTCTGCCGTCTCCCCTGCCTGGGAAAATGCGAGAACTGGGCCAGGGAGGAGAGGGATATTCAGCATGACTCATCCACCCTGGTCTGGAGACCAGAGCAGGAATCGGTTCATTATCACATGAGAGAAAGTCTTCACTCCAGTGAGCAGAGGCCCAGTTGTTCCCATCCTCTCCTGGGGAAAGAGTGAAGCAAGTGGCCTCTAGGACTGAAGCTCTTGGTGAAGCCAAGCAAACCTGGCCTGGAAGGGAGCCCTGGCAGAGAGTCCCGACTATCTTCCAGTGGCTCAAAGGAGGAAAATGAATCACCCAACCGTCTGCCCGTTGAAGCAGTTGCTTAGAATCAAGTTTCTGTAAGAAAATGCAGACCAGAAAATACCCTGTGGCTCATGGCTCTAGAACCTGTGAGGCCGGCACACCGTACCTGGTAAAGGCGGTCTTGTCTTTCTGCCCAGACATGCGTGTGAGTTGGTAGTAGTGAAATGTGTTTATTTCTGCCTGTAAATTTCCCTTCTGCGGCAGATTGTCATCACAAGTCTTGAAGGATCTCCACCTTTCAAACCTTCAAGGTCATGACTGTGTGGGTGCCATTGTCATTGGCCTGTGACTTTTGGGTGTCAGGGTGGCGTTCTAGGAGAATCTGGCTGGCTCAGTTCCTTTCTGGAACAGTGGGGTGGGACTCTTTTTCAGAGGGAAGTCGTAAGTCAGTTTTCAAAAAGGCATCTTCTGAAGGAAAGAGCAATCATACCCAGGAGAGAGGATGGGCTTTCAGAGACGCTTTCCCAGTGCTGCAGAGCAACCCCGTCTGTTTAGCTAAACGTATAAAAGTGTCTCCAAACTAAAATGTGATTGCATGCATACTAAGTCGCTTCCATCGTGTCAGACTCTTTGCAACCCTATGGACCATGACCCTCCAGGCCCCTCTGTCCTTGGGATTCTCCAGGCAAGAATACTGGAGTGGGTTGCCATACCCTCCTCCAGTGACCTTCCCGACCCAGGGATCGAACCTGGGTCTCCTGCATTGCAGGAGGATTCTTTACTGATGAATCCACCGGGGAAGTCCATGGCTGTGGGGGTGGGGTCAAGGCAGGGCTCCAAGTCATACTGATGGGTTTCCGGGTGAGTCATCACTTTTGCTGGCCTTTCTCCTGCTCATCCTCTTCTCTTGCAACACAAAACCCAGCAGAAATCCACTATCTCCAGCATCCAGGTGAATGAGGCCACGCACACAGGATTTCTGTCCTTGAGAGAGCAGGGAAGGTAAGCGTGAGGACACACCACAATAGTGGGTTGTTTTCAGCCTGAACTGACAAGTGCTTGGGTCTCTGAAACTCCCAAGAGACAACTGGAAGGAGGGCAGCCAGATTGGTGTCACGTGTCACCACACCAGTCCCCCGGGCCTTCTGGTGTCTCCTAGTGATTTACAGCTTCAGGGAGATGGGGCTGGAGGCAGTGCTGGGGTGGGGCGGGGGGAGGGAGTGGAGGCCAAGGGCATTTGATCAACAGCACACGGGACAGTCCTGGGGGTCCCCAGGAAGGGTAGGGCTGAGCTTTGTGCCCTTGTGTGGTCACAAGAGCCAGCGTAAGAAATACACTAAAGGCCCAGACAGATGCAGTAAAATGCAGTAATGATCGCAGCCCCTCTCTCCCCTCCAGGCTGGCATGACGTAAAGAAACACTGGGGAGACTGGAATTACATTCTCCTCTGTTTCATCAGTCTCTCTCCCTCCCAGCTCTGCTGGTCTCTGTAACGATCCTCTTCGAGTGTGTTTCCATTCTGCGGTTCTCTCTACATCTAGAAATGCTCACAACCAGAGCCACAGATGTCAGCTCACTGGTGTCATCGCTTTGCTGAAGTTCAGTGAAAGCCAAATATTTGGCTCAAAGATGGGCTTTTGAGTTTAATTGCCGGTGGTTACAATTATCTGCACAGGCACCCAGGTGATTTGAACGCAGCAGTGAATTCTCAACTCCCCGTGACACAAATGGCAGCCTTTATGTGGACGTGTCTATTACAGGAGGCTACACGCATGTCTCCGTGATCATGCTCCTCTTGGTGTGTGCATGCGGGCCATGAGGTCACTGCTGGGAATTCCTGAACTCAGAGGTGGGCCAGGGCAGGCATAGTATTTATATCCGACCCAGCCTCCACACAGAGAAGATTGCTGGTCTTGGCAAGTATTGATGAGTATTGATGAGGCCACAGTGTGTGGATCATGGCAACATGGCGGGCGGTTGACGGGGCTGGGTAGGGGAGAGGTGGACTTTTCAAAACAGGTCCACACTATCTAAGTTCTGTGCCAACCCTGGGACCTGAGTTCTGGTCCTTTGGGACCCCAGGCCTCAACAAAAGTGGCCTTGGAGACAGAAAATATTCCCCAAGTCCTGAGAGCTCTGAGACTTTCAGGCCAAATTCTCCCTGTGTGTTACAGTGCTAGAAATAGTCTCACAAGTTTCAAAGAATTTGCTTATTCATATAAAATGTGCGGAGGAGGGAATGTCTACCCACTCCAGTATTCTTGCCTGGAAAATCCCATGGACAGAGGAGCCCAGTGGGCTACGGTCCAGGGGGGTCGCAAAGAGTCAGATAAGGCTGAGCACAGCATAGCAGCACAGAAAATGTGTACCAAGGTCTACCAGGTAAGCATGTTTAAGGCTGTTAAAAATACTGGCTGATTAATAGATTCAGACATCCATTCATTCACTTCTTCATTGGGTCAAATACCAAGGAATGACTGTGTTCCAGGACCCTGTGTTAAATCCTGGAATACCAGGAAGAAGAAGACACTGCCCTGTCCTTGGTGCTAATTCTGCAGGAGAATATAGGTCAGTTCAGAAGTGGTTTCCAAAACAGGGTGATATCAGAAAGGTAGAAACAGTGACAGTTGTGTCACTGAATCTGAAGCAACTGGGACTTTTATATGTGGGAGTGACGGTACAACATCGTGGGAAATGCCTTGGCAGTTACCAACTAAGGGTAAATATATGGTCATATTCCTATGACCCAGCAATTCCGCTCCTTTGCTTGTTGTTCAGTCACTCAGTCACGTCCAAGTCTTTCCAACCCTGTGGACTGCAGGACTGCAGGCTTCTCTGTCCTTCACCATCTCCCAGAGTTTGCTCAAACTCATGTCCATTGAGTTGGTGTTGCCATCCATACAACCGTCTCCTGTGCTTATACCCACAATCAATGTGTACGTACACCTACCAGATTACATTTACGAGAGTGTTCATTGCTGGTTTATTCACAATAGTTAAAACTGGAAACAACCCAGGTTTCCATTAAACAGGCTGGACAAATAAATTGAGGTCTAGTCATGCAAAGGGATAGTATGCAATGATAAAAAGGAATAAACTATTACCACATACACCGTGTGTGACTCTCACAGACATAATGACGAATGAGAAAAGCCAGGTGAAAGAGACTGCCCACTAGGATCCTGTTTTTATCTGTGGTGGTAGAAGTCAGCATAGCAGTCCCCCCCCCCGGGGGAGAAGTGCCAGAAATACAAGGGCTGCATACATAAATGAAACTCGTGAAGCTGCACAGTTAAAATCCACGCACTTTACTGCATGTATAACTCAGTAAAAATTTAAAGTAAAAAACCTAGTAGAAAATACACAAAACAGAGTGCAATCAGTTGATGCTGAAGAGCACATAAAGGATCCCTAAGACTGTAGGAATTGCGGACAATGTGCTGGGAAAGCTTTCATTTCTTACTGTAAATGTGGACAATGTGCTGGGAAAACTTTCATTTCTTATTGTAAATGCTACAGTTCTAGGAAGAGGACACAAGGGGTAGAGAGCACCTCGGGACTGACCTCACCCACAGCACAGTGACCCTGGACGAAATGCCTTCCTGCACTTCACTTCCTGACACTTACGCTAATAACATCTGAAACTGTCTAATAGGGTTCAGTTCAATTCAGTTCAGTCAAGTCACTCAGTTGTGTCCAACTCTTCAACTCCACGGACCGCAGCACACCAGGCTTCCCTGTCCATCACCGACTCCCAGAGCTTCCTCAAACTCATGTCCATCAAGTCAGTGATGCCGTCGCACCATCTCATCCTCTGTCATCCCCTTCTCCTCCCACCTTCAGTCTTTCCCAGCATCAGGGTCATTTCCAAGGAGTCAGTTCTTCCCATCAGGTGGCCAAAGTACTAGAGTCTAATATGGTATCTGCACACAGACAACTACAAAAGAAGAAAAACTGATTTTCAGGGTTTTTTTCCTTTTATTTGTTTAGATGTCCTCTTGTAAAAAAAAATAAACTTTGAAAATTTGGATTATTTTAGATTTATGGAAAAGTTGCAAAGATCACACAGAGAGTTCTCCCATACTTGGCAGCAGGTTCTCCTCTTGTCAATGTCCAAAATAATGTGGTATATTTGTCAGAGCCGCAAAACCAATGTTGGTACAGTAATGTTGGTACATCACTGTTAACTCCAGACTTTATTCAAATTTCATTAATTTTTCCACTAATGTCCTTTTGCTGTTCCAGAATCAGATGCAGAATACCACATTGCATTTAATATCTTTCCATTTTTAATTAACTTACAAATCAAAGTTAAACAGCATCCCTGCTTTCTAGGTGGTGAGGGTCAGAGACAGTACAGTTTGCTGGCAGTGGGATGATCACAGGATTTAAACCTTGGTGGACTCTTCTTTGTGAAGAGGCAATCTGGTTTAGATGTAGAAGGTGCAGACTCTGGAATTAGGCAGATCTGAGCTGGGGGGCTGGCTCAGGTTTGCTCCTGAGGAGTTGTGAGGTCTGGAATATTTCATACTACTGAGCCTCAGTTTTTCATCTGTAAAATGGGAAGCTAAAATACCCCTCACTGGGTAATATGAGAGTTTATAAACAATATATGTGAGGTGTTTGGACCATAATAAATACTCAGTAAATGATAATTGCCATTCTCACAGCATCGTTGTTGGGTAGGCCTGTAACTAGCATTTAGGAAATGGATGTGTGGTCCTCTGCTACCCAGAATGTAATTCTCTCCTATAAAGAGATAGGTAATTTTTATCCCACCGGCTTACCATGGGTTACAACTCAGACATGCCTCCTCTGATTAAGTGGCCCTAAGCAGGGGCAATTGGGGGGCAGGGATGGGCAATTATATTCCAGTCTGCTGGATTAACAGGTCAGTTGCTGGCGTCTTAATGTAAAGCTTTCCATCAGCAGGCATGGGGGTTACTCTGCAAGTATTTTACTAGGAAATAAGCATCTAATATATTAACTTATATATCTTTTACTTCTGAAAGGACTGTTGACACTCTTCCAGTGCTTTCTGACAAGTTTTATTGGTGAGAAAAAAAATAAAAAGAATGCTTTTTTTGTGGAAGATTAACACAGCCTTGATTTCTGGGGTGTGGATACATGTGCGCCTATGTGTATATTTCTTCCTCTTCTTCCTTTGCAGGGATCTGAGAGAGTTCTGTGTCACTTTCCAAAATAGAACTCAAAAGTAGGTCAGTAAAAGAGCTGTAAAACAGGTCAATTGCCATAAATCTAAGCAGAAGAAGGAACTGGGGTTCAGCTTCGGAGAGACTGCAGGCTCAGACCTCTGGAGCCTGCTCTAACAAAGCCTAAAGGACCATTTCTGTTTTTGGTGGGGAGGGATCAGATACTCTATTGTACCCTGGCTGACCACAAGCATTTTCTTTGCCAGGATGGCCCCCCTCTCTCTAGGCTGGAGATGATGGGTACTGGTCATCAGGACCTAGGTGGCAGATTTAAGCTCGGTGGTCATTAGGAAGCCCACCACGGGGTCAGGGACAGCATGCTGCCTGAGGATGAATAAGCAGGGGACTTCTTCCCCCTTTCTGGATAGGTCGGGAAGTGGCTGGCTTTGAACAGCAAAACCACACTTCTGGGTAATGCTTCTGGTATTCCGATGCAATGCGGCTGGACACAGACTCTCATCCCACATCACCCACCAGAGTGAGGCTGTAGTTCCCTCTGTGCCGCTGGAAAGGGGCCTAAAAGGATTAGACTGCAGGAATGGCTTTTACCTTACTCCAACGGTCTCCTCTTTAATGATACGTTGCTTCCTTACTGTGGTGGCTCATTTTTCCATATGGCACGCGAGACTGTCTACATCCTGCCCCAAGAGAGACAGCATTTTCCGGATGGGGAGGGAGTTTGCTTTCCCAAGACTGGGTTTTGTCAGATTTCTTGGCAGTCTCCCAGGTACAAGGGGCTCTCTAATATATGAGATTATGATTTTTAAGAAACCATCAAATTTGATTTTGTGACCAAGGCTCTTCCATGTGACTTTCTGAGTTATTACCGACACACACTTCTGGTTTTAAATTATTCTGACTCATGCTCTTATTTGTTTTTTCCATCGTTGGCAATATCTCCGAGTAACCACAATCCTTATCCATTGTCTGATTACCAGAACAAAACACAGTTTGAGGCTGTTTGGAGTTTTAAGAGACTTTTATTTTTTTTCTATTAAATTGAAAATAGTATCAGAAGTAACAGACTTAAATCGAAGATTTTAGAAAATAAAACATGTCCTGGTGCAGATTGCTAGCTCTGTGGAAATCAGCTCTAACTTGATTTGCAATGGTAATGGGCCTTAACTGGAATAATTATAGAGGTTATTGGGAAAGAAATGAAAGAGGTTTGGGAAAGAAATGAAATATTGCCTACTTATCTTCTTGGACCTCGGCAATAAATACACTTGCAGGGAATCACTGTTCTTGAGCTTGTGGTGGAAAGCTGCATAGGGAAGAAAACTCGTGAAGACCCAAATGGGAACATGGTCACACACTGGTTCATTTGTCCACTCAGCCAGGAACTGCTGCCCCTCCTCCTCTCCGGGCTGGGGGCTGGGCTTGGGCACCTGTGTGTGCCCAGTCACTCAGTCACTCAGTTAAGTCTGACTCTTTGCGACTCCATGGACTGTAGCCCCCCAGGCTCCTCTGTCCATGGGATTCTCCAGGCAAGAATTCTGGAGCAGGTTGCCATGCCCTCCTCTGGGGGATCTTCCCGACCTGGGTATTGAAACCGTGCCTCTTGAATTTCCTGCATTGGCAGGGGGACTCTTTATTACGGTGCCACCTAGGAAGCTGACACTTGGGCATGTCAGGTACAATGATGAGCCAGTGAAGGAGGCAGGCCTCCAAGTGGTTCCCTGCCTAGTAATGTGGGCAAGCCCAGGTCATGCCAGCTGTGGGTCCCCAGAAATGTGCCAGAAGAATGAGGATGGCACCCTTTTGCCTGGAGTTCATAGGGAACCCCTGGTGGTTCAGATGGTAAAGAGTCTACAGTGCAGGAGACCTGGGCTCAGTCCCTGGGTCAGGAAGATCTGGAGAAGGGAATGGCTCCCAGCCCTAGCGTTCTTGCCTGGAGAAGTCAATGGACAGAGGAGTCTGGCGGGCTATAATCCACGGGGTCACAAAGAATTGGACCCGACTGAGCAATCGACTGATACACGGAGAACACAACACAAAGAAATGGCACCTGTCTGGGCCTTGAACGTTGAGTCAGAGGGTAGAGAGCGGGAGAAGGACATTTTGACATTGAGAGAAGCGTACAGGAAACCACACTGGGTCAAACACTTTTCAGATGTTGAGCGGTCCCATATAGCTGAAGGATGGGACTGGGTATCAAGGGTGGGAGAAATATGAGGCCGGGAGCACTGGCTGTGAAGGACACGCGATATATTACTGAAGGCAATGAGGAGTCAGTGATGCTTACCAGGTATTCGTTTTATTTTTTATTTTACATTGGAGTGCAGTTGATTAACAATGTCATGTTAGTTTCAGGTGTACAGCAATGTGATCCAGTTATGCACGTACACAGATCCAGTTCTCAAATTCTTTCCCCATTCAGATTATTATAGCACACTGAGCAGACTTTCCTGTGCTACACAAGAGGTCCTTGCTGGTTATCGATCTTGAATATAGCAGTGTGTATCTGTCAGTCCCGAACTCCTAACTTATCCCTCCCCACCCACATTTCCCCTTTGGTAGTTTGCTTTCGGTATACCAGTCTGTTTCTGTTTTGTAAATAAGTTCATCTGTATCATTTTTTAAAGAGTCTGCATATAAGTGATATCATGTGATATTTTCATTGAAAAACAGGGTGATGGGAGATGAGCTCCAGGAGCCTGTGACTCTCACTGAGCAGAGATACCGTAATTCCCTAGCCCTGGGACGCTGGGGGCAGGGGAGGGGCCAGAATAGGAGGCATTTCTGAGGTTGAACTAACAGGACTTGCTAACTAATTAGAAGGGCGGGGTTGAGGGAGAGAGAAAGGATGGGGTCAGATGTGGCTTGAGTTTGGGGCCGGAACCAGCAGGGAGGGAAGGAGGCAGAGGGGCCTGGGAGTCAGAAGGACCCAGTGTCCAATCCCAGGAGCACTTTCAAGGTTTCCATGTTTGGACAAGTCAGCTTTCAGAGCCTCCATTCCTTCTTTCAAAATAAGAGCAAGAGCAGGATTCGCTGAGGGCTGATGAGACCCTGGAGGCCTGGGGCAGAGGAGATGCAGCAGAAGCTGTCTGCTATATCTGTTTGGGGTCTTCTCTGCATCACAGGATGAGTGTGGCATGAGAATGGAGGGTGTTGTCTGTGTCCCTAACCTTCAGCACAGGAGACAGGAAAGCACTGGGGACGTTTGCTCAACTTTATTTTTCAGCCTAGGACAAAGAAGGGCTTCCCTGGTGACTCAGATGGTAAAGAATATGCTTGCAATGCAGGAGATGCACGTTCGATCCCTGGGTCGGGAAGATCCCCTGGAGGAGGGCATGGCAACCCACTCCTGTATTCTTGCCTGGAGAATCCCTTGGACAGAGGAGCCTGGCGGGCTACAGGCCATGGGGGTCATAAAGAATCAGACACGACTGAGGGGTCAACACACTGGGACAGAGAAAGCTGAAAAGCTGCTCATGAGTGTCACCGAAGAAAACTGGAGGCACAGGAATGCTGGCACTGTTTATACCTGGGAGGCAGCGATGAGCTTTCTCCACTGATGGGTGTGATGGGAGAGCTACTGAGTCAGGATGTGGCGGTAATGGAAAACGTCAAATGCCTGCTAACTGCTACAAAATGCAAATAGCATCAGATCCTAGCCTGGAGCTGAGTGCAGGAGGAAGAACAATAGACCCCGGGCTCTGGAAACTGGCGGTGGCTTTTCTGCCTGAGTTCGTCAAGGAGTTCATGGGAGCCAAGAGCCCTCCAGAAAGTGTCCATCAAAGAAGCACGGGAGGTATCATTCCTTTACGACGTTGTGTTGGTGTCCACACTGTAAAGTAACTAATAAAAAATAAACCAGTAAAAATAACCAATAAAAATCAATTAATTAGAAAAAAAAGCTTGGAAATCTGAGGTCCAGAAAGCACAGCCTGACATAGCTGTGGTGAAGAAGCAGGGCCCTGGTGTGGACAGATGGACGGATGGATGAGTGGAGAGCCAAACACACCCATGTCAGAGCAACTGGCCTCCCCAGAGCCCCCGAGAATTGCTCCTTCACCCTCAAAGGGAACTGAGTCCAGGCCTCTGAAGAGAATTAAAAGTCTCAACTGCAGAAAGACATGCTACGCCCTCCCCACCCAATAAACCAGGTGCAACAGACACTTCCTCCGCTTCCCTCAGGCCCAGGCAGACCCTTCTCAGAGCTCCGTGGCCACATTTGGCCTCCACAGTTTCAGAGGAATCAAGAAACTGGAGAGGATCCAAAAGAGAGCAAAAAAAAAAAAAAAATGATTAAAGAGGGGAAGAATAGGACCCAAGAGGCAAGTTAAAGAAATTGGGCTTGATTTGCCTGAAACAGTAAAGACAAAATGGGAACTGCATTCATATACATGAAGAGGGCCGCTGTCCATTTATTTCCCAATTTCAAGAGCACAGGATGAGAGGCAAATGGCCTAACTTGCCACAGGAGAGATCATACAGGTATGTGCGTCTCAGAATGGGCTCCCATGGGATTATTGCACCATAAGGCTGCAGGGGAGAAATCTGCTGGGGCCGTGGAGGTGTGGAGACCCTGGCTAGTCTCCAAAGTCATTCTCTCGCCACCCCCCCCGCCTCCCCCTCCCACCCCCAAGCATCCCAGCTCTTCTGGCTTCTGGGAACCCAAGCGTCTTTTCACAGAAGTGAGTGGCCAGCCTCCATGGTGGGAGCATCTTTGCTTTTCTCTCTCAGGTCTCTTCATCCATGGCCTTTAAGCACATCTTCTCATTGACCTGTTCACAAGACAGTCAGCAGCAAATGCCAGCAAATTCTCTGGCACCTGGTGACAAAATGTCTTGCCACTTCTGACAGTGGCAGTTTAGCTCAGGTCACTGCGTGACTGGCCAACCGTGTAGCGAACACATTCAGAACCTTGTGGAACTCCATGCTGCTGCGGCGTTTGCTTCAGTTGTCTCTGCCGTTGCCGTGCTTAGACCTAAGCACCAGCCATCACTGTGAGTACAGGCACTATCCGACCCTTGCTCATAGGAAGAAGAGCATTGAGATGCAGACCCAAGCTTATGTGCCTGTCTTCCCCTTTTGTCCCCAGTTTGATAGGAAACCAGGACCCTTGTAAGAGTAAAGCGGGAGTGCCAGAGACAATTATGCTAGGACAAACTGGGACCTCAGGCCACCTTGTCTATAACTCTTCTTCAGAGCTCAAAAACAAAGGGAGTACCATTGATATTGAAATTATCAGGACTCCTTGGAAGCTAGAAAATATATAGAAATGGAATGTTTGCTTTATTAGATATGTATTAGTCATCTGTTGGAGAAGGCAATGGCATCCCACTCCAGTACTCTTGCCTGGAAAATCCCATGGACGGAGGAGCCTGGAAGGCTGAAGTCCATGGGGTCGCTAGGAGTCGGACATGACTGAGTGACTTCACTTTCACTTTTCACTTTCACACATTGGAAAAGGAAATGGCAACCACTCCAGTATTCTTGCCTGGAGAATCCCAGGGATGGGGGAGCCTGGTGGGCTGCCATCTCTGGGGTCGCACAGAGTCGGACACGACTGAAGTGACTTAGCAGCAGCAGCAGCAGCAGTGGTCATCTGTTAGTAGTTACTCAGTTGTGTCTGACTCCTCAGGACCCCATGGGGTATAGTCTGCCAGGCTTCTCTGTCCATGGAATTCCCCAGGTAAGAATCCTGGAGTGGGTAGCCACTCCCTTCTCCAGGGAATCTTTCCAACCCACAGACTGAACCTGAGTCTCCCGCATTGCAGGCAGATACAAGGGAAGCCCAACTGCATGACTAATCACCACCCAGATTAGTGGCTCAGGACAGCAGAAATGCATTGCCTGCAGTTTCTGTGGGCCAGGAATTCAGGAGCAGTTCAGCTGGATGGGTTTGCATCAGGGTCTCGCTGGAGCTGGTAGGCAGATGCTGTCCTGGGAAGCCCTCATTTGGAAACTCGACTGGGGCTGGAAGATCCACTTCCAAGATGGTGCACCCACGTGGCTGATGGCAGAGACTTCAGTTCCTCACTTCAGTTCTTCCCAGTGGGGTTGTCTGAGTGTCTTCACCACATGGCAGCTGATTTTCCCTCCAAGTGAATGACCTGGGTCCCTCATGCCCTTCAGGACTTGTCTCAGAACTCATATACAGTCACTTTGTGCTTAGTTGCTCAGTCCTGTCTGACTCTTTGCAAACCCATGGACTGTAGCCCACCAGGCTCCTCTGTCCATGGGGATTCTCCAGAAAAGCAGACTGGAGCGGGTTGTCATACCCACCTCACACAGTCACTTTGGCCCTATTTTATTTATTAGAATGAGTCTCTAATCCCAGCCTGCATGAAAAGGGAAGGAAATTAACCTTTATTATATTTCTTGAATGAAGGAGGATCCACACATATTTGGTCACTGTTATCATAAGTTACAATTGGTTGAGATTCCCTGCTCGCCTTTCTCTGAGTGCTGTCCTTTCATTCAGCCTGTCTGCACAACGGTGGGAGTGGATGGACCAGTACAGCCAGGGGGCTGTCTGAAAAGCTGGTGATTTGGCCATGTGGCACTGTTCCTCCTGGGTGCTCTCAGTCACTTGGGGTACTCACAGTGGGCACCACAGTAGGCCCGTATGAAGAAGTTGGAAGGTCAATTGCCGGGGTGACACAGATGAATATAGACGGGGGAAGGGAGTCAGCCTAAATGAACTTCCATGTCCCTTCTGGTGGTGAGCATGTCTGAGCTCCTGATTCCTCCAAGAGCATTCTTTCTCTGGTGTTTGGATAGGTTACTAACATACTGATTCTGTGCAACAGTTGGGGTATCAGAATCTGGGGGAGTTAATCTACTCAGAGGAGGCTCCTTGGGAGTGAGTTTCTAGAGGTGAAGAACTTTTGGAGTGAAGATTCTAAGAAAACAAAAGTGGACTTCATGTTATTATAGGCTGAGAAGATCATGAGCTTCAATCTCCCCGTGAGATGGAATTAAAACGATTTCCAAGAGTCTTAATCACGGGCGATTGTGTTTGTTTACCTTTGCAGCAAGCCATGGGGGCTGTGCTTGGAGAGATGAAAGCTGTTTTGTGAGCCTGAGTCTGAAGCTCCATCAGTAGGTCAAGTGGGAAGGAAGCTGACCGTTCCCTTACAGCAGAAGTCAGGAGTGTCTGCCTGTAAAATCCTGCCTTAGGAGCATTTGCCTCCATTTTTCACGCGCTCAGACTCAAAGCAGATTGAGTTAAATGTGAGCTTGGATGAGAAATAAGTGCCCTGTTCATTGTGAATGCCCAGGCTGTAGAGCAAAAATAGCACACAGGAAACGGTACTGCAAAGGTCAATTCTTCTGGAAAGGAAAGGACAACAAGCCATCTATCTGAAATTTTAATGAGCAGACCCTGGCCTCTGACCCCATACCATTACCTAACAATCCAGTATTGAGTGCCACGTCGGCTTCCATTTCCTGCAAACCGGGAGGAGGAGGCAGGCTTCTCATCCAAAGGCCAACCATCTGCTGGACCTGAGGTTCCCCCTCTGCCTAGCTGGCTGTTACTGGGGGTCATAAGTCTTTATGGATAGAGTGTTAGCCCAGGCTTCTTGCTTCACAGAGGTGGTGAATTGGAAACTGGAGAAAGCAGGGCTGGTGGGTAGGATTTTTACTATCTCCAAACCTCACCCCCGCATTGGCTGTTTTGTTTCATTCAATCACAAACAAACCACGGACAGTCCTGGGGGCACATTTAGCCCTTTGGAGAAAGCTTTGCAACTTCCAGGTTTTTTTTTTAAAAAAAGTGGACTTCAGTAGTCAAGAGCTGAACATGAAAGGAGAAAAAGAAATGGATCGTTCGGAAAGAAAGTGTATAAAGACTAACGCACAGTGCATATTACATCCATTATGAATAAACAGTTTAACCAGTCAGACAGATTCAAGAGGCCAGCAGCTGGGCTCATTTGAAAGTGAGTCTCCCCCACGGATCTCAAAGGACACAATTTAAAACTCCCTTGTGCAGTGTTTCTGGAAGTTCTAGGCAACAAGGGCAATCAGAACCACCTGGGTCCTTGCTAAAACTGTCCTTCCCAGACCTCCATAATAAGGACCGCCAGTGCACATGGGGTGTGCATTCTTAAAAATAGCAGGACTCTCCTGGCCTGGGGAGGTGTTCTATCAGCTCCTTGAATGCTCACTACCACCACCTGGGAAGTTTATATTTTACTTTCACTTAACAGATGCTAAACCCAAAGCTTGGAGATCTGAATTAAATCTACGCCTGCAAATAGGCCTGGTGTGGGCTCTGCTTGGCCACAGGAAAACGACTTAACCTCTAGACATTGCGATTTCCTCCTCTGTATCTTCAGGATCTTAAAATAAAACAATCCCTGGGAAGCGCTTTTAGCACAATACTCTGATTATATCAGGTATGTAATTAATAATGCAGTAGTCAACAAACAACCTACCAGCTCACCCCATTCAATCGCCGGGATTGATCAGTTTGTCCGAGTAGACAGAGGAGTCTTGGAAAGCAAGAGGCGTTTCTCGTTGGTTTCCCAAGTCCTCAACAAAGCATTGCTAATTGCTAACGGAGAGAATGAAAGTACAAAGGACAGAGGGGTGAGTAGTGGGGCTGGATTGAAACTGGGGCTTGGACCCAGGCCTGGCTTCCAGACAGAGTGTTGAGATGCCTTGGAGCTGAGGAGGGCGTCCTGGGGCCAGTGCTTCTGGCTTTTGGGTTTTTTTTGTTTTTTTTTTTTAAATAAAAGGCCTGAACGTTGTCTAGAGGAGTTGACCTGGTTCTTAGGAACATGGCAGAAACCTAGGGGTGGGAGGGAAATAGGAGGAAAGCCACTTTCCTGTAAAAAGAGCTGGTGAGGAATGGCATTTTCTCAAATACTGGCTAAATGCCTCTAGGAATGAAGCTTGGTCAGAAATTGGTGGGAGGTCACAGGACAGGTTTTTGTGCCTGGTTCTCCCTCTGGGCTGCACAGTGGAATCACCTGGGGCTTCAGAAACTTCTCAGCCTCCATCCAGGCTTCCCTGGTGGCTCAGATGGTTAAAAAAAAAAAAATCTGCCCCAAACTGGGGAGACCTGGGTTCGATCCCTGATGAGGAAGATCCCCTGGAGAAGGGAATGGCTACCCACTCCAGTATGCATTTTGCCTGGGGAATTCCCTGGACAGAGGAGGCTGGCAGGCTACAGTCCATGGGGTTGCAAAGAGTTGGGCAAGCCTGTGCGACTAACACTTCAGGCTCCATCCATGGCTGGAGATGCTGAATAATCTGGGTGGGGGTGTTATTAACCCCTTAGTCCTTAGGGTTCTAATAGGTGGTCAAGATTAGGGATCTCGGTGGTTCCACAGGTGGTGGGCACCCATCTTGATGCCCCAGCTCCTTCAGTCTGCGTAGCCCTCTCCTTGCTGGTCCCATGGTCTAGGAGAAGGCAAGCCCTGCCTTAATAAACACTGATACTGTGCTCTTTGAGGTCATGGAGGCAGAAGAGAAGGAGACTGCCAAGAGCTCAGACTGGAAGCAAGTCTCCTTCATCTCACTGCTGTTTCCCAAACACCCGGTGCTCCCTGGCTGGATAGCGTCATTTCAAGGGCGTGGGAGGGCACCCAGGAATCAGTACTTTTGACAGACAAACCCAGTCGCTTCTTACATCAGGAAACTTTGGGAAACATTGCTGTGCACCTTTCCTTTGGCAGGAGGGGGCGGGGGAGGGGTGGTCCATGCCAATCTATGATGGTAAAACCTAAAGCAACGCCTCAAAAGCAGCATGCCCAGAAGTCGCGTGTCTTCAAGTCCAAATTCAGTCTCCGGCAGGAGATGTCCCCGTTTGGGAACTTACGGGACCGGCCCAGCTGGGGAGCGGCGGACAGCCTTTCAGACCGGCTACCCGCGTTCCGCTGGTTCCCGGCGGGCCTGGAGCGAGCAGCCGAGTCATCATTTCCAGCCTCAGACTGGAAAGCTGGACCGTGCCGCCGCGTGTGCTCTTGGCAGCCGGGCGCCCGGGGCCCCGCGGCCACATCACCCCGGGGCGGGGATGTGTGTGCGCTCCTGCGCCCGGCCGCCACCGAGCCACGTCTGTGCCGCCGCCGCCGCCGGGGCGCGCGGCCCGGGAGGCGCCCTGCCCCGAGCCGCCCCGGGGGTGGGCGAGCGCCGGCTCTGGGCGGGACCCTGGGCGGGGGTTGGGGGGGAACCCCGAGCGGTCTCTAGGACCCGCGGGACGCCGCCGGCGGGCGGGGGAGACGATAATTTGTTCCGTGGTCAGGAGAACGGTGACTGCGGGCCGTGGATCCATTTCACAGGCCTGCCTCCTTGCCCTAACGATCTTCCTCGTCCCGGGGCCAACTCGGACAGTTTGCTCATTTATTGCAACGGTCAAGGCTTGGCCCGTGCCAGCACAGCGCGCGCGCGCACACACACACACGCGCGCGCGCACACACACACGCCAAGGGAAAACTTTCTTTTAAAAAAATGAAAGCCTAGACGAGCTCTTCCGCGGCCCGGGCGCTGCGCGAGGGGGTTCGGAGCTGCCTCCCTGCGGCAGGAAGTCCCCGCGGGTCGCGACGCCCGGCCCCTGCCCGGCGCCCGCGGGGGATGGTGCAGCGCCCGCCGCCCAGCCCGAGAGCTGCCGCTGCACCGAAGGCCGGCGACGATGGCAGCGCGCCCGCCGCCCGCGCCCCCCGCCCGCGCCCTCCTGCTCGCCCTGGCCGGGGCTCTGCTGGCGCCGTGCGCGGCCCGAGGTAAGTGGCCAAGCCCAGGCGGCGGCTCGCCCGCCAGCCCGCTGGGGACCCGTCCTCCCAGGGCTCCGCGCGCCCTTCTGGGGCGGGGGGGACACTCAGGGGCGCATGGCGGCTCGCGGGGACTCGGCTGCGGAGCGCCAGGATTCGGGCACCCGGCTCGGAGGGGACCCCAGCCGCTCACCCCCAACCCACCGCCCAGGTGCCAGCTCCCAGGGGGAGGAGGGAACCCCTGGCTTGGGGCCCCGAAGCCGCCTGCGCGCGGAGCCTGGGGGCACAGCCTTGGGGCCGCTCGCGCGCCTTCCCCTCCCGGGGCTCATCTGCCAGGGTGTCTTTCCGCCTTGACAGTTACACGTGTCGCTCCGGAGGATGCGCGCGGGTCCTCTCACCCTGTCCCTGATGAATACCCCCCGACCCCCATCTCTGACTCCGGGTCACCTCTCCCTGAGGTTCCCTGTCCGCCCCTGCCTCCCCCTGGGATCCACTGCGCGGGGGACGCGCCGTCACCGCGCAGGTGAGCCACCTCGGTGCCTACAGGTGTGCCCGCCGCCTTCCACGGCACTCTCCACTTTTAAAAAATGGACTCTCGTGCTCACTTCTTTAATGTTCTTTCCCTCTTTTTTCGGACTCCGGATAGCTCCCCCGTGGTCCGCGGCGGCCAAACCTGAGCAGAATCTTTCTGTCTCCCGCCGCTCCCTCACGTTCTCTGCCAACTAGTCGGTTAAATCAACTTTGTGTAAAGCGACAGCTTAACTCCAAGCTAAGCTAAAGTGTGGCTGTTGTCGCCGTTTTATAAAGATCTAGGTTTCCCCCAGTTGTCTACCGTTAAAGTAGGGCACCTGTGGATCTTTTTGCACGATGAGAACTCAAACAGCAGGTGCCTTTTTAAAAATTCGCAAGTTTCTGCGGGTCCCCGTCCCCACCACCGCCGTCTTTCTGCCACTGGAGGCGCTGTCGGCCTAGCGATGAAAGGCTTGCCTCATCTCCAGCTCCAAATTTCTATGGTTCTGTATCGTAGGCATTTATTTTTTCAGCAACTGGCCTCAATCAAGAACCGTTAGCATCTTAGGGTACGTTTAGTTTTGCCATTGCCACGGATACCCTCTACCTTCCCCCTGCACCGCATCTACTGTAATGTGGCTAAAACCCAGCTCTCATTAAAACCCACATGCCAATGAAGACCAATTTGGAATTAATGATTAAATAAAAGGATTGCTCTAAGCAAGGAAGAAGCAATGAGATAGCCAAGAAAAAATACTGCTGACTGTTTAGTTGAATAACTCTCTGACCTGCAAGTGAAAATAATAGTCATCAAAAATGTTTTGAAAGACTTTTGTACAAATTGGTCCTTTTGAATATTTATTGAGAAAGAACTTTTGAAAAAACTGAAACAAAATCTGAGAGTGTGCCTGAGGTGGTCTTTGCCTTGGCACACACTCTGTACACATAAACAGAAGTCCACTGAACGTGTACAATAAATGCTTTTTTTTTTTTAAGAGGAAAATGTTTACTAAGTGAAGCTAATAATGGGAAATTATTTCATGGAGGAAGGACTTTTATTATTTTATGGCTGCAGCTTTGGTTGAGAGAGTTTTTCCCTAGGATAGCTATGGCTCAGAATAGAAAACCAATTAAACCAAAACCTTTAGAATGGTCCCGGGGCTCCCCAGATGGCACTAGTGGTAAAGAACTCGCCTGCCAATGCAGGAGGCATAAGAGACACAGGTTCGATCCCTGGGTCGGGAAGATCCTCTGGAGAAGGGAATAGCAACCAACTCCAGTATTCTTGTCTCGAGAATTCCATGGACAAAGGAGCCTGGTGCGCTATAGTACATGGGGTTGCAAAGAGTGGAACATGACTGAGCGAGTAACACTATCACTAGAAAACCAGTTAAGCTGAAACATTTAGAATGATTACATGCTGAGATATCTCCAGATTCACTGCTTGTTTATCCTTGGGTTCTCAGTATCAAGTCTTAAATTAGTTGGTGCACCAAATCAGAGCATGGAGGTTGTTTAAAAACCCAAATGTGTAATGAGACGTCTCTTTGTGTTGGCAAGAGTGAGGGATGAGTTACCACTTGTTGAAGATGGGGCATATTTTGGGTTTCTCTCTGTGTGTCTCCCAGAACAGTCTCCTGTGTGGTGCCCTTCGGGGTCATCTCAGCCCTTATTGTTGCTGTTGTTAAGTTGCTGTCATGTCCGACTCCTTCGAGATCCCATGGACTGCAGCCCACCAGGCTCCTCTGTCCATGGGATTCTCTAGGCAAGTATACTGGAGTGGGTTGCTATCTACTCCCCCAGGGAATCTTCCTGACCCAGGGATGGACCCCGAATCTCCTTCAAGTCTCCTGCATTGAAGGTGGATTCTTTACAGCTGAGCCACCGGGCAAGCCTTAACAGGTCCAAAACAGAACCCTAGACACTCTCCACCGCCTGCCCCTATCTTCCCAACTCAGTAATAATGCCCCTTGCCTTTTCCAGATGCCATGCAAACACGTAGGTCATCCTGAGTCTGTGCCTGTTCCTCCATAAGCCACCAACCTACAAGGTGTGTTTCCATCTACCCATGTCCACCCGCACCGCCCCCCCCCCATTTCAAGAGGCCCTCCCCAGCTTTGGGTGCCATTTCTCCCTTCTTTTGACGTCTTCTGTGGAGGCTCACATCCCGAGCGTCGTCACCTCCTAACCCGTCTGCTGGCTTCTCCTTCTGTCCCTGCTCAAAGCTCTCTTCCCAGCGCCACGGCCAAAGTCATCTATTTCAATCATGAGTTGGATTGTGCTGGTTTCCTGTTTAAAACTCTCCAGTGGCTTTCTATGGTTCTTAAGAAAATCCAAACCTCTGGATAACCTATCGCCTGTTTTCCTGTTATCTGCTTTCTTACCTTCCCCCACCCCCACCCTCTGCTATCTCTACTCCAGCCTCACGGGCTTCTCTTCTTTCCAACTTCCCAATCTAATATTGCCACCATTTGAACAAACACCGTTCATGTTTGCACCGCTAAGCAAATATTGCTTCTGATCATGCCACACCATGTTCTGTGATTTCCCTTCATCTCTGTCTCATCAGGGACCTGAGCCGTTGCTCTTGCTTGGCCTGCCGCACTTACATGTTGGCCTTTGCTTTTTTGGCTAGTACCTCATGCTCCCATGATGGCTGCTGTACATTTTGGCATTATATCTGCATTCTAGGCAGCAATAAGGCAGAAGAGGCAAAAAACAGAGTCGCTAAATCTATTTTATTGGGAAGATAAGACTATTTCCAGAAACCTTTGTAGCAGATTTTTTTCTTGGCTAGACTGTGACACATGCTGGCCGCATGGAAGATAGAAAAAAATATTATCTTTAGTTGTACACATTGGTGTTACTAAAATATATATATATTTAGTCTGGGGAATCCCATGGACAGAGAAGCCTGGCAGGCTACTGTCCACGGGGTCCCAAAAGAGTTGGACACAACTTAGCAACTAAACAACAACAATACACACACACACACACACGCTTGCACACGTGTGTGCGTGTGTGTCTTCCCAGGTGGCACAGTGATAAAGAATCCGCCTGCCGAGGCAAGAGCCACTGGAGCCTGGTTTGATCCCTGCATCAGGAAGATCCCTTGGAGGAGGAAATGGCAGCCCACTCCAGTGTTCTTGCCTGGGAAATCCTATGGACAGAGGAGCCTGGAGGGCTGCAGTCCATGGGGTCGCAAAGAGTCAGACCAACTGCACAGCTGAGCAGAGGCGCATATATATATATATATATATTAAAAGTGGTAATATATATATCACCTTTGATTGTTAGCTTAGGAATAAAATTTCAAGATGAAATCATATTACCTCGATATTTTATAAGACATTTCTTCATTGTCACTGTGCCCATTGGGAAGTTGAGAGCTTGGTGATTGTTAATCGTTTATATGTAGCCTATTTTCTTTCTCAAAGCTTTTGTCATCTTAGTCCCCAGTATTTTTACATTTCATGATAATGTGCTTTAGCTAAATTCTTATCAGTAGTTATGCTGATACTTTCTGCTTGAGAATTCATGCTGTAAAGTTCCAATATATTTCCTTTTATTATTTCGTCCTCACTGTTCTTATCATGCTTTTTTCTTAAACTGCTATTAGCTATATGTCCCGACTTCCTGAAAACATCCTCTAATTGTCTCCTCTATTTTTCATCTCTTTTGCTTTGTTCAACTTTCTGGGAGAGTTTGTTTAATTTCACTTTCCAACCCCACTACTCAAGTTATTTATTTCTGCTACTATATATTTAATTTCTATGGAATGTTTCTTGTTCTATCAATGTTCTATTTTTTAAAAAATAAGATTCTATTCTTTTTTTCTTTCATAATGGATGCAAGATTTCTATGAATTTATATTAATTTTTACTTTCTAAACATTGTGTCACTGACTTTATTCTCATTGTTAGCTCTCAGCTCTCACCCTCCTATTTGGTATAGTCTTTGAGTTGCTTCAAATGTCTATATTTTGGCGGTCTGTTTATATTTAACAATGAGACACTAAGAAGTTGATTGAGACTTCTGTATGCTTCAAAGAAGAGCTTAGTAAATGCTGGGCCTACATTTTGTTGGGGGCCTCCATACATCACTGACTATGTCTGTTTTCTTAGGTTGGTCCAGAAAGGAATTTTGCTACCACTCTTAGGTGGCTCAGCGGTAAACAGCCTGCCAAGCAGGAGACCTCACTCTTAGCGATACCTGGGTCCTAGCATACGGAACTGCTCCACTTCAGAACCTCCAGAAAAAACATCTGTCTGATGAAATGGGAGGGGCAGTCATCTACATGGTGCCTTTGCAAGGGACCTGCAGCTCTAACTTTGCCTTGGACTGTCTTTGAGCCTAGACGGTATTGCCCATCAGGGTGTCTAAGTGCCTCCCATGCCCAAGTCTCTCCAAGATTCTTGGCACTCATCTCACCTGCTAGACGGCTTCCCTCTTCTCCAAGCAGGACTCCCACCTGTCTGTCCTCTGTTGAGGACGTAATCACTTGTCTCCCCTCTTCTAAAGCCCTGTTGCTTTCTCTTATGTGTTGCTATTTTCTCTCCAACTCTGTTTTTTATTAAATTATTTTTATGATTATTATTTGTTTTATAGGGTTTCAGGAGGGAGTGCAGATAAACACCTCTGAGTCCGCCCTGGACATTTAAAAGTCAGCCCAGGCTTGTATTACCGCACTCTGTGTACAGACGTGCTTTCTTTTCCCCCTCAACTCACTTGTCATTTGGCGCTTTCTAGGCCTTCCTTGTGGAAGCAAAAATTACATTCATTTTTAAATGTTTCAAAACTTTCCTTTAAAAATCTATAAATACTCAAAGTCAACATGCACCTAATTAGATAGATGTTGCAGCTGTGGAAACTGTAAGGACGTTTTTTCAGGAATGCAGCTACATCATCTAAAGAAGCTAAGCACATTTCTTCCTGGTGTAGATGACGCAGTAATGAACTCGTTACAGTTGCAAAAAAAATTTTGTTGTTGTTTTTGTATCGTAGTGCGTTCCAGAGGCCTCTTTAAGTGGAATTGTTCCTGCAGTATCTGATTTATAAAGACAGGTGTGAGGAGCGCTTTCACGTGTTCCTTCTGTACCAAATGGCTAGCCCCTTGGCTGCGTGCCTACAGAAAGCTGTGTGAAACGGCTCTGTAGGATACACAGTCCTCTAATGATTAGCTCTCTGAGTCTGAGAAAGTGGAGTTGGTATAATCTATACAGGACATTCAGGGAGTAGTTTCTGTGCATTTGTAGTAGCCGTTCCTTTATGTCTGTTTGTTTAGTGTGTTGTGAACCCTGAGGAGGCAATGGCACTCCACTCCAGTACTCTTGCCTGGAAAACCCCATGGACAGTGGAGCCCAGTGGGCTGCAGTCTATGGGGTCGCACAGAGTTGGACACGACTGAAGCGACTTAGCAGTGAACCCTGAGGTTTTAACCCGTCTGCCAGTGCAGTATCTGCCGGAGACACAGGTTTGATCCCTGGATCAGGAAGATCCCCTGGAGGAGGAAATGGGAACCCATTCCAGGATTCTTGCCAGGATAATCGCATGCACAGAGAAGCCTGGCAGGCTACAGTCCGTGGGGTCACAAAGAGTTGGACCCGACTGAGCATGCAGGCCAAGATGCCAGAGTGTTAATACCAGCCCGCAGCTGTTATTGAGTGCTCTGGTGCCGGGAGCTCTTGCAAGGTTTTTGTCTACACTATCTCGTTCAGTCCCTGGGGAAGCATCTTGCCATTGGTGCTATTACTTCCCTCACCGTACAGAGGAGGAAACCACAGCTTTGATGGCTGAGTGTCTGCTAAGGGCCATCCCCAGGCTGTCTCATGATGGGGACCAGGTCTTAGCCTCGGCGTTGTTCAGGTTCTGTCATCTTTATACTCTATCTTGAAAATAATTAAATGTCTCTAGCACTGAGATCGGAGAAGGCAATGGCACCCCACTCCAGTGTTCTTGCCTGGAGAATCCCAGGGATGGCAGAGCCTGGTGGGCTGCAGTCCATGGGGTTGCACAGAGTCAGACACAACTGAAGCGACTTAGCAGCAGCAGCAGCAGCGGCCCTGAGACTGTACGGTAGTTTGCTTTGAAACAGAATGACAGTGTACTTCATAAACTGTCAGGTGGAATGTGCACCGTGAAGATCATGCTTTTTGACAGGCTGCCGCTTCAATCCTTATACTCACCCCAGCGCATTCTTCATCCTGCTTCCTTGGGCTGTATTTAACGTCCAGTAAACTTTGCCTCCAACTGATTGTGGAGACGGAGAAGCCGAATAATTCAGCATCATATTGACTTTTTTTTTTTTTTTTGTCCTTTAAGCTTTTATGCCCTCCCAGGGTGACATTGGGCTGGGTGAGTTACAAGCTGGAATCAAGATTGCCAGGAGAAATTATCAGCAACCTCAGATGTGCAGATGATACCAGTCTAATGGCAGAAAGTGAAGATGCACTAAAGAACCTCTTGATGAGGGTGAAAGGGGAGAGTAAAAAGCTGACTTAAAACTCAACATTAAAAAAAGAAGAAAAAAAAAAAACTAAGATCATGGCATCTGGTCCCACCACTTCATGGCAAATAGAAGGGGAAAATATGGAAGCAGTGACAAATTTCCTCTTCCTGGGCTCTAAAATTACTGCATATGGTGACTGCAGCCATGAAATTAGGAGACGCTTGCTTCTTGGAAAGAAAGCTATGGCAAACCTAGACAGTGTATTGAAAAGCAGAGAGAGACATCACTTTGCTGACAAATGTCCGTATAGTCAAAGCGATGGTCTTTCCAGTAGTCATGTGTGGATGTGAGAGCTGGGCCATTAAGAAGGCATAGTGTCAAAGAGCTGATGCTTTCGAGCTGTGATGCTGGAGAAGACTCTTGAGAGTTCCTTGGACAGCAAGGAGATCAAACCAGTCAATCCTAAAGGAAATCAACCTTAAATACTCATTGGAAGGACTAATGCTGAAACTGACTCTCCAGTACTTTGGCCACCTGAGGCAAAGAGCCGACTCATTGGAAAAGACCTTGATGCTGGGAAAGACTGAGGGCAGAAGGAGAAGAGGGCGACAGAGAATGAGATGGTTAGATGACATCACCGATTCAATGGACATGGACTTGGGCAAACTTCAGGAGATGGTGAGAGACGGAAGCCTGGTGTGCTGCAGTCCCTGGGGTCACCCAGTCCATGTAACCTGGCAAGTGAACAACAGCAAAGTTGACACTAAGTACTTAGTTTCTAGGCAGCTGCTTAAAAATTGGGCAACCTCATGGGACCAACTCTGGACCTTCCGTCTGTCCTGGAAGCATTGATCTCTCCAATCCCTTTAGATGAATTGTTCTTAGGACTGTTTGTGATACACCCAGACATCCTGTCTTGGCAGGGCGTGGTAAATAACAGCCTGCCATTTTACCAAAAGATTCCTTGTTTTGTGTTTTGCTGTATTTGTGATTAAAAGCAGGATCGGAGGAAGCATTTCTCGTGAGGTCTCTGTTCACAAGAACCTGAATGTCATCAGAGAACCTGGGTTTGCTTTCTGAAATCCTGGGGGTTTTGGTGGCGCTCTTGAGAGGCTGCATCAGAACTTAGTCTGTGTTACATCTTAAAATGCAGCTACACTCTGGTTGATGGACCACACATATTCCTGAAATAAGGCGAGCTGACCAGAATGTCTAAACTAAAATCATTTATTCAACCAGTTTCAGTAAAACTTGAGATATGGTCATGAAAAAAGAATTTGGGCCCCAATATCCATTCTTTCATAAAATGTGAAATATTGTAAGAGCTGAGAAAAGGATGTAGAATAAGTTACACACCCATGTTCTTCCTGTCCAGCAGATTTTATTATGCTTCAGAATTTTTCAGATTTAAAGATGTAAAATGTTAAAGATTATTTGTAACCATCCCCCATTCTCTTCAGCCATCCAGTTCTTCATTCTCTTTCTGAAGAGACAACCACTATTCTGAAATTGATATAGATATATAAATATTATATATATATATATATGTGTGTGTGTGTGTGTGTGTGTGTGTGTGTGTGTGTGTGTGTGTATGTTTACATCAGGTGGTTCAGTGGTAAAGAATCTGCCTGCCAAGCAGGAGATGCAGGTTGGATCCCTGGGCTGGAAAGATCCCCTGGAGGAGGAAATAGCAGTCCACTCTAGTATTCTTTCCTGGAGAATCACATGGATAGAGGAGCCTGGCAGGCTGTAGTCCATGGGGTAGAAAAGGGTTGGACACGACTGAGCTACTAAGTAGCAGCATCAGCAGATCGTTAATAAATATTTGATATTATTTCTATATTAAATATTATATAAGTGCTACCCTACTGTATACAACAGCCTTCGGCAACTTGCTTAAAAAAAAATCACTGAACTATTGAAGACTTACTGAGACATGTGCTTGCTTGATTCCTTTTAATTGAATGGTTAAACCATGAACTGTACACCCCTGTATGGATAAATATGTTTACCCTGTTTTTTGATATTGCACTGGTCCAAGGATGCATGCGTGCTAAGTCGCTTCAGTCATGTCCAAGTCTTTGTGACTCTGTGGATCGTAGCCCGCCAGGTTTCTCTGTCCATGGGATTCTCCAGGCAAGAGTACTGGAGTGGGTTGCCATTTTCCTCCTCCAGAGCTTTTTCCCAACCCAGTAACTGAACCCCTGCCTCTTAGGTCTCTTGAATTTGCAGGCACGTTGTTTACTGCTAAGCCACTGGGAAGCCTGGTCCAAGGATATTTATGCTTATCTCTTCACATGTAGGTGAATTCTAGAAAATCAACAGCAGATGTATGGTTGAGCTGTAGAGTAAGCCACTTTTCTACTTTGATCTTTATTTCTACATTGCTCTCTAAACTTGTTGTACCAATTTATAGGTATTACCACATCAGTTCTCTTTGGGTTTATACGTTCCTGGTATGTCTTTTCCTATCTCTTTGGTTGCAAATTTTCCATATCAGTATATTTAACATCTGTCTTTTTTATACAAAATATGCCTGGATTTTAAAACTTTATGATTGCTGCCTCTTAGCTCACGAGGTCCATTCCTTCGTGTGTATTTTGACCTTTGATGTTTTTAAACTCTTCTTCCACTTTGTTCTCTGTTTACTGAAAGTTTACTGAATTTTGATATTTTTTCCACACCTTTTTTTCCTGTGTCCTGTTATATTGCTGAGAGCTTCCCAAGTGGCCCTAGATGTAAAGAACCTACTTGCCAATGGAGGAGACATGAGATGCGGGTTTGATCCCAGGGCTGGGAAGAGCCTCTGGAGGAGGGCATGGCAACCTGCTTCAGTATTCTTGTCTGGAGAATCCCATGGACAGAGAATCCTGGTGGACTGTGGTCCATAGGCTTGCAGAGTCAGACAACTGAAGTGACTTAGCATGCCCGCATGCATGATATTGCTGAAGGATTATTTACACCTACTTCTTTCCAGCTCTAGTAATTGAGAGATTGCATATGTTTTCCACAATTTAGTAATAGTGTTAAACCTTTAATGTTGCACTTCGGGTAACAAAGTATAAAGGTAGCTGGGGACTCTAGCTGCCTCCCAAACACCTCCACGAACTGAGAATGCTTCCATGTCCTTCAGTGTCTCTCCTATTTATTCTTATTGTTGTCTAGTATTTTAGCCTACTATTTAAAAATATTTGTTTATTTATTTGGCTCTGCTGGATCTTAGTTGCAGGATGTGTGAACTCCTTAGTTCACGTATGTATTTGCATTGAGTCTCATGTGGAATCTTAAACTGTGTCACGCGAGCTCTCAGCTGAAGCATGCAATCTCTTAGTTGTGGCACTTGCGATTTAGTTCCCTGACCGGGGATGGAACCTGAGCTCCTTATATTGGTAGCATGGAGTCTTAGCCACTGGACCACCAGGGAAGTCCCTAGTCTACCATTTCAAAGCACATCTCTCATCAGACAAATATGGTGGGGTGGTGGTAGGTAGACTTCGCTTTTGTTTTCAGTAGTGCATAGTGCAGGCTTATTTTGATTTATCCAGTGTTCATTTCAGTTGTTCAATCATGCTCAACTCTTTGTGACCCCATGGACTGCAGCATGCCAGCCTTCTCTGTCCATCACCAACTCCTGGAGCTTGCTCAAACACGTGTCCATTGAGTCAGTGATGCCATCCAACCATCTCATTCCCTTCTCCTCCTGCCTTCTATCTTTCCCAGTATCAGGATTTTTTCAGTGAGTAAGTTCTTCACATCAGGTGGCCAAAGTATTGGAGTTTCAGCTTCAGCATCAATCCTTCCAATGAATATTCAGGACTGATTTCCTTTAGGATGGACTGGTTTGATCTCCTTGCAGTCCAAGGGACTCTCAAGAGTCTTCTCCAACACCACAGTTCAAAAGCATCAATTCTTCGGCGCTCAGCTTTCTTCACAGTCCAACTCTCACATCCATACATGACTATTGGAAAAACCATAGCTTTGACTAGACAGACCTTTGTTGGCAAAGTAATGTCTCTGCTTTTTAATATGCTGTCTAGGTTGGTCATGGCTTTTCTTCCAAGGGGCAAGCGTCTGTTAATTCCATGGCTGCAATCACCGTCTGCAGTGATTTTGGAGCCCCCCCCACCCCAAAAGTCTCTCACTGTTTCCATTATTTCCTCATTTATTTGCCATGAAGTGATGGGACCAGATGCCATGATCTTTGCTTTTTCAATGTTGAGTTTTAAGCCTACTTTTTCACTCTCTTCTTTCAGTTTCATCAAGAGGCTCTTTAATTCTTCTTCACTTTCTACCATAAGGGTGGTATCATCTGCATATCTGAGGTTATTGATATTTCTCCTGGCAATCTTGATTCCAGCTTGTGCTTCATCCAGCCTGGCATTTTGCATGATGTACTTTGCATAGAAGTTAAATAAACAAGGTGACAGTATACAGCTTTGACCTACTCATTTCCCAATTTGGAGCCAGTCTGTTGTTCCATGTCCAGTTCTAACTATTGCTTCTTGACCTGCATTCAGATTTCTCAGGAGGCAGGTAAGGTGGCCTGGTATTCCCATCTCTTGAAGAATTTTCCATAGTTTGTTGTGATCCACACAGTGAAAGGCTTTGGCATAGTCAATAAAGCAGAAATAGATGTTTTTCTGAAACTGTCTTGTGTTTTGATGATTCAGCAGATGTTGGCAATTTGATCTCTGGTTCCTCCGCCTTTTCTAAATACAGTTTGAACATCTGGAAGTTCATGGTTCACTTACTGTTGAAGCCTGGCTTGGAGAATTTTGAGCATTATTTTGCTAGCATGTGAGATGAGTGTAATTGTGCAGTAGTTTGAACATTTTTTGGCATTGCCTTTCTTTGGGATTGGATTGAAAACTGACATTTTCCAGTCCTGTGGCCACTGCTGAGTTTTCCAAATTTGCTGGCATATTGAGTGCAGCACTTTCACAGCATCACCTTTTAGGATTTGAAATAGCTCAACTGGAATTCCATCACCTCCACTAGATTTGTTCACAGTGATGCTTCATAAGCCCCACTTGACTTCGCATTCCAGGATGTCTGGCTCTAGGTGAGTGATCACACCATTGTGGTTATTTGGGTCATGAAGACCTTTTTGTATAGTTCTTCTGTATATTCTTGCTACCTCTTCTTACTATCTTCTGCTTCTGTTAGGTCCATACCATTTCTGTCCTTTATTGTGCTCATCTTTGCAAGAAATGTTCCCTTGGTATCTCTAATTTTCTTGAAGAGATCTCTAGTCTTTCCCATTCTGTTGTTTTCCTCTATTTCTTTGCACTGATCACTGAGGAAGGCTTTCTTATCTCTCCTTGCTATTCTTTGGAACTCTCCATTCAGATGGGTATACCTTTTATTTTTTCTTTTGCTTTTAGCTTCTTGTCTTTTCTCAGCTGTTTTTAAGGCCTTGTCAGTCAACCATTTTGCCTTTTTGCATTTCTTTTTCTTGGGAATGATCTTGATTCCTGCCTCCTATACAATGTCACAAACCTCCATCCATAGTTCATCAGGCACTCTGTCTATCAGATCTAGTCCCTTAAATCTATTTGTCACTCCCACTGTATGATTGTAATGGATTTGATTTAGGTCATACCTGAATTGCCTAGTGGTTTTCCCTACTTTCTTCAGTTTAAGTCTGAATTTGGCAATAAGGAGTTCATGATCTGAGCCACAGTCAGCTCCTGGCCTTGTTTTTGTTGACTATATAGAGCTTCTCCATCTTTGGCTGCAAAGAATATAATCAATCTGATGATGTCCATGTGTAGAGTCTTCTCTTGTGTTGTTGGAAGAGGGTTTTTGCTATGACCAGCGCATTCTTTTGGCAAAACTCTATTAGCCTTTGCCCTGCTTCATTCTGTACTCCAAGGCCAAATTTGCCTGTTACTCTTGACTTCCTACTTTTACATTCCCATCCCCTGTGATGAAAAGGACATCTTTTTTGTGTGTTAGTTCTAGAAAATCTTGTAGGTCTTCGTAAAACCATTCAACTTCAGTTTCTTCAGCATGACTGGTTGGGGTATAGTTTCGGATTACTGTGATATTGAATGGTTTGCCTTGGAAACGAACAGAGATCATTCTGTCCTTTTTGAGATTGCATCCAAGTACTGCATTTTGGACTCTTTTGTTGACCATGATGGCTACTCCATTTCTTCTAAGGGATTCTTGCCCACAGTAGTAGATATAATGGTCATCTGAGTTAAATTCACCCATTCCAATCCATTTTAGTTCACTGATTCCTAAAATGCCAGTGTTCACTCTTGCCATCTCCTGTTTGACCACTTCCAATTTGCCTTGATTCATGGACCTAACATTCCAGGTTCCTATGCTGTATTGCTCTTTACAGCATCGGACTTTACTTCCATCATCAGTCACATCCACAACTGGCCGTTGCTTTTGCTTTGGCTCTGTCCCTTCTTTCTTTCTGGAGTTATTTCTCCACCCTTCTTCGTTCAAACCTCTTCTGCCTCCTGGATTCAGTTTGCCTCTTATCAGAGTCGTATTGCATTGAAGGTCTATGAATAGCAAATTCCCTGTGTTTGTTTGCTGGAAAGTGCTTGTTTTCTCTCCTTAAATGTTAGCTTATCTGTATATAGAATCCTAGGTTGACAGTTACTGTCCTTTGGCAGGTCTTACCTGGGGTGTGCTGGCCTCTGCTGTCACTGTTGACAAGTCTTTAGTTTCAAGATTGTTCTTTTGCACTAAACTTGCCTTTTTCTCTGGTTGCTCTTCAGGGTGTCCTTTGTTTGTTTGTGGTTTCGTGGCTTTATTATCATATTTTAATAAATAGACTTACCTTATGTCTCTCCAGCCTTGCTGTGCTTCTTGAATCTTTTTTACTTTTGAACATTTTAGTTTGGAGTAGAGTTGATTAACAATGTTGTGATAGTCTCAGGTGGACAGCAAAGAGACTCAGGCACGCATATACATGTATCTATTCTCCCCCAAACTCCCCTCCCGTCTAGGCTGCCACATAACATAGCGCAGAGTTCCCTGTGCCCTACATCAGGAACTTGTTGGTTATCCATTTCAAATACAGCAGTGTATACATGTCAATCCCAAACTCCCTAACTATCCCTTCCACTTATCCTTCCCCCATGGTGACCGTGAGTTCATTCTCTAAGTCTGTGAGTCTGTTTCCAATTTGTAGATAAATTCATTTCTATCATTTCTGTTTAGATTCCACATGTAAGGTATCTTATATGATGTGTTATTCTCTGTCTGACTTACCTCACTCAGTATGACAATCTCTAGGTCCAACCATATTGCTGCAAATGGCTTTATTTCATTCTTTTTAATGGTTGAACAGTATCCCGTTGTAGTATTTCTTGAATCTAATCAATTATAGAAAGTTATCTTTTCAACTACTCTCTTGCCTTTATTTTCTCTTTTATCTCCTTTGGAACTTTTTCATATGTGATTGGATCTTGTCATTCACTCATGCTGTTTTTAACGTCTCTTTCTCTTCATCACTCTGCTTTACATGCTGGGTGATGTCACCAAATCTAAATTCCACTTCATAATTCTCTGAAGCTGCGTGTAGAGTGCGGTATAAACCACCTATGGACTTACGAGTTCCAGTGCCTTTGAGTTTTCATTGATAGAGGCTCGATTTTGTTCTTTTAAAAACCTGATCTTTAAAAATCATGTCTGTTTACTGTCTCCCATTATGGTGTCTTTGTTTTCTTCTGTATCTTTGCAACTTTGGGATGCGTATTTTATTATCCCTTTTGGATTATTCTATTTTCTCTAGTTCTTAGAGTGCCGAACCTGTATTATCATAAATTATCTCTTCCAATGCCTTGCTGTTTTGAACTGTGAACTCATTTTCAGTGTTTTTCCCTTCCACCACTATGCCCTCCACAAGAGTCTGTGCACCTCAGATTGTAAGAGGTCCAGTCGAGCAGAGTCTTACTTGTGATAGGTGTTTCAGGGGGTTTTCTCATCAGAGCCCAGTTTTTATGTTCATTTCTCATCTTGGGAATCTTCCACTCCTTGCTTATTGTAATTTTGGTTTCCACACCCAATGTGGTGAAGGCTCAGAGTTTTGATTTCTCTCAGAACACCACCCAACTCTCACCAGCAGTTTGGGTAAACATAGCCACTTTGCAGTTTCCCTGGGGCATTTGGTGGAGTTTTTCTAGCCCCTTGAACTTGGAAAGGGCAGTCTTGCGGAATCCTGGCTTTCTGCAAGCCTCTCAGCTCCAGTTTCCCATCTCATATGTTCCAGATCATACCTCCTGTCATTAAAATTACAGCTCCTAGACTGAAGGCCTGTATCTGCTGGGCCTCCTCCATTTCCATGGCACTGGCAGTGTCTGAATGCTCTGGCTATGAATTCCTTCTTTATTTATGAATCTTGGTAATTTCCTTTCCTTTCTTTCTCGTTTAGTTATGTATGTGCTATAAAAATGTCACATTTTATTTAGCATTTTTATGTGTTTGCAGTGGGATGGTTTTCTATCTGCTTCAGCTCAGTTCACCACCGCGCCTTCAGAACTGGACGTCCCCAAAACACCGATCCCGTGAGTCTCCGAGTCGGTCTCTTGGCCTTGCCCTCCTCCTGGATACGTGCCAGGGGCTAAGGATGTGATGGTGAGGAAAGCGGACACGGACCCTCACCACTTGGCACGCGGAGTGAGTGGGTCCCACGGGGGTACAGGAGATGAATCGAACCCGCCTGGTTTTCCTGCTCCCCTTCCTCCAAGAACTCGGGCAGAGAGGAGAGTCAGCTGCTTTCCCCGCTGGTATGTTAGTCTTTGCCTTGGCAGCTGCCGGGGCGAGATGTGCTGATGAGGGGGCCAAGCCAGGCTCTGGGGGTGAAGCCATCAGCTGTTCCCATCGCCCCCCGGCTATGGCAAAGTGAGAGCAGCTGGGAAGTGAGGCCAGCGCACAATCCCAGAAGCCGCTCCTCTGCCAGCGGAGGTGTCAACAGAATTCCATTCATCTGAGCCTTCCAGGAGCGTGTGCTGAACTTGTTCCATGCTTTCAAACTTGAACACAGAGAGTGAGTTGGATGGTGGGCTGAGCTGATGATTGAACCCTCCTCTCTCTACCTCTGTACCTTTTGGAATGAACATGCTCCCTGGAGATGGGTGACTCCGCTGATTTATCTAGAAAACTCAGATGCCTGATTTGTCGCAGAAATCTGGCTGTGTCCGATTCTGTCTACTCCGTGAAGTTCGGCTTCCAGCTTCTTAGGAGGGAAAGTCTTCCTCAGCTGTAACGGATGGTCCTCCTGAAATTTCCTGCTAAAGCAGACACATGTTTCAGCCGCTCTTTTTCTTGTCTCATCTCACGCTTGAAGTGCTTTTTCAACCTTTATTTGTCACTCAACACAGCTGAGGGCCAAGCTCTTGGTTACAGAGGCCAGTGAGAGAGTGACTCCAAAGGGTGGCCCAAGGGACTGGCTGGGATGTAGTTTGAAAAGCCAGGTCACGGGAGTTCCCTGGTGGTCCAGTGGTTAAGATGCCATGCTGCCACTGCAGGGGTCACAGGTTCGATCCCTGATGGGGAACAAAGATCCCACAAGCCACAAGTTGGGACCAAAAGACTAAAGAAAAAAAAAGCCAAGACAACTGTCTAAAGCATAAGGGATCCTAGAAGAAGCTTCTGCTTTTCTCATGGGCATAAATAACAGCAAATAATGACGTTCCTTTGACTTTCCTCCCCAGACGTCTCTCCCATGTGGATTAAGCATATTCTCGTGCTATAGTAATGACACTGAGAGCTGGCCAGAATTCTGGACTGAGGAGGCCTGGCTGAGTCCTGGCTTGGCCAGGTGATCACAAAGGGTCACTCGTGTAACCTTGAGGAACCTACTAAGTCTTTCTGAATCTCAGGTTCCTTATTTGTCAAAGAAGAATAGGGAGATAGTCCTACCTCTCTGGGTTGCAGAGACCATTGAATGAGGGGAATGTTGGGGGAAAGCAGTTTGTAATTTAGACTCTGCCCTTCGGATTGTGGGGCTTACGATCCCTCCATTCCTTCAGTGATGAGGGTTCGCCCTCCTGTCTTGGGAGGCACACATTTCCCAACATCCGTGAACCATCCTCCCTCCCTGCTTTTGGCAGATGGGTTTGCAAGTTAGTCCCAAAGGTCAAGAGAGGTTTGGCAGAGACAGACATTTCTGGACCTTTTTCTCCCACCTTAAATCGCGTGTGTCATTCTTTGCCTTTAATGCTCTTGGGTTAGGGCCTCTCTTTGTTAACAAGGAGCAGTTGAGATTGCCTTAATAATGTCAGCTCTTACAAATATCATTTAGTCATAGCAACCAGAGTGTGGGTTAGGTTCCTTCGTCTCCATTGTAAGGGGCATGTAGTGGGTAAAGTATCAGAACTGGAGAAGGGGAGCCAAGCCAGGGGCATCTTCCCGGCCCCCACCTTCTAGTGAAAGGGGTTTGGGAGGACAGCTATGAGCAGAATCGCGAGGAAGATAAAACTGAACATGCTCATCCCGGTGCTGGGTGGGTGTTAGTAAGAACTGCTAGAGGAACAGGAATGGGCCTTTCACATTTTACAGGGGAAGCATAGAGGTAAGCTCTTAACTTCTGCGTGAATTACCACTTAGAGTACGTGATTTCAGCAGTGCAGGCCATGAGAGGCTCCGCCTCCTTGTGGTTCCAATCAGGGCAAATGTAGAATATTCCAGAATCTGACAGAAATGTTCCATTGAGACTAAATGGTGTCATTTCCCCCAATTTATAGAAAAAGTACTGTCACTGGAAAGATATTTTCCCCCCACTGCCAAGACTGTTTATCTCCCGATTCTTTCTTAAATCTTGGTTCTGGCTATCATCTCCCCTGAGTTGTGGAGAAGCAAGTCAGTTTTCAAGAATACCCACTCAGTCTTAGCCCATCACGTTATCAGACGCTACCCATGGTTCCTGATTACAGTTTCACCTTTGTACCTGAATGACAGGTACCTACTTCCCGACGGTAACTGCTCATACTTTGAGGACAGGATCAAGGAATTCCACCAAGGCAGTTTTGCTTTTGTGGTTTCTGTATGCTGGCACTGTTCAAGAGCTTTCCCTGAATTCCCAATCCCTCCTACCCTTTCACCTGGGAGGTAGGTGTATAAACACTCTCTTTTCCAGAGAGGGAAGCTGAGCTCAGATGTTAACTTTGGGATTTCCCTGGTGATCTAGTGGTTAAGAATGTGCCTACCAATGTAGGGGACATAGGAATCTGGTCCAGGAAGATCCCACATGCGGCGGGGCAGCTAAGCCCATGAGCTGCAACTTCTGAAGCCCCATGCCTAGAGCCTGTCTGCTCCACGACAAGAGAAGCTACTGCGATGAGAAGCCGTGCATCACAGCTGGAGAGTAGCCCCTGCCTGCCACAGCTAGAGAATGCCTGCACAGAGCAAGGAAGACCCAGTGCAGCCGAAAGTAAAATAAAAAACAAATACTTGAAATTAAAAAAAAATAAACTTGCACGAAGACACACCATTAGCAAGTGGCACAGCTGGGGTTTCATACCTGAGCGACTGTAAAATAGGACGACAGAAACGCAACAGACGCCAGTAGCAGCCATCGTACTGACTCAGCAACTCACCTCCCTTCCGCAGGTGCTGGGCTAAGCCTTTTCCATCAATTCTCTCTTTAAAGACTCACTCCAGCCCTGGGAGGTGTGCACCATCTTTATGTCCATCTCACAGAAGTGGGGACAAGGCACGGAGAACTTGGGACTTGCTTTAGCCCTTACTTCTCATGAGAGGCTGAGTCAAGAGCAAGCTAGATGACCGGTTTTGGAGTCCACGTGATAAGCCCCTGGGCTACAACCAGAATTTCCAAGTGCCCTTCCAGATTCACAACCCGTTGCAGCTGTCCCATCTTGTGTTGATTTGGGGACATCGGGGTTTGAGGCCAGAACAGCTCATCCTTCTAGGAGGGCACCAAATGGAGCAATGTTTGAGACTTTGTAGAACCCGGGGGCTTTTCTGGGGGTGGGTCCTGACTTCCAGGGAGTCATAGGAAAGGCAGGACTAGTGACTGATTTTCAGGGTCCAATATCTTTGACCCTTTGTTTCTTCATTAAAGCAGCGTGTGGACTTGGCTAAAGTACATTTTCTCTGCAGGGGAAGCTTACTGTTTGATGATTAAACATCTGTCCTCTGTTCTTTCTCACAAATGAAACAGGAGACTCACCCTCATCACCTTTCTCTGGGATGGCTCCGGAAAATCTGAAAATTCTAAATGTGTACATGTGAGTGTGTTCATTATGAATTGCTGTGCAGCCACTTAGCGGTTTCAGATTGTAGGCGTTTAGGATTTCACCGTTTTGTGGATCAGGAATGTGGGCAGAGCTTAGCATTGCTTCAGCTTCTCTCCAGTCTGCCATCCAGGGTCAGCCAGGTCCAGGCTCGTCTGATTGTTGCGTGGGAAAGCATCTGCTCTCAAGCTCACGTGCCTGTTGGCAGAATTCAGTTCCTGGAGGGCTGTTGACCGGGGTCTCGGCTCCTAGCTGACCATTGGCTGGAGGCCTTTCTCATGTCCCTAACAATTTGCCCCTCCAACACTACAGCTTCATCAGAGCAAGCGGAGAAGGTCATAGAGCATGTCAATCAGAAAGAAAAAAGTCACGTCTTTGTAACCTCATCGTGGACGTTATTGCCATATTCCACTGGGAAGAAGCCAGCCACCCAACCAGCCTCTCTCTCAGGGAGGAGACTATACACAGGTCTGAATCTCAGATGCTCATTCAGAACCATCTGAACAGTCTGTCCACCACCATGAGTTATGTGGATTATGAGTATTGTTAATATCAGGTATGACTCTGACAGGGGAAGCTTCGGTTTGCAGAGCTTGTACACTTACTATGTACAAGTGCTGGAATTGGTAGCGGCATCCTCTTAGTAAGGTGGCCGTGTGTCTCTGCCTTTTTGATTGTTAATTGTTGAACTGTTGTGGGCCCTTTAGTGCTGCAGTGATTCTTTGTCTCTGCCTGACAGTTCTTTCCCTCCCTTGTTGTTCCTTGGTCACGAAGTCATGTCCGACTCTTTGCAACCCCATGGACTGCAGCACGCCAGGCTTCCCTGTCCTTCACCATCTCCTGGAGTTTGCTCAAACTCTTGTCCATTGAGTCGGTGATGCCATCCAAAAACCATCTTATCCTCTGTCACCCCCTTCTCCTCCTGTCCTCCATCTTCCCCAGCATCAGAGATTTTTCAAATGAGTCGGCTCTTCGCATCAGGTGGCCAAAGTATTGGAGCTTCAGCATCAGTCCTTCCAATGAATATTCAGAGTTGATTTCCTTTAGGATTGACTGGTTGATCTCCCTGCAGTCCAAGGGACTCTCAAGAGTCCTCTCCAGCACCACAGTTCAAAAGCATCTGTTCTTCTGCCCTCAGCTTTCTTGATAGTCCAGCTCTCGCATCCGTACATGACTACTGGAAAACTATAGCTTTGACTAGACGGAGCTTTGTCAGCAAAGTGATGTCTGTGCTTTTTAATACACTGTCGAGATTTGTCATAGCTTTTCTTCCAAGGAGCAAGGGTCGTTTAGTTTCATGACTGCAGTCACCATCTGCAGTGATATTGGAACCCAAGAAAATAAAATTTGTCACTGGATAAAATAAAATCTTCCAGTTTCCCCCCTTCTGTTTGCCAGGAAGTGATGGGACTAGATGCCATGATCTTAGTATTTTGAATGTTGAGCTCTAGCATATGCTCTGTCTCCTACTCAGCTTGATTATCACTGCTTCAGGGGCACCACGTTCTTGGTCCTTGCTGCCTCACTCCAGGGGAGGAGAGGTCCTCTTAGTAAGCATGCTCAAAGTGCTCCGTCTCTGTCAAAGGATCCATTTGTCTTCCTGGTTAGAATTTAAGCTCCGCGGTGACAGAGACCACATCCATCTTCCTCCCTGCTGTCCCCATCACTCAGCACATCCCAGCTGGTCAATAAATATTGGCACAATGAGTGAAAAGCATCGCTTCATGTGCTTCTATTTCATTTCAGCAAATGTGGTTGACTAAACCTCAGTTATTTACTGAAATATTTTGCCTTTGTACAAACTTTCCTGTAATGAATGAGCACATTTGGAAAAATCTCTTTTAAATAAAAAGACCAGGGGTCCTACTGTTTGGTACAGAAAGGTAGTTAGTATCTAATGAGTGATCCAAAAGAAACAGCCCCAGGGTATACCGTGAAGCTCTTCTTTGAATATTATTTGTATTGGCTAGAAAACAGGAGCTGATCGTTTAATTAGAGCTGAGGAATTCTCCACCAGTTTTAGCTTATTCCTGTGATATCACTGAGAAGCACCCAGATGGAAGGAAGGATAACTGTGTGCTGACTTGGGTTTGGATTTTCCCTAATACTATCTACTGACCTAGAAGATAAAAGCTGTATATTCCCCCCCCCTTTTTTTTCTTTTTTAATCCCTCTTCCCTTCATTTTCAACTTTTAAAATGGTTTTGACCCAAACAAGTCAAAATTCAATTGGAGGATTAAATGACTCTTTCTAAAACAGACTCAACTTCAGCATTTACAAAAGCAACAAAAAAACAAGCCGTAAAACCTCCCATCAGGCTAAGCTGCAAATCACGAGTTTGTTTTATATTGTTGCCTTACATTGGTCTTGGTTATCCTTTTATTTACGTCTGCATTGGCTGATTTCAGTGCTTTGGGGAAAACATTTTTATATACAAATGTCTGAGAACATCAGAGTTTATTGTTGATAAACTCACAGTAATTTTCTTCAGTACATTTCTTAAGGTTGTGCCCTATTTATTTTTATAATACACTTTATCTTGGTGGTTACCATCAGTCCTTTCCATAAATAGGATACAGACTAAGCCCAGCTCATGAACTATTGAAGTAGGTTATCAAAGGAAAAGTGGAATTTATGTTGCTGAAAAGTTTTTATGAATAAGAACCGAGTGGCCTATTTAGGTATAGTCCTGGGAATGTGGACTATTTAGGTCTACAGATGAACAGGCCCATTCTTTTCCTGTGTGTGTGTGTGTGTGTGTGTGTGTGTGTGTGTGTGTGTGTATTTGCGGAAAGTGAGAGCAAGCATGTAAGAGCAGGCTGGGTTTAATTTCCTAATATTTTGTTAAAGATTCATGTCTATGTTAATAAGAGATATTGGTTTGCAATATTTTTCTTATTCTTCTCTGGTTTTGATATCAGGGTTATCTTGGCCTCATAAATAGAGTTAGGAGGTTTTCCTCCCTCCTATATTTTGTGAACGAGTTAGCATCAAAATGTTATTATTTCTCTCTTAAATGCCTGATAGAATTCATCAGTGTAGCTGTCTGGGCCCAGAGAGAGGGGTAAGGCTGTGTGTGTGTGTGTGTGTCTGTGTGTCTGCGTGTGTTGGGAATTAATCATGAATTCAGTTTCTTTAACAGATACAAGGCCATATAGATATTTCTCATTCTGTGCCAGTTTTCATAATTTGTGTCTTTCAACAAAACATAGACATGACATGTCTATGTCATCTGAGTTAACAGACTTATTGGCTTATTATACATGTATTATCACTTTAATGCCCATGTTCGAGGGCTTCCCAGGTGGTGCAGTGGTAAAGAATCTGCCTGCCAATGCAGGGGACCTAGGAGACGTGAATTTGATCGCTGGGTCAGGAATGTTACCTGGAGGAGGAAATGGCAACCCACTCCAGTACTCGTGCCTGGGAAATCCCATGGACAGGGGAGCCTGGTGGGCTACAGTCCAGGGGGTCGCAAAGAGTCAGCACGACTGAGCACGCAGGCACGCCCCTGTAATAATGTCTTCTCTTTAATTCATGAAACTGGTGAGTCGTGGTTTCTCTCACTTTTTCTTTCGTCTTGCTAGGAATATAACAATTTTATCACCGTTTTTGGACAGCTCACTTTTGGTTTCAAAGATACTCCCTTTGTTTTCTAGTTCAGTTATTTCTGTGCTTTGGCACTTTTTTTCTTCTACTTTGTCTCTGATTTGCTCTTCTATGGTGGACCCTTAGATTATTGACATAAAGCCTTTTTTCCTTTTCCTAGATAAGTATTTGAAAATATAAACATCCTTGTAAACACATCTTTAGTTACATGTCATAATTTTTATAGGTTGTATTTTCATTATCATTCAACTCAATATATTTATAAGCTTCTCTTGTAACTTAATTATGTGACCCATAGTTTATTTAGAAGTATGTTATTTAATGTCCACATATTTGAGAATTTTATTTTATTTTATTTTTTTATATTTTTTTATTTTTTTAATTTTAAAGTCTTTAATTCTTACATGCAAGATACCTTTCTAATTTTATTTTTCAATTTCCCTTTCTTGTAATCAGAGAATATAGTCTGTATGCTTTTGATCTTTACACTTGAGCCTTGTTTTATACTCTGTAGTCTATATTGATGAATAGTCCGTGAGCAGTTGAAAGGTCGGACATGACTGAGTGACTTCACTTTCACTTTTCAGTTGAAAAGAATGTGTGTTCTGTAGCTGTTGGTTGAGGCGCTATACTGTGCTTAATTGCTCAGTCATGTCCGACTCTGTGAGACCTCATAGATGGCAGCCCACCAGGCTCCTCTGTCCATGGGATTCTCCAGGCAAGAATACTGGGGTGGATTGCCATGCCTTCCTCCAGGGGATCTTCCGACCCAGGAATCAAACAGGGGTCTCCTGCATTGCAGGCAGATTCTTTACCAGCTGAGCTAACAGGGAAGCCTGTTGGTTGGGATAGTATTCTATAAATAGCAAAATTGGTGGCTGGTATTGTCAGATCTGAGCTTCCCTGGTGACTCAGAGGTTAAAGCGTCTGCCTGGAATGCAGGAGACTGGGGTTTGATCCCTGAGTCGGGAAGATCCGCTGGAGAAGGAAATGGCAGCCCACTCCAGTACTCTTGCTTAGAGAATCCCATGGGGGAGGAGCCTGGTGGGCTACAGTCCACGGGGTCTCAAAAGAGTCGGACACGACTGAGCGACTTCACTCACTCATTGTCAGATCTTCTGTGAACTTACTGATTTTTTTGTTTACCATTTCTATTAATTACAAGGAAAGAGTATACCCTTTAACTAGAATTGGCAATTGATCTAATTCTCCTCTCAATTCTGTCAGTTTTCTTCATGTATTTTGAAACTCTTACAAGCTTTGTACAGATCTAGGATTGTCGCTCTGTTTCTTGAATTGACCTTGTTTATAACTATGGAATTCCCTCTTGATCGCAGGTGCTAATTCTTCTCTGTCAGTCTGCTTTGACTCATATTAATACAGCCACCTCTGCTTTCTTATTCTTAGTGCAGGCATTCGTGTGCATAAAGTGTCTTTTTCTATTTTTATTTGTTTTTATACTTTCAACCTGTCTTTGTGTTTATGCTTCGAGTGCATTTCCTGTAGATAGTAAATAGTTGGCCTTGCATTTTAATCCATTTGAGAGTCTCTTTCTTTAAAATGGAAGTTAATTCAATTACATTTAATCTAATTATTCATATGGGGAGTTAAGTTCATTATCTTGCTCTTTCATATTTGCCCAGTTTGTTTTCCTTTTGCTTCTTTTCCTGTTTTCTTTTTGATGGAGTCGTTTTAGTATTTGATTATTTTTTGCTTTATTTCCTAATTTGATTATGGTCACTTTTTAGTGGCCGCTGTAGGGATTAGAATGTGTGTGTGTGTGTGCTCAGTAGTGTCTGGCTCTTTGTGACCCCATGGGCTGTAACCCGCCAGGCTCCTATGTCCATGGGATTTCCCGCTGGAGTGGGTTGCTATTTCCTTCTCTAGCATGCCTTTCTGACCCAGGGATCAAACCTGCCTCTGCTGAGTCTCCTGCACTGGCAGGCATTTCTCTACTGCTGAGCCCCCTGGGAAGCCCCATTAGAATGCGTATCTTTAGCCTGCTGTCCTACTGGACAATATCAGATCTTGTCTCATGGGGTTGCTACCGTTAGTTATCCTGCTGTGAAACCCAAAAAGGCTGCATGAAGTTACTGTGGTTCCAACATTTTCATCCAGTAGTTTTACAGTTTTGCTTTTCTTACACTAAATCATTGACCCACCTCACATTTATTTTGGTATAAAGAGTGAGACTGGGAATCCATTTTCTGTTCAGATGGCTGCCCACTTGTGACCACTATTTTACTTTAATTGATTTGAAGTGCTACTCGGTCATACACTAAGTTTTCAATTTCCTCCCTTTCATTTATTTCTATTGATCTGTCTATCATATACCGGTGCTGCACACTTAAGTACACTGCTTGATATTGCTAATATCCGGCAGATCGAAACCCCTTATACAATTATTTTAGCAGTTTTCTATGTGCCTCACTTATTTTCCGTATAAATGTTAGAGTCCAGAAAGAAATCACGATAAATGTGAACAAGAGTGCATTACAGTTGCAGATGAACAGAGGAGTAAGTACCTTCTGAAATGTGTGTTGGGTGTTACTTTGCCTTCCAGAAGGCGGTCCTCATTTATGACCATCCTTTCTGAAGCCTCTTTATTACCAAGCTAGTGGATGATGGTTGTCAGTTATCATCACATTTTCTTTGCCAGTTCTCTAAGTTAAAATAGTTTAATTCACATTTTAAGTTTACTGTTGGTAGCTGAAGCTCCAATCCTTTGGCTACCTGATGCAAAGAGCCGACTCATTGAAAAAGACCCTGATGCTGGGAAAGATTGAAGGCAGGAGGAGAAGGGAAAGACAGAGGATGAGATGATTGGATGGCATCATTGACTCAGCGAACATGAGTTTGAGCAAATCCAGGAGATGGTGAAGGACAGGAAAGCCTGGCATGCCACAGTCCATTGAGTCACAGTGACTCCAAAGCAACACAAAGCAACTAGGGGTCTAATAAGCAATGCCACTCCCCCTCTCTAAGATTCAGAGCTCACTGACTATTCACGAAGCTGAATGTTACAGATCAAGCTGTCTATTATTGCTGATAGGAGGACTTGGTTTTGGTCTGTGGCCCAGAGGACCTGCTGCCACTTCCAGATCTGAGAGTCATCTGTCGCATGGGCCAGGGTCAGGTCTTCCCTTACAGAGCTGCTCCCCTTAACGTACAGCAGAGAGTAGACCAGGATGAATGTGCTATAGACAGATTCAAGAAGGGAGGGAGAACCCATAAATGGAGCCATGAAACCTAGTTTCTCTTCCCAGTCTCTTCCATCATAAATATACTCACTTTTCCATCTCTGAAGGAGCTGGGAGTGAGGGTGAGGAGTGTTCATATGATAGAAGTTCATGCACACGGAAACAAGGATGGGTCAGTGGAGAAGCTGGGGGCAGGAAACTGTGTTTAAATACTTACTAATGCAGTTGAATCCCCCCCCATATATTTATCCACTAATTGTGATTTTTCTTGGATTGTCAGTTCATATCCTTTGGCCACTTTGTTGTTGAGCTATTTGTCTTCTCTTACTGACTTATTAAGAGCTTTCTACATATTATGGCACTGCTCTGCTGTGAGCCAACATTTTGGATGAACAGCATTATCGTCCAATTCTTACTTAGCATTTTCAGATGTTCTCCTTAGTTTTTTTTCTTCTCTTGTCACTGTAAATGGGGCCTAGTTTTCAATTTTATTTTAGTAATGACATTGTCTTGTCTTGACATATATATATATATAAATTTGCAGATTAATGTGTTTATTAAAGTGTCTGGCTGGCTTTAGTAGATGTTCAATTGATTTTCTCACGTTTCTTAGGTAACCAATCATATCATCTATAAATGGTTTCTCTTTTCTAACATTTATTTCTCTGAGTTCTTTTTTATTGCTTTATTGCAATCTCAAAAAAATAGTTTTAAAAACTTGTGCAAATAGCAGGAATACCTCCTGTGTTTTAGTCTTTAATGTGAAGGCCCCTCATGTTTTATCATTATGATATTGACTGTAGATTTAAGATACAAGCTCATTATTTTAAGGAAAACTCTATTTCTGGTTTTCAAGTAGGAATTTTTTTAAACATCAGCATTGGATATTGCATTTATTAACTGCCTTTTAGACACTTAATGAGGCACCACATCTTCCTCCATCCCTCCTTTTAACCCTTTAATCTATTGATAGAGATACTCATTGACTTATTGCTATAATTATTTGTTGATGGATTTTCCAATATCCTTACATTTGGGGGACATATCCAACTCTGTCAAGGTGCGTCATATTTTTAACATGCTGCTGAATTTGATTTCCTAATGTTCTAACTAAGATTTTTCACATCTCTATTAAGTAGGCAAAGTGGTTTTATATCAGTTGTATATTGGCACTTACTGCTTAATAAACTGCCCCAAAGTCAGTGGCTTCAAACAATAAAAGATTTCTTTGGCTCATGAATCTGCAAGTCAGGAGTAGACATTGAGCAGTTCTGGTCTCTACAAAGCTCTCTGATGTGTTTGTGGGTCCTCCGTCCACAGGGTGATCAGGCTTTACTCCACAGGTCAGTCCCTTCCCTCCAGTAGGCAAACCCAGATTCCTTCTCACTGGAAGGTGGAGGAACAAGATGGAATGAGCCTTAATGTGAACGCTCATTTCAGGCCTCTGCTGGGGTCCCACCTGCCAACGTTTCTTTTGTGTCAAGTAGTCAAACCCAGAATCAAGGAATGGGGAAATGGGCAAAGTCGTATCCTAGCCCCAGAGCTGCGAGGTCCTTCAGGCACAGACAGAGGATTAGTGAAGTAAATGGGCCATTCTAGGGACCAGCCCTAGTCCTAAAGTCTTCTCTGTCCCGTCTATGTATGCACATGTGTGTTTCTTGGGAAGCTGTAAAGATAGTATCAAAATAATCTGTCTTTGGGGGCTTTAAAAGCTCTCCCTTGGGTCCAGCATCTGTATGGAAACATACATCTCTTAAAGATTCTTCAACATTTTACATAGTTGCTGGTGTTGCCATTTCTTATTGAGCCAGTTTTTTAACTTAACTTTTCTTAGAAAATCTTTATTTTATCCATGTTTTTAAGTTTATTAGTATAAATAGTGTACAATACTGGAGAAGGCAATGGCACCCTACTCCAGTACTCTTGCCTGGAAAATCCCATGGATGGAGGAGCCTGGTGGGCTGCAGTCCATGGGGTCGCTAAGAGTCGGACATGACTGAGTGACTTCACGTTCACTTTTCACTTTCATGCATTGGAGAAGGAAATGGCAACCCACTCCAGTGTTCTTGCCTGGAGAATCCCATGGACGAGGGAGCCTGGTCGGCTGCCGTCTATGGGGTCGCACAGAGTCGGACATGACTGAAGTGACTTAGCAGTGTACAATACTTGATTGCAATTTAAATTTTGTACTTATAATTATCCTGGAGGAGGGCATGGCAGCCCATTTCAGGATTCCTGCTTGAATCCCATGGACAGAGGAGTCTGGCTGGCTACAGTCCATAGGGTCACAAAGAGAGGGACATGACTGAAGTGACTTAGCACACAGGCACACACCTATAATTATACCCACTTACATTTTATCTTTCTCTTTGTTTCAACTTGGAGTTTTGGATAGATATTTGGTCTATCAGAAGAATTATGTCTTGAATTTATTAATCAAATCTGCTGCTTTTATTTATGGCTTTAATAATATCTGCTTTTATTTCTAATTGCTTCCTCTTAATTTTCATTTTTTTTTTCGTAGTTTAATGCTTAGTTCATTTACATTCTTATCTCTTGGTCATAAAAGCATTTAAAATTGTACCTTTCCTGGTAGTAAATTTTCAGTTCTTTTCTCATGTATTTTGATGTGTAGCATTCTCTAGATGGGCCTCCCTGGTGGCTCAGTCAGTAAAGAACCTGCTTGCAATGCAGGAGACCAGGGTTCCATCCCTGGGCTAGGAAGATTCCCTGGAGATGGAAATGGCAGCCCACTCCAGTATTCTTGGCTAGGAGATCCCAAGAACAGAGGAGACTTGCAGGCTACAGTCCATGGGGTCGCAAGAGTCGGACGGTTGAGTGACTGAACCACCATTACCACCATTCTTTAGGCTGAATTTTAAACATTTTTCTGCCTTTACATTGTGTTTCCTTTTTCTGTGGAGAATTGCTGTTTTGAAGATTGGCATAAATCTCTTGCAGGACAGATTCTCTGTGAACTACTAAATCCCAAGCCTGATGCAAATTTTAACATAAATATGTGAAAAACCTCCATCTCCTTATTTTGCCGTCACTCCAGAAAAAAAAATGGGTCTAGATTTAGAATTCTATTGATCATCTCTTTTGAGTATTCCTTTAGAAAAGAAAAAATCTTCTTGGTAGTGTTTATCTGAAATCCTGCCCTGGTCAATTCCAAGGGATTCACTTTGCAAATGGATACATCGGAAGAGTTAGATGTTCATGAATACTTTTTTCCTCTCCAAAGACTATGTCCACAGAGCTTTCATTTCAAATAGCCAACCCATTTTTGTTCTCAGCATTAAACATGGTTTTTCCGTTTACACCCTGCTCTTCAAAAAATTAACAATGAAAATTTTAGTCGCATTTAAATGTCACTTGCAAGTATAATTGCCAGTAAGGTATATGGAATGTAAAGCATTATAGGAATTCAGAAAGTGGAAGAAACTCGCCCAGTCGTCTGGTTGCCAGCCTTTCTCATCCTTCCCTTCGTAAAAGTTCATCAAGCATCTACTGCCTCCCGGGTACCATGTGTAGTTACTTCTGAGTCCTCGCTTGTCCTTCCTCCCAGAACAGCGGAGGAAGTTATTTAGTTATGTGAAAGTCAAGGCTTACGAGGATCCAGCCGCAATAGATAAACCAGCATTATCGTAGGATACTTCCTAGGGCTTTTGCTTTAATAAAAGTGACTCCCAGTACCCCAGTACTGCATCCTCGGAACTCCAAGAAGCCAGAGTAACAAGCCATAAATCTGTCATTTTTCAGATGAGGACAGTAAGGCTGAGAAGGTCAAAGGACTACCCAAAGACGGATGCCAGAGGAGTGGAGGAGCAGCCTTTTATGGAGGCCTCGATAGGGAGTATCAAAGGGAAAGTCAGCTAAGTAAATACATGCAGGTATCTTTCCCTTTAAACAAAGTTTCGTTATCAGTGTAAAAGTTATTTAGAATCTGTCATGAAATTTAATTAAGTATAGTTGATTTAGAATGTTGTATCAGTTACTGTGGTATAGCAGAGTAATTCAGTTATACATATATGTGCATCTTTGTTTACTTTCTTTACCATTATGGTTTATCTTAGAATATTAAATATAGTTCCGTGTGCTATACAGTAGGGCTGTTTATCCATCCTGTATAAAAGCTCACGCCTGCTGAGCCCAGCCCCCCACTGCATCCTCCCCACGCCCCTCCCCCTTGGCAACCAGAAGGCTGCTGTCTGTGCCTGGGATTCTGTTTCCGTTTCACAGATAGGGTCATTTCTTCAGATTTTAGATTCTGCATCTGATCGGCACCATATGGTGTTTGCCTCTCTCTTTCTGACTTGCTTCACTTGGTTTGATCGGCTCTAGTTGCGGCGTGTTGCTACAAATGACATCATCCATCCTTTTTCGTGGCTAAGTAGTATTCCAGCACATATACCAACCACATCTTCCTCATTCACCTGTTGATGGACACTGGGGTCTCCTTCATGTCTTGGCTATTGTAAATAGTGCTGCTATGAACATGGGGGGGGGTGCATGTGTCTTTTTGAATTCTAGTTTTTCCAGATATATGCCAGGAGTGGGACTGCAGGGTCACATGGTAAATCTGGTGTTTTCTGTGGATCCTCCATACCGTTTTCCACAGAGGCTGCCCGACTCTGCATCCCCACCAACAGCGTGGGAAGGCCCCCTTTCCTCCGCATCCTCTCCAGCATTCATTGTTTGTAGATTTTTTGAGGATGGCTGTTCTGACTGCTGTGAAATAATATGTCATTGTAGTTTTGATTTGCGTTTCTAATAATTAGCCACGTTGAGCTTCTTTTCCTGTACTACTGGCCACCTGTATGTTTTCTTTGGAGAAATATTTATAAACTCTATCCTCTAATTCAAATGGCTGCCTGCCTTTGGCGTTACCTTTGGGCACGTGGAGGTTGCCATAAACATGATTCCCTGGCCAGGGTTAAGACATGATCTTGTAGACCTGGGAAGGGGTATTATCCTCGGGGAATGGGTTTCCACAAGTCAGGGCCACTGGAAGCCTATGGTTTGCTGTTTGTGCCAGAGCTGTCAATCGGTTACAGAAGGCAGTTTCCCCTTCTTCTCAGGGACTCTGGAAGTTTCCTTCTGAAATCTTCCCAAACATACATGAGCAGGGCCAGGCTAGACCTGGATTGCATTAGCTTTGTCTACTCACAAACAGTGGGTAGCATTAGAAGAGTCATAAATCTCTTATTTGCTTTTTCTGTAACCAGAGCCCCTCATGTAACTCAGCTCTTTAATAAACAGGTTGAGATTCTCTGCAAATCAAATGGAAAAAATGACAAACTCGTGTAACCCCAGTGTCTGCTACGTTTTCTCGCCATCTGTCTGTTTATGCATGTGGCTTTCTCTGTCCTGACTGCTGTCCTGGAGCACCCCCTTGCTGCCGGCTACCCTCTGTCCCTCGGAAGCCTCCTGCCCACAGTGCTGACCTCCCACCTCCACCACTGGCTCCTTTGCCCAGGTTGGGGTGGGCATTCACCTCGGTGGCTCTATTGCCTTTGTCTGACACCATTGTCTTCCCTAGTTACACGGTGAAATCTTTCAGAACTGGGCAAGTGACCTATGCCTCTTGACCCCAAGACAGGGCAGGTGCTTGATAAAGGCTGGCAAGTTAAATAATGGCTTCATGATGCTGTGAGCTTCTTGGTGCCAGAGTTCATGTCTCAGCCACCGCCGCCTCCAAGGCGTTGCATCCATGTAAGAAAGGGCAGTGTGGAGTGATTCCCTTTGAACCCACGAGCTGTATGTGGTCTGTATGTACGTGCGTGCTTAGTCACTCAGTTTGACTGTTTGTGACCCCGTGCACTGTAGCTCATCTGTCCATGGGATTCTTCAGGCAAGAATCCTGGAGCGGGTAGCCATGCCCTCCTCCAGGGGATCTTCCCACCCCAGAGATCAAACCCAGGTCTCCTGCGTTGCAGGCAGATTCTTTACCATCTGAGCCACCAGGGAAGCCCCATATAGTATGTAGGAGATGCTCAAATGTGTCATGGATGAAAGATGGATATTCTGGAGCAGTAAAGAGTAGCCTGCTTTGATTGTGGTGGAAATCACCAAACAGGGACGTGTCCCCAGCAAAAGCAGCCTCTGTGCTTCTATTTAGGCTGGTGGCCAGTAGTATTGGTTCAAAGGCCAGAGTCTCTGGGACCATTAGTCCGCCAGATGGCCTGCATTGCAATCACCTCACCTGGTACCCCACCCTGAATAAGGATCTCAACTCTGCTGTTTTGGGGGAAGGGCTGCTTGTTTATCAAGCCCCTTAAATAATTCAACACAGAGCCATGCTGTCCAGCTATGGTCTAAAGGGTTCATCCACTGCCAACTTTCCCAATTTGGTGTTAAGTTCTCCATGACTATCTATCTATTTACTTATACCTATCTGTCTACCTACATACCTATTTATTTTAAAAATTTATTTTATTGGAGTTTAGCTGATTTATAATGTTGTGTTAGTTTCTGCTGTACAGCAAAGTGATTCATTTATATATATATATACTTTTTCATATTCTTTGCCATTATTTATTATAAGATATTGAATATAGTTCCCTGTGCTGAAAGGCTTCCCAGGTGGCTCAGAGGGTAAAGAATCCACCTGCAATGCAGAGGGCTCAGAAGACAAGGGTTCGATCCCTGGGTGGGAAGGTCCCCTGAAGGAGGGCATGGCAACCCGCTCCAGTGTTCTTACCTGGAGAATCCCATGGACAGAGGAGCCTGGCAGGCTGTAGTCCATAGGGCCACAAAGAGTCAGACATTATTGAAGCGACTAAGCACGTACTCACACAAGTGCTCTATTTTGTTTGTTTTCCATTCTCAAAATAATAGCTTGCATCTGCTAATCCCAAACTTCCGATCCATCTCTCTCCCCACCCCCACCCCACTGGCAACCATAAGTCCGTGACTGTTTTATTCTTGTATGTCACCTGTGCTATTGTTGACTTACATACTCTTTTTCTTTATTTATCTTAAATTTTCCTTTAAGTCAATATACATATTTTACTTAAATTTATTCAAGAAGAAAATTGTACTTCCATATTATAAATAGAAGGCTAGTTTCACTTGTCATAAGTGTAAAAAATCAGTCAAAGGAAAACAAAACACTGCTTTTAAATTCCAGGCAATGGTGCCTGTTGATGTCCCTGAGCTGGAGACCCACTCCCTCTATGAGAAGGGTGGTTAGCAGGGGCGAGGGAGGTGGGAGACACCTTGTACCCAACAGCCTTTGGCCCCAGTAGAAGACTTTAGAGGAAACCGAGAAGGGAATGACTTGTCTCCCCGTTGACCTGACGCTATGCCTGCTTCTGGCGCACAGCCCGCTGGTGGGTCTGACTCTTCCAGGACCCCTGATATGTGTTATGTCCTGAGATTGGAACTCTTGAGTTCCTTCAGTGGCAATCCTAACACAACTGGGTAGAGGGGAGGAGGCCAAGTTGCAGGAGTGGAAGGAAGGGTCCAGAACCCCCCTGTGACCCTCCAGGGCTGCCCGTGGTCCAGCCCTGGGTGTAAGGTCCAAGGCAGGTGGAGGCTACAGGCTGGGATCAGGGGACATGTAGATAACACCTGAAGCCAACTGGAGCCTGGCTGGGCACACCGTGCACGGATGGGAGCATTGTCTCATCAGTGGGGAGCTTGGCACTTTCTTCCTGGACCCTGGACCTGGACCATCAACCAGGCAGTGTGTTCATGCACATCAGCTTACACCGTCTGGAGCTCCTCTCTGTCCCTAGTACGTTCGTTCAGCACATTTGTTTAGCATTTGGTAAGGACCGAGGTGCTGTGGTTGCAGAGGAGAGCAAGACACCCACACTCTCTCAAGGGGCCCCCAGGCAGCCAGGTGATGACCACCTTCCCTGGCACAGGCTCATGTCGGGAAGATGAGACATGGCACTCAGAGGGCCCAGGGTAGGATGGAGTTGCTCCTTGCAGAATCTTTGGGCCATTCCCTGGTGGCTCAGCGGTGAAGAATCCGCCTGCAATGCAGGAGACCATCTGAAATGCAGGAGTCGCAGGTTCGACCCCTGGGTCTGGAAGATCCCCTGGAGAAGGAAATGGCAACCCACTCCAGTATTCTTGCCTGGGAAATGCCATGGACAGAGGAGCCTGGCAGCCTGTAGTCCATGGGGTCACAAAAGAGTCTCACACGATTTGGCAAGTAGATCACCACCACCAGGTAGGTAGGAGTTGCCGGACTTCAAGCAGGCAAGGTGACATCCATTGAGGCGGAGAACTGACCTGTCTGTCCAACTGGAGACCCTGCCTATTTGTGCGAGGCCAGCAGAGTGCCGTGCTGTTGGAGAACCAGTCACATCGGACCACCTCTGGGAGGTCCAGGTGGCCCCAGGAAATCTGAAGTTGGAGGGGAAAGTCAAGGGTCAGAAGTGAAAAGTCAGCGGACGTTGGTTGCTGGGTGCCAGCTTCGTGTCAGGAGAGGGGAGCTTGGCACCTAGGGCCCCAGGGCCACAGTCTCAGGTGCCCCTTCGCCTCATCCTGGTGTCTCTTGAAAGCCTGGCCATCACCAAGCCCCGTTTCCTCTAACTTAAGCACTGGGGAGGAGGTGGCAGTGTGGTGTTGCCATCAAATGGGAGACCAGCATGAACATGAAAGCCTAGAAGGTGAAAGGGGGAGGGCTTTGGGGATCAGCAGACACCCCAGACCACAGTGAGTCTGGGTCTCAGGTGACCACGTCAAGGTGAAGCCCCGGCGTGTGAACTGACCCTTTGCCAGCTGCCAGGGGTGTGAGCTCTGATAAGGCGTGTGGCTTCTCCAAGGCTCACGCCCACCCACCCCCTCTCCACCCCCACCCCCCTGGGTCAAATGGGGCCCTTACAACCTCCTGCAGGACCGTACAACCTCCTGCAGGACCGTACAACCTCCTGCAGGAGTGTACAACCTCCTGCAGGACCGTACAACCTCCTGCAGGACCGTACAACCTCCTGCAGGACCGTACAACCTCCTGCAGGACCGTACAACCTCCTGCAGGAGTGTAGGGTTGAGTGAGACAGCATGTAGGGAAAGCACGTTGTAAACTGTAAAGTGGGAGGTGGCTGGCATGGGACTGTCATGTGTGAGCCACACATGCTCATACACACAAGTCTCTACAGAGCATCTTCCGAGCGGTGAGCAGAGTCCAGCCCTGGGCAGGCACTCCCTTGAGTACTGGTGACAGTGAAGGATGCTGTCATTGTTCCAGGCCTATATGCCTCCTACCCCTCCCCATCCTTTTCTCAAAGTTTACGCTACAGGATTCTGCCTACTGATTGTGTGTGTGTGTGTGTGTGTGTGTGTGTGTGTGTGTGTGTGTGTGTGTATTTGTAATTTCAGGAGGAGCGAGTTTCTCTCCATATGGCTGGGATTTACGCTGATACTGTCAAATTACAAACTATAAATTGTACTATTTCCCCAGAAAATGGATGTGACAATTTCTTTACTCTCCACCCCAGCCCTTCTCATAAAACGTAATCTTTAGGACACACTGGAAAAGTTCGTGGAATTACAATGCCGTGCCAGCCTGTGGACCGTGCTTTCTCTGAGTTGTTTCAGTGTTTCCATTTTCTGCTTGGGAACAGGGAAGTATTGAAATATTTACAAGAATTTCATAGGCCAGGCAGTGGTAAATATGTCTGTTCTGTAACAGCCTGGAGCTGTGTCTCCAATGGTGGGGGGAAGGGGTGGGGAGGAATGAAAAAAAAAAAAAAAAGCTTACAAATCTGAGGCTTTTCGATACTGAAAGCTAAATATCTATTTTTCAATGATTTGGGGGTTTCGTCTGGAAATTTGTCTTATGGGGAAAATCACTTGAAAGAACAGGCCAGTCGACCTGAGCATGCTTGCATACAAAAGAGGCATGCTGCTAGCTTTTTCTAGTTTTGAACAACAGAAACAAACGTGTTAGTATGTGTGTTGTTACAGACTTCATGTTCAGGTGATTTTCCTAGAGGATAAAGATTGAGAATTTATTAAAGTGCAAGTTGCCTCCCTTGATAATTTCACTCTTAAGTTGGAGCTTTTGAGAGCAGTATCCTCTTTGTTTTAGGAATTATGCAAATATTTGGCTGCTAGTGGGCCTATTTGGGCTCAATCTTGTCTAACAATTGCATACTAAAACAGGCATCTCTGGGCAGTGGTCCCCTTCCTAAACTTAGCTTTTTTTTTTTTTTAACCATATTTAAAAAGCAAATAATTCTGATATTGTGGTCTGTGGCAGACATCATTTGTACTTTAGCCAGGATATTATTTGAGAACTGCAAAGCTCTCTAGGTATTACAACCATATATAAACCATGTGTTAGAAAGATATAAATTCAGTTTTGAAATATTTGTTAGACTGCTTTTGGCTTTCAGTCCGTGCCAAACATGTGCTTCGGTGATGGATAGAGTCATGTGGACTCTTGAATGAAACTCTTTATTGTGTATAGACTTTGTCTTCTAGCAGTTGGGTTAGACAAGCCAGGAGATTAGAGGATCCAGTTACTTAAGGGGTGTGTTCTCCAGTGAGCTTAAACTCTTCTTTCCTCCTTTAAAATATGTCACTAGGTGATTTGGTCTCATTCTGTGCCACAGAAAATATTGTCAGACACCTTGAATGGAGGGAGAATAATTCCGTTCCAGATATTCACGTTAACTTCAAATTTCAAATCCAGAATGTGTTACTAATAATTGGTTGAAAATTTTTGGCTCTTAGGCTGGTAAACTATTCAAGGGAGCCTGAATCTAGCGCAGCCAAATGAAATAGGGGTCTCTTAAATCAATCTTGAGTCTCAGATAAACATCAAGTAGTTTTTCAGCCTAAGTATGTCCCCACCATTGCATGGGACATACTTATACTAAAAAATAATCATTTGCTATTTGTCTGAAATTCAGATAGAGCTAGAGGTCGGATTTTTGTTTTCTAGATCTGGCAACGCTGCATAGATCCTAATTTATTATCCACTGTCATAAACAGTGACTCGCAAAGAAAGTTCCTCAGTGATGAAGGTTTTTTGAGATGAAGATGGAGGAGATCTCAGTCCAGCCCTTCCATATAATAAAAACAAATGTTCTATTTGAGCAAAGTCTGAAAACAGAGCAGTAATAGATTGCCTCTATTGCACTTCTGATTGAACCTGGGCCAATACCTTTTTCCTCCTCTTGAGTGTGTGCTAAGTTGCCTCAGTCGTGTCGGACTCTTTGCGACACCATGGACTGTAGCCCGCTCCTCTGTCCATGGGACTTCCCAGGCAGGAATACTGGAGTGGGTTGCCGTTTCCTTCTCCAGGGGATCTTCCTGACCCAGGGATCGAACCTGCATCTCTTATATCTCCTGCATTGTAGGTGGGTTCTTTGCCACCAGGGTGTCTATATATCCATTTCCTCATATTTTCTCTCATTTCTGTGTCGTGTAGGTGGACATGGGGTATAAGTCTAGGAAGACTTTTTCTCTCTCCCTTCTCTTCCCCACATGTGAGTGCCCACGTCCAGCTCTTCAAAGCCTGGTATAATTGGCACCCCTTTCATGGAGGCTTCCTGGACCATCTCAGTCCCATCTTGTTTCCTAATTTAGCTCTGGTTGCTCTTAAAGATATTATCCTTTCCTTCACTAGATTTTGTGATCCTTGAGGGCAGAGTCAAGTTTAATTTCAGAAAGGAGGAAATTGACACTCGGAAAAGCTTGCTTTCCTTCCTTCCTTCCTTCTGTGTTAGCTGCTTCTAACTGAGTGCTGCCAAATACGGGTCTTTCCACAAGCCATCTCCTTGAATTTTCTCACCTAGTCTAGGGGTGAAGTGCGATGTCCTCCATTGTATACATCAGAAAGGCCCCACCTTTGTTGAAAGGCAGAGCTTGAATGATCCTTAATTCACATGGAACGTTGAAATGCTGTTGGCTGTTATCCAATATGACCTACAACATGCCCGTCTGAAGAGTAGAAGACAAATCTCCAGTGGGTGTGTGACCATCAGCCTCTACTCTTATGGGAGGAGTCTGGTTGACTCAGCAGTTGTTTCTTTGTTTTAGAAATAAACCTGTTTAATATTCTTAATTCATAGTTGCACATACATAAATTAGAAAAAAATAGATCCATTAAAAATGACCAGTCCAATAGAATGGATAAACACCAGTCCTATGGTATAGCCCAGGGAACTATATTCAATATTCTCTAATAAACCATACTGGAAAAGAATTTTTTAAAAATGGCAATCAGTTCAGTTCAGTTCAGTTGCTCAGTTGTGTCTGACTCTTTGCGACCCCATGAATCACAGCACGTCAGGCCTCCCTGTCCATCACCAACTCCCGGAGTTCACTCAGACTCACATCCATTGAGTCAGTGATGCTATCTAGCCATCTCATCCTCTGTCATCCCCTTCTCCTCCTGCCCCTAATCCCTCCCAGCATCAGGATCTTTTCCAATGAGTCAACTCTTCACATGAGGTGGCCAAAGTATTGGAGTTTCAGCTTTAACATCATTCCTTCCAAAGAACACCCAGGACTGATCTCTTTTAGGATGGACTGGTTGGACCTCCTTGCAGTCCAAGGGACTCCAAGAGTCTTCTCCAACACCACAGTTCAAAAGCATCAGTTCTTCGGCACTCAGCTGTCTTCACAGTCCAACTCTCACATCCATACATGACCACTGGAAAAACCATAGCCTTGACTAGACGGACCTTTGTGGGCAAAGTAATGTCTCTGCTTTTGAATATGCTATCTAGGTTACTCATAACTTTCCTTCCAAGGAGTAAGCATCTTTTGATTTCATGGCTGCAATCACCATCTGCAGTGATTTTGGAGCCCCCCAGAAATAAAGTCTGACACTGTTTCCACTGTTTCCCCATCTATTTCTCATGAAGTGATGGGACCAGATGCCATGATCTTTATTTTCTGAATGTTGAGCTTTAAGCCAACTTTTTCACTCTCCTCTTTCATTTTCATCAAGAGCAATAGACATGAGCAAATAATCCTCAAAGTAAGAAAAGAAAATAACTGAAAAAAAAATGAAAAAGTTCAACCTTAGTGACAAATAAATGCACATTGTAATGACAAAGAAATATATGTTTTTTTCTTTACCAATGGGCACATATTTTTATAGGGCCTTTTCTTTGTAATATTTGTCTACTGAGTTGTTATCCTGCCACGGCCTGGTCATTGCTGAATGGATGGGGAACAGTCCTAGCTCAGATCCAGAAAGGCAGGGGGCAACTCTGTCCACTCTCCACTCTTCACCTGCCCCCATCAGCTCAGGGTGGCCATGGAAAGCTGTGTCTCCTCTTGTTGACTCAACTGGCCACACTGGGTGCCCAGAAATAGCAACAGGGAAAGACAGTTCCCAGTGTTGTCAGCAGCCCTCTCACACTCGGGTGGCAATCAGTGCTAATTTCACAGAGAACGGAAAGCCTGTTTAGAATATTGAATGCATCATTAGTGTGAATTTTAAATGAGGGCAATGACGCTTGCTTCCTAGGGGGCGCTAGTGGTAAAGAACCCATCTGCCAATGCAGGAGACGTTCAGTCCCTGGGTTGAAGGAAATGGCAACCCACTCCAGTATTTTTGCCTGGAGAATCCTGTGGACAGAGGAGCCTGGCAGGCTACAGTCCACAGGGTCGCAGAGTCGGACGTGACTGAAGTGACTTCACGTGCCATGACGCTGAACCTACCAGGACACCTGCCCTAATAAGAAACTTGATGGCCAGCAAAGGACAGGCAAGTTCTCTCACCTGTGAGATTATGTCAGAATAAAGCTGGGTATTGTTGAGAGGAAATTGTCGAAAAGTTCCTAAACTGAACAGTTTTCTTTATTTCTTTGGCTTTACCTGTGTGAGATGAAGCATGGACTTAAAGACAGATAAGCACATTGTTCAGTTTTGAGAACTGAGAACAAAAGTCTTTCTAATCAAAATTATTAAATGCCATTCTGCTTCATTCTAGAAGCCTAGCCAGTATTTGTCAAATCACATAGAACTGAAACTTTCCGAAACGCAAGACTTCAGTCCTATGGCATAATCATTTGGGGTGTACCGTGTGACTATTAGGGACCTCCCAAATTCAATGGACAGAGTCAACAACTAGAAAATTAAAGTCATAGAAATCAGCACCTGCCTTCAGACAGCCACACTTGCCCCTTGGTCCTTGGGACTCAGGCAGGTGTTCTCTAACTCATCAACCCTGTCCTCAGCCTCCTTCCAGCCCAGGCCTCCCTGTCTTTCCCTGCTCCTCCCTCCGCTGTCCCCCTCCCCAACATTCTGGCTTGAGTCGCAGAATCTGCAGTTGAATTCCCAGCAGTAGAGAAGTGAAGCAGGAGACAGGCAATGTTGTCCCCAGTATTGCATTTTGGAATTCAGAATATATTTTCTCATAAATGCACATGGGATTTAGGTCCAGAAACTCTTCCCTGAGTGACAACTTAGAGCGCGATTTTCATAAAGAAAATGAAGTGTTTCTAAAGGATGGTATGAGAGTCAAGCAGGTTATAATTTCACAAGTGTTGGTGAGCCCGCCTTTGAGAACTCAGCGAGTCTGTAGAAAATGCACTCAAGTTCAAATAATCAGCCTGTGCTCAAGCCCCTCGGTGGGCAGCTGCCCTCGCTGGGACTCAGTGCCTCCTTGCTTAGCATGGCAGGTCCACACTCTTGAGTAGACAAGGAAATATTAGGGTTCCAGGATGACAATTTCTGTTCCCGTCCTTTAGTTCTCTGTTCTGATTTTAATTTGGCTTTTCAAGGAAGGTTTCCTGCTGGGGAGATAATGAACCCAATGCTTTAGATGAGGATTCTGGCTGACTTGTCAGTTCTTTTTCATTAAAAGTAAGTTGAAATTCTGGCTTATAAAGAAGGCTCGCCTGGGTTTGGATCTGTGCATAAACCTGCGAGGAGCCAGACAATGCTGGGAGAGCTAAAAATCAGTCCCCCATCAGAGCCTCTGTGATGAGAACCACACCCCGGGACCCCGCCCTGCTGTCATTATGATGACAAGGTCGTGAGAACTTGTTATTCGTTTGGTCATAATTCATTAACCAAATACTTGTCTGCATATGAAGATAGAACATTGAATTTGATAAATAAGGCCCTTGTGTGCTTAGTTGCTCAATTGTGTCTGACTCTTTGCAACCCCACAGATGGTAGCCAGTCAGGCTCCTCTGTCCATGGGGATTCTCCAGGCAAGAATGCTGGAGTGGGTTGCCATGCCCTCCTCCAGGGGATCTTCCCCACCCAGGGATCTAACCCAAGTCTCCCGCATTGCAGGCAGATTCTTTACCAATTGAGCCACTCAAATAAGGCCCCTACCACTTGCCATTTTAGATTTGGGTTTAGATTTCGGAGTGAGGTAGTGGAAACAAAATGATAAAACGAGTTTGGATGCTTGTAAGTACCATTAAAGGAACAGAATAGGATGATGGGCTGCAGAGAAACATGGGGTAGAAGGAAGGTTCTGAAGTCGTGTAGCCCCTCTGAGGTGCTAACATTTGAGCTGAGACGTAAGTAATGAGATTGGAGGGCCAGCAGAGGTTTGAGAGTAGGGTGTTCTCAGCAGAAGGAACAGCAAAAACCAAGGACACGAAGTCAGACATAGCTGGAAATGTGATGGGTCAGAGGGATGGTCAGTGTGGTCACAACAGAGCTGGCAAGATGGAACTCTCAGGGGTTGAGGTTCCAGAACGTGCAGGACTCAGGAAGGAATCTGAATTTTGTTCCAAGTGTTTTCTGGACAGAGTGATGCTTGTTTATCACATGGTGTGGCTGGAGCATAGATCCTAGTACTTGGCTGTCTGGGTGGGCTGTCTGGGTGGCGTCATAGTTTTTTGGACCACAGGCAAGTTTCATAACTTCTCTGTGCCTCAGCTTTTTCATCTACTAAATGATGGTAAACATCCAAGGGTCGTTATGAGGTTTAAACAGGTGAAACTTAGAACGGGGTTTGGTGCGCAACACTTGCTTAATTGGGGCTTCCCTGGTGTCTCAATGGTAAAGCATCCGCCTGCCAATGCAGGAGATGCAGGTTTGATCCCTGGGTCGGGAAGATCCCCTGGAGAAGGAAATGGCAATCCATTCTGGTATGCTTGCCTGGGAAACTGCATGGACAGAGGAGCCTGGTGGGCTATAGTCCGTGGGGTCGCAAAAGAGACATGGCTTACCAACTAAACAACAACTTGTTTAATTAGGGTTCACTGTTGTCATCTAGAAATGTTTATTAATTGTGGGATCCATGCTCAACATTGCATTTTGCTCTATGAATAGTTCCCATGTATATGTTCCTCTCTACTCTTCACACACTCCATTCTCCGGCAGAGAATTTTTTCAAAATGAATCAGATTTACTCTACATAAAATCCTATGATGCCTTTCTACTGCACTCCAAATGAAACCCAAATGCTACCTTAGAAGGCCTGGCATGATCCAGGCCTTGTCTACCCTCTGTACCTGAGCTCACACCTCTGTCCACGCCATTTTGTGCTTCATTTTAGCCATACTGACCCTTTCTGCTCTAGAACACACTAAGCTCTCTCCTGCATTAAGGCCTTTGTGTTCACGTTCTCTTGATGGAGAACCCTGCCTTAGACTTTTGCTCTTATCAAATGTATCCTGTCCTTTGAGACTGGAGTAGAGGGAGCTTCAGGAGATGAGTCTACCAAGAAGGATTTAGCTAGAAAGTAGGAGAGTTTTGAGAAAACAGAAGAAAACAAAAACAAAGCACAAAATACCCGGCTGGAGTTGTTGAATGTGAGTGATTAAAAAAAAAAAAAAAGGCGTGCCAAAGATGTTGCCAAGCCCTGTGATGCAGGCAGTGGTGAATGGCGATGACTCTGGCAAGACATGCATGAGGGGCAGTGTTTTGCTTTCTGACGGGGGGACGGAATGAAGCCTTTGGTTTTTAAACGTGCTGAGTTTGAGAGGATGATGGTGACGAAACATTGAAATTAGTGTCAGATAGATACTGTATTACAAACTGCACTTGGGTGAACTGGCTAGATGGAAAAATACTGATTTGAGCAACATCAGTTTAAAAATTAATGAGTTCTCTCAGGAACAGGAAGAGTAGGGTGGGAAGATGTTCAAGAGCTGAGACTTGGGGGACGTTCAAGTCCCCCCAAGGGAGGCGGGAGAAAGGAATGCAAGTGGAGAAGGCAAGATCTGGCTGGAGAAGGAGAAGAAAACCAGAGCTACCAAGTGCTGCTAAGTTGGGGGTGTGTTTCGGCAGAAAGGGGCTTCCCTGGTGGCTCAGATGGTAAGGAATCTGCCTGCAGGGCAGGAGACCTGAGTTCAATTCCTGGATTGGGAAGATCCTCTAGAGAAGAGAATGGCAGCCCACTCCAGTATTCTTGCCTGGAGAATCCCATGGACAGAGGAGGGGGAGTTTGCAAAGAGTTGGACACGACCAGGTGACTTTTGGCAGAAGGTGGTCCATGATGACAATGATCCAGGAAGGATGTTAGCACCATTAGGTCCACGGGCTTCAGTGTAGATGCTAAATGGTGCTCTATCATTGTTGTTTAATTCCATCTAATGCTTTTACAGTAGTGAAGGGAACAGATACGTTTCTGTTCCTGTCTTTTTGTTCTCCACTTCCAAAAGTTGCTCCTGTGGTAAGATTCTAATAATTGATTCCATTTTCCCCTTACATCATTGTTTGAAAATTCTGACCCCCATCCTCCACCATCAAAAGTATTACAAATAAATTCCTGCAGCATCTCTTTGTCCCTATGATGAAGGACAAAGTAAATGAATGCATATGAAATGCAGAGGGCTTGGGTTTTGTTATTAATTCTGCCATTTATTATTGGGAAATATTAGAAATAACCAGTATAAATTCTTAGTTCAGTCTCACCATTTATAAAATAAGACTTGCACTAGTTTACAATGACCAGCAAAGTAGTCTAAAATATAAGTTAATGTTGTAAATGGTTTTGCAGATAGGAGATGCTTTAGGCATGAAAAGTTATTTTTATGTGTAGTAGAGACAACTTATGCTTCGGGTATGAATCCATTTGAAACATTTATGGGAAGCAATAACTAGCTTTCTTTGAATTTTGAAATGACGTATAAAACATCTTTTCAAAATTGTAATTGTTTCATAGTACTTGATTGCTTTTATTTCCAAATGGGCTATGTCCTCTAGCGTGTCCAAGGCAGTGAATCTGCAATGCCAGGAAAGCTGGTGAGAAAGTAAAACATCATAAATCAGTTGGTTTGTCATCATGAGTTCAAATGATTGATTTTTAAATTTTTTGTCCATCATAGAAGTAATATGTCTGTTTATGGAAAAATCAGAGACACGTGCAAACATGAAGAAGAATCACACTGAACTAAAACCCCAACACTCAGAGGAAGAAACCTACAAGAGCATTTTAGTGTATTTCTTTCCAACGATTGATTAAAACAAAGCAAAAGCAAAAAGCTAAGCTAAATGACACCCACCTACACTCTGCACCCATGATGTCTGTTGACCCTCTCACCAGCCTTCGGCAGTGGACAATGGTCCACAGTCTTCCTGGACACCGAAAGGATTTGTGTATCGGGGAGGGTGAGAGAATAGCCCCAGGGCATCCACATAGCCTCTGGGGGTGCACAAAATACTGACTCTTCGGACTCAAAATACTGCAGCTGCTTCCATTCCATCAGGCTGTATCTTGATAATTTAGCCTTCCAGCGTGGATAGCTGCAACCTTAGGCGCTGAGCGAATCGGGTTCTGTTTCAACACCCTTCATCAAAGTATTTATGTGACTGTCACTCGGTGTAACCTTCCTAAACCAACTTTTCACTTCTGTACTATTTCAGAGTCTTGCCGCCAATAACCAGAAAAAAGGTGACGTTTTTATAGCAACTCGTTTCTGTGTTCTGAAGAGTTCTCCGGGTGCATTTCGAGGGGCCTTTCCACTGCCTATGGATCGACTGCTTTTGCATGCTCTGCCTTTTTATACTCTAGGAAGCCTTGTCAGTTAGCTGCTTTATGCCTTTCACATGACCACAGTTACTGCATCTTTCCTCCATCCAAACAAACAGCGACGTTAGAAGAGAGATGAGGGTAGAGACTCCAGTTTGCTGGAATTTGGAGCCACTGGTGATAACAGCCATCCATCTCTGAGCCCTTTGATACTGAACTGCTCTAGAATGACATGCAGTCTTCTCGCAAGATACAGACTTAAGCCCTCAAATGATGATTAATAGACTTTATTTGAAAGGACCGTTTTATATTTACAAGAAGATGGGGAAGAGCGCCTAGAGGGTTCCCCTCTACCCCACAGGCTTCTGTGGTGGCTCAGTGGTAAAGAAACCCCTGCAGTGAAAGAGCTGCAGGAGACACGGATTCGATCCCTCGATCGGGAAGATGCCCTGGAGAAGGAAATGGTAATCCACTCCAGTATTCTGGCCTGGGAAATCCCATGGACAGAGGAGCCTGGCGGGCTTTAGTTCATAGGGTTGCAGAGTCGGATACAACTGAATCGACTTGGTACGCACGCACGTATACCCCATAACTAGCTCCCCCTCTTACTATCTTACCTGAGAACTGCTGCTGCTGCTGCTGCTAAGTCGCTTCAGTCGTGTCCGACTCTGTGACCCCAAAGACGGCAGCCCACCAGGCTCCCCCGTCCCTGGGATTCTCCAGGCAAGAATACTGGAGTGGGTTGCCATTTCCTTTTCCAATGCATGAAAGTGAAAAGTGAAAGTGAAGTTGCTCAGTCCTGTCCAACTCCTAGCGACTCCCTGGACTGCAGCCTACCAGGCTCCTCCGTCATGGGATTTTCCAGGCAAGAGTACTGCAGTGGGGTGCCATTGCCTTCTCCGACCTGAGACCTGAGAACTGTACAATTGTTTAAATTAATGAACCCATATTGACATAATGTCTTTAACTCCAGTTCACACTTTATTCCAGTCTCCTTACTTTTTACCTAACATTCCTTTTCTGTCCCTCAACCCCAGGCAGGAGTCCTCAACACGTTCAGTCATCACGTCTCCTCCTCCTTTTAGCTGTGGCAGTCTCTCAGACTGCCCTTGTTCTTGATGACCTTGACAGTTTTGAGGTGTGCTGGCCAGATACAACACAGGATGACCTGAATTGGCATTTGCCTCAGGATTAGCTCGATCAGAGGTAGAGTGTCGTTTTCATCATATCCGATGAAGAGTGCATGCCAACAGTAGGACCACGGCTGCTGATGTTGACCTTGATCATCTGGCTGACATAGTGCTTTTCCACTGTAAACTTACTCTTTTTAAGGTTAACTTTTGCCATGGTTCTTTTGAACATCCTTGAGCGATACCATTTAAAACTAATCACACCCCTAATTATCACCCTTGGAGCTTGCAGATGAGATGAGAGAGTGATGTTGTTATTTGATTAAGACTATAGATAGGAATCTGAACCAAGGAAATATATTTATCCTTTATGGGAACATTGCCACCATATTCCCCTGGACCAAGACCCTGCTCAATCAAACCAACAAGATTTTCTTTAGCTCTCTGGGATTACAGAAAATGCTTCGTGAGTTTCCAGGGCCTGGTCCTCAGATTCTTTTGCAGTTCATAATGGTTGTCTCAGTTTTTACCCCCACCTAGATTTCCGAAGGACTGTTTATCTTAATTCTCTTTTACGTACCTCAGATTAATCCTCTTCTCTTAGGCTCATGTTGGCATTGATAGTGATTTTGCTTTAAAGCCAGAACTCTAGGTTAGTGTTTTAAGTTTCCTCTTGGCTAGTAGTCTCATTAGAGGTTATTTTCCCACTGGCTCACTGGATAACTTGAATGGATACCTCCCGAGGACCTTAACCCCCATATATTCTAATGACAGGCATGAAGCTGTCATCTCACTGTTAGCCTGTTTGGTTGGAGAAACACTGCCTACAAGTCTGTAAACTTGGATTCAGACATCCTAGAATGATTTTATGTGTTAAGCTTTTCAGAAGCCTTTTGACTGTTCTTACTTAGTTGAGCTTCCTTAACCCCATGAGAATCGAGCCTTCCCAGGTGGCGCTAGTGGTAAAGAACCCACCTGCCAGTGCAGGAGATGAGATGTGAGATCGATTCCTGGGTCAGGAAGATCCCCTGGAGGAGGGCATGGCAGTTCTCTGCAGTATTCTTGCCTGGGAAATCCCAAGGAAGCCTAGTGGGCTACAGTCCATAGAGTCACAAAGAGTCGGACACGACTACAGTGACTTAGCAGCAGCAGCACCGTAGATGCAGGCTTTGATCGAGGGCAGTAAATCAAAGAGGAGTCAGACCAGGGCCAGGTCTTGTGGCTTCAAGATGTTTATTGTTCAGTATCTCAGAACTCTGTCAATCTCTTCTGTAAGGAAGCTGAAGCCCTTAGGTGGACAGCAGGGTGGTCTGGATGACCCTTAGTAAGTCAGGCCAGGGAGGCTTGGCCAGATGGAGCAGGAAAGAGGCAAGACTTCCATGGATAGCCAGGCTCTGGGTGACTCACATGGGGAGGATCTGAAGGCACTATAGGGGAGATCTTTATTGCTGGCTTTTCCAAGGCCTTAAAAGCCATCGCTACAGAGATTCTTGCTTAAGGAACTAGGTTTATAACTTCCCCCTTCACCAGCCATAATCTAGTCTGAAGATGACAAACTCAGACAAGCACAATAGGCGCATGCATGTCTCATGGGAAAGCAGTGCTGATTGTCACAGAAGATAATTGTGTTAGAAACCTAAACATCTAATATGCTTCTTTCCACTGTGAAACTGATGGTGAAGGAAATGGCAACCCACTCCAGTACTCTTGCCTGGAAAATTCCATGGATGGAGGAGCCTGCTAGGTTACAGTCATGGGGTTGCAAAGAGTCGGACATGACTGAGCAGCTTCACTTTCTTTCTTTCTGTAGTTCCTTTTGGAGAAGGAAGTGGCAACCCACTCCAGTGTTCTTGCCTGGAGAATCCCATGGACAGAGGGGCCTGGTGGGCTGCAGTCTATGGGGTTGCAAAGAGTCGGACATGACTAAGCAAGTCACACACAGACATTGTGAGACTGAAGCAAAATGGCCATTTTATCAGAAGGACTGTCCGTGTATCTGGTTACTCAGCAGAAAGAAATCTGGAAGTTCCTCCCCAAGATAAGCTAGTCACATTTTTTTATTTAGTCAACTGAGTTTTGTTGATGCCCAAATATTGGCAAAAACAAAATGTATGCAAGCTGTATGTTTTCTAAGGTCATATTTTTTTCCCCTGGGTTTCTAGGGCTTGAATGTGCGGCCTGCTTTTATGGTTTGTCAACAAGATCACTCCATAAAATACATTCTGATATCTCACAGACAGCTGTGTATAATTTATTCTGTCTATCCATGCAGCACAAATAAAAATTTTATTTGCATCATCTAAAAGAAATACCAGTGTATAAATACTTAAGCAAAGCTCATAAGAAACCATCCTCTGACTGCATATACTGCTGGGGGGATGTTATGCAACCAATTAAAAAGCTGAGAGATGGCTTCATTATCCATGTATATAGATAGTAAATACTGTCCTCAGCAAATAATGTTGTTATTCAATTTCTTTAAAAGGTTGCACAACATTCTACAAGTACTGGCACAGTCTGCCTCTCAGTTCTCTTTGGAGTATTTAGAAATAAAGCCTCTTAGAGGGGAAAAACAATCAGTCCCAAAGGACTTCTTTTGGAATAAGATGCTGGTATATGTAGGTGAAAAGGGAAGTGTTAGTGGTCGGAACATTTTGCCTTCAGGAGAGTAAGTAACTGTCGCTCTCTGCTCCTAAGCACCTGGGAGGAAAAAGGTCCAGGGGACTAATACGTTCTTTATATTTGGTTCGTGCAGCTTCAGTTTGACTATTGAAGAGGAAAGCCCACAAAGGCCTCCCTTCTCCCCGCAAAATCAAGGATGCAGGCATACTGCCTCTCCTAGGGCCTCACAGGCAGAGGCAAGCTAAGGAGACCTGGATTTCATGGCACTTCTCCTTTCTTCTAAGACAGTGGTCCCCAACCCTTTTGGCACCAGGGACTAGTTTTATGGAAGACAGTTCTTCCGTGGCCTAGGGTGTGGCGGAGCTTTCAGGATGACTCAAGCACATTGCATTTATTGTGCACTTTGCTGTGTCCTTAGTCGCTCAGTCGTGTCCGACTCTTTGCGACTCCATGGACCGTAGCCCACCAGGCTCCTCTGTCCATGGGATTCTCCAGGCAAGAATACTGGAGTGGATTGCCATTTCCTTCTGCAGGGGATCTTCTCCACCCAGGGATGACCTGCATTTCCTGCATCATCAGATGGATTCTTTACCTGCGGAGACATTAGGGAAGCCCCATTATGCACTTTCTTTCTATTCTAATGTCCACACGGTCTATGGCCCGGAGGTTGGACCCCTGTTTTAAGACAGGCAGCTTCTCAGTGAGTTCTATTATATTCAAAGTTTTTCTCTAAGTCTCTGAAGCCTGGGTGATAACCTTCCAGGCCTGTGAGCATCACGGCTGGGATACCCATGGAAACCATCCCATCTTCCTTACTGTGGCTGGGTGGTGAGCAGTGCAGGACTCCAGGTTTTGATTTATCCAGCCTTGGGGCATTTGAATTTGCTATTAAGTACTCAATTTAACAATTCGCTTGTGTTGGAAACTTAACTGACAAAACTTCCAGGAGTAGCTTATAATCAACTTGGTTTGTTTATGTAGAGGAAATTTTAAAATGCTTGCAGTCACTCTCTTAACAGTTTAACTTGACTTTCCGGAGGATTAAAATGTTGGCCAGGGTAACTCTTTGGCACGTGGCATGGTTTTCATTGGTTGAGGGGTAAGTTCAGACGCATCTGCCATTTTCACTCTGTAATTGTGGGTATTTCAAATCCCTAATCCACTTCAGACAGCACACCAGCACTCTTTCAAGATGTGTTCAGTTAGCTGCACTCTTGGCCCACTCTGCAGAAGCTGTGTAGCTGGATCAGAACTCACTTTGTTTCAGGAACTTCTAACATGGGCATCCCACTGAGGGTCTTGCACGTGAGACCTGGGGCTCGGCAAAGCTTCGAGAAGGATCTTGATGAACTGCTTCATGTGTGTTACCCACCTTGCGCCTCCCTGCCCTCTGCTTCATTTTATGGAAAAGAAAACATCTGAGGACCCACTGCCGATGTGTTCCTCCTGCGGCTCTGGGAAGGGCTGGAAGTTCCTCATCCTCCATGCTTCCCGTCCCAACAATACAGTCTCTTGTCCCTGTCCATCGGAAGTAGCCTTCCCCACCAACTACCACGACCTTGTTTTTGTCATTACACTTTTATTTTGAAATCATTTTAGATTTATAGAAGAGTTACAAGGCCATCACGGGGTGTCCCCCTAGCCCTGTTGTCCCAGGGTCCCGGTTACTCTGTGCAATCATCTTATTTGTTCAGAAGTCTCTCACCCAGTGTAAAAATATAGGTCACGAGGGCAGCTTGATCTGTGACTCTCTCATAGATGCACAGATGGAGAGAACCAAGTGTTCTGAGGTGGAGAGAGCTGTATTTAAGAGATGAGGGTCCCAGCAGTGTAGGCAGAGGGGACTCACTCCAGGTAGCACGAGGGCTGAAGCAGAAAGAGCGGGCTATTTAAGTGGAAGACATCAGATCTAGAAGGCCCGTCACAAGGCAGGCAGTTAATAGGTAGTTGGTGAATGAGTGAGTGAGTGAATGAACTAGTAAGTGGGCCAACAGCTGGGCCTGGGCCAACAGCTGGGCCAGGACCAACAGCTAATAAGTGGTCAGGATGCTACTGATGTTGGGGATGTCTTACTCCAAAGCCCCTGCTTAGAGTGTCTCAGCACTCTTGGAGCACATTGAAGGGCATGAAATCAAGCCAGTAGATGACGCTCGTTTATTCAAGATCTCTGAGCCATCGTGGGCCACTCTGTCTTCAGCCAGGAAAGACTTCTGATGAACTTCATGCTGATAACCACCCCTTCCTCATATTGCCCCCTCCACCAGACGTCCACCGATGTCACCGCCTGGAGCCGGCCCCCTCCGCCTGCACAGGCGGGGCCCTCATCTCCTGGACACAGGCACATCCCAGCCCTGAGACCACAAGCCCATGTCTCCTTGCTCCCTTGGGCCTCTCTCTCCCTCTCCCTGCCCCACGGGGCCAAGGGGCCCAGCTCACCCCCTCGGCCACTGGCCAGAGTCCCAACGTTCAGTTCATCCCTGGTCCCTTGGCACTCAACGATTGGGAGTTTTAAATGCTTTGTGACCAGCTTGAGAATTTTCCAGGGAGGCTGTGTCAGACAGTTAATACTCAAGTACAATAGTAATCCTTTTGTAACCTGAATATAACTGCAGACTTCCACACTGAGAATGATAAAATGGTGTGGATTGAAAGGTATTTGGAGAACTGTAAAATGTCTAGGATTAAAATTTCAATACCATTTGTGCCCAATAAATGCGAACTCTTTAGTAACTTGAAACTGTGCTATTATGACTCAGGTCTGAAAATTATGAGTCCTGGTTGAAGAAATGGGAATAACATGTGAGGGAATCAACTCCCATCCTTTACCTTGAGGGGCAGACTGTGGTTGCACCGAAGAGCGGGAGTGTGACCTCATAGGGAAGCTGGCCCGGAAAATTACTGCATTTGTTAAGAAAGTGATATACTCTCCAGAAGAGAAAAATGTTATACTTTCCATTAGGATTGTTTATGGAAATGGGGCCACATTGAACCTGTGTAAGTATATTAACTGGTTCGACAGGACCCCAGGAAACAAGATCACATAATAGTTGACTGAATGACTTGACTTTTTTTTTTTTTTTACATGAACCAGTCTAGTCAGTCGAAACTGACAAATTAATTTTGTCTATAGAATCATTCCCTGAAGCCCATAAAATTAGCCCCCATAAGTACAGAGAGCAGAGTCGGCTTTGTATTTAACTGATTCGCTGGGACTTAAGTAAATGGACTTAGTCTTAATACAGCTAAAGCCTTGAGACTTTTAATAGAGCTGATCTTAAGCAAAGGATTAATTCATCATTTAAAAAGTCACGGCTCGTGGATTTTTGTTGCTTGTCAAAGGACAGAATTACATACTTTGATGATGGTAATCACCCAGCACATGCCACAAGTCTTGAAGGGGGAAAAAAATTAGCTCTTATTTGGTTAAAGATACAAAAATTTTTGGTCTGAGTGACAGTGAATTAATCAGTTTTAACACTCAACTATGATATAATAGATGATGGTATTTGCCTGGCTTTATTCAACTTGCAAGTATTTTCATTGAGTCGTTGGTGTCATACTTTTGATGCCAAACTCTTCCAAACTGGAATAAGCATAGGGTTTTTCTTTGTGTTACAGGGGTGAACTTGGGAAGCCAGTTTGTGCCTTCCATGCAACAGGCCGGGACGAGGGACGGGGAAGGAGCCTATGAAGTGGTCAGTGTCTCGCTTTTGAACGGAGATCCATGGAACCCAATGAAGACAGCAGACTCAGAGGTCAGTTTTTTACTTTTTCCTTCTTGACTTTTCAGTGATTGGAGTTTAAAACTCACAGGACTGCATTCATATCCTTTTATTCAAGTTTTGTCTTTAACTACTTTAATTCCAACTTTATCCTTCCTTAAAAGTCAAATCTTCATGATTAAGAAGATGAAATATTAACTGATTTTGTATTTCTGATGAGTGTCTCAGCTCTGTTTGCATATGTGGAAAGTTATTTTTTTTTTCAAATACACACCAAGGATAACATTTCCAGATACACAACTTCCAGCTCATTTTACTTGAGTGTGGGATATTTTTCTATAGTCACATCTATTTATCAACATTTTGGTTTTATCAATTATTGGTAGAAACATTTTCATGCAACTTTTTTTAAAGTTTGTAATGAGTTTTAATGCACTTTGATGCTGCATTTACTTCAATACATGTTTGATTTGAGTCTTCTGTGATGTAAAAGAATACTATAAAATAATAAAAATATTAGTGGTTAAATTTAATATTTTGATGAGTTTTGTCTGACAAATCTACATGACTTTCTTAAATTTCAGAACTTGTTGGAATAGTTGGAAAGTGATAATATCTATAGAAATATGAGCTCTTTGGAGAGATTGTACAGATGGCTTTGTCCTTGTGTTATGTGGAACTATTTTTAGATTATTTTTGTAATAGAAAACAGATTTTTTTTAAAAAAGAGCAGTTGAGGCTGAAAATCCTCTGTGGTGTTCTGGAAGTGCTGCAGTGGGCCACCTTTATGTCTGTAATGATCATATGATTTATGATTTATTATCCCCAACCTTTTTGGCACCAGGGCCCAATTTCATGGAAGGCAGTTGGCGGTGGGGAGAGGGGGACAGCGATGGTTTTGAGGTGATTCAGGTGTATTTACTGTGCGCTTTATTTCTATTATTATTATCTCAGCTCCACTTCAGATTATCAGGCACTGGTTCTTAGAGGCCGGGGACCCCTGATTCACATCACTATTTCATTTTCTAAAGAGACTTGCAGCTGAAAGTGAACATTCAGAAAGGTTGAGTTAAAGGATCCAAAGGCCAGATCTGAACTTTTTCAGTATTTCTATTTCATGGGGATGGTTGCAGACTGAATATACAAAGCGCAAGCCAATCACAGTGTCTCCAATGATGTTTCCTGGAAGAAAAACCTAGGATGTTAAAGAAAATCTCATCATGCTACTAATTTGCAAAATCAGAAATGACCTGATAGGTTCAGAAAAAGAGAAGTGTACTATTTTGTAAAGTATACATTTAAAACATTGATAGGCACTAATTAATAATATAAGAATATGAAACCATCTAAAGTTATTTGGGTGGTGGAAGCTTTTATGAGAGCTCTCCCTGGTGGTACGTTGCCAGATTTAGCAACTGAAAGTGCAGAAAGTGAAAGTGAAATCACTCAATCGTGTCCGACTCTTTTTGACCCCATGGACTCTAGCCTACCACGTTCCCCCACCCATGGGATTTTCCAGGCAAGAGTACTGGAGTGGGGTGCCATTGCTTTCTCCAGAGGATCTTCCGGACCCAGGGATTAAACCTGGGTCTCCTGCATTGTAAGCAGATGCTTTACCGTCTGAGCCACCAGGGATGCCCCATTAAACCTGGACTTAGGCAAGCAATGGCTGTTTCTTTGGCATAAGTCTGTCCTGTGCAAGATGTGGGGTATTGTTGTTTATCAAAATCCAAATTTAACTGGTGTCCTGTGTTTTATCTGGCAACCTTCCTTGGAAGGTATCAGAGCAATGAGCTGATGAGGGTTCTCAGCGTGCCTCTGGAATGGACCAGTGCAGACTGGCTCTAGTTTCTGACCTCCAGCTTCATCCTTCCTGCCAGCCAGCCACCTGGCAGACCTCAGGAGGCATGCTGGAGGGGGCATTGGCGCATCCCCCGCCTTGGCCAAGCTTACAACCTGAGGACTGGGGGCCACCAGTACCATCTTTGTAGAACACTAGGAGGGACCATTGTTGTTGCCTCACTATCCCAACTCCTCCAGGACAAGAATCGTGCAGGGAGCAGGTACGTGTTGCTGTCCAGTTGCTGTCATGTCTGACTCTTTTGTGACCCCGTGGACTGTAGCCCTTCAGGCTCCTCTGCCTATGGGATTTCCCAGGCCAGAATACTGGAGTGGATTGCTATTTCCTTCTCCAAGGGGTCTTCCTGACCCAGGGAAGTAGGCACATACCTACTGCCTAAAATAGCTCCAGGTTTTATTTATTTAAGGGAATAGGAACCTAGGTGATTTGGGGGACAGCATCTTGCCATAATGCCATGAAATCCGCCTCAATGTATGCCTCGTGGAATCAGCACTGCGGCTCTGAAATGACCACATGCGCCTCCGTTTGGTGCTTAACCATCAAGACCCTGCATGAAAAGGGGTTTGTGTATGAGCATGCCATCATTCTCCACAGGGTAGATGTGTGTATTTGTTGTGGGGATAGGGAGTCTGCCAAACATTGTACATGTGTACGTCTTTCCTCGTTATCACAATAGTCGTCCACATTGTCATTTTAAACTGCATTCACAGAGTGTATCTTCAAGTGTGCAGAACGTACTTACTTTTCGTATGTATTTCGCTGTGCGACTCTGCCTGCTGCACCTTAGAATGTAGGCTTTTAGGTCTGCACCCTTGCTTTCCTGCTCCCGTATCTTATTCCTTGCTCCCTTGCTTCTTTCCGTTCAGCCAGCCTTTGACAGCTTGACTTAACTGATTTGAGGAAAGGCCCAGGCATTTTGGCTTCCCTGGTGGCTGAGATGGTAAAGAATCCACCTGCAATGCGGGACACCTGGGTTCAATCCCTGGATCAGGACGATCCCCTGGAGGAGGGCGTGGCAACCCCCTCCAGTATTCTTGCCTGGAGAATCCTCATGCACAGAGGAGCCTAGTGGGCTACCGTCCAGGGGGTTGCAGAGAGTTGGAAACGACTGAGCTAAAAACAGCGCCAGGCATCTTCCTTTCTGTAACGTGCTCCCGGGTGACTCTAGTGAGTCCATGGGGGGCTTCCCTGGTGGTCCGGTGGCTAAGATTCCACCTTCTCGATGCAGGAGGCCCAGGTTCCATCCCTGGTTAGGGAACTAGATGCCATGTACGGCAACTAAGAGTTTGCAGGCGTCAACTGAGAATTCGTGTGGCACAGCTGAAGATTCTGCATGAGACCAGGCACAAGTAAAGAAATGAAAAAAGACTGGAAAATAATGAGCACACAGTTTAGAACCGCAGCATTTGCGAAAAGTGCTACTATGGCCAGCGCTGGAGAGCAGGTGACCTTGATTCAACTGATGTCAGGTTGCTTCAGCTTAGTTCAGGAAGAAGTGCTCAGATTCTCTCTCTCCTTTCTGTCTCTTTCTCATCTGTGATGAACATATAGCTGAATGGGATATTATTACGCCCTTTACAAATCAAGTGTCAAGCCATCACCGCCACTGCTCAGGGAGCTGAGAGACTAGAGGAATGGGAAGGAAGCTGACCTTGTGTGCATTGTAGGCACCCAGCCTTTGGTTTGCTTGCTTGCTGCTGCGTTGGTCTGTAACATGAGTGTAAGCTTATCTGCTTTTCCTCCCTCTTAGGGTCTTGGTAAGAATGAAATGAAATGATGTCTGTGAAAATACACTGGAAACTAAAAACTACCACCCCGATGTAAGGTGACCCTGAGAATTTAAAGTATCTTTAGGGACCAAGCTCCAATTTCACGTCTTGAAAAAAAATGAACTCTGGGTCCAGGGAAGACATATCAAGATGGGGTTGCTCCTGAATTGACCTCAGTGGAGCTCAGCCTTTGAATGCTCCAGGAAATTTGCAATTTCTAGCTTTTTCGCATGAGAATGAAATGATGGAAATAGTACGTGAAATGGAAAATAAAAAGGCAAGGGGATTAGAACATGAAACCAAAGCTTCCCGTAGCATATTGAGAGTCTGAAATATCAAATAGCAGCTAATTAAAACAGCAGAGGCAATGTCTGCTGCATAGACTTCCGTTTGCTTTGTTTCATGGCTGAGAAAACCAAGTCCTGTGTTTTTATTTTTTCGCTCAAATAACCATCCCCTTTCACCCGGCGGCAATCGGACCTCTTCTCGGAGGGGTGGTTGCACCCTTCCCACTGGTCCTCTGCATCCCTTGGTAGCAGCTTCCGCTCCCAACACTTCATCGTGACGGCTCTTGCCAAGGTCACAGGTGGCCTCCCAGCCTCTGCAGCCCGTGCCTGCTTCTCACTCTTTATCTGATCTTGACACTGGTTCCCTCTCCTCTGAAATGCTCACTTCCTTTGGCTCCCGCGGCCCTGTTCGCTCTTGTTTGCTCTCGTGTGTTTTTAATTCTTGCTCATGATTCCTCTTTTTGGCTTTGTCCCTCAACTGTCGGTTTCTGCTGAGTCTCTTCCTCGGCACATTTCTTACTGAGGGCTCCCGCTGGCCTTGTCGTTCCCTCCAGTGGCCTCGCTGTCCACCTGTGGCAGGAGGGGCCAGTGAAAGTTCAGTTCGCTCAGTCGTGTCCAGCTCTTTGCAACCTCATGGACTATATGGTCCATGGAATTCTCCAGGCCAGAATACTGGAGTGGGTAGCCTTTCCCTTCTCCAGAGGATCTTCCCAACCCAGGGATCAAACCCAGGTCTCCTGCATTGCAGGTGGATTCTTTACCAGCTGAGCCACCAGGGAAGCCCAAGAATACTGGAGTGGGTACCCTATCCCTTCTCCAGCAGATCTTCCTGACCCAGGAATCAAACCAGGGTCTCCTGCATTGCAGGCAGATTCTTTACCAGCTGAGCTATCACGGAAGCCTGGAGGGGCCATCGGAAGTCAGTGACCCAATCACAGGCGTCAGAGCAGGCAGACTATTGGATTTTCAGTCCATGAACATTGGAGGATGATGGTGAGGAGATCAGACGCAGGTTGCTGGTCGTAGGAGCCCACGTGTGGTGGTGACGTGAATGATAGCAGCAGTCACTGCTATGACCTGTGACCTGGGTTTGATCCCCTCTCCATCATCCTCCATTGTTCATGGACTGAAAATCCAATAGCCCGCCTGCTCTGACGCCTGTGATTGGGTCACTGACTTCCGGTGGATTTTAGGCAGCTCCAGCCTGCAGTCCCCAGCTGTGTCAGTGCATTCTCATGTCCTGATATGGACACAGTGTCCCACCCATGTCCCCCGCTTTGGTAGCCCGTGGAAGCTAAGATTGTCATCCCCCACCCCCTCAAGCCATGAGGCCAGAGACTCCCTTCAGAAGCTTCTCTCGACATCTGCCTCAGGTTCCCTCCCTTGGTGCCCAGGAGGATCGGCCACCCTGACTCTGGAGGCTCGCCTCCCACCTCTCAGCATCCTGCTCGTCTGCAGCAGCCCGTGGCCTAAATATGCCATGCTCCTTCCCGCCGTGCTTGGCATTTGCTGTGTCCCGCCATCTGTGTCTTACTCATTCCTGAGGCCCCAGCTTAGCTCGCACCTTCTCTGTGCAGCCCCTTCTGACCTCCCCAGCCACGTGTGTTCCCCCCGGATCTTGGTCCTCATCAGTTGTCTCTGTGATGTGCAGACACGCCATGCACACTGAGCCTGGGGAAGTGGTGGAGACCGATGCTGCAGACACATCGCTTTAAACCACACCTCCATCCTCTGATTTGCCGAGGAGCCAGGGACCAGGGCAGGGGCCACGAGGGGAGAGCAGGGTATGCTGTTTTCCCCTTCCCTCCACCTGAAACAGGGCAAATCTCTTACTGTCTGAAACCAGGTCTGGTTCTCCAGTTGGATGTCTTTAAAGAGCAGGGACCCCAAAATAAAATAAGTCAACTTAACGCTGTGTTAAGTCAACCCAGCAGCGTTCAGGAGAGAAGAAACGGCCCCACTGAACCTGCACAAAGGCATGAAAACCGTAAGGTGTTTGGAAGATTAATGTTAACCCTGGCTTGGGTACCACCTCACCTTTGTCCTGGCTTTAGACCCCAACCCTGTGCGACTTGGGACTCAGCTCTTTGGCACAGCTCGTACTGCGTTGTCGGCACTAGTTTATATTTTTGCTTCTCGCGCCCGCCTGTGCCCTCTCTGAGGGTAATGTTCTCAGCTTTTGTCCTTCCTTGTCCCTCAGTGCAGCGCTTGGTGCCCAGTGAGGATACGGAATGTTTGTTGACAGGCTCTGAGCCTCCCTCTGTGCCTGGGAACCAGGTGCTCACTGGCGTGGAGGTGCCTCCTGCTACAGAAGGTAGAAGGGACAGAAGTCAACTTTTGCTTTTTATTCAAATGCCCAGAGGTTCCTGGGGCCCCTTTCCCCTTCTGCAGAGGGTTTGCAAACCACTCCTGGAAACTCTGGACTTTTCAGACATTGCTGACCTCTTTCAGCAATTTTGTTGTTGTTCCGTGGCCCAGTCGTGTCCCACTCTTTGCAGCCCCATGGACTGCAGCACACCAGGCCTCCCTGTCCCTCCCTGTCCCGAAGTTTGCCCAGGTTAATGTCCATTGCATCAGTGATGCCATCCAGCCATCTTATCCTCTGTTGCCCTCTTCTTCTCCTGCCCTCAGTCTTCCCTAGCATCAGGGACTTTTCTGATGCATCGGCTGTTTGCATTAGCAAGTTTAGTTGCTTTTAAATCATTTGGAGGTCTTATATAGCTTGGAAGAATGCGACATTTTCCACTTTTGTGGCTGCTTATGACTTATCTTAACAACACCCTGCATGCACTGTTGTGTTCCAGGATTCACATGGGCCGGCCTTGTAGAGAATCAGTTTCCTCTGCTCTAAGGGAGCATTCTGGTCGTTGTAGGAGTTGCTGCAGGCTGGCCTGTGGTGCCTGAGCTTGACTGCGTAAGCTCGATGGTTAGCCTTCTGACTTATGGAACATGGAGCTTCCTTTAGCCTATAAGCCAGCTGACAGTGCTTCCTCTTAGGAATGTGAAAGTGAAGTTGCTCAGTTGTGTCTGACTCTTTGCGACCCCTACCAGGCTCCTCTGTCCATGGAATTTTCCAGGCAACAGTACTGGAGTGGGTTGCCATTTTCTTCTCCAGGGGATCTTCCGGACCCAGGGATTGAACCCAGGTCTCCTGCATTGCAGGCAGACGCTTTACCATCTGAGCCACCAAGGATGCCCCTTTAGGAATGTAATATTTAGTAAAATACCTACTGTGAAACTCCTCAAAAGAAATGTGTACTAGGGCTTCCTTAGAGGCTCAGTGGTAAAGAATCCACCTACCCATGCAGGGGATACAGGTTCAGCCCCTGGCCTGGGAAGATCCCACCTGCCCTAGGGCAACTAAGTCTGTGCACTGAGCCAGAGAGCCAGGGCCCTAGAGTCCACGAACCACAACCACGGAGCCCCGCGCCTAGAGCCAGTGCTCCACGATGAGAGAAACCACTGCAGTGAGAAGCCTGTGCACCGCAACGAGAGAAGGCCCATGCACAGCAATGAAGGTCCAGTGTAGCCATAATGTAAAAAAAAAAAAAAATATATATATATATATATATATATTTCAGTGGCTCCAAAGTTGGAACTTTGTTTCCAGACTATGGTCTCCTGGGCTGGTTTATTCTCTGCCTTCCTCTACCGTTGTCCCTCTCTCTCTCTGTTTTTTAATCTGGCTGTGCCATTTGGGATCTTAGTTCCCCAACCAGGAATTGAACCCGTGCCGTTACCACATTGGGAGTGCTGAGTCCTAACCACTGGACCTTCAGGAAAGTCCCACCCCCATCTCTTAACTCCCATTGGCCTCCCCGCAGCCCCATCACCCCTTGCCTGACAGTCCCCAGAAGCTGTGTATGGCACACAAGGAGGCTGCTGTCCCAGCCATGCATGACCTACCCGGCCAAGACTGTGCCCACCTTCTGGGAGACATGTCAGCGGAGTACAAACAGGCACCCTTTTATCTTTGGTAACTCAGCTGCTTTTTAGACTTGATAGCATGTGGAGTGGAAAGACCAAAAGCTTTGGAATGTACGGAAATGGCTTCAGACCCCTGAAGAGCCTCTGCCTTGCTGTGTGATGTCGGACCAGTGGCTAGCCCTTGCTGAGTCTGTCTCACCATTCGTAAAGGAGGTGATGATGGTGACCTCCTGCCTGATAGCTCCTTCGTTGTGCTCAGTAGATATCAGCCACGCTCCTTTCCCTTCATTCCTGCTAGCCTTTCTGCTCACACTACGGCAGGGCTCCTCACCCTCAGCCCCATTGCCACAGGGATTGGTTGTGTATTAGTTCTCTGTTGCATGTGTAGGGGAACGTGGCTGTTGCTGTGTGTTATAAGGATGTTCAGCAGCTTCTCTGGTCTTTACCCATGAGATGTCAGCAGCTCCCTCCTTCCCAGCCAGGTCAACTCAAGATGGCTGGGGTGTGGGGAGTGTCCATAATGACAGCCCCTGCCCTTAGGGACAGCTGAGAAGAGTAAGGATATGGTTACTGAGAACCTTCGCTTTGGATGGAGCCAGACCCAAAATAGGCAAACGTTTTTTCTTGATAGTTCTAATAGAGAATATTTAAATTTTTTTGATAGTTGTAATACTTAATTACTCATTGGAGAATACCCTGATGCTGGGAAAGATTGAGGGCAAGAGGAGAAGGGGACGACAGAGGATGAGATGGTTGGATGGCATCACCGACTCAATGAACATGAGTTTGAGTAAACTCTGGGAACTGGTGATGGACAGGGAGCCCTGGTGTGCTGCGGTCCATGAAGTTGCAATGAGTCAGGCACAACTGAGTGATTGAACCGAATTGAATACTTACTTATTCTTTTTTTGAACTGGAGTAGAGCTGCTTTATAATGTTCTGTTAGTCTCTGCTGTACAAGACAGTGAAGCAGCTACATGTGGACGGATATCCTCTCCCTCTTGGGTCCCTGCTTTAATGAAGAGTAACTATTCAGCTGTATGGGTCCCACAATCTCCGTCACAGATAATGCAACTTTACTTCAATAGCTTAAAGGGTAGAAGCAGCCGTGGATAGTAAGTGAACCAGTGTTTGCGGTTGTGTTCCAGTAAAATTTATTTGTGGACATTCCCTGGTGGCTTGGCAGTAAGAATCGTCCTGCCAATGCAAGGAGACACAAGAGACGCAGGTTTGATCCCTGGGTCGGCAAGATTCCCCTGGAGGAGGGCATGGCCACCCACTCCAGTATTCTTGCCTGGAGAATCTCATGGACAGAGGAGCCTGACGGGCTACAGTCCATGGGGTCACAAAGAGTTGGGTACAACCTAAGTGAGCTAGCACATAGCACTCATGCACGTGGACATAGTAATTTGAATTTTATAATGTTCATGAGTCATGAAATAGTCTTCTCTTATTCATATTTTTTTAGCCATTAAGAAATGTGAAACCCGTTCTTAGCTCACAGGCAGTGGGCTGGATGTGGTCCTTGGACTGTAGTTGGCGACCCCCGGGCTAGACATACCCCAGATACCATCACACCAACACCTCTCAGTGCACCTTGTAGGTGAAGTAGCAGGGACTCACAGTAAGTACGCGAAGTGACAGGGCTGACAGCTAGACTCTGACGTCTAGTCTTCCCATGGCACTCGGCTGCCTCCCAGACAATCTGTAGCTTTCTTTCCCTTTGTTCATTGTCAGGACGGGTTCATAAATTTGGAATCCAGAGGCAAAGTCTCGGCTCAGAGGGACGCCGCGCTTCCCCCAGCCATCAGCCCTGCTCTGCAGGGAGCTCTGGCTTCCTTCCTCCATGTGTGAGGGCTCCAGCCCCGCTCCCCGAGGCCTTTCCTGCTCACCCTTCCTCTTCGGTCAGCAAGCAGAGAGGGGCAGACAAGCCAGCATACTGCGCTCCGTTCCACTGTGTCCCTCCTGTTGGATTCTCGCCGCGAGTCAAGGAGGGCGCGAGTCAAGGAGGGCTCTGGGCTTCATCTCCACCGTGCTCTCCACAGACTTATTTCTTTCTCATGACCTCTTAACAAGGCCTTACTAGCATTTCCCAAAAAGTTGTCTATTGAATCGAATCAGGTCTCCCCGCAGTTTCTGCAACTTTTTTTTCTTTTCCTCAAACATATAGTGTCCTCAGAGACCAGGGTCTTCTTAAAAATTATATTTTTAAATAAAGCTGGATAATACTAGGAGATAGGGTGGTTTGTTTAAAAAGACAGAGGTTATTATATATATATATTTATAATCCTTGGGTAAGACTCTCTGTGTTTGACTGGTGTGTTGGGCATATTTGAAATTAAGAAAAAAAGGAGTGAGATGAATTCTGTTTTCAGTTTTTCATCCGTTCATCCGAAGATGTGTGAGTACCTGCTGTGTCCCAGGTTCAAGGTCAAGTTCCCATGGCACAAGCATGGATGAGACTCTGTGCTGCCCCTGAGGAGCCCAGAGTTTAGTGAAATACGGTTATAATAAATTTAAGTATTTAATAAGAGATATGTAATTTTTAAAGTGAGCAATTTTAGAATAGCTGTACATTTTTTTCAGGAAGTTGCTTGGTGCTTATTTTAAAAAAACTTTTTAATTGAGTAGAGTTGACTTACACTGTTTCATTAGTCTCAGATGTACAGCAGAGCAGCTCAGTTATACGTATATGTGTCTGTATCTAGTCTTTCTTCAGAAAAAAATAGAATGACTTTAGATTTACTGAAAAATTGCAAACATAGTATGGGATGGTCCCATATCCCCCATATCAAGGTTAGCTATTAGTCACATTTACGTTTGTAGCAATTAATGATACATGGTTTTTGTATTTTAACTTTAACTCTTTGAACAAGAGACAAGGGCTCTAGAGATCAAGGACATTTAGGAGAACATATAGCTTCTAGAATGGATGATAATTTATAAATCAGAGTTTAGATGAAAAAGGCAATCTTCCCAAGAGAGACTTTGTGTGTGTTGATGTTGAATTTAACAGTTTAGTATCATGTGAAGGCTGGGGCTTCCCTGGTGGGAAGGTATCTGCTTTATTGACTATGCCAAAGCCTTTGACTGTCTGGATCACAATAAACTGTGGAAAATTATTCAAGAGATGAGCGTATCAGACCACCTGACCTGCCTCTTGAGAAACCTGTATGCTGGTCAGGAAGCAACAGTTAGAACTGGACATGGAACAACAGACTGGTTTGAAATAGGAAAAGGAGTATGTCAAGGCTGTATATTGTCACCCTGCTTATTTAACGTATATGCAGAGTACATCATGAGAAATGCTGGGCTGGAAGAAGCACAAGCTGGAATCAAGATTGCTGGAAGAAATATCAATAACCTCAGATGTGCAGATGATACCATCCTTACGGCAGAAAGTGAAGAACTAAAAAGCCTCTTGATGAAAGTGAAAGAGGAGAGTGAAAAAGTTGGCTTAAAGCTCAACATTCAGAAAATCAAGATATGGCATCTGGTCCCATCACTTCATGGGAAATAGATGGGAAACAGTGGAAACAGTGTCAGACTTTATTTTTCTGGGCTCCAAAATCACTGCAGATGATGATTGCAGCCATGAAATTAAGACACTTACTCCTTGGAAGGAAAGTTATGACTAACCTAGACAGCATATTAAAAAGCAGAGGCATTCCTTTGCCAACAAGGGCTATGGTTTTTCCAGTGTATGGATGTGAGAGTTGGACTGTGAAGAAAGCTGAGCACTGACGAATTGATGCTTTTGAACTGTGGTGTTGGAGAAGACTCTTGAGAGTCCCTGGGACTCCAAGGAGATCCAACCAGTCCATCCTAAAGGACATCAGTCCTGGGTGTTCATTGGAAGGACTGATGTTGAAGCTGAAACTCCAATACTTTGGCCACCTGATGTGAAGAGCTGACTCATTTGAAAAAACTGGGAAAGACTGAAGGCTAGAGGAGAAGGGGATGACAGAGGATGAGATGGTTGGATGGCATCACCGACTCAGTGGACATGGGTTTGGGTGGACTCAGGAGTTGGTGATGGACAGGGAGGCCTGGCGTGCTGCAGTCCATGGGGTTGCAAAGAGTTGGACACGACTGAGCGACTGAACTGAATTGAACTGAACTGATTCAGGTATCACATTACATTTAGTCATCACCTATCCTCAGGCTCTACTTGGTTGTGGCAATTTCCCATGTTTTCTGTTTTTGATGATATTGGCAGTGTGAGGAGTGAGTTAAGGATGTTGTGGGATATCTGTTGACTGGGAGTGTCTAATGTATTTCTCATGATTGAGCTGGGGTTATCTGTTTTGAAGAGAAGTCCGCAGAGATGCTCCTGTTACCCCGTATTGAGGGCACCCACTGTCAACAGGACTTGTCGCTGTTGGTGTCAGCCTTGATCGGCTGCCCGAGGTCCTATTTGACAACTTTCTCCACTACACGGTTCCCCCTTTTCCTTCCTTTCTACACTGAATTCTTTAGAAGGAGGTCACTGTGCACATCCGCACTTAAGGATGTATGTTCCACTTCCTTGAAGGTTGAAGTAGCTACACAAGTTACTTTGAAGTTTTCTGCATGTGAGATTTGTCTGCTTCCCCTATTCATTTATACATTCAATCACTTATTTATCAGCTTGGGCTCAGGGATATTTATTTTATGTTTTGGGATGTAATCTAGCACTATTTTATGTTGTTCAAACTGTTCCTGCTTTGGCCAATGAGGATTCTTTCTATCTGCTCATGTGTCCCTTTGATATAAGGCACTGGTTGTTCTCATTGCTCCTGTAGTATTATCACTTCTTGGTTTTCTCAACTGACAAAACAAGGAAGTCTATGTATGTGCTTGGCTGGATTAAAAGGAAAAACGAATCTTGAATGCCGGATCACGACTGAGTCACACTTTACAATGTATTTAGTTTTTAAAATTGTATAATAGGAAATATAGCAGGAATTTGGCTTTTTCAAGGAAGGCACTGGCACCCCACTCCAGTATTCTTGCCTGGAAAATCCCATGGACAGAGGAGCCTGGTAGGCTGCAGTCCATGGGGTTGCTAAGAGTCGGACATGACTGAGTGACTGCACTTTCACTTTTCACTTTCATGCATTGGAGAAGGAGATGGAAACCCACTCCAGTGTTCTTGTCTGGAGGATCCCAGGGACAGAGGAGCCTGGTAGGCTGCCGTCTACGGGGTCGCACAGAGTTAGACACAACTGAAGTGACTTAGCAGCAGCAGCATACCTATACAGGGCTTCCCTGGTGACTTGGAAGCTAAAGAATCTGCCTGCAGTGTGGGAGACCTGTGTTTGCTCCCTGGGTCAGGACGATCCCCTGGAGAAGAGACTGGCTACCCACTTCGGTGTTCTTGTCTGGAGAGTTCCATGGAACGAGAAGTCTGGCAGGCTACAGTTCATGGGGTTGCAAAGAGTCAGATGTGACTGACTGACTAGCACACACCTATACGGGATAAAAAAGAATAATGGCTCTTTTTAGTAAACTATATCAATTCTTACAATCAATCCAAATCATTTGTTCTTTTCCCTAAAATGTCATTAAAAAAATTTAAGTCTCTAGCATTTGGACCTAACTCTAACTTTTAACACTCTTTGAGTTGGTCCATGTCTCAAGGCTGCCTTTCTGCTAATTACTTGAAATTAATTTGTTCTCTTCTTAGAAACCAAAGGAAAAAGGGCTTCCCTGATAGCTCAGTTGGTAAAGAATCTGCCTGCAATGCAGGAGACCCCGGTTCTATTCCTGGGTCAGGAAGATCCACTGGAGAAGGGATAGCTACCCACTCCAGTATTCTTGGGCTTCTCTGGTGTCTCACCTGGTAAAGAATCCACCTGCAATGTGGGAGACCTGGATTCCATCCCTGGGTTGGGAAGATCCCCTGGAGAAGGGAATGGCTGCCCACTCCAGTGTTCTGGCCTGGAGAATTCCATGGACTTCTTGGGGGTCACAAAGAGTCAGGCATGGCTGAGAGACTTTCGCTTTCACTCTCACTTTAGTTTCCGTAAAGTAGCCACAAAAAGATTGTATTTAGCTGGCATAACCATTTTTGTTGGCAATTGTTACTCAGCAAATGTACTAAGGAGTCTTCCTTTTTTTGAACCTACTAATTTTCTGAGCATATGATTTAAAGACCTGGTCATAAGCCCAGGACTGAGTGGCTGAGACCAGGACCAGGGTTATGGGTTGTGTGTCTGTTGGGATTCCTGATTCCTGCGGGAGCTATTAGCCTGGCTCAGTTCCTCGGCCTTCCCTGCATGTTTTACCCCAGCAGGCATCTCACATAGGCTGCTGAAGATAAGTGGACATTCAGAAACCGCTATGCACACACTATCGCCCATCACTGATTGATTAGCAGAGCTATTGGGTTGGTCAAAAAGTTAGTTTGGGTTTTTCTGTTACATTGTATAGAAAAACCTACATGAACTTTTTGACCAACCCAATATATTTGTATAGATAGGTGATGTGTTTTATTTACTTTTCCCAAACATTGGTCACACATGACCAACATGCAAGATTTTAGCCTAATTAAAGAAGCAGTCACACTGAATAGTTTATATATGCTTGCTGTACATTTTGATTTTTTTCCCCTCTAATGCAGAAAAAGAATGTAAATGATGAAAGTGACGTTTGTCACTGGGGAAACATATTATGTCATTTGAAAACTGTACCCTAAAGTTTCAACAAATTCTCTATTATTTATTTATTTATTTTTTCATTCAGTAGGTGCTTCAGGAATGCTCTGTACCACTGTGCAAATTAAACCCTGCCTCGATTTAGGGGCAGAGTCCCTTTGGTCTTTAGATTGGAAGGCAGTGGTTCTGCTTAGGAACCAGGCACCATTCAATGGAGTTCTATCTAAGAGTTCTGAGGGGGAAAATTTTGCCAATTAAAGATGATCCTGCTTTTCTATTGAGTTCTTTCTGTATATTAGTTTAATCAACAAATAGTTATTGTGAATTCATGATATCCCAGGCCCCATGCAAGGTACTAGAGGTATTTTGTACCTTTTAAAGCGTGCATGAAAGCTGGCAATTTCATTGCAGAACTACTTTGAAGCTTGCTCAAACAGAACGCTAGGAAATGTCAACCCTTCCTGCAGGACAAACATCAGGAAGAGTTAAGAGCCCACCAGGGGTAGAGGATTTTATCAGAGCTCCTTTGAAATCTAGCCCCTTCTTTTGCAGTTCAAAACAAGACCACTGGGGCATATCATCTTTGGCCAAGCCTACTCAGCTAATAGGAATGTGTTTGCCTTGCCAAATGTTATTGCTGGTTTTAGTGTCTTCAGGAGACGACGTGGGAAAGCCTGAGATTCCCCAGGAGCCCTGGGCTGGCTTCCTCTGATGCATCTCTGCCCGTCGGGAGTGCTGACTGCAGACGACCGCCGTCTTCCCGTTTTCATGTCTGGATTGGCTTGGAAAAGTTGAAGATTCCGGTTCTGTAGACCCCCTTGCCTCATAGCCTGAAGGAAGGGGAGAAGGGAGCTTTTTCAGGTTCATCTCCAGAACAGTCTCGGTGGAGTCCCAGAGCGGAGATTTTTCCAGCCTGCTGTTCCGTTGGCAGGTAGTGCGCCTCGTCTGCTTCAGTCTGGACGCGTTTCTGGGAAGGCGGCGGCCACGGGACACGCCTGTCGTGGGCACCGCTCAAACCGGTCTTCCTCCGGATTCTGAGGCCTAAGCCGAGGCTCTCATCTTCCCACCAGAGCCTTCAGCCGCCCAGACGGGGTTCGAAGGAGCTGTCAGGGCAGAAGGAGCGAAACGGCGTTCTGAGGTCAAGTACAAAACATTCGGTGCATTTTTGTTGGTTCTAACAGACAGCTCGTGGAGACGTTCTTTGGCACCGGCAGGCATTACGAGCAGGGAGCTGGCAGGTAGGGGAATGAATTGGAGACGCTTTAAAGATCCTTTCCCATAAAGCCAATGCCCAGAAGCCGTGGAAACGTAGGTCTCTCGTTAAGTAAATACCCTTAAAGACGACACATATACGTTTTGCAGTGAAACCTTACCAGTTCCAACTGCCCTGTCTTCAGATTCCAAGAATTTCAGCACACACAGAATTGGCCTCTTCTGCTCATTAACCTCAGAGGCAACTCCTTTCAAGAAATTCCTGCAGCCATGACGGCAAATTAATTTAACTGTTTTATTTGAAGCAGCTGGAACGGCAGCAGCCAGCCTTAGAATTTCCTTGCCTAGACTTTTGGATCAAATGGGAAGAAACATGAATTAAGGGACAAGTCTTCGCTTTTTGTACCAACAAAAGTAGCCTGTGGAAAACTCCCTGGCTCTTGTCTCCTGTTGTATTGGGTTGGCCAAAAATTTCGTTCGGGTTTTTCCGCCCGCTGTTACAGGAAAAGGCCAACGAACTTTTTGGCTAACCCGATAGAAAGGCTCAGAGTGGAGATTTTGGCACTCTGTTCTGCATCACCTGGTCGCTGAGCGGCCAGTTGCAGTTTTCCCTGGGTATTTTCCGAAATGACTCTTAAGCACTTATTAAATGTTTCCCAAGTGGCACAGTTAGTAACGAATCTGGCTGCCAATGCAGGAGATGTGGGTTCAATCCCTGGGTTGGGAAGATCCTCTAGAGGAGGAAATGGCAGCCCACTCCAGCATTCTTGTCTGGGGGATCCCATGGACGGAGGAGCCTGGTGGTCACAGTCCATGGGGTCGCAAAGAGCTGGGCATGACTGAACATGCACAGACCCAGATAAGATACTGTCAGGACTGGGGTTTGGGGTGAGGAATTTTCAGATAAAGCGGAGACTTGGACATCCTGCCAAGAAGTTAGAATTCCACTTGGAAGACAGTGGAAAGTGATGGGAGGTTTGTGAGGCATCGGGGCATTTGGGGTTGCAGTTTCAGAAGAGGTTTGACACAGAACATCTGTTCTGAGAGCCAAAGAATTGATCCTTTTGAACTGTGGTGCTGGAGAAGACTCTTGTATGTCCCTTGGACTGCAAGGAGATCAAACCAGTCCATCCTAAAGGAAATCAACCCTGAATATTCATTGGAAGGACTGATGTTGAAGTTGAAGCTCCAATACTTCGGCCACCTGATGTGAGTAGCTAACTCATTGGAAAAGGCCCTGATGCTGAGAAAGAGTGAAGGCAGGAGAAGAGGGCAATGGAGGATGAGATGGTTAGATGGCATCACCGACAGGGGTTTGAGCAGATTCTGGGAGATGGTGAAGGGCAGGGAAGCCTGGTGTGCTGCAGTGCATGGGTGTCAAAGAGTCGAACATGACTGATCAACAGCAACAATCTGTTTTAGGAGGGACAGGGGTGGCAAGGTGGTAGGTAGATTTTGCTGGAGAAAGAAAGTGGCGCCAGGCCTATAAGGCGACCAGAGCAGAGCGCTGAGGGGCTCTTGTTCTCTGCAGATCCTGTGCAGACTCAGAGCATCACCTTGGTGAACATCAACCAGGATGGCAGTGTGACCTGTGGGCCTGATTCCCCTGCTAGAGAAGGAGGAAAGAGCAGGGGCCTTGCTGGAGTGGATATTTCTCTCCAGAGCCTCATGCTTTTGGCTGAGGCATTTCTACTGCTAGATAAATACATCTGAGCAAAATGGTTTTCTTCATACCCCTTGTATCCATCTGGGGTGAGGAAGTGGAGTTGACCTTTTTAAGGGATCAAACCAATCAGTCCTAAAGGAAATCAACTCTGAACATTCATTAGAAAGACTGATGCTGAAGCCCTAATACTTTGTTCACCTGATACGAAGAGCTGACTCATTGAAAAAGACCCTGAAGTTGGAAAAGATCGAAGGCAAATAGAGAAGGGGAGAGAGAAGAGGATGAGCTGGTTGGACGGCATCACGACTGATGGACTCAAGTTTGAGCACACTCTGGGAAACAGTGAAGGAGAGGGAAGCCTGGTGTGCTGCAGTCCACAGGGTCACAGAGTTAGATACGACTTAGCGACTGAACAACAACAACCAGCAAAATATACTCCCCCCACTGCTGCTGAGTCGCTTCAGTCGTGTCCGACTCTGTGCGACCCCATAGACGGCAGCCCACCAGGCTCCTCCGTCCCTGGGATTCTCCAGGCAAGAACACTGGAGTGGGTTGCCATTGCCTTCTCCAATGCATGAAAGTGAAAAGTGAAAGTGAAGTCGCTCAGTCGCGTCCGACTCTTAGTGACCCCATGGACTATAGCCCACCAGGCTCCTCAGACCATGGGATTTTCCAGGCAAGAGTGCTGGAGTGGGGTGCCATCGCCTTCTCCGACTACCCCCACATCATTTCCCAGGTCACTGCGCTCCTCCTGTGTGTGCAGGCTCATGGCCCCGCAGTGGTTTGGGGGCAGGGCGATGGGACAGCCCACAGGCTCCTAGCAGGCCACTCTCAGGAGTGTCACCCTAGCAGAGGCTCCTTGGCTCGGGGACTGTCAGGCAGAGTGGCATGCCGTGGGGTGGCATAGACTCCTCCCTGATCCAGCCCTCCCCAGTGCTGATGCCGTCAGGGCTGATTGCTCACAGGATGGCATGGTCATGAGGAGAAGGCCCTCAGGGGGTGAACCCAGCCCAGCCACTTCCTTGCTTTGGGACCTTTGAGAAGTTACATGACCTCTCTGAGCCTCAAGTGAAGGTGAAAATCACTCAGTCATGTCTGACTCTTTGCAACCCCATGGACTATATAGTCATGGAATTCTCCAAGCCGGAATACTAGAGTGGGTAGCCATTCCCTTCTCTAGGGGATCTCGCCAATCCAGGGATGGAATCCAGGTCTCCTACATTGCAGGCAGATTCTTTACCAGCTGAGCCACAGGGAAGTCCAAGAATACTGGAGGGGGTAGCCTATCCGTTCTCCAGCAGATCCTCCTAACCCAGGAATCAAACCAGGGCTTCCTGCACTGCAGGCAGATTCTTTACCAACTGAGTTATCAGGGAAGCCTCTATTTCCTCATTAAAAACAGGAACCCCAAACAGCGCCTATTTCAGAGGACTCTTACTAAGATCGATAAGACGATGTTTAAGTGTCTAGCACATGCCACAATTCACTGTGTTTATTATGATTATTATCATTAGTAATAACTGTGCCTTCGAACTGCATAAAATCTACCAGTAACTCCCCATTTCTTTCAGAATAAGACTCAAACCTTTAATGTTTTGGGGCCCACACCCCTATGGGGCCCCTCACGCCGTATGTCACCTACAACCACTTGCTTCCAGTCCCCAGAGACTAATGCTTGACTCTGTGCTCTACACGGTTTTGCTTTTTCTAAACAGTATTTATCTGGGTGTTAGTTGCACCATGCAGGATCTTCGCTGTGGCATGTGGACTCTTCGTTGCCACGTATGGGCTCTAGTTCCCTGACCAGGGATTGAACCTGAGCTCCCTGCACTGGGGCTCGGAGTCTTAGCCATACTGGACCAGCAGGGAAGTATCTGCACAGGTTTTCTGCACACTCTTTCCTTCTTTGCTGTAAGACCCTCCCTCCTGTCTTTATTTTCCCGAACTCACCTCAGAAGTTCCCTTTTTGGTTGGTGTTACTGACCAAATGGGCTTCCCTGGTAGCTCAGCTGGTAAGGAATCTGCCTGTAATGCAGGAGACCCTGGTTTGATTCCTGGGTCAGGAAGATCCCCTGGAGAAGGGATAGGCCACCCACTCTGGTATTCTTACCTGGAGAATCCCTATGGACAGAGGAGCCTGCTGGGCTACAGTCCATGGGGTCACAAAGATTCAGACATGACCGAGCGACTAAGCACAGCACACTGACCAAACGTTTGTGTCCCCCCTTCCAGTTTACACACTGAAGCCTCAAGCCCCACTGTGATGCAGATCGGAGCCTGTGGGAGGTAATTAGGCCAGATCAGATCATGAGGGCGGAGTCCCCAGGATGGGGTTAGCAGGAAGGAGTGATGCTAAAGCTGAAACTCCAGCACTTTGGCCGCCTCATGCGAAGAGTTGACTCATTGGAAAAGACTCTGATGCTGGGAGGGATTGAGGGCAGGAGGAGAAGGGGACGACAGAGGATGAGATGGCTGGATGGCATCACGGACTCGATGGACGTGAGTCTGAGTGAACTCCAGGAGTTGGTGATGGACAGGGAGGCCTGGCGTGCTGCGATTCATGGGGTCGCAAAGAGTCGGACACGACTAAGTGACTGAACTGAGCTGAACTGAAGAAGAGGAAGAGACCAGAGCTTTCTCTCCATCATATGAGGACACAGTGATAAGGCGATCATCTGTAAGCCAGGAGGAGGATCGTCTCCAAGCTCCGCTCCCCCCCACCATGCTAGCACCCTGATCCAGGCTTTCCCAGCTTCCAGAACTGTGAAAATTAATGTCTATTATTTAAGACATCCAGTTTATGGCATTTTGTTAGAGCGTCTCACAAAGACTAAGAAAACGGTTTTCCAGAACTCCTGACATCCACACTCTTCCTCAGCACCTGGTAGGCTGCCAGATCCCCATTCAGGGCTTCCATCATGGTGCAGGGTATCCACATGTAACAGCTGACTTGCTTATTGGTTTCCCAGCAGAAACTGCGAAATGTCTAAAGGCAGATACTGTGCGCTGCTCATTTCAGTACTCTCAGGTCCGGCAGTGCTTGACACGCAGTCGATCCCCAAAGGCATTTGAGTTAATATTTACATTTACTTTGCGAGCCCTTTAGTTTTCATTTACTTTTCTCCTGATTGTATTCTGGTCTAGTGCTTTTCTATTTAGGGTGGATGAATGTCACAGAAAATAAGAAATCATTTTCATAAACAGTTTAGCAATCAAGCCTTTCCCTTAGACACTTGTTGTGTTACTATAAGCAATGGACTTTAAAGCAACTCTTTTCCCCTAGAAATATACAGGTCATATCCCTTGATTGGCTCAGGTGCGTCCCCATGGATAAGTGGATGGTTCTCCCGAAGTCTGTCCAAAATGAGAAGCGGAGCTCGGTAATGGGTGCCCCGTGGAGATGCTGTGCTACCAGCCGTCGACGTTGGTCTCCAGCCTGCACTCACTCCTGATTCAGCCTCCCTGCATTAAAACTCCCTTCCGAGCCCCCACCTCCTGCCATCTCCTGCCCCATACCACCCTTAGCTGATTTCTGCTTTGCCTCACCTGGGCCATCTGGTCTCCTCTCCATCACACGGGCTTCTTTTCCCATGTTCTCGGGACTTCTGTTCACACCCCATGTCCAGTTTTGACCCCCTCTCCCCCCGCAGCCCCTTGAGAGGCCCCATGGCTGTAACACACATGCTAAGCTCCTCTATTTGAGGCCATTCAGGACAAAGTCAGTGGTCTCACCTTCCATGCCCAGCTTCTTCCATGTCCAGGTCATGTTCCTGACCTGGTTTCTCCTCTGGGCTTCCATCCAGAAGAGGTGCAGGAAGCCTCCTGTGGACTGACACCCATCCTGACCTCTGTCTGTGAGTCCCTCCAACCATCTTGTCACGTGGTGGGGGAGCCTCGTCTCTGCCCCCAGACCACCTTCCCGGGGCAGCCTTCTGATGGTCTCCCTTAAGCAGGCATCGCTCTGTTGGTTTCTGTAATTGTTCTCTGTGTCTTGCACATTACACCTTGCCATTTTGTTTCCATGTATCCTTGCTTAATGTCTTCCTCCCCAACTGGATTTACTGTTCCAAGAGGATGGAGACATATCTATTTTGTCACCGCTAGTCCCCAGAGTTCACTGCAGAAGCGTTTGTGATAAATCCCAATGACATTGGCGTGGGTGGGTGGGCTGGTGACAGATGGTGGGCAGGAGATGAAGGATAATGGATAAGATCTCAAAATGCCCTTTTATATCCAGGGTGGGAGGCTTTGCCCGCAGTGAGCATATGTTGAATTTTCTGAACTAGCTTTGCGATAGCCAGCCTCTTAGACCACCCCCGCCCTTCTGACACCCGCTCCCGCATCGAGTCAGAGTTGGGCTGTGCCCCGGTAGAATAAGGCAGAGGTGACAGCAGGAGGCTTTACACGTTCACCTTGGATTTCTCCTTGGAGGGGAGCCAGCTGCTGAGCCACAGAGATACTTGAGCGACCAAGTGGATTGCCAAGTCCTCCAGCCAACAGGCTGCACCAACCTGCCATCTTGCAGTGGACCGTCCGGTGCCAGCCAAGCCCTCAGGGGACCCCAGCCCCCACTGACATCTGGCCACACCCCAGAAAGACCCCAAGATAGAAACTTTCAGCTCAAATTCCAATGTTTTGCCCCACGGAAACTATCGGCAAGTTCAATGCTTTCTTCATCTGAACCAAAATCGTTGACTCTCACGTAAGAAGGAGGCAAGTACAAAGCTGTCAGGTAAAATTAAAGAGTAGAAGAAAATACCAAGTCTGAGAACTTGACTGCAGATGCTGTTGACCTGGCAGTGCTTTTCCACCAGCTTTGTATGTGTGTGTGACTGTGTGTGCACGCACACGCGGCCTGCAATGAGAGGGCAGCAGTCACAGTTTGTCAGAGACTAAATTGTGCTGATCCCAACAGGGCTTGTGGGACCATTATCTCCTGGGAGAATAAAATCATTTATTACTCAAGTAGGGAAAAGGCTAAAACAATAAACAAACTGAGTGTTTGAGGAAGCCAGCCACAGTCTTGGTCTCATGTTTGGCTTGTTTCTTAATTACCAAGAATTCAGAATTAGAACCGAAGAGGTTTTGGCCTATTTATGTTTCCCTGCTCCTCCTCGAAGGCCCCACCACAGGTCCGCCTCCTCCTTGAAGCCTTCCCTGACCACCCACACTCCACGGACCCCACAGTCTCTGAATCCCTTCCCCATGCGGGCAGGACCACCCAGCTGTGCACGGTGTTCCTTCTTTTGTATTTGTGTTGAGGAAATAGAGCACCTAAATTCAGCTGCACACACGCAGAGGTACAGCCGGCTTCTGACACCAGGAGCTGTGATCCTGGGCACAGGAGAGGCTAGGACCCAGCTGTGGGAGTGGTGGGGCCACCTCCTCCAGCTGGTGTTCCTGCTGTGGGATTTTTCTCATCTCTTCTTTTATGGTCTTAACTGTACTGCCAAGGTATTGCCTTGAGCATTGTACTATTTATGCAACTTATTGTTTTTGGAGAATGGGTTCAGCAGGAATGATTCTTCCCCCCACCCCCCGCAGGTCTCTCCCTCCTCATTCCACCTCAGTTACCCCTCTGCATTCATTCTTCAAACACGGGTGGATGTAGGGTTGCCAGAGAAAACACAGGATGCCCAGGGAGATTTGAGTTTCAGACCATTTCTAATAGCAAATCGCTTTTGTATAAAAATATGTCCCATCCCATATTTGAATTCCAGATTTAACTAGGTGTCATTTAATATTTTTTCTTCTTTCTCTCAATCTCATAACCCTAATTAACTGTCTACCCTCTGCTGTGAGGTGGTTGGATGGCATCACTGACTTGATGGACAGGAGTTTGAGTAAGCTCCGGGAGTTGGTGATGGACAGGGAGCCCTGGCGTGCTGCAGTCCATGGGGTCTCAAAGAGTTGGACACGACTGAGGAACTGAGCTGAACCCTCTGCTATGAAAATGAATAAACTATAATCCCGGCCTTCTTGGAGTTTTCAGCCCAGGAGAAGCGATAAACCCCTAAGTTCATCTTTAAAAATAAAAACAAACCAAAACATTAATAAATTTGCAGCACAGCCAGCTCACTTCAGTACAGCATAGGAGTAGAAAGAACCACAGTGCGAGCTTCATTTAGTCCAACACGGAAGGCCACACCTGTCTTCAAGCCTGTCTCCCAGCCAGAGTCCCAGCCCAAAGCCCAGCTGAACACAAACAGGCAATTCTAGGGCTCCTAAGAGAAAACGCGGGTCACAAGCAGTCCTGGGGCCGCATCCAGCATCGAGAGGAACAGCAGGGCCCCAAACGCTTTGTCCAGTTCAGAGAAGGCTTCCTGAAGGCTTTACCCCGCATTGAACCTCACTGTAGACCTGGCCCCCAAGGGCGGAAACTTTGTCCTTCTTTCGAGGATCCACACGTCACCTTACCTGGTGGACGCCGCCCCCAGATCTGCTCTTCCCTTTGTGGCGCCTGGTTTCATATTTTGGCCCCTTCTTGCCAAACAGGTATCATTCAGGCCTTGGAAGTTTTCCTGAACATGCTGTACTCTGCACGTTAGCCTCACACTTGAGAAATTTTTAAAGCAATTTTATTAGAGTATAATTGACTTGCCATGTTGTTTTAATTTCAGGTGTACAGCAAAGTGAATCAGTTGTACATATACGTATGGACACTCTCTTTTAGTCTTCACCCTATGTAGGTTCCTCAGTCGTGTCTGACTCCTTGCTACTCCATGGGCTATACAGTCCATGGAATTGTCCACACCAGAATACTGGAGTGGGTAGCCTTTCTCTTCTCCAGGGAAGCCATTAGAGAGTGTTAAGTAGAATTTTATTTCTTAAAAAAAAAAATTATTTAATTTTTTTGAAATTGAAAGACGCTTACTCCTTGGAAGGAAAGTTATGACCAACCTGGATAGCATATTCAAAAGCAGAGACATTGCTTTGCCAACAAAGGTCCGTCTAGTCAAGGCTATGGTTTTTCCAGTAGTCATGTATGGATGTGAGAGTTGGTCTGTGAAGAAAGCTGAGCACCGAAGAGTTGATGCTTTTGAAGTGTGGTGTTGGAGAAAACTCTTGAGAGTCCCTTGGACTGCAAGGAGATCCAACCAGTCCATTCTAAACGAGATCAGTCCTGGGATTTCTTTGGAAGGACTGATGCTAAAGCTAAGACTCCAATATTTTGGCCACCTCACGCGAAGAGTTGACTCACTGGAAAAGACTCTGATGCTGGGAGGGATTGGGGGCAGGAGGAGAAGAGGACGACAGAGGATGAGATGATTGGATGGCATCACCGACTTGATGGACATGAGTTTGAGTGAACTCCGGGAGCTGGTGATGGACAGGGAGGCCTGGCGTGCTGCAATTCATGGGGTCGCAAAGAGTCGGACACGACTGAGTGACTGAGCTGAACTGAAGTCTGTTGTGGCCCAGCTTTCTCTGATTGCGATGAGCAGGGTGCCTCTTTAGTGGTGCATAGGCACCCCATTACGGGGGCTCCTTTTGTTGTGAATCCTGGGCTCTAGGGGACGTGGGTCCCAGTAGCTGTGGCGCACGGGCTTTGTTGCCCCAAAACATGCAGAATCTCCCCAGAGCAAGGGCTGGATCCCCACCTCCTGCATTGGCAGGTGGGTTCTCGACCACTGGACCACCACAGGAATCCAAGTAGACCTTTCTATGCTTATACATAGTATAAGATCCTTGTTAATGATCTGTTTTATATGTAGGAGTGCGTATATGTTTATATATATAATTTATCCTCCCCCTATTACCCCCTGGTAACCATAAGCTGGTTTTCTACACCTGTAATTCCATTTCTGGTGTTTAGATTAGTTCATTTGTACCCTTTTTAGATTCTGCAAAAAAAGTGATATCACGTGATATTGGACTGACTGACTTCACTCTGAACGACAGTCTAGTCTAGGTCCACCCACATCTCTACAAATGGCACTATTTCATTGATTTTTATGGCCGAGGAATATTCCACTGCGTGGGTTTCCCAGGTGGCACCCATGGTAAAGAAGCCGGCTGCCAATGCAGGAGACCTGAGAAACGTGGGTTTGATCCCTGGGTTGGGAAGATCCCCTGGAGGAGGGCATGGCAACCCACTCCAGTATTCTGGCCTGGAAAATTCCATGGACAGAGAAGCCTGGCAGGCTACAGTCCATGGGGTCGCAAGGAGTCGGACAGGACTGAGTGACTTCACTCACTCATATCATCAGGGTGTTGAGGGTTTTTGGCATCCGGCTTCCACTTTCTCTGTGCCTGTCTTTCTGCCCTGCCCCAGCCCCCAAGGATCTCAGAGGCTGCTGGATTTTTGTGGGGTCTTCTTTTTCACCGTGGATGTGCTGTATAACTGTTGCAGCCTGATTCTACCCTACCACTTGCCTGGAATACCTTTTGGCCAGGTCAACAATGACCTTGGTGAGGTCCTTGCTCTTCTCAGCCTCTGGGGTCTTCAACTTTTTGCTGTTTGTAGTTGGTGATCTCTTTATTTTCTTTCGACTGCTGTCCCTTGATTTCTCGGTCCCAGGTTTTTTCTCATCTTCCTCCTAGTTTCCTGAGTGATGCCCTAGCTTTGTTCCCTGTTCTGCTCTCTTCCTCCGGGTCTCTAAAACTATGCCACACCAAAGGTTCTGTCTTCTGTCTACTTCCTTTTCACGGCATCCTCTCTCTGGACACCTTCAACATACTCCAAGGCATCCTCTTTCACCTCTGTTATTGTGACAAATTCTTTATCTCCTCTTTATCTCCCTGATCTTTTGCAAGATCCAGGCCCATAATCCCACCTTAGATCTTCCCAATCTGGATATTGTGCTGTTCTCTGCAGCTGCTGTTTCCCCAGAGTGAGTTTGTCTGCTTTCCCTTGAAGGCTGAGTTGCTCGCTGGCACCCACATTTGGGCTGTGACAGAGCCAGTTCCTAAACATGGCTCCCACTCAGTGTAATGCAATCCAGAGAGTGTTAATTGTATCTCCACCCCTGGACCCAGCTCACCATTCTAGCTTTTGTTTTGGAATGGACTCTGGAGTCTGGAATGATGATCCTTGTTGAAAATTGCCTGAATAAACCAGCTCTTGATTATGAGTGACAGAGAAGTAACTAAAGCCTGCCTGTATTAAATAGGGATTTTTTTTTCCTAGTCACAAAACTGAAAACTCCTGGGGTATTTCCTGGCTTCAGACGTGACAGGCTCCAGTGACTCAACCAGTGTCCTCAAAACTGATCTTCACCCTCTCATTTCTTAGCTCAGCTCCTCTCGACTAGCTATGTTCTCAGAGAGGTCCTGTCTTCTTGGTGTCAAGGTGGCTGCCAGCAGCTACAGTCTCATAGCTCCTCCTCTTCAACCCTATAAGGACATTCTCTTCCTCCGCATCATAAACAAGAATCCTCAAATTGAGTCCTGAGAACTAGTGCGGGTCATGTTTCAACATGTGAAGTGATCAGTGTGGTCAGAGGTATGGAGTAATTGGCCAAGCTGGGGTCATATGGCACTCTGAGGAGGAGACCAACAACCGTAATCACAAGGACCGAGCAGGAGAGTAGTGATTCCTGCAAAGAACCCTGGGCTCTAGAACAACCTGGGGTGTTGTTCAGTTGCTCAGTCGTGTCTGACTCTTTGCAACCCCTTGAACTGCAGCACACCAGGCTTCCCTGTCCTTCACCATCTCCCAGAGTTGTCTCAAACTCATGTCCATTGAGTCAGTGATGCCATCCAACCATCTCATCCTCTGTTGTTCCCTTTTCCTCCTGCCTTCTGGAATGTTATAAAGGGGAAATGGAAGGCAAGAAGGCAAAGTGGCAGATGTCTACTCAACTATACAAATTCATCTCTTATTTTATCTCAGAAGAGGCTTTCTGACAGCTGGCACATGCATCATTCTTGGCCTCGTACATGATAAGATCTGACCTTCAGCTATGGATATAATATTAAAAGGACTCCAACATTTCACAGCTGTTATTTGCAGTTGCTAACTAAGGGATGATAATGCTTCTTATCTGAGATGAGATGTTCAGATGTCCTTCACTACAAAGCACACCAGGCATTAGTCAATTTGCAGGGAATATTTTTAAACTTCTAGGATATAGTTTGAGGGCACTGCCTCAGATAGCAAAGCAAGTTTTGAAAAAAAAGTAGTCAAAATGCCACTTTCTCAAAACTTGATTTTTTAAACAGTGTCTGTGTAGAAGTTCACTTTTGTATTATCTATTAAAAAATTGCACAGTAAGTCAGTAGCAAAAGCAAGATTTTTATGAGGATGCTTAAAGTAATAAAGAAAAGATTTGTGTTGTTGAAACTTTCCTTGGCTTCAGGAGTATAAATTTGCATGTGAGTTCTGGTGTAGTTTAGGAAATCAGGATGCTGGGTGGGAAAGGCAGAGTAAAGTCTTCCGCATTGTTATGGTGGTTGGGAGACCTGATCCAGATAGAGAGGTCAGGCTTGCAGCAGTCACATGATTTTTAATTTGCATAAAGAAGGCTGAGCACTGAAGAACTGATGCTTTCAAACTGTGGTGCTGGAGAAGACTCTTGAGAGTCCCTTGGATGGCAAGGAGATCCAACCAGTCAATCCTAAAGGAGATCAACCCTGAATATTCATTGAAAGTACTGATGCTGCAGCTGAAGCTGTAAGACTTTGGCTACCTGATGTGAAGAACTCTCTCATTTGAAAAGACCCTGATGCTGGGAAAGATTGAGGGCAGGAGAAGAATGGGATGACAGAGGACGAGATGTTTGGATGGCATCACTGACTCTATGGGCATGAGTTTGAGCAAGCTCCAGGAGACAGTGAAAGACAGGGGAGCTTGTGCTGCAGTACATAGGGTCACAGTTGGACACGGTTTAGTGACTGAACGGCAAAAGGAAACTTCAGACCTCTAAAAGATAAAGCTGAACCTCTTTTGCAATCTTTAGGGGATGAGAGGATAGAAATCCTGCAGACTTTCAGAAGCCTAGGAGTGTCACCTTTAAGGCATAGGAACTAAACAGAGGTGTTCTGAGTCAGGGCAGCCCAGCTCTGGCCCAGCTCAGCTCCTGACAAATGAGGGACCTATCACATTGCTTCTATATGCCCGAAAGGGGAAGGCTTCCCTCTCTCTGGTGGGGAATATCATCTGGAACCTCTATAGTACTTTCATACATAATGTCTGCTACAGAATGAAAAGTAACTGGACATGCCAGATAAAAAAGGGTAGGAATGCGGGAGACAGGGGTTCGATCCCTGATCCGGGAAGATCCCACCACATACCACAGAGCAACTGAGCCCGTGTGCCACAACTGTTGGGGCTGAAGCCTGTGCTCTGAAGCCTGGGAACTGCAGCTACCGAACCCTCTGGCCACAGCTGCTGAAGCCGGTGCGCCCTGGAACCCGTGCTCCACGACAAGGGAAGCCACCTCAATGAGAAACTTGTGTACCACAATTAGAGAGTTGACCCTGCTCTCTCCAACTTGAGAAAAGCCTGCCAAGCAGCAAAGACCCAGCACAGCCAAAACAAATAAATAAAATTATTTTTAAAAAAAAAGAGAGAGAGAGGACAGGTAATTGTGACTGACAATCAGGAGACAAAGCAGGTCATTAAAGCAAATTCACAGATGACCCAGATATTGGAGTTAGTTGAGAAGGGCTTAAAATTAACTAGGGTATGTGGTTAAAAACAGTTCAAAATGGGGGAAAAAATGTAGATTTTTCAACAGTGACTTGGAATCTACAATATAAACCCAATGAACACTTTATAACTGAAAAATACAATATCCAAAGTTAAGTATTCACTGGAAAGTTTAACAGCGGAATATAAACAAAAGAAGTTAGAAACAGTGGACTTGTAGGTAGAGCTACAGAAGAAAATGAAACACGTATAGAAAAACAAATGGAAAGTGTAACAGAACATATGAAACAGTCAAAGCCTAACTTACACGTAACTGAATCCCACAAGGAAGAAGAGAAACAAATTGTGGCGGAAGCGTTTTCTAGAAAGAAAATGGCTGAAAATTGTAAGTCATGAGAAGAAGTCAACTCATACTTTGAAGAAGCTAAGTGAATTCCAGTTAGGATAGATACAAAGCAAACCCATCAAATCAAAGTCCAAGAGAGTCTTTAAAACATCCAGAAGAAGAAAGACCTTCAAGAGAGTTAAAATAAGCTTATAGTTGACTTTTCAACAGAAATATACTGACCAGAAAAAAACTGGAAAGATATTTTGAAAGTGCATAAAGTAAGAAAGACTGACAACCTAGAATTCAAACCCAGTGAGACTATTTTTCAAAAATGAATGAGAACTAAAGATGTTTAGGGCCAAATAGAGGTGATAAGATTCATCCCTAAAAGATCCAAACTCCAAGAACTATAAAAAGATGATCTTCAAGTTGAAGGAAAAATTATACCAGATGAAAGAATAGAAATACAGAAACAGAAAGTAAAAATAATGGTAAGTATGAGTATTTTGACTGTTTAAAACAACAGTAGAAAGATGTTTAAGGATTTAGAACATATGTAAAGTGAGATATATGATGTTAGTAGCGCAAAGGGTGGGGCAAATTGAGTTAAATTATTGTAATGTTTTTGCATTGTTCTGAAAGCAGAAAAGATACTGATTTAAGATAGAGTGTAGTAAGTCTGTAATAAGGGTGAATATTTTAATCACTAAAATAATGATGCAAAAATATTTAAGAAGTTACTAGAGAAGAAAAATAAAAGTGTAAGACTCATTCTTAAAAAAAGGAACAGAATAAATGGGCGGACTATAAATGGGGCAAGAAAATAAATAGGATGGCAGGCTGAATTCAGCCATAACAGCAACTATACTAAAACTAAGCAGGCAAATTGAAAAACAGATTATCAGATGAAATTAAGAATCATATATGATTTATATGATTTGCCAGAGATATACTTTAAATATCAGCACCTATAGAAATATAGATATAGAAATATGGCAATTTCAAATGAAATAAAGAATGGAAAAATATATATGCCATGCAAATACCAATCAATAAAGCTGAACAGCTATAACAATATCAAATATAGTAGATTTAAGATAAGAAGGATAATTGGAAATAAAGAAGTATGTTTTATAATGAAAAAGGGCCCACTTTTCCTGCCGTGATTCTATTTGGCATCCTTTCCCTTCAATCTGAAAAACTTCTTTTAGAGTTTATGTAAAATATATACTAACAAAAATCAAAAGTAAAGATGCACAAAACATATCACAATGTGGATTTTTCGAAAATAATATTTGAAATAAGACCGTAAAAGATAAAGTGCATCATTTCAAGTGTAAAGTTCAATGAATTTTGACAAGTTGTATACACTCGTGAAACCACCACCAAAATTAAGGTAGGGAATACTTCCATCCTCCTCCAGAGTTCCTTTTCAGTGTGTCGCTAACACTGACCCTGGACCCAGTATTTGTCACTAAAGATTTCTCTCTTCGGGAAATTCACGTACACAGAATCACAGAGCAGGCACTCTTTGGTGTCTTGCTTCTTATCAGCACCGTGTTTGAGATTCATTTGCTTTGTCATTCCTATCAGTCCATTCCTCTCTATCGGTGGCTAGTAAGTCACTGATGGACATGCCACAGTTCTTTTACCTACCCACCCACTGATGGACATTTGGCTATTAAGTTTTAAGCTCTTAGGAATAAAGCGGTTATGGTTACCTCTGCGTAAGCTGCTGTGCAGACATATATTTTTATATCTCTTGGGAAAATATTTAGGAGTGGAATTTCTATTTCAAGTTCCAAGTACATGTTTAGCTTCCTAAAAGTTGTCCCATTGCTTTTCACAGTGACTGTGCCATTTTATTTCCCCGGCAGCAAAGTGTATGCACTCCAGTTGCTCCAATTCACCCACAGTTGCACTCTCAGTCTTTTAATCTCAGGCATTCTGGTGGATGAGTGTTAGTCCTAACTATGGGTTTAGTGCCTGTTTCCATACTGTCTAATGACATGGATCATATTTACATGCACTTATCTGCCACTCAAATATCTTTTTTGAAGAAGAGGGTAAATATTGTTCACAACTTCCTGTACATTTTTAAATGAGTTTTCTAAACTCTTTTTGCTCTCGAGTGGTCACAGTTCTTTATATATTCTAGATACAAATCCTTTGCTTTGCAAATGTTTTCTCCCAGGTAGTGGCTTGTTGTTGTTGTTGTTGTTCAGCCACTCAGTCCTGTGGGACTCTTTGCGATCCCATGGACTGTAGCATGCTGGGCTTCTCTGTCCTTCACTGTCTCCTGGAGTTTGCTCAAATTCATGTCCATTGAGTTGGTGATGTCATCCAACCATCTTATCCTCTGTTGTCCCTTCTCCTCTTGCCTCCATTCTTTCCCAACATCAGAATCTTTTCCAGTGAGTTGGCTCTTTGCATCGGTGACCAAAGTATTGGAGCTTCAGCTGCAGTGTCAGTCCGTCCAGTGAATATTCAGGGTTGATTTCCTTTAGGATTGACTGGTTTCATCTCCTTGCAGTCCAAGGGACTCTCGAGTCTTCTTCAGCACCGCAATTTAGAAAACATCAGTTCTTCCATGCTCAGCCTTCTTTATGGTCCAACTCTCACATCTGTATGGGACTATGGGAAAAACCACAGCTTTGACTATATGGACGTTTGCTGTGTGCAAAGTGATATCTTTGATTTTTAATACTCTGTCTAGGTTTGTCATAGCTTTTCTTCCAAGGAGCAAACATCTTAATTTTGTGGCTACATCCACTGTCCACACTGATTTTAGAGCCCAAGAAAATAAAATCTGCCACTGTTTCCACTACTTCCCCATCTATTTGCCATGAAGTGATGGACCAGATGTCCTGATCTTTGTTTTTTCAATGTTGAGCTTTAAGCCAGCTTTTTCACTCTCCTCATTCACCTTCATCAAGAGGCTCCTTAGTTCCTCTTCTCTTTCTGCCATTAGAGTGGTATCATGTGCATATCTGAGGTTGTTGATATTTCTCCCAGCAATCCCAGAATGATACATAGCACCACTTAAATATATAGGAAATAAGTGAATCCATTGTGTATAATGTAGGCCTTAGGGTAATACAGTTTAATTTCTGGAGAATGTTGCATTGAGAAAGGCTATGGAATTTATAGTATGCTGCTTTAACTTATTCATAGTCTATTGCCAAATAATACTATACCATGCTGGGATAATTTAAAAATAGCGTTGGCCTGGGATCTTCATTCTTCTATGACAAATTTGGAAAACTCAGCAGTGGCCACAAGACAGGAAATGGTCAGTTTTCATTCCAATCCCAAAGAAGGGCAATGCCAAAGAATGTTCAAACTACCACACAATTGCATTCATTTCACATGATAGCAAGGTAATGATCAAAGTCTTTCAAGCTAGGCTTCAACAGTATGTAAACCAAGAACTTCCAGATGTACAAGCTGAATTTAGAAAAGGCAGAGGACCTAGAGATCAAATTGCTAACATCCATTGGACCATAGAAAAACCAAGGGAATTCCAAAAAAATATCTACTTCTGCTTCATTGACTACACTAAAGCCTTTGACTGTGTGGATCATAACAAACCACGGAATTAGGAATACCAGACCACTTAACCTGTCTCCTGAGAAACCTGTATGCAGGCCAGGAAGCAACAGTTAGAGCCAGATATGGAAAAATGGCCTGGTTCAAACTTGGGAAAGGTGTACATCAAGGCTGTATGTCATCATCCTGCTTATTTAACTTATATGCAGAGTACATCATGCAAAATGTTGGGCTGGAAGACTCACAAGCCGGAGTCAAGATTGCTGGGAGAAATACAGCAACCTCAGATATGCACATGATACCACTCTAAAGGCAGAAAAAGAAGAGGAACTAAAGAGGCTCTTGGTGAAGGTGAATGAGGAGAGTGAAAAAGCTGACTTAAAACTCAACATTGAAAAAACAAAGATCAGGACATCTGGTCCAATCACTTCATAGCAAATAGATGGGGAAGTAGTGGAAACAGTGGCAGATTTTATTTTCTTGGGCTCCAAAATCACTGTGGACAGTGATTGCAGCCAGAAAATTAAGAGACGCTTGCTTCTTGGAAGAAAATCTTTGACAAACCTAGACAGAGTATTAAAAAGCAGAGATATCACTTTGCCCATAACAAAGGTATGTATAGTTAAAAGTTATGGTTTTTCCAGTATTCATACACAAATGTGAAAGTTGGACCATAAGCAAGGCTGAGCACCAAAGAACTGACGCTTTCAAATTGTGCTGGAGAAGACTCTTGAGAGTCCCTTGAACTGCGAGGAGATCAAACCAGTCAATCCTAAAGGAAATCTATCCTGAATATTCATTAGACTGACTGATACTGGAGCTGAAGCTCCAATACTTTGGCCACCTGATGTGAAGAGCCAACTCATTGAGAAAGCCCCTGATGCTGGGAAAGATTGAGGGCAAAAAGGAGAGGGGCAACAGAGGATGAGATATTTGGATGGCATTAGGGACTCAGTGGACATAAATATGAGCAAACTCTGGGAGATAGTACAGGACAGGGAAGCCTGGCTTGCTATACAGTTCATGGGATCACAAAGAGTTGAATACAACTCAGCAATTGAACAAATGAACAGCGACAAATGAATTAAGCAATATGAGATATAATGTGGTCTTACAGCTAGGAGAAGCAAGGTGAGGCATTACTTTGCAGTGAGTTAAGAAGCCTGAGCCATCGTGCATTAAAGAGTCTTTGCTATGCACAATCCATCTGTCTCAAAGCGTGTGTGTAGACCAGTTTTAATCATATTGCTTGTTTTTCCTGTCCTGCTATGCAGAAGTAATCTCCTTTTACCATAAGCCTTGGTTTTACTCAAAGCATAACACCTCAGCTCCAAAATTCTCAGGAGCTAGAAATAGAATAAGACCTTCTTAAATGCCCTGAATGAATATCCTGATGAAAAAGTGCTGTGTGAATCTTCTCTTCTTAGGCAGTAATTTAATGTCCGGTCTTGGTAAACAGCCTGGGACCCCTTTATAGGCTGTTACGTTACTCTTTCTAATCAGATTTCTAGTGCTATTTAGCTATTCCCACTAATCACGAAAGCCCAATTTAATAGTAAAATTACAGTTTTGCTTAGAAAAGTCATGCATATATATTTGTACTTTTACAGCAGTAATGAAAACAGCTGTTGTTATATGACATGCATAGGTTAGTATGAACAACTGGAAATACCAAAAGAATGAAAAGTGCATTGTGATAAATGGGGGTTTTTACAACCAGCATGCAGAAAGGAGTATCTGTGTTTCCTGAGACAGCAATAGATCACACGTACTTAAAGAAACATTAACCTCGCCCATGTAAAAATGTTTAACACATCACATAGAGAAGTTATCAAATCAGCCTTCTCTCCTCACTCACTCACTTTTGCCCAGGCATCAGTGTCCTTCCAGGCACCCAGCTTTCTACTTTGTCCCTTCGTTGGCTTATGCTCTTCTTTTATCCTGACGTTCAGCCTCCCCCCAAAGCTGTGTCTCCACTTCCTTTGCTCCTCTTTGGAATGGGTCACTTCTTCTCTGTTGTCTTAGTGACTGTACTCAACGAGTGGAAATTGGAAGTAATATGGGCTTTACTATATTAAGACTAAAAAATACCTTCTGTTTGGGCCTTTGCAATTCTGGAAAAAGATGCATGTTTTGGTAATGGTATGGATAACCTATTTGAAAAACTTTCACTTTGTATCTAAAAGTTATTTTTCAATGGTGATTTATAATGTAGCATAACAGAGGATCCTTTCTAATGGAGGTTTCCTTTTTAAACACAACTGAGTACAAATTGGCTTTAGACAGGAGACAACTGTGCCTTTATTTTAAATTTATAGAGATTATTTCCAGCTCTTTAGACCCCTTCTACCCCCTTGTACCTTGGACCTCTACTCATTATCCTATGTCCTCATGCAAGGGGTGAATTCTTCCCAAGGATCTGTGTTCTTTCTTATCATAATGATTTCTGGTTTTGCTAAAAACTCATTTATCATGTTCAAAAATATCATTAAAGACCAATTACTTTCTAAAAAATGCTGACTTTCCATTTTCAGCCTAAGCCTCCTTGAGATAGCACGCAAAAGGAACCCAGGTCCAGAAGCACATCTGTGATCACAAGAACAAGTTAGTGAAGACTGAATCTGATCACGCCCCCCACCCCAACCCCTCCACCCATCCTTGGAAAAATAGTCTGAGGGCTGGAGGCTGAACTTACAGAGTCTGGCACAGAAACGAGCGTGGTGAAGAAGGATGAACAGGTTGGAATTATGAAAGCATAGGAGGTGGGGGTAGGGTTTGAGGAACAATAAGAGAATTAAGCCAAATGATTATTTGATTTAAGCATCAGAATTGGATGACCCTGAGAATCCCTCCAGAGAACACTGCAGACTGTTGCTTCTCCAGAGAATGTTGAAATTTTAGATAAGGCCAGGATGTTTTTGTACACTATTTGGATTTGAAATTTTTCTTAAGTGGCTCAAGCTGTCCCATGGTTATGACACACACTGCCCATATATGTTCCATAAATTGGAAAAAGATTAAGTGATTAGTCCCCGGTCACAGAGTATAAACTAGGATTAAGGGGGCAGAGTATTAACTGTGCCTTAAAATTAGGAAAGAGGGTGTGCAAAGGGTGTTATCATCCACTTGGATGAGACGAGAGCAGACGGATGTGTTTTTATCTTCTGAGAATTACTCTGTGGGTTTGTAATGATCTCTGCCTCTCTATCACTCAAGACTGAATGCAAACTTTTGATGATTGTCTTCAAATCTTCCTGCCAAGTGATCACACCCTATAAGCCCTGATCTCAAATAAATACACGTCCTTCCCAGATCCACTGCTCCAGCTCTACCGATCACTGCTCCCACCCCCATGTTCCTTTTCGCCTGTCTCTCCAAGGTTTTGCACATTTGACTCAGAAACGAGAAAGTTCTCCTGTACTCCCACCAGCATGCCCTGGTCTTCCTGTGGCAATCACTGAAGACCTGTCTCTTCCAGAAAACCTCCCCAGATTCTAATCAATTACACAGTTATCTATTTTCCAGTCTCCCATCATCTCTGGGGCCGAGTGAAACTGCATTCACACTGACGTGGGCTGAACGTGCTTATATTTTGGCGTGTTTCCTCCCGTTCAAAGGTGGTCTTAAAAATACATAACCCATCTGTTTGCATGTATAAATAAAATAATGAGGAAGAGTGCTGTGCAAAGCAGGGAATTGTTAGTATTTAGGAAGTTATAGACCATCTGCTTAAATATAGCTATTTATGAGGGAAAATTTTAAACCCAGGCTTCTCAACTGTGGTTCTGTTAACATGTTGGGCAGGATAATTCTTTGCTGGAGGAGTAGGGGAAGGCTGGGTTATCCTGTGCATAACAGGATGCTTAGCAGCATCCCCAGTGTCTACTCACTTTGCCAATAGCAAATAGCATCCTTCACCCATAGCATCCTTCACCCAGTCCTGATAATCCCAAGCATCTCCAGATGTTGCCACATGTGCCCTAGGGGCAAAATCACACCAGGTTGATAAGCAACCCAGAGGAGTAGGGTGAGGAGGGAAGTGGGAGGGGGCTTCAGGATGGGGGAACACATGTATACCTGTGGCTGAGTCACGTTGATGTGTGGCAAAAGCCATCACGATACTGTAAAGTAATTATCCTCTAATTAAATAAGTTTTTTTAATAAAATAATAAATAGAATGGTTGCTTGCTTGAAATATTCATCTTTATCCAGCAGATGAAACTCAAAAGACCTACTGACCGAAACCTTTGGACCCCCTCAGCAGTTGGTCTTCTTCGTCATAGCGTAGTCGTGGAATCTCATAGCAATATATTTACATGAGCAGCACTTTGCCTGTGAACTTGTAAGAAGAATTAAGCATCAACCCATGTAGACTCTTATATCTGGGTTTTCAGGGTTGTTTTTATTTTTCTGTTCAGAATTTTATTTTTCAGTCAGGTCAGTTTTTGTGTTTCCTGTTGATTAAAAAAAAAAATGAGGTTGTGTGCTAATAAGTTCTCCACCAAATAAAATCAGGGTCTTATGTTAATAGCAGAAATGTTGAAGCAGTGTTTGAGTGTTCTAAAAATGTGTCTTGATTGTAACTTGTATAGAAACATGTGATTGATTATTGCTCTTGGTAGAAGGAATGTTCCCCCTCCCAAGTTGTCAAAGATATATGCAGATATATGCAGATATTATTGCCAGAGTGACGGGGACTACCTCTTAGCTTGGAGGCTCTGAACTGGGTGATGGGAACCAGGAAAGAGTCCCATGAATAGCATCAGCCCTGGCCTTTTCCTCTATGCCCAATTCGCATCAGGTGTGACAGGGTCAGGCAGGTGGAGGGAAACAGCAGCCTCCCTCTTTCTTTCTGGGCCACCTTGGAGCTTCAACTTTGACCCCAGCTCTTGACCAGGGTGCATGCATAGCAGATATGCATGATGGGCAGAAACCTTCAATGGTTGGAAATCGCAGTGGTATTCTCTGAACTGCAGAATGCTGTCGGCTTGATTTCTGAGTAAACAGAAGCTTGCACGTTTCATGAATGAGTTCAAGATATTTTATGCTACAAAGGCCTGAAGAGTAGGAAAGAGGGATAAAGGGAATAACTCGGAGATGGTGAAGAGGCCGACGGCACCGGAGATGGTGAAGAGGCTGACAGCAGAGTGTTAACGGCAACAAAACATTATAGAGGAAGGGAATAATGTAGAGAAGCTCCAGCTGAGCACTTATATATATATATATATATACACATTTTTGGATTGGGAATGATAGTTGCTTAGTGAAAGATCTGTGGCAAGGAAATGGGCCCAGAGTTCAATTCTGCCACTTGTGAGCCTGGTGACCTGCTGTGCTCTGTTGCTCAGTCCTGTCCAGCTCTTTGTGACCCTGTGGACTGTAGCCCACCAGGCTCCCCTGTCCATGGGATTTCCCAGGCAAGAAGACTGGAGTGGGGTGCCATTTCCTTCTCCAGGGGGTCTTCCCCACCCAGGGATCGAACCCACATCTCCTGCGTTGGCAGGCAGAGTCTATACCACTGAGCTACCTGGAAAGTCCCAATTTTTCAATATAAGCTGTGCCAAATATTTTTCTGTTTATATCTGTGCATACTTTTCTGGTTATTTCCTATAAATGAATTCTTAAGAGTGGAATTGTTGAATCAAAGATATATACGTTTTTAAGGGGTATTATAACTATTTCCAGATTGCTTCATGGAAGGCTGTACCAATTTACACTGTACCAGCTGTGTATGAGAGTGCTCATTTTTTGGCGTCACACCAACAGCGTAACAGTACACTTTAATAAGCCTGACATGGCACTGAGTAGCTACTAGGTTGCCCAAAAGAGTCATGGCTTTAAAAGTGCTCAGGTTGGAACTATGAGTCAAAATTCGCAAGATAAATCAGTGCGCAAAATGACGAGGCATGCAGGTCAATTTAAAAACCAGCTAAGCAGCTCTGGGAAGGGAGAATCTGGGATAACAGCAGTTCATAGGATAAAGAGCTGGGATCAGAGTCAATGACAAGCTGATGTGGTCCTGGACCGAATTTACAGACTTTTAAGGTACAGATTGAGGAGGGTAAGGGGTGGCACTGAAACATAAGTTAGGCAACGCATAGCTGAAATACTGCAATAGTGACTCCACTTTAAGAACATTCTCTGAGCAAAAGGAAGGCAAAATTTATTTAACATCCAAGACTTTTTTTGGAGACTCTGTACTGTGTTCGATGGTTTGGGCTAATCATAGCAAATTCTTCACTGTTGAAACTGTTCTCTATCTTCACATTTGAACCACTTTGTGAATTTGTGGGATTTTCTTGTCGCTCTTACACAGCTCCGTCATTTTGACTATCAGCTATCTATAGGTAACTTACAAACACAGAATTACTGTACCTTTTATTTTTGTTTATTAAACTCTTAATTTTTTATTGGAGTGTAGCTGTTGTGTTAGGTACAGTGTACGGCAGAGCAATTCAGTTATCCTTATGCATGTACCTATTTTTCTTAAAATTCTCTTTCCATTTAGGTTGTTACATAATATTGAGCAGAGTTCCCTGTGCTATACAGTAGGTCTTTGTTGGTTATCCATTTTAAATATACTGATGTGTACATGTCAAGTAACTTTAATGTTAAAATATAATTTTATGTGCCTTTGGCTTTTATCGCAGAGTCTGCATTTTATAGATACGGCATCACATGTGGTCATTTGACGTGTTTCCATGGGAGTTCCATCATAAACTGTTTATGTATATGTTTGGAGAAGTGCATTTATACTTAGCTTTTTCCCTTCCTTCATCTGGTATCATACTTTTTGCAGCAGCCAACAAGGGGTTGTCAACTGTAAACCCAACAGTAAAGGCTACTCATGATGCTTCTGCAGGCTGTGGTCTGCATCACATAATGTTGTTTGGGAATATGGGTATTTTTGCACAGTACATACTTGCATTACACAGATATTTCCTACAACACAGTAGAGAATAAATGATCAAGTTCTGAAAAATGATGTGGCTCTGGAGCAGAGTCCCCGAGCAGTGACTCACTGATAATCACACACCATGGAAACCAGCGGGAGGAACAGGGGTGTGTAGCTCCTACAGAAGAGGTGTGTGTGGAGGGGACAACGACTTTGCATGGCTTTGAAAATACAGTCCTTTTCAACAGGATATCTTTAAAGAAGGGACAGGCAGCTACCTACCAAGCATTTTAATGTAAATATGTTCAGGCACACACATCCTGGTGGCCCCCACAAGCAGGGGTAGGCATAAGCCTGCTTTTATCTCCAGCCACTGCCTTTCATGAGATCTACCTGCCAGCAGTTTGCGTTGTTCACAGTAGACAAGGCGTGGAGATTCACAACCTACCCGTCAAGTGTGTGTATGGTTCCCTGTTGCTCTGCCCTTCATCACAGTGGCTTATTTCTGAGCTTTTCTTGTCAGATGAAGAGAGATTAGCTTGCCTTCTGTCTGCTCCATGTCCCATAGTTTCGCTGTTTTGTTTTTCTTTATGAACGGCAGCTTTCTAGGATGGGTCCAAATGATGTACAGGTGAAACAGGGCAGGAGTATGTATATGTCTTGGGGGTGAGGGACAGAGTCCCCTCGATTTGTTGAGAAGAGCTTTATAAACATTCCTTTTCTTATTCAGATAACCATGATTGACAGTTTGGATAAGGCTTTTATGAGGAATTCTTTCTTTCAAAAATTCCAGTAGAAGAATAGAAATAAATATGTTTTTGTATGAGTATTTTTGCTATCAGATATTATGGCAAAATGGGAAGTAGATTGTGAGAATGGGAATGTTTTGCTGGATTGGAAGCAGAAATATATTCTTAGGTAAAGGAGCAGAGGTGTGATCAATACAAGCAGAGTGTGGTGTAATCCTTACCGTCAATCACATTAAGTGCCTCCTGTGTGCAGCCTTGTCCAAGTGCTGATATAAACTATGTCATTTAATCCTCCCAGCTGATATTACTATGATTTACAAGTGAAGAAACAGGCTCACAGGGGCTAACAATGACTAAGTCACAGTGGTAGTAATTCATGGAGCTTGAATTTGACCCTGATTCTCTTGTGATCCTATTTATTTTTAGAGAGGGGAAGGTAGCTATAATGAAAAAAAAAAAAAGAGTTCTAGTTTAGAATAAAGCTAGCGATGGACTTAATTGATCGCCTCCTTTTTCTTCCATGAAACCTAGCTTGAAAAAAAAATCTTTCCTGAAGTGTAATTGATTTACAATGTCGTGTTAGTTTCAGGTTGACAGGAAAGTGATTCAGTTATACATACAAACATATATATGTATATTCTTTTTCAGGTTCTTTTCTAAGTTATTACAATCTTGAGCATAATTCATATGTATCCCAGTGTTCATTGTGGCACTATTTATGATAGTTGGAACATGGGAAAAACCTAAGTGTCCATCAACAGTGAATGGATGTGGATAAATATGTATATATATGTGTATGTATCAGTTCAGTTCAGTCGCTCAGTCGTGTCTGACTCTTTGTGACTCCATGAATTGCAGCACGCCAGGCCTCCCTGTCGGAGAAGACAATGGCACCCCATTCCAGTACTCTTGCCTGGAAAATCCCATGGACGGAGGAGCCTGGTGGGCTGCAGTCCATGGGGTCACTAAGGGTCGGACACGACTGAGGGTCTTCACTTTCACTTTTCATTTTCGTATGTTGGAGAAGGAAATGGCAACCCACTCCAGTGTTCTTGCCTGGAGAATCCCAGGGACGAGGGAGCCTGGTGGGCTGCCGTCTATGGGGTCGCATAGAGTCAGACACGACTGAAGTGACTTAGCAGTAGCAGGCCTCCCTGTCCATCACCAACTCCCGGCGTTCCCTCAAACTCACATCCATAGAGTCGGTGATGCCATCCAGCCATCTCATCCTCTGTCGTCCCCTTCTCCTCCTGCCCACAATCCCTCCCAGCATCAGAGTCTTTTCCAATGAGTCAACTCTTCATGTGAGGTGGCCAAAGGACTGGAGTTTCAGCTTTAGCATCATTCCTTCCAAAGAACACCCAGGACTGACCTCCTTTAGAATGGACTGGTTGGATCTCCTTGCAGTCCAAGGGACTCTGAAGAGTCTTCTCCAACACCACAGTTCAAAAGCATCAATTCTTTGGTGCTCAGCTTTCGTCACAGTCCAACTCTCACATCCATACATGACCACTGGAAAAACCATGGCCTTGACTAGACGGACCTTTGTTGGCAAAGTAACGTGTATATATATATATATATATATATATATATATGCAACCTATATATATGTATACATGTATACAATATATATATGTATACAATATATGTATATATATTTGCGATGAAATATTGCTCGGCCATAAAAAGGAATGAAACTGAGTTATTTGTAGAGGTGTGGATGGACCTAGAGCCTGTCATACAGAGTGAAGTCAGCAGAAAGAGAAAAATATTGTATACTAATGCATGTATGTGGACTCTGGAAAAATGGTACAGGTGAGCCGAGTTCCAGGGCAAGAATGGTGACGAAGTTGCAGAGACTGGTCGTTTGGGGAGGGGAAGGTGAGGGGGGACGAACCGGGAGATCAGGTTTGGCGTACAGGCACTGCCACGTGTGAAACAGACAGCTAGAGGGGACCTGAGGTGGAGCACAGGGAGCTCAGCTCGGTGCCCTGTACTGACCCGGAGGCGGGGGACACGGAGGCCGGGGGGAGGCTCCCGGGGGAGGGGATAGAAACAAACACTGCTGGTAAAGCGATTATACTTCAATGGAAAAGATTTTAAAAATGAGAATAGTTCCCTGAGTATGCCCAGTGTTTCTATTTATAAAGAATTATCAGGGAAACCTTGAATTTAAACTTGATGACAGTGCAACAGTTTTTAGAGTTCTTTATTTCAGTGCACCTTTAGGTAAGATCCCTTTTTCTGTGTAAGAAAAGTCCATATGTGTATGCAGTTTTATTTATACATAATGTCTTCCAGTTAGTAACTCATCTGAAATTGTTTCTGAACGACTCCCTTTGAAATTGTTACTAATAAATTTTTTTTTTTCAGTAGAGCTTCAGGCATCCTTGTATGACATTCTATCTCCAGAAAATAACAGAATTTTCATTCTCTTTGGTTCAAAATGACTTCCCGGGTGGCTCAGACAGTAGATTCTTACCGTCTTACGGTTAAGAATCTACCGTCTGAGCCCAGGTAGGAGAACCTGTAGGAGACCAGTTTCAATCCCTGGTTCTGAAAGATCCCCTGGAAGAGGAAATGGCATCCCACTTTGGTAATCTTCCCTGGAGAATTCCATGGACAGAGGAACCTGTCAGGCTACAGTCCATGGGGTTGCAAAGAGTCAGACATGACCGAGTGACTAATACTTTCACTTTCTTGGAGAAAAATCTTGAAGGTTGGCCATAGACTATTCATACCCCTCTGCTGGGTCTGTTAGCCGTCTTGACACCTCTTTCTCTGTTTTGCCTTTTGTCACGTCAGCATTACTTAGTTGCACGATCCAGGTAAATGATTATTGGTCCAGTTTCATATAGATGATGTAAGGTCATTTACAGGAATGGAGCTGCTCCTTTTTTCTTCCCAGAAGGACAAAGAGGGAGCCCTGAGCCCGCCTGGCTGTCCTTAAAGCCGAAGTCACGGATAGCCGCTGGGAAGGACGTGAAGGCACAGTGGTGACTGTGGACTTCATTCAGCGTGACCGCTTGGAGGCGGCTAGTACTGTCCTAAGAGAAACTCCACGCGGTAGCCTCTTAAATGCTGTCACATTTACGCTCTATGGTTTGTTTTAAGATGGCTAATCCAGGAATGCTCAAAATAGGCTAAGAATTTGCTGATGACACATTTGTGATAACTCCAGCCTTGTTCTCAGCAAGGAGGAGATTTTCTATGTTGGCCTAAAAACTGTCTGTATTAACGGTAAATTTAAATATGTAACTTTGTTAACACAATATCAACAACAAAGTAGCTTATATTCTGTTGTTCTCAGTCATGTCTGACTCTCTGCGACCCCATGCACTGGAGCCCACCAGGTTTCTCTGTCCGTGGGGATTCTCCAAGCAAGAGTACTGGAGTGGGTTGCCATGCCCTCCTCCAAGGGATCTTCCCAACCCAGGGATCGAACCCAGGTCTCCCGCATTGCAAGAGGATTCTTTACGATCTGGGCCACCAAGGAAGTTCAGTATAATAAGGTATTTTCGTTACTCTGAACTTTGGAGTGAAGGTCAAGATTGGTTCAGAGGGTAGACTGCCTGAATCTAACAGAGGACCTGAGGTGTAACTATTTGATGAAGAGATGACTTGAGCAGCACTTCTGAACGTCTTGATCAAATGAATCAAACCAGTGAGCAATGGTTTCGTGCTTTGGATGTATGAGAAAGTAGCACTTGAGGCTCCCTGATATCTATTCAAAGTTGACTGAGGCTTCCAGAAGCTTGTAGCCTGGTGAGCACTTTGCCGGGAACAGAAATAACCACGCCCCAGGCAGAATGTGAGGCATCGTGTAAAGTGCAGGGACAGGAGAGCTCTACCCGAGCTGTCAGGCAGGGACCTGAAGGTTAGGAGCATCTCATGGGCCCTTCTGGGATGAGGAGGAGTCCTGGAGGCCAGAGGAGGCAACAGAAGAAAAAGCCGAGTCCATCCGTTCCTGCTATGCTTATTTCTAATCATCCAGCCCACATCATCATCCTATTTGATTTTAGACCAGAGATTGTGAACTCCAGTACTGCAAGGAGCCAAGCTGGTGTTATAAACAAGCAAAGCTGGCCAGGTCACCTGACAATAGATCTCCTTTACCCTTGGCCTCCGTGTGCAGGTACAGTCAGGCAGGGGGTACTGGAAGAATGAGCAGTCGCTCTTCAATTTTAGCTGGTTGTTGCCCTGTGAAGTGCGAGCCCAGGGTTGCCATTTTTCTGATACTGTTTTTTCTCCAAGAAACAACCCATCCAGATTTGTCTCAGAATTCTCCTGACTCTTAGAGATCAGCAATTAAATCAAATTGACAAACTGGGTGGCCTGCACTTTGGTGCCAAACCAGCATCAGCTGCAGGCCGAGTGAGGCTCGTGAACTGTCACCCTGCGAAACTGGGTCTGGCACAACAGCTCTGAAAATGTGGTCCCAGGACCAGCAGCGTCATCTGACTGCCTCTTAGAAATGCAACTGCCAGGCTCCATCCCAGATCTACTGAATAAGAAACTCGGTGAACCCTACGATATGTATTTCCACAAGCCCTCTAGGAGATTTAGATGCTCGCTTAAGTTTGAGAATTTTTTTTTTTTTTATGTTTTTAAGTGGCTGGGGAAAAAAATCAAAAGATGTTTGCTATTTCATGATATATAAAATGACATGAAGTTCAAATGTCCCTGTTCATAAATCAAGTTTTATTGGCACATAGCCATGCCCATTCATTGATGAATTGTCTGTGGCTGTTTTTGCCCTGCACCGGCAGGGTTGAGTAGTCCTAGCAAAGGCCAAATGGTCCACAAAGCTTTAAATATTTATGGAAAAAAAATATGGAAAACTGTGTCTTCTGGGATACAAAGTCCTTTGCACTCCATGGAGTGAGTGGCCACTGAGTCCCTCTCTGCCCTCTGTGTCCTCCGTCACAGGGCTGTCATCCACGCTCACAGCGCCATCCTGTCTGGCTCCACCTCCTAACGCTGCCCCTGGGGTCCTCCCCCAGCCCCTGCCAGCCACCTGCATCCTGCCTGCCGTTTCTCCCTCCTGATGCTGAGGCCCAAATGCCCCAAGAAATAGCACAAGAGGAAAGCTACAGGGAAAGCTGGTGACATGCATCCTGCAATTTCTGTCTGAAGTTGTGTAATATGAATTCCCATAGCTCTCTACAAGGCTTTTAGCATGAGTTTGCATGGAGCAATTAGGGTGTGTTTTATAAAAAGTTAGCAATTAGCTGTAACACTGTTTGGGACAGAAAACCTTGTTTACACTAGGCTTCACTTCGGACAGAATGACTTGATAGTGCCTTCGTGATTGACAGCAGGATTACTTTTTTAAAGAGTTTATTATATTGCGCTAATGTTTATTTGAAAGAGATTACAGTGATGTTTTATAAATGGCCCTTAGTCAACATATGAATGGGATAGTCTCTCTAGAAGACAGCTTGCCTGCAAACAAACTAGCAACTTAAGCTATTAACTTCCACTGACTGGCAGTTTCGAAATGGGGTTGTAGGGAAAAAATGGTACTTGAATGTTTCCAGACATCAAATTAGTTAGATAAATGAACTTTGAATTGGAAACCAGGCCTTCTAGTTAATAAACACAGTGCGTATTATTTTACGGCTGTGTCTCGTAAAACTAGGCAAGTCATTCCAAAAAGCAATGCTCTGTCCTGTTTTCTATTATCATACTCCAGATTATATCAGTGAGCAAACCTTAAAAAGTGTTATCTTTAAAATATTTCACATCAAGACGAAGAGAATTCATGTGTCCTGCGTTGTGTCCTATGTTGTGTCCACCTTGTGTCCAAGGTTCTTCCAGAACCTTCCACCCTCTTCTGTAACACTGGTCAGACAGGAATAAGATCTTCCTTCCATATAAAACAAGTGTCACTGAACTCAGTTTCAGCTGCTTGATGCTCAAAAGCCAATATTCTTTCTGACTTACTTCACTCTGTATGAAAAACAGGTATTGTATGTTAAGGCATATATGTGTAATCTAGAGAGATGGTATAGATGATCTTATTTGCAAAGCAGAAATAGAGACGCAGATGTAGAGAACAAATGTATAGAATCCAAGCGGGGAAGGGAAAGGATGGGAAAAGCTGGAGACTGGCATTGACATGTATTCTCATGGGATTGACATGTGTGGACTAGATAACCAATGAGAAGCTCCTGTATAGCACAGGGAACTCTGCTCGATGCCCTGTGATGACCTAAACCAGAAGGAAATCCACAAAAGAGAGGATATATGTATGTGCTCAGTCACTCAGTTGTGTCTGACTCTTTGCGACCCCATGGACTGTAGCCTGCCAGGCTCCTCTGTCCATGGGATTCTCCAGGCAAGACTCTTGGAGTGGGTTGCCATTCCCTTCTCCAGGGGATCTTCCCAACCCAGGGATCCAACCTGTGTCTCCTGCATTGCAGGCATATTCTTTACCAACTGAGGCACCAGGGAAGCCCCTATAAACAGGCCACCAATTAATGAATATATAATATTTCTCCTTGAAAACTTGTTAGCATCTTACAGAACTTAGTTTTATTATCCCCATTTAGATCAAAATACAGAAAGCATCAAAGGGTTTCGATTTGGGTAAAAAGCAGTAAATAATAAGTGAAATGGTCTTTTGTCAATGTCATTCTGGGAAGTAGCGGTTTTGTTTGTGATTGGATTTCTGTAATAAACATGCATTTCCATCTTGTCACGCACAATGGTTTCCAAACAGACAGTTTACTCTTTGAATCTCACAGCAATCTGCCTGACGATTTCAGTTTTCTATTGCTGTTCTGCCAAACTGCCACAACTTAAGTGGCTTGAAACTATCCCCCTTTTTGATCTCTCAGTTCTGAAGGTCACGAGGCAGGTGGCTGAGTTGGATTTCCTGCTTTGCATCTCACTAGGTTAAAATCAAGGCTCTCTTCGAGCTGCCCTTCTTGATGGCGACATGGGGGCGGGTCTGTCCTGCTCATCTGAGATGCTGGCAGCAGTCAGCTCTTGGAGGTTGTTGGGCTAAGATCCCTGTGTTCTCGCTGGATGAAGGTGAAGGGCCATCTCTAGCTTCTCGCGGCCTCTGCTTCTATGGTTTGCGAAGCCCTTGCTCCATCTTAAAAGTGAGCTAAACGGTCAGACTCTCCTGTACATCGGTCCAACCCCAGGGGTGAAAGTTACCTCTGCTTTTTAGGACCCTCGCGAGTACGCTGGGCCCATCTGAATAAACCAGGATAATATCTCCCTGTGTCTCTTTACACATCTACGAGGTCCCTTTTTTCAGGGAAGATGACATGTTCATGGGTTAGAACATCTGCGGTGCTGGTTTAGTCACTAAGTCGTGTCTGACTCTTGCGACCCCATGGACTATACCCCGCCAGACTCCTCTGTCCATGGGATTCCCCAGGCAAGACTGGAGTGGGTTGCCATTTCCTTCTCCAGGGGATCTTCCCCCACTCAGGGATCGAACCCAGGCCTCCTGCATTGCGGGTGATCTCTTGCATCGCAAGCAGATTCTTTATGGGCTGAGCCACCAGGGAAGCCCCTCGAATATCTTTGGGGGCCCGTTTTTCTGCCACCCACACTGTTGGAAGGATTGTCATCCCCAGAAGGGACAGCAGAGAGGCTGCCAGCAGTCCCTCCGCCCGAGGGGCAGCACCCGGCCTGTCTGTGGACACATTTCTGGCCTGAGCCTCTTCCAGGTACAATCTTCCAAATGGGAAAACACTGTTTTCAAGATGAAATAGTTCTTTATTCAGTTCAGTCGCTCAGTCATGTCCGACTCTTTGTGACCCCATGAATCGCAGCACGCCAGGCCTCCCTGTCCATCACCAACTCCCGGAGTTCACTCAGATTCACGTCCATCGAGCCAGTGATGCCATCCAGCCATCTCATCCTCTGTCGTCCCCTTCTCCTCCTGCCCCCAATCCCTCCCAGCATCAGAGTCTTTTCCAATGAGTCAGCTCTTCGCATGAGGTGGCCAAAGTACTGGAGTTTCAGCTTTAGCTGACTCATTGGAAAAGACCCTGATGCTGGGAAAGATTGAAGGTAGGAGGAGAAGGGGATGGCAGAGGATGAGACGGTTGGATGGCATCACCGACTCGATGGATGTGAGTCTGAGTAAACTCCAGGAGTTGGTGATGGACAGGGAGGCCTGGCATGCTGCAGTCCATGGGGTCACAAAGAGTCAGGCACAACTTAGTGATTAAAAAACAAGGCATCACTCAGGGGCTCAGTGACCTTCTTCCCAGCTGTTGGAGGGAGTCTGAAGATGCTGAGGCAAACCCTGGCCCAGGCACCCAGCCAAGGCCTTCTCCTCACACAGCATTCCTCATCACAAGCCCTGTTTTTGTACTGCAGCCTCACTGACTGAACGTTCAGGAGAGGCCGGTGCTTCCTGTGTGCAGGATGACAGGCCCATGGCACTTGGGCTGCAGGTGGTCTTTTAAATGATCACGTGCCTGGCTGACAGGAAAATCCATCTTCGCCATTGGTCTCCTGCCCTGGGCATCCTGATGTTGCTGAGCCATCAGCAGGCAGCCAGGCAGCGCTTGAGTTTGTCCGTCCCTCCTGATAATCGAGATGTCTAAAGGCAGGCGATGGGGAGGGAGGGCCACGGTGGTCTGGGGACCAGCCCACAAACTGCTGGGCTCTGATGTCAAGGGCCCAATTCCAGGGCCCAGCCACCAAGCCCAGAGCAGTTAAGAACCATTAAGCAGTAAAATAGAGTGTCCACAAACCCCTCCCACCCTGACTCCCCGACCCCTTCCTGGCATGGTGCCGATTTCTAGTTCTACAGCCCCTCTCATCACCTTGTAATTGACATTGCTCTGCATTGAGTTCGTCTACTCTTCCTCTTGTTGCACACTCTCTGCCCTCTGCTCCCATTTGGATTCTTTATCACTAAGGTCCCAAGAAACCGAGCAGGAGAGCAAGCGTCCTCTCCAGTGACCCAAAGGGGCCAGGAGCCAGGCCAGGAGCTGGCAATCACTGGCTGTCTCAGCCAGCCCCGAGTGTGAGTGGACCAGCTCCCAACCTCCTCTCAGCAGGGGAACAGAACCCAAGTCACCCTCAATGGCTTGGTTCCCCCCTCGCCAGGAAGGGGTCCCCTGTGCAGCCATGTGCATCTGTGGGATGCCCGCCTCTAGGAGTGAGTTTTCCCCAAGTTCACCTTTGCATTGGATTGAGGAGAGGTGGTAACATAAGAATTGAAATTTAGATGGGTTAAGTTTGAGAAACCTGCATCGTCGTGGTTTCCAGATTGCTTTCTGTTAAGTCAGGTTGTTGGGCTCCTCTTACAACCCAACAGGAAGCTCCAGAAGGGACAGATGACAGTTTTCCACTCAGAATCTGCCTCCTCAGATGGACACAAAGCATGAGGAACTATAATCCTGTAGCGTACAGATGCATGGAGGCAGAATAGTGCTATTTCAAAGAATTAATGAGGCTTTAAGATGCTCTGGTTCAGTTAGTTCAGTCAGTTCAGTTGCATTTGACTCCTTGCAAGCCTGTGGACTGCAGCACGCCTGGCTTCCCTGTCCTTCACCAGCTCCCAGAGCTTGCACAAATGCATGTGCATCGAGTTGGTGATGCCATCCAACCGTCTCATCCTCTGTCACTCCCTTCTCCTCCTGCCTTCAGTCTTTCCCAGCATCAGGGTCCTTTCCAATGAGCCAGTTCTTTGCATCTGTTGGCCAAAGTATTGGAGTTTCACCTTCAACATCAGTCCTTCCAATTAATATTCAGGACTGATTTCCTTTATGATTGACTGGTTTGATCTCCTTGTAGTCCAAGGGACTCTCAAGAGTCTTCTCCAGCACCACAATTCAAAAGCATCAATTCTTTGGCACTCAGCTTTCTTTATGTTCCAACTCTCACATCCATACGTGACTCATGGAAAAAACTATAGATTTGACTAGATGGACCTTTGTTGGCAAAGTAATGCCTCTGCTTTTTAATATACTAACTAGGTTTGTCATAGCTTTTCTTCCAAGGAGCAAGCACCTTTTAATTCCATGGCTGTAGTCACCATCTGCAGTAATTTTGGAGCCCAAGAAAATAAAATCTCTCACTGTTTCCATTGTTTCCCCATCTACTTTCTATGAAGTGATGGGGAATGGATGCCATGATCTTCATTTTCTGAATGTTGAGTTTTAAGCCAGCTTTTTCACTCTCCTCTTTGACCTTCATCAAGAGGCTCTTTAGCTCCTCTTTGCTTTCTGCCATAAGGGTGGTATCATCTACATATCTGAGGTTATTGATATTTCTCCTGGCAATCTGGATTCCTGCTTGTCTGGCATTTTGCATGGGCTTCCCTCATAGCTCAGTCAGTAAAGAATCTGCCTGCAATGCAGGAGACTCCAGTTTGATTCCTGGGTTGGGAGGATCCACTGGAGAAGGAAATAGCAATTCCATTATTCTTGCCTGGAGAATCCCATGGACAGAGGAGCCTGGCAGGCTACAGTCCAGGGGGTCTCAAGAGTCAGACATGACTTAGTAACTAAACCACCACCACCACTCGGCATATAAGTTAAATAAGCAGGGTGACAATATACAGCCTTGATATACTCCTTTCCCCACTTGGAACCAGTCTGTTGTTCTATGTCCAGTTCTAAATGTTGCTTCTTGACCTGCATATAGATTTCTCAGGAGGCAGGTAACATGGTCTGGGATTCCCATCTCTTTAAGAATTTTCTACAGTTTGTTATGATCCACACAGTCAAAGGCTTTAGCATAGTCAATGAAGCAGAGGTAGATGTTTTTCTAGAATTCTCTTGCTTTTTCTATGATCCAACGGATGTTGGCAATTTGATCTCTGGTTCCTCTGCCTTTTCTAAATACTGTTTGAACATCTGGAAGTTCTCAGTTCATGTACTGTTGAAGCCTCACTTGGAGATTTTTCAACATTACTTTGCTAGCATGGGAGATGAGTACAATTGTGAGGTAGTTGGAACGTTCTTTGGCATCACCTTTCTTTGGGATTGGAATGAAAACACCTTTTCCAGTCCTGTGGTCATTGCTGAGTTTTCCAAATTTGCTGGCATATTGAGTGCAACACTTTAACAGCATCGTCTTTTAAGACTTGAAATAGCTCAGCTGGAATTCCATCACCTCCACTAGTTTTGTTTGTAGTGATGCTTCTTAATGCCCACTTGACTTCAAATTCCAGGATGTCTGGCTCTAGGTGAGTGATCACACCATGATGGTTGTCTGGGTCATTAAGATCTTTTCTGTACAGTTCTTCTGTGTGTTCTTGCCACCTCTTCTTAATATCTTCTGCTTCTGTTAGGTCCATACCATTTCTTCCATGCCAATATTTTCATGAAATATTCCCTCGGTATCTCTAATTTTCTTGAAGATATCTCCAGTCTTTCCCATTCTATTGTTTTCCTCTATTTCATTGCATTGATCTCTATTTCTTCAAGATGCACTGGCTAGAATAGCCAAAAATGGAAATCTGAAATGCTGCCAATTTAAGCATTAGTGTCCCACCAGTAGCAACAGCATAAAGAACTTGAAATAAGAACATCACACATGCCAAACAGCAAGCGGTTGTGCCTTTTTTGGTGGGAAGGGAGAAGTGGGCTGGAGACCTGTGAACCCATTGTGCAGAGAAATACAGTAAGAAAAAAACAGTGCAAAAAATAACCTCACATTTTAACATACAAACAGCTTCAAGCTACATTCCATGTCTTTTAAAAGCACTTCTTACCTGAGAACATGTGCCATTCTGCACATTTTAACAAGAGGTTTGCTAATGTCCTTTTCCCATCAGAGAAAAGTATCAATGACTCATGAATAAACATTATCATCATTTACATAATAACTAAAAGTCTCCAAGCCAGGGACGCCCACTATGGTGCTCCAGTGCCCTCATCTTTACTGTGTTATTCTCCAGCTAATTCAATTGTGTCCTCTCTCAATTCCATGATGCTCATATCTTCCTGACTATGGAACCACTGCACTAATATTAAAGTGGTAATCAAGATTGCCTGTAAATATTCATAGCAATAAATGACTCCCTCGTGCCCTGTGAGTTCCAGGCTTGCAGCCTGAAGCATTTATTTAGTGCCAGGGAGGGATAGTTATTTCAGAGTCCCTGGAATACAATATTTTAATATTTGTGTTCTGCTTGAAAAACTAGGTTCCTCTGAGCTTCTGGTACCAATGGTTGAGATAAATGACTTTGGCTCTGACTGATTATCGTACTTACAAGGATAACCTACACATGGTGATGGGTGTATATTTGGCTGTGGTCCCCACTTCTGATTTTTAATGTAGTTCCCTTCCTTTCTGCAGGCTCACTCACCTTATTTCCACTTTATGGTCAGGTTAAGATTTTTCTAAGTCATTGAAAATTGGCTATTATTTAAAGACATAGAAACATTAAGGAGATGGGGCAGTGTATCATTCCATTCATCAGAGGTGGAAAAAATTCATAAGCATTCCCCCATCCATAGAAATATACCTTTGTTGACTTGGAATATTTTGTAGCCATCAAGGGTGAAACAATTTAAATCCAGGTTTAGGTGAGCCCCCAGTTACACAAATTAAAGAGTGGCGGCCTAACATTTTCAAGTAAAATGTGAAAGTAGATCATTTTTAAGATCCCTTTATTGGTGTTATAATATTGCTTGTAAGTAACACATAGCAGAGAAAATAATTTACATTGCTGAAGGATATCATTTAATAAAAATATTATTAACAAGGACTAAACAAATAAAGGCAACCCAGTAAATAATAATGAAAAGAAAAATACTATAGCTAATTTTTAAAGATCACTTTTAAAATGTGTGTTTATATTTCCAGGTAAGAGGGATGTGCTGGACAAGTGCATTGTGGGAGACTTCAGAAAAAGTACAGGGCAGACAAGGGGCCCAGTGACAGGCAGTGGGGTTCAGCCAGAGCTTTATTTTGTAGACCTGTCTGGGCAAGCCATTTGGGAGAGCCAGCCTAAACTCATTTCCATGAGGAACTTACAAGGAGAGCAGCCTCAGAAGAAACTAAATATGCACTTGATCCTGGGCTTCTAGCTTCCAGAACTGCACAAAAATGAATTTTTGTTAATCTACCCAGTCTGAGATACTTTGTCTTGGCAGCCTTAGCAAATGAATACAGGGTGGCTTCTAGGATTCTGGAAATATTTTGACTTTTCAATTGGGTGGTAGATACCCTGATGATTATTTTATTGTTGTTTTTTAAATTATACTTTTATATAAATTGTATGTTTTATATATTCTTTTGGATATACTTTTCCCCATTAAAAAATAGAATTATAATGAGTGTCAAGACATTTCTAGCATAGTGATAAGCATTAAATGTTTTATTCAGCAAATGCAGTTCTTTAAGCATTCAATAAAATACATGATTTCATTAGGGCAATCAATATGTCCTTTTTAAAAATGAATGCTGTATTTAACCAGTACTAGTTCATCATCTCCTATGTCTAAAAATCAAAAGAAAATGGGATGAATACATGCTTTTAGACTAAAAAATCTTTGGCAAGGAGTGGTTTTGAGTTAAAATAGTTCTCTGTTTAACTTCTCCATTGAATTTGCCTATACAAATCAGGTCTCAGCTAAAATATATAGATAAAGCTCTTTCTACCTCCCCGGGGGAAAATGTATTCATTTGAAATATGTTGACACTACAACATTCTAACAGCTCCTGTAGGGACTTTATGTGGAATTAGTACAAATGTTTGTGTTTAATCTAGCTGAATTTTTCAGGGAGTGGAAAGGGTGCTGCAAATATTTAATTTGTATCCACAAATGTAATTGTCAGTATTTGTCTTTAAAATAATAATGTGTGAGAAAAAAGAAAAATATAAAATAGTGATGTCTTAGGCAAACACAATTTGCAATTAAAGTAATTATTTTCACACAAACATATAAAATAGACAGACATGCTGTTCGGAAACATCTTGACAGGACATTGAGATGTATTTTTGTTCTGCTATTTTATTGCAAATGTAATTAATGATCTTGTTTTTCTAAGATATAATTAATGAGTACAAACTGTAGACCTCAGAGAGAACTCTCTGTATGTGTCTGTAATTAAATCTCAGTGTCAGGAAGCATGGGTAAATTTAGGTGAAAGTCCTTGCGGCACACTTGAAAGCCGATCCAGGGCTGAGAAACACATTTTGTCTCCTGTATTAAAATCAAAGGAAGTTATGCATGTTTAGGAATATTGAGTTTAAAAGTTCAGCAAACACTCAGAAATCCATGCAATTCTTAGAAACCCCAGGGATTATCAAAATATAGCAAGTAGGAAGTATGGTTACACTAGATCACTGATGTTTGTACCGTCGTTAGGATGAATCCATAAAAAATAAGATCTGGGCCTCCGCGGCGGCTCAGTGGGAGACAGCTCCCCTGCCAGTGCGGGAGACGTGGGTTTGATCCCTGCCCCGGGAAGATCCCACATGCCGCAGAGAAGCTAGGCCTGGGCACAGCTATTGAGCCTGTGCTGTAAAGCTCAGGAGTGGCACCTGCTGAGCCCATGTGTAGCAACTGCTGAAGCCCCAGGCACCCTACAAGAGAGATCACGGCAGTGAGAAACCCACGCACCACAAACAGAGAGTGGCCCCGTTCACCCAAGCTGGAGAAAAGCCCGCACAGCAAGCAAGACCCAGCACAGTCAGAAATAAACAAATAAATACAATTATTTAAAAAAAAAAAAAACAGATCTGGTTAAACCCAGATATTATACTTAAGTATTTGATGTATATGAATATCCAGCAGTTTAACTCTCAAGCTTAAGTAACTACTTAATAAATAATGTCACCCATCAATTAATTGAGAAGAGCTTTCTTTAAAAACAAAACAGAACTTATGCTGGCACTCAGTTTTATCTCCCGAAGGCACCAATATTCAAAACAGTGTAGCACTTGGGCAGCTCTTGGATGGTGCAAGTCTCAGGTTTTTATTACTGACCAAGGGGTGCGCAGTAAAGACAGAAATTTCTGTGAACCCTGTGAAAATGAAATGTTCCACATCTGAGCTGTCTAGCAGGGATAACCAGTAGCTCCGTGTTGCTTTAGAGCCTTGAAATGTGTCCAGTGTGACTGATGAACTGATTTTTAATTTTGATATCACTTGAATTAATTTAAATGTAAGTAGGCATATGTGGCTAATGGTTACCATATTAGATATGGGAAATTACAAAAAGACATTCCAAGGGCTGCCCTAAAAATAGAGTGAATAATGTCTCACCCTTTGTGGTTCTCCCTGGTTATATGGCATTAGTTAATTCAAGTTGTAATATTTCCCCAAAAGTCGTGTGACCTTCCGTTGTGGGTTCTATCTCAATTTTGTTTCATCTTAACTCATTATTTTAATGTTAGTTATTGGAACTCATTAATACAATCCATTTATCTCTTAAAACATAGTAGCATGGGATTCTTCATAGACAAGCTGAATTGCTGTCTTGTAAAAAAGTCCCTTAAACTCTGGAGTTATAATTTTGTCATTCAGGTGCCAAGTGGCGTCTGACTCTGCAATCCCATGGACTGCAGCACGCCAGGCTCCTCTGCCCACTGTCTCCTGGAGTTTGCTCAAATTCATGTCCATTGAGTTGGGGATGCTATCTAACCATCTCATCCTCTGCTGCCCCCATCTCCTTTTGCCTTATTATTAAATATTCTTATTTAATAATATTATAATAGTTATAATAGTGTCTTTCAAATATGGGATGTTCAAGAATTATGTCTAGACTTATTCTCCTCTTATTGAAGCATGAATCCAGAAGAACTTAAAAAGGCAGACAAAACCAGGACACTGAAGTCAGCAGCAGTAATTTAATGTGGGTGATGATGTTTGAACAAGGTTGAGATTTCACTTGAAGCACCAGGGCAACACCGCCTGGGAGGAGCTGGTGATCTTGAGTTCACGTTGTCATTTCTGTCCTGACACATCTCTCCTCCGCTGTGATCTTTTTAAGGCGCTAAGCAGCCTTCACTTCCTCAGTGGGCTATGATGGCATTTGGTCCTTCCTTACGCTGGCTGCTTCCCTTGTGGCTCAGATGGTAAAGAATCTGCCCGCAATGCGGGAGACCCAGGTTCAATCCCTGGATTGGTAAGATCCCCTGGAGAATGAAATGGCAACCCACTCTAGTATTCTTGCCTAGAGAATTCCCTGGACAGAGGAACCTGGCAGGGTACAGTCCATGGGGTCATAACAAGTCAGAAACGAGTGAGCGGCTCCACTTTCTTTCTTCTTTGTGTTGGTTGCATCGTTTGTGAATTAACTCGTCCTCTGCCCTCTCCCATCCACCTGGGCAGTGGGCAGTACTGCCTGGCCTGAGCTGAGCACAGCAACTATGGTGAGCTGAGTCAGGGCATGGTCCTGCTGGATGAACTCTCCACCTCATCAGAATGAAAGCACAGCATTCCCTTTTCAAAATCAACATTAAACATTTTAGTAATGCCTGATGGACACGTGATGCCTCCAACTGAAACATGTTAGCTGGGGGTAACAGAGGGAGTTGGAGGCTGACCGCCGGTCCCCAGAATCCCTGAGGATGTAATAGGCAGGGAAGCAGGGAGAGGCTTTGTCAAGTGACTATGGGTTGGCAAATCGATTTTGACTTGGGTAAGGATGACGCATCATTGACTTGGGCTCCTCGAGAGGGATGTGGTATGTTCAGCCAGCCTGGTTTAGATGGGGGCTAACCTGGGACAGGGGTGTGGGTTCAGGGACAGTACCCCATGGTTGTGCTCTCCAAGAGGGGCAAGGAGCTCGTTGGGATTTCTGGGGCAGAACAGTGAATATAGATGCCTGCCCCCCACTGAGAGACCGGCAAGCACAGACTAGGGTTTCTTGGGACCCGGAAGCGAGGTGGAGGAAGGTGTCTGCCTCGCAAGAGGGAGGAGACGTAGAGCTGTCTGCCCTATTCATTCACTCATTCTCCTCTTCACCAAATGTTAACTGAGCTTCTGTTATTTGTCTGGCACCGTGGAGGATAAGGAAGGGGACAGAGGACGAGATGGTTGGATGGCATCAACAGCTCAATGGCCGTGGATCTGTGCAAACTCTAAAAGATAGTGGAGCACGGGGAAGCTTGGCATGCTGCAGTCTGTGGACTATCAGTGAACCGGACACGACTGAGTGGCTGAACAACCAAACAACAAAAGGGACATGTTAGCAACAAATCCACATCCTGAATTGTAGTGAGTAGGAAGGGAGTTCTTCCTTCCAGGGAGGGAAGGGGCAGGAGACTGGGAAAAAGAATACCTGCGGGGAGGTGGGTGTCATTAGACTGGGGAGTGAGGTAAGGCTTCTTCGGGTCATTGATATTTAAGCTGAGCCTGGGTAGTTGGGAGAAAGCATTCCAGGCAGAGGGAATGTTGCCTCAGAGCTGCCAAGCAGCCTGGTGTGTTGGAGGAGCTGGCAAAGCCAGTGTGGCTGGAGCTGGGTGACCCAGGAGGAGCGCAGTGCAGGCGGGTGTGGAGGGCAGGGAGGGCCAGGCCATGCAGGCGCTGTGGGCCACATGAAAGTGTCGGCATGTTCACTGTGAAAAACAGTGAACAGTGTGGCGGTTTCTCAGAACCTACAAAGAGAGTTACCATATGGCCCAGCAGTTCCACTCCTGGGCATATACCACCCCCCAAAAAACCAAAAACATGAATTTAAAAAGATAGATGCATTCCAACGTTCATAGCAGCATTACTTACAAAGGCAAGATATGGGAGCAACCTAAGTGTCCATCAGTAGATGAGTGGAGAATGGACGGATATGCACAATGGAATACTACTCGGTCATAACAAGGAATGAAAATGTTGCTAATGGCAGCAACATGGAGGATTTGGAGGGTAAATACTGTATGATATCACTTATATATGGAATCTAAAAAATACAGCAAGTTAGTAAATACAGAGAAAAAAGAGCAGACTCATAGGTACAGAGAACAAATGAGTGGTTCGCAGTGGGGAGAGGGAATGGGGAGCAGCCATGTAGGGGAAGGGAATTAAAGGTATAAACTATGAGGTACAGTATAAGCCACAAGGATAGAGAATATAGCCAGTATTTTTACAATAACTATAAACGGAATATAACCTTTCAAAATTATGAATCACTATGTATTACACCTGTAACTTATATAATATTTTATATCAATTATGATTAAGTAAATTTTTTTGAAAAAAAATTGGCTTCTTATCATCAGTGTGCTGGGATGTCAATGTACTGTCATCCATAAGGGTAGATGGATGAGCCTGTGATTTTTAAAATATCCTCGCCCTGCCACTGGGGAGTGGATGGGAGGAAAGCTCAGGCAGATGTGGAGGAACTTGGGGTAGAGGGTGTTGCAACATCCAAGAGGTGTGAACCAGAGCAGGGTGTGGAGATATCCAACCTAGACAACAGGAATTATGCTTTGGAGGGTGACTCAATAGGACCTTTTCAAGGATTGGATGATTTGTTGAGGGAGACAGACTTCAAATTTCTGACATGAACAGTTGGGGAAAAAGAAAGTGTCTTTGCTGGAAACAGAGAAACCAAGGAAGGAATAAATTATGAGTCAAGAAGGACCCCAAGCGTATGTGGCCCACGGAAAGGCAAGCAGAGGCCAGGAATTCCGGGTGTGTCATTACTATCTGGGAGAGTGATGCATTTTCCAGACTCTCATCCTGCTTATTTGGTCTCCTCTCCTCAAGGTCTCAGAATGGTCCCAGGAAGAAATGTATTTTTCTCTCTCTCCATTGACTATGTCTACAGAGAATATTCGGATATTGGCATGCCAAAGTGAAATGATTTTCAACTGACTTCTCTTATTTATCTTTCAGATTCACCCAGGAGTGTTGAATTTTCGAATACAACTGACCAGCAAAGAACTGATCGTGAACCTGGAAAGAAATGAGTAAGTCGGGTTAATTCATGTTTATGGCCTGACAGGAGAAAGTTTTGACATGGAGAATGGAAAGTGCTGTGTAATTGAGGTTGGCATTTAGAGACGCAGAACTGAAAGCATGGATTTATAATCCAGATTCGGATTTGAGGCTGGAATTAGCTTCAAAAAATGATCCAATGGAAAAATAAAGAATTTTATCACTCTGAAAAAGAACTTTCTAATTCAGCAGGTTTTTCTCATAGTTCTGATGTTTCCTTTTTCAGAGCCTGATTTTTCAAGGATAGAGTTTAAGCATCCTCTGTTCTGTTCCAATAACTGTTCCATAATTAGTTGACTTTTGGCAATTCCTGGGTTATATAAGGAGAAACAACTTCAAATGGGTTGAAGCTCTTTTTTTTCCTTGGGAAATACCAAGAGTTTATTTTATCTTTCAGAGCTTGTCTCCAGTGTTATGAAGTATTTATTTTATCTTTTTATTAAAAAATTTGGCCCTTTTTTTGCAAAATTGCATAAATTTCCAGAAAATGGTATTATATTATTTTTCTGCAGCACATGGACGTTATTACATATTTTGTGTGCCTTCCCTGGAGAAATCCATGGCTGCTTCAGGGCACAAGTAAAAACAAAAATTCATATTTTATTACCCTATAGAGTTTGTGGCTCTCTCCATGGGCTCCTCAGATCTAAAGGACCCCCTACGATCCTATTTGATTAGTATCAAAGAAGAATCAAGCTCCCCTACTAAGCAATCTGTATTTAAAGAGATAAATCAAGTTCCCAAGTCTTGCTTGATCTAAAATGGGAGTTTCTCACTTCCAGAGTGACTGGTTCCCATTTCTTACCCCTCGGTGAAATGCTGATTTTTGTGAAATGACAGTATAGGTAAAGACAGCTTCATTGAAATGAGTTCTGCCAGAGATATTGCATCACAGAAATCTGACTCAGCATCTCTGTGTAAATGAGTGAGATCACTTCCTTACATCGGTGCTTTGGTTTGAGGGTCCTTAGCAAATTGGATGAACAGGTTCATGAATGGCCAGCTCTCACATTCAGTACCTGACACTGTGGCCCACAGCAATTATAAACAAATAGATAAATTTCAAAGTACAGGTGAATATATATTACAAATACATGTGTTTCAAAGGAATATGTGTAGAATAGCATAGCCTGCTTCTTGGGATGTGCAGCCTGCCTCTTGGCATTTTGTGAGCAGTACATGATGAGTTTTTAGCTTTTCTTGTGACTTGGTCATGTTAATAAAGAAATTCAGCCGCACATCTTGGATAATCAGAGGGTTGAGTGGAAACCTGAATATTGCTTTTGATATGTCTCTCTTAGCAAATTAAATACTGTCATGCTCTTTTTTTTTCATATAAGAATATCATAGGACATTTTAATTTGTGCCCCTACTCTTTGGATGTGGTTTTGAAAATATCACAGTGGACAGAGCAAAAGAGCAAAAGAAAATCAGGCTTTTGGTGGTGATGTATACCTTGATGGGGTTTTAGGATTGGCAGCTGGATTTGGGAAGTGTCTTTTTTGCGACTGTTCTTATTAGCCTGCTGGAAGAATGTCGTCAGTGGCAAGACTAAGACTGAGCCTGCACCTTTGCATGATATTAAGGCTGCAGGTAGAGGAACGGAAATTGACTTAATAAAAACCTCAAGTTAGTTTTCACTCTAAAAGGAGTATGTATCCAATGCAAAAAAAATGAAAACTATAGGGGAAAAAAATCAAGAGCTTCCCCAACCCCCCAGAATATTTCTACTACCAAACACAACCCTGGTTAGTACTTTGGTGAATGTTTGCATATAATTTTTTTTTCTTATGAGTGAGTCTCTGCCCCTTTGATATCATAGTCTGTGTGTAATCTGATATTCTCGTCATTTAGCTTTCTGATGGAAGTCCTTTCCCATATAGAAATGTATTTCTTACAGCCCATCTGGTTCTGAGTCTGTAAAGTGACTTGATAGCCTTCTTCATGGGTCCCTTTGAAAATGACTTACCTTCCATTAAGGTGGGTATGATAGTCCATGCTAAGAACTACATGGTGGCTAATTTGTATAAAAGAACGTTTTAAAGATGCCTTAATTTGCCCACTGCCAACTGTGGGCCTATCAGAAGACAGTCTCAGAATTAGAAAAGCTGTAAACATAGAACCTTCCCTTCTTGATTTATTTCTTTTCCCGACTTCACTGTCAAAGTATGTTTAGAAGGGTATATGGAGATAGCTTTTGTGCCCCTAGGACACTGTATGGGGCTTCCCAGGTGGCGCTAGTGGCAAAGAACCTGCCTGCCAATGCAGGAGACGTAAGAGATGCAGGTTCAGTCTTTGGGTCAGGAAGATCCCCTGGAGGAGGCCATGGCAACCCACTCCAGTATTCTTGCCTGGAGAATCCTGTGTTCAGAGGAGCCTGGTAGGCTATAGTCCATAGGGTCACACAACTGAAGCAACTTAGCACGCATGACATTGTATAGCTTGATTTTAATTAAACTACTTATACTAATTGTGGAAATTTCATTTTGTTAAGAATACCATTTTCAAAACTAGAGCATGGGAATGTGACTATTTTATTAATAATCCACTTCTCTCCAAATATTTCAGTATAACACATTTTTTGAAAAAAGTGGCATGCCTGCCTCATAAGAACTCCACTGTTGAAATGAGGAATACCAAAAATATTCTACAGAGTTACAGATAGAATGAAATGCATGCATGCTACTGGCTATTTGTCAGGCCTAGAAGATAATCAACCATCCAGTGTAAAGTAGAATTTTTAATTTACATAGCCTTTGGCCCAATAGATCCAAATGAAGCAGAGATAAATGAGCAAGAAAGCAAAATAAATGTGAATTTTCACAACCAGCAGAACATAGAGCCTGACCAATCAGAAGGTAGCCTGGTCGGTACCTTGCTTCAGAGCCCACAATGGGGAATCACCCCGGGTCTAAGGATGTTCATTGCAGAATGTTCTACCTAAAAGTATGTCAATAGGAAATTGATTAAGTAAGTCATGACTCAGCTATGAAATAGAGCTATGCAGCAGTACAGCTAAAGATGATAATAGAGATTTTTATTAATGTAAAAACCATTGATATAATCAGTGTGAACAGCCTGTTACTTTATATGACATTCAGTTTTTATCTTAAGGTTACAGTTGTGTCCATGAATGCCAGAAAGATTTGGATATTTACTTTCTCAATATTTTACAAGCAATTATCCTTAAAATTAGGAAAAATTTTTAATTTGAAGGAAAAAAGCTTCTGTAAAAACTTGGGAATGATTGTAATGAGGAATGTTGAAGTGTTTCCTATTCAGCAAAAGGAAATAGTGAATGGGATCCCAGGGACGGGGGAGCCTGGTGGGCTGCCATCTATGGGGTCTCACAGAGTCAGACACGACTGAAGTGACTTAGCAGCTTAGCAGCAGCAGCAAGGCCTCCAGCAACTTTCCCAGGGCTAAAAAACGGTACCCATGGACTATATCCAGAAATCTATTTTAATTAAAAACCTGCTTAAAAATCAGAACCAAAATAAAGTTCCCTCAGTGCCTCCAATCATAAAAGTCATCATCTAAAATAAATGCAAAAAGGGAGTCACCTAAGTAACCCCACTCCCAGACTTGGTATAAACCGATTTTTCATGAAGCAGGGCTGATTTGTATTGCTTGATTGTTTAGGGGAATCTATTTTATTTGCCTTCTAGCATCTCTAATTTGTGCAAAGATCAGATGCTGTTCATTTCAAATCTGTGTTTGTAGAGCCATAATTGAATGTTTAAAGAAACTCAGAGCTTCCCCAGAGAAGCATTTTTCACAGTGTTGCTGTCTGCCTCTAGAATGGCGGGGACCCACTTTGTGAAGTTCCGTAACTCTGCTCGATCCCCATGGACACCCAGGCCATTCCTCAAACAGGTGCTCTGTGTATCTGCATGTCTGATCAAAATGCTTTGTTGGACAGGTGGGCCAGCTTAGACATGCGCTTTTCCAGTTTAGGATAATGGAAACTGACGGCGGTAGATCACACCCCCTGCGAGTCTCAGACCCACCAAGCTCTCTGTTTTCAAGACTGTCCGCCAGTGAGTGAAGGCAGTCTCTGGGGGAAGTCCACAGCCGCTTGATCTCTACGTGGGGTGTCGCTGAGCTAGAAGAACTTTGGTATATTGGCTTTTCTTCTGTCTGGAATAGTTCCAGATATCTCTTAAGGGGCAGCTCTAATTAATACTCACTCTGAAACAGTTGCAGAAAGGAGCTCTTTCAATTTGTCAAGCCTGAGCATGAATATCTGAGAAGGCATTTATCGGAGAGTATCTCAGAATATCACGATGTAGGGTAGAAAAAGGCAGATAGTGGCCTGGTAGGACTGAGAGGATTAGCACTTGGCTGAATAACCACCAGAGAATATCAAGCCGTTGTTCAGGCTGAACCAAATCGTGTTGGACAGCTGGACCGAGATGGCTGTCAGTGGCCTTCGGGCTGTGTACCCGGCCTCATCCTGGCCCAGCAATCATCAGCCCATCGTTATGAAGACATGATAGGTGTGCTGGGCATGTTTCTTGGCAACACAAAGCTGGTTTGGGGTCACTGAGCTCTGCGTGGCGGAATCTAGATTATGGAGATTTCTGCAGTTTGGATAAATGGGCCAAAATTAACAAGATGAGACTTTTTGTTTTTTTTTTTTTTTATTGAAGGATAGTTGCTTTACAGAATTTTGTTATTTCCTGTCAAACCTCAACGTGAATCAGCCACAGGTGTGCATATGAACCTCCCTCCCATCATGGGGATAAATGTAAAGTCCTTTTCTTGGATTAACAAAAAGAAATAGATAAATAAACATGGTAAGTTCAGAAAGAAATTGACTAGGTGTTCTTGCGAATGAGACCTTCAAATTCAGTGTGAGCCCCTGAGGTGATGGGGCTGCTGAAAGGTGCTGCCCCGGGGTGCACAGGTCACCCAGGTGGGAGGTGGGTCCTGGACTGGGTGGGGCACCATTCTGCTGTGTGGGACCCTGGTCAGGTCACAGGCAGAACCCTGACCCCCGCGCAATTTCAGGCTGGGTGTTTGAGAGCTGCTTGCCACTGGTCTCATCTCCACGCTTGGACGTTCATTACCTGTCCCATCAGCCAGAGATGTCTTCAAGGTCGGGGGCGGGGTCTTTACTTCCTCCTCCATCCCCTTCCACATGGCTTGGCCTGTTGTGGGCGCTCTCTGAGCATATATCAAAAAGCAAATGACAGGATGTGGACAGCCTGAACCAGGCCAGGGGTGAGTCAACAGGACGATAAGTTCTGTCCTGGGTGGTGTGAGAAACTACCTTCTCAAGGAGAAAGTTCTGGAAAGGATGCTGGGTTGGGAGTCAGGTAGCCAGGTTCTGAAACCCAGTTTTGTTTCCAACAACAATCTGTTAATACATATACCCTCTCCATTTCCTCATCCGCATAATGGAATAAAAGTCTGTGTACAGTCAGTACCGAGAGGTGAGAGCTCAAGTTCTTCTTGATGATCCGATTTGAGTGGTTCAATGACATAGTCTTGTAGATCCAGTGAGATTACTTATTTCACCCAGTTGTACCCTTGGCTTCGCCAGCACTGTGTCCTGTTTGAAGTGTCCTAAGTTAATGGAGATCCTTTTATGCCTCATCTTCACCCACGAGTCTCGAGGCCGTCTGAACATCTCAATTCCGACAAGAGCTGCAAGGGATTTACGTGCTGCTCCTTTGGCTTCCTGTTGCTGTCGTGGTGTTAATTTCACAATCTTGACATCCTCAGGAATTAGAATTCTCACATCTTTGTCTGCATGCAGAGCGCTATTTCTTTCCATTTCTACTCTGGCAGAAGAAGCCTCACCTGCCTGTCAGAAGCTTTAGGCTTAATTTGCCTGGTGTTCTAATTACTGACTAAACCAATGAGGGCAAAGCTGTGTTACAGAAACTTTACTATCTCATCTAATGTTTTTCTCTCTCACCTTCCCTCGCACCATTCATAAATCTTTATCAGGGTCTTTATTCACTCAAATGATTCCTAATGGTAATCAAAAAGATATCAATGAAACCCTTTATTTCTTTAGCCATTTTTTTCACATTTATTTTATTTTTTTTCTAATTTATTTTATTGAAATAGAGTTGATCTGCAGTGTGGTGTTAACTTCTGCTGAATAGCACAGTGACTCAGTTGTACATGTATATACACTCTTTTTCATATTCTTTTCCATTATGGTTTATCATGGGGTATTGAACATAGTTCTCTGTGCTATACAGTCGGATCTCGTTGTTTATCCATTCACTATATAATAGTTTGTATCTGCTAATCACAAACTCCCAATCTGTCCCTCCCCAGTGCCCCCACTTGGCAACCACGAGTTTGATCTCTTTGTAAGTCTGTTCCATAGATAAGTTCATTTGTGCCGTATTTTAGATTCCGCATATAAGGGATGTCATATGGTATTTATCTTTCTCTTTCTGACTTACTTCACTTAGTATCATCACTTTGAGTTGCACCCATGTTGCAGCAAACAGCATTAATTCTTTCTTGTTACGGCTGAGTAATAGTCCACTGAACATGTGGACGTTTAGGTGGTTTCCATATCTTGGCTGTTGTAAATAGTGCTGCATGTATCTCTTTGAATTATAGTTTTGCCCAGATATATGCTCAGGAGTGAGGTTGCAGGATCGTATGGCAGCTCTATTTTTGGCACATTTATTTCATACCAGACGCTATTGTTGGCCCTGGACATAGAGTGGAGAAGGCAATAAGGTCAAGTCCTTGTCCTCCTGGAGGTCAGTCGAGAAGCCCAGTGCTAAACAGGTCACCACAAGGCGATACTGAATGGCAGCGGTGCTGAGAGTTACAAAGACAAGCAGGAGGCCCATTCTGGCCTAGGGAAGGAAGCCAGGTAAAGAAGCAACATTTAAGCTGTGTGTGAAGAGAGGTGAGCCAGGTCTAGGGGAGCAGACCATACAGGGTTCTGAAGAGATGGATGAGCATACTGGACGTCCCAAGGGCAGGAAAGGAATACTGAAGGGTTTCAGAAATGAAGATCAGTGTGTTAGTGAGCAGGAGGGAGATGCAGAGAGAGGAGTGGAGACCAGTCCAGGGGGGCCTTGGGCTCCGAGGTAAGATCTTCTATTTTCTCCTAAGGACCACAGTGCCTCATGGAAGCAAAGCCTGTAAGCAGAGCAATGACTTTCATGGAACGGAGTAAATCAGAACTGTTCTGGAGGGAGAATGGACAGAAACTGATGGGCCATCAAATGAGTGCTTAATGAAAGGGAAGATGTCAATGATAATTCTTAAATATGGTTTGCCAGAAGACCAGTGATGATCTTTGATTGGAATAGAGAACCCTAGGAAAGGACGAAGAGCTTGCCCTTTGAGCTGGGGTCAGGGACACAAGGATACAGATTGTGGCGGGCATGGCCCTCTGAGTCTTGGAGGAGGGTAGACACTTGAGCCTCACAGAATCCAGTCTGGAGGTGACATGAGAGGGTGCTCATATGGAGTTGGACCTGCATTTCTTTGCGATCCGTGAGTGTTTGCAGGAGTAGCTGGGGGCTGTGAGCTAGAGAGCACCAGCCTGCAGTGGAACATCACGAGACATCTGCCATGGCCCTGAGTGTATCTCGATACCTGTCCAGCCCAAGGCTGTGACAGTACTTCATGTAACATCCAGATGGGAGCCAAGAGGGGAAGCCTGTGGCCTCCAGGCTTACTCCCAGCCCAATTCCATGCAGTGGGTGTGCCCTCCACCTGGAGCCCACACACAGGCTCTTGCCCTCCTTGAAGTCTGGGGCATTTTTGGGGACCACCAGCATTAGGCCCACCTGGGGAGCTCATTCCAAAGGCAGATGCTTGGCCTCACTCCTCTGGAACTACACGCCCCAGTGATCAGGCTTGGGGACCAGTATTTCTAATGTATTCTGCAAGGAGTTGTATTCATACTTTAATTGACTAGCCATTGGCCACATGAAGCTATTTAAATCAATCTTAGAAGATTAAAGCTGTATTTCCTCGGTCACATGAGCCACAGTTCAAGTGCTCTGTAGTCACCTATGTCTGTAGGAACATTTCCAGCATGGTGGCAGGGTCTGTTGGACATTGCTGGGATTGGCAGGAAACACCGGCTGGCCAACTCCTTCCAGTTTGGGGTTTCTGTCTTGGCTGATGCATGGCCCCTGGGAATGTTCTTTCCTGCAGGGAGTCACACACCCCTTCAGCAGCTTCACCCTTCAGTTTAGGGAACTGGGCCACACCAGAGGAGTCACCTCGACATGTTGATGAAGGGGGAAAAGAAAGAGAGAAAATTCTCTAAGTGTGACTGTAGACTTGCGGAATTGACACCAGCTACGCTCCACTATGGGGCTTCCCAGGTGGCACTAGTGGCAAAGAACTTGCCTGCCAATGCAGGAGACTCAGGTTCGATCCCTGGGTCGGGAATCTCCCCTGAAAAAGGACATGGCAGCCCACTCCAGTATGCTTGCCTGGAGAATGCTATGGAAGCGGAGCCCGTCAGGCTACATTCCGAAGGGTGATAAAGAGTCGGACACGACTGAAGCGACTCAGCACGCATGCACACAGCTGTCAGCCGTCTTCTAACTAGACCAGACTCCTTCCAATTTCAGATAAAATCTTTCAGCGTTAACATTTAAGATCTTCCTAATTGGGCTAAATTTTGTTCCCTGAATAAGAACTAAATTCCTTTGCGCTTCCCTCCTTGTGTCAGTCTTTCAAGTTCTGCAGACGTTGGAAAAGGTCAGAACACCGTTTTTAGAGATTTTGTTTCTCCAACCTGACTTAACTTTAAAGTGCCCAACCCTGTGAAGATCAACCTTTTCGAAATGGTGCCCCTCGGGGTGCCAATTTGAGGGTGTGGCAGCCTTGAGCGCCGTCTGTGAAGTTAGAAGGACTTGAAAAGGGCATTTGATGTGGAAGTGGGTCCCCACATTTAATGACGTCACTTGCAGCCTTTCACTTCTTGTGCTATAGGTTTATGATTTTCTGATGAAAAATCTGCTTGGCGTTCCTCTCCAGAACTGTATCCAAAGTGGATAATGATGGTCATGCTGGCCACTTCCAGATGGTCTCTGGTGGCTGAGAGGAGGGCCGATGCTGGCTTTGTGGCTATGTTCTCACTGTCTTCCCCGCTGCGTGGCCAGGGACGGTTCTGTGCAGGCGCTGTGTAGGCTGGTGTATCTGTGCCAAGCGTCTTGTCCTTTTCTTTTCGCCATGACCACAACAGAAAGCCACGATGCTTCTCTTTGTGTGACATAATGGACTCTCCATTGATCATACGAGACCGTAAATAAAATTAACTCTCCAGAGAGCTTGAAACACTTTTCAGCCATTAGATAATTTCAGGCAGGATATACATACACAGTTCCCATGTTGCGTTTGGTTGCTACATCTAAATCTTTTTTTTTTTTAATACATAGGTTCCTGGTTCCATTTTTTAATTCTTGCGATTGAAACCTTGTAATCCTCGTGAGTGAACCCAGGTAGAATTTTCCACATTTCTGATTTTGCTGGTTTTATCCCCATATCATCGTCTTGCCATTCCTCTGTTCCCTGTGTTTTCTGTCAACCCGAAGTTAGAGCTACAGCCTTGAGCAGATTCAGGTTCTGATTTTTCAGCAGGACTGCATCATGGGGTGCTGTGTCCCTTTCTTGCTTCACGTCAGGAGTTCCATGAGCTCTGCTTGTCTCTTGATTGAGATGTTGGATAGAGCACTGGCTTCAGGGATTATTCCAATGCTTCCATTATAAAGGTTCACAAACTTTAAATGCCAGAATCAGTGAGCATTAATAATGAATGCCGAGTTTTCTCTTTCGGTCTCAGTAAGGGGTGATGTTCTAATTGTGTTGTTCCTTTCCTTGTTAGCTGGAATCCTTCTAGAGAAAAACTTTCCTCCACCAACTATTGCTTTACCCCGAGGTCTGAGGCAAAAGGGGCTTCCCAGGTGGTGCTAGTGGTAAAGAACCTGCCTGCCAATGCAGGAGACATAAAAGATACATGTTTGATCCCTGGGTTGGGGAAAATCCCTTGGAGGAGGGCATGGCAACCCACTCTAGTACTCTTGCCTGGGGAATCTCATGGACAGAGGAGCCTAATGGGCTACAGTCCATGGGGTCACAGAGAGTCAGACACAACTGAAGCGACCTAGCATGCATGCTTGCATGCACCAAGATGAAAAGCAGGATACACTGTTTGGGGACACTGCTGATCACTGCTCTGCTTTGCCGGTTGGTAGCCACTGTATTCCCCCAATTTAGCACCTCACTCTTGGAGGTTCCCTCCATGGCCCCTTGTGAGCACCCACATTTGTGACAGACTCCATGGGCGTGCAGAAGAGTCCCGAGGCCTGTCCCTGAGCAGCCGCTGGAGTGCAGGACATAAGCCTGTCTCTGAAACCACTCTATCGAGACCATGATTTTGTTCTCCTTTTAAAATCAAATTCATCCCAGTGTCCTGTGTGGAAGCAGATGCCCAGGAGTTAGAGTAGGAAAGCAGAAACTGGTCCTAGCATGGCTGGCGGGAAAACCAGAAGTCTGCATTAGAGTCCAGACATCGCCCGTCTCCTTAAGGGCGTTTTCCATGTCAACCACGATGGCAAGTTAAAGCAACAGTTTCATTGGCCAAACAGATTTAGTCCCAGTGAAGGAAAATAGAGTGGGAAATACAAACAATAGAAAAATAGAAATGGGAAAGACTAGAGATCTCTTCACGGAGAAGGCAATGGCACCCCACTCCAGTACTCTTACCTGGAAAATCCCATGGACGGAGGAGCCTGGAAGGCTGCAGTCCATGGGATCGCTGAGGGTCGGACATGACTGAGTGACTTCACTTTCACTTTTCACTTTCATGCATTGGAGAAGGAAATGGCAATCCACTCCAGTGTTCTTGCCTGGAGAATCCCAAGGACGGGGGAGCCTGGTGGGCTGCTGTCTATGAGGTCGCACAGAGTTGGACACGACTGAAGTGACTTCGCAGCAGTAGCAGAGATCTCTTCAACAAAATTAGACATACCAAGGGAACATTTCTTGCAAAGATGGGCACAATAAAGGACAAAAATGGTATGGACCGAACAGAAGCAGAAGATATTAAGAGGTGGCAAGAATACACAAAATAACTATACATAAGAGATCTTCATGACACAGACCACCATGATGGTGTGATCACTCACCTAGAGCCAGACATCCTGAAATTCGAAGTGAAGTGGGCCTTAGGATGCATCACTACGAACAAAGCTAGTGGAGGTGATGGAATTCCAGTTGAACTATTTCAAATCATAAAAGATGAAGCTGTGGAGGTGCTGCACTCAATAAGCCAGCAAATTTGGAAAACTCAGCAGTGGCCACAGGACTGGAAAAGGCCAGTTTTCATTCCAGTCCCAAAGAAAGGCAATGCCAAAGAATGTTCGAACTACTGCACAATTGCACTCATCTTACAAACTAGCAAAGTAATGCTCAAAATTCTCTAAGCCAGGCTTCAATAGTATGTGAACTGTGAACTTCCAGATGTTTAAGCTGGATTTAGAAAGGGCAGAGGAACCAGAGATCAAATTGCCAACACCTTTGGATCATCAAGAAAGCAAGAGAATTCCAGAAAAACATCTACTTCTGCTTTATTGACTATGCCAAACCCTTGACTGTGTGGATCACAACAAACTGTGGAAAATTCTTCAAGAGATGGGAATACCAGACCACCTGACCTGTTTCCTGAGCAATCTGTATGCAGGTCAAGAAGCAACAGTTAGAACTAGACATGGAACAACATACTGGTTCCAAATAGGAAAAGGAGTATGTCAAGGCTGTATGTTGTCACCCTGCTTATTTAACTTCTATGCAGAGTACATCATGGGAAATGCCAGGCTGGATGAAGCAGAAGCTGGAATCAAGATTGCCGGGAGAAATATCAATAACCTCAGATACTCAGATGACACCACCCCTTATGGCAGAAATCAAGGAGGAACTAAAGAGCCTCTTGTTGATAGTGAACGAGAAGAGTGAAAAAGTTGGCTTAAAACTCAACATTCAGAAAACTAAGATCATGGTATCTGGTTGCATCACTTCATGGCAAATAGATAGGGAAACAATGGAAACAGTGAGAGACTGTTTTTTTAGGCTCCAAAATCACTGCAGATGTGACTGCAGCCTTGAAATTAAAAGACGTTCCTTGGAAGAAAAGCTATGACCATCTTAGACAGCATGTTAAAAAGCAGAGACATTACTTTGCCTACAAATGTCTGTCTAGTCAAAGTTATGGTTTTTCAAGTAGTCATGTATGGATGTGAGTGTTGGACTATAAAGAAAGATGAACGCCAAAGAATTGATGCTTTTGAACTGCGGTGTTGGAAAAGACTCTTGAAAGTCCCTTGGACTGCAAGGAGATCAAACCAGTCAATCCTAAAGGAAATCAGTCCTGAATATTCATTGGAAGGACTGATGCTGAAGCTGAAACTCCAATACTTTGGCCACCTGATGCGAAGAGCTGACTCATTGGAAAAGACCCTGATGCTGGGAAAGATTGCAGGCAGGAGGAGAAGGGGACGACAGAGAATGAGATGGTTGGATGGCATCACCGATTCGAAGGACATGAGTTTTTTTGCAAGCTCCGGGAGCTGGTGATGGACAGGGAAGCCTGGCATGCTGCAGTCCATGGGGTTGCACAAAGTCGGACATGACTGAATGACTGAACTGAGTGACTGAAGGAAAATAGCAGCAAATTCCTCAAAAACCCAAGGTCTGAAAAGACGCAGAGGCTAGTCACACTTGTACAGGTATGCCTGAGAAGAGTAGAAAGAGGTCCTTTATCTAAAGATGTTATGAAACAGTCACTTCTCTCCTCCCAGTGTGCTGGCGGATTTCACTGTGGGCTAAAGTGGATTTAGCATAAGTGGAGAACAAGAGTTTCTTTATTTTTTTATGCCTTTCTTCCTTATGAAAAACATGTGGCAGATAGAAGATGATATAAAGCCAGCTTACGCAGCAGGGAGATGATTTGGGGAGATGATTTATTTGAGCAGAGAGTTGTTTTCACAGGCCTTCTAAGGCCTCCTCTTCAGGCTCCCCTGGCCTCGAGGATTTTGTTGGTCAGTTTCTTGGTTTTGTTTGAAAAATCTGACAGGCTCCAGTGGAGAATCCCTCTGTGCTCTGTTGGCGGCCAGGCAGCACCCATGTGACAAATCTCAGTGCCTCAAAGGTTCTCCTGGGAGCTCTGGGATATGGTTTTTATTTGCAGTTTTCAAAAAGTAAAGAACTACTCATATTTTTAGTAAAGTCCTGATCCTATTGTACCATTAATGTTGACAAAATATATAGAATGTTAGGAGGCTGGTTAAACGGAAAAAATGGATCATGATGTTAAAAGTATTACAAGTGCTATTCCTACCATTTAATACATATATTTAAATTATGAGTCCAATAAATTATTTTACCAAATAAAGTGATGCTTATGACTTGATTGCATTACTCCTTGTATTCTTCTATATAATACTGAAAATTAAACACTTTTTTTTTTTGAGGCAAAACCTACCCATTTTTTTGTCCACAAAGAGCTGTTGCACGGCTTTCTTTTGATCACGTTTTGTCTTCTCCTTCCTTTCTGACCACCTTGGTTAGAAATCCTAATTGCTTTGCAGAGGGCTCTGTCATGGGAAAGAAAAGCGGAAGTGAACGTTGCTCAGTCGCGTCCAACTCTTTGCAACCTCATAGACTACACAGTCCATGGAATTCTCCAGGCCAGTATACTGGAGTGGATAGCTGTTCCCTTCTTCAGGGGATCTTCCCAACCCAGGGATCAAAACAGAGTCTTCTGCATTGCAGGTGGATTCTTTACCAGCTGAGCTACCAGGAAAACTTGCCACAGAACAAGAACTGGCTAAACATTTTGATGAATTAACATCTTTGTTCTTTAATCATTGGCATGGGATTCCTGTAAGTGGAATTAGTGAAAGCAAGCATGAATATTGTATAAAGGGTGAGATTTTTCAGAATGTATTTGTAATTAAATTTCTATACTGACAGAGCACACATATGTACGCTTATGCATAACAAACACATTATATAATATGTTACATAAATATCAGTTGTTATAGAATGCAGTGGTTTGCTTTGTTAGGTTGAACCAGTGACAGTGTGCTGTGCTTAGAAAAATCTTTTCATTCAGGCTATATTTTCAGTGACTTAAAAAAAAAAAATCTACAACAGTGTAAACATGACTTGTGACCTGAAAGCAGTCTGTGTATTTTGATTTAGAAATAGAAGTTAGGGCTCCTTGGAAGGTAAGATTTAAATGTCATTTCCTGCCAACATGTTGAGTATTAAAATTTGTATCAATCCTTTTTTATTAATGGAGAGAAAGACTTTTGATCAGTAGATTCTGCTGTTTTTATTTTTTTACATTTTGAAGTACTTGAAGCTATCCGTAGCACATACACACTTTTTGTTTATTTTTCTTTGTTAATTCATTCACCCGTTCAATGAACAATGTTTCAGACATTGTGTTGGGTGGGGTGGGGGTGGAGGGGCGGGGCTGAGATACAAAGATGAAACACAGAATTCCTGTCCTTCTCAATCTTCGCTGCACCTGCATTTAATAGACCAGCAGAGGGTAGGCTGATCTGCATTGACTTAAAACAAATATTCCCTACGGGGTATTGATAAATTAGGATTCTGATTAATGTAATAGGGAAATTAGATAGATAATATACTGCTCTCCTTCTTCTAATCCTTGTCCTGCCTTCTTCTCCAAAGAATTACATAACATTTGCCTTTTCTACATATAATCTTAGTTGCTTTAAAGTTACCAATATGTGTTCTGTGTGTGTATAAAGTGTGCACACATCTACATAAGTGTATACATGTTATGACATACAGCACAGTTGTGTGTTTTTTGGTGTGAGGTGCGGATGCCCTGTTTTTGCCATGGTGCCTTTGGTGTGTCACGACAAGGCAGATACCATCCCAGCGCCACCGAAGCAAACCCGTCTGCTTAGGACTGGTGATCTCTGGGTGTGAGTGGCAGTTCTTCTCTCTGGTGTATTGTGTGCTGTGCTTCTTAGTCGCTCAGTCGTGTCTGACTCTTGGCAACCAATGGACCGCAGCCCGCCAGGCTCCTCTGTCCATGGAATTCTTCAGGCAAGAATACTGGAGTGGGTTGCCACGCCCTCCTCCAGGAAATCTTCCCAACCCAGGGATCGAACCCAGGTCTTTCACATTGCAGGCAGATTCTTTACCTTCTGAGCCACCAGGGAAGCCCAAAATTACTGCAGTGGGTAGCCTATCCCCATCCTTGAGCAAGCTTCGAGAGTTGGTGATGGAGAGGGAAGCCTGGCCTGCTGCAGTCCATGGGGTTGCAGAGAGTCGGACACGACTGAGCGACTGAACTGAACTGATCCCTTCTCCGGGGGATCTTCCTGAAGCAGGAATCAAACCAGGGTCTCTTGCATTGCAGGCAGATTCTTTACCAGCTAAGCTATCAGGGAAGTCCTTCTCTCTGTACTGTGGCCATAATCCCCCATTGTCTGTCTGTTTTTATGGTGCCTCCTTCACAGCCTAACCAGCTATCAGAACAATTAACTGGCCTTAAGAGAGAGTCGCTTGTGAGTATAAACCTGTACATGTTCAGAATGAGGGATCTACTTGCCTTTAAACATTTTTTTTTCATCCAGTTTTTATTTTTGCCCTTTTCTCCAGTAGTCCAATTTTTCTAAATGAGAACCAGATGAAAATCAGCGATTAGTTCCTCCAATCTCCTGTCCTCACGTGAAGTTTTCTTGGTTCCCATATAGAATTTTTAAGTGTTTGGGGCTGTCCCAGCAACTCTCCCTTTGGACCCTGCTGTAAACACTGACCATTTTTGATTTATGAGATTCCCAGGCAGGAATGGAGATCAACTTTTCAAACGCAGTTTACATCCAGGTTTGCCTGTGAGCACAGATAATTCAGCAGGCAGCTTGAAAAGCTGGCTCCTGGTCATCTAGTCTACTTTCCCAGGACAGACCTGGACAGCAAAGCATGGATGTCTCTGTAGTTAAGCCATATGGATGGCAGAAGTGTTGATGCCTTTATCGGGGGTGCCCCTGGTCTCCTGGAATGGCAGCTAAGCTCAAAGGCTGGACCATGACTCCAGGGAGGTCATCTTGACTTGGCACGTCCAAAAATTATTCCTGACATAGCTCATGAGGTCTGAGTCACAGTGATCCAACTCCTATGTGACAGACATCTAAATTGGAATTCATTCTCAGAAGCCCTGGGAAAGTCATGTCTATGATCAGGACAGGAGAAGGGGTCATCCAGAGGAGCATGGTGGGAAGTCGGGGGCAGGCAGTCAGGTTGACTAAGCCACGCCCTCGAGGGATAGGTGGGACTCAAAGGTTCCACACTACATGCTCTTTGTGAGGCATTGGTCAAACAGATAACCTCTCTGAACCTCAATTTCCTCATCTATAAAGTGGGGATAATACCTGCTAGATTTGGGGTGGATTAAATTGTGTGATTCTCATGGGGCATTTTGCTCAGTGCCTGGTATAAAACATGCTCAATAAGTTGGCTTTTTAAATTTTTTTTAACTAAAAAATTTTTACAAACATATACAGTTTTGAAAGGTTGCTTCATTTACAGTTATTACAGAACATTATCTATATTCCCTATGTTGTCCAGTGTATCCTTGAGCCTGTCTCTCCCACCCCTTTAGTGCCCCCACCATTGTTAACTATTAGCTGTCTATATCTGTGAGTCAGTTTTTTTTTTAATTTTTTTTTTTTTACTTTATTTTACTTTGCAATACTGTATTGGTTTTGCCATACATTGTCAGTTTCTTTTTCATTATATCACTGCCATGTCGTATTTTTTAGATTCTGCATATAAGTGACATCATACAGTATAGATCCTTCTCTGTCAGAGTTCTCTCACTGAGCATAACGTCCTTCAAGGCCATCCATGCTCCTGCCAATGGCAACATTTCACTCCTTTTTATGACGGAGTAATATTCCATTGTCTGTATGTAACGTGTTTGGTTTTTTCCATTCATCTGTTGATACACACTTCGGTTGTTTCTGTGTCTTGGCAAATGTAAATAGTGCTGTTGTGAGCAGTGAGGGTGAATGTATCTTTTCAGATTATTAAATCAGGGCAGAGCGAGGCCCAGTAAGCTATGCCTGCCCCACAGCAGGCCCCTGTTCTGGGGAACAGAACCTTGGCAGCCTCCATGTTGAGCGTCTTTCTCGCCACGATGGCGGTGTTCTTATCATTGTTGTTTTTCAGTCTCTGAGTCGTGTCTGACTCTTTGCAACCCCATGGCCTACAGTGTGCCAAGCTCCTCTGTCCTTTTCTATCTCCTGGAGTTTGCCCAAACTCATGTCCATTGAGTTGGTGATGCCATCCAACCATCTCATCCTCCACTGCCCCCCTTTCCTTTTGCCTTCAATCTTGTCCAGCATCAGGGGCTTTTCCAGTGAGTTGTCTCTTCATATCAGGTGGCCAAACTATTGGAGTTCGCGCTTCAGTATCGGTCTTTTCAATGACTATTCATGGTTGATTTCCTTCAGGATTGACTGGTTTGATCTCCTTGCAGTCCAAGGGACTCTCAAGAGTCTCTTCCAATGCCACAGTTCAAAAGCATCAGTTCTTCAGCACTCAGCCCTCTTTAGGGTCCTACTCTCACATCTGTACGTGACTACTGGAAAACTATAGCTTTGATTAGACAGACCTTTGTCAGCAAAGTAATGTGTCTGGTTTTTAATATGCTGTCTAGGTTTGTCATAGCGTTCCTTCCAAGGAGAAAGTGTCTTTCAATTTGTATTTTAATTTGACTTACATACATCATTATCATGATAAGTCATGAACATCTATCATCTCATTTAGATACAGCATGAAAGAAACAAAAAAATTTTTCCTTGTGATGAGAACTCAAGTTTCACTCTCTTAACATCTTTCATTTATAAATTCATCATCTTTATCGTGTTGTATAATCACATCCTTAGTACTTGTCTGTAACAAGTTTGTACCTTTTGACCACCTTGTACCTACTCCCCACCCCCTACACTTTGTCTCTAGTAACAACAATGCTGCTTTCTTTTTCTTTCAATCTGCTTGTCTTTGAAGTACGATTGACAGAATCCCTCCTTCTATTTTCATTGATTTGCTGGTTGAACCTGAAGAGTAAACGTTTCTTTCCTTTATCTCTAAGTTCACTGCTGCCTACGACCACTAATGTGGCCAACTCTGTTTGCTTCAGTTTAGTTTTAAAAGATTTTCTTTTCAGTGTTAAATGTCTGGCCCATCAAACCATACTATGATGGTTTTGAAACTTTTTCTGGAAGAGGTCAACCAGCAGAGGTTGTAGAAGGGGTGCTGCCTTCCAGCCTATGTGTAGACAGTGATGCAGGATCACTTGAGGCCAGTGTGATGGAGAACCAGAGAAATAGGGATGTCAAGCTCACGTCCAAGTATTATATTAACATTGCATTTTCCCGCATAAAACATTTACTTTCTCAGATCAGATCGCAGGCATGAGAACTTTTATGTGAACCAACCAACAAACAAAAATGAGTGACTTTACTGTTTTTGTTATTATGGAAAACATGTGATGCTGCTTTTTTCAGTAAACAAACTGCAAAAATCTTGACAAGAGGATTTTTGGAGTCCCAAGGGCTACAGCTCATTTTGTGAACTTACAGTTCAGCTTTACTGAGTCTGAAATGTCCTGTTAGACCTTCTGGGTTGTTTTTTTTTTTTTTTTTTTTAAAGTATTTTTCTTCTGTGTCAAATTTGCTTGGATATCCAAGAAGCTTATTTATTTTACTAGACAAATTGGAAGCACTCGGCCAGGAATCTGATCATCTTGATGAAACCCGGGCTGTGCTGTGTGAGTTTAGGAATTGACCTTGCTAAGCCTCAGTTTGATGTCTATAAAATGGGGATCACCAAGTTTATCCTTTTGTTTAAAGAATTAAAGCAACAGTCTGTGTGAGGGCTTAGCACAGATCCTGAGAGGTAATTAGTATCCCTTCAGTGTCAGTCGGTGCTGCTGCTATTAATTCTACCAGGATTTTTTACCTCCCCATCCATAGCAAACACTGGGGTGCAGTGAGGAACGCAGGAAAAGAAGCCTTGTGCCCTGAACGCTCACAGGCACATGAGGCAGGGAGATGTTAAATGGGTAAGTCCACGAATAATGAGCTGAGCCATTAATTCTTCTGTATACACGAGAGGAGGAAAGATGTCTTGGTCTTGACAGGCCAGGCAAGGCCCACAGGCTGGAGGCACCATCGACTGTGGGAGTGGCCAGGTGAGTTTCCGGCTGAGCTGAAGGAGGCCCCCGGGCCCGGGCGAGGTGGAGCTTGTGGCTGGAGATGCTGGCTGAAGGCCAGGCGGTGGAGGCTTGGAGAATGACCTGGCAGCCCACCAAGGACTGATGAAGTGCAGACCCCAACCAAGCTCCTTGACAGGACTGTGTCCTATGCACTGAGGGAAGCCACTGAAAGGCGTAAGCACAGTAGCAATAGAACGCAGTTTGTCCTTTGAAGATGGTACGCTGACTGCTAGGCTGAGAATGAAATGGAGAATGTCCTGTGTGGGCGTCAGAGGCCCAGGGTTATGTGACATAAACATTGATGGGATTCGTCAAGCCTGGGGCTGTGGAGCTTGAATGAAGTGGAGGAGTTTAAGAAAAACCTAGGGGAAAGCGACTGGCTCCCCGGCTATTTAAATGCAGGCGAAGATGCTGTATCTACAAAACCATCGGATGGCTCAGAAAGACCCTGAGAATGCCAAAAATTTGAAGTAAAAGTGTTGTGTGAGATGTGAGGATGGAAAATGCTAATAGTTAACATATGCAATACATTTTAAATATGTAGCTGAACTAGCAAATTAAGTATCGTAAGTAGACAGTGGACTGTTCCCATGGTGCGTGGATACGTGTTGTTCTGTCAGTAAATTGTGTCCAACTGTTTGCAACCTCATGGACTGCAGCACACCAGGCTTTCCTGTCCTTCACCACCTCAAACTCGTGTCCATTGAATCAGTGATGCCATCTAAGCATCTCATCCTCTGCCGCCCCCTTCTCCTCCTGCCCACAATCTTTTCTAGCATAAAAGTCTTTTCCAATGAGTTGGCTCTTTGCATCAGGTATTCAGTGTATTGGAGTTTCAGCTTCAGCATCAGTCCTTCTAATGAATATTCAGGGTTCATTTCCTTTAGAAAGCAACTAACTTTCCTTTAGAAATCAATTAACTGGTTTGATCTCCTTGCTGTCCAAGGGACTCTCAAGAGTCTTTTCCACCACCACAACATCTGCTTTCAAATTTGAAAGCAATTTGAAAGCAAATTTAACTGCTCAGCCTTCTCTATTGTCTAAGTCTCACATCCTTACTTGACTACTGGAAAAGCCATAGCTTTGACTAGACAGAGTTCTGTTGGCAAAGTGATATCTCTGCTTTTCAATATGCTGTCTAGATTTGCCCACAGCTTTCCTTCCAAGGAGCAAGCATCTTTCAATTTCATGGTTGCAGTCACCGTCTGCAATGATTTTGGAGCTCAATGTGTGGATATATATATATATGTATGTACATATATATAATGTATATAAATACAGATATGCACTCTATGATGGTCAAAGATCCTTTTGATGTCTTTTCATTGTGAAAACTGAGAAATCATCTTCTCTCTGGGACCGCCCTTAACCTTGCCAGATATGGCAGGCATTGGGCTTCCTACCTGTCCCCAGGCTCTTTGCTCCTAAGGGCACCTCCCTTTGTCTAGAAATCCATGACCTCTGGTTAAAAAGTCACCTGCTTAAAAATGCTGGTCATCATCTGCTCACTTGAGTCTTGGAAGGGGCTGATTTTTTAAAACTATAACCTATGCATTTATATATTTTTATCTTGATCTTTATTCTTACCTCTATAAAATGAGGACAGTTATATTTCCCTGCCATCTCCACAGTTGATAGATGAAAGTTATTTTACGAAGCAGTTGTAGTATTTTATATGCAATATAATTCTTACGTGATTGCTGTGACAGGTCATATTTCCCCATTTTTCTTTTATTATTGTGCATAGAGTTTTATTTAAAGAGTCAATAAAATGTGTGTGTGTGTGTGTTTTTTTAATACAGCATAGAAGTACATTACCACTCCTGTGAAGCTGAGAAAGTTGGGGAAAATAATAGATCCTTGTGTGCATGGAGAAGCTCTTCTCTGTTCTGAGTTTTATCTGGATCAGGAGTTGGTTTCTTAGAGCAGCTTTTGCTTCCCCTAAGCAGCGAACAAACCATCTCGGTCCAATTAGAGCATTTGATCCCGGAGCTGCACTCGATGAGGATGCTCCAAGGTTACTTATTCGAGCATTTTGTGTGTGTGTGTGTGTGTGTGTGTGTTTGAGAAGATTGGGGTGAGTGTAGCTGACATCTTGGCCTTGGGGCATCATCATCTTCCGTCATTCCGGCTGGTCTGTCCTTGGAGTGCGGCTGTTGTGCGTCACTGCATTTTGCGGACACATCGGGGTTAGACGGCTGCTGTCCACTGAAAGGCAGTCCCCTATGGCAGCAAATACAGTGCCGTGCGTGTGGAGCTGGGGGAGAAGGCTTTGGGCAGAAGCAGGTCGGGGAGCACTGGGGGCGGGGGCAGGGCATGGACAGCTGCTGAGAGTAGACAGTGGAGAGCTGAAAGCCACGGAAGTCCCTTCACTACCATCATCATTACTGTTACTCCCCTTTCCAAGCTGCGGAAACAGTACTTGTTAGGAATAAATATGCTGAAATGGTACTTAAAGAACCAGGCTCTGAGATCTTGATAACAGCATGAAAGAGATTTCTGGATATATCCACCATCTCCCCATCCCCTCTGGCTCCTACTTAATCTCGTCACTTTCAGGCCCTCCCAGGACTCAGGGCAACTTGTCTTCCAGTTACTCTTGTTTTGTTTGGTACCATCTCTGTGTCTCTTAACTGGGCGATTGCCTAGGTAAACAAAGTAGAATTCTAGACTCGAAGACCTTCCAGCATGAAGGGAGAGGGAGGTGAGGTTGTCTGCTGGAGGCAGGCTTTAGAAGAACAGGTCTGGTCTGGGGCCCGGCTGAATCTCCAGCACCCAGACCTGAGTCACACATACTTGGGGTGCTGGGTGCTTAAGGGCTCAATGAATGCAAGGGATCTCCAGGGTCATTGTGTCCATTTTGCAGATGGAGACCCCCAAGAGCAGGGAGGTGTGAACACTTACCCAAGTGCACGTGGCTGAGATAGAGGTGGAGTCAGAACCTAAACCAAGAGCTCCAGGTGATAGATCTGGGTGGCAGGTATTCCTGATAGACTGGAGTTCTTCCTCCATAGTTGCAGGACCTTGACCCTCTGGCTTTGATGTGTGTCTGTTCATTCATTCAGAAAATTGATTGCTGTGTGTCCAACCCATGGTTCTGCATCCTGCTTGCACATTGGAGTCATTGAGTGCTTGGGAGGAAAAAAAAATAAAAGAGTCCCTAAGTGGGGGGGGGGGCGGGGGGAGGTGCGCTGATTTGATTTACTTTGATCTGAACATCAGTGTTCTTAATTGTCCATGCTGAGTTGACCAGGAGGCAGCGCTGAGGCCCCTGTGCAGGGAGGACCAGGCTGCTGTAAGTCGACTGTTTCTGGGAAGGACTGACATGAAGGGGCTGCCCCTGGGCTGAGTGGTAAGGGCCCCATAGACGCCTCCAGTGCCCGCCTTCTCCTCTGCACCGCTTCTGACCCAGGACGTCTTTGGGACAGTCCACACTGCCTGGATGTGACTCCTGGTGGTGGTGGCAGAGGTGGTGTCCCCTCACGCCCTCCACCCCCTGCCCAGACCTCTACTGCTCTGTGCAGACGCCTCTAGTCTGATCCCTGAGCCAATCCCCTGCATAGTCACTATGCTGTTCCTGGACGCAGCCCTTATGGAGCTGGAAGCTTTGCTGGGGAGAAGGGGATGGTGCAGCTTGTGGTCTTGAGGGGATCTCCCCGCCCAAGGGTGGCCGTGTCTGGGTGTTCTACACACAGACTGGGACCCCACGGACACCTTTGTTTTCTGCTGGGATTTCCAGATGAGTTTTTTTTTCTGGGAACCTGTGCTGTTTGTTTCCTTAAACTCGAATAGCATGGCCATCGGCACCTTATGAATGTTTATAAAGAAACCATGAGTGATCTGATGGGGTGGAGTTGGAGGGAGGCTGGGGCTGAGTGCAACTGTGAACCTGACTCAGGACGCAGTCTGGGTTCTCCCGCACCTGAGGTTATTTCCTGGGGTAGAAGTAAGCCCTCTTTGCTTCCCTAAGGACCATTTCAGTTATCAAGCCTCAGAAACCCTCATTGAGTAACTAGGGGAGACAAAGGAACCCCACCAAGCATGCAGCAGTCAGCGGTGAGGCTGCCCTGAGCTGGGCTCTAGGTTAGGAACCCCGGGGAGTGAGGCATCGCTGGAGAAGTCAGCAGATGAGCTCAAAAAGGAGCACCCCAAAGCTGTCCAAGCTGATCCCCACTTTTGATGGCTGGAGAGGGGTGCTCAGATGGCATTGCCCCCTAAATGGTGCCATGCCCAGAATGCATGTGCTCTGAGACTCCAGAGGGGGCCAGGGTCAGGGAAGGGGTTACCTCTATTACAGTGTTATCCCAGAGGCACGGTTTTGAGGTCCATTGGCTTGATCTCTTTTCTGCTCATGTGAGAAAATGCCCGGCAGGAGAGAGTGGCTCCTGGAGATGTCAGCAGGCCCGGCAGCTCAGGGGAGCCTGGGGATGTGACAGCAGACCAACCGGTGGTCCTGTGCCCTAGGAGCTGGCAGCTCCTGTGTACTCCTTGTTGGAATCCCAAGGCTCAAGAGATGGTCTAGGATCTCAGAGAGTCTGAGAAGGGGAGGGCAGGAGGCAAGAAAGCAGCCCCCTGGGGAGGGCTGAGCCCCCAGATGGAGAAGGAGCTTGTCATCGCTCTCAGGAGTGGGGACCGTTGTTGCCAGGTCAAGTGACTGTGTGAGCTGCAGGTTGGCCCTGGAGCTGAAGAGTTACGGGAACAGCTGATGTGGTTGGAGCATAAATCCATGCTAAATGTTTTCATTCACTTCGCTGTGTTTCTCCTGACACTGCCCCCGTGAGCTGCATGCAGGGTCACCTGTCCCTGATTTGCAGGCGTGGAAAGGGAGGCGCAGCACCTGACTGGTGAGGGAGCCGGGACACAGACCCTGGAGGGCAGCCTGTAAGGTCCAGACTGGTCCTCATCCTCTGGGTCCCCAAGGGAAGGGACAGGCCGGGGAATAAACAGTCCTGCCGGGAGGGGCCTGGGGAGCCTTGGAGAAGCAACCAGATGGTTCCACCTGCAAGAGAGAGACAGAGCAGGGCCAGCGGAGGGGCTGTGACTTCCCCTTCTGGCGCTCTGACCCTCAGCATCTGGTATGCCTTGTCATCGCTCAACTCCACATGCAGGATGGGGACCGGTGGACCTGCTAGGGAGAAAGACGGGCAAGGCCTGGGACCCGCCTCACTGTGTGTAAGGCTCCCCTCACACACCCTGTGTGAACTGAGGCCGCATGGGAACCGCGGCTTGTTATCCTGCTTATTCCCAACCCCACCTTCACAGAGTGCCCTTGGCTCCAGGAGCACCTCCAAAGCCATGCATTGGGTGGTGCATGAAGACCCCCATCTTCCTTTACCCCTAAGATACACTAATGGCAAGTGAGTCCACGAGCTGTCACAGGACCCAGAGTTTTCTCTTAGGGGCAGGATCTCCCCCAGCTTATCCAGTGCTCCACGGTCAACAGTGAGCAGATGCCTGCAGCCTCCCACTGGGGTCGTTTATGGACAGAACCATTAGCTGGTTTGCTAAACACAGAAAGTCTGCTGGTTAGTGGTGATTCCTTCACGGACTGAGCTGCCTCGCAGAGCAGCTTCCCCCTGGAGAAGGAGGAAACGATAAGCCAACATAAATCACACCGAGGGGAATGAGTCTTGGTCGGGAGTCGTTAGGACAGATGACACACTGGCGAGCAGATGAAAACCCTTTGATGAAGACCAGTTGTAAAAGCACGAGCTAATGCCTGAGAAATGCATCGTGATGACTCAAGGGTGTAATGTATGCATTTCCCCGCTTCCCTCTCTCCTCTTTCATTTTTTAAAAACATTCGCAGTTAATGTCAAGAATGGTGAAGCAACATTTCCTGTGTGGGACCCTGGGGGGAGAGGTTCAGGGAAGGGCGGATTGGAAAGGATCCTTTTAATCAGCGAGTGCTAAGTGCAGCTTGCTGCAGTCTCTCTCTAATGGCAGCAGGACTATGAATCACAGTCCTACGCAGGCATGTCTGGCCATGAGAAAGCAGCCGTAACAGACTGTCTGCTTGGAGACTTAATGCACATATCAGACCGTGTGGCTGACCTTACCATTCAGAGATGTTCCGGGGAAGGAAACCAGAGTCGCAGATGCCCGCTGTGTTGTGTCTCTGGTCCTACTACGAGCATCGAGCATCAGCTCTGGAAACAGGCCAACTGTTCCGCAACCTTGCCCCTTCTCAGCCGCATGACCTGGGGCAGCTCCCTGACTTCCGCAGACCTGCCTCCTGGTCTCAAGAGAGGATCATAATCACAGCACCCGCTACCTTGATGGGTTTCTTTGATTGCAGGCAAGAGACGCAGACTTTGTTGACTTCTGCAGAAAGGGGGTCTATAGGAAGCACATGGAGTGGCTGGCAGAACCAGAGAAAAGTACAGAGAACCCGATCTCAGACAGGACAAAGACCAGAGCTCTTGGATCTTGTTGGGAGGACCTGTGGGCAGGCTTGTCAGGATGTGCTAAGTCTGGCTCTTGTATCAGGGTCATATTCCAGAAACTGTATCTTCCAGGCCCATTAAGTCACTTCCCTGCCTCTTGGCCAGAGGAGAAGAAGGCACTTGAGTTGACCAGTGCAGGAGGCAGAGCTTCTATTACCAGAAGGAGGCAAGAAGGTTATGGGGATTTGTTTACATGGTGCCCATGAGGTGTTTGGCACCTTGCCTGCCACATTGTAAAGAGCTGAAAAATCTACAGTCGTGCATGAACAACTTTAAGTTGGAATGACTAGTAGCAGATCAGTAATATAAGCTGGGCTTCCCTAGTGGCTTAGTGGTAAATAATCCGCCAGCAGTGTAGGAGACGTACGTTTGATCCCTGGGTCGGGAAGATTCCCTGGAGCAGGAAGTGGCAACCAACTCTAGTGTAATTTCTTGGAAAATCCCCTGGACAGAGGAGCCTGGCGGGCTACGTCCATGGGGATGGAAGGAGTCAGACACGACATAACGACTAAATAACAATAATATAAGCTGTGCTAAATAACTGATGATGCACTCACACAGATGAGTATAGTTGAAATTGGAAATCTGTACATCAGTGGAGTCTGTAATGTCCTGATTTTGATGTAATATTAGAATTTTGCAAAGATGTTGCCACTAGGGAAAACTGGGCAAAATATACAGATATACAGAGGCGCTCTCTGTGTTATTGCTTGACAGTTGCATGCGATAACACACAATAAAAATTTTAATTTGGTTAAAAAAAAAAAAAAGGCCAGTGATGACTCCAAAATCCCAAGAATCATTTTTTGTCCCTGTTGGAGTTCATTGTTTTAATTCACCACCCCCTTAAAAAAATCATCAGAAAATTAAATATTAAATAAAGTCCCAATAAGGACCAACTGCACAGCACAGGGAACTATACTCAGTATTCTTTGTAATAACCTATATTGGGCTTCCCTGGTGGCTCAGATGGTAAAGAATCTGCCTGCAATGAAGGAGACTCACGTTCGATCCCTGGCCGGGAAATTCCCTGGAGAAGGGAATGACTCCCCATTCCAGTATTCTTGCCTGGAGAATTCCATGAAAAGGGGAGCCTGAGGCCAAACTATGGTGGAGGTAATGAAGATAATGGCAACCTCCTTCAAAGGTCCCGTGCACACACTGCCACACTCATTGCCCCCGACCCTGCAGCAGGCCACCACCGACCCATGCTTCCACTGGAGACTCCTGGACACTCACAGGCAAGTCTGGATGTGTCTCATGTGGGGTCACTGCTCCTTTCTCCTGAGTCCTGATGCACACAGGCTTTTGTTTGTGCCCTCCAAGAGTCTGTTTCCCGTCCCGTGTAAGTTCTGCAGCTCTACGCTGGGGTTAATGGTGACCTCCTCTAAGAGGGCTCATGCCACACCAGATTACCATGATGGTGTGATCACTCACCTTGAGCCAGACATCCTGGAACATGAAGTCAAGTAGGCCTTAGAAAGCATCACTACAAACAAAGCTAGTGGAGGTGATGGAATTCCAGTTGAGCTATTTCAAATCCTGAAAGATGATGCTATGAAAGTGCTACACTCAATATCCCAGCAAATTTGGGAAACTCAGCAGTGGCCACAGGACTGGAAAAGGTCAGTTTTCATTCCAATTCCAAAGAAAAGCAATGCCAAAGCATGCTCAAACTACTGCATGACAGCACTCATCTCACACTCTAGTAAAGTAATGCTCAAAATTCTCCAGGCCAGGCTTCAGCAGTACATGAACTGTGAACTTCCACATGTTCAAGCTGGTTTTAGAAAAGGCAGAGGAACAAGGGATCAAATTGCCAACATTTGTTGGATCATCAGAAAAGCAAGAGAATTCCAGAAAAACATCTATTTCTGCTTTATTGACTATGCCAAAGCCTTTGACTGTGTGGATCACAATAAACTGTGGAAAATTCCGAAAGAGATGGGAATACCAGACCACCTGACCTGTCTCTTGAGAAACCTGTATGCAGGTCAGGAAGCAATGGTTAGAACTGGACATGGAACAACAGACTGGTTCCAAATAGGGAAAGGAGTACGTCAAGGCTGTATATGGTCACCCTGCTTATTTAACTTCTATGCAGAGTACATCACGAGAAACGCTGGGCTGGAGGAAACACAAGCTGGAATCAAGATTGCCAGGAGAAATATCAATAACCTCAGATATGCAGATGACACCACCCTTATGGCAGAAAGTGAAGAAGAACTAAAAAGCCTCTTGATCAAAGTGAAAGAGGAGAGTGAAAAAGTTGGCTTAAAGCTCAACATTCAGAAAACGAAGATCATGGCATCCAGTCCCATCACTTCATGGCAAATAGATGGGGAAACAGTGGAAACAGTGGCTGACTTTATTTTACTGGGCTCCAAAGTCACTGCAGATGATGATTGCAGCCATGAAATTAAAAGATACTTACTTCTTGGAAGGAAAGTTATGACCAACCTAGACAGCATATTAAAAAGCAGAGACATTACTTTGCCAATAAAGGTCCGTCTAGTCAAGGCTATGGTTTTTCCAGTGGTCATGTATGGATGTGAGAGTTCAAGTATAAAGAAAGCTGAGTGCAGAAGAATTGATGCTTTTGAACTGTGGTGTTGGAGAAGACTCTTGAGAGTCCCTTGGACTGCAACGAGACCCAACCAGTCCATCCTAAAGGAGATCAGTCCTGGGTGTTCATTGGAAGGACTGATATTGAAGCTGAAACTCCAATACTTTGGCCACCTGATGGGAAGAGCTGACTCACTGGAAAAGACCCTGATGCTGGGCAAGATTGAAGACAGGAGGAGAAGGGGACGACAGAGAATGAGATGGTTGGATGGCATCACCGACTCAATGGACATGAGTTTGGGTAAACTCCAGGAGTTTCTGATGCACAGGGAGGCCTGGTGTGCTGTAGTCCATGGGGTCGTAAAGAGTCGGACATGACTGAGAGACTGAACTGAACTGAACTGAACTCATGGGAGCCTGGTGGGCTATGGTCCATGGGATCACAAAGAGTTGGACATGACTGAATGACTAGCACTTTCACTTTTCACATATGGGAAAGGAATCTGAAAAAGAGTACATGTATACCTATATCCGTGTATATATGTGTCACTGAGTCTCTCTGCTGGACACCTGAGACTAGTACAGCATTGTAAATCATCTACACTCCATTTTAAAGAAAGAAATGCTCAATCAATCCATAAAAGAGTCCTGGAGGATTAAACATTCGTTTTAAACATTTGAGAGAAACATACGACAATAGAAGAACAATAGAAGATCACCTTTCTAAAAACCCTCATGATTGGACATTTGATGAAACTGAAACACACACGCTGATAACCCGCCCCATAAATGTGAACAGAATGTCAGCCTGCATTGCCCCAGTGGTCTATGTCAGGGAGAGCTGTTTGCTCTCAGGTCAGATCCCCCAAACGTTGGTTCTTTTAAGTTAAGGCAGGCCCTGGTTAGTGGCGGTTTGTGAAGGATGTATAATATGTAGGTTCACTGGGCCCTTGGGTCCATGTTTGTACACTCAAGGGTCATTCCTGGGAGAAGAAACCTTGTCCAGGGACTTTGAAGAGCCTGTGGTCAGTGTGCTCGACTTCTGCCACCCCGCATGGTGGGAGGTGGGATCTAGCCACATACCGGATTTTTGCTCATTCATTTTCCCCTTTCTGGTTCTTCTTGCTCATATTTTCTTCTTGTCCATACCCCATGAGTCCCTGTGCTAAGCAGAGACCTCCCTTTGAGGAAGTTATAGTTGAAGGGGGACCATGACGTGTGCCCCAGGTGCCACAGTCAAAGCAGTGGGTCCATATGTCCCGGGCGCAAAATGAAATGCTCAGTGAACTCAAGGGGAAGAAAATGAATTCAGCCATGTAAGCATTTAGTGCTCCTGAAGTTTAGTTATCTTGTAGGCAAGGGCTCCATGCTGGCATTAACTTCCCATAGCTCGATTACAAGCAAAGTCCTTCATTTCTTCACGCAGACTTACACACAGTCCCGCCCCTCTGGGGAGGAGGGCGTGATTTGACTGCATTAACTTTCAGGAGTGGCTAGATTTTAGGAGGGGAAATTGATTACAGAGGAAGAAAATCTCCTCCAGAGCCAACTGGAAAGCAAGAACAGGAATATTTTTGCTTGAAGGAGGTAAGACTTGGGAGAAACACAAGCTGTGTGGTCTCAGGCAGATTACTTAACTGTGTCCTCACACTGTCAACTAGGGGATAGCAATTGGACCCAGTGAGTGGGTTCTGGGCATAAAATAGGTAAATATCTGGGAAACTTAGAGCAGTGCCTCACTCGTGGTACGCTCGATAATTGTCAAAAACATTGAAATGTTTTTACATGTTCATGAGCCTGTGAGAGGGCAGAGGTGTCTTCAGACTGCCCACTGAGGGTGGCAGTGGGCCCATGCGTGGAAAATACCAAGTATAAATGAAGGAATCAAGGGATGGACGAGCAATTACAGCTCCAGAAACAGAAGTGAGCCGTCTCCGGGGAGGGCCCAGGGACAGTGCCACAGCGTCTGTGTGTCCCCGTTCAGAGCTGGGGACAGAATGAAAGACAGAAGGGATCCTTTATGATGCACCAGCCTGCGTGCTGTCACGGGGGGAGTCTTTTCAGTTTTGTTCATTTCTGAGTCTCAGTGCCTCAGTTAAAGCCTGGCACATAGATTAGGCCTCATTCTAAAAAGAATATGTGAAAACCAGTAATTCAAAAGAATACATGCACCCCAGTGCTCACAGTAGCATTATTTATAGTCACCAAGATATGAGAACAACTAGATGTCTGTCAACAGATAAACAAAAGAAGATATACATAGGTACTTAATAATATGACATCACAGTACAAGATCTGGTAATAGTTGCTTTCTCTTTGTTCAGGAATAACTATGCTGCTGCTGCTGCTGCTGCTAAGTCGCTTCGGTCGTATCCGACTCTGTGCGACCCCATAGATGGCAGCCCACCACGTTCCTCTGTCCCTGGGGTTCTCCAGGCAAGAACACTGGAGTGGCTTGCCATTTCCTTCTCCAATGCATGAAAGTGAAAAGTGAAAGTGAAGTCACTCAGTCATGTCCAACTCTTCACAACCCCATGGACTGCAGCCCACCAGGCTTCTCCATCCATGGGATTTTCCAGGCAAAAGTACTGGAGTAGGGTACCATCGCCTTCTCCTAAAGGCCAGCCAAATGGGAAAGGGGACGGAATGAATCAAATTCCCCTTTTGATCACTCAGCAGGAGGTCCACGTGCACCAGGCCTCATTCTATTAACTATCTCTGCTTCTCCAACTGCAGTCAATGATACACAGGGCCTGCCTGATGCTTGCAGGGGCCCCTCACCAAACACAGGCATTTTAATGGTTGGCTTCCTTGAGGTGTCCCTGGGCTAGGTAAGGACACTCTGAGACAGAGTTCCTTCTGCCTTGGGTCCATGCCTGGAATGAATGTGTGCCTCTTAACTGGGACAAGAAACCACAGCTCTCCGCTGACTAAATCTGGTGTCTGGTCCAAACTCACATCACAGCTTCTCCATCAACTTCTAGTTGATGGAATAACTATGGTCAACTTCAATAATGTGCAAGCTCACTGATTAACATTAAGAATCAAAGTGTAGTCGAATACAGCCGGTACCCACACTCAACAGCATTGTAGTTTGCTTTCAGCTACAAAATTGTTAGAGCCTTGTAGAACATGCACACACACATAAGGAAATATTGCTTAAGCATAAAGAGGACAAAATGTTGCCACTTGCCACAACATAGATGGGCTTGAAGGATATCATGTAAAGTGAAGTAAATGGATCAGAGAAAGAAAAATACTGTATGATATCATTTATAAGTGAAATCTAAAACAATGCAATAAATTAGTGACTGTAGCATAAAAGAAGCAGACTCACAGAGAGCAAGCTAGCAGTTACCAGTGAGGGAGGCAGAGTAGGGGTGGGAGGGTGGGAGGTATTAACTATTGGGTGTAAGATAGGCTATAAGGATGTATTGCAACATGGGGAATATAGCCAATATTTTTTAATAACTGTAAATGGAGTGTAGCCTCTAAACAGTGTATAAGAACAAAAGTAAAATGATATGTGAGTGGTGATGTTTGATCCTTCCCATAATGCAGTGATGTGTAGGAACGGCCACCGAGAATGAGATACAACGCAGTTTCGGGGGAGCTCTCAGAGCAGCAGTGGGTAGGGAGGGCCTGGGACTTGAACCCACGTCTGATGCTTTCTCCTGCAATCCCATAGCCCTCAGAGACCCTCCCTTTTCTCAAGTCTTTGGGTTGAAGAAATTACAGAAAGAGCCTGCCCCTGAGTTGCTGGGTCACAGTGCAGGCCCAGGAAGCAGGCTTTGCTTTTATTTCTTGGAGTTTTAGTGAAGGTCTAGACAGAGAGGGAGGTGACGTTTCGGCCACGGTGAGCTGACTGTATGATCTGTTTGTTGCCACTGGGCCCATTGGGGAAGTATTTTTAGCATCACAGGCTCGTTATTCATGCTTGACGTTTTTACTAGTATTAAATGTTTTACTATCTATGGTTTTACTATCTAACCAAAAACTAGATAAGAGCAAAGAATTCCTGGTTGGTGACTTATTCTCAAGGTTGGCACTCCAACTTGTAAATAATTCACTTTCCTCTTTGGCCCTGGAATGCCATCAGTTCCTGATGACTTGTGCCAGAGAGCACATGCATTTCTCAGGACCGACTCGGATGTTGGGGTTACCCATGCGCCACTAAGGGCAAGCTCTCTCCTTAGTATCTAACAGTGATTGTCGAGTCAATCAGGGCTTCCAAGTTCCTGCTACTGCTATGATATGTGAGCGAAATTTGGTTAGTGTCTCAGTTGCTGTGAAATTTTTGTCATTGCTGGTTTGGTTGACATTGTACTTGAGTGGAATCCAAGCTACTTTGTCTAGGGAAAAGGGTGAGAAGAGTACATGAATATTTTATACAGTGATACTTTAAAACCATCTCCAAAGTCAGTGATGCTTAAATAAAGCAGGCGCTCAATTCCTTTCAAACTTCTTGGCATTCCAACTTCAGATACAGTGAAGTTGAGTTGAGATCAATGGTCTGAGGTTTGATCCAGAAAGGGTTTTCTGAGGAACCACTTTCAGATCTTTTAAAGGATAACTGGCATCATTTTCCAGAGAGAAATGAGTTTTTACAATTTTAAAATTATTTTCTTTTAAATATTGAGTGACATTTCTTCTTTGCTTTGGGAAAAGAAGAGCTTAACTATGTACCTGCATGGATGGCTGGCTATTAGCAGAGTGTACTTGGGTCGACCGTGGGTATTTCCTTGAAGCTAGGACTGTTAAATCTGAGATGTTTTATAACAGGTTCAATATCAAGTGGGGAGTTAAGTAACTAGTCTCAAATTTACACAAACAGATCACCATCCCTATGGATGTCTTTTCATCCTTTTCTCCATTTCAGAGAAAGAAGGCTACCATTTTGTCCCTCGGGCCTTTTTTTTTTTTTTTTTTTTTTGCCTCATCCTCCTCCAGAGCTCCAGGAGTTTGTGACCCTATTTATTTTCTTTGTTTTAACTATCGTTCCTAAGCCCTTCTCCATTTACTCCTTCCATTCTACTTCTACATATGCCCTGATAGCTCCCTTGTTAAAGAAAAATCCATATCCATCCATCCATCGCCAGCCAGATTTTTCTCCTTTATCTTGTGGCCAAACTCTGTGTAACAATGGGATCTTCTACCCTCCCTCTTCTCCGTCCATTTCCTGTCTCTCCACCTTCAGAGTTCCCAAAGGAGGTACCGTTTCCTTGAAATCCAATACCTTGTTCTCGAAGTCTGCTCTTCTTGTCTTCTGGCCTTCCTATATTCCTGTTTGCGAGTACCCCTGCTCTGACTTCCAAGACCATCTTTTCCTGCTACGTGTCCCGTGCTAGTTCTCTTTACCAGTTTCTCTTTCTCTTCGCGCCTCTAAGTGTGGATAGAGGCCAAGGCACCCCGTTCTCAGCCCTGGGGTCTTAATTCATAGGCCTTCTCGGATACCTGGTTCCCCATGCCATAGATTTCAGAGCGCATGCCCCAGTCCTGACCTACCATTCACCTTCCAGTCATTCAGGGACATCCCATGCGTTTCTCAAAGGCATCCCCTGCAAACGTGGTCTCCGAGTCACCCTTCAGCTCTCCTTGGTGGACTTTCATTCCCAGCTGTACTCGCCTCTTCACAGGCTGCCGGGAGCTTTTCTTCTGCCCTCTAGGCCTGGCCTCCGTGCTCACGTTTCTTCCTTCAGAGGCTCTGGAGTGTGTCCTTCCTCATCCTTGCCCTGCTGCACGTTTGTACCCTGCACACTTGGGTTTCAACCGTCTGCCTGCACGGGTCCCCCACCTCTGGGCCATGAACCAATACCTCCTGTCAGATCAGCGGTGATATTAGATTAGAAATAAAGTGCTTAATAAATCTAATGCACTTAAATAATCACCAAACCATCCCCCTCCCATCCCGGTCTGTGGAAAAATTGTCTCCCATGAAACTGGTCCCTGGTGCCAAAAAGGGAAATCTCCAGAAGTTTCCTGCCACTGATTTCTCTTATAAAGTGTCAGAATAGAATCCTAGACTTGTGGTGTTCCTCGGTCTGTCTTCTCCCTGCCAGTCGAGAGTTTTCTCCAAGTTCCGAGCATCACTGTTATGCCCACTTGCCTTTGATGGCGCCCCTCTTCTGGGAAGGGGATCCTGGTTCCCTAGGACAGCTCCTAGTCCCTTAGTTTCACAAGAGACTCCAGGCTCACATACCCTCATTTTCACCTAAATGGAATTATCCCTCATTTTCAGATGCGCCTGGATGTTGACACCTCTGTGTCTCTGCTCGTCCGGCTATCTTGTCTAGAATGGAGCTCTCACCACCTTTGCCTGGAGAATTCGTGTCCACTCATTTTTTTAATGTACATCTTCAGTGTAACCTTTAAAAGCTTTCCCTGTTCAATCGCTCATTATTAGAGAAATGCAAATCAAAACTACAATAAGACACCACCTCACCCTGAATAGTCAGAATGCTGCTGCTGCTGCTGCTAAGTCACTTCAGTCGTGGCTGACTCTGTGCGACCCCATAGACGGCAGCCCACCAGGCTCCCCCATCCCTGGGATTCTCCAGGCAAGAACACTGGAGTGGGTTGCCATTTCCTTCTCCTGGGCATGAAAGTGAAAAGTGGAAGAAGTCGCTCAGTCGTGTCTGACTCTTTGCGACCCCATGGACTTCAGCCCAGTCAGAATGGCCATCATCAAAAATCTACAAACAATAAATGCTAGAGAGGGTGTGGAGAAAAGGGAGCCCTCTTGCACTTTTGGTGGGAATGTAAATCGATACAGCCACAATGGAGAACAGCATGGAGATTCCTTAAGAACTAGGAACAAAACTGCCATATGCCCCAACAATCCCACTACCGGGCATACACCCTGAGGAAAGCATAATTGAAAAAGACACATGTACCTCAGTGTTCACTGCAGCCCTATTTACAGTGGCTGGGACATGAAAGCTGCCTAGATGTCCATCGACAGAGGAATGGATGAAGAACCGGTGGTATGTATAGACAATGGAATATCCCTCAGCCATAAAAAGGAATACATTCGAGTCAATTCTCATGAAGCTGATGAACCTAGAACCTATTATATAGAGTGAAGTGAGAAAAACAAATGTCATATATGAACACATATATATAGAATCTAGAAAGATTAACCTGTTTGCAAGGCAGCAACGGAGATGCTGGTGGCTCAGACAGTGAAGAATCTGCCTGCAATGTAGGAGACCTTGGTTCAATCCCTGGGTCAGGAATATCCTCTGGAGAAGGGAACGACAACCCACTCCAGTGTTCTTGCCTGGAGAATTCCATGGACAGAGGAATCTGGCAGGCTACAGTCCATGACGTTGCGAAGAGTCTGACGCTGCTGAGTGACTAACATTTTCACACGCTTTCACACAATTGGAGACCCAGACAGAGAACAGATTTGACACAGGAGGGGAAGGAGAGGGTGGGACAAATTGAAACATATACTTTAGCACATATAGAGAGTAGCATGGAAACATATACTTCAGCACATATGAAATAGATCGCCAGCGGGAATTTGCTGTATGACACAGGGACTCTGTGACAACCTAGAGGGATGGGGTGGGGAGTGGGAGGCGGATTCAAAAGGGAGGGGACATATGTATGCTTATGGCTGATTCATGTTGATGTATGGCAGAAACCAACACAGTATTGTAAAGCAATTATCCTCCAATTAAAAGTAAATAAATTAATTTTAAAAAGAAAACAACATGCTTTCCCAATCAGCAGTCTCCCCACCCCTGCCCCGGCTCAGATAGAACTTTTCCTCTTCTCTTATCTTCATCATAGCATGTGGATTTTATTAAACTATTAATAGATCTGCTTATACTCACGGAATATGAGCTACATGGGGTCTGACATATAATGCCTTCCCTTTGAATCCTCAGCATGAGGCCTGTGAATTAATAGATGCCAATGAACACTGAATTAAATGTTCAGTGACACTGTCCTGCTGAAGAAACTGGGTTGGGTCTCTAGGAATTGGCTTATCCAGTCCCAACTTTCTACCATATTTACTGTAATTCTGCAGGACATAGTCAGCCCAAGTTTCCCAGAAAAGCCTGGACCAGTTCCCACACGTGTGGGTTCCTCCTGGCCTCTCTCAGGTTCTCTGACTCTAGAGTCATCCTCCTTAGCCATCTGCAGCCTCTCCCTCTCCTGGGCTGTCTGCTGTCACCGTTCAATTACAGTCGGTATGTGGCCTGGTTAGGCCTGTGCCCATGCCGTCCAGCTGTTTTTCCCAATTTGCCTTATCTCCCAGGATTTTGTTTAAGCTGAAGGAAGACAAAGGCCATGCTGGACAGTTTTGAATTCTAGCAGTGGATCCCTGGGATGCGCATAGTTGTATATCGCATTCTTGATGAGTTGTTTAGATATCTCATACTTCATTTCCAAGAACTGAAGACCATCAGAGCCACAGTTTTAAGGCTGAACCCTTGGGCTCTAATCATAGAGTTGCCAAAACATGAGTAGGAGTCTGGAAATGACTAGAATTTGAACAACAGAAACCTTCTGCCCCTGGCCTGATCCAGTTGGTACTGTGCCTTTCACCAGATTTTCATAAAGCTACAAATCTCTTCTCAGCTAGTTTACTCTAGAATTTCAAAGAGCTTATTTGTAGAGGACAGTCACTCAGGCTGAGTCTTAAATAACCCAGTGACAATGTCTACATCTTGGGGCAGTCAGAAGCCCTCCCAGCTCTGCAAAATAGCCCACGGGCTGATTTTAAAGCAAAAGATGTTAGAAGCTGCTTCCGCTTGGCTATTTATCCAGAATGCCTAGATAGTTGCATCTAAGTGTCTAAAAAGCAGAGTGTGTTTCCTCATTATTATTCTGTTCATAAAGTGTGCATGCATGTGAGTGTTAAGTTGCTTAGTCGTGTCCGACTCTGCGACCCCGTGGACTGTAACCCACCAGACTCCTCTGTCCACGGGATTCTCCAGGCAAGAATACTGGAGTGGGTTGCCGTGCCCTCCTCCAGGGGATCTTCCCGACCCAGGGGTTGAAGCCACGTCTCTTACGTCTCCTGCATCAGCAGGCGTGTTCTTTACCACTAGTGCCGCTTGTAAAAATCCCACTCTGGCCCCCTAAAAGAAGTCAATAAAAAGATATGTACCTGGAAAGTGAAAAAAATGCATCGCATAAATGTTTTAATTTTTCCTCAGTGACCTCCCCAAATACATGTACACACAGAGAGTTGCTCCCCACTGGTCCACACTGAGAATAATAGTCTCACAGGGAGTCAAGAGAATTAAATGAGTTGATGTATGAAGGGAACTCAGCACAGGGCTGGACGCAGAGTAAGAAATCAATAAAGGTTCTTTCTGCTTAAAATTGCATGCTCAGGATGGAAATCTAATTATTAATGCTATCAATTTTACTTTTATGCCGCTCAAATATCTAAGAGTTGGTCGGAGACCTCTGATAAGGGTTTGATGGAGGGTGGGGTCAGCTCCTCGGGGTGGGCCCCTCATACCAGGGTCTTCCGTACGGAGAGCAGCCTCGGTTCTGCTGGCTCAGCAGCTCGGGGTCCAGCGATGCGGCTGAGCCGGCCGCCTCCTGCGGTCATGCTGCAGCCACCGCAGCTGCTCTGAGCTTGCAGATGGGATGAGTGAGGCTGAGGGAAAAAGCCAAAGAATGATATCATTCAGATCCCACGCGGGTAGACCAGGAAACCACCGCCTGGGCTTGCTAGTCCTTGCCTTGGTGCCCGGCCTTGGCTGGGTCACGGCCCTTTTGGAGGACAGCTTTAATGTGGAGGACAGAGGAACATGCCCTTCCCCGAGATCCTCAAAGCCCACCGCACTTTATGATGTCAAAACAGGGCAGTGGAGCAGACAAGCGCTGTTTCTCACCGTATCTAAGCCCACGTCTAAGGGGCTTCCCTGCTAGTTCAAATGGCGAAGGATCTGTCTGCAGTGCTGGCAACGTGAGTTTGATCCCTGGGTTGGGAAGATCCCCTGGAGAGGGGCATGGCAACCCACTCCAGTATTCTTGCCTGGAGAATCCCATGGACAGAGGACCCCATACAGTCCATGGGGCCACAAAGAGTCAGACATGACTGAGTGACTATTGCTTTCTAAGCCCAGAGCTGGGGGCTCCTTCTTTCTGCCCAAATGTAGGCATCATGGGATCCTGGGGAACCTGGGACCCCAGCCATGGCTTTGTTGTCTGTGTAGAAAATAGCGAGAGCTTCTGTACCTGTTTCAAATAAAGCTGAAAGTGCCTTCATTAAAGAGGTTTGCGCAGTGTGTGGTCAGAGGGTTTGTGGGGGACCCCCTGTGGACGGTGAAGAGGAGCCCTGTGATTTACAGAGCACCGAGTTCACATCATCTCACAAGGGAGACAGCCCTCCCCCTCCCTGTCCTATGCCAGAACTGCTTACATCGTACTTAATTTTGCATTATTTTCCCTTGATTTTGAAAGTCTCTGGGGGATTTCAGTGGAAAATAAGCAAGCCTGTTCAATGTTGACGGCCGAACCAGAAATCCAGCCCAATCCCCTGCTTGTAGAAAGAGCCTTCAAAGTAAAAGTTGGATCTTATGGAATAGATGAGTGGGGGGTTCCTTCAAATGTCAAGGGTATTTTAAAGTATGTTTGTACAACTTGACAGAGTCTGGGGAGAAAAGGGGCTTAAAACTGAAGTGTTTGGAGCTGCTGCCAATTGAAAATGAATCACAAATGAAGATAAATCACCCCTGAGCATATAATGTGGAACAATGGGAAAATATTATCAGAATTGTAAAAATTTGATTTGCATGCAACTTTTAAGAAACAGCTTTACAAGCATGAATTGAAGCAAGCAGACAGACTCACGTAATGGGGGGAAAAAATCAGTCTAAGATTCCAAACGTGTATGTCAAGAGACGATTATTGGATTTGAAAAAAACTATGCTCGGTTTTAGAGTATACCCCACCAACTCTGTCTTTGCCATGAGGGATTTCAAAGAGTGTTTATAAAGTGTGCTAGCTGCCAAGAAACTATGGAGTGTATCAATAAGACGATTAATAACAACTTACTACTACGTATCTGTTGCTTATTTTTACTCTGCGAATGCGTGAGTGCATGCTCAGTCGCTAGTTGCATCCAGCTCTTTGCAACCTCATGAGCTATAGCCTGCCGGGCTCCTCTGTCTGTGGGATTTCCCAGGTAAGAATGCTGGAATGGGTTGCCATTTCCTTCTCCAGGGTATCATCCTGACCCAGGGATCACACCTGTCCCTCCTGCATTAGCAGCTGGATTCTTTACCCCTGAGCCACCTGGGAAGCCCCTATTCTGTGCATATGTTTATCACTAAGCTGTGTAGGAATCTTGTCAGCCTTCTTGCTCCATGTTATAGATGAGACTCTTCAGAATGTTCACAGCTTGCCCCAGGCTGCACAGCCAATGAGTAAGTCAGGCTTCAGACTCAGTTTACCCTGGATTTAAACATATCTGCTTCTCCATGGACTTGCCAGGCCCTCCCAGACCAGTGTGGGACAGGAAGGAGCCACTTCCCCTTGTGGCTGCTGTGTGTCTTTCAACGAGTAGACGGAACTTTGACCCAAGAGACGCACGCTTGTCGGGAGGAAGAGATTTGGCCCCAGAGAGACATGCTGCAGGCTTCAGCAGAGTCATGGAGACGGGAGGACACCAGTTCCTGAATGGCAGTTTTTTCGATGACACTTTTACTTCCCAGTCATGATTTTTCTAATTGAGGCATAATTCACATCATATAAGATTCACCATCACGTACAGTGTCCGCAGTTTTTACTACATTCACAATGTGGTACACTCATTGCTATGATTACAGCCAGGACATTTCCATGCCCCGAAGGAAAGCTGTACCTATTAGACTCACCTCCTGTTTCCCTCCTCCCGTCCCACCCACCCCCCCCACCCTTTGGCAAGCGCTCATCTTTCTCTTTCTGAATATGCCTCTTCTGGACATTTCCTCTAAGCGAAACCATCCGCTGTGTGGCCTTTTGCGTCTGGCTTTTTTCACTCCACCTGTTTGCAAGGTTCAGCCTTGCTGCAGCCTGTGTCAGAATGTCGTTCCTTTTTAAAGCTGAATAATATTCCACTGCACGGAGATAGCACATTCTGTTTATCCATCCATCAGTGGCTGAGGACATTTGAAGGCCACTCTGAATTTTGTGCCAAAGAGTTTGGAGTAAGCTGAGCCAACCAGCAAAGTGAGGTCTTTTGCTCTGACAGAGAGGCATAGCCATGACCTAGCAGCCACCACAGCAAGTAAAGCAGTGGCTGCTTATTGTTGGTGAAATAGCACCGAAGACCCTGACTGTGACCTTCCAGCCTGGAGTCCTGCTGTCGGCTGCTCACTCACTGGGGTCCAGCTGCTCTTCTCTCAATTCCCAAATATGTGTCCTTTCTATCTCAGGGTCTGTCCCCTGACCAGGAAGTTCTGCCTCCAATACTGCCTCTTCCTCTGCCTTCAGTTGTCAGCCTGAATGTAGGGAAGACAATTTCGTGCAGCGTTAGCCTTATTCTTTCCTCCTGCTGCCCCTTCTTTCCCTTTACAGCAGATCTCATCATTTATAATTGTGTGTCTCTTCAGTTCAGTTCAGTTGCTCAGTCTTGTCTGACTCTTTGTGACCCCATGAACTGCAGCATGCCAGGCCTCCCTGTCCATCACCAACTCCCAGAGTCCACCCAAACTCATGTCCATTGAATCGGTGATGCCATCCAATCATCTCATCCTCTGTCGTCCCCTTCTCCTCCTGCCTTCAATCTTTCCCAGCATCGGGGTCTTTTCCAGTGAGTCAGCTCTTCCCATCAGGTGGCCAAAGTATTGGAGTTTCAGCTTCAATATCAGTCCTTCCAATAAACACCCAGGACTGATCTCCTTTAAGATGGACTGGTTGGATCTCCTTGCAGTCCCAGGGACTCTCAAGAGTCTTCTCCAACACTACAGTTCAAAAGAATCAATTCTTCAGCACTCAGCTTTCTTCACAGTCCAACTCTCATATCCATACATGACCACTGGAAAACCATAGCCTTGACTAGACGGCCCTTTGTTGACAAAGTAATGTCTCTGCTTTTTAATATGCTATCTAGGTTGGTCATAGCTTTCCTACCAAGGAGTAAGTGTCTTTTAATTTCATGGCTGCAGTCACCATCTGCAGTGACTTTGGAGCCCAGAAAAATAAAGTCAGTCACTGTTCCCACTGTTTCCCATCTATTTGCCATGAAGTGATGGGACTGGATGCCATGATCTTCATTTTCTGAATGTTGAGCTTTAAGCCAACTTTTTCACTCTCCTCTTTCACTTTCATCAAGAGGCTTTTTAGTTCCTCAATTTCTGCCATAAGGGTGGTGTCATCTGCATATCTGAGGTTATTGATATTTCTCCTGGCAATCTTGATTCCAGCTTGTGTTTTCCAGCCCAGCGTTTCTCATGATGTACTCTGCATAGAAGTTAAATAAGCAGGGTGACCATATACAGCCTTGACGTACTCCTTTTCCTATTTGGAACCAGTCTGTTGTTCCATGTCCAGTTCTAACTGTTGCTTTCTGACCTGCATACAGGTTTCTCAAGAGGCTGGTCAGGTGGTCTGGTATTCCCATCTCTTTCAGAATTTTCCACAGTTTATTTTGATCCACACAGTCAAAGGCTTTGGCATAGTCAATAAAGCAGAAATAGATATTTTTCTGGAACTCTCTTGCTTTTTTGATGATCCAGCAGATGTTGGCAATTTGATCTCTTGTTCCTCTGCCTTTTCTAAAACCACCTTGAACATCAGGAAGTTCATGGTTCATGTACTGCTGAAGCCTGGCCTGGAGAATTTTGAGCATTACTTTACTAGAGTGTGAGATGAGTGCAATTGTGTGGTAGTTTGAGCATTCTTTGGTATTGCTTTTCTTTGGAATTGGGATGAAAACTGACCTTTTCCAGTCCTGTAGCCACTGCTGAGTTTTCCAAATTTGCTGGCATATTGAGTGCAGCACTTTCACAGCATCATCTTTCAGGATTTGAAATAGCTCAACTGGAATTCCATCACCTCCACTAGCTTTGTTTGTAGCGATGCTTTCTAAGGCCTACTTGACTTCACATTCCAGGATGTCTGACTCTAGGTGAATGATCACACCATCATGGTTATCTGGGTTGTGAAGCTCTTTTTGTACAGTTCTTCTGTGTATTCTTGCCACCTCTTCTTAATATCTTCTGCTTCGGTTAGGTCCCTACCATTTCTGTCCTTTATCAAGCCCATCTTTGCATGAAATATTCCCTTGGTATCTCTAATTCTCTTGAAGAGATCTCTAGTCCTTCACGTTCTATTGTTTTCCTTTATTTCTTTGTATTGACCACTGAGGAAGGCTGTCTTATCTCTCCTTGCTATTCTTTGGAACTCTGCATTCAAATGGGTGTATATTCCCTTTTCTCCTTTGCTTTTCACTTCTCTTCTTTTCATAGCTATTTGTAAGGCTTCCTCGGACAGCCATTTTACTTTTTGGCATTTCTTTCTCTTGGGGATGGTCTTGATTCCTGTCTCCTGTACAATGTCACGAACCTCCGTCCATAGTTGATCAGGCACTCCGTCTGTCAGATCTAGTCCCTTAAATCTATTTCTCACTCCCACTGTATATTCATAAGGGATTTGATTTAGGTCATACCTGAATGGTCTAGTGGTTTTCTCCATTTTCTTCCATTTCAGTCTGAATTTGGCAATAAGGAGTTCATGATCTGAGCCATAGTCAGCTCCCGGTCTTGTTTTTGTTGGCTGTACAGAGCCTCTCCATCTTTGGCTGCAAATAATATAATCAATGTGATTTCAGTGTTGACCATGTGGTAATGTCCATGTTAGAGTCTTTTCTTGTGTTGTTGGAAGAGTGTGTTTGCTACAACCAGTGCGTTCTCTTGGCAGAGCTCGATTAGCCTTTGCCCTGCTTCATTCTGTGCTCCAAGGCCAAATGTGCCTGTTACTCCAGGTCATTTCATGTCAGTCTCCTCCGCTGCCTATAATCACCGTTGACAACACAATTTCTTCTGCTGTTGCTTTATCGCTCAGGCCCAGTGGGATGAATATGTGGGCTCATTTGATATCCACATGGGCACCTGTATCTAGGACACTGGTCCCCAGAGTGCGTTCCCCATACCAGCAGCATCAGCATCACCTGGGATCTCACTGGAAATGCCAGTTCTTGGGCCCCACCTCCAACCTCCTGAATCAGAGTCTGAGGATGGGGCGGGGTAGGAAATCTGAGATTTAACAAGCCTGTCAGGTGACTCTGATGCACACTCAAATCTGAAAAGCACTGATGTAGGAAATAGCCCCAAATTCATTCTTGTTCTGCCCATGGACCTCCCTCTCCAGGTCCAGTCTTTAGAGCTCAATATGTGGCCCAGAGAAGCAGCAGAGATTCCAAAGACAGACAGAGGAGGTGGAAACAAATATGCCGCCCAGGCCTCCCACAGAGTGTGGAGCTTCCTCTAGGGCCCAAATGGGACCCGCCATTACTAGGAAATCAGTTCAGCTGTTGACTTTTGCCATCAGCCACCCCTGAGGCTGGGAGGTTCTGGCCCTTCACCTGGGACAGCATCTTCAGGGCAACTGTTGGATGTTGGCTGTTATCTAGAAAGGCTTAGAGAGTGGGTGGAGAGGCAGGCAATGGGGATGCTAACTGTGGTCCCTTCATTGTGTACACCTGCCCTTCAAAAGCGAAGCGACCCTATGTCAAATATAGGGAGGAAACCAAAGCTCACTTAGCCCCAAGATGTCAAGTCCTTCCCAAAGTTCCTTCCAGGTGTGGCTGATGTCGGTCTTGGACCTGAGTCAGCCCAGCCCCGGGGAGAGAGCACTGCCTCCTGTGGGGTCACACTGAGGTCTCAAGCAAGGACATGCCCCCCTCAGCCAGCTGTAGTGGGCTGTCTCCATGTCACAGCTCTGAACAGAGCCCAGTGGGGTCTCTGACACTCCCTCCAGAGACTTCCTGAGGTCAGCAACTCTGTTTAAATCACAAGCATCTTACCGTGCCCATGAAAGCTCTGATCACAGAGTAGAGCGTCTCTCTCCTAGAGGCCAGCATGGTGCCCCACTGTCCATCACCTGTACCCACCGTGTCCGCTGCTGAGCAGCTGAGTGAGTGTTTGCAAAGGGGATGTATGACTTGATCATGTATTTTTCTGCAACTAGTGAAGAGTCCTTAGAAGTGGACTCCCTGGGCTTTGAGTGTTTGCTCAGTCGTCCATCTGTGTCCGACTCTTTGTGACCCTGTAGACTGTAGCCCGCCAGGCTCCTCTGTCCATGGAATTTTCCAGCTGGAGTGAGTTGCCATTCTCTTCTCCAGGGGATCTTCCCAACCCAGGGATCAAACCTGAGTCTCTTGGGTCTCCTGAGTTGGGAGACAGATTCTTTACCCACTGTGCCACCTGGGAAGCCCGGACTTTGTCTGAGCAGGAGGCAAAGGAAGTGCTGAGCCAGGACTCTGCCCTCTGGGTGGTTACTACAGAACAGGGTGGACACAGGCTAGAGCAGACCTGGCACAGGGCTGTGAGCCCGCTCAGGGCAGAAGCCAGGGCAGGTTTTGTGGCAACATGCCATGTGGGCTTAGGAGGGTGAAGGAGGAGGTCAGGCGTGTTGTTCAGTCACACAGTCATGCCCGACTCTGCAACCCCATGGACTGCAGCACGCCAGGCTTCCCTGTCCTTCACCAACTCCCAGAGTTTGCTCAAACTCATGTCCTTTGAGTCAGTGATGTGATCCAACCATCTCATCCTCTGCGGTCCCCTTCTCCTCCAGCCTTCAGTCTGTCCCAACATGAGGGTCTTTTCCAGTGAGTCAGCTCTTTGCATCAGATGTCCAAAGTATTGGAGCTTCAGCTTCAGCATCAGTCCTTCCAATGAATATTTGCGGTTGATTTCCTTTAGGATTGACTGGTTTGCACAGCAAGGAGATCTTGGAGTCTTCTCCAGCACCACACTTTGAAAGCATCAATTGAAAAGGACATCAGTTTGAAAGGCCAGAGTGGGAAGCACCAAGCAGACCAGGGAACACCAGCAACTGAGTGTAAAATCTTGACCTGGAATCCACCCTACGTAGAACTCACCTGGCTCCACCCACACAGTCTCCACCTGCCCATCTGGAGTGGGGTTGCCAGCCTTTCTTTAGAAAGGGACCCGATTCTTATTCCCATTAAAAAATCAGGGGGAAGAGATGGATTGGGAGTTTGGGGTTGGTAGATGCAAATTATTATATATAGAGTGGATAAACAACAAGGTCCTGCTGCATAGCACAGGGAACTATATCCAGTCTCCTGGGATAAACTGTAACAGAAAAGAATATAAAAAAGAATATATATATATATATATATATATATATATATATATATATATATATATAAAACTGGATAACTTTGCTGTACAACAGAAATTAACACAGCATTATAAATCAGTTACAATTTTTTAAAAAAGAAGATCACTAATATATAATCAGTCTCAAGTGAGGTGAATGTTTTCTTCAGCCTCACAAGGTTTCAAGAGCCTGATACGGAGAGCCAAAGTTGCAACCATGAACTTCATTTTCTTTGGATCCACAGGGAAGAATTCTATTCTATGTCTCCCTTTTAAAATGATCTTTGTTTCCTCATAGAGAAAATGCAGAACTAAATAGACACTGTATGCTTTAAACTAACTTCTGAAAAGCACATGTCACACCCCACAGCCGTTATCTATGGGATTCGGTCCCTATGAACAGAAACTTCTAGTTTCCCATTGAGCTGAACATCCCAATTACTCCAGAAGATGGATAGTTAGAAATCCAAAGACAGATTTTGCTGGTGTGGTGAGAAGTGGGTTACTGACCCCGCTGATGACAGTTTCAGTGGAGCGTCACTGTTCCATTTTATCTTATGTAAAAAGCTATTATCTCTACATGCCTTATGTATGGGATGTTATATCACAGATTCATAGAAAATGGCATTTTCCCTATGCATCCTCTGTTTCTGTGTGTGTGTGTGTGTGTGTGTGTGTGTGTGTGTGTGCTCGCTCAGTTGCCAAGTTGTGTCTGAATCTTTGCAACCCCAGGGACTGCAGCTTGCTAGGATTTTCCCAGCAAGAATACTGGAGTGGGTTGCCATATCCTCCTCCAGGGCGTCTTGCCGACCCAGGGACTTTGATTGTTCCACTATGTCTTATAGGAAAAGCTGTATCTACACAGGCCTTGCCTATGGGATATTGTATCACAGATTCGTGGAAAATGATATTTTTCCTGTGCAACTTCTGCCTCTGTCGTTCTCCTGTTGCACCTCTACCTAGAAAACAATGTTAAATTCTGTGTGCAAGTAGTGCTACTTGAAATAGCTCAGCATCAAGTTAAGTCTTTCAACTGACATTATTGCCAGGAGTGGGTCTCTCCTACTCCCACCAAAAAGTAATTTTAAAAAATGTTGGCACAGTTTTTGCTTCTTAATTTTGGTTTATGTCAGCTCCCAAGGTGTCCACTTAGTCCATGTGATCAAATTCATAAAATCTGAGGCCTTGATATTTTAGTCCCAGAAACCTTCTATTTCATCTCTTTGTCTATGAATAATTCATTTGTCTGTGTGGCCTCTGAAGCAGATCCTCTTCATGAAAGAAAAGGGAGAGACATGGAGGGCAAAATGAATGCCAGCGAAATTTTCAGAGTGCCCTCAGAAACAAAGTTAAGATTTTTAGGGAGTTTCTATGTTTTGTGACTTGCTATCAAGAAGATAAGTACAGATTTTTTTTTAAATGAGCCATTGATTAGTAGAAGTAATGACATCAATATTTAAGCATGATGCCACCCAAATTCCTATTCTATAGAGTAAATTCCACGTTCTCAGATTCATTTCTAGAATGTTCAATGTATTTTTTTTGGATTTATATCTTCAAGTTTTAGAATATGACTTAAAATACTGTGGTAGCAAGAATTCTGAAGGATGTTTCACAGACTATGTGGACTCCTGAAAAAGAATGAAAGTTGAATTCATACAAATACAACCATCCTAATGACTTTTTTAACAGAAATGCTTCGGAGGGTTCTTTTGTGTAGCTGACTTGGTCCTTGCAGACCAGTGGACCAGCAAAAAATACCCATAGCCTTTTAATAGCCTAGGCAAAGAAGAAAACAGTAGCTTCCCCATTTCTCATAGTCCAGAAAAGCAATAAAAGCACTTTTAAAGAAAATCTCCAAATAAAATACACCAAGACGGTATTTGTCTGAAGCATGGTGGGAGAGACCTCCCTGGTGGTCCAGGGAAGTGGTGCTTAAGATCCTAGCTTCCAGTTCAGGGCTCAGGAGTTCAATCCCTCTTTGGGAACTAAGATCCCACATACTGTGCAGTGTGGTCAACAAGTTAAAAAAAAAAAATTCTCCCCCTTAAAAATCTTTTTTTAAAAAAAGGAGTGCTGAGAAATGTGTTAAGTGCAGTGGCTAATGTTCACCAGGGCTGACCCTAACGCTGCTAGAATGTCCAAGGCACGGCTGTAGTGAGAAGCGGAGCAGTTCTGGTCGGTTTGAATTGTTTTCAATTCTCTGCAGACAATGCTCTCACTATTGCCTGCCCCGAGGCTGGTGCTCCCGCAGCATCCAGCCATGGAGGGGACCCATCCCTGAGCCTGGACGGTGCCTCCCCCAATAGTCGGCTCCCTCCTCTGTGATGACATCTTCCTAGACCCTCCCACGGCTCCTCTCAGCTGGTGCGCCTCCCTGTCTGTGCTTTCCCATGTGACGCACAGACCTGTGTCTCCAGCTCCCATTTCTGTGGAGTTCCACATCCATCCGGGAATGTCTAGAAATAAGATTGTCCGTACTCAGCTATTACACGTCCTCTGACTCTATAAATGCAAAGGGGCACCCCCCTTCATCCCTGGGGCACCCCACCTTCATCCCTGGGGCACCCCACCTTCATCCCTGGGGCACCCCACCTTCATCCCTGGGGCACCCCACCTCAGGCTCTGGTGTCTGCATCCACGCATGGTCCAAGCCGGATGTTCCGGAGTCAGGCGAATTGGCCCTTGCCTTGCCCCCACACACCCTGTCCAGCGGATGCCACCATGGGCGCATCTCTTGATTCCCTCCTGTCTCCACTCACCTGGTCTAGCCAGGAGCTCGGGCACAGCCTGCAGGCATTGTCTGCTTCAGAATCACAGGCATGTCCTCCAGCCTCCCTCAGGGATCCCTCCTCCCTAAACCCCAGGCCTGCGCTCAGCCTGCCTCAGCCTCTCGCCCGCCAGCCCAACTCCCATCTCCCTGCCTGCCTGACCCTAGGCTGCCCTTGCGCACGCTGCTGTCTGCTGCCCCCTGGGTCTGGCCATGTCCTGCCAGTAGGCAGGTCAGCCATTGCCCTTCCTGTGCCCCTCACCTGCATCCCTGCCTGATCCTTATCCCACAGGTTGCCAGGTCCTGGCATCCGACCCTCAGGTTCCTGGTGCCACTGCCATTATAGAACATTTCCATCATTTTTCAGGTCAACCAGTTGACTTGAAACATTTCTTGAAACAATATGGGGAGGGAGGTGGGAGGGGGGTTCAGGATGGGGAACAATGAATCATGGCTGATTCATGTCAATGTATGGCAAAAACCACTACAATATTGTAAAGTAATTAGCCTCCCATTAAAATAAATAAATTAATTTTTAAAAATAAATAAATAAACATTTCTTAAAACAATAGAGACATTTCCTACAAATGAAACCCAGGGCAGAAAGTGGAAGGCAAGCAGTAATGGGCGGTGAGGCTGGACAAGGAGGTGGGTGAATCATTACAATATGTATCGAGCATGAGCTAGGCTGGACCTGGCTCTGCACTGTCCACTGGGCCTCCCCACTCCGATGTCCCACAGCCTCAAGAGATCATTCAATCTCGTCTCACGGATGAGGACACGTTCCTTCGGGAAGTTTAAATAACACGAGGAAGGTCAAGTAACCAGTGTGGGCAGAGCCTGGACTCACAGTCACAAGGGCTGACCCCGAGTCCCCGGGCTCACCCCTCCCCTGTGCTGGGTCAACAAGCCCTTGCTGGATGCTTCTTGCATCTTGAGCTAGTCCTGTTTCCCCCCTGGTGGCTTGTCTCTTGCCTTGGGTAGACCATGTTTGTGCTGCTCTTGTGTCGTTCCCTGGAGGCAATGATTCCTTGGGCTCACCCTGAGCTGTGACCCATGGACCCGCAGTGGCTGGGCTGGCGCTCTGTGACCCTGGGGAGGGACAAGGTCTCTGATCCTTCCTGTCTCTGCCTCCAGCACCTTGCAGACGCTTCCTGTCTCCTCCCACGTCCATCCGGTCTCGATCACCGGCCACCCTGCCTCGACTTCCCACCCACAGCCTGATGCCTTCTCAAGGTCGTGTTGTAATTAGTGGACCGGTCCCCATGCTTCTGCAGCTCTGAGTGGAGGGACTTCCTCTTGGCACTGAAACCATCATCTGGTGACCTGTGGCCACACCACCCCTGGTTATTTCCTGGAGTGAACATTGGCTCCATCACCCCTCCCACTTTGGGGAGTTATTCCTGTTTTCCAGAGCTAGCTGACCTGCCACCATACTTGGGTCTCCCTCCTCCTTACTTTCAGAGGTGGAGAAAAACATGAGTCTATGCCTAAATGCTCAGCATCCCAATGGGCCAACAGGTGCACAAGCAGCCAAGCATGTCTCTGTTCCCCCAGGCTGGGCATGTCTTGAATTTTGATACTGTCTGCACCATATTTTGGAGTTTCCCCAGTGACTCAGTGGTAAAGAATCTGTCTGCAATGCAGGAGACCCTGGTTCAATCCTTGGGTCGGGAAGATCCCCTGGAGAAGGAAATGGCCACCCACTCCAGTATTCCTGCCTAAAGAACCCCGTGGACAGCGGAGCCTGGTGGGCTGCAGTCCATGGGGTCGCAAAGAACTGGACATGACTGAGTACTGAGTGTAGTGTTTTCCTTCATAGCCTCCACAGCACTCAGCCTTTGTTTGGTACCCACTGGCTACTTAGGTTATGAAAGTCATATTGTTGAGCTATAAATAGTATAATTCAATCTGTTTTCTAAGCCTTTATATGTTGGATCCTATGGTTATATGCTGTGAAATAACTGAAAAGATCCATATTGATCTCTGCCCCGTGGTTCCTGACACCGGTCTCCTAAATCTTCTGTAATTTCCAAAGTGATAAGGCCCTGGCACCAGCTTTTGTTCTGATGTTTGGTCTTTGACTCCAGGTCCTCAAGCAGAGCTCCTTAAGGAACCCTAGGGTTCCAGGGGGTTAGCATTATCTTTTGTTTTGAATGAGACCATTCTGAGTGGGCTCCTGGAGAGGGGTCTAGTCACTGGAAGATCCAGGCTGTGATTAGAAGCTTGGAACTTTCAGTCCCTTGTTCATGTAGAGGGAATAGGGGCTAGAAATGGAATTAATGACTGATTGGGCCTATGTGATGAAACCTTTTCAAACTGTGGGGCTGGAGAAGACGCTTGGGAGTCCCTTGGACAGCAAGGAGATCAAACCACTTAATCCTAAAGGAAATCAACCCTGAATATTCACTGAAAGGACTGATGCTGAAACTCCGATATTTTGGCCACCTGTTGTGAAGAACCAACTCATTGGAAAAGACCCTGATGCTGGAAAGGTTGAAGGCAGGAGGAGAGGGGACGACAGAGGATGAGATGGTTGGATGCCATCACCGATCAATGGACATGAGTTTGGGCAAACTCTGGGAGATAGTGAAGGACAGGGAAGCCTGGTGTATTGTAGCCCATAGGGTTGCAGAGAATCAATACAACTTAGCAACTGAACAACAAAAAATGTGATGAAGTCTCCATAAAAATGCCAATAGAGGGAGGTTCAGAGAGCTGTCTGATTGGTGAACTCATCCATGTCCTGAGAGGTTACATCTCAACTCCCCAGGGATGGAACTTCCCACACTCAGGGACCTATGGACCTGATCCTGTGTGTCTCTTCATCTGGCTGGTCGCCTGTATCCTTGATCATACCCTTTATTATAAAATGAACTCGTACATGTGTTTCCCTGAGTCCTATGAGATCGTCTAGCAAGTAAGCCCAAAGATGGGAGGTTGTGGGCACCTCCAATCTGTAGCCGAGTTGGATAAGAGTTATGGGGAACATGAGCGCCTGGAGCCTACGATTGGCATTTGTTGGAGATGGGTCTTGGGACACTGAGCCCTTCAGCTGAGGGGTCTGAGGTAAGTCTGTTACTGTCAGAGTTGAACTGAGTCATCGGACACCCAGCTGGTACCACAGAGAATCACCTGGCTGGGGAAAACCCCTGCACACCTGCTGTCAGAGTGCTGCGTGTCCAGTCGTGTGAGAGGAGAAACAAGCGTGCTCTTCCCTCATCTGGAGAGATGTTTTTATAGATTATCCCCACCCTAAAGTGATGTCTGCCTCTGTGTATCTGAGAATTGGCAGCTGCAGTTGTCTGCCTCTGTGTATCTGAGAATTGGCAGCCGCAGTTGAACTAGCCTTCAGACAAAATCACACAACTTCTTAATGTGCGATTAAAGAACAGTTTTAAGTTCCTATTGACATGCATTTTATTGTAATTGCTATTATTTTTTCTTGTTGCAAATGTGTCTCATGATAATGATATATAACATAGAAAACACGAAAAAGCAAAAAGAAAAAAAAAAAGAAAGAAAGAAATGGCCCGAAGTCTCATCACATGTCAGCATATTTCCTTCCAGTCTTTTTTCTATGACTTGCTTCAGTTTGTGACTGTGGGTTTGCCTTACGTAGGAAGAATGTAAGTGCTGACTAGCTGGGGAATTTCTGTATTCAGCCTGTTCTGTGTTATCAGCTCCTTCATCAGTGTTCTCAGGAGAGCCTGCTACCCCTGGCTTATACTTTCTGTACAGTAAAATAGGTGTGTGTTTATTTTCTCATCTTGCACCTACAAAGAGAACAATGATATATTGCTCCTTGCTTAATCTCTCCTCGTTTATTTTATGGAAACTTTGGGGATACAAAATTATGTATACGAACGATCATAAAATACCAAGCATGATGCATAAATACAGTTGCCACTTACCTCTTTATCTGTGGTCATAAATCAAATCCTATTTCACTGCAGAATAAATGCAGTTCAAATGCAGGCAGGGTTCACTTTAAGCTATGCTAGGGAGGGGAACATTTGACTCCCAGATGTTCAAAACTTAACAGACTGTTCTCCTTTCTTTTGGACTGTTGGGCCTCCTGGAGGGCCAGGCTTCGTTGCTCTCGAGTCTCCTCGGAAATGGGTCTGACTCCTGGGTCTCCACCCTCTCCCTCCTTCCCAGCTCCCAGGTAGCATGTGAAATGTGCCTCCTTTCTCCCCGCCCACACGAACCACGTGGGTCCCCAGCACCGCTTCACTGGTCTCCCGCATCTCTGTCCATCCCTTCTCCTCCGCTTCTGCCATCAGCCTCAGATTCTGTTCCACGATCCCCCTGCACACACACCTTTTCTGCAGCCTCTGTGTTTGCAACAGTCCCTGTTTCTCCTTCCTTACCGCCTTTCCTCACCTCATCCTGTGACCTGGGGCTTTCCCCCTGCCCTCGGGTCACCCTCAGGGCCTTTTTCTGCCTGTTCCTCATCTGGTTCTCCCTCTCCCAGGTCTGAAATGAGGGATCCCTGGCGTCTGCCTGGGCTATGTGCTTCTCACCCCCTGCCCTGCCCCTGGGGACCCTTTCTCTGTCACGATGTGAACACCCACCTCTTCGCTGATGAAGCCCAGATCACACCTCTGCCCCATCTGCCCAAAAAGTTCAACTCCAGGCTCCTGGAATGGGAGGTTAGAGGTCTCTGCCCAGGTGATGTCCACGCACATCTCAGATGCAGCAGGAAGGTAGCTGGACCCCCAGTCTTTGCCCTACAGGCTTTCTCTCCCATTTCTCTGGCTCTGCAGGTCATCCCAGCACCTCCCCCAAGCCACTTGGCCCTCTGACCCCACCATTTCTCAAAGTCCTATGGATTTTACATCTGAAGTAATTCTTACATTCTTTTCCCTCTGTCTTTCTGCTGCTGCTGCTAAGTCACTTCAGTCGTGGCCGACCCTGTGTGACCCCATAGACGGCAGCCCACCAAGCTCCCCCATCCCTGGGATTCTCCAGGCAAGAACACTGGAGTGGGTTGCCATTTCCTTCTCCAATGCATGAAAGGGAAAAGTGAAAGTGAAGTCGCTCAGTCATGTCTGACTCTTTGAGACCCCATGGACTGCAGCCCACCAGGCTCCTCCATCCATGGGATTTTCCAGGCAAGAGTACTGGAGTGGGGTGCCAGTGCCTTCTCCATCTTACTACTGTTGCCTAACTCCAACCTCAGCTATTTTTCCCCTGGGCCACAGGAGTAGCTGTCTGACTCTAGGAGCAGTTATAACACAATTGACCTGTTTCACTTTAAATGCGTCAGCTGATGACCTATTTGATGTGTAACATGGGAGGCAAAATTAATGTAAGGCTAAAAAAATTAAAGGCTGACACCGATGTTTATGACGGATCAAACCAGTCCATGCTAAAGGAAGTCAACCCTGAATATTCATTGGAAGGACTGATGTGATGCTGAAGTTCCAATACCTCGGCTGCCTGATGTGAAGAGCTGACTCATTGGAAATGACCCTGATGCTGGGAAAGATTGAAGGCAAAAGGGGAAGTGGGTGACAGAGGATGAGATGGTTAGATGGCATCACCCATTCAATGGACATGAATTTGAGCATACTCCAGGAGACAGTGAAGGACAGGAAAGCCTGGCATGCTGCAGTCCATGGGTCGCAAAGAGCTGGACACAACTTAGCGACTGAACAACTACCTATGTTTTTGGAATTTGGAGCTGCTAGCGAAGGAGGCAAGCAGGGGGCAGTGTTTGTTGTGGTTTGGTTCCAGGGGTATGGATGAATTTGTTTCCTATTGGCAGCTTGAGTAAATGATCATAAACACAGAGGCTCCTGGGGGCTGTCTGAGAGAATCCTCACCTTTCCCAGCTTTAGAGGTTGCCCAAATTCCTTAACTCTTAGCCCTGTGCCCCCACTTCAAAGCCAGCAGAGTACCATCTAATCTCTCTCACTCTGACCCTCCTGCCTGTCTCTTGCAAAGACCCTTTGTGATTACATGGGACCATCAATTTCTTGCCGTAAGATCCTGAATTTAATCTCACTAGCAAAGTCCCTTTGTCAGGTAAAATAGCAAATTGTGCTCAGTCACTCAGTCCTATCTGACTGTTTGTGACCCCGTGGACTATAGCCCACCAGGCTTCTCTGTTCATGAGATTTCCCCACCAAGAATACTGGCATGGGTTACCGTTTCCTCCTCCAGGAGATCTTCCCAACCCAGGGATCAAACTCATGTCTCCTGCATCTCCTACACTGGCAGGCAGATTCTTTACCATTGAGCCACCTGGGGATCCCCATAAAATAGCATATAGGTTGCAGTACCTAGGACATGGACGTCTTGGAAGGGAAAGCTTTATTTAGCCTGTGATGGAGTAACAAGGTAAGGGGATACTAATATCAAGAACTGTATGAATTCTGCAATGTCTGCTGGACAAGTAAAAAAGCACCTGGATATAAGTTTGAAACTCAAGCTGGAAAAAAAATCAGGGATCAAAAGAACATAATTTGGCTCATAGACTGGGTCACCTAGAGAGAGAAGATATGGAATAAAAGCAGGCCAAGGACCAAGCCCTGGTATCCCTCTGTTTCCCTAACATGTTGAGATGGAGAAGAGGAGGATTCCACAAAGAAGGGGGAAAAGGAGATGCTGGGAATGAGAAGGGAACCTGGACCCTGGCCATGCCTGTTGCAAGTAAAGGAAGGGAGGTGTCCTTGGCACCTGGGGTCATCGGTCACCTGATACCCTGGGAGTGGAGCCAGGTGTCTCCTTGCAGCAGGTGAGGTGGGGCAAAGAACAGGGAAGTCAGCTTGAGAAACAACTCTGAGAGAAGAGATGCCGATAGTGGGGTGGGAGCCAGCCCTGGAGACAGAGACGGGTCTGTTTAGAAGAGGGACGTTACTGAAGCATATTTGTATGATGAGAAGGACCCCTTAGCTTGAGTTGTTTGTTTCTGCTGATATCTTATTTCTGTCCCCTTTATTTCCTCCCTCCTAAGATTTTTACATTTCTAGGAAAGCATCACTGTTATGGAAACGCTGAGAGAAGGTCCAGTGTTCCAACGCAGAGAAAGTAACCCTAGCAAACTGTCAGTAACCTCGGCTTAGTGGACTAGAATCCCAACCTCTAGGAGGTTGAAGTAATACCATTTTTTAAAATATATAAATTTATTTATTTTAACTGGAGGCTAATTACTTCACAATATTGTGTTGGTTTTGCCATACAGCAACATGAATCCGCCACGGGTATACACGTGTTCCCCATCCTGAACCCCTCTCCCTCCTCCCTCCCCATACAATCCCTCTGGGTCATCTCAGTGGCGCAAGAATATACAGATAGGTTGTATACAGCAGGCAAAAGTCAAAAGAGGACTCATGGAGGATTCTTCCATTAACAGAGGAATGCACCAAAGAATTCTTTTTGAATTATATCATGCAGTCGATTCTTTTTAGGATTGTTTCTCTTTTTTAGTTTCTTTTTAAATTATTTTTATTGAAGCATAATTGATTTATAATGCTTTGTTAGCTTTAGGTGCACAGCAAAGTAATTCAGTTTTATGCATATATTTATTCCTTTTCAGATTGTTTTCCCTTATAGATTATTACAAAGTACTGAGTAGAGTTCCCTGTGCTATATAGTAGGTCCTGATCAGTTATTTGTTTTATACAGAGTAGTGTGTATCTGTTAATCCCAAACTCCTATTTTATCTCCTCCCTTCCCACTTTCCCCTTTGGTGACCATCAGTTTGTTTTCTGTGTCTGTGGGTCTGTTTATGATTTGTATATAAATTCATTTGTATCATTTTTTAAGACTCCACATATAAGCAATATCTTAATATAATATTTTTGGTTGGTAAAAGTCAACTAACAACCTTTTAAAGTGCAATCCTTTGCAATTTATGTAGGACCCAAGCCTCTTAGATTTTATGTAAGTCCTTCCTCAACATAAAGTTAAAAAAAAAGACAACTCTAAAGGAGATGAGTGCAATATTGAATTAAATAGCAATTTAAAGCTTATAGACATTAATATATATGAAATATATAAAATTATAAATAATTTTACATGTTATAAATAAATTATAATAATTTTATAATATAAAATTTTATATATTCTTGTATAATAAATAAAAATCAAGGGCAAAGAGCAAATGGTACAGTGGAAAAAGTATTATCAGCATAAATATAGTCAATCTATAGAGAACTTTGAAAATCAAGAGACTAGTCACACTGAAATAAAAATTGGCCTAAGACAATCACAAAAAGCACAAATGATTAATAAATATGTGGGGGACTGTTGAAATTTATTTATGCTTGAATGCATATCCAAACGAGGGGCTTGTTTGATTTATCACATAGGCAAAGATGAAAAAGACTCCTAATTCAGTGTTGATGAGGTTTCAGGGAAGTAGGTAGGCTCCAACATAAATTGGAAGAATGGAAATTAGGCACCCTTTGGTAGAGCAGTTTGGCAATGAATAGTAACACTCAAGCATCTTTATACCTATTGACTCAGCAATTATACATCAGGGACTTATTTTTAAGGAAAGTAGCTAATGTATTTCAAGATGTATGCAAAAGGATATTCATTGCAGAGTGGTTATGATACTCGCTAAAGGTGTATCTGTTGACTGTCAACGAAGAGTCAAGAGCAGTGTTGGGTGCAGAGGAGGTAAGGGGTGAGGGGCGAGTGGAAACTTACCCGCCCTGAATTCCCTGCACCCTGCGTATGAGGTACAGACGTGTGAAGGGGCCATAACAATGCAGTGCTAATGCTAGATGGTCAGGGAGGCCCCTGACACCTGCCCGGGGCTTGGAGGAACAGGACCAGACAGTGCCCAGTGAAGGCCTCCTAGAAATTATGTCTCAGCCAAGGTGGAGAGGATCAGTGAGAGTTGGCCACGTGTAAAGGAGAGTTGGGGCTTCCCCGGGCCACCTTCTGCACTGCAGAAGACACAGGAGACACAGGTTCAGTCGCTGGGTCAGGAAGATCCCCTGGAGAAGGATCACGGCCGCCCACTCCAGAATTCTTGCCTGGAAAATCCCATGGACAGAGGAGCCTGGCAGGCCGCAGTCCTTGGGGTCACAAAGAGTCAGACACGAGTGAAGTGACTGAGCACACACACACACAAAGGAGGGTTGGAATTGGCCAGGCTCGGGGTTGCGGGCTGGCGCGTTGGGGATGAATACGATGCCTGAGAAGCACCATCCCTGGGCCGCCGTGCACGTGGACCTTGGGGTGTGAGCCAGCAGCAGGTCAGGAAAGGCTTGGAAGGCCTGCTTTCACTCTTCGGCAGTGAGAACCAATGAGTGAAATCAACGAGAGATAAAAATCTCACCTCAGAGCGTTTGCTAGACTAGAAAGCAGATTTCACCTGTGCCTCAGGCATGAGTGTGAGAAGGGGCAAGGTTGCTAAGGAAAATGTGAGTGTTGCAACTGGAAGAAGAGAGGGTGAGAGGAAGGGGGGATGGGGGTAGAGAAAGAGAATGCCCGCATGGGGGAAAGTTGAAAGCATCTCTGAGATGCTGATTAATCTCCCGAGCGTATTATTGGGGACTTGAAATGTCTGCTCTATAACTTTTCTCTATTTAATATATATTGCTTTTGCAATTCTAAAAAGCATTGAAAAACTATTATGTATGAAGTCATTCAGAGAAGGCAATGGCACCCCACTCCAGTACTCTTGCCTGGAAAATTCCATGGATGGAGGAGCCTGGTGGGCTGCAGTCCATGGGGTCGCAAAGAGTCGGACATGACTGAGTGACTTCACTTTCACTTTTCACTTTCATGCATTGGAGAAGGAAATGGCAAACCACTCCAGTGTTCTTGCCTGGAGAATCCCAGGGATGGGGGAGCCTGGTGGGCTGCCGTCTATGGGGTCGCACAGAGTCGGACACGACTGAAGCGACTTAGCAGCAGCAGCAGCAGCATGAAGTCATTACAATGAATAAAAAGTCTTAATACATCTAACAAAACATACCCTTCAGCTTGTTGAAAAGGAACAGAACCTGTCAAACCCAAAACTGAGCCGAGTAGCCACAGGAACCAAACAAGACATGGATTTGGTTTCTACACACGTTTTCTCCAAAGGAAAATTAAGAGCCTACAGGTCCGTTAAGAGTGTTTGCTCCTCACCATCCTCTGTCTGTCCCCAGTCCCCGCCTGCCTCCAGGGCTGGAGAATGCTCAGAAAGCATCCACGTTTGGTGGTCCCTTGAATAAGGAAACCCCTGGGCTCCATGTTTCATGAATAGGGTTATCCCAGGGGGGTTATTTTTTCCTGGGCAAACAGGGGAACGCAGAAAGGTACTGATTTTTTCCTTCTTCATGCGTTGATTTTTGAATGGCCTCTAACAACCCTTGTATTCGCTGCCGATAAGATTTTTGGTCTTAAAATTATTCTATAAAGTTCCACTCTGCATCATCACTGGGCTTACAAATAGATTTATTATGTACTTGCAAAGAAGACAGCCTTTTTCATTTAAAGAACAGAGGCCACTTGGGCACAGCAGAAGAGCCATGCACGGGTAGGTGGGCTGGCCTGTCTTGACTGTGGATCGCAATTTATGGGCAGAAAAATGAACAAGAGGCCCACCCTTCCTCCGGATAATCCCAACTTGAAAACACCAGGAGGAAGGAAAAATATGTGTAACTAAATATTTCATTTAGTATGAAATTGTCCCACATTCCTAGAGGGTAAAAATACCCTACCAGAAACATGATGTCTAATTATCTGGTTTCATTCTCGTACGAAATACAGTCAAGAGGAGGGTGTTTTCCATTTAAGTATTTCTAAAAAACATGTGTTTAAAAAATATGACTAAACCTTCTTAGGGCTTTTTAAAAATTAACTCCGAGTCCCGCATCATCCATTTGAAGTTACTTTTCAGAAATCTGTTTCGCTTCTGTTCCTTCAGCTGCCAGTTCTTGGGCTTGAATGAAATGATCTCTCAGACTCTTGCGTTTAATGGAAGTTGAATGGAGGAAAAATCTTAGGTCGCATTTAATGGAGCAAAAACTGTCATGTTCCAAGTGTCAAGTCTTCATGGATGCTAATTGCGATAAATTGGGGCATTCTTAAGACTTTGGAAACTTTCAGCCAATGATCTTTCGGCTTTGCACACAGGGCCTGGGCAGGGCTGGGGCAAGCAGGGGTCTCAGGTGGTCCGCGGGCCGGCTACCCCTATTAAGCCTCCCCTCTCTGCCTTTCAAGGGGTGCTGGGGGAGTCCGGGGATGTCCTCAGCCCCTTCCTCCTCCCTTGGCTTGTGGCAGCTCCTTCCTTCCCAGACCAGAGGCCTGAGTCAGGGGTGTCGTCACAGGCAGGCGTCCGCCCACACCTCCCCCAGGGACCTCAGGACTCAGAGAAACGTGAAGGGGGCTCTCTGCAGAGCTGCCAGCCCCCTGTCCAGGGCTGTTCCTTCTTTCCTCCTCCCTGCTTCCAGCTCTCTCTCTCATCCTCACAAAGGTGTTACAATCTTTGGTTTTCTGCCTCTTTCCTTCCTGGTGTCCTGAGGTTGTCAGGAGGATTAGTCAGTGGGTCCCTGGGAAGGGAGAGTGAACAAGACTGGAGAGCGATGGGAGACTCTCTCCAAACCAGTCGCTTTGTACCAAGAGACGGCTGCTGCTGCAAGCCCTTGCTGCTCAAACATGAACTTGCCTGCATATGACTGGGGATATTGTTAAAATGCAGATTCTGAGTCAGTAGGGCTGGGGCGAGGCCTGAGAATCTGCATTTCTGACAAGATCCCAGGTGGCACACAGGCTGCCGGCCATGCTGTGAACAGCAAGGGCGCTGCTTACACAGGGTGCTCTGCTTGAAAGCCAGGGAGATGGTCTCTGCAAAGGGCTCAGCTGGCGTCCTGGTGTGTAGTATGGATGTCATAATGTACTTGAAGACGGCAATGGGGATTATCGTAATGGTGGTGATGGTGCTGGCGAAGATGATGGTGGCGAAGGTGATGGTGGTGATGGTGCTGAAGGTGGTGAAGATGATGGTGATGGTGGTGATGGTGGGTGAAGGTGATGACGGTTATGGTGGCAAAGGTGATGGTGGTGATGGTGGCGAAGGTGATGACGGTTATGGTGGTGAAGGTGATGATGGTGATGATGGTAAAGATGATGGTAATGGTGGTGAAGATGATGGTGGTGATGATGATGCTGAAGGTGATGGTGGTGATGATGGTGATGGTGGTGAAGGTGATGATGGTGGTGATAGTGATATGATGGTGATGGTGGTAAAGATGATGGTGACGGTGGTGAAGGTGATGATGGTGAATATGATGGTGATGATGGTGAAGATGATAGTGATGGTGGTGAAGGTGATGGTGAAGGTGATGGTGGTGATGATGCTGAAGGTGAAGGTGATGATGGTGGTGGTGAAGGTGATGATGGTGAATATGATGGTGATGGTGGTGAAGATGATGGTGGTGGTGAAAGTGATGGTGATGATGCTGAAGGTGATGGTGAAGATGAAGGTGATGGTGGTGAAGGTGATGATGGTGAAGATGATGGTGGTGGTGAAAGTGATGGTGATGATGCTGAAGGTGATGGTGGTGATGGTGGTAAAGATGATGGTGATGGTGGTGAAGGTGATGATGGTGAATATGATGGTGATGGTGATGATGCTGAAGGTGATGGTGGTGATGATGGTGATGGTGGTGATGGTGACAGTGGTGGTGATGATTGTGATGGTGATGATGAGGATGGTGAAGGTGATGGTGATGCTGCTGCTGATGCTGAACATGCTGGTAATGGTGATGATGATGTTGGTGATGAGGAGGAGGATGGTAGTAAGCATAGTGGAGGTGGTGATGGTGATAATAGATAATAGTAAGAAACATTTATCCCCATAAAAATATCATCAAAGAGTAATGCTTCGGTCAACACTGGCTACTGTTCTCATTTGCTGAGCGCTTGCTGTATCCCAAGCAGCCTATATGCTTTTCCTCATTTAACCTTCACAATGATCTTGGGGGTGTGGTTATTAATCCCATTTTGCAGATGCAGAAACTGTCTTGCCCAAGGTCACTCAGTGAGAGGGGACGATGGAATTCATCCTCAGGTCCACCAGCTTCCACCGTGCAGCATGTGGCGGTCGGCTCAAGAGGACCTCAGACTCTCCATCCGTGTGGTCAGCAGACAGGACAGCTGCCGGGCGGTGTCTTCCTCTCCACACGGAAGCTCCCACCAGGCGAGCAGAGCGCTCGCCAGCCACGTCCACATGCACCTCTGTGCTCTTGCTCCCACTCCTGTTCCTGGACTCCTCCTTCCTTCCCACATGGCTCTGATTCTGTCCTGCAGAGATGTGGTCAGGCAGGCGTCCAGGGGCTGAATAACAGCGCTGGACCCGTGGGAGTCACACGGAGCTCGTTGTTGCGACGTCCCGCCTCCGTCTCTAACCAGTCTCTGCCACATGTAGAGCCTGATCCTGGCCCGCAGGCACTATCCATGCCAGGCTCTCAGGTCCGCAGCTGGTCCTTGCGAGATGCCCATCCCCACTGCCCTCCAAGGGTGCTCACACTGAGCCCTCACCGCCGAGTTCAGGTTTCAGGGGGAGCTTCACGCCACACCCTTGTTTCTGTTAAAGTTATGAAAAGCGTCCTCTTCATTCCATGTGGGAGGTAGGCTAAAGTTACTGTGCAGTGGACGCTTACATCCTGTTGTTAGGTTGTTGGAACGGTCGCTTTGGGACCCCGGGAATTCCTCGTTGTGATTCCAGAGAGCTCAGAGAGGAGCAGAGCTTCCAGCCTCATTTCCATGAGCTGTGGTTCATAGGAGTCTTTTGCTGATTTTGCTGGTAAAAGCTGAAAATGTGCAGGAGCCCCAGCTGTTACTGGGCTGGCAGATAAGACCAGACTGCTTTGCGAAGGGGGCTCCCCCACCATCATTTTGCACCCTGAATGTGGGCTCGCTTCCACCCCATGTATGAGATGCACAGGTCTCCACCCACTTACTCAGAGAAGCCTGGCTTCCGCTGAAAAGTCGGAGCCAACTGATTCCCCAAATATTAATAATCAGGCAAATAAAACAAGGAGCAGGCACATTCTTGTCCTGACCCTACACCCCTTTGCTGTGTGATCTTGAACAGGTTCCTTTGCCTCTCTGGGCCTGTTTCCTCACATATAAAATGAGGACAATTAACTAGAAGGTTGCAGAGATCAGTCAGCTTTGAAACTCTGTGACTGCCAGGTCGTGCTACTGAGTGTGTGATATATTTTTAAATAATTCCTTTCTCGTTATTTCACCTCCTCCTTCTGGCTTTGAAATCTCAGGATGAAGCAACATATAATCTGTACGTGGTGCTTTAACACAGGCAACCAGCTCTCATCCTCCCTCTCCAGGGGGCTTGGGTCAATAGAGTGCGATCTGAACAACTAGGAGCATCCCTCATCCCCAGAGGAGCATCCTCGTCTCCGCTGCCAGGATAGCCTCTCCTGAGAGCAGTGGGGACAGTGGAATCAGAGGGCTGCCCTCATGCGTCTCCTATCAGACCTCTCTGTGCGGCAGCGACTGTGGACAGTGACCCTGGGATCACCCAGAGGCCCACCAGGAAGCTGCCTTCCCACCCCCCAGGAGCCGGGATGTCTGGGGTCTGAGCTGGGGTGGGGTCATGAGGTCTGCTCTGAGGTCACCGAGCTGGGTTCACATCCAGGCTCCAGACTGTCAGCCAGCGTCCCCGTGGAGCATTTCTCATCGACAGAACCAAGCATCCCCCCACAGGATGCTCTGAGGGCTCTCAGAGGTAGCACTATCAGCACTGGCCTCCTGTGGACCGGGGGCCCAGGCACCCCAGTTGTTATCATCACACCCAAAGGAGCCACATTCACCCCCCCATCAGCTCTCCTCCCCTCCCGCCTCTGGAGCTCACACCCAGCCTTAGTGGCTTTGACCATAGGCCCTGGCACGTGCGTGTGCTGGGTCTGCCATTGCCACACTCTGACATTGTAGGGTGATGTGCAAAGGAGCCTGTGGACCACTTCTCCTGGCTTATAGGGTGCACACCCTGGGGTGCAGCTGAGGGCATGCTCCTAGCATGGCCTGCTCTTACCATTCTCTCTCAAATTTGAGTCGTAAGCTTTTAAAAATTGTATATACACACGCTAAGGTTCACTCAACTCAGACAGTCAAGGATGTTTAAAATGGAAAGTTGTTCTCCACTTTACCGCAGATAGTATGTTTGCCGAAGACAGACGGCAGTGGGATTTCCATGGAGAAAGAACACCCATTCCCAATTAGTATTCGTTTTCTCAGTACTGATAAGCTCAGCTGATTTGCAAGAACAGAAGAATGTGACCAGCAGAAGCTGAAACGTGAGAAGATCTTCCTTGCAATCGAGTTTTGAATCTACGTCAGAGCGTTCTGCTTTAAACTTACTAAGGAAGCAAGAATTACTAGATTACTTCAGACAAGGTCATTTGGATTTGCACGCCTTATAGGCAAACGACCTCCCCCCAAATTGTATCTGATCTAAATGGAAGGACTTGTGAAAATGTCTGAACCATAAATTGATTGGAAAACTGGCAGAGGGAAAATGAAGATTTTTTTTTGAATAAAGCATTTGCAGTAGATTTGCCAGAGCTGCGCTTTCTGCATCTCTAGGGAACGGAGGAACAATTAGTAAGTATGATGGATCAGCTGACAAAGGCTTTTTTTCCTTGGCTCTGTGTGAAACGATGGAAAATTTCTTATTGCAAGTCTAATTTCCCAAGAAATCAGAGCATGTATTGAATAAAGGCTGAGGTCTCTAAGGAGAGTCACAAAGCAGCTCAGAATGGGAGAGTGAGTGCATGCAGACAGGAAGCCTGCCTGCTATTATCAACTGCCTCTCACACTATGAAAGTGTGAGATTACAGATGCTCAGCAGTCTCTGCTATCATTGACCGTTCCTGAAAATTGAAGTCCCTACTGTGATGTCTATCCCCTTGATGGTTAGAAAACAACCCAGAAACGCAGGATGAGAGCCCCAGAGTAGAAGCTGTAGGCGAGTGTCTGGGTCAGCATGCTGTTCAGACCCACGGAAGCCTCCATCCATCCCCTGGAGGAGATCATGGCAACCCACTCCCGTATTCTCACCTGGAATATCCCATGGACGGAAGAGCCTGGTGGGCCACGGTCCACGGGGTCGCAAAAGAGTCAGACATGATTTAGCAACCAAACAACGACAAACTGCTTGTAAACGCGTAATGTGTTTCTATCATGGGCTTCCCTGGTGGCTCAGTGGTAAAGAATCTGTCTGCCAGTGCAGGAGACTTGGGTTTGATCCCTGGGTCTGGAAGATTCCCCTGGAGAAGGAAATAGCAACCTAGTCCAGTAATCTTGCCTGGGAAATCCCATGGACAGAAGGAGTCCAGCCTGCCTTGTGGCTGTGGGGCCCTGGGAACGGCTCTCTGCAGGAAGAGGCATTGTAAGCTTGTGCACTCAGCTCTTACTGTGAGTCAGGACTGTGCTCAGCTCTTTCTCTGACAACCCAATGGGATAAGTACCTCATTTTTAGATGAGGAAAGTGATGCTAAGGGGTTTGCCTAAGGACACACAGCTGGGAGCAGAGCCTCACCTTAGAAACCTGTCCATTCAATTTCATGTAAGAACTCAGAGGCAAATTGCCCTGGACATGACGATGCTTTTTTAGCAGGGATAACAGTGTGCTGCCTGATACCTCTCTGCAAACAAATGGTTTATGCAGAAGCCCAGAATATACCATCAATGATCCCAGAGTCGAGGCGCCGATGAGTGTCCCTCTGATTGAATGTGTCCCCCTTGTTTCGAGAACGACAGTGACCGTGATTTCATGTAATACATGCATTGGCAAGTGCCAGGCAGCAAGCATTGTGGCTCAAGAGGGTAAACTCAGCCTCTGAGGGCCTCAGGAGACAGCCCTCCAGAGAGGGGGCTTCCGATGGACTGCTGGTGGCTGCCCCCGGGTGACTCCTTGAGGCCCAGTCCGGGTTCCTGGTTCTGAGGCTCTCCGTGTGTTCAGTGACTCCGAGATCAACACTGGCGTCAAGAAGAGAGGAGGTGCTCCTATTTTCCACTTTGGATTTGTGAGCACCTGGGTGATCGGCTGTCTTTACACTCATAGTTAACTCTCCTTAGCATGATGGTTTCGTAGCACCCAGCCCAGCCTGCTTGCCCTTTGGGGAGAGTAAGGATGATCTAGTCCCCAGGCCGAGAGAAGTTGAGATTCCAGGCCTTCGCCTTTCACACCTGCCTCTTGCTTCCTGGGGACAGATGGCCACCCCTCTCCCCCTTCTGCATTGCACGTGAAGGATGAGCAGCAATTCATAGGCCAAATTCCTTTTCCTTAAGTGAGAGAGAAAAGACAGATGGCGAAGAGTTTATTTTAGGTATTTTAACCTTGTCCACATGTTTTAGCATGATAAAAAAAAGAGTGGAAACTGGCACATATTAAAAATCACCCATAATCCAATAACTTAAGCATAGCTATTGTTATTTTATATGTTCCCTTCAGAACACGTGTATGTATATACATTACATCAGAATGTTAACATGACTTGCATCCTTCTTTTTTTTTTAACATACCATATGTAGGTTGCTGCTTTATCCTCCAAACCACAGTCTTCAATGCCTGAGATCTCGTTCATTGAGCTCATTTGGCATCTCTTTGAGCCCTTCTTCTATTACTGGGCATCTAGTGTGTCTGACTTTTGTTAATATAAACTCCACTGGGATGAGGGCTTGCCTGGCAGCGCAGCAGTAAAGAACCCGCCTGCCAACACAGGAAACTCGGGTTCAATCCTTGAGTCAGAAGGATCCCCTGCAGAAGGAGATGGCACCTCCCCCCCAGTATTCTTGCGTGGGAAATCCCATGGACAGAGGAGCCTGGCGGGGCTACAGTCCATGAGGTCACAAAAAATCTGGATCTGACTGAGTGACTAGACCATGGCTTACCCGGATGAACACTGCTGTGACTCACACCCTGAAGGACAGCTCAGCATTTTCCCGAGACAGAGTCGCAGGTCGTGTGTTGGGACAAGAAGGATTCTGGATGTGCTTTGTCAGATTGTCCTCCAGGGGCTGTGTGATCTCTACTCTGGTGATGTGGACGGCCTGTGTGTTATTGCATAAACGGGTAGGATCGGAATGTCTTCCTGAAGCCTCTGGGCCTCAGAGACCTGCTGGAGAAGTGTGATCAGAGCTGCTGCTTTCCCTGCCCCAAGGCACTGATCACAGGAAGTCTCACCCAGGAACCAGCAGGTGCCTCCGGGCAAGGGCCTCAGGGTTCTCTCAAGGCAGAAGCTGCCAGACTTGCCTTGGGAAGGAGCGACTCCCTAACACATGACAGTTACCAGTTTCCTTCATGACCGCTCAGGCTGGGTAAGGCTTTCAAAGCCAGTTGAAACATTCGTAGCTTTGGAACGGTCCTGAGCATCACCGAGGAAGGGCAGATACTAAGGGCTGCTGGGTTTAGCAAGTACGAATATGGACACATGCTTAAACTTGAACTTCAAGAACAGTCTGATACATGTGTGCTCAGACACTCCTTTGTGTCCGACTCTGTGACCCCAGGGACTATAGCCCACCAGTCCATGGGATTCTCCCAGAAAGAATACTGGAGTAAGGTGCCATTTTCTCCCCCAGGAGATCTTCTCAACCCAGAAATGGAAACCTCATCTGGTCTCCTACGTCTCCGGCATTGGCAGGCGGATGCTTTACCACTAGCGCCACCGGGAGGTCCTAATCTGATATCAGTATTGCATGAGACATACTTATGCTTAAAAAAAATAGTACATTGTTTATCTCAAACTCAAGCTTAACTGGGCATCCTGCATTTTATTGGGCAATCCTATACAGGCATAATGAACATGGCATGGTGCCCTCATTCAGGGTAAGATCTTGGAGGGGTTATTTATAATCCCAACCACTGTTTCCTGAGTTGGACAAGGACTTAGCATTCCACTTACCTTCATAGAGTGTTGTAAAGTGCTCCGTGTTTGCAAGTACTCAATAAATATTCACTTCTGCTGTTATGGGCCTCCCAGGTGGTGCTAGTAGTAAAGAACCTGCCTGCCATTGCAGGAGACATAAGAGACCTGGGTTTGATCCCTGGATTGGGAAGATCCCCTGGAGGAGGGCATGACAACCTACTCCAATATTCTTGCCTAGACAATCGCATGGACAGAGGAAGCCTGGCGGGCTACAGTCCATGGGGTCACAAAGAGTCAGACACGACTGAAGTGATTTAGCTTGCATGCACGCAATGCTGTTACAGTCTCAAAGAGAGGAACCCAGTTCTTTAGAGTTAATGGACTCCAGGAGTATTTCAAGTTGCTGTTTGGAGAGAGTCTCTTTTCTCTGAAGGATGGAAGATCCCGTGTAGCTGACTGACTCTGTGAGCATCCCCAAAGTAGACCCATTAGGGCAGTGAGCACAGGCGTGGTCTCTTTCGAGGTTTGGAGATAGCCCACTCGGTATAGTAACATGCTCTTTATGACTGTGGAGAATTCCAGATTTATTCAGCGCCTGTCTCTCCATTGTTCACCTTATTTCCAATTCCCAGTGGCCTAGTTTTGAGAAACATGATCCAAGTCAATGCCCATTGATGATCTAATTCAATGAAAAACCCATAGTACCTACTTTCCCTACAGAGTGACAAAAATTTTTCAGTTACGCAGAGGTGTCTAGTAATAGCAAAGAAAAAAAGAGTCTATCAGATCATGTTTTTTAATAGGTGGAATTAGGATATCGAACCTGTTAAATTGATGGTTAAATGGACATGACCAAAATTTACCCATCATCTCACAGAACCCAAAGCTACATGAGAAAAATGATTTCTAGACAACAGCAATGTGTCTGTTTCTGTCACAGGCAACTCTGTTAGATGAAGGCCATGCAGGCCTATGCGTTTTCACCAGACTCCTCTGAGCTGTTAGAATATAGTGTCGTAGCAACACTTATATTGGATTTATGGACAGCCCTTTTCTCTATAAAGTGTGGACATTTTCTAGCTCTGTCAATCTTAAGAGACAGAAAGAAAAAGGAAAAGACCCTTGCCATCTATCCTTCATGAAGCTAAAGAGATGAGAGTCCATCCAGATTAGCGAGGGCCCCCGGGGGGCAGGGAGGATGGGTGTGGGTGCCTGTCCAGTGGTTGCCATGGTGACGCTTTCCATCCAAGCAGCTTCCCAAAGGAGTCAGTGAAACGGCCATGCAGAGCCTGCAGACGAGACACAGGCCCTGAGCTCCAAGGTACAAGGTCGCCGCAGCATGGCATTTGAATTAAAAAGTCCTCTGGAGGCTTGAAGCCACGGCTTGGCTTTTGGTTTTGTACTTCTTCATTGAAGGGTGACCCCCGGTAGGCTAAGCCATGTAGGTGGCGCAGCTGTGGAGGAGAGTGCTGGGGTTCCGGGGTTTCCATACTGGCTACCACATCTTGGCCCCATTGCTGACCACCTGCATCCTCCGCAGCTTGTCTTCCTTCCGTGTTTATTTCAGGGTAGCATTTCCTGCAGGTCTGGGAGGACTGCATCCGATGCCTGTAAAGCATCCAGCACAGGGCAGGCGTGGAACAAGAATGCACTGATGGGAGGCGTTGTCGTCCGTATTTATTGTTGCTGTTGTTCAGTCAGTAAGTCATGTCTGATTCTTTGTGACCCCATGGACTGCAGCACGCCAGGCTCCTCTGTCCTCCACTATCTTCCAGAGTTTGCGCAGATTCATGTCCATTGAGTCGGTGATGCTATCTAACCATCTCATCCTCTGTCGCCCCCTTCTCCTCCTGCCTTCAGTCTTTCTCCAGCATCAGGATCTTTTCCAACGAGTCAGCTCTTCACATCAGGTGGCCCAAGTATCGGAGCTTCAACTTAATCATCAGTCCTTCTAATGAATATTCAGGGTTATTTCTTTTTATTGCAGATATCCAAACTACTCACTGTTGTTCATAACCCCAAAAGCCCTACAGATCCTCATCCGGCAGTTGCCATACGTGTCATAATGACATGTGGGAAATGCGATCGAGCGGTACATTCTCACTTTGAAGGGTTTGTTCCTGAGGTTGGCTTTTGCGTTCAGTCATACCTTGGATAAGGGTATTGTTTGAACAGAGAAAAACGAAGCAGATCCAGGGCAGTGGGGTGAATGGGCAAGGGCTCCAGCGAGGCAGCCCAACTGCCCTATGGCCTTCATGCCCCACTGCCTGTAGAACTCATTTCTGGACCCTTTCATAGAGCCTGAGCATGTTCTCATCTGTTCCACCTTGGCCCTTATAATACACCCAGGGCACCAAGACACCACCGTGAGCCTCTTATTCGGCTGGGAGTCTGCCCAGAAGAGCCCATGCGTCGGGATCAGTTCTCAGCCCAGCTCTTCTGTTGACTGGCCAGGTGACCTTGAAGGAGCCTCTGTTCTCCCATGTGTGAGGACGCCTGCCTCAGCAGGCAGATGTGGAGTTAGGTGGATGACATCGTTACGGGGACTATATGTCCAAGTTTGCCTGGTACAGCCTGGGCTGTGTCTATTGTCAGGTTACATTTACTAATAGCGCCCACGGTGTCCCAGTGTGGATGATGACCACGCTGAATGTCCAGACACCCAACAGGTGTGTTTGCCTTGGTCGTTAATGACTGATGATGATATCATAATAGTGTCACTGTGACTGCTCGTAGTTCAGTGGGATTACATTACATAAAACCAAAAAAAAAAAAATTCTTACCTCATGTTTCCACGCAATTAAAAACTTTTCATTTTTCTTATTAGAAAATATCATAATTTATATGCATCAAAAAATGTACCAAATACATGAGCTTTTCCTGTTTCCCTCCATTGGCTTTATAGAGGTGGGGTGGTTTTCTTCCTGTAGAAACCTATGGGATCAATTATTTTTTCTCAGTAATCTTTACCCTCTGCTGCATAAATTTTCATGCTTCTTTTCGAAGATCAAAGCTAAAGTTTAGCTTTTTAATAGTCATTATTGTAAAAATGGACTTCTCAGATAATGCTAGTAATGACGACCCAGCCTGCCAATACAGGAGATCTAAGAGACTCGGGTTCAATCCCTCAGTCTGGAAGATCCCCTGGAGAAGGGACTGGCAACCCACTCTGGTATTCTTGCCTGAGAATCCTGTGGACAGAGGATCCAGGCGGGCTACAGTCCATAGGGTTGCAATGAGTCAGACATGACTAAAGTGAGTTAGCAGGCACACAGGCATTATAAAAGTACATTCATCTTACTTAGCCTTCTCCATTGTAAAAGATATTTTGATTTACTCCCATTATGTTATTAATTAAGCTTCTCTAACATATCAGGGTTTGCTTGCTACTATCCCCTATTCTTAAGCTCAGAGTGAAAGTTGAGCATTGAAAGAACAGAAAAATCTCAGTTGTCACATGGGATTTCAGGCCAAGCCACAGTCTATGGGAAGTTCCTTGGACAAGTCGCCAAGGACTGAAAGCTCAAGGCGTGGATATGGATGCAGATCTGGAACTTTCTTTGGGAGCTTCTCTTGGATCATCTTTCAAAATCTGGAATTCTCTCTTTGGCCCCAGGCAGTGTCCTCTGACAGCCTGGCTGGGTTCCAGCAAGGCGGGAGGCTCCCTCCCTGTTCTATGGAGCCCTTTGGTTTTTTGATATATGTTCACCATTCCGAATGGTCAAAACCAAAGGCATTGTTAATAAAGGATGAGTCTGAAGTAACATTTGAAGTGGAGTGATACTTTTCACATTACGGTAGAAAGAGGAGATTTATCATCTTGGAGGATAAGCCCTTTTCCTGGAGTTACTCAGGCCTAACAGTTTCTGGAGGCTGAAACAAAAGGTCCATCAGAAGCTGTGATTTATGTAGAAAGCTCTGATGGAATACATCTTGTTAGAGGCGAAATTGAGAGCTTTCAAGTTTGGTCTAGTTATGAAACAAATGTCTCGGCCTCTGCAAGCTGACTGCTGTGTGCATGGAGTTTTTTTTTTTTTTTTTTAATCTTTATGGGAACTTTTTTAACTTTCAAGTGAGCTTTACAGTTACAGGAAAGGCCGTCACCGGTCTTCACTGAGTAGAGCCAAGCTTCGTCTCCCTGGCTCTGTGGAACACTGGGGGCCCGGAGTGAAGATTGAACTTCAAATCTTCACTTCAAACCCCGAGTGAAGATTGAACTCCTTGGCAGGACAAATGAAGACACATCTGGACAGGACACATCAGGATATCATTTGGGGGCTTTCATCATCGTCTCTCTAATCATTCAAGCCATTTTAAAAGAAGCAAGCTGTGAGCAGACATCCTTAACACCAAGTGGCAAAGCAAGAATGCAAAAGGCAACAGGAAAGGATGAAATCCATTGACTTGGGCAATGCGCTCGCTGTGCCTAAGGATCCAGGAGTCACGTTGAAGGCAGTAATGCACATGTCCAGAAGGCGCAGCAGCAGGAGGCCTGTGGCCAGAGAACCAGGGCAGCTCTCGAGTGTTCCCGAGTTAAAACAGCAACGTGTTCACGGATCCAGTGACCCGTGGCCAACACACCTGCATTTCTATACAGTTTGCAGAAGGCTTTGAGCTGCGCTTCTGCCGAGGTGGCCAGTGGACAGCGTGCTTGCATGTCGCTAGCACACACTCTGCCTGCGAGAAATAGACTACGTTTCACTGTGAGCTTGCATTTCACACTGGTGCCAAGTCCCTGTCACCTTCCCCACTGAGTCCTGCCCTTCTTGGGCAGCTCGCTGCCTTCTGCCTTCTCTCTCCTCTCACACCTGTCCAGGTGGCTCCTGCCCTCAGTTTATCTGTGTGTCTGCTGTACCTCAAGCCTCCCCCAAGGGCCCCAGGTCTTTCATCGACCTCCTCTCCCCGCTAATGCCTGCAGATCCCAGAATCTGAGCCTCGCTGCCAATGACAGCATTCTGTGCTGTGGTTTCAGGTGGCCCTGAACTGAGCTGCACACTCCTTGGATAAGGGCCCCATCCTGTGATCTCCTCACGGAGCTAACAGACTTAAACCCAGAGTCATCGGAAGGAGAAGGGAAGGGGCAAGAGGAAAGAGAAATCCAGTGCCTGGTTGTCCTGGAGCCAGGATGCTCCAGACCCCTTCCCACTCCTGCCAGCGCGCCCTGTGGTGCTGTTAGCCCTGTGTCCCCCTGGGAAGCCTGAGGACCAGACAAGGGGAGGAAGCTTGTCCTGGTCGGACACCAGCGCTGCCAGTGGCAGAGTGGACGCTGGTGGCCTGGACGCATAGCTGAGTGCCACTCAGCAGGAGCTGGGAGCTCAGATATCCCTGAGCCAGCCTGTTTCCAAAGATCAGGGCCCATCAAGGTGGAGGGGTGGGGTGTGGTCAGACTAGCTGGAGGACCTCCAAGGCCAGGTCTGTGAGTTTGGAGCAGGTGCCGCGGAATAGAAGGTGCAGAGAAGAGTTTTGAGCAGGAAATGGCCCTGTGACTTCCAGGCCACTCTGCACACACGGACAAGGGTTATCAAGATGAAGGGAGGGTAAGAAGTGGAAGGCCAGGCAGCCAGGGAGGGCCAGAGCAGTGCCCTCAGCCACGCAGCGGTCATGGAAAGAGAAGCTTTCCAAAATATGGATTATCAAGCACACCAATAATTAGTTTTAGCTACGTGGAGATTCAATATTAAGAATAAACATTCAGTGTTATGTTGGAAGGTAACTTAGTCTGTGCATATGTTCTGTGATTCTGCATTAATAAAAGCATTAAGGAAAACAAGTTATACATACGCTATTTTTAGTAGAATATCCCTCAGTGAAGTTGAATGCTCACTAGGATAATCAACTGTATTTTGAATTTCTATGGGTCCAGACCCTCAAATCTGTTGAGTCACATGTTCTCCATTTGAGCTCAATGCTAATTGGACTGTGAGCCAGAGTAAAGAGAAGATAGAAAGTTTCATGTTTTATTAAATCTCTTTCTGGGATCCTCTGTGGCTTAAAGCCTTTATCCAGTGTAACAGTGTAGTCTTTGCTTTGTCATCCTCTTCCCGAAAACTTCTTGAATAGCTCTTGACAGAATGCAGCTGAAATATCTGGATTCGTTTGATAATCACATAAGCACTATTTCAAACTCTACAGTTAAGAAAATCTGACCATCGCATTTGTCACCATCAAAGCATGACAGCATCATCATATCATGATGACAAATCCTAATAAATTGTACATGACAATAGGAGACCCCAGTCATTTATTTTATTACCATCAATCACGCTTATGAATTCTAAAGAACAGTCACTGCTTAGGACAGTTTTTGTCTTTTGTGCCAAGACAAGAGTGGGAATAGCATTGTCAATCAGGTAATTTTTATTCATTTTTATCAGTTTGGAACCATTTGCATGTCCAACAGAATTTTATAGAGGTGTCTAAAGAAATTTACACCCTGAAAGGTTACCAGAATAAAGATTTCAGAAGTGGCATTATCTTTTCACCCTCTTCATCAAGGTGTGAATGGCCTACACTTTCTGGAAGTAACCACGAAAAGCAATTAAAACATGGAAGATGTACCTCCTGTATTGATAGGATTTGGGTTCTTTGCCAGAATTCTTGACTGTGAGCTGACAACGTTCCTGCCTTCAGAATTCTGGCTTTCATTGCTCTCATTTTTGATAGAGTATAATGAGTAATAGAAAAGTCTCATTAATTCTTGAAAAGGAACGTCTGTCATTTGACAATTCTCAGAGAATATTCTTATGACAAAAAGTTGGCACATAATTGAGAAAAAGCTCACTTGGTGTCGGCTAGGGGACGTGATCGCCTAAAAGTCATGGGAAGTAACAGAAAATATCTCTTCTTTTTCTTCCCCTTCTAAGCTGCATCACAAGAGTTTTATGGATATGATTCAAAGTTTATTTACCCATTGGGTTTCATGGTGTTTTCTTGCTGTGGTCAAAAAGCTGTTTTAACCAGGACACTCAGACTGTTACCTTCATCTGCCCAGTCTTCTTAGGTTGTGAGCTGCTGGTTCCTTCCAACTACATCTTGACGTGTTGGTTTTGTCCTGTAATAAATATGTGAAATATTTCCTGATGGCTAGGGCATGGCAACCCACTCCAGTATTCTTGCCTGGAGAATCCCATGGATGGAGGAGCTTGGCAGTCTATAGCCCATGGGGTTACAAAGAGTCAGACATGACTAAAGTGACTTAGCATGACATGCTTGCATTTACCCATCATTGAAAAGCAAGATTAAATACTATTTGATCTCCTTGTCTTTTTCTCACCTTCATTAAGAGCCCTCTGCATGGTGTGTCTCTCCCCTGTCTCCCACTCCCATGATTTTGGACGTACTTGCATGGGAATTTTCAGGAGCTCTGAGAACCATCCAGCCAACCAAGAATTCAAGGCTGACAAGGCTAGAACAGGTTTCTGAACCTCAGCACTATTGACTTTTGCAGAAAGGAGACGATTCTTTGCTGAGTTGGACTGTCCTGTGCATTGTGGGTTGTTTGGCAGCATTTCTGGCCTCTAGCCACAATCTGCCCTGGAATTGGTGACAACCAGAAATGTCTCCGAATGCAGTTGACCCTTGAACAAGATGGGGCTTAGGGGCACCGACCCCCATGCTGTGGAATATATTCAAGTATAACTTTACAGCCAGCCCTCTGTATCCGTGGTTGTTGCTGTCGAACGGTGGTACTGGAGAAGGCTGCTGGGAGTCCCTTGGACAGCAAGGAGATCCAACCAGTCACTCCTAAAGGAAATCAGTCCTGAATATTCATTGGAAGGAATGATGCTAAAGCTGAAGCTCCACTATACTTTGGCCACCTAATGCTAAGAGCCAACTCATTGGAAAAGACCCTGATGCTAGGTAAGATTGAGGGCAGGAGGAGAAGGGAGGGGTGACAAAGGATGAGATGGTTGGATGGCATCATCAACTCAACGGACATGAGTTTGAGCAAACTCTGGAAGATAGTGAAAGACAGGGAAGCCTGGCATTCTGCAGTTAATGGGGTTGCAAAGAGTCAGTCATAACTCAGGAACTGAACAACAACTAAATCCATGATTGTGTGTCTTCGGATTTAACCACCTGTGGATCTTACAGTACCATGGTCCATATTTACTGGAAAAGAATCCACATATAAGTGGATCCACAGCTCAAACTCATGTTATTTAAGGGTCAGCTGCATTTCCATTGCTGTCTGTGGGGCAAAATCACTCCCAACTGAGCACCAGTGACTTAAAGTAAGGAACTTTGGAACTTTCCTGGTGGTTCAGTGCTTAAAACTTTGCCTTCTATGCAAGGGGTGAGGGTTCAGTCCCCGGTTGGGGCACAAAGATCCCACATGCCTCATGCCAAAACAACCAAAAAACATTTTTTAAAAAATCCCAGATGCAACACTGTAATAAATTCAATAGAGACTTTAAAAATGGTCCACATCAAAAAAAGTCTTTCAAAAATAAAAATTTAAATAAAGTGAGGGAAGTTTTATGGCAGCTTCTTGAAATTCTCCAAGGATTTCCTTCCCTTATCTTTGTCACTAGAAGTATTTCTCCATTAGAGCAACATACCAAGAAGCACAAAATTTGCAGACCTACATAATCTCACCCACAAGATGCAATTATGTGAATAGCAGCTTGCTTTATTTTAAAATACACTATCAGGAAAAATTTACAGAGAAATTGAAATACGTTAGTTACTTGGAAGACCAGCTATCCACGATTTTTCCTTTTAGTGTTATTCATATTAAAACATGTAAAGGTTTCTGTATGTTTTTGTATTCTTATCTAACAAGATATTCTGAAATTTAATCTTTAATTCCTGAGGGATGATGATAAGGAGATGAGTGAACCAAGAATCTGGAAAAATATGGGTGTTTGAGTAACCATTTCAATAACAGCACTTTTAATCTTCTTATCAGTAAATAATCTAGAGTAATGTAAACTTTGAAAGTTTTACAAAAATGTTAGCAAGCCATAAAAAATTATATTTTAGTAACTAGTTGCTATGTGAGTCAGTATTATTAGTGTGGAAGCAATCATATTTTATGTTGAGTTTATTAGTGGTGGACAGGAGCCTGGAAAAAATTCTCAATATCAATAGCATCTCAAATCTGAGAAAATTATATCTCAAGTGCACAGCTGTGCATTGATCTCTTCTTTGAGAATTGTCTCTTAAGTGATCATGGTAATATTGTTTCACAATAAAATATCTGACCTCAAACTGAGTTATGATAATTGGCATAATCTGTGCTGTAACATGGTTTGGATTAGAAGCCATAATGTGTCATTGTTTCTTAGGAAATCGAAAGAATGTCAGCTCTGCTATTCTTGAACTCATGCAGTGCTCCCTTCTGCAGGGAAAGAGGCTCACTCGCCCCCTCTCCTCTTCCGGTGTCCTTGTCCCCACACCTCTCTTTCTCCAAGCTGTCTAATTCAAGGTCACAAAAGGGCCTTCTCAAGTGGCTCCCAGCTCATGTTCTTAATCTTGTTTCCCTTCTTTTCCTATCTGCAGAGACTTGTAAAACCTTCAGGAGAAAGTGAATCCCCATCTGTAACACACTTAGAATTGAACATGGTTCTTGCTTTTTAAATTTTCTTTAAATGGGGGTATTAGCCAGATAATCTGGTCATTATCTAGTATTTGGTCTTAGCAGATACAGACAAACATTCTGTAATAGAAAACAGTATTTTCTGACAGGAGACAATTGGCGTCTTTGTCAATATTTGGTATGAATACACGTGTTCTGGAAGCACAAGAATGTTTCTCTTTATTTGTGTGTGATGTTGTGATTAACTTAATTCCCTGGTTGAATGTTAAGGAGTCAACTCTTCCTTTAATGTCTGTGTTTGAAAAATCTTTTCAAAGTTGAATTAGTCCTTATCCCGAGACTAGGTAGGAGACTGTCCCAGCTGAATGTAATTTAACGACATGTTGCAGTTTGGAATTTAGGGTCTCGGAATCTGTTAGGGTCAGCATCTCCAGTGTTTATGGCAAGTATGCTTTGAAAGAGGTAACAAAGAAATTCAGTGTCCATGGACTAGTTCCAGAGACCAGTGGTCTTAACTTGCAGGGCGACCTTGTTTTCTCACAGTCTGTTTTCCCTGATAATTTAACAACAACATGCTGTCAGAGGTTTCTGAGGTCCAGTTATGTGAGATCAGTTGAGACCCAGCTTTGCTGTATTCAAGGTAATGTGTTCCAATGCTGCTGGGGGAAAAAAAAAAGGCATTTCTCCAGACTCATGAAGCCTTGCTGGGAAGGCTGGATTATAGCATTCCCCAAAAGATTTTTAGACTATGATGTGTTATTGTTTTTTTTTCAAAGTGTATGAGTTTATGTATTAGTGTACATTATTGGAATTTACCCAGATCCCAGAGAATTTATTGTTCATAAAACCGATCATCTGGTGACCAGACTATCTCAATTTTTTTAAAAGCATCAACCACAATAAAAAAGAATATTACCATAAAACACTGATCAGCATTTCCCAGTAATAATCAGCATATCCCAGGAGTAATATCTTGTGTACTCTCCAGGACTGCCACAGAGAGTAGTAACGTGATGGGAGGGCAGATACAAGGAGTTGACAAAATCTGAGACAGGCTCTCCCAACCTGGATTTTGTCTTCATTTCCGGAAAATACAGCGTGAGTTTGCATCTCACCTACCCCATACCAGGTATTTACTTGATCTGTGGATGCCTGTCTCTTGCAAAAGGACTTTCTGTGTGAAAGACATGTTGAGCAAATATACTGATCCTGAATGTATGGATTCACCTAGCTTCAGGAAATGGTAATCATGTCAATGGATGTGGGTGGTCTCATTCACTACAGGTTTTACGGCTTTTACTAACATTAAGTTAAACCTTTACCCATCCTATATAAACTGGGTTCTTGTAACTAAACTCATTTTAAGAGAAAGAAATTTGGCTCAAAGCACATAGAGGTGTTTTTTTCCTATGGAGTCAGAAGTTTTCTGGTTGTAAGTGACTATCTCAACCCTCTTTAAAAAAAAAGAGAGAAAAGAAAAGTTCTCGCACCACGTAGCTGGGAAGCAAGGTACGACTTGCTTCAGGAACCAAGCGCTCAGAGTATTACCAGGTTCCTGATTCTCTGGCTGTCTCCTGGACAGGCTCTCTTGCCACGAAGGTCACGAAGGCCATTGGTCTTCTCAGACTCAAAGTCTCAGCTTTGGAGACCGAATGAAAGGCAAATGAACGACACCATCTTCCCTAGAAGCCGACAGCAAAGGCTTGCAGTGGGGTTCACTTGGCCTGGCTCTTATCCTGTGCTTGTCTCTGAACCAGGAAACCTGGGCTACTCTGGACCAGCTTGGTTTTCATGCCAATTCTTTTAACGACGAGTAGGGTCAGACCTACTTAATCCGCTTAGTCCAGAGCGTACATAGGAGTGTGGGTTATGTTACCAGCAGAAGAGGGAAAGACTGATGGCCGGAAGAGGGAAAAAGGATGGCTAGAGCAAAGGTGTGAAGAAGGCGATGGCACCCACTCCAGTTCTCCTGCCCGGAAGATCCCATGGACAGAGGGCCTGGTGGGCTGCAGTCCACGGGGTCGCTGAGAGTCGGACACGACTGAAAGACTTCACTTTCACTTTTCACTTTCATGCATTGGAGAAGGAAATGGCAACCCACTCCAGTGTTCTTGCCTGGAGGATCCCAGGGACGGGGGAGCCTGGTGGGCTGCCGTCTGTGGGGTCGCACAGAGTCGGACACGACTGAAGCGACTTAGCAGCAGCAGCAGTCGAGCAAAGGTGGCGAAAGTGTTAACACAGAATCTGGATCAGATACATCTAAAAAATATTCAACAAGCATTTATTTAAAGTAATACAGAGGCTTTTTCCTAGGAAGCCTGGAAGATACCAGAGGTATAAGAAATAGCTCCTATCTGTTGTGAGCTTGCATCCTAGTGCATTCAATTAGAAATGCTTATGGAGTCACTGTGATTCATTTATATTTCTGAACAGATATTTAACCGTACGAGGTACCATACTAGGCGCTGGTTATCCAGTGGTGGTGAGTGAAACAGGCCACCCATCTTCTGTCTTCATGGAATTCGGACTCCTTCCAAGGGGCTTGTCCAGGCGTATTGGATGACAGTGACACTCTATACCGCTGCAGCCATTCTCACAGGATGCTCAGCGATCCCCGCGCACATTCACGATGAGGAGGTTCGGCTCTGCATCAGTGGCTGGCCAGCAAGGACCCCATGGCCAAATTCACTGGTTAAAAGTTTTGTTGTTGTTAATTTACCATGTTGTCTTAGTTCTAAGTGTACAGTAAAGCGATTCAGTATATATATACATATATATACATTAATTTTCAGATTCTTTTCCATTATCAGTTATTATAGGGTAATCAGTATAGTCCCATGTGCTATACATTAGGTCCTTGTTGTTTACCTATTTTATATATCAATTCAGTTCAGTTCAGTTCAGTCACTCAGTCGTGTCCGACTCTTTGCAACCCCATGGATCGCAGCACGCCAGGCCTCCCTGTCCATCACCAACACCCGGAGTTCACCCAAACTCATGTGCATCAAGTCGGTGATGCCATCCAGCCATCTCATCCTCTGTTGTCCCCTTCTCCTCCTGCCCTCAATCTTTCCCAGCATCAGGGTCTTTTCCAATGAGTCAACTCTTTGCATGAGGTGGCCAAAGTATTGGAGTTTCAGCATCAGTCCTTCCAATGAACACCCAGGACTGATCTCCTTTAGGATGGACTGGTTGGATCTCCTTGCAGTCCAAGGGAGTCGCAAGAGTCTTCTCTAGCACCACAGTTCAAAAGCATCAATTCTTCTGCACTCAGCTTTCTTCACAGTTCGACTCTCACATCCATACCTGACCACTGGAAAAACTATAGCCTTGACTAGATGGACCTTTGTTGGCAAAGTAATATCTCTGCTTTTTAATATGCTATCTAGATTGGTCATAACTTTCCTTCCAAGGAGTAAGTGTCTTTTAATTTCATGACTGCAGTCACCAACTGCAGTGATTTTGGAGCCCCCAAAAATAAAGTCTGACACTGTTTCCCATCTATTTCCCATGAAGTGATGGGACCAGATGCCATGATCTTTGTTTTCTGAACGTTGAGCTTTAAGCCAACTTTTTCACTCTCCTCTTTCACTTTCCTCAAGAGGCTTTTTAGTTCCTCTTCACTTTCTGCCATAAGGGTGGTATCATCTGCATATCTGAGGTTATTGATATTTCTCCCAGCAATCTTGATTCCCGCTTGTGCTTCCTCCAGCCCAGCATTTCTCATGATGTACTCTGCATATAAGTTAAATAAGCAGGGTGATATAGTAGTGTTTATATGTTAGTCCGAAACTCCTAATCTCTCCCTCCCCCCACACTCTCCCCTTTGGTAATCATAAGTTTGTTTTCTATGTCTGTGAGCCTGTTTCTGTTTTGAAAATAGGGTTTATTGGCATCACTGTTTTAGATTCCATATGTAAGTATATTATTTGGTATTTGTCTTTCTCTGACTTACCTCGCTTAATATGGTAACCTCTAGGTCCATCCGTGTTGCTGCAGCTGGCATTATTTCACTCTTTTTAGGGATGAGTAATATTCCATTGTATATATGTACTGGATCTTTATCCATTTGTCTGCTGATGGACGTTGGGTTGTTTCCATATCTTTGCTCTTGCAAATAGTGCTGCTATGAACATTGGGGTACATGAGTCTTTTCGAATTAGAGTTTATCCTGATATATGCCCAGGACTGGAGGATCATGTGGTAACTCTGTTTTTAGATCTTTAAGGAATCCTTACTGTTTTGTTGAAATCCAGCCATGTCCATTCGCTTATATACTGACTGTGACTGATCTGATACTACTCAGGGCAAGTGGCGCAGTCGTGACAAAGACTCTGTGACCTGCAAAACCTCACATACTGCCTATCTGGCCATTTACAGAAAAGATTTACTGAGATCTGTTGTTATAGATAAGATAAACTTGTCAGCAGGGCTAACTTCTGGGTGTGCCAACCATAGGCCCGACCCTGGTTTAATGCTCTGATGTCATTGTCTAGAAACCGTTAATAATTTGTGAACACGGGGCACCATCTTTTCCTTTGCCCTGGGAACCACATGTAGCTGGTCCTGCCAGGAAGCGAAATTCATGTTGGCACAGGACGCCAGGGAAGGAGTGACTGGCCTGGGCAGGGGATCGGGTGAGCCTCCCTCCTCAGCCTTGAGGAGTGAGAGGAATTTTCCAGACAGTCCTGCCCCGTGAAGACAGAACATGAAGCAGTTATGTGCTTTCCAGTGTGAATAATAACATGCCCAACCCGACGTGGTCTTGACAGTGAGGATCAGGTAAACAGTCATGCAGAGATGGCTCTTCTAAGGCTTTGTTCCCTCAGCACCTGACCACCAGTGCTCTGGGGCCCCCCTAGTGGTCACAGGTGATACTGCACACACTTGTGCCTCTCATCTGCACCCAGTTCAGTTCAGTTCAGTTGCTCAGTCGTGTCCGACTCTTTGAGACCCCAGGAATCGCAGCATGCCCGGAGTTCACTCAGACTCACGTCCATCGAGTCAGTGATGATGCCATCCAGCCATCTCATCCTCTGTCGTCCCCTTCTCCTCCTGCCCCCAATCCCTCCCAGTATCAGAGTCTTTTCCAATGAGTCAACTCTTCGCATGAGGTGGCCAAAGTACTGGAGTTTCAGCTTCAGCATCATTCCCTCCAAAGAAATCCCAAGGTTGATCTCCTTCAGAATGGACTGGTTGGATCTCCTTGCAGTCCAAGGGACTCTCAAGAGTCTTCTCCAACACCACAGTTCAAAAGCATCAATTCTTTGGCGTTCAGCGTTCTTCACAGTCCAACTCTCACATCCATACATGACCACAAGAAAAACCATAGCCTTGACTAGATGGACCTTTGTTGGCAAAGTAATATCTCTGCTTTTCAACCTGCTATCTAGATTGGTCATAACTTTTCTTCCAAGGAGTAAGCGTCTTTTAATTTCATGGCTGCAATCACCATCTGCAGTGATTTTGGAGCCCCCCCAAAATAAAGTCTGACACTGTTTCTACTGTTTCCCCATCTATTTCCCATGAAGTGATGGGACCAGATGCCATGATCTTCGTTTTCTGAATGTTGAGCTTTAAGCCCACTTTTTCACTCTCCTCTTTCACTTTCATCAAGAGGCTTGTTAGTTTCACTTTCTGCCATAAGAGTGGTGTCGTCTGCATATCTGAGGTTATTGATATTTCTCCAGTTTGGGGCTTCCCTGGTGGCTCAGTGGTGAGGAGTCTGCCTGCCAAACCAGGTAACACAGGTTCGATCCCTGCTCTGGGAGGATCCCACGTGCCACGGAGCAAGTAAACCCGTGTGCCGCAACTGCTGCACCTGCGCCCTGGGGCCCAGGAACCGCAACTCGTGAAACCCGTGGCCCGTAGAGCCTGCGCTCTGCAACAGGAAAAGCCCCTGATGGGAGAAGCCCGTTCACTGCGACCAGAGTGCAGCCCCTGCTCGTCACAACTAGAGAGAGCGCACGCAGCGATGGAGACGCGGCTGAAGATAGTTTCTAAAGGCGTGGGGGCGGGGGGTAAGATTTCTTCCCTGCGTTGTTCTTTCCATTAGGAATGAAAACCTTTCCAGAAAGCTCCCCAGAAGACCCACTGACCAGGCTTGGGTCACAAGGACAGGAAGACTGGCCATATCCAGCCTCAATGACCGGAAGTTGCCAGGTGGGCTGGGACAGCTAGAGGCTGAGCAAACAAGCCATCCATCACCAGCTGCCTCACAGTGGTTACCTTTCTTGCAAAAAAATAAATCTCTTTGGAGAATTTCTTCACCTCCTGGGTAAACTCCTTGGGGTGTTGAAAAGATAAGTTGTTTCATCAAGAGAGCTGATTTACTCAATTTTTCTAAGAACGCCATCTACCACAGAGAGGAAGGTCCATCAGGAACAGTGAGGCTCCCAAGAGAGGGGCAGGGCAGGGCTCAGTAGACCCCACCCTTCTGTTGCCCAGAGTTATGCAATTCCTGTTTATCGGGGCTGCTGAGCCATTTCTGCGGAATCTGTGCAAGTAGGTGGGGAAACTTAGAAAGATGCTTGGTCCAATCCTGCCAGATCAGTAAACAGTCTTCAGGGTACATTTGTGAGACATGATTTCTTGCCTAAAGATTGAATGGCTCTTCAGTGAAATGGTATTTGATGCTTTGATAGAGTTGATGCCCAAATCATTTTTCTCACTGACTTCCGTGTTTCCACATGTTTTTATTTCTATATTTGTTCAAAAAAGAACGTCTGAAATCTGTAAAACATAATTTTTCTTGGCTGAATCACCTACATTCCATACAGGAATTCCACTATACTTGCTTTTTATAAAATAAAGTTAAAATGTCTGTTGCGGTATTTACCTTAAGTATGATTTTAGTTACAATTGAACCGAGTTTTTTTCCCCCCTCAACTTGTAATTCCTTCAAATAGAGGTTGGTAAGATGACATACAACATTAATATCCTTATCAAAGAAAGAATGCTTTCTAATTCCTTATAGATAATCACTACTGTGATTCCCTCAGATTAAATAAAATTCATGTTCTTATTAGGTATTAAGGTAAGAAACTTCCAATTTAGAAGTGGATGTTCTACATGATTTTTTTTTTTTTACCAGAATAACATATCACTTGTAAATATCTCCATAGTTCTGCTCTCCTTGTGAACGCCTCCCTTGATTGAAATTATGTGCTGTTGAACATCGAAACTGTCTCAGAAAATGTCTACTCGAAGATGTCACAGTAAAAAAAATAGTTCAACTAGATGTTTGGAAGTTGTAATTTTCTGTGGCACATTTTAAAGGAACCAGTACAAGTTTATACACAATTCCCCTATATTCTGTCATCTGCAACCACGTGAAATCAAAGAACAATGTTTTGAATGGAGACATGTTTTTCTTTTCAGTGGTTTGAGGATTGAGTCTCAATTTGACCCTCAAGAAGAATATCAGAACAGCATTTCAGAGACTTCTCTGTATGCCAACCTCCAGTAATTTGGGAACCTTACGAAGCCACTTGCATTCTGTGGACGCTCAGAGCTGATGAGAATTCAGCTGAAGCAAAGTGCTTTCTGCCCCTTGGCCGCAGCCAAATTGCACGTTGTGAGCAGCTTGTATTTTTAGTTGAAGGTTTTGCCTTGGAGTTCAACTGCAATTTTACTTTCATTGCCATCTTAAATCTGTAATTTTGTGAGAAAGTTTTAAAAAATATCTTCTCTCCTCTCCAGCAATTATTCTGACAGGAGAGTGACCTTTATTCCCTTGTGGTTAAAAAAGAGAGAGAGAAGAAGAAGAAATAGATGACTTTGGGGTTTTTCAGGCTCTCGGATTATGGGGTGGGATACCTCAAAATGAAAAAGGAAGATTTTTCAGACTTTACAATGTCATTGGATAGTCATTAAATTTATACCAAATTACAGTTCAGTGAGCTTAAGGGTGGACCCAATGAGGCAAAAGTGGAAATAATCAGAAAGCCCAAAATCTGGAATCAGTCAACTGAAAACAAATTAACCGACAATTATGGCTTGCCTTGGTTATTTTTCTAAAGATCTTGAAACAAAGCACAAGTTCTCCACAGGTACTAATAGCTGTAAACCCATGTGAATGCATTTTGGAGCCTAATTTCTCCCCTTGGGGTAGATCTCTAGCCACAGTGAAAGAAGGGTTCAGCCAAGCCGTTTGGAAGTTGGGATTTACACTGGCATGTTTCATGAGAGGGCAAGGAACTGAGGAGTCCAGGAGGCCTGGTGACTCATCCACTTCTCCACTGGACCAGTTCTGTCCTTACAATACCGACAGCCACCCTTCTCCTCCTGGACAGCCTATGTGTTGATTACATAATCACTAAACTGACACACTGCTTCCGTACCTTATCTACCCAGGGCCCCGGCCCAGTTCCCAGATGTACCTTCCCTCCTATCTTTATATCAGTGGAAGCCCTGGGCGCCCTGTGTCTTTTCTGTTTCCCTCTCGTTTTCTGCACACCAGCTGCTAAGCCTCCTGGTTGATTTGCTGTGAGCAGGGTTCTCAGCTCTGCTCTCTGTCACTGCCACCATCATCTCGGGTTATTATGTCCAGTTCCCTGTTCTGCTCCACCATGCACAGCCCCACAATTATTCCTTTCCCAGGGCTGGCATGACAAAGTACCACAAAATTGGTACTTTGCTAAAAATAACAGAAATTTATTCTCTCAACGTTCAGGAGGCCAGCAGTCTACAATCAAGGTCTTCTGATTTCCGGGAGGCCGTGCTCCTCTGAAGGCTGCAAGGAAGAATCCTTGCCAAGCTCTTCCTGATCCTGGGGGTTGCTGGTAACCCTTCATGCTCCTTGGCTGGTAGACACGGCCCTCCTGTCTGCTCCGTCGGCACACAGCTTTGCTCCCTGTCTGTCTCTTCACGTGATTCTCCTCTGTGCGTCTGCTGCACCCGAATTTCCCTCTCCGTGTAAAGCTACCAGTCACTGGATTGGGCAACCCTCCTCCATGTGACCTCATTCTAACTTGATTACATCTGCCAAGTTGTTGTTCAGTCGCCAAGTCATGTCTGACTCTTCTGGACACCGTGGGCTGCAGCACACCAGGCTTCCCTGTCCTTCACCACCTTCCGGAGTTCGCCGAGTTCATGTCCATTGAATCAGTGAAGCCACCCAGTCATCTCACCCTCTGTCACCCCTCTTCTCCTTCTGCCTTCAATCTTTCCCAACTTCAGGGTCTTTTCTAGTGAGTCAGCTGTTCAAATCAGATAGCCAAATAGTGGAGCTTCAGCTTTAGCATCAGTCCTTCCAAAGAGTATTCACTGTTGACTGGTTTGATCTCCTTGCTCTCCAAGGGACTCTCAAACAGGACTGCAAACACCCTGTTCTAAACAATATCACAAGCTCCAGTACTGAGAGTTAGGACTTGAATACATCTTTTTTGGGGGACAGTGGGACACAATTCCACCTACAACATCATGTGGTTCTTTCTCAAAATTCCTGTTTCCCGTCATCCCGTTGCTCAGAAACCTCCTCTTCTGTCGGAGAAATTCAGACCACTCTAGTTGGATGCTCATATTCCTTCCCAGGCTGGCCATGCCTACCTTTCTAGTCTTGCCTCCCCATCAACCCACATTTCAGAGCCCTGGGTCCTGCCCAGACCCATCTACTTATTGTCTCTAGAACATTCCATGTGCATTTGCAGTAGCTGTTTCTGCTCACAGCCTCTCTTTTGCCTTGAGTTAACTGCTACCACCATCCTTCCTGCTGCAGATGGATTGTGTAGGTTGTGACATGTGTGGAAGACCCCAGCCATTTAGCATATATGGTCCCATCAAATTCCTGCATTAGTGCTAAGATTGGCTAGTGAAACTTCTGTATTTATTAGCCAGTTACTGGACGAAAAAGTGTTATTTGACCAGTCACTTCCTACGTTTGTTAACAGAACAAACCCTGGTTCTTGTTTCATGATCATGTACAATCTCAGCTACAGTGAGAGGGATATGACTTATTGTAAAAGAATGCATTGTTTTTTTGTTTTATTTTAATTTGTGACTGCAAGATCTTAGTTGTAGCAACCAGGATCTTTCCTTGAAGTGCACAGGCTCCATGCACAAGGGATTAGTTGCCCCATGGCATATGGGATCTTAGTTCCAGACCTAGAACGAACCCAAGTCCCCTGCATTGGAAGGCAGATTCTTTGCCACTGGACCACCAGAGGAGTCCCCAAGAATGCATTCTTACTGGGTTCTGTTATCACGAAATATTACTAACATGTAGGGAAACTTAATGTGCTTTAAAAAATTTTTTATTTATAATTTAAAATAATCATTTTTTTATTTAATGAAAAAATACCTCTCTGAAGTCTAAAACTAAGCACTTGGTTTTGTTTAAATGCATTGACCACATGAAAAGGCCTTAGGACACTTGTGAAGCTGCATATCAGCAAAGGGTAGATAATACGTAAGACACAGTTTTCTGGTAACAGCTTTGAACAGAGGTTTTCTTTCTTTCTTTTTAAAATCGACGTACAGTGGCTTTACAATGCTGTGGTAGTTTCAGCTGCATAGCAAAGTAATCCAGTTATCTATGCATTGGGTTGGACAAAACGTTTGTTTGGGTTTTTTCATAACATCTTATATGCCAGGCTGGATGAAGCACAAGCTGGAATCAAGATTGCCGGGAGAAATATCAATAACCTCAGATATGCAGATGGCACCACCATTATGGCAGAAAATGAAGAACTAAAGAGCCTCCGGATGAAAGTGAAAGAGGAGAGTGAAAAAGCTGGATTAAAACTCAGCATTCAGAATATCTGGTCCCATCACTTCATAGCAAATAGATGGGGAAGCAATGGAAACAGTGGGAGACTTTATTTTTGGGGGCTCCAAAATCACTGCAGATGGTGATTGCAGCCATGAAATTAAAAGATGCTTGCTCACTGGAAGAAAAGCTATGACCAACCTAAACAGCATATTAAAAAACAGAGACATTATTTTGCCAACAAAGGTCCATCTAGTCAAAGCTATGGTTTTTCCAGTAGTCATGTATGGATGTGAGGGGTGGACTATAAAGAAAGCTGAGTTCTAAAGAATTGATGCTTTTAAACTGTGGTGTTGGGGAAGACTCCTGAGAGTCCCTTGAACTACAAGGAGATCAAACAGATCCAACCAGTCCATCCTAAAAGAACTCAGTCCTGAATATTCACTGGAAGGACTGATGCTGAAGATGAAACTCCAGTACTTTGGCCACTTGATGCAAAGAACTGACTCATTTGAAAAGACCCTGATGCTGGGAAAGATTGAAGATGGGAGGAGAAGGGGACAACAGAGGATGAGATGGTTGGATGGCATCACCGACTTGATGGACATGAGTTTGAGTAAGCTCTGGGAGTTGGTGATGGACAGGGAGGCCTGGCGTGTTGCAGTCCATGGGGTCGCAGAGTCAGACATGACTGAGTAACTGAACTGAACTGAACTACGGAATAGAGATGTTCTTTTCAAATTCTTTTCCCCAGCAGGTCTTTACAAAACTTTGAGCATAGTTCCGTGTGCTGTAGGTCCTTGTTGATTATCTGCTTCATATATGTTGTTGCTATTCCGTCGCTAAGTTGTAGCTGACTCCTTGCCATCTCATGGACTGTAGCCCACCAGGCTCCTCTGTCCGTGGGATTTCCCAGACAAGAATACTTTAATGGGTTGCCATTTCCTACTCCAGGGGATCTTCTCAACCCAGGGGACAAACCCACAACTCCTGCTTTGGAAGGTGGGTCCTTTACTGCTGAGCCACCAGGGAAGCCCATATATGTTAACCTCAAGCTCCCAAATGATCCCTCCTCCTTTCCCCAGAAGAGAGATTTTCTGTGGTGGGTGGTGGGAATGGGGTGTGGGCAGGACTTACGTGGACCCTCCCTGACATCCGGTGGGCACCAGAGAAATGTTGGCAGTGTACTGCCTTACTCACTGGAAGCTGGAGAGGGCTGTTAACCGGGCAGTTCAGCATGCCCTGGATGGTCATTAAGGGCTGACCGGCCACTCTCATACCTACAGCAGTTCAGGCACAGCACATCTGATGCTGCAGTGACTCTGACCTAGGTCATTTCAGCAGCCCGGTCTCCTCTCCTTTTCTCAATGGCCATGGTGAGAGCTTGGCTTTACCAGTGTCCCTGGACTGCCTGCCTCACCTCCCCAACATCATCCAAGACCCTGAAATCACTTTTTCTTTCATTAATGAATTGTCCAGATAATTACCCCAAACCAAGCCTCCGTGTGATTAGTCTGAGTTTCCGAGGGCCCTCAAGCCAGGAAGGGGTTTTACAAGTGAGACTGCATAGCACCCCATCTCCCTGGAGCAGGAAGTTTCGAGAGCTCACCATGAAGAGGGGCAGGCTCCCCTTCAGGAAAAGTCTAGAGGCCTTCTCCCCAAGCCTCCCCCTTTGCCCTTTGATATCAGATATGTGGTCATAAATTGGGACATCTTTTTGACCGATTGAGAAAAGCCATTTCTTTGCCTCTTGAAAAATGTGCTCCTCTTTTCTCACCACAGCTGGGAGTTTCAAATGTGAATAAATCGCCAGGAATTTGGCAGTAATGGGATATTCATAAATACACATGAAATTTGGTGGGGTTTGGAGAAAAATAGAATTGAAAGAGCACATTGTCAGGTTTAAGCCCAGATGTACCTTGAGACGAAAGATGAGTTTGTTTCTTAAGGTTGTTCATTTGCTTTGCAAGGATGGATGCCAGACGCTCAGCCCTAAGAGACACGGGTACTCGCAACCTCAGGGCGGCGTGTTCGCGGTCTCAGACCCTGAAACAGAAGTCACAGGGCTAACATTCAGCAAAGAAGCTGGGCTCCGGTTGCACAGTTCATGCCCACAGTTGTTGTCCTTGCTCAGTAGCTAAGTCATGTGCAACTCTTTGCAACTCCAGCATGCCAGGCTCCTCTGTCCTCCACTGTCTCCCAGAGTTTACTCAGACTCATGTCCGTTGAGTCAGTGACGCCATCCAACCATCTCATCCTATGTCGTCCCCTTCTCCTCCTGCCTTCAATCTTTCCCAGCATCAGGGTCTTTTCCAGTGAGTCGGCTATTCGCATCAGGTGGCCAAAGTATTGGAGCTTTAGCTTCAGCATCAATCCATCCAGTGTATATTCTGGGTTGATTTCCTTTAAGATTGACTGGTTTGATCTCCTTGCTGTCCAAAGGACTGTCAAGAGTCTTCTCCAGCACAATTCGAAAGCATCAGTTTTTCGATGCTTGGCCATCTTTATGGTCCAACCTTCACATCCGTACATGACTACTAGAAAAACCATAGCATGGAGTATATGGACCTTTATTGGCAAAGTGATGTCTCTGCTTTTCAGTATGCTGTCTAGGTTTGTCCAGGTGGCAGATATTTCCCTGTAGGAACCAGTGAGACCCAGAACATCAGGCCCCTCGTGATGGCTCCCTCTCAGGGCCTGGAAACAGACGAGCCTGTGGGACACAGAACTCACTGGGACCCTTCTGGTCCTTCTCCTGTTCAGATAAATTCTGTCATCTGACATGTCATTGGACCTCTCTCCAGAGGGTGTGACTTCTCCTCTGCTGTGGCGGGGTGTGGGTGGTGGTTAAATCTTTGAGACTTGTCTCTTGTCCCTGGATATGATGTGGCATCTACAGCAGAGACACAACCCCCTCCCGACCCCCTTTGCACCTTCTATGAGCAGGAAACTCGCCCAGGAGGCTGCAGACCCATCTCAGGAGACACGTTTCCCTTCATGGCCATCGGGCCATCCATCCTGTGTGGGGAGGCTCTGTTTTCATCTTCACATTTCTTGTGAATCAGTGATGTCAGATGTGACCCTGTGGCGTGCTGAGACTGTCATGAACTCTATGTTGAACCCCCAGCCCCTCCTTCATCCTCAAATGGAAGGTGACATCACCTGATGCATGACAGAGAACTTGGGGGCCTTCCAGGTGCCCACCCTGCTCCTGGAGGTCAGGCTTAGGAAGGCTCTTCCTCTGCTTGCATCCCTCCTACCTTGGCAGACGTTCCCACCATGCGGCCTCTCTCTGTAATGTCTGCCGCCTGAAGCCTCTCCCCCGTCTGCCTCCAAATGTGCAGGTATCACCCCTTCCCTTACACCAGGAGACAGGACCTGTCCCCTCACCCCTTCCCTTATGCCACCCCCACCCCTGGAACCTGTCCCCTCACCCCTTCCCTTATGCCACCCCCACCCCTGGAACCTGTCCCCTCACCCCTTCCCTTACGCCACCCCCACCCCTGGAACCTGTCCCCTCTCTGGAAGCTGCCCACCGTTCGGCTGCTCATCGTCTGCATTGCCCTAACCACCCATTTCAAGTGAACCCTCAAGCCACCTGGTGACTGCTGTGTCTCCCAGCTCCTTTCACACTCCTCTTGGCTCAGACTTGCACAAGTCTGGCTGCTGGTCTTCCGCATCCTCAGTGAGCTCAGTCACTAAGTCACGTTCAATTCTCTGAGTCCCCGTGAACTGTAGCCCACCAGGCTCCTCTGTCCGTAGCATTTCCAAGGCAAGAATACTGGAGCTTGGTTGCCATGTCCTTCTCCAGGGGATCTTCCTGACCCAAGGATCAAGCCAGCATCTCCTGCCTCGGCAGGCAGCTTCTTTACCACTGAGCCACATGGGAAGCCCTGCCTGTCTGTATCCAGAAGCTCTGCCGCCTCGGTCTATGCCACCGACCCTGTCCTCTCTCACCTGCGCTAGAATGTGGATGCTGCAGTTTCCCACCCTCCCCAGTACGGTCAGCCTTCTGTCCTGGGAAACTCTGAGTCCATTAGGCTCTGAAATCCCTCATCTTAAGAGATGAAACCTCGGGACTTCCCTGGTGGTTTAATGACTAAGACCCCATGCTCCCAGTGCAGGGGGCCTGGATTCGATCCCTGGTCAGGGAACTAGATCCCACATGCCACAACTAAGAGTTCACATGTTGCAGTTAAGGATCCTAAGTACCGCAACTAAGACCCAGCTCAGCTAAATTAGAGAGAGAGGGAGAGAGAGAGAGAGGCGACATGTTCCTGCAACAAGGAGTTATAGCATAGCAGAGGGAACTGACTATATTCAGTATCTTGTAATAACCTATAATGGACGAGGATCTCACAAAGCATAGATACACCTGGCACACTGTAAATCAGCTCTATTTCAATGGCTCAGATGGTAAATAATTTGCCTACAATGCGGGAAAACCAGGTTTGATCCCTGGATTGCGAAGATCTGCTGGAGAAGGGAGGGCTACCCACTCCAGTATTCTTGGCTGGAGAACCCCATGGACACAGGAGCCTGGTGGACTACAGTCCATGGGGCCGAAATGAGTCACCCCCGACCGAGCAACTAACACTCACTTTCACTTGACGCTGTCAGCTCCTTTCTTCCTGCTCTCTTTTTGCGCCCACCTTACTAGGTCAGTAAGATGACCTAGTAAGAGGGTCAGTAAGATGACCAAAACAGCTGTTACTAGGTCACCAGTGACATCTGAGTTCCTAAATCCAAAGCTCAGTCCTGACCTTAGGAAGCTCAGTCCTGACCTTAGGAAGCTCAGTCCTGACCTTAGGAAGCTCAGTCCTGACTGTAATAACCATGGTTCAGAAATTTGATCCTCTTGGCCTCTTGCTTCACTGCCTGCCTCCCTGGCCACTCCTTCTCAGACCCCCGTTCTTTCTTCCTGTTCTCCTAGACCCCACCTCATGTTGGGGCACCCCAGAGCTCAGTCCCCAGGCCTGTTCTCCTTGGTTCATATGCTCCCTCCTCATTCAGTCGCAGCCCATACCTTCAGCTATAAACCTGACTCTCAGGTTGACACGTCCACTGGCCCACTGGCCATTCCCACTTGTACCAGTAAAATGCATCTCTAACTCCATGTGTCCAAGATGGAATTCTTTTCTTACTTCTTTTCCATCTCAGTAAAAAGCAATTTTCTTTATCTAGTTACCAAAGCCAGCATTTTAGAAGCATTCTTGACTTGCGTGTGTCCCTTGCACGCCCCATGGACGGTCCAGCAGCACTGAACTGCTTCAGGACTGACTTGCATCAGTCTGATCTTAAATGTCTATATCCAGGGTCTGAAGCCATCTCGCCAGTGGCCTCACACCCTCCCTGGTCCAGGCCACCATCCTCTCTCACCTGGATCAGGAATGTTCTCCGGCCAGACCCCCCAGACTCTGCCCAGCACTGCAGCCAGGATGACCCTGAGAAATGAAAGTCAGTTCTTCTGGCCTCTGCTCTCAGCTCTGCCATGACCCTCTACATCACTCAGTGTAAACCCCTAGTTTTGTCAACAGCCACATAGCTTATCCCTTTGTCCTTGGCCAGAATCACTCTGATGGAGAGACCATCCCTAATCCCACTGGTTAAAAGAGCAACTCAGACACTGCAGCCAAGGCTCCCCTTGCCCCGCAGCTTTCTTTTCCTCCCTGACACTGACTGCCTTTGATTTACTGCAGAGTCTTTATATGATTGTCTATCTCTCCAGCTGCAGTGGACGCTCTGAGAGCATGATGACCTCATTCTTGTGTCCCCTGCTGCATCCTCCGGCCCAGAACCACTCCCAGGACATAGGAGATGCTTAACAGCTGTCTTTTAAGTAAATGAGCAAATGTCCGTGTTCATTGATGGAGCATTTGTCGGGCACCAGTGAAGAATGAGTGCCATGGCTCTCTTCATGCCAACCCTTTCTGTGTCCTGGGAGGTTCAGCAGACCAGGCTTTTGTTTTGTTTTGTTTTGTTTTGTTTTGGCTGTGCTGGGTCTTCGTCACTATCCGGGCTTTTCTCTCCTGGGACGAGCAGGGGCTACTCTGTAGCTGTGGCACACGGGCTTCTCCTGTGGTGGCCTCTCTTGTTGCAGAGCGTGGGCTCTAGGGCACACGGGCTCAGTAATTGTGACTCCCTGTCTCTAGAATGCAGGCTGAGTAGTTGTGGCTCATGGGCTTAGCTGCTTCTTGGTGTTGGGGATCTTCGCGGACCAGGGATCAAACCGGTGTCTCCTGCGTTGGCAGGTGGATTCTTTATCACTGAGCCCCCAGGGAAGCCCAAACAAATAAGGTAAGCTAAAGTACACATTTCAGAAAGTTAACAGCATGACTCAAGTCCCAATGTGTGGTGAGCACCTGGTGTCGAAGTCATTCCCCTCCTTGACTTTGTTCCCCGCCTCCATTAAGGAGGGGACCAACGGGATGACAACGTGGCTCAAAGGGGGATAAGAGGAAGTTGAGGCAAGAGTGCACACTTAGCTATTAGACTGGTTAATGTCACTCCGGGCACTAAAGTCGTAACTTAGCAGTTATCTTTTCTACCCAGCAGAAATCACTTGTAATTGATCAATCTTCTACAAGTTAGCATCTAACTTTACAGAATCTTGTTCCTAACCAGTGAAGTGAAGTCGCTCAGTCGTGTCTGACTCTTTGTGACCCCATGGACTGTAGCCTTCCAGGCTCCTCCGTCCATGGAGTTTTCCAGGCAAGAGTACCAGAGTGGGTTTCCATTTCCTCCTCCAGGGGATCTTCCCAACCTAGGAATCGAACCTGGGTCTCCTGCATTGCAGGGAGATGCTTTACCATCTGAGCCACCAGGGAAACAGTGAATCAATCCAAATAGTATCCTCTAGATTAAGGGTCTTCTCCAGCACCTCAATTCAAGAAGACTCTTGAGAGTCCCTTGGACTGCAGGAAGATCAAACCAGTCAGTCCCTAAAGGAAATCAACCCTGAATATTCATTGGAAGGACTGATGCCGACGCTAAAGCTCCAATGCTTTGGCCACCTGATGTGAAGAGCCAACTCATGGAAAAAGATGCTGATGCTGGGAAAGATTGAAGGCAGGAGGACAAGAGGACGACAGAGGAGGAGATGGTCGGATGGCATCACCGACTCAATGGACATGAGTTTGAGCAAACTCTGGGAGGTAGTGAAGGGCAGGGAAGCGCCGAGTGCTACAGTCCATGGGGTCACAAAGAGTTGGACATAACTTAGCGACTGAACAACAGTAACAAGATTAAGGGTCAGCAAACTTTTTCTGCAATGAGGCAGATAGTAAATATCTTAGGTTTTCCAGGCCACAGTCTCTGTCACAATTACTCAGCAATACTGTAGTAGTGCAAGGCTTCTATAGGTAGCTTGAACATGACTGTATTTATATACCACTTTATTTACAAAAACCAGGCTTCCAGTGGCAGTGTGCTGGTCCCTGCCCCGGTTATAGCCAGATGAAGCCCAGGCAGACTTGTTAAGTTTGATTTGTTAGGTTTGACTCAGAAAACACACATAGGTAGCTCTCTGCCTTTCTCTCATTTTAGACCATTTCCTTAACAATTTCATGGACCCTCATCTTTTAGATTCCAGTTCCCAAGGGTCTATTATTTATAAATAGGATATTAGTAAAAATAAAATGAAAAACGTTTCCCAGGAGTCCAGCAATATTTAAGACAGGTACAGAATTAATGCAGATTTTTTTTTATACTGTAATCACATTGCCTTGGCTTCAAATAACAAGGTGATCAGATTCTACCTCACTGACAGACACGTGCAAGGACTACTTACTGGCAGAATTTCAAAGTCACAGGAGGTCTGATTACCCTAGTCAGACAGGGGAAGCTCTAAAGATTTGTGTCCATTCTGTATTCCGGAAGCATGTGAGCAGCTATTATGTGGAAGGATATTATTAAAATCAAATACAATGCTATATTTAAAAGGAATAACCAACAAAGATGTACAGCATAGCACAGGGAACTCTGCTCAATGTCATGCGGCAGCCTGGCTGGGAGGGGAGTTTTGGGGGAGAATGGATACTTGTATATGTGTGGCTGAGTCCCTTTGCTGGTCACCTGTCACAGCATTGTTAATCAGCTATACCCCAATACAAAATAAAAAGTTTAATGTTAAAAAATCAAATATAGAAACATTCAATGTAGAACCAGAAAAGGGGTCACTTTTTCTTTTTAATTCAATGGAAGAAATTTTGTTTCAAGGAAACCACATTATTCTAGGTTTTGGATTAATATTGTTCCCTTGAGTGTTCTCGTGTGAGTAGTTTGGTTAGTATTCTGTGTATACATCTGTCTTGGGTGGGTTGAGTGCTATAAGCAAACTTTAGTACCGTGTTTTTCCCTTGTATACATTTGAATAATATTAGAATAAAAATCATTTAAGTCAACACCGGAGGTCTCTTAAAATTGGAGACTCTTTCTCTGTGTGTGAGAAAGGCTGCATGAGACGGCACGCTGTATCTGGCTCCGCAGAAAGACCTGTGTCTGCTCCCCTATAAGTGGGGAGGTGTCTATTTCCTTTTTTCTCCTCTGCCTTTGATTTGTCTCCAACAGCTGAAAGCATTCCTCTCTGGTCTTCACGCAGATGAGCTGACAGCTTCCAGAAAGCTTTTTTTTTTTTCCAAGCCTGGGAGCTTCTTATTAGGTGTCAGTGACTGCTGGCAAAAGACAGAGGCACCCAGGATACTGCCTTGTTTGAAACTGGGTCCCTCCGAAGTTCGAGTCAGCGATTGCTCACATCACACTCTGTATTTGGAGTCTTCTTTCTTTTTTAAAAAATCTTCTCCTGATAAGCACCTAGTGTGTTTATTAATAGCATTCTCCTCATTTCACAAATGTAAATTCTCCAGGAAGACAAGCACTGATTCTAAAGTATATCAGGCTGTTCAAGAGCAGTCTCCACTCCATCCACCCCTCCCCCAACAATTGCCAAATCAACTTCTCAACACTGGTTTCTCGTTCCTGGTCACTCTCACTTACCTTAGAGATGTTAAAGCCATTGTTTTTGTTTTATCTTTTGAAAAAAAAATCCATTCTGTTTCTGGTGTCATGACTGGGTTTTACTCGGATCTCCTAGTTTTTCTGTGCACAGTAAGTACATTTCTCCAGTGGATTTAACCTGTGGCAGGATCAATAGATTTTTTTCTCCTTCGGTGCCATCAGATTACAGCGACTTTGCAAATTAAGCAAAACCTTTTATCCCATTAGTTACCTGAGTTCATTGTCTCCTGGAATCATTTGCTTAGTCAAGCTCATCGCCTACATTTTGCCTCCTTTTTTTGCAACAAATCATGACGATAAATCCTGTGGCCAAGTCTGCCTGCTGTCTCCCTGTAGAAGGAGGTCGGCTGTTTTTGCCCCTTGCAGGATTCCATGATGCAAGCCCACAGCGTTAGACCAGCTGTTGGAGGAGGACTCGGTAGTCCTAAGATGAAACAGTTCTTTGTACAAAATGCCACTGGACTCTGCTTAAGTTTGATCTTTTACAGTATTTCGTAATTACTTCTGAAGTCACATGATCAACAGCTGGTTGGGTGGGGGGTTGCATTTTGAGAGTGCCTGCAAAGAGGATCACATTTACTGAAGAGCAAAGTAGAGGTTTCAAACAATAAATTAACAAGTGAGAGAGATGGGTAGACAGACATCTTCATAGAGTCAATTCTCTTGGCATGTTTCCATCGGAATCCTGTTTTTCTTCTTTGCCTGCAATAAGTGGCCATTGGCTAGAAAATGATCATTGAAGGTGTATCGTGTGTTCAAGAGTGTGGGTGTTACGCCAATACAACATGAACCCCTAGAAGGTAGAACTGATGTCCACCCAGAGGGATGGGGCCTCAAGCAGAGGCAAGCTTCCTTGTATTTTAATCATAGTAAAGGCTTTCACTTGTTGGGTTGCAGTTCTTGTTATGGACCAGACACCTGTGTTCCAAACACCCTCTATGTTTGTTAACTTGTGTAGTTTCCATAAGGACCACAACAAGACATCAAATATAAGAGAAGTGCTTCCATATACAGAGATGCCTATGATGGCCCAAGGTCCCTGAAATAGAACTTGGGACAAGAATGTTCTGGAGCACTGATATGCAGGTTACATGCAGGCAAGGCTTGTATGCTTTTTCTGACCAGCAGAATGCCTGACCTGACACGTAATAGGATTAAACTAACCCCACATGATGGATGGGCAGACAGACGGATCAGAGATGCTCCGCTCGGTGAGTTTGGATCAGAAGAAATTTCGATGTGTGTTTTGTGGAGGGCAGCTCTGTGAGACCATGCTCAATCCTAAAGGCAGTGATGTGGCCAAGAAAACTAGGATGTTCCCAGTGGTACCTACAGCATCTAATGAAAACCCACAGAAGGGGGTTGATTTGAGTTGGGTTGTAAACATAGAATTCCACTTTTGGTCTTCAGAACCTGCTCTCGACGTGTTTTTCCCACTTGAACCAGATTTGCAGATTTTTAGAGTGAAATGAGGACTTGAGTTGGGAGGAAGAGGATGGCAGAGACTGAGAAGGGGCCACAGGGCACAGTGTAGCTCTTTGCTGCATCTGGCCCCTTTAAGTGACGTTTGTCTCAGAGCCTTAAATCCCCTCTTCAGGACCCCAAACCATCTTCCCAGGTGTCCAGTGAGAACTGAGCATCTCAGAACTAAATCAGGGGGTGCCTCTCCTCAGCTGCAGGCTGCCAGTTGGTGGCAGGATGATGGGCTCAGGCAGGGTCAGCTGGTCCCCCCTGGCAGGGCGTGATGCTGTATGCCCACCAGCTCTGGGCCTGGAGGAACACCAAGGCACTTAAAGTGCCTTCAGCTTTAGCTCCAGCACGAACTCAAAGCCCAGGACACTGGCGGGTATGTGATGTCTGGCTTCTCCCTGCCTAGCGCCCGTTCCTCCAGTAGGTGGTCTCTTTGAAGTCACCTTGAAGTCCCCAGATGGCTGTGGTCTGCTTCATCACCACCCTCAAGGGCAAGAACAGCGTTGCCTCAGGGAATGGAGTTTCCTGCCAGGCTCTTGCCTGTCGGTGTCTCCAGACCCGAACCTTCTGTGTTCAGATGGGGGCACCGTTGCCTGCCCAGCCCCCAGGTGTCTGCATGCTAGCATCTTGGTTTCCTTGGCTTTTGAAAGGAAGGTCGAAATCATTTACTAAAATATTCCCAGCAACAAAAAGGCACTTGATATTTCATTTGCAACGTTACATTTCTTTTCTTTTTTTTTTTTTAATTTCATTTCCTTCAGAGTTGGGAAGAGCTTAAAAAGAAAAGGAATGAGAACAATAAAAATCGTGTGGAGATGGTCTCACCAAACAGGATCATTTCCCAGAGGACGCCTATCCTTTATTGTGCGTGTGTGTGCTAAGTTGCTTCAGACGTGTCTGATTCTTTGCGAACCTATGGACTATAGCCCACCAGGCTCCTCCATCCATGGGATTCTCCAGGCAAGAATCCTGGGTTGCCTGGAGTGGGTTGCTGTGTCCTCCCCCAGGGTATCTTCCTGACCTAGGGGTCAAACCCTGGTCTCTTATGTCTCCTGCGTTGGCAGGCAGGTTCTTACCACTAGTGCCACCTGGGACGCCCATCCTTTATTGTATCTGCACTTTAAGACAAAATGTTTAGAGTTTACCTATGTGGTAATTCCCGCAACGCGAATGATTCTTGGGACTTCCCTAGTGGTCCATTAGTTGAGAATCCACCTTGCAGTGCAGGGAGGCATGGGTCAGATCCCTGGTCGGGGAATTAAGATCCCACATGCCACAGCAGCTAAGCCCATGCACTGCAGCTAGAGAGCCTGAGCGCCCCAGAGCCCGCTCAACATAAGGAGGATCCCATGTGTGGCTAAGACTCCATGTAGCCAAATTAATTAATTAACTTAACATAAAAGGATTCTTAAAGGCAAATGAAGTGAAGTGAAGTGAAGTCGCTCAGCCGTGTCCGACTCTTTGCAACCCCATGGACTGTAGCCTACCAGGCTCCTCCGTCCATGGGATTTTCCAGGCAAGAGTACTGGAGTGGATTGCCATTTCCTTCTCCAGGGGATCTTCCCTACTGAGGGATCAAACCCGGGTCTCCCGGATTGTAGACAGACGCTTTACTGTCTGAGCCGCTTGGGTAAGCGGCATCTAAACAGTATAGAGTACACTTGTTATTCTAGAATTCACGTAATTACCTTAAAATAGGACAGAGAGGAGCCACCATGAGCAGGGAAGGTGGTGGCCGTACCAGGCAGAGATCACACAATTTGGAACCCAAAGATGGGACAGGTCTGTCCATCCCTGGGGACCGTCTGGTCTTGAGAAGCATCTGTGCTCACGGAGTCTCTGCTTCCTCATCAAGAAAACAAAGATGCTGTTTCCTGTATCTCAGGGCTGTTTATGAAAGCTGGAAAGAAAATCGTGCCTGATTGGAAGGGTCTGCGTCCTGTCCGCCCCGTCAAATTGTCAGTTCGTCTGACAAAACTCAGACCGCGCTCCCTTGTTTAAAGAGCTGGAGAAATGGTTGCAAGGAGCGTAAACTCTTCTCCGTTGAGATATCAGCCCAGCCAGATATGGTGCTTGAACTTTGCTGTCCACAGAGCACCGTGTTCTCCAGTAATGGATGCTTGCTTCCTCGCTGTTGGCTGAATGATTCTCTCAAAGGTAATGCTTGCTAAGTATGTTTAATAGAATGACAGCACTTTCATGTATTGGAGAAGGAAATGGCAACCCACTCCAGTGTTCTTGCCTGGAGAATCCCAGGGATGACGGAGCCTGGTGGGCTGCTAAGTCCAGTCTATGGGGTCGCTTAGAGTCGGACACGACTGAAGCGACTTAGCAGCAGCAGCACGCAGGCCAGGGAGCTGTGCGTGTTCGCAGCTGGCAGACAAATGTCGGAAAGAGTAGGGGTGTTTCCTGATGCAGACCTAGACGGTGTTGGGATACAGACTATCATTCTTGCCAGAATCCATGGGAATGGAGGGAAGAGGCAGCCCTTCCCTCAATTCCTTCACTCTGCTGGAGCCTGAGCATTCCAGATAGAGGTCACTGACTTGCAATCACACTGCAAATCTAGACAGAACATTTAAACAAAACATCATGAACTTCAGGATTGCAGGGGACGTTGACAGTCACCTAGTTCACTCTGGCGGAGCTTGGATACCTCTGAAAACATTTACTCATCCCAGAGCCAGGGAACTCGCTGTCATCTGATATGACCTTACTCACCAGACAGTAACAGTGCTGATAAATGTATCGCTTGAGATGAATTGCCTGGGCTGGTGGTGTTCCCGCCTTCCGTCTGCTCTTTGTTACTCACATCCTGTCTGTTTCCCTCATTTTTCTCCCCACGGGATGATGCGTCTGGTTCCTCTGCCATTCGACATGCTGTCCCCCGAATTGCTCCTGTTTGTCCATCCTGTCTTTCGGAAAGACTTTCACGATAATTTCCCTTTGCAGGGCTCATTTAAGCATATAATAGATTACAGCTGGCCCCATTATATATTTTCTAAAAATGACTTTCCCTCTGTTCTAAAAAACAGATGTGAGTAGACCCTAGATATTCAACAACCATTGACTTTTGCCAAGTGGGGCATTGTCTTTGGAAAAGGGTCTCTAAGTCTGATTTCCTAAAACTCTCAAAGGTGTTTCACTTCGACCACAGGGCAAAGCCCTGACCAGCAAGCAGCCGTTCCGATCATGAAGGCCCACAAGTAACTTCTGACATTTTTCATGTTGCACCATCGTTACGAAATGAAAACAGGTTTGCAAAATGCAATGCAGTCACAATACCTTTCTCTATGCGCATCAGAGTAAAGGACATTTTATGACTCAGAGGACAGAAGAGCCAACAGCCCCACAATAATCACATAACATCACCACATTATGTGAGCTAGAGCCCAGCTTTGCATTGTACAGTCCAAACCATTGTGGAAGGCAGTCCTGGGTAAGATGAGAGGCCCAGAAAGAGGACGGATTTCAGAATCCAGCTCAGGCTTCCTTGTTGTTATTTTTCAGTTACTCAGTTGTGTCCGACTCTTTGGACCCCATGGACTGCGGCACACCAGGCTTCCCTGTCGGGCTTCGTCAGCTGAATTCAATCCTATATCCCATAGAAGATGGTAGTCAGGCTGCAGAGCTGGCTTTTTCTCTAATTCTCCTTGGCCAGCTCCTGCTCCGTGGGATGGTGTTGGTTCCTGACCTTCAGGTTTTGATTCTCCCGTGGTGCTGGGGGACTGGCAGGATGTTGCTGTCTTGCTGTCCCTGCTGTACCGGGAGGGGCAGAGGGAAGGGTGGGTAGCTGGCCAGCACTTGAGCTCTGAGGCTTTGTGCTCTCTGCTGCCCTGAGCTGATCCAGGGATTGTGTTTCCTGCAGCACAGCTGTACACTGACAAGGCACAAATATTTGAGAGGTGACAGTGATGGCAATCAGTAGAAAGGTCACTGAGTTTTGAAAGTGCCCCCACACTACACTTCTCACAAATTCGCACGCTCTAAAACTGAGCTCGAGTGCTGGGCCCCTCCATTCCAGACCAGAAGAAGTCATTTGGAGTTTGTGAAATATGATATCACATTTGCCATTTCTTCACAAAAACTGGAGTGCTTAAGTCTAAATCAATCATATTTGGGAAGATTAATGTAACCGGATGTTGAAGCATGAAAGCTGAGCGGGATTAATAAGCTTTGTGCCATGTTAAAAATTTTATACTCTTTTTATGCAACACTTATGAGCCATGGGGATTCTATAGAAAGTCCCTTCATTATTGGAAAAAAATGTAAAACTGTGTAGATTCATGTGTTAGTATTATCTAAAAGTTGTTGATGGAAAAAAATGAAGTTTAATGATGAAATATAATAGCAGTTTCACTTTTACCTGGTAGTTCAATTCGGATGTTCTCTGGATGAAGAAAGCACTTGGGAGAAGGGGGCTGGGCAGAGCAGATCTTGGAAAAGGCTTTGTCCCTGTCAGTGGGACAAAGCTCTGATGCTGGTACAGATTTAGGAGGACTAAGTCCAGATTCCCTGGCTCATGAATTATGGTGTTAAATAGAGATTCTGTGCTCTTTTTGGACAAAGCAAGCAGAGAATAAAAGGGTAGTAATAATGTCAGGAAAGAATATTAGATAACTCATTGTGCTATACAATCATTTTTTAATGTACATTTTGGAAACACACTGTGATGCCAAGGTTTTGAGTACTAGTCACAGACTTCAGTAACAGATTCTTCTCCAGTTGCATATAAATTGCCGTAACATCTCTGTTTGGATTTCAATGCATCCTGTTCATTTTTCTGTTTGTCCATCCACTCACTGGAGTTTTTACTGGATGCCTGTTATATGGACTCTGGGAGAACAGCCGTTGTTTCTTCCACCTTCAAGGTGCTTCGGTGAAGGAAGAAATCACTTCTTGTTCTCTGTCATGCCCTCCACACTCAGGATGATGGAGACGGACAGAGGAGACATCTCAGAAATGTTTGAGTGAATTCATAAAAGTAGGTGTCGTAAAGCCATGGAGATAAAGACAGATAAAAGCCGCTCAGTTGTCTCCGACTCTTTGCAACCCCATGGACTGACTATACAGTCCACGGAATTCTCCAGGCCAGAATACCAGAATTGGTAGCCGTTCCCTTCTCCAGGGGCTCTTCCCAACCCAGGGATCAAACCCAGGTCTCCCGCACTGCAGGCACATTCTTTACCAGCTGAGCCACAAGGGAAGCCCAAAAGTATGGAATGAATGTGTAAATCCAGTATAATGTGCTTGCCAGATATATCTTCAGAAAGCCTGTGCTTTAGCGTTTGCTCCCAAATGCTTTATTCACCTATGTGGCTGTGTTGTTGTGTTTTAACTGAGTCATGTCTGACTCTGTGGCTGTGTTAAGTGGGTGCAAATGCCAAGGTGAGAAGCCAAATGTAACCTGTTTGGAATCTTTATTCCAGGACTGGGATGCAGTGTTTTACAATATAAAGCCAGATCGAAGCCACAGTGACATGTCACTTCACACCTGTTTGGATGAGTGTTATCAAAAAGCAACAGAGAACTAGCGCAGTTGTTGCTGGAAATGTAAACTGGTGCAACCACTATGGAAAACAGTAGAGAGGTTTCCCAAGAAATTAAAACTAGAACTACCATATGACCCAGAAATCCGCTTCTGGGTATGTATCCAAAGGAAATGAAAACAGGTTATAGAAGAGGTATCTGCCTTCCCGTGTTCATTGCTGCATCGTTCACAATAACCAGGGTATGGAGACAACGCAAGTGTCCGTCAGTGAGTGGATGGATCCGGAAATGTGTGTATTGTGATTGTTGTTGTTCAGTTGCTTAGTCCTGTTTGACTCTTTGTGACCCCAGGGACTGCAGCACGCCAGGCCTCCCTGTCCCTCACCATCTCCTGACGTTTGCCAAAGTTCATGTCCATTGCATTGGAGATGCCATCCAGCCATCTTATCCTCTGACACCCTCTTTTCTCCTTCTGTCTTCAATCTTTCCCAGCATCAGGGACTTTTCCAATGAGTCAGCTATTCACATTCAGTTCAGTTCAGTTCAGTCACTCAGTTGTGTCCGACTCTTTGCTACCGCATGAACCACAGCACCCCAGGCCTCCCTGTCCATCACCAACTCCCGGAGTTCATTCAGACTCACGTCCATCAAGTCAGTGATGCCATCCAGCCATCTCATCCTCTATTGTCCCCTTCTCCTCCTGCCCCCAATCCCTCCCAGCATCCGAGTCTTTTCCAGTGAGTCAACTGTTCGCATGAGGTGGCCAAAGTACTGGAGTTTCAGCTTTAGCATCATTCCTTCCAAAGAAATCCCAGGGATGACCAAAATACTGGAGCTTCAGCTTCAGCATCTGTCCTTCCAACAAGTTTACAGTGTTAATTTCCCTTAAGATTGACTGATTTGATCTCCTTGATGTCCAAGGGACTTTCAGGAGTCTTCTCCAGCACCACAGTCTGAAGGCATCAGTTCTTTGGCATTCTGCCTTCTGTAAATTCCAGCTCTCACAACCGTACGTGACCACTGGGGAGACTATAGCTTTGACTATATGGACCTTTGTTGGCAGAGTGATATCTCTGCTTGTCAACACACTGTCTAGGTTTGTCATAGCTTTCTTGCCAAGAAGCAATAGTCTTCTGAATTTATTGCTGCAGTCACCATCAGCAGTGAGCTTATAGCCCAAGGACAGGAAACCTATCTCTACTTCACCTTTTCCCCTTCTATTTGCCATGAAGTGATGGGACCAGATGCCATGATCTTAGTTTTTTAATATTTAACTTTAAGCTAAATATTGAAAATGTATGGTTATGATTATTCAGCCTTAAAAAAAGAAGGGATTACTGTCATTTGTGACAACATGGATACACCTGGGAGGGAATTTTTCTAAGTGAATTAAGCCAGACAGAAAGAGTCAAAATCTACATGGTATCACTTATATACACCTAAAAACAAACAAAGGAAAGAACGCATAGAAACAGAAAGTAGGAAAGTGGTTTCCAGGGGCTGGAGGGTGGGGCAAGTGGGGAAAGGCTGGTAAAAGGATATAAACTTTCAGATCTAAGATGAATAAACTTTGAGTATTGAATGTGTAACATTGAGACTAGTTGACAACACTGTTTTGTATCATTGAAATTTGCTAAAAGAGTAGGACAGTAGTGTTCTCTACCAAAAAAGGACAAAAGAGATGAGGTGATGGATATATTAACTTGATGGAGGCAATGGTTTCACAGTGTATATGTACATCAAACTGTTACATCGTACTCTTAAAATATGTTACAAATCTAGGACCCTTTAAAGATCTTCCTTCTGCACCGGAATATATGAAATGCGTTCAGTCTCTGAGCTTCTAAAACTCTTATTTACGGATCTATTTTTGGCTGTGCTGAGTCTGCGTTGCTGTGCAGGCCTCTTCTCTAGCTGCAGTGAGCAGGGCCTGCTTTCTAGCTCTAACGTGTAGGCTTCTCACCGCAGCAGCTTCTCTCCTTGCAGAGCACGGGTTCTGGGCACGTGGGCTTCAGTACTTGGAGCACATGTGCTCAGCAGTCTCAGTGCCCAGGCCCTGGAGCTCAGGCTCAGTAGTTGCGGCACACAGGTTCAGTTGTTCCTCGGCATGTGGGATCTCCCCGGATCAGGGCTGGAACCCGTGTCTCCTGCGTTGGCAGGTAGATTCTTTACCTCTGAGCCACCAGGGAAGCCCCAGGCTCTAACATTTTTTTTTTTAGATGTCTATTATATTCTAGACAGTGCAGATAAGTACTCTCTGCCATCATACAAATCTGAACCTAAATATCAGGTTTCTGAGTGTCCTAACACTTTGCCTTTACATTTTTGTGGCTTTGAAATACAAATATTCTTGATGAGTGCTGTCAAAGGAAACTCACCAGCCACCTGGCAGCATAGTCTTCCTAGCACGGTCACCATTTCCGCTACAGGCCAGCCAGCCATCACCTTCATGGGGTGAATTGCATTGCAGACACCATGTGAGGCTGATTTTCAGTCTTGATTTATTTCCACAATTAAGTACGTTCAGTGCCTTCAGAAGGATTTTGCTTTGCTGCTGTTCTCAGAGAAAAGTCATTCTGTTCGCAACAGATTGATGGTCACTGACCAGGCGAAGCAGTTAAAGGCAGTAGAAATTTCCAAAGCACCTCAGTGCATCTCAGCTCCTTGCAAGCCAATGAGGTTCCTGCAACAGCTTGAGAAACCAGAAGGACTGCCACTCAGGGCCTCTCTTTTGACTATCAAAAGCTTCTGGCTAACTTCCTGGTCAATTAGTGTAATACCAGTCAAGGCAAACACAAAGCTGCAATTTTAACCACATAAGCAATGGAAATGAAATCCCGAAAAACATCTCTCTCCAGGTTTTCCTTCTGTTTCTTCTTTGATCCTTGTGTCCTAATTATCTTTCAGTCCTTACCGCAGTGAGCTTCCCAGTGGCGCTAGTGGTAAAAGAATCCATCTGCCAATGCAAGAGACATAGGAGACGTGGGTTCAGTCCCTGGGTTGGAAAGATTCCCTGGAGGAAGACAGCAATCCACTCCAGTATTCTTGCCTGGAGAATCTCATGGTCAGAGGAGCCTGGTGGGCTTAAATCCGAGTTGGACACAACTGAAGTGACTTAGCATGCACACACACCCTGCCACAGTGCCTGCTACTTATTTAGAATTTCTTGAATGGATTAGTGAATAGATGGATGGATCGATAGACGGATGATGGATGGATGGATGGATACACAAATACCATTCTTACTGATTAAACAGTGGCATAGATGTCATGTAATGTAAATCAGTATAACTCTCTCACTCTTGAAAATATTTTGAAGAATTAATAAAACCATGACCAAATCCCAGTGTAGTACATTCAGCTTTTATATTCATTAGATCCTTTATCAATTCTGATGTTAATAAGCTGGTATCGTTTGTCCATGAAATAGTATTCACTATTTAAATTATCAGGCCAAAAGTAACATCTAAACTTTCTTCACTGAAACTGTAGTTGTACTTTTTCCCTCTTCCAGAACGTTCTTGGCTTATTGTTCAATAATGTAAGTGTATTCAGTATAATTGCAATCATGATGTCTCTCTCTCCAAATGCAGTGCCACATTGGGGAATGAAAACCAACAAAATAACAAACTTACTCTTCATTAACCTTCTTTCTAAGAAGGCTCTTTGCATGTGATAAGGTTTTACAATTGAATAGGGGAAAAGATCAATAATTTCCAGTGCAAAGGCAAATTAAAACTTCATAAATATTTATATAAGGAAAATAAAGCTCTTGGCTACTTGGTTTTAAGTCATTTTGGACTATGTGCTAAACAGATAGATTCTAGGGCTTATCCTGTTTTGAAAAAAAAAAGAATGGTACATATTGCTGTGGTCTGAATGTTTGTGTCATTTCCAAAGTTGTGTGTTTAAACACAAACCTCCAAAAGTGACGGTAGGATGTGGGGCCTTTGAGAGGTGATTAGGTCATGAGGGTGCAGCCCTCATAAAGGGGATCAGTGCCCTTGTAGAAGACCCCGTGGAGCTCCCTAACCCCTTTCACCACGTGAGAACACGGTGAAAAGGCACAGCTATAAGCTGGGAAGGGGGACCTTGCTCAGACCTGCTGGCTCACTCATCTTGGACTTCTGGCTTCCAGGACGATCAGCAATAACGTTCTGTTTATAAGCCCCTAGTCTGTGGTATCTTCTTATTGCCTCCCAAACAGACTAAGTCACATATTCCGGAAATTACCAAGCTTACATTTTATGTTCAGATTTCTTGTATTTGTTTCTGTTTAGCATTTCAAGGCTTTCTCATTACTTTTTCCTGATTGCAGGCATCAGTCTGACACGTCACTCATGTATAGCCCACAAAGCCCTGCAGGTGACCAGCCAGGGTCATGATGCCTGTGGTCGGTTGCCGCTGTGTCCCTCCAGAATCACAGAGCCTGGTCCTTGAACATAGGACACTCAGAAAGGTTTCTGTTACCACAACCCTTGCTGTGGCGCACCTTGAACCCTGGGGTCAGAAAGCTCCAATGCTAATCTTACTACAGCTGCTCACTAGATAATGTCCTTTAGCACATTCTTCGTCTTTCCAAGCATCAATCTTTATGCATAAATTAAGATAGTAGTGCTATGGATCACTATAAGGATTTGATAATACTTAATAGAACACCTGGGACTTGGGAAGCATCCCAAATAATTTCTGTTCTTTGTAATAATATTGTCTATATCATATCTGTATTATTCAGATGAATGTTGTTGTTGTTAAGTCACTAAATCATGTCCAAATCTTCGTGACCCCATGGACTGTAGCAAAGTAATGCTCAAAATCCTCTGAGCTAGGCTTCACCAGTAACGTGAACCAAGAACTTCCAGATATACCACCTGGATTTAAAAAAACGCAGAGGGACCAGAGATCAAATTGCCAACATCCACTGGATCATAGAAAAAGCTAGAAAATTCCAGAAAAACATCTACTTCTGCTTCATTGGCTACGCCAAAGCCTTTGACTGTGTTGATCACAACAAACTGTGGAAAATTCTTTAAGAAATGGGAATATCAACCACCTTACCTACCTCCTGAGAAACCTGTATGCAGGTCAAAACACAACAGTTAAAACCAGACATGGAAAAATGGACTGGTGAAAATTGGGAAAGGAGTACATCAAGGCTGTACATTGTTACCCTGCTTATTTAACTTATATGCAGAGTACATCATGCGAAATGCTGGGCTGAACGAGCACAAGCTAGAATCAAGATTGCCAGGAGAAATATCAGTAACCTCAGATATGCAGATGATGCCACCCTACGGCAGAAAGCGAAGAGCTAAAGAGCCTCTTGATGAAAGTCAAAGAGGAGAGTGAAGAAGCTGTCTTAAAACTCAACATTCAAAAAACTAAGATCATGGCGTCTGGTCCCATGACTTCATGGCAAATAGATGGGGAAATGATAGAAAAGAGTGAGAAACTTTATTTCCTGGGCTCCAAAATCACTGTGAATGGTGACTGCAGCCATGAAATTAAAAGACACTTGTTCCTTGGAAGAAAAACAATGACAAACTTAGACAGCATATTAAAAAACACACATTACTTTGCCAACAAAGGTCCATCTAGTCAAAGCTGTGGTTTTTCCAGTAGTCGTGTATGAATGTGGGAGCTGGCAATAAAAAAGCTGAGTGCCAAAAAATTGATGCCTTAGAACTGTGGTGTTGGAGAAGACTCTTGAGAGTCCCTTGAACATCAAGGAAATCAAACCAGGTAATCCTAAAGGAAATCAACCCTGAATATTCATTGAAAGGACTAATGCTGAAGCTGAAGCTCCAATACTTTGGCTACCTGATGCAAAGAGTCAACTCATTGGAAAAGACCCTGATGCTGGGAAAGATTGAAGGCAGAAGATGAAGGGATGACAGAGGATGAGATGGTTGGATGGCATCACCAACTCAATGGACATTAGTTTGAGCAGACTCCAGGAGATGGGGAAGGACAGGGAAGCTGGCGTGCTGCAGTCCATGAGGTTGCAAAGAGTTGGATACGACTGTGCAACTGAGCAACACATCGTATCATTCAGATGGATGTTGCTGTTGTTAAGTCACTAAGTCGTGTCCAAATCTTTGTGACCCCATGGACTGTATTCCACCAGTTTCCTCTGTCCATGGGATTTCCCAGGCAAGAATACTGGAGTGGGTTGCCATTTCCTTCTCCAGGGGATCTTCCCAATCCAGGGATCAGGCCCGCATCTCCTGCATTAGCAGACAGGTTCTTTACCACTGAGCTACCAGGAAAGCCCCGTTATACAGATGTTATAGCCTAAAGAATGTTCCTCTTTGAAGAACAACTTACGTTTTTGCATGGGTTTCAAAATATTGTAAAAGAACTTCTCTGAAGACCAACAAGACAAGAGAAGCATCAGTGTCCAGTCATCACATTCAGGAAGCTTCTCTTCAGTTCTCATCCTCTCCTGAGCCTACCCACTGACTGCTGAGTACTGTCTCTCCTCTCCAGCCTTGCTGGGCTGCACACAAACTGCTGGTCTAGCACCTAAAACACTTTATTTCTACTTACTCACATCTTGATTGCCCTCACTAGGCTAGAAGCACCCTAGAATATATGACTTTGTCTAATTCATCTTTGTGTCCCCAGCTCCAAGCTTGCCATCTGTAGGTACACAGTGCCTAGGAAATGAATTAATTCATAATGCTGAACACAGTCAAAAATAAAGAGAGAGTAGGTGCGACTTGATTTTTTGTTTAGCGTTCAGAAACATGACCCATTTCCCCCCTACAAGGTCAAAATGTTTCTAAATTACTTCAACTTTCTCTCTAGTTCTTGTTTTTTTCTATTACAGAGTCATTGCCGCTCTTGATAGATTAAAAGAGTTAGAAATTTGATTCTGACCAATCCAGCTGGCTCATTTTGAGTCCAATGGATAAAGAAAGCCGTGCTGATTGATTGTATCTTGTGGAATGAATTGATTACAGAAAAGAAGCCAGAATAGAAACAATTTGGGAAATGACTTAGACTGAAATCGCGGTGACTTGCCATGACGCTTGCAATAACTATAGCATGCCAAAGATAGCAGAAAGAGGAAAGGAGAGCCGCTAAACCCACACTTTTTTTGTAAACAGAATTTAACTGACATATAACATTGTGGGAGTCTAATGTGTACAATGGCGTTGATTTGACACTTTTTTATATTGCAGTATGATTACCACTCTAGTGTGAGCTAACTCCTCTAACGCATTACATAATTATAATTTCATTCTGCAGTGAGAACAATTAAGGTCTAGTCTCTTAGCAGCTTCGAAGTTTATTACCCGGTATTGTTGACTGTAATGGCCATGCTGTTCATCAGCTCCCCAGGACTGCCTTATCTACTAGTTGCGAGTTTGTATCAATGCCTTCATCTCCCAACCCCTGGGAAACAGCATTCTACTCTGTTTCTATGAGTTCAGCTCTTTTAGATGCCTCATATAAGTGAGGTTAGGCAGTGTTTGTCTTTCTCTGACTTATTTTACTTAGCATAATGCCCTCAAGATATCTGTGTTTTCACAAGTAGCAGGATTTCCTTCTTTCTCATGGTTGAATATGTTCCATTGTATGTATACACTATGTCTCCCTTATCCATTCATCTTAGGACGGATGCAGGTTGTTTCCATATCTTGGCTACTGTGGATAATGCTTCAGTGATCATGAAAGGATATGGGTGAGAGATCTGCATTGCCGCGTTCATTGCAGCCCTGTACATACACTTTTGGAGATATACCCAGAAATAGGATTGCTGGCTCCACTTTAACTTTTTGAGAAACCTCCGTGTTCCCCACAATGGCTAAACGAATTTGCATTCCTGCCAACAGTGCACAGGGTTCATTTTCTCCCCATCACTGCCAACACTTGTTATCTCTTGTCTTCTTGATTTAGGCATTCCAATAGGTGTGAAGTGAGATCTCCTTGTGATTTTGATTTATATTTCCCTCATAATTAGTGATCTTGAGCACCTTTCCATGTACCCATTGACTATTTTTTTTGTTTTTTTTTTTTTAACTTTTTATTTTTACTTTATTTTACTTTATAATACTGTATTGGTTTTGCCATACATTGACATGAATCCACCACGGGTGTACATGCGATCCCGAACATGACTATTTGGATATCTCTTTTTTGGGGGGAAAAATGTCAATTTTGTTCCTCTGTCCATTTTTAATGGGATTTAATTGGACTGTTTTTGTCATTGTCAATGTCACTAAGTTACATGAGTTCTTTACATATTGGGGGTATTAGCCCCTTGTCTGATAGATGATTTGCAAATAGTTTTACCCATTCTGTTGATCGCCTATTCACTTTGTTGATTGTTTCTTTTTCTGTGCAGAAGCTTCGTAGTTTGATATGGTCCAGCTTGTTTAGTTTTGCTTTTGTCACTTCTGCTTTTGGTGTCACAGCCAAAAATTCATTGCCAAGTCCACCATGTTAAGAAGCTTTTTTCCTGTGTTTTCTCCTAGCAGTTTTATAATATCATCCCTCCTGTTTAAGTCTTTAGTCCGTTCCAGATTAATTTTTGTGGGTGGTATGATAGGGGTCGAATTTCATTTTTCTGCATGTGGTTATCTAGTTTTCCTGCCGTCATCTATTGGAGAAACTATTCTTTCCTCATTAACTGTTCTTGGCTCCTGTATCAAGTATTAGTTGCCCATATATGCAGGGGTTTATTTCTGGACTGTTCCATTGGTCTATGTGTGTGTGTTTAGGCTAGTAACACATGTTTTAATGTGCTTTCCTGGTGGCTCAGATGGTAAAGGCTCAACCTGCAATGTAGGAGACCTGGGTTTGATCCCTGGGTGGGGAAGATCCCCTGGAGAAGGAAATGGCAACCCACTCCAGTATTCTTGCCTGGAAAATCCCGTGGACGGAGGAGCCTGGCAGGTTACAGTCCATGGTGTCGCAAAGAGTAAGTAGGACGCCACTGAGTGACTAACACATACATTTAAATTACTATAGTTTTGTAGTATAGTTTTAAATCAGAAAGTGTGGTATCTCTGGCTTTGTTCTTTTTCAGGACTGCTTTAGCTCATTGGAATCTTTTGTAGTTCCATACGAATTTTAGAATATTTTTAGTATTCCTATGAAAAATGCCATTGGAATTGTGGTAAGGATTGCATTGAATCAATAGATGGCTCTGGGTAGTATGTATATTTTAACAATATTAATTCTTCCAGCCCATGAACACAGGATATGATATCTTTCCATATGTTTGTGACTTCTTCAGTTTTATTATACAGATCTTTCACTTTCTTGGTTAAGTTTATTCCTAAGCATTTCATTGTTTTTGATGCTATTGTGAGTGGGATATGTTTTTCAATTTCTTTTTCAGATGTTTCATTATCAGCATATGGAAACACCACTGATTTCTGATGTTCCTTTTATATTCTACAGCTTTACTGGATTTGTTAACTGGTTCCAGCATTGTTTTTGATCAAATCCTTAAGATTTCTACATGTAAGATTATATTGTATACAGAAAATGACATCTTACTTCTTACTTTAAGATTTGGGTGCCTTTTATTTCTTTGTCTTGCCTAATTGCTCTAGCCAGGTACCATGCTGAATAAGAGTGGGAAGAGTGGGCACCCTTGTCTTATTCCTAACATTGTAGGGAAAGCTTTCAGTCTTTCTCTGTTGACTGTGAAGTTGGCTGTGGGCTTGTCATGTGCGACTTTATTATGCTGAGGTATGGTTCTTCTATACCCAATCTGTAGAGGGTTTTATCATGAAAAAGTACTGAATTTTGCCAAAGACTTTTGTATATCTATTGCTGCTGAGTCACTTCAGTCGTGTCCGACTCTGTGCGACCCCATAGGCGGCAGCCCACCAGGCTCCCCTGTCCCTGGAATTCTCCAGGCAAGAACACTGGAGTGGGTTGCCATTTCCTTCTCCAAGAGAAAGGCTACCTGCTCCAATATGCCTGGAGAATTCCATGGACTGTATAGTCCATGGGCTCGCAAAGAGTCGGACACGACTGAGCGGTTTTCACTCACTACATTCCTAGTGTTTCTTGACAACCTGGTCTCTCCTTTCATGAAAGGCTATCATAGATATTTCTCATAATTCAGCTGCAGCAATGGACAGATACCAGTGTGCATTTGACCGAGCTACCTGCTCTTGTCCCTCTAACTCTGTGCTTGGGACACTCCTCCTTTAAAAAATCATGCAATGACAGATTCACTAGAGCTCTCCACGAATGGGGTGGCTCTTATTTAAACAACGGGCGCTCTTTTCTGAAAGGTTAGGAGCTGTGACTTGAGATTTCTTTCTAAACTCTTGGATGAAAAGAGTCTATGGTCCACTGACATCCCATTAAAGAATTACCTACTGTTTAACCCTGTACATCTCTTTACTTCAAGAAACCATGAGAGATTTTGTTAGAAACCCTTCTGAATGTTTTAGTCCAATTTATTTGCTGTAAGCAATGGCACCCCACTCCAGTACTTTTGCCTGGAAAATCCCATGGACGGAGGAGCCGGGTAGGCTGCAGTCCATGGGGTCACTAGAGTCGGGCACGACTGAGCGACTTCATTTTCACTTTTCACTTTCATGCATTACAGAAGGAAATGGCAACCCACTCCAGTGTGCTTGCATGGAGAATCCCAGGGATGGGGGAGTCTGGTGGGCTGCCGTCTATGGGGTCGCACAGAGTCGGACATGACTGAAGCGACTTAGCAGCAGTAGCAGCAGCAAAAGATTATTGTATTTTAGTTACACTGTTGCTGCCTATACAACTGAAAGAAAAGAATTGTATGACTCTGAAATAAAATGATAGAGAATGTTCTTAATTCAGCTATTTGCTTATTCTGAACACAAGACAGGATATGCCCTAGATCGGTGATTCAGAGTTCCCCTGGGAATGGCAATGTCTTGCCATGCCTAGTTTTATATTCTCTCTGCCTTTCACATGTCTTAAATTTCATCTTGTATCTTTATTTAAAATGACAGTAAACTGTATTTTATATTATATATAAATGAATCCCCTAAGAGTCTTTGTGATAATTAATCCCATGCTGAGGAATAAGAAAGCCAGAATTTTGAATCATGGCTTTGGGCAGAGAGCACTGTTTACCCCTCTCACTTGAGTTGTAAACCTTTGATGCAAAGGGTAGTGGAGGCTGAGAAGGTCTTGAATGCATATTAATTCATGATGCTCTTCCAGAGGGAGTCCCCAAGAATGTTCTTAACTTTACTGGGGATGGTTCTGTGGTTGCGACATGTACTCAGTGGCATCACTGAGCTCATCCAGGGCACGGTCTGTTTTATTTTACTAGCCATGCAGTTTCCTGACCCTTGGCCTGTGGGCCACGGTGAACTGACTCCCTTGGGGCGAGCTCTTTGCAGTGTGCAGGTCAGGGTGGGGACAACCATTTCTTAAGGCTAAGCTTACGCACAGTGAGTGTGGATTTCCATCCCATGGCTTTGCAGAGAGATCTTCCAGGGCCCCCATGCCAAAAGAAGGGAATAGAATATCCCACCACCCTTGGGGATTGAACGCCAGTGGGGTTCCTTGCATGATGGCATGGCCCCCCATGGCATCCCAGAATGGAACTTTCTCCTCCCTCTGCAACCAACTTGCAGGGCCGCCAGAGGCTGGGCTGGTTTTCCAAAGGCCATACAAGGGGGCGCCTCTTCCGTGCGATGCGATGGAATGACTCAAACCTTTTTCTTGACACCCACCCCCCTCAATTCACACTCGTGTCTTCCCATCCTCCCGTTCCGTCACTCTCACTCCACCGAGTGAAATAACCGGGTTATGCTTCGGAACGCCTTGTACCATTCCTCGGTTGTCTTTTGATGAGAGACGAAAATTCTCGGGCATTTATAGGCAGTTTCCAAAGCAAATCATGTACACAGAAAAAGACAAATAGACTCAGTGCTGTGTTTTTGGCACTCTTCACTGACTGTTTTAGAGACATATGTTTAAAATGAAAACCTTTAGAAATCTCTTCTTGGTGTTCCTCCCGCGGTTCTCCTGGTTTGGTTTGTCTTCTCGAGCGAGTGTTATTGTGAGCATTAAATAGTAATAGTACCCTTAACATTGCCCCACGAGCAGGCAAGGCCGAGGCTGGGGGGAGCTGAAAGTGTCAGCGCCCAGGTGTGTGGCCTGCTGGCTGCCGTGTAGACCGGTCTCCGGAAGGTCGTGTTTGTTACGCTCCGCGGCTGTTCTTTCCCGTCTTTGTAAGCACCCCGTCTCCTTGTGTGTTTGCTTGGTGTGGGTCCTGGTGAAGCGATGTCGTGGGCCGTGTCACTGTGTTTCTGACCGTTCTTGCGGGATTCTAGCTCTGCAGGTGGTCTCTGGGTCTCATCCCCCTCCCCCCGGCCCCCACAGTTCTTGAGCAGAACGCCCCACTTGCCGGGGGCAGGCCCTTACTTCAGGCGGCTCTGAGCTGTGTGGAGAGCAGAGAGGACAGGGTTTGCTCTGGCCCAAGGAGCCAGCTCATCCCCATGGAGGATCCGTGGTACTTCACCCACAACTAGCTGCTGGCTCTCCCCGAGTCCGTCAGTGGCCAGTCCAGTTTCTCCTTCCCCACAGCTGCCTCTCTCCATTTCTTAAGACAAGGCGAGTCTCCCGATGTGGCTTTCACAATGTGGATATTCGAGGGACTGATAAAGGGGCTGATACAAAGCAAAAGGGAAGGGGAACTACTGGGAAGGGGGCCCCAGGCCCATCCCAGGGGCGTTGGGCATCCTGGGGAAACTGATGGTGGGGCCCCCTGACCTGGAGGGGCCTGGGGGCCTCCGTTGCTCATTCCCACGCCCAAGGTGCCTCTGGGGAAGAAGGATGAAGGGTATGCTCTCCTCCTCCACCAGACCCTGGAGAGACCACAAAGCCTCCACACATGGGACGAGGTGTGTTCCAGAGAGCTTGAGTTAATAACAATCGGGCAGTCAGTGCTCAGGTTCCTGTCGGGCAGGGTTGCTGCACAGGTTGCAGCCAGCCTCCCCCACCTCCACCGCGACGGGCACTGAAAGAACATCTTCATCTGCCAGGAGCTGTGCCCGGGATCAGGAACTAGGCAGCACCATGATAACAGCTTGGTTTCCCTCTTCCCAAACCACAGGCCATCTGTGAGGAGACAGTTGAAGACCATGCTGTCTTCTGGCTCCTCGCCCAGATTCCCACCAGCACCAGGGGTGCAGTGGGTCTCTAGGGGTGGGGGGTCAAGCTGCACCTGGACCAGGTAATCAAAGTTAGCATCAGTGGGAGTGACAGGTGGACACCATGTGTCTCCACGTGGGGTACCTGGAGCAGGACGCCTCACCTGGGAAGCAGTTTTGTTGAGAATGTGTTAGCCTCATTGAATCCCAAGGATGTAACACACAAACCTGGATGAGGAACCCAGGGGGGCCTGTATTCTTCCAAAATGTCAACATCGGCCAAAAAGAAATGCAACAGAAATGTGTCAAATGCAGGAAGGCAAAGGGTTATGGTGCCACGTCAAGTCATAGGGAGGGCAGTGATCCGAGGTCAGGTAGTGAGGATGGCTGCATGACTCTGTGCAGATACGACAATCACGAGGTTGTGCCTTTTGGATGGGCGAATCATCTGGAGTGTGGATTATTTCACAAGTTGCTAATTTTCTTTAAGAGACTGAGACAAGAGGATGTGACCACCTAGTACAATACATGATACTGAACTGAATTGTGTCCTGGAAGGGAGTAAGTTCTACTGACAGCCTCACTGAGTCAGCTATCAACTTCAGAATGTGAATGAAGAGCAAAGAAAAGTATTGCATCACTGTGACATTTACTAACATTAACAACTGTAGTGCGATTAGGAGAGAGAGCAGGCCTATTCGTAGGAAATACACCGCTAGGTATTTAGGGGCAAAGGGCCACAACATGTGTGTGTTCAGTCACTTCAGTCGTGCCTGAATCTTTGCGACCCCATGGGCTGTAGCCCACCAGCCCTCCTCTGTCCATGGGATTCTCTAGGCAAGAGTGCTGGAGTGGGTTGCCATGCCCTCCTTCAGGGGATCTTCCCAACTCAACTCAGGGATCGTATCTGCGTCTCTTGCATCTCCTGCATTGGGAAGCAGTTTCTTTACCCCTAGCAGCACCTGGGGAGCCCAACAATGTGTGTGATCACCCTTAAATCATTTAGGAAAAAATGTGTGTGTGTGTGTGTGTGTGTGTGTGTGTGTGTGTGTGTGGTGCATGCACACGAGGTAGGGGTAGTTTGGGGAGAGACAGAGATACAGAGGTAGTGAGTGAGTCGGAGCACACATTAGCCCAAAGGATAAAGCAAGTGGATGAAAGGCAGCAACAGACTTAATGCTGTTTGCTTCCAGGCACATTCCTGGGCCCAGAGCCCCCAGGATGCTGACTCCCTGGCCTGGGGAGGGTCCAGGCTCCTCTGAGATCTGAGGCTGAAGCCCAGGACCAGAGTCAGAAATTCTCCAGTGTCTGAGCCCCAGGCCTGTGCTGACACACCCCTCAGGAATATTCTGCAGACAAGCCAAGAGACTGAATCAGCACCATGGCTTTTTTAAACATTTTTTTTTCCTCCATTAATTTTCAAACTCTTTTTTCAGAAACCTTTTCACTATGTACAAGATCAGAGAAAATAGTATATTCATCCTCCCAGATATCAGAGGTTCTTCAGCTATGGGTGGTATTGCCTCCCAGGGGAGGTTTGGCCATGTCTGGAGGTAGTTTTTTCGTTGGTTTATTCGCTCAGTCATGTCTGACTCTTTGCAAGCCTGTGGACTATAACTTAGACAAGACAGGCTCCCCTGTCTGTGGGATTCTCCAGGCAAGAGTACCATAGTGGGTTGCCATTTCCTCTTTCAGGAGACAGTTTGTTATAGCAAGTAGGGATTGTTACTGGTAGGTAAAGACCGGGGTTGTTGTTAAACATCCTGCATTGCACAGGATGGCCCCTAGCTCAGGATTATCCAGTGCCAAGCATTAACAGTGCCCAGGGTTCAGGGACCTGCCCAGACACCCATCACCCAGCTTCAGTAAGTTTTCAGCCTGAGGTCATTTCAAAGAGACATCAGACATCATGTCATTTCACCCCTCCACATGTTAATATGCATTTCTACAATAAAATGGAATTTTCTTTTTGTGGCCACAGCACCGCTGTCATACCCAGGAAAATGAGTAATCTTTCCCCAGAACCGACCCAGATAGTTAGCCCTCCAGATGTACGTGTCCTGGGAGAAGCGATGCTCAGAACTCCAGAGAGCTGAAATGTGATACTGAATTTTGGAAGTGTCCAGGCTTGTGGGAAAAATGAAGATCACTGACTTGACATTTTATCCATGTTCTTCTTTGAGCCATTTCCTCATCTTCTGAGCCACAGGATGCATAATTGTTTTCTGACCCCTGAGAAGAGTTGACTCATTCAGTAAGCTTGTAGGTGATTATATTCTTTTTTCCCCCCGTTCATGAAACTCTCAGGAGAGATTACTGAGGCAGATCGCCGTAGAGGACATTGTTTGGATCATTCAGTTGTGCCTTCCTCCTCAACATGTTGGGCTATTTTCTTCCCCCAGACACATGGAAAGCTTTCAGCTTTTAATGAAGAACTCCTTTCTGGAGCATGTTTTTAGAATATGAGTTTAGTAGCACACATGATGTAATCCCAATTCCCATCTTTGCGTGCAAGATGGTTCTGTGAAAATGAAACCATAAATCCCATCTGAATTCTAGTTGCTGGGTTCTTTAGAGGAAGTATTCTTCTGTTTTCCTTTTTTTTTTTTTTTTTTAAGAAACCACAGTTCTTTGTCATCTGAGAAACAGATCCATGGCTGAGAAGCCAGAAATATTGGAAGCATGTTTGTCTTTTTTTTTTTTTTTTCTGGCCAAAGTTTGTCCAGAGGAATGAAGTAATGTTGTGGGCTGGGCACATGGAGAAGGTGTCCGTTTTTGCCCTGTACCCAGGACATCTGGGAGACTTCACAACGGAGAACTTACGTCTAGAAGGGAAAGGCTTTCACTCGTTGCTGAGTGCTGTAAGATTCGTCATTGCCGCAATGCTAGCAGCGTGTTTTTTTCTTTAATGCACTCCAAGTAAGGAATACATCCCCAGATAGCTGGTGAGCTCTGCAGATTTCGTAAGTGTAATGAATTACTGCTTCAATCAAATCCAACCCAATTCATCACCCGGGTCGTGGTTTTTAACCAGTTTCATAATCTGAGACTAGTTCCATGGTGGCTCAGATGGTAAAGAATTTGCCTACAATGCAGGAGACCCAGGTTTGATCCCTGCATTGGGAAAATTCCTGGAGAAGGGAATGGCAACCCACTCCAATATTCTTGCCTGCAGAATCCCATGGACAGAGGAGCCTGGCATGCTACACATAGTCCTTGGGGTTGAAAAGAGTCAGATATGACTGAGCTACTAACAGTTTACCTACTAAAGTTCTCTGTTTTTCCTGACCCAGGGTGATATCTTGTCATATAGTTCATTATTTAATGAGATCAGCAAGGTCATTCATATCACTCTATCTTAAGAATAATGAAAGCAACATTGTGTATCCCCAACCACCGTTCTAACTAAACCACTTAAGTACTTGTAGGAGGTGAGCTCTAAGTATTAATATTAGCCAAATTCTTCTGTAACCCAGGGAACTACAATTGAATAAGAAATTAAACTCCGTGAGAAGTGTCCATTTACCCTATCAGGGCCCACACGGAGAAAGCGAAGAGTTCAGACACCCAGCTGTGGGGATGTCGATGGATGAGGCCTTTCCCCTGGAGAGAAATCCATCAGTGGCCGTCGTCACCGGTGTCTGTTCTTTGGCCCTTCTTCTCTGAAAGTTTCACAGCATCAGGTCTAAATGCAAAATCCTTCCAGACACACACACAAAAAGAGAAAGAAGCCCAGCTGCTGATCAGGTAGTAAATCATCCAAGCATTTAGAATAGTTACTGGGAAACAGAAATATTTACGTTGGGTTTTACAATACTTTTGTTGTGGCTTCTTTTTCTTTCTTTCTTCTCCTTTTTTTTTTTAAAAAAAGGGGGAGACAGAAGAATATTTCCTATAAAGAATGGAGCAACTAGAATTCAGATGTGGTTTTACAGCCCTTCATTGTCCTAAGGATTTGTATCTGTTAAACAGCTCTTTCTAGGACATCGGTGCCCTCTCTGTGTTGGCAGAAATCTGGGGCTCTTTCTGGCCCAGGGCAAGAAAGAGGGTGCTCTTGATGGCTAGGGCTCCACAGACCCAGGTTCGCTCCCTGAGGCCCTTTTTAAGAAAAGAGAAAGACACCCATTTCCAAACCCAACCACATCACTTGTTAGAAGCATCAGCAAGAGGGTCTGAACAGTTCTGTGGCGGATTCGGGGAGCTCTGAAAGTGAGGGTCCTTTTCCTGTCCTGGGCCACTCCTAGCAACCCTCCCTTGGTGCTGATGGTATGGAAATCTGCAGAGCAGAGCTCTCTTTGAGCAAGCAGAAGCAACACATTGGATCGAACACACACTCTGTGAGTTTGGTTCAGTGCAGGTCAGTGTTGAAGTGAGCCCAGCTGGCTGCTCGGCAGGTCTGCCTGGGAGCTGGCGGGCTGGCTTCCGCCAGAACATCCCGAGGCCAAGAACATCCCCTCTTTTGCCCCAGAGCACCAATTAATAAAGTTCCTCCTTGAGCGATGTGGGTGAGGAAAACAGGCTGAACGGCATCCAGATTTCTGTAGAGCAGGTTCCCAGGTCATCAGACCTGCAGCCTGACTGGACTTCAGCAAAGTAACTCCTGCAGCCCCTCAAGTATTGGCTGCTCTGGGGGTCCAGGCAGACTGGTCGTCTTGCTTCTCGGGTTTAAAGTTGTATGCCCATCGATTTAAGGGGGTTTTCATTGGTGGTTCTGAATAATCTGACTAGACTTTTTTAAAAGCTGGAAATTGAGAAAATGCTCTTTGGAAAAAAAATAAATTAAGTATTTTCTTTGTTCCACAGTGTGAAGCAAAGGCCAGATCTGTGCTAGGTGGCAGGACGTTGAAGGGTCAAAGTATTTTTCATCAGTGAGATTGTGTGTGTGTGTGTGTGTGTGTGTGTGTGTGTGTGTTGGGTGGTGGTAGTAGTGGTCTTTGGTTCTTGGTTTTTGAAGCAGGAAGAAACACTTTCTCATACCCCAAAGAGCAGCAGTTCAGTAATGACTCAATAGTGTTTCTGAGTGCCTCCAATGTATTTTTCTCATTCTTGATATTTACTTTCCTTCCAAAAGTGCCTTATTGAGCACCTACTGGGAAGCCTAGCGTGCTGCAGGCCACAGGGTCACAAGGAGTCGGACACGACTGAGCAACTGAACAACAGTAACTGGGTTCCAAGCCCAAATCCAGGGCTGAGGATACAGAGGGGATCAGACAGATTGAGTGTTGCTGCATAAGTCGCTCAGTCGTGTCTGACTCTTTGCAACCCCATGGACTGTAGCTCACCAGACTCCTCTTTCCGGGGAGTTTTCCAGCCAAGAATATTGGATTGTGTTGCCATTTCCGTCTCCAGGGGATCTTTCCAACCCCAGGATCGAACTCAGGTCTCCTGCATTGCAGGCGGGTTCTTTACCATCTGAGCCAAGATGGATGAGGCCCCTTCCCTAATGGGGGATACATGTCTCAACAGCTCACAGAGCAAATAAGCAATAAATGTGATGAGCACAGAATCAGAGTGAGATCCTGCCTGGGGGTGGGGGGGGGGGGGAACAGAGGAGACCAGATATAGGAAGGGTCAGGCCGGGAACCCTGCTCCAGAAAGCGCTGCTTAGGGTGAGGGCTACTAGTTGCTGGCCCAGCAGAGAAAGAGGGAAGAAAGTTCCAGACCAAGGTAAGAAGGAAAGAAGTGAAGTGAGCTGGACCTGGAGAGGTCAGGGGATGTGGGGGCCAGTCCACGCTATGGAAGTGGAAATTGATTCTGGGTCCTGGAAGAAGCGGCGAGTGTGGTTTTAAATGACAGAGTGGTGTGGTCTGATTTTTTTGTTTTCAAAACCCTGACACTCGGGCTCACTTTGGCTGATACTGGATGGGAGCGGGGTAGGAGCAAAAGCAGGAGGCTGGCATCCAGGCCTTCCCAGAAGGGCAGGTGAGGGAGATGGTGATGGACCAGGAAGATGGGAGGTAAGGTGGATGGAAGCCAACAGGTTTAATAAAAACAATCGCTCATGTTCTTTGAGAACATGTTTATAAGTGTTTAATATATATTATCTTCACAGAAACCCTATGAGAAGATCCTATTATCCCTGTTTTATTTATTTTTTTGGCCACATTGCACAGCATGCAAGATCTTAGTTTCCCAACCAGGGGTCAAACCTGTCCCTTCTGCAGTGGAAGCAGAGTCTTAACCACTGGAGCACCAGCGAGTCCCTCTTCCCTTTTTAGGTGAGGAAATGGCAGGAAATGGCAGTACAACCAGGTCAAACTTTCTGTTCAAGGTCACCGGAGAAGAAAATGGTGGAGTCATATTTGCTCTCAACCACTATGGTAATCCTGCTATCAAAGATGTATTTTGAAGGTAGATTTGTCTACCGTCAATTTTTTTTTATTACTTGAAAATATATCAGCCTAAGTTTGTCCTAAGATATTGACTGAAAGCCTTTTGGGAGCAGGAACTGGCCCAGAGGCTGGAGCCTCAAAAGTGATTAAGGAAGACCCCACGCCAACCCTTTAGTACTGACCCCAGCGGGGGACTCTTCTCTCAGCTTCACCCTTCTTGTGCCCACCATTCAGTTATTCAGTTGGGTAAAAGCATTCCTTCAAATGACCAACCAAGAATTTTGCTGGAGGAGAGGGCAGCCTTTATGTCCACGTACAAGTGATGGCCCTGGGCTGGGCGTAAGGTATGTTAGCATCTAACAACCTCAGTCTCTTGCCGCTAGTAGCTCTGTGACCCTGGACAAATGTCTTAACACCTCTGAGCCTCAGTTTCTACATCTATGAAGTGGCCAGAATGCCGACCTCGCGCTGTTCTTGTGAACCTTTATGAAGTACTGGTTGTGACAATGTCTCTGTGCACTGTAGACCATATGGGAGTTGGCGAGTAGCAGCTCAAAAATGCCACCTTCGTTTAGGGAAAGAGGGGCAGTTAGGAAATGAGTAAAGTTGACTTGGCTTCTGGTGTCAAACCTACTTGATTATTTTCAAGTGTTAGCACCAGTAATCAGCATAAATAGGTTCGATTCTCCATTCACCTGCGCTACCCAACCTTCACTACACCAATGCGCATAAGTCACCACACTTAGGTGACGATTGTTCCTCAGGCTAGAGGTGAACAGAACCCTGATTCAGATCATTCCTAAGTGCTCCTTGCCGTTCCAAAGCCATGGCAATAAATGGGAAAGGGAAAGACCCACCCGATCCAAGCTATCATTTCTCTCTAATTGTTTTCAAAGTCAAGTATTGGCACATTAAATATAGTGCCCATTTAAGAGGAGATGAGCAGAAAGGGCAAATGTAAGATGAGGGAAAAGGAGAAATTGTATTAAGTGTAGGGAAGAGCTTGGATGGTGAAGTTAGACTACCTTCATGGTAGTAACTTAGCCACCATAGATAAGTCACTTAAGCTCTCTGAGCCTAGGTTCCTCATCTCAAAACAGACACCTACTGACTATAGCTGTTGTCAGAGTTAAATAAAACAATTCCTATAAAGGACTTTTGCTTCATAAGCGTTCAATCAAATATCAGCTTCTTCTGCTGCTGTTACAGCCAACTGGTATTTTTCAAAAGAAGCAAATTCTTAAGCTTAAAAAGAACAGCTGTTTTACCTATGTTGGCAGTGATGTTGAAGAGTGAAATGGAAGCTATAGAATCTACTCTCACAGTCCTTTCTGAGAAAAGGGAATGTGGGCTTTATTTACCTGTGAAAATAATAGTTTACTTAATTTTCAACTTTTCCTGTTTTATAGCCCTATAGTTCTAAAAAGTGTGTTAATTAAGCTCGACAAATATCATACTATGCAGACAGGCTTATCACATCAAGAACAGCCTAAAACAGGGAATTCCCTGGTGGTCCAGTAGTTAGGGCTCAGCACTTTCACTGCCATGGGCCCAGGTTCAGTCCTTGGTCAGGGAACTAATATCTTGCAAGCTAGATGGTGTAGCAAAAAAAAAAAAAGAACAGTTGTAAGCCCACAGTCCAAAGACTTCTGAGCTGCAGGTGGTCGTTTAAAAGGGGGGAAAGCAGCCCTAGAAGCTGTAGGCCCATGTAAAATGCCAGCTGTGGAGTTGCAACGACAGGAACCTACCATTTTTCACCTGCTTTCATGTTCCAGCTGGAAAACACAGTTGGCAAATCAGTCCTGCTGTTCTTAAAGAGATTTCTACTGAGTCTACAACTGTCCACAGTGGCACATGTGATTTGTTCACTTCATAAGTGGAAAGGGTCTTCTGAGTAGTCGTAAATATCGCAGACGGCAACATGAATACTTCAGCATCAGTGCCACAGGACTGGATCCGAAATTCTGTGTACTTGTGACTTACGATGAGACTCAGTATAGTATGAAATTATTTTGCAGAAAGTCTAATTGTCCCCTACAGTTTCTAAAATGCTGTATCAACAGTTTTATTTACTATCGTTTGTGAAACTAAATGAGAGAGAGCGGGAGAGAGAAAACTTCTTTTTTAATTCCAGGAGAAAAAAATTGTTTTCATCATTTTGAGTCTCTTAGCAAATGAAAAATAACAAAAGAAAACCTTATATAAATGCTTCACTGTTCATACAGATGTACCGTTCTAAATCGTTAGGATCCCAAATGCCAAAATTATAACCAAAAATAATTTGACGTTTATAGCTAAATTGAATTGAGTGCTAAGTGAAACAGGATAAGCCCCATTTAGCACTGTGGAAAACATGATTTCAGAAAAAGAGGGAATATAATTTGCTGCTGCTTGTTTTTCAGGCTGTCAGAATTATGTCTTCCTGGCAAGGCAGTGTTGGCCAGTGGTTAGGGTGAGGGTGGCTGTGGAGCCAAACAGAGTCAAGTTCAGTCTCTACAGGCATTGCTGTGTGGCTTCGGACAAGTCGTTATGCTCTGCGAGTGTTTTCCTCTTCCTTGTTAGGCAGTTGATAGTGGTCCCTATACCACCAGGCCTCTGCCAAGAAAAGTAAGAAAGTACCCTTGACAAGCAGGTGGCCTGCCACCCGATACACTGTGAGCCTACAAACAGCAGCGTTAGGAGGGAGATGTACACGCTGATGAAGATAACAGGACATGGATAATGTTGGTGGTGGTACCTTGCTTCAGCCCTAAATTGTGAAGCCAGAGCATGCTTTATTTAACTCTTCCCATAAGGAAAACAAAAATCATAAATATGTACAAAGATTACGTTCCGAAAGAAATTCAGGCAAAGCTCAGGTGTGGTAAATACCAGGTCTCTGATTCTTTCCCTTAGTTTGAGTTTCCTCCTATTATTTCTTAGCTCAATGAGCTATCTTTATAGAGAATTGCTCAGTGGTCTGATCTTGCCATAAAATCATCCAGAGGGGACTTCTCTGGAGGTCCAGTGGTTAGGGCTTCAGGCTGCCAATGCAAGGGGCACAGGTGCAATCCCTACTCAGGGAACTAAGATCCCACATGCCAAAGGATTTTTTTTAAGTTGTTTTAAAAATCGTCCCTAAGATCTAATGACATCAGCCTTGAGCCCCATGATTCCAGCCCATCTAGACAGACTGTTCACTAAAAACCAGAGCAAGTTCTTCCAGGGTGCAGAAGAATCCAGAATCCTATCTGAATACATACTGGCTTTTTTCCTCAATCTTTTCTCTGTATTTACTTTAGCTCTGGTTGAGGAATAGGTAATTTTTCAATAAAAGATATTCTTTTTAGTAACTCAGAAAACCCTGATCATGAGTTTCAATTATGATTTTTATTGTACGATGCATTTTGTTAATGCTCCAAGCCATGTGAAAGTCTTTGGAGCTGTATTTCCAAATTCTCATAAAAGAAAACCATTACCCAAATTTATATATGAATGATTTTGTAATTTGTGGAATAATAACTTGCAGTGGCGTAAATCTTCAGGAGAAAACTGGACTGGATCCTTTGAATACCAAATGGGTTTCACTAGGAAGATCACTGAAGCCTCCAGTGTTTGTGTGATTTCCTTGCAGAGAGTGACTGAAGTGCCTTCTGGAGTTCATTGACAAACAAGTGCTGTCTTATGATGCTTTGGCTTGAATATGCTGCATAGAATAATTAAACCCACATACCATTCGCATCATCTTCAAAGAAATAACAGGAAAAAGATGACATCTCATCAATGAGATTTTCATATTCAGAGTAATTGATGCCAATTTCTAACCTCTCCTTTCCCTGTTTCTGTCATTTAAGCAGTTCTAACATTGGTGTCAAGTTGTCAGATGGATCTGGATGGCCTGACAGCGTTTGGAACCCTTAAAATAACAAGGAAGGGAATGTGATCGTTCCCACCCCACAGGCCCCCTCCATGGTCCGTGATAACATTTTTGAACCAAAAAAAGAAGTAAGAAATAAAAAGGAAAGACATTTATTTTATTCTTTTACTGATCCAATTGGTTTGACTACATTCTATCCAAACTGGGTTGCTTTTCTGTGATCAGTTCAGTTCAGTCGCTCAGTCATGTCCTACTCTTTGCAAACCCGTGGACTACAGCACACAAGGCTTCCCTGTCCATCACCAACTCTCAGAGTTCACCCAAACTCACGTCCATCGAGTCGGTGATGCCATCCAGCCATCTCATCCTCTCTCATCCCCTTCTCCTCCTGCCTTCAGTCTTGCCCAGCATCAGGGTCTTTTCCAATGAGTCAGCTCTTCGCGTATTTTCTGTGATAGTGATTCTGTTTGTGCCCTCTAAACCCACTCCCATATTCTTAAAAATTCTGGGATTCTGGAGAATCCCGTGGACAGAGGAGCCTGACAGGCTACAGTCCATGGGGTCCCAAGAGTCGGGCATGACTTAGCAACTAAAGAGAGAGATTTATTGACTAAGCTTTTGCATTATATTGGACTTCCCTGGTGGTGCAGTGGTAAAGAACCCACCTGCCAATGCAGGAGACATGGGTTCAATCCCTGGATTGGGAAGATCCCCTGGAGGAGGAAATGGCAACCCACTCCAGTATTCTTGCCTGGGAAATCTCATGGACAGAGGAGCCTGGCGGGTTACAGTCCATGGGATCACAAAAGAATTGGACACGACTTAAATAACTAAACAACAACAACAACAAGAGCTAAACAACAACTAAAAAGCAACTAAACGGAAACAACAGGGCATTACGCTAGGCTTAGGAATGTAGCTTTTGTCCCTTAACTCAGTATGGGAGAAGACAAGTCAACAGGAAACAGAATAGAACAGAGAAAATCCTGCAGCGTTATGTTGGCAGAACGCAAGGGAGGGGTTAACTCACTCCAAATGGGGGGCTACAGAAAGAGCCCCCATCACAGAGGGAAAAGTGAGCAGGTGTTTCTTCCTGCTTTCCTATGCTTTGGGGAATAAACTATGTCATTTTGGGAATAAACGATGTAGCTAAATTATATAATGGTCAATTTAGAGTAGGATCATTTCCAATATTGATCCCCCCAAAAAGCAATTTGGGAGTAATGGTTTTTATTTCAATACAGAAATCATTTCAGAAATACAACAAATTTTAAAAGGAGGTATGTATAAAATCATAATGTATGTATCTACATCATAATGTTTTGCTGTAAATACTAAATGATCGTTTTTCAGCCCTATCCACCACCAAAGACTCTGACATCAGAAAACACTGTACTCAGCTGGAAAGGGCGAGATTTTACTTGTCCTCATATAAAGCAAGCGTGTGCTGCCTGAGGGTCTGCCTCTCCATCTTCACTCCAAGCCACTTCCTGCACCTGAGGCTCTCAGAGTCAGCTGCTAACTGGAAGATAGAGGAGGCTGACCTCAGGCCCCTTGCACTCAATACAGGCTCAAGGCTGAATTCATCCTCTCCTTTTCCTCCCTCGGGACTCACCCATCTCAGCTGACAACTGAGGTTCCTATTTCTGCCTGTCTCCTGAATTTCCCACCCCAAAGGCTCCTGTCCTGGTCTGGCCCCTCTTTGCTCAGAGATTCCCTCCAGCCTCTTAGTTACCCTTCCTGTACCTAGTGGTCTCTTCCCCCTCAGAGTTTTACTTAAACGACAATCAGAGTGGCCTTTAGCTCCAAAGCTTGTATCTGCTCAGATCTCTGCCTCATTTAATGGTTCCTTAGTGCATAGTGGGGGGCTTCCCAGGTGGTGCTAGTGGTAAAGAACCTGCCTGCCAATGCAAGAGACGTAAGAGATGCAGGTTTAATCCCTGGGTCGGGAAGATCCCCTGGAGGAGGGCATGGCAACCCACTCCAGTGTTCTTGCCTGGAGAATCCCATGGACAGAGGAGCCTGGTGGGCTACAGTCCACGGGGATGCAGAGTCAGACGTGACTGAAGTGACTTTGCACACGTGCGTGCTTTGCATGGCATGACGTCAGTGACACTTGTTCCCAACCTGCTGATCTGAACAACAGCACATCTCCTTACCTCACTCTGCACCTCAACAACGTGGGATTCCATCAAGTCTTACCCCCTGTGCCCAGCCCCCACTGGCATGCTGTTTCCCTACCCTCCAGGCCTCCCTGCCTTTGAGGGTGCAGTAACTTTATCGGGGATATTCTCTTTTCATCCTTCCCACCTCACTAACCCCTCTCAACCTGACTCCTTCTTCGCCATCTCCCACGACTCACTTGGGTACCACCTCGCCCTGGGTTGGAAGCCTTTCCTTGAATTCCCACAATGCTTTGGGTGTATCTCTATCACGGGGCTCTGACCACTCTTTGGGTCTGTCCTCCACCCGATGGTGAGCTCTTGGGGTCTTATGCCCCATGTCCAGCACAATAAATGTTGGTTAAACGAGAGAATATTGAGGTGCCACTGGTAACAACAAAACAAATGGGAAACAGCAAAATCAACTCCTGGCATTTTATTTTCCGGCGTCCAGAGGAACAGAATGCCTCGTTAGATCAGCTAATCTAATAGGCAGAGAAAAAGAACATTCTCATGAAATTATGCATTCACCTTCTGTCTCCATTTGCTGACATCCAGAATCCATCTAATTGGATTTTCTCCTTGGGGAAATCTAAGGGAAATGGGCGCATTGCTGTCACATCTCCAATATGGCCATTGTCCATGCACTCTTCTTGGCTTTCTCCAGGGACGCTGGACTTTAAATTAAACATGCATCTCAGGAAGCTTCACCTGAGTGATTTCCCAGCTTCTTCGTGGCTCCTTGGTAGGTCACGGTACCCAAGAGGGATGAGAGTCAGGTGTTACTGGGGTTGGAAGGGGGTGTCATGTCTGACACTTGGCAACCCCATGGACTATAGCCCACCAGGCTCCTCTCCAGGGAATTTTCCAGGCAAGAATACTGGAGTGGGTTGCCATGCCTTCCTCCAGGGCATCTTCGCAACCCAGGAATCGAACCCACGTCTCTTATGTCTCCTGCATTAGTAGGCAGATTCTTTACCACTAGGGCCACCTGGGAAGGGACGACCTTAGACAGAAAGAGAATGTGCCTTGACGTTCCCCTCAGATCCCATCATCCACACATCTGTCCCCGCTTCCATCCATCCCTTATTCTGCTCAGAGTGTATTCAGCCAACACTTGGCACAGCATGTACAACAGGTGCTCGGCAATTATCTCTTGACCATCTGGGGAAGGCAGTGCCACATAGAGGTTAAAAGAGCAGGTTCTAAAGCAAAAGCATCTGGATGCTGCCCTGTGCAGTGTGACCTTGGGCAGGTCAGCTAACCTCCCTGTCTCTTGGCATCCTTGTTTAAATTGGGATAAAAATAGTACCTAGGGGCTTCCCTGGTGGTTCAGATGGTAAAGTGTCTGCCTGTAATGCGGGAGACCTAGGTTTGATCCCTGGGTCGGGAAGATCCTCTGGAGATGGAAATGGCAACCCACTCCAGTACTCTTGCCTGGAAAATTCCATGGATGGAGGAGTCTGGTAGGCTACAGTCCATGGGGCTGCAAAGAGTCGGACATGACTGAGCAACTTCACTGGTTCACATAAAGGGCTTAGCACAGTGCCTGGGCTGGGGGTGGGGCCACAAAGAACAAAGAGCCTTCTGGTGGCTTAAATTCTTGAGGGAATATAGGTAAATAAATAAACAGATGAATCAACAAGATAGGAAAGTGAAAGAGTTCTGTGATGTGGGGAATATGGGTGGTGGAGCCTACTCTAGATAAGATGATCTGGAAAGGGCCCTCTGCAAAGATGGTTAAACTCATACCTGCAGGACAGAAAGCAGCCGGCACCGTAAAGAGCCAGGTGGAGAATGTTCCAGGTGCATGGCAGAGAAAATACAAGGGCCCTAAGTGGAAAAGGGTATGGAATATTCTAGAAAGAGGCAGAAGGCATGCTGCCTAGGGGAGAATGAGCCACAGGGAAGACAGGCATGATGCACTGGGAAGGTGAGGTTGTGAGTGGCTGGGAGGCCGTGGAAAGCTTTGAGATTGCATCCCAGGCAGGCAGGGAGCCACTCAAGGGTTCCCCACAGGGCAGTGGTGTGATCCCCCCAAGTGGGACCAGGACCGTGTCACTGCCCTGGGCACCTCACAACCTGGGGGCCGGGGCCTGGACCGTCTGGCACTGAGACAATATCAGAGCAGAGAGGGTTGGGTTCTGATACACGGTGTGTGGGCCACAGACTCCCAGTTCCCGGGCCCAGAGGATGAGCCTCAGCCTCGGCGGCCAGGCCATCTGGCTGCTCTCCCGTCTCATGTCCTTGTCCCTTATGGGAAACTGAGGCTGGAGAAAGCTCTGGGTTTTCTGAGCTCTCCTCGCCCGGGTTGCTGCAGAAGAGTCCAAGCCTCTATTCTCCCCGGGCTGCTCCAGGGAAGACACGATATTCACAGTGGTGTCGGTGTGTCTGAGCTGCAAGCCCATGTTCCCCTTTCAGACTCTACTCGAAAAGGGGTATGTCCCTCAGTGTCTTAGCTATAGGGGGACATGCTCAGACCATCCCCATTTCCCCTTCTGTCAATATAAGGAGACACAGGAGAGAACTTAGGAACCTGCTAGACTCAAAATGTGATGGTTCTTGTGTTTCTGTTTAAGTGGCATTTGGATACAATGAAAAAATAGTGAGTCTTTGGGCAGAAATACCCATGCATCTTTGTATTACGGGACTAAGTCACATTTTAAAACCTCATCATTCACTTTATTGTTGTTAAAGCCCCACGTTATTCTTATCCACCAGTTTGCTGACTGCCGTTGACCCGAAACTCATTTTCTCCAACCCCCGGTTTTCTAGACAGATTTTCTGTATTTCTTACCCATGAAGGGAACGATCTCCTTGGACATCCATCTTTCAGTTGGAAAGCCTTGAAATTCTCTCTTTGCTCTACAAATTCCTCCTCTCTGTGTTACTCTTCTTAGCATTAGAAAGTGAAGTCACTCAGTCATGTCCAACTCTTTGCAACCCCATGGACTGTAGCCTACCAGGCTCCTCCAGCCATGAGATATTCCAGGCAAGAATACTGGAGTGGGTTGCCATTGCCTTCTCCAGGGGATCTTCCAGACACAGGGGTTGAACCTGCATCTCCTGGATCTCAGTGGATTCTTTACCACTGAGCCACCTGGGAAGCCCTTGTCCAAAAAGAGGCCATCCCGCGTTGTTAGAAACAGAGTTACTCGATTATGAATGAGAGACGCACACTGCAAAATGGTTATTGAATAGTGAAGCATATAAGTCATAACAATAGAGTTTCCAGTATATTAAATTTTTCTTTTTCTCCTTCCTCTGCCGTCTTGAAGCTAACCAAGCCCCCTCCACCACCAAGACCTCTAGGCTGTTACAGGTCCCATCTCGCACAGGCTAAGGCTCTGTCCTTGCTGACACCTGTGCTCTAGGCCCCGGCCACCTGCCCCTCTCTGCCCACGTTTCTGCATCCTGTCCCTTTAGATCATCCGTCTTCTCTCTGGTTCCCTATAGAACTACCCTCAGGAAAGTTTCTGTGACCTCCCCTGTCACCGTCCCCTCGGCCCACACACCACCACCCCCAACCCCCGGCTGCCCCGTCAAGGTCACCAACCTCCCACCCATCCCTGGAACTCTGGCCACAGGAAGGAAGACCACCAGCTCCTTCTCCAGACTCCCAACACCTCCCCCGCCCCTCTCCTTCCTCTGCTCCTGACCCTCCAGGCAGGGCTGCAGGCAGCGAGCCCACCCTGGGGATCCTGTGACAGCACAGAGGAGGATGCTGAGAAGATGCAGATTTGAGACCAGAAGCCAGAAGGGAGATTAGGCTCCTCCACCGAGGCTGATCTCCTCCTGAGCAAAGGGACGAGTAAGGGTGCGGAGCGCGCACGAGCTTTGTCAGTGAGTGTGAGAAATGGTCGGCGTTTTTTATTCCTAGCCCGTTCTTCTCAAAGGCTTACTGTTAAGTAGAGCACATCTCTGACCCACTGTGAAGGTCCGGCTGATTTAAACCAGGCATGTCCCAAAGAGACTGAGACCTGCATAAAAGTGGGAGAGGATTCTCAATTCTGGACTTGCCTGGAGAGAGTCTGAAGAGATCTCACTTTGTAAGAGGACCCTCTCTCTCATCTGTTACATTTGCCGCACTGCAGCTTTGATTTCTCCCATATTGATCAGGCCAGGCTTCTCTGGTGGCTGGGTGGTAAAGAATCCACCTGCCAATGCAGGAGACACGGGTTCAGTCCCTGGGTCGGGAAGATCGCCTGGAGAAGGAAATGACAACCCTCCCCGTATTCTTGCCTGGAGAATCCTGTGGACAGAGGAGCCTCGTGGGCTACAGTCCATGGGGTCACAAAAGAGTCAGATAGGAGTTAGCTACTAAACAACAACAACAACAATATTGATCAGGACTTTGGTTGTAAAGCCCAACCGGAACCAGCTGAAGCAAAAGACAGGGGTTGATTGAGAAGGAGAAGCCAAGTGGACCCCTGAGGCACTTGGAAGACTACCCTTTTTGTCCCATGTCAGAGCTGGTGACGGCTGGGTGTTCCTGGGGCCATGTCCTCCTGCACCCAGGGCGCAGGCTAGAGGAAGCCTTGAGTGCATTTGTGTGAAGCTCTGAGAGCAAAGAGGAAAGTCTTCTTCTCCAGATTCCCCAGCTCCAGGCAGGCCGCAGACAAGACTAGAGATGGGTTCGCTTGGGTCCCAGGTTCATCATGGGGCTGGAGGTGGAGTGACCCCGGAAGAACTGAGCTGTGTGACATGCATTCCCTGGACAGGGGGGTCGGACAGCATCGTCACTGTGTCCTCAGCTCCTGCAGAGTCCAGTGTTTAAAACACTCTCCATTCATGAGAAGGCAAAAGGCGAAGGGGGCGACAGAGGATGAGATGGTTGCCTGGCATCACCGATTCAATGGACATGAGTTTGAGCAAGCTCCAGGAGACAGTGAAGGACAGGGAAGCCTCAGTTCAGTTCAGTCATGTCCGACTCTTTGCAACCCCATGGACTGTAGGCTTCCCTGTCCATCACCGACTGCAATTAGAGTTGGACATGACATGACAACCTCACAACAGCAACTCATTACTGCCCAGACTGATAAAATGCAGAGGTGTGTAGAGCTTTGCCCTGCTCCTGCCAACCTGAATACCCAGATTCCAGACCCTTGGGTCTCCTGGCCTTGCCGTCCTCTGCCTGGAACCCCCTTCTCCTCCCAGCCCAGTTCTGCCTGCAGACTCCTCCTCTGCTCTCTGTAAAGCCTTCCCTTTTCCCTACGCTCCACCTTCTGTGCGCCTGTTCAGCCAGGAAGACTCTGTTTCTGCCTCTGTGACAGCCCTCCCTGCCCTGTACTGTGCTCTGTCCGTCACCTCACAGGGAAGTGTGCCCAGCACATAGTAGGTGCACTGGAAATACTTGTTGTGGTGATGCTGAGAAGGACAGAATGCACATATGAGAGAGGAAAGCGCAGAATAGCTTGAAACCTAAGCAAACTCAGGCTTTGCTGCCGTCAGTGAGGGTCTAGTAGATCGCAGGCCATTTTCATTAGAGGTTTTTGCTCCTCTACCAATTCACCTTAGAAATTCAGTATTTCAGTTTGACCAAGGTCATTTCCCCCCTCCCCCTGCCTACAGCACTCTAACACTTCATCATGGTTTGAAACACTTCTTTGACATTTTAATATTGACAGCTGGCTCCCTCACCTGTGGGAGAATTAGTGAGCCAATATTGTGGATCCAAAATTATGTTTCTGGTGGGGAGCTTAGCTGCTGATTCTAGATAGTGGGGCCATGTGACTTCAGAAGGGTGGGCCTCTTCTGAGTTTCTGCCAGCTATAATGAATACTGTTGTATGTTATATGTGTAAGTTATTAAGAGAGTAAATCCTAAGAATTTTCATCACACAGAAAAATCCGCATGTGCTGTTCATAAAAGAGTGTTGCGATTGTGAGTGCACTTGTGCCACATGCAGGGGTGTACACACACCTGCCGGTGTTGGAGGACTGAGACGGGAAGGGTGAGGGGGGCACCACGTGTACCATAGGGGCTGCTGTTCAGAGCGCATCCTGCCGGTGTTGGAGGACTGAGACGGGAAGGGTGAGGAGGGCACCACGTGTACCATAGGGGCTGCTGTTCGGAGCGCATCCTGCCGGTGTTGGAGGACTGAGACGGGAAGGGTGAGGAGGGCACCACGTGTACCATAGGGGCTGCTGTTCAGAGCGCATGCTGCGTCTCCCGGCTCTCCTCTGGATAACCTGAATAGGTTGAAGGCCCGAGGGAGCCTCCTGGGGTCATCTGTACAGTGAGGAGGGAGTCGGACCCTTGCTGCCATCCAGCCTAGATACGAGCAACATGTCAATGCGAATCTACACTCACGTTTATGTGGTTTTTATTTTTCCACAGAGGTCTCATCGCCAGCAGTTTCACGGAAACCCACTATCTACAGGGTGGCACAGACATCTCTCTCATCCGAAATTACACAGTAAGTCCTGCTTGGACCGCCATGATACTGTGCAATCAGATCTGTGCTTAAACTCTGTAGCTGTTTTATCCCCAGCGAGTCACATGCCCAGATCCTTCCGTCAGACCCCGGAAGAGCTTGGGCATCGCTTACTGCTTGGCCATTCCATTGGAACTCCAGAAAAACTTGACTTTGGCCAGGTATGTGCCAGGGCAGTCCTTGAAGGTACGGTTCTATTGCAGACTGACATTGAATCCACCTGCTAATAACAATGGGTTGCTGAGCCAGGCAAATCCTTCCTGGAAACCAAGCCCAAATGAAAGTTGATTCAGAAAGCTGCCATCCCTGGGCTGAACTTGGCAGTGTTAAACTTGCAAGACCCTTAAAGACATTCAAAGGAAAACTGACTCTGCTTAACCTGCCATAAATGTAGCCACCGTATCACTATGATACTGTGTCTTGGTTGTTACTGGTATGCGACATTTATCAGCTCTTGGCTTTTCTGATATCTGAAGTTTTCTGTGTAACTTAGGGTTAATTTTGTTTATTACTATAATAAATGTCTATTGTGCTCAGCCCCAGGTGTGAATGTGGGCATTGAAGAGAGTTGTTGCCTCTGAAGACTGATGGTTACGTGTTTAAAGAGCTGTGGGTGTTTGTTTTATAGAGTAATTTTAGTACTCCCTGGGTGGCTCAGGCCTGGGTGTTCATTGGAAGGACTGGTGTTGAAGCCAGAACTCCAATGCTTTGGCCACCTGATGCGAAGAGCTGACTCATTTGAAAAGACTCTGATGCTGGGAAAGATTGAAGGCAGGAGGAGAAGGGGACGACAGAGGATGAGATGGCTGGATGGCATTACCAACTCGATGGACATGGCTTTGGGTAAACTCCGGGAGTCGGTGATAGAGAGGCCTGGCGTGCTTCAGTCCATGGGGTCACAAAGATCGGACACGACTGAGCGACTGAACTGAACTGAACTGAACTGAACTGGTGGCTCAGATGGTAAAGAATCTGCCTGCAATGCAGGAGACGTGGGTCTATCCCTGAATTGAGACGATCCCCTGGAGGAGGACATGGCAACCGGCTCCAGTATTCTTGCCTGGAGAATTCCACGGACAGAGGAACCTGGCGGGCTGCAGTCCACAGGGTCACAGAGTCAGACACAACTGAGTGATACACACACAAAAAAAATACCTGAAAGGCTCTCCATCGTAGGCAGCAAATTCTCTCTTCTCCGCATTATGCCAATACTTTTCTTTATCACGTGTTTGGCACTTCCAAACTGTTACCTTCAGATTTCCAGGAGCATACAGACTGAACTGATGCCCAAAGAAAGCACCTGAAAATCTTGGGTTAAAAACAAAGCATGTAAGAATTTTTATTCATGCCTAAGCAAGCTTGAGAGAGTCAGATAAATCTCTGGGAATGAGGGGAGTTTGGGGGAAATTGGATACAGGTGTATGTATGGTTAAATCCCTTTGCTGTCCATCTGAAACTATCACAACATTGTTAACAGCTATACTCAAATGAAAAATAAAAAGTTAAGAAAAAATAAAAGAAATAAACAAAGCAAGGATGTAAGCTCAGAGCACTGGGCTGGTGAACTGAGGTCATGGGACCCCAGTGGGCTATTCAGGACTTAGAGAGGAGACCCAATGCTTCACTGCTTGGGGTTGGGACAAGAGGGGTGGGCATCTGCAATCGAAAGTGAAAGTGTCAGTCCCTCAGTCGTGTCTAGCTCTTTGTGACCCCATGGACTGTAGCCCACCGGGCTTCTCTGCCCATGGCTCTTTTCCAGGCAAGAACACTGGAGGGAGTTGCCATTTCCTCCTCCAGGGAATCTTCCCGACCCAGGGATCAAACCCGCGTCTCCTCTGTCTCCTGCATTGCAAGTAGATTCTTTAGCCACTGAGTCATCTGAGAAGCATTGAGAATCCCACAGAAGTTAGGCCCCCAGAGAAGTGCTTCCTCTGTAAAAAAAACAAACAAACAAAAAAAGGACAAGGAAAACCCCAGTCCAGAGAAGGGGAAACAGAGAGAACTGTCTCCAGGTGTCCTGGAGTGAACAACGATTTCATAAAAAATAGAGAAAGTGAAAGCCCAGCTGGCTTCATAAAGTGTACATTTGAAACAGGGTGGACTGGTGCCCAAATTCTAAAACCAGCGTAGGGATGGGACTCCCATTCAGTGTATTGACCTCAAAAGTGGTCCCAGGCCAGCTGTGGTGCATCCCCTGGGGCCAAGCTGAAGCCAGCTGAGAATCGTTCCCTAGGGATATTTCTGTGACCAACCTAGACAGCATATTAAAAAGCAGAGACATTACTTTGCCGACAAAGGCCCATCTAGTCAAAGCTATGGGTTTTTCCAGTAGTCATGTATGGATGTGAGAGTGGAACTATAAAGAAAGCTGAGCACCAAAGAATTGATGCTTTTGAACTGTGGTGTTGGGGAAGACTCTTGAGAGTCCCTTGGACTGCAAGGAGATCCAACCAGTCAATCCTCAAGGAAATCAGTCCTGAATATTCATCGGAAGGACTGATACCAAAGTTGAAATTGCAATACTTTGGCCACCTGATTCGAAGAACTGATTCATTGAAAAAGACCCTGATGCTGGGAAAGACTGAAGGTGGGAGAAGAAGGGGATGACAGGATGGGATGGTTGGATGGCATCACCAACTCAATGGACATGAGTTTGAGCAGACTCCATGAGATGGTGAAGGACAGGGAGGCCTCACGTGCTGTAGTCCATGGGGTCGTAAAGAGTTGGACACAACTGAATGACTGAACTGAACCAAGGGGTATTTCTACAGCCAGATTATATAAGGTTCCCATGTCAAAAACAAAAAGGAAGAAGAATATCATTAAAGATAACCCAAAGTCAAAATGACGGAACACACAATTAGCAAAAAAAAAAATTAGTAAGTGATAAGGGAAAGGAGAGAATTATCACTTTCAGGAACGCAAGACGATGGAAAGTTGGAGAAAAGTCTGAGATATTTTAAAGAGAGCAGAACCTAGGTCCAGTAAAAATTCCAGAGTGAAAACACAAGTGGGGGCGGGGGGAAGAACACTAAAGATGCCCCAGCAGTGCCCTCCGTCCTGCTGAAGACGGGTAATGGGTTTCTCAGTGGCATCCTGAAGGAGCAGCTGTTGGATTTAGAAGGCAGAGGGCACAGTGAATACAAGTGTGCCCCTGTTGAGTTTGTGGTGGGACAGTCAAGTGAAGGTGTTCAGTGGGGAGACAGGTGTATGAGCCTGAAATCCAAGACAAGGGTGGGGACCACAAAAGAGGAGGGCTCATCTCGGATATAAGTAATTGCTGACTTCCCTTGGGAGGGGCAAATGGCAACCCATGCTGGTATTCTTGCCTGGAAAATCCCAGGGACAGAGGACCGTTGTGGCTACGGTCCATGGGGTCACAAAGAGCTAAGCAATGGAGCATACACAGGCGTGCATTCACCTGACTTTCTCTCTCTCTCTCTCTCTCTCTCTCTCTCTCTCTCTCTCTCTCTCTCTCCCTCTCTCTCCCTCTCTCTTTTTTTGTCTCCTAAGACAATGTCATTTAAAATATGCTTTTAGAGTTAACGTGACGGCTTTCCTTACAGAGTAAATTGTTGTTCCAATTAGAAGCAGAAAGAAAGAGATTCTAGAAATACTTAACAATAGGCTGGAATCCTCCAAATCTCGCTGGTAGATGATGGTGGAAGTGCTGGTCGAATACAGACCATCCTCCGGCTGTAAGATCTGCTCCCAAGGTAGTTTCCATAGTTTCTTGTTATATATCTCCAGCTCCCTGACTCGTTCCCTATTCTCAGGCATTTTTGGTCTTTTTATCTCTTTTCCGGAAAAATGTGATGAGAGAAGAAGAAATAGGGGACTTGATAAACAAGGGTCCATCCACTGCCGGGGTATATGGAACTTGGCTTGCTGGTGACTGTAAATCCAGGCATCTCAGAAAGCACCCTGGACCGAAGGCGCTGGAATGTTGATAGTGGTTGTCTCTGTCTGGTGGAGACTCTGTAGTTTTCTATTTGTTATGACTGTTGTGTGTAGTGGGTGTGGAGAGGGAATTCCTTTCTCCTCCTCATCTTTTCACGAGGTAACTGTGTAGATAGGAGAACACCTCCCCCCTGCATCTAATCCCTCACTTCTCCCCATGGAAGCATCTTCTCAGGGCAAGGAGGGCAGGAGTGGGCAGGCCCTGGCAACCTCTGGTCCCTGCTGACTGGGGCAGGGGTAGGGTCCCTGCCTTGGAATGGCCAGGAGGCCAGCCTTACTGTCTTCCCTCAGCTAAGGGTGGGTAAGCCTGGCCCATCCCTCTGAGGAATATTCCAAGCAATGGTCTTCTGCGGCCCCAGCCTCCCCAAGATGGGTCCCCCCAGGCTTGGCTAGCAAGAACAAGGTAGGGAGATGAGGCTTAGGGATAGAAGGAAGGCTCACTTCTGCCCTGACCTAAGTTGTGTCCTTTGATGGAATGTACCAGAAACCACTCTTTCATAGGTAGGTAACCTCATAGTGTGGCACACAAGTGGTAAAAATCCGCCTTCCAATGCAAGAGGTGCAAGAGATGGGGATTCAGTCACTGGGTCAGGAAGATCCTCTGGAGAACGAAATGGCAGCCCACTCCAGTATTCTTGCCTAGAGAATCCCATGGACAGAGGAGCCTGATGAGCTACAGTCCATGGGGTCGCAAAGAGTCGAACATGACCGAGCATACACACACACACACTCACACACATACACACACGCGCACACGCACACAGGCACACACACACAAATTCATAGTGTATTTTGATCTGCATTGGACTCTTTGAATCTGTATACAATAGGAGAAGCAGCTGGAGGCTGGGTGAAATGGCACATCCAAACCTCCAGAGACAATACGCATATGTTGCTTTTATAATTACAATAACTTTCCCCTTTGTCCAACAGCCACCTTCCCCCACTCCTTGGAGTACAGTTCTAAGCTGTCAGCCACATTGCTGTAAAGATGAGTGAACTGTTTCATTTACTTAAAGAAAACCTGCAGCCCTCGACAGCCTGTCCTTCCAGCAGAAACC